>NC_142585.1:11768333-14749166 GCF_965207765.1 Zootoca vivipara
TTTGTTTGTGTATTTTCATTTATTTATTTTTATTAACTTAGTATACTGCCCTTCATCTGTAGAACTCAAGGCAATTCATAGCATAAAAACACAAAACACAAGATAAACAACCGTAACAAGAAACTGAAACCTACCTCCCCCGCTTGTCCACAAACACCTTAAAAAGGGATATAAGATGTTAATCAGCCCAAAGGCTTGTTTGAATAGGAACATTTTTTGCCTGTCACCTAAAGGTGTATAACGAAGGCGCCAGCCAAACTTCCCTGGGGAGAGCACCCCACAAACGGGGAGCCACTGCAGAAAAGTTCTTGTGTTGGCACACTCCGGACCTCTCATGGAGGAGGCACACAAAGAAGGCCCTCAGGGGATGATTGCAGGGATCGAACTGGTTCATATGAGGAAAGGACGTCCTTGAAGTATGGCGGTCCTGAGCCGTTTAAGGCTTTATAGGTAAAAACAGTGCTGTGAATTGGACCCAGAAGCAGTGCTTTTGGGCCAGAATTGGTATAATATTCTCAAACCGACCTGTGCCAGTGAGCAACCTGGTTGCAGAATTCTGCACCAGCTCAAGTTACCATACCGTTTTCAGAGGCAGCCCTACGTATAAAGAATTACAGTATTTTAAATGTTTTATTTATTGTTTACGACTGCTTTTATTATGTTGTAGTTATATATTGCTTTAATGTTGTAAGCCACCTTGAGCATGGTTTGAATTGTGTAAAGGTAGCATACAAATAACATTAAGCATGTATATAAACATATTTAGGACTTTGCCATTGGTTTTCCAGGAAATGATCTTTCTTAGTGTCCTTGCATATGTACAACGAACCAAAATAGAGCTCCTTAATTTTATTGTTGCTCCCCTGCCTAATTTTTTTCTTTTGAAGTGCAAAAAGCCTTGTGGGTTCTATCACAAGAGATGGGGTACCTGTATTATGCTCCTTGGCAAAAGAAAGGCTGTATTCAGTCGTAATCATGTTTAAATGATCACATAACTTTGAAGTAGACATTTTGAAACTTCATTTAAACCTGCCTTTTCCCTTTGGCCCAAATCAACCCATCCTGCCACCAAAGGCTTGAGAAACAAGCATGCCAGGAAAGGCAAAAATAAGGGGAATTGCCAAGAACTTAGCGGGTGACTATATGTGTCCAGCAGGCTGTATTCAGGTTGGCGAGTCACAAATTGTGCAGGTTTGCGTCACTTTCCTAAAATCCTGACTTCCCAACTCAGTGCAGGAAATCTAGAACAGACCCCCACTGTGTAGCTGTCCATTCTTGAAAAATCTCCTGTAAAGGACAGCCCACCAGCCCTCTAGACCAGAGGTGGGGAACCTTTCTCAGCCTGAGGGACATATTCCCTAACTTTGTGAGCCACAGTCCAGAGGTGGCCAGCGTCAGAGGCAAAACTGAACAGAGCAAGTGCTCTAAATCTACATTCTATCCTTCATCTGGGCAAACAAGAAACATGGTTCGAGTTCCAGGACACATTCCAGTCAGGCAAAAGTATTCCAGGAGGGTAAGCAACAGGGCTGGGAAGGGGTATGTGGCCTGGGAGAAACCAGTCATTGACCTGATGTTCCCCATCGCTGCTCTAGATAGTTAAGTCTTGTAGTTGCTCTACCAAAAAGTTTCACCCAACACTCAACTAAAATATACCCTAGCAAAACATTAGATCTAGCACTCCCCTCTACATAAGAGAATAGGAAGCTGCCTTATACCAAGGCAGACCACTTAGTCATCTAGCTCAACACTGTCTGCACTGACTGGCAGGAGCTCACTAGGATTTCAGGCAGCCCTACTTGGAGATGCTGAGGATTGAACCTGGGGCTCTTCTGTGTGAAAAACAAGTGCTCTGCCACTGAGCTATAGCACTTCCCCTCCAAGGCAGCAGAGAGAAGTAATGCTTTGCCCATTGAGGGACTCAAACCAGTGACCTCCTGGGTATATTGGTGGCTGGCCGGCCAAAGACACACCACAGAGGTCCTGTAGTTCATAAAGGCCCATCTCACTCACATAATCGTCACAGAAGAGGATTAGAAAAATTCTTGGAGGCTAAGACTATCCATGGCTACTAGCCATGAGGGCTATGCTCTGCCTTCCTGGTCAAATGAAGTAATGCTGCTTCAGCCCTGAAAACTGCAGGAGGGGAGAGTGCTCTTGTTTCACGCCCCCTCTCCTGCGGCATCTCTAAGTCCGAAGATTTACTCCTTTCTGATGGGACCACACCAGTTGTGTTATCAAGGCTAAGTGTGTTAAATGTGGGGAATGCTCTTGGTGATCTTTGAGAAAAGGGACACGAATTCACATTTGCAAGCAGCAAGTAGTTCCTCACATTCTCCAATAGGGTGTGGCAAATAAGAAAACCCACGGCAAGGGAAAACCTCATTCAGTTAATTTGTTAAGAGAGGAGGAAGAACGCAACCAGATTAGCAGCAAGTTAACTCTGAACTAACAGCTGATTTGATTTGTTAATATCCAGTATGACTTCTTTCTTTCTTTCTTAAAAAAAAAACCCTCTTCTCTTCTGCAATATGTATGTCCTGTTCCCACAACTAGCCTCAGAAGTTGGCACAGTAGGGAATCTGCCTTAAGGCTACACCACAACAGAGGGGCAGCTGCTGACCCTTGAATCTCCTCCCCGACCCTGAGCCAACTCCTTGCTGCTGCAGCAGCTCCCTGTTCTTCTGCTGTTCTCTAAGTACACAAGCATTTCCAAAAGCAAGGACAGGTCCATCGCTCAGCGGCAGAGTATCTGCTTTGCATACAGAATGCCCCATGTTCAAGCCCTGGCATCTGCAGGTAGGGCTGGGAGAAGCCCACTCTGAAACGGTGGGGAGCTCCTGCCAACGTAGACATACTGAGCTAAGTGGACCCAATGGTCTGACTCAGTATAAGACAACTCCCTGTGTTTCTAACAGAAGGCTTTGGTTGTCTTGCTATTTCTTTATGTCCAGAGATACAGATTGGGTCCAGAGGGAAAGGGCAAATGAACGGGCAGTGAGGGAGGGAGAGAAGCAGGGCAGTTGCAGAGAAAGATGTACTGTAGGGGAGTGTGACTGGTTTGGTCACACTGGATGCAGAGCCTGATTTAGAATACAGTTAAGAGTACAATAATTTTGGAATTAATTTGGTGCTGAATTACCACTGAAGTATGAGATCCCAAGGCCCATCACTGGCAGATTGGCCCACTCAATCTGTCCCGAGGAAATCTGCCTCCCTGATTTAAGGAATTGTCAAGTTCTGCCCAGCAGTGAGGCTTCTATATTCAAAAGCTTGTGATATATCGTATTATCTCTGCATCTTATATCAATGATGCAGAAATTATCTCTTAGCAAAATCCTATGTAACCGGGATGGGGAAATTGTGGCCCTCAAGATGTTCCTGGGCTCCAACTCCTCTTAGCACCAGCCAGCAGGACCAACGGTCAGGGATGATGGGCATTTGAAATAAATAACAAGGACATAGGAAGCTACCTACGAGATTCAGACCACTGCTTCATGTAGGTCACTACTGCCTTTCCCAACCTGCTCCCCTCTAGACCGTTGGACTACAGCTCCCGCCAGCATCAACCAGGAAAGGTTGGTCTACACCAGGCATCCCCAAACTGCGGCCCTCCAGATGTTTTGGCCTACAACTCCCATGATCCCTAGCTATCAGGACCAGTGGTCAGGGATGATGGGAATTGTAGTCCAAAACATCTGGAGGGCCGAAGTTTGGGGATGCCTGGTCTACACTGACTGCAGCAGTTATCCAGGCAGGAGTATCTCCCAGACCTACAAGGAAATGCCTGGCTGAATTGAGGCGCTTTTGTGTGGAAAGCACATGCTTTACTGAGTTAAGGCTCTCCCCCACCTTATTTTACATGAAGCCCACCTAACAGGAGCTGAGGAAGGCTGGTCTACACTGGCTGGCAGCAGCCCTCCAGGTAGGAGTGTTTTGCAGCACTGCCTTGGGGTTTGACCCTAGGACCTTCTGCATGCAAAGCAGATGCTCTCCCACTGAGTTGCAGGCCTTGCTCCAATGAATGAATGGATGGAGTAGCAGCCCGGTGACCACACATTCAGCCTACTCACCAATAGGGCAAATTAAATCCTCTAATAACACAAGGCAACTCAATCAGTGGGGGGAAACAGCCCCATGGCTTCCAAACCAAAGGAAGCCAAGTGATACAAACCAAGGGTCTCCAAACAGTAATAACCTAAGCCTCCTCCCCACAACCCCCTCCCTTTTTTAAAACAAACAAGCAGTGGCGATTTTAAATAGAAACGGTCCCAAGCTTCTCTGCTCAGGCATGTGGAAAACAGCAAGGCTCGCCTTTCACCCGGGGCCTCCTCCACTCCCGTTGCAAGCTTAAAAAAATTATTTCTGGCCTTGAGCTGCAATGCGAGCGCTGGGGCTGCAGGTTGAGGGAAAGGAGCGGGCCTGGGGTGCGTGCTGCATGTCCAGGCAATCAGGACTTCCCCAAACGACCCAATACCCACCCCCGACTCCGGTTTTTGCAAAAGAAAAAGACCCAGAGTGTTGCGCAAAAGGCGACACCCAGTTACACCCCGTTCCCGCGCGCGCTCCTGCCCACTTGCTATGGGCGCCCCTTCCCCAAATCCACACCCTCCTTTCCTTTCCCCTCGGCGAAGAGGCGCCTCACCCACAGAATCGGAGAGGGGGATCGCGCTGGGGCGCGGCTGAGTCAAGGCCTGGCGCATAGTGGCGGGCCCTCAATGCAAGGTGTCCGGCGGCAGCTACCGGCCGCGGCGCATCCTCTTGCGCTGTTCGAGGTTCATGCTCCGGGCAAGAGCAGCGGCTCCCTCCAACCACCAGAGCCGGTCTGTGGCGCTTGCGCAAACTGGAGAGGCAAACCAACCAGACCAGCTCGCTATAAATACAGGCAGGGGGAACCTTCCTGTTTTGCCACGGTTGGGTTTCAGGCGGGTTTGCTACCTGTCGTCCCGTATATTTTTCATGCTGCGTTATTCGATGCGCAAGATTCCAAGCTGGGTGGATCATTTCCTTTTTTAAAAAAGAAAGAATGAATGAAAGGCGCAAACACCCAGAAATCAATAGGAGAGCTCGAGAAATCATGCGGTGTGTGTTTTTAACCGATTCAAGAACTTTTGCGGCGCTTGGCAGCCTGACCCTATACAAATCGGGTCGGATGTCTTTCCGGGTTCCATGCGACTTAAAAACCTTTGCCCGAGGCGCGTGTGCAGCCAGATAATGCCCCCCCTCAAGCTGGCAGCTAAATGGAGATCCCTCACCCCAAATGTTTGTTCCAGGGCGAGTTGCAGCAAACTAAAAATCAGTTATTAAAAACCATTAAAACCATTAAAACATATTGCAGCCATAAGATATAGTGGGTCATGATGGCCCTTGGACTGAAGGAAGTGTAAGAGAACTTAAAACTTAATGCACAAAAATTACCAATCCTTGCAACAAGGAAATGCCACTTTTCATATTAGTAGTTTACTGTTAGAGTAACGTGGTCAAAATAACCTTAGAAAAACACAAGTGTGTTCTCAGCTCTTGGCCCTAATGATTAAAAATTTTCCCTTGATTAATTTACTAAATTGTTGGTTGATTTGTCTATCGGTTGAGCCAATTAAATATTGCTATCCTAGATATTATGAAACAACAACCACCCAAAACTGTTAATTTTCTTGGCAGTGATGATAATAATATTGGCAGTACTAGTAGTAATAAATCATTATCAGGAATGCCTCAGTGGTATAAGATTTCCTGGTTGGTCTAGCCTAGATGACATATGAGGTACTTTTCTATTACTTGATTTTACAGTAATTATTCTTTTGAAACTTTGTGGGCCAGTGAAAAGAGAAGATCTGGATTTATGGGGTCATTCTGAGGAAAAACACAATGATTTTTTAAAAATAATCTCCAAGTGCTTCTATATGGGGTAATTGGTTGCAGTACTTATCTTTTTGCGTTCCAAGAATCTTAAACAGTTTCAGATTTGCAATAAATCATTCTTTGGCATCTTTTAAATTAACATACATTAACCTTTTTTTTAAAAAAAAAGTTTAGCTTTGGATTTTAAACATGCAAGTGTACTAAATGTGAATTAGTTACCAAGGCATAGCCAATGTCCTTTTTTTGTTCTTGGTGATTAATTTCTAAAAAGAGCAACATTTGCAAGTTCAAGCCCACCTAGGCATTCTACTTTCTAATCCCAGAAGCATGGAGGTTAGCTGCAGTTACTCTGTAATGGAGGGAAAATGCACTTGGCACGTGATCAGAGGCATTCTGATAATTACAACTTTGCATTCTCAACCAGATCTACTGTTGATCCACAGCTCAAAAGAATTCGGCATGTAATGCTGTGCCTCATTTAGTGACGGGCACATCTATTTTGATGCCAAAACAAAAACCAGCCCACATATTTACTGAAATGTTGTTCTTTCTGGAGTTCAGCCAGCAGCTTTAAAAATCCTTGGTTCTTGTGATCAAGAAAAAATGAGTGGGACAAGGTGGTGATATCATACAACCCTAACTATGTCTGCTCAAAAGTAAATTTTATTGAATTCATTGGGGTTTCATTCATTGCACTGAAATATGTGGGATTAGGATTGCAACCATAACTGGGTTAATTTTTGCATTAATACTGAGATTGCCAGCGTACCCCGCTTAAAGTAAAATCTATTTCTTCCAAATTAAAGCAGTTTTCTCCTGTTAATTCTGTAGGAAGAGTGAAGGATTTCCTTAAGACTTAAAACCTATGCACACTTACCTGAGAACGTGAAAATGCGGCTGGGGGGGGGCAAACCCAAGGAATACTTATTTAAAAATACAACAGAAGTCTAAATTAAGAGTGGGGAAGGCAAATGTCAAACAAAACTGAAACAAAATTTGGAACCACCGAGTCAAACCATCACAGTTTGTGGGACAAGCCTAGCTGCTCAGTCGTGTACGCATCTACTCAGAACTAAGTCCCATTGGAGTTTTTTGGGGGGGTTACTCTCAGTTAAGTGTGTATATAGAACTGTAGCTGAAGTCTATAGTCATTAAAAATTATTATTATGACAAAGAAGTAGGAAAGTGCAAAATGAAAAAAGCAAGGCAAAGAAAACAACAAAATATAAACAGCAAAAAGAAAAGTTAAAATAACATCAGTGCAATAAAAATAGTGGGGAAGCCACATTAAGATTAAACCAGGGGTAGACAATGTGGCCACCTCCAAATTCTCTTAAACCACAAATCCCATAATCCCTGGCTACTGAACATGCTGACCAGGGATGTTGGGTGCTGCTGCAGTCCTGTAAAATCTGCAGGGGACAACAGGGGTGGCAAATCTGAGGGAGTCCCAGAGTTGCAGTGGACATGCTGGCTTGGGTTGATGTGATTCGGAGTCAAACAACACCTGGAGGGCCACAGGATCCCCATCATTTCAGAAAGCAGAAGATTACCACATGTTGACAAAGTTTCTTTGCAATGAATGTCTCTATTGAAAACAGCCGCTGCCAGTTTATAACCTGTCTTTTTTGGGTTGTGCCCATGTTTGGATGTGTCTGTCACTGAAAGAGATAACAGTGGCACATTGCTGCAGAAGATCCACTGCCTCAGGACAGAAGGGGGCAGAAGGGAGTCAAACAAGATACTGAAATGAAACCTGGGCCATCAACTACTGTAACACGACCAGCTAATGCGGACAGCAGCCTCAAACCAAAATAGCAAACATTTTGGAAAGCATTGCAAAGGAGTTGGTGTGTGTGTGCTGCTTATTGGAGCAATGCAGGAAAACATGCTTCATTGAGGCTGTAATTCATCTGAGCCTTTAATTGCGACAGGATATTGTGTGTCACAGAACGTCCCTATTTGAGAGGACTTTCTTGTTTTTACTACTCTTGGGAGGGGGGGCTAGGGGGCGGTGAAAAGTGTGTGGCTTGGTATTTTTAGGAAGGGCAAGGGAGGAGAACATAGTGGGAAGTTGGTGTCATTGGAAAGTTAGCAGAATACAGTGGAACCTCAGTTTATGAACACCTCGGTTTACAAATTTTTGGTTTACGAAAGTCCGGAAACCCATCTGGAATGGATTAATTCACTTTCCATTACTTTCAATGGGAAAGTTCGCTTCAGTTTATGAACGCTTCAGTTTATGAACAGACTTCCGGAACCAATTACACCCATGCTTCGGGTTAAGTACGCTTCAGGTTGAGTACTCCGCGGACCCGTCTGGAACGGATTAATCCACTTTCCATTACTTTCAATGGGGAAGTTCACTTCAGTTTATGAACGCTTCAGTTTATGAACAGACTTCCAGAACCAATTGTGTTCATAAACCGAGGTACCACTGTAAGTCCATTTATTTTGCCACCTCTGTCCCTATTTTCCAGGGACAGGCTCAGAATTACGAAATCTATCCCAGCTTCTGATTTGATCCTAGAATGTCCCTATTTTCCCCAGCTCTGCGCCTCAGGGCCAATGTGTCCCGTGGGGCTGGTCTTCGGGGGCACTAGCCTCTCCTCCTCCTCACCTGCTTTCCAGCGGTTGCTATGAGCTGCCCAAGGGAGGAGGCCGGCAGCAGAGACCATGGAGAGGCAATGGGGTGCTGCCTCACAGCTGCTGCAGCCACTGACGCTCGGGACAAGCGCCGGTTCATCCTCTCCCCGAGCTTGGTGGCGGCAGCACTTGCGGGGAAATAGGAACATTCCAGGATCAAATCAGAAACCGGGCTGGCTTTCATAATTCCGGGACTATCTCTGGAAAATTGAGACACTTGGAGAGTAAGTCATTAATATCACCAGACTGACCTTCTCAGTAGTGGCTCCCTGCTTGGGTAATTCTCTCCCCTGGGAGCCATGCCTGGCACCATCACTATCTGCTTTTACATGCCAGGCAAGAAACATGTGTATGCACTTAGGACTTTGGACCTTAGATTTCTGGTTGTCTTTCAGTGGGGTAGGGTTGAATTGGATCTCTCTCTCTCTCTCTCTCTCTCTCTCTCTCTCTCTCTCTCTCTCTCTCTCTCTCTCTCTCTCTTATATATATATGTGTGTGTGTGTAGATATAGATAAGCATTTTAGGTTGTTTTCATGCTTGCTTTTACACTTGTTTTCAGTGTTTTATTTTTGTAAGTCTCTTTGAACAGAGAGCTTTCTTCAAAAAGCGACAAACAAACAAACAAACACATATGATGGTGATGCCTTTGCTTGTTGTGGCAGGCATGTGGATAATGGGATATGTCCACTTCTAACCTGAGAGTGCCCCTCCAAATTCCCTCTCCACACTGGCTCTTCTCCAGGGATCTTCAGATGGTTCCTGGAATTATGGGTGGTTGGGAAACCGACACTGCACAAACCCACCTCTGGCCTGTCTGAAGGCAAAGTGATAAATATAGCGACGTGAGACCGCGAAAGCAATTTTGGAAGCATTCAGACAAGGGGCCTCCCCGTGACTGACAGGGACATATTGGCACGTACATTTCTGTCTGTTAAGATCTGGTTATTTTATAACGCTCTATAAACAGGTGATCCTCAGCCTCCCAAGGCAGAAAGATTTCCTTCCGGGCAAGATTATTGGTCTTTCCCCCTCTCTAGGATTTTTCATGCGATAGGCTGCTTTTTACACGTGAATGACTTCTGGTGGACGAGGGCCTGAATTCTTGTAGGGAATCCTGCTGCATGATCTCAGTTGCCTGATGAGAGCAATCGGGTTGCTGGTCTTCTGCTTACATGCTCCTTCTTCTCTGCAGTGTTGAAAAGCAACACTCGTCAACTGGTGGTAGTGGGAAAGCCCCTGCTCCTGCTTGATTTTTCTTTTCTTTTTTTAAACCACTGAATCGGCTTGTGCGATGGGATTGATGGATAATTCCATGGAGAGGGTTCAGTGAAGAGACGTGACCTGCATCATTGGAACAGGAGTTGACTTCCTGACATACTAACCATCTCATTTTTTTTCCTTTTTCCCATTTTTTAAAACAAAAAAACATGGAAGTGAACGCCACCTCTGGAGGTGCCAAGGACCACCCACTCAACTATCACCAAATGCCAGTAAGTAAGCAACCCTTTAGAGTAATGAGGAATAGATTTCCAGAGGTTCCATCTGTGAGCAGAATTGAACCCAAGGTTCGTCCACACTCTCCTCCTAAGTGTTGGAGGAAGAAAGGGGGAAAGTATGGCCATGCATCAAACAAAGCTAGATTCCCTCCCCCCTCCCCAAGATGTCAGGAGGAAAAGGCTATCCAGATAATTGGGAGTTAGTCAAATAATAATAAGAAGAAAGGTCTGCATGCATGAATTGGCTCATTGATGCAAATAATTAACTTGTCAGTCACAGATGAAAAAGAACCAAGCTCATGAAAAAATGCTCCATCTGAGTGCTTTTGTTAGAACCAAAACAGCAGCTCAGAATGGTACATTCAGGACCAGCTCTACAGTTAGGTAGAGTGAGACGGTTGCCTCAGGTAGCACATAGGAAGTGGTGGTGAGGTGCTGGATAACAGAGCTGTGCTGCCCTCAGAGGTGGTGGAGGACACTGTTCAGTTGCCAGTGTTGAAGTGAGATGATGATGATGATGATGATGATGATGATTTATTTATACCCCACCCATCTGGCTGGCTTTCCCCAGCCACTCTGGGCGTCTTCTAACAAAATATTAAAATACAATAGTCTGTTAAACATTAAAAGCTTCCCTAAACAGGGCTGCCTGACTTCAGATGTCTTCTAAATGTCAGGCAGTTGTTTATCTCTTTGACAACTGATGGGAGGGCATTCCACAGGGAGGGCGCCACTACCGAGAAGGCCCTCTGCCTGGTTCTTGCAGTGAGGGAACCGCCAGAAGGCCCTTGGTGCTGGACCTCAGTGTCCGGGCAGAACGATAGGGGTGGAGATGCTCCTTCACGTAGACTAAATGCTAGGCCAACTGGCTTCTGTACATGGAATTAGGAGGGTGCACCATCTTGTCCATCATCTCAGGCATCACAATGCCTTGGGCTGGCCCCGGGTACATGGGGTTCCAGGGTACTTGACTGAGAGCAGCTTAGCAGTAACAGTACAACAGCACCTTGCCCCACTTATGGTGGCACTCTTCCATCCAGGGTACGCCGGCTGCTGTGATGGAGACTACACATTGGGTTAAGAGCTTTAAAATATGTTATCCATTCCACTTGGGATGCAACTAAAGGAAGGAGTGATGTGTTTTTTGGAGACAGGGTTGACATAGCAGAGGTGATACCTAAACTAGCTCAGAGCCATTTTGAGAACATGTTATGGGATGGGGGACTTAATGCTGCCTAACTTCCTATATCTCTGGTTGTGAAGTTATAATGATTGTGGTGATGTGGAACTCTAAGATCACCCAAACAGGCAAAATAATAACTTCTGATGCCAAAAGAAACCTCTGACCCTTTGCAGATGGCTTTTGCCAGTTGCCATATTTAGACAGGAAGGGAATTCCTCTTCCCAAGGTCATATTGGCTAGTTACTGTAGGGTTTTTGTGCTTCCCCCTGCAGGCTCTGACTTGTCTTGCTTCCACACTAGCAGTCAGGAACTCGGATAGGCACTTGTCTTTTGCTTGCTCAAGTGGTTGACTTGATCAATGGCGGTCGGTCAGAAAGACAGCTGTTGTACGGGATACTTGATAGTTCTAGAGCTGGTGTGGGGAAGGTGTTGTCCTCCAGATGCTATTGGACTCCAACTCCCAACAGCTTTAGCCAACATGGTCGATGATAGTTGATGGGAACTGTAGTCCAGAAACACCTGGGGGGGCACATCTCCCCCACCACTGTGCCAAAGGCTGGTTCTCACATGCATTATAATGCTTGATGGCTCACCTCTTGGAGACTCATCGTTTCAATGAGTTGCAGGAGTGCTGAGCATGGTCATTGGAGCTCATGCTTTGGAGCTCATGCAAGGGAACGTGGGCTTTCTGTCAATGGCAGCTCATTCACACACTGAACTCGTCACTAGAGGGACATACGTGTGGGGAACCGGTCTGAAGGTTCTTTGAATCATATGCCCACTGCACTTGTGAAATAAGATTTCACACACCCACACAAGGGGGAACAGATTTAACTTTTAAGCAGTTTTTAAAAATCTTTTCCTTAGCTGTGGAGTGATTTTGCTTTGAGTTGATCCTTCGTCAGCAAGGGAATGGTGAGAATTTGACTTTCCACGCTTTGCTAGCCCAGAAGGAAATCTACAGAAGACATGGGTCAATTTTTGGGCATTTTTATGAGACCGGTTTTCATTTATATGGGAAGGAAAATCTTGCAAAAGCATAGTTAAGACCCATTGATTCAAATGAGAGAGATTAATGCAGCAATTTTATGCACAGTTCCTTGGCAATAAGCCTAATTAGTTAGCTCAATGAGACTTCTCCATTGGCATGCCTAAGATCGTACTATTAATCTGGTGTTTAATTCTCTCACTGAAACTCATGGAAGTGCTTTCAGGGGGGGGCAGATTGTGCTTTTAATTTCCTGCATTAATTTTTTGCGACTCTTGCACTAATGATCCATTGATGGACAGGCTGCCCTATGTGAACCCATTATGTAAGTGACAGGAAAGGCTTTTCCCCGGGTCAGCCTTGGATAGATGGATCAAATTGTCCTAGCCAAGTTGCTCCATCATCAGGTCTGAAGTGATTGACTGATGGAAAGTTCAATGTTCAGAAGTAACCTGTAAAAACTCTGGGTGGATTGTTGAATGGTGGACTTCATGAAAAGAAGGCTGAATATAAGATGGACTTTGAACTTTTTTGGTCATACAATCGGAGAGCTTGGAGAGGGCCTCGAAGGGCATCTAGTACAACATGGAGCTATAATACATCTGAAAAGACAAACATCGATCATGTCTCCAGGTTTTCCAGGCAGTAGGAGATCCAGTTAGAGGGGGTGAAGAAACTTGATTCTGATGCTATTTAAAATTACCTCTGCTGTAGCTTTCTATTGCTTCAGGCACACCTTGATGACAATTCTTGCTTTGACATCTTCCTCTTCTGATCATCTTAGAAATACAGGGGGTTAGGAATAAAAAGGAAGCACCACACATACAAAAATGAGGTGTGTGGGGGTTCAGGTTGAGGAGGTGCTGCTGGAAATATCACATAGGGAACAACATGCCAAGTAAGAACAAGACAAAATGTTTTTGTCTGCAACAAAATGCTGCTGTTCCGGATTCCAGCCTTCCCATTCACCCCTACACTGGTTTTTCCATGTTTTCATCAACAGTGTGTCAAGAGAGTCAGCATTCTGTGGGCACGCCTGGTCTTTGTAGGAGGGACTGGGTGTTGGGGTTTCTTCCTGTAGGTTTTCCCCTAAAAACGTTTGCAATTTTTGCAGATATTGAGGTTTCCCAGAGCCTTGTGCTATTTCTCTTTTGTGTGCTTTGGTGCTGCTTTGGCAAAATAAGGAATGGCACTCACAGCATGAAGATTGGAATTAGAAGGAACAAATAGACATATAGGAAGCAGCCTTGTACCGAATTGGAACATTGGTTTGTCTAGCTCAGTATTTTCTCCAAGAAGTATGGGGAACCTCTGGTTCTCCACATGCTGCTGGACTACAACTCCTGTCTCCTATCAGCCCCAGCAAGCATGGCCACCTGATCTACAGTGATCAACAGCAGCTATCCATAATAGTTTCACACAAGGGTCTTTCCCAACTCCACCAGGAGATGTGGGTGGAAGGAACGATCAATTTTTGTTCTCAGTTTCTTATTTTGCCAGTCTTAAATTCAGTTCACCACATTTTGCAGCAATTTTTCATATATATTTTTTTAAAAAACATGAAAATTCACCAGCCTTTTAGTGCAATTTTTTCTATAAACACATTTTTATATGCAGTTTTGACATATTTTTGCAAGCAATCTCACCATATATAAAGCACTTTTAAATGTTATTTTTAACAATATATTTAATTTTATGCATGTTTTCTCCTTAAATGTGCATTTTTGTAAACATTGCTTACTTGGAGAGTGCTGTCATTGCAAAGCTTACCGTAAGTGTGAAAAGATGGTTGTGTTTTGATTCACATAATGTGTAAACAGGAAAGATTTAGCTTTACATGTGTACTGAATCAAAATTCTCCTCCATCCCTACCTGGTGCCGTCAGAGCTATGGACCTTCCCCAAAGGATAGCAAAAATAAGGACAAACCATTTATTCCAAACCATACTCTCTGAGGGAGAGAGAGAGAGAGAGAGAGAGAGAGAGAGAGAGAGAGAGAGAGAGAGAGAGAGAGAGAGAGAGAAGTAAATAAACTGCCTTTCTCAGAGGCATACATAGAGTCCCTTGTGCCCTTGGCAAGGAGCTATATTACCCCCTGCCCCCTGAAAACTACACTTTACTGCAATAGAAATGAGCTATTACTACATTTTACATGCCCCAAGTGCTCAAAGCCTCAAAGCATCCAGAGTGAGGGCAAGGTGGAGTAGAAGGGCAGAAAAAATGGATGTCTTTGTGCCACAGTGCAAGAAAGATAGGAAGCTTCCCCCACATTTGAAATTGCTGCAACAGCAATGGCACAGCACCACACACATAAAAGTCCTACACCCCATCGTTCAATAGGTGATTTTTGTACAGCTTGCCCTGGGCTTGCACCCTTGACAAGGGCTGGTTTCGACAGCCCCTAGGTACTTCTCTGGCCTTTCTGTAACGTAAGGAGCAATGATGAGAAAATGGAAAAACTACAGCTAGTGAACTCACTGGCATTTATTTTTGGCTAATGGAATATCCTCCTTAAGTGGGGAGGGTGGGGGAATGGAAAGAAAGACAACAAAAACACTGCTCACATGGGGTGTGTCTGGGGTTTGCTTTGTCATCATTCCAGGAAAATAAGAATGAAGATGCAGCTCAGCAACACGGCAATGAGGAAGAGGAGGAGGGAAAGAAAGAAATGGCGAAGAAAACCTGGGGCAGTAGGGCCAGGGCGGTGAAAATCTTCCTTTGGAATCCTGAGACAAGGAAGTTCATGGGCAGAACAGCTCACAGCTGGGGTAAGTCCAACATTCCCTCCCACCCCATCCGAAACTGGAGGCAACTGTAGCAGGATGTGGACAGAGGAATAAATGCAGGAAAGCCTTGCGTTGATGGTATCATTTCCACCCACTTAGGCTTGGCTACTGTTGGGAATCATGGACTGGTGCCAAAGATGGGGGATAAAGAAATGAAGGTGGTATGAAGGGAAATGGAATTGCAAAGGCCGTTTTGGGAGGCTGTTCCAAGCCATAATGGGCAGTGAAAGAGGCAGGGCAGAGTCTTGTTGTGAAGAAGCATGAGATCTTTCGATGTCTGAGGCTGATGTGGCGTTGAATCCGGGAAGGTCATGGCAGGGATGTGTCGGGGTTTAAGGGCGATATGAGAAGGGCTTTGAAGTTATATAGCAAGGATGGTGACCCTGAAAACTTTAGGGTGGCTATTTATTTATTCTGCCCCCAAAGGCAAAAAAGACCTATAACTGCATGTGGTAGTGCTAAATGTATGAGCCACGATTTCTGGTGTTCTTATACCCTCCAACATTTATCCAATGAAAATAGGGACATCCCATTCCATAATGATAATTTTACTATTTATACCCCACCTATCTGACTGAGTTGCCCCAGCCATTCTGGGCAGCTTCCAACACATATGAAAACATAACAAAACATTAAACAAAACTTTCCTATACAGGATTGCCTGCAGATGGCTCAGGGGGTCGGATAACTCCATACCCTCCAACATTTCTCCAATGAAAATAGGGATGTCTTAAGGAAAAGCGGGACATTCCGGGATCAAATCAGAAACTGGGATGGCTTCTCTAAATCAGAGATATCCCTGGAAAATAGGGACACTTGGAGGATCTGGTGTTGTACTTCCACTAACAGAGCCAATATGCCTTTGGGTACCAGTTGCTGGGAATCACAGGTGGGCACAATGCTGTTGCCTTCAAGTTTTGCTTGCAGGCTTCCAATGATCATCTGGTTAGACACCGGGCTCTTATATATAATGTCACAGTCTTCCCCACTACTTTTTGCACAATCCTATGTAGATCAACTCAGGAAAAATTCTTTTATGTCTGGAAAGAGGCAAGGTGGACATCCATTTGGTGCTTTGCTTTGGATGGCAATAAATTTTGGGCCAGCACTAGTTATTTTACAAAATTGGGAGTGTTCCTGCTTCTTAAAGGAATTATATTAGTGATGATTACCATGTTGAATAGAAGATTGTGATCAGCAATGGCTGGTGCCCACTGGAACTGAGTGGAGAAGAAGACAGGGAGGCCAACAGAAGGTGGAGCCAGAACCAATGACAGCCAGAGCTCAATCATTCTTATTTTGTCCCCATCCTCCTCCTTTTACAAGGAGGAACGCTAAGACTAAGGAAGAGGAAGCAAGCAGACAATGCTGCTTCCTGGACTGGTTTTAGGCAGACATGTGGGGGCTAGCTGAGGCCAAGCCATGACTTGTGGGGCAGTGCTCCACTTGCCCTAATGAACCAGCCTCTACTGATTCTAGTACCCACATGGGTGGATTCCCAGGCTGCTGGAAGGGGCAGAACTTGTAGCCAGGTAGTGAAGAGCTCGATTGGCTAGAGTGTGGTGGTGATAGCACCAAAGTTGCAAGTTCAATCCCCATATGGGACAGCTGCATGTTCCTGCATTGCAGGCGGCTGGACTAGATCAGCGTTTTCCAAACTTGAGTTTCTCCAGCTGTTTTTTTTAAACTACAACTCCCATCATCTGTAGCTAGCAGGACCTGTGGTCAGGGTTGATCGGAACTGTAGTCCAAAAACAGCTGGAGACTCAAGTTTGGGGAACACTGAATTAGATGATCCTCAGGGTCCATTCTAGCCCCTCAATGCTATGATTTTATTTGCCAGGCTAAAATTTGACACCCACACCCTTGGGGTGCCTTCCCAATGCTGGCTAAGCAAGGCACCGGACTTTGGGAAGGAGGCATGAGGCGTTAGCAGGGTCCTAGAGCCCTCAAGCCTCCTTCCAAAAGCTAGGTAAGCACTAACTAGGTCAGGGGTCAGCAAACTTTTTCAGCAGGGGGCCGGTCCAATGTCCCTCAGACCTTGTGGGGGGCCGGACTATATTTTGAAAAAAAATAATGAATGAATTCCTATGCCCCACAAATAACCCAGAGATGCATTTTAAATGAAAGGACACATTCTACATATGTAAAAACACCAGGCAGGCCCCACAAATAACCCAGAGATGCATTTTAAATAAAAAGCACACATTCTACTCATGTAAAAACATGCTGATTCCCAGACCATCCTTGGGCCAGATTTAGAAGGTGACCGGGAGTAGATTGCCTACCCATGAACTAGGCTTTGGGGAGGAGGCAGAAAGTTAACCCTTTGGCTCCTGCGCCCTTTGCGGTGGAACTGGTTGCACTGCCCTCAATCCACCACCGCTGCCGGTAGTGGGTGTTGGAATTTATGACATCTGTATGACATTTATTTTCTGTTCCCCCTGCCCAAGGCATGCAGGGCAATGAACATTCCCCCCAACATTGCAAAAAACAAAAACCCATGATCCTCTGAGGTAGATTAGCACAAGCAGTAGAGAATAATCCAATGGCCACCCAGTGATGTGTGTGAAGTGATTCAAAACCAGGACTCCCAGGGTTCATTCTGACACTCTAGCCAGACTGCTACACTTTCAAGGCAAATAGGTGAATGAGAGAGAGAGAGAGAGAGAATGAGAATTTGGGTGCAGGTTCCAGATCCGAGGGAATGCCAGAATTAGCACCAATTAGCTTGTCCTCGTAAATTATTAAAAATGTTTTAAAATAAATGAAAGAACAATCACAGTTCCTGTTGCCTATTGCATCAATGCTTTTCTATGCTCCAGGAAGGGTTTCTCACCCTCCCCACCCTTGCTGGCCCCTCACCAAAGCCACTAAAAGGCCCAAATTAAGTTTGCTCTCCTCTCCGCCCGCCCCAGTCTGTTCCTCTCAGCATAAAAGCCTCAGGAACGTGGAGGTGAAAGGGCACATCTGCATTCTCAGAGATTGTCCTGAAACTGGACTTGGGCTTTTCCTGGGAAATAAACACACAGAAATAGGTTGGGTTAGAAGTTTGCTTCAGTATCATTATTATTTCTAAAGCCCCTGGGATTTACTCTCTTGAGATAATCTGTCCATCATCTTAGGTCTCTGGTCAGGACAGAGCCCAAAGGCAAACAGGCATTTCTGTGCTGTAACCACATGTCTATTTTTAGGGGGGGGGGCTCAACACTTCAGTCTTTGAGGCTGGGCCCCTGGTCTCCTGACCCTTTCTCCTTTTGAGGAAGGGTTGTAGCTCAGTTGCGGAGCATCAGCTTTGCATGCAGAAGGTCCCAGGTTCAATACCCAGCAACTCCAGGTAATACTAGGAGAAAACCCTGATTGAAACCTTAGTGAGCTGCTTCCAGTCAGTGCAGACAGTACTGAGCTACACACTACACTTGATCTTAGCCAACAATGGATGCAGTTGTCTGACTCAGTATAAGGCACTTTCCTATGTTTTAAAGAACTTATTTTTAAGAAATTTGCTGACATGTGGCAAGGAAGGCATAGGGGCAGTAAGATCCCTGTTACTACCATTTTAATTTGCCCAGAGGTACTTTACACCTGTATGCAAATTTGTGGCAAGGGACTGCGCATAGAGTCCTTTAAGTACCTAGCAACCCCCCCCCCCGTAACATCAGGGAAGAGCATTTCATACCATGCCCCCCAAATTATTTTCTTCCACATGGCTTAGGTTTGCTAAGCAAATGTGCTTTGAGTACTACCTGATCCAAATTAATAGCAATGATAGTTTAGAATTACAATCATTATTATTATCACCTCTCAATTACCAACCTACTTCGATGCCTAGTGGGGAAACATTAAGATAAAGGTAAGGTCTATAAACAAAAGATAAGCACAAAGTTGGTGATATGTCTAGATTAAAAAGCACGAGATGATAAGAAATAAAGAAATGGAAAGGTGAGAAAAGTAGTTTATGTTACAAGATAAGGAGAAGCCTAGCAGAACTTAATTATGAAATGAAACCGATTATAAGTGTTGGGAAGTCGAAATTTTATTCTGTTTACCATAACTGTCCCTTTTAACCCCCTTTATTGCTTACTTACCTCTTTCCTTTTTCCTCCCTCCTCCTACCCTATCCCACCCCTTTCCCCTTATCTCCCTCCCCTTACTGACTTACCTTAGAGATCTTCTTTGTTTGTCTTCCTTCTTCCCCTTTCCCCCCCTTTCTTTTCTCTTTCCTTTTCCCTTTTTCGATTCTTATTATATCCAAGGTCTGGAATACCTAGTTTTGGAAACTTATTGAACAATGTCATAATTTTTGAATTGTTGTAAAGTGTATATTTGTTATTTGTTATTTGTATTTTTCTTTGTGTATCTTTCTTTTGGAATTTTAATATACAATAAAGGCTTTTTTTAAAAAAAAATTAAAAAAATAAGATAAAGGTAAGGTAAAGGGGCCCCTGACCATCAGGTCCAGTCGTGTCCGACTCTGGGGTTGCGGCGCTCATCTCGCTCTATAGGCCGAGGGAGCCGGCGTTTGTCCGCAGACAGCTTCCGGGTCATGTGGCCAGCATGACAAAGCTACTTCTGGCGAACCAGAGCAGCGCACGGAAACGCCGTTTACCTTCCCGCCGGAGCGGTCCCTATTTATCTACTTGCACTTTGATGTGCTTTCGAACTGCTAGGTGGGCAGGAGCTGGGACCGAGCAACGGGAGCTCACCCCATTGCAGGAATTCGAACCGCCAACCTTCTGATCAGCAAGCCCTAGACTCTGTGGTTTAACCCATATATTTCATTTTATGTTTCTCCTTCTCCCACCCACAACAACCCTGCGAGGGAGGGAGGTTAGGTCAAGAAATTGAAACAGCCTCAGGCACCTAGGGAGCTTTATGGTTGAGTGGGGATTTGAACCTAGGTCTCCAAGGTCCTGGTCCAATACTCTAACCACTACACACTACAGTAGCTCTGGAAACAGGAAAGGCAGCACCCTCATTACCTTAAACATATATCTATATCCATCGATCTATCACCCAATAAAATAAATACCCTCCTCAACCACACTATCTGCATCTGAATGCAGGAGCAAATAGGGGCAGAGGGAGCTGCCTTGTACCTCGGACCATTGGTCCATCCACCTCAGTATTGTCTGCAGTGCCAGGGGTGTCATCTCACCCTCAGGGTTGTGGGTGCCTACTGCTGTAACATGGACGTGTGATGTCATACGCCTGCACTTAGAAGAGAAGGGGCCGGGCTCCTCCTCCTCCTCTCCACAGTCAGTGAGACACCCTTTTCCACAGGGAAGGGCTTGGACTCGGGGGCAGACTCTGCCTCCACGTCCAAGCCCCCTCTCTGCAAAAGGTGACTCACCGGCTGGCTGTGGAAGATGGAGCTGAACTGCTTCTCTCTCAGAGGCAGCGCCACAGAGGTTGGCTCTCCAGCTTTGCTGATTGACTTTGTGGGTGCCCAGCCCCCACAATTATATTATTGTGGATGCCCAAGCACCCACGGCCCCCCGGAGTTGGCTCCTATGGCCTGCACTGACTGGCAATGGCTCTTCAGGGTTTCAAACAGAGATTTCTCCCAACCCTGTCTAGAGAACCTGGGACCTTCTCCATGCAAAGCAGATGCTCAACTATTGAGCTACAGCACCTTTACAAAGTACCAGGGGGGCAGCCGATCAAGTCCAGCATCCTTTTCTGTATGCCTGGATAGAAAGCCTTAGTGCCCCCTACTCTGTGTTTGTGGGACCAGCATAATTACTGCTGCTTTTTCATACAGGATACTTCTTACCTCCCTTGGAAGTCAACAGCGTTTTGTCTTCTCTTGTCTTGCAGGCCTGATCCTCTTATTTTACTTCGTTTTGTACTTGTTCCTGGCTGGGATGTTTGCATTTTGCATGTATATGATGTTAATGACTCTGAGCCCCTATACACCGAAGCACAGGGAGAGAGTTGCTCCACCAGGTAAATGATGTACCTGAACTCAGATCACTGTAGCTCAGTTGCCTCTGAGCACAGCTTGCTAGGCTCATGGGATTTCTATCAACCGTACGCATGTTGTTGGTGGTGGTGATGCACCATGTATATCCCAGGCACATGAGACCACCACCTTGCTGAAGCCAAGCAGATCTGGGGCTGGCCAATGCCTGGATGGGGGGTAACTACCTAGGGACCACACGTACAACACATTGGGTTCTATACCAGAAGAAAGGTGAGATGTTCTGCACTTTGCATTAAAAGCTGTATCATACCACTTTGACAGTCATGGGCTTCCCCCAAAGAATCCTGGGGGTGTTAGTGTGTTAACTGTTCTGGAAGTATCTAGGAGACCAATCCCTGTTTCTGGGAAGAAACCCCGCTGGGGATTGCAACATAGAGTTGTTTGGAGGCCTTATTCTCTCAGTACCAACAGAAAGCCTAGCATTTGGTTTGGGGCTAGTGTTACAGATCAGCATCCTTGGATAGTTTCTGAGGGCCTGCCTCCTGGGGTGGGCTGGGGGGCCATTTCACAGTTGTCCTCTGACCCTCCACTGCTGTTCTGTATGGGGTTGTGCCTCTGAATACCAGTTCCTGGGAAACATGGTTGGGAAGAGTGTGGTGCTCTCAGGTCTGGTTTTGTGGGTTTCCCAGGGGCATCTGGGTGGCCACTGTGAGAACAGGATGCTGGCACAGAGGGGCCTTTGCCCTGATCCAGCAGGCCACTTCTTGCCTTCTTTTGAGATGAGGAGCTATAGTATATCCACTGCAACCTGCTGCCCAAATGGCCAAGGCGGGGGGTGGGGGGGTGCAGGTCCTTGCTGCCTATTGTTAGCCCCTTGCTTCCTCTGGTGCTTGAGCAATGAACAGCTATGGAAGAAGGAGCAGCACCACCCGCTGTCTTGCTCTGGATGGTGGGTTCAGTTGAGAGAGCAAAGGGAGGAGGAAAGAGGGAGGAACCACCACAACTATAGGAAGCGGTGCTATAGAGAAGGGGCATCAAAGGGCAGAGAAAGCCCATCAGGGAACTTCTTGCCAACCTCTGTTCAATTTTTAAAAAGCTCCATTTTGGATTCACGCTTCCATTTTCTGGCTTTTTCTGTTGCAGGAGTTATGATTAGACCACACGTTAGCAGCTCAATGAACATTGTGTTCAGACCCATTGACTCCAATACGTGGCAGGATTATGTGGATAACCTGCATGTGTTCTTACAAGGTGGGCTTTCTGTTTTATAAATATATATATATATATATTATTCACACCCTGCCCCACTTTGGCTCCATATAAATTAGCCATTTTTTAAAATGTTTTTTATTAAAAGATTTTTCCATAAGTAATAAAAGTACATTCAGTGTCTCTGTTTTCAAATTGTAAGAATCCTTCATACAGGTCAGTTACAGTCAGTTTGAGACATTTTTGTGGCAGACAATATGGGGTTGAGGGGGAAAGAGAAGTGGGGATAGAGAGAGAGGAGAAAATAGAAAAAGAGGGGAAAGGAGGAAGAAGAGGATAAATTAGCCAATCTGATGAAGTCAAACTGGGAAGAAGAATCAGTTAGTAATGACGTTCAAGTCATGTGATTCAGCCAACCTGTAGGAATCTTATGTATCCTACCACTGGCATGTGGCCCTTGGAAGCAGAGGCAGATTTAGGAGAGCATGACTGGTTCACCCAACCATAGGCGGCAAGCCTATAGGGCCCCACGGGGGATACTGCAACAACAATGTAGGACGGAAGGCGAGGAGCAGGGGGTGCTGAATTTTGGCATTGCACAGGGTGCTGCTGAATTTTGAAATCCCAAAGTCCGCCACTCCTTGGAAGGATAACCAAGTGAATGTGGAGCCCTTTGGACCTTTCCACCTCCTGTAGCAAGAGAAGATGTTGTGGTGAAAGACATACAGAATATTAACATTCTCTGTATTATTACCTTTAGATTATGATGACAAAGTTCAAGAACGGAAGAACATTAAATGCAATGAAGGCAGTTATTTCATCCAAGACGATGAAGAAAGTGGCCTGAAAAAAGCTTGCCAATTCAAGCGATCCGAATTAAATGCTTGTTCTGGGATAGATGATCCATCGTTTGGCTATTCAACAGGTCAACCTTGCATCTTGCTGAAGATGAATAGAGTATGTTCCCTGGCTTCCTTTTTATTTCTTTTTATGTATCCTGGAATGGGAGAGGTGTATGCTTACATACATGTGGTTAATGAAGAAACACAAGAATTTCCTTGCTGGTCAGAAAAATAAGTCTTTTGAACTGGCATGCTGTTTGCAGTGGTGGCCAATTTTGGTGCACCCTTGGGAAGTCTGCAGATCAAGATGACAGCTGCCTCCTAGAATATGCATGTTTCGTACTATGTAGGTTTCATTTAACTCTCATAGTTCATGGCTGTGTTAGTGCCTCATCCTCTTAGTGTAGGGATGAGGATCCTGTGGCTATCTAGATGATTCTGGACTACAGCTTCCATCATTCCTGACCATTGGCCATGCTGATTAGGGCTGATGGGAGTTGGAGTTAACTAACAACACTATTGGTTCCCCCCCCCTCTTAGTGATTAAAAACAACTGTTGTCTCATATCTGCTTATTTGCTTTGAATCGTAGCACAGTAAATTTGTGTGAGAGGTGCAACATATTTCATTTAAAATGCTTCTAATTTTTGGTAAGAAGTGAAGAGAAGGAACATTACTCTTTGCTGGGCTCCTGTTTTATTACATTGATTTAAATGAATGTACATTGTGTGATCCTGACACATAGTGGTGACTAATGTTGCTTTCATAAGCTTGCCTGTTCTGGATATTTTACTGAAACCATTGGATTTGCTTCCCAGTAAATGCACTTTGGAGCGGAGCATTAGGCTGTTCTCAAAATTGGTGTTGTGGTTGGGGGGTTGGGGAAGCCCCAAGTCATGAATCTACATCACAATTTGTTGCAGGGAATTTAAAAAGGAAGAAATCTTTTTAGTCGCACGTTTGTGATGAACAGATTTTTTAAAATCAAATCACCAGCTGACTAAAATGTGTTATATTGGGTGTTATACCAAGGTTGTTACTTCACTGAATGCACACTAGGATTCTCAGGTTCCTGTGTTGTATTGACCGCTCAATAGCCAAAAATACTTCTTGAACTGGTTTGCATATAATGCTAAACCATGACTTAGTGTTACGGGTAAACCCTACCTAGCAGCTTAGTTATGGTTTGTTTTCTAACAAACCACAATCTGATACCATGGTTTGTTATAACTATGGCTTGGCATTTTGGGTAAACCCTGCACCTTCCTTAACCCACATTTGTTTGCCCACACAGTTCCAGATGGTCACTAAACTATAAAGGGATGAGGCGAACACAACTGGAAAACATACAACATGTTAGAGATAAGGCCCATCCTTTGTTTTTTTGTCTGGGAGACAACTCATGGTTTGCCAAACAAACCATGGAATACTTTATGTGCAAACCAAGGCAATGTATTACAGCTGTGTATCCTCCTGTGCTTTGCAGACCTGCTGGAACCATATAGCAAAATAGGGCTTCATCTTAATCATAGGCTACCTTTTTGTTTTTAATTCAAATATAATTTTAAATACTGTCTTTTGTTGTAGATTGTAGGTTATAAGCCTGGTTATGGGAATCCAGTGACTGTGAGCTGCGGTGTACAGGTGAGTCCTTTTCCACCTGGTTGTATTGCTTACTGCAGGGCTGGCATCAGTACCATGAATCCATACTGTGTGTATCTTACTCATGCCCCTATTTTTGTTAATGCAGAAAGGTGATGCGGCGGATATCAAGACAGTGGATTTCTACCCATCGTCAACATTTGATCCCATGTACTTCCCTTACTATGGCAAGCACACACATGTAAGTAGAAATGCAGCTGTTGGGCAAGCATGCCTTTCACTTGCCTGGCTTTAGCAGTTTGCTGGGTAGCAGAGAATAATAAGAGCAGTTTTTAAACAGAAGAGGAGAAAGAGGTCCAAAGTAGGCAGTGGGTAATTAAGAGTTCTGAGATAGCAGAATGGACTGCACCACTTCAGAATGCAGTGGGTGGTGGGTCTCATTTTTTTTGATGTTTCCACTTAATGGGAGTCTAGCACAGCTTCTTCCTGATGTGCCTGAGACCATTTGGGGGTGCGGGACAGGGGACAGGTATTCTTTATTTAATGTGGGGAAAACATTCAACAGTGGTATACCCACCTGTATTTTGAAATGGCAGAGTTTACAGACGCATTCTATTGTAAGTCTAGGCAAGGTCCTAATGCCCTGCAGCTGAATGTGTAAACTGACACCATTGTGACACATTGTAGTTGAGAGGATGTGCCAAAGTCTCTGTGACTTGTGTGCATGGTAAATATATATTAAAAACTTAGAAAGGGGGCAGCATTCTGGGAAAAACTGACTTTGGTAATCACACCCAGAGAGGCAGTGTTGTGTAGTGGTTAAGAGTGGTAGACTCGTAATCTGGGGAACCGGGTTTGGGTCTCCGCTCCTCCACATGCAGCTGCTGGGTGACCTTGGGCTAGTCACACTTCTCTGAAGTCTCTCAGCCCCACTCACCTCACAGAGTGTTTGTTGTGGGGGAGGAAGGGAAAGGAGAATGTTAGCCGCTTTGAGACTCCTTCGGGTAGTGATAAAGCGGGATATCAAATCCAAACTCCAAACTCCAACACCCACCCTCAAACCAAATATGCAATTTTTGCATTAGGTGCAGTTCCCGGAATGTAATCCCCACGTAAGTTGTGGGCTTATTGTAAAGCAGGGTATCTTAGGGAGGGTGTAGGGCACGCCAGGTGACACCTACACCTCTGTCCTCCAACACCTTACTGCTCTTTGCCATTCTCTAGCATCTGTCGTCTGAGCCATATGCCTCCCTCTGTCTAACATTGGGACAGGCTGTGCAAGTATACGCAGAGAAGTATCTAATCCACTCATTCCTTTAGTGTAAGGATGTATACTTTACACAATGGAACTTTCTTCCTTCTCCCCACCCCCTACACACCCCACTCCACCCCCAGATCCGCTTCAGTCTATTCCACAAGGGCAAATCCTTGTGCTAACAAATTGAGTGCATTAGATTCCACTATGTGTATACCTTGGAAGTCGAACGATAGGAAGCTGCGGAAGCCCTGTCGGACATCCGGCTTCCAAAAATATAAGGAGAACCAATGCAGAGGGCGGGTTCCCGCCCTTCACCTACTTAAAGGAAGCAGGACACACACCCTGGCTGACCGGGTTGGTCGGCCCTCTAACGATGCGGGCAGGAACCCCTCCAATTGCTCAGGGGCTGAGCTCATGATTGGGTCGTGACACACGCAACTCCACCTCCATCGCAGGCGCGGAAGCGATTTTCTGCGTTTGCTGCATTCGGGAGCCAAAACGTTCGAGAACTAAGCTGTTCGAAAACCAAGGTACGACTGTACTAGCATCTGGCTCTGGTGACATATATATTGGATTCAAGCCACAGAGTACTTCAGCTGACTTGCACCCTGTTTTTAGCCCAATCATTCCCCACTGAGCTATTCTGAGCCATCACTGGACATTCTTATTTCACTTACCTGCTTGTATTTTTTTCCAGGTAAATTATACACAACCATTGGTGGGCATTCAATTTTCGGACGTGGCACGGAACAAAGCTATAAATGTTCAGTGCCAACTGAACGGCAAGGGCATCATCAACAATAGGAACAATGACCGGTTTCTGGGGCGAGTAATCTTCATGCTGGAAATCAGAACATAGACCAGAAAAGCATTTGCTATTGCTCTTCCAATGGCAAGCAAATATTTCTCACCATGGAGGAGGGAAAAGAAGAAGAAATAGGCCATTCACACACACTTTTTTGGGAGGGGGGGTTATTTGGCTTTCATAGCAAACAAAACGAAATATGGATAACTCAAATCTAAATCTAAATATAGAGGACATATTTTAAAACATCCATCCTACGAGCAAATGAACACGTCATGTTAGAAAACTTTTATTAAAACATAAACACACACAATGTATTTATATTAGATTTTTCACTGGCACATCAACAAGTGTGGTATTTGGTATCAAGCAGGCAGTTTGGACTCTAAAAGGAACCATTGCTGTTGTCACTCACCCCCACCCTCACTGGGCGCAGGCAGATGCAAATCAGCTGCTCATCAATTAGCAAACACCCCAAGGTTAATATGTTGTATGTGCACTTGAACTTGAGCAAGGGAGTCTGGAGATTATATAAAACCCAGAAATCTCCTCTCTGGATAGTTGTGTGTATATTAGATTATTAAAAAGGCACCTGCTCCAATATTCACTGCTCAAATGGAATATTCCATGTCCACATCTCCTCTGTTTGAGGCAGGCAGTTCGCAGACACACCAATTTAGAAAGTTAGAAAGCATAAATGTCATGTTGGTGACTTTTGACCTATCTACTGAGACTTCCTGGCTCTGATCTAGAACGGGAAATACAGCATGTTGGTTGCCTTTTGCTTTTCAAGCTCAGTTCTAAGTGGTGGCAATGACCTCTAAACAGCCCTGGGCCTACCCTAGCCAAGAGATCATTTCCACCCCTACATTTGCCTATGGAGAGAATGCTCTCTTTTAGCTTATGTAAACACAAAGTGTACATAGAAATAAATTATCTGGGTCTGCCCCTTGGCTCTGGTGTTCCCGTCCTCTGACAGCTCATTGTAGCCCAAGCCAACATGCTTTCTGTTAGTGCTGTAACCCTGATTTTTTAAATCCATTTTGGCTGTGAGCAGCAAGGGCCAGGGCCAGGTGGGGGGTTTAATCAGTGTAACTGGGAGTTTTGTTATGAATGTATTTTCACTTAGACCCCATACTCTTTGGAAAGGGTGGACTATAAATCAAAATGAATTAGTAAAAATCTTCAAAATGTGCACTGACCCCGTTTGTCTCTTTATTTGTGCAGCATTTCAGACTGGGAGACTAAGGGTGGGGGAAAGTTGCCATCAGAACAAGCATCAAAGGTTGGTGTGGGATTCGGCTATATTAACATGCATGCACAACACTTAACCTCAACTTGGAAAAGCTCATTAAAAGTTACACGTTTGTACTCCAAGATTTAACACAAAGTCCTGGCCAAGGCAGGTTGACTTTATTGTTTAGTTACAGGTAGGTAGCCGTGTTGGTCTGCCATAGTCAAAACAAAATAAAAAAGTTCCTTCTAGGTAGCACCTTAGAGACCAAGTAAGTTTGTCATTGGTATGAGCTTTCGTGTGCATGCACACTTCTTCAGATACAAAAGCTCATACCAATGGCAAACTTACTCAGTCTCTAAGGTGCTACTGGAAGGAATTTTTTTATTTTATTGTTTAGCACACACATACGTCAATCTTTGTTATCACTTGTTTTGCATACATACTATGACAACATTTAAAGTGCGGCTTGTTTTTAACACCAGAAGAAACATAAAGTAGCTTTTGACAATTCAAAATATCATTGAGGGATATGCCACGACTTCATGTTAAGTCATAGGGCAATTCAATTAGCTGGGTGTGTGCTGCACAATCCAGCTTGTGTACCTCCTCATGCAATCATGAAGAAAATGGGCTAGGATGAGCTGCTGTGCGAAGCAGCAGGGGCAGACTTTGGTAATCTTTCATAATAAGGTGCCCTGTGAAAGGCCAAAATCTGGTGTCTCCAAATGGATCTTCTCAATTTTGCACTCCCTCGGCTCTGTGCCCTGCATAGAGGAACCACCCACACCGCCCTAAATCCAGCACTGGAAACACTTGTGTGAAAGCCCCTGTCACCAGAAAGAAAACTGTGCAATGCAAATGGCATCATGAAGAAGGGGAGTAAAGTAGTGAGTCAGTAAGTGAATGAATGAACGAACACAGACAAAGCAACTGAGCCCCTACATTCTGGTGCTAAGTCACAGCCTAGCAAGAGCCTGTGTCCTTTCGGATCACTGCATAGCCTGCTTCCCCTTCCTATCCCTCACATTCATCTGGATGCGAAAGTACATACCCATTCACTTCTGTCAGCAATGGGAAACTTCCAGCCCATGAGCTTAATCTGGTCTGTCAGGTCAACCCATATGGCCTGTGAGACCATTTTGGCTCAAGCCACACACACACCCCAAACTTGATGTTATGTAAAGTCAGGTTTGCAAGCACCACTGTGACTGCTGAGTGCTTGCAGCACAATCAGGTGATGTCTGGCACCAGAGAAGTGCTGTGTCTTTGCCCATGTGGTATTATTTCAAACTGCAAGGAAAAGAGAACATGTCAGTTGACTGACTCACACCCACTTGTCAAATTTGGCCCAAGGGGTGTAGTGGGAGGAGGTAAATATTTGGCCTGCCAGCCAGATGCCATTTCCCCATTCCTGACTTAGGTAACTAGCCAGGGCAAAAACAGATGGATCTGCTCCCTCAGCAAATCCATCTGCAAGGACAACTTCCAGCATATACATTTCAGGTCTTTGTTAGGGATACCTGAGTCATGTGGTACCACCCAGAGCACCTTGCACTTCCACCTGATTTTATTATTGTGAACTGCTCCGAGTATCCTTGGGAATGAAAAATGACATACCAGTATGATAAATCAAGTTGTATTTACATTTGAAGGAGACTCTTCACATTACCTTAAGCTTGGGATGAGGACAGTGTGACAGTCCAAATGCTGGTTGACTCCAGTTCCCACCAAACAAGGCCAACGGTCAGGGCTGATGGGAGTTTAGTTCCAGCAGGGCTACAGATTCCTCCCCCACCCTACGGCATAGTGAAATGCCTACAAAAATAACCATCTATGATGGGATCTCTCTAGCCATGCAGCCAAGATTCTTCAGGATTCTTCTACATGTTTGGTGACTCTCCTATGTTTTATGTGTCTTACACAAACCTACTTATAAGTAAGTCTCATTGGCCTCAACAAGACTTACCTGCTTATACATCTCCAGAATTAGGAGCAAACTTCCATGGGCATTCACATTTTGCCTGTAATAGGTAGTACCTGTTGCTGTAAATGAAATATTTTGGACCCACCCAAAGCTAAGCTTCTGTGCAGGGCCGTCTTAAGCATGTCGGGCGCCTGGGCGCCGTGGTGCGGAGATTGCTCTGCCGCCCCCACCCCGCCCCTTGCTGCGACTGGTGGGCGTGTGCAGCGCGCTGCCCCCCCTGCCCCCCCGCATCCTGGCGCCATCCAGCCTACCCCTAGAGCTGGCCCTGCTTCTGTGCTGTAAGTAATTGTACTGTGGGAGAAATAATCCACCTGTCCAGTAAGCTTGTTTGACCTTTTTGTTCTCTTTGAACAGTCATGTCTCCTTCCATGCAGGTTTGGTGTCAGAAGTAGTTTGATATGTGGGGTGACGTGGTTAAGGGGGTGAGGCTCTTGCTCCAGAAATTCAAGTCCAAAGCTCCCATGGGTGCAAGGTAATTTGGGCCTTCTGCAAACTGCTGTATCAGGACTTGGGAACTTGTGGCCTTCCTGATGTTGCTGGCCTACAACTCCCAGCATCCCAAATCATTGGCCAACAGTTGGCCAAATAGCAGCTGGAGGTTCCCAGTCCCTGGAGAAGACATGGGGAAGAGCCATACTTAGCTCAGTGGTAAAGCAGCTGCTCTGCATGCAGAAGGTCCCAGCATCTTGAGGTAGGGTCTGAGAGAAACCCATATCTGAAACCCTGGAGAACTGTTGCCAGTCAGACAATACTAGATAGAATTTTGAGCTGTCTTAGTATAATGCAGCTTCCTATGTTCCTACTTGCTAGATGACCAAATAGCATAGTCTGCTATAAGGCAGCTGATTCACTTTCATCTACTAAGCCTGTTGCTTACAACTCGCATCATCCCCAATTATCCGCCAAACGTTGGAATCCAATAGCACCTTGGAGGGTCACAGTTTCCCTACCCATGTATGAAGTGGCCACAGAAATTAAAGTTACAATTGACCTTTAACTAGAGCCTCACTCCCAAAAATGTTGAAAACCTTTAAGGGAAAAAGCCCTATCTCAACAGTTCAGTACAACATCTGCATTAAATGCAAGAAGTCTCTGGTTAAATCCCAGGCATCTCCAGGTAGGGCTGGTTTGTTCTCCTGCCCCAAATCCTGGAACGCTGCTGCTGGTCAGTGTAGACAGTATCAGGCAGTGCTTTTTTTCTGGGGGTACACATAGCCCTAAATGTTTTGTGATTCACAAAACGTTTAGGGCTATGTGCACTGGGCTTAGGGAAAGAGGCTTGAGGGCTCTGACAGGATCCTAGAGTCCTTCACCCTCCTTCTCAAAGCCTAGTTACCAGTAGCACTTTTGCAGCTTTGAGAAGAAGGTGGGAGGGCTATGGGAGCCTTCCCAACGCCCAACCCCTTGCTTATCTGGCTTTGGGAAGGCAGCATGAAGGCTGGGTGCATGTGTGAAATTTTAGCCTCTCCTTCCTGTGTAAGGCAGTGTACGGCCCATGGGTTCCATGTCGAAAAACTCTTGCGGCCCACTTGGTATGAAAAGTTGGGTCGCCCTGCGCTAGATAAACCCATGGTCTTACTTGGTATGAGGAAACTTCCTATGGCATTTACTGCTGCTCCCTAAAGCTGCAAACGCCCCCTGAAAGTTTGCTATCTGTTTTGATACCCACACAATAACTAGAGTCCAGGAAATGCAAATCGGAAGCGTAAGCTGAAGAGGGATGAGATTTGTTTCCAACACTTATTTCTTCAGAAAACTATCAGTCTTGTTTTCAAGTGGTGAAGGGGAGTCCAAAAAAAAAAAAAAATGCTCAAAGTAGGCAGCAGCCTCAGTCAGCAGTTCCTACCTCTTGTTGTATGCACAAATTATATTTACCTTGCTTGTGTGTGTTTTCCTTCTTCTTTTCTTTTACTGTAAGAAAACCATGAGCTCGAAAGTCTGTTAAGGGTACGGGGCGAGCGGGAACAGAAAGAATGAAAAGCAGCAGCAGCAGCACATAACAGGGTTATACAGCTTGGTAGCCACTGTCACTTTTCCGCCTTCCGATCATATAAAAGACAAAGACAAAAACGATAAGGAGTCCGATGAAAACACCCACCACAATGGGGATGATAAAGAGGAAATCAGAACTGGGACACTCTTCAGCTGTAGGAAGACAAGATTAAAAAGAGAGGAGGGAGAGGGAGGACAGAGAGTGGGGGGACAGGAAGTTAGTGAAGAGAGCAAGCATCTGAGCACAAATTAGCAAAAGCACAAGTGACGTATTTGCAACTCGTTTCCTAACCTAGGCCCCATCTACACTACACATTTAAAGCAGAATCCTGTCAGTTAGTTTAAACAGCCATAGAGGTCCCCCCCACCACCAAAAAAAAACACATTATGGGAGCTGTAGTTTGCTAAGGCTGTTGAGTGTTTTTAGGATGTCACTGTTACACGGGTGGAGCTGTGGCCTAAACCACAGAGTCTAGGGCTTGCTGATCAGAAGGTCGGCGGTTCGAATCCCCATGACGGGGTGAGCTCCCGTTGCTCGGTCCCAGCTCCTGCCCACCTAACAGTTCAAAAGCACATCAAACTGCAAGTAGATAAAAGGTACTGCTACAGCAGGAAGGTAAACAGCGTTTCCGTGCGCTGCTCTGGTTCACCAGAAGCAGCTTAGTCATGCTGGCCACAAAACCTGGAAAAACTGTCTGCGGACAAACACTGGCTCCTTGGCCAGTAGAAGCGAGATGAGTGACGCAACCCCAGAGTCATCTGTGACTGGGCCTAATGGTCAGGGGTACCTTTACCTTTACTACCCCTAACAGGCCTACAATGACTAGAGTAGTTTAACAGTCAAAAGGCTTCCTACGAGGGAAATCTGTGAATAATGGCTGAGAGGAATAGGGGTCTCCTAACAATTCTCAGCACCCTTAACAAACTACACTTCCCAGGATTCTTGGGGGGGGGGAGAGGAAGCCATGCCTGTTTAAAATGGTATGCTGTTGCTTTAAATCTATAGTGCAGGTGAGGCCCAAGTTTATGATTTCGTTTCTCCAGCCAGCCACCTTTGAAATTTTGGAACTTCTACAGTGCTTGGTGTGTAAAACGGAACCAGTGAAACTAATGCCGATGTGCCCACTGGGTAGACTCACAGGAATGTCAGGAAAGCCAACAGATGTCCTTAAGATTTGCCTGTTTTATTTGTTGCATTTCTAACCCAAGGATCTCGAGGTGGCGCACATCTTTCTCCTTTGTCCCTCCATTTTACCCTCACAACCTCCCAGTGAGAAAAGGTTAAGCTGAGTGATGGCGACAGGCCCAAGGCCACCCAGGGAGCTCCATGGCTTGTGTGGGGATTTGAACTCTAGCCTCAAAAGTCCTGGCACAACACACTTAACCACTACAGTACGGTGGCTCTAACCATAAATATTTGCCCGTTTTATAGGAAAGCACACAGCTAAAGAAAAGCAGAAAACCCCACACCTGAAGTCTAGATTTAAATATGTAGTTCAGTCTCTTTTCCTCATCACTACGGGATACCCCATTGCCTCACTCCTGATAATAGACTCCAGAGTACTTACTGATACGTGAAAGTCACTTTAGCATTGTGATCAGTGAAGTATTAAAGCTCAGCTCTGAATGCTTTTGCAATGAGCCCATATTTTCTCCACTCTGTTTGCAGTGGCTTCCACGCTCTAGAAGGAGCAGATTTCCTTTGACCTCATTCTTAGAACTTGTGACTGGGTTTAGGGGGAGAGCTAGCTGTCCTATGAGACAAGGGTGAGGCTGCTGCCTCTGTGGAGTGCCTCTGCAGTGAGTGGGCAGGGCAATGTCTGCCAATCGATTCCCTCAGCCAGGTGGCTGACCTCAGCTGCAATGGAGTACATTCTGCTGCCAGTAGGTAGGATTGAACTGCCTTTGTGCACAGAATAGGGAAGAGATGTCACTTTGTTCTTTAGCCACAGACAGCAAATTGTCCTGGACTGGTCCTGGTTAGGAACTGGGGGTTTCAGGATCTTAGCATGTTTTAAAAGGGAAATCTCCCCCAAATGTTCGTGCACCACTTAGGTTGCAGTCCTAAGCATCATTACGAGGGAGTACATCCCACTGAACTCAGTGGGACTCGTTGAGTAAACATAATTAGAATTGGATTGTGAATTGCTGTTAGCTGTTAGGTGATGTAGTGTTGCTTTCAGCATGAGATCAATGACATCCACAGAGCATGGCTTCCACCAAAGAATTTTGGTAACTGTAGCTTACCGGGTACGTACCCCACAAAGCTACAATTCCCAGTACCCTTAACAGACTACATTTCCCATGATTCATCAGGAGAAGCCATGTGCTTTAGATATACGGTGTAGAGGTGACTCAAATATTTTTCGTAAACAGATCACTGTGTCATCTGGCCAACGGCAGGGAGAAAACACAAGTCTGTGCTACAGAAAGGAGAGTAACTCTCTACATTTATCCATGAGTTACAATAAACTGAAGATTTAGCACCATCCTGCAGAAACAGCAGGAAATACTGTATTGGGCAAAGAGGAATTTTAAAACAGACAGTAAGGAGGCAAAGAGAACAAAATGGTCAATTGTTGGCTGCACGAGGAACAAGTTATTAAATTTTCTCAGCATTTACTTTATTATTATTATTATCATTATTATTATTATTATTATTTACATTTCTATACTGTCCTTCATCGGAAGATCGCAGGGTGGTTTACAATATAAAAACACAAAAAATGCATGCCATAATAACAAAAATGATAATCCCATGCACAGTTTAAAAGCTTATACATTATTTACTAAGAGTTAGCAAACCGACAGCATAACTTTAAGGCAATGCAATGTTTGGGTTACTGTGCCATCGAAAAACAAGCTGGCTCATTTTGTACCTTCTTTTCTTTTGCTATATTACCTTTTATCTGTATAGGAATAGACTGAAAATTCATGGCTAGCTTTATTTCAGAACCCCACCCACCTGCCCAAGGGTAGCGGGGATCTCTTTAACCAGAAAGGGGTAGAAAATGGGGTGGGGCATATGGAGGGGGCACTGCAGGGCTCATATGAGGAACCTTAGCCCTCCATGCTTGCCGGGGCTGATGGGAGTTGTAGTTTAGCAACATCGGCACCCCCAAACCTGCCCCAGAGTCTTGAACCCTGATGACCTGCAATCCTTCCTGAAAGGCCAGGTTTTTTTTTAGCATAGCCTTTGGTGAAGAGGCTGCAATTCTAACCCCACTTACCTGGGAGAAAGCCATATTTTACTGGGTACATACAGTTGGGACTACACCATTAATCTTAATTCCCAGTTACAGCAAGGATTACATTTTTATTTTATTTTTCAGATTGTAAACTTGGGAGCAGAAGCCTATCTATATTGCCCCATATAACTCTATCTGGGGTCACGTGCACTGGCAACACTTTAAAAACAGTAATGCAAGATTCAATGTTCATGAAACATTGGTCCAGAGCTTTATGTACAAATTGGGCATCGTTGTTTGCTTTTAAGCAGAAGGCAATAACAAGCCTAGCATAAGGAAACAGAACATCATGCAGTGCCTTGGTAGGTTTGCTCAGTTCTCATCAAGTCCCAGTTAATCTCACAACCCTAGCAGCTGCCCCTATTTTGCTGTTCTCTGCAGTCAGGTGTGCAGGAAAAGGTGGAGGGAATAATATACCTGTGTTGAAACAGCCTTGCAAATAGCCAGTAGCCCATGATGAGTCAAAGTCTCCTCCAGGAGGCCAGATAGCAAATCTCAATGGAAGTTACTTCATTTTAAGTAATTAATCCAATGCAACAGATATACTAACACAGGTACATGGCAGCAAAATAGCTAGTCTGTTTTGCTGTTTGTAACTTAGTTAGTTAGTTTGTTTTGCCAGGCTGTATTGACTCACCCCCAAAGGTCTAAACTCTGTCAAAGCAACTTACTGTAACTTGCTTATTCGCAAAATCCCAGCCTCAAAAAAGTATGATGCTGGTGCCTTGAAATTGGGAACGGACCTCTAGCCTGAGCCAGGAAGTTCCCTTATCTCTACACAAACAAGACAGGAGAAACATGACATCTCAAACATGACATCTGTATATGAACTGCAGGGCTACTACTGCCTGTCATGATGATGTTTGCCTCAAGGACAGAACAAGATAGAGCATGAGAAAGGCTCTGTGCCCTGTTCTCCTTTTGCAGAGTTGATGGGAAGGCTAAAATATTATTATGATTACTTATTGCATTACTTCCTTTTTTCAGAAAAGGTGACACCAAGTGACCCCAAAATTAAAACCAAAACATAAAACCCAGAATAAAACTAAAACCCAAACAGCACATCTGTAATATATATATGTAAGGTATAAGTACCTCAACACTCCCCCCAATAAAAAGACAAGAGACCACCATAGAAATACCAAATACTTTACATATTTAACAACCGAAAGCTTGGATGAATAGGAATGCCTGAAAATGGATAATAATGGCATCAGGCATGCCTCATGGGGAAAGCATTCCGCAAACAGGGAACCACCACTGAAAAGGCCTGTACTTGTTTTGCCACTTTCTGCACATTGAGAAGGGCCTCAGGTGGAAAATGCAGGCTGTGTGGTGGCTTATGTGGGGAGGAGAGGTAGTCTCTAAGGTACTGGGGGTCAAGAACTGCATAAGACTTTATATAGGTTAAAGCCAGCACTTTAAATTGAGCCTGGAAACTAACTGGCAGCCAGCAGAGTTGTTCCAGAAATGGCACCTTATGCTTGAACTACCTTAAACAGGTGCACAATCTTGCTGAGCAATTCTGCACCAGCTGCAGTTCTCAAGCAGTCTTCAAAGGCAGCCCCACATGTAACATGCTTCAGTAATCTAACCTAGAGTTTAACAGTGTGTAGGCAACAGAATGTCAACACTTTAAATAGCAAGAGGCTTGGATTTCAGAAGCAGCCTTGGGGAAGATTTTCAAGGAAGCCTCTGGAAGAAGAGCCAGATAATCATCATCATCATAAGGCTTCACCCAGCTCCCACGCTGCTTGAATAATAAGGCAAGTCAGTTTATTATTGTAACATTTTCAACTTCCAAAATATTACAACACCCTCATAAACATTTTTTGCTGTTGTTATTACAGGAAGTCTTTACACAAAGTTAGGGATCCTGACTTACTTTCTTTCCATGTGCGGTACTGAAACATAGTTTTGATGACCCAAAGGCGATCTTGCCTTATAGCAGGAAGGGGAAGTTGGGGCCTTCCAGATATTGTTGGATTCCAACTCCCATCATAGCCGAAGGTCAGAGGTGATGGCAACTGTAGTCCAGCACCATCCATCTGGAAGGCCACAGGCTTCCCATCTCTGCTTTACATAATTGAATGTTTCTTTCAGTAACAGTGTTCTAAAAGGGTATCTTCATTTTTATTTAAAAGCATATATCCTGTTCTTCTGCCCCAGCAAGGGACATCAAGGCTATTTTAGTAAACAGTGCACAAGATGCAAAGCCAATTCTGCCAAAATGATAGGCAGTGTATTACATACACAATGACTCTATAAACACAGTTATTTAACACAACCCACAGGAAGACAACTGGTAGTCGTTCACAAACATTAGAATGAGGCTACAGTGCCCTATTTTATATAATGCTGGCTGGCACAACCAGAGTGAGGACCGCTTCAGATGTTTGGACTACAGTATTACTATTTTTTTAATTTATTTATTAATAGGATATAAGTCACTTCTGAAAAGTAGAAAACTCAAAATGCTCAATAAATGGCAGAGGGGCCCATTAATGCAAAATATTTACTTCACAAAATCAGGAGGTAAATGGCTTAAGGTCTTTTTAATATACATCACTCAAGAAGCCCCATAATGAGTCCACAACATTTCATTCCTCAGATTCACACCTGAGCTTTAAAATACGCTCAAGACCTGCTTGTGTTTTAAGCTGTTGTAAAGTCTGGCTTCCTGCACAGCCAGCCTAATAATAATAATAATAATAATAATAATTTATTATTTATACCCCGCCCATCTAGCCGGGTTCCCCCAGCCACTCTGGGCGGCTTCCAACAAAATATTAAAATACAGAAATCCATCAAACAGCCTTGTGTCTGTTTGGAAGGTATGGCATGCAGGAAATCAGTATTAGCTTTGCATCAGGTCTGAGAGGACAAGACATCTGAGGTGGCTTGTACTGTCATGGTATTTTGGCATTGCAATGATTTGTTTTTTGGAAAAAAGTACATTTGGCTTAAGCTGGCCTATCCACATTCAAAACAAGTCGCTTCACACTTATTCTTACAAGCACGCAGGAGGCTTGTCTCTCTGAACAACATGTGTGTGACAACAGAAGACTCTTCTGGTGCAAATCACTCCTTCGTGGGTTGAAAGTGGAAGCACTCAGCCCAAACTGCACCCTGCTTTTAGAGCTGCTCATAGCCAGCGTTAGGACGAGTTTTGCGGCCAACAAAATAAGCCATAAGAACGAGAGCAATTAATCCTGCCAGAGATGCTCCCACCATAATGGGCACAAAGAAGTAGTCCACCTCTGGGATGCAATCTTCAGCTGGATGGAGAAAGGGTAATAGGAATGTTAAGCAGTTGAGAGGTCCCGTTTGGATGACAAAGTAATTCTTCCCCCTTCCCATTTGCTGCCTGTGTGGGAAACCTAGATGCCTTCAGTGTGGGCGTGCAAGTACCCAAGCTGCCCTCTCAGTTGACACTCCTCCAGATGCACTATCTCCAGCCCACCAAATAGCCTCTTGGTGGCACAACTGTGATGGGGAGACGGGATTGTTTGGGGAGGATGACATACTGGGATATTCATCCCCACCAGCCATATTCCTGGCGTAAACTCCATTCCTCCCTGAGCAGCTATCAGCAGCAAGTTATAACCCGAACCCAAACCTTCTCTTTTCCCCCACCCACCCCACTGTGTGTGCATGGTCCCACTTCTGGGCCCCAGGTGCAAAAAGGTTCGGTATCAAAACAAACTATTCTGCAATGCATTTCCACCATTGATATTGAAACAAAGGAGAACCTTACTGGGACAAAAACTGTTTTCTGTTGCTCAGGACCCTGTTTCCATAAGTAGTAAGCTAGATGTTTTCTGGGAAGGCCAGAACCAGGGCCTTTTGCAAAAATAATTTCCTGGGCTAACCCTGGCCTTCCATGGTCCTCACCACTCCCTAAAAGTCGTAACTTTAGCTGAAGGTAGCATACTAACACAAAACATCTCTAGGGCTATTAGAAATGTGTGCAGTATTCTTGCATACAAAACGCCCAGAATTTTGTGGAATGTTAGGGTATCATTACAGACCACGAAATTGGGCCCAAATCTACCCAAACAAGGAGGCTCAGAGAGCCCATTTTATGAGGTGCAAATTCAGGCAATCTGCAAAATTCCTTCTCTTCGCTCAGGAGTTACTGAATTAGGACGTCACAGAGTTTACCCCTTACAGGAAATACTACGCTACCAAACATAGAAATTGTTTACCCATTTTACAGTACAGAATGTGTGTCTCTAGCTGCAGATAATACAAATATTATTTACAGATGCAGTCCTTCCCAACAACAGTAGGAACTTGGAAGCACTATTTCCTTCTTCCAAGTGCATATGATGGCATAGTCTTGCAAACACTCTCTTTCCCTAAATGTTCAATCTTTTTGCTATCCAGCAACTGTTGGGGTGCCAGACTATTGCCCCTCCAGATGTTGAACAACTCCCATGAGAGCTAGATTTCACCAACAGCTGGAGGATCAAAAGTCCCCTGTCCCTGCTATGACATTATTGGGATTGTGACTGTAAAAACGAGCAGACTGTAAAAATGAGCAGATAATTCTGCTGCCCCAAGAAGCAACGCCTATGTATATTTTAAAAACCACCCTTTTTATACTGGACATGTATTACAAGCATAGGAGTGCACTAGTTCACTTTCAGAGTACCTGTGATTTTCTAGAGCCAGCCTAACACAACTGAAAGGAGCTTCTCTTACTACTATGCACGTTTTCAGGATCTGCAGCCTGATCCCAGCCATGCTGATTTGAAAGCCTTGCCTCTACTTCAGCGATACTTCAAGCACAAGGTAAGACAGCTCAGCCTTAAGCCCATTTAGGCAGGAGATGGGGAACCAATCTCCCTTCAGATGTTCGGTTGCTGGGCTCCCACTCCCCTCTTCCATGGCCATTAACTGCAATGGCTGGGGCTTCCAGAAGCTGCAGACCAATAGCATACGGAAGAGCACAGGTTGCCCATAGCCTGATGTAGACCATACACATCTTACGGCAAGGCTAAAAATTGTCCTAATGCTACTATGCAGGGATTTGGCTGCCCTGAAAGCGTCCTGACAGCAGCCCAAATCTTAGCTCCAAATGAGTGCCCAGATACAGACAGTAAGTCTTACATGTGTACCTTCCCAGATACCACCTAGTCTAAGGGAGTTTCAGGGTAGTTTTGAAGGACATCAGCTAGCTTAAACACCTGATGCCTTCTAGTCCAAGCCAAAGAGAGGAAGGACTTGGCCCCACATTCCAATCCTCCATGCGTAATGCAGCTTGGCCATACAATGCAGCTGCTAAATAGTACAAACACACCCTAATTGAGTGAATCAAACTGCCTTGATATATACTACCTAAAGGTAAAGGGACCCCTGACCATTAGGTCCAGTCGTGACCGACTCTGGGGTTGCGGCACTCATCTCGCGTTACTGGCCGAGGGAGCCCGCATACAACTTCCAGGTCATGTGGCCAGCATGACAAAGCCGCTTCTGGCTAACCAGAGCAGCACACGGAAATGCCATTTACCTTCCCGCTGTAGTGGTACCTATTTATCTACTTGCACTTTGACGTGCTTTCGAACTGCTAGGTTGGCAGGAGATATACTACCTAGATACTGTAATATGGGTCCAGCTATTGATGCTGCGAATTCTAAGCCCAAGTGAGTGCTTTCAGAACATCTGAGCATGCAGGGTTCAGCTATTAACATGGTTTCCCCAGCTCTTCCTGTTTTTCCCCAGACAGGATAAAAATTAAAGACATATAAGTGTTTAAAGAGGATTTATGGAGAGGCAGGATCTAGGCAATATTATAGTGTGCACTGGAATGATTCTTAACTACAATCCAGTCTTGCATAGCTTACATATTTAAACCCTGCAAGATTGCAAAAGCTGCATGTAAGTGTTGTTTACTCTGTCTGGTCTACTTAGTCTACCTTTTAGCCATCTCTGCTTTTAGAGCCAACTTTTGGACTTGCAATCATATTAGTTAAAAATAGCAGGGAAGGATTTGCCAGGTCCACAGAACATGGGGTGTGGAGGTTTAACCTTTTCCTCTCATGCCATGGTCCTGATGTCCCCACTCTGTTATTTTTAACTGATGCATCAGCCCTCACAGGGAGGTCTGCACTGGTGCCAACAGAGGCTTTTCTGTCCAGACCAGCACCAACTTTTAAGGGTTCTTCAATTTGTCAGGATTGCATCAGGGAGGGAAAGTTTTAAACCTCCCCTCCCCATCTTCTGCAATCCTCATATGCTTCCCCCTGCCCTCACAAGCTTTTGCTATTTTTAACTGCAAGTGATGAGTTTATGTCATCTGGCTTAGCCTTGCAGCAGTAGCTTTCAAACTGTGTTTCAGGAAAATGGAGAAAGAGGCGACCGTGGAGTTTCAAAAATGGAGATAAGACAAGGGACAAAACATTATTTAGTGACAGTTTCCCCACCACTACAGATTATGCCCTACGCTGTACAGACACAGGATGCATTATAGGGTGCAGTCAAAAGGGAGTGAACAGCAGCCCCTCACGCCAATCTGTAGGTATACTAGGACTTCTGTAGGGTTTCCGTGATAGATGCACCAGTAATTCAACCAGCAGGTAAGTTACCTGGAAGGAGTCATCTGGAAAACCATAGCTTTATAGTAACACATAATCTACTGTCCAACCATAGGGAGAGGGCAAAGGTGCTTGAGGAGACTTTCACAAAAGCTTTTCAATCAAGCAATGTGACCAAGCTTCCTTAGGAACAGAAGATTCTTTATTAAAGCATTTTGTGCACAGACAATCAAGTCCTTGCATAGAAATACAATTATATAAGAAAGACAGTGGCTTCAACAGATTAAAGCAGACATTAAAGTTTCAGGTGTTTTAACACAAACCAGTCACTTTGAAGCTGTACAGATTTTAAGTAGAAAAGCTCGTGTGCTTAGCAGAAGCAATTTTATACCTTCAAGATGAAGGTGTGCCCTTTGCTTAGCTTTCCGGGGCACATTTTGCCACCATTTCTGACCCACTGCGTCTGGTCTAAATCTGTTATGGCATATGTGCAATGACAAATTGCTATGACAAATTCAGTAAGCTGGTACATGTTAACACAAACACACATGCAAAAATCATCAAATTGCCAAGCCAAGGAAAGACCTTTCTAGCAGACAGCTCACAAGGGTGATTTAAGCAAGTTGATTTATGTTTGGAGGAGGAAACACAAGCAGATAAATTGCAGCATGGGTGGGGATTGCCACCTTGTTCTCTTCATTCTTATCATAATGAGCCATGGGGGGTAAAGGGCCACAGTGAATGAATTCTTGCTTTAAGGGGAACCCTACTCTTACTCATCTAGGCTAGAGAATTCCAAACCAAGGTGGTTCTGAAAAGGCACAATTTAAACCCTCAGAACAGATGGCTTACTTTTGGGGATGCCTGCTCTACACATTTAGGGAATCAATTGTTGCAGAAACTCTACATTTTTCAGTGGTCTTTTATGTAACTAAATATCTTACTGGAAACTGAGTAGTACATTGTACACCAAAGTCATTTGCTGTAAAATGTAGAGCAGACATTTATTTTTGATCAATTTTTCTCACCCTGCCCATGGCAGTATACTCCAGGTAGCAGCTTGCCCCAAATGTAGTGATAATCATGGATCTTACTTTTTTAATATCCAAGGTTGTATAACCAAGAACATACGGTAGTTTCTATTTTAGTGCACAAGTAAGTATAAACAGACTTAACAGCTTCAAGCCTGTATCAATGGCTACAATGGAACAAATAGACTTTTAACAGCAAGCCCAGTTATTTGCTGTAAAAGTTAAGGGCACTTTGAACTCTGATTCTCTCTCTTTTTTATTTTAAAGAAAGGAATGAGAATGGTAAGATAAAGGGTTCCTCCTCTATCCCTGCAGGTAGCAAGATAGCAATACTAAGCTCCCACATGATCCAGCTCTGCGGTTTTCCAATTGACCAGGTAGGACCAGACAGTAATTAGGATTTACAAGCTTCAGAAGTTAGTAGTGCCATGGTGCTAGTAAAGGAAAAGCTTTTACATCCTTGCCGACATTATTCAGGTTTGCTTGGGCTGAGGTGGCTGCGAAGGGATTTTAATTGCTGAATGCCATGAGCTGGAAAAATGCTGCTTAAGCACTGCACAGCTCCCCTGACTGGTATCCTGGGCTACAAGTCACCAAGTCAGCCAGGTTACCTTTGAGTTGTAAAGGATGGAGTGTACAAAGCAGTAAGTACAAACCCCAGCTTTTCCATGCTGCTCTTGATACCCTAAGTGGGTCACCCTTTGTGATTCCTTTTTGTACCATTGCCTGCTTTACAGGTACATTTCTACACATGAAGTTTGCATACAAATGTATTTGAAAGGTTAACTTTCCATGGGCTGGTTTTGCCATGGCTATTAGTCAGTCCCAATACATTTTTATGACGTCCTTATTATGCTCAGAAGAGGTACATTCTTGATCATGTTTTGTTTTGGGGGGCCATCTCCACAGTTTTAAGGAGGAGAGAATCTTGGACCTTTTTAGTGGCTGGTTTCCATTTGGGAGCTTGCACTTTTCTTTAGAAATCACAGCCAAAGCCAAGAACAAGTCACACAAAATTTACAAGGTTTGATATCCGGGTTGGCTCTGTCTTCTGCCAAGCGCGTAAGCAACCACTATAATCATAATCAAGCCCACAAGACCAGCGCCAACTATTACTGGGATTAGATAGGTGTCATCATCCAGCAAACACTCTCGTGCTGTAGACAAGAAAGGTGGTGACAAAAGAAAATATATGATGTTTGCCAAGAGCTATGCCTTCGCCTTTATGCGAGCAGCATTACAATCCTACATGCTAGAATTCTGGCCTTTGGTCTGACAAACAACCAAGTTATACCAACCCTCCCTGTTTTCCAAAACAGAAGATTTATTAGATAACTAAAACGATTCAAAATTTGCCGATATATGCCTGAAGTTACTAAGCTTACAAGAAAATTTTGTTAAAATCAAATGCTTGTCATAAGAACATTAAAAAGAATCCTGATGGAGATGCTCATGGGCAGCTCACAGGAAGTATCTGAGTGCAATAACACCCCATTGTTTATAGCAACTGGTATTCAGAAGCATACCAGTATTATAGTAGATAATAATACTATAATACTGTATTATAGTAGATCGATTTTTGTGGTAAATAGAAGATGCTTATTCCTAATTGTAGAATACATTATGCCTTAAAGAAATGTTATCTGAATCCTGAAATACTGGGGGGGTTTTTGGGGGGGGCAAATTTACATTTATATCTTTAATCACTATTGCTCTTGCAATATACCGGTAGGTTTTTTTGGGAGGGGGGAGGTGACAAGCAATTATGCTGCCTAAAATTTATTATTCTGCAACTACTGGGCTCAAAGGCTTTTTGAAAGCTAACCATCAAGCCAGATTCAAATAAATGAATGAACAAATGAACAAATGCCACATAACAGAAGCCTCTGCTTTTGGAGAGTCACCTGCCATTGTTTAGAGTGCAACATGCACTTGTCTGAATCAGGTTTGCTCTTTAAGATCCATTCTATCCTTCAAATAATTCCCCCTTCTCAAGTGTACCCTTAGAACCACACTAACAGTACACAAATACAAGCCCAGGTTATGTCAGAACTGAAAGCTATCGGCTGAAATAAAACAGGCTTACTATTTAATTGCAAGGTTGATCTCTGCCAGGATATCCCTCCACAGGAATGGTGCAGCTGGGAGAGGGCTTTGCCCAGTTCTTACAGATCCCAAATTCAATAGCAGCAATTTAGTCAAGATATATTCACTCCTACCAATAGTACTTTTGATAAAACCTGCATTTCCATTATTTCTAGCACAGCTCTACCGTAAGTTTAACAACTGCACAGCATCCAATTGCTCCCTGAGAGCCAGCCAAGATTCTATTCATTGCATTTTATTGTATTATCTATATATTGTAAATAATTTTAAGAGTTTAGCATAAAGCAATGTACAAGTCAAATAAAATTAAACTTGGCCCACTTGTTGGGCTCAATAAATCACTTTTCAAGTAAACAGTGAGTTTTCTTTGCTGTTTTATACCTATCTAAAACTTTGGTTTTTAAACTCAAAAGCTTCCGAAGGCTGCTTTTTTGGGGTGGGTGGGTGGGTGGGTGGGAATCATTCTTACCTATTGAGAACTCGCCATTCTGTACTTGAAATGGCTGGATCCTTAAGTTGAAGACGTTCAGGCTACATGAAGGAGTCACTACAAGATTCTCCTTTTTTCGACACATGTATGAGTTTCCGAGGGAGGCCTCCCAGAAATCGAGATTGTCACTTGCAGCATACTGCGTTCCTGTGGAGGAAGAAGACATTTTGCGTGAAGACTTGCAGGGGAACAATTTATAAGCTCCCATTTCTAAAAGTAGTACTGCAGGCCAATTTGTTCGAGGGTTATGTTAACTGGGAAAATTTACCTGCTGTGAAATGTGTACAAGCTGAATTTATTAGAGGATAATCAGTTTACAAATCAGGGCTGTGGTAAAATGCCATGCTCAAATTTGCTACTCCATTTGTGTGTGGCAAAATGAGGAGAACTTTGCTGATTTTGTGGGTGTCTGAATTCTGTGAACAATTTCAGAGGGAGCACCCACTTGATTTTTTGGGGGCAGTAAGGTAATTTCTCATGGTGCCTTGATGCCACAAGGTAATCTCTTGTTGACACTGCCACTTTGGGTGGCAAGGAAACAGCCACCCCAAACAAGTCTCTGCATTTTACGGCCTGTGAAATCTACCTTTCAGTTTCGGACACAAGGACACCTTTGACTCAAAGCAGAGTGGCCTTAACTTTGCATTAGCCCTAGTATGCATACATCCAGCTATGGTAAGTACAACCAAGGTGTGGCATGCTAAATGTTGAGACCAAATAAAAAGATCTGACTTGACTGCTTACAGCTAGAATCTTACCATTTACAGGGTTCATCACAGTGACGTCCACCGCTTTCAGGTAAAATCTTTCAATGCTTGTGTTCTTCTGTTTAAGCAAGCAATTCATCGTTACATATACATAATACATATACAGCGTAAAAATACCTTTGCAAAAACTTTCTTGTTAAGCATCAGACAGAAGTTTTAGGGGGCCCGACTTAACAATAAGCCACCACTAGCATTAATAAATATCAATTTTGATACTAGAGAAGCTTCTTCCCTCCTTAGTCATCTTGAAAAAGAGATTTTCTTCAATGGCTTTTCACTAACATGCTGAACTTCTTCCTTAAAAACTATGAGTTGAGGGCATGTGACATAGCAAGTAAAACTTAACTGCAATGTGTGGGTGTGCTGTACCTCAGAGGTGGAACATCTGCCTTGCATGCAAAATGTCCCAGGTTCAATCCTCAGTACCTGTAGGTAGGGCTAGGAGAGGCCCCTGCTTGAAACCCTGGAGAGCTGCTGCCAGTCAGTGTAGACAGTGCTGAGCTAGATGGATGCAATGGTCTAACTCAGTATAAGGCAGCTTCCTATGTCAACCATGCCTAGCAATACTGCTGCGACTTTGTCAACAAGCAGCAGTAGTTTTTAAAAAATAAAGTTTGATTTCTGGTTATCCTCCTGCACTTTCATAAGAGGCACAAACAGGGCTCTTAACACTCATGCGCCCTCTCCCGATACAATAGCAGAGTTGTTACGCTGCTCTTGCGAGAGCGACTAATTCCATCATGACAGTAAAAGGGTGATGCAATCTGAATGGAAAAAGAAGTTTTCAAGAACCTGCAATGAAGCTGAATTCATTTCCCACATATATGAACACAGAATAATGAGTTACTTACGACAGCAAAAGTGAAGTCAAGCACGATGCTGGTATCTGTCAGGGTGAGGACAGAAGATCTATTGCCACAATTCCCGCTAGCTATAGTTGTGTTTGGATTAATGTTCATAAGAGTCTTTGGGAAGAACAGTGCGATATAAATTCAATAGAGAAATTTAATAAGGAAATGAAAACCCAGAGCAAACCACAAATTAAGCAGCTCACAATACTTCTTTCACAAGCTTCCCCATGCCCATAAAGAATGTCAGATGCTTGTTCATAAACACCGAATAGCTTCTATACTCTGTTGTAGAACTAGCCTGACTATCCAATCAGATCAGCACTGCTAGATTCCAAAATATTAAAAGGGGGTGCTTATTTCCCCGTCCACCTTACATTTCCAAGGAGAGTAACTGATCTAAACTAGTACCTTAACAAGCACCAGCTTCTCAGCCTTATGCACTTGGGCTCCCTCTGTGGGTGAGCTGTGCACTTACAACTTGCAGAACAGAATGCCATCTTCAAAGGTTTTGGGAGCTCCTATTCCAGGGCACTTTCACCTGCTAAACACACACCACAAACTGCATTCCTTTCACCAAGCATACAACTATACAAGCTAGCAGCTGCAGAGCTAAAGGTGTGGGGGCGGGGAGAGGACCGCCCACCTTTTGATTTATGCAACACCTTACAAGTTGTTGCGTTTTCTATGGCTTTTATCTGACTTTTTGCTGTTTTATCTGCTGCTAATGGATTTTTTAAAAAAGAAATAAAGAAAGAAATGTATTTGTTAGTGGTTTATGTTTAACTTTGTTAGATGCCCTGAAACCAGAGCTTATGTGCCCAATAGATAAAGCACTGACTAAAATAATGACCTTTGTCATGTTCAGCTGCAGCCCCATGTTTGCCAGAAGACAGATCTCGGTGCCATTTTTAACAGAGTAGGTTCCTGTGGCAGGTATCTCATCTGGTTGGCTGATGGAACGTGATGAGAACGTTGTGTTAGCCTCCACTGTGGTGTCATTGGTGATGATGGAGGCGGTATTAGTGATGGAGGCGGTATTGGTGATGGAGGTGGTATTGGTGATGGAGGTGGAGGTGGAGGTGGAGGTCGTATGAGGAACATCAGGCTCAGGGGTGACTACAGCATCTTTATCACACACGGTCTCTGCAAAATAGAAATATATACACTAGCAGCACAGAACTAAATTCACAGACCTGAAGAACATCAAACTGTTCACCTGTTCGCAACTATGAAGATACTGAAGACCATCAAAGGGCCAGAACTCAGTGGCAGTGCACCTGCCTTGCATGCAGAAGGTTCCCAGGTTCAAGCTCCATCATCTCCTAGTACAGCTGGAAGAGAATGCTGCCTGAAATTATGGAGAGCTGCTGCCTGCCAGTGTAGACAATACTGAGCTGATGGACCCAATGGTCTTCTTCTGTTTAAGGCAGCTTCCTATGTTCCTATAGCTTGTGCGCACAAAACAGGAGAAAACCAGTAAAGGCCAACTAGGAACTTTTTAAACAAGGGGACTGCCAAGGATTAAGACTCTGAAACCACAGCAACAGAACCTATTTTCTGGAAGTAAATAATAATAATAATAATAATAATAATAATAATAATAATAATAATAATAATAATGCACTCCTAGAAGAAGCAACAAGCCTCAAAAAACCTTAGCAGTCCCCACATCAGATGTCTAAACTCAGATAGGGCACTTGAAGCTAATCAAATAGATATGCTGACTAGATAAACTGGCAAAGTTCATCAGAAGCTTTGTAAAATTGCTAGAATAGGAGCCTTTCAAACGTTGTTGGACTACAACTCCCATGATTGCAACCACTGGCCATGAAGGCTGAAGCTGGTGGGAGTGGTGGTGCAACAACATCTGGAGGGCTACAGGTTCCCCAACCCTTAGGGTGGAGGAAAAAATGTTTGCATAAGACTATGAACTACTAACTTTGGTTACTTAGGTTGCCAGAGGGAAGAAAAGCCTCGAGGATGACATTCTGGAAGTTCTGTATAACACTGCCAGATTCAACGAAGTCCACATTTTGACAAATGAAAACTGTGTCTAGATCAACTGGATGCAAAGGATAGTTTGTAGAGGTAGTAATTAGTCCTATTAAAAAGAAAAACAACAGATGCTTTTAAGACAACTGATATTATGAACATTAAAGCCAAGCAAGAAGGTCTTTGTGCATCTCAGGTAAAGGGTGAAGGGACCCCCTGACCATTAGGTCCAGTCGTGACCGACTCTGGGGTTGCGCGCTCATCTCGCATTATTGGCCGAGGGAGCCAGCATATAGCTTCCAGGTCATGGGGCCAGCATGACAAAGCCGCTTCTGGCAAACCAGAGCAGCACATGGAAACGCCGTTTACCTTCCCGCTGTAGCGGTTCCTATTTATCTACTTGCATTTTGACGTGCTTTCGAACTGCTAGGTTGGCAGGAGCTGGGACCAAGCAACAGGAGCTCACCCCGTCACAGGGATTCGAACCACCGACCTTCTGATCAGCAAGCCCTAGGTTCAGTGGTTTAACCACAGCGCCACCTGGGTACATAGTTATAATTCTGGTACATAGTTGTAATTCTGGCTACAAAAAGCTCTGTGGTTAAATTGAAGGCTAACCAATATGGCATAAGCCATAGTAGGCTACAGCCTAGCTCAAGACAATAATGGTTTGAACTATCAAGTTTCCAATTGCTGGAAACCACAGGAGGGGAAGAGTGGTCTTAGGCTCAAACTCTGCTTGCTGGTTTCCCATAGGGAACTGTTTGGCTATGGTGAGAACTGGACTAGATGGGCCAATGGGATGGGCTGATGACCAGATCCAGCAGGCTCTTCTGACTATCTTACTACAAAAATACATTTTATTATGTACCGAATCCCAAATTTGTCTTACTAGAAGGCATTTAAAAGGCTTATAAACAGCCTCGGTCCAGTATACCTGAAGGAGCATCTCCACCCCCATTGTTCTCCCCGGACACTGAGGTCCAGCTCCGAGGGCCTTCTGGCGGTTCCCTCACTGCGAGAAGCCAAGTTACAGGGAACCAGGCAGAGGGCCTTCTTGGTAGTGGCACCCGCCCTGTGGAACACCCTCCCACCAGATGTCAAAGGAAAAAACAACTACCAGTCTTTTAGAAGACATCGGAAGGCAGCAGGGAAGCTTTTAATGTTTGATGGACTATTGTATTTTAATATTTTGTTGGAAGCCGCCCAGAGTGGCTGGGGAGGCACAGCCAGATGGGCGGGATATAAATAAAAAGTAGTAGTAGTAGTAGTTGTTGTTGTTGTTGTCGTCATCATCACACCTCTTTAAAACAGAGAGGTCAAGGCAGCAAGGCCATCCTAGCTAGAGTTGCAGGGAGGTGGCAATTGTTGGAGGGGAGCAAGAATAGCAGTGGGCTTAGGACTATGATCATGGAAACAGAGTGCCACTTTTGATACCTTTTTTTATTATAGAAAAGCTCCGCCCTTGCCCAGATGCCACCACAGGGACTTCTGGGCCCCATGGTGGAAAGGAGCAGCAATTATAGCATGGAATTTTACAAAGCTTTGCAGTATAACACTTACTATGTAATATCCTCATCCATGGAACTTTCACAAATATAAAGTTGCACAAATTTTCCAAGTAATGAATCGGTTTTGCTGTAAACTTGAATTATTCAGCCTCTGAATTTTAAAAAAGGCACTTCTTTCTAAAGTGAGGGGTTCACCCTGTTAAGAGCTGTAACAACTATTGCAGGGTAACTTGAAATGCCACCTTTACCTTTCATTTTGGCATCTGGAAACAGTGTTGTGTCATTGGTGTTGTAGGTGAAGGAGATGATCCCTTGATAGGTGTCGCTTGTTTTTGTGAAGCTGATATTCCAAGAATGACCTTCTCCAAATTCTATAGCTAGCACAGGGCCAGATATTTCGTTGTCACAACTGCTTCCATCATACCTTACATGTTCAGGGAACGTAAGAACTGTGTTTTTCTGAAACATTTTGAAGAAAACAGACAGCAGTCACTGACCAGTACTCCCAGTATCAGCAGGAGGACATTTGTCTTTTTTCTAGAAAGCGCCATCTATATACAGTCATATCTTGGTTTTTGAACAGTTTAGTTCCCGAACATTTTGGCTCCCAAACGTCGCAAACCTGGAACATCCTATGGGGTTTTCTGCAGTTTCTGATTGGCTGCTCCTGCAGCCAATCAGAAGCCATGCTTTGGTTTCTGAATGTTTTGGAAGTCGAATGGACAACTGGAATGGATTCCATTTGACTTCCAAGGTCTGACTGTACTGTGTTTGACTTTTGGAAGAGAATTCAAGTTCTCCTACCTATATTCAAGACAAGTCCCTTTTCATAGAATCATAGAGTTGGAAGAGACCACAAGGGCCATCCAGTCCAACCCCCTGCCAAGCAGGAAACACCATCAAAGCATTCTTGACATATGGCTGTCAAGCCTCTGCTTAAAGACCTCCAAAGAAGGAGACTCCACCACACTCCTCGGCAGCAAATTCCACTGTCGAACAGCTCTTACTGTCAGGAAGTTCTTCCTAATGTTTAGGTGGACTCTTCTTTCTTGTAGTTTGAATCCATTGCTCCGTGTCCGCTTCTCTGGAGCAGCAGAAAACAACCTTTCACCCTCCTCTATATGACATCCTTTTATATATTTGAACATGGCTATCATATCACCCCTTAACCTTCTCTTCTCCAGGCTAAACATACCCAGCTTCCTAAGCCGTTCCTCATAATGCATTGTTTCCAGGCCTTTGACCATTTTGGTTGCCCTCCTCTGGACACGTTCCAGCTTGTCAGTATCCTTCTTGAACTGTGGTGCCCAGAACTGGACACAGTACTCCAGGTGAGGTCTGACCAGAGCAGAATACAGTGGTACTATTACTTCCCTTGATCTAGACGCTATACTCCTATTGATGCAGCCCAGAATTGCATTGGCTTTTTTAGCTGCTGCATCACACTGTTGACTCATGTCAAGTTTGTGGTCTACCAGGACTCCTAGATCCTTTTCACATGTACTGCTCTCAAGCCAGGTGTCTCCCATCCTGTATTTGTGCCTTGCATTTTTTTTTTGCCCAAGTGTAGTACTTTACATTTCTCCTTGTTAAAATTCATCTTTTGTTAGATTTGGTACATGCATTTAAATGCAACCCATTTACTGCACTTGTTTTAAGCCGATTTTAAAGGGATTTTTCTTCCAGGGTGTTGCCAAGAATGGTGCTGTGCAGATGTGGGGAACCTCTGGCCAGTGACTGGATGTACCTAGGCCCACCAGATTCCTCTCATTTGGCCTCCAAGGCATTTTGGGGGGAAACTACACTTATCTGCCAATTACCCAGAATCATTGTGGAACAACTAAAGCATTCTCTTATGTCTCTTATATAAGCTCTCTGCCTGTTCTTCTGAGGCTAAATGGCAGGTAGAGGGGCTAATCTCGGAATTTGGAACTGTGATGCTTAGTGCTAGATAGGGAGATAAAATCCCTCTGCCTCTTTAGAGATCTTGTCTAAACACGGATGTCTCTTGTCACCTCCACCCCAGCGTTGGAATGGGGAAGGCTAAATTTACCAGTTGTGGCTGCCTGTATGCATTTGTTTGCTTGCCTATGAGAAAGTGTATGTATAGGGCAGGAACCCCCAAACTGCAGCCCTCCAGATGTTCTGCCTACAACTCCCATGATCCCTAGCTAACAGGACCAGTGGTCGGGGAAGATGGGAATTGTAGTCCAAAACATCTGGGGGGCCAAAGTTTGGGGATGCCTGGTATAGGGGGTGGGAACTGAATGCTTGATGCATGTGCCTGGGGGAGGTAGAAGTAAAGGTACAGGCATGGGGGGGGGGCGGGCGGGCGTTGAAAGTTGGCCAAGCTCCAATCAAACCCTAAAGTTGCAACAAACGCTACCATCAGGATTGTAGAACCCAGGTCTGCTGTACTGAGTCTGGGAAGAACCAGGCTGAAACCCTATGACCAGTTATGAAGCTCACTAGATGACTTTGGGTCAGTCACCATCACCTAAGAGAAGTGGGATATTAAATTTAGCAAGAAATATATTAACACTAGTAGGTATATCTTGTTCATGCTGAAATAGCAGCTTAATTAGGAATTAAAGTGCAATGCTAATATAGTTTAGCATTAAGATACCTAAATAGGAACTATTCATGACACATACTTAATATAGGAACATATGTTTGCACACACAAACACTATTTTGAAAGTTTCAATAACATGTTAGATACTTACATATTCATTGTGTTCAGTTTCATATGTTATAGAGATGTTCATAATCCATTTTCCAAATAGGCATGTCTCATTGGATGCATCTTTCACTTCTACATCCACAGCATAAGCCTGGTAAACAACTAGAATATTGTTTGCTCATTAGACAATGTGTTATAACCATCTCTAGAAACTCACACTTTAAATTCAGGCTCCTTTGACAGGCTTACATTTTAACACAATAAAATGGCCCCAAATACTCCTCCTCTGCAGCAGCACATCACAGAGGGACAATAGCGGTGGTAAGCAAGCTGTCTTTCAGAGGAACACTAACCCTAATCTTACTGGTGGAACTCCAAAATGCCTCTGTGGGACCTCAGTGCTTTTGGGTAGCATTTCGTGTGAGCCACTTCTTTAGAGACACAGAGCCTCTTGTGCTAGCAGAAAGGGAAAACTGGGTTAGTCCTGTTCCCTGATGTCCTGTGAGCCTGGGAATGACTGGGGACTTTGGTTCACCAAATGCAAGAGCACCAGCATAGAACCCCAAGGTTCTTCTGAAGTCGCTTTATTTCAACCAGCTAACTCTTTTGTAAGAGATCTTGACTGATAAAACATTGCTGCAACATACCGTACTCAACCCAAGTTTAACTCATATGTAGCCATGGGAAAGCTTCACGTTTCACTTCTTAAACTAGGACATGTTGCTGCCTTTAGCCAAATTAGAACAATGGTCCACCCAGCACAGTACTGTACTTGCCTTTTCTGGCAACAGCTCTTCAGATTCTTTCTCGACAGCCTTTAAACTGGATTTGTGAGGAATCTCTGTGCATACATTGCAGATGCTCTAACCACCAAGCTACGGTATGACCCCCTGTAGACTATGTCCTGCTCTTAGCAGACAGCAATGCCTCTGTGCCATGTCAGGTGTTTAAAGAACATCTGCACATGTAACAAAACATTGTTTTCTGCACTCTCATTAAGGTAGTAAAGTGCAATACCCCCACTTTTTTTGTTTACCATTTGAAAGGAGCACTTTATGGGCCCCTCTCAAAATCTGCAGCCAGGTATTAATCATGCTTTTAACTGGGCAAGCTATGGACAGTTCAATCGTTCACAGCCTGAGTAACATTTAATCATGTTTACTGGAGAGCAAGTTCCAAATTCAGCAAGGCTTACTTCTTGGGGGCAAGAAGGCTTAGGACTACAATCTTAACATTTCAGAGTTAGCTTTGCTGCCTTGTGATTATTTGAAAAGAAAAGAAATTCTTGTCTTTAGTTTTTCTTCAGTGCTTTTAAGAGTATGCTTTAGAAGTTATAATTCCAAGGTTTCTATTTTTTAATTATGGTAACTGGAGCTACCTCTTCTGCAGCCTTACTTGCCTGAGAAGTAGGTTAGAATTTTCAAAGGGCAAGGAAAATATGTCAACCTATTTCCAAAATGGCTCCTTATCTGACCTTTACTTTTCAGATATTCCTCTGCCCCATGCTACAGCCCCTCCTCCCAATTCTGAATACACCCCAACTTTTTGACTGAAGGCACAGTTCACTCCTGATCCCAAAGTTCACTTTTAACAGAGAAGAGCAGCAGTTACCCAATTTCCTGCATTTCTGCACACACCACTGTGCTGAGCACATCTCCCACAGGAAAGAGGCAAGTCTCGACTTAGGCAGAGGACGCAACAACTGATTTTGATGAGCATCCACAGCAAATCAAATGACTGAATACCCTCCCAATAGAGAGATGGGAGAAGGCAACTGACAACTGAATCACTCAGCTGCCCTCAAGGTAGAGGCACACACCAGCAGAATTCTCCTGGGAGGCTAACAAGACCAGGTAATGCAGGGACATACAACACGGGCCATCTCCTTCCCTGGAGCGGCCAATGTTGATGTGCACCTCAGCATCACTAGCAGCAGTGGTTCATTCCTGTTCAATATAGAGCATAGATAGACCAAACCCCACATCCCCAGTAATGAACAACTGGGGGAAGCAAGTAAGTCTGGAACACCCACTCATGCAGGGATGTAACAGGTGAGCCTCCCCTGAAGACAGCCCATTCTTCTTGATCTGCTAAATTCAGCAGTTGAATATCCAGGATGCACTAGTCGCAGAGAGGAAGGCAGGACAGCTGAGATAGCCCAGGAGGTAGAGCATGAAGCTCTTAACTCATCTACGCAGCTGCAAATAAAATGTGTTGAAAGTGCAATATACAAACGTGACACTACATGGCAACAGCGAGCTATGCAAAATTCAATGTATTTTTCAAAAAAAATATATTATTAAAAAAAAGCATCTTCACAGCATTTTTTTATATGTGTGTAGATTCCACCTGAGGTTCAAGCTCCCATGCTGGGCAAAGGATTCTAGCACTGCAGGAGATTGGACTAGATTACTTTCATGGCCCCTTCCAACTCTACAATTCCATGATTAAGATTCATGAAGGGGGCCAACAGGCACGCTCCCAGCTTGAGGGTTGCAAGTCATTTGAAGAGCTTCCATTCTCCAGCAGCTCAAAAAACCTGGATGCTACTTCTATAGACACAGCAGCGATGGACACAGAGTGGGTCTGGCGACTCACGCAGTGGCCCAACAGGCACCCTCCCAGCTTCGGTCTGAGTTCTCTGTGGTGCAGTGTGTTTGCGTCTGGCTGTAAACACCAGAAGGCTGGTGGTTTGAAACCACCCAGGGGCACCTGTGGGAGGGATTCCCGCATATTGCAAGGGGGTTCGACTAGATTACCCTTGGGGATCCCTTCCAGCTCTTTTTTTTTGTGGGACGGGTTGTCTATCCAATCCCACTGCCCTCCCCCCCCCGGCAGCCGTTTCAGCCCCGCTTTCCCCCCAGAGCCGGTGCTCACCTGATCCTTCGAGCAAGAAGAGGACGAGGGCGCAGAAGAGAGGGCCCGGGAGGCGACCGGCGGCTGAGCTCAGTGTCTGCATGCCGGCGGCGGAGGAGAAGTGGCTTCCTTGGAGCCGGAAGAAACGAGCGGGCAGGCGCAGGTGGCGACGGCGACCTCGATGCCAGTCACCTGAGTAGAGCGAGCGAACGGGGCGGGGGAGGGTGGAGGAGGAGGAGTCGTTGGGCGTGGTCTCGCGGCGGCAGCCAATCATAACGCCGGCCCCGCCCCGCCACCGTCTTTGTGGTTCACAGCCTCAGCCGCTTCTCCGGCAACCGGCAAGGGAGGGTGACGTTGGGCTGCCCGTGATTGTTTACAGCCTGCCCTCTTCTCTTCCTCACTGTTGCTGTTAAAAGGTCTTTGTTTATTAAACTCCGTCTGACGGGACTCGAGGCGGCTTACTGATAAAAAAAGAACCGCTAACGGTTCTTAATAGAATTAAGACTGTATATACGGATATAAAATCTGTTTAAAACGTACAAATAATTACAATAAAACCAGCCCATTCATTAAGCCCTATACCAAGCCCGCCCTATCTCCTCCTCCTCCTCCACGTTGTTAAAAGTTTTTTTGAGGGACTGAGGGACTGAGGGACTTATGAAGGGGAAGCGCTACAAAAATAGTAAGACACAGAGATCGGTTTTGTTTTAAATTATAAAGCAACAACACGCACCTGTAACTCTTAGTTGTTACCGCTTACCTGTATTTTACATTGGAAGCGCCTAGGGGCAGGGACCTTTTCCTCTTAGGTTAGGCAAAAGAAATAGGCATATAAAATACACCTAACCTGTATATCACTTGATTGTAGTAAAACCAAGTGGTTTTCAAGAGATACTATAAAGTATACACACAAAACCCCAGTTAAAAACAATTACGTATAATCTTTGAAAAAATAATAGCACAAGAGATTAAAGCCCATCAACATCTACATATGAGTTATAGACTTAAAGAGACAAGGTGTGCATATATGTGCATTCTCTCTGTCCCTGTGTGTGTGTGTGTGTGTGTGTGTGTGTGTGTGTGTTTAATAATCACACTATCTGTGCTTAGTGGCTTACCAAGGCCAGGACACCTGTCATTCAGAGCTGTTTTGTGAATATCCAGACGGTTAGCTGTGCGTAACTATTGCAACAGAAACAACAGTCTTTAGACATATTAAAAACTAAAAAGTTTATTAAGGATGCATCCAGCACCGGATTTAAGGTGATGCCCCCTCACAAGGCACCAAGCCGAAGGGATGCAAAATGATGACAATACAGTATTGAGAATATCCATTTTAAAAGCAACTGCGCCAAAATGAATAATTGGGAAAATAAGAAATAATTAACAGGCGCACGCCAGATTTTGTCCTTATTCAGTGCGTCATATTACCAAATGGGGGCATGAGATGCATAAGGATTCGCTCAGGGACGACCTTGATGGGTGGGTGGCAAGAGCTATCCGAGTCTGGATACCTGTATTCATACCTGCATTCACTTCCGTATGTGTATGTGTCTAAAGAAATCTGCTGGATCCGGCCAAAGGCCCATCTAGGCCAGCATTCTGTTCTCTCAGTGGCTAACCAGATGCCTCCCGGAACCCCGCAAGTGTGTACACACATGCACAATATGTACATATCTATATGAAAGAGAGGCCACAAGGCTTTGTCAACCCACACAGAAATGCACATACAGAGGGCCTCAGTTCCAGAGGGTCCGCATGCAGAGGTAAAATGAGGCAAAGCCAGGAACCCCCAGAACTGCCAGCCCACCCACCCCCCTATGCGAGGCAGAAGGCTGTTAGCTCTGGGAGTTTCACTACGACTTTCCCAGAGCCATAATGAATGTATGTGTATGCCCACACAGGGATGGGTCTATTAGTGGTGGCTTTATCTTTGGGCTGGCATAGTTTTGTTTTTGTTTTTTTTAGCTCTGGCTGGTCAGTACATATATTTCCTTGTTTTATTTATTCCATAGTAGAACCGCAAACACATGTTTTACTTGGAAGACCCACAGTGTCTAAGAAAGGAGCGTAGTCCTAAGTAAGCAGAGGAGGATTTGGGACCCTTTCCTTATAGAGGAAAGCAAGCGCTTTTGCTAATGCCTGGGAGGAACTGGGGGGTGGGGTTGGATCCAGCTAAATTCTACTCAGAGCAAACCCGAGTAAGTCGCGCTATTTATAATTTGAGTGGTTCTCCCGGGTATGGCTGACACGCTACACGCCTAAACAGCACGGTCATAACAAGAACCGGTGTTTTGAAAGAAAGTCAAGCAAACAATTAAACCGAGCAAACCGCGGAGAGAAAATGCTGAGTTATAAGACCACTGTCCCGTCACGTGCAGATTTTGTAATAATTGCAAATAAAAGGGCTGATGTTGTTGTGCGGGGGTAACGAGATCGGGCGTCAACAACAGCACAAATAGGTTTCAGGCTGCAGTTTGCAACTCACATCACGAGAAAGTGCTTCTTGTATGTGCGCGCGCGTTTGTAGTGTATGTTTTGTATATTTGAAATGAAAAGGTTGGCAGCGCTGCTGATGGGCTCGGGTACTTTCGCACCGCTAGCAGATCAGGAGAGAGATATATACAAAAAGCAAATTATGTGAAACCTGAATTCCCAAGTGGACAAACAATGGGCCTTTATTTTTGTGCTTTTACACACTAGCAAATATGTTGTAATTTATTTTAAGTAGCCATTTTTTGCTTTAGGGTGCACTCTGGCATTTATTTACAGTAGATACCTAGGAATTCAGGTTATTAAGAAACACATTTTTTACATTTGGGAGTAAACCACCATGACAGTAAAAAAAAGAGAAGATGCTCATATAAATCAACAATTATATACAGTACTTAAAGTGTTCAAAATCTTTCATCTATATTTTCTCTTTGTTGGAGTATCATGATCCTACTTTCTCAGATGGAAGACCAAGGTAGAGACAAAGGGAAACTTCCAATTTGTTGGAACCACCTTCGTGGTGATAATACAGTACTTGCATAAAAGATAAAGCCCAATTTTATGCATGTTTACTGAGTAAATCCAGCTGAGATCCATGTGGTTTACACACCAAGCATATGAAAGCGGCAATCCTAAGCACACATATTTGTAAAGTCCATTGAACTCTTATTTGGGGGCCAGCATGCTCAGAAATGCATTGCAGAAGTTTAAAGAATTATCAATGCTAAGCTTGATTGGTAGCATCTAGGAATAATAATAAAATAAAATAAAGTATGTGGAACTGTACTGTTCTTGAAATTCTAACTTTCGGCAGATAGGATGCTCCTAACACTGGCTGCTCCACAGTAAATCAGCTCTGTAAAAAGGGTAAAAAGGTAAAGGATCCCCTGGATGGTTAAGTCCAGTCAAAGGCAACTATGGGGTTACATGCCTCTGATATTCTCTTCTTCGCCACTGGTAGTCAGTGTCTAACCATGCTTTGTGAATGTGAGGCTGTAGGCATGGAGACAGTAATCAGAGGCAGAGGTGTGGTGAGGGAGAGACGCTTGCTGGTTTGTGGTCCTTCCTGAAGCCTTTTTATCTGACTCCTTGGCACACATCCCTAATTATTCCTGGGGTATGGCCGCTTTTGCATGCTGACAGTTTCTAGGAGCCACAGGTGAGAGCAGAGTGCAGGGTGGGGACCAAAGGTGGACAAGCTACCCTGGAAGGAGCACACTGTGTCCCCCACCAGAGCTACTACCCCTCCCCCTAACACCCTGTATTAATATTTTAACAACTGGTGGATCACATCACAGGAATCTTCCCTATACCAGGTCAGATAGTTTGATTATAATACTTAATATTTGTACCTGTATGGTGCTTTCAAGTGTTTAATGCATTTTGTGTATATTATGCTCCTTGCAGCAACCCAAAAAGGCAATTCAGGAATATTATGTCCAAATATTACAGAAGTGGGGGATGGTCAAGGCTAGTAGTATCTCATCTGACTGGCAGCAGCTTTCTGGCGTCTCAGACAGAGGACTTTCCCACCATCACGACCTGATCTTTCTAAACTTGGCTGTGCTCAGTGCAATCTCTGAAGCCCCTTCAACATCTTCTGTACCTTACTTTGAATTGGTGCTGCCACCGCAGCTCTCATTCCTGCCCCCCTCTCCCTCCTTGATCATGCCACTGTGATCAATACCAAGCCCTCCCTGTCATAGTTCAGCAGCCTCAGCTTTTACAGCTGGAGTCAGTCAGGGTCTTGCCTTCCCAGGTGGGAATAGGCCAGCAAGGCAGGGAGAAAGTCTTCTGTCAGAGCCTGGGTGGACACTGAGGAGCTGTGGCTGGGTTTTGATAAGTATGCACCAGGAGAAGTGGGGGTTGGAGGCTGCCTTGGAAGAAAGGATCTGTGAACTGAGGAGACCTGTAAACAGCTAAGAGATGAGAGTCAGGAGAAACTGCAGGATTGGAGGGTGAAGAACAGGTGCAGGAGGAGGGAAAGGAAGGTCCAGCAGGTGTAGAGGCCAGGGCTTCCTCCCCCCCTCCTCCTCCCCTCTCCTGCTCCCCTCTCTTCCAGGACCAGAAGAAGATTGAAGCGGGAGGAGCAAAAGCTTGCATGCAGCTTTTTTTTTTTTGAGGGGGGGGGGGAAGATACATAAACTATCTCACTGGGTGCACACCTAGAAGTAACTGACAGACATAGAATCATAGAATCATAGAATCATAGAGTTGGAAGAGACCACAAGGGCCATCCAGTCCAACCCCCTGCCAAGCAGGAAACACCATCAAAGCATTCCTGACAGATGGCTGTCAAGCCTCTGCTTAAAGACCTCCAAAGAAGGAGACTCCACCACACTCCTTGGCAGCAAATTCCACTGCCGAACAGCTCTTACTGTCAGGAAGTTCTTCCTAATGTTTAGGTGGACTCTTCTTTCTTGTAGTTTGAATCCGTTGCTCCGTGTCCGCTTCTCTGGAGCAGCAGAAAACAACCTTTCTCCCTCCTCTATATGACATCCTTTTATATATTTGAACATGGTTATCATATCACCCCTTAACCTTCTCTTCTCCAGGCTAAACATACCCAGCTCCCTAAGCCGTTCCTCAAAAGGCATCGTTTCCAGGCCTTTGACCATTTTGGTTGCCCTCTTCTGGACACGTTCCAGCTTATCAGTATCCTTCTTGAACTGTGGTGCCCAGAACTGGACACAGTACTCCAGGTGAGGTCTGACCAGAGCAGAATACAGTGGTACTATTACTTCCCTTGATCTAGATGCTATACTCCTATTGATGCCGCCCAGAATTGCATTGGCTTTTTTAGCTGCTGCATCACACTGCTGACTCATGTCAAGTTTGTGGTCTACCAAGACTCCTAGATCCTTTTCACATGTACTGCTCTCAAGCCAGGTGTCTCCCATCCTGTATTTGTGCCTTTCATTTTTTATGCCGAAGTGTAGTACTTTACATTTCTCCTTGTTAAAATTCATCTTGTTTGCTTTGGCCCAGTTGTCTAATCTGTTAAGGTCATTCTGAAGTGTGATCCTGTCCTCTGGGGTGTTAGCCACCCCTCCCAATTTGGTGTCATCTGCAAACTTGCTCAGGATGCCCTCAAGCCCATCATCCAAGTCATTGATAAAGATGTTGAACAAGACTGGGCCCAAGACAGAACCCTGTGGCACCCCACTAGTCACTACTCTCCAGGATGAGGAGGAGCCATTGATGAGCACCCTTTGGGTTCGGTCAGTAAGCCAGTTACAAATCCACTGAATGGTAGCATTGTCTAGCCCACATTTTACCAGCTTCTTTACAAGAATATCATGGGGCACCTTGTCAAAGGCCTTGCTGAAATCAAGATAGGCTACATCCACAGCGTTCCCTTCATCTACCAGGCTTGTAATTCTGTCAAAAAATGAGATCAGATTAGTCTGACATGACTTATTTTTCAGGAACCCATGCTGACTTTTAGTGATCACAGAGTTTCTTTCTAGGTGCTCACAGACTGTTTGCTTAATGATCTGCTCTAGAATCTTTCCTGGTATTGATGTCAGGCTGACTGGGCGGTAATTGTTTGGGTCCTCTCTTTTCCCCTTTTTGAAAATAGGGACATGCTACTGATGGAGTTGCCTTTCCCTAACTTGTAAGTGTACTTTTGACAATAAAGAGATAACTCCTCACTGCAGACATTCCTTGTCTGTTAGCACCATAATAGACTGACATGTGATGCACCAGGTACTTGGCAACAATCCCCACCCCCTACTTTTGCTGCGCCATGCAGGCATCAACCCAGGTCTTCTATCAAGCAATGGACAGTATTAAACAACCACCACCACAAAAAATGCACAAGCAGCAAGGCTAGCTCATCCATGAGGCAGACTGTAGCAGCCACCTCAGGTAGTGGAACTCTGTGCTGGTACTGAGGTCGCATGGTTGTGGTGGCTTCCACAGTGAGATATTGCAAGAGCTCTGCAAGATCTTGCTAGAAGTTGCTGCAGCCACATGGCTTCAGTGGGGACAGCGGGTGTAGGTGGGTGGGACCTGCTTGTAGGACATGGAGCATGAAGATCTTAAGGGCTGGCAGTTTCCTATACTCCTACACCAATATGGGGAACCTCAGGCCCACAGGCCAAATGCAACCTTGCAGGCCTGTGTGGACTCTCTGCAGGCTGCACACCATCAGTTACCGCTGGAGGCATGATGGATGAGGGATAACAGAGCCTTCTCTGCTGTGACACTCTAGTGTTGCAGTTTCTCCTTCAGTTGGCTCCTTCACCAAACTGCAGTCCAATGCTATCTTCTTTCATCACACCTTTAAATATAGTCTTTTCTATTGCGTTTTGGCTACTATGCATAGCTGTCAAGTTCTTCCTTTTTTTTAAGGGAAATGCTGAATAGGCTTCCTTGCAAGAAAAGGGAAAACCTGCTACTATGATTTACTGAAACTGCTACCATGGTGATTTTGTGGCTCCTTTTCATCCATTGTGAACTACGTTTGGCTTCACATATTATAGGAAGTATACTATAGTATACTATAGGAAGTAGCAGATGTCACAGGAGCAAACTCTTAGGAGCATAGGAAGCTGCCAAGGCAGACTAATTATTTTATCTAGGAATGTTCTCCAGGGTTTCGTTCAGCGAGTTTTCCTAGCACTACCTGGAACTCAGGGCTTCCTGCGTGCAAGCCATTTACTCTAATCACTGAACAGCTTCCCTTGCAATGGAAGGACCAAGGCTGATCCACTGCAAATAGGAAAATGACAAGGTGAGACTTTGCGACTTCATTGCATGCAGTACTGTGCTACAGCCGTTAGCCATGTAAAAGGACTAGAACCACCAATGGGTTCTAGCCTGCGGTCATTTTATTCCCTCTAGAATTTGTGATTCATGGCTATGTTGAAACGCATCAGAAGTTGTAGTGTCGCTCAGAACAAGCTTTCCAGTCGACTTGACCCTCTTAGGAGGAAAGGTCTGCCTTTCAGGATGATTACCAAGCTGCTGGGCTTTGCTCAGCTCTGTGACCTCAATACTCCAAGCTAGCCAGTGTCACAAAAGACTGCTGCTGGTGGTTTCTGTTAATTTCTCCTGCACATAAGTCGGGGAGGGGCAGGGAAGTGGCAAGCATCCTCTGTTAAACCACACAAGAGGGCATTAAACAGAACAAAGAAAACAACTAGTCCTCTCTATGACCTCTGAGGATCACATTGCCTAGTGGTAGGTGGGGCCAGAGGCAAACAATGGGCAGAGACCTGGTGTCATGGACTGCATGGCCCACTTCCTTAAGAAAAGACAAAAGCTCAACAACTTTGACTGCCCCCCTTAATAAAAATCCTGGTGATGCCCGTGGTGGATAGGCTGGAAGCAGAGGAGTGGTGGGAAGCAGCGGAAGAAGGCTCAGAGCCAAGGGAGTGAGGTGGGAAGATCAGGGGTCAGAAGAGGGAGCAGTTTGGGAGGAAGTGCCGTAACCTGAAGGGGCAACAGGGTTTAGTGAACAGCAAGAGGCTGGGGCACAGAGTGGTTCAGAGGCAGGAGGTGTGGGGCCAATAGGCAGAGTGGAGCCAGGCTGCTGAAGTACCGTAGTCGGGGAATCTCCTCATCCTAATGTGACCAGCTCCTCTTCCCTCTGGTCTCCCAGAAAATGCAGAGAAATTAAGAGGGTGGTGCAAGAGGGACCAGGTGAAGGATCATTAGAAGGCAAGGACCTTCAGTCCTCACAACTGCCTCACTGGGGAAAGACCTACTGATAAGAGTTGCTGTTATCACTGCATTGTTTTGGTTTTGTTGAATAATGAATTAGCTGCACTGACACTGGGTGTTTTACTGCTGACCTGCCCGGTTCTGGCTTCTGACACCTGGAGGATCACATTTGGCCCCTGGGCTTAACAGATCTTGGCTAGGTCAGCAGTTGTTGGCCCATATGGCTGGCTAATTTTAAGCAGGTGGGCGACGATGGAGCCAGGTTTTTCCTGGCACAGGCATCTGTGCAGCTTTCAAAAGTTCATTTTAAAGTCCTTTCTGTACGTTACACCCAAAATGAGTGCATACTATGCCAGGATAAGGAGCCCAGGTCATTTGCTTTACCCACATTCCTTGATTTCCATCTGCAGTTGATCTTCCTGGAAAGACAAAGGAACCAGCCTCAGGGGGTTCCGAAAGACATAGGGAATCAACCCCATGTCTCTAAGAATTACTATTATAATGGCTAGAAATGCCATGTGAAAATGCTATTTTATTGGGCTTTTGGCCTTGAAAACAGATGCATCTAAAATCAAATTAACTTTTGCTAGAGGTTTACCCACACTAAAGCAACCTTCTTAAGAACCACCAAGGAATGGGCAAGCAGGCCTAAGGACAGTATCAATGTGGTATGTACAGCTGCACAGTGGCACTGCAACAGTTTCTGGTACAGACCTCCTTGTGTCCAGCAGGCAAGAAAGGAGGGCAATTTTACAAGGCTATACAAGTTATACCGTAAGAGACAAAAACTTGAGTCGCATGCAACAGGCTATACAGTTTGGTATGGCACAAGCAACTCTGGAATGTGAGTCCCCCGCTTTCCAATCCCTTCTGCAACAAAGCCGTCTGACATTACTTCCCAAAGTGGTCTGACATTACTTCCCAAAGTGGTAAACTACAGTTGATCCTTCCCCTCGAAACTAATATCAAATGTTGGTTTGCAATTCTGGTTTGGTGGGAAGGAAGCACAAACCATAATTTGGTTGCTTGGATTGAGCAGCAAACTATGGTTTGCTCTGAAGAGGGAAATACAGGGAGGGCAAGAAAGGAGGGCAGAAAAGTGTGCATGAAGCTGAAACTTACATGTAATGCCAAACTAGGAGGGCAGAAAAGTGTGCATGAAGCTGAAACTTACATGTAATGCCAAACTAGTGCTTTCTTTGGGTTGGTTCAGATGCAACTTTTTTGGCTGTGAGAATTCTTATGAATTTGTAAGCGATCAAGAGAAAACAACACATTTAACACTCCCAAATGTACATGGCACACATTCCGTACCACATGACAAAATGAAGAGTTTAGCAACACAAAACTGTTTATTATTTATTAAATGACACAAAATACCTAGATAACAGACTCACTCTTTTTAAAGGACACATATTTACATTATTTACCAAAGGAAAGACTCCCTGTACCCATCCACTCACTTTGAAATTTTCACTTTTTTTCCACTGAAGGATGTTGCAGACCTGTGTATGTAGAACATTTTTTTTAAAGGAACAGGTTATTTCTCCCTCCCACAAATGTCTACCTCCTCCCACCACCCAACTCCAAAGGTATTCTTCTGAAGAACTTCTTTATACAAAAAGTATATTACATTTTTGAATGCTGCTGTACTCTTAGAACTTTAAAATGTGTTTAAAAGGAGGAAATGCTCAACTATATGAATTCATTAAAAATGAAAGTGATACTTTTAAGAATGCACAAAGCAAAACATATTTTGTCTTAAAAAGAAAGTTAGGACAGATGCTCTGCTTTGGAAAAGTTAAAAGACCAGGACACACATATATATACACACAAACAGAAAAATAAGCATCTGAAAGAGATCAGGAAGGTAAAACCATAGCTAACGTAAGTTGTTTTTTTTTAAATTCTACTTTTTAAAAAGTTTACCATATATACTTTGGCACCTTTTGTAAGCTAGAGAACAAAACAATCTTTACAACACATTTGCCATTAGTTTTGAAACAAAATGGTCACGGTTTTCTTTAAAATGTATTTAAATCAGAAAGAAAGAAAAAATAATTCATTTTGTTGGGTATAAAGTTTTTTTGTTTACAAATCCCCCAAACAAAAATATTTGTCAGAATAAATTTGCAGTTTTTAAAAGAAATGCAACTGCTTTGAACTGCACGCAACAGACGAAGATCTGAAAATGTCTGGCCAGACAGACTGTTTGGGTCACAGTCTAACCCCACTGCAAGAAAATGTATTTATATATATCTATTATAAATATCTTTATGGCTCAATAAAGCAGGCACATGATTCCAGCAAAAAACAAGAAAAAGAAAAAACTTGCTGGAGAATATGGCTGGAAAGTAGTTTTTGCCATAGCTCAACATCAATTACAGGAAGATAGGGAAACTGATTTAGTAATGCTCATTGGGGAAGAAAATGTGAAACAAAGGCATAGTTTGTTTTCACCAGTGCCCAAAACAAGCAGACACTTAGTTTTCTTATTTGTTCATATTTTAACACACTGCTTCTGGAAAATGTTTTTTTGCAGAAATGTGACAACTGAATGGATCACAATCATAATTGTGGGCACATTTAAGGTGCAGTTTCCAAAGAACTTACCCCAGATAAGAGTTTGCTCTAGTTGAAATTCATCTTTTAAATGAATTATTTCCTTCCCAAAAAGGCATTCAAATCACAAATTTATATCAGGCACACCAAATTGCACAACAGCTTCCATTTCCATCCATCCCCCATTGTGAACTTCTCCTAAGTTTATTTTCTATAAATAATGCTCATTCTGGGGGACACTTTTGAGAAACATCACATATAAGTGGAGCAAGGATGGCAACAGCAGAAGAGGCATTCTGCAGCTGATGCAGAACAATCTTTAAAAGGACATCCTGTGGCGTATTCCTAGTTACTGTCTCCCCAAGATTTCCCAAACCGCACTCGATCTAGCAATATTACTCTGTAAATGGCAGGCTCTCATACTCGAAATGGGTCTGTTTTGCTGCAAGCAAAATTTGGGTGAACATGAGATTGGCCTTTGTTATTCAGAGTGATAGTGAAATCAATACCTTCGCTGTTTATTATTAAACCCTTAAAAAGGGCTTCCCTTTTTGGGACCAAGGACCCAATGGAACCACAAAGACCAGATACTTCCATAGTTTTCTGCACACTATATCGAATATCATGCAAAGAGTTCAACAGCATTCTTCTGAAAATGTAAATACCAAAATGGGCATGTGGAAATCAATTGAAATGCCCACTCTACTATACCCCCCACCCCTTACGTTTCCATTCAGCCACTGGTAGTAGAAAAAGTTAATTTAATGGGATCAACAGGTTTGCTTATCCATCAGCAACCAAGTAGAACATCAAGTGTGCAGAAAAGGAAAGAAAGGCCCATTGTGTGTTTATGCAATGTAGTTGTACTGGTTCGGGTTCTCCTTGTCTCTTTCCATGTAGTCTCTGTCAATCAACGACTCTATTCTCTTCTTAAGGTCAGCGGGCTGTGAAAGCAATTCAGGAAGTGAGCAACCATTTTTTAATCGTTAGTATTAAAATATGTATATAATGATCATTCAGTTTTTACATATTAGTGTACCGGTTCAACTCAATATCCTTCACATGGGTGCAAAGGTTTATAAACAAAGAAATTATGATTCGCAACCCAGGTGGACTTTGGACGTGCACTTTACCGCATCTACAAAATCTTCCTATTCTGACAACACATAACATATAGGCATATGTTTTGAGTGCTGAAAGAAGAAGAAGAAAAAGAGAAGTGTGACTAACCCAAGGTCACCCAGCAGCTGCAGCGGAGACACGAACCCGGTTCCCCAGATTACAAGTCCAACGCTCTTAACCACTACACCACACTGGCTCACAGCCTTCCTAACTTATCCTATATTGGAATTCTTTATCATTTGCTAAGAAAATCTTTTGGTTTTGCTACACTGGACATTCTCAAAAACAAAACTATTTTTCACTTGAAAGTTCTGTAACAAGAACTTTGCAGAACTAATTTGCTGCCGATAGTTTAACGAACACGGATACTCTACCTTTACAGGGAATTTAAGCTGGTTGTATACTTCAGACACGAGCAGATTGTGGCTCAAAGTCTTGCGCATTTTCATGATTCTCACAATTGCAGCATCAATTTGGTACTGACGATCCTGGAAGACCCTCTCTGTAGTGCTTGCTTGTTCTTCTACCTGCAGGAGCAGGACATTTGGAAAAGAAAGCATATCAGAAATGGAAAAAGTTTTAAATATGTCAACTCTAAAATGAATGGATTAATTTAAATCAGCCATTAATTTGGGATGGGTGGATGAAATTACATAGGTGTTCCACGAGGTACTAGTTCTGATAAGGTCACCCCCCCCTAAAACTGAATATCCTAAATATATCTTTGTATTCTACTCACCTGCTTCTACACAAGCCATCTCTCTGTTAATATTTGGGTGTCCACATTTAGAAGTCAGGCAGGCAGGCAGGCAATGACTATTCTCTCAGGAGGAGAATCCTGCCTTTAAAATACCTTTCCCATAACTGTGTATGGCTACTATCATGCATTTTAAGCACCAGTTTGAAAAGCTGTTATTTGTTCAGGCCTTTGCAATAGTATCTAAGGGCTGATTACTGTATATCTGACTAAGAACAAACAGGAGTCCTGCTAGATCAGACCAAAGGTCTAGCTGACCCAGCAATCTGTTCTTGGAGTGGTGAACTGGACACCACTGAAAAGTTTATAGCAGAGCATGAGCACAACAGCCATTGGCCATTCTAAGTCCAACATCTGGTGTTCAGTGGTATCCTCTCTACAATACTGGAACAGGTACATGGTCATCATTACTAGTAGCCATTGATAACCTTTTCCTCCATTAATTTGTCTAACCCCTCTTTAAAGCCATCCAAACTGGTGACTACAGCTACATTGATTCAAATGAAGTTTTAGTGTTTTATGACATATATATATATATATATACACACACATACATACTTACACACACACACACACACACACACACACACACACACACACACACACACACACCACTGTCCTGTTTATTTTTGTTTTTAAATGGTAAAGCTGCATGGAAAGTGATTTTTTAAAAAATAAATAAAAAAATAAATATTATGTCTTTTTGCTGGGGGGGGGGTCAATGAGAAGGATACACATTTTTTAACACCAACAGAAACTGAAAAACTGTGGGGTGTAAGACCTGGTGGCTCAGAACAAACTCTAATTTAAACATTTGCAACGAAACATTATTCCCACCCTCTTCCTGGTCATCTTTTAGAGGGTGTTTGGCGACAGGAAGGAAATGGAAATAAACCAGTACAGTGGTACCTCTGGCTGCGGACAGGATCTGTTCCAGAACTCCGGTCAGATCCCGAGGTTTCCGCAACTGGAGGGACCGCTTCTGCACATGCGTGTGTGGCGGCAGACTGATTCTGCGCATGCGCAAGAAACACTTCCAAGTTTGCCTCTTTTGCAACCCCAAGTTTACGTTACCCAAGGGTAATGTAAGCAGAGGCGCTACTGTATATTATAAGAATAAGCTATAGCTAGCAAGCCACCCAGCTAGGAACTGATGGTCATAAATAATTCAGCCAGTAAGCATGCAATGTAAATGGATGCTTTGCCAAACGCTAGGAAAATGAAAATCTAATTTAATGTAAAAGACAGCTTTCGTTTGTAATGAGTCAAGAGCAAGTGTCTTGATGTCCCAAGCTCAGAAAAAGAGGTTTATGTAACCCCTCCCTCTAGCATATCAAATAGTTCCTGATGACTCCAGCAGCGTAAATGGAAAGCTAAAGTCAACATAGCTGCCACTGATCTGCTTCTGGGTGATTTAGGCCACTGATCAGGCAACCAGAAAACATATGACAATAATCTGAAGAGGGAGGGAAACAACAGGTACCGTTTCTTTCATCTGGATCTGATTGATTTTTATCCTGAATAGCTTATGCCTGAAGTCATCATTGCAGGTAAATTTGTCACCATCTTCCACATCTTTGCCTTTGGGGCTTTTTGTTAGCACTCTGGCCTTGCCACAGGCTAATGACTGGAGGGTTCGTCGGAGCTCTCCATCCTCTAGAATAGAAAGGAGATGGTTTAGTTTTTTAGTCACTAGTACTCAAATACCACAAGGAGCATCCAATACTAACCTATTCCAGTAGCTTGTTTTATCTCCTCTAAACTGAATTCTTCACCTTCGTTAAACATAAGCAGCACTAAAGTCTGGAATAATGAGACCTGCAGCTCTTTTTTTCCCTGTCAGAAAAAAGAATGATAAGAACATTTCTGCATTTCCTTAGAAAACTTAAGAAATTTGTTTAATGATAGTTCTATATGCATGCAGAGGAAAGTCCTACAGCTTGCAGAATTAACATCCATTCTGCAGAAAAGGAAATATCCACATGACAACTGTGTTGTCTTTATAGCCGAGTACTTGTGCCCTATGAAAATATAATGTGTAACTATGGTTTGCCTTCCTTAACTATGTATCTGAAGCACTTAGACCAGTTTAGGATTGGCTATGAATGTGGTTGTGAAATTTCAGACAGCCTGAATTAACAATGCTGAAATCTATACTGAGCATACCCTTGTTAGGACAGTTTTCCCAATTCTCCAGCTATTCTGTTTATAGATCTTCCTAATGTTTCCCTGTTTCCAGGCCCAATTCAAAGTGCTGGTTTCAACCTATAAAATCATTTTACAACTTGGAAACCAATACAAGTCTATGCTCATCCAGGGTTCAACCCCCCCCACAAATATATTTATATTTATATATATTTTTTTTGGGGGGGAATGACCCTAATTGAATACTTTTGATGGATCATGGAAAGCCTTGTTCTTGTGGGTATTCACCAAAAGATGGGCATTTAATCCAAGTGATGGCACAGGATGTTGGTGGCAGAACTGATGAAGAAATGAAATCACATTAAATGAAATAAGGCAGAAATGGTTCAACAAAGCTGAACAAAAGCCAGAGACCAATTTTAAAAAATGGGATTGATCAGTTAAAAAGTCCTGTTACATTCCATATTTACTAAATCACTTCAATGAGTGATTAACACTATACTGGTAAGAAAACATTACCTCTTTAAATTCTGCTTTGAGTACACAGTGTCCTAATGTTGATTGCCACTGAAGTTTTCTCCCACTGTGCTTTCCTAGATAAAATGTCTTGAATATCTCTTGCAATTTCACCATCTGAAGAGAAGAAAAATATGAGCTTAAAGTTGAAATGATCAACTACTATTTCCTTAGTTCTGCCCCTTTCCCCCCCTCTACTTTTTTACTGCTTATTTGAAAAGGCTCTATCACTATTATATTTGTACCATGAAACTTTATACTCAAGTCATTTTAAAAACTAGCATTTTACAACCAAAAGGGTTTAAGATTAGAATTAGTTTCTAATCTTCAATTAAGGACTGCTAGTTTCAACTAAGTGAATCTTTATTGTGCCACAGCTTAAGAGAATTATTTAATAAAGTCACCTCTACCCCAAATTGTTTAAATATACTTTTTTAAAAAAGTGCAAGAAGCTTCAACTCTTCTCGAAGTTTTGTATATTTATTTTTACTGCTACAGAGGGAGAGGCTCCCAAATTACTTACTTAACCTATTTAATTTAAATATTCCCCTCAAAATATCTAATCTAAAGCTTGATGCGATCTCAGACATTTCTTGGCCATCTTCCAGTTTCCTCATAGGTAACTAATGTTTAATTTTAATCAGTAGTTTATAGTCATCCACGTCAAAGAAGGGTAATAAATTTTTCTTTAATTTTGGAAGTGTTGTTCAGCTGTCTTACCTCTGGTGGCAAGTGCACCTCCATAGGCACATAGGTTGGCCAATAACCCATAGTCAAGATGTTCACGGTGAGTTCAATGTTACCAGGTACATTCTGATTTTGCATATACTACAACAGAATCAAATGGACAGAATTGCCATACAGAATTACAAACAAGCTACAGGCATTATTAGCCATTCACCCACTCCATATTTAGATCCTATCCTTTCTCCAAGGAGCTCAGAGTGGCAGAAATCAACTCCCACCTCCCCACTCAATCGCCTTTAAACTAACAGAGATGGAAACTGGGCATAGGTCACCCTGTAAATTTCATGAAATTGAAACCCAGATTTTTCAAGCTGAATTTCCTTATCTACTGCTACATCATACTAGCTCCAAGAAAAAACAAAAATCCTTAACAGTATTACAAATTTGGCACGCAGAAGCCAAAATGTGTTGATGGAACTAAAGTATGAGTATTTCAGTTGGTAGAGCATGAGACTCTTAATCCCAGGATTGTGCGTTCGAGTCCCACATTGGGCAAATGATTCCTGGATTGCAGGGGGTTGGACTAGATGACCCTTGTGGCCCCTTCCATCTCTACAATTCTATGAAAGGCAGATATGCGTGTTGTGAGAAAGCAAAGCAAGAGGGAGTCCTTGCAATGTCCTTTTCAGATGTAACTGAACACAAGCGGATAATGATGAAATAAGGATGGCCACTTTGTACCCATACCTGCTTAAACTGTATCATGATGTCTTTAGAAAGCTCCATGTCTTTAAACATTCCTTCAAGTTTACTGGTGAAAGCAGCTCCACATTCTATAAAAGGACAGTTGTGTATTGAGTTGCAGTTAGGAATTTTGTCACTATCAACAAGTGACTAAGAGCGCATCATTAACAAGACGGCAGAGATATATTTTCTGTTTCAGTTCAAGTTGAAGATTAGGGCAGCATTGCAGTGCTGCTCAGAGGTGGCTGGTTTGGTGGCCACTGCTGCAAATGGGTTCCGCTGCTGTTCCCTCACTACTCTGTCCTAGTAAAGCAACAGTGACACTGTCTTTCAGGAACACATGGCTTTTTTTCTATATAGGAATGCGCTCTGTGCAGGAAAAAAGTGTGCACATCACAACGGCTAAAGAATACTCAAGTGACTTATTGTACAAAAGCATACATTGGGGATTTCCTATGAGAAGTATACACAGAAAAAAATTTAGTGGAAGATAAAACAAAAAACCTTACCATGTTTGAGCTTGGAAAGCATAGATTTTTCAGCATCAACTGATGCACTTTTGCCGACTAATAGCCGCTTTGCTAAATCTTTTTTGTAAAAGGCCTCAAAAACATCTTTTCCTGTAGAAGAGAAGTAAGTAGATTTAAAGCTCCTTTCCAAGTACATGTTGCAACCGTCTCATTTTGTGTTAAGGATTAGCAACTTGTGGTCTTCAAAGGGGAACCCTGAAGCTCCCCTCATTCCATACAGGTGTAGGGGCTTAATAGCAGATTATTTTGAGATGGCAGAGAGATTCAGTGGAAGGTTTGACCCAACCTTCTTATTTCCTCAGAGTGGTTCTATGCTAGAACCAGTTGCTATCTATGCATTCCGACCCACCAAGTATTTAACAACACAAGTAGTTTACAGATTCATTTAAAAAATTGATGTGCGTAAATGAGTTCCTGTGGGTTAAGGCAATGAACCTGAGTTATGCAATCTTGCGTATTTAATTAAGACTTAACTCTGATTCATGCATACCTAAGCCCCAAAACAAGCTGGGAGAATAACTGTTAAGCTTTTGATTCATTAAGTCTTATTCAGCCAGCATTATTGGGGCCTATATTTTTTGCTAATATGCATGGGTGCCTAATGTAAAGAAGAAGACCAGGTCTTACCGTAAATAAACCTAAATATAATCATAATTTTATCTAACATCTTTTCAAGCTCTTCATCAGTAGCCTCTTTGTTGCCTGCACGAAGCTTTGAATCCACATACTTAGCTGAAGAAACAAAACCAAAAAGGAAGTGATGGATCTGAGCAGGAACTCCTAAACCAAGTCTTAGTTTACTCTTGACTAGGCTAGTGTTCTACAACCTCTACTGGCTCATTGTCGGTTCTAACAGAAAAACAAAAGGGAACTTAAAACTCTGAGCATTCAAAACGACCACCTTCTCCATCCCACCTTGCTGCTCCTAAGTATGGCCAATTCTTAAATACAGTCATACCTTGGTTTAAGTACGCCTTGGTTTGAGTATTTTCAGTTAAAGTACTCTGCGGACCCGCCTGGAATGGATTAATCCACTTTCCATTACTTTCAATGGGAAAGTTCGCTTCAGGTTAAGTACAGACTTCCGGAACCAATTGTGTACTTAAACCGAGGTACCACTGTATCAGGTCTGATCGGAAGTCAGCCCTCTTATTCCCTCATAGCCAAGAGGCTGCAAAGCTCCATCAGAGGAACTAGACTGGCTAGGACCAAACTCAGAAATACAACCTTGCACAAGATATCTGCTAGCTATAATAGGCATTTCTCTTCCATGTTTTAAACTAGATTATAATTGTGCCAGCTGTGATTATATGATTGTTTCCAGGAGTGCTGGAGTTGCTGTCCAAGTTGGTTGCTGTCACTACTTCTTGTGAAACTGAATTTAAGAGTTTAAGTATGTGTTGTTTGAAGCCAAAGTTCTTTGTTTTGTCTGTCCTGAATCTTCAACATTCAGATTTACTGGATGTTCAGATCTCATGAGAAAGGGAGCAAGGTTCTATCTATTCACTTTCTATACACAATGTGTAATATTATACACCTCTATCCTGTCTTCTATCACTTGCCTTTTCTCCAGACTAAAGAGCCCCAAATGTTGCAATCTTTTCTCAAAGGGGAGTTACTTCATCCCCTTGATCATCTTGGACACCCTTTTCTGAAACCTTTCCGGTTTCACAATATCCTTTTTGAGGTAAGGGGACCAGAATTGTACAGGGCATTCCAAGTGTGGTTGCACCATATATTTGTGTAACAGCACTATAGTATTAGCAGCAGCTTTGTTTTGGATGGCTAATGATTACTAGCATGCAATTCATCTTTTTTTACAGCTGCCGCAAAATGGTTGAGCATCTTCACTGAGCTTTCCATTACCATCTTGAGACTAGGAGACTAGGAGTCTTAATAAGTTGAAATAAATTAATAATAATAATTAATAATAATAAAAACAAGAAGTACCTATAAGCTCAGCTGGTTTATTTGGTCTTTTGTTGATGAAGGTCTCGAAGGCTTCTTTCATGGCATTAACAAACTTCTCATTCTTCAAAAAGCAAATGTCAATTATATGATCAACTTTATCCTTGAAGTCTAGTAGCTCTTGGACCATGGTTTTGTCTTTTTCTGGATTGATTACTATGGTGCTGCCGAATGCCTGTGAAGGAGGAAAGTTATTTATAACACACTTGTGCTGAATGCCACACATAGTTCGAACAAGACCCAGTGCGTAAGCACACACATTGCATGCTTTACACAAAAGCAGTATGCACCAACCAATTTATTGCCTATTTCATTACACCCTGCCCTTTGTTCAAGGAGCTCAAGGTGGTGTACATGGTTCCTACACCCCCATTTAATTACCACCATAACTCAATGAAACTGGTACAAAGTCAGCCAGGGAGCTTTTAGTTAACCCATGAAGATTTTCAGAATGTTAAGTCAAGAAACAGAATGCAATGGATCCAACAGAGATGATGACTCACCACTGTGCAAGTTTGCAACGTTGATGCAAACTTGTTCAGCCTATATTTTAGAAAACTATGGCGACAGCTTAGCCACATGATTTGTCATATATGGCTTATAAACCAAGATTTTGCTGTCATCTTTCCCCACTTCAATAAATTTAAGACTTGCTCCTCCAAGTTAACTTTTTGAAATAAGTCACATATTGATACCTTTATATATTCAATCCATTGCTGCAAGAGAGCTTGCACTCCATTTTTCACCCTACTGAACAACTGATACAATAGAGACAAATCCTGAATTCGATTTTCATCCAGAAGGTGATTTAAACCTGCAAGATAAAGATGTGTTACTAATTACTCCAAATGAAACAAAGGCAACTGTGAATATTTAAGAAACTACAGGTCTAAAAGGTGGGGAGGAGACTGAATGCGAGACAACAAATGAATTGAGAAACCACATTGGATGAGACAGTTTTCAGAAGTGAGGGTCTTAAATCTATTGCTGAGGCTCCTGCTCCTGCCACATGATTTCTAGTGAAGAATGATCATTAAAATGGGATAACATTGAAAAAAATGGTGGCAAGGTTGGGGATGGGGAGGAGAATAACCATGTACACCTTTCACAAACTCCTAGGATAAAGGATGGGATAAAGCAAAACAAACACTTCCATTCTGCACAGCTAGAGGGAGCAATGTCAATGCTTTCACACACGCCATAACAGTAAGCAAAATGTGATTCTCTTTGAAAAGCATGGTGTCTTAAGCATGATGACCATTTTAAAAGGCAAGAAAGCAAAACATTTAGTTTATTCTCTCCTATCCCTTATCCTCCACGGAAAGTTGACAAGTCGGACAACCTATACCCATACTTTCTCTTTTTCTGTTCTTAGGAATATTATGCTTTCATTCTGAAACACATCTGAAGGCACTACAGTGGCTCCTTACCCACAATGAGGACAGGACTTGCAAGCAGGGGGGTAGCAAGGGGTGTATGGTGAGTGCAGTCTGTCCCAGGTGCAATCAGGAAGGGGGGTGACAAAATGCTGGCTGAACTAGTCTCTGAAGCAACTCTGAAGTTACTCGAAGCAAAGGGCGCACACGCAATACCTCAAGGAACCGAGTAGGGTTGAGACTGAGTTGCACCCTGCTCTGCGCTTCTGGGGACACCAGCGTCGACCCAATAGGGACAGGGAGCCCAATGTCGCCAGTGGCAGAGTGGGGGGTGGGGCTCAAGGCAGGCATCAATGGTATATTTGCCTGTGTGACATTAAGACTAAAAATTAACTGAAACCCATTCTTTATTACCTTCAACTGGATTTATAACTGTGGATTGTGAATACACCTTGGCTTGATTGGTTTAAAGAAGATTGAGTTTGTTTTCAAATATTTCTTATAGATAAATTGGAATTTTAAAGTTTGGAACAGGCTAGAGAAGCTGAAATATCAATAAGGACTGGATATGCCTGTGTCTTTTTGATAGGAGAAACTATTTCTACAAAGATTGCTGGGAAGGTGGTGCCAGGACCCAGGCAGAATCTGGCAGCGTCTGAGAGCCTCTACCCTGCCTTCTTAAAGTTGGAAGCTGGGTATGCTTATAAAAATGCTTGGAGAGATAAACTGAAACTTTAAAGATAGGAACAGGTCAGAGAGGCTGAAACATTGAAAGGACTGCATATGCCTATATTTTGCTGAAAAGAGAAACTATAAAGATCTTCAGTTGTTTGCAACTCCTTATATTGAGAATTGGATGAGTGAGAACTATCTACTCTTCCCTAGGGGAAAAAGCCATTACTTATACTTTCTAGACATTCTGTTGTTTTTGTGTGTGTTCTTTTTAATATAAATTTGTGTATTTTGAATGTTAATTGGAAATTTCGGTTTTATTTTAAACTGTATACGTGTAATGGGTAACCGGGCTGGAGGGAAAGTACAGGAAGCAGTGTTTCCTGGGAAAGTGGCCTAGACAAAGTGTTAAGATACTGTTGTAAAACTGACTGCTTTGAGAAGGCAGAGTGAATTATCTTAATTTCACACGGCCCTGAGTATTTTGAGTAGTTTAAATCATGTCAAGGGACAAGGTTTGCTTGGAATTGACAAGGTTTGCTTGGAATTTGCTTGGAATTGAGGGGACTTTTCTCTGTGTGGAAATTAGAATGGATTAAAGAGATGAAGGCAATTTGGGATAATTTAACAGACAAGATTTGAGCCTGAATGAAGAATTTTGTATATATGGAACCAGAAGAGGGAATGGAGGGAAGTCTCAAGGTTTAAAGAACCTCAAATATAAGGTTTTGAAGTGTTATTGCTGTATGAGGACTGGGAGGAGGGGGATTTACTATTTTTATTCTTTTTTATTTGTGGTTAATTGTGGAAATTAATGGTAAAAAAATCAATGGGGGAGCTCCAGCAGCTGACCCAAGATGCTGGGTGTTGCTGGTGCTGGATCTGGGCTGGATGCGGGAAGCACCTTTTTTAAAGTTGAACGAAGGCTGCTGTGGGGATAAAATAAACTTTATGCAAGGCAGTAACCTCAACTAACGTTTTCTGCTGATGGAGCACATAGTGACTGCTAGCATGGAAAGGCTTCTGAGGCAGCCTGTGTCTTGCAAGGGGGATCCCAGCTCTAACACCAGACACCTCCAGTTGAATGCATGAGGTGGAAGAGGAGAGGAAGCCTCTTTGGATTGACCCAAACCACAGGATTCAAGTTACAAGAAAAGTGGCTCAGACTAAATGTCAGGAAGAACTTTCTAGCAGTTAAGAGCAGTTTGACAGTGGAATGGTCTCCCTCAGGAGGTGGTGGACTCTCCTTACTTGGAGGATTTTAAGCAGAGGTTGGAGGGCCATCTGTCTTAGATGTTTGAGTTGAGATTCCTGCATTGCAGGGATTAGACTAGGTGACCCTTGGGTGTAGCTTCCAACTCTACAATTCTATGGCAATTTTCTACAGATCCTTAGATAGGAAATTGCCTGTTACTGAGTCTATCCAGTGCAGTACTGTCTACACTGACTGGCAACATTGTCTCTCTAGGTTCTCTCTCAGCCCTACCTAGACATGTTGGTGGGAGTCATGGACGGGCTGGACTCAGGACTGTTGGGAGGCACCAGCTGGGGAACCCCCAAGGGAAGAAGGCTCAGAGCCCGGGGAAGGGTAGCAGATGATGAATGGTCAGACAGATAAGAGGGAGCAGATGGGGAGGAGGAAATGTTGGAAGCTGGAGAGGAAATAGGCCTTAGTGAGCTGGGAGAGTCTGTGGCAGAGAGCAGTCCAGAATCAGATCTACCGGAAAGAGTTGGTATGCTCACTAGGCTTGGCCTCCTGAGCTGTTTATTTCTTTGAATAAGTTAACTTTACTGGCACCATGTGAGTTATTACTGACCTGCTCCTGGCACACACAACCAGACACTGACTGTGGGGATTGAACCCAGGAACCTCTGCCACTGTCAACTTGTCAATCACTGCTGTGGAAAGAGTGGGCAGTTCTCTCATCTGGCTACCCCTCCATGCCAGAATACACCTGGTCAGTTCAGGGTTTTGTATTCTCTGGCCGTCATCACTTTCCCTCCTAAGGCCTTTCTAGGGGAAAATAGCAACCAAAATACCATACATATATCAGAAGAGCCTGCTACTGGATCAGGCCAGTGGCCCATCTAGTCCAGCATCCTGTTCTCACAGTGACCAACCAGATGCCCCCTTTGGGGAAACCTGCAAGCAGGATCCAAGCACAAGAGCAGCCCTTTCCCTTCCTGCGGTTCCCAGCAACTGGCATTCAGAAGCATCACTGCCTCCGACCGTGGAGGCAGAGCAGAGCCATCCTGGCTGGTAGCCATTGGTATGGCTCCATGAATGTGTTTCGTCTTCTTATGAAGCCATGTGGATTGGTGCCCACACATTTTGTTTGGCCTGACATTTTTCTGCCTGTGGTGACAGAATCCTAGAATGGTAGGACTAAAGGGACCCCAAAGGGTCATCTAGCCCACATATCCCTCCTGAAATGGAAGAAGGCAGCACACACAAAAACTGGTTCCATGTACAGAGTCCAGCTGGAGGGGTGGCTGGGTTTTATTCCACCAACTCTGGAAGTTGATGTGATTTCAAAATTTGCAGAGAACAAAGTTAGGAAAAAAACATTTAAGGTGCTTTTGCTCCCAATGTTAAATAAATAAACCAGAAAATAACACTTGCCACTGTAAGTATTTTTCCTTTTAATAATTTCAATGTGGGGGGGGGGGCAGGCGACAAAATTTTTTCGCACTGGGTACCAACTGGCGTTGCTGCGCCACTGCTTGCAAGTCACCCTCGTGTACACTGCTCAGTGCTATTTCATGAACGAGCGGGGGGGGGGGATTTTAGAACCTGAATGGCTCATTTCTGCTTAGTATAGGGAACTGAAAGCCCCGAAGAAGCACTAAGAAGAAAGATTTATAATTTATATGAAGAAAGATAGGTTACCTTTCTGTAGAATGGCTGTTAAATGTTCACCTAGCAGCTGTTTTTCTACAGTAGCAATTAGTGGTTTCCTATAGGAAAAAGTGTTTAGAATTACATTTCTTTTGCTCACCCGTTAACAATTTTCAACCCAACTGGAACATCAAGATGTTTCAAACAATAACATTCCCAATTACTTGTTAACAATGTGTTTATGGTCCAGATTGTTGTTGTTGTTGTTTGTATGTGTGTGTGCGCGTGTAAAAAAATGCTTTTGGTCTCTCCTGTCTTTTATATAAAAGCAGACAAATCATCTAGAGCAGAGGTAGCCAATGCAATGCCCTCCCGATGTTGATGAGCTACAACTCTCATCATCTTTGACAATTTATTCCCAGAACTTTTTAAAGTTTTGCATGGTTTTAATGGTGTCAACTCTTGTCTTTTCTCCTGGAAACTATGTAATTTCTGACAACTGATGTGAGTGCGTCAGAACACACTTGCTTGAGATTATTCTTTATGTCTAGGAAATTAAACCACACTTTGGCAAAAAGAAATGCTGAAACCAGGAGGTCATTTTTAACATGTTTAACACACCAGGTTGAGGGAGTCCACACACTTACTGAGTGCTTTGATCCAAGTAAGTGATAATCCTGTCTGCTTCTTCTTCCAATCGTTTGTTGACATGATGGAGGTACTCTGGAACCTGACAGATTGAATAAATTATGGAGAAAAGTTAAATAAGGTGAGAATGGCATGTCCTTTATTGGGAAAAAATGTCTGAGAACCAAATTGGAGGGGCTTTATTATATCCCGTCGTATTATTGCTGAAATACTTAATTGTAGCCCATGTCAGCACAGCAAAACAAGTATTGGGAGCTACTGTTCTGCCCTCATTAAGCAGGAGGTTAATGTCCCCATGGTGCCCATGAGCAATAAGGTAATAAAATACCTCTCTTTCTTGCATAAGCCTCTGTCCTTCCGCTGCATATAGGCGATTTGTTTCTTCTAAGAATCTATGTTCAAAAGAATCCTGATAAATCTGGGGAAAACAGAAATGTCATTTGCTTAGGATCCTCTCACAGCTTACTCTGACATTATCCATCCATCCATTCAATTTATTTATTAATTAAATTCATATACCACCCATCATCAGAAGATCACAGGGCAGTTTACAACACAACAAGTACAGGTTCGATGTGATGGGGCATCCCCTTGCTTACCTGAAGATCTGAAAGCATGCTGAGAAGGCTGCGAAGAAGGCTCCTGTCAATAGCCTCACCGCTCCTCTCTCGCTCAACCAATAGAAGGATGCCATCGATGGTCTTGTTTTGGACCTTCTGATCGCTAATTATATGAGTCCTAAACAATTCTAGCCCCATATCCCTGGAAACAAATACATCATTATAAGAAGGCAGAGGCCAACACAGAGAAGCAGCTTTGTTCTGCATTTATTTTGTCTAAGTGCTCAACTGCAGAAGTAATCTATAGGCCTGAAGTATTACTTTATGAATACAGCATAAGAGAAAGTGAGTCCTTGGCTCTTTCAGGCGTATATGACCTAACCCAGCAAGCCAGATTCTCATAAAGGGTTCAGAAACTAGTGCCTGAGCAGGCCTTAAGTGATCTGTGTAAATTTACATAGCAAGCTCTTACCCCAAGGGTGAAATGGGCCCATTTTACCTGCACATTTTCCCGAGAACCTAAAAATGTGTGTAAATGCATTTAAGAGGCATGTATATACAGTATGTATTCATATGAATTGGATATACCTACTCATATGACCTGAAATTTGGATAAATACATACATACTGGGAACTCTTGAGAATGGGATTTAAAAGATTAAAAACAGGCTGTTGGCTGGGGGAGAAAACAACAGGAGTGCTTCCAGAATTTAATACTAGTAGTAAGTTTAATACAAGCAATGAATATGTTGGAACAAAACTATTTAGTTCCTTTCACAAAAGGAGTCCTTCTATAAATGGTACAATAAATTGAGGTCCAACCCAATGTGTACCACTTATAACATTGATACTGTACTGGGAACACAAGGCTCTAAACTAAACTCTGACACATTTTGTTCCTGTAAAAGTCATGGAGCAGATTTTAAATAAGTACACAGACAATGAGTAGAGTTCTGCAGGGCTTAACCCAAAGGTCTGCATTTTGTTAAGCATGCCTAACTACATGGTTAAAAACAAAAACAACCAGTCAATTGTTCCAGGCTAGCAGCATTCTACTTTTGCATCACCTGTTTTAAAATTTCAAGACTAAATTGCTATTTGCTTTTGCCATGGGCCGGTTTCTTAGTAAAGCATAATTAATGGTTTACAATGAATGCGTCAACCTGGATTGTTTTGCTTCTCACTGTGAGTGTGCAGAGGAAACAAACCATGATAATACCAGCTTAGCATTATACCTGAACCAGGGATTGTTGTGCTCACGCAAACAGTGATTGAAAAACCAGGAACAAAAGAAACAATGCTAATTGTTCTTTGTTTCTCCACAGTGCTGGTGGAGAGGCAAGACGCAGGCATAAATGGCTTGTGTATGGCTTATTATGATGTTTGAACATGGTGCCAGAAGACAGAGACCCTTTTGCCAAGCTGGTTCCTGATGGCTCAATTGTTCCCAACATGTAGCACTGCTGCCATTCTTGGTATCCAACAAATATGCACAGTGACCTTGTTCACCGTTCTGGAGATTATTGATACTTTCCAAATGTGAGCTTGGTTTAGCTTAACTTTGGGCTTTAAACTGCCACACCACCCACCCACCCCTTGTGAATATCTGGGTGGTAGGGATAGCAAAGAAAACATATATACCAGCCATGCTACAAAGATTCTCTATCACAATGGAAGGGAAGAAAAACTGAATCTATATTTTTGACAAAGCATTTGGAAGTCTAAAATCAATACTTCTCTTTTCATTCTCACCAAATTGATGGCAGCATTGAATTTTGAAGAACGTATGTTCGATCCAGGAACAAAAAGATACTTCTAATCATTATCTGTAAGGGGGAGGGGGAAAAAAATCAAGCCATAAACATTTTGACATAAAGCAAGATCATTCTTGTGTCCTGATCCTAAACATGATTACTTGGTTGGAAAGGCCACCAATTTTAACAGGACCTGCTTCCAAATATGCCTTATTGACTGCAACTTTAGAAAGTCAAACATATGAATTGACTGACTCCTCCCTCTTGCTTTACCATGTTCCTTAAGATTAATGGTGCACATTCACTTACTTGCCCCATTAATATGCAGGTTTCCACAACCAGGACAGGTTAAGAGACACTCAAAAGCTGCTGCACTTCCTGTCACCTGGGGAAACTTCATTCCCTCCAGAGGCTGAGGTGTGGGCACATTTTAATCTATGGCAATTCTTCATATAATATCCTGATGAAATACTTCTTTAAGCGGGTTTTATGGTGCTGCCCTTTTAAAATTACTGAGGCGCATTGCAAAAAGGGTTATCTTCCTAAGGGACCCCTAAAAATTATGCAGCATAATGTACCAGATTCAAAGTGACAGAAACTATCTCCAAGAGTTGCAAACTGAATGCCTAGATGTCACGACACAAAAGCAATACAACAAAAACAGGTCCTAAATATATAATTGCTACTATCATTTCCTAATATTGGTACAAAACAAAAAGTTGTATTTGCCTAAATATATGTGAGCAGAAAGCACTTCTCTCTCTGCATGGCTAAGGATCTCCCCTGCCTCCACGTCTATCTGTGACCCCTGGAAAGCTACTCAAGATGGTTCCTGTTCCAACTTGCAAGGCAGTTTTCAGGAAGTACAGGTGTTGGGGGGGGGAACCATCTGGGATCCAAGTTCACAAAAGTATTATTTGGAAGGAAAACAAGCCTTACCATTTGTCTGCAGTGGTCTTGCCAACATTTGTCTATTTTCTTGAGAAAAAGAACACTGTCCAATGAATCCATGATGAAGGAGTTAAGAATATTTAACACAACAACTGGGACAACACCAATGCCTGATGACATTGTTCTTCTGTGTCATCATTCGAAACAAAAGAAACTGCCAGCCCTATTTTAAAGCCTTTGTTTTAGGCTAGGATGTGACCATGAAAAAGATGTTCATGTAAAATCAGCTAAAGGCCAAGAAACCACCATTCTAATCTAACAGGCTACTATGTTAATCAAACACTTGTGATGACACAATTGAACTGAACTCAATAGCTTTAAAGTTATGAAAGAACTTACCTTATCTTTCGTTAGGTGTCCACATTTGATATAATTCAAAGCATTGTGATCTAGTAATATCTTAAGCATACACACAGCCTCAGGAGTTATGAGCACCAAATCTCACCTACTTCCCAGTACTTATTGTTTCAAAAGACTATCCTAGATGCTAAACTGATTTTTAAGACTCCAAGGATGTAAATATTCACCTTGAAGTTTGACAGGGAAGATGCTCAGAGGGAAAAACAGAAGAACACAGATGTGTGTATGTATCTGGATTTCATGCATAATAAAAATGAAGTCCACAAACAGACTTACTACTCAAAAAGGATATTCTCTGAACTGATGGATCTGTGCTTTGATATGGTCTTCACAAATCTGTCTTAACTGCTTGTACAAATTTGCAGAAATCTTATATGAGCAGAGATTTTCAACAGCCTAAAAAAAAAGGAAAAGGAGGACACATGAAAAAGACCTCCACCAACATTTGCAGGACTCCATCTACAATTCATAACTTTTTCTGTACATGCCAGCTCTCAGAAAAACACAAGTCAAAATGATTCTTCCCAGCGAGTTTTTAAAAACATGCCTATCTGATGTGGGGGCATCACTAGACAATTAGAGATCAAAGTTAAGGGTGGTATTCAAAACCACATTAGACTCAATTAAATGAACTCAGATTAGACCCAATTAAATGAATATGACTAACTCACAAGAGTGGCTTTTCAGGAGATGCCAAGAGCTACAATGGGCGTGGGAAATCCCCAGTATGTGAATGGAACTCTGCTCACAGGTCTCAAGTCATTTGCAGTCTTTGGATACTTTCTGCACAAACCAAAATTCTGGCTCTCAATTTTGCTGTTAGTTCACAGAACAAAAATACATGCCAGAATGCACTGCAGTTGCATTCATGCTCCCCTGGGCAGAGTGCCTTTCAGCTGACTTAGCTCATTTAATATAACAACAGTAACATCATGAAGAAGAAAATGGATTAAAACAATGGAATACCAGACTAGCAAATGAACAACATTTTATACAAATAACTCTGCCACTTAAAGGACATGCAGCCTAAACAGAACGCAGTGATAAAGACTGGGTTGCCTTAATTTTTCTTAGCATAGATTCACAATTCTAGTTCAAACAAAAAATTATTTGTACGCTACTCTAAAACCAAGGCTGCAATTTTAAGAACATTTACTAGTAAGTAAACTGCATTGTCCGCAACAGAATTTACTTCAAAATAAATATGGTTAGGCTACCATGCAACAAGTATCTGCTGGGTGTTGAAGCCTGCTTGAATTTACTGTTTTACTGGTTGTTGAAACCACAATGAATATATTTGTTGTGTTTTATTTGAGGTGCTGTATTTTAAAATTATTCAAATGTCATTTCAGTTGCTTGCTGGTATATGGAGACAGTACTCATCAAATAAGAACATAAAGCACTTATGAACACTTCAACTGCACTATGTAAATACTACAAGAAGCCTTGAAACACATTGTATCATGGAGAACATGTGACCCTCCAGATGTTGGACTCCAGCCACATCAGCATGGCCAATGGCCAGGGATTATGGATCCGATAATCCAGCAACACATGGAAGGTCATATATTTCCCTTCACCCCCAATGCCTTAAAGGCTAACAAATTTATTGTGGCATAATCTTTTGTGGATCAGAAATATTATGCCATAATACATTTTGTAAGCCTTCAAGAGTCTACAAGATTCTTTTGTTTTGCTGCCTCAGTAATATAGCTACCCCTGTGAACATTGTCTATAAATGCTAAGTACCCTCATCAACTAAAATAAAGTCTATGTACATGTTAGTTGCATTTGCTCATATTAATTCTAACCTCCCGCCCTCCCCATGTTAAAGCTTGGTGATTGTAAGGACTTCAGGACAGAAATCTTTCTTTTGTTTATGTCACTTGTTCCTTTCTTCTGTGAAAGTACCAGGTCCACTGATGAAGAGGTTTAAATAAATTATTATGGACTAAATTAAGACAAACCTTGAAACAACCCTATGAGACCAGCTTGGAAAAGGAGATCCAAATTTATTCACTAATCCTAAATTCAGCACATTTGAGAGAAGGGGACTAGTATGAATAAGTTCACCTCAAAGCTCTACTAAGGGGGTTTGAAGAAGTGGGAGACTCAAATAATCTAGTGTTGCTTTACAAGGATTTTTGCCAGGAGGGGAAGTAGTGCACTAAGAGGTTTATTGCTGATGAAAACAATACTCGTAAGAATCTTTTTGAGGAATGTGGGAGAAAAAGATCTTGTTGCTGTGGCATACATAATCGTGCATTAAAATGCACATTTGGAATTGGATACATTTACCAGGCAGCTGCTCTTTAGCAGAACAGTTTTATCAAGTATCCACATCACCAGCAACTTATATTACTATTTTTAACACATGTTAAAAATAGATGCAAACGAATAGTGTCAATAGAAAATACAGTTACTTTGCTGTAAAAATATATGGTGCTAGCTGAGAGATCACTTTGAACACATACTTGAGAGGGGTCCACTAAGGCCTTAACCTTAGGGGGCTGACAGATTTCCACAGAACATACATATAAAAATCTACTAGGATATCTTACCCTAAGATATCAGAAGGACTGGTTGAAAACATGCAAGTTTATCCCCAAATAACCCTTAAATGAGCTTTTAAATACCTTCCAGAAAGTTGTTCTACTGGTAAGCCACAAAGCTCGTCTATGGAATATGGAAGAAAGAGTGGTTATCTAGTCCAAGCCCCTGTTCAGCGAAGGATCCACAATACAAGATGAAACTCCTGGATCCCTAACAGATGACTACTCAACTCTTGCCTTAAAAACTCCAGCAAAAGGAGACCTGCTACCTCCCGAGGAAGTCAATTACTCTGCTAAATAACCATTATTTCAGCTGAGAAGTGGAGCTCATTACACAGGCTCTGCTGCCTCAATGGGAGAGGAAGCAGGGTCAAACCATTGGCTCTGCTAGAAGCCCAGCATTAGGCACAATCTGCCTCTGAACTGTGCTGACAGGTCAATATACCGGTAGGAAAAACAGTCTATAAATTGGTGCCAGAGTTTTTATTTTCCTCTTCCATCCTTTTCCTTTTCCTCTTGTGTGTTGTGGGGTTTGTTTGTTTTCTCAGATTGTAAACTTGTAGGTAGAGAGTGTCTTGTTTTGATTTTATGTAAATCACTTTAAAGGCCTTTTTGGCTAAAGAGCAGGGTAAAGGTAAAGGTACCCCTGACCGTTAGGTCCAGTCATGTACAACTCTGGGGTTGCACACTCATCTTGCTCTATAGGCCGAGGGAGCCGGCATTTGTCCACTGACAGCTTCCAGGTCATGTGGCCAGTATGACTAAGCCGCTTCTGGCGAAACCAGAGCAGTGCACAGAAACGCTGTTTACCTTCCTGCCGGAGCAGTACCTACTTATCTACTTGCACTTTGATGCGCTTTTGAATTGCTGGGGGGGGCAGGAGCTGGGACTGAACAACGGGAGCTCACCCCATCACGGGGATTCGAACCACTGACCTTCTGATCGGCAAGCCCTAGGCTCTGTGGTTTAGACCACAGCGCCACCCACGTCAAAAGGGTACATATGCTATAAATAAAAAATAAAGCAGAATGCCAATTGAATGCTTTGATAATTAATTCACAGTAATTGCTGTGTGCCAAATAGCACAATGGATTAACATCAATAGCATAGCAAGACACCCTCCTCAAATATGCCACAAGACAATTTGTGTGGTGTGCCTACCATTCAATTTCTATTTACTATTTCTTTTAAGGGACTTCCAAGGAAACAAGAGGAAAAGATGTTGAAGGTTCTTCCATCAGCCGCAAAGCTTTGACTGAGCTACATCTCCCTATTTGAATTCAAGAGTTGACAGAGTTTTCGTAGGCCATGTAGTCCCATTCCCTGCTTGAGGCAGAAAATCCAGAGGAATATAGGAAGCAGTCTTGCATATCACTGGCCCATCCAGCACAGTAGCGTCTACACTGACTGGCAGCAGCTCCCTAGCATCCCAGGCGGCATTCTCTCCCAGCCCTGTCTGGAGATGCTGGCCTGCCCAGCCAGTGCCTGTAGGGTTTCAACAATGGAAAGCCTATCTTATAATTGGTTCTATTGTTGAATTTCTCCAACCACTAAGGTGTTTTTCTGAATGTTCAACCAAAATCTACCTTCGTGTAACTTAAGCCAATGAAATCTAATTTTGTTTTCTGAGGCAAGAGAGATTCCTACATGCCAATTAGAACAACAGCTCTTAGAAGCAAGGGCTGCCTGCTCAAGGCCATTCCAACTCCAACTACAAAACTGTAAAATTTGGACTTTACTCTATGTGGAAGTTATGTTAGGAGATGTATATGTCTATCAGATTTGTATCACAAGCAATAGGACTTATTATGATGTTACTGTATTAGCACTTTATGTATTTTGCACTATACATTGTTTTACATTTTTTGGCTTTTATTGTTTTTATCTGCTGTATCTCATCTTGTAAGTCACTTTGAGACCTTTGTGGGTAAAAAGTAATTAAAAAAATATTAATAACAATAATTGAGTGTTGTTTTTTATATTTTAAATGTTAGGAACTTTTGACCTAAAGAGCCATGCAACAAGAAGCACTCTAACAAGATCCTTCCCACCCCCATTTTAAAATGGCAACATCAAATAGCCAATGTTTCAGTCATCATTTTTGTTCAGTCTTATGGTTATACTATCCTATGGAATAATCTTCACTTCTTAATAGTGATAAAAGTGTAAGTTTAAGAAAGGTAGTTCAACCCCCCCATTAGATAACAAGTACACTTAACATTAAGAAGACCTTTGAAAGAGGTATTGAACAAACTGGATAGGAACTGCATGCAGATTAAGAATCTTTCCTTTGACATTCACAAAACCCAAAGTAAATGTTATCTTTCCAAAATCAGTGAAGATGCAAAGTAATTCCATAGAAGCACATAATCAGATTATAAAGTCTTAAGCAAAGCCTTAGTGGGTCTGTGAAATACTGTGGTGCTACAGAAAACTCAACAGTTAACTGGCAAAACTAAAGTGAGAGGGGAAAAAAAACCATGCATTCAAAATAATATAAGAACAGATAGGGAAGAAGGGATGGTAAGTGATAAAGAAGATGGGGTAATCTTATAAAATATACACAAAAATGATACAAATGCTTAACTCTGCATATAAATAATGCTTATTTAAGGTAAGGGAATCTGTTACTGTACTTTTAAGGCAACAAAGAAAAGAATAAAATTATTATGCCAAGCATTTGTAGAAAAAGGCACCTCTGAAGTTATGTCTTTTGATTTCTTAAGTGTACTTCCTATAAAAACAAGCAAAATCCCAAGTGTTCAAGTATTTGAGGCTGGAGTTTGAAACATTCCAGCATTGTTTCCTGCTTCTCTAGAAGTAGGTAAACACCACAATTAAAAAAGTCAGTAAGCAATGTATGTTCTCCATTTTTAGCAATACTGTAACTTGGATCTACTTATGACAACCTGCCTTTCTAGCTTTTTCAAATTACTTTAACTTTACCTATTTGAAGAGCAAACTAATGGTACTACACTAATTTACATTCCCACTAGCATCAAAAGTATTTTGAGTGCTGCAGAGCAGTGAATGACCTCATGTTTCTGCAAGCACCAACAATTCCTCTAAATGTTTAATGGTATTTTTAATGTTCTATTATATGTGCATAATTGCTGAACACCATCTTGATACTTCAAATGGGGGGGTGCAAGATATAATATATACATATATTACCAATAAGTAATATAAAAAACTGGGAGAAGTTCTACTTGAATTTCATGTTAAAAGAGCCTTCCTGCCTAGGATCAAGAAACAAACTGGGATGGAAGTCATCGTCCCAGCAATAAGCAGAATCTTTGTTTCCCTGTGAAGCTTATCAGCCTATCTATCCAGAGAATCTTGGGTCACACCAGTGTAGTACCCCTGAAGATATACTTCAAACTGTAGTTTGGCCCTCTCTGTTACTGCAGGACACCTAAAATTGTGGCCAGACTTCACTGTTTTGTTAAAGTGCCACTACAAATTAGAGTGCTAGGTCCATGCCTGGACCATAGTGAATGTACCAGAAAAAAAAGCCGTTCAGATGAACATCTGAATATTTTACTGTGTTGATGGAAAAAGTATATCTGGCTTGATGAATTTGTGAAGGAGCTCTTGTTAGTTTTCTGAAGTGCTGTCTGTCCAACCTGGTCTTCACTGAGTGATTATGGGTCCTTATCCACACTTCAAACCGAGATAGTTTGAGGCCCTAGAAAGTGGGCTAAAAACCTCAGGGATGTTTACAGTCTTGTACTGTAACCTACATTATTGAATGCCTACAAGTTTTGACACTTACCTGATAGAGCTCTTCTAAGTTGTACTTAATTGAAGTGCTGTTCTGAATAGCTTCTACAGCTTCCTTCAGTTTTTGCCAGGTTTCATCTGTGTAATTTTCAGGCAGTTTAGGTTTATCTACAAGATATTAAAAATTAGTGTCTTTTACAGCAAATATATGATTTAAGAACGTAAGAACAGCCTTTCTGGAGCAGACCAAAGGCCATTTAGTAAGCTTTCAATAGTGACCTGCAAGATTTACTTCTATGTCAAAACTCATTATCAAGGAAGCATTTGTACTTATGCCTACATACAAATAATCCCTCTAGGAGATGCTCAATATACCAGTTTCTAGACCTTGTCTCTGAACAATACAGATCTCTTCTAAACTGACCCATCAGAATGGTGAAATGGTTGAATTAGGGATGAGTCAAATGGATTGTAGATCATGGGGACTTTACCACTGAACTCGACAGTTCTACTAAGTAATAGTTGACCAGTAGGTTGCCTTGGATTGCCAATTCCTGCCCCCCCATTCAGAACTAAAAAGCATTTATATTTTAAAAAGTCAACTGCTGTAATGTACTGTGTGCAAAGCTTTCTTATTATTTTTCAGAATCTTCAGTATACAGACAATGCAGCAGTCTGCCTCATGAAACGGAAATACCACAAGGAGCACAATACACAAGTATTCTAATATGCAAGTCTAAAAGGCAGGATTCAAGGTACTGGCTTTTAGCTTACCATGTTCTAAGCATTATATCCTACTTATGATGTGGATAACATTCATTCCTCATGCCCTGCCAATTTCATGGATCAATTTTAAAATGCCCCCTTAAGCATATCATTTGTGTGGAGTTTGAAAACTCCATGTGTTCTTATTTACTCAGCATCATTCCAACATAATGTAAGATTAAACTGATTAGTAGCCAGGGCTAAGCAACCCTGACTATTGCAGTAGATTTTAAAACTTGTATCATTCTCTACTGATTACTTTTATAAAGCAGATGCTAAAAACAGAGTTGAAAATTTAGGTATACTTGCTCCACCAGGATTTGCATAATGGTACACAATAAGCAGCTCTTGAGGCACTGTGCACATTCCTCATGTGGCCTAAACATCAGATTTCCAGTACAGTTTATATGCTAGCAGATGATGTTCCCTTTCTATAGTTATCATTTCAGCCAAAGATGTCTCCTATCCTCATCCACAGACATTTCTATACTCTTCAATTGTGGCAAGAGTGGTATATATACCCAAGGAAAGGAAGAGAAACACAGACTAAATATGCAAATTCACAATACATCCTTGGTACCATTAATTTGTCAGTGAGGCATTTGCCCAAAAGAAGCATAAAAAGAGTCAAATGGATGCTCAGTGCGAACTGAATTTATATAAGAGTCAGGAAATGGAAATACAAGATTCACATTTATCAGTCAGAAGCAAAGAAATGAATGGAAAGTGCATGGGAAAGGCAAACACGGTTTAACAAAAGACAGCTTGACCTGCATGTTAAAGGTAGACAAACAGGAATGTGTGTATGGTGGTGAGGCCAAAATTACAAAAAATATTTTTTGGAATTACAAAAATAAGGACCATCTGTATTGTTTTTCTTTTGTAGAGTGATGGAAATTACAGCCAATACACTCTAAGAAACAGCCAATACACTCTATCATTTCCTGAAGTAAGATACTTCCTTTAAAAATAAACAGTTAATTAACTTGATTAGGAAGCAGAACTGTTTTGAGACAGATATTTTTAAAAAAAAAAATCAAAGAGACATAACAATGCTCTTCAAAGCCAGAGATTAATACATCAAAGCCTGCTTTATCACTCTTGGTATGTGTATATCCATAAACTTCCCCCCTTACGCATACAGATACCAAAATTCACTAGAGAATATTATATCAACCATTCACCCTAAGGTGAGTTGCAGCAGTTGCAACATAATATTAGAAACAGTTTTAAAAAACTAACAGAAAGAAGGTTGGTGCCCCCAGGTCCCCCATGACTTTTTTTGTCTTTTTACTGCAACAAATTAGCATTACTACCCCATTTGAAGTAGTTACCTAGTATTGAGACTTTTGGTTAGGAATGGGCAACCTTCCCACTTCTCAGATCTACTGGTACTTTCTTTTTTACTAGACTCTCAAGATTTGCCAAACAGAGACAAATGCAAAAGAGGTGCAGTTAGAATTAAAGAACAAGGTGCCTCTGAGCACATTCTGAGCTTAAGAATTCCTTTTCAGAACCAGAACCGAACAGCGCTCAATCTATCTAAGGAGTGCTGCAACCCCAATTTAACACCCACATTACATCCTGCTTTTTTTAAAAAAAAATGAGTGTTCAGGCAAAATCTTCTTTGGCTTCCTCTCATTCTGCATCTAGCCTCCTCCATGTAATAAATATATGTATGCTGATTACAAGAATAATTTTAAGCTTTTTACTTGGAACTCAACCAAACATTGGAGGGAATATTTGACATGTTCTCATATGGAGACACATGCCTCAGGGAAATATAAAATTCCAGAAACGATAGGATCCTCTCATATCCTTCCATACCATCCAAGATGAATGTCTCTGGCAAACAACTGTACATGGTTAACGTTATATTTGTGGAAATGATTGTATCCCTACAGTTTTCTCCTAAACTGACTGAGAAATAGGGAAATGAAGAAATAGCTGCTACCCCATTCCAATGAAAACTCCCTGTGTATGATTTTAGGAGAGGTCAAGGATGCTCTGCCCTGTTCTGTACCAGCACTACGTACTAGTACTTCAGAACAGAGATCCTCACATGCAGCTGCAGGAAATAGCATAGAACTTTGTTTGAAAAATCTCTAAATACTTCCTTATGTAAAAGAGCTGTAATTTCACATACATGTTTAAGAAACAGAAGCATGTGCATCAATCTAATTTTTTCTAAGTTGCAACTTAAAAATAGTCTGTCTTCAATATTATTTCTTTTTGTCACACTTTTAAAAGTTTCACATTCCGTTTAACTCTAGAACTGCAGCAAGAAAGAGGAAACTGGAGCATGGATGTATAGTAAAGACCTGGGGATATGTTGAGGGGAACTGGCTTGATTTTTGTGCCATTTGAGAAGGAATGAGAAATTCCTGTCCCTCCCCTCTGCAATCACCAATTACAGGGAGATTAAATTCCACAAAACAAATCTCTTTCAAACCAGCTATATGAATGAACACCTGACACTTGTTTGGTTTGGCAAAAATGAAAGCACTACATTTGGGAATAAAATTGTAAAGGATCCCTGGTAAGTGGCCTGGTTTCCTCTAACAAGGGATTCCATGGCAAAGTGGTGAATATGATCCGACACCCCAAAGATTTCTGCAAAGTACGTGCCATTCCTCCTTATGCAGATACACATTTCAGAGATAAGGAATGAAATAACCATGTTACCTTTAAAGTTCTTGATCACTAACTTCTTGGCTGAACCAGGTTTACTGTTGGCAAAACTGGAGACAGTGGAAGAGGCAGCTTTGGTCAGGCCATTTGCGTGGTGTCCCACAGCTACTGAGGAAATTAAGAGGCTTTTGTTTTTGAACTGCTGCTGGTGGTGCTGCTGAGAAGAGGCAGCAGGTGATGACGATGAAGAAGAGGAGGAAGACTCTTCAGCCATCTTCACATCAAGTCCAAAAAAATCCAAGGAGTCCTCAAAGCGCAACTTCTTCTGCAGGTAATGGTTGGAAGAGGCAACTCCTGATGAGGAGGAACAGGAGGCAGAGGTGGCAGGGGTGGAAGTGGTGGTAGTAGTAGCAATAGAGGATGTGGAAGAGTTATTTCTGGGAAGAACGGAGGAGCAGGAGGTGATGGATTCAACCTCTTCTCTATCAGTGCTGCTGCTATTACTATTTAGCTTTCTCTTCTTGGAAGATGATGATGGGGTGCTGCCGCCGCCACCACTGCTGCTGCTGCTACTACCATCAGTGGCAGGTCTGACCTCCTGAGCCGCTGCTGCTGAGGGGTTGGGGGAAGTGAAACCTGTGGGAAACATGAACACCACAGAGGTGAGCAGGCTGAAGGGCATCAAATCCTTCTGGTGTGACAGGTACGCAGAGCAAGTTGCGGAAGATCTCTGCCGCCTCTGTCCAGGAAGAACAAGTGCCTCCTTGCCAGCCGGTTCGCTTCTCTTTTCTCTCTCAGGAGGAAAGGAAGCCTTTGCCCGCCTTCCCTTCACCCCTTCTCGCTTGGATCGAGCTCTCAGAAAAGGCGTCTGGCTCCCCGAGAGGGGAAGGGCAGCTCCGCCTGGCCACCCTACCCTGGACTCCCGCGAACGTCTCTCAGCGACTCTGCCTCTGCCCGTCCCCTCACTTTCTCAGCTCCCAGAGGCGGCCAGGGTGCCCTCCACTCTCTGCCTTGCTCCTTTTCCCGAGATCACCTCTCTCCCGAGGAGGGGCGGAGAGGGGAGCCGGGCTCCCTTTCCCGCTCCCTCCCTCTCTAGATTCCCCGCCACCTCCTTCGCGGCCGGGAGAGAGGAAAACGAACAAGGGAGGCCGCCGCGCCGCTTGTTATTGTCAATGCTACAGGCACAAGAGGCAGGGAGCCCAAAACATGGCGGCACATCCGGCCGCTCGGCATGCTGGGAGACCAACCCCGCCCGGAAGCTCAGAAAGGGGCGGCTGAGGGGCTCTTCGGCAAGGGAAACTCCCGCTCCGGGTGTGGGAAGCCCGCGGGGGGACAATCCCGCCCACCCTGCCCCATTTCTCTCACTCACCTGCTCGCCCACTCGCCCCCGAACAGGCCCCGGGCCCCAACGTTCCCCCCCCGGCTACCTGGCACTCGCTTTTCCTCCTGCCCTCTGACCTACCGGAAGTGATCATGTTGCCGGGCGGCTGCTGCTCCTGGTGGTGGCGGCGGCGGCGGCGGCGGCGATGCCGGCGGTGGTGGCGCGAGTCCTTCTCGTGCCCAGCCGCGGGGATCAGGGTCGTTGCGGAGTCTCGCGCTCCAGCCTCTGGGGATGTTTCTTCGCGGGAAGAGGCGGGGTTGCCGCCTCCGGCGTGCTGCATCTCCTCGGCGAAGTGTGTTGGCAGGTCTCCCGAGCCACGCGGCTTGCCCTGGTCCTGTCTTGCTGCTAGCAGCAACTCTTGGTCCTCCTGGTCTTGGGTCTTGCTGCTTGCAGCAGCCCTTCTTTTGCCTGCGGGCTTCCTTGGCTTCGGGGTTGCCTCACGCACACGCGAGCGGAGGAGCTGGAGCTCCTTGAGAAACAACCTCTCCCTCTCACTGCTCTCTTCTCTCTGCCTTTTTACAGGGGAAAGGGTGAGGAGGCGCGTGTCCCACCCCCTTTTTTTTCTGGACAGAAATTGGTTGAGGGGATGGTCCTGGTTCCCGCCACGCCTCCATGCTTTAGGGTTTTTTTTATTGCAGTTCAGGAACAACGTTAAGTGCGCCTTCACTTTTCACCTACATTTAATAATAAAATAAATAATAAATAATCATCATGAGCAGGACGAGTGGGAAGTTGGCCTTGGTAGATAGTTTCGTCCTCCTTGCTGGCTTAGCTGGCTTGCGTTTTTTATAATTATCAGCCTGAAGTATAGATCGTATTTGCATTAGGGAAGGTGAGGGGTGAGATGGAAGCATCCAAAATGCTAATCAAAGGGTTAAAACTTACAAGGGCAGTAGAACTCTCTGATGTCATACATCTGAGGCAGTTATGTCAGTGGATACAGTTATGACAGTTATGAACAGCCTTTTGTGTGAGAGCAGCTGAAGTGTTGCACTGCTGTTTGCCTCAGAGTTAGTCTGTAACAGTATTTATCTTAGATACAAATCTATGTAAGATGTACTGTACAGCATTAGCAATTTAAGACCTATACTGTATGTGTTTTATATTTTAACCTGCAAGTGAACTAAGTAAAAGTTACTGTATTTGTTATTTAAACTTTAAACAGGGAGTGTCTTCTATAGTTTTTATAGGAGTAAAAATAGAACTAATTAAAGGGTCAAACTACCTGGGTTGTTTTCCGCATAATTCTGTAGAGTCTTATTTCCCACAGTGGGGACATTTAGGTAAAATATATTTAATGTTATGTTTAATTTGTGGAGGAAGGAATCATTTCACAGTGGATCCTACCTGTGCATTGTTATAAGAATGTAAGGTCTCAAATACATAAATGTACAAGGCAAACACATACATGAATATATAAACCATATGTCTGAAAGAGTACAGGAAGACAGTCCTGAAACCATTTTGACTCTCCCAAACTGACCAAATGTTTCTCTGCAAGGAGGAAGGAAATGAAAAAAACCTCCCCATTGTCTCTGTGCTCACAAATCCTGCACGTTTAAGGTATGAATAGGGTGAGCCTGTGACCTGGCTCAGGAATTAAGTATCGTTACAAAAGAATGGCCAGGCTGCCCATGTGATCCAATCAGTGACCATTGGCAGGTTTTTTGCCAGACAGGATTTTGCTGGAGACCACCTCGTTCTGTGATGTATGTATAATGTATTGGGGTGGTGGTTGTCTTGGGCTACACCCCTTCTGTGATGTATGTATGATGTTTCTGGGGGTGGTCTTGAGTTTGAGGGTGGGCAATTCCAAAAGTCTATATAAGGGCTGGCACACCTTTGTTCTGGGTTCCTCCTCTTTCCTGCTTGTGGTGAGTGAGGACCCTGTGCAACAGTTTAATAAAGATCAGGCTTAATAGCTGCTTTGCTTCTCAGTATTCTCTGGTTAGCCTCTGTTATTTTCTCCTACCGATAGGGAACCCACTTAAGGACTCTATACGGGCTCTTGGGTACCCCATAAGGGGAAAAGGGCAGTTTCTGTTTACAACAGCATATATGCTGAGAAATAAAGTTAATGAGGAATTTTAAAAAGGAAGCATGATTATCATTTCACTCTTGTTTACTACAGAAGACAACTAGATGACCCTTGAAGTCAACCAATCCTACAATTCTATGATTCTACTAGGGCATCGTGATCTACCGGTAGATCACTTGATGTCTTCTGTGGTAGATCACTGGTACATCACTGGCTCCCTCCAAACAAGCTCAACAACTTTGGCTCCCCTAAAAAAAAAGTTCAACAGTGTTGGCTTGCACCCCCCAAAACAGGGCTTTCCTTCTGGAAAAAAAAGCTAAACAACTTTGACCTGAGCCCCCAAAAAGGGGGTATGTCACTGCCAGTTTTTTAACTCTATGAGGTAGATCGCAGTGTCTTGGGAGTTGGCCACCCTTGCTGTAGAGGACAATGAACTCACAGTATGCTACATTGTATATTAAAAACAGCATTCTACAATGTGAACCTTCACACACCAAAATAGCACTGCTCCCAGATAAACACACATGTGAGGTATTAGTAAGTTTAGAAAAACCAGAGAGTTTACACAAATATAAAAGAAATATCCTGAAGGAGCAATCCAGAATAGTAAAATGAGGTCAGAGCATGCTTTGTGGTGGTGAAATATTGATTGACTTGGGAGTGTGAGGAGGAAATGTAAGAGTAAATTGGAAAAAGTTATGATTGTCTGAATGGAACTCTGAACCAAAGGCATTCTGCTCTGCAGTGTTTTGCCATTTATCTCACTTTGGGACCTGGAAATCATGTCATTTGCCCTCTTCATGAGTACATTGGAAGCTATCTTATACTGAGTTAAATCATTGGCCCCTTGAGCTGATAGGAGTTGTAGTTCAACAACAACAGGAGGAACAAAGGTTCCATGCTCTCTAGAAAGATGGCGTTTGGACTACAACTCACATCAGCCCCAACCAGCATGTTCAGTGATCAGGAATTATGGAAGTTGTAGTTCACCAACACCCATGGTCTACCCTGAGTGGTAGCAGCTCTCTAGGCTTTCCTAATATGACTTATCTAAAGATGCCAGGGATTGAACATAGGATCTTCCAAGCTGTACCGTATGTGACCTCAGAGACACAGTATAGCTATCCTAAATATACACGCAACTCAATAGTAGCCTTTTAGGACTTCTGTTTGAAGAAGACTTCTTGCAATTCAGAAGTTTGTCAACTTTGTCTTATACAAATATAATGTTTCAGAATGTGGTGCTTGTAGATACGTTAAATCATGTGAAATGGAGTCCGGCAAAATCTCCAGGAGAAGGAGGGTAGGGCAGGAAAGTTGTATTGTTTTCCACAAGTATAGAATATAGGAACTCTACTGTCCTAGTTTTGGTTTGTTTTTATTTTGAATAGTTTTAAAGTCAGATAGCTCAGCAGTGTTAATTGCAACACAGAGACAAGGAGTGTATCTGTATTATCTGTTTTGCTTTTACGTGGGCTTGAAAGCCATATATTTTAATTGGAGGACAAGCACTGGGAGTGCAGCTGCTTTGGCTCAGCGTTTAGCTGATAAGGAATGCTTAGCCACTCCAACTTGCCTGAAGGATACTCTGTAGTTTTAACATGGTTACCGCATAAGCACGGACCCGCAGTGCTTTATACAAATCCTCCAGAACTTCACTGCCAAATTTAGTCCAGAAATCTATGCTAGACTATTGTAACCCAGCAATAGGATCAAGGGAGATGGGGGTAACTGTAAATAAATTGTAGCAAGATCTTCTTCTTCCCCTTCCCCTTCCCCTTCTTCTTCTTCTTCTTCTTCTTCTTCGATCACTCTTAGCCGAGTAAGATTGTCTTTCATAAAGACGGTTTTAATAATGAGTCCATAGGTGATTGTGGAAGCCAATTCTGGATCCACACGTCCTTCCACAGTGGGGACATTGGTTTCCTGGTGGGAGTGGATCACGGTGTGGAGTTGCCAAGTGTGCCTTCCTCTTAGCATGTTTCTCCCTTGCGTCCTGAGTTCGAGTGTCTTCAAAGCCCATTACACCTTTGGTAAAGGCTGTTCCCCAATTGGAGCGCTCGTAGGCAAGTGTTTCCCAATTGTTGGTGTCTATACTACATTTTTAAAAATTATCCCAAGTAAGAGGTTTTGCTACATGTTCTTCTAATGAAATCTTAGTGAACTGGTCAATTGATCTGGACTTGATACATATGCTCATAGGCAACCTCAACTTCCTTCATGGTATGAAATCTCAACAATGCAGAATAACTATATTTGCATAGTAGGCTCAGCCACAACAGAAAATTCCCTCACCATGGGAACTTTTATGTGAACAACGTTTATTGTCTAAACAAATGTGGAGGGAAATCTTTTGTGTGCCTTAATTGGTACACTGGTCAGGTTAGTGGAGACAGGAATTCTGACTAGCCCTGCAGAAAATACCTACCAGCAAAGAAACTGAAGTGATGGTTTGAAGGTACATCAAGATGGGGATAGCTCTGATTTTGCTAAGTCCCTTTCAGATTATGTAACTAAATAATTAAATGACATCTATAAAGATAGGAACTTGAATTCAGAAACCTGCCTTTGCACCAATATCAAGAGATGGGTTTAGATGAGTTCTTCTCAATTCTTAATCTAAACCCTTCAGATCCAAGGCTACTGATAGTGGATGAGAATGCTGACAACTCAATTGCTACCTTCCAAATAAATTATATTGGCCCTCCACCTAATCCAATTTGTTCAAGACCCAATCTGGTATCTTTTGATGGAATTTGGTAGGTTTCAGGTCAGCTCTCCACATTTCCTGCCCTACAGAAAGGAAGGAAAAGGCAGCGAACAATTGATTAACAAACATGCTTGGAAAGGTATGAGAGGGAAAGTCCAAATTCCAATGATGATTCTTCTAGGAAGAGGCCTGGCCTTCAGACAGATTGTCCTTCATAACTGGACAGTGAAGAAATCCAGCAGAATAATGAAAACAAAATATGAACTTCAAGCAGAAATTCAAGCCATTTTTGGGACTTCCTTGGATTTAGGAAATTGTTTACATCATAAATGCCTGCCTAATTGTAACCAGAGAGGCAGTATCAAATGAAGCTTTCAGGATCCTGATGTATGAGATAAATTTTGATCTCTAACATATGTTTGCTGACAGAGTGCTGTTATTTGAATTAGAAGGTTGTCAAAATAATCACCCTCTGATGAAAAGTTAGATATCCATTCCCTGTACTTTCTAATGAAAGGGAACTGCAGTCTGGAAAAGGCAACCTGAAAGGAAGGGGCAGGAAGTTTTTGAGCCATAAGACACCTGCCTTTGTCACCTGTCCTAATAATAATAATAATAATAATAATAATAATAATAATAATAATATAGATTTGCTCCATGGGGAAGGTAAGATTCATTGTATTGGCCCAAACACAGGTATTGGAAGAAACATGCCCAGGATAGAGGACCCAAACTCCTACCTTGCTGGCAATTTATTTTCCAGAAATCGATCTTGTATCAATTCTGACATTTCTTATGATATACTGTGTTTTGATGCATTCCCCCCTAAAACAGCTTCAATCCGAATTGAGAAAACAAGCTTGCTGCATTTCAAGCTGGTAATGTGTACATAGTCCAGATCTGAATCAGATCAGTCCCTGTGCATGGCACATCACATGAATTCCATGTAGGAACAGTACAATACAACTGTAATAATGGTTATTTATTTATTTATTTATTTAATTTGTATTCCACCCTTCGCCCGTAGATCTCAGAGCAGTTCACAACATTAAAAAAACAAGATAAAAACAAAAAATACATAACTAAAACAAAAGCAAAGCAAAACAAAACCAAAACAATAACCCCCTCACACAAACATTAAAAAGAGGTATAAGATGTTAATCAGCGCAAAGCCTGGTTGAAAAGGAATATTTTCACCTGGTGCCTAAAAATACGTAATAAAGGTGCCAGGCAAGCCTCCCTTGGGAGTGTTGCCACTCTCCAGTGTTTTATATATATATATCACAGCACAGACATAATGGGCTGGATCAGTTAAACGTGTTGTAAACTTGTACAGGGAAATTTGGTAGGGAAAGTCGGGACTCCACAGCGCCATCTGGTGTCATACTGTTATATCATATACTGTACTGTACAACCCTATACCAGGGGTCATCAACTTTTTTCAGCCGTGGGCCGGTCCACTGTCCCCTCAGACCATGTGGTGGGCTGGACTATATTTTTTTGGGGGGGGGGCAATGAATGAATTCCTATGCCCCAGAAATAACCCAGAGATGCATTTTAAATGAAAGGACACATTCTACTCATGTAAAAACATGCTGATTCCTGGACTGTCTGCGGGCCGGATTTAGAAGGTGATTGTGTCGCATCCGGCCCACAGGCCTTAGGTTGCCTACCCCTGCCCTATCCTGTACCTGGAGTCTCAGGGCTATTCACAGAATAAGCATTTATATGGGAGGCCCTTTTGATTTTGGTGGCAATTCAGTTTGAAACTCTAGCCTGCATCAGTTTGGTAATGCAAATCAGCATTTCAAAGTAACTTGAAATACCAAGTGACAAAAATACTAGCATAAGTATAATAATTTGGTTGAAGCAACAGTTCTGATCAAATGTTGAACCTGTGTGGGACGACCATAAAGATATGACCATTAAGCAAGGAGGCAAGGGTGTGATTCTATATTTTTTTTTAAAAAACCAACTATTCAAAAGCACTTAATGATACATACAGTGGATTATTTACAGGTATATGAATATATAATGAATGTACACACACACACACACACACACACACACACACACACACACACGTATAGGTGTGTTTGACAGGTGCTTTGGTTGCAACCTGAACAATGCCTACTCAGAAGTACGGTAAGTTCTGCTTGAATTCAGTGGGGCTGCACTCCCCAGGTAAGTGGGGTTAGACCTGCAGCTTTCATCTCCAGCCACAAAAAACAAAAGGGCAAGCTAAACTGTGGATGACTGGTCTCCATAGCAACGGGAGCGCCAAAGTCCGGAAGGCCAAAAAAGCAAGCTACCGCCTGGCTTTCTGGGAGTTGTAGTTCTACATTTTACTTTGCTTTCCGGTTGCTGCTGCGTTCTCTCGGAAAAGGGCCCCGCGGAAGGAGCTGTCCTCCGCGACGCGAGGAGGCCGTAAAACTGCGCGGGTTTCCTTTGCGGCTGGCGCTGGAGATAAAGGAAGATCCGCGAGAGGCCTCGTGCTTGCGCGGGTTCGAGAGTGAGAGCGGGGCCTGCGTGGGAGCTGCTGCTGCTGTCAGTCGCTGGCCTTCCAGTCCCTCGATTCTTAGTGCTCTCGCGGGAACCCCGCCAAGATGTTCAAAAAGTGAGTAAGGGGCGGCGGCAGGATTCTGATCCCCGAAGGCCTCACAGCCTGGGGCTTTCTGGCTGTTGACAGTGGGATCCTGGGCATGTTTGTTCAGAATTGAGGTCCTCCCTCACCGTTCTCCTCAAAGAAAATGTGCCTAGGATTTCATGTCCTTCTTATTTTTTATTTTTACTGCTGATGACTTTAAATAAGGCATACTCAGGAGTGCGACCTGCCAGAATCAAATGGACTCGTTGCTTAAAACCATCGACTCTGCATTTGCACCCTCGGGTGTGACTTAATGTTTTATGTGGGTTTTTTTTATTGCCCTGAGCAATATCTGTGTGCATTGGGAAGTCTCCTCTGAAAATCTTGTTCCCTTTGGCAGATTTGATGAAAAGGAGAATGTGTCCAACTGCATCCAACTGAAAACGTCTGTTATTAAAGGCATTAAGAACCAGCTGATAGACCAGTTTCCTGGGATCGAACCATGGCTAAACCAAATTATGCCAAAGAAAGACCCTGTGAAGATAGTACGTTGGTGAGTATTTCCTTTCACACTGTTTCCTGAGTAGAATAGAATAGAATAGTAATTTATTCGCCAAGTACTTACATACTTGGAATTTGCTTTGGCTAATTTTACAATGTAAACATACTTTATACAAAATATCTGTTAAATATCTGTGTGAGGATCGGAGTGTGCAGAACACTATTTCAAGCAAAGAGGAGCCACTCCGACTGCGCCTGGAGCTTTTGCCTTCTGTCCCTGTAGTGACTTCAGAACAGGTTGAGGTGGTTGTTGGTGCCTCTGGCGCTGAGTGAATTGCTCTAGTTGATAATGCTTGACTTTGCTATAAAACTGATTCAGGTCGTTTGCCAATTTTTGACTCTCCGGAGCAGAAGAATATGTGCTCTTATTTTCAGTAAAAGAAGATGTTCTCTTATATTCAGAAATGTCCAGTAAATTCTTCCAAAGAGTAGCCGAGACATGTTTCCTAAGTAATATTGGTCTATTCATGTTTGCGGGTAATAATATCCAGTAATCCTTGAATCTGTCATGGTTTTTATTTAGATGAGTGGATGTAAATATTGAAAGAGTTAAACCATTTGGTTTTGATGAATACATGAAATATTGTAGGCATGCACAGTCTGAAATATTCACTTCCTTATTGCTCAGAACTGTGAAATTTCTCATAAACTTTGTATCTTCCAGTCATGAACATATAGAAATCCTCACAGTAAATGGAGAATTGTTGTTCTTCAGGCAAAGGGAAGGACCATTTTACCCCACACTCAGATTACTTCATAAATGTAAGTGTGTTGGAGAAGACATGTTGGGTTGCAGTTGAAAGAGTGCAGCAGTGGGGTTGTCATAACTATTAAAGCGTGCAATTTTTTCTGCACTCTGATATGTGTAAATAGGTGGCTTCATAACTACAAGTGAGAAGTGAAAAGCCTACTTGCTCACTGCTTTGTATCTGTATTAAGTTGTACATTCTCCAGTTTTTTCAGTTGCTGTATTGCGCATTATGGGTATTTTCATATACCACTGATGTTTCTTTTAAAGAAAATGTGTTCTTCTGATTATGTCCTTTATTTTGTTTAGTGTGCAACAGCTGCCTGCCCATTCCATTCCATATTTATACTTCCCTTTTGCTTGCCTCTAACTTATACTTTATGAGGCTTGCCTTTTTGGTTCAGTTATCTTCCTCCAGTGCATTCACTAAGTTGAGGGGAATAGAAGGTTAGCTACTACAATTAGAGAGTGTAAAGGAACATGGAGGTGGATAAAAAAAGAGAATTACTACAGGCAATGACCTGTTCAATATGTGTGCAATTGCCACAACCCGGAAGTGGCCAGAAAAGAGGGTGGGGGCGGAGAGGGCTTATGCTCACTCCACTGACATTTGTGGGGGTCAGGAATGTAACCCCCATGCAAAATGGTCATTGCCTGCTTTAATTGCTGGTTTTGAACAGTGAGGGTCTGCAGTGCTTACTATTGTTATATTATTTATTACATTTCTATACCAGCCTTCATCTGAGGATCACCAGGCGGTTTACAATATAGAACACAAAAATACATAACTTAGTAACAAACAAATATTATAACCGCCAGTTTAAAAGGCCATAAGTTGTTTAATTAGCCAAAGGCCTGGTTGAAGAGGAATGTTGTTCCTGGAGCCTAAAGCTATGTAACAAAGGCACCAGGCAATCCTCCCTGGGAAGAGCATTCCACAAGTGGGGAGCCATCACAAAAAAGGCCCATTCTCAGGTTACCACTCTCCGGACCTCTTGTGGAGGAGGCACACAAAGAAGGGCCTCAGATTATGATTGCTGGGTCTGGGTTGGTTCATATGGAATGAGGCAATCCTTGAGGTATTGTGGTCCTGAGATGTTGCTTTATAGGTCAAAACAAGCACTTTGAATTGGGCACGGAACAAACTGGTAGCCAGCAGAGTTGTGCATGAATTGTTCCTTTTCTGCTGAAGGCTTTTTATGACTGCTTTTTTCAGTTTCGTGGCTTCTTTTTCTCAGTGTCATAGTTTATTTCGTAATTTGTTTACAGAATTAACATGAACGATCATGCAAGCTGCTTTGAAAGTAACCTAATTGAAATAAATGTTTGAATAAATGGATTTAAATTTCATCAATATGTATTAAGATTATAAATACCTAAAACCTACCCAGTATAAGATCACTGTGGTGGAATATTTTGCTGGTGACACCATTTTTCTATCAATACAACTTCATGTATCTTTATAGTACACACTTGTTTGTATAATCTAAATGATGAATGTATTAAATGTTCAGATAACAGTCAGTGTTGTATCTATTCTAATTTCCCCCTGCCCCTTCTCAGATCCATTCATTCTACCACATCAACAAGTTGACAAAGGAGCCATTAAATTTGTACTTAGTGGAGCAAATATCATGTGCCCTGGTCTGACGTCTCCAGGAGCTAAACTTTATCCTGCTGCTGCTGATACAATCGTGGTATCCTTGGATAGCTTCCCTGTGTTGCTCATTATTTCTTTTTCACTGTAGCATCTTGACAGGGCAAGCTGTACTGAACATAAAGGGTTCGGGTTTTTAAAATTTGCATTAAATGTTTAGGTTTTATAGTTCAGTGTGGTGATCTTTCCACATAAATGTTGGCACAACTTGGGGGGACAGCAAACTATTGGATGATTGTAGAGGGTCCAGGGGCTGGATTGGGTGATCTCCTTCCTCTACCTTTCTCTTGCATGCTTTGTCTTAGTTTGTTAGCTGGCTACTTAGTTTGATGTGAGTTGCTTTGTGAGACAATATTTATGTCTGAAAAGTGTGATTAAAAATAAAACAAGTAAATTGGGTGGACATAATTGGTCTCTTGGATGTGAAAGGGTTGAGGTTTTAGGGACTGAGAGTCTTGTATTTTTCAATGCCTCTAGATATACTATAAACCTAAATGTTCCATAGTTACAGGGAAAGGTTAGTTGCTTCAGCACACTATTCTTGTGACCATTTTGAAATAGTGTTTCCCTTGTTAGTCTTTCTGCTGCTGTTCTTGTTGTCTTTTTCAATACTACATATCAGATGTTTTCCTTAGCTGATGATTATAGGCAATAATGGCCGAAGGAAAGCAACATGCCCTGTGTGTTGGAGTCATGAAGATGTCAGCAGAGGATATGTGAGTTAATTTTCTAAGAAAAATAATGTACCTGAATTGCCTGTTTTAGAGTGGAGTAGCTCAGGCCAACATGAAGGGCTTGAAAATTTCAGACTTCTTTTAACTCAGACCTAACTCATCCAGCTGCCACAGTAACATGGAAATGTAGCAGTAATAGTAGCAGTAGGTAAAAAATAAATATGCTTTCTGCCAATATACCAAAGATGGCTTATAGTTCTCAAATACTAAAGCAAATGGTCCAAAATGTAGAATGAAATTCTCTCAGGCTGTTGATGATCCCTTGAGGAGCTGATGCTGTGTGATCCACAGCTTGGGCTTCTTTGTATCTACCTTCAAATAGGTCTTTCACTGTTTTTCACATCTCTGTGGATATCTCATATTGTCTGATGATCTTTCATGATTGTGTTGGCCCAGCCTTGTAAATAAGCCCACAAAAGTTGCTAAGCTGTACAGCTGGCACCAAGAGTTCCTGTATGCCCACTCCCATTTCTGCATTTGGGTGCAGAGGAGGAGATGTCTCTTCTTGGGCAACCTGTTTGGTTTCTCTTCTAGGTGCAGAAGAGCGTTGGAATGTTCTCTCTCTGCCAGCCCACTTGCTTGCATGCAATTCCATGTCACACATGACTACCAGGTGCTTAAATACAAACTTGCATTGTCCTGTTCCATTACGGAATGACAAGGCTTTTCCCATCACCTCCAGTATTTCACTTTAAATTTGTTCTTCTATTTCCAAAAGTATTGGAAAGAAGCATGCATTAGTGTCATAATTAATACAAGTCTCATCTGATAGGATGTTGGACTTCAAAAAAGAAAAATTACTAATTTAGGATGAAGATGATGATGTCACTTTATCTTGCCCAAGGCAACACGAAGCAACTTCAGACCAAACCAAACCAAACCTAACCAAAACTGAAGCATACAGGGAACCCTCTATTTACGTGTGTTCTGTATGTGTGTGACTGTTTTACGCATATCACACCAAACCTGGAAGTGTCCCAGAAACATCATAAAGCTGTCACTGAAACATCACTAAAAGGGCAGGGCAGAACAGGGAATTTGCTGGCTTTTTCAGTGGGTTTGTTATACACGATTTCACTGACGTGTATGCTACCACAGAATGTAACCCCCATGCAAATGGGGCCTGCCTGTATTGTTATTGCATGGATTTCCAAGTCTAGCAGAATTATAGGTTTCATTGGAATATTTTATTATATATTGCTGCATCTCTAAAACAGAGCAGTAGTTCCTTATGGGTGTAATTCAACTGCATATCAGTAATAGGAGTACTGTAAATTTATTTTCTGCTCTAGGTTGAAAGCTCCCCACCCCCAAAGGAAGACTAGGTTTTTCTCCATTTACATAATTGTTCGGAAAACCCATAAATTATTCACTTTTCATTGGTTGTAACTGTCCTTCCTCTCCCCTTTTTTTCTTTAAGTGGCAACTAAATAGTGAAATGAACCTCTTAGATCAAATGTATATTTGCAATCTGTTTCCTAGAAGATGCATATATTCAAAACTAAGATCCAGACATGGAATGTGGGCTTAACTATGAGTTTTGAGATTTCCCACAAAAATGAAATGTCCTCAGCTATAAATTTCCTCAGCCAGGATTTTAAAGTATATGCCTTAATAACATTCTATTGCACTTTTACTGCTAGCATTCTCTGAGCCCTTGAAGAAATATGATGATGGATAGATCTTTTGTGGCTGGCTATAGAGTTCAGAAAATCTTTTATTATTACAAGAGATTGTGCCATGTATATCCCCTCCAATGAACTCAAGGTGATGTACATAGTTCTCTTCCCCACCCCTCTATTTCCCCCACTCTCAGCAACCTAATGAGGTGCGTTGGGCTGAGATGGCAGTGTTACCTGGTGAACTTTATGGCTGGTGGGGCTTTGAACCTGGGCCTCCTAGGACTTAATATTGGCAGTAATCAGCACACCATGTTGGTTTTGCACAGATCAGTAACTGGAGGCCCTTGCCCAGGCAATTTGCAAAATGAATTACCTTCCAGATCAGCAGTAGATGTTCCACCAAGTCGTCTTCCAATTGCATGTGTTAATAAGCGGCAGTACTCCATATTATTTAATCAGAAGGGCTGTAGCTTAGTGGTTAAGCTTCTTACGCAGAAGGGCCCAGGATCTTGTTAAAAGGATCTGAAATAGTGCTGGAAGAAAATATTTGCCTAAGAGCCATGTCAGTCACTGTGCTTTAGCTAGCTAAGTTATAGTATGCCTATTGGACTTAGGTTAGTCATGTCCACAAATTTTGGAGGGTGTACAAGTATGTAGTTCAGTATAACACAGCATTGACAAGATGGACCTAGTAATCTGTTTTATTATAGGACAGTTTTAAATTACTGTATTTACTCAAATGTAATGCACACCTTTTTTTGGCCAAATCACACCACGAAAATTAGGGTGCACATTAGATTATTTACATAAATACTGTAATCTGATGTATGATGGTGATCAAATTAACTCCCCTGCTTCCCTCTCATCAACTATCCTTCCCTATAAACTATTATGGATGTACCTATCCTGGAAATCTGGAAATAAATGTTTGCTGTTCTTTCCCCCTCCTTTCCACTACAGTGAGAAGGTCAACAAAGGAATTGGCATTGAGAATATCCACTATTTAAATGATGGTCTCTGGCATATGAAGACGTATAAGTGAAGCAGCAGGAAGAATCCATTCCCTGTCAGCTTGGCATGTTTTTAATTCTTCTGTTTAAAATATGTGGCTATATGTAAACTTTGTTTTATGGTGATGCTAAATAAATCAAGTGAATGCTGAAATATCATCAGCTGAGATGGTTTTCTTTACACCTGTCCTTTGGCGTTTTAACTCTCATGAACTGTGGTGCATACATCCATGAAATTGTCAAACCAAGTTTATATGTGCTTCAGTAATAGCTAGTGTAATAAATGACTACTGCAAATAACCAGAGTATGTACAAAATGAGTTGTGAATGTGCAGCCCACAATGCCTGAATATAACCCTGGTGCTTAAAAGCTTGCCCTGCTTGCCCATATTTTGAGGCAAGTTCAAGGTTCTTCTATTAATTTGCAAAGCCTGGTTACCTGAAGTACTGGCTGATTCCTTATATCCCTGCCATGTCATTCAGATATTTGAGGGGGGCTCTGTTAGTGGCTTATCCCCTAGGGTCCATACATTGAGTGGTGTGATTCTGATTCTGCCCAACTCCCTCCTGCCTGAGACCAGACAGGTTCCCTCCCTGTTAAATTTCAGCTGCTTGCCAGAACCCTTTCTATTTCAGCAGGCATTTCAAGTAAGTTGTACTACACCTTATTGAACTTGCCTTATTAGTACTTTTAAAAACACAAATCAGTATTTTTATTTATTATTGTGACCATTTAGGGTGAAAGCAGTTTAAAAACAATGACAATTTTAAAAAAACAAGCTGCGAACCACAACAAAACACACACCCATAACTTCAGAGTGACTTCTATGAGGCAGCAGTTACTCCAGAGGTCTAATTTATTTGGAAACTGAAAAGCTTCAGAAGCAATGATGGTAACTGCAAGTTGCATCCAGTGCTCCATGATCAGAACTCTGCTCATGCAATGGGCCTTCTCTCTCTCCTTTCCCTATGTGCCACAAAAATCTGCTCCAGAGGGTTCCCCAGCCCTGCAGGGGGGAGGAAAGGAGGGGAAAATTCTGATCCACAAGCAGAAGTATCTTGCACTAGTGGACCTGGAGCTCTGGATACCCTAGGCCTGTTGCTTAAAAGGAAAAAGAATGGTCTACTAGGCATGCAGCAGTCCTTGGAAACACAAAACTGCAGTGGATAAACTTTTAAAGCCCATGAGCTTCATTCCTTTTATCAGCAACCTGTGAGGCCAGAAGTAAAAGTGGGCAGAGCAATAGATGGCTATTCAGTAGGTTACATTCCAGCCACACACAAGCCAGAGATGTTGACCGTGCCCACCTCCATCCAGGCAAATAAGCTGTTACAGTTCCAAGGATGCATCCCACTTACGAAAGAATACTCAAAGGATGGATCAAGTGAGTTGTGGCCTGAGAAGAGTAGGCTAGAGGACCAAATTTGACTCCTACACATGGGGTTTCGCCACACTCCTAACCTAAAGTGTTCATTACCCGCTGCCCCCTCCGTGCATCTATCTGCATTGCCACATATACCGGGTACTCTGAAGGGGGTCTAGCAGTAAGAACTGGTGTATGGATGGGGAGTAGTAGCCTCAGGGTGCCTAATGGAGTACGTACTTAACCACATTTTTACATGAATGACAAGAGAAATGTTTTATTTAAAAATGAACAATGAGGTTGAGCTCACCTCCCATCCCACCAAGTCAAAAGGAAATAACTGAAGGCTGTTTTAAAGGCATTATTTGTATTTTTCCATCCCCTTCGAGCATGAAAAGCTGCCACTATGAAAGGATGGAACACACACAAACCCCAAAACTGCAAAAATAGATTTAATTTACAGTAGACTGAGGATGATTTTTCATTTTAAATATATACCCACTACAGATTTTTGTTAACCATTTTTCAGAAGACAACTCAAATTTCTAGAAGAGTTGCTTTTAAGCCCCCCACCCCTTTCCCCACTTGTAAAGATTATAAAACCAGGTTGTGCAAAACATGTAGTTACATCATTACCTTCAAATACAAAATTTGGATCACTTTATGTACATGCTGTTTGCTGAAGGATACTATACAGTACATTAAGACTACACATTTTACACCCTTCACATACCATCTCCTGAGGAACAAGTCTTAATCATTATCAGAGCCTGGGGGAGGCAAGAAAACCAAGGCATCGTTAAAATTATGCCCATATGCTCTGAGCCTGTAAACTCCATACATCATAACGTGCATGTGATTAGGAGCTAATCCACTGAAGGTGATAGCCATATCTGAACAACAGCCTTCCACCACCTCATCTGGGTGAATCGACATGGCCTCTTTAATGAGAGAGCCAACTGACTTGGTGTTGAAGATGTCCTTCTTTTCAGAGTCTTCTGCATTCTCAGCGTGTACCCCAGTGTACTTCAAGCAGACAGCTAGTTGCTTATCATCAGAGAGCTTCCAAATCATGCCACCTTGTTCAGGACACTTGTCCGGATCCTCAAAAACTTTGTAAAGCCGCCTTAGTGACTCTATGCTTAAGACGATTCCTCCATCCCCGTTCACATACTGCAAGTCTCCAGATGTCTCTGTTCTGCCCGTGTAGAACGGCTGGGAAGAGTCTTGTTTCAGCAAGAAATATTTTAGGTTTTCAATAACAGCGAATGTGGTAGGATGGGCCAGGAAGAACCAGTTGAAGTCATCTTTGTAGTTTTCATATGCAAATTTGTATGCTTTTCTCATCATTGACCACATGTCATCTGTGTTTAGCACGATGGAGTCAAAGACTTTGACCTTCTCGGAACTGTAGAATTCTGCCTTGTCACAGTGTTTGCTCCATGTATCTTTAACAGCTGCCCAGTGCCCAAGATCTTTTGGTTTGACAAGGATGATGCAATAGACACGGATGCTCTGGCTCAATTCCAGGCGCTCATCCTCAGAGAGGTTTAAAACATCCTCCTTTTTGGGAGCCTGGAGATGGCGGTGCTCGTGAGACGTAGTGCTGTGGCCCATCTTAATGTGTCCTAGAAGCGTGACCAAGACGCAGAAAATCCCTCCAAGCATCATGCCCTTCACAAATGAGCCGCTTTCGGAAATCATGTTTCCTAGGAGAGATCTGGGTGGGTGGGAAGGTGGGGAAGAAACACATGCTTTTTGTCAAACACGTATACAAACAAATACCCCATCTGAATTTGTAACCAGCTACGGCTGCAATCCTCAACACACTAAGGAGTAAATTGCATTGAGTATGACAGGACTTTCTCCCAAGGAACCATAGCTCAATGAGCACAGCACACGCTTTCCATGTGTGTACAATGGCTTGAGTTCAAGTTCCAGTGGCTTGTATCTAATGCAGCATACAGTAACCATCCCCATCAGTGCAAGGATTTAACACTTGCAACAGGACTCCGCCCCCTCTTTCTCCCCTGCATCCTCCCCAAATCTATTCTGGAGTGTTAGGAGAACCCACCCAGAGCATGGTGGGGATTGGTATGTGTCAAAGCATCATTGTGCAAGTGTAAATCCCTGTGCTGATGGGATGGTTACTTAGTGTTAAACTGGATACTAGCCAGCACCTCCAGTTAGGTAGCAGGTGGTGGGCCTGCATCTCAGTGGCCTCCTGAGATGATGAAGAGCTATTGCCAGTCAGAGGAGACAACACTAGGCTCAACAGAAAAAGTGTCTACCTCGGGGGTTGTCAACCTGGTCCCTACCCTACTAGTGGGTGTATCAAGATTCTAGGTGGGCGGTAGGGGGTTCTATGGCACAAGCTGAATCCTCTTTCCATTGAGCACTGGTGGGCGGTAAGGAAATTTTACCATCAAAAAGATGCATTAGTGGACAGTAGGTATAAAAAGGTTGACTACCCCTGGTCTACCTGAAAAATACTTGAGGGAATCTAATAGAATCTTGTAAATGTTCTGGCTTCAGTGTCATATCTTAGGAAGGCAGCTGTTGCTTTCAAGTGCTTAAATGAAGAGGAAGTTTAGCATTATATTTTTTTCCCACTGGTGATAAGGAACAAACACTCATAACATAGCATAAAGTAGGATGAGATTTCCTGTGCAGGAGTCTAGTGGCTTTATGTGACTAAAGTCATACTCAGGGTAGAGCCAACAAAATTAATGGTCTAAAATGAGTCAAGTTGATTGATTTCAATTGGTTTACTATAAGGATGACATAGCTGCATAAAATACTAACATCTCTGTGAAAGGGAGGATGAGGAAAGAGAGAGCCTTTCATGCTGGCTTGTTGACAAATACATTCTGGCTAAACTGTGATAAAAGATATCAACCTCTTAATTGGAAAAAGTGGTCATTATAACAGCAATAGTCTAACAGCTACTTGCAGTGCAATCCCATGTTTAATTAGAATTAAGTTTCAAACAGTTCAGTGAGGCTAACTATAGGAACCAGCTGCACTATTGCAGCTGTAGTAGCTTTTATCTCATAATTATACCCTTGAACTGTTCTTGAATTATATTTAAATACCCTTCTTCACCTTGGAGAGATTAGGTCACCATATATATGTGCTGTACATAGGGTGCAGCAGATAACTGGCCTTGCATCCTGAGCTACTATGTTGGATCTGGCTCCACACGCCTCAAGGGGTGGGGTGCTGGTTTGGTTAGTGGTCTCCAAAGTTCTAGTAAAATGCAAGGTAGATCCTGCAGATCTGTCATCTGCAAGCATGGAATTGAACATACCAAACACTCTCCTGCAGCTATGAAGCAGGGGAAATATTGATTATGGTAGGCAATGTGTCATTCAGGGAATGCCTGCTTTCCATTACTAGTCTTCTCGGTGAGCAACCCTGATAAGCTTCTAAGCATTCACCACTCTAACAAATTCCACAAACTCTACCAATGCTGGTGGTGGTGGGAAAGAAGACTTGTATCAAGTGGGCAGAGGCACACCTAGGCTCCCTTGCGCCCTTGGCAAGCAGCTGTATCGCTGACCACCCAGCACCCTAGGGAAGGAGGTTGCCTTTGAGCCAGGCAACAGCATGGACCAGAAACTCAAAAAGTTTGCTTTTCATCGTATTTCACTCTCTGCCAGTGACTTCCTCTGTGGTCATCAGGGTTGGGTCTGCTCTGCTCCTCCTCCTGTGTCTCCTCCATCTGTCCATCTGCCTGCCTGCCTCTCTCCATATGCAGCTTTTCCTTCTGCCTCCTTCATTCCTTTTTCCTCCTCCTGCAACTCTTGCCTGCTCTTCCTGTCTTTCTTTTCCTCCCCAAGCTCTGCTGGGCACCCCACTCACAATTCTAATAGCTGGTCGACTGGGGAGCGCCCCCTGCTGTGGTGGCCCACACCAGCAACCAAATTCCTCAGCGGAAGTGCCCAGAGCAGCCTGCATGCCTTGCCTGGCTATCCAGAGCAGTGGAGGACTGCACAGATGGGTGGGCAGCCTCCTAGCCACTCAGAACCAGAGTTGAAAGGCATGATTTTGGCTCCCTCCTTGGCAGAGCCCAACCTGGCCAACCCCTGCAAGTGGGAAGTATGGGGTGTTATTCAATGTCAATCATACTCAGACCACACCCACTGAGACCAGTGGTGTCAACTGAACTCAAATCCATTGTTTCAGTAGGTCCACCTTGATTATGAAGTAGCTGAATATCACTCAGTAAACTTATTTCCACAAACCTGAAGGATCTTTGTTCTGATGTCACACAGTGCTCTGGTCAGTAGGTGGGTTTTCCAAAAGGAAAAAATAAATCAATAGCACTAAAAAAAGAAGAAAAGAAAAAGTGTGGCGTGTTAATTTTATGCGCTGTATAAAAATCTGAAAGTCCCCACCACAAAACAGCCAGGCAGCCCAAAGTATATATTCTGTTTTCATTTGGGATTTATACATTCTTTTCTTTGGCCAACATATATGGGCAGAACTATATGATGTTCTGAACAGCATTACTACCTTGCAAGACAAAGGCGTTCTTCTGTCCAGCTCTACAATTCTATGATCTGTGAGACAAGATACTCCAGCTCCAAATAAAACTTAATTTCTAGGTTTATCTGGTCATGAAAGTTTAAAAAAATAATTTTCACCTTAGCATTGTACATGCTGAGGGGGGAAAAATGCAGAGCATAGCTGCTGTGAAGCTAACATACCAATAGCAGATGCCCACACTTTTTGTTTTAATATCACCTAGTTATCTTTTAACTATGCTGTTGTAGCAGCAAAAAGTCACTGCACCAGAATGTTCTTTATTTCTGGACACAGTGAGATAGAAATTTGCACTAGGGGATGACAGTTTCTCTAGATTGAAGATAAGTTAGATATTGTGCATATGGCAGGAAAGATGGACCTAAGGAAGGATTATACAAGAGGTTGGCCTTTAACTGAAATCAGCACAGCACTGTTGGGTCTCAAACTGGTGGAGTGGGATAAGAGAAACTACTTTTTTCCTTCTCTATATTTAGTTAAAGGTAAAGGACCCCTGACAATTAAGTCCAGTCGTGGACGACTCTGGGGTTGTGGCACTCATCTTGCTTTACTGGTCGAGGGACCCGTTTGTCCGCAGACAGTTTTTCTGGGTCATGTGGCCAGCATGACTAAGCCACTTCTGGCGAAACCAGAGCAGCACACGGAAACGCCGTTTACCTTCCCGCCAGTGAAGGTACCTATTTATCTACTTGCACTTTGATGTGCTTTCAAACTGCTAGGTTGGCAGGAGCTGGGACTGAGCAACAGGAGCTCACCCTGTTGCAGGGATTCGAACTGCTGACCTTCTGATTGGCAAGCCCTGGCTCAGTGATTTAGACCACAGCATCACCTGCGTCCCTTTCATATTTAGTTATATGTAACTAATAATTCATTTTTTTGCCCACCCTTGTATTTAAATTGTTTTAGTCCACCCTTGTATTTAAAATCTAAATACACTGTAGTAAGAGGGTAGAACCCGTGGTCTTCTAAATGGTGCTAAACTACAACTCCCATCATCCTTGATCACTGGCCATGCTAGCTGAAGCTGATGGGAATTGAAGTACAACAAGACCCAAAGATCCACGGTGCCTATCACTGCATTAGAAAGCTACTGTAGTCTAGTGGGTGAGAGAGTGAGTAGGAAGTCCCTAGCTGGTTCAAATCTTGGTTGGTTGAACTGCTGTGGATTCACAAGGTGATCTTAGGCAAGCAACTATTCTCTTGGTTCCCCCCATTGCCACCCTGTAATACCTATACAGTGGTACCTCTACTTACGAATAACTCTACTTACGAATTTTTCTACTTACGAATAGAGCTCCGTCCATCATCTTGGATGCGGTTTAGATAGGATTTTTTCTACTTACAAATTTTTAGATAGAGTTGCTTCTACTTACAAATTTTTTCTCCCAATGTATTCCTATGGGATTCGACTTACAATTTTTTTCTACTTACAAATGTGCTTTCGGAACGCATTAAATTCGTAAGTAGAGGTACCACTGTACTAACATCTCTTGCCCAGTTGTCGTAAGGATTACTGAAGCCCTTGGAAAACATGACACATGGTACGCAGCAGCAAGACAAATAGGAGGTTTGATGCCTTAGAACAGCCTTCCTCAGCCTGGTGCTGTACAGATGTTTGGAACTTCATAGTCCATGGCGCCTAGGACTGATGGGAGCTGGAGTCCAGCAATATCCGGACTGCATCACTTTGGGGGAAGGCTGTTTTAGAGGCTGATTTTGGCATTCATTTCACAGGCCACTCCCTTGTTGTCAGTGTCCTAAGGCAGCCTTAAAAGTTTCAAAAGCAGATGTGTGCGAATATACTCCTTTTTTGGTAAAATCAAGGCCACAAAGATAGAGACGATCCGCCCCCTTCCCTGCTCCCTCTCTCCTACTCAGGCAGTTTACATCATCCAGCCCTGTGCTGGGATCTGGTCTTAGTGCAGCATCTGTGCATCAATAATAAGTTTGAATGTGTGTGTGGTATAGTCCTAGGAAGGCTGTGACTCAGTGGGAGAGCATCTGCTTTGCACGCATAAGATCCCAGGTTCAATCTCCAATAGCATGTCTAGGTAGGGCTGGGAGACTCCTTGTCTTGAACTCTGGACAGCCGCTGCCTGCCAGTGTAGACAATACTTACCTAGATGGACCAACGGGTGTGACTTTGTATAAGACAATTTCCTTTGTTCAGCTTATTAAACAGATGCACAAATGCACAAAGCATTCAAGGAGACCCTGAAATGAGGGTTGGGGTGAGTAAAAGCCAATGTGGTACAGCAGACAGAGCATCAAAACGAGGAATGGTGGTGGTGGTGGGGGGGAAGAGGCTGAATACTTGTGTTTTAGACTTTTTTTGGGGTGGTGGTGCCCTGCCTTTATATGGAAGTTCAACTTGAATAACCACTACAATCTTTTTGCCACCTGTTTACATGATTATTGTTTGCTCAGGCATTTCAAACTGACTGTTGCCTGCTTAGCAGTTCTATAATAATTTGTAGCCTCTCGGGTTTTTTTTCTACAGGGAGGGTGTGACATTGCATTCTTATTATTATTACTATTCTCCACTTTGCCAATTATTGTATACAGCCCTCTGCAATTTGTCAGGATGAAGAGCAGTTTAGGGTTTTGTTTTTTTTAAATAAAAACCCCCAGCTATCTCCCACTCAGCCATGAAACCCATGGTCTCTCTCAGCCTAAACCTACCTCAAAGGGTGGTTGTGAGCATAAAATGGAGTTGGGGGGGGGGGGAGAGGAAAGAAATGGCTATATTACCCCAAGCTCCTTTTAGGAAAGCAGGGACAGAAAGAATATGAAGATATTATTCATATCATACGAGGCGTACTAGGCCTGCCAACCATATCCCCCACCTAACCTACCTCGCAGGGCTGTTGTGGAGATAAAGCAGAGAGGGGAGGGAGGGAGAAGGATGGGATGCGAATGCCATGATAATTAACAAATGCTTAAACGTGTCCCTGCATCAGGGAAGGGGAGCCTCCCCCCCCCGACCCCGTAAGACTCACCTAGGTAGGTTGGCAATAGCAGGTGCCGGGACAACCGACCTCCACTTCCCCCCTCCCGCTCTAGGAAGAAAAACCGGATCCGCTTCCGCTTTCTCTCTATGGTGGAAACCGCAACTCTTCCTTGGCCACGCCCCCTACGCGGACGCGTTTCTGGAGGGAGGGCTTGGGAGGAGAAAGCATGACGCAACTAGTCTCTTAGAGGTAGAAAGAAAAGAGCTCGCTGTGCACGCTTATCGTTTCCGGTATTCATTCGAGCGCTTTTAAAAATAATATTAAAATAATTAATATTATTATTATTATTTAATAATAATATGAAATAAGTCTTATTTCATCTTGGACATTCTCATTCCAGTTTCCAGATGGGTAGAACTTTCCCCTCCCGTGTTTTGGCTGAGAAACTGGCTGACTCAGGGTCTCCTAGTGAGGGATAATATGAACCCAGGTCCAAATCTTAAGAAACTCTCCACGAGGTGTTATTAAAATGCAGGCTGGGAAGCAGTATTATCTCCTCTATTTATTTGCATTGCTTGCCCGCACATTCTGTCGGAAACAGGAAGTGTTGCGACAGTGGCATTAAATCTATGACCTCTTTGGGAACGGTCTAACTTCGCGAGTCTCCCTTCCCGCGTGCCTGTTCATTTGCGCATGCGTCTTCTTTTTCCAGACTGTGACACTTCAGCCGCCTCTCCGTCATTCACCTCCGGTGTTGCCACGGAAACAGTTCAGGAGCAATAATCCTGGCAGGTGTGGCGTTTTTAAATCGACTCGACAAAAGGGAGGCGAAATAAACATGCTGCAGTTAAACAAAACTGCCTCGCACAGGGCTCCATATACCTGAGCATGTGCAGAGTTCAGTTCCACAGGTACAGATTCAACTAGGCCAGAGCATCTTTGAGCATGTGAAGAGTTCCCTACCAGCCATGTAGAAATTCACCCAAGCCTGCATATCTGTAGGACGTGCAGATTTCCTTCCCACCATGTAGAAATTCACTTGAGTTTGGGTATCTCTGGGTACGTGCAGAGTTCCTCTCCACAAAGCAGAAAGAATTAATCAGTACTTGCCTTGATCATCCCCCACATCTCTAATATTTGGACATAATATTCCGGATTTGCCTTTCAGGGCTGCTGCAAGGAGCATAATGCACAGAAAATGCATTAAACACTTGAAAGCACCATAGAAATGTTTACTATAATAGAATAATCTGACTTGGTATAGGGAAGATCCTGTGATCCACCAGTTGTTAAAACCTTGATACAGGGCTCTACTCTGCATTTTTTAAAACAACAACAACAGGAGGTTAGAACACCCTCAAGCAGCAAAACTCAAGGCTTTTTGTTACAGCTCAAGTTCATCTATGGACCCCATCCCTGACCTTTGGGGGTGTGAGAAGAGCAAAGCTCGCTTGCTCTGCCAGACTTTGGATGAAAAAAAAGGGGCAGAATAGCTCAGCTGTTGAAGCTGCTGATTTTTGTTTCTTTTGGTTCTTAACTCTTTCTTTTTAAGGTGTATCTAAGCATATAACAAATAGGCATATTTGTGCTTACATGAACAAGATTTTGTATTTTAGTCAAGAAGTGGGATGGTGCCCGGAGGAATAGTAGGCATACATCTAAATCAACAGAGAGTTGGACTAGACAACCCTTAGAGTCCCTTCCAACCTTACAATTCTAAGATAATATGTCTAGGGGAGCAAGACTAAGGGTATAAAGTACAGAGTCATACATGGAACAGAGAAGTTTACTCCTTGCCTGCACCCAAGCAAACATGCATACATCCTTCATTTAAAAAGCAACATATATAACTTTGGCCAGGAATTCCTATCACACCTGACCAGTGAGGACATAGGTGGCAACTGTCAAAAGCTTCTCCCATCCCATCCCAACATCTCAAGATAAACACAGCATCAAAGCAAGACAATTAGCATAGATCAAAGCAAAGGGATATAAACATATATGAGCTCATTCTCACAACAACTACCAATTAGTTTGGGGTTGTTTTGACTACCAAGATGGTGTTCAGGTCATTCTCTGAATGTTCCAAGCAGTAATCATTTCTGTAGAACTTTCTGTTTGTTAATCCTTTTGGTAGAACCTTGCAGCCTGCAAAGTGCTTTCAACACTTTTTTCTTTCAAGCCTCCTTGCGGTGGTGGGAGGAAGGGATTGCTCATGGCTTTGGTGACACACCAGTGGTGACACACCAGTGCAGGCAAATACTTAGGCATTTATCTCTCTCCAGCAAATGTCTGTGACTGTTGGTTGGCATTTGACCTCCCGCCTTCCCTTTTACGAGGTGGGTAGAAGACGACCTACAAAAACTGCAAAAAGGAACTTGTTTAAGGGCCTGAAGGAGTCCATAATGGCCCAGGAAGGTCAAAGTTTGGGACAGGGAATATATGGCCCATACCCACCTAGTGTTATTGCTGCAAGACCATTTGATTGCTTGTTGCCTAAACATTCCCCAAGTGAATTAAATTTAAAAACATAAATACACCATACCATTAAAAATTTCCTGTAAAACGTCAATATTTTCATATGCCTATAACTCATTAATACACATACATGCACATATGCGCACAAATGTTCATATCTACCCACAAATGCATATCTATATAGACAACACACACACACCCTCCATAAAAGCCACAGGAAGCCTTGGTAGCAACTAACTGTAGAATCATAGAACTGTAGAGTTGGAAGGGACCCCAAGTGTCATCTAGTCCAACCCCCTGTATTGTAGGAATCTTTTGCCAAGCATGAAGCTTGAACCCACAACCCTGAGATTAAGATTCTTCTCTATCAACTGAGCTAAGTAGAACAAAATCAGCTCAGTTCAGCAAAAGCTGGGGGGGAAAGGCAAGCCTACCTAGCCCTGAAAAGATGTCAGCAACGGTCCTGGGTGGTCCTTCTCACTGGGGAGAGAATTCTATAGATGTCGAGCCACCACTGAAAAGGCCCAACACCAATCAAACTCAAGGAGTGGCATGGTCAAGGGCAATGGGAGTCATGGCTCTCTCATTATCACATTTCTATATTTTTTAAAAAATATATTAAAATTTCCAATTTAATATGCAATCCAATACAAACCACATTAAGACATTCCAAATTACAACAACAACAACAACAACAACAACAATAAAGGCCAAATATAAATGCCGAATTTTATATCCCCATTTCTATTTTTGAACAAGGGTTGGGCAAGAAGAGCAGCACACCCTGTCTAATAAGCCAGAATGAAACCCCATAACAGAAAATATTACTGAAAAAACCCTAAGGATTCTCTCTCTCATGTCTCTGTGTGTAGTTGATGGCTCTTGAACTAATAAAGCCTTTGACTTTATTCCAGAGCTTATTTCTAGTAGTGAAAACAGGGGTGAACTCTAGTGATCCTTGGGTGAAATTAAATCCTGAAATTATTCCCATGGGCAGCCTGCTGATCTCAGAGAGAACAAAAATGTTTATATCAACCAGGGCTTTTTTTTCCAGCCGGAACTCGCCAAAACTCAGTTCCGGCACCTCTCAGGTGGGCACCATTGCCATTAGAAGAGAACAAGGGGAGAGGTTCGTGGTGAATTCTGGCACCTGGTTCCTCCGATCCAGTCCTGGAACTTCATAAGCAGGAAAGAGTCAGGGATCGGTAAGATTGCAGATTAATTTTATGCAATTGTAGTGACTGTGTGCTCTTGCTTTATTTGTTTAAAACATATTAATGGGCTGTAGCAAGGGAAAGGGGCTTCAGCTAAATTTAGCCCACCCTGCAAGACTGAAGTCATTCAAGATTTGCCAGGGACTTCTCTTGCAAGGTCATGTAGTATTTGAGAAGAAGGATTAAAGAGAAGTAAGAAGGGAAAGCTTGCCATCTTGTGGCGATGAAAAGAAGGTCCCAGAATTTTCTGAACTGAATCTTTCTTTGATATAGTACAAGCAAAATGAATTGTTAAGCTTAATAAAAATAGGCAGATACACCAGGGCCAACTTGTGTATTTGGCAACAGAATAAGTTACTGTTAGAAACATTTATGCTTATGATATATTCATGTATAATTTTAAACCTCTTTATTCTATTACATCCTTTTACAAGTTAAGTTGTGTTTTTAACCCAGTTAGATGGACCACTAATTTTTGCAGAGCAATTCAGCCTTGAAACCAAGCCAAAATGGACAGAACAGTAACATTTGTGTGTGTGTGTATTTGTATGAGAATGGATTTTGCTTACAAAGAGGGCTAAGAAGCAAAGAAGCAGATGAACAAACAGACAATCTGGACTTTTGTTATTTTGAGCTTTGTGCCTATGTGAAATGTGTGATGTTCCTATGCATGTGAAGAGGACCGTATCGAAACAAACCTGGATTTTGCCTATGCTACTTTAGCAGCCCAATGGCATTCTGGATCCTGTGAAATAGCACAGTGCTTCACCATCCCATATAGATATACGGACAGTTTTGTCTCAGTGCTAATTTGGAGAAGGCAATTTGGTGGAGAAGCCAAGGCGGGGAAGGCAGTTTGGAACAGAAAAGCCAATTAAGGTCTAGTGCGGGTTTCCTCAAACTTGGCCCTTCAGATGTTTTTGGCCTACAACTCCCATGATCCCTAGCTAGCAGGACCAGTGGTCAGGGATGATGGGAATTGTAGTTTCAAAACATATGGAGGTCCGAGTTTGAGGAATCCTGGAGACTCTAGTGTAACTGAAAAGACCAAGAACCAATTGGGAGGAAGACAAGTAAAGAAGGGATTATAATTCGGAAAAGACTTAAACAGCAAAATCCAATGAGGCACGTGTCTGCAACATTCAACTGTTCCCCTATTTTTGCTTGTTACAGGATCTCTTGCCTGGATCCTTAGGGTATGTGTGAGAAAGAGTATACCCAACCCTTTGTGTGTATGGATTAATCATTAAGGATTAGTCTGCCTAGATAGGATAAACCAGTTTACTACAATTTCTATTCTCCATTTCAAGGTTTACTCTTCATGAAGGAGGGAACATCCTTTCTGTAACATTTGCTTATTGTATAAAGCTTTAAACCTTTATTTTTGGTCTGGTTTATTTTCCTGGCATTCTTGCATTCCTGTTTTGCAAATAATAGATCTTCTCTCTACCCACATTCTCCACACCATACATAATTCCATATACATCTATCATGTCTCCTGTCTTCCTCCTTTTCTTCAAACCAGAAACCCCAAATGATGCAACCGTTCCTCGTAGCTGAACTTCCCAGAGTTGCTCCATCCCCTTGATCATTTTGTTTGTCCTTTTCTGAACCTTTCCCAACCCACAGCACCCCCCCCTGAGGTGAGAGCCTCAAACCCAGAGCGAGAAAGCAGGCAAAGTGGATAGCTTTGGGGAGAGGGGAGCCTGAAAAACTGAATCTGAAGGGTAGAGGGAGACTGGGAGAAAGTGTAGCAGAAATATGAAAGCAGGGGCAGAGAGGGAGAGAGGGAGAAGGAGTTGGTAAGGAAAGTGTAGATCAGAGCTTTCCAAACTTTTCATGTTGGTGACAAACTTTTTAGACATGCACCATTTCATGACACAGTAGTTCAATTTACTGAGGTTAAACCAACCCCTTTCCAACCCCAGTTTGGAACAAGCTCTGGTCTAGAGGGAAGGGCCAGGAAACATCCAGTGGAGCTTACTGGAGTTGAGAAGGGAACCTTCTGTAAGGCAGGGAACTTACGCTTAAACAAAGGCTGTGGGAATGTAGCAAGCAGTACAGTACTGTATACTTACAGAAGGAAGTGAAACATGCAAACGGACAGGAACAATGATGGGAAGAGCACCCAGAATTGTGAGAGTAAAGGGCTCAACCTAGAGTTCTGATTATCCAGGAATTGACATAGTGAGTATGGTGTGATAATTACTTGTTATTATTTTAATAATGGTAACTTAGATGAGCTATCCCTCCTTTTAATGGTGAATTCAGGCAATGGGTGCCAGCAGGATTCAAGCCCAAATGGGTATTGACATAGAGAGAAAACCCAAGGTTTGCAGAATCGAATCAAAACAAAACAAAACAAAACAAACAAATACATAATAAAACAAAAAATAGAGGGAGAGGGGAGAGAACCACCAGTCCAGTGAGGACCTAACATGCTCAGAAACAACAGAATTTGAGTGCCAGCTGGGGGAGAACCCCTCTCCCCCAGTAAAACTGATGAACACCTTACAATTTATAGTATACTTGGAGAGGGCTTCACTGTCTGACTGGTGGTCTGAAACTTGAAAAAGATCTCTCTGGTTAGGAGTTGAGGATATACCGTAGGTTTCATTTGTATATTCACATTTTGCATTCTGAGCACTGATATTCAAGTCATATCTCTGAATGCACATGGCTGGGGCAATCCATGCTTCGGACCATTTCCCAGCATGAGATGCAGATGGTGGTGATCAAATCCTGCAGACTGGAGGTAATTTTGAAGAGTGCATTATATATCTTCTGTTCTGCATCATCAAGCCCTGCTTCAGATGCTGTTGATCATGTAACAGGGTGCTGGAGATGTTTTTCAAAGAGTTGTAACTTACTGCTTCAACAAATTGCTTTCCTGCTGCTGTTTAAGGCAGGTTCTCTCCATGCTCTTGACAGCATGACAAATGCAGCAGCAGATTTCAAGTGTCACCCCAATACATTTTTGACCTTTCTGTCCCCCTTTTACTGGAAAAAAGATTAGAAAGGAAAAGCTTTTAACCTGATGTGGCTCTTTAAGGCCTGTAACTGGACTGACAATATTGTATGATACAGGAACGAGCCAGGTATGACACTTACAGAGTGAGAGGCAGAGATGGACGAATCTGTCAATTCTGATTTCTCTTATTTTTCCAACTTCAGCTCTCCACAATTCCACACAATTTGTGATATTTTTTAAAGGAAGCAATTCACATAAAAATGCACATATGCTTGTGTTTTCCTAATAAGCACAGTTGTTTTGGATGAAATTTTGCCTGAAACACACACTTTTGCAAACAATATCACTTAATATGTGTTGTAGTTGTAGTAGTAGTAGTAGTAGTTGTATGCTAATTTCACTAATGCACACATTTTCATAAACTCCATTCAAGGAGCAACAGGGGTTTGTTTAACCTGTCATGTCTCCACACCAAGATAAAAGCGCAGGGGGTTCTTATCCAAGAGATGTTGTTTTTAGATGACACACCCTTGACTGTGCACTCCAAGAAAGGTCTACAGAGACTCACCAACCATTTTGCCCAAGCCTGTGTGAAGGTTGGACTCACTATCATCCTGACAAAAGCCAACATCCTGGGTCAGGACGTCAACAGCACTCTACGCATCAGCATTGGTGACCATACATTTGAAGTTTTGTCTGCTTGGGCTCCATTGAAACCAGCAACTTTTCCATCGATGCTCAGCGGGACAAGCGTATTGGCAATGACTTGCCTCTCCAAAAGGGTTTCGGAAAATGTGACGTTTGCAAACAATACCAAGATGAAGGTCTACTAGGCTTGTGTGCTGAGCATGCTGCTTAATGGAAATGAGTCACAGGCAACTTACACCAACCAGGAGGGCCACCTCAATGCCTTCCACATGCATTGCATCAAGATGATTTTGGGCATCACATAGCAAAACAGAGTCTCAAACAAATATATGCTCTCCCAAGCCCACATTCCCAGCATGTTCACACTCCTGTTTCAGTGATGTCTATGCTGGCTTGGTCATGCCCACAGAATGGAAGACGGAAGGATCATCAAGGACATGCTCTATGGGGAGCTGGATTCAGGCACCAGGCCTTTGGCAGACCAACTCTATGTTACAAAAAATGTCTGTAAACGTGACATGAAGGCTGGCAACATGGTGCACAAGTAACAGCAAAACAAGATGCCTCCATTTGCTCCAGCTGCAATGAATCATGTCTCTCCCATATTGGTTTCTATAGCCACAGCAGGCACTGTAACATCTAATGACATACTCTTTCATGGCTTCTCAGGACAGGTGAATGCCAACAGTAGCTGTGAGTATACTCCATTCTTCATGGGTATGGAGTAAGTCTGCCTAGGTAGGATAATTCAATTTCTATTCTCCATTTCCATGTTTACTGTTCATTAGAGAGACAACATCCTTGTTGTAGCGTTTGCTTAGCAAACGAAGCTGGTCTCCCGAGGCAGACGGATGCCAGCAATGTCTTATACAGGGCTGGGAAACTTGCAGCTTAATGATTGCATATAGTATTGGCTTAATTTCATTTGGCATTGGGCCTGATTTCATGCTGGTAGCAAGGAGGGAAATATGGGGGTAAGGGAAGAGAAAGGCAATGGAAGAGAAATAAATAAGAGAAAGGAAAGGGGATAACAGGAAGAGAGAAAAAACCCCCTGCTTTGACTGCTAGCCCTTCCACTTTTGGTGCTAGATCTGTCCACAACTGTCTTCAAACCTGCCTGCCACTGATTCTGGTCCCTCCCACATCTTTTTGTCCCCAACCACCTCTGGCTCTGGCTCCACCCATCACTGGCAAGTGGGCCTTCCACCAACAGGTTGCCTCTGAGTGAATGAAGCATTCAGCAGAAAAAAACAAGGTGCCTCATCTAATAAGCTTCCACATGGACATTAAAATAACTGGTCATTACCTATGAGTCACAACTTCCCCATGTCTGGAGATGAGCTGTAATCAAGATATACCCGATGGCAAATTTATTTCAAGTAATGTCAAACTGTAACCACTGACATGCCTACTGACGTCTTTTGCAGTGGCGGCATTTTAATGACCGTCCAGTCCCTGGAAAAAAGGTCTCATTTATCTCCCTGTTACCAGAGACTTCCGTCTGTTGGCGGAGAGTTAGAGTTTCAGGCTGAAGTTATTCAAGGTTGGTAACTAAATTTAGAGGCAGAATTCACATCCATTATTCAATCTTTAATAGCATTTCTGCATCCAGTGGTGTGCATTGTCTGAGTTGTTGTCTATAAAGATAACATCAGCATAATTAACTAGCCAAGTGCTCAAAATGCAGTAAATTATTGGTGTCTCCTTTTGTAATTTACTTTTGATGCATCTAGAGTTCTTCATTATAAACCCTAAATTCTGCAAGCAGATTCGGTGAATAGCAAACACCATGTCTATATCTATATCTATATCTATATCTATCCCTACATCTATCCATCTATCTGCATGTGTGTGTGTGTGTGTGTGTGTGTGTGTGTGTGTGTGTGTGTGATTACAGGTAGAGCTGACTGATGCAACAAAACCCTGATGGAAAGGGATATTATGATCTGCACAGGAAAATAATTAATATTAGCACATGAATCAAAGCAGCTCACTTTGAATTCCCAAGTTAGGAGCAGCAAGGGAGCACTGAGTGGCATAGGGCGGGATAAACAGTAGTTTGAAAAAAAATCCATATGTGACTGGAGGGAGAGAATTTTTTTTATTTACAACATTTGAATACTGCCCAATAATGTTCTCTGGGTCAGGTCTGGCCCTACCATTAGGCAGAATGCAGTGACTGCCTTAGGCAGTGGAAACTGGTGTGTGTGTGTGTGTGTGTGTGTGTGTGTGTGTGTGTGTGTGTGTATAGAGCACTGTCTCAACAATCACAGTGTGCCTTCAGCTAGCCCCTACCTCCTGGTCTTCTCACTTGCTACCAGTCCAAGGGATAGTACTGACTGTCAACCTTCTCTTCCTCCTTAGTCTCATCATTGCCCTTGTCAAACTAAGCAGGAACAAGGATGGGGATGGAATTAGAATGTGTAGGCCAGGCACCCCCCAAACTGTGGCCCTCCAGATGTTTTGGCCTACAACTCCCATGATCCCTAGCTAACAGGACCAGTGGTAAGGAAGATGGGAATTGTAGTCCAAAACATCTGGAGGGCCGAAGTTTGGGGATGCCTGGTGTAGGCTGTGCCTGTGATTGGCTCTGGCTCCACCTACTGTAGGTTTTCCCAATGGCAGACTTGGATACTAGGGTGCCCTGTGAGATGCCAAAATTTGGTGCCCCTCCCAGTCTTTGTGTTCCATTCCCAAAGGTGGGTAAGGAGGTGCCCAGCTTTGTGAAGGAGGCACAAAGCTATGGCAGGGTCCTAGAGCCCTCCTAGAGCCCTCCTCCTTCCAAAAGCTGTGAAAGAAGAGGGAAGAGGACTTTCGGACTCTGCCAGAGTCTCACACCTCCTTCCTAAAGCCCAGAGCCTCCCTTACAGGGCTTGTGGTGCCTTCTCTTCTCTGCTCAGTCCCGGTCTCCCTGCCTTCCACACTACCTGATAGAGAGAGAGACAGCTAGGCAAGAGAGAGGGACAGAGAAAGTGGAGAGTTAGAGAGAGAGTTATAGAGGAAGACACAGAGAGAGAGAGAGAAAGGGAGAAAGAGAAAGAAAGAGTAAGTGTGAGAAGACACACATACAGTCCCATACAGACCCATCCAAACATATATTTAGAGAGAGAGGGAGCAGGGGAGAGATGCATGACAGCTGCTGGAAATATCCCCCCTGGTTTGCAGCAGTGTTTTTTCTTTAAAAAAAAAGTTTAGGGGTACTGTACTCTCATTTTGACTCAAGAAAATCAGCATTTTATAGTTCAAATCGGGGAAATACAGTAAATCGACAAAAGTACAAAGATTCACAAATGTTTAGGGGTATGCGTACCCCTGCATCCCTCCAGAAAAAAGTACTGGTTTGAGGTATCTGATCATTCTCGTGGTAACTCAGCCTTTGAATTCCACACGTTGTTCAGATGCTTCTGCAGATGCACACCACACAACTCGGGCGAGAAGAGCAACAGCTTCAGCTGCCAAGGTAGGTAAGGCATCAAAGTCAATAAGCAGTAATACATGCCTCTCAGAGAGTCAGAATGACAAGCTGTAACTTGGAAGAGGCAGACATTAAAAGAGAAAGAAAGTGTGATTGGCACAATGTGAGCTAGATTCATAGCATGACCAGATGCAAAAGATGCTGGGGATCCTGTTAGGGAGTTGATTGATACTTATCAAGGATCATTTGGAAAACTGCCTGGCTTGTAGCAGACTTGAACAGATGTGCAGCCTACGCATTTTGCATGAGGGGAAACGAAAGATATGCAATGACAAAATTCAGCCAAAATACTTTTTTTAAAAAAAATTCCAAGAAATGTATTGGCATTAATAAAAAAACATATGTCTATTTGCTCTGCCATCAGGATTAAAGTTTGTTGCTGCTGCAAAATTTGTCCTGGGAGGTATGGTCTTAAGTTGCAAGCACAATGAGCATTCCCTTTTATGGCCTGACATCTCATTCTGATTTGATTGCACAAAGTTTGCTGGGAGGTTATACAATGCCCACTGTTTATTGAGAGTTTGTTTCAATTTGTTTTTTTTAAAAATATATTTATTAAAATTTTATAACAACAACAAAATACAACTACAAAACACACTCTATACATTATAAAAATCCAAAACTACAAAATACAACAAACATACACAAAAAACAAAATAAAAATGAAAAACTCTCACTTATAAACCTTATTTCAAATCTATTGACTTCCTCATTCCGCCTCTAACTGCGTTCCACTATAAATCATCTTTAGTAATTTCTAAATCTTACATAATCTCTAATTTTTATTTAATACTAACTTGTTTCTATACCTTTTAATTCTTAATACTTTACACTCCCAACTATATCTTTTCTTTTTACTCAATTATATCTAATTCTAACAATACTTATCTCTCACCATTGTATTATCTACAACCTCTTTGTATCTCCCTCACTTCCATCAATTCTATTCTATTCTATGCTTGTTTCTTAAATAACTTTAAATTCATTCCAATCTTCTTCCACTGCTTCTTTACTCCGGTTCCGAAGTCTCCCAGTCAACTCAGGCAGTTCCATATATTCTATCAACTTCATCTGCCATTCATCCACTGTTGGTAATTCTTCAGTCTTCCAATTCCTTGCAATTAAAATTCTTGCAGCTGTTGTGGCATATAAAAAAAAGATAACATCTTTCCAAGGTATATCATCTCCAATTATCCCAAGTAAGAAGGCTTCTGGTTTCTTAACAAAGGTGTTTTTCAACACTTTTTTCAAGTCATTATAAATCTTTTCCCAGAAGTCTCTCACTTGGGGGCACGTCCACCACATGTGAAAGAAGGTTCCTTCTTTATTTTTACATTTCCAACATTTATTATCTTGTTTATGAGAAATCTTAGCTAGCTTTACCGGAGTCAAATACCATCTATACATCATTTTCATCAATTTTTCTCTTAGTACTGTACACTCGGTAAATTTCATACTTTGCTTCCACAACTTTCTCCAATCTTCCACCACGATGTTATGCCCTACATCATTCGCCCATTTGATCATTACCGATTTTGTTTGTTCATCTTTCGTATGCCATTCCAACAATAAATTATACATTTTTGACAAATTTTTACTTTTTGATTCTAACAATTCCATCTCCAATTCTGACTTTTTCATTTGAAAACCAACTTTTTTGTCTATTTTATACAATTCATTAATTTGATAATATTGCAACCAATCATTTACTTTACTCTTCAACACTTCATATGGTTTTAACTTCACTTCATCTCTTTCCTCAACCAATATATCACTATATTTTAGCCACTTTGTTGACATATTCAATCTTTTATGTGCCTTCGCTTCGGCTGGTGAAATCCACCTAGGTGTTTTTGATTCTAACAAATCCTTATACCTATTCCATACATTATACAAAGATTTTTCTGATAATATGACTTTTAAAACCTTTATGAACCTTCACTTTGTCATACCATTAATATGCATGCCATCCAAAAACATTATCATGTCCTTCCAAGTCTAGTATATCATCATTATCTAGCAAAAACCATTCTTTCAACCAACAAAAAGCTGATGCTTCAAAGTATAACTTCAGATCTAGTAGGGAGAAACTGCCTCTTTCTTTAACATCTGTTAAAAGTTTATATTTAATTCTTGGCTTTTCCCCCTGCCAGATAAATTTCGACAGTGCCTTTGCCATTCTTTAAAACAACCAACCTTGTCAACAATAGGCAATGCTTGGAATAAAAATAACATCTTTGGCAACACATTCATTTTTATCACTGAAATTCGACCCATAAGAGACAATTTCAAATTCGACCAACCTTCTAAATCATAGTTAATTTCTTTCCACAATTTCTCATAATTGTTCTTAAACAAATTAATATTTTTGCAGTCATATTCACTCCCAAGTATTTCACCTTTTTCACCATTGTATTTGTTTCAATTTGTTTACGGGGAGGTTTTGCAGTGGCACATCAATTGTTATTCCACATTTCCCAGTGCTTTCCCCCCATCACTTTCTTTACTGTAAAAAGTCATTTAAATAAAAGCAAAAACATGTCAAATCAACAATCTAACTTCTGCATAAGTTTTGTGCAAACAAATCAGAACAAATGCTTAATATAGATCAGGCATAGTCTAACCCAGGCATAGGCAAATTTGTCCCTCCAGATGTTTTGGGACTACAACTCCCATCACCCTAGGGATGATGGGAGTTGTAGTCCCAAAACATCTGGAGGGACGAGTTTGCCTATGCCTGGTCTAACCTCTGTGTAAGCTTTGTGCAAGTAAACCAGGATGAACGTCTGGAGGAGCCATTTGCCTGGTTCTGAACCCCCCCCCCCCAGATATTGTTCTCAACATCTTTCCTTGGATAAGTGTTCCTTTGCAGTTTCTACCCTCAACTGGCCTTCCTTTCTGAAACACCTCTGAGCGAAAGGGAGATCTGCTCACCACCATCATTCTGAGCTTCTGCAATGGTTTTCCAAAAGAAACAGTAATCAAGGTTTTTTTTTTTTTAAAAAATGCTGAACTGGTTCCATTTTATGTTTTCTTGGGGAACTATTTTGTTATTTCACAAGAGCACGTTGGCTGATGAGGTCTGCCAGCCCTTGTGGTAATAAATCAACGGAACACAAAACGCTATGTTGCAGCTGCACTGTAGCTGATTAGATTCTCATTCAAGGAAAAGGGCTTAGGCAATGCCTTTTCTTTCTTAGCCACCTGTACTGTGCTCCTCCTTTCCCCCTTGTGAAACAAGAGGAAAAAAAGACACTCAGAGTGCAATTCTGCAATTTCTTCTTTGGAATGAAAATCTACAAATGTATATAGGTCAGAAGAAGGAGAGACCTTGTAAATTGACTGAGTGAGTGTGAACCAGTAGAGGAAGTGGCTAAAAGTTAAGTGAGCAACTGGGTAAAAGAGTAAAAATACAGCTCTGCAACATTTTGTTGATAGGTAAGCCACTATCAGATGTTGGATTGATTTAAATAAAGGCTGATCTTGACAAAGCACACACCAGATTAATTTTTTTTTTGTTAGAGTAGGGATAGCCAATGTTATGTCCCCCAGTCCCTTACAATCAATGATGCTTGCTAGCACTGATGGGAATTGTAGCTCAATGTCAGGTGCGAGCCAGCAGTAAACTGATTAATTGAAACCAAATATCTGTAAAAAAAGAATCACAGGGTTTTTGGTCTCAAAGGATTTTATCAATTGTTCTAATATTTCAGGTGTATGAGAGGCTGTGAAAGCTGCTGGTCCAAATAGCGATCTTGACATATGCTTCAGCTGGAAATGTTGCCATTGAGCTGAATTTAATAGATAATATTTTTCTTTTAATATAGTAGAAGCATAAAATTAATCATTCTCATATGTTAATTGGTCTAGAGTCAGTATACCTGCATCCACCCTTATTCTTTCATATTACCATTCCCCCCCCCCAATTTTAGAATAGGATTTCCCCACAGTCAGTTTAGCATGGGAAAACTGGTCTAACAATAAAGTTTTGTTAGAGATGATGTTCCATCACTTTCTAACTGAGATTATTGTTTTGAGAGATTCCTGAGTTTTAATATATTTTGTTTTTAATGCTGTCAATCCAGATAAAGATATTCTAGAATTGCTGAATTCAGGAAATTATCGCTAATTTTGGGGTTCAAGTACAGTATCTAATATTTGACAATAAATAAACTTGATGATGTAGTTCCAGATTTGGAATTCCAAATCCTCTTTGTTTAATTTGTAATTGCATTTTTAATAATGATAGTCTTGGAGTCGAAGAATGCCTGGGCATTTTCTTAGTAAAGAATTTAATTTTTGAAAATATTTTCTGGGAATATACATTATTTAAAATCAAACAAAACCAATGTTCCCTCCTTTCCCCATCCATAATTAAACAAGGGATTCCAAAGTAGCGATAAAATAAATGATACAAGGATTCAAGTAAAAACATTAAAACAATATAAAGCCAATAAGTAGAAAAACTCCTACAAAAACCAGCAGTCTAATTCACAACAAATTCACAGCATTTCAATGTCTGGATGTAGAGGCAAAGTTTTAGCTAGTGCTGAAAACCAGCATTGGTGCCAGCCAGATTTCAAGAGGGTTGTTGGCATCTGTCTGTCTTGGGAGTCAATGGAGGACTGTGCCTCTGGGGGTGAGGTGAAGCTGTTGGAAAGTTGCACCTCCTGCTGTGGCTGTACAGACAGATGTGGGAGGGGGTCTTAGGGGAGGGGAAGTAGCTCTGGTGGAGAACACCATGTGGCTCCTTGAAGTTGTCAGCATGTGACAGTGGCCACACCTGGAAAGAGCTTTGTGTGTTGTAGCCATTGGGACTCAAGCCCTTCATGAGTTAAGGACATACCTTGCATGCAAAGACAGACTCTGGTGGATTGAGTGGATGAGACCAACAGTGAATTTCAAGAGGGAGTGTCTTCCAATTGATGTGTTCATCATGACAGCTTCTTATGCATTTGAAGAGTGTGAGCATGTGTTCCCCCTACTGCCCCCCCCAGTTTTCTCTTCTCTAGATTAAATATTTTCTATTAGGTCTTGGTTTGTTGAACATGGGCGGATCTGCACTTGTGGTTTATAATGTTAATAATGTGTTATTAAAATGTGAGACCAGAGGGTGCTACAGAGCAACGAGCCTCTAGCAGTAGGAAAACTGCATGTTAAAGGTAAGGTGAAGTTATAGAACGATATATCTAATATCGTTCTAATAACGTTTAAAAGATCAATGTAGATTCAGCCCATATTTTCCCTTCTCTGAACATGCTCCATTTCGACAACTCCAGCCTGCTCTCTCAGTTTTGTTATATGCAGCCAATTATCTGGGGGATGAGGCCTCACCTAATCTAGGGTTTGGCCTCCTTTGAATGATGTAATTGGAAACTTAAGGCTTTTGGAATCATTTGCATTTGTTTACAAATATGCAGGCTGAGCATGGATGGAGGCTTTGCAGCTTAAACCAGGGATAGGGAATTTGTGGCCTCTAGAAATTGCTGGACTACAATCTCCATCATCCCTGACCATTGGCTAAGCTAGCTAGCACTGTTGGGAGTTGTAGTTCATAGCTTCTGGAATGCACCATGTCGGGGAACATACATACACAGATGACTGGAATTGATGCATTTATTTTTGTTCCATTATTACTATCTCATTTCTGTATATTTCTATTCGGCTGTTGTCTTTGTAAAAATTTTTTTTTGGGGGGTGGTGGTGGCAGGGAAGGTGTAGCTGGGATATCTGAAGCTTTTTCTGAGAAAGATATAACCAGAAGCTTAATTAAGGGGATAGAAAGCAATTTTTAGCGACAACCCTACCTTCCTGCTGCAAACAGTCATTTTGTGCTTCTTAGAAGTATAGACTGTATTGATTAACTCTCTCCATTCTTTCTTTTGTTGTCGCCGGTCTGTTTCAAATACTGGCTTTAGTAGCAAATGGTGTAAATTTTCAATGAAGCAGAGAGGTGCTGTGTGCGCGTGCAAATAATCTGCATGCACACAAATCCCGAGAGGATACATGGTTGCAGCACAGCAATAAGCAAGTAATTATCTTTACGAAACCTTGGATATGTGAGCCAGGTTAGGGTGCTGACTTTCTTTCAATGCCATTTCATGCTTCTCGTCTCTTGTTGTTGCCACCCTACTGTCTCAAGAGACAATGGAGTGTGCCTCCAAGGGTGAAGTCAAACCGCTGTGTTAGCAGGACTCACACGGCCTCCCCGAGGCTGCCCAGACAACGTAACCCCCTCATCGGCCTCACTGAAGTGGACCAAAGAAAAGCAGAGCAATAAGTTTAGGACCAGCTTGGCTGCAGGAGTTGCCGGAAGGAGGCATACAAGGCGTCATCCAACCCTCGTAGGGATGCCACTCTGCATTTGTGTAGGGTTTACTCCTGAGCCTTTTCTTCTTCTGAAAATATCCCACAGGGCAGCAGAGGTTTAGGATTAGAGTTTCCCAGGTTGATGAGTCCCATCTGCCCCTCATATTCCCCTACAACAGTTGCAGAAACTGCTTTCTTGACCATTGTATCCACTATTGGTCTCATCCACTCAATAATGCTCTTTAGTTGTGTTAAAAACACATTGTGGGAAAGGAACACAAGCAATCAACAGAGAACCTGCACAAGCGATGCTGACAACCCCCCCCCCACATATATTAAGTAAAATAGAAACATCATCACCCAAACCCACCCCCATCCACCTTCCCCCCATCTACCTCTTTCCCCCCTTTCCCTCCCAATGTCTCAATAAATGAAACTGATCTGTAAAAATGTTACGTGAGACATTGCACATATTTCTGTAAACCAAGAAAATCCTTAATAATAATAATAATAATAATAATAATAATAATGGGTTTATTTATCCTGAACTTTCTGTCAAGGGTTACCTCAGAGAAGCATAAGCAGCTGTACATGCAATGTGCTTAAAACTTCATTAAATGTGAAACCTTCCTGCAGATATACCCACTTAGCAAGGAATGTGCAAGATGGATAAGAGAAGAATGAATGCTTCAACATGGGATAGCAATGGGGAACCTGAGGCCATGGAGATGTTGCTGGATTCTAATTTCCATCATCCCTGACCAGGGGCTGGAGTCTAACATCTGGAGGGCCACAGCATCCTGATTCCTGGAAGTGGTGGCTGGCTGCTGGTGGGGTGGAAAGCAGTGAGCCCAACAGTGGACAACTGTCAAAGGTGCTTCCCAGCACATGGCAGATAGCCAACTATTTATCGTCTAAGGTAACACTCACAGTCGCTTCTACAGTTCTGTTTATTTACACACACCAATCTAGCATTTAGGAAGCTATTCGCAGATCCACGCTCTATGGAGCAGTCGCAGCAACAGGGGGGGCACTCTTCCTGCAGCAGTTTATGTGCCTTCCCCCAATGGGTTGCCCGTATGCAGCCAGAGACTGTGTCTGCGCAAAAACTCCCTTTGCTCCTCCCTTTTCAACCCCCTCCTGATTCTGGGAGGCAGTGGTGCAGGAGAGGTTGAGGAAGGACTGACCTTTTACTTGCCTGACCTGCCTCTTCCTCTTCTTCTTCTGACCCATCCTGTGCTCCATCCTCCAGCTCTGAAGCTTTCCCTGCATCTAATTATTGCCTCCTGGCTGGTACAGGTCCCTGGAAACCACTGCCCCCCTCTCCTGGTGCACACTTGTCAGCGTCCAACTTGAGTCCCTGTTTGTCCCAATTTATTCCCTCCTGAGTTCTGCAAGGCCAAACTTAGTCTCAGGAGGAGGAAGCTGATAGGCAGTGCCACCCCCTGGATTGGCTGTAGGTAGGAAGGCAGGCAGGTGGGCTTGGAGGCATCAGGATGGAGGTTGGTGGGGCATTGCCCCATTTGACCTAATGGATCAGTCTTCACTGACTCGTGGTATAGGGTCTCCTTAAACCAGTTTGCTGGAAGGCCTGCAAGGTAGACCAGAGAAGCAAAGTGACTGGTCTGAAGCAGGCTTCCTCTAACTCGGCCCTCCAGATGTTTTTGGCCTACAACTCCCATGATCCCTAGCTAGCAGGACCAGTGGTCAGGGATGATGGGAACTGTAGTCTCAAAACATCTGGAGGGCCGAGTTTGAGGAAGCCTGGTCTAAAGCTTTGCTTAGAAAGAAGCACACCGCCCCTCTTGGATAATTAAGACTCTCACTCCTCCAATAAAATGTAAAACAAGCCTGCCTAATTTGCAATTTCCCTCAACTGCTCCTAGTTACTCTGTGCAGCTGTTTTCATTGGGGAGTATTAATGGCACTGTTATCTTCCAATAATGTTGTCTTAATGCATGTTGTCTATCTGCCTCGTTCCCATGTAATGAAGTGCTTGTGTTTGACAAACAACAAAATATATGTTTGGCTTTTGATTAAGAACACCTGAAGAAATGTCTACAGCTTGTAGGCTGGGAGTGCACAAGCCCCAAAGAGGCTTATAAGCCGAAAATGTGTTTGTTGAGAAAGGCTTTGAGAAAGGGCAGCAATGCAGCATCTCTCAGGAATCCGTCATGGCCCTCACTGCCAGGTGAAGAACTCATACTGCCAGCTTGCTTTCTGCCAAAGTCTTTAATGCTTAAATCAAAGGGGTACATAAGAAAGGCATGTTATACAATACAGTGGAATTGGATGACTAGGTGTAAGCCAAGATTTTGATCCAACAAGTGACATGCTCTCTGCACCTCCCTTGGGAAAGGCAGCACCTACCATAGCAAATGGACAGAGTCCCAAAACTGGACAGATAAATGGGCACTGCTCTGAGTGGGTTGAGCTTGCAAGATGTATTTGTTTTGGTGCTGGCATCTCCATGTCCTAAGAGATGGAGGCACAGTTGATGTGGGCTCAGCAATCCAACTTACTCTCAATAGTCGAGACAATGCTGAGCTGGATAGATCAATGGCCTGACTCAGTATAAGGCATCTTCCTATCTACCCTTGTAATGAGAGCAGTAGCCATTTTTAGGCCCAGCTGACACCTATTTATGTACAATGGTACCTTGTGTTATGGATGGGATCTGTTCCGGAGGCCCGTCCGTAATGTGAAATGTCCATAACTGGAAGCGCTGTGTCTGCGCAGGTGTGCGGTGCGATTTAGTGCTTCTGCACATGCTCGAGCAGGGAAACCCATTGCTGTGGCTCAGTATGTTAAATGGACCCTCAGAGTCCCCCTTCAGACTCCCCTCACCGTCAGAGTCCCCCTTCATTTTGTTGAAATGTTTACGTGTGCTCGGTTTACACAGGGTCATGCCTGTGACTTTCCCACCCTGTCCCGACCCATGAGCTATCCCACCCCTCCTCCCCCCACCCTGGCTCATCCCTGTGATTGGCCCCATCCTGCATAGCTGCCAAGTTTTCCCTTTTCTCGCGAGGAAGCCTATTCAGCATAAGGGAAAATCCCTTTAAAAAGGGGTTAACTTGGCAGCTATGCCATCCTGTCCCAACCCATGACCTATCCTGCCCCTCCCCCATCCCCACTCAGGCGAGCCCCCACTTCTACTCGGCCCAGTCTGGAAAGCCAAGCCGAGATGTTGTGTAGAGGGAAGCTTTCCTAGGTGCAGTACCAGTGTAGCCATTGCTAGAGGGTGCTGTTTTGCAACATCTCCTGTGCTCCCAGCATGCACTTGAGGGTGATTTGTGAGTTCTGGAACACAGGGTTTTGGGTTTTTTACGTGGCCTAGGTATGACATCTGTCTATGTAACCTGTACATGGTCACTCTCATATTCGCTTTGGACGTTGTGTCAAAAATTTGATCGTAATCGGTCAAGCGGATTCAGAGAAAAGTGGACACCCACCCACATGCGCAGTTTACATTTTCATATATATAGATTGCCTATAATTACATCAATACACCAAAGACATATTATCCTTATTTTACATAAATTGATTTTGTCAAAGCAAAAGTCCAACAAAAGAATATAAGTCTTCCTGCAAGGCTTCTGATTCATAAACCTGACTTCCCGTCCTTCCTAATTTTTTTCCATTCTAATAAATCTATTGTCTCAACTTATCAATATATTAATAATAAAATTATAATATTCATATCTATCTATCTATCTATCTATCTATCTATCTATCTATCTATCTATCATCTTTCCCCCCCCTCTAGCCTGGATTATTCACAGAGATTACTCAAAGGCTGCAACCGAGTTCAGGTTGCAACAGTTATTCTTTAAGTACCTCCTTAGAGGTTCCCAGTTTGAAATGAACTCCTGTTTTGACTTACCTTTGATCTTTTCCAAGAGACTGTCAAATGCTTTCTCAGCGTCGACCAACATAATGACAGCAGCTACATCTATTTTATCTTCTAAATATTCTCAGATATTAGTAATATATCTGAGGTTATCTTGCATGTGGCGTCTGGGTAGAAATCCGGTCTGGTCTTTATGAATTGTTTATTGGATGATTGTTTTATGTCTAGAGGCCAGAATATCAGTGAAGATTTTATAATCATTATTCAGTAGGGCGATCAGTCTATAATTAGGGATGTTTGTAAGGTCTGAACCTGTTTTGGAATAAGAGTGATATAGCTTTCTTTCCAGGAAGTTGGTAAAATCCCATTGATTAGCACATCATTCATAGTGTCTTTTAAAGGTATAAATAATGTCTCTTCCATCTTCTTATAGTAAATCTCAGGGAGCCCATCCGAACCAGGGGTCTTTCCTATTTTTGCTCTTTGAATTGCTTTTTGTACCTCCAAAGGAGTAATGGGAGTGTTTAATATCGTAGATTTCTCTTTAGAGATCTTAGGCTGTCCATTCTTCTTCAAATATTCTACAATTTTTCCACTTTTTCGGGACCTTCTTTGTATAGTTTTCTGTAGTAGTTGACAAAACATCTGCTAATTTCCTTTGGGTCATCAAACCATTTATTGTCTATTCTGATTTTATTAATAATTCTTTCTTCTCGTTTTTTCTTTAATTGCCAGGCCAAAAATTTGCCCGGCTTATTTCCGAATTCAAAATGTTTATGTTTTAGCCACTTGATCTTCCATTCCAACTCTTCAAACCTCAGGCTAATTTGTCGCTCAAGGATGCAAGGCTCTCCAACCTTTCTGGTCACATTTTAAAAAGTTGAGAAGCTGTGGTGGTCAGTCACAACATAGTTGTTTGAGGGTGAGACGTAAGACAAAATGGGTGCTGCAGGGGACATTGCATAACAAACTGGCTGCTGAATCTAAAAGAATACAAAGTGAGATGGGCTGGACCACAAACAGGTGTGGGAATGCCTGCAATCAGCTCACCCATCCATGGAAAAAGAAGACCCCTGTACCAGCCACCACTTTAGTCTCTCACGTAGAGAAGTTATCTGCCCCACTCTTCAGAACAGAAGGAAAGGTGAATGTCCAAACCTGGCATCAAGTGAAATATTGGCATCTCTGAAGGGGCATATTCAGTGTAGGATATGCTGAGCCGCTGCAAACAGGAAATGACAGAAAGAGCACACTGTATCTCATGTACTGCAGATTTTAAAAGGGAGATATACAAATACCTTTCGTGACCTATCCATGGTCCTTAATCTTTCAACCGGCCTCAGTGCTTTCTCCCAGCATCAGACCAGAACAGGATACAGTATGTGCAATTCACAGGACTGCCTGATGGGGGCTGACAAAAAACGAGGCTGGCGGTTTCTCCACCTGCCTTCTTTCGCCATTAAAAGACAATTCCTTGCTGGCGTTAGTGAAAATTGCCTGCCTGTGGAAGAGGAGCAAGGAGCACGGTGGCTGTTTTGAGAACCTCATCCCTGACTGAATTGGTTAAAATGGAGAATCACTGTAGCGTGAAGATCAGACTTAACGACTCTGACAGGGTGCAGCAGGTTCAAATCAACCTTGATTAATCCATCACCATTGATTTAAAACTGAAGGTACACAGCTGACAAAGTCATGCTGGAGGTAAAGTAGGCCTGGAAGCTGAGACCTGGAGGGGAGGGGCTGCTTGAGGGTGGTGTTATCAGGCCCCAGCACAGGGTGATCTGGGTCCTAATATTTGGAGAACAGTTATCTGTTGGAAGGACTTCTATATTTTAAGGGCTGTCTGGTCCAAGTTTAATTTAAAGATAAAGTACCTTAAGAAGTGATAGCAGCTGGGACCTTGAACTTGGCTTTCAGCACTTAGCACCTGGACAGCAAACTGAGCAGCTCACTGGTTGCAGTCCTTTTTTTTTTGAGAAATATTTATTCATTCACCTGTGGCTTTGCACCCCCACCCTTTAGCCAAAAACACTCTCAGCACATATTCCAAACATCAGTTCTAAGGCATTCCCTGCCCTCAGGCTCCAATCTAAAAAAAAGAGACATGGCACACAAGGTAAAAGGAGTAGGAGGGAGAAGGGAAAAGCAAGCTCAAGCAAAAGTTTATTAAAGCTACAGTCAGTAGCAGCTCCAGATGCCAAGATTAGTCCCTCCCACAAAGCAACCCTCCTTTATAGAACCAGGTGGGATCTCATTGTTTCCTCATGCCACCTGATGCCTGCTGAATTGGTAGCTGCAATGCCATTCTCTTGCCATTCACAGCAGTGGCACAGAAGTGTCTTGCAGAGGACACCAGCACCTTCCTCCCCTGGCAAGCTTCCATGGTGGTGCAAGAACTCATCTGGGTTCTTCTGGTAGGAATCCCTGTTTGGAGTCCTCTATTGTCTCACAAATGGTCCTCATGTAGATGACATATTCTAACAATTTTTCACTGGTTGCACCAGTGTTATCGATTGTGCTCCCCTCTGAAATATGAGAGGCTCCCATCTGTATTGGCCTTCCACCAGCTTTTAAAAAATGGAGTTGTTTACACAGGGCATTTCTTGACCTGAGCCTCCTGTCTTAATTGCTTAATTGTTGTTTCTGTGGGATTGTTTTAGTGTGTGTTTTAATTATGGATGTTTATACTCTAATGTTTGTGTGCTTGGTTTTCATTCTATTTTTTAAAGTCACTTTTGGCATAATTTTTTTTAAAGTCAAATTTGGCATAAATTAATAAGAATGATGCTGCTCGTGGGTGATGGCGGTGACAGCAAACTTGTTCCCCAAGTGTGTGTTCTTATGTAGCCAAAATGAGTCTTGGCTTTTAAATGTTTGTGGAAATACATTTGTTTGTTTGTTTATTTGCACAGGGAGGAGGGCAAACTCCCAAGTCTATGGGAGGGAAGTAATCAATGAAGATCGAGCAACCTCAGTCACCATGGGATGCTCAGGCTGTTGTTGAGGAGGAACCAGGTTTGGCAATGGAATGAAGCACCTTGAAAATGGAGCATCTTGGCTGGCTGGCTAAACCTTGGGCAGGAGCACTCTGCACTGCAACAATTTATTGCAGGTCTTCTTCTTCTTGTTCTTTTGTTAACTTCCCACCATACATGAGGTTGCAACGACAATTGCTTGCCATTGCTTGCTGCTCAGACAGTGCTTACACTTGGCAGAGTTAAAAGAACACCCTTGCTGTCTGCATGGTCATCAGTGCGCAGCAATTTATCATTGCCGGGAGCAGTGTAGTGAAAAAATATATGACAAGATCAAAAATTAGTCTGTCCATCTTTGAATGTTTCTTCTCCCCGACCTTCTAATATGAAATCTGTTGCTGTTCCAAGGAACCAAAGGGAGGGGGGATGTTTCTCACCCCCCACCCCCCACTTGCTCAGAGAGGTAATTATTCACAGTGACCTTCAAAAGGGATGCTGGCAAGATTATAGTTTATTTTGAAAAGGAAGTTTAGAGGGAGGGAAAACACAGCTAAAGGTTTTGCACCTCATTCAGAAAAAGGCCATTGCAGCAGAGTGGAGGAGAGCTGTTTGGGGAGAGGCAACTGGCAGACCTAGAAGTCTGTCATCGAAATCATGATGGCACACTGAAATATAGCCTGCATTGCTCAAGAGAGTGTTTTTATCTCTGTGCTTTTTAGAAACTGCTTTCCTTGCAAATAGTGTACTCACTGCTCCCCCCTTTTTGATCCCACCACAGAAGGGATTTAATTTACGTTGTGTCAGAAGGTTGACATGTCAAAGAAGAAATTGGTGTGTTGGGGGTGCTAGGCGGAGGGAAGGTTATTTATCACATCTTCTACTTTGTATTCCCTAGTCGTGGGGAAAAGCAGCCTTTGAAAGTAGCTGCAAGAGTGCATTCTGGCCTGTAGCCTTGAGAGAGTTACATAGATCCAAAATGCTACAGCCAGCAGTGGTGGGTCCAGGAGGGCTTTGACAAGATGCTGCCTGTGGACCCCCACCTGGAAGGGACCCACCTCACCCCTCTTTTTCTGGAATCCAGAGGGAGGTTGCAAAGCAAGTAGAGAATGCTGCTCTGTAGTGGTGGCCTGGTACCAATTGGGGCCTCTCTCTCTCTCTCTCTCTCTCTCTCTCTGTGTGTGTGTGTGTGTGTGTTGGCAGGAGACCAACAGTAGGTGGACCCAGAGCCAATTTTGGACACAGCTAGTGAATTCTAGTTTTCTCCCCTTCCTCCTCTGTACTAAGTGCTGCAAGGGCAACAGTGAGACTATGCAGGAGCAAGATGGCAGCCAGTGTTGCCCACCACTGGTAGGCAAGTGGGAGCTGGCTCAGAATAGCCTGAGGCTGGTGGGACACGTGCCATTTGCTGTAAGAGACCAACCTCCACTGCTGCTCTGTCTCATACTTTTGTAAAAGGTTTATATATATATAAATTATAAGGAAAGCAAATACAGATACAATAAAAGCACCCCCTTCTGTGATTTTACAGAAAGAAAAGACATATGAATGTCATAACTAAGATCTAAAAGAGGGGTGATGAAGATGGCATAGCGTTGGGGGGATGTGGCCTGGGAATTGTTGTCAGAAGAACAGCAATGCACAAGCGGAGAGCCCAATTACTGCTCATGACCTCCAGATTTGCAAAGCTGTTTGTGAAAGCTTATTTATGAGCCCAAGATTGTGTATGCAATAAAGGACCACCATGTTGCAAATAAGCCGTCTGTTCTTTCTCTTCCATGGGTCACTGTGACTATGTGTGCAATCTTTTCTGATACTGCAAGTTTCCCAATATTTTTGCACCACAATTCAAGAACGAGGCCCTGTAGCTCATGCCATACTTGGGCTGCTGCCAGCCCTGCAGCAGCCAAGAAGGTCAGCAGTGCTTCATTCTTAAGCTGCTTGTTCTCTCCCACATAGATGGAGAGAAGCAGCAGCTGTGGGGTAAAAAAGCCCTGTTCCCCAGTTATCTTCAATATTTCCTGACTACATTCCAGGATACCATAACCTTTGTGCATTCCCACCAGAGATAGAAATATGTTCCTCTATGACAGATGTTTCCAACCTTTTGGAGTCCACGGCTCCCTTGACCAACTGCATTCTTCCTGCGTCACCCCCACGGAGCTCAGGAGCCAGCTATGTCACCCCTTGCCTGCAGAGCTGGCAGCCTCCCACCTGTTTTCAAACACTCCCTTGTGGAGTGTCCCTCCCAACCTAATCTCCTCTCCCCTTTCCTTGGGAGTCCTCTGGGGAGCAGCTGCTGCACCCCCTGGTCTCTGAGTCCCCGCCAGCCCCAAAGAGAGGTGCCTCTTCACATTGTCCCACAGGGCCTGGCAGAGGATGCCCCCAGCCTTAGTGGCCCAATGGAGAGTGGCCAAAGGTGAGTGTTAGGCCAGCACCTTACCTTGGCAGGCAGCATTGAGAGCTGTGGTTCTGCATGGCAGACTGGCTCCCCTTCAGCACCAGGCACTCAGCTCCCAGGCAGGCTTTGCACACAGCAAGCACAAGAAAGGCCAGTGCAGTGCCTGCCTACCTGCCTGGCCTCCCACTTTTCTGTTCATTCCCAACAGCAAGGGCTGGTGGACAGGCTAGCTGGGCTTCCTCACCTGCTTGCTTACTCACACTAAGGCTGACTCAGCTCCTGGTAATCAGCACCCCTGGCCAGCCCCAGAGGCACCCTTCGCCAGGGGAGCTTGTAGCCAGGGCTGCGGCAACAAACAGCTGTGCAAGCCGGGGGGGGGGAACAGAGATGCAAGAGGGCATCAGAGGAGGGAAGGAAGGAAAGAGGAACAGAGGCCAGGGTTGCCCACAACACCCTTGATCATCATTTGAGGCACCCCAGGGTGCTATGACCCTCTTGTTGGAAATCACTGCCCTGTGTGTACACACTCTCCTACAAGTGGGTGCCAAGTCTGGGGTCATATAGGAGAGTTGGATTGGGCTCCTATATCATCTGCTGGCAAGTTCCCTAATGTATGCTGATATCGATTTGGCTTGTTTATGTAGCCAAATATTTTTCCAACCTTGATCTTCTATGTGTTCTTCAAGGTCCGCTTCCCAGCTTTGCTTCAAACCCTGGAGTGTTTTGTTCTGACTTCCCACTGATTCCCATAGATAAGGGAGGCCGTTCCTTTGCAGTTGTAGCCTGTGTTCATGACCTTAGATTCAAACCATGCAAGTGGCCCGCATGCATGTAGTTTGAGTGTTGCGTCTTTCAGTAGGTGTTGGCGTTGTGAAGATTGTAGCCAGCCTCGTTCGATGTTTTCTATGTCTGTGTGGAACAGTTCCAGCTCTGTCTCCTTATTCTGATCATGGTTTGTGTTCTTGGAGGGAGCAGGTTGCCCTCTTTTGCTAGGAAGCACCCATCTTCAGCTGGCATGCCTCAAATGTATTTTTTTTAAAATCAATGTTTATATACTGTAACCCACACATATTCTCCTCACTCCTAATTCATAAAGTGAGCAATGAAGTAACACAATGGTGGCATAAACAATCACAAAAGAACCAGTAATAAGGGATGAAGTTCAATCTGAGATTTCTCAAGTCCTGCATAAGACCAGTTTGAGTCAGTTCAGGCTTTTTGAATCTGCCCAGACCAGTGACTGAGTTTATGATCTGGTTGCTGAGGAGTACATGTGGTATCTTTGTTTGTCAGCCTTAAAAGAAATGCATTTTGTTTAATCAGACTCCAGTATAACCTGTTTTGCTGAATCAATTCTTCAAACCCCAATGCATTTTTTAAAAAAATCATTGTGGATATTCCTCAAAAAACATTGGGTTGTATCCAGCTAAATCCTCCTCAGATTAGACCCAGTGAAATTAATGAAGCCAAATTAGTCATGCCCACTAATTTCAATGGGCCTATGCTGAGTATACCTGACCTTGGATACCACCCATTGTTTGAGAGTTTTGGGACAGGGCAAGAGCTCCTTGTTATTGAGGCTGGCCTCAGATCTCCTGCCTGTTTCCATCTCCTTTTGTTAAAACTTTGTTTTGAAGGCTGGGTGAGGCCTCAGGGCCCTGGCCTCTTAACTTCCTCAGAGGCCTAAAAAGAAAAAGAACAGCAACTACCAATGTGCCCACTGGTGCTCCCTCTAGTGCCTGCAAAAAGGGATCTCATTAAAGATCTATTTTGTGATATGCCATGTCCCCATGGCAGCCATTTTGTGACTGGCACCCACAACACTTTTTCAGATTTCTTGGTAGAGGTCACACCCACACTATTCTTTTAAAGCACTATCATGCTACTTTGAGAATCCAGGAGAATCCTGGGAACTGTAGTTTATTAAGGGTGCTGGGAACTGCAGCTCTCTGAGGGCGATGCCCTTATCAGTTTCCAGCATTCTTTGGAGGAAGACATGATGGTTAAAGTGTTGTAAGAGTCCTTTAAATGTTTGGTGTGGATTTGACCTCTACCAAGAGGCCTTTGAAGCTGAACTGACAAGAGACAACAGATGTGGGAGAAAGGAATTATTTACGTACGCGGGCCCCAAGACTTTTTGGGCTTTATAAGAAAGGGGAGGAACCAGTGCCCCTCCAGCAGTTGTTGGGAGTACATTCCTGAACTTTGGCTGGAACTGATGGTAGTTGAAATGTCCACCAACTTATTGGGGGGAGGGTTCACAGGTCCGCATCTCTGTGTTAAAACTGGCACCTCATGTTGATCCTGGAAACGGACACGTAGGGCTTCTGCCCCCCCCCCCCCCAGCTCAGAAGCGCGTGCTTTATAAACAAAACTTTCCTTTCATTCTGTTATCGTTAGGCTTTAAAAATTCAGGTCGAAATTGGAATGAAGGAAATACTTTCTCAAGTTTCTGCAGGAATAAACTATGTAAAATATTGTCCTTGAGGCAGAATATTTGCCTTGATTGTGTAATGAAGCAGTCAGCCTTCAGTTGGCAGCTTTATATCACAGCAGTGCCTTGTCTCCCTTCCTCCTGTCCTTGGTTTTATTTGACAGCCATGTTCTTCCAAGCCAAACTCTGTCTTAAACATGTATTTATGGTGTGATCAGCTTTGGACTCCTCATAATAAAGAAGTGTTAGGAACATGTCACCGAGCAACTGCTGGCAAAAAGGAATAGCAATGAACTTAAATGTTTTCAGTGAACCTACTGTCACCTCCTTTTGAGTGTAGAGTTCAGCTCCACTGCCATCATCATTGTGCCCAATTTTGCCTTTCCTTGGTCCATTTCCCCCCTTCGCAGAGCTGAAGCAGAGTGGGCAGAAAGCCCATCACAGATCCTAGGTTAGGGGGTGTGACTTCCAAGACAAGCTGAATTGTACCTTCTGTATGAATTATGCAAGTTGAGCTAATTGGGCTCCCTTAAAGGTAGTTTCAAAAGAGAGAAAATCTACCAACTGAAAAAAATCAGCTCCCTCTAACAGCAAGCTCAAGTGGCGAGTGCCCACAGACTTGGTGCCAAAGCAGGAAGCCAATGAGAAACAGGGGTGAGATATCAGCATTCTTGGGGGAATCCTGAAGTTTGCAGAATTTTTTTTTTAAAAGTATTTAGCCTCCCCTAGAGGCAACCACTAAAAACAACAAAAAAGACAATTATAAAAACAATTATAGATTCAGGTGGGTAGCCATGTTGGTCTGACGCAGTTGAAATAAATAAAAGTATTACAACTTAGTTGGTCTCTAAGGTGCTACTGGACAATTTTTTAATTTATAAAAACAACAAAGCAACAAAAGCAATGGATCTGGACATGTCGGCCTGGTTCTAGAGGCCAGGGGAGTTGGCTGTCAGTCTAAGTAGCCCAGAAGCGGGTGTGTGATCCAAAAACAAGCTGCAGCAAAATTCCCCTGCTACAGACCAGGACTAGAAGGGCACAGTTGTTTCCAAGCATGAGTAACAAAGAAGCCAGGAGCAGATGCCCCTTATTCCAGAGTGAAGGTGCTCAGAGGCTAGGGCTTTATAATAGGGCCTGGCAGTTGGAGACTGGCCCTTGGGAGTCAGCTGACGGAATCATGAAGCAGGTTGGTATTGCAGCCTAGGTGTGCTTGAAGCGTAGAACTTGCCAGGCTTGTAGGAGGAAGAGAACATTTGTTGGTGCAGGAGGTGAAGCTCCTAGAGCCTGCCTTTAATTTTGGAAGTTAAGGACTTCTGCTGGGTACATAAGAGCATGGGCGGCCAATGAAAAGATTTGAAGAGCGGTTCTTTTTTCTGTACCCTCTCTTGCCCTCTGTGCCTGGATAAGGTGGATTTCATTATGTGCTTTATGGGAACACTGCTACTCTCCTCACTCACCACGGAACACTGATTCTGATTGACCATTAAACATTAACCTTAGCTGTCCATTCAAACTGTATTTCATTCTTCTACTTTGCTTGACTTATTGCTGGACTTGTTTCAGCAGGGATGCAGAAAGCATAGCTCCTCCCCCCCCTCCTATGTAAAGATTTACCATTGCTCTTTAACAGTTATCTGTTGAACTCTGCTAGCCAGGGTAAAATGCTTGCAATTGGGGCTAGGAACATTTTACAGCCTTGCAAGCTACGCTGGAGTCATGTGGGTTGGTGCATTGTAGGCACGTTGCACATGCAACTCTCATACTTTCCACAAATGCACAATCTCATAATATTTATTTATGCCCTGAAGGAGCCTGTTGATGACAGATATGGCTTCTCTTGGGACATCCGAAGGAATCACAGGAAACATGCCATGGATGCAGATCCCTAGCATCTCCAGAAAGGGCTGGGAATGTCCCCTTTCTGAAACCCTGGAGAGCTTCTGCCAGTCAGTGCAAGACTGAGCTAGATGGACCCAATTGTCTGACTCTGTATAGGCAGCTTTCTGTGTTTCTCATTCCCTCTTTGGATGTGTAGCTAGAAAATGGTCTGAAAGTATCTGATGTCTATGTAGCAGCCTTTCCTAACCTGACACCCTTCAGATGTTGCTGGACCACACAGCTCCCATCATCCTTGAACATTGGCCATGCAGATTGGGCTGATGTGAAGCTGCCCTATACTGAGTCCAGACCATGGTTCCATCTAGCTCAGTATCATCTATGCTGACTGGCCATGGCTCTTCTGGAATGAGATTATCACCCCTCTTTTATTGTCCGTCCCCGGTCGCCCAGCCACTGCCACAGTGTCCTTTCTCTTAGCAGATCAAGATGAGCAGGTGACAGCAAAGGTTGCAAGGTTTTTAGCTGGGGCAATTAGAATAAGATCCACTCTTTGATTACTGATTCAAAACCTTAAAATGTATTTTATATAATTGACTTTTATTTCTATTCTTTGTATATCGTATTGTTTTATTGTTTTGGCCGATGGCTGATGCAAATAAAGATTCATTCATTCAACAGGGTACTCTTCCAGCTCTGGAGATGCCAGTGAGTTATATCACTTCTTCATGGTTGTGGAAGCGTGGTCTAAAATAGAGAGGTGCTACCCATGAAGAACACAAAAACTTCCTTCATGTATCAGACTTAGGGCTCATCTACACTTTCCCTTGTCCAGGGGGCGGAGAGCAGGCGGGGGCGGGGCTGGCATGAGTTCTGGGCACGTGGTGCGCCACACGTAGGGGCGTGGCACATGTTCTGGGGGTGGGGAGCCATGATGGGGCCCTCAGGATCGCGCTGCCCAGGGCGGAGTGCCCCTATCACCCCTCCCTCCCTTCCTATGCCCCTGCCCTTGACCCATATTTTGAACTTATTGTGTACCAATTAATTCCCTCAAGGTCCATCCAGTTCAACATCCTGTTTCTCATAGTGAGTGGCCAAATGCCTCTGGAAGCTTACAAAAATGGAATGACAGTGATGCCCCCCCCTGTTTCCACCATCTGATATTTAGGCTACGTATGCAGCATACATTTAAAGCACTCCCCAGTCTTGGGAACTTTCAAATCTTTATCAGTAAGTTCAAGGCCCTTGATTGAACATAATAAATCACTCAAAACAGCAAAAACAGAAGCATACCACCCAGCCTTCCACACTACAATACTAACAAAAAATAGCATGTTACAAGAAGGAATTGAATTGCTATACCAATTTATTATTTGGCTTGAAACTTAGCACCCAGCTTTCTTTCCTCCCCATAATCATAGTTTTGGTCATTTTGGCAATCAACCATATGAGATTTGGGCCATTCCCTTTTAATGAAACAATGAAAAGGTAAACAACCGTGAAGTGCAAATATTTAAATGTATATGCACCAACAACCTTCACATATACAAGGAGATTCAAAAATGTGTACAAAATCTCATGCTCGAAGTCTTAAAAGTCCAGTATAAAGTGCAATAATCAAGTCCGATAATAAAGTGCTATCATGAGTTCTTATCTCTTCCCATGCGTTCTTATCTCATCCAACGGGCGGCTAGCTTCTTCCCCGTTTCACAGGAATGGTTTCCTCAGGGGGCGGACTCTTTTTAAAGTAATAAATTTGTATAAATTTATATGATACACCATAAATATTTATACATTTCTTTAAAACATTGTACAGAAATGTTTAAAATTACTCACCAAAGGTTCATGTGTAAAAGCTTAACAAGACTACCGAAGGTAACAATTCTCAAAGATTGATGAAATGCAACAGTTAGTTACAAGGTTAAATACAAGGTTCAATCAGTAAATCATTTCAAATCACCAAATCCTTACAAGAAGTACAACACCAGCAACTCTTAAAGATATACAACTGTTAATAATCTCATGAATAGGATAAAAACGTTCCCCACCACATCCTTGAAATTCCTCGTTTATAGAAAGGCACTAAATTCTGCTTGGAGATTTAACCCCACGGGTGCTAATGATCCGAATCTATGTATCCAGTATGCCTCTTTTTGTTGTAGTTTCCTTTTCAAAGCCTCAGCATTTATTCCAGTGTTTGTGCTTATAAATAATAAACCATTTAAAATCCGTAGCTCTATGGTTTTGCTCAATAAAATGGGACGTAAGTGGCGCCTCCAAAACTTTATTACCTTGTAAGTAACTGTTGCATTTCATCAATCTTTGAGAATTGTGATGAAATCTATATATATAAATGTAAAAATCGTGAAATCCGGGGTTCCACTTTTCTCCGTAACCGCTTGACCGATCGTCCTGAAATTTGGACACAACGATCCAGGCCACTCCTAGAGCGTTGTTGGGGGCAAGCATTCCTGAAATTGCACACCTGCGCAGGTACAGGAATGCTTTCCCACCAAGTCAAACAGCGCCCTCAAGTGGAATTCCTCCCACAGTACACCCCCTCCCTTCCTGTGAAATCTAAGCCACACCCACAAACCAAATGACATCATCATCAACCAAGCAACTCAAAACACCACGGCGGCCATTACCACAGGCCGCAGCACGGCTTGTGTTTCATGTAGGCCCCTGACAGGGGCAAGGGGTTTTTACTTTACAATTTAGTACCACTACCCCCCCCAAACCCACCAAATAACCACAAGACAAAAAATACCATCCTTTCCTTCAAAACGTCATGAGATACGCTGGTCATGGGGGGGGGACACACAAACAGAATAGATCATGGATCGGGACACGTGGGGGCAGTCACAGGGATTAGCCACAAGGACGCGTCACACCCACACCCTTTACAGCCTAAAGACTAGGACTTGGCTCCATTTTACAGACCAGGCCTCAGTCTACAGCCCTTTAAATACTAAACCGAATAGAGCCCTGGGGGGGAGGTGGGGGGGAGGCGGCCATTTTAAGTAAGGGCAGTCGTGCCCCTTTTAACCTTGGCTTTACCGTGTTTCTCCGAAAATAAGACACTGCCTTATATTTATTATTCCTTTAAAAAAAACCACATTGGCTTATTTTCATGGGATGTCTTATTTTTTTATTACACGTCCAGCCTTGCCTCTTCCTTGGGGCCCTCCAGAACTGCGCCTATCACTATGTCTTATTTTTGGGGTATGGCTTATATTGCGCAAATGCTTAGAAATCCTGCTATGGCTTAAAAACCCCACATTGGCTTATTTTCATGGGATGTCTTATTTTTTTTTACGCGTCCAGCCTTGCCTCTTCCTTGGGGCCCTCCAGAACTGCGCCTATCACTATGTCTTATTTTTGGGGTATGGCTTATATTGCGCAAATGATTAAAAATCCTGATTGTAAGCCTCTGTGTCTTTTTTAAAAAAACAACAACCATGCACTTTCTCTCCCCAGTTTAAGTCCTCAGATATTTGCAGTGGCCACCCCCCCCCCCCATTTACAACTCAGGTACTTCAGAATGCACCTTCTGCTGCGAGGCCCTTGCAGGGCCAGACAGAGGCCCGGGCCAGGTAGATAAGATAATGTGGCCCTGTTTTTAACCCTTTTGTTACTTTTTTCATTTTACTGATTGTGAATATGCAGACCGAGGCCCCCTTTAGATTTGGAGGCCTGCACCAAGTGGCCCATATGACCCCCTGTATGGAGATACAGGGGGGAGGGGACAACAGAGGGCTCAGACAAAAGTAAATAGGGTGGGGGCAATGTAGGAAGATACCGGGGGTAGGGGCCAACACTCCCCAGGGACAACACAAGGATCAGACAAAAGTGCATGCTGGGAAATAAAACCCAGAACCTAACAGTTTCTTCTCCAAGGGTGGGGGCCAAGGTATGGAGATACATGGGGGAGGGGCCAACACTCCCCAGGGACAACACAAGGCTCAGACAAAAGTGCATGCTGGGAAATAAAACCCAGAACCTAACAGTTCCTTCTCCAAGGGTGGGGGCCAAGGTATGGAGATACATGGGGTAGGGGCCAACACTCCCCAGGGACAACACAAGGCTCAGACAAAAGTGCATGCTGGGAAATAAAACCCAGAACCTAACAGTTCCTTCTCCAAGGGTGGGGGCCAAGGTATGGAGATACATGGGGGAGGGGCCAACACTCCCCAGGGACAACAGAGGGAAGGGTATCCTACCGAAACACAGGGATGAGCCGGGGTGGAGGGAGGAGGGGCAGGATACATCATGGATCAGGACAGGGTGGGGTGGGGATCACAGGAAAGAACCACAGCAACGCGTGGCCTGGTCAGCTAGTGTATAAATATATATGGTGCAACATATAAATTTATACAAATTTATTACTTAAGAAAGAGTCCCCCCCCCCGAGAAAACCATTCCTGTGAAACGGGGAAGAAGCTAGCCGCCAGTCGGATGAGATAAGAATGCATGGGAAGAGATAAGAACGCATGATAGCACTTTATTATTGGACTTGATTATTGCACTTTATACTGGACTTTTAAGACTTTGAGCATGAGATTTTGTACACATTTTTGAATCTCCTTGTATATGTGATGGTTGTTGGTGCATATACATTTAAATATTTGCACTTCACGGTTGTTTACCTTTTCATTGTTTTGCTAACATTACCGTGTTGTTTGTTTGTTGCTGCTATTCCCTTTTAATGGGCAGAACTGAGGAGCTGGCTTGATCAAATATGATTAGATGAATCTGGGATTGGAGACTGTTGTATACTCTACAGAGCTACAATTCCCAGCACCCTTAGCAAGCTATAGTTCCTGAGCTGCTTTTAGGGGGAGGGAATGTGTTTTCAATCTGCTTTAAATGTGTGTTGTGAATGTGACTTCCAAGAGAGACTGCCTCTATAGATGGAGGTTCTAATAAGCTCTCATGGGTGACAGGCCTTGAATGACTTGTTTCCCATTCATAGCATGATATGGAAAGAGCCATCTAAACTAGCTGTTAATCTTGAAAATAAAATACTGTAAATAAGCACTCATGGAATTTAGATAATTAAATATGAAATATGTTCCCACCAGCCTGCCATCCGTAATCTGCTCAAATGGGTTTCTAAACCTGGAGAAATCACAGCACCAAAGACAGGCATTGTAAATCCTGCCTACTTGTTATTGGATGACATTATTGCTCTTTGACTCTCAATCATCAAGGCAGTTCAGAAATGTTCTTTTATCAGAATCCCATCTTTTTATCATTTGCTATCTTTCATTTCTGAGATTCAGGATCTGAGCAAAATACATAATTCCCCCCCCCAAATTCCTCTTGAAGAGGTATCCTACAGGACAGTTGCCAAATTGGATTTTCTATTCCCATTGCAGAACTCTTGCAGTTAATAAATGTGATTAGTATAACAGTGGGAGATTGACTGTCCTGTCAAATCTTAATAAATGTATTATCTCTCCACTGGCAAGTTATAGCAGTAGCTTTGCGCGATTGCTGCTGTTATGACTGTCATCATTACTGTTAAAAACCCCAGGTTTTTTCTTTTTCTTTTAAATAACCCATGCAAATATCTGAGTGCTCCCATCATCTCACATGTACTGCTGAAACATTACTGGCAGCGAGGGGGCAGGCAGGGAAAATATTAATGACTTTATGATTGTGAACAAAAAGGTTTGATCTTATGTACTATGAATAGGGTAGAATAAGTTCGGTTCACTTTTTGCTAGGGACCAAAACAAATCCTGACCCTGTTTGCAGATTGGATCATAACTGCCATTTAGATCATGCACTTCTCTGGATTTTGCAATGCCATTTCAGTGTACAAAAAGTGCACACAATGTATTTTATAATTAAAAAATTCATATACAACATGTAGTTTAAGGAATAAAATGCATCAACAAGCTTTGAAAATATGTGTTTTATGAAGTGGCATGTATAACATGGCTGAAAGAATGGTTTAGATTGGACAATACAAATATATTGGATTTAGAGGGGTTTGGAAACAGATATGGGTGGCATGCATACCTTTGGTATGACAAGGCCAGAGTACATTGAGACTTCCTAAACCATATTATAAAAAGACCATTGTATGAGGTATGAACGAGATACAAGGGTTGGTTTGAATGGAAAACACCATATGCTGGCTGTCATCCCAGGAAGCTTTTTCAGTAAAAAAATTAAATATGAAGGGAGAATGGTTAACCTACAGAAGAAAATAACACAATTAAGATCAGGCCATATGAGGAATTAAAGGACAAGCTAACAAGCTGGATGGAGTACAATCAAATGAATGATAGCTTTTTAAAAGATAAAAAAACTAAGTAGTTTTGAACACACAAAATCAATACTAGAAATGGCAGTATTACAAAACAATATAAAAACATTGTCTAAAATCTATGAGTTTTTACTGGAATGGCATACAAAAGATGAAGAAATTAAGGGTGTTATGATCAAATGGGCAATGGATGTAGGTCAAAATGTTGAATATGAAAAATGGTCAAAATTGTGGAACACAGGGTTTAAATCACAGGGTTAAAATTCATGGCATGTACATTTTTAAAAGAAAATCTATTAAAAATGATGTATGGATGGTACCTCACTCCAACCAAACTAACAAGGATGTATAAAACAGGAAGCAAAAATTGTTGGAAATGTGGGGTGAAAGAAGGTAGTTTTTCCACATGTGGTGGTTATGCGACAAAGTGAAAACTTACTGGGAGTTTATATACAATGAATCAAAGAAGATTCTTAGATACACATTCCAAAAAAACCCCGGAAGCATTCTTGTTAGGAATGGTTGGAGAAGATATTATTAATATTGATCAAAAACTTTTCCTATATGCTACAACTGCAGCAAGACTATTGCTAGCTCAGATGTGGAAGCAACAAGAAGTGCCAACAGTGGACAATTGGCAACAGAAGGTATTGGAGTACGCAGAAATGGCTAAATTAACTGGGAAAATTCAACAACAGGGCGATGAAACATTTAAAAAAGAATAGGAAAAATTTATGATATATATAGAAAAGAATAGTGTGAAATAGAGAAACCAGTAGAATTGAATTAAACCTCATAATGTGCATATAAATGTTTTTATTGGATTAACAGTAATAATGAGAACATGAACTACAAGGTAATTAAAATAATTAAATGTATCTACAAATAGTAAGATAGACAACAAGATCTGTATATATAGAAGGGTTTATCTACTTACAAACAGTTTATAGATAACAAAATAAAAAAATTCCTTCAGTAGCACCTTAAAGACCAACTAAGTTTTTATTTTGGTATGAGCTTTCATGTGCATGCACACTTCTTCAGATACACACGAAAGCTCATACCAAAATAAAAACTTAGTTGGTCTTTAAGGTGCTACTGAAGGAATTTTTTTATTTTGTTTCGACTCAGACCAACACGGCTACCTACTTGTAACTACAGTGGTACCTCGGTTTATGAACACAATTGGTTCCGGAAGTCTGTTCATAAACTGAAGCGTTCATAAACTGAAGTGAACTTTCCCATTGAAAGTAATGGAAAGTGAATTAATCTGTTCCAGATGGGTCTGCGGCGTTCGTAAACCGAAAATTCGTAAACCAAGGTGTTCATAAACCGAGGTTCCACTGTACAGTTTATAGATAAGTCTGTAAACAAACAATAGTGTACAAAACGAACAAAGACAATGCGAATAATTTAAAGCGACATAAAGAAGTCAGAAGAAGGAAGAAGTCAGCTCGTATGAGCAAGCTACAGATGTACAGTGCAATGTAATATATATGGGAAGTATGAAGTTTGGAAAACAAAAAAAGATTATATTACAAAAAAGGATACATTAAGCAGTATCCAGATCCCATTAGCTCCAGGCAGTATGGCAAGGTTCCAGGTTCCCCATCCCTGACAGAGCTATCCCAGCCTTTGCCAACTTGGTGCCCTCCGCATGCTCTGCACCTCAACTCCCATCACCCCCAGGCATTCAACGTATGCTACCTGGGGTTGATGAGAGTTGTAGTCGAAAATATCTGGAGAGTACTGAAGTCTCAGTGACCCTCTTGACTAATCCAGAGTACAGGGACCTGTGGCTTTCCAGACATTGTTGGACTCCCACTCCATTAATCTGCAGCCAGCATGGCCAATGGTCAGAGACAGTGGGAGCTGTAATGCAGAAACCACTGGAGAGACATAGGTTCCCTTTGCCTGGCCTTGTCCTATTTGGAAAAGTGCCATCTAGGCTAAGGGCCATTACTATGCCAAGGGAGCTTATCTCGTGTTGTATGAGAAATAAATGAATCTTTGGAAGATCCAGGTCACAGTAACTCTTATTCGTGCCATGGTGACCATGGACAAAGGGTGGGAAAATGCTTCTTAATGCACATTCCTAAGCTAGAACATTTCCGCACTAAGAGAAAAAGAAACTCGCCATATGTTAGCTAAACAAAGAAGAAAAGAACTAGCATGGCCTTGACAACTTAAGATCTTCCTTAGCTTAACTTTTTAATAATTTTAAATAACCTGATGCAGCAGGACATATCAGTCAGCAGGATTGTTGCTGGCCACACATTTGTACCAGTAAACAATGCAAAATGGTTTGTCAGTTTTATCCCCAAAGAGATCATTATCATCTACCACGAAAGTGGCTATCAGATTCACTGGAAGTGAGAATAGACCATTACCGAAGCATTACATTTTCATTTAACTTCTTGCTTTTAATTTTAATTTTTATATTTTAATCCTTGTTATACTCACACTGTCCTTTGTATTTTTGATATGTTTTATGATCTGTGATATTGTGCGTGTTGATGCTGGTCTGCGACCATATTAATAAATTCATTCATTCATTCAACTTCTTGCTTTCCTATAGGTCAGGGACATATTTTCAGTAACTGTTTCAAATATTTAGTTTTCAAAATTAAGTACAGCTGCAGGATCAAAGAATTTTTAAAAGTTAGTTCTATAACCAATCTACATCTTATGTCATGTTATGTTATTATGTACTTGCACTTAGATATTGATCTGAAACTTTGAATTGATAAGTCACAGGTTTTCTTTTTCTTAAAAAATGACATTATAGTTTCATTACAATTCTGGTTTCAAAAAAAGGATATTGTAGAGCTTGAAAATGTTGAGAAACAAGCAGGCAAAATGATCAATGGGATGGAGCCACTCCCCTATGAGGAGGGCCTACACTATTTGAGGCTTTTCAGTTAGAAAACATAGTGAGTAAGGGGGAACATGAAATAGGTGTACAAAATTATGTGTAGGGACTAGCTGGCCCGGCCACGCATTGCTGTGGGTCATCCATCCCAGGATGGATTCCCCCCACCCTGTCCCGATCCATGACGTATCCCGCCCCTCCTCCCTCCACCCCCTCGGCTCATCCCTGTGTTTCGGTAGGATACCCTTCCCTCTGTTGTCCCCAGGGAGTGTTGGCTCCTCCCCCCTGTATCTCCATACCTTGGCCCCCACCCTTGGAAAAGGAACTCTCAGCTTCTTCCCAGCATGCACTTTTGTCTGAGCCCTCTGTTGTCCCCAGGCAGTGTTGTCCCCTCCCCCCTGTATCTCTATACATTGGCCCCTGCACATGCATCATGAACATTTTTATATACAGTCGTACCTTGGGTTACGAACAGCTCGGGTTGCGAACAGTTCGGGTTACAAACTCCGCAAACCCGGAAGTGTTTTTGGTGTGCGCGTTCCGCGCATGCGCAGAAGCGGTGCGTATGCTTTGCACATGCGCAAAGCGCGGAAATCACGAAAAACGCGCTTTGCGCATGCGCAAATATGGCGCTTGGTTTGCGACCTTTTCGGGTTACGAACTGTGACCCGGAACGGATCGAGTTTGTAACCCGAGGTACGACTGTATTTAGATAATTGTTTTTAAAAATAAGAGCATGAAAATAGTATAAAGCCTAGGTTAAAAGGGGCATGACTGCCCTTACTTAAAATGGCCGTCGGAGCCTCGCATGTGACACAACGCCTGCTAATTTAAAAAGCAAAAACCCCTCACCGTGCCCCCAAGTGCGTGTTAGGGGAAATGATGAACGACTGCCTAATGCAGCCAGGCGTTTATTAATGCAGCCGCCGGGAGGTGAGGCCTAGTCTGTCAGCTTTGGCTTGGGCTAGTATTTAAATGCGAGCCGAGGCCTCCACCCTGTATCTCCATTCCTTGGCCCCGGCCTGACTCTGTGGGCTGTCTGGTAATGGCCACCTTGGTGGTTTCAGTTGCTCGGTTGATGATGACATGATATGGTGCCGCCCTTCAGAGATTCTGCTGGTGACAGTGTGTGATCTGCCTTTCTATTGGATGCTGCTGGAGTCTTCAGGCCTTCTGCTGGTGATGTCTAAATTGGGCACCAAACCAAACTAAGCTTTATCACGGTCATATACCAGCTATTAAAAATTAAAATGCTTTGCAAGGCTATGGGAATTGTCATTTGGGGTGGATATAAGAGTCTATGAGTTTGAAGGGGCTATGTTTCCAGAGGGCGGGTCCAGCTGGCCTTTCCCCTGGTGCTGCTCAGAGTTCTCAGTTTTGTACCCGAGCGAAGGAACTACTTCCCACAGTCCAATACCGAGTTTGCTATTCCAATGGCTGTCTTGTTCTGGGGGGGAAGACTGGTCCTGCAGATCTGCGTGCAGAATCTGGCTACCGTCCGAGTTAACTTTTGCTCCTTTCCTAATAGTAGGGCCTTTAGTTTGGCCTTATCTGGGAGGTCGGTCAGGCTCTCCAGAATGGGGGCGATGGTATCTCTGCGTGCCTTATCAAACAGAGGGCATCTAAAAAAAAGATGTTTGGGGCTGCCTACTTCCCCCAATGGGCTCTGCTTGTATGGGATCTTTCCGAAGGAGCCTAACAGCACTGGCGAGGGCAATGCTGAGCTTCGGGCGAGCGTGAAGGCTCTTCTTGAGTTTCTGGATTCAAGGTAAAAGAGATACGCTGCTGGGGCAGCAACGTATTTCTCATTTTCAGCTATATTGAAAGTCGGGGACCTCATGCTGTCCAGCTGTCTCTCCGTGTCCACAATTCTTTGTCTGACCTCGGATCTCGCTTGGTCTATGCCCATGGCCAATAAGGCTTGGGGTGAGAAGCCCAGTTTCTGGAGAGTGGCCTGGACCTCAAACTGCCAGTCAGACTGAAATTGGTCTCGAAGAATCAGAGGGGCCAGACCTCGAGGGTGTGATTGTAGGGTCAGCCATTTATAAATTGAGGTAAGTCTGATATGAGCCTCAACCCTCATTTGCCCTGTTTCTAATCTTACCCAGGCGTTCGAGATGCACCTGGGAACCTGCAGTAGGGCTCTGAGAAATTTTGATTGGACTCTCTCAAGTAAGATGAAGGAAGGGGAAGGTGGGCTCAAGAAGGTTCCATAGGTGAGCTGGGACAATGTTTTGGCCTTGTATAGTTTTAAGGCCGCAGGGACGTAAAAGCCTCCTTTTGATCTGTAGAAGTTGAGGATTGAATTTGCAGATCTTTCTCCGGCGCTCCCTGAAGATGTTATATGGATTTTGTTTGATCCTGAGGATTGGACCACCATCCCCAAATACTTGTAACTTGAGACTTGTTGTATCTTATGACCTTGGAGCTCCCAATTTCTGGTCCTTGGTTTCTTCCCGAAGGCTAAGATCTTTGTCTTCTGGTAGTTTATTATGAGGCGTTCTATATCGCAGTAGGCTGCTAGTTTCCTTAAGACTCTTCTTAGCCCTATGGGGGTTCTAGAGAGAATTATGGCATCATCGGCATATAGAAGAACCGAAATGTGCCGGTTTGCAATCTTCGGGGGGTGAAAGTCAGGGCTGTTGAGTGTGTCCACCAGATTATTTAGATAGAAATAATCATTTTTTGTGTTTAATCATTATTTTAGGTATGAAAGGTGTGTTTTTTTTGATATTTTTTTGCCAGATCCCTCCCTGATGGGCAAGGTACGTTCTTCCCAAATTTGTTTCAATTCGGTTCCGTGGTTATGGAGAAAGACTATTTCATCCGAGTGCGCAATGCCTACACACACACACACACACACACACTGTATATATACGAAAGCAGATAGGGAGACATTTTTCTTCCTCTCTCATTCAGTGAAGCAGGATACTGGAAGATTTGGGATTGACAAAAAAAGTAGTTGTTCACTCAGTGCAGAGTGGAGTTATGGAGTTTGCATCCACACAATTATAAGATGGTCATCAACCTAGACAGCTTTCAAAGGGGATTATAGAAATACATGGAAGACAAAGCTATCAACAGCCTACTAGACGTGATGATTATGTTCTTCCTCTATGGCAGTGTTTCCCAAACTTGGGTCTCCAGCTGTTTTTGGACTACAGCTCCCATCATTCCTAGCTAGAAGGACCTAGCTTCCTAGCAGGACCTTCCCACCATCCCTGACTAGATAGGTCCTGCTAGCTAGGAATGATGGGAGCTGTAGTTCAAAAACAGCTGGAGACCCAAGTTTGGAAAACCCTGTTCTGCTGTATACCTCTGAATGCCAGTTGCTGGGAATCACAAGGAGCTTGCACTCAAGACTTGCTTTGGGGGCTTCCTGTAGGCATCTGGTTGGGGTGCTGACATAACAGGATGCTGGACTAGATGGGCCTTTGACCTGATCTAGTAGGACTTTTATAAAAAAAGAGGGGCAGTGTTTTATGAGGGGCAGGCATCAGAATTTTTTTTTGACTGGACAGCCCAAGGTCACCACAGTTTTGCAGCATAGGTAGGCCATTGAAAGGGGCTAGGGGGATAAATGCCCAGAGAGTATGTGCTCTGCATGGGGGCAGAGGGTCTCCCTCAGTGGGGAGTTGTGGGTAATTTGGGGCATGATGGGAAGAGTGCAGGCCACAAGTAACTGAAGGGACCTACGCTGCTGAGTCCAGCTGGGTGCTCAAACAAATGGGCTTCAGCATTTTCCCCCACACAGTACATAGTTAAACAAGAACTAGTGATGGCGAGCAACTTGGATGGCTTTCAAAGACAATTAGACAAATGCATGCTGGACATGGTAATGAAGGGCTACTAACTCTGATAGATTTGTTCTTCCTTCCCTATTGGAGGTAGTATGTGTTTCAAGTTGTGTTAATTATCATTAAGGACCAGATAGGAGTATTACAAAACACAGAACTTTATTTAAGCAAGCTTTCTTTAACTCCAACTCTCTCTGTTTTGAAATTATATAGATAATTGTGATAATAATGGTCTTTTGCTAAAGTTATAAACGGAAAGATACATCAATGTATGTGGAGCTAAGTAAGAGGATTAGGACAGCAGTCAGGATGCAGGACTAAATGGGCCTTTGGCCCAATCAAGGAGGGCCCTTTTTTATGTTCTTAGAAAGTTCAAGTTTGAGCTGATCAGGGGCAAAGTCCAGAACAGGCCTTTGAGTGAATAACAAGGGAAGTTAGATAGCCTTCCACTTATGTTTAAAATGAATGTCATCACAGCTCTTCCAAACTGTGAAATAGAGTTTAGACCTTATGAACTAGGAATGGCATCTGATTCCTTTTTGTCGACCGCAAAGCTGTGACCCTTAAACTGGTGTAAAACCAATACAAGTTTTGACTATAGAAAGATTTCAAATGCATCATAAAGAATGACACATATACAGAAATGAACCTGAGTAAGTTTTCGAAGTAGCCAAAAGAGGTCGGAAGGTGTTCAATTAAAAAAGAGAAGAGAAGCTGCTTGCTTGCAATCTCTGTACTGTTTGCTCAAAGGTTAATCCACTGCAGTGTGTTGGTGTAATATAAATGTGTCAGAGGAAATGTGTTGGGATCCTGGAGGTGGTACAATAAGATGGCATTTTTGAAAGGAAGAAAAAGGGTCTTGTGGAAGCTGACGATGAAATAAACGAGACAAAGAACGCAGCTTATTTACCTAACACTGAGATGCATGTGAGGGCTGCAAATAGGATTTTAAAAATGCTATTATGCAACAACACCACAACTGTAGCAATTTTCTTTACTTTTGGGCAATATTGTGCTTCTTTACCTTATGAGTTGTTGAATTTAAAAACATCCCCTCCTTAAACACAGTTGCTGGTCTAATTAACAGCATAATGAAAAGCCCTACCATCTGCTGGAAGCAATATAATTAACAAGACATTTCTGTCTCCCCAACCCCCTTTAAAATTTAAAAACCTTCTATGACAGAAACAGATATTAAGGGCCAACATGGAAATTTCCTTCGAGGTGGAAGGGTGTATCTGGGTATTATTCCCTCCCCCCCCCACATTTGCTTGTACAGATCCCCAGGCAGCCCATCTGGACCAGGATGATTTTTAATTATCTCTTTAATCTACTCCTTTGATATTAACTCATTTCATACTTCTATATACTCATCTAAGGAAGGACAAATGTTATGTTTATTCAAAACCTGCTTGATCTGGGAGGCATCAGGGTAAAAGGAAGTATACAAATTTATGTAATATTCTGCAAAAGCAGCACCGACACCTCTAGGTGGATCCCAGGCCCTTCATTGACCAAATTCCCCTTTCCTTCTTACACAATGCACCACAATGCCCAGTGGAGGTTTAGATGAGAACCAAGGAGCTCTAATACCTATTCAGGGTCCTGCTGGCTGGAAGACATGGACCTCATAGCTGTCAACTTTCGGATTTGAAAATAAGGGCTCAGCAGCCTCACCTGTCCTGGGGACAGTCTACGGTATATCTAACAATCCAAGAGAGCAGCGGGAAACGGTGCTGGAATAAGGGAATTTCCAGCAAAAAAAAAAAGGGAGGGTTGGCAGCTATGGGACCTGCCACCATCCTGTCTTGGATAATGTGTCCCTGCAGTACCTCTGCCTCTTCAGCCTTGCAGAAGTCAAAGGTTGCTGAGCATCCCTCTAGTGGTGATACAGGGGTGGCGGGTGGGATATATCTCAGAGGGCAGAAATCTAAGGTGAGCCAGCATCCTGGCACCAGAAGAGCGATGGACAGAGCCAGAAGCTAAGATCAAAGAATAACCAATCATACAGGAAGACCATGTTGCTCAAACCAGCCTCAACTGGCATGGGAAGCCCTTTTGTTCTCCTTCCTGCCCAGGATGACTCAGTGGTCAACCTGTGTGGGTGGAACCAGCCCAGGGCGGGAAGCTATGTCTGATGCACACGAAAGCTCATACCAAAATAAAATCTTAGTTGGTCTTTAAGGTGCTACTGAAGGAATTTTTTTATAGTAACTCAATAAGTCACCCGATGGAGAAACTGCAAACAGATCAAGCAACATCTGCTTAGGATACTTGAAGGGTTTTTCTTTTTTCCATGGAAAGATTCAGCTTCCATTTACTGTAATCTCCTTTTATTCATTCACAATTCATACTTGCTGCCTGAGGAGGCAAAGAGCAATCCAAGATACACACAGCCGGGGGACTAAAATAGGAGTGTTAGAAACAAATACTGCTTTGTTCCCGAACACTGAATATATTAACTAACTCTCTGATTCCCCCCCCCCAGCAAGCTTGACAGTTTGCCCTCCACCCCAAAGCTCGCACTAACTTCAGTTCTGCTTGGATGCAGCCAGGAAGCAGGGCGGTTTCATTCTGGATGCAGGAATGCCCTTCATTCTCAGGGAAAACCGATGTCCGTGCCCGCACTGCAGAGAAATCAGTTCTCCAAAACACGGCTGTAGGTGTCACTGTTTCTCTAGCAGAGTATCCCTCGGCTGCTCTGCAGTGTTCATTAAACTCGCCTTTAGATTCTTCTTGCTTTCCCCCCTGCAATGGGAACAAATGTGTTTCCCAAAGATGGAATCAGCCTGCTTGACAAGAGCATTTGCCTGCAGGAAAACAGCAGACCCTCTCCGCTTCGCTCCCCTCCTTTGCTTTGCAATCCTCCCAGACTTTCGCTGCTTTCGCAATCAATTATTCCCTCTCTGGAGCTTCTGTCCTGTCAGAAGAACTTTGGAAGCTACTGTTAACTCCCGCCCCCCGCAAAAAATAAATAAAAATCCCGCTGTTGCAAGCAAACAAATAAATAAATCTCACCGCACAACCTGTTAGATAGGAAACTATTTTCAGTCTCTAAAATGATGTCTATTATTTTCCAAATACCATTGGATGGCTCCTGGGAAGTGCAAGGATGCATTTGGTCAAGTGTAGATATGCTCCTGACTGGCATTGCAAACACCTCCTCTCTCCAATCTGGGGGAGTGCTCAAGCCTTGAACAATTTGCGACCAGGTTACCTGAAAGACAGCCTGTCTCTGTGCAGACTTGTAAGATAGAAAATTCTATCATGCCCTACAAACTGGAAAATAGGGATTTTCTGCTGTTGCCCCTGTAGTGTGGAATGTCCTTCCCTGCGCCATATGTGAACAATCAGTTGCTTCAAACATCTTGAAAAACCCATATTTTCTGCCAATGCTTTCTCTGCCCTATTAGACCAGACCCTGTTCTTATTTGTTTGAATTCCCCAACTACCTGTTTTATAGGGTTTTATACAGCTCTTTCATTAGTTTTAAGCTGCGTTTTTGCTTTAATGGCATTGTTTATTGTTTTACTTTGTGCACTGCTTACATATTTTTAAAATCATATAGATGCCTTTAAATGAATAAAGATGACAGGATGAAGCTTGTCCATGCTCCACTTTTCACACTTAACATTCCTGGTTGTCCTTATCACCCAATATGAAGCTCTTCGGGAATGCAAAAGGATAGGCACCAAAACCCAATATCCTGTGTCCTATCTGTGCTTGAGGCTGGTAAACTGTTGGTGACTGTTCTAGAGTGGGAGGCGGCATCTTGACATTCAAGCAGAAAGCAGCAGTAGCTGAACCAGACCTGGAATGGGCTGTGTGTGTGTACGCATGCTTGTGCAATCCTGTCACCTAGAACCAGGAACTGCCTTCACAGATGGGAAGAGAGCAACCCACCCTGTCAGAGCAAGGGCTTGCAATCTAGGCACTCTTGCAGGACAAGAGTCCCATGATGGAGCATGCCTTTGAAACTGTGGTGGGAGGGAAGGGGACTTTTGCTGCGGCATCTTCATTCCTTCTGTCCATTCTTGAAGTTCATGCCTTGCTCCTGATCTTCTGAATTGTGCTTCCAAAGCACTGTGCCTGCTGCTGAGCCTGTACCATTGCTTTCCTGAATAAAGATCTTTATCTTACTTATGGGTAAGATCCTCTGCCTGCCTGTGCTAGGTGGGAACCCTTGGGTTTCTATTAGCTGCTCTCTACTATGTTTCTTAACCTGTAGGTTTCTTGATTCACGTTCTACTGATCTTATCTCTGTCTGCTTTGAGTGTCCCGTGTTGAGACAGAAAAGGGGGATTAAAAACAACTTTTGTTCACACACACCCAAACACCCACACACACACCCACACATCACAAATTGCTGCAGCTACTCAATATTGCTTTGTGCACCTTCCCTCCTCTCCCTGCTTCTGATGCTAGGCTGAAGTAGCAGGCTGTCTGTGTTTTTGAAATGTGATAGTCAAATATCGTCTGCAGACACTTCTGTAGATTGCTGCTCTTACCCGAGTGCAGTTCTCGAAAGCAGATTGAACAACTCTTAGATGAGACTTCATACCATATTCTTAGAAGAAGAAAAAATAAACTTAGGCTATAGCATGGGTGTAGAACAGATCTACTGTGACTCACGATCAATGCTGAGATGACAAGTGCTGATTTATAGACACCTTCTTTTGTGTGTGTGCATTTTTTTATAAAAAAAACCAGCCTTACTTGTGCTGGAGAGTCAGAGTGAGAGAAAGCATTTCATTAGGTGATGAAACCCATTTTACAGAAGCTGTAAACTTTCATGGTGGTTTAATGGCATTTTTTTTATGCCTGCGGAATTTGCCAACCTAAAGGTGTTGTTTTTTTGTTTTTGTTTTAAAAAGGGGGAAGTTACCTGCTTGAAAATATTATTCACTGGTCACCTTGCAAGCAGAAGTGCTTGGTGGATCTAATTAAATAACAATACTAAAACTAAGTGCAGAATTGAAACTAATAAGTGAAGGTCTGAAAGGTTCAGTACACCATCTCAGTTCAAAATAGAGTCTGACTGTATCCAAACATAACCAAAACCGGCCATCAGGAACTGCTGTGGCAAATTGGGCCACAGTATCTTCAGTAGTGTTCAAATCAGTGCAGCTTGGAATGATTCTGTCCACCATCTCAATTCAAAATGGTGTCTGATAATACCCCAATATAGTCTCAAACCCACTCCTTCATCTCAGAAATTGTCATGCCAAACAGGGCAATGACATGTTTAGAAGTGAACAAATCAGTACAGTTTGGAATGGTTCAGTTCCCCATCTTTCAAACTGGATGGTTTCCAAACATGGATGAAAAGTGACTCCTTCATCTTGAGAGCCTGCTTGCCAAGTTTGGTGGTAATATTTCAAGAGGCATCTGCATGCATAGAGAACATACTCTGGTTTCTCTTCAGATCGTATAAATCTTTCACCTTTTACTGAATGCATAGAGAACAGATGGACAGACCGACCGACCGACAGAGAGATGGACAAACAGCTTTCCAAAACATACAGTAGGTTTATTTATTTATTATTTTTTCATTTACAAAATTATAATATAATATAATATAATATATAATATAATATAGACAGTGTTCTCGAAGCTATGAACATGAGTTTGACCAAACTGCGGGAGGCAGTGGAAGACAGGAGTGCCTGACGTGCTCTAGTCCATGGGGTCATGAAGAGTCGGACACGACTAAACAACTAAACAACAATTATATATTATTATTATAACATTACTTATATAGTGTCAGCAATGAAAATGGAAGTTTACCAAGTAACAAAAGCAAAAAGTGCAGATGCTTGCCCTAAGGAGCTTACAATCAGTGGAAAGAGGAGGAAATGCAGATGAGGGGAAAAGTCAAATAAGAACCAACAGTAAGGAATTACTGGAGGCAGGGAAGAATGGGAGTAGAAAGGGAGAGACAAATGTTAGCAAATGTGGCTTCAGGTACTTTAAGCCCAGTGTTGTGCATATTTCCTTGGAAGGGAGCCTCAGAGGTCCAGATCTTGTTGTATTCACGAGCAAGTGGTAGCCAGGTGAGAGTGTAGAGTTCTATATTCTGCATAAAAATATGCACCCAACTGCCTGGATTAGCATCACACACTTATGGCAATGTGAATCCTGCCTCTGCACCAACTAAGGTCACATTCACACCATACATTTTAAATATATGGCTTCTCCCAAGAATCCTGGGAACTGAAGTCTGTTAAGGGTTTTGGGAATTGTAGCTCTGTAAGGAATAAAGTAGAATTCCTGAAAGTCATAATCTTTAATTGTGTGGTTGGATGTGACTTTTGCATATGGAAAGCCTTCCATATGCATACAGATTTACCATGCATACCATGCATTTACTTATGCATACAGATTTACCATGTCAGATGGGTGTGGACTCCTCAGGGAGTGCTTTACTCTGCAAACCAGAATTCCCAGTGCCCTTGAATTGATCTCTGCAAAATGATGACTGTCAGGAGGTGACCAGAGTAATGTTGGGCTTAATCTCAAGTGAACATGGCTGTGCATGGGATTGAAAACGTAGATTTTTGGTTCAGATGGGGGAACTAGGAATAAAGAGTTAAGCTACTGAATTTGGCTTGCACCAAAACTGTTTATAAGACAACTGATCCTGACCACAAACTGCAAGTTATAAAAGGCAGAGAACCTGTGAATGACAAGCACCGGAAGCTCGCCAGCAATCCTTTCCCATTACATATGTTTTCTGTTTTCCAAGCATCACCTGAAATACAACCTGCCACACTGGCAGCCTGAAGTGAATTGAACCTGGTGCCTTTCCTTCATTCACTACTCAGCTGCTGTCTCTAGTGACAGATGGGATCAGATGGCCCAAGACATATGGGGCAAGTGCTTGGTCAATCACAAGAGATTTCACAGTGAAGATGCTTTCCCAGCTTCATGAAGGTCCTTTTATATACAGTAACAGCCTGCAGGGAAAAAACACACAAGCCCCAATATAGCACCAAGATATGGATATCTCCCTGCATGTTCTTCCCCTGGTCAAAAATGTCCTCTAAACCCATGGCCTTTTACTCTGAGGATGGGGGGTCAGCATCCTGGGTCAGGACAAAATATGACGGTCTGACTGAAGTTAGTCACTGAAGGGAACACAAAACATATTGTGATGCTCACAAAGGAAATTCAAGGTGAAGGAGGCTTTCAGGTAGGAAAACAAATACAATCATGCAATTCCTAGAAAATAATACTTGCACACCTGTGTTAATGGGTGCAAACCTTTTGGGAGGGGCCACAGTGGTGGATTATCGGCTTTGTGTTCAGAAAGGCCCAGGTTTAATCTTCAGGTTCAATCTGCCTTGCATTCTGAGGTAGGACTGGAATGTCCTCCACCCTGGAGAGGTGCTACCAGTCAGTGTAGATAATATTATGCTAGATGGGCCAGGGGTCTGACTTGGTATAAGGCAGCTTCCTGTGTTCCTATTTAAATCAACACTTTCTTAAGAACCATGAGGACTGGAATCTTAGCTTTGTTTTTAAGAAAAGCAGTGCGGGAAGCACATCAGGTTAAGGAATAAAGGAGGATTGCCTGTCTTCAGGCCAGAGGGTTGGCCCTTTAACGCTCTGAAGTTCTTCACCAAGGAGTGGAATCTGGAGGAGTTTGTTTGGAGAAAGAGGCTGAAAAGGCCTCAGCGTCAGGCCCGGCTCTAGGGGTAGTCTCGGTGGTGCGGGGTGCCAGGGCGCCGGGCAGGCAGGTGGGCGCTGCGCAGCAAAGCCGCGTGGAAGCCATACTGCGCGCTGCGCCCACCAAGGCGGGCGCGCTGGAGTGATCTCCGCACCAGGGCGCCCGGGTGCCCGACCTGCTTGAGACGGCCCTGCTCAGCGTGCTTCCAAATTTTGTTGGAGCTAGATTGCTTGGAGCTGTCTGTGGTCCTGTAACATCAGAGCAGCATCACTTTGCTGCCTCCTCCTTGGGATCAGGCATTGGACCAGACCATAACAAGAGGGCCTTCTGTGTGATGGCCCCCTGCTTATAGAAGCCTCTCTCTTTGGAAATGTGCCTGTCCTCTCAACTGATGATCTTTTGTTGATGGTTCAAGACATCTTGACACATAGGCATTTTGGGGTGGAGGGTAGATTGTATAAGGCAGGCACCCGCAAACTTTGGCCCTCCAGATGTTTTGGGCTACAATTCCCATGTTTCCTGACCACTGGTCCTGTTAGCTAGGGATCATGGGAGTTGTAGGCCAAAACATCTGGAGGACCGCAGCTTGGGGATTCCTAGTATAAGGGTTTAATGGCCACTACTGGCCTGTATTCATTTTTTATACTGAGATTTTAACTATTTGTTATGCATGTTATATTGTGGTTGTGCATTGCCCTGGAATCTTGAGGAATGAAGGACATTTTATTCTAAAAATAAAATAACTAAAATAACTAAATGGAACAAATCTTTGGCCACGATAAAAGGAAAGTGCACTTTCTGACTTGAACATATCCAGAAGGCACAACCTTTTGCTCTCTCCCTTTCTAATGCTTTGCTCCCCGAAACTAATTGCTCCCTTCAAAGAGCAATTATTTGCTTTTAAACTCCAGCCATGCATGATTATGGGGAAGAACATTCCATGCCCAAGTGACAGATTCTATTTGCCAAATGGAAACTGCTGTCCTGGCAGTTGATAAATTAAAGGATCAGAAGCAAATAGCCAAGCCAAGCTTTATAAATTACACACCCACCATGCACACACAGAGAGACCCCACAACCCTCACTCACTTTTGTCTTCTGCTACTTGTACTCCGAGGCATATAGTATGTGGAAAAGAGGTCAGCTAAAGAACTGAACCCTCGGTGGTTCAGCAGTGTTTTTCCCTGAGAGCTATCAATGCCAAAATAAATTTTAGAGGTAAGACCAAGGAGGGACGACAGTACAACAGTGTGCATGGAAAAGCCTTCAGGTTCAATCCCTGGCAGGGCCAACCCCTACCATTGGGCAAAGTGGGGCATCTCCCTTAGACAGGAAGGAACTAACCTCCTGAACTTGGGTGGAGGACACTATCCTATCACCAAACAGGGTCGATATAAGATTCAGCTGCCAAACTCGTCGTATCCTGCACATGGAATAGCTCAGGAGGCACCATCTTATCCTTTACCTCAGGCAGCAAGATGTCTTTTAATATATATATATATATATATATATATATATATATATATATATATATATTGAACAAATGTAACAAAACAGATTATCAATCAATATAACCAATTGCATTCCCCCCTTTTAATACCCTCCCATCCCTCCCTCTCCCACCCTCCAGAGACTTCCCTCAGTTCCCTCCTCTGATTTGTTTATACATATTATTCTCTGCATGTTATAAAGTTGTACATATCTTATCTGTCCTATGTTCTACTAATAAATTGTGGATGTTTATTCAAAACCTGCCAAGGAGTCCAAGCATAGCTGCCAAGTTTTCCCTTTTCTCACGAGGAAGCCTATTCAGCATAAGGGAATTTCCCTTAAAAAAAGGGATAACTTGGCAGCTATGAGTCCAAGTCCTTTTGTTGTCTTTTAAAATAGTTTGTAAAAAGTTCCCATTCTTCCTTAAAGTCACTGGCAACAAGATGTCTTGGGCCAGTCCTGATCCCTGGCATTTTCAATTAAAAAGTAGCCAGGGATGGGCAAATTTTTTATCCCTGAGCCCCTAGAGCAGGGGTGTCAAACTCAAATTCATTGGGGGCCGCATCAGCAGTTTGGTCACCCTCAAAGGGCCGGTTGTATCTGTAGGATTATGTGTCCACTCTTTATTATCATAAATTATTGTCACTGCATTCAATTATTACTGTTTTTTGTAATAATGTAAGTAATAACTAGCTCTGAAAGCAGAAACATAGTCAGAATAATGGCAAGTAGATATTCAAATGTACAATTATTGTACAATTTATTGAAAAATGATTTTTGGTAACAGACAGTAATTATTTTTTAAAAACATACAAATATTGCCAAACACTGTTTATTACACATATGGCAAACACAAGGCATTAACTTTTTAAAAAACTTTTCTGACTAGATGGCTGACATCGTTTTCCTGAGGTCAGTCCATCGATGTCTGGCGTTAGGTCTTGTGCTGTAGCAATCCGCAAAACAGCACCTGATGTCAAACAAATAAACAACTATCTGACTTTTAGAAGACACCTGAAGGCATCCCTGTATTGGGAAGTTTTTTAATGTTTGATGTTATATTGTGCTTTTAATTCTGTTGGGAGCCGCCCAGAGTGGCTGGAGAAACCCAGCCAGATGGGAGTATAAATAATAAATTGTTGTTGTTGTTGTTGTTGTTGTTGTTGTTATTGTTGTCATCGTCATATATACTCCAGTCTGGAACGAACAAATTCAAAGGTTGGATGTCCGTCTATCAGGGATGCTTTGGCTGAGACTCCTGCTGCCTTGCAGGGGTGGGTTCAACTGGATGACCCCTGAGGGACCCCTTCCCACTTCAGAACGCTATGATTCCGTGACTCTCCTTCCTTGGGGTTTTAAAGCAGAGGATGTATGCCCGTCTATCAGGGATGTTTTAGCTGAGACTCCTGACTGGTGGGGGGGTTTGACTGGATGACCTCTGGGGGTACCCCTCCCCACTCCACACAAAGCTGCGATATTTTCCCCTGCTGCCTGCCTCCCGAGTGGACGATGGGCCTTGCTGAGTGAGGGAAGCCCTCCTCTCCCCCGGCCCCTGAGGCCCTGTGCCCCTTCCTCCTCCTCCGCCCCGGGACCCACCTGGCACTGGCTCAGCTCCTCCGTCAGGCCAAGCACTTCTTCCTCCAGGGCCGAGACCCGCGATGCTGCTGACGCGGCCGGAGCAGGACTCTTCCTGCCCCCTTTGGAAGCAGAAGCCATGCTGAGAGGAAACCCTTCCTTAGGGGGTGAGCGGCAGTTGGGGGGAGGTGGGCGCGCGGAGAAGCTATAATGCTGAACCTTCGCCTCGCGCACCACTGAAAATCGAAAGCGCGCCTGCGAACCAATGAGATGAAGGGCTCTGCCGAAGCCCTGCCTCCTCCTCCTCCTCGTCCCGCCTCCCTCTCGCGTCCTTCTTCTGCCCGCTTTTGCTTGCTTTTGTAATGTGTTTCTCCAGAGCGGGAGGGAGGCACGCCGCGTCCCACACCGCCCGTTTCAGGGGCGGAGCCGAGGAGCCGAGCAGCCGCCCGCCAGACTCCGGCGACGCACGGGCGAGTGGCGGGCCACATCACAAGGTCTGCCGGGCCGGATTAGGCCTGCGGACCTTGACTTTGACACCTGTGCCCTAGAGAGTTGTACCCAAACAGATTGCACATATTGGGTTACATGGGCAAAAGAAGCCCCAACTGCCCTATACCACAAAGTCTCAACTTCCATTGGGATATTTTGTTTCATAGGTTTTATAACCCTTCTCAGCCTCAGGCGGTAGTGAGATGGGGGGGGGCAGAGGAGAGGTGGCGGTACAGCATATTAGTGCATATCTTCTAAAAAAAAAAGAGCATTGGTTATTTGTATCAGTTATTCCAAATGATTAATCACTGTGGACAGTTCATCTGAGTTTCCTTCACTTGTTCCAATTAACATCCCATTGAAAAAGTTTCCTATACACTGATACCTAGATATTTAAACCCTCAGTGAAGGTCCTCAATGGAAGTCATTTTGGACATCAGAAAAATATGAATAATAGGTTTACAAATAGGTTATTTCACTTGAAATTGACATTAAATCAAAAGGATTTAAATACCATGATGAAGTTGGTGAGAATCCCATTGAGGGGCCCCCTGGGTTGATACCTGATAAAAGAAACCCCTAGATTCCCCAGAAAAGGAGGTGCAGCTGCCTCAACAAAGGCTTCCTCTGTTCTAATCTTAGTCTCAGAACTCATTCACCTTACTATTTTTATGGCAAGAACAACAATTCATTCCTCCAAGCAGGGCCATCTTAAGCATACCCGGCGCCCTGGTGCGAAGATCCCTCCGGCGCCCCCCCCACTTCCCAGAGTTGACCCCCCCCGTCATTCCAGCTTCCTTTGGACGAGGCCAAGAAAGGCAGGCTGCAAACAAGCCCCTCTCCTCACTTGCAGCAAGTCATAAAAATAGCCCCGGCCCAGGAGGACAATCCACACGCTACCAGGCAGGCTGGAAGAGGTGGGATTCTAGCAGCTCCTGTCCCCTCAGCTCCTGCGGCCGCGTATGTGAATGCTGCCTGGCCCTGCTCCCCAGGGCGCTTGTGCTTTCCACACGCGCTGCACTCTTACCTCTCCAGTCCCAGCCTTGCACTGAGCACGCGGGTCAAGCGCCACTGCTGCTGCCTCCGCTGCTGCCACCTGGACACCGAGTCCGTGCGCCTCAGGCGAGCCGCCACCCAGCCAGGTTTCGGCGCTGCACTGGCTGCTGGGTTAGCGGAGCCTTCCTGCCAATAGGGATGACCCTGGTGCTGCGTTTCATTGGTAGAGCTGCTGCCAGGTGGCATCGCCTCTACCAATGAAATGCAGCGCCGGGGTGAGGGATGACCCTGGCACTGCAGAGCGGAACAGGGTCCTAGTGCCCCTGCTCCACTCGCTTACCTCCCTGCTCTCCCGAGCGGTGCGGGTGGTGGGCGTGCAGGAGGAGGGAAAAGGGAGGCCGCCACGCAGCTCCCCCACTTGCTGGGGCGCCCCTCAGCGCCCTGCACCACTAGACCCAATGGGTGAGCCGGCCCTGCCCCCAAGAAGTAGTGATAGCCACCAACTTGGGTAGTTTGAAAAGAGGATATGACAAATTCACAGGGGGGCAAGACAACAATAGCCTTGTGACTATTTGCCACAATGGCTATGTTCTATCCCCACCATCAAAGCCAGTTATGCCTCTGAATATAAGTTGCTGAAAACTTCAGTATGGGAGAGCACAGGTAGACAGCTCCTTCTTGTGAGCTTCACATAGGTATCTGGTGGGCCACTGTGAGCACAAGATGTTGGACTTGATGGTCTTTGGTCCGATTCAGCCGGCATCTCCTTATGTTCTTAACAGTTCTATGGGCTGCTTATGCACAATGTCCCCTCAGGCATTCTATAATGCTTCCTAAAAGAAGTGTGCGTTCTCATCTAAGGAATGCTTTCTGCTGTGGAAGTGACTTGCCTTGTGCCTTGTAACTCTCCCCCCCCCCAAAAAAAGGTAAAAAATACTGCTGACCTTTGGTGTGCCCTGTTCTGACTCCCTCTGTCTGATACAGTCATGTTAGTGAGCCTGCTGGAACTTGATTCGTTAAGAGAAGGATGGCGGATCAGTATCAGCAACATTCATCATTGCCTGGGAGCAACTTGAAAAGGGCAGAGAGGAGTTGACATGCCACTGGGAACATCCTTGTTACAGCTCAATTTTGGTGCAGCTTGCACAGAAGGGAATAGACTGCTCAGATGCAGAGAGGAGAGGGAAGCAGAGCACTCCTTTCAGAACTGTTGATATTGTTCCACATATAGCAGCCAGTGCTTCCTCTTTTCCAAGAGATCTGCTTGGTTATCCAGGATTAGAAAAAAACAAAACAAAACAGCAACCCTACAGGATTCTGTGACATGTATAAATAATGCACATTTGCTTGTTTTCTCCTCTTTCCCAATCTTCCTTTCCTTTTCCTCTGCATCTTTTAGTCTGGTTTTGCTAGTCATGGCAGGGGGCAGGAGCTGTGGGGTCTATAGCCAGAGAACCATAGCTCCCTGGACCCAGCATCCCCATGTGGGCTGGTGTAGTGTATGGATGGGGAAACTTCTGGCCAAGAGGTCAAATGCTGCCTTCTGACTGTCTCTAGATGTTGCTGAACCACAACTCCCATCATTCCTGGCCATTGGCTGTGCTTGTGGGGGCTGATAGGATTTGTAGCTCAAAGGGCCAAATGTTCCCCACAACTGATGTAGACAAGCTAGATGGATGGTGGATCTGACTCAGCTCCCTATGTTGCCCTAGTTTTTCAGAATAACTATTGTGGCTTAGACTTTAGCATCAAAAAAGGCATCAAGTAAAAATTTAACTGGATCCTTCTTTTTTCTTTTTAGGAAAGAAAAATAGAGCCATTGTGGTGGTATGGTTAGAGCTAAGATTGGAACACCAGAGACTTGGATTCAAATCCCCCTCAGCTGTGAAACTTACTGGATAACCTTTGGGCAGTCACCACCTCCCATCCCTACCTATTTCACAGGATTGTTAATTAATAATAATAATTTTATTATTTATACCCCATCCATCTGGCTAGGTTGCCGCAGCCACTGGGTGGCTCCCAACACATATAAAAACATCAAACATTAAAAACTTCCCAATATAGGGCTGCCTTCAGGTGTCTTCTACAAGTTATATAGTTATTTATCTCCCTGACATCTGAAGAGAGGATATTCCGTAAGAGAGTGCCACTACCAAAAAGGCCCTCTGCTTGGTTCCCTGTAACCTCATTTCTTGCAGTGAGGGAACCATGAGCTGGACCTCAGTGTCAGGGGTGAATAATAGGGGTTGAGATGCTCCTTCAGGTATACTGGGCCAAGGCCATTTAGGGCTTTAAAGGTCAACACCAACACTTTGAATTGTGCTCGGAAACTTACTGGGAGCCAATGTAGGTCTTTCAGGACCAGTGTTATATGGTCTCAGCGGCCACTCCCAGACACCAGTCTTGCTGCCGCATTTTGCATTAGTTGTAGTTTCCAGGTCATCTTCAAAGGTAGCCCCACGCACAGGGCATTGCAAGTGGGAGCACCACTCTGGTGAGACAGTCTGCGGGCAGGTAGGGTCTCAGCCTGCGTACCAGATGGAACTGGTAAACAGCTGCCCTGGACACAGAATTGACCTGCGCCTCCATGGACAGCTGTGAGTCCAAAATGACTCCCAGGCTGCACACATGGTCCTTCAGAAGTACAGTTACCCCATTCAGGACCAGGGAGTTCCGCACAACTACCCACCACCTGTCCCCCCAAAACAGTACTTGTTGTGAGGATGAATCTACCATATATATCACCTTGAGTTTCTTAGAGGCAAGGTAGGAAATACATGACAGAGGCAGAATGAAGGCAAAATGCATAGTAGAAATGAAAGTGAATACTACAGGCTTGCAACAAAAGGATCAACACCAAATTAATATCTGTGTGTGATGGCTTCAAAGATAACCAAGAGACTAGATAGGTTTGATTCCATGCCCTCAGTTCTAATTTACCAGAGACTTATACATACAACAGGAGTTTTTTTTCCACGAAGCTTCCTACCCTCTGGAACAGCCTCCTTTTGGAGATTAGGTGGCATTGCTGGTTGTTGTCTTTTACCATCAATTAAAGACTTACCCTTTTGCCCAGGTGCCCCCAAGAGAGAGCAATATTTGCTTAAGAGAGAGCTGCCATTTGTGAAAAGCAATGGCAAGAATGTGAGGTTAATATAGATCTAAAAAATCTACACCACTTGTGAAGGGAGATGACACATTCTAATAAGATTCTGAAATCCCAGTCTTATAAATATTAATAGGGCAAAGGGCTTTTCAACACATTCCAATTTTGTTGTTATCATTATGAAATTTCATTCATATAAACTGTCTTGCAGGTTTGTTCCTCTGTCTTGCTTGTAGGAGAAACAAACACAGAGTGAATTTGGAGTCATGCCTCCTACCCTCTTGTCTATCAACCTTCTTGTGCCCATTGTGTGTCTGATTAAAAAAAGGTATTGCAGCTCACTTTCACTGTCTGGATGATGCCAATCAGGCTAAAAGCTTGCAGCTATCTCAAGCAAGTGTGCTACTGAACCTCTGACAACTGGAGCCCACTCTCCCCTCCCTTCTCCTCCCTTACCACCCACCCTGAAACACAACGCCTAGCTTTTAGAAATGCATAAGGCTGCAAAGTGCCACCACATTTTGTAGGTGGGATTCACTTCCAAATCAGCAAATCAGGTTACACTTTGAAGCAGTGGTGTGCGGTCAGTGGACTAGGGGTTTTAGGCTAGGTCCCTAAATGTTCCCGGAAGCTTCTACCCAGCTTAGGGTCTGTTGGGGTCCAAGAGCCCTCTCACCATCCCAAAGCCCACCCAGCGAGGCAGGAGGGCACCAGCATCCTGTCAGAGAGCTGGTGCCTCCTTCCCAAAGCCTGGGAAGCTTCTGCCTGGCTTAGGGAGGGGTGTGTGTGTGATGCTCACGTGTGTGACATTGCCCTCCTAAGTGCCCTTGCAAGCTGGTGCCCTAACTGTTTCCCTTTGAATTTTTTTGCTGCATGCCACTGCTTCTAAGGTTGATTTGGGGAGCTTCCACAAAAATGACTGGACAAATGGATAGAGGATAGGCATGAGGAAAAGGGAAGGTGAGTGCCGCCTGGCTTTTTGTCACCCCCCCCTCAGTGGTGATACTCAGGGCTGTCTGCCCCCCGCCCCCTTTCTCTGCCCCTGTGCTGAGGGACCAGCTCATTGGGCTCTTTTCTCAACTTTGATTTAAGCTAGCAGCAGCCATTCCATCCAGCTGCAGCAGAGTGAGAGGTAGTAGGTGGGTCCATGTCATCAGTTCTGTCAAAATACCAGCTCTATTGGGCTCCTCCCAGCAGGTACTCCATCACGCTGCAGCGGAGGGAAAGATGAGAGAAACCAGTTACTCACATGTGGATTGGATAGAAGTACAGTGGTATCTCAGGTTACAGACACTTCAGGTTACAGACTCCGCTAACCCAGAAGTAGTACCTCGGGTTAAGAACTTTGCTTCAGGATGAGAACAGAAATCATGCGGCAGTGGCACGGCGGCAGTGGGAGGCCCCATTAGCTAAAATGGTACCTCAGGTTAAGAACAGTTTCAGGTTAAGAATGGACCTCCAGAACAAATTAAGTTCTTAACCCGAAGTACCACTGTATATCATTTTTGTGTGTGCCAGGTGAGCATCTCTGGAGAGCACATTCCATAATTTGGGAAGCATGACCTGGGAAAACATTATATCATCATGGCTGAAATCTCATGTTGCATCTGAAAAAACCAGCAAATGCATGAAATGGGTTAAACACTTTGGCATACTTAAAATCCTTTCAAAAATACTGATAATGTACTTGTCCTTTTTTAAATAGGAACTTGTCTGGAGCAGAACATATGCATTCTCATTAGACTATGACTTCATAGTAGAGAGCAAGGACGCTGTATTCCTGCTCTGAAGGTATTTTACTTGTGAAGATTCCTAGAGAGATGAATTGCATTGGTTCATGAGTACTTACACAGAAATGGGGGTGGGGAAGAAGGATTCATTGAACTGCTTTCAGCAAATTCAAATATTGCATTTCTTCCACTATCCTAAATAAGAGCAGACACTTCCTTTGTAATTATGTATAAAAAGAGAGTGTGGCTCGATGACTCTCCTCTTTATGAAAGAATAATGGAATATTCCATGCAGATGTGTCCTTGATCACAAACTGTTTTTAATGGCAATTGGCAGAAAAACAGAATGTCCTTGCTTTGGAGGCCACTGAGAGAAGATTATTGAATAATATTGCTAATGCTCCCCCAAAGTTGTCTTCCCAATAGCTACACTACACCAGGGGTTGCCAGTCTTTCTTCGTCTGTCAGTCTTTTTGAATGATTTGTTGTGGGCACCATCAGTAAGAGCTGTTTGGCAGTGGAATTTGCTACCAAGGAGTGTGGTGGAGTCTCCTTCTTTGGAGGTCTTTAAGCAGAGGCTTGACAGGCATATGTCAAGAATGCTTTGATGGTGTTTCCTGCTTGGCAGGGGGTTGGACTGGATGGCCCTTGTGGTCTCTTCCAACTCTATGATTCTATGATCTCCTGGTCAGTTTTCTACCCTGGACATAAAAGCAAGTGTGGGGATGGGTTTTTTTATTTGCATTATAATGAGGAGCCACCTCATTTGTACAAACTGAAATACAGCTAATGTTCAAGAAGTGTGCTTCTCCAAATTTTGCAATGCAGTTCCCCAAGGAAATAATACGTGCAAGAACACCTACAAGTCACAAACACACAAATTTTCGCAAAAATATACAAAAATATCACATTTCATTGGGGGAAATTGCTTGCAGAAATGTGTGTATCAGTCAAAGCTGCACCGAAATGTGTTCATTAGGAGAAATTCACATTAAAATGCTGACAAATATGCTCTATAAAGTAAGAGCTTTTGACCAACATTGCTCAGGAAGATCAGATGGAAAATTAGCTGCTTTGATCCAGTCGCTCCTGGCCTTTTTATTTCTGCATGACCTACATACATGCTTCTGCATCACCTCACCCACCATCTGGATACACAAACAGTCCTCTTGGCAGCAGCAGGTTATGAGTAAAGAAGAATGGGCATCACCATCGCAATGGCAGAGCTTTTTCTTACCTGGATAGTTCATTCATGTGTGTTGGGGTATTGATCCTTACTTACGGATTTGCCACTTTTTAAGAAACAATTTTGCAACAGGTAGAAGTGCAATAAGTGAAACCTTGGCTTTGCTTTACTACTGTTGTGAGTTTGGTACCTGATTGCTGTAAATGAATATGGGGTTTGGTTTTTTGTTGGGTGTGTGGAGTGTTAATGGGACAGAATGATTGGATAGTGATTCTAAATGGTCCATGGCCACCCTGTGTCAGTCACAATTTTAGTTAGCAACATGACATGCTAATGGTTCAAGGAAATATCTCTAAATGGGAACCAAAGGGAGTTGGATAATAACCAAAATACAAACTAAAATCAGTAGAACAGTAGTATGAAACACATGAAAAATAAAATAAAATCAAGAATTCAGACAACGGAAAACAGATTCTGATCTTATGGGTCAGGAAAAGCCTGGGGAAAAAAAGATATGCCAAAAAGGGGAAACATAATCAATTATATATCATTTGTGGACTGAAAGCAGCAACAATGGCAAATACCAGTCATATTCACTGTATTGATTTCTGCTCTAGAAATGGGATGAATAAGCAAACACTGGCAATTTCCACTCCAGGTTTCTTTTTCTTTGGAATTCTCAAATATTTGTGGGATACATGGCACCATTTTGTTGCAGATCCCACTTATATAGGTAATAACAGGAAACACAATTCTGGGGCATTTACCCATGAAATTTTTTGCTACCTTGACAAGATGTACAGCTTTGCATTTAGCCGATGGTGGAAATGTGACAGCAATGTGAACATCTGCTGGCGGAAGGGAAACATCTGGTGGTGAGAGAGAAGTGGAAAGAAAGGATGAGAACAGAATATTTTTTTCCTGGGCCACCTGTTTTTTTTTCTGAAGTGAGGTTTGCTAATAATTGCTGTGGTTCTTAATGCTTCGTGTTTTGTGCTGAAGGCAAGGTGGGAGGAGGGAGCAGAGATCACTTTTTGGTTGTTGCTGTCACAACAAAGCAATGTCCCATTTTGTGTAGAAGTTGGCAGCCCCTGCTGGCTTTCTGGCACCTGATCTAGACAGATGCTGGAAAGGTGAGGCAGGGTTCAGCCACTGTAGATAAGGGCAGCAATGAGCTCAAGCAGGGTGGAATGATGATCTTGCTGCCTGACTGGCAAAGGCAGGAACTGGCTGTCAAACTGAGCAGCTTGACAGGTGCTTGGTGCAGTCTCCTCCAGAAGCAATTGCCTGGAGGTTTGTGAATAGCTAAGATGCTGTGCTATGCTCCCCCCCCCCCCGTTGTTGGACATTTGGATTAGCAGCACTAGAAGAAAGAGGTGCTGTTCATTATTTTCTGCTTTGAATAAACTATATTGCAGTCTCTTTTGGTGAATAGGACTTTCAACACACAACACAGGAAGCAGACTGACACTGAGTCACACTATTGGTTTGTCTAGTTCAGGAATGTCTATGCCATCAGCCCTAAACACTGACTACGCTGAGTAGGTATGATGGGAGCTATAGTCCAACAACACCTAGGGGAGAACCACATTCACTATCTCTGGACTACATTGATAGGCACTTGTACTTCAGTGGCAGGACATTCAGTTTGCAAGTATGAGATCCCAGGTTCAATCCCCGGTATCTCCAGGCAGGGCTGGGAAAGACTCTGCCTCAAACCCTGGAAAGTTGTGACCAGTCAGCAGAATACTGTGCTAGATGGGCCAATAGTATGACTCAGGATAAGGCAGCTCCCCATGTTTCCTCATTGACCTGGGCCAGTCCATCTCTCTCTCTCCCTCCCTCCCCCCCTCTCTCCATCAACCTCACAGGAGTTGGTGCCTGTGGTGCTATAAATACTATTCATATTACATGCGCAGTTGCAGTGTTGCCCACCACCCTGGCAACACACAGATTCCACTTTCTTGATTCAATGATCTGACCGTCTTTTCTTCTTTGCTCTTCCACTGACTGCAGTGAGGGAGGAAGGCATCACCAGCTTTTATGCCTTGCTGGCTGCCTGAACAGACGGGCAGTCAATGTTCTTTCAGCTAGTGAGGCCCCTCATTGGCCAGTTTGAAATGAGAAAGAAATGAAAAAAATTGCTTCTTTCCCATTTTCTTCCTCAAATAATCTATCTATCTATCTATCTATCTATCTATCTATCTATCTATCTATCTATCTATCTATCTATCTATCTATCTATCATCTATTGGGGTTGGATCCAACAAAACAATTGGGTGAGTGCAACAACTTCAGCAAGCACAGTATAACTTCCCCTTCCCTGCTCTCTGCAGCATGGCCCCCGAATCTGCTCTGAAGGCTTGGGGGAACCTCCCAATCTGATTTTTTTGGGGGGGGGGAAGAAAGAGAGGGGAGGTTTCACTGCTTTGTCACACAAATCAATTATCTTTATGCTGTGGCTCAGTTGCATAGAATCACCTTACATATACATCCCTCCAGAACATCCAGGGCAGTCCATGTGGACTCTTTTCCCCAGCCCTCCATTTTATTCTCACAACAACACAACAACCATATGAGGTTGGCTGGACTGAGGTAAATAAAGAAGGAAGGAAGGAAGGAAGGAAGGAAGGAAGGAAGGAAAGAAAGAAAGAAAGAAAGAAAGAAGAATATCAGGAAAACTGTATCAAGACTACCCCATGAGTTCTGTGACTGATAGGTACAAAGAAAGGAGATGCTATGGGGAGACCAGAGATGATGGGAGATGTAGTCCAAGTACCTCTAAAGCAGGGGTCCTCAAACTACGGTCTGTGGGCCTGAACCCGGACCACCTGGCAACTGCAGAACCTGCCGCTACGGAACTTCATTCGGGTGGAACTGCAGTGAGAAGGGTTGTGCCTCCCTAGGCTACTTGGTGGTGCCAAGGTCTTTCGGGGTCAGGAGGCGGCGGAAGCGAGGGGCTCGGTGGAACTGCTGGTTTAGGGGCGGTTGGCAAAAAGGTAGGAGGAGGAGCTGCCGCTGCGGTGAGGGGGCGGTCTCGAAAGTGTAAGCCGCAAGTGGAACGCAGACTCGGAGTTAGGTTGCGGCTGCTGTTTAACGGAGTGTTTGGGTTGTTTGTTTTCATGCAGAGCTCACAGGGGCTTTCTCCCCCTTTGTGCCTTGCAGTCTTAACGGTGCAGCCCTAACCATGACGGAAGCGAGGTGTGGCGCGCCTGGATGTGCAACCCTTCTTACCCTCCCCCTGTTTCCTTCTAGCATGGCTTCAGTCTGTTCAGGGTGGGGTGGGGGTGGGGGCAAACCCAGTCCTGCTTGTGGATGTGTCAGTGGATGTTTTTGGTGTGGGAATTAATTACTCTCCCTAGGTAAAATGCACAAGAGGGTTGTAGCCTTAGGATTCCACTTTTCCTTGTAAGTAAGCTCATTGAACGTAGTGGGACTGGTTTCCAAGATGGGAAAATCTGAGTCTGTGCATGTTTACTTGGGAGTAAGTCCTGGTTGTTGCCCAATGTGGCTTATTCCCAGGTCAGAGTGTACAGGGCTACAGCCTTGGTAGGGACTGTAACTAGCAGTGACAAATATGGAACCAGATATTGACCACCTCATTAGCCAAAAGCAGGCCCATACTTCCCATTGAAATACTTATAAGTTTATGTTTATTAAAATCATTCTTCATTTTAAATATTGTATTGTTTTTCCCTGTTTTTTTGTGCACCACAAATAAAATATGTGCAGTGTGCATAGGAATTCGTTCATATTTTTTTCAAACTATAGTCCAGCCCCCAACAGTGTCTGAGGGACAGTGAACTGGCACCCTGTTTAAAAAAGTTTGAGAACCTCTGATCTAAAGGGTCATAGACTCCTTTTCTCTGTTTTGCACTAATATCTCTTCCACTTCCTTTTGCTATTTTGAGCTCCCTATATATTTTATGAGACTATTTTCACCTCCCCCCCCACTTTTAAAATTAAGACTGCACATTCCTCCTCTCCACTGCTGATGTGTTCACTTCTGGAAACACACACACACACACACACACACACACACACACACACACACGTATATGTGTATCTCCTTAGTGCAAGTTGACCCTTGAACATCCAGACTAATCTTGCATGCTCCTTGCCTAGTCACAGCATTCAGTAAGCCTGAAGATGTTTGGGGGCCACACAGTGGAGTTGTATAGCAACTGCTTTGCATGCAAAAGGTCCCAGGTTCAATCCCCAGCATCTCTAGGTAGGGCTGAGAAAGAGTCTTTGCCTGAAACCCTGGAGAACTTCTCCCAGTCAGTAAGGACATCTCCTGGTTCAGTAGACAATATTGAACCAAGGATCTGCCATGGTAGAAGACAGTGGCAATGTGTTTATTGGTGAAGCACTAGTAATGCTTCACTACTGGGCAAAAACTACTGGGGGAAAAACATTCCATCTGGAAAGGTCATAAATGCCTGGCTGATTGCCATATTTGGGATTGTGAATGAACTAGCACCAGGCCTAATTGACCAGTGACCTTGATTTTTGAGGTTGTGTGTGCATAGAAATGCCCTCCCGCTGCAGCTTCAGTCGGGCTTGTTTAGTTGCTAATTCGGTTTAAAGTGAAAATTGCAATACCTGCTACAGGGTTGCTAAAGGGTTGCAAATGCAGGCTTAAAGAAGGACCAGGGAGATAAAATGAAATATTGTACACCGGCCCTTAATTTGAGCTAACCAAATGATTGTGGGTGGTAAAACTTCTCATCCCTTTAATGCAGTCCCCCTGGAACGTATTGTCAGAGCAAATAGATCAATCCAACGGCGCATCGATACTGCTCAAATATTTTGAAAAAACTTGACATCCCGAATTACCTCTTGGGATGCCAGAGTGCTATTACCCTGAGAAATTGAGCCACAGAGGCATTCTTCAATTAGAAGCTAGTGTCAAGGAGGAGTCCTGGAGGTGTGATGTGCTGAGAGGAGAATTGGAAAAGCTTAGGGAAGTAAACAACTACCTGGGAGCACATTGCAGGCCCAAGATATTGGAAAAATATGCTGGGAAGAAGGACAGCAGAGGGACAAAGCATTTAAGGTGTTAAGAACATAAGAAGAGCCCTCCTAGATCAGGCAAAGGGCACATCTAGCTCACCATCCTAGTCTCACAGTGTAGGTAATAATAATAATAATAATAATAATAATAATAATAATAATAAAATTTTATTTATACCCCGCCCTCCCCAGTCAAAAACCGGGCTCAGGGCGGCTGACACCAACAGAATTACAATAAAACATAAAAAACAATTAATTAAAATACAGATTAAAATACAGTATTAAAATTTAAAGTGCAGCCTCATTTCAAGTAGGCCATAAATCCAAGCCACGAGGGAGGAAAACACAGGGGTCAGGCTGAGTCTAACCCAAAGGCCAGGCGGAACAGCTCTGTCTTGCAGGCCCTGCGGAAAGATGACAAACCCCGCAGGGCCCTGGTCTCCTGGGAAAGAGCGTTCCACCAGGTTGGGGCCAGTACTGAAAAGGCCCTGGCTCTAGTAGAGGCCAATCTAGCCATCTTATGACTCGGGATCTCCAGAATATTATTATTTGTGGACCTTAAGGTCCTCCGTGGGGCATACCAGGAGAGGCGGTCCCGTAGGTACGAGGGTCCCAAGTCGCATAGGGCTTTAAAGGTCAAAACCAGCACCTTAAACCTGATCCTGTACTCCACCGGGAGCCAGTGCAGCTGGTAAAGTAGAACATAGCCTTTGTGGATATTAGCTATGGTTGAGTGTTCATTTGGAACATCTAAGGCCATGTACCAATGGTCCCTCTAGCTCAGATTTATAGACCTTTGGGAGAGGATATTTCCAAACTTTAGTATAGGTAGCCTTCAACGTATGTGCATTTAACTTGTGCACATTCAGCCTTACATGCATGGCAAAAAAGGAAAAAATGACTTTGAAAACCCCATCTGCCACGGATGGGTTTTGACTATACCTGATTTTGGCTTTAGGCAAAATCCCTGGAACATAACTCCAGTGTACGTTGCAGGCTTACTATATACCCCTTAGCATCTTGACACCTCTAATGTTTTTTCTCTGCGAGTAACTGCACTAAGCATAGGATTCTGCAACGTGGAAGTTGACAATGACGGATGTTGGCTATCCTCCCTTGTTGCAATTAGGCATACCCTCATTGCCTGTGAGGTGCAAGGACTCCAGATATATGCAGGTGCCTTACTTGACACCTGGGCCTTTTTGAACCTAAGAACATAAATAAGTTTGCTGGATCAGGCAAACAGCCCATCTAGCCCAGGGTTGTGTTGTCACAGTGACCAAGTGACCAAGCAGAGGGCTGTGAGAAACCCACAAGAAAGACATGAGCTCACAAGAGCACTTTCCCCTCCTTCAGTTTCTAGCAACTGGTTACAACCATTTAACAAGTAGACCACAGATATCCTCTGTTAAATCTGGGAGAGTCTGCTGTCTTATCTAAAAACTTAAAATAGAACCAGCAGCTTCTGTATTTTCTCCGCCTTTCGTATACTTGTTTGCTGAATGTGGGAAGCCACCAGTTTTGACTGCATCCTAATTTCATTTCATAAAAAAAGAGAAAATCTGCTCACCGATTCCAGCAGCACTATGTAAAGATGCAGCTATTTCCTGGCTTTTCTTATAAGTGGAAGAAAATTAAGTTTCCTGTGATACAACATTGCTTATTGCGCTACGATTTATGAAGCGTTTTTGAGACTTGATATGCTCAGAGCAAGAGGTTGTATATTCCCAACCCAAGCTGTATTTTGTTTTGTAGTTAACTGTATTTTGTAGGCATCTCTGACAACTGAGACAGATTCATTTTATGTGTCCCAATTGCTTAGTTATGAGGCATCTTTTCCACTTTAGCTGTGAAAGCTGCTGAGATTTTATTTTTCACAAAGAAAGACTTGCGGTTGGGGTGGCAAAGCCTTGTTAACCAACTTTCGGTCTCAACATTTTTTTGTCACCTGCTAAAACAGAAATGGGGAACTTTGGCCTCTGGGGTCTTTGCTTGGCCCTCAGAACTCTGCCTAAGCCACAACCCCCACCAGCCATGCTTTGCACCACCCTTGAGTGTTTCTGACTGGATGGTGCCTTTGAACTCTGATCATGCCCCTTGTTAATATACAAGCTAACATACAAGACCCCATGCAGCTCAGGATCCTGTGTTCTTGTGGGAGAGTTTCTTTTTAACAACCCAAAAATATCAGAGGTCCACTCCACAGTAACTTGGAGCAGGATACCCCTGCTTTATGGAGAAACATTTTTGGTGAGATATGACAGGCACCCACGACCTGCAGTTTCTGGAAACAATTGAGGGCATATTTGTATCCAAAAGCCTTTTCAGCTGGATGAAAAGGTCTCTGCCTTAGATGCTCATTTTGTATTATTTTAAAACATATATTTAGTTAGGTGGGGGTTTTTTTTTGGTACTGTTCTTCTAAAACAATTTTTAGCTATGCATGGTACATTTTAAAATTGCCTGGCAACAAATGTAAAAGGCAATCAAATAAATAAATAAATAAATAAATATCATTCTGCGAAATAATAGTACTTGGCATTGTGTAGCATGTTCAGGAGTTCAGAGTGCTTCACATGTATTATCTAGTTTCCTGAGAGCCAAGTCAGTAGTATCACCATATTACAGATGTGAGGACTGAGGCTGAGAGTGGCTTGCTTTAGGCAGCCTACTCAGTTCATGTCAGGGTGTGAACCCAGGGCTTCCTGATTGATAGCGCATGCTCTTACCCACTATGCTTCACCAGGAAAAGCTTTAAGCCCTGACTATTAAAATTAATGGAGCTTAAAAGTGCTTGACCTTGTTTTTCCTGTCTAAAATTCTTATATTCTGACAGCATGCATAATCTAGAAAACCGCTTTGGTTTGGAGAATAGGCATTCACTTTTACAAGCATGATTAAGTTAGGAGAATTTGCTTGAGAAATCTGCCCATTTCAGCTCTACAACCACTAAGCCATTAAGGCTTTTTTTCGACTGACCCTCAGTTGTTGCATCGGCGAATGCTGCAGATATTAAAAGCAATTTATTTGAAGCTGAAATGTGTTTTCGTGACAAGATCATGCATTTAAAGGCCTCCATTCTGTTCTTACAGACAGGGCATTGCATCTTCAACTTGTCGCTTGCAAAACAGTTATAATAAAAAAGCCATCTTATGCAACTTGGAGCTGAACAAGGCGGTGTTGCTATGATAGCAGACCATGATGTCTTTAAGAACAGTGCATTTCAGCTACCCTTTCTTGCTCTAAACACACAAAACAAAAGCCAGGATTATCACGTACAGTATTACCCTGCTCCCTATAATGCAGTCAATCATTTTCAACAATCCCATTTTGGGTAACAGCACAGACAGCGCAGAGCTTGCTATGGTATGATTATGTTGCTAAAGTTCAAAAGACAAGGGCATAATGTGAAAATTAGATCTTCCCTAAGAGTTGCTTGCAGTGCTCCTGGTGCGCAAAAAAGCTGTAATTAAATGTCGTGTTGCATCAGGAAAGTGGCAGGATTCCCTTGAACATTTAAGCAGTTAGGAAGTTTCTGTACCCTACATGCTTTATGTACATGGCTAGAGAAGGAGAATCAAAGGAGTGCCCTGTCCTCTGGCCATTTTGTTTGCTATTTTTGTGTGTTACAAAAATCATTACGGATGAAGGAAGGCAGCCATTTCTATTTTAACCCTTATTTTTCACAATCAGTGCTGTTTCATTCTGCTGCAGTTTGATTTCCAACCAATACTCCCCTATTCATCCTGCCGTCAGCTTGTAACATGCATTACTTACATAACATATTCATTTCAATGTAAATAAAGCATCAAAACAATGTAAAAAAGGGCAAAAGCTTCATACAATCTGAAGAGAAACCAGCGTACTCACAACTGGCCCTTCTGTCTGTATGGTAGTGAACTGGTTGGATGTTTACTTACTGCTGTCATTGCAAGATTCTGGAGAGACATGGTGGGAGTAGATATAGACTGTTGATATACAAAGATGCATCCAATGTGGCCAGAGAGCAGGGCTATTGAGGGGTGGGGCCTGGCGAGTGGAATGTGGTCTGGTGAGAGTTCTGAGAGCCAAACTAAGGGACCTGGAGGGCCACACGTCTACTCATTTCTGATCCAACCAATCAATCAGGTAACTTTAGGAGATGCATGTAATTGCTAATTGCTTAGCTCACATTAAAAACCCCCACAAAAAACAGCAACAGAAGATTGATCAGGATAGGGACCCTTTTAGGGGGTGGAGTTTCTTTACCTGTCACTATAGTTTTAATCTGGATCAGGCCTTCTTCCTTCATTGTAAAGAAAAGCTTTCATTGGCTCAAATGGAAGGGAACCTATCTTTTAATGTGAATTGCTAGCATAGAGGTGTTGATAGCATAGCTGCCAAGTCTCCCGTTTCCCCTGGGAAACCCCCGTTTTTCCAGCTGTCCCCAACCGAAAAAACGGATTTTTTTGTTTCCCCCTGGTTTATTCTGGCGCGGCGGCCATTTTGGAACTGGGCAGAGCATGCTCAGAACCGACTTTTGATGCTGCTCTGCCCAGTTCCAAAATGGCTGCAGCGTGACTTCTGGTGTGGCGGCCATTTTTGAACTGGGCACAGCAGCATCAAAAGTCACTTCTGAGCATACTCTGCCTAGTTCCAAAATGGCCGCCGTGCTACTTCCGGTATGCTACTTTCGGTCCAGTCCCTTATTTTTCAGAGAGGAACTTGGCAGGTATGGTTGATAGGGCAATCCACATCTGGACTGCAGCAGGAAAGCAAAGGCTTGCTGTTCCCTTTGTCCATGCCAGATTCCCAGTCTGGGTGAAAACTCCCCTCCCCTGTCCTCCTCCTTGCTGTATATTGTTTTAAAAGCCATTAATGCAATGACTAATAGTGTGATTGACTCTCAACTAGTTTGGCCCTAAGAAGTGCACATTCACAATGATCTGCGAAAGCTCCAGTGTACCTTTTGCTACTTCCTATAGCTCAAATGTGGCTAGTTAGGAGTCCTGCTCATACAGCGATTAAAAGAGCTTTTAATAACTTTAATCAAATGCTTTCTCACTAAATAGCCTAGTTGTGCACAAGCCTCAGCAGTAGAGAGGGACTTGCCCAGGAGATTCTTTTTTTTGTCATCCTTTAATTAGCCCTGATAATGAGGCCTCGTTTTAGAGGAAATCTTAATTTAATAGCCTTGGTATTGAATGACCTTGTTGTGGGAAAAGGCATTTGTCTGTCTGCATGTGTGGAGGAAATGCAAATAATAAAGGTTGCTTTGGCCCGCTGCCAAGCAGCCATAACAAACTGAACGTCATCGCTTGAAATGTGCTTGCTTTGCAGGTCATGCTGAAGAAGTCCCTTGCCTGGCTGGCAAAATGTGTTTCCTAACCACGGGAAGGATTTAGCCAGGGACAGAACAGTGAATGCAGTATGCTATATGAGCTGGTCAGTGTGGTGTAGAGCTTAAGAGTGCTGGGTTAGGACCCCAGAGACCAGGGTTCAAATCCCCACTCAGGCATGAAGCTTGCTGGTTGGCCTGAGGCCATTCACTGGCCATCACTCTAACCTACCTCACAGGGTTGTTGTGAGGATAAAATGGAGTGGGAGAGATTCCTGCATGTTGCCTTGGAAGAAAAGTGGGATATAAATGCAGCAAGTAAATAAAGAAAGCCCTGAATATTAACCGTGGCTTTGTTCTCTTGAAGCTCAAAGCAAGTGCTTATTTTGCCCCAGTACAGTAAAATAAACTGCCACAGGCGCCGGATTAAACTGAACAGCAGGCCGGATTTGGCCCCGAAACGGACTTTGGACATGCTTGCTGTATGTTTTTCTTCTTCTTACTAAGATGTACTCCTTGCTGTCTGCCTCTTGTCACGTTTCTCTGCCTGGCTGGGACAAAAAGAGCAACCCTCTGTTTGGCTGCCTATTAACAAACGAGGCTTTGCATCCTCCCCCAGCCCCCCCCCCAAAACTTGCTGTGCCCTAAGGCGTTTTGCACTCACCTGAACCCTCACAGAGAAAGGGGCAGGGCACAATGGGAAGGGGCGGAGCGACCAGGCTACTTAAACCACGCCCCTTTCCCAATGGAAGCGGCATTGGGGGGGGGTCCTCTGAGAGAGAACAACAACAGAACAGAACAAAGAAGACAGAAGTGGCACACAGTTCCTTACGTTCCCACGCTTCCAAAGAATGGAATGTCAACACACAGAGCATGTGATCCCGTAATCACTCGCACTCTGCAGCCTGGGGGAGAATAAAGTTCCTGACATCCAGCACCTTCTTCTCTGCTTCTCTTGAACTCTTTGACTTTAACCCTTCAGTGGTGTCCAAACTTTCTTCAAAGAGGGCCAGATTTGATGAAGTGAAGGGCCGTGAGGGCCAACCAAAGACCAAAGAACCAACCAAAGTTGTTAACCTTTTTTAGAATTGAAGTTGTTGAGGTTTTTAAGGATTTAAAATCCACAGGGGCTGGATTAAACCGACTGGCGGGCTGGATTAGGCCCTGGCTGGTCGCTGCAGCTCACACCTAATGGCTTTTACAAACCACTCTTGAGTTCCTATACCAATAATTTAGGAATTTTCACCACTTTGTAACTAGTTCAAGTTTTATTGCCTGCACAACTACTTCCAATGAATGTGACCTTTGGAGAGTTTGTAAGTAACACAAACACATGCTCATTTTCTAAACAAGGTGTTGTTAAAATGAATATCTTCTAGCCAAGCATGATGGTGGTTAAAGATTCAGAAATCACTTTGCTTCAGTTGAAGATTTATGAGCATAGAGAGCCTTTCCTGCATTTCGTTATGATTTGACCCTGACCTCATTCTTCTTGGATGCAAAACACAAAGTGAGTTATGCTGTGACATCAGCTCACTAGAAACCTATAAAAGCTACTCTTGTGTTTAAGTGATTCATATTCTTGCTGGGTAAACCTTGAGTTTCATGAAGATGGATAGGAAAAATGTTGGTTGCAGAAAGTATACAGGAGCAGACTTAAAAATGAAAATAAGTAACCAAGATATTCAACTTTCCACTTTGCATTTAGGGCAAGCACAATGTCTGGCTTGGAGCTGAGCTACAAATCTGTTGCAGCTCTTGCTGGATTCTGCCATTTCAGAATGCAGGGATGGAAATAATACATTTGTATGTTACAATGAAAACAAAGCTTCCTGCATACATATCGGTGGGGGGGGGGGGTTGTTCTTGGTTAGGGAAACTGTCTAGAAGAGGTATAGCTGTATGTATTGATATCTGATTAATTTTTGCTCCAGGAGTAATTACTTCAACTGTAAAATGAAGCTTTCCTCCTCTTTCTTTTCTAAATTCACTTTTTCAAAAGGTGTTTAACTTGTTGCTTTCCTTAAAATTTAGTAAAGGCATAATTTGTGTTGGAAAAACGACATGTTATTCACACCACTCCAAAGTGCCACACCACTCTTACCAGTATTGGGAGAAAGTTGGGCTAGTTAAAGGGGTTGTTTAGTGAAGGCTAGAGAAAAATAAAGATTGCCAGTTGGTGGCATTGGTGAAGTTAACAACAAAATACCAGACTTTTAGAAGACATCTGAAGGCAGGCCTGTTTAGGGAAGCTTTTAATGTTTAACAGACTATTGTATTTTAATATTTTGTTGAAAGCCACCCAGAGTGGCTGGGGAAACCCAGCCAGATGGGCAGGGTATGTATAAATAAATAAATAAATAAATAAATAAATAAATAAATAAATAAATAAGGCTGGTTTGCTTGCCTCATTTCCCTCTCACTGTGTAGGCCACAGCCTGTGCCATCACAAAAAAACCAAGCACAGATCAGCAGGAATTAAAATTGCTCCTATTGTATGTTTTTAAAGACCAAGCTAAATAATAAAAAAGATCTTCACTAGCTGCAGAAAAAAATTAAGATGTAAGCCAAAACATTTTATAAAGAGAGTGCCCACAACTGAGGAGGCCCTTCCTCTGGCTGAAACTGCATTATCTTTGAAGCTGGAGAAGGACTTCAGAAGGCAACCTTTATATTTGTCAGAGATGGTCCTTTAGATGGTAGATTGACTCTTTTGAATTTCTTTAAGTTCTGCCTCTCTGGCTTATAAATGTTGCCTATTGTGATTTTTTAAAATACATGTTCAAAATGCAGTTGTAACAAGGCTAATGTGAGTGTTGTATTTTTAAGAACTGCCCCTTGGGGGCAGAGCATGGTTAGGGATTAGAGAAATTCACTTCTCTCCCTCCCCCCCCCCTCTGGATCTTATTGCTAATTTATTGATAATTTTGGGAATGTTTAGTTGAGCCCTAGTGAGGGATTATCGTTTCTATGTACATTGCCCTGTGAAATGTCAGAGACTGTAAAAGGGAAAGGAAATAAAATATTTCATTTCCCTTCTGTGGTCTTGCAACTCAGATTGAACTGCACCTTTTTGACCCCTGCAGCTTGCCGTGGATATGGCCATCTTCCAGAGGTCTCTCACGTTGTCACTTCCTGCCTACCTTCATTAAGGAAAAATGGCCGATTCGATGGGAAACATGACAAGATGTACAGGATTCTTCTAACCTCATTAGACAGTGAGGTTGAGGGAGTCCTGATGATGCTGATTGTAATGGAAAGCTTGGTGGAGAAAGGTCAGATAATTGTGTCTGGGAAAAGAGATGACCGAGGCATTTAACAGGACACACTATGGAGATGTGTAGCAAATTAAGGGACACACACAGTACAAACAACTGGGGGGAAATCAAGCACTAGGTTGGGGTTTTTTTGGGTGGGTGGGGGTCTTGGGTAAGCGCCCCTCAGTGTGGGCACTTACCCAAACAGTTGTACAAACTCTTTCCATCCTCACTACCATTGCCCCTGGCTGCTCTCATGCCAGGGAGAGTTCTGATGATGTAGGCAGGAACATCTTTTGCTTATCCTGCTTTCGGTTGGTGCTGCTTGCTTGCTTATCTCATCTGGGCCAGAGGAAGGGTGAGTAAACAAGTGACAACAAAACGTGAAAGAGGAGGAGGCAGTGGTGAGATGTTAGACTCTTCACAGATTCCTAATCATAAAGGACACTGGCAAATGCCTGACCATACCTACCCCTGATGCTGCTCCTGGTTGGAAAAAGAGGGCACGAAAACTTGTAAGGAAGAGAAAGAAAGAACAATCCCAGAAAATAGAGTTTGTAATATTTGAAAATATTATTAGAGCAATTGTTATCCCAGGCTCAGTATGTTAGAAGAACAACAGCAGGGATCATTCTGTTAGTAACCTAAGGGTTAACTCTGTTGACTGTTAGACAGACAGCCAAGAGGGCAGTTGTGGTGTAGAAGGTGTGACCTAGTAACCAGTCAGCGTGGCATGATGGTTCCCGAGGTAACTGAAGTTCTGATGCTCTGTGTAGTTCTGAAGGAGTTGAATATCTAACCCTGCTCTTAACAACGCCTGAACTAGCAAAGACGAAACATCATCTGTCCCTTTTCCCTCAAATTATATTCTGTTTTAATTCAGTTTACATAGTAAAATAGCAGCTTCTTTTTTCTCTGGAGTCTGTCTGAGTTATTCAAGTGACTCTGCTAGCACTGTATACATGACCCCTCTTGTCATAATACTAGGAGGAAGGGCAGTAGCTCAGTGGTAGAGCATCTGCTTTGCATGAGTAAAGTCCCAGGATCCCCAGGTAGGGCTAGGTGAGAACCCTGTTTAAAACCCTGGAGAGCTGCTGCCAGTCAGTGTAGACAATACTGAGCTAGATTGATGCAATGGTCTGACTCTGCACAAGGCAGCTTCCTATGTTCCTATATTAGAATTCAGAGACATCTAATTAAGCCAAATGTTGGAAGGAAAAAAGGAAAGTACTTTACACAGCTCATGGTATACTCACTTTCCCAGGAGACCGGGAAGGCCACCAACGTGGATGGCTTTAAAAGAGGATTGGACAAAACCATGGAGGATAAGGACACCAGTGCTATGCTTTATCTCTACTATTGGAGGCAGGATTCTTCTGAATACCATTTTCTGGAAATCATAGGTGCTGTTGGTCCCTGTGAGGAGAGGATGCTAGATGTGCATTTCACACGATCCAGCAGGGCTCTTCTTCAATCTTTATGTTCTTGGCAGAAATGTTGATAGGCTTATCCTCTGCTATGCACTCCACACCCTTACCAATAATCTATCACAAAGGTGGATGGGTCAAATAAATAAAATAGTAAACAACATTGGTAACGGACTGGATGCGAGCCAACAAACTTGAGGCTCAATCCAGATAAGACTGTTAGGGAGTGGTTCTCTAGACCAGATGAATGAGAGTTTGCCTGCTTTTTGGTGGGGTTGCATTCCCTCTGAAAGGGCAGATACATAGCTTGGGGGTACTCCTGGATCCTTTGCTGTTGCTTGAGGCTCAGGAGACCTCAGTGGCCTACCATCAGTTTCAACTGGTAGCCCAGTTTCTGAGCCTAGTTCAAATTGCTGTTTTTGACTTATAAAGCTCTAAATGACTCAGGACCACAATATCTCAAGAATCACCTCTCTTCATATGAGGTCCAGAGAGGCAGCAACAGGAGAATTGGGCTTTTCTATGGAGGCTTCCCATTTGTGGATTACTCTTCCCAGGGAGGCTTGCCTGCCACCTTCATTTCATATCATTAGGTACCAGGCAATTTTTTTCTCTATAACCAGGCCTCTGGCTGATTAAACATTCTATGGCCTTTTAAATATATAGTGGGGTGTGTGTGTGTTTATTGACTTATTTTTGTGTATTTTGTGTTCTCATTTTGTATTTTTATGTTGTAAACCACCCTGTGATCTTTAGATGAAAGATGGTATGCAAATGTAATAAATAATAATAATGATTTGAAATGAAGTGAGTCAATCTTTTTGCCTTCTGAAAGTTATTGTGTGTGTGTGTGTGTGTGTGTGTGTGTGTGTGTGTGTGTGAAGTGGTGGATATTCTGGAAGATGGAGCTGTGTTGAATTAGAGTGCTTCTCAAGCTTGCAAATCAGATTTTGAGTTTCCATTTCCATTGATGAATAGTCAATTTTGATGTGTGTAGTTCTGGAACTCCAACCTGGAATTATTCATTTTGGCAAAACATTTAATTTGCTTCATGAGTTCTCATTTTGGCTAATTCACTTTGACATCAAGGCATACATTTTTGTTTCCATTAACATGATGGTGTGTGTGTGTGTGTGTGTGTAGCTGCCAATGCACTAAGCTACAAAGTCACAAAATTTGGATAAGCCCAGGAATGCATTGGCAATCCTTAAGAATTTATAAAATATTGTACATTTAAAGAGAGTATTTGTTTTGAGTATCCATTATGAAAGGTTTTCAAATGGTGGTCCACAGACCACTAGCAGCCTGTGAGCTCCATGCAGCTCATGGATTACAGTCCATGGAGTAATCAAGAATATCTGTACTTGATTTATTCTTTTTGATAATGGAGATGGAGACCATATTGACCGGGACTGGATGTCAAACTGTTACACTGTAGCCTATCTGCTTCCTGGTGCATCTGAGTAGGATTGTTGTGCCCAGTGGGTTTAAAATAGGATTGGACAAATCCATGAAGGTGGAATAAAGGTTGGAGGCCATGTACCTCTGAATGTTGGTTGCTGGGAATCACAGGTGGGGAGAGTGCTGTTGTGCTCAGGTCCCTCTTTCAGGCTTCCCATGGGCATTTGGTAGGCCACTGTATTAACAGGATGCTGGACCAGATGGACTTCTTTTGGGTTGATCCAGCAGAACTCATCTTATGTTCACCTAAGGCAGCAGATACTGGGAGGTAGAGCGTGGTGCCAAGATGCTGGAGGACTTCACTGTGCGTGCCACCAGAGCTTGCTCTGTACAACCTAGTCCGCTACCTTTGGTCGTGGTGGAGGGTGCAATCTTGTCCACTACCATTCTGGTTGGCTTCTGTACATAGAATGGTTGGGGGAACATTGTTCTTTGTCTCAGGTAGCAAAATTTTATTGGGCTCTTATGATAGGTTGCCTAGTGTGTATCCATCATCATAGCTAAATTGAACTCCCAGGTTCAAAGGCAGTATGTCCCCAAATATTAGCTGCCAGGGAGCAAAAGCAGAAGAGGGGCACTACTTTCAAACCCTTCTGAAAGCATCTGGAAAAAGAATTATGTAATAGAAATTGTTTGTGTGTGTTATCCTATACAGCACCTCTTATGAATGTGTTTCTACCACCTCTTGGCTAACATTTCACAGAGATGTCCATGGACTTAAATTGTGGGAAAGGTTGGAAGCCCAAGTTTTCCAAACATTAGTAATTTGAATCTTTCTTGGACCTTTTCTACAACTTAGTTCCACATGGATCATTATGGTAGGTTGCTTAGAAAACAAAAATAACTTTTCTCCTTCCTTCCACACACCCTGCCTTTGTAAGGTTGTTGTTGTTTTTGAGGCATTGGTTGGAGGAAGAGGATTCAGTCCATTTGCACCGACCTGCCCTGTTCCTTGGATGGTTTGGATAAAGGGGAAGGGGAACAATGAGATGGGAAGAGTCCTGTGAGTCTTCTCCTCCAAACTTACACTGCTCACATCAGTGGACCATTTCTGCAAGCACTTACATTAGGAGTGTGGAACCTCAGGTCTGGGGGGGGGGAAAGAATGTGGTCCTGCTGGCCTACTCTCAGACCATGCCCCTCTTCCCAAGCCATACCCCTCACTGGCCCTGCTTTTTTACCCTGAGTTGTGGTGTGTTTGTTTTTGGTTTTTAAAAAATCTCTTTGGAACATTCCCTTGAACATTCCCTCTGATAATGCCTTTTGCTTGCCTGCTGGGAGGATAGAGAGGGATGTGCAAGTGTGTGCAGAAACAAGCCTATTGTACAAAGGTCAGCTTAAGATTTGTTGCTCTGCCTGAATCAGTTCGGAACAGAGTGTGACTAGGTTGGTGAAGTGTATGTAGTAGGTTTGGTTGGTTGGTTTTTGGAGCTAGGTTCCATGAAACCTGAATAGTTGAAGTGGGACTTGGAATCCCTCCCTTCCAACCTTCTGCATTAGAGTATTGATTCTTATTTATTTATTTATTTTCGTCTGCTCAATCTTTTAGTGCTGTTTGTTACTCTACTTGTCAGGCAAAGCAATATAAGTCATTCCTGTGACAAGCATACAGCCAACACCGTGTACCAAGCAGTGACAATTAAATAAAATAATACGGCTTATTAGTGAAAATCTGCTGACATAACTTGGATGGAATGGAAATGCAGGCATCCTTGTATTCTTGGCAAACTTTGCTTTGTTGTTTAACCACCTAATCCTTTTGCTTCCTGCATTTTGTAAGCCTTGTGGAAGGCTCAAATTGCCATGACTTTGTGCCTTCTGGTCACAAGAGAAGGACCTAAACTGCATGCCAGGCAAGAGAGCTTTCCTCCTCTGCATTACTATGCCTGGGGTCCAAAAGAGGCATTTCAACCTCAACCAAGAACATGTGCATTAAACACATGCGGGTGTCTATTCAGAAGTAAGCCACACTGAATTTAAGGGGGTTACTTTCAAATGAGAATATGGATAATTTTTAAAGACATTACTGCTGAACAGTGTGGCTCTTGTTTTGCTAACCAAGTGAAAGTAATTTATTTCTGACTTTATTGTATTCTGCACATGGAGAGAGACACAGAGCACAGAAGCCTACCAATTTGTAATCAGACAGCTGGGGAAAAAACCCTTAAAAAAAGTAAAATGATGGTGAGAATGGTGAAAATAAATCAATTTATGTTTATGAAATAAAATGCTGCCCATTCCAAAAGTTCTGAAACAGATCTGTTCATATATCCATCTTATGCAGAAAGAGAGAGAGAGAGAGAGAAACAATTTCAAAAGCCAGAAAAATGCAGGGGAAACTATCAGGGAGAAACTCTGATAGGATGGGAAAATGTGGCATCTCCAAGAGGTGTTGGGGGGTCAACATAAAATGAAGCTGGGGACCTTTTAGGTCTTGGCCAATGGTTGACCACCTGTGATATAAAGCTTCTGTCAGATCCAGGTCAGCGCTGGAGCAAAATTGCTGACTTCCTACTGATCTTTGACTACAGTATCCAGATTCCAGACCAATACTACTTCACTGGGAGCTATCCATGGTTCTGACTGCACCAACCAAAGTGGCCAATACCACAATAAGCCTGCAAGTTGTACACATTTAACTTGTGCACATTTAGCTTTACACACATGGCATTTTTTTTAAAAAAACAGGGATGAAAAATGGAAGGGATTCCAGGAAAAATAACTTTAGCAATTCCAATTGACTATATCCAATTTTGTCTTTTGGCACAATCTCCAGAACATAACCCCTGTGTAAGTCGAGGGTTTATTGTATAGATTCCAGCCATGAACTGGAGATAATTTACACAGCCCTAGGGTGGGACCTGGGTTCAAATGATTACATAGCCATGAAATTCACTCCAGGGGTGAGTCTTTCACCTGCTGTATTTTAGCCTAGTCATTCTCAAAGGGTTGTTGCAAAGATAACATGAGAAAACCTTATGAAAGGCATTCTGGGCTCCTTGGGAAAAGGGTGGGATACAACTGTTTCACATTTTTAGAAAGCACACACCTCCTTAGACTTTTCCATGTTTAAATGCAACCAGTTAGATTGAAATAATCGAATAAGAACCAGGCAGTGAATCAGCCTTTGGAGAAAAAAAAGACAAAAAGACTTTAAATGGCTGACAGCCTTAGGAGGACAGAAACCATTTTGAATTTTGTTTTTCCTCAAGAAGGAAGATAACTGTGTTCTGAAAAGCTTGAAGGCTGTTATTGCTAAGTTTCTGGATTTTTTTTCCATGCAGAGAAATGTTGTGTTTGAAAATCACAGTGGGACAGCCATGACAGTGCGACAGTCAGATACGTATTTAATTTAAAATGAATACAGTTGTAGACTTATTTCTAGAGTGATATTAATCAGTATTATTCCTCCTTGATTTATCATATAAAAATAAACTGGTTAAATGCTATAAAATATTTATACCCCAGCTCTGAATTACAGGAATCCATGAGGCAAGTGACAAAATAAAGTCACAACAAAACTTTAAAACAGGGTCACGGAACGTTTCTTTCAGCCTGAATGTTGTATTTATATATTCAGCAATGTATATGCTACTTATCGCTGGGAGCGACTCCCAGAATTAACCTTTCCCCTCTAGCTCTAATTGCAGCCTGTCTAGTTTTCATTCTGCCTCGCCTCACCTTCTCTGTTCTCTTCCACTTATAAACTTCTAGGGACTTGCTTTTATTTGCATGAGCCAGAAGAAGAATGTGGTAGGAGTCAGCTGGAGCTGCAACGCCTGGGTCCTCCTGACTGTCCTGGCTCTTGTTGGATGAAGAACTCAAACGTATTGGCCAACAACTTCAGCACAGGAAGGGTTAAAGGCACAAGAGGTGTTAAGCATGGCTAAGCTAACTTAGACATTTATCTGACCATTGACACATGCACCTGGGCTCCTGCTTTAAAAGCGCAGGGTGCGCACAGCTTTAGTGTGGCAAGCAAAAAAGCATTTTTGGATTGAGCAAGCTAATGGGCTTCAAGAGGGCTGTGCCTGAGCTGTCTGACCGTGTTGGAGCTGGTGTCTCTGTGCCCTAGGTGAGAGAGCAGGAGGAGACTTCTCTTCTAAAACTATCCTGTGGGTGGGGAGTGTATTGAGCTGAAGCAATGGGAGTGTCTGATAGTACCTGAGTGGGCTTCTCTCCTGACAACCTGCTTGACTGTTCCCTGGGGTCTGACACCTGTGGCGTCCTTCCCAGATAGGTAATTATGCAGCTTCCCAGGCACCAGATATGACCCAGCTCAGCCCACTGTGTCCCTTCTCAGGATCATCAGGCTCCAGCTCTTCAAGCTCCCCCCACTCTTCTTGATCTGACCAGCCCCTCCAGGACATATCCATGGAAATAATGACACTGCAAGGATAATTCCTTAGTTTGTATACCAACTATACAGTTGTCAACCTTCATGTGTTGTTAGCCTTCACCTCCCATAACCCCTGGTCACTGGCCATGCCTGATGGGGTTGATGGGAGTTGGAGTCTAGCAACATCTGGAAGGCCTTTGGTTACCCACCAATGATGTACACATTAATAGTAATTCCAATTCTTAGTGTACTGGGCCTTATGTAGTCAAAATGGCACCACCCACCCACAAAAGAGACATGTCAGTAGGCTCAGGGGACAAAAATATATATGATGTTTTTAAAGAAACCCCCAGAACAGCCCAGGGAATATGGATTACTCTTGTGGCGGGAGGTGGGGGAACGACAGAAAACCAGGGAAATAGAATGGAATATCTTTGAAAAGCCTATAGCTGGTTGGGACCCTGAACAGAACTACTCCACACTGGACCATTTTTGTTGTGGGTCTTGCCTATATTCATCTAATGCTTCCCTTGTTTCCAAGCAATTTGCAGAGTTATAATCAATCCAGGAGGCCAGACTTCTATTAAAGACCTTTGAATCATTTCTCCCTTTCCTCTGTATTATTACTTTCAAGACACGAGGTGAAGGATTGTGAAATGTTAACCTTCTGTATTTCTCCAATCAGATGCTGCAACATTAATTGCAAACCTCTTGATCTTCTAGAGGTGTTGAATAGAATTCAGTTGATGAATGAAATGGTGATAATTGGTTAATGGCTTATATTGCCCCCATTCTACTCTCCCCAGCCTTTTATCTTAATTGTCCACTGAAGTGCTCTGACTAACTTCTTTCAACCCCCTACTTTACCTCATGTTTCTTCAATTAATTTCAGAGACTAACCTTCCTTTGTCAAGATGCTGGCCCTCAAAACTTCAGTAGTTTAATGCATGGTTATCTTTTTGCTTGGGGTTTAGTCCCTAGCCTTGCAGAAATGAGGCAGGCGGCTACATTCCCATCATTGATGACACATACAGGTTATGAGCAGCATTCCCAACCTGGTGCCTTCTGATTATTTTGAACTCCAATGCTCTTGAGCCCCAGCCAGTGCAATGTAGTCCAAAAAGAAAATGACTGTGCTGATTGGGGCTGAATGGGAGTTGGAGTCCAACAAGATTGGGCAGAGGTTGATTTAGGGCAGTGTGCTTGCACCAGGCGTGCAGTCATGGAGGGTCCCTTTTCAAAGCCCGGTAAGCACTTGCCTGGCTTTGGGAAGGAGACTTTGGAAAGGAGGACCCTCATACTATGCCGCAAGGCCATTTAATGCCCCCCCCCAGCCCTTGTGGCAGCACCTTAAGCTGGGCTTTGGGAGGGAGGCATGAGGGCTCTGACAGGGTCAAAGAGACCTCCTGCCTCCTTCCCAAAGCTGAGCAAGTGCTTACTGGGTTTTAGGAAGAAGGTAGGGGGGCTCTAGGACCCTGCTAGAGCCTCACACCTCTTTCCCAAAGCCTAGCTTAAGCTGCTGCTTCAAGGGCTGGGGGGGGGCATCAAATGGCCTTGCACAGCATAGTACCAGGGTCCACCCCAGGTTGTGGAAGGATGGTCAAATGAGAGACAGATTAGAGCAGTGTTGGAGAAGCTGTGACACACCAGACTCCATAATACCTAATCAGTAGCCATGTTGATTGGGGCTGATGGGAGTTAGCCTCCACTGTCATGGGTTCCTTGACTCTATCAGGATCTGGCATGGTTTGGTAGCCCCAGATGAATGAGGAGGAGAAGGAGGAAGGAGGAGGAGCAGATGCTTGGGACTGGAAGACTGGCACCCATGGATGGCAAAAGAAGGTCTTGTGACTCTAGATGTCCGAGAGAGGAAAGTTGATCTGGTGACTCTCTTCTCAGCCCCGCCCATGGAGTGCAGAGTTACATTAGGGAATAGGAGGACTTTGACCAGCCAGTGGGAGGGGCTGAGCAGGAGGAGGTAGCAGTGGAGCTGAAGGCAGAGGGGCAGGACACAGTCTTGTCACTGAAAACCAGGTGCCACCTTCATAGATGGTATCAGGTGCACCTGCAGATGTGCATGCAGCAGACTTGTTGCAAGAGTCCTATGGGTGACCTCAACTTTAAAAGCTTGATGGGATGGGTGTGTCAATTGTTGGGACAACTTCATAGCTTCTGTTTGGTCATGAACCTCTTGCCTTGCTCATGTACTTCTGGCATTGATCTTGACTTCTGGACCTCGTGCTTCCTGTTGAACCTGTACTGCTATTAGCCTGAATAAAGATATCTCACTTATTAAATAAGAGCCATTGTTGTGGTGTTTTGGGATGGGAGTCTGACAGGTTCCCCATCCTTTGATGGTGAGCTTGTATTCTTATCAGAAAAGCATAAGCAATAGGACAGCTTGGTGGTTTTGTACTTCCTGCCATTTTATAGTTCTTCAACAAGCTTGCCATATTGCTTTTTGCTTGCCCTGACTTTAACAGAGTTATTTTGACTAACATATGCATTTGTATGCTAAACTAGCTGGCCCTGCCACGCGTTGCTGTGGCTAATCCCTGTGACTGCCCCCACCCTGTGCCGATCCATGACATATCCCGCCCCCTCCCCTCCACCCCCGGCTTATCCCCATGATTCCCTCCACCCTGTCCCGACCCATGACATATCACACCTCCTCTTCCCCCCACCCCCTGGTTCATCCCTGTGACTGGTCCCACCGTGTCCTGACCTATCCCACCCCCTCCTCCCCCAACCTCCATCCAGGTGAGTCAGTACCTCCATTCGGCCTAGTCTGTAAAGGCTTCGGCCTAGTATGTAAATGGGAGCCGAGGTGCTGTTGAGAGGGAAGGTTTTATAGGTGCAATACCAGTGTAGCCGCCGCTAGAGGGCGCTGGCTTGCAACCTGGTTCTTTTCCCAGAATGCATTTTCGTCTGAGTGGTGTGTTTTGAAACACGGGGGTTTGGGTTTTTTACCGGGCACAGGTGTGACACCTGTCTTTGAAAATGGTATGGGGTTGCTCTCATATTCACATGTGGCGTTGTGTCAAAATTTGAATGTAATCGGTCAAGCAGTTTTGGTGAAATGTGGATACTATCGGACATGGCCAGTTTACATTTTTATATATATATAGATGTACCAGTACACTAGTATATGCATTTTTGTACACATTACTTAGCTGGAGAACTGCATGGCAAAATTCAGAGAAAGGCAAATTTCGAAGGATGACTGTTTTGGTTCACATATTGTTTTGGAAAATGAGAATTAGGTAGATTTACCTCTGAATACAAACTGAACTGAACGTTGTCCCCATCTGTACCTGTACTTTTATCAGCTGTGCTGCAGAGGGAATTTCAATAGATACAGCTAGCTAGGCAAGAAAGAAAGAAAGAAAATCTCAATTTGCTGAAGTTCTCCCTTATACCCCACAATTAAAGGCAATCCCTCATGGCACATGTTTGTTGTGCATGGCATAGCATTTGCAATTCTTATCTTTGAGCTGGTGTGGCTAGGAGACTGAGTTACAGATCAGGAAGTCCCAGCATCAGCTTTTCATATTTGCATTGTTGAGGGAATCATATTGATTGACCTCACACATTTGTTGGAAGACAGGGTGGTTAACTAGTGGCTCTCCGAATGTTGCTGGACTCCACTTCTCATCATCTCCAGCATGGCCAAAGGGCAACTCCTTTCCTGCTTTATAAGTAATATATGCATGCTAAGCATTGATGGTTTTTGTTCTGCTGCAATTTTTTTTCCATACACAATGCAGAAATAGAAGGAACTTTTCTTCAGCTCTCTGCATCTTTTAGAATGTTATTAAGTAGTGACAGGTGCTCTAGGTTCCTCCCCACCCTTACTTTGTGATCTGCAGAATGGCTTCCCTCTCACTGAACACTCTGGTTCCTATACTAGTTGTGTCTCATGTTCATTTTACAGCAAAGGCAGGGATCCTGTGGCTCTCCTGATATTGCAGGACTGCAGTTCCCCTAATCCCTGACTGTTTTCTGTGCTAACTGGCACTGACGGGAATTGGAACCCAACAACATCTGTAGTACTATGAGCACTTCATCCCTATTTTATAGTTTTTACTTTGTTAAAATAATCCCTGTATGTTTGACAACTGCAGTCTTTGAATATTAGCATTAACTACGACACTTACACAATTTGAGAGCTGGAATTGGCTCTTCTAAATCCAGAGGTGCATTTAGCCACAGCTGGTGCCATGTTTTATCTCTGCTGGCAAGATGAACTCTCAGTATGAGCTCTCAGGCTTTTGCCCATTTGGTTCATGTATGGTAACGAGGCGAATATATCAAGGTACACAGCTCCTGTCAGCCTGGGTTTTTAAAATGGATGATCATTTCAACAATACCCGCCTTTTGTGGATTGCTCCTGTCAGGGAATTGGTTCCATGTTAGGCTTTGATTTATTACAGAATGTATCAAAGACAATTTAATTTTGCTTTAATGACAGGGAAGCAAACAAATTAGAAGCAGATGTATTAATTTACAAAAATAATTTTCTCTTAGTGTTGGCAATTGCACAGTCTGGCTAACGATTAGTATTGACTCATGTCATAATATTGGCTGCTATTGTCATCTTGATTTATTGTTGCACCAATGTTCATGGGTGAATGTGTTAAGCACGCATACACAATTTTAGGTAACAGAGAAATATTGTTTACATTTTTCTGCTCATTTTGTCTCTGTTTAGGCAGATAGAAGGTGTTCTTCCATTTTGGTCAATTAGCAAAGATGCTCTTATCCATTATTACCAATAATATTTTGCAATATGACTGTAATCAACAGGAGCATCACACACTTGTAATGGAGTCTGATGCCCATGGTCATCCTACCATCAAAGCTCTTGCAACATGGGAGTTGTGCTTAACATTGCTGTTTTACCTGACACCTGAAGATTTCGGCAGCATGGAGAGTGTGGGACTGTACCTGGAATAGTCAAAACTTGCATGTGGAAGGCGTTTTGTTCAATCCTTGACATATTCAGTTAAAAAATAAAAGGAACAAGGAGCAGGTGATTATAAAAATGCTGGTATCTGAAACCTTGGTAAGGCAGCAAATAGATAATATTCACTTCAAGTTTCCAGACCTTCAAATTCTAAGTCTCTTTCCCCCAGTTCTGTCTCATTGGGAGTAAGTCCAAAACACCAGGGACAGTCAGTTCCTTTCAGAGATGCCTCACAGTTTCAGTAGAGGCTCTTAAAAACAAAAACAAAAACAAAACCCTTCAACTTTAGTGCCCTGTTGTTGTTGTTTAGTCGTTTAGTCATGTCTTCGTGACCCCATGGACCAGAGCATGCCAGGCACTGCTGTCTTCCACTGCCTCCCACAGTTTGGTCAGACTCATGTTCGTAGCTTCGAGAACACTGTACAATATATATGAGAGATTTGCAGGCAGGTTTGATCCTAGCGATCTCTACTGTAAATTATGCCATGACTGCAGCTCTCATTTGCCCTTCATATCTAATCTGGCTCCATTTCTTTAATCTGTGCTTCAAGCATGATAGAGATCATGGACATTACTTTAGGGCTGCATCATGTGGCACTCCAGGAAGCAGTAAAACAATTAGGATGCAAATATTGTCAGCATTTCATTATGCTGTGGCTGGAGATTCATGCCTGCACTGATATGCTGTGTTTCAAACCAAAAAGGCTTCTCCTATAAAATTGATTCACTGATTCCAAGGAGCCATTTCAGAAGCCTGCTCCCAATGTTGTTGGTAATAGAAAAATAAATGCAGAGTAAATAGAATTTCACAGCAGTGAGACTCACTGGGAAATCATCTTTAATACATTAGAAGTAGCTTCTTTCAGAAGCAGCAAGTTGTTAAAGAGAAAAGGGAGAGAAAAGGCCCACTTTAGGCTCTGATAGCTTGCTTCTAACTTGATATCTGTTTCTTTTTGGTCCTTTGTTTTGACTTAACAGTGTAAGGAGCATCAGACCTTGTACTTCCAAAGTTGTTGAGGATGTCTGCTTTAAAGGTTGCATCCTTAGAAATCCCCCCCAAACATGATTCTTAATCAGCTTTTGGAAATAATAACATTAAACCAACAGTTGAATTGAAATCTAAATAATAATAATAATAATAATAATAATAATATCAATACTGTATTACATCAATCAATCAATCAGTCAATCAATCAATCTATACCATGGAGATATTAATGACATTGCATTTCTAGCCAATCATTTTATTTCTCCTGTGTTCACATACTGGTCAAGTCTGAATAGGTGCATTGTACCTCTGAAGACATTGACAACTGCCATTATCATCCATTGGTCCTCTAATGGGTGACCCTGTGAACTGCTGCTATTGAAAAATGTTGACTTCAAGGTGATACTCTATGCTGAATAAGATCAATCTCTGGGGTTTCATCCAAGATGGCTTATTCATATGTGCAGCTCCTAAGAAGAGACCCGTTGCATGTACGGTTCATCTAGTCCAGCATTCTGGTCTCACAGTAGCCAACCAAATGCTTATGTTCCCAAAAGCAGGAATGGAAGGTAGCAACACTCTCTTCACTTGTGATTCCCACCAACTGGCATCCTGCCTCCAACATCACTACTGGACAAATCCTAAGCTATAGCATGAAAACTGTATTGTACACACAGAACCAGCTACTATAATTCAGCAAAAGAGACCCACCTGTGCAGTGCTGATGAACATGTGGATGTGCATTTTTGGCAGAGAAGGCCCATAGCCCATTGGTAGAGCACCTGCTTTGCATGAGATAGTCCCAGGTGCAATCACTGGCATCTCCAGGTAGGGCTGAGACATATCCCAGTCTGAAATCTTTGAGAGTGACTGCCAATCAGCATAGAAAATACTGAGTTATATGGACCATGGATGCTCCTCTGTGTCATGACCTCAGCATACAACAGTGACCCAGACATGGACAGAGAGGCTGTTGGACAGGGGTGCTGAGTGAAGAGGCACTGGGACCAAGCCCTTCCATTGAACCACTACTCCCCCTCCCCAAAAACACACACATTGGGAGCTCTTGATTCTCCCAAGCCCAGAAACTGCAACCCTCAAGGGCCTCACACTCCATAAGCTGGCTCACCAATATAGGCAGTGCACCTGGAATGAGATTCTAGAGAGAAGGAAGTGTTAGTCTTCAAGACAAGTGACTATGTACACACTGTAAAGCACATTCAAAGCACGGTTACATCTGGGCACTAGTTTCTTAAGGGGTTGCTGGGAATCGAAACTCTCTGAGAGGTAAACTACAGCACCCAGAATTACTTGAGGGAAAGAATGTGATTTGGAAGTGGTTGAAAGGTGTATCATGTATGCAACCAAATATGCTTCATTTCTCAAGGGAATGGGGACTGAGAAAGACAGGCGTAGGGAGCATGAAAGGAATCAGGTGAGATGGCTTCCTTGACTCTATCCAAGGTCCTGAAAGATCTGCTTCAAACTGCACTTGCTGGTATGTGGGATTCTTGTCCCTACTCGTGCCACTCATCAGACCTGCAGTCTCCTGCTTGTGGGATTTACTACACCAGAACTGGACATCCTGTACTTTGCTTCTTCTTTTTTCTTGTTACGGAGCTGCTAATAAAGCAACAGATCTGTCTGGAAAGGGAAGCAGATTCAGCCCATTGATCAGGACAACACTTGCGTACCTAATTCCTCCCTTCTTTTTCTAGTCTTCTGTCCTCTAGTGATTGCTCAGGTAGAGTTATTTATTATCTTGCTTCCACAGGCACCACATCATCAGAGTGATGTAGCTCTTGTGATTTAATAGCCATTTTAGGGAGTCTGGCAGACTGCATCCCAGAAGGAGCAGGAAATGTATTCCATCAAGCTGTTTGACAATGGAGCTGGGATGTAACAAATGAACAAAACTCATTTGGCATGAAACTGATTTGGCTGGAGAAGCAAGTCTTCACCTCTGTGATGAGACAGCAAAACGTTGTCCTTTCCACAGGTAATGCTTGGGAGGCAAAGAGTGATGGAATGAAAGCAGGACTAATCCTGTGCATGTCTGGGTTCAACACGACTTACTCCCAGGTAAGAATGGATAGGATTGAAGTCAAGGTTAACTCAGGTGTCATCTACACTATACATTTAAAGCAACATCACATCAATTTAATGGCTTCCCCCAAAGAATCCTTAAAATTGTAGTTTGTTAAGGATGCTGAGAGATGTTAGGAGATCCCTGTGCCTCTCACAGAGCTACATTTCCCAGAGTTCCCCAGGAAGAGCGATTGACTTTTAAACCACTATGAAGACTAGCTCTAAGAGGTGAATAGGTGTCTCTTAACAACTCTTTGGGAGAAGCTATGGTGGTATGGTAAAGGTAAAAGGTAAAGGGACCCCCGACCATTAGGTCCAGTCATGACCGACTCTGGAGTTGCGTGCTTATCTCGCATTATTGGCCGAGGGAGCCAGCGTATAGCTTCCAGGTCATGTGGCCAGCATGACAAAGCCGCTTCTGGCAAACCAGAGCAGCACATGGAAACGCCGTTTACCTTCCCTCTGTAGCGGTTCCTATTTATCTACTTGCATTTTGATGTGCTTTCGAACTGCTACGGTAGGTTGGCAGGAATGGTGGTATGACAATGCTTTAAATGCATAGTGCTGATGGGGCCTCATATGGAGAGTGACAGAACCTGGTAAAGCAGTTGAAAGGGAAAGATGCTTCTAAGTGCTTTACAAGCACAAATACTAGTCACACAAACATAAAAATATAAGCATGCATAATTAAAAAACACAATAAAACAATTCCATCAAAATATTAACATATAAGCAGCCATAACTGAAACATGCACTAAAAACAATGCAGCAATTGAAACTGGTGTCTTGGGTCAAGAGATCAAGGGGATGCCTGTATAAAACAGCTGTAGCTGGATATCATATTTTCTCTCTTTCTTTTTTGAATATATCTTCCATTCTGTGGTTGTGAAAATGCAGGCTAAGGGCTTGTCCAAACTTTGCTTGCCCTGCACCTGGGTCTGGGAGGTTTTCTGCTGTGATTTTTATACATGGGTCAGGGCGGTTTTCCATTTGCCCAGCTGCTTTCTCCTGGAAAACCTGCTCTTGACCACTGAAATGAGCAAATGTCAGTCCATTGAAAACCTGATTGACATTTGCTTTGATTCAGCAGTAATGAGGTTGTTTTCTAGGGGGAAAGTGGTAGCAGGAGTGTGGATGACCCTAACACTAGGCGCTGTTACTTGTGACAGTTCTGAAATGCCACTATAGAGGAAGAAGTACCTTTTTGAATTACTGGTCAGGGCTACTTACCAGTCACTTGTATCTGTTTCTCTCTCACACCATGCAGACTTCATTCACAAATAATGGAGTAGGAAAAAAACAAATCAGCTGCCATTTGTCATTAGCTCCTTACTTAATAGCTTCTGATCCTGTCCAGTTACAGAAGTGACAATCCAGCATAGAGCACATTGCTCTTCCCATTCCCAAGAGGGGCAACATGGATGTGGGAAGGAGCCACAGTATGGTATTCTTCATTATGATCTCAGACTCATAACCCTGAGCAGCATGGGTTGCAGTGTCTCTGAGATCACCGAATGTTGCAGGGATTGTCAACCTTTCTGGGCCAGTGGGCGCATTTCGAATTTTGAGGAGGTGCCATTAGCACCAGTTCCAAAATGGCTGCCATTGGAACAACACAGAAATGGGCGCCACACGTAAAAGAGCAGAAAAAGAGACAATGCCCCCAAATGGTGCAATTATCCATCATTAGGGGAAGATGAGGAGCCTACACAAGCCACTACTGCACTTGGTCGCAGATAAAATTCCTTTTATCTCTCTTCTGTTCAGCATGAGATGTATTGGCATCCTGATATCCAATGACATGTGAGCGTGTTTAAGGGGGCAACTTCAATTTAGGAGATGCCAAGGCAGCATGGACATAAACTAACCAAGAAGAGCAAACAGTCTCCTGTGGCTGTGGATTGTGAGGGGATCTTTACCAAGAGCCAGGTGGTAATGGTGGGTGCAGTGACACCCATGGGTGCTGCAGTGGCAACCCTTAAAATACAGTGCTGGAAGAGCCCCTAATTGACTTGTTAGCTACAGGAGAAGCAAGTGGCCATGTTTGTTTTATTAAGCGGAATGCTGTTTTCTCTGCTAAATTGCTTAGTTTGGCAGCGGAAATTAGTTCTACTGCTGCCTTTAAAGAACCATTGGGCAGATTAGCTGTTTTGATCTCCTGTATTGTGTCTCCATGATATTCCTTTGAAATAAATTTTCATTCTTAGTCATTCATCAAGGTGGGCGGGCTTTGTAGAAAAAGGGCGCAGCACTGTCAGTCACTGCGACTCGTTTCCAGAGCTGCTTGCGAAGTCATCTTATATCCTGTTGCACAGAGAAGACAATGCTGTGGAAATGAAAAATGAGTTTGTGTAAAAAGTTATCTTCCCTCAAAGAGACTACGGAAATAGCATTTCACAGCAGGGTTTATTACTTTCCCTTAAGATATATAGACATGTGTTATCAGTTTAATGCAGCGATTGGACTCAGCCTCATGGAGCAATAACATCGCTTTCAAAGTCAAAGGAAGAGTTTAGCTGGCTTTTATGAAATTGCTTGCAGACTAACCCTGCATGTGTTTACTTGGGAGTAAGTCTCATTTAGTTCAATAGGGCTTCCTGTCAAGGAAGCATGCACATAATTAAACCCTCTTTCATAAGCTGGGATTTGTGTTCTGTGAACCTCTAGTCTTATTGAGAGCTTTGAGGGTCATGTTTCTTGCTAATTATGCATTTCTAGACCCCAAAATTATGACTGAAACAGGTATTTCTCTCTCTTTTTAATATCAACTGCCATTTTCTCTCCCCAGTGAAATGCTAAGGTATTCTAAATGCAAATACCAAAAGGAAGAAATAAGATGCATTGCATCTCATGTGGTAGGCATTATAAACTAGTCATACTTTGTGTATGGAGGATACTTAAGTAAAAGATAACATGTCATTTGCTAGCAGGCAAATAATTTTTTTAAAAAAAATCATGAGAATTTCTTGCATTGGAGATTTTTTTAAAAAAAAGACACTAGAGAAATGTTAAGGCACCAGGGACTTAAAGTAAAGGTAAAGGTACCCCTAACCATTAAGTCCAGTCATGGATGACTCTGGCGTTGCGGCGCTCATCTCGCTTTACTGGCCGAGGGAGCCGGCGTTCGTCCGCAGACAGCTTCTGGGTCATGTGGACAGCATGACTAAGCCGCTTCTGGCAAACCAGAGCAGCACATGGAAATGCCGTTTACCTTCCAACCAGAGCGATACCTATTTATCTACTTGCACATTGAGGTGCTTTCGAACTGCTAGGTTGGCAGGAGCTGGGATCAAACAATGGGAGCTCACCCCGTTGCAGGGATTCAAACCGCCGACCTTCCGATCAGCAAACCCTAGGCTCTGTGGTTTAAGCCACCACGCTGGTTTAAAATGGATTCTTCAGGAATTCTTTTCAATACCATTTGCCTTTGACATGCTGCATAGAACAGGGGGGAGAGTCAGCCACTTTTTTGATTGCCCTTGATAAACAGCTGTTGCCTTTCCTATGTTGTTGAAATTTAGATGGGGAAAATATTTTGGGCAGGGGACTAATTTTTCTGCCTTCATATAACCTTGTAAAGGGCCCTATACATTGATGGTAGTGTATGTATGTATGAATGAATAATAATGGTTAACATTTGGCTAACATTTTAAAACATATCTGTAATCTTCACCACAACATGGTAAGTATTATTGCCCCCAATTTGCGGATAGAAAGACTGAGGTAGGGAGGTACTGACTTGCCTAAGGCCACCTAGTAAGTTAATGTTGTGCTAGAGGTGAGATATAAAACAGACCAAGATGAATGACTTAGTGTCAAAGTATTATGCATTGTGGAGTTTTCATTTTTTTTAATAATAATTTTTATTCAATTTTTCCAAATCAACAAACAAAACAACAATTTTTATACAATTCATCTTAAATTCACCCATCTCGTTTTGCTCTGCCGAGCTGTGACTTCCCTCCCTCCCTTCACACGGTTTTCTTGTTTACTCCTGTCTCGCAGTTTTTTATTACCCTTACTTTAGTCAGTTCGTAGGATTTATTTCAGTCCTGCAAGTGTTTTTAAACTTCTACAGTTCTTCTCCATATAATCCACAAATTTACTCCAGTCTTTTCGGAACTTTGTCTCTCCCTGGTTTCGGATCTTGCAAGTCAGTTTTGCTAAATCTGCATAGTCTATGAACTTCATCTGCCACTCGTCAATCGTTGGTATTTCCTGGGTTTTCCATTTTTGGGCCAACAAAGTCCTGGCCGCGGTTGTCGCATACATAAACAGTACTTGATCTTCTTTCACAATCTCCCCTCCCATAATTCCTAACAAAAATGCCTCTGGTTTTTTGGGAAAGGTATATTTAAAAATCTTTTTCAATTCATTATATATAATTTCCCAAAATCTTTTAACTCTATCACATGTCCACCACATATGATAAAATTCTACATTCGCATTGTGGAGTTTTCAAATGAGCAATCCTGTAGGGAAATCCGAGATGGCACAGTTGGATAATAGGACTGCACCATAATAGCTAATGGTCAGGCTGTCCATATACCGGTACCACCTCCAGAATCAGAGGCAGCATGCCTTGAGTATTAGTCACTGTGGATTATGAGTAGGAAAGGACTCTTGCCTTCAAATTGTGCTTGTGAGTTTCTGGTTGGCCAGAAGCACCTCACTGGGCAGGGCAGAGCTGCTGCACTAATTTCCTGGCAGACTGGTCACTGTTGCTTGCTGGAAGGAAAGGGGAAGGCTAGGCAGCAAGGTGGTTGGTGCAGTGCAAACATGCTTACAGAGCCAATTGGTCACTCTTGGCAGTACACTTCACTACGGTACATCAACCTCTCTGCTGCCTTGTCACGCCCCCTCTCCCTTCCTGTAAGCACCTGATAGATTATTAGTGTAGTGGCTCTACACCTAGCCAGCCAATTTTGTGGCTGGCTGCTGTGGGAAACAGGATGTTGATTTAGATAAACCCTTGGTCTGATTCAGAAGGGCTATTCTTGTGTTAGTTATTGGACATTGGATTCATTCCTCAGTCTCAAAAGAGTGTGCAGTTTGCATTGCAGTGCTATAAAACCTGCCGAATCCCTAAACCCAAGCCACATATTTTTATTTGAAGGCAGTGAATCATAAATGTTGACTCCCAGTGAAACATCAGAGCCAAATTGAGCATCTCATTTCAGACCGTACAGAGGAACGGGGCTGCTTAAATATGCAGATTGATAAACATGAAAACAATCTTTCTATGTATACACCTTGAAATTGCTAATCTGCTGCTACAGGGCTGGCGCCTTGGAGAAATCGGAAATTATTAGAGGGCCAACGTTTATCTTGATCTGTCTATATTTAGTAAGCACAAGTCCTATAGGCATTCAACACTTCGCTGAGTACAAATTGCTACAGCTGTGGAAAATATGAAATAGATATATATTGCATGCAAAGCCAATCTAAAAGCAGCATCCATCTGTTCCATAGACACAATATAGATGCACTTCTGCTTTGGTTCAAGGAAACTATTGGCTAGGCATAACATCACATAGCTTTGTTAAGATGACTTGTAGGTTTGTGGTAAAGTCACCATGCTAGGGATGGCGGAATCTGTCAGTTTCTATCTCACTCTACCTATTTTTCCAAATTTAAGTTTGGTATGCCCAATTTCCACATACTCTTGTGATTTATTTATGGTCAGTATCAACATTCACTCACATTTATGTGTTAATTTCTCCTAATATAGGGATAAGAACATAAGAATAGCCTGCTAGATCAGTCCAATGACCCGTTTAGTCCAGCATCCTGTTCTCATAGTGCCCAACCTGATTCCTATAGGAAGCCTACAAGCAGGACCTGAGAATTCATTTGTGTACATTATTAAACTATATATGCCCTTTTCTGTGCATTTTTTTACTGGTATGGATTTGTATACAACCTGTGTAGTTGGAGATCTGTATCGCAAAAGTACAAACCTGAAAGGAGAGCTGTGTTTTGGTTCATGCATTGATTTAGGAAGCAGAATTCAAAGAGCTTCAAATTAAAATGCAAACGAAGAACATTCTAACACACATACCCTGGCATTTTGTGCATAAGCATTTTAACCCCTATGCACTGATCCAGGAAGAGATATCTGTGTGCAGATGCAGGCTACTGTTAGTGGATTCTTAGATCAGTGGTAGAGCACATGCTTTACATGCAGAATGTTCCAGGTTCAATTCGCTGATATATTCAGTTAAGTGGACCAGGTAGCTAGTGATTGGAAGGACCTCTATCCGAGACCTAGACAAGTCACTACTAGTCAGTGAAGGCAACACTGAGAAAAGTTGCCTGACATAAGCCTGGTTCATATGCTCAGCTGTTAATCCACAATTCCACAGTGATGGAGACTGTATGCTCTTCATGTGTTTGGAGTGATGCCTTTCTGGAACCAAAGCATGGCACTGATTAACAAAAGCAGGCGGTGGGCTCAGTAATTTCCTGGTCTGCCTGCAGAATAGCCTTTGAAGACAGTTTGGATATTTATCCTGGTCCAGCTAGATCTAGAAATAAATAGTACCTTGCTAGTTGCCAGGAACTGCTGCACCTGTGTGCAGCTGCCCCATGTGGTGAATGGCTGAACTACAGGTGGCAACTTCTCAATGAAGCCTCTTCAGGCTGTGAGTGGACTCCCCTCACCAAAACTGCTTATTGGATACTCTTGGGCAGGAAGGAGTCCAAAAGGGTTTCCTGCTCCAACTCAGTCCTGGCTGAGCAACATGGTCTTCCTGAACTTTGGTGTAGTCTTGGTTATTATTCAGTCCTGGTTTTTCCCCATTCCCCATTACTTTTTCTCCAGGTTGTGATTTGGTCCTGACTTGGCTTGTTCCTCAGCCCTGCCTGCTAAGCTTATCCTTTGGCTTCAACTTGTTCTTCAGTCTTGACTTTTGGTTTACTTCACTCAACCCTGTATTCTGCTTTCTCCTCTTCAGTCCTTAGCAATGACTTGCCCCATGGCTCCTGTCTCCCTACCTGTCTCTGTGTATGGCTCAGGCCACAGTTCAAAGAACTTGTTTTAACACTTGGAGGACCTAAATGGTTTTGGATTAGGGTATTTGAAGGGCCACTGACTCTCAAATAAACCTGCTCAATCAGATGCCCAATTCCTGTCCCTCCCACCTTTTGAGGTGAACTGGCCACAGGGATATTTTGGTGACACTGCCTTATCAGCTCCCCCAATGCCATGTTTGATGTTTTATTGGCTTTTCATTAGTTTATAAATGGCCTTTCAGATTGTTTTTTGCCATTTGCTGCTGGCCCCCAAAAGCAGATGTTTCAGTTGAATAATTGCTTTATTGCTGTATAATTATTTGGTTTTATTTTATGGGCTTTTTAAATAGTATTACCTAAACACTATCCAGTATGGGGCCTATGGAGACCACGTTCTGAACCAAGCAATGCTAAATCAGACAATTTATGTTAACAGTAAGAGAATAAGGGAGTAAGTAAGTAAGTAAGTAAGTAATAAAATATAAAAGAATAAAGAACACATACAAAGGTTCTTTTGCTTCTTTCTTGCACTTAATTCCTTTGTTCCATTTCTTACACTTCTCTCTACCACATGTACTGATCAATCCATAGTCTTTTATCCTCTTTCACTATCTCTATCCTCCTTGGGCTGTCTCTTTCTGATTGGCAAGCCCAATTATTGCCTTCCTGTTTAAGCCCAGTCAGCAATTTTAGTCTCCTGAACACAGTACACCGCGTCCTGTCTCCAAATCCTCACTTAGACACTTGCCAAGCAGTCCTTTACAAAATCAAAACAAAACAAAGCAAACAACAACAACAACAACTTGTGTCAATCACCTTTCTATTTAAAACTCTTGCCCAGGCATGCTATGTGTGTCTTGCTTTGCTAATGTTGCAAGTTCCCATCTGCTTTTAGTTTATGATATGCTGTTAGTCTCCTGATTCCAAGTTATTGTAAACTTGCACTCTTGATTTCTCCTGAATCATAAAGCGATTGATCAACGTGCGTGAATATACACATGCTGTTTTAGTCCTGCCCTTCTGGTATGAGGAGAAATCCAAAACCACAGTACAGTGGTACCTCAGGTTAAGAACTTAATTCGTTCTGGAGGTCCATTCCTAACATGAAACTGTTCTTAACCTGAGGTACCATTTTAGCTAATGGGGCCTCCTGCTGCTGCCACGCCTCTGCTGCGTGATTTCTGTTCTCATCCTGAAGCAAAGTTCTTAACCTGAGGTACTATTTCTGGGTTAGCAGAGTCTGTAATCTGAAGCATCTGTAACCTGAAGCGTCTGTAACCCGAGGTACCACTGTAGTAGTATCAGGAATGATATACAGGAGCCCATGTTTCGGCTCTGCTTTGGCTTCATCAGCACTGACAATCTCTTTTTGTTCTTGCTTGATTCTCTGCCTCAGCTCTCCCCCCCTCTCCCCCCGCATTTGATACATTTGCCCATAAGCAGTAATTGTAGCAAGACTCAATTTTGGACACGTGCAGGAAGATGCGTTGCCAAAATTAAAAAAGAAAGCGAGTGATGTAGTGAAAGTAAAACGGCGACAAAATGGGTCCCGTGATAAAAAAAGGGAAAAAAATTGCAAGAATACTGTCCATACAGATGAGCTTTCAGTACTCTTCCTCAGGGAAAATAAATTAAATTCAGGCTAATCAACACACCCCTTGGAGGAGGAGAAATGACTTCAGGGTTCCTGCAAGAATGATAAGCTCCATATGGTTCCTCTTCCCTTAAATCCAATCTATAAAAGCACATTCAGACTTCCAGATAGAATGAAAAGTCATGGAGAGAAACAGCACATACAACACTTTGCACTAAATTCCCTTGAATTAGTTGCCTCTCTCTTTTATTTTCTGACAGTATTAATTTTCATATTTGTTGCTCAGATTCCTTTTCATGGCCATGTCCCACAGATGTTTCCTATAGGGCTGGTGGTCCTCCCACCATTGCCGACCCACATCATGTGTCAGCACAGAAGAGTCTCAGCAAAATGTTATGCAGCCTGGGATGTGGAGCCAGGCATATCCCATTATAACAAGTCTCAATAGCCATGGGAAATAGGGTGCCCCTTTCTTGTGATTCCTGGTAAAATGGGACCTGGGAATTACAGCATTGATGCCACTTGATACACAGCCATTGGGGTGCTCTGTATGATGCCTGTCTTATCATATGGTCTAAAGCAGGGCTGGAGAACCTCAGCTCCTATCAGCCCCAGCCAGCATGGTCAATAGTCAAGAATGATAAGAGTTGTAATCTAGCAACACCTGGAGTGCCACAGGTTCCCCACTCCTGATCTAACGGTACACATGTGCCTCCTTTCCTTGGAGGTTTTTAAGCAGAGCTTGGATGGCCATCTGTCATGGATGCTTTAGCTGAGGCTTGTATTGTGGGGTCCCAGGAAAAGCCATTTTCATTGCTGGCTCCTCATGTGTGGACCTTCCTCCTTCCTTACTGAGGTGCATCTGACCCCACATCCCAATCATTTTAGACCACTTGTTAATATTCAACTTTTCCAGCAAGTGCTTGGAGGGTGAGGGACCTGACTGATCCAGCTACCAGAAATAAGAATTGTGTTATATTTGCTTGTTGAAAATACATTCACTGCCTGTTACGAGTAGATAATTTACCTAAATAAATAAATAAAGTTGTAGGTGGGGCCTTTGATATTAAGACCACATATGGTTGGTTAGCTGCTACAACCTCATATGACTCAAGTTTACCTGCCTCAATTTTAAGTTCTTTGGGAGAAGCTTTTCTGTATGTTCCATGAACAGGTGGGGCATGTTGGACAGGGGCAAGAGAAAAGAAAGAAGAGTGTGGTGTTGTGGTTAGAATGTCAGAGTAGAATCTGGGAGACCATGGTTTGAATCCCTACTTGGTGATGAAACTCAGTGGGTGGTATTGGGCCAGTCACTGCCTCACAGGCTAACTGACCCCAAAGGGTTGCTTTGGGAATTAAAAGAGGTGGCGCAGAACCATGAATGCCACTTTGAGGCCCTTGGAGAAAAAGCTTGGATGCAAATGCAATTTTTTAAAAGGTTTTTTTTAATTGCTGTTCTGAGGTTTAGGAGCACCCCTTTCCGGAGATGCTCATTTAATTCCCCCTCGGTAAATCATGGGCAGTCAAGGTGGTGTCCTGGACTTTCCTTGAACCTACTGGTATCTATTTGTGCTGGAAGGATGCAATTTATGGCATATAAGAAGCCATACTTGGAACCTGAGTACATAGCAGCCATTACCAACCTCGTGCCTTCTAGGTGTTTCGTGCAGCTATAGAGCTGCTGATGGGAGATTGCCTTACCTCATATGCTAAGGTTACCAGATTTTTTTTCAAAGAATCTGGGGACTCTGTTTTTCTAGAAAAGAGAGGAAAAAAATTATTTAAAAAAGTTATTTAAAATAATAATACAGTAATTAAGAAGTAATATATTATCTTTTGTGGTCTCCTCTGTCGCGCAGCCTTCCTCTGGGCCCCGGCCTGCTCTCTTGGAGCACTAGCTGCCATGGAGTAGGCTCGGGTCAGGCCTGGGCTCAGCCACATGTCCTTGCCCTCCCGGTGCTCTCCTACCTCCCCTCCTCAGTGGTGGTGGCGGTGGCAGTGGTGCGGCAAGGTCCGGGCTCCCATCTTTTTTCTCCTTCCTCTTTCTCTCTCTTCCTCCTCCTCCTTCCTGCTTCGGCTCCAGGGTTTTCCTGGCCCAGGGGCGTCTCAGCCATAGAGGCTACTGGTGCAAGGCGCCACGGCACAAAGTTCTGGAGGGCGCTGGAGGGCGCCTCCACCATGCTGCGCCATGCCTCCTCTATGCTGGAGTAGCCGCCCTGAAGCCCCACTGGCACCACCCCCCTCGTTTGCCTCTTCTTGGGTTGCAGGCGCCGTTGCAGGGAAGCCAGCCGCGAGCCTCCCATTGGCACGGCAGCCAGGGCTCCCTGGAGCTGCATGCAGGGAGCTCCCTCCCGTGCCATGCAGCTGCTTCAGCGAGTCTGGCGTTGCCGGTCCTGCCTGCAGCGGGCGAGAAGCAGAAGGCACGGCATAGTGTCATCGGGGGGGGGGGAGCGGCCATACATTCATTCGCTGTGCACCCCCAAAAGCCCAGCCCAGTGTTTGAGAGCTCCTGCCTCTTTAAGAGCCTTTTGGCTGCATTCCAGAGGAGGAGGGTGGCGGAGTGTGTGTGTGTGTTTGTGTGTGTAGGACAGTGTATGCCTTTGTCAAGCTATGCAAGGCTTTTCTATTCTGGAAAGAATTTGTGGGGGTGGATCAGCGGCACCTCAGAGGTGTGCAAGGCGCAGTTGCTCAAACGAAGCGTGTTTGTATGCGCACACATCCCCAAGGCAGCGTGCGGCTCTGGCTTTCCGGCTGGGAAAGGGGGGCGTGGGGTGCCGGAGGGATCTCTGAACCACGGCGCTGGATAGGCTTAAGGCGGCCCTGTCCTGGCCCTGGAGCACCGCTAGGCAGTCAGCCGGGTGGCCGGGTGCTCTCGTTCCCAGCTCTATTTGGGTGGGGGGGGGCAGTGGCAGTGGCAGTCTCAGCAGCTCGGAGCTAGCCTGGTAGCGCAGTGGGCTCTGGCTGGCTTCAGGCGCTGCTCACTGCCATGGTGCCTGCCATTTTGCCTCGCCAGAAGTCCCCATATGGTGTGTCTTGTGCCATTGAACCGATCACACAACATTCATTCCCTACTAATAAATCTCCAACACTTAAAATATAAATCCAGGGACATTACATGAAATCCGGGGACATTCCAGGGACGGATTTTGTATGGGGACAGATTTGTAAATCCGGGGACTGTCCCCGGGAAATGGGGACATCTGGTAACCATATCATATGCCCACTTGACCTCTTCGCTCTGTGGAACTGGCATTGCTACAGGTGCCACATAATACTTGTAATACTCATTTCACATTTGTAAGAAATCCATCTTTTAGTGTGGCAGCACCCACAGTTTGGAACTCTCTGCCTATTGACATCTGTCAGGCACCTGATTAGTCTTTTTGGTATCTGCTAAAACATTTACGGTATGTTTAGGCAAGCCTATCCAGACATATAGTGTGTTGACATGTGTTTTAATCTGATATTTAGGTTATCATTGACTTTAATTATTTTTTAAATGCATGAAATACTTGTTTTGTCTGTTTTTTTTCTTACTGATAATCTTAATTTTGTATTCTCTTTGTAAGCAGCTTTGTAGTTTCATTGCAATGAAGTGGTATCTAAATCTTGTGAAATAAACAAACAAATGGAAGCCCTAGCCCAAAATATCTGGAGATGCCAGGTCAATGAAGGCTGCTTATATACTTGCTGGGTGGGATATAAATTTAAATACGAATGAAGAAGCTGTGGTCTCCAAGTGAAGCAAACTGGCTTGGATGTTTCCACTGAATTTGCTTGTTTAGTTGTTTAAAGTTGAAAGTCCTTGAGAAAAAAAGTTAGGATGGACTGAATGAATGTTGATGCTTGTGAACAGCTGATCAAGCAAAACCAAGTCAAATTCAAAAGTGCTTTCTCTGCCCAGTTTCAAAGACACATTGTGAGACTGCAAGCCCCACTCATTCTAAGGTTATTGATTGAAATTATTCAGGTGAGGTCTTTGAATATCAGGCTCTGCAAGCTATCTTATTTAAAGTGCTTATAGCTGCTTGCAAAAGGAACAGGCTGGGTTTTTATAATAAACTGCTTCGAAGATGCAGGCATGCTGAATTGCTGAATTAGTTTAGCTGAATGAAGAGGGAAGATGTGCCAGATGTTGTGAGACCAACTACTAACAAAGGCTGAGATGGGTTGGTATAAGGAAGCAAAACAGCTTGGCCTGGACCCAGGTGAGGGTATCACTTGCCAATTGTGGAAAGATAATGTGAAGTCATCAAAGTATTATTTGGATAATAGATGAAGAAGTGACAGCTACTATGCAACATGAAACTTGTGAGTTTCAGCAATAAATTTGCTTACACTCAGAGCTGGTGTGAAACATTATCTCAGAGTGGTTTTGAACAGGACATTGAGGAAACTATTTTTAAGATGACCTGAATGGATGCTGGAGTCTCAGCTAGCACATCAGGATATGAAAATTAGAGAAGTTGGCTCAGTTTCAATCTTATCAACAGAATCAGATGGCATGTAATCTGTAATGACCTAATGGTGGTCTATCTGTGCTTGACCAACAGAAATGTTCAAAACCTTAGTCTCCTGTTGTAATCTTTACATTGCATTTCTGTTCGAGGGAATCCAGTTCCTATAATAAATTCTCTTATTATGTCTGGTGTCCTGGTGTAGCTGGCCTTGTTGTCTGACAACCTAGAATCTTGCCTTACAGTTTTAAAGAGCTGTCCCCAGTTAGCTATCTCAATTTCACTAATCTCACACATTCAGAGAGGTCACCCTAAATTAAAATCCTTCACACACTGGCACCCTTTGTTGAATAATAGCTAGCCTGTTCTTTAAAAAAAATAGAATACATTCAATCCATGACCATCATGCTTCCCCGAGTACATGTTTCTTTGCGAGATGCAACAACTGTCATTGGAAACTGTGCTAATTGGCATCTACCTGTTGACATTTTGTCAACACAGTTGACTGTAAATTCAGAAAGGTATTTATCCTTCTTTTTATGAGGCAACTGGCTTCATAAGGGTTAGAGAGGGGGAAAGAAAATGTCCTTTAAGACACAGCAATGTCTGGTCAAAATATATTTTGTTTGTCCTTAACATCTAAGCAAAAGCTTTTACAGTATCAACTAAGAGCAGGTTCCTACAAATAAGGGCATTGCTTGATTTCTCATCTCTTGAAGCTGCATTTGTGAATAAAAAAAAGCTTTCTTTTTAAGTGCTATAAAAGATCATGAGAAATAGACTAATTCATGGAGGATAAGGCTAATCCTGATGGATACATTGTACCTCCACAGTTCGAGGGGGTATGATTTTGAATACCAGTTGCTGGAAACCATAGGAGGTGAGAATGCTGTTGTGCTCAGATCCTGTCTATGGGCTTTCAACAGACATCTGTTTGGCAACTGTGAGAACAGGATGCTGGATTAGGTGAGCCACTGGCCAGATCTGTTCGGGGTCTTCTTATATTCTTATCTCCAGTTACTCATTCAGACATGCAAGTTGTCACCTGATGACATGTCAGTTGAGAACTTGCCTAGACATTGCATCTATATTTCCCATGGTGTTCTAATTTTTCAGTGGCTGGGGAAATGTAGAGGGAATCCTTGATGAAAGTCTGATAAAAGCTCCCCCCCATAACCTCCATAACCTCTTATAAATAGTAGTTGATGGAGTATCACAGAATACTTGAGGTGCATATTTCTTTAGGTCATCTGTATTTCAAATACTTCCTTCCTTCCCTGGCTGCATTGCTGATTAGAGTTCACTGTTAATTCACCATTGCTATGGAACATGGGGAACATGGGTATCTAGAAATTGCTAGACTTCCATTATCACTGACCATTGACCATGCTGGCTGGGGTTGATGGGAGCTGGAGTTCAGTAATATCTGGAGGGCCACAGGTTCTCCATTGCTGGCATAGTGAGTTTCCTATAGAGATTTCTGGCAAAGGCAAGGAAAGTTATGCAGTAAGTTCAGTGGGGATGGGAAATGTGTGATGAGCGTGATAAATGCATTTCTAATGTTCTGAGGAGTATATGAAAAAACACTGCTCTAAAAAGAATATGTTGATATGCTTGGATTAAGTATGTAAAGTATAAGCGAGAATAAATGGATATAAGATGTATTATCCAAAGAATGCAATGACAATATTCAAATTTGAACTAAAGGAAGTTGAGTTGTGGTGAAGTCACGAGGGTGTGTAGGGTTTATGTTTGTAGTGTACAGTGTATATGTTTGTTTGTTTTTTGGTTGATTTTGTATCCGTATTTGTTTGTTTATTTTACTTTTATTTTCTGTATCATTTATCAAGAAACAAATAGAGGTGGTTCCCCCCCTAAAAAAGATAAATGGCATATCCAGACTGTCTCTGAGTAATATATATACATATGCAGCCCGGTTTTGTGATATAATAATAAACCAAAGAGAGTTGCCAAGTTTCGGGGTGGCCCATAGGAAACAATCACTGGGAATAAGTTGTGTCTGAACTTTGCAGTCAGAGCAGCTCATCCCCTAGTTGGTCCTTGCTAGGCCTATGGAGGAAACCATGCTGTCATGCTTCCCCATACAATGCAGTCAGGGGAGATTAACACAATTCAGGCAAGTTAGGAGCAGATGAATCAATGGAGTGAGCATTTGCAGAACTTGATAGTTTTTTACACATTCCTCTTCCCTATTCCAATAAAGCTCAAAGAAGACTTTAATTATTCGTCTGACATGCAACTTCCTAATAAAGTAGATTTACTGGGAACAGCATCAGTTCCGTTCCATGATCTTACATTGATTACATTTTCAGAGAGGAGATATGTAGATTAAAGACATTAACCTTCAGCCAGTCCTCTTTCCCGGTCATTTGCTGTTAAGGACCTTTTAAAAGAATGGAACCCTGCATGAAAAATAAACTGTGACCGAGGAATGGAAGTTGAATAAAGAGAGCTATGTTATGGACTATGCTGAGAAATTCAAGGTTAGGGGAGGAGCAAAACATACAGAATGAAGGTGTTGTCACTGTTTCTTGGAACACAAGACATTGCCTTAGACCAGTGTTTCTCAACCTTGTGTCCCCAGCTGTTGCTGGACTACAATTCCTATCAACCCTAGCTAGCAAAACCAGTAGTCAAGAGTGATGGGAGATATAGGTCCAACAACAGCTGGGGACACAAGGTTGAGAAACACTGCCTTAGACCAAGGCAGATTTCTGGATCATCTGTTATTGTGCAGTAGCTCTCCAGAGTTTCAGATCAGAGTCTTTCTTGCCCTACCTGGAGATGCCAGGGATTGAATCAGGGTTCTTCGAAAAAAGAATTGATTTTCCCCTTCCAATGAGACACAAAAGTATCATGGAGCACGAAAGGCAGCAAGAGGACACAAAAAGCCAACTGCAACTGCTGCTGCTGATAACCCTAAAGTCTCAGGTCACATCTTTGGTCCTCCAGATGTTGTTGAACTACAGCTCCCACCAGCCCTTGCATCAGGAATAATGGGAGTTGTAGTTCAGCGACATCTGCAAGGACAAAGATTTCTCACACCTGGGCTAGGAATTTCAAGGACTATTTGAGGAGTGGACAACCTTCAGTTTGTTGCAATGTTGCTCCCTTCAGCTCAAGCCAATGTGGTCCATGGGTAGGGATGATAGAAATTGTAGTGTACAGCATTTGGAGGGCCACAGGCTTCCTATCCCTTGACTATTCTCTAATTGAGACTGAAAACCTTTACACCGTACACTGAGTTTCTGGAATGGATTGCTTTGGTTTATTATTTTGTTTTCATTCAATTGCTGCCAGCCACCTGATGCCAGGACAGAAAGTATGAGGCATAAATCTTCTAATAAATAGAAAGCAGTTCAAAGCAATTTGATCTTGGGGGTAGCATCATGGCAAACAGGATGAGCTGTGCAATGACATGTTCCAATCTTCCCTGAGCAATAAACCCACATGTTAGTTTAAAACAAGGCTTTCCAGAATCAAGAACCTTGCTCACAAAATGGGAATAATAATGCTTTGAAAGACATTTCTTTCTTTTAAATTGATTTAATTTGCCAACCTTTTCCTCTGTCTGGTCATGACCTTGACAAAAATTACATGAATGGCTTCCGATTTATCTAGGGATGCAAATGACATTAAGTTGCTTCAGTGGACTTGTAAAATTGTGAAGTGTAATGTTGAGTTCAGTAAACCCAATCAGGAAGTATATGAAACATATAAGCCATCTTTATATTCATTATTTTTGCTATCCTAATAGAATCATAGAAATGTAGAGTTGGATGGGACCCTGGGGATCATCAACATGTAAAGCACATCGACATGGCTCCCCCTCCCAGAATCTAGCTGCAATTCCCAGCACCCTTAACTAACTACAGTTCCCAGGATTCTTCGGGGGAAGTAACATGCTTTAAATGTATGGCATGAATGTAATCCGTCTAAGAAGGCCCTTGGTGCTTTCCCCTATTTTTTTAGTAATGGCAAGGTGGATGGCTACAGATAGACTATAAAAGGGGGATTACGTTGATTAAGTCTGAACTCAGAGCTGGTCACAGTAATTCAGCCAAGGAGATCCATGTATGCAGTCAATGTTGATGAATATGAGTCTTTGACAGGGAAGAGGAGCAGAGCAGGTGCTCTGCATTTATAAGACCCCATGTTCAATCCCTGGCATCTCCAGGTAGTCTACTAAAGACTCCAGGTAGGGGAGTCACGGTCAATCAGTGTAGACCAGCTATCCACAACATGATGTCATCTAGATCATGTTGGGAATAGCTGGTCTATACTGACCAGATATTGTAAACTAGGAGTCAGCAAACTTCAGCCTTGTTAGATCTACTTCGTTTGTTTACTAGAACCCCAACTACAGCCAAGGGGAAAGCACATATAGTAAGAATCAAAGAACAGGGTGCCTCTGAGCACAGAAGCTAGCAATTTGTTTTCAGTATGAGGACTGAACTGAGCTCATGCTCAGTTCCCCTCACCCAATTTAGGAGGTGAATGTGATTTTGTTGCTGCTATCAAAATACTGAGAACCATTGCTGATCTACTGTAGATTTAGCCAGAGATCTACCAGTAGATCCCGATCTAGCTTCTGCTTACCCCTGGTGTAGACAACAATTCCCATCATCCCTGACCATTGGCCATGTTGGTTAGGGCAGATAGGAGTAGGAGTCCAAATAATCTGGAGGTCACCCTGGTTGGAGAAGGAGGGTATAGACTATAATGGGCTAGATAGACCAATGGCTTGATTTATTATGCTTAATATATTTACAAGGTCCCTGCTGAACTTAATGCATGCATGGGAATAGACGTCTACAGCTATGCATACGCAAACATACTTGGGCCTCTGGTTGTGTATGCAGATCTAGTTTTGTAAAGTTTCAAAATGGAAGTTCATTTAATAAATTGTTGCTAGAACAATGGCATTTGGATTTAAGAATGGCTTCCGTATGGCATCCCCCTGGAATTGTTTGATTCTTTAAATAAAAAGTTTATTTCCCTTGCAAGAAAAAAAAGAGTGTGCTCTAAAAGGAACTATCTTTTTAATTGCTGTTTCTCTCTCAAATGGCTTGATGCTGAATCTTTGATTTACTACCTTCATAAGCGTGGACAGCATGGGGAGTTTGAATTTTCATGTTTGTTCTACGGTTTTTATTAAATATGAATGTGATGTTGCCACAGGGGGGGGGGGAGAGTTAAATCAGTGTAAATTTGTTGCACTTTTACTTAATTATGCATTGGGAAGAACCCATGATTAATCAAGTAATCTTAAAAGCAGCTTGTAGGCCAGTGGTATAATGAAATATATACTTTTGGGGTGGTGGAGAAAAGAAGCCTGAATTCTAGCCCCCGCCAGTAGTGGTGCCTTAATAATTAATAAATCTATCAAGATCAAATATACCCCTCTACTAATTCTAGTCAAGAAGATTCTTTAAACTGAGTGGGGAATCATAACAGAAAATAAACCTCCCCCCTCTTCATTTTTGCCATGGGTACTCAATTTAGGTTTAAAAGCCAGCTCTTGCTTTTGACATGAATAAAGTCTAATTAAGGTTTTACCAAGAAAAAAATGCTTTTATGTGTAGGAAGGGAAAAAAAGAGGCAATTCTTGGCCTCTTTGCCAGGAATAAGAAGGCAGAAAGGCAGAATATAACAAGGTCTGTCTAGCTGTAATGAGTCTTGTCAAAATGTCCATTTATTGTCTTCAATTAAAACTGTATGTAAATGTTGGCACGGAAAGGGCATAGATGGTTCACTTCCTGAAAGTTAATTTTGCAGGGCTTCTTCTTTAATTACTTCTTGTCGAGACATTCTTCACTGAGTGAGTATGAATGAGCATTGGTAATGTCTAGCTGGATTTGGCCATAGGTACATTAGTCCAGCAATCCAACACGATGTCAACCAGAGAAGAGAACAGGGAACTGGTACTCTAAGAAATTTCAAAGTGCTCACTGATTGTGTGAAATGCCCACCAGCTCAGTGGTAGAGCTTTGCCCATATAAGGTCTGAAGTTCAATCCTTCACATCTTCAGGTAGGGCTCAAAAAACTCCTTCCTGAAACCAAGAAGAGCAGTTGCTAGTCAGCCGGGCTCATCCATATTTCCTTTTGTGCCAGTGCTGGATTGCCAAATAGGCAGAGTAGGCATCAGCCTATGGGTCCCATGCCTCTTACAGGCCCCACAACAATGGATCAAAATAATATTGATTTGATCATGGAAGAAAATTGCATTCAAGCTTTCTTAATTCAACGTTATCCCACTAGAGTGCACCCATGAGAAACCTCCAGGTATTAAGCTTTCTGTGAGTTAATGTGTCATGAACTCCCACTGACTCCAGATTGCCTAAGGGTCTCCATAGAGTTTAATCCAGCATTGTTTTGTGCCACATCCAAATGCATTTTTTTTTTGGTCCTGGAGCTTTCAGTGGGAAAACCAGCATTTCTCCACTAAATTGGAGCAAAAGGCAATCAGGTTTCAATGGTAAAATACAGGTTTTCCTGGGGAAAGCACCGGGACCAAACACACACCTGTTCAGACACAGTTCCACAAAAGGAAGCCTGATGAAAAGTTTGGATGGAAGTCTGGAAGTTGTCAGCACTGGACATGATGAAACTGTGGTGTAGCCAATGTGAGAGCCAGTGTGGTGTAGTGGTTAAGAGCGGTAGACTCGTAATCTGGGGAACCGGGTTCACTTCTCCACTTCTCCACATGCAGCTGCTGGGTGACCTTGGGCTAGTCACACTTCTTTGAAGTATCTCAGCCCCACCCACCTCACAGGGTGTCTGTTGTGGGGGAGGAGGGGAAAGGAGATAAAGTGGGTAGTGATAAAGCGGGATATCAAATACAAAATCTTCTTCTTCTTCTGTGGTCTGACTCAATGTAAGGCAGCTTTCTACTTTCCTAAATCCCTTTAGAGAGGGACTGCTGCTTGGCAGAACATCTGCTATGCGTGCAGAAGGTTCCAGGTTCAATCCCTGGCTTCTCTAGGTGGTGGTATGAATCTCAATTGTCTGAAACCTTGGAGAACAACTCCCAGTGGGCAATACGGAGCTAGCTGGACTGGTGGTCTGATTCTGTGGAAGATAGCTTCCTTTGCTCCTATCCATTGTTAGGTGCCTGCACATAGGCAGAGCTGGACAAGTACAAAGCTATTGGGGGAAGATCAGGACAAGCGCTTTTTTTTTTTTAAGGGAGTGAAGGGTATGCAATCACACAAGCAGAGTAAGCAAAGGACAACTCTGTTGCAAAAGACAAGGCATGAGCTATGGCACCCTGATCCACATCTTACTCATCATGATTAATCCAGTTTTGACGTACAGAAAGATGAGGGGATTTTGCAAAGCGGTTGCAATAATTCATATGTCTTTTCCCTCTATGGCAAGCAGCCATGTTGTACATTAGCAGCAGCTTCCAGTAGCCAAAGATGGAATTAGATATGGTCTGAGTGTAAAATTATTATATCCTACATCTGCTTTCATTGATGAAGTTGGGAGCTCCATAGTGCAGAAACCTCAACTACAAGTGCAGTCTGATACATTATTAAAAAGCATTGCCTGCATGGCAATTAATAAATGTACCCAAGGAATGGGAAACTCTTATCACCAATATTCATATTCCCTTCTGAGCGGTATTCTAAGAGCTGCATGCAAGTGATGGGCAGGGCCAGAAGCAATAGTGGATGAAGCCATGAATGCCAACACTGCCTTTGCACAGTGGGCTAGTATCTACACCCCTCCCTCTATCCCTCATCCAGAGAAGCAGGAAGCATGGCCAGAGTTCAAGGACACATTCCAGCCAGGCAAAAACACTCAAGGAGGACTGGTGAGGTGTGTGGCATCTGGGTAGTTGCAAGGACCAGATAGAGATGGTTGGAGGGCTGCATGGGACTCCTGGGCCTGAGCTCCCATCCCCACATGGATCCCTGTGCTATCTGAAGACATTCCTGAATCCTGCTGCCTGTCTTCTCTCATTTGGACATGACACTTCGGCACCTAGATAGCCAATGCAGTGTTCTTTAGATGTTGTTGGACCACATATCCCCCTGGTCATTGGCCATGCTGGTTGGTGGGGTAGGCAGGAGTTGCAGTTCAACAACATCTGGAGCTCTGTCCCACAAACATTGTTACCACTTCTTTCCTCCCAGTATCAGCCATGAAAGGCTGACACTTCACTGTACTCAATGGTAGGGCTGGCTCTGGTCCATTTATATACATGCATGCAGAGGCTGCTCCTCCTTTTCCCATAACTCAGAGATGGCAGGTATATAGACAGTGACAGATATGAACTCCCTGATGGAGGCATCAGCCTTGTCAGGTATTTGTTGATGCTGGCCCTTGATCCCTCAAGCTTTCAACAACTTTAAAAACCATTCTTTGAAGGCTGCCTCCTTCATTTTTAGCAATAAGCAGTTGTACACTGCGCCCTCCTGGTCTATCTTTCCTGTGCTCCATTGGTCCAGTGTACATTAGCAAATCAGATGATTGATTTACTTCTTACAAGGTAAAATGACTGGATGTTGTCCAGGAGGAAATGATTGATCTAAGGAATGACACAAGTCTCTCTCTCTCTCTCTCTCTCTCTCTCTTTCTCTCTCTCGTGTGTGTTGTGGTAGAGTGCAGAATGTTCCAAGTGCTGTACAAGCAAGGATTGTTTTTAAATAGTCAAATGGCAAAGAGCTTTTTCTTATGCGGTTATTTAATGATACTGGAGTGCTCTTTCAGGCGTTTGAAAAATAATATACTTTCAAGATTCTTGAGCAGATGAGGAAAAAGAAAGGCAGACGGACAGATAGAAGGATGTCACTGGGGTAGCCTGCCACGTACCCTCCAACATTTCTCCAATGAAAATAGGGATGTCCTAAGGAAAAGCGGGACATTCCAGGATCAAATCAGAAACAGGGATGGCTTCTGTAAAACTGGAACTGTCCCTGGAAAATAGGGACACTTTGAAGGTCTGGCCTACCAGGTGAATGAACTGTGTACCATATTTTTTGGCTCTGGATTGGTTTGTTTGTTTGTTTAAAAATAGGGTTAGTTGCCGGTCAGTAACACCGACAGGGTGGCTTACAACACTGTACTAAACAGAGGTGTTCACCCTGGTGTTTAAAACACCACAAGACTTGAAATCTGATATCTGAAAATCATCAAGTGAAGGGCTGCAGTTTTGAGGTAGAGCATCTGTTTCGCATCCAGAGGGTCCCAGGTTCAATCCCCAGCATCTCCAGGTATGACTGGGAAAGAAACTCTGAAATCTTGGAAAAACCACTGCATCCTGGCTCATGTCTTGCCTGTGATGACAGAGACACTTACTTTATGAGGCAGAAAAGAGTTACAGGCCCAGCAACAGATGATGAGTCCCAGAAGCTGCTACATTTGGGATAGATGGACGGGAAAGGTGGGGGCAACCAGGATAGAAATAGTGGTCCATGTTTAAGTATTCCAAGATCAAGGCAAAGAGTTCAGATGTGTGTGGAAGCAATGGAGTTGTCCCAACAGGTTTGGTACCTTCTGCCACTCTTTTAAGGATAGGTCAGGTCCTTGAGAGACTCATGTGCACTGTGAGACTGTGGAGCATGCATAAGTGCAATGCCTTTGGTAAGATGTGTCTGTTCCCAGTGATGGGAGAACAGGCCTCTAGTGATTGGCTGATGCCTTCTTCCTTTTATGCACTCTTTTCCCTGGGGGGGGGGGTAGGTGTGGGACCTGCTTCCCAAGTCAGGGCAGCTATATCCTGGGATGGATAAGTACTTGATTCCTCCAACCTCTGTTGCCCAGTCTCACCCCCTCCTTGTCCATCTCTGCGTACAACACTCCTAAGCCCAACAACACATTGGGACTCACCTTCGGTCAGTGTGGACCAATATGTCTGACTCAGGATAAGGCAGCTTCCTGCATTCCTGTGAAGAACACAAGCATATGAACAACCTCTCAGCCATGAGCTCACTCAGTGGTCTAAGGCAATTCACTTTCAGTATTGGGGCTCCCATCGGCAACCCATCCCATGAGGATGACAATAATTCCCATGTTCAGGTGACAAGTGCTGCTGCTTATGTAGCGAAACGGCACCATTCATGTTGAAGAGGGAGGTATCAGAAGGCTTTGGTGGGTGACTGCAAGTGTTTGCAGAAGTGCAGAAAAAAAGTAGAAAGAAAACCTAAAGAGAGGCATACTGACTATACTGGTTGAGGTTACTGGGAGTTATCCAGCTCTGGTTCAGTGTAAGGCATCCTGCCACCCTTCTTATAGAGTCAACATTGTAGATCAGCGGTGGGAAACCTCTGGCCCAGGGACCAAATATGACCCCCCAGGCCTATTTGGCCCTGCGCACTCTCCCTAGGCTTTGTCCCCTTGTAGGTCATACCCCTTTTGCCTCCACTCCATGTCCCATTGAGTGTTTTGTCTTTGAATTTTGATGATGCCTTTCTTTGCCTGGTTAGAGTACGGAGGGATGGTAGTGTCAGTATGACATATTTTGCTCTACCCAGCTTTGCCACTGGCATGTGGCCTCCAAAAGGTTGCTCAACAAGAGGGAAGGCGGCCCCTGGGATGAAAATTATTTCCGCCCCACCTTGCATTTTTATCTAGAGTTTGCTTCTTTATGTATGTGTAATTTGGGTTTGCTTTCCCCTCTGTATTTAAAAACACTTTGCCCAACTTCTGCAATCTGGTTGGTAAATATTTCGCTCCAGCATCTGTAGTTTGAGCGCCTTTGATTTGATTAAGTGTGCAATGGTTTATTTGGCCAACAACATTTTGATTATTTCGAGCCTGGCAATTGTGTTCCTATTTAATTTCCTCCAGCGGCGGTGGAATAATGGAGAAGCATCGCTGCAGTGGTTGATTTCTTGGCTGTAGCACCCCAAAGCACAAAGGGAAATGAAGTGTGATGGGAGGGTGGTGAAGCCTGAAGATGCTTCATTGTCATCAGAAGGGGCAGCTTTTCAGATTTTCTTTATAGCTGGCATGAACTGGGCTGAAAGCTGAAGTTACAAGATAAAATAACAGAGAACCAACTTAGGCTGTTCTGATGCCCTCTGCATACAAATTGGGATTGAAATGTCAGTGTGTGGATGTGTTAGAGGTTTGAGCTGAGCTGTAGGAACTCAGAAACAGGATGGTTGCCTGCTGGTAGGAATGGAGGACAAATGAGATTCACTTTGTATCTAAAGGTGAACCTAATTCACAATTTCTGATGCACTGCGCATATCAAAACACAGCCACCCTTTGAAAGTTGCACTTAATCCACATTTCCCAGTGCAGTCTTCCTGCCAAGTTACGTGTACAGAAACATTATATATGAAGTGTACATACAACAGTGTATGTTAATGAACGATTAATTTTCATGAGGACTCTTTTTTTAAAAATCAAATCAAATCACATTCAGATGTGGAAATGTGGAGCACTGAACTTAATTTTGGAAAAATGAGAAACTGAGAGAAAACCAAATTGACAGATTCATCCATCCCTGTCTCAAGGATGCTACTTCAAACCAGTACTTTGAATCAGGCCCAGAAACTTACTGGAAGTCAGTAAGTCGGCAGAGAGAATAGGTAATGGTGGTAGCATCTTTCATTGGACCAATTAACCTTGGACACAGTAAATGGAGTTTAATATGTTCCATCTCTTGACTTTTTCTAAGGTTTTGTAGAAGTGGGAAATGTGATTGTAACTGCAATTACAGACCAACACTTTTCTCCAAATCCTACCTTAGCCCTACTATCTTTGGACATAGACTTAGGCTCCACCCTGCACAACAGAGAACTAGTAGTAGTAGTAGTAGAAGAAGAGTTTGGATTTGATATCCCACTTTATCACTACTCAAAGGAGTCTCAAAGCGGCTAACATTCTCCTTCCCTTCCTCCCCTACAACAAACATTCTGTGAGGTGAGTGGGGCTGAGAGACTTCAGAGAAGTGTGACTAGCCCAAGGTCACCCAGCAGCTGCATGTGGAGGAGCGGAGACGCGAACCTGGTCCCCCAGATTACGAGTCTACCGCTCTTAACCACTACACCACACTGGCTCCCTAGTAAGCTTCTTACCAGCTGCAGCACAATCAGTGATAGCTCAGCAATGGAAGAACCAGACTGAAATACCCATGAACATTAGGGAAAAATAATATCAGGGATATAGCCAGGGCCGTCTTGAGCAGATCGCGCGCCCTGGTGCTGAGGGGCGGAGATCGCTCCGCCGCCCGCCCCACCCTCGCAGGGCGCAATTGGTTTCCACACGGCTTCGCCACGCAGCGCCCTCCTTGCCAGGCCGGCGCCCAGCTTACCAGCCCCGCGCCATGGTGTGCTGCGCCACCGGGGGTCTACGAAGAGCCGGCCCTGGATATAGCAATATCTGAGCATCTCACCAGACACAGGAAGGCAATTAAAGGCTTAACCAATAGAGACATCTTCCAAGAAACATGGACCCCTTTCTTTAACTCTGTTAATGACCAAAATCAAGACCTTATACCAACCACTCAGTATTCTCAGTGGAGGAGTTAAGTAATATGTTTGAATGTTGAATGTGTAAGTGTATGTCTAGAGACAATGGATAAAACATATAAAAAAATTAAAAAATTGTCCAGTAGCACCTTAGAGACCAACTAAGTTTGTTCTTGGTATAAGCTTTTGTGTGCATGCACACTTCTGCATGTACACAAAAGCTTATACCAAGAACAAACTTAGTTGGTCTCTAAGATGCTACTGGACAATTATATATATATATATATATATATATATATATATATATATATATATATATATATATATATAATCTCGACTGTGTCAGACCAACACGGCTACCTACCTGAATGGATAAAACAAACACTGTTAGATGTGCTGTTGCATAAGTGTTTAATGGTTATTGTATCTGTATTTGTTTAAAAACCAATAAAAATTGTTTGAAAAAGAAGTAACATGAAAAAGCAAGTCAACTTGTTAGGCCAGGACTGGGGAAGCTTTGATCCTCAGATTATTTTAAACTCCAACTCCCATCAGCTCCAGACTATAGTAAAGGATGATAGGAGTTGTAGTTCAACATCTGGTGGGTCTCAGGTTCCCCACTTCAAGGTTAGGCCATATTTATTTTTTTAAGAGTTTAGATCCTCTCCACTTCTAACAATCAGAGGTAAATCTGGCTATATATTATAAGAACCATGACCATGCTGCTGTTTTGAACTGAAAATCTATAAACCCCTATCAGGAAGTGTGGGTATTTATGTCCATTATTTCCTCATTCTCTGAATCTATTTAAACAACTGTGCAGTTTGTTGTCCCTGAACTCTACACAATACGCACTCAAGACTGTTCGTGGGCAGCAGCAAAGAAAATAATTGTTTCCGAGGGAGAAAGATTGAATGAACATTCATTGTCTGAAGAATGGAATAAGTAAAGACACTGGCATTGGGTACAATGCATTCAATCGCCATTTCTTAAACTGCCATTCAGGGTTTATTGTAAATATCTCATTACTTACAGGAATAAATGTTTTCTTCTCTGATCTCCTGTGGTGTGGTGGTGTTTGAAGAAAAATGACCCATGCAACCTTTCTTTTCCAGAAAATTGGCTACACGGCCATTTGCCTTTATTTATTTTTTGTATTAATAGAGTTGTGTCTGATTATAAATCAGAACAGCTTTGTCCTTAGCTCATTTTTCCAAAGTAAATAAATAAAAAACCATTGCAAACAGCACATTACTTGATAAGTATCTTGAATGTTCTCTTTATGAAATATGTGCTATTACTAGTGTTTCGTGCTTAAGACGTCCAAACTTAGGGTCATATTTTCTTACCTCAAACTTGTATTGGAGGAAATCCTAACAATCTAAATCTCAATTCATTTCCTTCCTGTGAAGTAAATATACTGGGACCTACAACTTATGAAAGAGAAAAGCTATGAGTGACAAAAGACCCAGGGCAACCACCCAAAATGGGTGTCCCTGTATCAAGATTCCCTATCCCGAAATGTAATGTGTAATTCAGATGCTGCCAACATGGCTCCCATGGGTAGATGCAATAGCAACTGCACAATGCCCCAATAAACAGGGCTGTGCAATCCCCCTTGGTCTGATTCCAGGACTCCAGAACTCTGGTTCTCCGCTACCTCAAGTCAACTTTCTCATGCACATTCTTTTGGACCAACCTTACCCAACCTGGTGCCCTCCATCAGCCATGACCATCATGGATAATGGAATGGGATGATGGGAATTGTAGTCCAGCAGCTTCTGGAGCACACCAGGCTGGAGACGAATTCATTTAGAACAGGGGTGAGGAACCTGTGGTCTTCCTGATTCCCTTCACAGAGTTTCCAGAGTTTCCTAGGAATAAGAATTGATTGTTAAACCACTTTGGGAACTGTGGCTCCGTGAGAAGAATAGAGGGTCTCTAACAACTCTCAGCACCCTTAACAAGAACCTCAGGATTCTTTGGGCTTTATATGTATGGTGCGGATGGGACCGGAGTTGTTGGGATCTCACCCTGACCTCCTATGGGAGCACCTCTTTGTCCTGGCTTTTGACATTTGAGATGTGAATTTTAGAACCCACCTTATTTTTCTCATTTTAAGTTGTTTTAAACTGTTTTTAATATTGTGTAACGGATAGAAGGTCGGTGGTTCGAATCCCTGCGACAGGGTGAGCTCCCATTGCTCAGTCCCCGCTCCTGCCCACCTAGCAGTTTGAAAGCACGTCAAAGTGCAAGTAGATAAATAGGTACCGCTCTGGCAGGAAGGTAAACGGTGTTTCCGTGCACTGCTCTGGTTTCGCCAGAAGTGGCTTAGTCATGCTGGCCACATGACCTGGAAGCTGTCTGCGGACAAACGCCGGCTCCCTCGGCCTATAGAGCGAGATGAGTGCCGCGACCCCGAGTCGTCCGCGATTGGACCTAACGGTCAGGGGTCCCTTTACCTTTACCTAATTTGTATAACATTGTGTTTTAATATTAATGTTAATTTTTTAAGATAATTTTTTTTATTCATATGCTGACAGATAGACATACAAACGTATAACAATTAAAGATAAAAAGTGAAAAATTATAATAAAAAGATGTTAATACACAAAACATAAAAAACAATATTAACAATATTAACTAAAAGAAAAAAGATTAAAATATACACATATCTCAAAAATAAGCAATATATGTAACCAATTTTCATATCCATTTTCTTTGTTGACTTCATTTGTCTTCTATGCGGGTCTAATATCAACCTTAGTAATCTGTTTCCATTTGTCTACTTATTATCTCTCTTTGTAATTCTTTTTAATTATCTTTTTTCTAATCATATGTCAATTTGCAGAAGTTAATTAAAACAAGTCCAAGCAGTAATATGTGGGCATTGCTTTTTCAAATATTCGTTGTATTTCCCCCAATCTTTTTGAATTTTTTGCTTGTTTAATGTTAATTGTTGTAACCCACCCTGGGACCTTAAGGTGAAGAGTGGGTAATAAGTAATACAGTAATAATAGCAATATGACATTGCCCAACTACACATTAAATTAGTTGTAGATAAGAACCCATTGCTTCCTGTTCTGCCCTATATTTGGTGTACGCAGCACTGTTTCCATTCCACTGCATTTTGTATTCTGCAAAAAACAAACAAAAACAAAACACCACAACAATCCTGCACTATTTATCTTGCTCTCTTGTTTGGTGAAATTATGTAACTTATGTAAAGAATTGCATATTGTATGTAAATCATGCAAGTTATGTTATTCCATCCTATTCCTTGCTTTCACTGCAAAGAAAATGCAATGCAAAAATGTAATGAAAGCAACAACAGTGAATTCTAATCATAGTTCCTGGATTAATTTCTCTTTTAGATTTGGGATGAATAACTGAACATTCTGTTTTTTCTTGGAATTCTCTGACATCCCTTGTAAAAATCAAGAAACAAGTGTGTGTGTGTGTGGGGGGGGGGGAATTGAGGTTTGATGAGGCCCTAATCTACTGAAGGTAATGGGGCCATTTGTATGTCCAGCTGTCCTTTGTCAACAACAAATTGTTGCTGTTTTTTGTGTTGAATATATGCTATATGGTAATTTATGGACCTAATAGGTATCTAAAGCCATTTGCACATAACAGAATATGTATTTTATCAAAGTAATTGTTGAACTGAAATACAATTAAGAAGAAGTATATTAATAGTGAAAAATTTGTAGGGTCCCCAAGAGAGTGGGGCCCCAAGCTATAGCTTTAGCTTATACGTAAATCTGGCTGTGTGTGTGTGTGTGTGTGTGTGTGTGTGTGTCTGAGAGAAAGGGAGAGGGAGAGAGAGAACGCCATCAGGGAAGGGAGAGAACAGCATTGGACTTTTTTGTTTCCACATCCCTCTATTTCTGATGTACAGGCATGAGTGCCACTTTTTATGTAGCAAAGATGGGCAGCACTTTCACACAAGGAGGATGTTTATGAACAGGCCTGAAGGAAAACCAGAAGCACAAAAAAACGGGGGGGGGGACCCTATGGGGGACCACTCTCCAACCCAGCCCAATTTGGACTGAGCATGCTCCATGGGCAGGAAATGCTGACTGACTTCGGTGTGTGTGTGAGAGAAAAGGAATGAAAACCAGCTGGGAGGCAGAATGGAATCCTGGAAGATGTCATGACTATCTGCTGGAAACCACTGGGGGAGGAAGAGGAGGCGAGGAGCGCACCAACCCTGGCAGCGCGATCCCAGTGGGGTGCCATCGCGGCTGCCTCCCTGCCTGTGCTTGGTGTCATGCCTCGCAGGTGGTGTGGCACGCCCCTGGGGCATCTGCCAGCCCTGCCGCCTGCTCTCCCCCCCCCCAGTGCCAGAGCATGAAGCTCCACCACTGCCAGGAACAGTGAAACATTTGGTTTCATCTCTCTCTCTCTCTCTCTCTCTCTCTCTCTCTCTCTCTCTCTCTCTCTCTCTCTCAAGCAGGGGAAATAGGATGAAACCCTTGTACTTCTCTATCCTCTTCCCCAAAATGTCATAACATATAAAGCTGCTCAGGGCTCAGCTAGGAATAGCAGCAAATCCTTGACTCACGGAACTGCCCTAGTCTCATAGGAATTGTTTGTATGTGTGTGAATTCAAAAGCTAAAGGGAGAAGGGGATGTGGAGTGCACACAACCATCCTGTCCCTGTAGCCTATCTTGCCCGATGCTTTTCATCTTTGGACTGCAATGCTGGAAGTGACCTTGACACAGAGAAAAAGTCCTTGGGGAAAAGAGCTGTATAGTGGTAAACCTTAGGAAGGGTGGCACGTAGGATTGCATTCCACCCTCCCCTTTTGCTCTTAAACTGGATCTTTGCATTGTAAATGAGGCAATTTTCGTGTCTAAATGTACAGACCTTGGCCCACATGTATATCATTGGACTCATTCTTTCAATGCTCGCACAAGCCTTCTGCTCCCCACCTCACCGTGAATTCTTCGGCTTCATGTAACTCCTAGAGTTATCATGCTCCTGTGGTCTATGAGCTGACCGGTCAGTGTTTCCTATCTCTGTAAATTGGAGCCTGTTGCCTATTTCCTCATTAACAAGTGATGTCTATCGTTGCACATTTGCATTGTCTGGGTTTGGGAAGTAAATCTTTTAATGCGCTGACTTTTTATTTCTTCCTTCCTTCCCTGCCAGCATATAATATCATTTGCCTAGTGTTTGGATTTATTTATGTCCAAATGTTTGCCACTCTTGGAGCCAGGAATTAGCATTTTGTCACTGCACATTAGCACACTGTTCTTTTCAGAAACATCTCTGCCACGATTCCCACTAATCATGGACCGCTTGGGGAATTTCTCCTACCAGCGCCTGAGCCATTTAGTTTTATCAGCCTCCCAAGCTGTGTGGCTGTAATTCTCTCCACCATTTTTGTTTTGTATGATTTTTCTTCCTAGGCATGATTTCATTCAGTTGCTTTACTATGATGCCTGCCAGTGTTCTGCAAGCCTGTATATGATGTGGAATGCGACTGCATGTATGATTTGGATGAGGGACATGTAAACTAAGAACCTGTAGAACTCAGTTGATGCCACATGGATTTTGACTCTGAAAAGGGAGGAGATCCTGTAATGCAGTGGTTCTCAAAGGGTGTGGCAGTAGAGGATGGCAAGCAGGGGTGCCAACTTGAACAAAATATTGGGTGGGGGGCAGGTAAACCCCACCCCACATAATCTATCACAAGCTGTGGTACACATGCACCATTTGGATGGCAATGCCCATCAACTTTGACACCCCCTGCCCCCTCAAATAGTTTATTTGGAGTGGGGGTGCTGCTGAAGGGACCTCGGCCCCTAGGAGTTGGCTCCCATGATGGCAAGTGTGGCAGACATTCAAGGACAATAAATATTATATTTTGGGGATGATTCATGTTCTTATGTTGCTGCATTGTTTTATGCATTCTGGATGTCTCATGATAATATTATAAAGTAGTTGTGTTCTGTGTTATAAATCAAGCACCTCTGGGATTTCTTTTTGTTTTCCAATGCATTTTTATCCATTAAAAAGTCAGTGTGACATGAGCAATTCCCCACCCCCGGAAAGTGTGGTCCAGAGAAAAAAGTTTGAGAACCACTGCTTTAATGAATGATTTGGACGTGGGCTGTGCACCAACCATACATTTAAAGTGCATGGTGTCCCCACCAAAGACTCCTGGGAACTGTAGTTTACCCCTTAGAGAGTTACAATTCCCAGCACCATTAACAATCTAAAGTTCCCCAGGGTTCAGGAGGGGGGAAAGTCATCTGCTTTAAATGTATGATATGTACACAATCTTGGACTGCACTGACTTTAATGGGAGAAGTGTGTGTGTGTGTGTGTGTGTGTGTGTGTGTGTGTGTGTGTATGGAATTGTTACCACCGTCCCCCTTTCCTACCCAATGTGGCTTATGAAAGTTTAAGAATGCGCAATGCAAGAAAATACACACATTCTCACACACATTGCAAACTAATTTTAAAACAATTATAAAAGCTATGTGTTAGAACAGCAGCAATTTAGCAATTTAAAACCCAGTGACAACAACTGGCAGAATAAAATAAAATGCTATAAGCAGCCTCAAACAGAAAAAAAGCCTTCAGTAAATGCCTGGAGGTTAAAAGAGAACAGCTCTAGAGGATCGCCACAGGGAGATCATTGTGCAATTGTGATATGTGTCTGAGAAGTCATTATCTTCTAATCTCACCTGGGAGCGAGACTCTGAGATTAGAGGTCACAACATGAGTGAATCTGTTTTATGCTTGAGAGGCTTTCTTGCTGGCCTTGCCTTTCTGCAGTTCCTGCTTTGATATTTATCCCCCATTCCTTGGGTGTCAGATCCACTGTGGACTTGGCAGTTGCTGCCGCAAACCTGTGGGTATATCTAGCATATAGAGCCAGTGAAAGGAGCCTGCAGTCCTATAGATGTGGTTGGAATCTGTTAGTCAACGTTTCTTCATCTTCTTCTTCTTTGGCGATCACTCATAGCCGAGTAAGATTGTCTTCCATAAACACGGTTTTAACAATGGGTCCGTAAGTGACTGTAGAGGCCAATTCTGGATCCACACGTCCAGACATTGGTCTGGACATTGGTTTCCAGGCCAGAGTTGATCACGGTGTGGATTTGCCAAGCGTGCCTTCCTCTTAGCACGTTTCTCCCTTGCGTCCTGAGATCGAGTTTCCTCAAAGCCCATGACACCTTTGGTAAAGGCTGTTCTCCAACTGGAGCGCTCGCAGGCCAGTTTTTCCCAGTTGTCAGTGTTTATACTACATTTTTAAAGATTTGCCTTGAGACTGTCTTTAAAGCTCTTTTGTTGACCACCAGCATTACACTTTGCATTTTTAAGTTCGGAATAGAGTAGTTTCTCTGGAAGATGATCATCAGGCATCCGCACAACATGAGCAGTACAACGAAGTTGATGTTGAAGAATCATTGCTTCAACACTGGTGATCTTTGCTTCTTTTAGTACTCTGATATTAGTTTGCCTGTCTTCCCAAGTGATGTGTAAAAGTTTTTGGAGACACCGTTGATGGAATCTTTTGAGGAGTTGGAGATGGCGTTTATAAGTGGTCCATGTTTCACAAGCATATAGTAAGGTTGGTAGTAAAATAGCTTTGTAAACAAGCATTTTGGTTTCCTGCGAATGTCCTGGTCCTCGAACACTCTGCACTTCAGTCGGGAGAAAGCCACACTCGCAGAGCTCAGGCGATGCTGTATTTTGGCATCAACGTTGGCCCTTGTGGAAAGGTAACTGCCTAGGTAGGAGAAGTGATCAACATTTTCCAATGTTACACTACTGAGTTGGATTTGTGGTGCTGCAGAGGGGTTATTTTGTACTTGTTGGTGCAACACTTTGGTTTTTTGGATGTTGAGTGATAGGCCAAGCTTTTCATAAGCTTCTGCAAAGATATTTAGGATGGTTTGGAGGTCATCCTCTGAGTGTGCGCACACTATGTTGTCATCAGCATACTGAAGCTCTATGACGGAAGTTACGTTAACCTTACTTTTTGCTTTCAGCCTGCTCAGATTGAAGAGCTTTCCATCTGTTTGATATATGATTTCTACTCCGGTGGAGATTTAGGAATAATTAGTCAACGTTTAGGAATAATAGGACTCATACATCTATAATATCTAGAGGACCACATGTTCCCCATCTCTACTGAAGAGAGTTAGGTATAGATGCAAGGAGATTGGGGTCTCTCATGATGACCATGATGGAAATTCGACCAAATGCCATTTCCAAACGGGCTTTCATTGCATCCAGATTAGGCTACTGTAACACTCTCTGTGGTGGGGTGCAATTGGCCAGAGCCTGTACCAGACCATATAAGGCAGGCATGTCCAAAGTCTGTTTCGGGGGCCTAATCCCGTGTCAGTATATGTCCTAGGGTAAAATCCTAGAAAAAGCTCAACAACCTTGATCGGCCCTCACACATGTTCACTTCGTCAAATCTGGCCCTCTTTGAAAAAAGTTTGGGCACCCTTGATATGCAATGGTGCCCTATCTGTTTCCAGGTTCAATTTAAAGTGCTAGTGTTAACTCTTAAACACCCATAATACCTTGGGACCAGGTTATGCCATGGACTGCTTTCTCTGATTGGGCCATTGCCAGTACCTAGTAGGTGAGCAGCCCCTGATGCTGATGACCTCAAAAGAGAGCTGTTAAAACTGGCAAGGAAGCAGAGGTGACTAAGAGAGGTTTATAGCCTCACTGCCAGCCTTCCTCCTGGTCACCTGCTGGGTCATTATTTTTAGCTGCATCATCTTCCTCTTCCTGAGTAGGCCCTTGCATTCTTGGAGGTCTCTTGCAACACATTACTCATACACCACTTCTGGGTTTGAGACCTACGGGAGAATGAGAGATATATGGAGCTCAGAGCAGGGCTTGGGATGGACTCGGGGGGGGGGTTATCAGGGGACTAAGGTGAGACATCCATGGGGGAAAAGGCACTTTGGGCTGCTTTGGGACTTTGGGCTGCTTTCCTGGAATTCTGGCAAAGTTCTCTGTGGAATCCCATCCCTCTTCCTCGGAGGAGGTGTCACTGGGGGCTGGTCGTATCTATCTGGACCTGCTTGAGCTCTGTGATTCACTTCAGAATACACTCATAGAATAGGAAGAGACCCCTGATGGTCCAGCCCCCTAGTCCAACCCCCTGTAATGCAGGAATCTTTTGCCCATTGTGGGGCTTGAACCCATGACTCTGAGATTAAGAATCTTGTGCTCTGCTCTGTGCTGTCGGACTCTGAGCACTGAAAAGTTTTCACAAAGCTTTTAATGTTTGAATGCTGTCTTAAACAGCTTTAAGTTTAATTGATGCTGCTTTTAGCATTTATCGTGCATCTTTAATAATTTTATTTTGCTCATATAGCTTTATTGTTAACTTAAGTTTCTTGTATGCCACTTTGGGTATTGATACTGGAGAAAAGCAGGATATAATAATTGTTATTTTTGTTGCTTCTGCTGCTGTTGCATAACCCTGCCATAGGTTTATTGGGTGGTCAGAGACAAGTATTTGGACTTCTATTCACATGCAAACTGCAGTGAAGCATTCCATAGGGTTGTTGTGAGTGTGAACCTAAGAATTAATGTTGGACAGTGGTGGGGAATTGGTGGGTCTCCAGATGTTGCAGGACAACAGCTTCCATCACCTCAAACATGTTGGCTGAGGCTGATGGGTGTTGGAGTCCAACAACACATGGATGGTCACAGAGTCTCCACCACTGGCATACAACCATTTGGGCTCCTTTAGATAAGACACCACTAGAGGGGATTTAGAGACAAAGAAAGCTATTCATTAAATGGATGGCCATTGTCTCTGTCCATCAATGTGATTGATTACACCTTTTGTACCAAAGAACATTGCAGACAGAAATATCTGCTCGGAGCTTAGCTGTGAAGTCTTCTGTGAAATAATCTAAGATTTAACATTCCCCACCTTCCTGAGGCTACTGAACTTCTCTTTGGAAGGCAATGAAATCCAGGAAATATCAAAATGGCTAGACAGATTGGGAGGGAAGCAGTAGCAGCCTCCAGCTTGGCATTTAACAATAAAATGAATGAAACCAATCCAATTGGCCTTCTGGGTTTTGACAATCTTACACCTCAGGTGTGTGGATTTTGAAGTTTGTCAGATTAAAAAGTATAACATTTGATATATCTTGCAGTGCCTCATGTTGAACTGAACAATACATCTGTGTGCAACATACATTGCAGCTTTTTATTCTTTTATATTTTAAAAAGAAACCTTTTAATTTTTTGAGGTGCAGGGAGATTTAAAAAAATGAAGCGTCTTGTTGGAGCACACTGAGGCAACCCAGTTTAGTATTCTGTTTTCAACAGATGCCCCTGGAAAACTCACTTTCAGGACACAGTAACTTGTCACAGAGTGAGCTGGTCCATACACAGTTCAAAGGTGGAGTTAACTCTTGGTTAGAGAAACACAAGCTTCACAGACTTGGCTGGGGTTCAGGCCTAATGAGTACAACAGCTCATGCCCTGTAGGCCCCACTCCATGAAATCAGTTCTTGAGACTAAATTTCGTGCCTCCACATAGTCATCTAAGTCTCCTCCTCTGCAGGGCTTCTTGCAAGCAATCAGAGATTATGCCTGCATGCAGCCTCTTTGCTTTGCCCATTGCATTCCTCTCCTGGTTCTGAGAGTCAGGGGGGAGGGGAGCTTGTCACAGCAGGAAGGGTCACACCTGTGACTCTTCACCAGCCTGACTCACCTCTGCCTCTGCTTCTGAACTTCTCTCTGCCACAGACTCTCCCAACTCACTGAGTCCTGTTACCTCTTCAGCTTCTGACACTTCCTCTTCCAGTCTTCTCCCTCTGACCACTCATCATTGTCCCACTCAGTGCTTTTTTTTAATCCAGGGGGCATGCAGTACCGACACCTCTTTTTGTTGCTGTTGTTAAAAAGTGTGGCACTTACTATAACAACTTCATGGTGTGTACTGACACTTCTTTTTCTAGGGAAAAAAAGCACTGGTCCCACTACCCGCCCCCGGGCCCTCTGCTCTCTTCTATTGGTGGTTCCTCCCACCAATCCTCTATGTTCCTCCCACCAATCCTCTATGACACTGAGGCTGGTGGAGCAATGCCCCCTTTGGCCTAATAAACCAGCCTCCACTGAGGTGGACCAATTCTCTGACTCAATATAATGCAGCTTTCTATGTAGTCTGGCATTCTTTCCACAGCTGCTTCTTCCCCCTCCCCAACATTCAGGACCATGTAGCAGTAACCAACTTTCATGAGCTGACCTTGGGAACACCCATATTTATGGGATTTATTCAGTGCAGGTGTTTACGTGGATCAGTCTTCAAAGCCTTCAGTGAAGGCATCAAGCATCTGTAACTTTGATGGGCAAACTTGGTTCAGTGATGCGCAGGTGAACTGGGTCTATGTGTGCAAAGTTTGCTTTATGAGGCCAGTTTACTAATGAGGACATCGTTTTGTGGCTTTAAAAGTTTATTTAATAATAATAAAAATATAGCCGGGGCTTAATGATTTGTAACCAAAATGGAAGCCTATGTTATTGATTTTGCTTTAATTCCTTGGAAACAATATCGACCCTTAAGAGAAACGTTTCAACACTTTTGAAACTAGGACGTAAAGCATTTTCCGTGCCATTGATTAATAGATACTATTAATAGATACTTTTAATGAGGCACTTTCTCTTCAATGAAGCACTGTGTTAGAATAGAAGATCCAATCTGGATTTTGCACCAAGACGGACTAACAAAAAGGTTTCTTTTCCACTTCAGCCTTGAGGGCAATTTCCCCCTTTAAATAGCAAGTCATTCTATGGATAGTTGCAATAACAGTCACTTAAGTGTGTGCCTAGCCTATGCACACAGCAAAAATCTGTGCCCATTAGAGTTGATTAGGTATCATTAGCTTCAGTGCTACTTCTGGAACAGCTAGAACAGGCGCCAGCAATGTTTTCCGGCCGTGGGCCAGATCATTCCCATGGACAGACATGTGCAGAAGCGATTTACGGCGCCCACGCTGCCCATTTCCAAAATGTCCGCAGTGCCAGAAATCGCTTTTGTGGCTGCACAGACGAGATTTCTGGCACTGCTCGACAAGGAGGGGACTTGCCGAGCAGGCGGCTCAGTTCACGGGCAGTCCGTGGGCCAGATAAATAGCCTCCATGGGCCGCATCCAGCCCATGGACCAGATGTTGCCGACCTATGAGCTAGAAAGTCATCAGTGCTACCAAACAACCAGGATGAGAAGCTGAATTTGCAGACATTTATGCCAAGGTTAGACCAATGCGTGGGATTGAATGCATCGTTTTACAGTGCTCAATGAGCATGTACCTTGGCAAGCCAGGCCAGGACCTTGTTACATTTCCCAAGAAATTTACGACCCAAATAGATTTACAAAACCAATATTTTCCTTGACTTCAGTTTAATTTGTTATCAGGTGCTAAGGGCTGCGTAAACACTACACGTTATGACTTCCCTCAAAGAATCCTGGGACCTATGGTATGTAAGAGTGCTGGGAATTGTAGCTCTGTGAGGGATGAAATATTGTATGGTGTGTATGCTACAGATACTGGCTTTGAAAAAATGCAGTGGTACCTCGGGTTAAGAACTTAATTCGTTCTGGAGATCCGTTCTGAAGCTGAAACTGTTCTTAACCTGAGGTACCACTTAACTAATGGGGCGTCCCGCTGCCGCCGGGCCGCTACAGCACAATTTCTGTTCTCATCCTGAAGCAATGTTCTTAACCCGAGGTACTACTTCAGGGTTAGCGGAGTCTGTAACCTGAAGTGTCTGTAACCTGAGGTACCACTCTATTTGTTTCCTGCAATCACACCACGTACACATGTTATTTCCTTTTAATTAATTTAACTATCCACACTTTGTATACACTTTATCAGTGTCACTGCACATAGAGATGAATCTATTGGCCACTAGGCTATGATTATTATTATTTATTTCTTTTGTCTAGTTGAATTCCATCACAAAAGATAAAATACATAGAGCAGGGGTGCCAAAACTTTTTAAAAAGAGGGTCAGATTTGATGACGTGTGAGGGCTGACCTTTTTTTTTTTTTTACGAATTTACCCCAAAGTTGTTGAGCTTTTTAAAGGATTTGACCCCAATAAATAAACTGCCACAGGGGCCAGATAAAACAAGCCAGGGGGGCAGATTAGGCCCCCAAAACGGACTTTGGACATGCCTGACATAGAGTAAAAACAAAACAATTGTCAAAACCAGGAATTCTGTCAGATAAGAGTTTGCTCCACGGAAGAAATTAACCTACCGGTATCACCCCCACAAACCTTTCTCCTTAAAACTGCTGCTCTAAAGGCAAAACAGGCCCCTTTTTCAGAGTTGTTAGGGGGTAAAGGTAAAGGACTCCTGGCAGTCCAGTCGCGAATGACTCTGGGGTTGCAGCAGTCATCTTGCTTTACTGGCCAAGGGAGCCGACATTTGTCCACAGACAGTTTTTCTGGGTCATGTGGCCAGCATGACTAAGCCGCTTCTGGCGAAACTAGAGCAGCAGCGCACGGAAACACCATTTACCTTCGCACCAGAGCAGTACCTTTTTATCATGTGCTTTCAAACTGCTAGGTTGGCAGGAGCTAGGACCGAGCAACGGGAACTCACCCCGTCGCGGGGATTCGAACCACCAACCTTCCAATTGGCAGGCCCTAGGCTCAGTGGTTTAGACCACAGTTAATAAAAAGTTAATGAGATACCCAGTTGATCTCCCAACTGGGAGATTTAAATCTTTGAACCAGGTTGCTCTTAAGTCCTTTCATATTGGGCAACCCAGTAAATAGTGGGGAAAATCTTCAGGCACATTATATCCACATGGGAAAACTCTCTCTTCATAGGGAAGCTGGCGACAGCATCCATCCAACTATGGCAGAATGTACAGACTGGTATAAAGGCTTGGCACACCAAGGGGCACATTTAGACAGAAAGGCCGAAGTGCAATCAGCACAAACACAATGATTTGAAATATGAGATTTCAGGGCAAGATGCCACTTCAAGGTATAAAAAGCTCAGAGTATCCAAAGAAAGACCATAATTATCATTAACTTTTAGTATTTCCTGATTCCAAGATGGAATCGCTCTTTTGTTAAGACTCAGCATCTCCTAGAAAGCAGAAAGTACTCAAACGGGCCCTGTCCCCCTTTTTAAACTTAGGTATTTTAAGCCAATACCTAAGGCAAGTATATGCACCCTGTCCTTCACTGAACAAAGTCTAGCTTCCAAATGGAGAATGGAAGACTCGGTTGCCTTGGGGAGCACAAAAAAGGCACAAAGATATTTAATCTGTAGTATTTCCAGGTTTATTTTTTAAAGAGATCTCCATATTGGTGCTCCATAACAGATTTCTGGAATGAATTTGGCTTCAGAAATGTTGAAGGCTAGGGGGATATGTCCATCTCTTTTACTCCAATAGAACCTTGATAGAGAATTCACTGTATAAATAGAGACTATGGTATTGTTTTTATAAAGTTGCCGTTTCAAAGTTGTTTTGTGTATGTAATATATTTATATTTTATTTATAGGCTACCTTGGCTTTTTTCAAATATTTACAGGAGGTAGCGCTGTCATGTTCTTATGTATGTTGGTAATGAAGGGAAAGGGACCCCTGACCGTTAGGTCCAGTCACAGATGACTCTGGGGTTGTGGTGCTAATCTCGCTTTACTGGCCAAGGGAGCCGCCGTACAGCTTCCGAGTCATGTGGCCAGCATGACCAAGCTGCTTCTGCCGAACCAGAGCAGTGCACGGAAATGCCGTTTACCTTCCCGCCGGAGTGGTACCTATTTATCTACTTGCACTTTGACATGCTTTCAAACTGCTAGGTTGGCAGGAGGAGAGACCAAACAATGGGATCTCACCCTGTCATGGAGATTCGTACCACCGACCTTCTGATCGGCAAGCCCTAGGCTCTGTGGTTTAACCCACAGCGCCAACTGCGTCCCATGTTGGTAATACCAAGTTGCTAATGCATTACCTTTTTCTCCCACCCCCACCATTTAACATTTCTATAGCATTCTAGGCACTGTAAAAAACACAGATAATAAAATCCCTGTGTAGAGAGGCTTGCAATCTACATTGCTAAGCAGCCTATGCTCATCTGTAGAGCTCCTCAAAGAATTATGTACATCCTGATCCTTCTGAAATGCTAATCTGAATCATTATGAGCCAGTGAAAGGAAATGGAAGATAATTTCCTTTCATTACTTTATAGAAATACAGGAGGTCTTTTCTTCTTTCTCTCTCCCCCCCCTCTTTATGAGCCATTGTTTCCCAGATCAAAGACAGCCTGGGAATTTTGCAGGTGGCCACTTATACCTTTTGAAGTTTTATTTCAACCATTTTTTAAAAAGAAGAAAACACACAAACCACTTTCAAACTAGCATTTCACTTGCATGAATTTTGCAAGCTGCAGATGGGCATGATTTGGGAGAGATGACCAAGAAAGAATGGCAATAGTGATGTTGATGCCCCCCAAATAAAAGTTTACAAGCTAATGTGTAAAGGGCATAGACTCCCCCCCCAAAAAACTCCATTTGTATAGCACCCTATACCTGCAGGTTTCAAGGAGGTTACAACATAAATAAGTTGAAGGACCTGAAGGACCTTAGCTCCCTGGCAGGAGCCGTTAATACATCTAATAATTGTGTTCTGTTCCCGGGGCAGCAGTTGGCGCAGTTCACTGCGATCTGTTTGTATTATTGTTTGTATTATTGTTTGTGGTAGCCTAAATTGTTTGCTTTAAGAGTACATTGTAGTGCGTGGTCAGGCATTTTTTGCTCTGCTTATTTTAGGTGGGAATCGCCATAAGACAGTGTCTTATATTTGGAGAAACACGGCATATATAATTTTCTTAAAATTTTGGTTTCATTTGCCTTTTCCGTGCTGAAATGTCACAACCTGAACGACCATGGCCTAGACGTAATAAAAAAAAATGGGAGGATGACATAGGCTATGAGATTAACGCCACTCAGTGGACCAGAACATGGTCTAAGGTCTCATATATATAAATCATATGTTCACAAATTTACAAGGCAAACACATACGTAAGTATATAAACTATGTGTCTAAAATAGTATGAGAGCAAGCCTGAAACCATTTTGACTACCCCAAATCGACCTCAAATGTTTCTCTGCAAGGGGCTTCCGGTTTGTCGCCCGAGCTGTCCGGTGAGGTTTGTCTCGGGCTCCGAGACAACCCGGCTTTCCTGGGGGGGGGGAGGGCTGTGAAAGCACCGCAGCGCCTCAAAAGAGTCCCAGATAGAGCGTTCTGGGAAAAAGTGTTCAGCGGCGCCCCATTTTTGTTGATTTCCCGACTCCCCGGTGAGCTCTAATAAGAGCCCCAGAGCGAGAAGGGTCATAGTCGCGGGGGCCATTTTGAACGTCAGTGTTACCCTAGCGAAGTGAAGCTTCGAGCCGGTGAAAGCGGATTCTTCCAAAGTCTCTGATTCGGAAAGTTGGACTCCGTGAGTAAAGATCGAAAATTTTACTCTATTGGATTATAATTCGGGGAACGGGAGGGAGAGTGAAAAAACGGAAGCCATCTCCTCCCACTGATTAATTTAAGAAACAGTTAAGAAAAACAAGAAACCTTTGCCAGTATTAAGAAATATATTATTTGAACTTTTCCAAAGGACATTTTAAAGAATCTCCCCCAGAGGCAGGGCAAAGGGGGAGAATTGTTAAGACTGAGAGAATCCCTGCAACTAAAATTAATTGAAGAAGGGAAAGCTTCTCTCTGCCCTGAAATCGGCAGCCCGATCAGAGCAGTGAGTTGAAGGTGATAATGAATGGAAGCAAAGAATGGACTTTTAATTTGTGACTGCTTGAAACAATTTTAAAGTGGACGTTACAATATATCGAATGGATATACAGTATCCAGTTGGTGTTACATGGAATAGTTGCAAGTTGTAACCATCCCCTGGTTCCCAAGCCTGGCTCTCCCCTTGACAAGCCAGAAAAATGTCAACGAAAGATTACGCACCTGCGTTCAAGGACAAAGTGTTAAGACTCTTGTGGCAAATGAGAATTGGGATGTATAAGACTCAGCAACAATTGGAGGAAATAAATCAAGATTTAAAAGAGGTCTTGCCCAAAGTGCAGGATTTGCCCAAAGAAAGGATGCAAGATCCACAGAAAGAGGATTTGCCCAAAGAAAGGGAGCAAGATGATAAAAAGACATATGAACTGAGTTATGATATAATTGAAAGTGAAGAAAATGAGGATGGATTACAGGGACAGCAAGATGATGAAGACCAACATGAGATCAGGAATACCTCTCTGATGGAGGGGAAAAAACAAGAATCATCGGAGGAACAGAAAACCCACAAGAAAAATAGAGAGCAAAGAAGAAGAGAATATTGGGGGGGGGCAGAGGGGTTTGGATCTTGAAGCAGGTTAGGAAGGGGGTGGGATGAAGGAAGAATGAATATTTTGTTTATTTGGGATGGATAAAAAAGGACTGAAAACTGGACTGTTGACTTTGGAACTTACTGGACTGGAAGGGAATAGCCGAGATTGGGGGAGGGAGGGGGAAATGCAGGATAATTGGAAAAAATTAAAATTTAAAATGTAAAAATGGATTTAAAAAATATGGAGGTTCTTGGGAAGGAAATTATGGCAAGGGAAGAAAAGGAATGTTATTCAATCTAGAAGTTGGGAAAATAGAATGGGGAATATGATAAGAAAACTGCTTAAATGAGTTGAAATGAAAATCTGTAAAGGAGGAGGTAGGGGAAGCCCATAATAACAATGTTAAAAAAAAAGGAATAGTTATTTTTAGTTTTTCTTTTTCTTTTTCCTCTTTTTTCCTTTCCCTTTTTTTCTTTTTTACTTTTTGTGCGGGGATGGGTTTTTTCCCTTTTTTTTCTTTTTGTGGGGTTCCCCCCTTTTTTTTGTAAGGAAAGATAGTTGGGTGGACACCCTTCTCTGTCTTCCCTCGTATCCGGGGGCCCACTGGTGGCAGAAGTGGGCTCTGGCTGGGGGGAGGAGAGGGGAGGGGATAAAGCCAGCTATAAAATGGAACACCTTCGACTATTCACCCTGCATGGGAATCTCTTGTGGCAGGAGGGGGCTCGTGAGGGGTGGTGGTGGAAGAGGGTGGCTGAATATGATATGTATGCTTTGTCTTTTATTGTAAAACTAATAAAAATTATTAAAAAACAAAAAACAAATGTTTCTCTGCAAGGAGGAAGGAAATGGGAAAGCCTCTTTGCTCACAAATCCTGTCTTAAGGGCGTATCTGCGTATGAATAGGGTCAGCCTGTGACCTGGATTCAGAAACTGAGTATTTACCATCACAAAAGAATGGCCAGGATGCCCAGGTAAAAGCAATCAGTGACCACTATTAGGTATCCTGGCAGACAGGTTTTCTGTTGTAAACTGCCCCTTCAGTGAGGTATGTCTGATGTTTTGGGTGGTGGTTCTTGAGCTACAGGAGAGGCAATTTTCAAATGTCTATGTAAGAGCTTACATACCATTGATCTAGGTTCTTCTCCTCCCTGCTTGCGTGGGGTGAGCAGGGGTCCCTATTGCAACAGTTTAATAAAGATCCTGCTTACTAGCTGCTTTGCTTCTCAATATTCTCTGGTTGGCCTCTGTTATTTTCTGCTACTGATAGAGAACCTACTTAAGGATACCCCATAAGGCAGGCATGGCTAAACCTGGCCCTCCAGCTGTTTTGGGACTACAATTCCCATCATCCCTGACCACTGGTCCTGTTAGCTAGGGATGATGGCAGTTGTAGTCCCAAAACAGCTGGAGGGCAAAGTTTGGCCATGCCTGCCATAAGGGAAAGGGAGCAGTATTTTTCTTATAACAATCCCTTTAAATCTATATCAACGAAATGGAAAGAACTCACTCTGAAATTCACTCACAGATGGTACTTAACACCAAGGAAATTAGCACTAATATGCCCAGGAACCTCACCAAAATGCTGGAGAGGATGCACCTCCACAGGGACATACCTCCACATGTGGTGGGAATGCCCCCAAATCCAACTATTCTGGACAACAATCATACAAAAAAATATGCAAACTAACCAAGCAAGTATTAGAAATAACCCCAGAACTGGCCCTACTAAACATCTTCCAAGATAATAATGGCCACTCACGTCATAAAGAGCTCATAACCCACCTCCTCTCAGCAGACAGAAGCATCACAGCCAGACACTGGATAGACCTGTCAGGAGTAAGCATGGACCAAGGGTACCAAATAGTATGGGAAATAGCCTTATTAGAAAAACTAACCAACAAACTGAAACTGACATGGGAACAAATAGAAGAAGACGCCTTCACCCCCGGTATGGCTCCCCTTTATCACATACATAGCCCAGCAAGACAACGACGAGAATTCACCAACAGCATTCAAATCAATAGGGGGAAACCTGATTCAAAAACACCCACCCACCCCACTCACACATGAAAGCAAAGTTCACCACAGCCAATCACAAATGAACAACCACACCATAGGCCAACCCCAACTTCTCTTACCACCAAAGGAACACAAGCGAATAGTAAAGAGAAGCGATGCTGGCACAAGCGATGCTGGCACAAAAACCCAAACATACATTAAGTAGAATAGAAACGTTGCCACTCGACCCCACCCCACCCCCACTCACCATGCCCCCCTCCACCTCCTTCCCCCTTTTCTTCCTAAGGTATCACTAATGTCTCAACAAATAAAAAAATTCCTTCAGTAGCACCTTAAAGACCAACTAAGTTTTTATTTTGGTATGAGCTTTCGTGTGCATGCACACTTCTTCAGATACGTCTTTCGTGCATGCACACGAAAGCTCATACCAAAATAAAAACTTAGTTGGTCTTTAAGGTGCTACTGAAGGAATTTTTTTATTTTACTTCGATCCAGACCAACACGGCTACCTACCTGTCTCAACAAATGAAACTGATCTGTAGAAAATGTAACTTGAGAAAAGAGATATTGCACATACTTTTGTAAACCAAGAAATCTTTAATAAAAATACGTTTATAAACAACAATAGAGCATGAAGCTAGAGTAGTGCTTTCCAGACTATAACTCTCATCACCTCCAGACTGCAAGGCTCACCGTCAGGGATGATGGAAACTGTTTTGTAGAAAGATATCAGGGGGGGGGCACCTCACTGGCCACTCCTGCTTTAGCCCTGACATCATATTGGGCCTCACTGCAAGTTTTTAGTCTACCTGATGTAAAGCAAATTTAAAAAGTCCAAGTAAAAGGCAGGCACGTCCATTAATTCTGACCTATATCGATCGACACCTTGATTGACTTTGAATTGAACTGGTTACCTCACATGCTTCATAAATTCAGCTCTGTTCTGCTAGGGACAAGAGCTATTGAGTAAGGCCTGCATTTTATCTAGTGTGCTTTCCAGATTTATCTCCAGCTCTGCTAATTGGGGTTTGTTTGTTTCATCTTATCTTCTCTCTACCTTGCAAGGGTCCTAGGAGAGGGCTAGCTGGTGCTGGAGACAAATATGCTCTACAATTTCATTTTCCTCATCCAGGATTTCCTTCCCCTCCCTTCTGCCCATTGCCTTATCTCTGGGACTTTTTGTAACGTGATACCATTGAACATAAGCAAACAACTTGTAATCCAATTAACAGCTCCTATTTAATTTTTTTCACTGTTTCCTTTTCGGATCTTAAATACATGGATTTGATTCAGCTTAGTTAATAGCTGCCTGTATATTTAATATACATACTACACGGAGCCCTTAATGGAAAGGGCATGAACATGGCAGGGTATGGCATATTGGTTTTATTTTTAATATTTAAAATATGAATCACCCCTCACTTACAAAGGTAAAACATCTCGACAAAGAAATTAGTATGGGAGCACTAGGAACACTGAAGAATTTAATCTTTGCAGATTCCGTTCCAAGTAGATCTGATCCACACCTCCAGGGCTAACATGTGTATTGGAACTTTTTTATTAGTTTATTAGTTGAATTTATATCTTACCTTTTGTAGGCAGGGTAGGCAGGGCAGGAGGGCTCTGACATACACTGTCAAGTGTATGTGACATGGATTGGAAATTAGCAATGGGGGAGAATTTTGATTCAGTTTGCAATTGAAGGAAAACCTAGCAAACTCACACTTACCATAAATCTGCTCCCCTTCCCTGGTGTTGCAGACTGGCATCTGGGGTTGGAAGGATGCTGAAACCTAAAAAAGAGGAGTATGCTAGGGAAAATGTGCACTAAAATGCCAATGGATTTTCAAGAGGTTTTTTTTTAATATGTAAAAAATGGAACCATGGAGAACTGAATATTAAGACTGGAAAAGGAGACCCTGAGTGAAACAGAAATTGACAGATTCGGTCATCCCTAGCAGAATAATAGAATGGTGCATCCATTAAAAGGGAGCACTGCTATAACTTCATTTGTTGTGGTTTGGGCAAAGCAGGCCTCCATTTTCTTTGGGGCGGGTGGTGGTGGGGAGCAGTTGGAATTAGAAATACAATAATAAAGTGCATAACACTGGAGCTAAATTGGTTCCTTACCTGGCAGGGGTGGGTTGTGGTAGCAGTCTGAGGTGCGTGTGGAGTGTGGAATCACGAGCTGTGGGACCAATCAGCTGTCAGAGAATCAAAGAGTTAAGACAGACTCACAGGTCCAACCAGCTGGCAGGGTCAAAGGGCGAAGCCAGGAGTCAGGGCTGAAGATCAAGTCAGAGTGGAGAACAGACCAGGAGGCAGGATCAAAAAGGAAGCCAGAAGTCAGGACCCAAGCCTGGAGGCAGAATCAAAGTCAGTGCGAAAAAATAACCAAGGACAAGAAGTTAAAAAGAACTCAAGGAAGGCTCAGTTGGAAGAAGGCTCAGTTGGTATTATACTCATTGCTGTCTAGAGAAGGATCCAATAATCACCCTGGGACACAGTACAGGGCTAAAAGCAGCCAAGGAGAAGCTGTGGTCTGCAAGATGTTGTTGGACTCCAGTTCCCATCATCCCTAATCAGGGTGTTATTGGCATCTGTCTGTCTTGGAGGAGCGTGCCTTTTGGGGTGAAGTCAAACTGTTTGAGAGTTGCAGTGCCTGCTGTGGCTGTAGAGGCTGATGCAGGAAAGACATGTCTTGCTGCAGCTGGAGCAGATGAAGGCATCTGGTTGTGGTGCTGCTGCAGAGGCACCATGGCGTTTCTTCTCTGGAGGACTACAGCTTCACAATTACTGGCCTGGTGGTTCATTCACTGAGAAACTCTCATCTGCAGTTTGAGGGTTTACTGCACGAGATAGCTACACACATTTGTGGCAAATGGTTGGCTGGGGATTAGCATGATTGGTGTGGGTGGTTGAGAATATTCCCAAGGACATACCGTATTTGGGAGATGTTACTGTGGTGAGGAAGTGTGAGTACAGCTTCTATCTCAGTTATTCAGTTTAGTGCAGTGATGGGCAACCTTTTGAGCTTGGTGTGTCAAAATTTGCAAAAAAACACGAGCATAACTTGGGTGGTGTGTCATTCGAGAAAAAAACCATAATTTCACGATATTTATAGTTTAAATAACAAAAATGTATGATTGTAATATATAAACCAAAAACTAATTATTTAACCAAACCAAACCAAAAACCCCTTATTTATCACAAAGTGCCCAAAGTTGTTGAGCTTTTTTGGGGGAGCTGTTGACCAAAGTTTTAGAGGTTTTTTTGGGGGGTGCAAAAGTTGCTTTGCTTTTTTTGGGGGGATGCCTCAAAGCTGCTGCGCTTTTGGGGAGGGAAGAGAACAGAAATAAATGACGAATAATACCTTCGCTGGAACTAACATGCAGCACCTACATAGTCTCCCAAAGTGCCAGAAAAAACAGCACAGAAAGGGTTAAAAACCAATCTCTGGCTACCAGTAGCAGCAGCAACAATAACAACAACAAATGATCTGGGCTTTTACAGCGGAGACAAGGTGTAGCGTGAGGAGGAGAGGGAGAACAAATGGGGGGGGGGAAACAACAACAACAGTGTGAATGGGCCGATGGAGCGTGTTTCAGCAGTGAGGGCTCTGCGTGTCATGTCTGACACACGTGTCATAGGTTCCCCATCACTGGTTTAGTGGCTAATGAGGTCATATATATGAAGTGTTATTATATTTTTTCATTTAATTTTTTGGGTAATCTTTCAGATAATATTTCGTTCCCTCACATTAATTGTGTTGCTTTAAATGTGAATTATGTGCTTGGCCTTCATTTGCAATATTCTGTTTTGATATTTTTTCATAGCCTTCTATTTGATATTTTAAGATAGGCTGTAAACAGCTTCGAGATATATTTTTTTAAAAAATGATTTGAATGAATAATAAATAAATGATGTCACAGCAGCACCAAACAGTAGGACCACCCATAGTCAAAGATGGAAGGGAACTTGCTGAATGAAGCGTAGAATTGTATAGTTGGAATGGACCCTGGGGTCTTAGTCCAGTCTCCTGCCATGCAGTAATCCCACCACAGCCATTCGTGGGTGGGCTTGAACCATCAACCTTCTGGTTAAGAGCAAAACACACTGACCCATTGTGCCACCAACTTGGGTGTGGTTAATGGAGAAGCAGGCTCAAATATATATAAAAAAGGCCTGTAGAATGTTTTTCCTATTTAAAACTCTGACTTGAAGAAGTCTGTGTAATTTGTACATTTCCAGTACTTTAAGCACAGTTTGTTCAATAAAGGCATTGTTAGCTCCATGTTCCTCAGTGTAACGATGTCTTCTGAGAATAAGGGAGGAAATTTAATTTAGAGTACTTTTTTTTAGGGGTGGAAATGCTTTTGCAAAACAAAATGAATTGCTTTAGATTTGTTTGCCTCTGGATTTAAATTTAATACTTCTGGAGTTAAATTTCTTCCTAATGAAGAGTTCAAAAGAGCCCAAGGCACTTTGGATTTCAAGATATCACATCACCCACTTTCACAATATAATAATAGGGGTGTGCACTGGCCACAAGATTTCATCTGAACCCCAATTAGATGTTTTGGGAAGCAGAACACTTCAATCAGAGGTGCCTGTAGGCTGCCTGATTCAGTTTGGAGGTCCATACAAGTCTGCTTCGTCTCCCCATATTCCTTGTTGTTTTAACCAATTTTAATGTTGTGCTTTTACATGGTTATAACCCACCCTGGGACCTTGCGATGGGCTGGATCAGTCAGTACTTCAGAAGCCTGATGTCTGGACGTTTGTCCTATGCTATATTGAAGGTCCTGAAAAAACAATAGGAATGACACCTGTCTGGTTTATAATGGGAAGAAGTTCCAAAGGGTTGGTGCCTCTATGCTAAGGATCTGATTCTTACATCATACGGAACAGATTTCCTGATGGGATGGTATCTGCAGAGTGCAATGACTTGGCTGGGTATATAAGATATGAAAGTATCTTTAGGTATCCTAGCCTGATTCTCCCAGATCTCCCAGCTCACCTCTGCAAATACATAATAAAAGTGCATGCATTCAAATAGTATATCAAATCTACAACCCAGGTAATTAGGGCACCTTTTTTGTTGATGAGAAGATTTTAAATCCATTAATCTAACCAATTAAAAGTCAAAGCCTAATAACAGGTAACCAGGAGTTGAAATGTTAATATGTTTTAAAAAAAGCAACCCTGAACTGTTTCTCCTTTCCAGACTTCATCTTTCATTTTCATCTTCAGATGGAGAAATTGAGCTTTCCTGATCTATAACCAAATGATATATTAATAATGCGTAAAAAGAAGACAGTGATAAAAAAATAATGGTTCTGAAAGCAAAGCCAGAAGGTCACTACAAATTTCATATTGAGCATCAAGCATAAAGAAACTGTTCAAAGCATTTATTCATCGTGTCTCCTTTTGGGCCAAGAGGTACTTATTAATGAGGACAGTCTGCCACTTGTGAGTTCTCCTTGCTGTCAATAACTGTCAGATAAGATATATTATTGCTCTTATAGGCACTTACCAAGAGACTCCTATGCTTGTAGCTGTTTTGGTCTTGCATGATTATGAGCGAACATGCCAGAAGCCTGTATTTTGAACAATACGCTTCATATTAAATGCAATCATTATCTCATCCCAGACTGGTGAAGCAAAAGGGAACCTTGAAATTAAGTCATCTCACATTTAGCAAGCAAGCAAGCTCACTCACTCACTCACTCACTCACTCACTCACTCACAGAGCCATGACCACACCATGGTTTGCATAGCCACTGGGAAATCCATTTGAAAATCTTGCACCCATCAGTTTAGGCCAGTGGTTGCCACCCTTTTGGGATATTTGGGCTCATGTGGAATGTTAAGAAAGTGCTGAGTGCTAGCCACAAAATGGGGTGTGGCATAACAAGAAAGGGTTACCAACAGAGTAGGAAAAGAGGTGAAGCCACAAAACAGTATAGACTCTGGTAGCAATTAACTAACAGCCTAGGTATGAAGCAAGCATTGACGTACACTAGGAATGGTAAGAGGCAATGAGGAAAAGAGAATGTAGCATTGTCCTGAATTCAGGCCCTGTAACGTAGCTCAGTGGTAGAGCATCTGCTTTGCATGCAGATGGCCCCATGTTTGATCTGTGATCTGGGAGAGATCCCAATCTGGAACCCTGGGGAGCTGCTGCTGGTCTGTGTAGACAATACTGAGGTAGATGGACCAATGGTTTGGTTCAGTGTAAGGCAGCTTCGTATGATGGCATAGGTAATGAGGAAGGCTGGGGTCCCAGGGAAAGCCCTGGAAATGCCCCCCCCCAATTTTGAATATTCTGTCAATTACCGTTCCTCCCTCTTCCCCTGCATAACAACCCCAACAACGTTAAGTTGAATTAGCAATAATAACAAAAGGTTAATTCAGTAGCTGCCAATTTTAAAAGTGTCATTCCACAGGTTTCTGTGTTTCTTGGGTGGTTTATACGCATGTTTGTTCTAGGTGCTAGATCTTCCAGCATCTCTTTTGCCCAAAGAGATAGCCAGGGCCAATCCAAGGCATTTTCCTGCCCATGGCAAAGGACCACATGGCACCCAACCAGTCCATGTCCAGATGCTGTCCACACTAGTAGTTGAAATTTGCTTTAGCTCTGGTAATGGATGAGTGTCTTCTACTGCTCCTAAGAGCAGCAGGCTAGCTTGGGGTGGAGGTGGTGGGGACATGGTGCTTGTAAGTCCCTGTTATGCTCAAGCAATAAATGATGTCAACAAAAGTAACAACAACAAGTGTGGCACACACAACTCTCGTCTCTCCCACTACCACTCTCCATACCAGCATCTGATGTCAGATGCAGCTCCCTCTCTTTGCCTAATGGTAGGGCTGGCCTTGGAGGTAGCCCCTCGCCTCCTCTGATTCTCTGTGCTCTGGGGTGCAGGAGGAAACCTTGCTGCTATCCCCAACAAGCAGCAGGAGCCTCCTTGCACCCCCAGCTTCACTGGAGCCAACTCTTGAGAAAGAGGGAACTGTCCCAACAGCATTCCACAGAGAGGGTGGCACTAGAGGCAGTGTCTTGTCTACAGATGGTGTGAAATGACACAAAAGGAAGAATGCATTTGTGTTTCAGCATGCAGTCTTCTCCAGCAGATGTAAGCAGAGTGCCTTGAAGCATCTGTGAGCCTGCAACTAACTGAACTGAAGTTAGCATATAGCCCATCATGAATGTCTAGGCCTTGACCCTCCCAAATGGGAGGCTATTGTAGGAAATGTTCAAGAGATGAGTCAAGTGTACTTGGAAGCATCACTGATTTTAAATTAAACAAGTTGTTCAGGTTCCCAGATGCTCTTGCTTTTGATCATCTGAAGTCTTGTGGCAGGCTTACTAAGCCCCAAAACAATGCTTCTAAATGCTTTCCCCTAGTTTAATCTTGAGAGCGGGCAGGTACAGAGGAAACCAGACAATAAGGCAACAGCAACAACAACCAGCAACAAAAAAGCCCCTGCATTCTCTGAGATGACTTCCTTTTCTTTTGTGTTGGCAAAATGGGGAAGCTGAGAGACAAAGTTGTTTTATTTTGTTTCGAAGAATAGACAGGAAACGAGTCTGACGGAACCCATCAGGAACTAAAAAGATAATTGAAGAGAGAAATAAAGGGTTGGGCAAAATATAAACATGATTTTAACTGGAAAAGCTCAGGCAAGAGTGTAAAGAGCAGACACAGGGGAAGAAGTCTTTTAAAAAGACGTACACATAGTACGCATATTGGGTTTCATTAAAGATGGGGACCAGTTCGGTCGCACTGGGTGCTACAAGGGATGCCACCACTATGATTTAGATAGGAGCATGAGAGGATGCTGCTGAAATTTGAGACCCCAAGGCCCACCACTGTTCCCAGCCTGCAGACACCTATTCCTGATGGGAGATTTCAATGCCAGATTTGGGGACGATCATTACACATAGGCCACACTGGTATTGGCAGCATGAATGAGAACGGAAGTCTGCTTGAACTGTGCTCATATCAGGTAGAGGGCCTTCTCGGTAGTGGTGCCCACCCTGTGCAATGCTCTCCCATCAGATGTCAAGGAAATAAACAATCTGATTTTTAGAAGACATCTGAAGGCAGCCCTTAATGTCTGATGTTTTACAATTTTTTATGTCTGTAAGCAGCCCAGAGTGGCTGGGGAAACCCAGCCAGATGGGTGGGGAATAATAATAATAATAATAATAATAATAATAATAATAATAATATCACATCCTTTGCTTCAGGAACTCAATCTTCTCTACCAAGGTAAAACAGGGAATGTCCTGGAAACATCCAAGTTGAAGCCATTGGCATCAGCTTGATTGTCACCAGTTGATCAGCATTGAACTGTGTTCATATCACACGGAGGTACCACTCCAGCCAAAGAGGACCCATAGCACAAAGCAGAAACTGTGGCGACTTCTATAATGGCGTGGGTGCTGATTTATTAAATGTCTATCCCTCCTTTCCTCCCAAAGGTAGCCTAGGGCAACATACATCCCAGCAGTAAAACAACACAGTTTAAAATAAGACAAACACATCTTTAAAACATTTAATAGCATTGGAAACAGCTAAAAACATTTAAAAACAATGAGAAGATCTAAAAATACTTTAACAAACAGCCGCATACACTCCTGTGGTACGCACTGGCATTGATTGGATCCCTGCAATAACATCGATAATACAAAGGGGAAAGAGGAATGGATGAAATAAACAAAACACAAACCGCTCTTCCACCTCGTTTGCTATTTACTGGCAGTAGTAACCCAGAAGGTCACAGGTTCAATTTCAGGCATCTCCAGGTAGGGCAGAAAAGACCCCCAGCTGAAACCCTTGAAAGCCATGGTGGTGTAGATAATTCTGGGTTAGATAGACCAATGGTCTGATGCACCATGAGGCAGCTTCCTGTGTTCCCATGTTGCTTCCTACAGTTTCAGCCAGCAGTCTTTCCCAACTCTGTATGGGGAGGAACCAGTTGGTTCAGTGGAGCATCTGCTTGCATGTGGAAGGTAGCAGCTTTAGTCCTCAGCATCTACAGATGGAACTGAGAGACAAGTGAAGAGCAGGTGTTGGCAAGATGGGCCAAAACTAGATGGGCCAAAACTAGATGGGCCAAAAACACAGCTTAGTTGGTATAATGGTTTGGCTTAGGTAACTCCATTTGTTCATTAGGAGCATCCACAGCTCAATGGGTTTTTCCTACAGGTTTTCTGCAGGTAGGTGTGGGAAAACCCCCTGCTTGTAACCCTAGAGAACCTGTTGCCAGTCAGTCTAGACCAGGCATCCCCAAACTGCGACCCACCAGATGTTTTGGACTACAATTCCCATCATCCCTGACCACTGGTCCTGTTAGCTAAGGATCATGGGAGTTGTAGGCCAAAACATCTGGAGGGCCGCAGTTTGGGGATGCCTGGTCTAGACAGTACTGACAGGGCCGTCTTAAGCATATCTGGTGCCATGGCGCCGTGGTGCGGAGATCCCTCCGGCGCCCCCCCGCCCCATTTCCCAGTGCAGCTGTCTGCCGTAGGGCCGGCCGTGAGTACTGAGCTAGGTGGACCTATGGCCTGACTCAGCACAAGGCAGCTTCCTACATCAAACAAGGCCTGCAGCTCAGTGGTGCGGCATGTGCACCTCATGCAAAATGTACAAGGTAGTCTTTAGGTAGAGCCGAGGAGGATTTCTGCAGCTGGACAGCAGCTGCCAGTCAGTGTATCTATTACTTAGCTACCAATAGGAGGCACTTTCCCGTGTTCATATCATTCCTCATCCAAACTGTTTTTTTCTGGAATAACAACTCGGAGCTAAGTAGTGGTTGGCACACAATTTAGATGGGAAAATGACACGGGGGGGGGGAGGCTAGCTCCTCCCCTGCAATTCCAGAACCCCCAAGTGTCCCTATTTTCCAGGAATGTCCCTGATTTAGAGAAGCCATCCCAGTTTCTGATTTGATCCCAGAATGTCCCACTTTTCCTTAGGATGCCCCTATTTTCATTGGAGAAATGTTGGAGGGTGTGGGGTATAAATAGTGATATTATCATTATGGAATGGGCTGTCTCTATTTTCATTGGATAAATGCTGGAGGGTATGCCATTGTGGCCCCGACCGAAATTTCCTTTACAGTTCGTATGGACATTTTTAACAAAACAACAAAACTGCAGGAAAGCCACATGTCTTTTTTTGGCCCTGTGTGATAAAAAGAATTAAAGAGGGAGTGAAACAGAGTGTGCACCACCAGGCATTAAACATTTGCTTCTGTGAAGTTGTAAGGAAAAGGCCAAAACCATGCCCTTAAGCACTGGAGCCTGGGTGGCAGCTCTTCACTCCATGCGGCACATGTTCATTTCGTCTTTTACTGCTCTCCTTCCTACATCTGCCGAGCCAGGCCCTTCCAGGGTTCATTTAGAAGCATCCCCAGGTGACAGCTCTTAAGCATCTGCAGAGTTTATATTGCATCACTTCAGCTGTTTTTATATGGACCCTGCTGTGGTAGACACAGTATAAAATGTCAGATGCTGCAGAAACACTAGATATGGTGCAGCAGATAGAGCAAGGGAGGAAAAAAACACCCCAATGGAATGTTTTGCCATCTCCCTGTGAATTAAAAAGGAAAAAGCTGCTTGCTTCTAGATTGTACTTGTTGGGTCTGGTGGGTAGATTTTGGGCACTGGGATCACTCAGGGTTGACTTTGACATTATTATTGTCCTTGGTGCCATCTGGGCAGGCATTTGGAGCAGAAGTTCAGGGTTCCACCTAGCAGATTGAGCAAGGAGGGATGTCAAATGCAGCAGCCAGCTTAGAACGTATTGCAGGCATGGGGAACCTTTGGCCTTCCAGATGTTGCTGAACTACAACTCTCATCAGCCCCAGCATGCATGACCAATGACCAGGGATGGTGGGAGTTGTAGTTCATCACCATCTGGAGGGAATGTGGTGCACTGGTGCAGTGAATGTGGATCCTCCAAGCCTAGCCTGCCAGCTTAACTGAAAAAGAAACTGATGACAAAAGGATTGATTATTGCACTGCTGTAGCTGCACACTGCATGCCACTGACAAAAGGCAAGATTAATGAGCGCATGCAAGATGAGTGTGTAGAAGGCCATTTTGTTAGACATGATTAAGAAATTAAAAGCAGAAAGCTTTGCTGTTTATAAACGTTAAAGTGAAGCAGAGAGCTTTGCAGTGGGAGATGCTGCTGCTGCAGAGGGGCAGTTCAAGAGGAACCTCTGCATTTGAAACAGCCTCTCTTAGGAATTGTAAACCCAGTCAAGGGAGGAGCCTTCAGTACTCTATTCGTGAAATATGCCATTGTCAATTAGCATTGACAGGCAAGGCTCCCCTGTGCAGAAGCGGCATACCTTGGAATACCAGGTTATCATTGCTTGGTAATTGTTTTTAATTAGGAACATGAGTACATAAGAAGAGGCCTGCTGGATCAGGCCAAGGTCCACCTAGCTCAGCATTCTGTTCTCACAGTGGCCAACCAAATGCCTATGGAAAACTTTCAGGCAGGACATGAGCACAACAGCAACCTCCCCACTTAAGATTCCCAGTAACTGGTATTCAGAGTCACATCACCTCCAACAGTGAAAGTAGAACATGATATCATAGGAGCCAACTCCTGGGGACCGAAGGGTTTTTGCCCCCCTAAATAAAATACTCTATATGTGGGGCCTGCCCCTCCCAAAGTAGATGGGCACTGCCATTCAAATGGTGTGTGTGTGTGCCACATCTTGTGATCAATTATGCGGGGCAGGGCTTACATCACCTCCAACACTTTATTCAAGATGGCACCCTTGCATGATGTTGTGAGTTTGTGGGGTGCAAGACTCCCTTAAATTCCTGTAATCAGGAAAGGGTTAGAATTTAAGCACACCCCAAAATTTCTGGATCCAGCAAGGGTCCGAAATAACAGGCCAGCATGAGAATGGCCACTAAGAACAGGCCATTAGCAGGGAGCAAAGGCAGGGAAATAAGCCATCAGCAAGGCTAAGACTATGTGCCAGCCAGGTAAGTTGCCTCTAAGTGCCTCTAAGATAGGTAGAGCCGCACCCTGCACTCTGGGGAGTGAGCAAAAAAACCATAATGCCAGAGTCGGGAGTTTCAGAATTCAAGTGGATGATGATGTCAGTGGAAGAGGGGAAAATGCTGTGTTTTGCTAGCTGCAGAGAAAAGGGGGTCAGAGCACCATGCAGACTGGGAGATTTGCTTGCAGTGTTATAGCCTTGGGAGAAGCAAGACACTCTCTTGGAATGTGAATGCTCTGAACAATCGTCACAGGAGGCTCAGGTTGCATATATGTGTAAACAAACCCTATATCATAAAGACACCACAATCTCTGCTGTGTCTCATGGTCCAAAAGGGAACACAGACCCTGGTAAGCATGACTGGAACCCCTGGAAGCTCCCACCAGTCAGAAATTGTGGTGGTGTGTAACAACAGTCATTGTGGCCTTTAGTCATTGGTAGCCTTGCCCTCCATGAATTTGTATAATCTTTTTTTCAAATACCAAGCTGGTCGCCACCACTGCCTTTTGTGGGAGTAAATTGCAGAGTTTAACCATGCATGGTGTGAATAATGAATCTGTCCATTTCAGTTTCTCGTTCTCATACTCCCAATCTTAAATTCAGTTCTCTATGTCTCTATGTCGGTTTGCAAAAGTTCTCATTGCAATTGGCATTCTGGTGTACATTTCCCTAATGCACACATTTTTGCAGTAATTTCCTGTAATATAGTGTATTTCTGTACATAAAGTGCATTAATATAAACATCGCTGTGCATACTTTCCCCCATTATAGGCATATTTGTGCACATTTCTTGGCCAGAACTGCATTGCAAAACTCAGAAAAGTGCAGATTTCAAACAATAGCTGTGCTTTGGTCCACACATAGTTTTGGAAAACATGAATAAGTTTCACGTTGCAACATGAACTGAACCAAATTTATCCCCCATCACTTGCAGGATGTAGAATGTTTTGCCCATAATCTCCTAAGAGTATCCATTCCTCCTTTAGCTATATGAGCATCCTTGGCTATGCCTACAACCTAGTTCTCTGTATTCATGTTGGAGGCATGACAATGTGATGGGCATGCATGCTAATGACTCAGCATGTTTGGATTGGCTCCCTTCATGCCCTTGTTGCATGTAGGTGCAGTCGCTGGCATTGCCCCTGATGGGTAGGCTGTGGTGGTTCCAGCAACACTGAGAGACTCTGCTGGTTTTGTTTCTGTATTTTCTGTACATTTCTCTCTCTCGTCCTGTGCTCAGGGCAATATGGCTATGGTGGCTCTTCTCCCTGTGTAACTGTGATGTGTATTTTCAGTTCTAGTGTAACGTAAGAATTTTCCATCTCTGGATGGAGGATACTGAGAGAGTATGTGAGTGTAGAAACCAGCTTATTGTACAAAAGCAAATTTTACATCAATTGCTTTGTTCACTTTTCCCTCTGGCTCCCATCACCACTGGTATGTGGCTCTCAGAAAGTTGCCCAGAAGGGAATGCAGAACCTTAGCCTGAAAATCTTTCCTAAGCCCTGATCTAGCAACTGATTTCTATAATTTTTCCCCTCTTTGCTCACTTGGAAACAAAGTGTTTTTACATCATCTTACCAATTCCTGACCTGAAATGCAGTCATACTTAAATTAAAAGCCACACAGAGAGATACAGGAAACTTAACATCTGGACGGCTGATTCCACAGCATTAATTCAGACACAAATAAAATACTCTGGAACAAAAAGTCATGCCACCAGTTACTCTCCCCACCCCCTGGTGCAAACAATTTGTGCTGATTGCATGGCATATTTACAGGGAACCCTTTAAACCTGACTAATTAGCCGCAATGCTGAGTCTTAATGGCAATTAGTTTCCATCCACCAGTAAGGTTTCATCTTCCACCACTGGCTTTAATTATTCTGTTGTGGCTAATTGACTTGCAAATCTTTAAAGGATTCCTTTACTTCAAAATATGACATAAAAAGAACGAGCTTGATGCAAAAGCTAACTTCGCTGTTTGCTTATCAGTTAAAATAAGTGGTTTCATTATCCAAAGCAAGTCATGGACCCTGTTTGAGACTGCGAGGCATATCAACAAATGGAAAAATCACCAGTTTATGACCACAGAAAAGTGTGGCCATCCAGTATGTGATGGGCTGCCAATGAATGTTGCTTGAATTACACAACTGTACATCTTATTTTTGATAAATGAGTTTCTGTTTGAGATGGCTGTTGATAAACAACAACAACAACAACAACAACAACAACAACAACAGAGCTGTGGTATGATTAAATAGTTTATTAACTGTATGGTGTGTTTGTTGATTTATCTGTTAAAATTTGCATAAATTGCCACATGAGGAAAAATGGGCTGTATTCAAACTAAGCCCTGCTCAAACTTTCCCGCAGAAATTAAGGAATTTAAATCAAGTCCACAAGCTTAACATGAATCAGCAGCATGATGCAGCTCAAAGAAAGAAAGAAGGAAGGAAGGAAAAGCTAATGCTATTCTAGACCGCATCAACAGAAGTATAGTGTCCAGATCAAGGGAAGTAATAGTACAACTCTATTCTTCCTTGGTCAGACCACACCTGGAATATTGTGTCCAGTTCCGAGCACCACAATTTAAGAAGGATATTGACAAGTTGGAACATGTGCACAGGAGATGATCAAGATGATTAAGGATCTGGAAGTCAAGTCTTATGAGGAATGGTTGAAGGAGCTGGGTATGTTTAGCCTGGAAAAGAGGACTGAGAGGAGATATGATAGCCACCTTCAAATATCTCAAGGGCCCCAAGTTACAAGAAAGGAAATTCTGATTTAACATCAGGAAGAATTTCCTGATTGTAACAGCTATTCAACAGTGAAACAGACTCATTTGGAAGGTGATAAACTCTCTTTCCTTGGAAATTTTTTCCCCCAAGGAGGTTTTTCCTTGGAGGTTGGATGGCCACCTGTCATGGATGCTTTAGTTCAGGCATGTCAAACCTGTGGCCCTCCAGATGTTTTGGCCTACAACTCCCATGATCCCTAGCTAGCAGGACCAGTGGTTGGGGAAGATGGGAATTGTAGTCCAAAACATCTGGAGGGCCGCAGGTTTGACATGCCTGCTTTAGTTGAGATTCCTGTATAGCAGGGGGTTGGACTGGATAACCCTGAGGGTGCCTTCCAACTCTTCAAGTCTATGAAATTTCCTAGCTTAAATGAAAAGCAGTTTGAGTTGTGAGATTCTCAAATAAGCAGAGAACAGCCAGAGAATCCAGGGCTGCTCTCTCATTTGCTTGCCTCAGGAGGATCAGATCAGAGGAAATTTTATCTTGATGTAGAAACAGTTGTAAGTATTTCAGTTGACCAGTTAAGAGACCAGATCATCAGAGGGCAAATTTCTACAGATGGTAATTTGGTTCTTTCATTTCCCCCTGCAATGGTTTCTTGGAATGCACAAAGGGAGGCAGACAGTAGCTGCACAGTTTTCTATGTGACCGGAAACTAAGATATACGGTTTATTTGAAATACAGTGGTGCCTCGCTTAACAAACGCCCTGTAAGACAAAATTTTCGCTTAAAGAAAGGATTTTTCTAGCGGAGGTTGCCTCGCTAGACAAATTTGTTTTACAAAAAATTCGTTTAGCGAATCGCGGTTTCCCATAGGAATGCATTGAAATTCAATTAATGCGTTCCTATGGGCAAAAAAAAAAATTCAAAAAAATTCAGTGCATTCCTATGGGATTCGCTAGACGAATTTTTCGTTATAAGAATAGACCCGTGGAACGAATTAAATTCGTCTAGTGAGGCACCATGTATATCTATTCTGCCTGTTGATTTTATAGTTCGATAGCATGTGTATAACAGCAGCAGCAGCAATAGTAATAGTAGTAGTAGTAACAACAACAACAACAATCTTCCCAAGGCAATGAAAAAGCTGCACAGTACGGTAGTGCCTGTTACAATGGAAAGAAGGAAGGAAGGAAAGAAGGAGAGCAGCATGAAACAACTAAGTCCTTTGACCATGCTGGCTGGGACTGATAAGAGTTGTGGCCCAGTAATTTGCAGAGGTCTCTGTATTGACCACCCCTGATCTGTAACCTAAAACCAATCTAGGATCCATATAACCAGTTGTACACACCCAAGGAAGCTTTTGGTGTGTAGGCAGGAGCATTCAGTGCTGAGCACTCAAACACTGTCTGACCATCTCAGTGACAACAAGGCTGATGATTATTCTATTCCACTGATGAGCACTGGCACATGTGGAGGATACCACATTGGCTACCCCAGTCTATGAAAATGCATAGCTGCCAAGTCTTCCGTATTCCCCGGGAAACCCCCGTTTTTCCAGCTGTCCCCAGCCGAAAAAACGGATTTTTTTTGTTTCCCCCCGGTTTATTCTGGCGCGACGGCCATTTTGGAACTGGGCGGAGCATGCTCAGAAGCGACTTTTGATGCCGCTTTGCCCAGTTCCAAAATGGCTGCAGCACGACTTCTGGTGTGGCAGCCATTTTGGAACAGGGCAGAGCAGCATCAAAAGTCGCTTCTGAGCATGCTCCGCCCAGTTCCAAAATGGCGGCAGCACTACTTCCGGTCTGCTACTTCTGGCCCAGTCCCTTATTTCTCAGGCCAGAACTTGGCAGGTATGAAAATGCATCCAAGGAATTTCAAAATGAACAAAGGGAGTTTGGATAAAACTGACAGAATTTCTCAGGGAATGGCGTGCATTCTATATCTCCACAATCCATAGCACTGTGGACTTCCATTGGAGGAGTCTATTTCCATTGTTTTCTCCATAGAGTTGCATTGCTTTGAGCTATCCTCATTGCCTGTCCCTTAACTGGTGATGGTTTAGTTTCCTGGTAATGAAATTTCAGTTCTACAGATGAAGTTCAGCAAAGCCTTTGAATTAATTTATTTGAGGAGGTTTTTTCACACCTCATTGGCCCTGAGACTGTGGTTTAAAACCCTAATGAGTTCAGGGGGAAGAAAATATATTTCTTAAAAGAAAAACATAACTCAAGGTCTTGTAGAGCAGTTTTCAATTAGCTCAAGAAAAACTGGCCAGAGGCCAGAATTTTAAGAACAAACCTACCATTGAGTGAATTGTTTTTGCCAACTTCAGATGTGCTTGAACTACATAGTAATAGGTTGCCCACTGATGGCTAGATGACCAAGTATCAGCTGTGTTCTCCATAACCACAGAAGTCACTTTGCATGGGAACCTGCTATAGAAAAGAAAAGACAAGCAGTGTTCCTAAAATTGGACAACCTTCAGTTTAGTGAGAACAGCATACATATGCTTCCAATGGTACTGGTCAGTGGAGGAAAGTTTATGATTTCCGCTCTTGGGGTGGAAATGAAAAGCCTTAGGCTGAAATCCTAAACACAGTATTGAATAAGCTCAAGTGATAATAACAATAACAATAACAATAATATATTTATACCCCTCCCTCCCTGGCCAAGACCGGACTCAGGGCAGCTAACACCTAATATATAATACGTTAAAAACACAAAAACAAACAATTGGTTAAAATACAGTTTTAAATCACATTTAAAATCAAAATAAAATTAAGTGGGATTCCATGAAGCACAACTGTAGGGGTGTTGTTGTTGTTTAGTTGTTTAGTTGTGTCCAACTCTTTGTTACCCCATGGACCACAGCATGCCAGGCACTCCTGTCTTCCACTGCCTCCTGCAGCTTGGTCAAACTCATGTTGGTAGCTTTGAGAACACTGTCCAACCATCTCATCCTCTGTCGTCCCCTTCTCCTTGTGCCCTCAATCTTTCCCAACATCAGTGTCTTTTCCAGGGAGTCTTCTCTTCTCATGAGGTGGCCAAAGTATTGGAGCCTCAGCTTCAGGATCTGTCCTTCCAGTGAGCACTCAGGGCTGATTTCCTTCAGAATGGATAGGCTTGATCTTCTTGCAGTCCATGGGACTCTCAAGAGTCTCCTCCAGCACCACAATTCAAAAGTAACAATTCTTCGGCAATCAGCCTTCTTTATGCTCCAGCTCTCACTTCCATTCATCACTACTGGGAAAACCATAGCTTTAACTATACGGACCTTTGTAGGCAAAGTGATGTCTCTGCTTTTTAAGATGCTGTCTAGGTTTGTCATTGCTTTTCTCCCAAGAAGCGAGCGTCTTTTAATTTTGCGACTGCTGTCACCATCTGCAGTGATCATGGAATCCAAGAAAGTAAAATCTCTCACTGCCTCCATTTCTTCCCCTTCTATTTTGCCAGGAGGTAAGGAATATTACGTTCGAAAGCACGTCAAAGTGCAAGTAGATAAATAGGTACCACTACAGCGGGAAGGTAAATGGCGTTTCCGTGTGCTGCTCTGGTTCGCCAGAAGTGGTTTTGTCATGCTGGCCACCTGAACCGGAAGCTGTACGCTGGCTCCCTCGGCCATTAATGCGAGATGAGCACCGCAACCCCAGTTGGTCACGACTGGACCTAATGGTCAGTGGTCCCTTTACCTTTAAGGAATATTAAATGTAGGGGTAAAGAATATTAAATGTTCACCAGGCCCGGCCACCCCTGCTGGTCCCATATGAGCCGATAGAAAAAGCCAAGTGGGCCACTTATATACAGCTCTGTCTTACAGGCCCTGTGGAAAGATCTCAAATCCTGCAGGGCTCTGGTCTCACAGGGAGGGCCTTCACAGCACAATCCTGTGCTTATCTACTTAGAACATAGTAAGTTGCCTTATGCTAAGCTGCATTGTTGGTCCATCTAGTTGGTCCATCTTGCCAACACTTACTTTTCACAAAGAATTGTCTCTCAGCTACATCTGTAGATGCTGAGGACTGAAGCTGGTACCTTCCGCATGCAAGCAGATGCTCCACTGCTGAGCTATGGCCCTTATAAGCCACATTGAATTATGGGACTTACTCCCAAGTAAGCATGTATAACATTACAGCCTAAGGATTGTCAGTAACAACTCTAAAGCCTTACAGTATTTGGGCATGCTTGCTCCCATGACAGTCTTGGGAGTGCGGACACCCTGGGAAGCCCTGTCCATAGCCTTTATGTAAAGCAGGCATGTTCAAAGTTCATTTTGGGGGTCTAATCTGGCCCGTGGCAGTATATGTCCTGGGGTAAATTCCTAAAAAAAAGCTCAAAAGCTCAAAAACTATGGGGTAAATCCTATAAAAGCTCAACAACTTTGGGGTAAACTTCAATCCTAAAAAACTCAACAACTTCAATCCTCATGCATGTTCAGATCATCAAATCCGGCCCTCTTCGAAAAAAGTTTGGGCACCCTTGATGTGAAGCATGCAACTATCCATAGGGGTGGAGCTTCATGTGTACAGCCGCTGCTATAGGCAGTTGTGCTCTGTACAAATACAAGTTGACCTGTGCAAACCCACTCCAACATGAAGCATGAATGCCCATATAGGCCTCAAGTACAGATCCTTTCTTTAGTCAAAATTATTTCTTCTTTTACAATTTCTCTTCTGTTGTTTTTCTCTTTTCCTCTAGAACTGAAACTCAATTGGTTTTCCTTTCATTCTTTCCATCTTAATAAGTTATTTTAGCTCCTTAAAGAGATCTGCCTTGCATTTGGCAAAAGTGCCCATTCTGTGGGGAAACTGCACAAACATACTAAACTCTATGTTGAAGCAGCGATGCAATAAAATGCTTCCATTACTGTGAAATCATGTATATTTAGCTTTGTACAATATGATTTATGAGCTTTTGAATTCATTTCTTGTTCCCTGTCCCCTTTATCTTTTTCGGCGCTATACTCCTGGAATACCAATCGATTTTAGCTGACTGTCTGAATAAATGTCTGAGGAAGCCTCTATCTCTTCTTATAAACAGAAAATAGTTTCTTTGATCAAGCGAGATGCAAATGTTTATTAAATGATTCAGGGATGAGTTTGCTGCATTTCTGGATAAATAGATTTTTTTAAAAGACCCTTAATATGAAATTGTAACAATCACAGGAAATCTTGAGGCTGAGGTCTTGCATGGGTAATACAGCAATCCCAGGGACAACTAGGGATTGCTACAAGCAAAACCTATTTAGAAATAAAATACTATTACAAATAGAATACTAATAGAAGAGAGAAGTGTCACAGCTCTACTTTGTATGTAAAATGTCCCAGGTTTATTCCCTGACATCCCTTGGTAGGCCTCTGTCTCAAACCTTGGAGAACCTCTGTTGGTCAGTACATAACAGTCTTTCCTACATGTAGTCCAAAAGACCTGGAGGGTACTAAGTTGAGAAAGGCTGGCATAGATAATACATAACTGGACGGGCCAATGGTAGACTCAGTAGACTGTCACTGTTTATATTCCTAACTTTATTCTGGCCTTAATTCAGAACCATGAGGACTGGAAACTTACTTGATTTTTAGAGGAAGGACCATTGCTCAGACAAAGAGAGCCTGCTTTGCCTGCAAAAGGTCCTAGGTTTAATCTACATCATCACCAGGTAGGTGGAGAAAAGCCCCCTATCTGAAACCCTGGAGAGCTGCTAGATGGGCCACTGGCAGCTTCCGCGGTAAATATTTTAGTGGGAGGACACATGGTTTGTTTGCTCATTTCCTGTTGAAAGGATCTTTTGGTAAAAGGGCTTGGAAAGACCTATTCTGAGACATTGAAGATCCACTGCCAATCCAAGTAGAAAATGCTGGCCAAACTTGGAACAAGGCAGCTTCATGTCATGGGGAGCCAGTATGGTGTAGTGGTTAAGAGCGGTGGACTCGTAATCTGGTGAACCGGGTTCGCTTCCCTGCTCCTCCACATGCAGCTCCTGGGTGACCTTGGGCTAGTCATACTTCTCTGAAGTCTCTCAGCCCCACTCACCTCACAGTGTGTTTGTTGTGGGGGAGGAAGGGAAAGGAGATTGTTAGCTGCTTTGGGACTCCTTAGGGTAGTGATAAAGCGGGATATCAAATCCAAACTCTTCTTCTTCTTCTTTAATCCAATCCCGTTCAGATCTTTGGGGGTTTTATAAGGACATTGGAAGATCCCTGCTCAATGAGACCAAATGTCCCATCTAGTCCAGCATTCTCCTTTCTACATATGCCAACCATATTCCCTTGGAAAGCCAACAGGCAGAGCTTGAAAGCCAAGTCATCTCCCACTGCTGCTTCCCGAAAAATTCAGTTATCAGCTTTAATCATGGGTAAAGCCCACATTCTATTGCACAAACAATTTGGATTAATAACACTGGAAATTTTATTCATAATCAAGAACTTCATGTGGATCAGGCCCTGGATCAGGTGCCTGGTTACCAGAGCTGTGTGCAAATGGCTTCTTGAAATAGTCTATTTGTGGGAAGAGAACTTCCTGATGGAAGACAAATGCTCTATGGCAGGCATGTCCAAAGTCCATTTCAAGGGCCTAATATGGGCTGCCAGTCAATGTAATCTGGCCCCTGTGGCAGTATATGTCCTGGGGTAAAATCATTTAAAAAAGCTCAACTTTGGTCAGCCCTCACTTCATCAAATCTGGCCCTTTTTGAAAAAAAAAGTTTGGACACCCCTGCTCTATGAGTTTCTCAGGGGCTGGGCTCACCATTAGCAGTGGCAATGGCACATAATAATATAAGAAAAAACTTGCTGGATCTGGCCAAAGGCCCATCTAGTTCAGTAGCCAAACAAATGCCTGTGGGGAACCTGAAAGCAGTACCAGAACCAAAACTATTAGCTACCTTGGCTGCCTTGCTACCATTTTGTATCCTCTTTAATGCCTTGTACCATTGTTCTAGCACATGTGTGGGAGAATGGCAGCTAGAGTGCGCATGCACACAAACACACACAGAGAGATAATATTTGTATAAAATTATGAACATGGCAATCTTTTTCTCTATGGCAGGGGTTCCCAACAAAATTTTCTCGAGGACCCCTCATTGAGTCGCTATTGTGACAAGGACCCCCATTAATTCCTAATCCTAAAATTAAAAAGTGAGAGCCAAATTAAGAGTCTTTTTATATTTTATATTTACACGTTTTTTACAGTTGCTTGAACATCAAATGCATTATCTTCCTCTTCATCTGTAGGCCTTTGTCGTTTTAACGAACCACTTTTTAACCAACGGTCCATTTTTAACTACGCGAACTGTAGCTTCCGCGAAAAACAACGCTTTGTTTACAAACACTACTGTTTTGCAAAGAGGCAGCGTGCGCCAGGGAGGAGGGAGGGGAATGGAGAAGACAGGGTACCTGCGCAGTAGCGCACAAATGAAGCCGACACGCGCAAAGAATCTTGGGGAGGTGAGCGTTAGTAGAATGCGCGCACTGCCTCTTTGCAAAACAGTAGTGTTTGTAAAGCGCCACCTAACGGCATACAGCAGAACTACTGCCTCTATCTAATTCTAGTTTTGCGCTAGACTCTGCTCATGCAGGAAGTGGCCAAAACAAAAAATCTGTTATCATACGAAATATATTTAATATATTTTTTATTCTAATAGCATATTGTGGACCCCTCTGGCATAGCTCGCGGACCCCTGGGGGTCCCCGGACCACCTGTTGGGAACCACTGCTCAGTGGTATCTCTATAGATTGCTGAACCAAAGTTTCCACCAGTCCCAGCAAGCACATCCAATGGGCAGGATTGATGGGAGTTGTAGTTGAGCAACATATGGAGAGCCAAAGGTTCCCCACACCTGATCTAGTAGGCAGTGTGAGAATAAAAAGAACATCTCAGTTGTTGTTTTTTCAGGGGAAAAAATGTATCCTGGGAGATTTTGGCATAGATGCCATCTCTTGATTCATTTTTTTTATATACAGTATATCACACTGAGCCTTGCAGCAGTATTTTCTCATTTCCTAGTGAGCAGAACAGGAGAATAAATGCAGCGAGAAACCTAAATTGCTGACTGTGTTCTGTGCAGTATTGATCAAGCAGGTTGATGTTACATTATCAATGAGTAAATACAGCACCAGGAGCTTTTTGCTCCCCCACCCGCTCATCTAAAGCTGGAAGATTTTGTGTTCCTTCTAATTGTGGAAGGAAGGTCAGCACAGAGTGTACCCTCCGGCACGATAATCTGAGACCAAAATGTCCTCAGTGAGCCAAAAAGTGTGTATCAGCGGAACAAACTCCTTGCTGAAAGCCACGTGTTTTGCTTCTCGTGTTTTGCGTTTCTGATGACATAAGCTTTGACCTTGTTGTGAATCCTTTGATGGAATTGCTACATTTGCTCCCTGCAGTCTAATCTGCAATATGTAGCACTGATATGGAGATCTACCATTTGTGCGAGCTGCGGGGCTTTTGATCTGCTGCAGTTCTGAAGAGAAGGCTGGGGAAAGTTTTATTTGTTTTTTTAAAGGAGGTTTTGATCCATGCTTCTCCTCCCCTCCCCGACATGCACACACACACAAACTCCAGTAAATGATTGTGAAGGTTAATGCAATGTGGCTGGGAAGGATTTGCGTATTGTATGTGAAAAGGCCGAGAAGCATGGGGCTGTTTCATGGCTGCACTTAAACAGTTTATTAATCATAAAAATATATATGCAGATCTTAAAATTCATGTCGTTTCTAGGGACGTGCTGTTGAGCTCTGTAATTGTAAACACTGTACATGTAGTCCTTGATGTATTTGAGGTTGTAGTTTACCAACCAATAGTATGTAAGATGCTGGGATGATGCTGGGGCATCTCATTTCATAGCTGCCATGAGCCAGGCCCTGGCAACCTGTCTCCTGTACCACCAAAGCTCAACAAGAAGCCAGGCAGGTTGAACTTGGTGCTCTAAGGTTACCACCTAAAGGTAAAGGTAAAGGGACCCCTGACCATTAGGTCCAGTCGTGACCGACTCTGGGGTTGCGCGCTCATCTCGCATTATTGGCCGAGGGAGCCGGCGTATAGCTTCCAGGTCATGTGGCCAGCATGACAAAGCCGCTTCTGGCAAACCAGAGCAGCACATGGAAACGCCGTTTACCTTCCCGCTGTAGCGGTTCCTATTTATCTACTTGCATTTTGACGTGCTTTCAAACTGCTAGGTTGGCAGGAGCTGGGACCGAGCAACGTGAGCTCACCCCGTCACAGGGATTCGAACCGCCGACCTTCTGATCAGCAAGCCCTAGGCTCAGTGGTTTAACCACAGCGCCACCTAGGTCACCCTAACAGCCCTGTCACCTCACTGAGTACTCTGTCAACGGACTCCAAGGACCAGTCCCTCTCTCACAATCTCAGCCTCAGAACTGATTCCTCTGCCTGAGCAATTCGCCCATCAGAGAATACCCTGCACGTCTAAACTCTTGCTGCCTTTCTCTGTACTGCTGACATTCAAAATTTGACCTCCTAGATTGACATTACAGTCCTCTGCCCCTTTTAGATTTTTTGGCTGCATGTCCTAATTCACTGAGAAGAGTCAGAGGACTGTAGTCTGTTTGAAGGCATCTTCTGTTTGATGGGTTCTCCAGTCCCAAGTCCAGTTTAAAGAAGGGATAGCAGGAGGTGATTTGCAGTCACTCATCAAAAGTCAGCATTTGGACAGCACCCTGAGCAAGGAAGCAGGTCATATTGCCACCATCTTCCCCCTTGAGGTGAGATGTATTTTTGCTTAAATCATGTTTAGTAATGACTTATAACTTTACATCTGTACACATGAGTTGGCATATAAGGGTCTCTCCCAGACGTAACTGGAGATGCTGCGGATTGAACCTGGGAACTTCTGCATGCAAAGCAGATGCTTTACCACTAGGCTATGCCCCTTCAAAGCAGCATTTCACCCCCAATCGATGCAATAATGTCTGGATTTTGCAGTAGTTAGCTAGGATCTCCCATTCAGGGGAGTGGAGAAGCAAATATGATTTCAGGAGGGGGTGAAGGAGTGAAAAATAGGAACAGAGAAAGTTGCCTTATATTGTGTCAGACCTTTGGCCTATCTAGCTTAGTATTGTCTTAACTGACTGGCAGCATTACGCAACATTTTCAGGGATAAGTCTCTCCCAATTGTACCTGGAACTGCCGGAGATTGAACCTGGGACCTTATGCATGCAAAAGAGAATTCTACCACTGAGAGATGGTCTCCTAAGTAGAGAGCAGGATAGCAACATACACTGGGCAGGCAGAACCTGAGAAACAGCTCTTCATCATCCTTCTCATTGTATATTTCTAATTGTTTGAAATGCTGTATTAAAATTATGAACTTAGGTGGATGTCTTAAGAATGTAAGAAGAACCCCTGCTGGATCATGTCCAGCCCACAAGGAGGATGGGGCTGCAATGGCACTCTTCTCACCTGTGATTCCTACAACAGGTACTCAGAGGCATACAGCCTCTGATAGTGGAGGTAAAACATAGCCCTTGGGGTTGGTAACCACTGAGAGCCATATCACCCATGAATTTGTCTAATCCTCTTATAAAGCCACCCAAATCGATGGCCATCACTATGCCTTGTGGGAACAAATTCCATAATTGACTGTTGTCTCTGGAACTTCTCCCTTTCCAGTACTAGACTGCAGCACTTGTCCCTAGGCTGGGGATAGCCAGCATTGGGCCTTCCATGGGCTGTTAGGTTTCAAGTCCTATTGGTCCCAGCTACCATTGCCTATGAATAAGGGATAATAGGAACCGTGAGAAATTTCCCCCTCCTTGCTCTAAGTACTACTGATGCTCAAGTTCCCCTCCCCATGACATCCATTCTTTGATTCCTGCACCGATCCCCAAACTTGGCTGCATGAGTGTCCAACCCACACTGGGCCTGAAAGTGAGGTGGGAACTCTTTATAGTGCAATTTTATCCTCTTTCATGAATTCATATTCTGAAGGATCTTCATTAAAGATCCTTGAAATATTGCTCATGCTGACATTTTGCAATGCTCACTTTGGTTGATATATTAACTGCCTTGCTTCCACCCCCACTCCAGTTAATCAATTAACTTGAATATGTTGACAACCGTAGCAAAAAAAAAAAAAAAAAAGTACTTTTCCCACAAAAGAGCAGGAAAATCTTCTAAGCTGGATCCTGATGAAGAATCTAATTATATAGCTGGGACAAGAAGTTTTTAACAAGCCGAGTAAATAAGATGTCTTTTCCTTACTGCCTAAAAACTGATGAAGGATCCAAATCATGATGCACGACTAGCACTAGAGCACCACCTCCTCCTGTTCCCAGTACACAAATGAGAATATGGAAGACATTTATCAGTCAAATACCACGAGCTACTGTGTGATGACAAGCATCTCATTTCCACCCAATGGGATATCACCATTTCCTGCAGGCAGGAAGTTTCCTGCTGTCATAATAATCCTCCAGCTCTCAGTGGAATGGAGAGCACAATCTATGCCCAAAGGCTACTAGATAAGCATGGCTCCCAAGGCTTCTTCTGGGTGGTTTCAAGACACTTGCATTCCAGTGACTGAAGATGGGAAGGGCAGGGCAACTCAGGAGGGATACATTAAGACTGAATTCACAGGGAGGGAGCAATCAGGCAATGTTAAGTTTCTGCCATCCACTCCTCTCTGCATATCTCACTCAAGCTGTCTCTGCGCCCCCTGAAAGCATCACCATACATTATTGAAAAAGTCTTCCCTCTGGGTTTGGCTCATATCTCTTAGCTGATACCGAAGATTCATAAGTAATGAAATAGCTGCCCATCTGCTGGAGAAGCAAAAATGAAATACATATGCTCTACTAATTCCCCCTTTCCCTCCAGAGTTTTTTTTATTAAATAATAATAATAATTATTATTATTTTGTATTGGTATTATTTTTGGAATCACTGCATATGTATTGCACAAACAAAGGTAACCCATTCCCAGCAAACCCAACAAAGTTTTCCCTGGAAACCTCTCTAAAGTACATCATGAAAGCTTGTGTTCTTGTACATACATCGCAGGATACTTATGTAGAGCATGTTCCTATTAATTGATCCACAAGTCAGTATGAAGCTTTGGAACTGGCCTTTGGTTTTCTGGAGTTTTTGCTAATAAAATAAAGCACCTCCCTTCACCAGGGAAGGTGTATTGTGCTTTGTTCCTATGTTCTGCATCAGTTTTTCCATAAGGGCAATACACCAGAGTTTTATTATGTCTTGAGTAGCCAAAGAAGCTCCTCAAGCCTTAGTTCATCCTTCAGAAGATCCCTGCTGGATCTGACCAAAGGCCTGCCTTCTGATAGGAACCAACCAGATACTTTGGGTAGCTGATAAACAGGACTATAGAGATTCAGAAAAGGCAACCTTTAAGTAGTCATCAGAAGGCTTGTGTGGCTTTCCAGGGGGCACTGGAAATTAAGGCCAGGGTGAAGCAGCAGACTACATCAGAACTACTTAAAGAGTAAAAGGGCCAAATAATGGAGATTATGCAGGCCAGCCCACTGATGAACCAAAAACAAACCCCTGTGTTGCAATAAGAACCAATCACAACAATACAAACACAACACATAGGCTAATAGTAGAGAATATATAATAGAATAATGATATCATTCAAATTATAGGAATAAGCCAATCAAAGTTCATATGTACAATATAACAGAGTGGTAATGAGGACTGTCAAGCCATGTGTTCAAAACAGATGTCTAAGGACAGTCTTACAATAGTCTTTCAAAAGTTTCAACAGAAGATGGGACGCGGGTGGCGTTGTGGGTTAAACTACAGAGCCTAGGGCTTGCCTATCGGAAGGTTGGCAGTTTGAATCCCCGCGATAGGGTGAGCTCCCGTTGCTCGGTCCTAGCTCCTGCCAACCTAGCAGTTCAAAAGCACATCAAAGTCAAAGTAGATAAATAGGTACTGCTCCGGCGGGAAGGTAAACGGCGTTTCCATGTGCTGCTCTGGTTTGCCAGAAGCGGCTTAGTCATGCTGGCCGCATGACCCAGAAAAACTGTCTGCAGGCAAACGCTGGCTCCCTCGGCCAGTAAAGCGAGATGAGCGCCACAACCCCAGAGTTGTCCACGACTGGACCTAATGGTCGGGGTCCCTTTAACTTTACTTACTGTTAGCCTACTTGTTGTGTTTGTATTGTTGTGATCAGCCCACTGATGAGGCAGGGTGAGGCACACGCCTCGAGTGGTGGTAGCCCAAGACCTCCTCTACCAGTGGGAAAGCAGTGCCAGCAGCAGCAGCAGCACAAGATCTTCCCGAAATTTCACGAGATTTCATGGACTGCATGAGATTTTGTGAGACTTCTTGTGAGATCTCTCCAGAAGCCAATGCTGCTGCTAATGGACACCAGAGCCATGCAAGACAGGTGATGGTGGAAGGATGGCAGGGGAGCCACCAGCACATTCCTGTTTTGCCTCAAGCATTGAAACAGTATGCACCACTTTTGAGGTTATTCTATTTGTACAACTTATCACATGTCAGTGAATTCAAGACACCTGACCCTAAATTTCAACAAAACAATCCAGACTCTTAACTGATATTGTCCTACATATTGCTTTCCCTTCCCCCCCTTTCCTATTCAATAATTTCCTGTGTCTTAATTTTTCTTTGCCCTTCTTTCTTACCTTTTCTTACCTTGCTGGTCTTCAACTCTTGTTCTTGACCAGATATGCACCCAGCTATTTTTTTCTGGAGGGTCTCATGGCCGTTTTGTGTATATTACATTCTAAAAACAATGTAATATACACAAAACGACCATGAGACCCTCCAGAAAAAAATAGCTGGGGTGCAATGGCTGCATAAATAGGAAAATAAATAGGAAGCCCTGATCATAGGATCACCTGTAAGATTAATTAGATTGATGGGCACAAAATGTACCTAAAATGGGGGAGCCCCATGCTATCTTTCGACTCAGGTAGCAAGAAGTCTTGGGACAGCCCTAGAGGGCAGATTCAGGGCTCCTGATCTCCCATATCTTATTTGTACCAGACAGTGTTTCAAACAGAAGGCTGTTCCCTGGCAGCCCTTCAAACAGAGGACTTTTCTCTGCAACACATGACCATTATAAAACAACTTGAGAAAGTAGATAGAGAAAAGTTTTTGTTCTCATCTCATAACATTAGGACTTGAGATATTCTAATGAAGCTGGATGCCGGGAGATTCAGGAGAGACAAAAGAAAAGTACATTTCCTCACAGCCTATAGTTGAACTATGAAGTTTGCTCTCACAAGAGGCAAAGATGGTCACCAACCTGAGTTACTATAGAAAAAGATTAGCCAAATTCATGGAGGATAAGGCTGTTAACACTACTGGCCATGATGACTAAGTTGTACCTCTACTGTCACAGTCTGTATACTTCTGAATACTAGCTGTTGGGAATTGCAGGTGGCCAGAGTGCTGTTACATTCCTGTGCTGCTTGTGGACCTCCCCTGGGCATCTGGTTGGCCACTGTGAGAACAAGATGCTGGACTAGCTGGGCCTTGGCCTAATCCAGCAAGGTTCTTCTTATGTGTAAACCAGATACTGAAGCTGGAAGCTGAAACATCTGACTAGAGTTTAAATGAATCCTTTTGCCTTCCACTGCATTTGGCAGCTTCTTGGACTGGCTTCATTTTCTGCCTTGTTTCTTCCATGAATTGGACCTTTGGAGGGGCAGAGTAACAGAGTCCTAATGAAATAATAATGCAGTTGAAAATGGCAAGCAGTTTATTTTTGCCAGAAATATGAGAACCCCTCACTTTATTTGTCTGATATGATTACTTCCAACGGGACTTGAAACTCTACAAACAAGAGTGTGGCATACATTTTATAACAGTATACCAAAGAGCTCAAAAATGATTTACTCAGGGAACACAAACACTGAGGGTAAGTTTCAACAGCAGGCAAACAAACAAGATGCAAAAAAATGATGGGACGTTTTTACTTATAAGGGGCTTGAGGGCATCTTAAATAAAGAAAACAGAGCTTTATTATTATTGTTTTTTAAAAAGGCAACAGGATTACATTCTTGGTGGGCAGCACAGAGGGATGGCTTTACTGTCAGACAGCGTGAAGCAACTGCCTCAGGTGATAGATCGGAGGGGGAAGCAACAGCAACCTCCAGCTCAGGGGTCAGCAAACCTTTTCATCAGGGGGCCGGTCCACTGTCCCTCAGACCTTGTGGGGGGGCGTACTATATTTTGAAACATATAGATACCCTGCAAGTCGGTCCTATAGCTGCCTCTGGACCTGGAGGAAGAACACACTCTGCACGTGCTCAGGAGTGCGTCTCGGCGCCGCCCGCTCACCAGCGTGTTGATGAGCAGCAGTTGCTCCATTGGCCCATCCCCGCAGAGCTCCCAGGTGGTGTGCACCATGCGCTGTGGCCCGTCGTCCGAGGCCAGGTCAGTGGGCAGGCCATGCGCCGGTCAGGTAGTATGCAGCTTGCCCTTCAGCTGCTTCAGCGTGGCTGCCAGGTGCACCAGCAGCAGCAGCGCCGAGATGGACGTCAGGCCTGGGGTCATCAGGCGCGCTAAGCTCTGGCTGAAGCCCTGCGATGCGCCCATCACGATGCCCATGGCGTGACCCAGACCTGCTTCCCGGCCTCTGTGTCCATGGCCATGCCGGGTTTACCTCAGCGCGCCGGTGGCAAGGCTTGGGTTTGGCTGCAGGAACTTCCTTTTGAACTTCCTGCAGCCAATCTGAAGCTGTGCCAGTGTCGTCACCCGCCTAGAAGCCGTGCCAGCATCGCAGAAGTCAGTCCCCGTGCAACAAGGAGCCTGCAGCGTGCGGGGACTGACCGAGTGGGCAGCAGGGTCTGCGGTCAGGATTTACGAGCCTGGGGGGGGGGCCTCATCTTTGCCGTAGTTTGTAGTTTGCCGACCCCTGCTCCAGCTGTTCCACTTCAGCCTCCCAGACATTTCCTTCTTTTGCCACATGGTGTCTCCAGGCCTGTTGCCTCAGGTGCAGTGGGAGATGCTACCTCATCACCAGTGTTGAAATCAGCTTCCTTATTTGGAGTGGGATGTGTACACCATCTTTTTCTCTACCTCAGGCAGCAAAATATCTTGGGCTGGGTGTTGCAACACAAACATCTGCAAGCTAAGCTGCTTGTTCACCCCCTACCCTACAACTACCAGAATCTCTTCCATCTGTTGGAACTGCATTTTACCATCCTCCTCTTTCATTGTGAAAAGTGGAGAGGCAGGGATGGAGATTAAAGCCAGCCTGGGTCTTTCTCCAGTCATTATAATATCTTTGGGTTGTGAATGGCTGGCCAGGTAGAACAGGAGTGAGCACGTTATCTTTGGCCTAGTTTTAAAAGCCCTCTGCAAGCGATCAGACCATCATAATCATCAAATGTATTGTACACCCTTCAGCAGGGTGAGTTGCAACAATTTAAAATTAATTAAATTAATTAACAATTAATTAAATAAAAAAACAGATCACTATAATAGGGTAGGCCCTGGAAAAACACACGTCAGGGTAAATAAGTGTGTCTTCCTCATTCACTGAAAGTTGTATGGAGAAGAAGCCAGACACACCACATTGTCTTCCAATTAATTTAATGCCAATATTTTGGGATTGTTAGGTCAGTGTTTCTCAACCTTTTTTGGGCCACGGCACACTTGTTCCGTGAAAAAAATCACGAGGCACACCACCATTAAAAAAGTTTACAAATTTAACTCTGTGCCGCCCTATATTATAATTATGACTGTAAGAAACACTTGCCAAATATTGCTTTCCGGCGGGTCAGTGTTGTGTATTGGTGGCCGCCAGGCTCGTTTGCACTGAGCTTTGGGAAAGAGGAGGAGAAATATTGCTTTCCGGCGGGTCAGCGTTGTTTATTGGCGGCCGCCAAGCACGTGACAATGCAAATCGCCCTTCTCGTCGCCGCACGTCGCGGCACACCAGCCAGTGTCTCGCGGCACACTAGTGGGCTACGGAACAGCGGTTGAGAAACGCTGTGTTAGGTAACAGATAACCAATTATTCCTGTGATAAGGTTAAATCTTGTGCTCCTTATCTGTATTGTCAGTCAGTGTCAGAATATATGCGTAAAGGCTGTATGGAGTTAAACGCTACTGATATATAATTTTATTTAAAAACTTATTTCAGCTCTGTTGAAATCATTCTTGGCAAATCCAGTTCCATTCTGCTGTTCTCAGTCCCTGCTGTGAATCCCTTGCCCACTTGCTCATAAATGTTCCTGGCTTATTGTCTAATAACAGAATTATGGAATAGTTTAACTGCTCTATTTTACTTTTCCAGTTGTGCTTTTTCTTATCCTCCTGGCCAACTCCTGCCTGCAGACCACAGGAGGGGAGAGTGCTCTTGCGCTCGAATCCTGCTTGCTGGTTTCCAGCAGACACTGTGAAAACAGCATGCTGGACTAGATGGGCCATGGGCATGATCCATGAGGTTCTTCTTATGTTCTATTATCAAGGACAACTAATATATTAAGAAGGAAGAGAGATGGCAAACAAGGGCACTATTTCCCCCCTGCTAAGATGACAGAGAGCCCCTGTGATTCCAACATACATGTTGGAATTAAATTTGAGCCTTTTGGCCTCACAGCTGTTCCAATAATCACAGCATGTCATGCTAAAATGGGAGATATTACTTTCAAGTCAATTACTTGATCTGCTAAAGCAAGGCACAGATGCTTTTAATTTTCTTTTTTCTTTTCCTGGTCATCTGTGCACTAGAATCACTCTAGGCAAGCTGATTTACTCCAGTGCTGTGCATTTGTCACATTTCCAAAAAAGCAAACTTTTATTGTAGAAATATCCATTTCAAGAGGACCCAGCTTGTCCTGGTTTCTCCCTATGTGTTTAGCTTTGGGCTGGGAAAAAAATTAACAAACATGTTTGATGTACAGATTAATAAAGCAGAGGAACATTGATTGGCCTGGTGGGTGGAGGAGGAGGTATATTTGCTTGCTTTCATTAAATATTACCAAGGGGAGTCTATTTTGGTATCATTCCCAGATACAGCAAAGAAGTAAACACTAATAACTAATTTATTTCCCTCTGTTGGAGTCATTTTCATTTGAATGCCAATGAAAGAGCTGCATAGATACAGAGGAATGGAATTACTCCCTTAAATGGAGTCCTTAATATAGAGCCAGATCATATGGTAGGCTTTCTCCACTGTTGTCATGTGAATGGGATAATAATCAGGAGGTGTTGTATTTATAAATAATCTCATTCCTGCCAGTTGCAGTCTCATCCCTGCCAACCTAGCAGTTCGAAAGCATGTCAAAGTGCAAGTAGATAAATAGGTATCGCTCCAAGCAGGAAGGTAAACGGCGTTTCCGTGTGCTGCTCTGGTTCGTCAGAAGCAGCTTTCTCATGCTGGCCACATGACCTGGAAGCTGTACGTTGCCCCCCCCCGGCCAATAACGCGAGATGAGCGCCGCAACCCCAGAGTCGGTCACAACTGGACCTAATGGTCAGGGGTCCCTTTACCTTTATCCTAGAAGCTGGACACAGGTGGCACTGTGGGTTAAACCACAGAGCCTAGGGCTTGCTGATCAGAAGGTTGGTGGTTCAAATCCCTGTGACAGGGTGAGCTTCCGTTGCTTGGTCCCAGCTCCTGCCAACCTAGCAGTTCGAAAGCACGTCAAAGTGCAAGTAGATAAATAGGGACCGCTACAGCGGGAAGGTAAACGGCGTTTCCGTGTGCTGCTCTGGTTCGCCAGAAGTGGCTTTGTCATGCTGGCCACATGACCTGGAAGCTGTACACTGGCTCCCTCGGCCAATAACGCGAGATGAGAGCCGCAACCCCAGAGTCGGTCACGACTGGACCTAATGGTCAGGGGTCCCTTTACCTTTTACATAGAAAAGTAGGCGATGTGCCCTAGCCTAGCTTTTCTCTTTACACAAGAATGGTCCATAATATAAAGACTTTTAAAAACATTTTCATTGGGAAGGATTTGGGGCCCCTGCAGACCAGGGTCCCCTCCCCTCATGTATTCTGCAGCTTGTCATTCATGCAAGTTTGTAAGCCTGCAGGGGCTGTCTTGCTTTAATATGTTAGCTGCTCTTGGAGCCGTTTTGGCTGACCTATTGCAGGCCAATGCTCTAAACAAGTAAAAAAATAAAGTAAGTAAATAAATAAATAATGGTGCATTCATGATAGATATATATTGGACAGTCCATACATCATTTCATTTTATTAGTTGTTTCCCAATGTTATTGCATTATTGCCAGTGCTATTTTTCTAAAACAAATAATGTTTAGGGGTACTCTAATTTTGACTCAAGAAAACCAGCATTTTATAGTTCCAATTGGGAAAACTAAATACAGTAAATGGACAAAAGTACAAAGATTCCCAAAATGTTTCGGGGGTATGCATACCCCTGCATCTCCCCAGAAAAAAAAGCACTGGTTATTGCTACCCGGAGGAGCTGTTTTGCACAATAGCATAACAAAAGTGGGATTCCGGTAATGGCCCAGAATATTCGTTGAATGAAAAGTTACAGGATTTCAGCAGGAAGGTACAGTACAGGACATGGACCTATTGAAAATGAAGCAGTATGTTTGCCCCTATACGTTTGCAGGCACAAACAGGATTGAAAGTCAGGTAGCGTATCTCCGATCAGCACCATTGTGAACACAATTAAAAATAGATGTTCAGAAGGCCCCTTGTGGTAATGCAACACCCCCCCCCCCCAAAAAAAGACTGAAGTGGTATTGTCCTGAAACAGTTTTACGATACCAGGAGCTTTTAGTCTAGAGACCTCTAATTATTTCACTGAAATCAGTGCTAACCATTTTATTTTTTACATAAAAATAAAAACGAGGGATTGCTTCTGAAGTAGTTAAGAGGCTCCTCTCAATTGCAGGAAATTTTACCGCCTTCATCTGTTTCTTTATCTTTAAAATGTCAGATCACATACCATAGGCCAAGTGTAGGCCCACCTCCAGCACTGACAATGCCCTTGTGTCTTGCCATGGTTTTATTTTTATTTTTGTCCAGCAACAGCTCCAGTTAAATTATTCAAGAGGCAGGGGAAATCTGATTGTTCTGTGTTCCCTTTAATTTTCCTGAAAGAGCAATTGCAACAACTGGTGGTACAGAGCAATTCCTCTGCTCTTGAGCAAACTTTTGTTTTTAAAGGACAGCACTTGTGAAAATTATATGAAATGTTATTTTCGTAAGGCAGTGAGGATAGGCTTGCTACAATAAGTCTTTGAGATCTATTTGCTGTGTGGCTTCTAGGCACCAAGCTTCATTCGTCTCCCTCTTCCTTCCAGCCTCCTATGAAAATCCCTGCAGCAAGATTCTGTTTCAATGCTGGTAAAACGGTGCCTCTTAAAAACAAAAACAGCAATGCTCCAGAAAACTGGGGCTCCTGAATAAGAATGAATGAATAAAGCACCAGTGTTTAAAACCATAGGCCACCACAATATAAATACAACACACAGTTATTTTGACATATTCAGTAAATATTTATTTTATTTATTTTGTGTTGATATACTACTTGTTTGTAATAAAACCTCATAGCACATTAAAATAAGAACAAAAATAAAAGTTATCAGGAAAAGCAGTAAAAATGCCATAGCAGTTATAAGGTGTTGTGCTAGATGCTATATGATTCTAAATGGTATTTTTAGACACATGGTCCCCTTCATGGATCAATGCCTTGTCGTGGCGAAGGGGCTTGAATAACTCAGAGAAGCTATGAGCTATGCCATGCAGGGCCACCCAAGATGGACAGGTCATAGTGGAGAGTTTTGACTAAACGTGATCCACCTGGAAGAATTGATGCTTTTGAATTATGGTGCTGGAGGAGACTCTTGAGAGTCCCATGGACTGCTAGAAGATCAAACCTATCCATTCTATCCATTCTTAAGGAAATCAGCCCTGAGTGCTCCCTGGAAGGACAGATCGTGAAGCTGAGGCTCCAATACTTTGGCCACCTCATGAGAAGAGAAGACTCCCTAGAAAAGACCCTGATGTTGGGAAAGATGGAGGGCACAAGGAGAAGGGGACGACAGAGGACGAGATGGCTGGACAGTGTTCTCGAAGCTACGAACATGAGTTTGACCAAACTGCGGGAGGCAGTGGAAGACAGGAGTGCCTGGAGTGCTATGGTCCATGGGGTCACGAAGAGTCGGACACGACTAAACGACTAAACAACAACAGACACATGGTGGATCACCTGAATGAAACTGATGGACAGTTGGTGGTCTGAAGCAATAGGGAATCCCTGAGTTTGAGCTGCAGCTAGCTAAAATAGACCACATTGAGCTAGGACTAATACAGTGGTCCCTCGACTTACGAATTACTCGACATCCGAAGTTTTCAACTTACGAACAGGACAAATGGCTTATGAATTTTATGAATTTTTCTACATCCGAACAGAAACCGTTGGCGGTTTTAAATGCGGTTTCCTTGACTTACGAATTTTAAATGCGGTTTTCTCAACTTACGAATTTTTCCGAATATTTTTTTCCCTATGGGAAACCACTTTTCGACTTACGAACTTTTCGACCTACGAATGTGCAGCCGGAACGGATTAAGTTCGTAAATCGAGGGACCACTGACATGATGTAAGTGTGGGGTGAGCTCCCATTGCTCTGCCCCTGCTCCTGCCAACCTAGCAGTTCGAAAGCATGCCAAAGTGCAAGTAGATAAATGGGTACTACTCTGGCGGGAAGGTAAACGGCATTTCTGTGCACTGCTCTGGTTTTGCCAGAAGCGGCTTAGTCATGCTGGCCACATGACCAGGAAAAACTGTCTGAAGACAAACGTTGGCTCCCTCAGCCAGTAAAGCGAGATGAGCACCGCAACAGGACTTAACTGTCAGGGGTCCTTTACCTTTTTTTTTTTTTGACAGTGAGGGACAAGCAGTATCATATAACCAATACTGTATACTTAAGATTAATTAACACATGAAGGGGTTAATACCATAGACTAAACTGTCCTGCCAGGCTTAGGTAGGTCACTTCCAGGGAGCCTGGAAGGAAATAGGTAATCAAGCCTATTGTTCTCTCCCAGTCTACCTGAGAAGCTCAATGTGGGAAAAGGTTTGAGCTCAGCTGCATGGCTCTCATTCTTGAGTTCCTATTCCAAGAATTTAGGAACTTTCAACACTTTGTAATTAAGCTAAGTTCCTTTTCCTGTGCAACTTCTCTGAAGTACATGAACTTGACCTTTGGAAAGTTTGTAAGTAAACCATTTTTAACTTACCAAACATGTGGTCTATTCCCATGTTGGGGGAAGGGGGGAACTTTGGAAAGAAACCTTTTAAAGGGACATTTTGGAACTCACTTTAAAGGGCACATTTTAAGGTTTTACAGTCTTTCTTTCCATACTTTACTTTTTTTTTTGCATGTTTTGAGATTTTAAATCTCTGCTAGGATGACTCTCACCAAAGGGTACTTTCCCCAAACTTGGATGTTGGTATTCAGGAATTCTCCTATATACAATCCCCCCCCCCTGCATCAACAGGAATTAACCCCATAAGGGTTAATTATGCAGAAGAAGAGCAGAGAAAGTAAAAGGTGACCAGGTTCTCTGTAGATGGCAATACAGTATAGGACATTTTTCTACCGCAAGAATATGCATACATAAGAATATCAAGCATTTTATTACTAACAAAGGAAGGGGGGGGGAAGAGCTGAAAAAAGCAGAAAAGGGCAAGCACAATGATTAAAGGGGATGGAGCAACTACCTTATGAGGAAAGGTTGGCAGTAGCTCCCTAGGGTTTCAGCCTTACCTGGGGGTTGAACCTGGAACCTTCTGCATGCAAAGCATGTACCCTCTCATTGCACTACAGCACTTCCCCAAATAACAGTTTTATTGGGAGACAGCCAGATGAACATTATTGGGCAGAGATTTCTATAGGCTAGATTCCACAACCAAGAAAGCCCTATGTGCCCTTCTATTGACTTTATATATACTGTGACGTTATATGAATTCCTGGCACAGAAAAATAAATGTTCATAAGAGCAATGATAAAACATCTATTTTAACATGCAAGCTAATACATTTTAATATATATATTTTGAATAGCTACCATATTATTTCTACCAAGTCCCCTTTTTTCTTTCAGACTGATTTGTGGTAATACTAATGAACCCAAATAAGCCAATTCAGAGAGCCAAGCTGGTTTTTAATTTGAATTTAGTGTAACCGTGTTAACTTTCCATTGCTTTCCTTATGAATACCATATAATTATTAGCAAATGGATTCTTAGAAAGTGCTGAGTAATCAAGGACTGTTTATTGCTTTATAAAATCTCAAATGATGGCAATTATTCCTTTTTAATAAAAAAAGGGAAAAAGGAAAATGCATAATAGGCTATGAAGAAAGAGAAACCAATAAGTTCCATGACTGTGTGGTACATTTGGGTTCTGCTGAAATGGATTTAAACCCAAGCAACGGGCTGCCATGAGCAAACAGTTTCTGATGTTTTAGGCAAAGCTTCTGCCCTTCACAGGTGTCACAGAGGAGAATGGGGGAGCACATGAGCCTAAGATTCAGCTTCATAGCAAACATGCAGGTGCATTATATGTAACAAGACACTGGGGGGACCTGTCCAGTGAGTGAACCCACTGGTACCAAACTGTATGGGAAACAGGCCAGGGACAAATAAAAGAGAATGCCTTCACCCCAGTGTGCCTGCACAACAAGACAATAACATAACCTTCCAAGAGCATACAAATCAATACGGCTGATTTAATCCAACAACACCCTCCCCCTCTCACAAACAAACAAAACTCACTGCAATCAACTGAATGCAACCAACCATGCTCTGGGCTCCCCAATCTCTCTCACTGCCAGTAAAAACTGGCAAAAGAATGGATGACGCTAACATAACCCCCCCCCCATACACTATGCAAAAGAATGAAAGATCATTATCCCTTCTTCCCCTCTCCCCAATTCTCTCCCCTTCTACCTCACAATGCCTATGACAGCAGTTTCTCACACCAAATATAAAGGGCACCCATATAAAGGACTCTACGAGCTGAAAACAGAGACATTATATGTATCTTTGTTATCCATGAAAATATTTCAAAGGAAACAATTTTTAAAAATTAATTCTGATCAAAGCAATCAGAAAACTCAGAAAAAGAATGCACAGCCACATTTTTTAAAAATCATTTCTTATCTATCCATTTGACATACAAAGAGGGGGGGGGGAAATATTGTAAGAGATGATGGGAGTTTTAGTCCAGCAACACCTGGAAGGCCAGTTTCCCCATCCACGATAAAAAATATGCAATGAACATAAAATTGTTAACTCAATGACTGCATATAGACTACTCGTGCTAAACATGTTCCTGTTTGGGAATCTGTTTCCTCTGGTACCATATTTAATTATATTTTAGGAAGGGAAGAGCTAGTGAAAAGATAAAAGTAAGCAGGTTTTCTGCTTATAGACCTTGTGGCCTTTCGGAAGCTGTACTAATGAGTTAATCCCATGCGCCTAATAGGGCTGCCACCTGGCCATTTTTTTTTAAATAAGCAGCCTAGGCTCCCACATCCCATCTAATGTTCTGGGCTCATTTATTTTTAACAGTCTACAAATAAGTGCTGATTATGACAAAACAACAACAAGTGGTAGGCCTAGTTTTCAGAGCAAGTGGTTATCAGAAATGCTGTCCAGTTTAATTGCAACAAACGTCATGTGACCAGAAGCTAGAGGCTGATTCACAGAAATGCACTACAGTTGGAAAATAATTTCTCAGTGATATCCCCCTTGCTCAATGAGTGGCTGTTTGCAAGGCTAGGGAACAAGTGGTTTTTAAGATATTGTTGGGCTCCAACTTCCATCAGAACCCAGCCAGCATGGCCAGAGGCCAGAGATGTTGGGAGTTGGAGTCCAGTAACATCTGGCAGGCCATAGGTTCCCCATCCCTTGCTTAGTGTTGAAATGCACAGGCCCTGTACCAAATCCATTACCATCTTACACCAAGGAGGATACCTACATGGTATTTGATGTTATAATTCCTTATAAAAGAAAAGGGAAACCAATTCTTCCCTCAGCAGGAAACAGAAGCGAATAATAAGGAACAATAAAAGAACTGTTAATCACTAATCCCCAAGCTAAGCTGTAAAGGAATAAATAAAATGGGTAGAGCAAACAAACAGGAAGCTTTCAATTAAAGGAACAGTTGCCTTAAAAGAATGCAATTACATTTTGCCAGATTATACTGTTTAAGGTGGATGCCATGGACTGGTGGGGAGGGGCCAGCTGGGGAACCAACAAGGAAAGAAGGTTGCCCAGGGAATGGTGGTGGGAGAACAATGAGTGGACAGAGGGAGAAGATTGGGAAGTGGAGGTATCAGGAGCTGAAGAGATAACGGCTTAGTGAGGAGGGGGAGTCTGTGGCAGAGAAAAGCCCAGAATCAGAGGCAGGAACTGAAGCACGAGAGGAGGGGAGCCAAAAGGCAGAGAGGACACAGGATGGAGTCATGGATGTCTCTCCCTCTTGCTGTGACAAGCTCCCCTCCCCCTTGTCTCCCAGAACCAGAAGAGGCATGAAAAGGGCAGAGGAGAGTTTGGAGATGTGCAAGCGCAGTCTCTGATTGCTTGGAAAAAACCCTGGTGAGGAGGAGCCCCGGTGGCATGTGGTCAGTGGACTAGGGGGACTAGGCTAAATGTTCCCGGTAAATTAGAGTATTAAACTGTTAAAGCCTGGTGCCTCCACAAAGTCTGAGAAGCTTCTGCTTGACCTAGGGAGGGAGCCACAATGTTCAGACACACAATGTCAGGACGATGCCCCCCATCACACTTGCCAGCTGGTGCCTCTGATCCTAACTGTTCCCCTGTTAAAAGCTTCACTGCACACCACAGCTGTGGGGAGGCAGGGACCTTCAATTTCTGTGACTGATTCATGGGGGGAAGACCTACTGGAGATGAGTTGCCATGCTTATTAAGTCTGATACTTCTGCAGAGTGTGTTTTTGCTAACAAAGAGTTAACTTCAACTTGCACAGTGTGATTTATTGCTGGCTTGCCCCTGACAGTGGCATTGCAAGAACTGTAATCCCCACCTCCCTTAAAAATTAGTAATAAACAGCTGAGAACCCCTCACAGTAGGACAAAATGGAAAACACTTAAGATGCTATGATTTGATAATGAGTGGATTATCCATAAACAGTGAGTGAACCTAGGATAGTAATTCCAGAGAAGGTTAGCTAGTGTTGTAGCAATGCTTGTGCTATTTCCTCATTCATTAAATAACTGTCTCCTTGCAACATCCATTGACCTCTGCTGCCTGGATCTCAAAGCAACAACTGTCAACTTGTTTTGTTAAATTATAGTTCAATTAATTAATGGGTGCATTTCCTCCAGGGAGCTCTAGATGGGAGTACATTGTTCTCCCCCTCTAAATTTTATCATCACAATAATCCTGTGAGGCAGGCTAAATTGAGAGACAGTGGTTGGCCCAAAGTCACCCATTGAACTTCATGGCTGAGCTCGGTTTTAAGAACACAAGAAGAGCTCCACTGGATCAGGTCCATGGCCCATCTAGTCTAGCATCCTGTTCTCACAGTGGCCAAGCAGATGCCTATGGGAAACCTGCAAGCAAGATCAGAGGGCACTCTAACACTCTCCTCTCCTGTGGTTTTCATCAATGGTATAGCTGACCTGGGATTGCTCAAATGTTAAAGCATGAGACTCTTAATCTCAGGGTCATGGGTTTGAGCTCTGCATTGTGAAAATATCCTTGCATTGCAAGGGGCTGAACTAGATGACCCTTGTGGGCCCTTCCAACTCTACAATTCTATGATTCTATAGCTGAATTGAACTGGTACAATTGTTTTGAACTCTGGCCTCCCAGCTCCCAATTTGACACTGACCACTACTCCACAGTGAATCTCATTATACAAAACGTGCCAGTATACAAAATTATGCATTAATTCTTACGTTATCTTACCCAGCCATCTTCCTCACCATCTCTTTGGTTCCTTTGTAACCTGCACAAGATGACACAGAGAAATGTGTCAAGAGCACATAGGTCAGCAAGGCAGTCCTTTTTCTTGAAGTTCACTCAGAGCCCCTGTGTGTGAGGCTGGAGACCTGTGATGTGACTAAAACCGAGGAACTTGGTGGAGGAGTTTTGGTGTGGGTTTTTTTTTTGGTGCGTGGGAAATCTACTTTTTATTAGTGCAAGCAGCTTCCCAGCTTCTGTCGAGTCAGGTAGGAGGTCACATAACAATCAACATTCCCAGCTGCTGCTGCTAGAAAAATAACATGCAAGGTTGTCTTGAAGATGCTGAAAACCTCCCCTCTTAGTGCCAGCAGTGATACCAGAACCGACAGAATAAAAGGATAAAAGATAAACAGATTCAGCATCACAACTGGTGGCAAGACACCCTAGTTCATGGAGCCATGCAGCCACCGTACCGCCAGCTCACTTTGTTCTTGCATTTTATAGTCCTTTGGCAAACTAAAGAATAGAGATAATGTTTGGGGGGTTTTTGTGTGTGCCCTATGCATCAAGGAGCAGAAGGGGGGCAATACTAGTGTTCAGCAAAAGGAGAGAAGCTTTAACAAAAGTTCGAATTCAAGCTGAAGGTTGGAAGTTCAAGACAGACAAAAGACAGGACTTCTTTGCAGAGCACATGCAGTAGTTAAATTGTGGAATTTGCTCCTACACGTTATCATGATGGCTAGCAGTTTGGATAGCTTGAAGTGAGAATTGGAGAAATTCATGGAAGCTAAGGCTATGGCTACTAGCCATCAAAGAAGTGTTTTTTCTCCACTGCTGAAAGCTGCACATTAGAAACCACATGTGGGGAGAGTGCTGTTGGCCCGCAGGTGCTGTTTGCAGGCTTCCCATTAGGGCAACTGGTTCACCACCCTGAGAACCAAATGCTGGACTAGATGAGCCCCTTTTGGCCTGATCCAGCAGGGCTCTTTTTATGTTATTACGTAATGAAAGAAGACCACCAGGGATTTTCTCATCTAAGTTCCAAACAACAGCCCTCTTCAGATATTCTGACTGAGTGTAAAAGCAACATGTGGGTGGGGAGAATGAGGATAAGCATGCTAATCCCCATTGCTTGGCAGGAGCTGGAGGACAAACTTCAATGTTCTAAATGTGCAGGGGACCTCTATGAGAAAATACGTTTTAGAAATGTGCTGTCCAGCTCCTGGAGGACAAAAGGCATTGTCATGGGGTGGGACAGAGCTTAGGGTGATTATCTTCATTCACCTGTGTGCTGCTTTTACACATGACTAATGAAACAAATGAGATGCTTTAGCTGAGATTCCTGTGTTGCAGGGGTTTGCATCCAACTCTACAATTTCTATGATTCTATGAGAAACATGACCCGAAATCATCATGCATTTACATGATGGCCAATTCATAGAGCCAATTACTGGAAAATCCACCTGAAAATCTGGCATGAATCAGCAGGGGCCGGTTTAGTGTGCCGAGGTCCTCTGTTCAGTCATTTGCATTGCTTGCTGTAAAGGTCAGGTAGCAGGTCATAGGATAGGCACTGGTTGAGACCCTAGGTAGCCACTGCCTGCCAGCCAGAATAGCTAATGCTAGGTCAGATGGACAACTTTCCGTATGCCTATTTTTCTACATGTTCATGTGGGGTAGCCAATATGGTGCCTTTCCACCAGCCTCAACCAGCATGTTCAATGATCAGAGATGATGGGAACTGTAGTCTACAGCATCTGAAAGGCATCACATTGAAGTTTCCATGTTATTATTTGGGCCTAAACTAACATTGGCATTCTGTGTTGGAAAGGGAAGACTTAATATGGGTTGGCCTGTCAAGGGGGAAATAATTTTTTAAAATCAAATGTGTATGTCCAAATCAAATTTGGATGTCCATCACCTTCTTGAATGTGGACACTCATCCTCTACATCATTTCAATGGATTCTGTGAACAAGCATGAGAGGTTATGAATTGTCACAACCCCTCTCATTGAACAGAGATTACCAGCAGCAAGCTATGAAAATGTTTTTGACCTCAATTAATAAAGATTAAGAGGGCACATTTATTCTTGCTTTCTCTTTAAAAGCCATCATATATATTCAGGAAAGTTCTTCTCTAATGATCAGTCACCCGCCATTGCTGTCATTCCATTTTTATTTTTTTAATGGTGATATTATTATTATTATTATTATTATTATTATTATTATTATTATGCTATATGGTTGAGAAACTACTCACATACAGTATATCCACCCCCAATATGAAAAAAACTAGATCACTCAGCCTCCCAGATCACAATGCTGCTGTTTGCTGTGTTCCATAGGTGCATTGTCAGACCATTGGTCTGTCTAGCTTAATATTGTCTACCCTGACTGGCAGTGGCTCTCCAGGGATTCAGGCAAGCGTTTCTCCCTGCATGTAGGGATTGAACCTGGGACTGCCTACAGGCAAGGCAGTTAGTCTGTCACTGAGCTATGGCCCATCTACAATGATACATCATTCTCAACATAGCACCTCCATTATAGCATATTAATTGAATATGGATCTTGAGCCTACATTTGTAGCAGCTCCAGTTGAAGGGTTCAACACCATGTCAGACCTGGCATTGCAGGATCAATTTCAGCTGATAGGTCCTGATGATGTGGGCAAAGTTCTTGCAGGAATGTGATCAACCACATACTGTCTTGGTCTATGCCCTTCCTGGTTTATTACATCCAGCAGAGAGGGTCTAACTGGATGGGTCCAGGGCACACTAAATATGTCATCCCTTGAGGGTGTAGTGCCTACATCTCTTAAGCAGACTGTAGTGTGGCTGCTCCTTCAAAAGCCTGCCCTAAGAACTACCACCTAGTCACAAATTTCCCTCTTTTGTGGAATGCATTGGAGAAGGTGGTGATAGTTTAATAAAGCAGGGAATCTTTGCCAAAAGCAAGCACATGAGATGATGAGTTAAGAAAAGGGGTGGATAAACCAGTGGTTGAGCTCATTGCTCATTTCTGCTCCAAGAAACCATAGGTTGCTGGACTGGAAATGTGACTTTTGAACCAGTCCCCAGTGTCAAGTTAAGTATCTGTGTGAGTGTGTGTGTTTAAAAATACGCTAGCATAAATTATTTACAGAGGTTCATATTTGAAAAATTCCAGTTTGCAGCATGAGCAGTTCAGTTTCCAGATACAGCTTAACAACAGATAATAAGCATTACGAAACCATTGGGTAAAAAACTGGGTGAAGATGCAATATACATTTTGTGAAAACATTTAGGGTTGCTATCTCACATAGTACAGAGAGAAGGCATGGGTAATTGACCAGTAAGCCAGACTGTATTTCAATATATTTGAGGACTGAAAGATACAAATGAGAGCCATTATTTCCAGTTTTATTCTACTGAACATTCAGATTGTCAGTGCCTTTAGAAACCATGCTTATACAAGAATGCCTAGTCTTCCAAAACTCTCTGTACACCCAATTGCACTGAGATCAGGATTTGTCTCCTTAATCTCTCATTTCTGTGACCATTAAATAGAAGATTTACTTGGGACTTGCTGTGCTCTAATCTTATATAAATTTATGCAGGTGGCAAAATGTCTGCATGATGATTTACCTAAAGTGAGAAATTTAATACTAGAAAAATGCCCATTGTTATGATATGAGGTGTGCATATGGAAGCAGAGTTTCAATATTGTAAGGACCGCTGGAGCATTGGTGTATGCAAAGCATTTTTATTATACACTCCACACACAGACATGCTTCACCCACTGTGGGACCATGATCAGCAAGAACCTTGCTCAGCACCAGGAGGGCAAGGTGAGTTTTGCCTTCACTGCAACAGTTCCCCCAGCTTCCTTTCATAGGAGTAAATGGTAATGGCTTATCCATATGGGGACAGGAAAGAGGTGCATTTGTAGGCATCACTGAGATGCAAACACTGTTACATGCTCCTGGTAAGTTTGACCCTTTCCTCATCATCCAGAAACAGGTGTGTGTGACAGGGGTTGTGTTGCATCTGTCTCAAAGGAGAAATGAAGGCTCCAGATGAACCTCCCTGGGGAGAACATTCCACAAACAGGGAGATGCCACAGAAAAGGCTCTTGAAGAAGGGCCTCAGATGATGTACACAGAGTCCAGGTCAGTTTATATGGGGAGAGGTGGTCATTGTGGTCATGAGCCATTTATGGCTTTATAGGTGAAAAACAGCTCTTTGAATTGGGTCCAGAAACTAGTTGGCAGCCAGTGCAGTTGGGCCAGGATTGGTGTAATATGCTCAAACTGTCTTGTCCCTGTGAGCAATCTGGCTGCTAAAGTAAGGGGAAATAGAAAATTAACAGAATAGAAACTTCCTTCTGAAAGAGCTTGGGAGGGGAGCCAAAATATTGTATATACATTAAGTTGGAAAATAGGATATTAAGTTGTGGAACTGAAGAGGAAAGGAGCCGTGGAGTCAGAATATCGAAGAGTTGGAAATGAAGAGCTACAAAAATGCTGAAACAGTTTTTAGAGCTGCAACACTTTCCAATATTAGATCAGAACTAGATGTATTCCCCTTCACGGGGTGTGAGGTCCATAAACAGAGCTCTGAGAGCTTTCAGATGAGTAATCCATAAGCACAGCTACAGATACTACAACTCCCATCAGACAAAGTTCAAGGGTGATGGGAACTGTCATCCGGGAAGGCTGCCATAGAATGAGACCTTTAGAATAAGCATGGCCATGAACTCTGGGCTGCCCTGGAATGAGGAGCAGCTGCAATTTTAGACAGGGAGCTGCCAGAGGTTGAGCCTGAGAGCTTCTGCATTCTAAGTTCAGGCATCGTCATCGTCCCCCCCCCTTACATGCATCCCACTTGGCACAAAACTGTGTTTCTGTGGGTCACAATGAAATAAGTAGATTGGACTTCCCTTGCTTCATGCTGCTGCCTGGAAGATGCTTGGGACTGCTGCCCGAGCAAGAGAAGGGCCATGACACTTTCAAAACCACCAAGCCTTGGTGTTGCTGGAGGAGACTGCAGGGAGTCCCCCCAACGCACAAGGGGAGAGGTGCCTCAGCACGGCTTCTGACCACCTGCTTGTTTGCTCACCTGCCCACCTACCTTCCTGCTTACCTGCCTTTGGCTGGGGCAGCGCAAACTTTCCTGCCCATCCATAGCACAGCAGCAACACGATACAGTGGTGGCGGCAGCAGTGGGGTTGGTGGTGGGGAGAGGGATACACTTGGTGGTGGTGTCTGCTCTCAGCTGCCCTCCTTGCCCTTTTGCCCTGCTTGCAGCTGGATGCCATAGCTGGGGCATCTCGGCAGCTTTGGGGTGCAACCTGTGCAAGTGGGGGGTGTATCTGCATAACCTCTGCCACTGCACTTTGACTCTCCACCTGTGAGTCTTCAGTTCCACTGGGTACTGAGGACTCAGATGATTATATGTGAATGGGTGAACTGGCCCAAATAGATAAAACATAGAAGATAAATTGCTTGCAAAATTGTGTGCAAAGTTAGTCAAAGTGGCATCAAAATGTCCTTATGGGGAGAAATTTGCACAAAATTTCTTAAGAATTTTCATGAGGATTTTTTAAAAATCTAAAATGCTATAGAAATATGGAGAACTGAATTTTAGATTTGTAAAATGAGAAACCAAGGCTCTATTCACATGACACTTTTTTCTGTTTTCACAACTTTCCCCTAATTGTTAAGTTCCAACATTATAGCTGAGTGTTAACGTCATAAAAGCCACTTCAGAAACTATTGCGGAATATAGTGCAAGCTTATTAGAAAAAAAAAAACCCACCTGTTTGCGAATGATATGGAAATGAGTGCTAAACTTGTGCTGTGTTCCACTATAGTTCCACTTTGTTCTACTATGGTTCTGGAAGAGTTTTTACATTGGATGGAAGCTCAAATATAATGTGGAAATTAACAGTTAGGGGAATGTCATGAAAATGGAATAAACTGCCACCTGAATGCAACCGGGGAAACTGAAATTACCGGTAATAGATCCTTCCATCCCTGCCCTGTGATAACCTTGCTATGTTCTGGCTTTGTATTCCCCTTTGTTCTAACACAATTGTTTTCTCATCAGGATGTTTATGGCATCTTTTTATTTAGCAGAATATTGTTATGCAGTTGAACAAAGCCATCAGATTCTTCTGCGCCTGATAGAGAATGATTACTGTTGCTACTGTTAGCAGAATTACAGCATTAAATGCTCTTTCCGTGGCGTTGGTGCTGCTTCCGTATGCAAACAACAATGGGCAAAAGTACAACCCTGAATAAGAATATCATATCAGTCTTTGACTGATTTTAATCTAAGACTGTAAGGCAGCTGTAACAGAAGAAATGGTATCAATACACATCATATTTGCAAACGACTTAGTTCGTTAATTGCTGAAATTTTCAAGAAAACAATAGCTATTTCCTCCGTATGCAGATTTGGGTTATACACTTTAATCCTCAGCTAGTTCCAAACCATTTCCATCACAATACTAGTCTGCAATGCTTGAACAACAATATAGCAGAATAATGATTTTTCATTCCTCTCTCTTCCCATAGCATCTGGTTTGAATCCTCTGTGCCGTCCAAATAAAGTTAATAGACATAATCCTGCACAGAGAAAGGTCTCATGAAGACCACAGTGTTATGTAGGATGCAAGGAAATACTAGCCTCGAGGTTGTAACAATGCGTCCTGCAGGGTTACTACTTGAAATATCAGGCAAGTACCATCTACAGTACATTGACTTTTCAGTGACTACTGAAGATCAGATCTTTTAAGTAGAGATCTTGCTTGGTCTGTGTCTGTATTGGAATTGTTGCTAGATGTTTCAGATTGTTTTATCATTTGTGTGTTTGAAGTCCTAGGCTCCTTTGAGAGGAAGGGTGGAATATACATAACTAACTAACTAACTAACTAACTAACTAACTAACTAACTAACTAAATGTGCAACAGACCTAATAAAAAAGGGAAAACATTTCCCTGATGAAAATAGGGATGTCCTGTTTAACATGATCACCACCAACACCACAACCACTAATAATATTTATACCCCACCCATCAGACTGGGTTGCCCCAGCCACTCTGGGTGGCTTCCAATATATATAAAAACAAAATAAAACCCAAACCATTAAAAACTTCCCTATACAGGGCTGCTCTCAGCTGTCTTCTAAAGGTTGTATAGTTACTTATCTCCTTGTCTTGGAGGTAGCATAACTCCATACCCTCCAACGTTTATCCAATGAAAATAGAAACATCCTACCATACCTCCAACATTTATACAATGAAAATTGGGACAACCTAAGGAAAAGCAGGACATTCCAGGTTCAAATCAGAAACCAAGATGGCTTCTGTAAATCTGGGACTGTCCCTGGAAAAAAGGGACATGGAGGGTCTGGATTCTTAGTGTTTGTGAATCTGGAGGTGGGGTTTCTGGAAGAGTGAATACTAGAGACGATCTAGAAAGCTCAACTGCAGTGTATCTCTCTAAGCCTATCTAATGTCTACTGTGTCAGTTTTTTTTTTAAATTTATTTTTATTAAAGGTTTTCTCAGTTTACAAAGACATGGGCAGTGTCTCTCATAGCATTTTTACAGATCAGTTTCAATTGTTGAGACATTGGGGAGGAAAAGGGGGAGAGCGGTAGATAAGGGAAGGGGGTGGGGGTAGTGTGACAATGTTTCTAGTTTACTTAAAGTGTGTTGGGGGGGGGTTGTCAGCATTGGTTGTGCAGGTTCTTTGTTGTGCATTTGTTTTCCTTTGATGGTGAGAGTTGTTGGGGTTGGCCTAGGATATAGTTTTCTTTTGTGGTTGGCTGTGGTGGTCTGTTTTATGTGAGTAGGGTGGGCGGGTCAGGTTAGCCATATTGATTTGTATGCTGTTGGTGGATTTCTGTCGTTGTCGTGTTGCGCTGTGTATGTGATAAAGGGGAACCATACTGGGGTGAAGCCGTCTTCTTCTATTTGACCCCGTGTCAATTTCAACTTATTGGTTAATTTTTCTAATAGGGCTATTTCCCATACCGTCTGGTACCATTGGTCCATGTTTACTCCTGCCAGGTCTTTCCAGTGTCTGGTTATGGTGTTTCTGGTAGCTGAGAGTAAGTTATGAGTTCTTTGTGATGTAGGTGGGCATTATTGTCCTGGAAGATGTTTAGCAAGGCCAGTTCTGGGGTAAGTTCTAATGTTTGTTGGGTTATTTTACCTACTTCTCTTACGGTTGTTCTCCAGAATTGTTGGGCTTTGGGGCATTCCCACCACATGTGGAAATATGTGCCTGTTGATGTGCATCCTCTCCAGCATTTTGATGAGGTTCCTGGGCGTATTAGTGCTAGTTTTCGTGGTGTTAGGTACCACCTGTAGATGGTTTTCAGAGTGAGTTCTTTCCTTTTTGCTGATATGGATTTAAATGGGGGTTTAGACCACATTCTGGTCCATTGAGTGGGGTTGATTTCATAGCCTATATCTTCTTCCCAAAGTTTGGGCCAAATTTCATGCTAGTTAATACTGCTAACAGGTATTTCCATTCTAGGCAATCAAAGGCCTTGAGGATGTCTAGAGACATGATTGTCAGTGGGGTTTTGGTTGCCTTGCTGTGTTCGATTAGGTTCAGCAGTTTCCTGATGGGGTCTGTGATATTGCGACCAGGGACGAAGCCAGTCTGATCTGGGGCTACTAAATTGCATAAGAAGTTTTTTAAGCGGTTGGCCAGGATTGATGTGAATATCTTGTAGTCTTGGTTTATTAATGAGATTGGGCGATATGATTCGACTTTGAGATTGTCCTTCAGTGGTTTTGGGATGGAGACTATTTTGGAGTGGGTCCAGGTTTGGGGGATGTGCCCCCCTTTCATGATGTCGTTAAATAGGCGAGTCATGTGTGGTATTAGGGGTTCTTTGAATTTCTTATAGAATTCTGCTGTGAAGCCGTCTGGGCCTGGGGCTTTGTGTGGTTTCAGGTTTTTTAGGACCGTGTCTATTTCCTCTGGGGTGATGGGCCTGTCCATGTATTCCTGTTCTTCATCTGTTAAGGTAGGCATGGTCAGCCCTGCTATGAATTCTTTTATTCCCTTCTCAGGTGGGTTGTGGGATGTGTATAGACTAGAGTAAAATTCTGCAAATTCTGAAGTTATTTCTTTGGGGGAGAATGTTGTGTTGCCGTCTTTTTTGGTGATACAGTGTATTCTTGTTTTGAGTGTTCTTTTCCTGCATCTATTCGCTAATAGTCTGGAGTTCTTCCCTCCATATTCGTAGAAGCGTTGTTTAGAATATAGAATGTTGATCATTGTTTTATTAATTTCTAGGGAATCTATTTCTCTTCTCTTTTGTTCTATAAGTTTAAGAAGTTTTTTGGATCCTGTTTGTTTGTAGCGTGATGAGAGGGTTGTAATTTCTTGTTCCAGTTTACTAATCTTTGTGGTGGTTTGTTTTTTAAGGAGTGTTTTCTCTTTTATGCAAGCTCCTCTGGTGACTGCTTTCATTGCGTCCCATAGGAGGGGGGTTGTTATGTTGTCTACATCATTTTCTTTGAAGTAATTTTGGAGGGTTTTTGTGAGACTTTCTCTAATTTGTTTGTTTGTGGTTAGGATGGGGTTAAAGGACCATGATGGGGTATTATGTGTTCTCTCTCCTATTTTAATAGTGACTTCTACTGGGGCATGATCTGTGATTTTAATGTTGCCTATGTTTGATGATTCTACCCAAGGGATTAGACTCTGTGTGAGCAGAATGCTGTCCAATCTGGATGTTGTGCCATGCCGTCCAGATTGGAATGTGTGGGTAGTGTCTCCCGGGTTTTGTTCACTCCAAATGTCGTAGAGACCCCTGTCTTTTAGCAGTTTTATTAACTTGTAAGAGTCCCTAGTTATTGGGGGTTTTCCACGAAGGAAAGTTGCCCATGGGGTTGTAGATTGGATGTTTTTTAGGGATATGCCTTTCATATTTAGGTTGAGGTCGCCTCCTAGGATTGCTTCCCCTTCCATGAAGGAGAGAAGTTTGTTCAGTGTCTTCTGGAAGAATTCTAGTTGTTTTGAATTTGGGGCATATATAGAGCCGATTGTCAGTTTAATTTTGCCATCTAGTGTTCCTTTGATGAAAATGAATCTGCCCTTTTTGTCCTTCAGGACTGTTGTGGCTTTGAAGTTTAGGTCTTTATTAAGTATTACAGCTACTCCGCGGGCCTTTCCTGAGCCTTGTGCCACCCATTGTTGACTGAAGCGGGGGTCGCTCAGAAGTTTGTTCCCTTTGGGGGGGTTGTGTACTTCTTGTAGGAAGGTGATGTGTGGTTTCATGGTGTTTATGTATGAGGTAATGCGTTTTCTTTTAATGGGGTTTCCCAACCCCCTCACATTTAGTGTAATCGCTTTTAAGCTAGCCATCACGTCTATCTGTTGTGTAAGGCGATTCCTTGCCAACCCGTCCAGGTTGTCCTGTGTCTCTCACTATGTGTTGTTTACTGAACCATTGGGGTTTCGCTGACCTAGGGTGTGGTGGGTAGGGGGCTAGTGGGGTTAGAGTTAGATTTGGGTTAGAGAGTAGGGAGTAAGTTGTATAGAGTTTCCTATGTGTAGTCTTATAGGTGTTCATCTGGGGTATTTTGGGCCGTCCGGCCCTTGGCCGGTTGGCCCTGGGTCTCAGCTGATGTGGAGAGCCGTGTTCAGAGACAGGCCTTCCCCCTTGTCGTTTACGATGGGGGGTGATCAGCGAGACAATGTAAAGCGTCTTTGCGACATGGATGTCGGGTATAAGGTTTGGGAACAATGTTGCCAGTATTAATAGCAACATCATTTTTGTGTTAGGGTGTAGGTGTGAGTGTTGGTGCGCTCTCTGGTGCCACCATTGTGCTGATTGGGTTTTATCTTTTAGCCTGATCGTAGGTTGGGTAGTGTAGGTTGCATTTGTTATTTTTCCTTAGAATGGGTGGGGTGTGTGTGTTGAGGGTGTGTGTTGTGAGTTGTTGGGTGATGGGGTGTGTGGTTGAGGTTGTTTGGACTGGTGTTGGAGTGGCAGTTTCTGTGGGGGTGTGGGGCTGGGGGGAGAATGTTGTTGGTGTCAGTGTTGTTCATAGCCTAGGGGGGAGGGGGGGAGGGGAGAGTCACCAGTCCTTCAGTTTGGGATGTCTTCCGGCTGCTTCATTTTGCTGCGGTTGTTGTTGCAGTAAGGTCGTTCCTCTGTGCTGTGTTGTCTTGGTCGGTCTTGGTCAGGCTCCTCGTGTCGTACGGTCGGCCGGAAGGTTTCGCGCCTGATGGTGTTGTTTGGCTGTATTGGCGCGCTTTGTGTTGCTCTCGATTCTTTGCCTTTTTCTTCTTGTTGTTTTGGACTTTTGTCCAGCCATTTGCTGTTGTTTCATTGTCTTGGTCTTGGCTGACGCTTGGTGGGTCCTCTTGGAGCCATTCCGGTGGGGTGCTGAGTCCGAGGTCCTTCAGTAGTTGCCTGGCTTCTGTTTTGTTGGTAGCTGTGTATTGTTCTGTGTTTTTTGTTGCAATGAGGCGGAAGGGGAAGCCCCAACGGTATTTGATCCCTGCTTCTTGGAGGCTTCGGGTGCATGGGCGTAAGGTTTTCCTCCGGTTTAGGGTATCTTGGGACAGGTCTTGTAAGGCCAGTATGTGATTGTTTTTGTATTGAAGGTTGGTCGAATTTCTAAGGTAGTTCCAGATTTCTTCCTTCTTTTTGTAGCGTGCGAAGCACACGATGATGTCCCTTGGGGGGTCGTTGGGTTTTGGCATGGGTCTTAGAGCTCTGTGCGCCCTTTCCAGGTCGTCTATCTCAATTTTCAGGTTTGGCACTGTGTCTTTTAGCCAGCTTACTATTAGGTTCGCTGGGCTTTTCTCTTCCGCTTTTTCCGGAAAGTTGCGAAAGCGGATGTTGCAGCGTCTATTCCGGTCTTCAAGGTCCGCTTGTTTGATTTTCAGCTCTTCGTTTTCTGTTTCCAGTTCGTTCAGTTTCTTTTTTATATGTGTGTTTTCCTCCTGGTGTTGCTCTATTGCCCTTTTTTGTGTTTGGTTCTCATTCTCCAGAGCTACCAGTTTGGATGTTAGTTCATTGATTTGTGCCTGTAGGGGGGCCACTGTGTCCTCCAGTTGCTTTGTGAATTGTTTTGTTAATTCTTTCGTTATTCTCTCTATTAGTCTTGTTTCCAGGTCCCTCTGATCTTTTTTAGTCATTGGGTGGTCGTCTTCTTGGAGAGGCGTTGCGTTCTCAGCGCTGTTTGCCATTTTCCCGGTTGGTGTTGTCGTGGTTTCCCTGGGGTTTTCGGTTTGGGGTCTGCTTGGTGACTTCTTGGAGTGGGGTTTGTTGTGATTGGGAGTCGTGGTGTTAGGTTGTTGGATTGATCAGGCGTTGATTGGTGGCTATTCAGAGCGTTTGAATTAGGCGGTCATTTGTGTGTCGCCTGGGTTGTGTATTGCAGGCTTCTCTGGAGTTCTCGCGTTCTCCTCAGTGGTGCGCCCTCGTGTGTTCAGGGGGTGTGTGTTGGGGTCCAGTTGGGGGTGGAAGGTGGGGTTGTGGAGCCACAACAGGTAATTAAAGGGTTTGAGCTTGGCAGGGTCGTTTTCAGGTAGATTTAAGCAGAACTGTATAGTGTCAGAGGGTGGGAAAGAGGATGGAGAGGGGATTTAGGAGGAGGGAAAAAGAAGGGGGAGGGGGAGGAGACTGGAAGGTAAATGGGGGTTGGAGGGAAGTGGGGGAGTGGGGAGGAGGGAAGGGGTGAAAGGGCGGTAGAGAGAGAGGGAGGAAGGAAGGGAGGAAGGAGGGAAAGTAGTAGCAGTGGTGGTATATTGTATTGGTGCTTTTAGGTTTGGTGTGGGGTAAGGGTTTGCTGGGGGGTTGTTGATGAAAGTGGGTGGGGGTATAGGTATGTAGTTGTTGGGGATCAGGGGGGAGGGAGCGGGGAGCAGGCACACTTTAGGTGAGGTATAGGTTGGGGGCTGGGGCTGGGGTGGAGAACAGTGTATTTGAAAGTGTGAGGGATGGGGTATTAGCAATAAATCAAAGTAGGGATGACTGCAGTGGCAGAGGTCCCCTTTTAAACAGAGAGGTGCTGGGGTTAGGTATGGGGTGGATTTAAGAAATAAAATAAAGTGGTCGTGCAAGCATGTGGGGGGCGGGAAGCGGGGTGGCTGGGGTGGTGGGAGGGAGAGTTAAGGGAAATGCATAAAGGGGGGGATTGGGTATTAGTAACTAAGGGGGGGGTTCTGTATGTTAAGGGTGGGAGTGGGATGTTATAGGTGGTGTAAAGATGCTGGTGTGGGGGGGAGAAGAGTAAGGTGGGTTTAAAAGGTAAAATGGAGATAAAAATTATAGGTCACACACACACACACACACACACACGCACGCACACACACACACAAGACAGAGCCAAAAAGGGGGTAAAAAAAGCAAAATTCTGTGGAGGAGGTGGCTGCAATGGCAGCGCCTCCCTTAAAAAGGGGGATACTAGAAAAAAAAGGGGGGGGAGAGGAAAAGGAGGGGGGAAATGGGGGGCCTTTCCTATTTTTATTTTGTTTTCCAAATTAGAAGGACTAGAGAGTGCTGGGGGGGGGGGCTAATGTAACAATAGAGATTGCAAAATGGGAGTTATATAAAAATTGAAAAGCTAAAAAAGATAGTTGGTAAAAATGGGAGAAGCAATACAAAACAAAAACGAAGACAAAAAATAAGCAGAGATCTCCTTGGGTGATCTCAAGCAGTGTTCTTTCTCCCTTCGGGAGTCCTATCTCCCGCTGCCTCTCTCTGGGTCTCGCCCGTTGAGAGCAGCAATTAATATATGTATATATGTAAAACGACAGCAACGACAAAAATCAGGTTTTAAAGAGTTTTTTTTTTTAATAGAAAAAATAGGGGGAAATAATAGTAATAGTAGTAAAAAATTGGAGGAAAAATATTTATAAAGAAAAAAAAAAGAGTGAAAAAATAAAATGAAAAATAAAAATAAAAATAAATTCAAGAAATTGCAAACGCAATGTCTTTTCCGACGGGCCTCGTTGGTGGGATGAGAGCTGGGCTGGGGCCTGGGTTTTTTGGCCTCGTGTTTCCCCCACGGCCTTTGTCCTCCTACCTCGCCTCTTCTCCCTTGTTAGTGGTGGGGGATCCCTCGGTAGGGCTGCTAGTCCAGAGCGCGATGGTGGGGACAGCAGGACGGGTCCTTTCTCCTTCTTCTCCCTCCGTCTCGGTGGGGGAGAGGGCGGCTGCAGCCGCAGCCGCGGCGGTGCACGTGGGGACTCTCCTTCCCCTCCGGTATGTTTTTTTCTCTCTCTCTCCTCCCTATGTCCCAGGGGGGAGAGAGTAGTGGCGGCGGCGGCAGCGCGCTCGGGGTTTTTTCCTTTTACACCGGAGCGTCGGCGCTCCGGGATGCAGGCTTCAGCGCTCTCCTTTTCGCCGGAGCGTCGGCGCTCCGCGTTGTAGCTTTCCCTGAGCGCCACGGAGCTTTGCTCCGCCGGTGGCCGGGTGTCCTTGGGGCCGATCCGACGTGGTCGCTGGGGAGGGATGTCGGCTTTCCAGGTGGTCCACCGGGACCACTGGGTTCTTGTGCAGCAGCTGCTGCAGTCTTGGTGGCTTTTCGGTGTCCGGGGGCTGTTTTGGCGGCGCTGGCACGTTGGTCGTCTTTAGGAGCTCCGTGCCAGCGTGCCCGTCGCCATCTTGCCTCGCCCTACTGTGTCAGTTTTGATCATTATCAACTTATGTCTAGCATGGCATAATACTCAATTGACAACATGGAGGATGTGATCGACTAAGGTTGACACTCAAGGTCTAGTTGAGGAGTGGATTGGATAATCTGAAAACAATCTGAATATGAACAGAAGGAGTTTACCCATTCTTAGACGAAACACTACCAACTGATTGGTATAGTCTTAGCCAGACCATAGTTTCATAAGTGATAAAGAGACACATAAATAATGAGGGAGATACAATAAAAGTAACATACAAATATCAAAATTGATAATTGTAAACAGAGAGAGGATTCCTAAAAGTACTTCAACTCCTTTCATTATAAAGAAATGGTGGGATAACCTACAGCTATCAGAATTCTCTACTCTGCAACAAAGCACAACACACCTTGCAACTTATTTATCAATGCTGGTGAAAATTGGGTCTAAATGTATTCCCTGTGTTTCAACGGGAACAGACAGGTTGGTACATCCCTTCATTTCCCCTCCAACCCAAATGTTCCTGATCACTTCCAAGAAATGCAAACAAAAGGAAAGGAAATAAAAGCTTCCTCTTTTTAGTTAAGTGCATTTTTTCAACGGACATGATTACCAAGATGATTAGAAGCTATGCAATCAGTGAGCCATAGAAACAATTTGTGACAGATTTGGCCATTATTGCCGAACATATCCCAACACTATCATACAATGGAGTTTTGTTTTGCTGATGTGCAATTGTTCGCTTAAAGGGATGCATGGACAAATGCTGCAGAGTTGGAGGTAGGGAACCAGTGACTATATGGACTCTAACAAAATCCCTGTTCTAAGAAAACAGCCCATCTTTCATTGATATCCACAGCCAAGCTCCTGTTGAATGCAATGGTGGAGGACTGTACTGAACAGAAATAATTCATTGTCAGATCCTTGTTGAGAAAAGAACAGATGGGATACTGAAAGTTATGTAGGTGTAGCACTCATAGAAATTTACTCTAGCCATGAGTCCACTCCCTCCACCTTCCAAATACCATTGCAGAGGTCATCAGAGAGAAAAGCAGCAGCAGCCTGGTACTGGCTCTGGGTTGATAGCCCCTGCAAGTTACCTACTTCCATTGTGGAGATCTCCAGAAGGAGATAAGGCAGTAACCCTTTGATTGTGTTTCGATCCAGCTCTATGGCTTGCTGAATTACTATCTTCTGAACTGTAACTAAGATACTGAGTGCCTGAGTTTCCTGTCCCAGTTTTTTTTTGTTCCCAATATCTTTCACCTTTATGTCATGTATTTTAGATTGCAAGCCTATAGGCAAGGATTGCCATATTTTTGAAGCATTTTTCAGCAGTGAAAAATAGAACAGATAACTAGAAAACAGAAAGGTGTTGTGGGATTGGATCAACTTTCTGTTTCCAACAATGGCCAGCCATTGCCTTTGAAAGCACACAAGTAGATCCTGAAGGAAACAGCAACCTCCAGGATCATACAACAAAAGCTGGATCCCAATAACATTCGGAGGTCTCTCATTGCTACTGTAGGAAATGCTGGCTTAGATGGATTGATGGTCTGACTTTCTATGCCACACCACCACCAGCCCATCTAGATAAGCCATTTAGATATGTATTGTATAGAGTAAGGATTCCCGTTAGCCCAAGCCAATATGGCCAGTGGTCAAGGATTACATATGCTGAAATCCAACAACATTGTGATGGGGGCTGGAACAGGTTAATCATCTCTGTATATTCTTACTAAAGGTAAAGGGGCCCCTGACCATCAGGTCCAGTCGTGTCCGACTCTGGGGTTGCGGCGCTCATCTCGCTCTATAGGCCGAGGGAGCTGGCATTTGTCCGCAGACAGCTTCCGGGTCATGTGGCCAGCATGACAAAGCTGCTTCTGGCGAACCAGAGCAGCGCACAGAAACGCCGTTTACCTTCCCGCCAGAGCGGTCCCTATTTATCTACTTGCACTTTGATGTGCTTTCGAACTGCTAGGTGGGCAACTGCTAGCAATGGCTATATCAGAAAGGTGTCTTAGCCCTAACTGGGCATGCTGATGATTGAATCTGGTGCCTTTTGCCTGTAATAACACTGACAACAGACTGCTGGATTAGGCTAACAGACTGCTGGATAGTCCAGCGTCCTGTTTTCACAGTGGCCAATCAGATGCCTAAGGGAAACCAGGAAGCAGAACATGAGCACAGGAGCATCGTCATCATGGCTAGTAGCCATTGATAGCCCTTTCCTCCATGAATTTGTTCAATCCTCAATTAAAGTCATGCATGTTGGTGGCTATCGCTGCCTCTTCATGTGCTGCATAAAGAAGTAGTTTCTTTTTTTAATCTGTCCTAAATCTTCCAACATTCAGCTTCATTGGCTGTCCATGAGTTCTTGGGTTATGAGAGAGGGAGAAAAACTTTTCTCTATCCACTTTCTCCATGCCATGCATAATTTCATAAACTTCTATCATGCTGCCTCTTACTCACCTTTTCTCTAAACCAGTGGTTCCCAACAGGTGGTCCGCGGACCCCCAGGAGTCCGCGAGCTATGCCAGAGGGGTCCGCAAGATGCTATTAGAATAAAAAATATATTAAATATATTTCGTATGATAACAGCTTTTGGGTTTTGGCTGCTTCCTGCATGAGCAGAGTCTAGCGCAAAACTAGAATTAGATAGAGGCAGTAGTTCTGCTGTATGCCGTTAGGTGGCGCATTACAAACACTACTGTTTTGCAAAGAGGCAGCACGTGCATTCTACTAACGCTCACCTCCCCAAGATGCTTTGTGCACGTTGGCTTCATTTGTGCGCTACTGCGCAGGTACCCTGTCTTCTCCATTCCCCTCCCTCCTCCCTGGTGCACGCTGCCTCTTTGCAAAACAGTAGTGTTTGTAAACAAAGCGTTGTTTTTCGCGGAAGCTACAGTTCGCGTAGTTAAAAATGGACCGTTGGTTAAAAAGTGGTTCGTTAAAATGACAAAGGCCTACAGATGAAGAGGAAGATAATGCATTTGATGTTCAAGCAAGTAAGTCAGTGACTCTCGAACCGATCTTGTCAGTGTCCATTGAACCTAAATCGTCGGCGTCCCTTGAACCTAACCCTTCCAAGATCAGTGTTAAGCTTACTGGAAAAATTAGATTAGGAATTAGGAATTAGATTTAGGATTAGGAATTAATGGGGGTCCTTGTCACAATAGCGGCTCAATGAGGGGTCCTCGAGAAAATTTTGTTGGGAACCCCTGCTCTAAACCAAAAACTCCCAAACGTTGCAACCATTGGGGAGTTGCTCCACCCCCTCGATCGTTTTGGTGGCCTTTTCTGAATTTTTCCTAACTCTACAATGTCCTTTTTGAGGTGAGGGGACCAGTACGTGCTCTATCACTGAACTGCAGTCCCTGTGCAGGGGAACTGAGGAACATAAGAAGCTGCCTTTTACTGAGTCAGAACATTCCAGCTGAATATTGTCTACACTGACTGCCAATGGCTCTACAGAGTTTCAGGTAGGAGTCGTGCCATTTGCAGATAAAGCAGGCATGCTACCACTGATCTATGACTCCCCCCCCCCCGCTTGTCCCCAGCTCCTGGTATGCAGAAGTGCAATGCATCGGAACATGGAATTTCCATTTAGCCATCAGAGCCAAATGGCTTCACATCCTAAATGAAAGCATTTACTGTTTGTATTGCAAGATCGTGGAAGTTTTTGGTTTCGCCATGCTGCAGGTCCAGCTAACTAACATTCCGAATGGCAGTTCAAATGGGAAAAAGATACTAGACAACCTAAAAGCATTTAGTAGCTGTGTGAAAAAGATGACATCCCCAAGGTGATAGAATGTTACAGCACTTTCTTCATCTTTTTAGCACTTTTCTAAAGTGCATATGTGTGTTCCATGAATACACAGTGGAGGGAAAATTCCAATTTGTCCTTTCTTTCCTTGCAGGTGAAATGCATTAATTTTTTTCTGTTCTTTAAGCCAGGCTGTAACCCCAAGAACACTAGGGATGAAGCCCTGATGTGTACTGTGAGATTTGCTTATGAGTAAATATTTTTGGGATTGTGGTGTGAATTTAATAAACTTGGTAGGGTTTTTCTCTTTTCTTATTTCTTTCCAAGGTTTACCAAATTGCTTTTCTTTTTACCATACTGTATAAGTCTCAGGATGGATAAAAACACTTCCCTATCTTTAGCTTTTTTCCAACAACTTTGGGAAGTATATCAGAATTAGGGATGTTTGGGCAATTTGACCTTTGGGAGATCTATTATGAATTGACCTGATCCATAATTTCTGGTCTTGTTTATACATAAGGATGGGGGAGAAAGTGGATTAATTTTGCATTTAATGGTAAGCTTACCTAATTCACTGAATTTTGCAAAATAGTTATCCAGCCAAGTAATGTCCCTAAAATGTACTTACTAGAATAAATTGTGCATATAAAAATAGCACACAAAATGCATTATATTTGGGGAAATTTCTTTGAAAATATGTGTATATTAGGAGAAATTTACACTGAGCTGCTGATGAATTTTTATGAGGACTGAAAAACATTTGCATACTTTGTGGAAAATGTAGAGAACTAAATTTAAGGCTAGAAAAACAATGATCTGAGAGAAACTGAAATTGACATGTTCATCGCTCTCTGCTTTCACATTTTCTGAATGTCTGGTGCTGTACTTGGCTATAAAAGGTCATAATAGTTTAAAATGTGAATTTTGATAGAAAACACATTTAAATTTTAAAAAATGCATCGTCATAGGGATTTTTAATTTTAAAATTCAGATTAAAATGGAAACAGGATGGACCTAATTTATGACTCAACACTCGTAACAGAAAATAAGCAGTTCACTTATTTGTCATCCCTAGAATTATTCTCAATCCAAAAATGGAAAAACGGAAGCTGAGAGATTGTAACTTGCTCATTGCCAGCATTGTGAGTCAATGGATTCTCTACAAAGGTTTCCCAGACCAGCTCTACAATTCTGTTTTTGGGCTGACATGAGTGCTCTCTCAATCTTTGTTTCTTTGCAGCACAGTTTGCTATGAAAGAATGTTCCTCTCCGACATCTTTGTCTATATAAAGATGTGGCACAGTTTTTGTTTGCCCATTGGAAAGAAAATGCATTTTTTAATTTCCATGATGCATGTATGAGAGTAACTTGTAGCAAGAATTATATGCAACGGCAAAAATAGCCTCTTTTACATAGTGACAAAACAACTTTAGCAGTTTTGGTGCCTCTGTCTTTGAGATATTTCAGATGGAATGACAAATGGCTGGATGGTGGCCCAGCTTTGGAAACATTTGGAGGAAACTGATTATCTGGATCCACTGCATTCTAGTTTCAGACCTGTCCATGGTGCTGAAACTGCTTTGGTTGCCCTAGCTGATGAAATACATTGGGAGAAGGATAGGAGGCAAGGATGCTAGTGCTGTGCAGGCACACTGGTGGAGCTCATTCTCTTTGACCTCTTTTGATCTGCTGACTGCATTATCATTCTGGAATGGCTCAGGGTGGTAGTGGGAGTTGGGGGCATTTCCAGAAAGTACTTATGGGGGTGGTACTGTTTGACACCATGGGATTTGTCCTGTGTTGCCCTGCAGGGTTCTATCCTGTCCCCCATGCTATTTACTGCTGGGAGCTGTCATCAGGGGTCTGTGGAGGATACTCATATCTCTCCCTCTGTCTTCCAAATCTACAAACAGTGTTTATCCTTTTATCAGATTATGGATACCCTCTCTATCCCAGCCATTTCCTAGCTTTTCTATCTGCCTGTTGGGTTAGTTCATACTCTGTAGAAATATATAAATCATTGGGACATGTGCCATCAAAGACATGGAAGTATTGATTAATTTAATGTCGTTTCAGTTCTCTGTACAACTTTCTGTCACAAAATCTAACTGTGTTTTAAATGGCTACACGGGCTTTTCATTCCTACCACAGCCTGTATGATTCTCTAGACAAATATTATAAAATGTGGTGAAAAAATGTCACAAAATAGATTCATTTTGTGATTTCAGAATGTTGTAAAGCAAGTACTAATTTCCCTGACGGGAGCTTCAGCCATAAAGTGAATGAATAGTCTTCGCCTATGCCAAATCCCAAAGTTAGCTATGAATCTTTGATAAGTGCCATTTTTCTATAGCAGGGATAGGGATCCTCTGCCCCCTGGGTCTAATCTGGCCTGACAGCCTATTTGACCCATGAATCCATTTTGGACAAGGCACATCCACCTACCCTACACCTGATACCATGTATCACATCAGGTGAGGGGCAGGTAAAGGCACAGCTTGGTTGAAATAAACCTTGTAGACACCACCAACTGGCAGTGCCTGCAAAGCCCCATCACCAGTGCTTCCTAAGTGCCTGGCAATCAGATAATGGTCAAACAAGACTATCTTCAAAGTGATGGTGAGGAAATTCACACAAGAGACACGGTGACAAACATATCTATTCTGATATCACCCAATAGTGCCACCTAGGTATCTTATCCATGAACAGATAGCTTCCCAGGTCTTTCTCACTGGCTTCAGTCTCTCATAATTCTTTTATTGGAGACAAATTTTAGATTAAAAAAGGAAGTTGGCTGGTAAGGAAAAGCTGACACACACACCCCGATCGATCACCTTGACCATCTTTTTGCTCATCTGAGCTTTCTTGTGTTTTTACTAATTACCATCATACACCTGGCTATCCAGTAATAGGAGCCAGTTTCAAGAGGTGGGGAGGAGGTAAGGATTCTGAGGCTGTGGAGGCACATGGGTACAGACAATCTGGCATTCCTGCTAGTGATCCTGCACAGTGCTGATGTCTCTGCTGCCTTGCCCTTCCCTCTCTTCCTTCCAGTAGTGACTTTGCTGCTGACACCTCAGCTGCATGGTGGTGCCTCTCCCTGCCAGTCAGTAATGTGGTACTCTGAAACCTTCCTCCTCAAACAACCAAACTGAACTGTGTGTGTAATCCACCTCCCAGGAAATAACAGGGAAAGGAACGGAAGACACCCTATATTGAGTTGAGAAGAGGTATAGCTGGCAGCTTCCTCCTATTCCTCAGTCTAAGCATTGCCCTTTTAGACGTAAGCATGGAGGCTTTTGAATTATGGTGCTGGAGGAGACTCTTGAGAGTCCCATGGATTGCAAGAAGATCAAACCTATCCATTCTGAAGGAAATCAGCCCTGAGTGCTCACTTGAAGGACAGATTGGTGAAGCTGAGGCTCCAGTACTTTGGCCACCTCATGAGAAGAGAAGACTCCCTGGAAAACACCCTGATGTTGGGAAAGATTGAGGGCACTAGGAGAAGGGGACGACAGAGGACGAGATGGTTGGACAGTGTTCTCGAAGCTGCGAACATGAGTTTGACCAAACTGCGGGAGGCAGTGGAAGACAGGAGTGCCTGGCGTGCTATGGTCCATGGGGTCACGAAGAGTCGGACACGACTAAAAGACTAAACAACAACAACATGGAGGAGGATGGGGACAAAACCAGAGTGATTTAACAACCAATTCTTCTTCACAGGGGAATTGTAGCTGTGTGAGGGGAATGGGGTCTTCTAACAGCTTTCAGCACCCTTAACAAACTACTACAACTTCAGCCCTGTATACCTGAAGGAGTGTCTCCACTTCCATTGTCCAGCCTGGACACTGAGGTCCAGCTCCGAGGGTCTTTTGGCAATTCCCTCACTGTGAGAGGTGAGCTTACAGGGAACCAGGCAGAGGGCCTTTTTGGTAGTGGTGCCCACCCTGTGGAACGCCCTCCCATCAGATGTCAAGGAGATAAACAGCTATGTGATTTTTAAAATACATGAAGGCAGCTGTGTTCAGGGGAGTTTTCTGTATTTGCTGTTGTATTGTGTTTTTACTCTTTTTTTTTGTTGGGAGCTGCCCAGAGTGGCTAGTGCAACCCAGTCAGATGGGCAGCATATAAACAACAAATTGTTGTTGTTGTTGTTGTTGTTGTTGTTGTTGTTGTTACAGCTCCCATATTTCGGGGGGGGGGGCACATGGCTGTCAAAGTGGGATCCTACTGCTTAAAAATGTATGATTTGGTTGTGGCCTGAGGTTCATGCCCCTTTCAACCTAATGGACCAGCTTCCATTGTCTTGACAGGATTAAAAAAGACTGTGGGATACAAAGACCAACTTTGTTCCTGAAGAGAGTATCTTCATGGCTGAATGCTTGCATGTGAGAGCCTGTTGTGGGTGATAAGAATCTTCACTTTGCCCTTTTTCTGCTTCCTTCTGCCTCCTTCAATTAACTCACTGCTGAGTTTGTGTACGGTATGTAAATGCCTCGTCTGCCTCCCTGTCTTCACACAGCACACCAATGTGGTGATTGGCTTCTGTGTAGTTGTCATCCCTTCCCTTTCCTGCTCTGGCAGAGCTATTCCTGAGGGTGAAAAAGCAGATGGCCGCAAAGCCTTTGAAGAGGGACTCTGTTGACACCACAGAGAGTCACCCAGGCAATGTAATTGCAGCCGTGAGGGCCAGTGAGGTTTGGGCAACGGCAGAAGCTTGATGTTGGCTCTACTTTATGCAAATTGAGGACAGTCACTAGATAGAAGGAAATGTCTGGATCCCAGAACCTATAAGCTTAAAAAAACAAAAGCTTTTAAGGCCAAACCACATGTGATATTACGTGCATCTTTGAATCTAGCATGCAGGTTTTAAAAAATGCAAATGGAAACAGCTGGAAGGGCTTACAGTTAGCAGGATCAGAACAGGCATGGAGAGAGAATTTAAATAAAGTTGTGCTGAATCTCCCCCCTCCCAATTTGTGGGGGATAATTGTTGTTGTTTAGTCGTTTAGTCGTGTCCGACTCTTCGTGACCCCATGGACCAGAGCACGCCAGGCACTCCTGTCTTGCACTGCCTCCCGCAGTTTGGTCAAACTCATGTTCGTAGCTTCGAGAACACTGTCCAACCATCTTGTCCTCTGTCGTCCCCTTCTCCTAGTGCCCTCAATCTTTCCCAACATCAGGGTCTTTTCCAAGGATTCTTCTCTTCTCATGAGGTGGCCAAAGTATTGGAGCCTCAGCTTCACGATCTGTCCTTCCAGGGAGCACTCAGGGCTGATTTCCTTAAGAATGGATAGGTTTGATCTTCTTGCAGTCCATGGGACTCTCAAGAGTCTCCTCCAGCACCATAATTCAAAAGCATCAATTCTTCGGCGATCAGCCTTCTTTATGGTCCAACTCTCACTTCCATACATCACTACTGGGAAAACCATAGCTTTAACTATACGGACCTTTGTCGGCAAGGTGATGTCTCTGCTTTTTAAGATGCTGTCTAGGTTTGTCATTGCTTTTCTCCCAAGAAGCAGGCGTCTTTTAATTTCGTGACTGCTGTCACCATCTGCAGTGATCAAGGAGCCCAAGAAAGTAAAATCTCTCACTGCCTCCATTTCTTCCCCTTCTATTTGCCAGGAGGTGATGGGACCAGTGGCCATGATCTTGGTTTTTTTGATGTTGAGCTTCAGACCATATTTTGCGCTCTCCTCTTTCACCCTCATTAAAAGGTTCTTTAATTCCTCCTCGCTTTCTGCCATCAAGGTTGTGTCATCTGCATATCTGAGGTTGTTGATATTTCTTCCAGCAATCTTAATTCCGGCTTGGGATTCATCTAGTCCAGCCTTTCGCATGATGAATTCTGCATATATGTTAAATAAGCAGGGAGACAATATACAACCTTGTCGTACTCCTTTCCCAATTTTGAACCAATCAGTTGTTCCATATCCAGTTCTAACTGTAGCTTCTTGTCCCACATAGAGATTTCTCAGGAGACAGATGAGGTGATCAGGCACTCCCATTTCTTTAAGAACTTGCCATAGTTTGCTGTGGTCGACACAGTCAAAGGCTTTTGCATAGTCAATGAAGCAGAAGTAGACGTTTTTCTGGAACTCTCTAGCTTTCTCCATAATCCAGCGCATGTTTGCTATTTGGTCTCTGGTTCCTCTGCCCTTTCGAAATCCAGCTTGCACTTCTGGGAGTTCTCGGTCCACATACTGCCTAAGCCTGCCTTGTAGAATTTTAAGCATAACCTTGCTAGCGTGTGAAATGAGCGCAATTGTGCGGTAGTTGCAGCATTCTTTGGCACTGCCCTTCTTTGGAATTGGGATGTAGACTGATCTTCTCCAATCCTCTGGCCATTGCTGAGTTTTCCAAACTTGCTGGCATATTGGGTGTAGCACCTTAACAGCATCATCTTTTAAAATTTTAAACAGTTCAGCTGGAATATCATCACTTCCACTGGCCTTGTTATTAGCAATGCTTTCTAAGGCCCATTTGACTTCACTCTCCAAGATGTCTGGCTCAAGGTCAGCAACCACACTACCAGAGGTGTACGAGACCTCCATATCTTTCTGGTATAATTCCTCTGTGTATTCTTGCCACCTCTTCTTGATGTCTTCTGCTTCTGTTAGGTCCTTACCACTTTTGTCCTTGATTATGGTAATCTTTGTACGAAATGTTCCTTTCATATCTCCAATTTTCTTGAACAGATCTCTGGTTTTCCCCATTCTATTGTTTTCCTCTATTTCTTTGCATCGCTCATTTAAGAAGACCCTCTTGTCTCTCCTTGCTGTTTTTTGGAAATCTGCATTCAGTTTCCTGTATCTTTCCCTATCTCCCTTGCATTTTGCTTGCCTCCTCTCCTCCGCTATTTGTAAGGCCTCGTTGGACAGCCATTTTGCTTTCTTGCATTTCCTTTTCCTTGGGATGGTTTTCATTGCTGCCTCCTGTATAATGTTACGAGCCTCCATCCATAGTTCTTCAGGCACTCTGTCCACCAAATCTAAATCCTTAAACCTGTTCCTCACTTCCACTGTGTATTCATAAGGGATTTGATTCAGATTGTATCTTACTGGCCCAGTGGTTTTTCCTACTTTCTTCAGTTTAAGCTGGAATTTTGCTATAAGAAGCTGATGATCTGAGTTACAGTCAGCTCCAGGTCTTGTTTTTGCTGACTGTATAGAGCTTCTCCATCTTTGGCTGCAGAGAATATAATCAATCTGATTTCGATGCTGCCCATTTGGTGATATCCATGTGTAGAGTCGTCTCTTGTGTTGTTGGAAGAGAGTGTTTGTGATGACCAGCTTGTTCTCTTGACAGAACTCTATTAGCCTTTGCCCTGCTTCATTTTGAACTCCAAGGCCAAACTTGCCAGTTGTTCCTTTTATCTCTTGATTCCCTACTTTAGCATTCCAGTCCCCTGTAATGAGAAGAACATCCTTCTTTGGTGTCATTTCTAGAAGGTGTTGTAGGTCTTCATAGAATTGGTCAATTTCACTTTCTTCAGCACCGGTAGTTGGTGCATAAACTTGGATTACTGTGATGTTAAAAGGTCTGCCTTGGATTCGTATCGAGATCATTCTGTCATTTTTGAGATTGCATCCCATTACAGCTTTTGCCACTCTTTTGTTGACTATGAGGGCCACTCCATTTCTGCTACAGGATTCTTGCCCACAGTAGTAGATATGATAGTCATCCGAACTGAATTCGCCCATTCCCTTCCATTTTAGTTCACTGATGCCCAGGATGTCGATATTTATTCTTGTCATCTCATTTTTGACCACATCCAGCTTACCTCCACTCATGGTTCTTACATTCCAGGTTCCTATGCAATATTTTTCTTTACAGCATCGGACTTTCCTTTCGCTTCCAGGCATATCCGCAACTGAGCGTCCTTTCGGCTTTGGCCCAGCCGCTTCATCAGCTCTGAATCTACTTGTACTTGTCCTCCGCTCTTCCTCAGTAGCATGTTGGACGCCTTCCGACCTGAGGGGCTCATCTTCCAGCGTCATAACTTTTATATGCCTGTTGTCTTTGTCCATGGAGTTTTCTTGGCAGGGATACTGGAGTGGCTTGCCAGTTCCTTCTCCAGGTGGATCACGTTTAGTCAAAACTCTCCACTATGACCTGTCCATCTTGGGTGGCCCTGCATGGCATAGCTCATAGCTTCTCTGAGTTATTCAAGCCCCTTCGCCACGACAAGGCATTGATCCATGAAGGGGGGGGGATAATTAGTCCTCTGCAAAAGGGGGAAAGGGATATTCTGTGACCTTTGGGGAGGGAGTGGGAAAATGTGATCATTTTTTTGGGGGTGTGTGGTTTCATATCTTTAATTTCAAAGTGGTTGAGGCTTTTCCGTTTAAGACAGTTCATAAATAAAATATTCCCACCCCCAATCATCGACACAACTTCAAGCTTCTCATGATATAGCATCATTTCAAGGGTGTTTTTTGTGGGTGGTGGGTGGGGAGAGAATGGTCTAAAAAGAAGTGCACTAGTTGTGTTCTCCTACATTCAGCAAATGGAACAAGATAATGCAGGGATGAGGAATCTCGGGATCAGGTGCTAAATGCAGCCCCTGAGGCCTCTCTGTCTGGGCTTTGGGAATCCTGCCAGGTCACCTTGTCTCCCCAGCCAGTTCCCTTCTCCCCAGGCCACATCTCACTGGCCCAGCCTTGTATCCTCCTTGAGTGTTTTTGCCTGGTAGGAATATGTCCTTGGACTCATGCTTCTGGCTCACCTGGATGAAGGACAGAGAGGGTTGTGCAAACGTGATTTCTATTCTATCCTCTGTTTTGTTCTACTACAGTTTGGTTTCTGCCAAAGTCTATGCTATTTGTCCCACCATCCACTAAGGGAAAAATTAATGTAATTAATTGCATAATTAATTTCAATACATTTCAGTGGAAGGGAAACATAACAAACAATGCAGAAAATAATGTAGTTCAGTGTGAAACATTTGCAGACTGAAACAAAAACAAAACCCCAATCCTAGCAGATTCTGCTCGTATTTGCTAGTGGGACACCCATTCCTGAGCTTGGTTGAACCTGGAGATGACTGCAGACTTTGCTCCCATTTCCATTTCCAATGGAATTCTCTGACATCCCTAAACATGACTGTCTTAAGCTGGGATGAAAAACAGCAAACATTGTTCCTCAAATAGAATCAAAATGTTCCTTTCTTTGTATCTATTTTTTAAAAGACCTTCCCCGTTACTCCTCAAACTTTGCTTACCCCTCTCACTTTTCAGCACACTCCAAACGTGCATTGCAAGATGGACACATTATATTTGATTCAACGAGAAACAAATTGAACCAGCGTGCACATTGCAACACCAAAGGTAACCAAGGGGTTTATTGCCATATGCCTTCCACCGTATGCTGTCAGAAGGGGAAACAGAGAGAAGGAATCCTTTGCTTTCTGGGGGAACAAAAATCTAGTATAAGACTTTACACATCCAAAGGTGGAGTGGAACCAAGCTATACATAAGCTTTGGAAAGCCAGACTGTAGCTCAGAATTGGGGAGCCATTTTCAGTCCTAGGACCATATTCCCTGCTGGGTAACCTTACTAGGGCAGATGGGACCAGAAGCAAAGGTGGGTTGTACTATGAGTGTAAATCTTAGCTGTGTACACACTTGCACCCCACCCCTTCTGTCTTCCACCCAGGCAAGTGGGAAGCATTATCCCCATTCAAGGACATATTCCAGCCAAGCAAAAACATGCATTGCGGAAGCAAACTAGGGCTTATGAAATGTGTGGCTGAGGAGGGAATGTGGCCTGGGGAAAGTATTTGGGGAAAGATGGAGAGGTTTGGTGGGTTGCATTTGGCCTCTGGAACTGAGGTTCCCCACCCATGCTCTATCTGCAACAATGATGACTGGTATCTGAGAGCCCAGACCTTGTCATGTGGCCCGCCGAGCGCCCCAGCCAGCGGGACCCAGCAGCGGGGCCTTGCTGCTGAAGCGCCGCGCTGACAAACAGCTGGGGGGGGGTAGAAAGGCGGCCGGAGCAGCGCTGCGTGGAGCGCCCCGAGCCGCAGCAGGAGAAGGAGGAGGCAGCTTGCCGGCAGCGCCGCACGGAGCGTCCTGAGCCTCTGCGACGCAGCAGTGCTCTGTAGCACTTTGAATCCTCCTCCTCCTGCCACGGCTCAGCGCCTGGAAACGGCTGCTGCTGCTGCTGCTGAAGCACAGACAAAGCACCCAGCAGTGCCGCGTGGAGGAGGAGGAGGAGGATTCAAAGTGCTACAGAGCACTGCTGCGTCCCAGAGTCTCGGGACTCTCCGCACGGTGCTGCCGGGCACTAACCCTCCTCCTCCTCTTGCCTCACCTCCTCCTCCTGCCGCGGCTCAGCCTCATGAACGTGAGCTCAGCAGCGGCTCAGCCTCACGAACGTGCAACTCTGAGGCTTTACGCACTTCTCCTAAAACAGGCACTCGCTGCCTCATGCTACACGGGAAATGCTTTTTGCCCCTGGGTCCCTTCGCGCTCTTTTCTGGCGCTGAATCAAGGCAGCAACCCCCCCTTCCCTTTCTTTCTTCCTCTCTCTCGTTCTTATTCTTTCTTTCCCTCTCCTTCCTTCCTTCTTTATCTCTGTCTTCTCTCCCTCTTTCTTTTTCTTTCCTTCTTTATTCCTTCTTTCCTACTCTTCTTTCTCTCACCTCTCTCCCTCCTGCTCCCTCCCTCCCTCCCTCCCTCCCTCCCTCCCTCCCTCCCTCCCTCCTTCCTTCCTTCCTTCCTTCCTTCCTTCCTTCCTATCTTTCTTCCTCTCCCTCATTCTTATTCTCTTTCCCTCTACTTCCTTCTTTCTCCATTTCTGTCTTCTCTCCCTCTTTCTTTTTCTTTCCTTCTTTATTCCCTTCCTTATTTCCTACTCTTCTTTCTCTCCCCTCTTTCCTTCCTTCCTTCCTTCCTTCCTCCCTCCCTCCCTCCCTCCCCCCTCCCCTCCCCTCCCCTCCCTCTCCCTCTCCTCAGAAACATAGGATGCTGCTTTATACTTCTGGCCCTTAAACCCTGGAACCAGGAGAACAGCTCCAGTGAGTCAACGTCAGCCAGTCCCTTTGGTGAAGGGTGGTGGCTCACTGGCAGAACATCTGTCCTGCATGCAGAAGGACCCCAGCATCTCCAGGTACTAGTAGCTCTGCAAAGGTCCTGCATGAAACCCTAGCGAGCCTCCACCACCCAGTGCAGTTACCAAAAACCATTTTTCAATAAATTGTACAATAATTGTACATTTGAATATCTACTTGCCATTATTCTGACTATGTTTCTGCTTTCAGAGCTAGTTATTACTTACATTATTGCAAAAAACAGTAATAATTGAATGCAGTGACAATAATTTATAATAAAGAGTGGACACATGGTCCTACAGATACAACCGGCCCTTTGAGGGTGACCAAACTGCTGATGTGGCCCCCGATGAATTTGAGTTTGACACCCCTGTTCTAGAGAATATCTGGAACTCCCATCAACCCCACCTAGCATGTGCTGCAAGAAAGCCACAGACAGTAGGTAGGTGTGTGAGTAGCCTTTAGTTTGAGAGATGGCTGGAATAGTGGCGGTAATGGGATTCTCTGCATGTGGCTGGAGTACCAGTCAAAACCAATTGCTCCTACAACCACCTGGAACCTTCTTACCACATGGAGCATGGTTGGGGAACCTGACTACAACTCCCTTTGACCCTTATGTCTGGGATTGATGGGACCTCCAGAAACCTCTAGATGTCCACAAATTCCCCAAATCTGAGGTAGAGGTTTCACTGCTGGTTCCTGTGTGAACCTGCCTAAATCTCTGATCTTTCAACTCTTCATCTGTGATAAGAAGCACTCTGCATGTCTGTGACGCCCCACCATTACTTTATTTCATTTATATTTTGCATTTCTATCCCATCTTTCCTTCAAGGGGCTCAAGGTAGAGTATACAGTATGTTTCTTCCATCTCCATTTTATCCTCACAACAACCATGTATAGTAGGCCAGGCTGAGAATAAGTGACTGGCCCAAGTCAGCCAGTGAGTTTCACTAGCCGAATGGAGATTTGAACCCTGCCCCCCCCCCCCCGGTTACAGTCCAATACCATGTTTGTTAATCTGTTCAGAGTAAGGGAAAATCTGATCCTGCACTGAAATGGACACTTAGTCACAAAAAGGGATGTAACAGAGCATCGGTTCCCATTCCACTGTTTTCATTGCACACAGCTCTGTTTCCCTTATGCTGCAGTTCATCTTCTGCCAAAAATGATGTTATTTCACTTACTGTCCACTATGGTAAAATTATGTACCTTAGGTAATTTAGATGGCCTTTATGTAATTCCATCCCATTCATTTCAATGTAAAGTAAAACTACTCACCTTTTGCGGTGGGCAGCGTTGCGGCCGGGCATCTGGGCCCTCACGGTGATCTGGCTGGACAGCGGGGGATTGATGCCCCCCTTGCACTAACTCTTGGCCATGTCACACCCACCCGACCAATCAACGCTGGCGTGGTGTGTGGTCACAGGTGTTTTAAAATGTGGCGTGGCTGGGGAGCTTCCCTCTCTCACCTCCTTGCTGGATTTCCCAACCCACCTGCCCTCTTTTTAAGCTTTGGTATGTTATGACTTTGCTATGGGCAAACGTTGGCTGCCACTTCACCTTTGTGGAGGGGAAGTTGTAACCTCTGCCTGCCCCTCCTTGATAAGGGTATCCTGTTAAAGGGATCTGGGGTGTGGATCCTGTCCAAAGTCTGGATGTAGTTACCCCTATTTGATGTAAGTCATAGGGCTCCCCCTTCTGGTGGTTTACCCTTAATTCAACTCCCTGAAGATGGGCGGGAGTCAAGATATAGCCTGGCTTCAACCAATGCCTAAGCCAAACCACTCCCATCTGTAACCAATAAAGTTGTAGCCTGTTTTAGTGTATTTATTACCCAATAGGGAACTGTGGGGCCACGTGGACTTGGCACGCAAACAGTGTAATGTTTACAGACTGAAAGCAGCAGCAACAGCAAATACTGATAATATTCACTTGGTTTATTTCCTTACTGGATACAAGCTGAATAACCAAACACTGGGAATTTCTACTCCCATTTCCATTGGAGTTCACCGACACCCCTAGTCACAGACTGATACCCCAATATGCACCTGTTATCTGAACCTGTCCAAAACGGAACATGAATGGATGCATGTACCCTGAAATGTTTGCTATTTTTGGAAGATCTGACATTCATTCACCACTCACCATTTGCTACTTGTCTGGGAAGACGAATGAAATATTTCCACACACATAATCACCAGCTTGCCTTACTTAATTGGCTGCTCCAGTTGGCAAAACCAGATGCTTTCCTCTGGGTTGACAATCTCTTCTTCTTCTTCAAATAAATAAATAAATCTTGAACTCGCCACAAAACAAACAATTCTCCTATGGCTGCGGAAATGACTGCATTCCCTCTTATTACCATATGGCTCTGCACTGGAGTGGCCCATAGAACTTCCCAGTATTGTCTATATGCAAACTTTTTGATATTTTTGTTTACCATTGGTGCTTAACAGTTTGCTCCATTGGGGGCCATTTCTAGCAGGAAATCTGACAGGGAAAAATGATCTTTCTCTTATCTTGTTCCATGGCTCTAATGAGCATCCTCTCCTTGCATATAAACCATCCCTTTATGTTCTTGTTGGTGTCTTCTGTTCCTCTTTCTTTCGGGTGTGGGGAGTTGCTCAGCAAAATAAAATGGGAACAGAATCTGGGAAAGAGAAAAACAGAAACAAAGAAACGAAACAGTTTTACTTTAAGAGATGCTGCAAAATTTTGCAAGGCTCATTAACTTTGAAAGACAGGAGTATTGGAAGCTGCCTTACAAACGTAACACCCTGATTCATTGGGTGGGGGTGAGCAGAGGTATATATCCATAATTTTCTCTGAGAGTTTTCCTCCATAGACATTGGATCATAAGAACGTAAGAGGAATCTCGCTTGATCAGATCAAGCGCCCATCTGTTCCATCTTCCTGTTCCCACAGTGGCTAACCAGATGCCTGTGGGAAACACAAGCAGGATCCGAGTGCAAACAGCATTCTCCCAGGTTGTGAATTGCACCAACTGGCATTCAGAGGCATACTGCCCCTGATACTGCAGGTAGGACATAGCCACTATGGCTAGCAGCCACTGATGGCCTCATCACACATGAAGCACCTTTTAAAAGCCGTCTTTTAAAGCCAGTTTGTTGGCTGTTACTATATTTTGCAGTAGCAAATGCCATAGTTTAATTATGCTCTGTGTGAAGAAGTGCCTCTAGAATTTCCATGCATAATCCAGATGACTTGCTCTTTGTGGCAGATTTCTGAAAGCAAGTATCATAACCTGATGATTTATCTGAGCTCAGGATCAGTCTGAAATAGGAAGCAGAAGGGGAGGAGGAGGAGGAGGAAAGTGTGCTTGCCAGAATCCTTTTATGCATTTTAACTCCCTTTTTTTGGCGTTAGATTAGAAGTGCAACTGTTGGTTTCATTGTTCCAGCATTTCATATCCCATCCTCAATGTCCCCATAGCTCTTTTGGAGCAGCATAACCACGACTCAACTATGACGTGGCTGAAATTACAGCAAGCGCTTCCTTTTCACTGACCAGCTGAATGGAAATGGCTGACGTCTACTTAAAGAACCAAAGACAAAAGAAGAGCAAAGGAATTTTCCTTGGCATGAAATAGCATCAGCATTAGAATCTATAATGTTTTAATTTCTTCCTCTGTACATTTTTTGAGCCCTTGAAAGAATGTATTTGCATGTGAATGGGGAAAAAAAACCACCTGAAATTATATTCCTAAGGTTCCTTGCAGAGGAGCTGCTTTTAAAAATGCTCTAAGGAACTCACTACATTTTATTGCCTTGCCTTTCTTTCAAAATGAATCCTCAATTACTGACTAAACTGTCTTGCCAGCTAAAATTCTAAGTTAGTCTAAATATTTTATAAAGTTCTGTGAATAGAAAGGAGAAAAATGCTTTTTCAGTTGGGGTAAGCAGTTTCTCTCTCCCCCACATCCCCATTTTTACTCTTTGCAACCAGAATAGTTTATGTCATTGATGTTTTTATAGCTTCCTCTCCAGTTGTAAAAGACCACTCCTTCATCTTCCCCAGTTTGACATGATTTTTCTTGAGCTAAACCAAGTAGCAGTAAATAGAATTTTACTTTGTACCTCTAAGTAAAAGGTAGCAAATTGCACTTAAATAGAATCATTCTTTATTCCACCCCGCCACACCCCAAGCTCATAATAATCCTCCGACACAATTCCAGATGTTCATTTTTAAAAAAGATGCACATGTTTTGTTTAGCTCAACAGGGAAGAATTGAATAATAATAAAAAAGCAGGAATCGTATCATATTTCTGTCTACGGCAATGCTGAGGCATCTTATGAAACGACAGCTATCAGAGGAGCAATCAAAATGCAATCTTGGGCATACTGTATATGAAATCAAAGCAGTAGGAATTTGCAGCAAAAACAGCCAGCATTTTATTTATTGCAAAGAAGTTTCAAATGGAAAGATAACCACGACTAGATAAACAAGCAGCTTTTAGGCAGCCGATAATGCTGGAGGATGAAAATGTTCAGCAGATGAAACGGGCATTCTATAGGCATGCCAGTTGAGCTCTATAACTCATTTAACAAACATTGAAATAAAAACCTGACCTTTTCACCCACTTAAATGGAACCTCCCAAATTTAGCCAAGGTATCACTTGAGATTTATGGCAAGGTGCAAAAAGAAACAGCCGAGCATGGCTTAAGCGCTTTGCTGGAGAAAGGAAAAATTATTTGTTTTGGTAAATGGCATAGAAGTTTTCTGATAATCAAGTGGTATGTATGTTTTTGTGAAATAATAATAATAATAATAATAATAATAATAATAATAATAATAATAATAAATTCCTGTAAGGCCTAATTCACACGTTGCTTGATTTCCTGACATCTGATTATTATTGTAAAATCAAGGCTGATTAACACATGTGCAGTCATTTGGTGATGACTTGCATGTGAAATGGACCATTATAGACATAAATGTGATAGTCAGGATGTTTATAACATAGGTATAGGGGAACTGGGTATGTTCAGCCTGTAGAAACGACAACACAACTGAACTATTGAGGTGGTGGTGGTACTTGATATCACTCTTCAAATACCTAAAGGACTGTCATGTAGAAGAGGACAAATATTTCTTCTCTGCTGCCCCACAGGGCAGGACTAGATCAAATAGGTTCAAGGGACAGGAAAGTAGATCTTGCTTAAATAGTAAATGGAACCTCTTGGTGGGAAGATCTGCAAGGCAATAAAAGCAATAGAAGAAATTACTTAGATCTGTGGTTCTCAATTGGTGGTGAGTGAACCCTAGGTGGTCCTCGTAACCCACACAGGGGGTCTGCATAGCTGCCAAGTTCCGGCTTGAGAAATAAGGGACTGGACCTGGGCGGAGCATGCTCAGAAGCTACTTTTGATGCTGCTCTGCCCTGTTCCAAAATGGCCACCGCACCAGAAGTCACGCTGCAGCCATTCTGGAACTGGGCAAAGCAGCATCAAAAGTCGCTTCTGAGCATGCTCCGCCCAGTTCCAAAATGGCCGCCGCGCCAGAATAAACCAGGAAAAAACAAAAAAAAATCCATTTTTTCGGCTGGGGACAGCTGGAAAAACGGGGGTTTCCTGGGGAATATGGGAGACTTGGCAGCTATGGGTCTGTGGCATATACCTGTCAACTGTCCAGGACATCCTGGGGTTTTTGGGGGGCGGGGGTTGCTGTCATGTGATTGCAGCTGGACACATGTCTCGCAGAAGATCATGGCACCGAAAAACATGCATTTTGTGGCAGTGTGCTCTTTCGTGGGTCATGTGACTCACACAGGAGCATAGCCTGGAAGATGCACATCCTGGTTTTGTAATAAGTTGCATTACTGAAATCAATGCACTTTTCGACGATATTCTAATTTTCCAAGTTTCACCTGTATAACACCTCTGGTTCAGAAACCTGTGGTTGCCATTTTGGAAACTGTGGTTTGTTCTGAAGGTTGTTAGAAGACCTCTATTCCCCTCACAGAACTACAGTTTAAAGAGTTCCTTGGAAAGAGGGATTGACTGTTAAGCGACTTTGGAAATTGAAGCTCTGGGAGGGGAATTGGATATATCATAGCACTTCTCAGCACCTCTAGCACACTACAGTTCCCAAGATTCCTTGGGGGAGGTAATGACTGTTTAATGAGTATAATACTGTTTTAAATAGTGCTAATGAAGCTTTCTTTTTTGTACTTATATTTTCATATTTTGTTTTTATGTGTTGTAATGGTGCCCTGGTTTTATTTTTTTTGGGGGGGGAAGAGAAGGGTGAAGGATAACAATTTCTTAAAAACAAACAAACAAAGTTACTTTTGCTGACTATATGACATTGTCTTACCTTGAATCAGACAGTTGTTCCATTAAGCCCAGTACTGTCTTCTTTGATTAGCAGCAGCTCTTCTGTTTCAAGAGAAACTTGTTCTCACCCTACTAACTTGAGAATTCAAATGGAGCATGTCTATGCATTAGGAAGTCAGACATAACATTTTTTTTTAGTTCCACTGTGATATTTAATCCATACAAAGCCCTGGTTTGCTGCCTTATCTTTGGTTAGCTCTCATCCCTGTGCAAAACTTACAACCTTTCAAGCAGACCCTGTTGGAATGCAATATATCTTTAGCAGCTGAAGCAAATTTGTGGTTGTGTATGCTATTGATTTTGGTTAATGAAAAGCTTGTTACTATATTTCTTCCCCTTAATGGGTTATGGAAGTTGTTGCTGTTGGTTTTTATAATTACGGCTACAGATTTGTCTCCACAGTTTCATAGCAGGCAAAGGATGAAGCAACATGGTGAGACATGGAAAATAAATCAAACATTTTATTGGCATTTCCTCTTTGTATATGTTTGTGTGAGTATGCCTATATCTATGAGTTATTTAGATTAATATAATGTGTTGTACATTGGGCTGCCTTTGGAAATTTTCACTTTGCACTTTGCAATGCAGACTGCAAGGCCTGGTGTCTGATGCAAATATATAGCTATCCATGCATGTATCAAGAAAGCTGCCTCATATTTATTCAGGCCTCCTAGCTCAGTATTGTCTAGAGTTACTGACCGGCAGCGGTTCTCCAAAGTTTTCCAGCCCAGCATGAAGATGTTGGGGACTGAACTTTGCTGCTCCTTTACATTCTGGTTCTGCGCTAGGCAACGATCTGATTCTTCTCCCAAGCTTTGTAATGGGTTTTGAGGTTTTGGCTTTTTAGAGCTTTACAAACCTATTTGTGTTTGATTTTATTGTTCAGTCTCTGCTGTGGTGTGCTTCATACTGAAATTATATTTTAACCATCTTTTATGTATACTGCTCAGCTAACTTTGGTTACAGACCAGCACAGAAATACTGGGAGTGAATGAATGAATGAATTGCAGAGAAGAGTCTACACTTCAGCTTTTCTTAAAGCCCTCATGAAAATTCACCAGCATTTGTATGTGAATTTCTTTTAAAGTACACCATTTTTCACAAAGCATTTTATCCTATTATAATGCATATTTGCATGTTCTTTTCATTAATGTATGCATATTTATGAACACTTTACTGCAGCATATGCATTTTTTTGTACATGTTACATGGCTGAAGTTGTTGTTGTTGTTTAGTCGTTTAGTCGTGTCCGACTTTTCGTGACCCCATGGACCATAGCACGCCAGGCACTCCTGTCTTGACATGGCTGAAGTACTACATTGCAAAATTTGGAGAAGTACAAATTTCAGTTCAGTTCATAAGTTTATTGTTCTAGCCAAAGGCCATGACAGACTTGTATTAAGCAATAGTATTAATTAAATAATACAAAACATACATGCGCATTAAAACAGTTTCCCTTATGTATCTCTGATAGCTTCAATTCTAATATTATTTTGCCTTTTAAAAATGCTATTTGCCAACATCCATGATGTAAGAGAGAGAAGATATCAGAGACACCAATGAAGTCAAATCCAGTTTGATTTTAGATTAAACCTCCAAATCACCACAACAATTTATAGCAATTTTATCCAACTCATTTATCTTGATTTTTTTTTTGCAGCCTAGAGGGCTCTGTGTGTAACAAAGCTCTTATTGTCATTCAAAAGAAAACAAACAATTTATGGCATGGTATGCCTGCTTCTTTGTATGAACAAAGGTTTCAGAAAGCAATATATTGCGTCCCTATATAAGGGGCAGGCTAACAGATAATGAGCGATGTCATGCACCCAAGGTTGACCACAAATACGATGTTTGTCTGCATATGGGACCTTGTGGTAGCAGCTGTCCAAGGCTGCCATGGGTATCATTTTGAAATGTTGCTCAATAAAGGCATTTCTTAAGGAAAATGGTGAGGGTTTGGACAGATAACCAGCTCTAAAATGCTCTGTTCCCAAGAGTGGTTACCAAGGGGAAAATCTGGTGTTTCTGATTAGTTGCAGGTCTCTTCTGCATAATATCCAGAAGAGCCAGTCCCTGACACTTGCTCAAGGTCAAAGCAGAGCTCAGTTCTGGAAAATAATAATAGTATAAAACATTTTGACAGGCTGGTTATCACCCAATTCCATATAGCAAAGCATGGGAAAATGCTCAGTAGGCATAGTAGCAAATTGTAAAATATACTTTAATTGAGCACAGTCTGCTCTTGCCTTAATTGTCAGCCACCTCTCTGTGAAGAAGCATTACTGAAATTCTAGGTAAAGGTAAAGGGGCCCCTGACCATCAGGTCCAGTCGTGTCCGACTCTGGGGTTGTGGCGCTCATCTCGCTCTATAGGCTGAGGAAGCCGGCATTTGTCCGCAGACAGCTTCCGGGTCATGTGGCCAGCATGACAAAGCTGCTTCTGGCGAAGCAGAGCAGTGCACGGAAATGCCGTTTACCTTCCCGCCAGAGCGGTCCCTATTTATCTACTTGCACTTTGATGTGCTTTTGAACTGCTAGGTGGGCAGGAGCTGGGACCGAGCAACGGGAGCTCACCCCGTTGCAGGGATTCGAACCGCCGACCTTCTGATCAGCAAGCCTTAGACTCTGTGGTTTAACCCACAGCGCCACCTGGGTCCCTTCATTCTGAAATTCTAATGAAGTGCAATTTTTGAAGAATGGCTGTGTTTATTTTATTGTTTCGGAAAGTGCAAATTAAATAGGTTTGACTGTTAAATAATTTAGTTATTTATTAAATTTATATACCACCCTTCATTCAAGGACCACAATATAAAAACACAAAAACACATACCATAATTACAAACAAAACAATAGCTATAACCCTCTACTGTATTCAGTTGGGCTTAATCCCAGGTAAGTGTGTTTAGAATTGCAGCCCTAATTTCATTGTCAACAGCAAGAAGAAAGGGTCAGTTTACTGGTAGGCCCTAGAAAAGCATTCACTATGTGTTAGTTAGTTTGAGGTTACAATGAATTTCGGAGTCAAAATACATACATCATATTACTTCTTTTTCTTAGAAAAAACATAAATTGCATAAGAAACTGATGCTCAAGACGTAATCCATATCTAATTTAGGCCAAAGGAAAATTTGCAAAAACTGAAGTTTGGCAGATCAAGGAGCACTGAGAATAATTAAGCTACATTTTAAGGGGCACAGTCAGCAACCTATTTGTGCAGGGTCAGGTTTTTGGGGGAAATGCTTTGCACTGACGAATTACTAATTTTTCAGCCTACTTGCAGGCTTTTTTTTTAAACACACACACACACACACACACAGAGAGAGAGAGAGAGAGAGAGAGAGAGAGAGAGAGAGAGAGAGATCTTTTCATGGGACTTTGGCTTCCTATTTGAATAATCTGATCTTTTGCTTATTCATGGCTTATGGCACCCTTTCTGCAACCTGGTACTTCCAGATGTTTTGGACTGCAACTCGTGTTAGATTGGTGCCTCAGTCAAACATTTCAGGTGAATGCTTGGCAGCAGAGCTGGGTGTACATGCTTGGTCCATACCCAAGGTTCACTTGGCAAGAAGGGAGGTACTTCCTTTCCATCCTTTAGTTGGGGAGTTGCAGCAGACAGCTTGCCCGCCTGCTCTGGTGGCTTGAGAGATGCATCCCTACTAGAGGTAGTTAAATCCCCACTTGCCCATATTTTTTGGAATCTGGTCAATTGGTTAAATGATGGTTTGCAGTTCTTTCAACTTGTTACATTTTAAGAAACATACCCCCCCCCCAGTTCTGTCTCATGAGTCTTCTTTGGGTGTAATATGAACATGGAGACTGGCATTTTCACCCAATGTTGTGGAGTGTTCTCCCTGCTGAAATACAAGAGGTCCCATTCATATTGACATTCCGACGGCTCTTGAAGACACACCTGTGTAGGCAAGCATCCCCCTGAACTTGACCTTCTGATCTTATTGATTTTACTACTCTTATGCTTTCTAACTGGCTTGTTTCAGTACATATTTTAATTGAGGATGTTTTAATGCTTTGATGGAACTGTTTTGCAGCGAGTTTTAATTATTTATGGGTTTTTTTATAATTTATTTTATAGTTGTAAACTGCTTCATAGCCATTTTCGCATGGAGGCCATACATAAATGACAAGCCCCGGATTCTGACATCTCTGGGTATGGTGGGGAAAGAATAATGTCTGAAGTGCTAGAGACCTGCTGCTACCGGTAGTGAGTATGGATGCTATTGTACTAGATGGATCAACAATCTGACTTTGTATAAGGCAGCTTCATATGTCTGATGCGCCTGCTGCATGTGCAAAAGCCTTCCCATGAAAAGCTTCTGCCTTTTGAGGAGATGAAAACTGACAGGAAATTCTCTGTGCAATGTCGGAAGGGTGGATTGACACATGCAGGACATCACTTGGTAATGCAGGCATCAAGTGGTAAACATGAATGTGAGAGCAGGCTTTAGGGGAGGTGCATATGATGTTCTACTTATCAACAGTGGCTAGTTACCATCTATTAGACTTATTTTTGAGTTTAAGTCATTCTCTAAGATGAAGCGAAACATTAACAATTCCATATAGATAGCAGAAGAGTCCATGAATAAACAGTAAAGCTTTATGTACATTATTTAAAAATGCATTTTGAATTTCCTTTGTGTGAATTACTCAGGTTCCCCTCTATTCTAAAGGAAAGGTTAAATGTTCTTATGTCCTGGCCAACCTTCTTTTCTACCTGTGGCTACCTGTGAAGGTGACTCGGAAACTACAGCTAATCCAAAATGTGGCAGCTAGACTAGTGATTGGGAGTGCCGTCGGCATCATATAACACTGGGCCTAAAGGTTCCTTACTGGCTTCCAGTATGTTTCTGAACACAATTAAAAATGCTGGTACTGACCTTTAAAGCTCTCAAGGGCCTTGACCTAGTATACCTGAAGGAGATCTCCACCCCCATCATTCAATCCAGACACTGAGGTCCACTTCCAAGATCTTCTGGCAGTTCCCTCACTGTGAGAAAAAAAGTTACAGGGAACCAGGCAGGGGGCCTTCTCAGTAATGGTGCCCTCCCTGTGGAATGCCCTCCCATCAGATGTCAAGGAGATAAAGAACTACACAACTTTTAGAAGACATCTGAAGGCAGCCCTGTATCAGGAAATTTTTAATGTTTGGCATTTTATTATTTTTATAAACAATTTGAAGAAACTTTTTTTTACCATATATGCCCTGCCTATTTAATGACCTAATGAGAGGAGCACCCCTCCCCCAAACATGACCCCACTCTAACATTGTAACTATACCAAAACATTTAAGGACCACCAGAAGGCAGAATCTTTTCAGCCAATCTCTCTGATTAATCAGGATTGTAAAAACTTTATGACAGTGATAGTCAACAGGATTAAGGGAATTTTACACAAACTAATAGTGTTCTGATGTGAGTAGAGGCAAGGAGAGGCAGGTCAAGTGAAGGATAGGATACACTGGACAGCTCCAGCATGAAATTGGAGCTCAGATGTTGCTTCAGAAACAGTTACTCTCAGATTCAGAGAGATTCAGAGCTGCAGCTCTGTCTCATAGAGCCTTCATTGAGAGTGCATTTGAAGAGGGTGCATTCATCTCCAGCAGATGAAGCAGTGGATACTGGCTTTAGTGGTGCTTCTCAGATGGAGTCCTGAGTCTCAGGAGGGCAATGCAATGCCTTCTGGCTGCATGGACTCTGGTTCCAGGACGTTAGGGCAATTCCTATACCTGTTCATCCCCTGAAGAGGAGGAGTCTGACTCCAGTGTCATGACACCCACCACTACTTGAAAGAATAAAGGATGATGTTAACAACAGACAAGCTGAATGTGCTAAAGCGGAGAAGAAGGTCTCGGCAGTACTCTCAAGAGCAAAAGAGAGTTCATTAATATGTGCAAGGAGATTAATGGAACGTCGACTCTGAAATGGCTGAGTTGTTCAGCTGCCTTTAAAATGTGGCACCCAGGAAGAAAAATGGGGGAATTTGTTGACAATTAGGAAGTTTACCAATGGAACCACCGATAGAAGGTGAAGGATGACGCTAGGGGAAATGAATGCTCACGCATCAGCAGGCCTGGCTTTTTCTGCTGCAGAAAGCTTAATGAGTTTGCTGAGCTACCAATAATTGCCTTTGAAAAATCAGGAGTCGGAGAAGTAGCAGTCAGGATCAGAATGATGAGATATGTCTGGTTCAACGAATGCGGCAGGGACTCCAACTCAGCTGCTTGTAGTGATGGTGCATGACTCTCCTTCGTGCCGCACACCTTGAGGTCTGGCCAACAGCAATGAAAAATCACGTGATTAAATTATTCTTGGGCTGCACCACTTAAGATTCTATCTCCCATAAACAAAGTTCTTGTGCAGTTTTGAAAGCAGGTCACTTTCTCTTGACATATGAAATACTGAAGGCACAATTGCAGACAATTCCATCAAGAAAGAAAAGTGGGAGGCATCTAAGGATACCAGTGTGGCTGCATAAAGAGCTGACAGATGAGCTGATATTTAAGATGGGCATGTATAAGAAATGGAAGAAATGGGAAATCACAAAGGAGGAGTATACATGAGTAGCCAACAGTTGCTGGGGGGAAGTCAGGCTGGCTAAAGCTCAGAATTATCTCAGGCTTGCAAGAGAGGTTAATAATAATAATAATAAATATATACCCCACTATCTGGCTGGGTTGCCAGATTTCTTTGGCTATGTTCAAAGCAAGAGGAAAATGCAAGCAAGTAGTAGGCCCTCTGTGTAAAGAGGTTGGAGAACTGCTATTGGGTAACAGAAAGAAGGTGGAACTGCTCAACACCTACTTTGCCCCTGTCTTCACCCAAAAGGAAAACAGTGTGCAAAGGAGTGATAGCAGAGTAAAGAATGAAAGAATGGAGCTGCTGTCTAAAATAGGGAAAGAGGTGGTTGGGAACACCTAGATACTTTAAACGAATTCAGTGCTTAATGAGCTGCACCCAAGGAGCTGGTAGATGTAATCTCAGATCCTCTGTCTATAATCTTTGTGAATTCTTGGAAAACAGGTGAGGTCCCTGCAGACTGAAGGCTGGCAAATGTTGTCCCCTATCTTCAAAAAAAAGAAAGAAAGAAAGAAAGGTGGGGGTGGGGGGGGAGAAAACCTAGGTAACCACCAATTGATCAGCCTGACATTGATACCATTGAAAGGTTATAGAACATATAATTGAACAGTCAGTTTATGAGCATTTAGAAAAAGGATGCTCTGATTACTAAGACCCAGCATGGATTTCTCAAAAACAAGTTCTGCCAGATGAATCTCATTTTTCAAAAAAGAGTTACAAGCTTGGTGGATCAGGGGAACGCTGTGAACATAGTACATAGCTGCCAAGTTCCCCGTTTTCCCCGGAAACCCCCGTTTTTACTTACCCTTTCCCGGTGGTCCCCTGTATCACTTCGTCTCCCGTTTTTCTCTGTTATTTTCTCCTGCCGGCGGCCATTTTTTTCCTTTCTGATTTGCCCTTCTATGGGCACAAAAAATGGCCGCCGCCGGCTTCAAAAGTCGCATCTACGCATGTCCGGAAGTGCATAGCTGTGACTTCCGGTGTTGGCGGCGGCCATTTTTGGTGCCCAAAGAAGGGCAAAACGACACCGGAAGTTACGTCGACGCAACTTCCGGTGTCACACGGCTGCCGGTCCTGGATTCTGCAGTCCGGGACTTGGAAGGTAAGCATAGTAGTGTATCATGATTTCAGTAAGGCTTTTGACAAACTCAGCCATGGTATTTGTGTGGAGAAGCTGGTAAAAGTGGGGTTGATATGGTAACTGTTAGGTGGTCTTGTAGCTGATTGACTGACTAAACCCAAAGAGTGCTCACTAATGGCTCATCATCTTTCTGGGGGAAAAAGTGACAAATAGGGTGCCACAGGGAGAAATGTCAGGTTCTGCACTTGGACAGGGAGAACCAGCTGCACAAATATAAGATGAGAGATGCCTGGCTTATTAGAAGTACTTGTTCATTTCCTCATTTTCCCCTTCCACCCCCTCTGAAATTTCAGTATAATAGGATGAGTCATTAAATTAATTGATTTTTTAAAAAGGTGTTTAATTTTTCTCCTTCTTGTATGGCTTGGATAAAAGAAATTCCCTCCTGTTTGCATACAGTGCACTAAACTCAGAAAGGAATTCCTTTCACTTGCTTCCTAGAATAGTATTGGTCTGTTGTCCTTAAAAACAGGCAAACTTGTGTATACTTATGAGAGTAAGCCCAGCTAACCTAGTTGGGCTTACTTCTGCATAGGACTGATAATTCTAATACAGTGGTACCTTGGGTTACAAATGCTTCAGGTTACAAACTCTGCTAACCCAGAAATAGCACCTCGGGTTAAGAACATTGCTTCGGGATGAGAACAGAAATCGCACGACAATGGCGTGGCAGCAGCGGAGGCCCCATTAGCTAAAGTGGTGCTTCAGGTTAAGAACAGTTTCAGGTTAAGAATGGACCTCCAGAACAAGTTCTTAACCTGAGGTACCACTTTATTAAATACCCATGGTGGAAATTGAGGCAGCGTGGAATTTATTCCAGACAAGTTAATGCAAAATACTTCTGTCTGTGCTCCAGCCATCATTGCTATGGCTCAGCCAAATGACAGCATGTGGCCCTTAAACACCCATGCCCTTCACATACATGGTGATAAATGTAACATCAAAGCATGAATTTCCATTATGTACACAAGCCTGGAGTGAGTTTGAAGCCAAAAGTAACCTGCAGACTGGATTGATTATTGACTGGTTGAGTGGTTAATTCACTGTTGGCTGGATTAATAATGATTTGCAAAGGAAGGACCATCTCTCCATGCAACACTGGTACTTGTTCGCCAACTTTACTAATTTCGGCTGGCACAAAAAATGGCTGACTGGCTCAAGAATGCATCTTTGAAGCGTGAACTCACAATGTTCAGCTTGACAATACTGCTTGGGTTTTGGGTTTCCCTTGCCATTTAGGCTGGGGGTGGCTCCGTGGGTGTGCACCCTATGCAGCATGCATGCGTGGCACCGCCACACACGACGCATGCGCAGGAAGCACACAACGCATGTGCCGCACAAAACGGTTCCGCACATGCGTGCTACACAGCGGAGCCGCCGGCAAACCTCAGTGCCGTACGGGGATGCTGCCTCCTGAGATCCTCTGCTCACGGCTGCAGCGGCTTCATCCCTGCATGGCGCTGGGGATGTTTGCCGGCAGCTCTGCTGTGTAGTGGGGCCTCTCTGCAATGGTGGTCGTGCCGTGGCAGTGGCGGCCATTGGTGGAGGTGGGGAGGGGGCGCTGCCCCTCCAGAGTGGAGCCCGAGGCGCCTCGCCCCTATCACCCTCTCTTGCTACGCCCTTGACTAGCAGTGTGTAGGGTCCTGTGTCACCTGTGAGGCAGGAGTTGGGGGTAGAGGAAGAGGAAGAGGAGTCCTGGCAGGCAGAGATGGGAGGAGAGGTGACAGGTGGAGAAAGAGCTGCAGGAAGGCTCAGAAGTGGAAGAAACAGTTCTCGATATCTCTGTCCTCTCCTCCACTGTCTCCAAGGACAAAGAAGGGCTTAAAGCAGCAAGAGCAGTTGGAGAAGTCACCTGTTGTTCGTGTGCACCACATCAAACAAGGTGCAAGTGAGTTGGAAGAGGCATGGTCATACTGCTGTTCCAACTGTTTGGATCAGAACACAAGTCTGAAGAAGTAGATGCTTAGCTAGCTAATTAGCTGGAGTGCACCTTGCACCTTAGCAGCTGGTGTAATAAAGTGCTTTGCCAATAAAGAACAAAATGTCTAGTCACTTGTCCTCATTGGGGATGGGCAAGGCCAGTCTAAGACATTTTGGCACCTGAAGCAAACCACAAAGGTGGTGCCCTCCTCCCCACGAGGAAAGAGGGTGGGAAGTGAAACTCCACATTAGGAATTGGCAGGTGGGTGGGAATAAATATCTACATTGGAATCTGCTGCCCCTATGGATCCTGCTACCTGAGGCAGTCACCTCATCATGCCTCATGGGTGGTGTAGCCCCGGAGCTGGGTCTGGTTGGGACACCCCCAGGGATCTGGTTGGCCACTGTGAGAACAGGATGCTAGACTAGATGGGCCACTGGCCTGATCCAACAGGCTCTTCTTATGTTCTTATGCTTGATCACTGGCCATGGTGGTTGGGGCTGATGGACATCTGGAGCCCATAAATTGGCCAACTGTATGTTCTTACTAAAAGAGGATTAGGCAGATTAATGAAGGGGAAGGCTGCTGGCCATAATGGCTATGTTCTACCCCAACTGTTAAGAGACAGTATGCCTCTGAATGCCCATTGCTGGAAACTGTAAGTGAGGAGAGTGGTGTGGCATTCACATCCTGCTTTTGGGCTTCCCATAAGCACCTGGTTGACCACTGTGAGAACAGAGTGCTAGGCTAGATGGACCTTTGGTTTGTTCCAGCAAGTTCCTCTTATGTTCTTATTTAGCAGCACTGAATAAAAAATGGATGCTCTAGGCTAGGCATCCCCAAACTGTGGCCCTCCAGATGTTTTGGCCTACAACTCCCATGATCCCTAGCTAACAGGACCAGTGGTCGGGGAAGATGGGAATTGTAGTCCAAAACATCTGGAGGGCCGAAGTTTGGGGATGCCTGCCCTAGGCTGCTTTTTTCATGGTTTAAAACTGGTTCCCGATTTCTGCTCCATACACTCCTCTCACCTGACAGGAGTTTCTTAAATCCTTAAGCAAACTTTGAGGAGGGAGGGGAAAGCAGGCATGGAAAAGGAGTTGTAGCACCAGGGATTGAGGGACCATAGCACAGCACCCACTTTCAATGCACATTAAACCCATCATTGCATCTCTCTGCCTGGATGAAGCAACAACAACAAATTAATGAGCAGCAGGCAAACTAAAAGGGAAAAAAGGGAGAAGAAGCCAGGCTTCCCAGTGCACCCAGAGACACACAACTGCACCCTACATATTAGTTTGCCTGTCACGTAGGCCACCTCTCTCTTGTAACAGTTTTGATACGCTCATGTTTAACTCAATAGTTGTGATCAATATTGGCTACAAGCATAGATCCATAGCAATCAGTCCACCCCGTACAGCACGTAGCTGCAATCCACAATCCCCTTGGCTCTTTAATTTAAGCCACAGCCAATAGCTCACACCTATTGTTTAAAGTTTATTAAGTGGCAGGGAAATCATAGATATATTTGTGCAGAGCTCCTTAATTTATTAGATGGTATGTTGTTCTTCTAAGCCCCTGTGGGCTTAGAACATTCCACAATTTTATTTTTTTAAAGCATTTTGCAAAAGGTGGCAGAATATAGTAGGAACCCTTGGTGTATAAAAAGCAGCATGGCTTGACCAGCAAAGGTCAGGATGGAAGGTAAGGAGGAACAAAGTGTTTGTGATATTGTTGATATTCTAATATAAGAGTAGCCAATATGGAACCCTCCAGATGTTGCTGAACTACAACTCCCAGCAACCCCAGCTAGCATGGCTAATGGTCAGAAATGAAGAGAGTTGTAGTTAAACACTATATGGAGAGTGCCACATTGGCTGCTCCTGTTTTAAGACTGTTACGAGTTTGGTGGGGGTAGGCTGTGTTCCTGAGCCACCTTCTAATTCCTAGATTCTAATTCCAGCACAGGCTCAATTTCTGGAATAGCTAGCCTAAATTCCTGGTGAGGGAATGGGTCTCTAAGTATAGGCTATTAAGTGGCTCCATGCCAGAAAAAAAGGACTTAGAAAGACAAAGGCCAGAGTAGAGAGTTAAGTGAGCTAGAAGCTAGAAGCTGTAAGCTGTCAGGTGAAAGAGCTATTTCTGTTGCAATCCTAGGCTGTGGCTATCAGAGAAGGAAGACCCTCCAATGGATGTTTTATGTGTGTAAATAAACAATGTATCATAAAGTCACTGCTGTACCTCATTCTGAACCCTGGACTAGTGTCTGGAACCCCTGGAATCTAGCACCACTCAGAGATTGGGGTGGTCTGCAACAATACATTATCTGTATGTTTGAAGACTATCCCTGCCTCCAGGTCTGGTCTTGACTGGAAGGATACTGGAATGTCTAAATTGCTGCTATGCTGCTCCCATAAATGATGAGCTACCCCTAAGCAGTGCATGGCAAACATTCACATGGGCCAAGGTTATGCAGAATATTAGAGAGAATATAATACAAATAGAAAAGAATTCATTTAAGAATCCTTTCTAGCCTTGCCAATCTTTTTAAAAACGCACATTGTTATGGTTGCTGGCTAGCCACTTCTACTGTTAGGCAGATTGCTAGTTCACAGCCCAGAATATTAACTTGATGTTTCATCAGTGGGAGCTAATACATGGGCTCTCCTGACACAATACTTTTTGCTGAAGGAGTGGGTAAGCTGTGAATCGGCTGAGAGCACTTTACAAGTTCTGATGTGGGGTATGAGATCCACCTACCTTGTGGGAGTTCCTCATATTTGCCTCTACTTATGCTCTAAGGTAAAAGGTAAAGGACCCCTGGATGCTTAAGTCCAGTCAAAGGCGACTATGGGCTGTGGCGCTCATCTTGCTTTCAGGCCAAGGGAGCCGGCATTTGTCCACAGACAGCTTTCTGGGTCATGTGGCCAGGATGACTAAACCGCTTCTGGTGCAACAGGACACCATGATGGAAACCAGAGCACATGGAAATGCTGTTTACCTTCCCGTCACAGTGGTTTTTATCCACTTGCACTGGTATGCTTTCGAACTGCTAGGTTGGCAGGAGCAGGGACCGAGCAACAGGAGCTCACCCCATCGCGGGGATTCGAACCACCAACCTTCTGATCGGCAGGCCTAAGAGGCTCAGTGGTTTAGACCACAGCGCCAGCTGCATCCCAAAATTATGCTCTACCCCGAAGTCCAGCTCCGCGGGCCTTATGGCAATTCCCTCATTTCAAGAAGTGAGGTTACAATGAATTAGGCAGAAGGCCTTCTCCATAGTTGTGCCCACCCTGTGGAATGTCCTCCCATCAGATGTCAAGGAAATAGAGAACTATCTGACTTTTAGAAGACACTGGAAAGCAGCCCTGTATAGGGAAGTTTTTAATGTTTGATGTTTTGCTGTGTTTGATGTTTTGATTTTTTGGAAGCCACCCAGAGTGGCTGGGGCAACCCAGTCAAGTGAATGGCATATAAAGAAAAAAAATATTCTTATTGTTATTACTTGCAAATAAAACATATATTATTTAAACACCATGCATTTCCAGGGATCTCTTCTCAAAGAGGAATCCAAACCAGGCGTGTTACTACTGGAATGTAAGAATACAGTGGTACCTTGGGTTACAGACGCTTCAGGTTAAAGACTCTGCTAACCCAGAAATAGTACCTCAGGTTAAGAACTTTGCTTCAGGATGAGAACAGAAATCGTGTGGCGGCAGCGCAGCGGCAACGGGAAGCCCCCATTAGCTAAAGTGGTACCTCAGGTTAAGAACAGTTTCAGGTTAAGAACGGACCTCCAGAACGAATTAAGTTCTTAACCCGAGGTACCACTGTATAAGAAGGGCTCTGCTGGGTCAGGATTTCTGTTCTCTCAGAGACCAACCAGATGCCTATGGAAAGCCCATGAGCAGGACATAAGTGCAACAGTGCTCTCATGAGGAGTTGGCAACAGCATTCCTACCATATGCAATTCAGTGCTATCTTCTTGCTGCTTCCCCCTCCTGGCTCTATGTTGTTGAATCCCTATCTAACCTCCCGTTTATGAGTAATTGCAGATTGCAACACTGCTTCCTTTTACCACCACCATATGCATTAGAATTCACTGTCTGTGGAATGTTGATTCCCAAGGAGTCAAGAGGGGCAACAGAAAAACACATTTGCGAGTTTTCAAACAGCAGTTTGGCCCGTGATGTTTTGAAGAGAGAGGCTTTCCCACCAGCAGTCATTTGAGGATTTGTATTTAACTGCTCTGCGGGCAGCTTGTAAACACCACCAGCAGCACCACACAGCATATGGAATGGCACTGATTAGTTTTCTGCTGGGAAGTGCTCACTCCAGTCTTCCTTCAGTAGAAGGCTGCCATTTTATGTGTGCTTGCACCAGCTACCTTCAATAGTCCTGTGAAATGTGCAGCTACTCTGATCCCTCAATGGGTTGCCTTTACTCTAGAATCCAGCTGTTTCGGCTGCCAAGTTTCCTAGTGCTAAGCTTTTATGTCATCATGGTTCATTTGTACTGGATGTTTAGTAGGCTTGCTGCATTGACTTATATACGTGCCACAAATGGACCCTGAATTGCTTCTGTGTCAAGCTTCCCTTAAAATCTGCCAGTGCAGAAAGAGAGCAATTTATGGCTGCGCAAAGATGAATATGCTAATGAACTCAACATATGTCAAATCCTCTCCCATTTTGCAGTCTGTTTTATCTGCGTAGCTTTTGAGTTCTCTGAATTACTCAAAACCCGCACATGAGTGCTTGGGCAGATTAAATTCTGGTATCTCGTCTGTGTGAGATCCTTTATCACTGCAATTTCCAAATGCACAGATGCCTTGGAGATGCTGAGTTTAATTTAATGATTGAAAGGATACGTGGGAATTGGCTCGGAGCAAGGAGAAGGGAAGGAAGCGGTCTGGGGGCGGGAGCAGGATGGAGTCAAACTACATGCTGCCAAACTGAGAAGCTGCCTTTGCTGTAAAGTTGCCAGATCAGCAACCTGGAAAATCATTTGGGCCTTTAATTCAGGAGATACAGGCAGTAGTAGGGATGAAGGGGAAATTTGGTTCAGTTCACCTGCTTAAGTTGCTCTTCCTGATATTATATGTGAAGTGAAACACAAGTATCCTTTGAAATATGTACTTCTCTGAATTTTGCAATGTTCAGTAATTTGTACAAAAATGCACTTAGAGGGGGCAAAATGTCCATTAAATTCATACGTTGATGGAAAACATCATTCAAAACCGCATTGTATTGAGGAAAAAATCTTTTGAAACTGTGCATATTAGGCTAAATTGCTTTCGAAATATGTATATTAGGAGGAATTTACATTTAAAGGGTGTTGATTTTTTTAAAAGATATGTTTTGGATTATAACACCCATTTGCCCCAGCCTGCCTCTTATAAACATCCTATAGCAGCCTTCCCCAAACTTGTTTCATCCAGATGTTTTTGGATTACAACCTTTTTCATATTGTTGTAATTTGCCCAGGGAACCTTATGGTGAAGGGCGGGTAAGAAATCCTATGTATAAATATATATGAGCTGAATTCTGTTGGTTTGGCTGATTTTGGTGGTTGTGTTGGCTGCTAACACTTTCTTGTTGAACACAAGGAAGAATTTGCCCTTGTCCCATGAGCGTACCCTAGTGGCTGAAGCCAAAAGAAGCATAGGATGAAACCTACATTTCCCCTGCCATTTTAGTTCTTAAACTTTCTCTCCAGTGGCCAGTGCTTAGATGTGTTCTTTGCTTTAAGGAAAGCCTATTTGCATTCCTCATCATTGCATTCAGCCTTCCATGTGGGATATCTGATATTCAAAGAAGTCTAGAGTACTATAGAGCAGTCCTTGGAGGAAGATAAAGCTTGCAGGTGCTGCTGTTTCAACTTTCCAGAAATCTGCTGCAAGAAAGATCCATAAGCACGCAAGCAACGATGCTCTGAAAGAAGCCAGTGCTATTTACTGTTCATATTTTAATTGTAGCAGAGTGGGCTAATTGCCCTATTTTGCTATTTAGCACTGTAAATATGCCATCCAATTTGGCTTTTGAATGCCATTGACAGAGCCCTGCCAGCAACAGTTTTCGTTTCAGGAGGAAAACAAAAACAAAAACAATAATAAAAAATAATAAAAATTACGAAGAGCCAGCTGCCTCTGAGCAAGCCTGTATTATTCCCTTAATGTGGTTTTCAGCCATTGATACATTCACCTCCAGTGCATTTCCTCGTTGCATCTCTTTCTTTCACATCAAAGGACACTTGAGAAAATTATCCCCAAATGTGTACATGGCGAGTTGTAAACTGACTCCTTGGTGGAGAATAATGAATCTGAAAAGATGTTCTTTTCACTGATTCCACTGATGATTGATCTAGGCTTCTCTTCTTCTGATGCTGCTGCATGATTTCCCTTTAATCTTGTATAAAACAGCCGCTCTTTTCTGGTGCTTTTTTCATTCCAATGAGCTCAGATCCAACCTCTTCTCCTCCTTGAAGGTCACCAGGAGAGAGAAGGAAAAGTTAGCCGATGTAAATATTTCTTCAATTGAGACCCATTGCATCCTTGACCTGGGCTTCAATACTTCTCTAATGTTTCAAAGCATCTTCCAAAAGTCTAAGGTCATTCTCTTCCCTTTCTTTCTCCAAACTGTTCCCTAAGAATCCATTTTACTTTGATCTGGGTTCAGAATCATGATCACTAAATAAAATCTCAGGCATAAAAAAGGAAGAGACTATGCTACCATTGCTGATTCCCCCTAATGTGTACAGTATCATCCATTCTGTTCCCAACATATAAGTGTGAGTGCCATTCTTTACACTATAAGCAAAATGGTACCACCTGTACTTGCAAGTTAGGATTTTTGAAGCTGCATACTGGAAAAGAACTTGAGAAAAAGAACTCGGGTTTCACCCCTTTGCAATCAATCAGATGATGGGCTAAATGCACTACACTTTCTTTAGGTTGTGCACCTTTTGCCTTTTAAACAGTACCTGTATGCATCTACTTTTGAGAATGTAAGAGAGTCATAGGAATGTTATCACAAAAACAGTAAAAGAAGAAGCAAATTCACTTGTAACTTTGTTAACCTGAAGTCGACATCTTTTGCTCACATGGCACTTGGGAACCAATTGTGTTGTCTGTCAGATCTTGATTCAGGCTCCACAGAGGTAACTGATGAGTAGTGAAGGTACCATTCAATTAAAGGGCTCCTAATAGAGGCCTGCAGATCTTTTGACCTAGGCACTAGTTGCAGTCAGATAGTGTAAAAGAAACTTCAGTTGCTTTGGTTTATTTTAAAATGGCATTTTTCTTAGGATTCTGAGTGTGTGGTCTTCTTTAGATTATGGCAGCAATGACATGAAAAAGTAAATTCCAGCTTCTTTATATGGTGGATGTGCAGAGCAATAGACTATTCATGCTAACATACTGGGATATAACAGATGACACAACCTTTACAACAGTACAGTGGTACCTCTGTTTAAGAACTTAATTCATTCTGGAGGTCCGTTCTTAACCTGAAACTGTTCTTAACCTGAGGTACCACTTTAGCTAATGGGGCCTCCTGCTGCTGCTGCCACACCGCCGCCGCGCAATTTCTGTTCTCATAATGAAGCAAAGTTCTTAACGCGCACTCAGAAGAGCTTTAAAGATTTTTGTTTCCTACTGCAAGTTTAACCTTCTCACAATAAATCACACCAAATCTAAAATCCTAATTTTTTCCAAAAGTCGGAAAATTTACAGCTGGAGAAGAGATGGGAAAGCTGTCGAGCAGGTCTTTAAATTCCAGTATCTGGGAGTCTTCTTACAACATAACATGGGTTGGAAGGCCCACCTCGCTTATATATCAAACAAAGCTAGAGCCACTTCATTTGCGCTGTTGCATTTCTTTTTTTCGGATGGGGCTCTCCACGTCCCCTCTGTGCTATAGGTCTTTAATGCCAAGGTGATAGCGATACTAGCATATGCAATCCCAATATGGGGCTCCTGTATAAATTTAACATCTCTGGAGGCAATCCAAAACCAGTTTTAAAGACGGGTGTTAAAACTACCCCGATGCGTAAGTAATGCTGCCATACGCTTGGAACTAAATGTAACATCATTAGGAATTACTTTATGGAAACGAATCCTTAATTACTGGTTGACATTATGGCACAGACTTCCCAACCTATATCTAATCCAGTGCCTCTGGAGAGACGAGTATCCCAATCCCTGGACCAAAGCAATACAGTGGAACCTCGGTTTACGAACACAATTGGTTCCAGAAGTCTGTTCATAAACCGAAGTGTTCGTAAACCGAAGTGAACTTTCCCATTGAAAGTAACGGGAAGTTGATTAATCCGTTCTAGACGAGGAAAAACACCCCCTAGAACGGATTAACCGCTTTGCTCCGATGCCTTCGCGGAGGCTGGGGAGCGTTTCCGCGACTGGGCTGCAGCCGCGAAAGCGGTCCCCGGCCTCTGCAAAGATATCGGAGCAAAGCCCCAGCCTCCGGAAGGCATCGGAGCTGGGACTTCGCTCCGATGCCTTTGCGGAGGCGGTCCCCGGCCTCCGCAAAGGCATCTGAGCGAAGTCCCGGCTCCGATGCCTTCCGGAGGCCGGGGAGCGTTTCCGTGACTGGGCTGTGCAGCCGCGAAAGCAGTCCCCGGCTACCGGAAGCCGGGGACCGCTTTCGCGGCTGCACAGCCCAGTCGCGGAAACGCTCCCCGGCCTCTGGAAGGCATCGGAACGAAGTCCCGGCTCCGATGCCTTCCGGAGGCTGGGGAGCGTCGCGAAAGTGCTCCCCGGCCTCCGCAAAGACATCGGAGCGAAGTCGCTCCGATGCCTTTGCGGAGGCCGGGGAGCACTTTCGCGACTGGGCTGTGCAGCTGCGAAAGCGGTCCCTGGCTTCCAGTTGCCGGGGACCGCTTTCGTGGCTGCACAGCCCAGTCGCGGAAACGCTCCCCGGCCTCCGGAAGGCATCAGAGCCGGGACTTCGCTCCGATGCCTTTGCGGAGGCCGGGGAGAGTCGCGAAAGTGCTCCCCGGCCTCCGCAAAGGCATCGTAGCAAAGCCGCTCCGATGCCTTCCGGAGGCCGGGGAGCGTTTCCGCGACTGGGCTGTGCAGCCGCGAAAGCGGTCCCCGGCTTCCGGTAGCTGGGGACTGCTTTCGCGGCTGCACAGCCCAGTCGCGGAAACGCTCCCCGGCCTCCGGAAGGCATCGGAGCCGGGACTTCGCTCCGATGCCTTTGCGGAGGCTTGGGAGCCGCGAAAGCGGTCCCCGGCCTCTGCAAAGGCATCGGAGCGAAGTCCCGGCTCCGATGCCTTCCGGAGGCTGGGGCTTTGCTCTGATGCCTTTGCGGAGGCCGGGGACCGCTTTCGCGGCTCCCCAGCCTCCGCAAAGGCATCGGAGCGAAGCCCAGCCTCCCCGAAGGTATCCGACGCTCCGATGCCTTTGGGGAGGTTTGGCCTTCGCTCCGATGCCTTCGGGGAGGCCGGGCCTTCGCTGCGGGCCTCCAGGAGGCATCGGAGCGAAGGCCCGGCCTCCCCGAAGGCATCGGACACGCAGTAGACCTCCGGCACCTCGGTTTACTAACTTCCGGGTTAGGATAGTTCGTAAACCGAAAGTTCGTAAACCGAGGTGTTCGTAAACCGAGGTACCACTGTACATGCGAAACTCATGTCCATCGAATTAGCCCCGTCTGACTTACTGAACCTGGATTTAGCTTCAGCTAAGAGATCTGCCACCCAAAAATTAGAGGAAATTGACCTCCAATACAACACCGCAACAGGCGCTGGCACCTGTTCGCCACTAAACTTGGGTCTAACACCATTCTTGAAAGTACCATCCTATCCATAACGAGGCACAGGTACGCCTTTATAAAGGCCAGATTCAATGCTTTTCCATCTAATGTTATGGGAAATAGACTCTCCAATGGCCAGATCTCTCTTCTATGCGATTGTAAGACTGGCTCTATAGAATCTCTACACCACATACTTTTTTGCTGTCCATTACATTCGGAAGCCCGAGCTAAATATCTGTCGCCATTTTTATCGAGAATTACTGACAGAACGCAGGATGCTCAACTAAAATACCTTCTAAACGATGAAGATCCAAGCAGATCCCTTGCGGTCGCTAGATACCTGATTAATATTTTATTTTAAAAGAAGAGAAATGGATCACTGCGCATCCTTGATAATTATAATTAAGAATCTTTTAAAGGTATTAGAAATAGGCTGTATTTTATTGGAAAGAATCCAGGGTCCTATTCGATATATTGACAAATTTTATCAGATAGTAGTTTAAATCGTTGTTTTAAATTGGGTATTGCTGAATCGTGTGACCTGTTTTAAATGTATATTGTTTTGGTCAAAGTTGATGGAATTGTTTGATATTGTTCTAATATGGGCCAATGGCCGAAATAAATTACCTACCTTCTTAACCCACGATACTATTTCTGGGTTAGCAGAATCTGTAACCTGAAGCGTCTGTAACCTGAAGTACCACTGTATTTCGGGGCTGAGAAAGGGATCTTATAGGACGTGGGTGAGGAACCTTTCTGGCACAGATCTCTATGTCCTCCCACCCCCATGAGCTAACTGTGAGAGGTGAGTGGGACCACCACCTGTCAATCATCTGCATAATAATGACATTTGCTGATTGACTGGTGGGTGGGAAGAGGGAAATATCTAAATTTATTTGGGAAGGATGAAGACCAAGAATAAAACACACTGCTTATTGATATCAAAGAGAGGGATGGATTCGGATTGCCTGACTTAAAACTTTACTATGATGCGGCCTGCCTCTCCTGGATTAAGGAGTGGTGCTTACTTAAGAACATGGACGTATTGGATTTGAGGGGCTTGACAACTGCTTCGGTTGGCATGCATATTTAAATTATGATAAGACCAAAATACATAAAGGTTTTCTAAACCACATAGTAAGAAATGTGTTGTATAGAGTATGGGCAAAATATGAGGGTTTGTTGGAACCCAAAACCCCATGATGGATATCACCTTTGGAGGTGAAGGCAGTTAAGAGGAAGAACATGAAAAGATGTTGGATGATTTATAACTCTTTATTAATAGAGGAGGGGGGATCAAATAAAACTTAAGAACTATTATGAAATTAAAGATCAGGTCTCTGGATGTTTACAATACCACCAACTTTTTGAGACATTCAGACAAGACAAAAAAAAGGTTTCGCTACTGAGCCCTCTAAATTGGAAAGAGAATTGTTAAGTAATAAATCCAAGATAATCTCAAAGATGTGCTGACTCCTCCTTGACTGGGAAATCAAGGAAGAGGTGAAGACAGTAATGATTAAATGGGCCCAGGATATTGGTCATACCATACTGATGAGAGAGTGGAAAACCCTTGGAAAGCAAATATGAAGTTTACGGCATGTTATACCATCAAGGAAAACCTAATGAAGATGCAGTTCAGATGGTATCTCAAGCCATCAAAGCTTTCAAAGATGTATAAAAATGTCTCAAACAAATGCTGGTGATGTGGGGAAAGTGAAGGAAATATGTGCCACATGTGGTGGACTGGCAGGAAAATCAAAGAGTTTTGGAATCTTATTTATGATGAAATGAAAAAGATTTTTAAATTAACATTCATAAAAAAAACCCAGAAGCTTTCCTGCTTGGAATCATTGCCAGACACATACCCAAAAATGTAAAAGAAAATTTTCTATACACAACAGCAGCCACCTGAATGTTAATCGTGATGAACTGGAAAGGGGAAAGGGTTCCAACAAGATTGGAATGGCAGAATAATTTACTAGAATATGCAGAAACGCACAATTGACTAATCAGTTGAGAGGTAACATGACACAATCATTTATTCAAAAATGGGACATGTTTAAGATATATTTACAAAAATATAGCAGTGGCATGACATCTATGGCTGCATTTGAATGACCTCTGTATAAAATAACAAAGAAATAAGGAAAATTGGTACGATACGTTGTAAGAATGTATTAGAAAAGATGAAAAGATGAAGGTAATACTCATATATACATTCGATATTAGAAATTTAAATGCACTGGGAGTTGATGGGAAGTCTATCACACATCAGTAAGAACGTTGAACAAAAGAGACTGTATAATATTGAATCAATTTTTATTTGTATATTTACATAAGATTACTTACACAATATCATTTTTGTTTATATAAGTTTGTTTTTTGTTATGTATGAAACTTAATAAAGCACGGAAAACTTTTTTTTTTTTAAAGACAGGTGGGTGGGACAGCTAGTGGGGATGATGAGAGATATTGGCCAACCAGGATTGAACTCCCGCCCATCAGCTGATGTGCATTTGTGTGCCACATTGATTGCGCTCAACTATCCATTGTAATAAGATATCACTAGGTTATAGAACTTCAATGTTAGTATATTTTACTGCCTTCCTTTTTACATTTATTTCATTGGTTTTGGTTTATCGCCCAACCCTCAATGGCTTTACATTCATTTAAGCTGCATTGAATGCCATATGATAAAGTGCATATCTATCTATATACCTACACCTACCTTCTAATCCCCATTCCTAATTGTAACCATTGTACTGTATGTGTAATGTGCATTTCTCCACATTCTTCACTCTCTCTCTACCAGGACCTTTAAAGTCTAGAGACCCAGGAACACCATTGGGTGCAGCTGCCCTGTGTGGTGTACTCTCAGAACTGCAGCCTGGAACATCTTCTTATTAGTGAAGCCGTCTCAGGCTGTAGTTCTCCTAGAAGGGAAGGGTTATAAAAGTCTTCCTATTTTGGCTGGGCTCCCGTCTGAGCAACCATAGCTTTCTGACTATGGTGTTCTTCTTTCTGCTTCTTGGCTCTTGACTCCATAACTGAATTTCTGGCACCTGGTTTGGTTCATGGTTCCTGTGGTTTATCTATTTTCATTTGTCCATGTCAGTTGTCCATGCTTTGGTAGCTTCCCATCCCACCTGCTGTAATGTGATCTATGTGGGCTTGCCCCCTTGGCTATGGTCTAGAGACTGCAGCCACTGAGTAAGTGGGGCAGCCCAATGCACCCATATGTCAACAGTCCTGAAAGCATTGTGCTGGCTGATAGTGTTTGTGTTTGCAGCCCAGGGGTCCTTTGGGATGATGAGCAGGATATAAATTGTAATAATAATAATTAATAGGAAGTTTGAAGTCTCTTTGGGTATATATCTCTGTTGCATATGTAACTCTGTAGAATGTACATGGCTCATGTACACTGATTGCATGACACACATGTCCTGCCTTAACTATGGCTGCAACACTAGCCCCTTACCTAGGAGAAAACTCCATAGAATTCATTAAGATGTGACTTCTGAGTAGGCATACAAAGGATTTCACTGTAAATGTGCAAAACAGCTGTCTTTTTGCACTAAAGAAATGGATTGTGCTAAATAAATGGGAAATAGTAACTTTGATAGCTATTGTGATGGTCATTTTTACTTAATACGGTGCTTGATTTGCTTGTATCCTCAGTTAAAATATTGTAGCAATTCTAGCAAATATGCAGAACTCAGTCATTTTTACAGTTTTATATAACAACTTTAAAGGTGCAGAGAAAGTGATTTAATAGCTTAACAGCATCTCTACTTTTCTTTTTATCAGTATTGATTTTCCTGTAATGGATTTGTTTAAGATTAATCTCTTTTGCATGGCATCAGATTATAATTTTGTTAATGTTTCTAAATAATTCATAATGACTTGTTTGAGGAATTTGGATAAACAGCCATTTAAGATTAATAAAATTATAATCCGACACAGTGCAAAAGGAAATTAATCTTAAATGGATATTTATCCAATTTCCTAACACAAATCATTATGAGTTATTGAGAGACATTAATAACATTATAATATGATGCAGGACAGGGAAAAGAAATGTTTTTCAATAATCCATAATGACTTGCATTAAGAATTTCAATAAATACCTTTCACCCATGTTGAATGGTTTGGTTAATTTTATATTGAAATATATGTCATATTTACATTTTTGGTTCCTATTAAAAAGATTATTTTTCAGTGTATTAGGAGATCATTTCAAATTTTACAATACACTTATGAAGCTATTAATTTTCCTGTCAAGTATAGGCCTCGGATACAGTTTAAAAGAGGTGGTCTAATGGGGATGTCTCTAATGCAATTTCACATATAACTTAATGAAGCATGTAAACCGTGTCTCCTCTATTAAATACACATAGCATATGGTCACATCTTGCTTACGGGGTGTGAAAAAAACTATTTCCTAATCAGCTTAAAGATGGAGAGGATCTTCAAGGTTATACAGATTAACTACGAAAGCTCAGAGCTCAAAAAAACTAAGAAGAAAATGCCACTCAGTTGCACTTTGATTTCCAGCTTTTTCTTCTTCTTTCAGGTGAAGTTCAAAAGTATCGAGTAGCATTAGGAAGCTAAACAGGGAGGTTAAAGAATAAACAGAATTCTGAGTATGTAGACTTTATACTTGAGGGTTAAGGAACCAGGGTTGAACTAATCATAGCAACAGATAACTGGCCATGGTTTGGAACTATAGGTAACCATAGGGAGGGTTCCTCCAGAGATTGTTGGATTCCAACTCCTATCATCCCTGCCCACTGGACTTGCTGACAGGGGCTGATGGGAGTTGGAGACCAGCAACCTCTGGAGGCTACCACTTTGGCTACCCTGGCTTTACATATCTGGGGTTGCTGCATTTGCTACCGAAAACTAGCAATTTATGCTGCCGTCCTATGATCCTTGAGAAGAAGGTATTCCTGGGGCTGGAGGATTTATCAAGTGTCTTGCTGAGGGTGGAGAGCAGGGCTTTTTCCCCCTAGAAAAAGAGGTGTAGGAACTTGTTGACCTTTTCATGACGCCAACCTCCGCCTCCGCTGTGTTGCCCCAATTGCCATGCTTCCCGCAGCTTCCGCTGTGCAGTCCCCAGCACTGTGCAGCCCTCCGCCTCTGTCGTGCAGCCCCGAACGGCACCACAACACTACAGAGGTGCTGGAATGCACCAAAGGTGCCGGAACACAGTTCTGATGAGTTCCAGCTGAAAAAAAAGCCCCGGTGGAGAGAGAAGTCTACTCTCCGAGAGGGAAATATGGCCTCATGAGCTTCTGCCTGTGGGGAGATTTATGCAGAAATGAGACATAACAGACTTATAAATGAATATACTGTGGATGGCTAGGCTGAGTCCAACAGTCTGGTCAATGGGACAATGGCAGAGGCGACATAACTGAGCTTCAAACAAGCAGGAACTAGGGTAGCTGTGTTTCATTTTGCATACAGTGCAGTTACAACACAAACATATTTGACTTGCATTAATTCAACTATATGTGCTTGGCTCCAGCTGATTACAATACCAGCCGGGGTGGTGGTGGTGAACAGACTTGCCTCCCATGTTCCACAGGTATTAAGACTGCCGTTATCTCTTCCTCATATCACTCAGGGGGAGGCAGTTTTAAACATTACAGTGTAGTGATTATTTGTAATTTTCAGTGTAGTAAGATTGCTTCCCCACCTCTCTGGGGTGTTGCAGCAAAGAGAGTGCACAAAGCGGCAATCGTTCTTCCTCATCTGTGATGATCAGCAGGGAAGCAGCAGGAGAGGGAAGAGAAGAAGGTGGAAGGGAGGAAGCATGAGGCAGACAAAGAGAGACACAGGCAGAAGAAAAAGGCTGGAATGTGAGCTACAGCTTCTGCTTGCATCTCTCTCCCTCTGTCTCTGTCTCTGTCTCTCTGTGTGTGATTCTATGATTCTATTCTATGATTCTCTCTCTCTCTCTCTCTCTCTCTCTCTCTCTCTCTCTCTCTCTCTCTCTCTCTCTCTCTCTCTCTCTCTCTTCCTTACACCTTTGTATCCTGCCCCCACTGTTTCCACACAGCAAGTTGCCAGTTTGCACTCTTCCCTTCTTGCCACAGCACTCTCGAGAGGAGGGAAAACAGTCTGCTACCACCCTCTCAATGCTGTCATTACATGTGGAGGAGTGAGGGGAGGCAGTTTAGATAGGAGGGCCTCCACATAGAGCTTCCTCTACCTTGCCAGCCAGCAACCAGGTAAGTTTTGTCTATACATGATTTTGCATATAGATGCTGCCTCTGGAATAGGACACCTCCATGCGTGATGCAACTACGGTACAATGTATTGATTTGGGAAGTGCAAATAGTTCACTTTTAAATGAGAACCGCAGTGAATCTCTCCTCCATCCCAAGGTCTATGTTCCATTGAAATCAGTAGAACATTTTATTATTTTTAATGTTGTTGTTTAGTTGTGTCTGACTCTTTGTGACCCCATGGACCAGAGCACGTCAGGCACTCCTGTCTTCCACTGCCTCCCACAGCTTGGTCAAACTCATGTTAGTAGCTTTGAGAACACTGTCCAATCATCTTGTCCTCTGTCGTCCCCTTCTCCTTGTGCCCTCAATCTTTCCCAACATCAGGGTCTTTTCCAGGGAGTCTTCTCTTCTCTTCTCATGAGGAGGCCAAAGTATTGGAGCCTCAGCTTCAGGATCTGTCCTTCCAGTGAGCACTCAGGGCTGATTTCCTTCAGAATGGTAGGTTTGAAGCAGAAGTACAGTAGATGTTTTTCTGGAACTCTCTAGCTTTCTCCATAATCCAGCACATGTTTGCTATTTGGTCTCTGGTTCCTCTGCCCCTTTGAAATCCAGCTTGCACTTCTGGGAGTTCTCGGTCCACATACTGCTTAAGCCTGCCTTGTAGAATTTTAAGCATAACCTTGCTAGCGTGTGAAATGAGCGCAATTGTGCAGTAGTTGGAGCATTCTTTGGCACTGCTCTTCTTTGGGATTGGGTTGTAGACTGATCTTCTCCAATCCTCTGGCCACTGCTGAGTTTTCCAAACTTGCTGGCATATTGAGTGTAGCACCTTAACAGCACCATCTTTTAAAATGTTAAATAGTTCAGCTGTAATATCATCACTGACCTTGTTATTAGCAGTTCTTTCTAAGGCCTGTTTGACTTCACTCTCCAGGATGTCTGGCTCGAGGTCAGCAACCACACTACCTGGGGTGTACAAGACCTCCATATCTTTCTGGTATAATTCCTCTGTGTATTCTTGCCACCTCTTCTTGATGTCTTCTGCTCTGTTAGGTCCTTTCCACTTTTGTCCTTTATTATGGTAATCATTGTATGAAATGTTCCTTTCACTGACCTTTCTTTGGAGGAGTATTTAACACAGCACTTCTCAGCATGAACTGCTGAAGGAGTTTTCTGCCCACCCTGTAAAAGTGGTTCCCCCCCCCTGCAGCTATGCAATTGTTATCCATTATCTGTTACCACACTTGCTTGAAACACCTGCCTCTAAGCACATTTGCATACTATTTCTTTGTGTTCAGGAAACAGAACAACAAAACAGCAAATAAATTGTTATCTAACTGAAGGTTTCTCAAAAGGAAAAGGAGATAGAGGAGGAAGGTGAAGGAGTGATTGTGCAGAAAACTTTGGTTTTAAGAAATAGAAAAGAATGGGGAAGATCTGTTACCACGCTCAGGACTCATGTTTCTAAACACACATATGGACTACCTATCTGCATTCATGGAGTAAGCCCTTTTGGAACACAAATGACTGTTGAAAGTTTATCTCAAGCCTGGTGTCAGAGGAACCATTTCCCTTCTATTCCATGTCCAATAAAGCTAGCCAAGACTAACATGTTTTAACACAAACATCCAAGTGTGTAACTTTGTGAATCATTAGGTCAAGGCAGCAGAGCACCTGTGAAAGGTCCTCCAGAATGCAATGGAAGCGAAATCAGAACTTTTCCAGAAAATGTTTTCCCCTACCACCAAATTGAGGAACTATAACAAAGGAGCAATTAAAGGCTATTTCACAGTGTGTTATTTCACAGTGGTGCTTCCCTTCCTAATAAGAAAAGGAGAGGTTGAAGCTTGCAGCAAGGATGACAAAGGCAAAGAAAGAGAAAAGGAGCCATATATGCGAATCAGAGGCAAGGGAGAGAGGGAGGAGGGAGCATCTCTCCTGCAGTCGTTCTGTCTTGTAGAATGAACTTTGAAAAAACTGCTCACAAACACACATTCATCTCTCTCATCTCTATGAAGAAAGCCTCTTAAAGCTATCCTTTCCCACAGGGATATCACATTAAGTGGGGAAAGACCACGTACATCTATAAATGTGAAAACTAGTAAAAGAGAAGGATGGCAGAGGTTTCTTTCATTAAATGACAATAAACTGAGCTGAAGGTTTCACCAATCTTGTTGATTTGTTTTATTACAGTTTCCTTAAGTCAGCCAAACTAACACAAGGAATTGTGAGTAACTAGCATATATCACAGTGAAACTTCGAGCCGTATGAACTTTGCTGGAAGAAGGTCAATATCCAACTGTTTCTGGGTCTACAATGGCAGAGCAATGGAAACACTGTGAAAATTCAACTTTCTTTTCTTTTAGTAGGGTGGGTGGGGGTAAATGATCAGGGTGGTGTGCATTTAGTGAAGCAATAAGGACTTAATTTAGCATCTGCAGCATAATTAGACTACCTGGAAAGTGGAGGATTTTTATATATATAAAGAAATCAAACTTAGCATGGTGATTATAGAAGAGTCAGAATATTTGAAGGTTAAAATTATTAAACTAATGTTGATTCCCAGGCCATACATCTTAAAACTGAGAAAATAATACAGATTTTTAAAACCTACACAGAGACCTTTCCCCCCTGCAGTATAAATGTGCTCTAAAATAAAAATAAAAATGACTCATGTATATGGGGGTGGAACAAACCTCGCTGCTAAAAGCAACAGCTTAAAAAAAGAAAAAGAACTGGATAGGAGCTACTTCTTCCTTAAGCATTGATCAAGTTGTATATATGTTTTTCAGGGGCTGGAGCCAGGAGTCTTTAGTTCTGTACACAGCTGCCCTTTGTGCCAGCAGATCTGTACTTCATTGTATGTCTCTGGACAACACTGTGTTCTCAAGCTCTGGATTGCCCTCTCCACCCTAACCCCATCCAGGCTGGACCTGACTCGACAGGAAAGTTGCCTGACAAGGAATAATCTTCCTGGCCCTGGTGTATTTTGTGAAGATCTTTGCTGACTTCCTGGCACAACTTTGGGTTATTTGTTTTCCTTTGACTACAACCTACAGCTCAGTCCTAGCATTATGCTCCTTAATATCTTCAAGAAGAGGAGAGGGAGGGCTTACTGTTTTGAGAAGAGGCAGGAGGGAGTGTTAGGGTTGCAAACAGCAACCAAGTGGCATAGCAGTATCCTTCGGCAAAATGGGTGAATGGGAATGGTGCCATGTTCCTTGGAGGCAGCCATTCTTTTTCAAACAAAAAATGCACCCAGAAATGCATTTAAGACAGGGGTCAGCAAACTTTTTCAGCAGGGGGCTGGTCTACTGTCCCTCAGACCTTGTGGGGGGCCGGACTGTATTTTGAAAAAAAATATGAACGAATTCCTATGCCCCACAAATAACCCAGAGATGCATTTTAAATAAAAGGACACATTCTACTCATGTAAAAACACCAGGCAGGCCCCACAAATAACCCAGAGATGCATTTTAAATAAAAGGACACATTCTACTCATGTAACATCATGCTGATTCCCGGACCGTCCGCGGGCCGGATTTAGAAGGCGATTGGGCTGCATCCGGCCCCCGGGCCTTAGTTTGGGGACCTCTGATTTAAGATGTAGCTTTGCTCTCCATGAGCTCTTTTGCAAATGCTGAATACCAAGCTGCTGTGCTATTTTTGTGTTTTATTTTAGTTAGCCAAACCAATAAATGGGAATAATCCTCCGCCTGTGCTCAACACGGTAACCTCCCTCCCCTCAATTTTGTTTTTCATGTTTTCACCACCCACCCCCAAATAATGCCATAATTCAGCATGTCTTTTTGAAAATGGAAAATAACAACTAGAAAACAAACAAACAAACATAGAATTGTTAGGGGGGTGCTTAAAATGGGAGAAATGCCTATCAAATTGTCTGGCTGCAAAGAATGAATAGGAAATCTGTTTCTTTCTACCAAATAATTGTCGCGCAGCCGTAAATTAATCAATGCAGAGTCTTCTTCATAAACAGAATGAAACTTTTACTTGAGAAAATAAAGTTGTTCATAAACAGCATAGTTACAGAGCATACACAGAGTGCTCCTAGCAGCTACCTGACTCTTCACAGAGGCACAGTCTTAGTTAGTGATTTAGTAGGGTCCTGGAGCCACTCTGTCTGCCTTAGCTTTACATAGCAACAACAGCAGCACTATTCCACAGACTACTCCATTCACAATCCATACAGCTCTCTCACAGAGTGGCTACTTTTAAAGGGAGAATGAGTCATCACTCAAGATGAACCATGAGTCACAGTGACTTAGCAGTTTGCTGTTAGCAGTTAGCAGGCTTAGGCTTGAATGATTGTGTAGGCCTTGTAGGCCTTACTGCTTCTGTTTTCAAGAACCGTTGTCTCATGACAATAATACTTTGGACATTCAATTTGAAAAATGTGATAGATATTAAACCACCCCAAGGGAAAGCTATTATGCACTAGAAGGAGGTGCTCTGCTCAGAGGCCCCATCTGGAAAACATAGCCATGCTATGTTAAACAGTCATGGTGTTTGTTAGGGGTGCTGAGAGTACTTAGGCAGCCCCTAGCCCCCTTAGAGACCAGCAATTCCTAGAGTGTCCTGGGAAAAGGGATTGATTATTCAAGAATCTGAGAACCAACACACTGCACGCTCACATTAAGTCATGGTTTGTTTTCACTACTTTTAACTAAGACATTTTTAGGGCAGCCCAGGAAGAAAATGCTTGCCAAATACATGTTACCAAGCAGATCCCAAGAACTTAATACTAGTATTTTAAGTACGGATACTAAGAGGCAACAAATGCATTGCTGAAAGTTGTCAGGAGGCCTGACAACAGAGAGCTACAATTTTCTGAGTACTTTGGGAAGTACTTTGTTAAGAACTGTAGCTCTGGGAGGGGAACAGAGGTCATGGCTATTTAAAGTGGTGTCATAATGCTTTAAATATATAGTGTGAATGTGGTTTAAGTAGCTAACACATAAAGTGGGGGGGGGATTTTAATCCAGGCTCGGCATCCTTTTTTTTTGCCATTCCACAAAGAGACACTTTTATTTAAATGGATTAGAGCACGGGTGTCAAACACAAGGCCCGGGGGCCAAATCCGGCCCGCCAGACCTCGTCATGTGGCCCGCCGAGCGCCCCAGCCAGCGGGACCCAGCAGTGGGACCTTGCTGCTGAAGCGCCGTACCAACAAAGCGCCGACAAACAGCTGGGGCCGGGGAAATGCTTTTTGCCCCTGGGTCCCTTCACGCTCTTTTCTGGCGCTGAATCAAGGCGGTGACCCCCCCTTCCCTTTCTTTCTTCCTCTCTCTCTCGTTCTTATTCTTTCTTTCCCTCTCCTTCCTTCCTTCTTTATCTCTGTCTTCTCTCCCTCTTTCTTTTTCTTTCCTTCTTTATTCCTTCTTTCCTACTCTTCTTTCTCTCACCTCTTTCCTTCCTCTCTCCCTCCTGCTCCCTCTTTTCTTCCTTCCTTCCTTCCTTCCTTCCTTCCTTCCTTCCTTCCTTCCGTCCTTCCCAACTTTCTTCCTCTCCCTCATTCTTATTCTTTCTTTCCCTCTACTTCCTTCCTTCTTTCTCCCTTTCCGTCTTCTCTCCCTCTTTCTTTTTCTTTCCTTCTTTATTCTCTTCCTTATTTCCTACTCTTCTTTCTCTCCCCTCTTTCCTTCCTTCCTTCCTCTCTCCCTCCCACTCCTTCCTTCCTTCCTTCCTTCCTTCCTTCCTTCCTTCCTTCCTTCCTTCCTTCCTTCCTCCCTCCCTCCCTCCCTCCCTCCCTCCCTCTCCCTCTCCCTCTCCTCAGAAACATAGGATGCTGCTTTATACTTCTGACCCTTAAACCCTGGAACCAGGAGAGCAGCTCCAGTGAGTCAACCTCAGCCAGTCCCTTTGGTGAAGGGTGGTGGCTCACTGGCAGAACATCTGTCCTGCATGCAGAAGGACCCCAGCATCTCCAGGTACTAGTAGCTCTGCAAAGGTCCTGCATGAAACCCTAGCGAGCCTCCACCACCCAGTGCAGTTACCAAAAATCATTTTTCAATAAATTGTACAATAATTGTACATTTGAATATCTACTTGCCATTATTCTGACTATGTTTCTGCTTTCAGAGCTAGTTATTACTTACATTATTACAAAAAACAGTAATAATTGAATGCAGTGACAATAATTTATGATAATAAAGAGTGGACACATAGTCCTACAGATACAACCGGCCCTTTGAGGGTGACCAAACTGCTGATGCGGCCCCTGATGAATTTGAGTTTGACACCCCTGGATTAGAGATTCTTTTGAAAAAGCTAAAGTGCAGAGTTGATACAAAGCACAGCATGGTAAAAAGCAGGGATGTATGGTAGTGGAAACTGCATTGAAGAGGCCCCTCAGATGATTTTATTCCACAACTATGCATACTTCGTTAGTGAATTGTTGAAAGGTATTTGTGCAAATTGGAGAGCAGCAGCAGGCTAGGTTTGAAGGGTGCATTTGCATTTTGACATACACCTCTGTCTGAACAGAGCACATCTTTGCTTTCAGGACTGGTCATACAAAGAATAAGTGATGCTTGAAGACACTCTTCAGTATGCAAAGCTGAGAGCGATGGCCTACATCATTTTTGTTGTGTAACAGCTCTATAATCCCCGGGCATCCTACGTCCCATCATACCAACTGTTGTTCTCAGTTGCCGCTATGTTCCAAATAAAATCAAGCACAATTTGTCCAGTTTCACAAGTGCTTTTCAAATATGTGGTTTAGGGACTAGAAGGAAGATTGGAACTTGCAAATGGTTGAAGCACTCTGTGCAATGGAACACACTGTAGCGGTGAGGGTAAAGGTAAAGGTAAAGGGACCCCTGACCATTAGGTCCAGTCGTGACCGACTCTGGGGTTGCGCGCTCATCTCGCATTATTGGCCGAGGGAGCCGGCGTATAGCTTCCAGGTCATGTGGCCAGCATGACAAAGCCGCTTCTGGCAAACCAGAGCAGCACATGGAAACGCCGTTTACCTTCCCGCTATAGCGGTTCCTATTTATCTACTTGCATTTTGATGTGCTTTCGAACTGCTAGGTTGGCAGGAGCTGGGACCAAGCAACGGGAGCTCACCCCGTCACAGGGATTCGAACCGCTGACCTTCTGATCAGCAAGCCCTAGGCTCAGTGGTTTAGCCCACAGCGCTAGCACACAATAATTTAGGAATATGTCAAGAGGCAGAGTGGAGGCAGTCTGCTGAAGAAGCCAGGGAGTCTCCCCCTCTTGCTGCGACCAGGTCTCCCCCCTGATCTCCCAGAACACACATGGAAATGAAGAGGGTGTAACAAAGAGAGACAAGATGACAGAGCCTTAGGCTTCTAGGGAAGGGATTAGGGGAGGAGCTTTAGAAAGCGGTGGGAAGGCAGGGACGTTCAGTCCTTTCAACTACCTCTTTGGGGAAAGACCTACTGGGAAGAGTTGCTGTTAAAACCAGGCCTGTGCTGTTTCAGTTTCTAAAGAGTTCACTGAAGTTGTTTTAATGCTGACCCTACTCCTGACTCTGGCTCCTGACAATACCCAACAGGATATTTGTGCAGTTAAACTGGATGTGGGGGACTATGTGGACAGCCTTGAGCTCCTTAGAGGAAGAGTGGGATGTAAATGAAGAAAACAAGTAACTTAAAAATTGCTCAAGAGGCATTCTTGCTTATTTTCTCTGGCCAGATCACTTTGCCTTAATTAGTGCATTTCTCTACCTTTCTCTGTCTTGACGACATGGGAGGTTTGCCTCTCCAACATATCGTTTGCAAGTTCCCATAATAGCCTTAAGTGACTGATGTTCTAGTGCTGCTTCTCCTCTTCCATTTCTCTCACAACATCAATTGTCTTTTAGATTACAGACGCTGCAGCAGAAGCTTTTAAGTGCATCCACTCTGCAATTGCTTCCACCCTCTGAAGCTTCAACAAATTTTAACACTGCAATTACTTGGATGCTCACTTTGGAAGTTTCGACATTAAGCTCTATTATTATTGTTACTGAAATTGCTGTTTTTATTGCTATTATTTTCCTGCTGGTCAAACCAGCTGGTCAAACCAGGCTAGAGAGTTGTATGGACACTGACTGAACCAGATCACTCCTATTACTATGCTTTGGGTCACAAATTACGTATCGAGTTTCCCACATTTTGGGGAAATCGCAGGGGTCAGATTTACTATGCCCCCCCCTGAAAATAGCAACTAATAAATGGAAATATTAATGATGATGGTGATGTTGAAAATAGTTTTTAAACCATTTTTATTGGTAATTTTAATATTTCTTGTAAACCACTTAGAGATTTTACTGCAATCAAGCAGTAGGTAAATGTTGTATATATATATATATATATATATGTGTGTGTGTGTGTGTGTGTGTGTGTGTAAAGGGCATGTGGGTGTGTGTCCACCTTTCTCCGAAACCGCTTGACCGATTACGTTCAAATTTTGACACAACGTCCAAAGCGAATATGAGAGTGACTATATACAGGTTGTGTAGACAGATGTCACACCCGGGCCACGTAAAACACCAAAAATTCTGTGTTCCAGAACTCACAAATCACCCTCAAGTGCATGCTGGGAGCGCAGGAGATGTTGCAAAACAGTGCCCTCTAGTGACAGCTACACTGGTACTGCACCTAGGAAAGCTTCCCTGTCCAAAGCATCTCAGCTTGCCTTTCCAGACTGGGCCGAGTGGAGGTGGGGGCTCGCCTGGGTGGGGGGAGGAGGGGGCAGGATAGGTCATGGGTCGGGACCGGGTATGCCCAGCCACAGGGATAAGCCGGCGGTGGGGGAGGAGGGGATGGCATACCTCATGGGTAGGGACAGGGTGGGGACAACCACAGGGATGAGCTGGGGTGGGGGGAAGAGGGAATGGGATAGCTCATGGGTCTGGACAGGGTGGGCGGAGTCACAGGGCTGACTCTGTGTAAACAGAACACACGTAAAACATTTCAACAAAATAAAGGGGACTCTGTAGGCGAGGGGAGTCTGAAGAGTCATTTAACAGACTGAGCCACAGCAATGCGTGTCCGGGCCAGCTAGTAAATCAATAAATCAATAAATCATATTATTATTATTTTTCTGTTCGTGTGTAGACATCTGTCTAGACAAATTTAGTGTGAACTAGATGGCCTTAGCTAAGTTCAGCAAAATCCACTCATAATTATACTGAGGAGGAAAGATGCTGCTCTGAAGGGCCATAGCTCAGTGGTGGAGCATGTGCTTTGCATGCAGACATTCTCAGGTTCAATCCAAGGATCTCCAGGTAGGAGTGGGAGAGAACCTTGTCTGAAACCTTGGAGAATCACTCCTAGTCAGTACAGACTAAGCTCGATGCACCGTTGTTCTGACTCAGGATATGGCAAATTCCCATATTCCTATGACCATGCTCACCATATTTACATGATGCTGCATGTGCCTGATGATCAAGCTGAGCTGTGGTCATAAAGCAAACACTCTGTGAACCAGCCCATAGTTCTAGATGGCACACACCACAGAAGATAAGGGGGGTGGAACTATTTACAACTTTTGCAACACAATTAATGAAAATGAAGCTAAAGAGAGTAGGTGCCTTGGGGAAACAGTTTCCAAGTGTACAGGTTTGCTTTGCATGTGACTCTTACTTCAGTGAACCAATACACTTACGTTGCTACCCTAAATTCTGCTAAATCTCTCCCTTTACAACTGAAAGAACTGACCTTACCCAGCTGTGCCCACCTGCTTTTCAGTGCTGTACCAGGGTAGACTTAAGGGTCAAGGCAGGGGTGCTGTGATTGTCTATGGGGACACTCTTTGACCAGGAAGTCTCTTGACCTTGGGATGGGCTTAGAGGGTCTGTTAACTGGTGTTGGGTTAGAGAGCTAGCTTACCAATCACCCTGTTGCCCAGCAGCAACAGGTTGGCCAAAGTAGTCTGGGATATTGTTAGAGGACCCTAAAATGATAATCCTGGGTGACTTCAATATCTACTTGGAGGCTGCTGTCAGGCCTGCTCAAGACTTCATGACCTTCATAACAGTCATGGGTCTCAGATGGTCATCAGCAGTGGTGGAGGTAGGTGGCACGGTGGGTGCGGGCCGCCCTGGGTGTCATCACTGAGGGGGGTGACAAAAATATGAGTTTTTTTTTAAAAAAAAATATTAAAAATTGGGCTCACAAAACGTTTTAGTTCAGTCAAGAAATGTAATGAAACACGGCTGGCACTGGGCGCCACACCGTGGGGGCTGGCACTTATCGTGGGGTCTGCAGTGTGCCCGAGCCATGCGTCTCTCCTGGGAGTGACGTGGCGGCTTGGGCGCCTGCAGGTTCCACGCTGCATGAAACAGCAGTGAGGGGCTTGCGTCTGCCCACCACCTCTCCCTCAGCCGTCCTACAGCTGAGGGGGAGGTGGCGGAGAGGCTCCACACAGCTCACCCTGCCGCTATGGGCGGCTCACCCCTGGCTGTAGGATGCATGTGCCACATGAGGCACCCGAGCGGCTAGCTATGCCGCTGGTCATCAGTCCAATTCACCAGCCAGGACACATCCTTGTAATTGTCCCAAGTAATATGAGAGATGAACTAAAGATAGGGCGGATGTAATGCCCTCCCTTGTCATGGTCAGATCATTATCTGGTTAAGTTTTTACTGATTTTTGTGGTTCCTCACTGTAAAATGTGAGTACATTTTGATGGTGATCCTGTCAAAGCCTTCATCTCCCTATGGAACCGTGAGATGAAACAGGTGTCTGACATGATCACTCTTGAGTTTATGGGATATTCTCTCTCTCTCTCTCTCTCTCTCTCTCTCTCTCTCTCTCTCTCTCTCTCTCTGTGTGTGTGTGTGTGTGTGTGTGTGTGTTTCAAGAAGCAGCAGAAGGCTGAGATTGTTTTGTCTATTCAAGGAGCTGCATTGAGATGTAACTCTGCTGAGTATGGATACTGGCACACACATGCAGCGAAAGTGATTCTGGACCCAGTCCTTCTAAATCATCCATCAGAGGTTGATGGATTGATCCAACAGAGTTTTCTCTCCACTGTTTTGGAGTCCAAGCAGCAACTTGCTACTCTGAGGAGCTCTGGACTAGGAAACAAGTTGGATGAAGACTGGAGAGCAAGTGGCACAAGTTACACTATGAAGCCGACCAAACACATAAGGCAGGAACACATAATCATGCCTACCATGTGGCAGTGCAGGTTGCAAAAATGGCTAATTTTGCAGCTCACATTGTATCTCAGACAGTCTGGAAGTTACTGACTTTCAATGTAGGAAGGGACCTTTGGAGCCCTCGAAGATGGCTATGCACTTTGAGGATAAAGTCACTCAACCTCAGAGTAATCTTGACCCTGCACTTGTTGCAGCTCTGATTGAAGTACCTAGTGGCTTAAGGATGTTCTGTGGGATCCGTTTCACCTTATGCAATCAGCTGATGTGGACAAGGGACTGGGTGTAATATGTCCAATCACATGCCCCCTTGACCCCTGTCCCTCCTGGCTTATCAAATCTAGCAGAGTGGGCTGACTGGTTGAGTCCAGAGTATGGCTATTGCTTCACTGCATGAGGGGTGATCCCTGCTGCATTGAAAGAGGCAATGGTGTGACCGCTCCTAAAGAAAATGGCTCTGGACCCTTTGGATTGGAACAGCTATTGGGCAGTTGCAGATATGCCCCCCCCCTTTTTTTACAAACTGATGTGGACATGAAGAATTGAATTGAAGACTGGAAAAATGAGAAACCGAGAGTATCCAAATTTTTTCCACCCCTAGCTTCTATGTGTAGGCCAGAGAGAGATGGGAATATGGAAGCTTAAGATATGCACACAACTCAACTCAATAGGAAAGTTCCAGCAAGAGGCTTTTTTTTTTTTTGCAATCAGCTACACAGCAGTCATTCTGTCCCATAGCTTCCCTGATGGTTCCTTGAACTTTTAAATCAACCGTTAAGAGGGACCAAGAGAGCAGGAGCAGGGGAAAGAGAAAGTGCTACAGGGAAGCAACCTGTGGAAAAAAAGACTTTGTGTAGTTCAATACTTGGAATCAGCACCCTGCTGAATGAGCCAGGGGCCTAGTTTTAAGGAAGTGCTAAAAATAGCTTGGTTGTTTATTTGCTCCTCACACCCCTATCACCTCTGATATGGTTGGCTTCTGGTGTTTCTGAGCTTTGTCAGAAAAAATAGTTTGCTCTTCATACTTGCTCTGCTCCTTATAACAATGGAACCACATTTCGTAAAATAATAAAATAAAAATCATGGGCGTCCACAGCCTCTCTTCCTCTTTGTTAGCCGCTTTGAGACTCCTTCGGGTAGTGATAAAGTGGGATATCAAATCCAAACTCTTCTTCTTATTCTTCTTCTTCCTCCTCACCCACTTTCCAGCAGCTGCTACGAGCTGCCCAAGGGAGGGGCACACAGCCATGGAGAGGCAACAGGATGCTCCCTCACAGCCACCACTGTCATCATCGTCCTCACTTGGGCCAAGCGGTGCCTTATCCTCATCCCCAAGCCCAGCAGCACTGGCACTAGTGAGGGAAATAGGGGCATTCTGGGATCAAATCAAAAGCCAGGATGGCTTTCATAGTTCTGAGACTATCCCTGGAAAATTGGGTCACATGGAGGGTATTGGAAGGGTGGGTGAGGAGCACAGGGCCTCTCCCTGGGGCTTTGATGCAAGCAAGGAGCTCAGTTGTTTTGCTCGAGCACCAGCTTTGCAACCTGGTTCCACTTCCAACAAGCATGTTAATATTTTCCCACGGTCCACATCTGTATTGGAATTGGTTTTAAGATTGCTTTATTACTTGCCATTCACTGCCCTGGGCTCCTTTGGGAGGAAGGATGGGATATAAATTTAATAAACAAATGTATAAATTAACCAAAATTTACAAAAGTACCATAACTACCCAGGTTTTCATCTCCAGCCAATAAAGGTAAAATGAGGTTGTAATACAACAGGGAGCTGGGGTGGAGAGGCTCAGCCCAGTGGGTCAACTGGATGCCCTCAGGCCTTTCTACCTGGCTTGCAAACACTGTTCTCCCAGACCACATCCCTTATCCTCCTTGAGTGCTTTTGCCTGGTTGGAATAGGCTTTTAGGCTGTGATAATGCACGTTGTTTGCCTGAATGGAGGACGGAAATATATGCGTGTGTAGGGTGATGTAGAAACCCCTTGCTTTTGAACATTTGGGAGGCAGCCTACTACATAAAGGCAAGTGTCCCATTGGAAACTCTGCCCTCTGTTGCTTCTGCCTACCGTATGTTCACATGGTCCCTGGAAAGTTTGCCTGTGGTGGAATATGACCCTCAATATTAAAAAAAAGGTTCCCTGGATTTAGAACTTCTGACCTCTTGGAGAAGCAGGGAACATACAACAATATGAATAAGAAAACCTCTTGTGCTCCCCCTTTCCTCCTCCTTGATTTGTAGTGCACATTTCACGTGCTCAAAGATCCTAAAATATAATGTTTCAATCTGTACAACAGCCCTGTAAGATAAATCATTCTTGGGTGAAGCTGAGAAAACATTTGCAGAAGGCTAATGAGAGCTGAGTTCATCATCAAAGTGAAATTTGAATTATGGATTCCCCAGATTTCCCTTTATCTGTTTGTTAAACCTACTGAATGCATTGGGACAAAAGACCAAGAACAAGAGGTTGATGATCACTGAAAATAACTGAACTGCCACATTGCAATTATGAATTTGGCAGTCAACTCGTTCTTAAAGAACTCAGTTCTTCATCAGGTGCTTGGCTCCTCTGCTCTTCATGCTTCACTGACATTTCTATGGGCTTAGAACAGCTGTGTATGTTCTCATCTTCTTGGAATGAGTCATATCTCACTCATATCATTGCTTGTAGTGTTGACATGTAGGACTTTCAACAGAATATGTGTACCTTCAGTCCAGTGTTCAGTGTTCCAGCCAGCCATTCTCTTCTCTAAGCAGTCCAAATGTCACTCTGCATTCTGTGGCTAAGCCCCCACTGAATGGTTTTTGAGGTGTGTGTATGTGTGCAGAGGCATAGCAAGCCCAGGTGGTACCAGTGCAATTTTTTTTTTTGTCACCTGTGGGGTTGATTTAGAAAATGGCGTGGCACACCCGCCGGTCCTCTAGGATTAGGAAGTGTAATACTGGCAAGCCAGGAGGTGAAGGCATAGGTCAGTTGTACTGGGTGAGGCTTGGTGGATCTGGAAAGACTGGGATAGATCTGGCTGAAGCAGGCTTGACAGGAGAAGACCAGGATGGGTCAAACTTGGGTTAGGGAGAAACAATGGAAGCAGGTAGAGCCTTGGAAAAGTACTGAGGGTCACAAGATTGAGAGGAGGGGGATGTTTAAAGAGCAGGCATGTGACAGGTACATGATGTGTGGGATGTGCAGTTCACCACTTCCTTCATGGAGGAAATTTTGGGGTGTTGGCAGGAAGTGACATGTACCTGAACATTACTATGCATGAGGTTATACTCTGTAATTGGTTGGAAGCTGCATTGCAAGTTAATCATTAGCTGTCAAAGTTGCTGTCAATAAATACAGGCTCCCGAGCTCCGCCCGGGGTTGGCCTTTGGGGAACTCAGCCTTGTCTCCCATCTCGTTATTGGATTATCCATTACTACAGTCACCCCCACACGGCTCTGGCTCTGGCTCTAGCTCTGGTGAAAAGTGAAAAACATGAATTGCAAAAAAACTAGAGCTTACAGAACAAAACCGACTTCAGATATGAAATCAGCACTGAAAGAACATATAAGAACAGTTGAAAAATCTCATGCAACAGAAGAAGAAGAAATGTTCCCCAGTGGGGGGTACCGAGTGTCACCTCCCCTGCAGGTTAGCACCCGGGGAGACCTGCCCCCATCGCCCCCCCTGCTGCGCCACTGTGTGTGTGAGGTGTTTTAAAAAGGTTTCTTTTTGGTAGTTCTTCAAACCTCGGGGTTCAGCAGAGCATGCTGACACCTCCTTGTTTCTCATTGGCCCTGCTTTGGTACCAATCACTGCCTGAGTTTGCTGTTAAAAGGAGTGGTGATTTGGTATAGCAACCATTTTTTTAGAATGAACTTAGGCTACTGGAGTGATTATTTGTCCCATTACCTACATTCAAGGGCCACCATGCTCCTGTTTCTGAATTGCCTAGATCTGGGGGATTCAAGACAGAGTCATGGCTAAAACAAGGAGAAGTCTTGGGTGGGGGCTTCTTGATTTAATTAAAAGAGTCCCAACCTTTCCTTCCATCATCTGAGCACTGTGCATAATGTACATATAAAATATCAATGCATATACTAAACCATGGATCAGCATAGAAAGCTGTAGCCCCCCCACCCCCCATTTTACAATGCTTTCATATTTGGCAAGTTCTCCATCTGAAGTTTGAAGTCCCATTCGACAGCTGTCTGTTCTAAACCTAAGGGTGAAATTCAATGAGAATAAACTCTATTAAATACAGTGGAACTTCCTTCTGAGTAAATATGAGTTGAAATAACCTAATATTTCAGGTGGCTACAGAGTGAAGGTGATAAGGCTAAAGGTGTTAAGGCTGAGATTTCAGAGTCCCCTACATATAAAAGTCAAACTTATTTGCCTTTGTGCATGAATGGGAGAAAAATAATCTGCTTTAAGCTGTTTGGTGTCATAATATTTGAAGTTTAGATTTGGCTTGTCCAACTCAGATTGCAAATATTCAAGCTGTTCCCTGCATTTCTATGTAGGCTGTTAAAAAACTTGTCTCATCACAGTATATAGAAAATGACCTTTCCGTCAGAAACACATAATTCATAATGGAAGATTGTATGTCACACATTTGTGTTTACAGAAAATTACATTGCAATGATAAAGATATGTATTTGATACAGCATGCCAGTGTTCGGGTGGCGGGCTGAGCTGAAAAGGAATATGTGGGTAGTTGAAATAGGGGGGATATATTTGTGAAGAACTTTTTTTTTTTTTTAAGAGAGGGTTCCGCCCCTCTAAATAATTATGGCTCTCAATTGAAGCAGGCTCACTTGCAGAGTTTATCAAAAGAAATGTTCCCCCAATTCAACACTTGAAGTAGCTCTTATTGATGTGCCCAGGCCTATTTTGGCAGTACCACGTTCTCCACATTATGACATATGCTTATTTGCTTTGCCGTAATATACAGAGGTGCCCTGCAATTTAAAGTCATAAAAAATAAAACATTTTTCAGTAAACAGACTGCATTTACCTTCTCCAGTGCTAGAGCTAACATCCGTTTAAGGTATTTTAATGGCATGTAAACAAGCTTTTAAGATCACCACAGTTTCCACTACCTCCTCTGAAGCCAGACACAGTTTCACCGCCTTTGTCTGGCTATCCAGCTTTCAATCTACAAAAATGCAAACACAACACACTGGCTAATAACTGTTAGTAAATATATAATTGGTATGATGTCATTCAAAATATACGAATAAGCCACTTCAAAACAATATATATATCATACAACACATCTCACAAAATATGCAAGTAACTACAAGTTGTTACATGTATCAGAGTCAAGCAAAGATTCAAACAACCAATGAATAGAGAGGAACACCAAACCGTCTCTCAAAGGAAGACATCTCACAAAAGTCTCAAAGGAAGATGTCTCTCCGAAGTCTCAAAAGGACAGTGCATCCGAAATACAGTACTGTAGTTCAACTGTTTTGGAGTAAAGTCTTCATCAGCTAGAAATGTAATTGCAAGTAATGAATGACAACAAAACTGAGCAACCTGTATGTAAGATATAGAGTATAACAAAATATATAAAGAGGTACATACCGAATAATTATCATTGAAATATACATACTAGTAAAGATCATACTAGTGGATAGGTGCTCACTGGGTTATGTAGCTGCTGATTTTTTGTTTTGTTTTTTGTTGATGTCTTCCTTTGAGACTTTTGGGAGACGTCTTCCTTTGAGAGATGGTTTGGCGTTCCTTGCTATTCATTGGTTGTTTGAATCTTTGTTTGACTCTGATACATATAACAACTTGCAGTTACTTGTATATTTTGTGAGATGTTTTGTATGATATATATTGTTTTGAAGTGGCTTATTCATATATTTTGAATTACATCATACTGATTATATATTTAAAGGTAAAGATAAAGGGCCCCCTGACCAACAGGTCCAGTCGTGTCCGACTCTGGGGTTGCGGCGCTCATCTCGCTCTATAGGCCGAGGGAGCCGGCGTTTGTCCGCAGACAGCTTCCGGGTCATGTGGCCAGCATGACAAAGTTGCTTCTGGCGAACCAGAGCAGCGCACGGAAACGCCGTTTACCTTCCCGCCGGAGCGGTCCCTATTTATCTACTTGCACTTTGATGTGCTTTCGAACTGCTAGGTGGGCAGGAGCTGGGACCGAGCAACAGGAGCTCACCCCATTGCAGGGATTCGAACCGCCGACCTTCTGATCAGCAAGCCCTAGACTCTGTGGTTTAACCCACAGCGCCACCTGGGTCCCTGATTATATATTTACTAACAGTTATTAGCCAGCATGTTGCGTTTGCATTTTTGCAGATTGTCACATTTTGCAACACAGGGGTTTGTGCTTATCCAGCTTTCAATGCAGGGATTTTGAGTTGCAGCTGGAGTTGAAATGGAGGCCAGCTCAAGTTTTTTGTGTGATGGGCTTCCTCCTTTAGGAATTTGGGAAGCCTCTGAGGATGTGCAGTCTAACTTGAGACCCCAGCTGGGGGGTGGGGCTGAGATTCCTGTGAGTATTGTGAATCCTACAACCTTGGAACATAGGAAGCTACCTTATACTGAATTCGAAAATTCGACCATCTAGCACAGTATTGGCAGTGGCTCTTCAGGATGGCCTTTCTCAACCCTACTTCTGAACTCTGCAGATTGAAACTGGGACCTGCTGCATGCACGTAGGTGCCCTGCTAGGGTTGCCAGGTCAGGAGCATCCCAGACTCTGATATTCCAGGGCCCAATCCTGAGCCCCACCTCGTGTTGCGTGTATAGACTTTTTAGCCATCCCCAAATAAATTCAGACAAGACTCAAAAATTTGGTTTGGTTTTTGGCAGAATTTAGGACAGAACTTTATTGATTACAATCAAGTGAGTGGTTGCAGAGGCTCTGGTTTGACTAGCTCCCTGCACCGTTGCAGGCAGCGCTGACCCAGGGCACACCGTAGGTCAGCCTCGGCATAGTGAAAGGAAGGGTCAAGCCAGTCCACCAGCCAGATGCCCCCCCTGGACTCTCTGGCTCCAGGCACAACCCCTCTCAGGGTTGACCAACCAAGGGTCCCAGGAATACCCATCACATAGGGATGGCCAGACCGCTCTGCCACCCCTATCACCTGAAGAGAGCCTATCCGCAACCTTACAAGTTGTGACAATTTCCTATGTGGCAGGCGAAACTCAAATGGCACCAGCCAATCAGCCAAGTGGGGAAAATTCCTGCTGTGCCCCTGTCCCAACAACAGACGTCACATGACGGCATAGCAAGGTCAAGTGCAAGCCCTAAATAGAGGGAGAGGTGGGCGGGTGTTCCAATGCACTGGCCCAAAAGAGGAAGCTCAGGGACACATGCATGAGCTTAAATTGAGGTACAGCGATACAATTTCACTGGCGTCCCGCTGGTCTAATTGCACCCAGCATTGAGGGACCTCCAATAGGGTGTTGTGGCCATCCAAACCCACCCACAACACAGGGTCTAGTTGCCAGGTCGCACCACAACACGTGCCGTGCCCTCTTGTTAGGGAGGACCTGATATGTCAAAAGGGGAGGTGTCCATTTATGTCTTGAGACAGGCCCTTGAAATTGAGCTTAATTTGGAGAGGGGAGTTGAAGAGGGCAGACCCAACCCCTGAGTGTCTGTGCTATAATTTGCTGCCAGCTCCTGCAGGGGTGAAGCTTGCAAGCTGCATGCACAGTCCTCTTAATATTTCCTTCCTGCATTATTAAATGCAGTCTTGCCCACCTGGAAATTCAAGCCCTCCACCTGCCACCAGGAAGGAGCCACGCAAACCTGGATACATTGGGTCATATCTGGAGGACTGGCAGCCTCATGCCCTACTGCTGAGCTACAGCCCTTCCCCACCGGAAATGTTACCACCACTAAAATAGGTCTGTTGGGAGGAATGTGGGACAGGATATTTTCTGTAAGAACATCCCAGCTATGGAACTCACTCCCTAGGGGAGATGAGATTGGCCTTGTCCCGAATTACTTTTAGACAGACAGCAGAAACATCCCCACCTGACTTTGCTTTCAGTGGTTTTTAATGTGAGATTGAAGATGTAGGCCAGGCATCCCCAGACTTTGGCCCTCCAGATGTTTTGGACTACAATTCCCATCTTCCCCGACCACTGGTCCTGTTAGCTAGGGATCATGGGAGTTGTAGGCCAAAACATCTGGAGGGCTGCAGTTTGGGGATGTCTGATGTAGGCTCAATATAGGGTGTGGGCATAGGAAGAGATTATGGTCTGCATAGAATCTGAAGGGTTAAGTAGAGAGGTCAGGCTGAGGTCACATTAGGCCCTCATACTTAGGTTTTTCACCCCTGTCTTACACAAATGGTTGTCTTTCCTGTTTTTTGCCATAGCGCTTTTAATTCATGTTTATTGTTGTAATATTCTTATGTAAACCACTTGGTGAGGTCCACCTGAAGCAGTATCAATGCCTTAAAGAAACAAACTGATATCCTTCTGTTTGTAGCCTACTTGAAAACATCTGGCTTCTGGCTTGTCTGTCCTTACAGAAATGCCTTGCAGGTCTCCCCAGGTCTCAAATAATTCTGATAAGTGCTTCCCATTTCAAATGTAAAATTAAGAATGCAAATAAAAGATTTATGGGTTTGCTGGCTGTGATTCACCCTCTAGAGCTTCCTGGGCTGTTTGGCATTGCTGGCTGTGGGCATTATAAATAGCCCCTTTTGATTTATGACTTAATTATAGGAGAAATCAACGGCTGCTGTCTACCGATTCCAGGCCTATCTTAACAATTTCACCAAGAAATCATCTCCTTTGACGAGCACTGATATTTATGAGTTTACTTAAATAGTAAAGAGAGATTGCATTAAAAGAAAGTAAGCATGGTAAAATCTTAACAAATGCCAGGATTTCTCATTATCTTGTTCAAGCCCCCTCTACTGAAATGAGTGAGAAAACAAAGAATAAGGTTCAGGGTGAATAATACTGAGTAATGGGTATTGCCAAGAAGCCATAGCATGAATTTATATCCCAATGTTTTCAGGGTTTAAGTGTTTTACTGTGGCCCCCTCCACAACTGGGAGTTACCTTTTATCTCTCAGAAAGCTAGGATTATTGGATGTGAGCCTAGAATTTGGACACTTTTTGAACAATTCAGGCTGCTTTAGATACTAACTGGTGCAGTATTCTGTGCTGTTTTAGAGGAGATTAGTCAATAGGATGTAGCATAGCAATGTGGAAACTGGGACACTCTAAATGTTGTTGAACCACAGCACCCATCATCCATGACTATTGGACCTGTGCCCTATCAGTCCCAGTGGGTACCAGCCCTTCCTCAGGAGGGAGCACACTCAGCAGGGAGTAAGGATTTATTGCATGCAGCTCTGCTGTTGCATATATGTTCAGTGGCAAACTCAAACTTACTGTTGCATAATTTGTGAGATGGCTATTTCTGTGCATATCTGACATGAATTTGACAGAACCACCCTCTTTTCCAGTAATGGTTGTGTTAACAACCTCTAGCATCTGAAGATGTTATATGTCATTGTTCACTTGGTAGACCCTACTTTAACTTCCAGTGCAATGAATCTAGGCTTTCTACCACCAGGGTACCAAAAGATGAAATGATGCCACACTGAGCTCATGGTCTGAAGGCACATGAGCCAACAAACTTGCTGAAGCTCAGCAGATTTGGGTCTGGCCTGTGCATGGATGGGTGACTGCCTGGGAACCACATATAAGTTGCCTTGAGTTCCATGATGGAAGAAATGCAAGAAATGCAAGAAAATTAAGTACATAGAGGGTCATGGCCACATTTTCAGTTTCTACCAGGGATCCAGTACAATCTTAGACATGTCTGCTCAGAATGGTAGAATTTAAACAAAAACAGAAACAAGTACAGAAATTGTGATGCCCCATGTTTGGAACAAAATCAATACAGCAAATATGTTTTCTGCTTTCAATTCTCAAATGATACATAATGGATTATGCCTCCCCCCCCAAAAAAAATTGCATTGCAATTTCTTTGCATGACAGTGAACAAGATGGAGTAAGGTAATGACAAGATAATTTATGTACTTTATACAATTTATTATGTAAGTCGTACAATTTCGGCAATTTCGCCACAGCAGATATTCAGACAAGTAATGTAGTTTTTGGTGAAAGACAAACTGCGGTGGAAGAGAAACAGTGCCACATTGGGAAATGAAGGCAGAACAAGAAACAATGCCCTTTATAGCCCTGGTCAGAAGTAAGCCCCAATGAGCTTAATTACACTCCCAGGTAAAAACTGCAGTCGTTCAGGCTTTTCTCCCTTGGTCTCTCTGTGCCTAGCGAGTCTATATAGAGATGGTACATAGCTGATGACTTCACTTTAATATTGAAGTTAGAGCTGATTTTTGTTCTTCCTGTTTTTAATTCCCCACCCCCACCCCCAGCTACATGAATGTATTCCTAAACACACACACACACACACACACACACACACACACACCCATGGCTGAAGATGTAATCACTCTTGTATTTGTTCTCACAGGTGCTTCTTATATATAAAAAAGAGAAGCCTAAAATCAGTCAAAAGAAAACAAAAGCAGCCTCCTCTCTGCCATTTGAAACACATTTGCAAATGATTGCAGTATGCTTAATGCTCCATTCAGACTTTTGTGACTTTTCCACACATTTGCTCCTGCCAGGAACGGCTTTCCTAAGCGTTTGCTCTTTTCATAACACAATTGCAGTACGCACGCACAAAAGGAAAACTCAATTCAAAATATGACATTTATTGCAGTTAAATGTTACTTTACAGATTCTGAAAGGTCTCCACTTGGGAACAACTTCATTATAAAACTGGAACTTATCCCAATGCAAGTGAAATTAGTAGCGGAAACTCCACTAGGGTTGGGACCTGTTCGCATATTCCCAGGTAGTGGAGGCATACATATTAACGTATAAAGGTGCTTTATATTAAGTCCATAGTATAGTCCATACTGGTTGGCAGCAGCTCTCCAGGGTTTCAAGCAGGGTTCTCTCTGAGTTCCACCTAGAGATGTGAGAGATTTCACTTGGGATCTTCTGCACGTAAAGCAGACGATCCATGAGTGAGCTATAGCCCTCCACAAAACTTAACCAGGATAGATCTACACACAGGGGGAATTAAATTGTTATAACAAAAGGGGAGGGGGAGCTATGGAAAATTGTGTGGAATTTTTTTATACTCTCCATTACCATCTGGTGTTGTATGTTTATAATGCATTCAAAACACTGTTGTTGTTGTTGTTGTTGTTGTTGTTTCTAATGTAGCTGAGTCCCTGGTGAGAATTACATTATATTCAGAAATTTGCTGCCTAGGAAATTGAAAGTTGAATCATTTTTGCCAACACCATGAGCCATGCAAGTGGGTGAGTAGACAAACCTGCTAAGCTCCACCTCCATAGTCACATGTCTCTCACACAATTTAGAAGCCCAGTAAGGCTTCTGTGAGAAGGTTCCACATGTAGAGAAGGGCCCTTATTCCACACCATTTCCCACTGAAAGTTGGAGGGCAAGGATGGGGATGACATATGAGATGGACAGCTGAGCTAGACCATGTTAAGTATAGTGGTTTAATTCACACAAATTAGCAGTGCTTAAATGCATTACTGTGTGTTCAGTTCTGAAATGTTCCCTAGTAACTCTCGTGCGATTGGTTAATTTTGGTCACATAGGAGCTATCTTTATTACATACCGGTACTCCATTTTGTTGTGTGTGAGTGACTTGGCTGTAATGGCTGCATCTTCATGAACACCAAAGAAGAGACAGTAGAGGAATGCTAAGGTTTCTGTGTGAATGTATGTGACAAAGAAAAGTACAGAAGTTGATGCTAGGGTTAGGGTTAGGGTTAGGGTCTTCTCCCCCACCCCCACCCCTTTTTGAAAATGGTGACAACAATTGCCCATCTCCAGTCTGCAAGGACCTCACCTGTTCTCCAAGAACTCACAAAGATTAGAGACAGGGCCTCTGAGATTACATCCACTAGCTTCTTTAGTACCCTTGGGTGCAGCTCATCAGGCCCTGGAGATTTGAATTAAATCTCTTTTGCTGTCTTGGACAGCAGCTTCCTCCTTGCATCATTTATTCTATTATCACCAGGATGGACACCAATTTCCTTTTGGGTAAAGACAGAGACAAAGTACATGCTGAGCTGTGCTGCCTTCTCTCTCTCACCCAACAGCATTTCTCCAATCTGTTCATGCAGGAGGGTCTACTACTTGCTTGTTCTTCCTCTTGCTTTGAACATAGCCAAAGAAACTTTTTAAATTTATTTTTAACCACTCTCGCAAGCCTCAGCTAATTCTGAGCTGTGGCCTGCCTGACTTTCTCTCTGCAACTGTCGGCTGCTCGAGTATACTTTTCCTTCGTGATTTCTCCTTTCTTCTATTTCTTATGCATTCCTTTTATACATCTCAGCTCATCTGTAAGCTTCTTATGCAGCCACACTGGTTTCTTTAGGTGCCTCCTACTTTTCCTTTCTTGTTGGAACTGTCTGCCTTTGTACCCGTAATATTTCATCTTTTAGAAACTCCCATCCATCTTGGACTCCTTTCTCTTAGACTTTTAAGTATTTCTGACCATGGGACTTGACCTAGTAGTTCCTTAAAATCAGCCTTCTTAAATGGGCGTTTAGTGAAAAGCATTGTAAGCTGTACAGCATGATAAATATTGGCTTGGAAATATTCGCAACCCAGTAACATGACATTGTCATGGATCTCTTTCTTTGACAATAGAAAAGGGGTAGGGAGAATCATTTTCGAAACACAATGCAGAACCACACAGCCTCAAGGACCTATTATACGTTTTAAGCTCAAATCAATGTCAGGACAGACCAGGAAGATACAGTTAACATTTTTCTGATTCTTTTATTTTTCCAGGAAAGACTGTTTAGCCTAACGACATTAAAGCATGGCAGCTCCTCAGTGCTGCTTTCTGCATTTCTGCCGATATCATCGGAGGCATGTCAAATTTCCAACAGCATCAAGGCAAGCCAGCATGTTCTGTGCACCAATTTTTAAAACTGTGATGGGTTTTAACCCCCCCCCCCAATGTGGGCTTTGTCGCAGTAGCCATCCTGGGTCTAATTTCTTCATTTTCAGTCTTCCGCACGGCCCCTTTTAAAGTAGATAATTGACTTCTATGATCATGGAAGAAGCATTTAGTTTACTTGTCCCTTAACAATAATGAACTGAGATGAAATACGATATAAAGGGCTGCAGAAAGTCATTCTATTTTCCCCTGACTATTCCCTTCCCTGATCTCTGTGCTAGGATGAGGTTCTGCCCATTGATGCGGTTAATCTTTCCTCTCCCTTTACTGTTCACTATCCAACCCAGTAGCTGAGTTCATTACAAACCTGGATTGAGTTTAACACCCCCTCCATTTTAAGATGCTTTTCTTCAATAGGTAAACAACAACAAAGACATTTCTCTTTTTTATAGTTTCAAAGAAAAGGTTATTGCATGGAAAATAGCAAGGATTTTGTGAGTATTATTTAGGCAGCTGAAAAAGAAGCAACCAAGAAAGATGAGGTCTGGTGAATTTGAGGGCAGAGATCCAGGGGTCCCACAGCAGAAGGAGTAAGAAGGCCCCCCAACCCAGCAGTGCGTGGGTTGCCACATTTAGAAATAAGGTAAATAGCAGACATTACCATTTAAACTAGGGACAGCATACTATTATGTCTAGAGTCTAAAATTACCTATTATAAATAGATGCCTTAAGTGTCATAGGAGCATCTTCAGCATATAACAAAAACTGCACAGTGAAGGTGCCAGCTGCACCTCTGTGTGGAGGAAGTCTTCTATTAATGAGCTTCCTATTGCCTGCCTGCCCTGCAGCCACTGGGAGCCAAATTAGATGTGACAAGGGAAGGAGGAGGCAGACATGCCAAACTGCTATAGTGCTAAGTTAAAATGCTAGTAAGTACAATTTTGAAGTGCACCTCAGCCACTTTCCCCTAAACTGGGATTAGAGAACTAGTGGCCTTCCAGATGTTGACAACTCCCATTACCCCAACCTTTAGCCATGCTGGGTGGAGTTGATGGAAGTTGCATTCAGTGGAGGCTAGTCCACAAGGTTGACTAGCCACAGAGCTGGGGCTCACAGAGTTACTTCTTTCCTACCCACTCCACCCAGCATGGCTAAAGGTCAGGGGTAATGGGTTAGAGCTATATGTACATCAGTAATGCATTGAGTTTGCTGCTACAAGATATGATGATGGTCATATCTTAGATGCTTAAAGGGGGATTAGACAAATTTATGGAGGAAGTGAAGTCCATCAATAAGTACTAGTTGTGAGAAGTGGGACTCGAGACAAACTGTTCCTGTATACAGTGATCCTTTTTTTAGGGCTTGGCCAGCCAGCCATGTCCTCCTCCATGAAACTCATTTCCTTCATACTCCCACCCAGTTTTTTATCCCCCCTCCCAATAGTCAGCCAACATTTTGTGGCTACTGAGAACACTCTGTCTTCATTGGGTTGTTTGGGGGAACATTTGGGTTTTGTCTCTCATGATTTGTTCCATTATTTCTGAAATTTGGGGGCACCAGGAGCCTTCAGATACCTTAGTCTTGTGTGTGGAGCATTGGTACTCAGGCCTGAACATCAGCAATAGAGGGCATGATGGCTGCATGGAATTTCCAGGTTCAGAGGCAGTATGTCTCTGAGTACCAGTTGCTAGGGAGAAACAATGGCAGAATACTATTGGCTTCCTGTCCTGCCTGCAAACGTCTTGGAGGCATCTGGTTGGCCACTGTTGAAAACAGGATACTGGACTCGATAGACCTCCGCTCTGATCTACCAATGCTTTTCTGATCTTCTTAGTTGCTGCCTGATCAGATATATAAAGGTTCAGAACCAGTGAAGGCGGTGAAGGTCCTGTGTGAGTGCCTAGAGGCGGTTGGAGGATGGATGGCGGCTAACAGATTGAGGTTGAATCCTCAATCTGAAGACAGAAGTACTGTTTGTGGGGGACAGGAAACGGGCAGGTGTGGAGGACTCCCTGGTCCTGAATGGGGTAACTGTGCCCCTGAAGGACCAGGTGTGCATTTAGGACTCACAGCTGTCCATGGAGGCGCAGGTCAATTCTGTGTCCAGTGCAGCTGTCTATCAGCTCCATCTGGTACGCAGGCTGAGACCCTACCTGCCTGCAGACTGTCTCACCAGAGTGGTGCATGCTCTAGTTATCTCTCGCTTGGACTAGTGCAATGTGCTCTACGTGGGGCTACCTTTGAAGTTGACCCGGAAACTACAACTAACCCAGAATGCGGCAGCTAGACTGGTGACTGGGAGTGGCCGCCGAGCCCGCATAACACCAGTCTTGAAAGATCTACATTGGCTCCCAGTACGTTTCCGAGCACAATTCAAAGTGTTGGTGCTGACCTTTAAAGCCCTAAATGGCCTCGGTCCAGTATACCTGAAGGAGTGTCTCCACCCCCATCATTCTGCCCAGACACTGAGGTCCAGTGCCGAGGGCTTTCTGACGGTTCCCTCGTTGCGAGAAGCCAAGTTGCTGGGAACCAGGCAGAGGGCCTTCTCGGTAGTGGCACCCGCCCTGTGGAACACTCTCCTACCAGATGTCAAAGAGAAAAACAGCTACCAGATTTTTAGGAGACATCTGAAGGCAGCCCTGTTTAGGGAGGCTTTTAATCTTTAATCGATTATTTTATTCTTCTGTTGGAAGCCACCCAGAGTGGCTGGGGAAACCCAGCCAGAAGGGCGGGGTATAAATAATGTATTATTATTATTCCAGGAGTGTCTAAATTTTGTTCTTTTCTACATTCCAAGAGCCTCTGACAACAACGTCTTATCCCCATTCCACCAAGCTCATGCAAGGATGGTCAAAAAGGTATGGCAAGTTATGGAACAGCAGATGTGGTTCAATCCCTGGCACCGCCATGTACAGCTGGGGAGTTCACCCTTCTTAAACCCAGAAGAGCTGCTGCTCATCAGTGTAGAATCCACACTGTAGACTGTGGATGGCCAAAATAAGGCTCTTCAGATGATGGGAGATGCACCATCAGTGGTGATGAGAGCGGTAACCCAACAACATCTTGAGGGCATCACACTGGCTACCTCTGGGCTATATGGCCTGACTCTGTAAATGGCAACTCCCTTTGTTCCTATCTTGCCCCTTTTCCTTTCTTCCTTCTCTTTAAATTTGATGAAATTGCCTGTGTGTAACCCATTTGTAATTAGAGAATGTAAAACTAATCCCTCAAGATGTAGACTGTTACTTATATGAAGTACCGGATTCATTTCCTTCTTCACTCTTTCAAGACATCTTTCCTCTTTGTGATGAATCCAGCCAGGCCCTATTAGCTAGACACTTTGCATGCTAAAGATGAACTCTCGCCACCCCAAGAGTAGGACATTGTTGGAATAATGGCTTGTTAATTAAAGTGGGTAGCTGGGCAAAATCTATTAACGTTAAACATGATGAGATGGAAGGAAGTTTTCTCCTTTCATATAGAAATGAGGACAATTTTGCATTCTTTTCATTTTACACTGGAATATACGCAGGGCTATTAATTCCAACCCACTCAGACATTACTGCTTGTATTGGTTGCAAAGGCAATCACTGATTCACCTGATTATCAGATGAATATTAAATGATAATTAGCAATCTGCTGAAATGATTACGCCGAATGTTTATGCTGAAATTTATTTAGCCCTTTTTTTGTTTTTCTGTGCTTATTATTATATTTTCAGTGCTTTATTGTGTGTAAGCTTCCCAGAGATACACTGTTACTGGATAGCATAGAAATGCTGTTAATAAAATTAAATAATAAAATTGATCTATCCTGGATCTCTCATTGCCATTAAGGAAAGACGGCATGTCTGCCGTACTAATTTATTTCTACTTTATATCAGTTTAATTATGCCTTTCCCCTAAAGCAGGGGCGAGCAACCATTTTCTGGCTGATGGCCACATTCCCTCATGGGGAAAATCCTTGCAATGGGTGAGGAAGGAGCCAGTGCCAGGACAGACCATGGTGAAAAGTGTGTTGGGTCAACACACACACACACACCATTCCTCTTTCTCTCCTTCTGTCTACACTTCTTTCCCACCCTGCAGGCTGCAAGAGCAGTAGCAGCTGGTGCCCATTGAGACAGGTGGGGCAGAAGGCAGTGACAGGTGGAGGAGGGGGTGCGGTGGGTGCGGGCCACCCCACCACTGAGGGGAGTGACAAAATGCTGGGCAGCACTCACTGTGGGGCTTGCAGTGCGCCCGAGCCACGTGTCTCTCCTGGGAGTGACGCGGTGGCTTGGGTGTGTGCAGGCTCCGCACTGTCCAAACAGTCCGCCTGCCGCCTCCCCCCCCCAGCTGTAGGGCGGCTGAGTGGGAGGAGGCAGGCAGACTCCGGAGGCCCCACAGTGCACCCCACCCCTATGGGTGGCTTGCCCCACCCCTGGGCATGCCACCCCAGGCACCCGAGTGGCTTCCTCCTCTGCTGGACAGTGACAGGCAGAGTGAACTGTCTTGCCAAGGGGCAAGGGGTTCTTTTTGGATTCAATCAAGAAAACACTGTTAATTGCTTTAGTGGGTTTATTAGGAAATAATACAAAGCTCAAATAAAGCATAAATAAAGCAGACATCTCATGGCCCTTTCAGTTCCTGGAAAATTTCCTCCTGAGCAGCAAGATTCGTTTCCTCCTGAGCAACAAGATTCCCTATTCATTCAGTATGAGGCCTGTGTTGGGATCATTTTAAACCAATGGCACTACTGGACCCTGACAGTCCACAGCTTTGCCTGCCTGGATGTTCAGTGGAGCACCGGTCAAAGTTGGAGGGACATTGAGTGGGACATGGCAGTGATAGTTGAAAACTCCATCGTTCCCACCAGGAGACCAATCCATTTGGGAGCTGAATGCTTGCACGTGGTGTTGGGAGGCAGAGACAGAACAGGGATCTCGGTGTACTGCCCATCTTGCAGCTGACTGAGCAGGCAGAGGTGGACTCTGATGGTGTTGGAGTATCCTAGGACACTTGGGAGTAAGCTCCATCAAACACAGTTAGCTGCTTACTTTAGAGTAACCAAAACACAGAGTTAGGTTGCACACCTGTAGGGTAGATCAGGGATCAGGAACCTGTGTTCCTCCAGCTGTTGTGGGACTCAGCCTCAATCAGCATGACAAACAGTCAGGGTTGATGCGAGTCATAGTTCAGCAACAGCTGGAGGACCGCAGATTCCAAGCCCTCCTTTAGATAAAACCCTGTCATCATTTCTTTCCAGAATTCTTATGGATTCAAAACCTTGTTTTATTCTTCATATTTGAGCTGGTGAATGTTAACTTTTGAGAAAATGGTTGTTATGTGTGGTTGCCTGGATAAAATACAAGTAGGGTGCTTTGCTTTTGCGTATCTCTCACCGTTTATAGCCAAGAACATTTATTCTGCTACCAAGGCACCATCAATTAATATTGACCCTTTTTGGCAGTAACAAAAATGAGTCGGGGAATCTTCAAGAGTAGATTGTATTGGAAAGTTCCCCCTGCTCATTGTTCATTTGTGCTCCTATTGATTTTGGGTGGGGAGGAGTACAACAATGCAAGCATAAAGGGGAGCAAATGACCGTTAATATTTGCGCTATCAAGCCAAGAATCTTGTGAGATAATAAATATTGTCTTGACGATTCATAAATGCTCCTGGCCAAAAAGAGGAATGAAAGGAATCTATTGATGTCATCAGTCTTGCCTTCATTAAAGACGTTTCAATTCAGCAGAAGTGAACAGCATTTGTAGCAGGTTTGTGAATATAAAGAAAACAATCGCTTAGTGGGTGGCTGCAATTAGAATGACATCATGCAACATTCAAAAGTTAACAATTGTTGCAGTCAAATAAATACATGTTAATAGGGCCCTGCACCAAATATACACAGTTCCTTTATACCAGGCATCCCCAAACTTCGGCCCTCCAGATGTTTTGGGCTACAATTCCAGTCTTCCCTGAGCACTGGTCCTGTTAGCTAGGGATCATGGGAGTTGTAGGCCAAAACATCTGGAGGGCTGCAGTTTGGGGATGCCTGCTTTATACCAAGTAAAGGGGCAGCCAATGGACAGAATTGACAATATTGGCTTTGAGGAGGTCAGGATGGCACCTTTATTGATTGCGTTTATATCCTGCTTTTCTTCCATCTTGACAGTGGTGACTGGTGCCCATTGGGGCTGGTAGGGCAAAAGACAGGGAGCCCAATATAGCCACCATTTTTGCACCTGGCTTTGATACCTAATTGATACCTAAGCTTCTGGTCTGTAAAATCTTCTGGTCTGTTTTTACACACACACACACACACACACCCCCGGTTTGAATGCCTCTGTTGGTTTTTTTCTGTCCGTCTGTCTGCCTGTCATTCTGTAAGTCTGGGAAAGATAAAGTGACCAAATAACAATAATAACAATAATAAACAACCAAGTACAAAGTCTGTCCACTGCAGTCATCCTCTTTGCCCTTCTCTTATCCCTGGCCAAATAGGGATTTCATGTTTGAGAAATACTACTAAAACCTATGAATAAAGATAATACTGGGATGACTGTTCACTCCAGAGGTGACCCCCACCCCCCACTGTCATCCCTCCAGCCTCTAATGTCAACAGTGCCTGATTATTTCCAATGCCTGGTCCAGATATGTTTTTGCAGATAATAACAATAATCAGAAAATGGGAAAGAACAGCTGCAAAGAGCTGACATTGATACATATTAGGAGAAAAGGAGTAATGGAAGAACTCTGTGAAAGATAGTCATTTTTTATCATTGAACTAACTATAGTGCTGTTAACTGTGTCATATTGCATTTCTGCTATAAGCTTATTCAAGAGCATCATTCTTACTAATAAAAATAGAAAAGACAATCAGCTCCATGGAATTCTACCCATGCACCTTGGGTTGGGATATATTTGCTGATAGGTTTCTTGCCCAAACATTGACCTGAAATGGGATCTTTAAAAATAACAAAAAGAAAAGAAAAGAAAAAAGGGAAGCTAAACAAGTAGCAGTTTTTCACCTGCCAGACCCTGAAGAGATATAGGAAATAATTTTAATGTCTCTGTTTTAGATTCTCCAGTGCAATTCATCCACATTGGATTGATGTACTCTGATTCAAACTGGGGCTTTCTCCCTATTGTTTCTGTACAGGGGACAACAAAACACCACAGGAAAGCAGAGTATCATGGATCCTGATATCTCTTCTTACCTCTGCTTCCACCTTTCTGATGCTACAACACGATAGCCAGTGGTGGAATTACAGCTCCTGATCTAGTTTTATGCAGGTAGCAAGGAAGGAAATAAATGTGGAGAAAGGGAGTGGCAGAGAAGAAGAGATATAGGGAGTAGGAGAGAGAGAGGGAGAAGAGGGGGCAGAGAGAGGGAGAGAATGGCTGGTGGCGGGAGGAAGAAAGAGTGCCAGAGAGTATGAATGGAGAAGAAATTCAATTTTGCTTGCATTTCAATGAGAAATTGCCTAATTCACATGACTTGAACCAATATGCAACCTTAAGCACAGGCATCCTTTGAAATTTGTATCCATTCTGAATTTTGTAGTGCAATTCTCCAGCGGATCCATTAGGGAAATCCGCCTTCAAATGCTGGCAAATTTAATTGCAGATTGGTGCAGAAATGTGGAGAACTAAATTTAAGACTGAAACATTAGAAACCAAGAGAACCGAAATTGGCAGATATGCTCATCCCTACCAGAGAATGAAAAATAGTAGTAGTGAAATAAAAAGGGGATCACAGAAAGAGAGTAAAAGGGTGAGGGGAGACCGATTATTTTGGCTTGGCTCCTGCCACTTTTGATTTTGGTTTTGCTCACTGCTGGGTATGGACCTTGCCCATTGCTGGCAGGTTACCCCCAATGAAATGTAACCAGAGGGGGGGCAGAATGCTAATCTCCCCTACTATATTCACTTATTTGAGAATCAGTCCCTCTGAACTCCAGATTACATATGAATAGACCTGCACTGTGAAGCATTTAAGGCTTATTCCAGCAATAACTATTTGATCACTTGCCATTTAGGAAAGTAGGATAAAGAACGGCAATTCAAAACAGATTTTTCTTATTCACTCATGGTGCCATTTGCTCAGACCAAGAAAGGTTTAAATCTTACTATATTTTAATATCCACTTTTTTTATATAAAGGTGACTGGTATATAACTGAAAAATTTCCATTTTGTCTGTGATCCAGCTCATACATAGTTTGCCAAGCTCCATTTAAACAGGTGATTTTTGAAGAGTTCTTTTGCAGTCAAGTTATGTTTTCACTTCAAATTGGAATAGGGATAGAAAATGCATGTTGGAGTACTCCCCATATCTGTCTAACACTTCTAGCATGTAGACAGAGCTAGCATTTCAGGGGAAAGGTTTGAACTCTTCTTCCTAAAAACTATATATATAAAAATGTAGGCATTGCGCACTCACTGGAAGGACAGATCCTGAAGCTGAGGCTACAATACCGGTACTTTGGCCACCTCATGAGAAGAGAAGACTCCCTGGAAAAGACCCTGATGTTGAGAAAGATTGAGGGCACAAGGAGAAGGGGACGACAGAGATGGTTGGACAGTGTTCTTGAAGCTACCAACATGAGTCTGACCAAACTGCAGGAGGCAATGGAAGACAGGCGTGCCTGGCGTGCTCTGGTCCATGGGGTCACAAAGAGTCGGACATGACTAAATGACTGAACAACAACTGCAGCCCAGGGCCGTCTTAAGCACTGTGGTGCGAAGATCCCTCCGGCGCCCCACCCATTTCCCAGAGTTGTTGACCTTTTTTAGGAAGGGATCCCCAGAGTTGTTGACCTTTTTTAGGGAGCTGACACCACACTTGCTTATTATCTCTGCTTGGGAAAAGAAAACAGGAAACATAAATAAACTGTTTTTGTTGCGTGTCGAGGTCCCCAAACCACCCCTCAAAGTAAAGCACACTCCACACAGAAATTCTTAAGTTTTTGGCATAAATTTGGCCACAACTTTATTAAAATACAAAATATGTGAGTGCCACGAGATCACAAGGGAGGGAAGAGGATCACGAGGGAAGGAGCCTCTCTCTCCCAGATGGCAGGAGGGAGCGGCGAGTCCGAGGGAGCGCGCGATCCGGGGCCAGTCAGACCCACCACCTGCAGCCTCCTCCGCAGGGCTCGCCCCTGCCCGCCCCCGCCTCTCCTTCAAAAAGTTCCAGAGCAGCTCCTCCACACGCACGGCTACTGGGCACCCCAGCCCCTATTAAATACCCCCCACCTGCGCCTTGCTGGAGCCCGGCACTCAGCTGGCCACAGGCAAAGGGCAGAGAGCAGCAGGAGAAGCTGTGAAGGCGGCTGCAGCGGGCACCAGGGGCAGCAGCAGGCATCGGCTGCAGAGGGGGGGGTCTCCATTCCGCCTCCCCACAAAACGCCAGGCGAACGGTGACTTCGGCCGCTGCCACTCCTGAGGCGAGGGGATGAAGGAAGGGTGGGCGGGCGGGCGGGCGAAGGAGTGCAGACGGCTCCTCACTCTCTCTCTCTCTTGAGCTGCTCTTTTGCTTTCCCTCAGACAGTGCGCTTGGCTCTCCCAAGTGCGAGGTGCTCAGCTGTGGGAGGAGGGAGCCAGAGGCCGCAGCAACTGCAGGGGGCGGGGGGGGGAGAAGCTTTTCCCATTGGCCCTGCAGGGCGCGCTAGAGGCATGGGCAGGGAGGTGGGGGGCAGAGCAGCAGCGCCCCTGGTGGCCAGGCGCCCTGGTGCATTGCGCCACCCAGCCCAGGCCTAGAGACGGCCCTGCTGCAGCCCCATCAACACCCTAGCATGTTCATTGTAGCTATCTGGGACAAATGTCTAGAAGCCAAGGGTACAATCGAAGGCAAGTTGTCTTGGTCCTGTGTGTAATGACCTTAGCATTTTTTTAAACTTGACAGAGCAACAGTGGTGGCCTTCTTCCTCAGTGGTGTGGTGGAGAGCAAATGCTGACATAATCTGACATCAAAGGTCCCTCCTTGCTTGACCAAGTGTGTGAGGTGACAATAAGGCTTTCTAGTTTATTTGTGGCAGTCAAAGGATGAGGAAAGGAGTCAAGCAGAGGATAATCATTTCATAACTTTTCTTTGATGGGGCTCCAATTCCTTGGCATGATTGTTTGCATTTTTAATTAAAAAGCCAAAGACTGAATTGTGGGTAGAGCTTACGCAATTAGAAGTAAGTACCACTGAGATCAATGGAGCTAACTCCTAGGAAGCCATTCACAGGAATGCAGTCCTGCTGATTCTCACAAACTGGGTATTATCCTATGGGCTGCTGCTCTTTGTAGTGTGTGTGTGCATGTGTTTAATGCATGTGTGTGTGCATGCGTTCATGGATCAACGGTTACCATTACATCACGGCATTTCCGTATTCCTTTCTTGCAAACTTGTTTAAAGGTTACCCCTTCCACCAAAACAGCACATTGAAAACACAACTCTCTGGAAGCGGAATATGGAGCTGATTAAAAAGCAACAACAACCAGAGCCATCCTTTCAGTACCAGCAAGTTATCTCTCTCCCTCCTTCCTTCTAAAAATCATATTTCTTTCTCACTTTCCCTTTTACCATTCTGCTCCTTGCTGGGATGATGGAAAGGCTTTTGGTCTACTTCATCCAGGGTATAAAGTTTCCAGCCCCACTCCATCCATAATGACCGATTCATGCACGATTTGTGGCAGATCTTATCGCTCCCGCCGAGTGCTCTAACCTTCAAACATTTTAAACCTTTTTTACAACAGCACTTAAATCTTGCTCAGAAATTGATTATTGTCTCATTTTAAACCCTCAGCTGATTGATTGTCGGCTAGGTCCAGAGCTTATCCCCAGGTGTACTTAAAAGCTCAAAATGACATTGTATCCCCCTACTGCGTAATGATGGTCTCCTAACAGACGCCATGGATAAATCCCCCTGTTTTCCCCCTGCTTTCATTAGAACCTAGATAAAGGTTATTGGGGGGAATCGATCAGAGCCATGTCTCATTACCCTTTACTGCATAGGATGCCTTTCAAGGCCTGCATTAAGGCGAGATGTTCTCTTGATCATTGCTGCTGTTCAGCAAATAACTACTCTGATTGGGGATGTTCTAAAGTACACATTCAGTGGCTGAGGTCTGCCCCTTGCTCTTGTTGTCATAGGATGATGCCACAAGTGATATAGCGGGGCAAGTTCAAGGTACTGGTACTAAAGCCCACAGGTGGGCAGAGGCCTGTTGTGCTCATATCCGGCTTTTAGGCTTCCCACAGGCATCTGGATAGCCACTATGTGAGAACAAGATGCTGGAATAGGTGGGGGCTTTGGCTAGTCTTTTACACCAAATACAGCTCAGGAGAAGCTTTATTGCATTATACCTAGAAGGTCACTTCTGTCTGCTGAAGAGCTTCTCTTGCAAGTTTCAAAGATATCATAAACCTGCTTAGTTTTATGCTCAGAGCATGAGATTCTTAATCTCAGGGTCATGAGTTCAAGTCGTATGTTGGGCAAAATATGGCAGCAGGTTGGACTAGAATCAGGTATGTCCAAAGTCCATTTCGGGGCCTAATCCGGCCCGCTGGTTGGTTTAATCCTGCTCCTCTGGAAGTTTATTTCCTGGAGTAAAATCCTAAAAAACCTCAACAACTTCAATCTTAAAAAAAGCTCAACAACTTCCATCTAAAAAAAGTCAAAGAGTTCAAGAGAAGCAGAGAAGAGAGTTTCATTCTCTCCTGTGCTGCAGGGTGTGTGTGACTATGGGATCACATGCTCTGTGTGTTGACATTCCATTCTTTGGAAGCATGGGAACAGAAGGAACTGTGTGCCACTTCCATCTTCTTTGTTCTGTTCTGTTGTTGTTCTCTCTCATAGGACCCCCCCATGCCAATTCCATTGGAAAAGGGGTGTGGTTTAAGCAGCCCGGTCACCCCGCCCCTTCCCATTGTGCCCTGCCCCTCTCCCTGCAAGGGTTCAGGTGAGTGCAAAATGCCTTGGGGTACAGCAAGCTTTGGGGTGGGGCTGGGGGGAGCATGCAATGCCAGGGGGATGATGGAGGGGCAGATAGCAGGCAGGGAAGTTGCTGGGCAGGTGAGGGAAGGAGACCCCCCCCAAAAGTAAAAGGAAGTGGGTGTGCAGCTGAGGTTCCCCCCCCATTTCGAGTATTCCAAATAGCAATATGGATACTATAAGCACATGCAGAAATACAAACATTTCCTAAATTTCAGATGAGTTTCCTGCATTCCAGGGGGTTCGACAACCTATTTCTTCATAGGTTAAATTGGGTTTGGTGCTTTTTCTCTGCATGTCATTCCTTGAACAGCTTCCTGTCCAAAGACAAGGCTTGCTTTCATTGCTCTGTTCATTTGTACATTTGACTAGTGTTGTGTGGAGGGAAATGCAGCCCCTGGGCTGAAAAATGTCCTCCTCCTTATTTGTTGGTTAAGGGATTAGTTTATTTTGCCCTTTGTGAGAGATAAATAAACTGGTTCCTTTGACTTAAGATCTTCCTTAACTTCCCATGTTAATCATAATACAATGCAATGCAATGCAATTACAATACAAATACCTTTATTGGCATTTCAAGTTAAGAGATTTCAAAATGGCATGAGATACAATGTCTTTCTTCTTCCTGTTTCCGAGAGATTTGAATGGGGATATCCTTTCGATTCTTCAATAATAAGAGGCTGTGGGGTGAGGGAGGCCAGGGCCACATCCACACCATTTCAACCCCTATGAAGCCGCTTTGAACACTCATGGCTTCTTGCCCCAAAGAATCTGGTAGCTATAGTTTGAAAAGGGTGCAGAGAGTTGTTAGGACACACACACACACGGTCCCCTCCCAGAACTACAATTCCCAGAGTTCCCTGCCAAGAAGGGAACCCTACTCCTACTCCTGACGCTAACCCTAACCCCTAACCCTCAACTAGAGCTACAATTCCCAGAGTTCCCTGACAAGAAGGGAACCCTACCCCTACCCCTGACGCTAACTCTAACCCTAATCCTCAACCCTCAACTAGAGCTACAATTCCCAGAGTTCCCTGGCAAGAAGGGAACCCTAACCCTAACCCTAACCCACCCTGATACTAACCCTAACCCTAACTCTAACCCCAATGCTAACACTTAGCCCTTAACTAAAGCTACAATTCCCAGAGTTCCCTGAAAAGGAAACCCTGCCCCTGCCCCAACCCCAACACTAACCCTACCGTAACTCTAACCTTAACTGTAATCCTAACCCTAATCCTTAACCATCCTAACAACCCTCCGTTCCCTTAACCACCTACAGTTCCCAGAATTCCTGAGGGGAAGCCATTCCTGTTCAAAGCGTCTTCATAGCACTTCCAATGGATGGTGCGCCTAATGTGGCCTAATGTTTCCTCCCTCATTTTCTTCTCTCTCCCCACTGCCCCATCATTTGTAATGCAGCAGATGTCCGCCTGGCAGTCTCTCTTCAAGGCTCCTTCTCTCAGGTGTGGCCGCAGCCTTGTCCATTGCTTGCTCCCAGTATTTCACGTTCATTTCTCCGATGGAAATAGGGACGCCCTGTGGTTCTCTTCATGACTTTGAAGGCTGGACTTGGGGAAAACCTCACCGGCTCCACGCATCCCTGTAAGGCAGAGGCAAACAAGTGAGTGGGATGGCCACCATCCGACAGGATCCCCCTCAGATTCCTCCTCTGTTTGGCTGCCGGGTAACAAACAAGGCTTCCAAGCCAGTTTGCATCCATCTCAGCCAGCATAGCCTCGCGGCATCCGCTAGCCTGAATGCTAACTCATCTGTCAACCATCCACCAGCTGCAGCCTTGCCAGGTCCCATTGCCAGACATCAACCTGCTTCAGGGCTTTAATATCAGTAGCCTTCAAGTAGCGATCCCACCAGCAAGTAAACTGTACTTGCCTTCTCCTTGCTCCACAGCATCCAAGCACCTGGCGATTGCCTCCTTCTGCTTCCCAGCTTGCTGCCACGGGGCTGGAGACCACCAGGGCTGTGTGCCTCAGAGCTTCACTGAGCTACTCTGGGGAGGGCAACTGCTGAGGCTTGCGCCTTGGCCCACATTTATACCTGCTCAGCTGCCAAATGTTTTTGTCACATCACAGTCAACCCACAGACAATGGCAGCAGCTGGGGAGGCATTACCACCACCCCCTCAGCCCTCACAATGGTGAGTGCAGCTCAGCAGCCAAAACACACCCCACACCCAAGTTGGGCCAATATCTGTGAAGGCCACACCGGAAACCCAAGGGGGCAGGAGGGCGCCATTTTTCAGCCCAGTGGTTGCATTTCCCTCCACACAACACTAGTCAAAAGCACAAATGAACAGAGCAATGAAAGCAAGCCTTATCTTTGCACAGGAAGCTCTTCAACGAATGACATGAAGAGAGAAAGTTAGCATCTCAGGAAAGAAAAACACTTTTTCAGCAATCAATCAATCAATCAATCAATCATTTATTGTATTTGACTAAAAGCCATTACAAATCCAGTTACAAAAGCACCAAACCCAATGACCCAAACTATAGCTCCCAAATTCTTTGGGGGAAGAAGCCAGGTGGATGCCATGTGAACTCAGTGATGTGTCAAGTGATGGCTACATACTACCTCCAGGTTCAAAGGTGGCATATTTCTCTATATCAGTTTCTGAGAATCACCGGGGCTGTTGTGGTCAGATTCTGCTTGCAGTTTTTGCACAGGCATCTGTGAGAATGAGATGCTGAACTTGGGCCACGGGCCTGATCCAGGCAGCTTTTGTAATACTTTCAATGTAGCACTCCAAGAAATGCTGCAAGTTTCAAAAAGTCATATAAAGCACTCCAAAATCAGAAATTTTGAAACCATTCCTACTGTGGCATTTTACTTTTTTCTCTGCATCTCTTATCTGAACTATGTACTGGCAGTTTCTTTGAGTATCTTTTTTCCAATTTATTTTTATTTGTAACCAAACAACAAAAACATTCCAAGTTCTCAGTTTCCCTGACTTAAGGGTCTACTCCTCAGCCCTGCCTACCAAGCACTCACTGGCTGATGTGCCTTTCCACTGTAGTGAGATCAGAAGAGGACCGTTTCATTGGCAGAAGCCTAAGCAACCTCGAGCTTGCTATCAGGGCCGGCTCTAGGGGTAGGCTGGGTGGCGCGCGGCGCCGTGTGGCGGAGCCATGCTGCGCCCTGTGCCCGCCCACCAGCCGTGGCAAGAAACGGGGCGGAGTGGGGGCGCAGGAGTGATCTCCGCCCTGCTTGAGACAGCCCTGCTTGCTATTCAGACACAAGGATTTTGTTTTAGTCATTTATTCTTATTTTTAATTACTTGGCACCACAGGCAGCTCTCTTCAAAAATGGCAAAGGCTACAATCCCACCAACATGGGAGGAAGGCCCACTGAATTCAGTAGAACTTCATTCCAAGTAGACATGGGTGCAAGGATCTCTCCTTCCTTCTGCAACATAAAGGTTGGGCTTGTACCCCAATAAATTCTCTTTATGCTGTAGTTCAGCAAAACTATGCAAATCCTGCTACTTTCCAACCAAACTACAACTGAAATACGGCTTCCCTGCTCTCTAGTAAATACATTTCAAGAAAAGAAGAGCATGATCATGATTATTTTCAACTGAGTATTTCACATCAGGCAAAGCTGAATTGTGCCTTTGTATCTGTGCTTCATACATAGATTTTTATTTTTTTTTATTTTTTTAGGCAGTGGCATACGGCTACAAGCTACAAATATTTATGATAAATTATTTCAAGTCTGCCTTTACATAGAGTTCATGCAGCTGCCCATGTCAGGAGATTCTTGTGCCACATAAAGAAAACAGTGTTGAGATTTCAAGCTTTAGGTTTTATTAGGTCCCAACAAGCCCTGTTGAAAAACGTGATATAGTATGTTTTCTGTACTCCTTCCTGTTTGCCTCTTGTCACGTTTCTCTGCCTGGCTGGGACAAAAAGAGCAACCCAGAACCTTGGAACAAGCTGGGACCCAATGACCAGTACAGGGTACAAAATACTTAACTAGGGTTATGATGCTCATTATCCTATAGGCCAGGGATGGGGAGCCTGGTGTCCAGCAGAGATTGTTGAGACTCCAACTTCCACCAGCCCCATCCCTGACGTCTATGGATGAAGAGCTAACAACAACAACAATAATTATTATTATTTTTGGAAGGCCTGGGTACAGTATGTGGTCACAGCATTTTGGGGTTGGATTAGATGACCCTTGGGTACCTTCACTCTCCTGTGATGTCACAAACAAACATAACAGCTAAGTGGAAAGAGGCAGTTTTTTATTCTAGAATTTCAAACACAGAAGGGCAGGAGGGGGACATTTTTCAGCCCGGGGGCTGCATTTCCCTCCACACAACACTAGTCAAATGTACAAATGAACAGAGCAATGAAAGCAAGCCTTGTCTTTGTACAGGAAGCTGTTCAAGGAATGACATGCAGAGAAAAAGCACCAAACCCAATTTAACCTATGAAGAAATAGGTTGTCGAACCCCCTGGAATGCAGGAAACTCATCTGAAATTTAGGAAATGTTTGTATTTCTGCATGTGTTTATAGTATCCATATTGCTATTTGGAATACTCGAAATGGGGGGGGACCTCAGCTGCACACCCACTTCCTTTCACTTTGGGGGGGGGTCTCCCTCCCCCACCTGCCCAGCAACTTCCCTGCCTGCTATCTGCCCCTCCATCATCCCCCTAGCATTGCATCCTCCTGCCAGCCCCCCCCCCAAAGCCTGCTGTGCCCCAAGGCGTTTTGCACTCACCTGAACCCTTGCAGGGAAAGGGGCAGGGCACAATGGGAAGGGGCGGGGTGACTGGGCTGCTTAAACCACACCCCTTTTCCAATGGAAGTGGCATGGGGGGGGTCCTATGAGAGAGAACAACAGCAGAACAGAACAAAGAAGATGGAAGTGGCACACAGTTCCTTCTGTTCCCACGCTTACAAAGAATGGAATGTCAACACACAGAGCATGTGATCCCGTAGTCACACACACTCTGCATCACGGGAGAGAATGAAACTCTCTTCTCTGCTTCTCTTGAACTCTTTGACTTTAATTCTTCAGTGGTGTCCAAACATTTTTCAAAGAGGACCAGATTTGATGAAATAAAGGTGAGGGCTGACTAAAGGGCCAACCAAAGTTGTTAACCTTTTTTTAGGATTGAAGTTGTTGAGTTTTTTTAAAAAAGAATTTTACCCCTGGAAATGAACTGCCATAGGGGCCGTATTAAACAAACCTGTGCAAAAACTGCAAGCTTGTAAAAGTCCGCGTTCACCACATAGAACTGGAAGAGGGAAACACAGCTCTTAGGATGACAAGCGTTATCTCCTGCTTGGCCTGATACTATGCAATATACTTGGGGCTACCTATGAAGGTGATTTGGAAACTACAACTAATCCAGAATGTGGCAGCTGGACTGGTGACTGGGAGTGGCCACCAGGACCATATAGCCAGGGGCGTATGAAGAGGGGCGTGATAGGGGTGCCCCGCTCCCACGGGCAGCATGCCACGCCCCCAGAATGTGCGCCACGCCCCCATGGGTGGCGCGTCATGCCCCCAGAATGCATGTCACGCCCCCATGGGCAGTGCACCACGCCCCCAGAATGCACGTCAGCCCCACCCCCTGCCTGCTGTCCGCCGCTGCATATAGCAATAGTCCTAACGGCTCCCAGTATGTTGCCAAGCACAATTCAAAGTGTTGGTGCTGACCTTTAAAGCCCTAAATGGCCTCTGCCCAGTATACCTGAAGGAGCGTCTCCACTCCTATCGTTCAACCCGGACATTGAGGTCCAGCTCTGAGGGCCTTCTGGCAGTTCCCTCACTGTGAGAAGTGAGGTTACAGGGAATCAGGCAGAGGGCCTCTTCAGTGGCGGCGCCCTCCCTGTGGAACACCCCCCCCCCATCAGATGTTATTGAGATAAAGAACTACAGAACTTTTAGAAGATACCTGAAGGCAGCCTGTATCAGGAAGTTTTTTGTTTATTTTTTATTTTTTGCTGGAAGCGGCCATAGTAGCTGGGAATAAGTAATAAAATGTTATTATTATTTAACTAAGAGAAAAGTTATGAACTAAGTGCACGAACAAGATGTAGCGTGTGCACCATTTCATGTTTTACTGGAAAACCTTAGGTCACTGTTAACTGGTAGGCAGGGCCTTGGGGGGAAATTCCCCCTTTAATCCGATGACTTCAGCACTGCCACTACAGAGTGACAGTGTCATCATAATTTCACCATGGCAACCAGTTGCTTCATTTCCACTTCTTTGAAAGGCAGGTTATTGAGTACTTTATTTATTTATTTATATAATATTTATTAAGTTTTCCATTTTAATAATAAAAAACAACATTAAAAATTCCAAATTACAATACAATCAAAGCCAAATATAAATGCCAAATTATATATCTTTGGGTGGCTTCCTAAGCTCTGAATTTCGTGGAGTGCTAATAATCCAATATCACATTGCATTTCTTAATTAGTCAATAAACCATTCCAATGTTAACCCTTCACTTCATTTTCACTTATGTTTACAACCACTGGTCTGTTCAAACGTTCGTCTTCATAGTTCTGTTTGAAATATTTCCCCCTGTTGTCTACATTCCAGCAATTCCATTTTTGATTTCTGCCAACAGGAGCCATAATACACCACAGCCCCAGACAAAAAGACACCATTAGCTTTGGGCAGCCATCCAGAACTCCCCTCCGTAGTATTGTGCCATCTCCCAATGTACGGGTACCTCTGCAAAACAAAGTAGCTCCAGTCCAGAATTTTTTCCTTCCTTCCACTGAGGAGACAGCAGCAGTATTCTTTCAAACCCACTTGCGTATTTCAAACCATTACCTTTCAGGGGAGGTTTACCTGGTAAAACTGCAAATACATATATATATCAAAAGAGAATAAAAAAGGTCCACCTCCCCCTGGGCCTATACAATTAATCCATCAATTAATTCAATGAGTGGGTCAGTCCTTTGTACTGTTGTTTCTGCTCCTCAGCCATATTTAGTTTCATTTTCTACATACAGAGATATTTTAACTGTGTCATAAAAAAAAGGTAAAGGACCCGTGACAGTTAAGTCCAGTCGCAGATGACTCTGGGGTTGCGGCACTCATCTCACTTCACAGGCTGTTGGAGCCAGCATTTGTCCACAGACAGTTTTTCTGGGTCATTTGACCAGCATGACTAAGCAACTTCTGGCACATTGGAACACCAAAACCAGAGCAGCGCATGGAAACGCTGTTTACCTTCCCACTGGAGCAGCACCTATTTATCTACTTGCACTTTTTGGCATGCTTTCAAACTGCTAGGTTGGCAGGAGCTGGGACTGAGCAACGGGAGCTCAAACTGTCATGGGGATTCAAACCGACGACCTTCTGATTGGCAAGCCCAAGAGGCTCAGTGGTTTAGACCACAGCACCACCCGCATCAGAGTCCACCATTAATCCCAGGCAGATATCCAAAACTGTCTTGGCCTCCTTCCAGCTGTTAATGAGATGATTCCTCCACACTGAAACAATAGCTCCATCAGGAATTCCTTTCATCTTTCCCTTAATGATCATTTCCAGAATCATAGTCAAAATTTCACACAGCCCATTTCGTAATTAAGATAGTGTACACTTATGTATTTCAAGCCTTTGTGTTTTGGTCCCGACAAAAGTCTTTCCCCAGATCAAATGCTTCTCAGTGGCTGATTAAATTAGCAAGTTATCTTATCTCCACTGATTCAGAGCATGCCTGTTAGTTAAGTCCGAATTTTTATCTTAAAAAACAGGTGTCCTTTGCTCATGCTGCTGGCTTTGGAGAGTTGCCACAACCGTGCGGCTTACACCCAGCACCCCCTGCCTCCTCTTCTTTCTGAAAGGGCAGCAGGTATCAGACGATCTACAGGTGGAGTGCTCCCCCCAACCCTGGGAGGGTTGGGAGGATAATTACTCCCATATTATCCTCAATTACCAGCATGGAAGGGCACTGGTGTAATTGGCACAGCCAATCATCATGGCAGACAAACAGGAAGTGTGAGATAATTGAGTATTTAAACATTGAAGCCCAAACAAAGCGTTTGTTTTCCTTTAGGTCTCAGTCGTTTGAGAGCTATAGATCACATAATGGTGAAAGAACATTTTGTGAAAGCCTAGAATACTACTACTACTACTACTACTACTACTACTACTACTACTACTAATTTATTATTTATATCCAGCTCATCTGAAGTGCTCCGTTTTAGGTTTTTATTTCAGTGGACTCAATCAAGGCTTTATTCTTTTCTGGATCGCATTGAAAGCTTTTGAACTCCCAGAACAAGCACTTAAACCTTTTAGCAGCTCGTTGTACCCAAACTGTGACGTATGGCAAGACCAGACACCTTGTTTTCATTATTTATCCATACTCAACTACACCTCTCTCCCCCTAAAAATCAGCTGCTGGGGCTGAGAGCAAGACACAAGGATGTATTATCAGAGCTGAACTGCAAAAAAACAAAAACAAAAAAAACACACACACACCAAACTTACTAAGTGCCTAGGAGACCTAAACAGGCAGTTAATATTATGATTCTTCTGCCTCGCATACACTGAAATGAAACCCCTTTGCTTCAATGAAAGGAAAGGGTCTCTCTAATCATTCAGCTTTAATGGGCTTAAAAGAAATTTTGCAGGAAGAATCACGAGTCAATGGCAGAAACTCAGGGCTCTATCATGCTTATTCAGTCAGAGTTTAGAAGATTGAACTGGAGAGGAGAGTGAAGAATCATAGAAGGTACCCAAGGGTCATCTAGTCAACCCCAAAATGCTGTGACCACATACTGTACCCAGGCCTTCCAAAGCGGAATCTTATTATTTGTCCCAACAAATATTATTATTATTATTATTATTATTATTATTATTAGCCCTTCATCCGCAGATGTCAGGGATGGGGCTGGTGGAAGTTGGAGTCTCAACAATCTCTACTGGACACCAGGCACCCCATCCTTGGCCTATAGGATAGCCAGCATCATAACCATACTTAAGTATTTTGTACCATACCCTGTACTGGTCATTGGGTCCCATATGTGCTTTTGGCTAGTGTTGTGTGGAGGGAAATGCAACCACTGGGCTGAAAAATGGCCCCCTCCTGCCCCCTTGGGTTTCCAGTGTGGCCTTCGCTGATATTGGCCCAACTTGGGTGTGGGTGTGTTTTGGCTGCTGAGCTGCGCTCACTATTGTGAGGGCTGAAGGGGTGGTGGTGATGCCTCCCCAGCTGCTGCCATTGTCTGTGGGTTGACTGTGATGTGACAAAAACATTTGGCAGCTGAGCAGGTATAAATGTGGGCCAAGGCGCAAGCCTCAGCAGTTGCCCTCCCCAGAGCAGCTCAGTGAAGCTCCGAGGCACATAGCCCTGGTGGTCTCCTGCTCCGTGGCGGCAAGCTGGCAAGCGGAAGGAGGCAATCACCCGGTGCTTGGATGCTGTGGAGCAAGGAGAAGGCAAGTACAGTTTACTTGCTGGTGGGATCGCTACTTGAAGGCGACTGATATTAAAGCCCTGAAGCAGGTTGATGTCTGGCAATGAAACTGGCAAGGCTGCAGCTGGTGGATGGTTGACGGAAGAGTTTGCATTCAGGCTAGCGGATGCCGCGAGGCTATGCTGGCTGAGATGGATGCAAACTGGCTTGGAAGCCTTGTTTGTTAACAGGCAGCCAAACAGAGGAGGAATCTGAGGGGGATCCTTTCGGATGGTGGCCATCTGACTCACCTGTTTGCCTTTGCCTTACAGGGATGCGTGGAGCCGGTGAGGTTTTCCCCAAGTCCAACCTTCAAAGTCATGAAGAGAACCACAGGATGTCCCTATTTACATGGGAGAAATGAACGTGAAATACTGGCAGCAAGCAATGGACAAGGCTGCGGCCACACCTGAGAGAAGGAGCCTTGAAGGGAGACTGCAGGCGGACCTCTGCTGCATTACAAATGATGGGGCAGTGGGGAGAGAAAAGAAAATGAGGGAGGAAACATTAGGCCACATTAGGCGCACCATCCATTGGAAGTGCTATGAAGACTCTTTGAACAGGAATGGCTTCCCCTCAGGGATTCTGGGAGCTGTAGGTGGTTAAGGGGACGGAGGGTTTTTAGGATGGTTAAGGATTAGAGTTAGGTTTAGAGTTAGGGTTGGGGATGGGGTAGGGCTAGGGATAAGGGGTAGTGTTCCCTTCTTATCAGGGAACTCTGGGAATTGTAGCTCTAGTTAAGGGACGGGGGTAGGGTTAGACATAGCGTCAGGGTTAGGGTTCCCTTCTTGCCAGGGAACTCTGGGAATTGTAGCTCTAGTTAAGGGACGGGTGTAGGGTTAGACATAGCGTTAGGGTTCCCTTCTTGCCAGGGAACTCTGGGAATGGTAGCTCTAGTTGAGGGTTAGGGGTTAGGGTTCGCGTCAGGGGTAGGGGTAGGGTTCTCTTTTGGCAGGGAACTCTGGGAATGGTAGCTCTAGTTGAGTGTTAGGGGTTAGGGTTAGGGTCAGGGGTAGGGGTAGGGTTCCCTTTTGGCAGGGAACTTTGGGAGGGGACCAGAGGGGGTGTCTCCTAACAACTCTCTGCACCCTTTTCAAACTATAGCTACCAGATTGTTTGGGGTAAGAAGCCATGAGTGTTCAAAGTGGCTTCATAGGGGTTCAAATGGTGTGGATGTGGCCCTGGCCTCCCTCACCCCACAGCCTCTTATTATTGACGATTTGAAATGATTTCCCCATTCAAATCTCCCGGAAACAGGAAACAGGAAGAAAGTGCCATGTTGAAGTGTTTTAACTTGAAATCCCAATAAAGATTATTGTATTTTATTGTATTTTATTGTATTGTATTGTATTGTATCGGGGGTCTTGGTGGGTGCTAAGGAGGGTTTCCTGTGGTTACCATGGAGCCCACCTGCCACACATGTCACTGATGGATTTAAACCATATATCCGGACTCACAACTTCTAGCCCTGAGCAACAATAAACAGATGAAGTTCAGAGGGTTTGAAGTAATTCTTATTCTTTTTTTATTAAACTAAACATATATAACTGTAATATACAGACTGTGTGAGTTTCAGTCATCTAACGTAAGTAAGAACGCATCTTTACCTCAGAACACACTCTCCAGAACTGACAGTTAGGAATAACAGTTACCAAGGAAGACTCCTCCCCTCTCTCTCTTCACTGTTCAAGGAATGACATGCAGAGAGAAAGTTAGCATCTCAGGAAAAAAGCACTTTTTCATCATTCGATCGATTAATCAATCAATCAATCACTAAAAGTCATTGGTGTGGATGTGGCCCTAGCCTCCCTCACCCCACGGCCTCTTATTATTGAAGATTCGAAAGGATTTTCCCATTCAAATCTCTTGGAAACAGGAAACAGGAAGAAAGACATTGTATCTCATGCCATTTTGAAGTCTCTTGACTTGAAATCCCAATAAAGATTATTGTATTGTATTGTATTGTATTGTAATCGTATCGTATCGTATCGTGATTAACTTGGGAAGTGGAATGGTAAAATGTTAATGAGCTGAACACGATACTTCTGTCAACTGGCATGCCCATTCTTGTGGGCGTTGAAGGAGGGAATTGCGGCTGGATATGCTACTTTATAAGACGTGTTTTTCCTGATGAAGATGTGCCTGTTCTTGCGTTACCCCACTTGCAAGTGTGTATAATAAAAAAGTTTCCTAATGGACCCATTTTGTCCACATCACGTTATTTAAAAGGTTCCAGAGACCTTAAGTAAAAGGACATTTTGAAATGTCTTAACTTGAAATGGCAACAAAGGCATTTGTATTGTCTTGTATTGTATTGTATTGTCTTGTCTTGTGATTAACATGGGAAGTGGAATGGAAAAATGTTAATGAGGCGAATGCAATACTTCTGTCAATGGGCACACTCCTTACTGTGGGCGTTGAAGGAGGGACATGCGGCCGGAGAAAGCTACCTTATAAGATGTGTTTTCCTGATGAAGATGTGGCTGATCTTGTGTTACCCCACTTGCAAGTGTGTATAATAAAAAGGTTTCCTAATTGACCCATTTTGTCCACATCACTTTATTTCAAAGGATCCAGAGACCTTAAGTAAAAGGAACCAGTTTATTAATCACTCACAAAAGGCAAAATAAAGAAATAATACCAACCCATCAACTTCCAAAACAAACGGTTTTGCAGCACTATAAAAAGTAACAGATTTGGGGGAAACTTTTTAAAAATCGGAACGGTCAGGGGGTCTTGGTGGGTGATAAGGGTTTCTGAGGTTACCATGGTGCCCACATGCCACACGTATCACTGATGGACAACTGCCCCAGTGATTCTCAGGAACTGATATACAGAAATATGCCACCTTTGAACCTGGAGGTAGTATGTAGCCATCACTTGACACATCACTGAGTTCACATGGCATCCACCTGGCTTCTTCCGCCAAAGAATCTGGGAGCTATAGTTTGGGTCATTGGGTTTGGTGCTTTTGTAACTGGATTTGTAATGGCTTTTAGTCAAATACAATAAATGATTGATTGCTGAAAAAGTGTTTTTCTTTCCTGAGATGCTAACTTTCTCTCTGCATGTCATTCTGCTTGCCAGCTTGCTGTCATGGGGCAGGAGACCACCAGGGCTGAGTGCCACTGAGCTGCCCATATCTCTCTGGGGAGGGCAACTGCCGAGGCTTGCGCCTTGGCCCACATTTATAACCGCTCAGCTGCCAAATATTTTTGTCACATCATAGTCAACCCACAGACAATGGCAGCAGCTGGGGAGACATCACCATCACCCCCTCAGAAGGGCCAATATCTGTGAAGGCCACACCGGAAACCAAGGGGGCAGGAGGGGGACATTTTTCAGCCTAGTGGTTGCATTTGCCTCCACACAACACTAGTTAAATGCTCAAATGAACAGAACATTGAAAAAGCCTTATCTTTGCACAGGAAGCTGTTCAAGGAATGACACACAGAGAGAAAGTTAGCATCTCAGGAAAAAAGCACTTTTTCATCATTTGATCAATCAATCAATCACTAAAAGTCATTGGTGTGGATGTGGCCCTGGCCTCCCTCACCCCACGGCCTCTTATTATTGAAGATTCGAAAGGATTTCCCCATTCAAATCTCTCGGAAACAGGAAACAGTAAGAAAGACATTTTATCTCATGCCATTTGGAAGTGTCTTAACTTGAAATGCCAATAAAGATTATTGTATTGTATTGTATTGTATTGTATTGTATTGTATTGTATTGTATTGTATCGTATTGCGATTAACATGGGAAGTGGAATGGTAAAATGTTAATGAGCTGAACACGATACTTCTGTCAACTGGAACGCCCCTTCTTGTGGGCATTGAAGGAGGGACATGTGGCCGGATATGCTACTTTATAAGATGTGTTTTTCCTGATGAAGATGTGCCTGTTCTTTTGTTACCCCACATGCAAGTGTGTATAATAAAAAAGTCTCCTAATTGACCCATTTTGTCCACATCACTTTATTTCAAAGGATCCAGAGACCTTAAGTAAAAGGAACCAGTTTATTAATCACTCCCATAGGGCAAAATAAAGAAATAATACCAACCCATCAACTGCCAAAACAAACAGTTTTGCAGCACTGTAAAAAGTAACAGATTTTGGGGAAACTTTTTAAAAATTGGAGGTCAGGGGGTCTTGGTGGGTGCTAAGGAGGGTTTCCTGTGGTTACCATGGAGCCCACCTGCCACACGTGTCACTGATGGATTTAAACCATATATCCGGACTCACAACTTCTAGCCCTGAGCACCAATAATCAGATGAAGTTCAGCTTCAGAACGCATCTTTACCTCAGAACACACTCTCCAGAACTGACAGTTAGGAATAACAGTTACCAAGGAAGACTCCTCCCCTCTCTCTCTTCACTGAGTCAGGAGATTGACAGAAGAGGGAGGGATGAAAATATTAACAGTCCCAAGGCGGGGTGTGTGGCTCCTCAGTCATAATTTCTTTATTAATAAATGCACACACCCCGAAGATGAAAGACTTTGTATCTCATGCCATTTTGAAAAGTCTTAACTTGAAATGCCAATGAAGAGTATTGTCTTGTCTTGTCTTTTATTATCGTATCGTATCGTATCGTATCGTATCGTGATTAACATGGGAAGTGGAGGGTCAGGGAGCCTTGGTGGGTGCTAAGGAAGGTTTCTGAGGTTATCATGGAGCCCACATGCCACATGTGTCACAAGGGGGGGGCTCCTCAGTCACCATCTCTTTATTAATAACCCCCCCCCGAGAGCTAGTTTCCCACAGCCTGTCTCTGTATGGTCTCCTGTGATTTCACAAACAGACATAGCAGCTGAGGGGAAAGAGGCAATTTTTCAAACACAGGGGGGCAGGAGGGGACATATTTCAGCCCAGTGGTTGCATTTCCCTCCACACAACACTAGTCAAACGTGCAAATGAACAGAGCAATGAAAGCAAGCCTTATCTTTGTACAGGAAGCTGTTCAAGGAATGACATGCAGAGAAAAAGCACCAAATGCAATTAAACCTATTAAGAAATAGGTTGTCGAATCCCTTGGAATGCAGGAAACTCATCTGAAATTTAGGAAATGTTTGTATTTCTGCATGTGTTTATAGTATCCATATTGCTATTCGGAATACTTGAAATGGGGGGGGGAACCTCAGCTGCACACCCACCTCCTTTCACTTTTTTTGGGGGGGGTCTCCCTCCCCCACCTGCCCAGCAGCTTACCTGCCTGCTATCTCCCCCTCCATCATCCCCTGTCATTGCATCCCCCCAGCCCCCCCCCAAAAAAACTTGCTGTGCCCCAAGGTGTTTTGCATTCACCTGAACCCTTGCAGGGAAAGGGGCAGGGCACAATGGGAAGGGGTGGGGTGACCGGGCTGCTTAAACTACACCACTTTTCCAACAGAAGCTGCATGGGGGGATCAGTATCCAGCACTCCCTTCTCTTCTCCTCTGAACTCTTTGACTTTACCCCTTCAGTGTTGTCGCAACATTTTCCAAAGAGGGCAAGATTTGATGAAGTGAATGGCTCTGAGTGCTGGGGCAGGGCACAAAATCCATTTCGGGGGCCTAATCCGGCCCGATGGAAGGTTCAATCCATCCCCTGTGGCAGTTTATTTAACCTCAATCCTTAAAAAGCTCAACAACTTTGGAGTAAAATCATAAAAAAGATCAACATCCTCAATCCTAAAAAAAAAAAGGTTAACAACTTTGGTTGGCCGTTGTTTGGTCAGCCCTTCACTTCATCAAATCTGGCCCTCTTTGAAAAAAGTTTGCATACCACTGGATGAACTGCCTTGGCCCCTTCCAATGCTACAATTCTGTGATACTTAGCTCCACAGTAACGTATCACAGGGCTTTTAGTGTAGCCTCTTGTTCTGTGGAACAGAATTCCTGTCAAGATATGACAGATATCCCCTATCTGCACTTTCTGGAAACAACATTTCTGTTCTGATGGGGTTTCCTAACTTGATGAATTGGTCTCTGGCATGGGTGTCACCTTTGTATTGCTTTTAAAAATATATATCTGCTGTTTTCTGAGCTGCTTTTAACTGTTTTTTATTGTATCTCTCATATTGTATGTGTGGAATGTGATGAACGAGTGAATGAACGAACGAATGAATGAATATACTGTATAACAGCTGAAAAGCAGGCCCAACTTAGAACACACTGCTTTCACTCCTAATCCTATGGAGTCTGTAGATTCCAGATAATCTTTAAATGATGATGACACCCACCCCATACATTTAAAGCACATACCGGTAGCCTCTCCCCAATAATCTTGGGAACTGTAGTTTCCTCCTTACAAAGCTGCAATTCCCAGTACCCTTAACAATTTACAGTTCCCAGCATTCTTTGCGGGAAGCAATGTGCTTTAAAAGTTTGGTTTGGTTGTGATCAATATCTCATTGGGAAATACATTCCCAATTAGCTAAAAAGTTAATACCACACCTAGATCAATTAAAGTATGTTTCATATTCCAGGTGGATCACCACTGTTAATAACCCCCCCTTTTTTTTAAAAAAAAATGATACCGTGATTTTCATAGTTCTGAGAAAGTGAAAACCATGTAATTCAAAGCTAGATTAGTTCATTTTGTGCAATAGGATTGTGGGGTTTATCAGCCCCTCACATTTGCAGTCACAAACAAATTGGTAAAGGTGGAGAGACACAAAAAGTGAAAGAGAGAATTTTCAGGGCTTGCATTTGCCTTCTGTGGCAGCCGTCAGCATAAATTTTAATATATAAGGATTCAGTCTTGCTCGGGCGTTGGGTCCTGCCCCACTTTCTGGGTGCCCGGTGTGCGCTGTCATGCACAGGGTGCATGTGTGACATCCCACAGGAGGAGGCCCGTTGCAGCCTCTGCAAGGCCCGATGGGGCCTGTTGTGGCCACAGGAAGGCCCAGCAGGGCCTGTCAGGCCTTCCTGTGGCCTTATCAGCTCTTCCCACAGCCTCAATGGGCCTTCCCACAGCTGTGATGGGTGCCTTTGGGCCTTCCAGAAGCCACAACTGGCCTCCATAAGTTAAGAAGGCATGTGGTGTTGGGGGGAATAGTAGTGGCACACAGAGCCACTCCAGGGCCCCCTGGAGTTGGCTGCCCCTCTCAGCTGGGCAGCATGCCTGGCTGGGCTATGCACAGTGTGCTCCCTCAGGGGCACGCTTCGTGGAAGCATATGTTCTGTGGCTGGGCATGCTGATGTCGTGCACATATGCCCCCATGGCATATGTGGCCCGGGCACAAAAAATTGTGGGTGCCCTGCTGTGACAAAAGTCCTCTACTTTCCGTCTTTATTGTACAACCTACTTCTCAGATTGTGCAAGGCTTTAATGGGGATGTCCTGAGGTAAAGTTCACCTCCCACTATCCCAGTTATTCTCCTTACAACACTTGGGGTTTAGAGATAAAATGAAAGTACTCTTCCAGCCCAAAACGTAGCCCGGTATCTTTTTAAGCTCTGAGGTGGATATGAGACTATTCCTAGTGTACACACCAGTAAGGGGTTCTCCTCTCTTGAGCTTTCCCCACTGCAAAGCTTTCCTCCCTCCTGAGGAAACTCTGTGTCACCCTTGAACCAGTCTCCCTCTTCCTCCTCCTCTCGGTGCACCCAAGGGACAACAACCTATCCTTCCTGCCTTAGATAAGGGGTTTTGTCCTTTTAATGAGTATCCCCACCAGATGAGCACTGGATACCTCTGCTGGAAAGGTCACACAGACGATAGTACGGATGGAACTTTAATTTAACATTTAATGTCTTATGTACTTAACGGTTGCATTCAAGGTTCATGTGTACAAGCATGTGGTTTCAATGGAACTTTTCTTGTTAAACATATAATTTCAAACCTCACCCGTTCCTCACCTAACACTACTCTATAAACCTATTTCACCATCACCTAAGCTCACACTTTCCTGCTTCATCTCCCTCTCTCTATCTCCCTCTATCTCCCAACTGTCATAACCGCTCTTTTCTCCTCATAGAATGTTCATAACCCCGCCCCCACAAGCATGTGATGCAACTCAGGGCAGGAGATGCATTAACCCTTATACATCCAGGCTGTGACCAAATATATCATCCTAGGGTTATTTCGTTACACCTGCCCCTTCATGGGGAATGTTGTGGGGGTTACAGCATCCACAAACCTACACACTTAGTTTCTATGCAGTCTTGGAAATTATTTGATTAGTCATATCTTGAGTGATTTATTAGGGGATAATGTAATGTGAGCAAATGGGTTCTCCCAAATAAAACAAGGCAGGCTTTAATGGTCTGGAGAAAGAGTTGGGGTGTTGACCTTTCCTCTCTATCCAGGGGGTTCTTCTTCCTTCCTTGTTACAGAAGCTAAATGAGGATTTGGCTCATAGATATCTGTGCATTTATCATCCCCCAATTAGGTGCGACTTTAGTTTGGATGGGAAGTGGGAGATGGCTAGACTTCTTTTCCACAGTGCTTTCATTAGGGATGCAGGAGGAATCTGTTTTAAATTGATTTATACATGGAATACTGCAGGTTTTGGCCTTTCTGAGCTTGGCCTGTATTGGACCACCTCCTTACATCAAGTACTGGCTTGTGCCTGAAACACTCATGTTGTATTGACTGTCTTTCTTTACTAGGGTTGCCATATTTCCAGAAGTAAAATTCAGGACACAAAAGTTGTTGAGCTTTATATCCCAGACATGTCTGGGAAATTCCAGATGTATGGCAACCCTGTCTTTATGAGCCTGACTAATTATAAGCAAAAGTATGGCAATAAAATGTGCATATTATATGAAGAACAGGGTGTATAATAATATGTTGATAATGTATAATATGTATAATAGCACGTATAATAATTGTTCCTGTGGGTGTTGGGAAGGCAGTAATACAACCATTGAAAATCTAGTGCCCTCCAGATGTTATGGACTACAATAACAGCTGATGGGAGCTGTAGTCCACAATATCTGGAATGTACCAGGTTGCCCAAGGTTGCCCTAATCCATCTCCAGTTTAATTATCTCACTATCCCTATAGGGGGAACATAGAGCAAGTGGCAATGTACTTTGCATGCTTAAGCTCTCAAATTCTATCCCCAGAATTCTATCTTCACTTCAAAGATTTTTAGTTCATCTTGTAAAGACGTGAGCCTTGAAGCCAATCAGAGCACACAGTACTGAGCTAGACGGATAAATGAGCTAGATGGACTCATTACATGGCTGTTTCATGTGTTCAAGACGTACTCAATAGATCATGCTGATTGTGTGGGCAGTCAGAGCTTCTGTTCAGTGCCACTTACTCTCATGTTGAACACAGTTGATTCTAACCCATTGCCCAAGGTATCCAAGCATCCTCTTCCACCTGACTCCATAATGCCCAAAGCTACGCCAAGTCTATATCCTAGCCAAAGTCTTCTTTGACATGCTAGAAACCAAAACCTTTTCTTAACCAACATCACCAGGTATAAGGGGTGCAAGGGGTTTCATCCCCGTCAGCATTTTGAAGCAGGGGCCCCAGCCCCCAATATTGAGGGGGCCAACACCCCCAGGTGCTGGGTGCCCTCCACATGCCCCACCCAGGAGTGCCCGGGAGCTGGGAGAGGGCTGGGACAAGTGAGAGCAAAGTTTGCCCTCCACATGTCCCGCCCTTGCCCAATGCCGGGGAGAGGAGGCTGAGCCCAGAGCCCAGCTCTGAGCTCCCCATTCCACACCTGGCATGCAAGCGCTGACATCACGGTGGCCTGGCCCAGCATTTGACAGGGGCAGGACACATCATATGATTTGTCACATGATACGCCCCCCAATGTGGTGGACAAGTTGGCACCCCTGTTCCTAAGCAATTTCCTATAATGTAGTGCATTTTTGTATGGCATCTTCCCTAATATATGCATTCATATACACATTTTACTATGTGCATTTTGGCACAAGTTACTTGCTTGGAGAGCTGCACTGCAAAATTCAGAGAAGTGTAGATTTTGAAGGATGGCTTGTGTACTGGCTTGCATACTGCTCAGAAAAGTGTGCATTTGGTAGGTTTGTGCCCATTCATCTCCCATAGCAAATGATGGTGTGCACAGGTGGGGAGAATTCAGGGGCCTTGTGGGCAAGAGAATGAGGGGAATGGGAACTTTCATTGGAGAACAGCTGTTTGTCTTAGGTGTGGAGTGCAGCTGGAATGGGGCTGCCTCTCACCCACAGCACACCACATGTTCATGGGGAACCAGATACTATATCTCATTAATAGAAGACCTGATTCTGGGTCAGAAGGGAAGTTGTTAACTTGCTGCAATGATTTCACTGAATATAACCCACTGTTCCCCCCCCACCCCTGATTAAGGGAATGTGGGTGATGCTCTAAGGCTGGAAACAACTTCAGATTCATGAAGCACTTCAGATCCTCCTGCTTCTACACCAATAGTATGCTCTGAAGCAGTGCTGACTGATAAAGTAAAATGAGGGATAAAACAGACAAGAGGCAAAGAAAAACAGATTAAGCATTAATCTTATTTTAACTGTCAATAGTCTCAGTCTATGTCTGTTGCCGGCCATTTTTTTATATATCATTCTCTCATTGGAAACGAGAAATGCCAAGAGCAGCTCCTTCAGAGGTGGCACTTGTCATGTTCTCCATGAGTCACGCCTCTCACAAGAAAAGCAAATGCTAGACATGTGTGAGGGTGGAGAGGGGGAGAAAAAGGTGCAAGGCAGAAAAAAGGCATGCACTACAGAATTCAAAAAAAGGGGGGTTATAATATCCACTTTGCCTTTCCCCCTCCTATTGTATGAAGCAGAGAGCAAAGCATAACTTGCTCAACGTTTCTCAACTAATGTGAGTGACTGTTTATTTAACATGGGAGTGTGCTATACAACACAGCTAGGATTGCCACCTTTTAACTAGACAAATGGTGGTGAGGAGGCTCAGACATTAAAAACAAGCCATGATTTGCAAAGCTATGTCATGGTTTGGCATGTTGGCCAAATGAAGAGTACCTGGCAAACCATGGTTTTGTGAGTAGCTGCCAAACCAGGATCTGATATGATCTGTATGCACACCTAGGGTTTGTCACAAGAGAGACTGGACAAATAAAAGTGGAGGCAGCCTGGACAATAGTCAGGGATCATGTGGGTTGCGGTCCCACAACATCTGGAGACTAACACTGGGGAAGGCTGCTATAGTTGGGACCCTTCAGATTTTGTGGGACTCCCATCTGCTCCAGCCAGCATGGCCAATGGTCAGGGATGATGGAGCTGTGGTCCAGCAACACCAGGAAGTTACTTGCTCCTGCTATAGAGTAATGAGACTAGATACGGTAGGATAATAAGAATGAAATTGTCATGGAAACTATCATGATGGTGTGCTCCAGATCCAAATAACTGTGAAACTATTTCTGTGGATCCATTGACTTAAGTGTCTCAAACTGCAAAGTCATGTGTGGTTACATGACATTAAAAAAATTACATTGTAGGATTTTTTTTTTAAAAAAACCACCAGCTTGAATTATGGATTTTTTTGGGAATCTTCACAAAAACAGAACCCTTGGCTCTAGGATCAATGGAGGCTGGACCATTTTGGCAGATAGGGCAGTAGCCCCAGACTGCCCTCAGCCAGACTCTATCTGTGTCACCTTCTTTCTCCTTAGTGTCAAGTGTTGCTCTAGTACAGGCTTCCTCAAACTCGGCCCTCCAGATGTTTTTGGCCTACAACTCCCATGATCTCTAGCTAGCAGGAGCAGTGGCCAGGGATGATGTGAATTGTAGTCTCAAAACATCTGGAGGGCCAAGTTTGAGGAAGCCTGCTCTAGTGTAACTCAGCATGTAAGAGGCAGGGGGCAAAAATAGAATTGGTTGGCCCTGCCTGTCATGGGCTTTGCCTCCATCTATCCTGAGCTCTGACTCATTGGCCTTCCACTCAACCAGTCCCAATAGACACCAATCACTACGGCCTTGGTTCGGTAGAGTCATTGCAGCACACCTTGTATTCATGTTGGGTGGGATAGTGTTATACAGTTACACACAACCCCAATGTCCACCAGGTGGCTGCATCAGATTCCAGGGGTTCCAGGCGTTTACCCAGGGTTGTGTTTCCTTTGGGAAAGTTGAGGCACAGCACAGCTATTGTCTGAGAAATATGGTTTATTCACATATTTACAACTGGAAGTCTGCAGTGGAGAGGTGTGCAGAACATTATATCTTAAGAGTGTCTCTCATCGCCCCTCTCATACCTTCAGAAAGCTTGGGTCCAAAGAAGCAGCCATGCATGGCTCCTGGTCTCGGTGCAGCCTGCTCTAGCCAGCACCAATATGGTTCTGACCTCCAGTCCCTGCATGGTGTTCTGGCCAGCAACTCATGGAGGAATAGCCTTCCCCGCTCTTCTTCTTCCCAGCACACCTCTTACAAAAACTCAAGCCTTTTGTAAAACAACTCTTTCTCCAGTCACCTCACAGCCCTCACCTTGGCAACCCCTGTTTTGCAGAGACCTGAGAGCCTGCTCTAATATGTAAATGCTTGGCCATTCTTTCATAACAATTGCGTTCAACCAGCCTAGCCAAGCTAGTTTGCATAGGCTAAATCCAGGAATCTCCTTTGGCACAGATCAGGAGAACTGCTGCAGCCTTTATTTTTTCCCTTCAATATCTCAAATATCAGCTAGATTCTGCCATTCATTAAGTTATTGGGTTTAGTGGGGTCCTCCCCTCCCAACTTATAACAATATGTTCAAGAGTAACATGTTTGTGTTTCTCAGATAGGATTTACCTTGTGTAATATAGGACACTGAGAACCAGACCTCTTCTTGTATTGTGGGAGGGATGCATGAGAGAAGACGTGCTCTGAAATTCCATGGAGATGAAACTATGCAGTGTGTGTGTGTGTGTGTGTGTGTGTGAGAGAGAGAGAGAGAGAGAGAGAGAGAGAGATATTTTCTATCCTTGTTCTATAACCTTTTATTATTATTATTATAGTAATAATATTTACTGTTTGCTAAGTGCCTATAATTAGCTAAACATTGCTTGTCATAGTCTGCAGTTTGGATCTATTCCATTTGTACAAATGATTCCAAATATGCTCTTTCTCTCTTTTTTATTATCTTATTTTATTTTAAAAATAGCTACAGTGCTGAATATCATCAGCAAAACTGCATGCAAAAGGCAGTGGTTACATTTATTTAAAATGTCAAATTGAAAGGGGATTCTGACATCGCAGGAGTAGTTGGGTTCCCATTAATTTATTAATGGCTGCACTGCTGCTCACTCCACTCACCAATCGCTGCCACCACCCCCTCCCTGCATTAACACCCCAGAGCTTCCCCTCCCACCCCATGCAACTACGTACCAAACTCACTTTTCACCTTTCACAGCCCATTTCTGAAAATACTTATCTCTTCACTTTGCTCCCATCTTCTGACCTTGACCTCTATGCCCATGCTTCCACCTTCCATTTGTGCGACCCCATACTTGCACATAAACAACACTCATAATTTGTTGCTGATTCTATATGCATTTTATGTATATTTTAATACACATTTGATTTTATATATTCCTAGCGTTGGGATTATATTCTGCAGGCTGCTTTGGGATCCTTGGGTGGAAAGCAGTCTATAAATGAATTCAATAAAAATAAAACAATTAAGGTGTTTGGTGCCTGAGCTTGCTTATTTTATTCTTCCCTCCCCACCCTATTTCCCTTTATTGTAAAATATTTCTGCACTGCAAGCCTGATGACATGGACTCACTGTTACTTTTATTGATTTGTAAACCTCTCTGGGAGCTTTTCCATAAGAGAGATATGGTCTTGGGGGGCTTTGAAGGTACTGAGGAGGAGCTTTTGCAAGATTTGGAAGTGGACAGTTAGTCAGTGCAGGGGCTTAATGTGTGTTGTTTGGTGATCATCAGAGCAGCAACAGAGATGAATAATTCTGACAGAAGTGTGCTGAAGGGAGCAGACCAAGGTGATACCGTGAAAGACCAGTAGTCAAGGTGTGATACAACCAAGGCAGCTGCACATCATAAACAAACTTTTGCCGAAAACTTTCTTCCGTATACTGTGCCTTTTCTCTTGCTAAGAATATTGTTGCTAAGAGGATAATACCCCTATTTTAATAATTTAGTTGGTATCTGGAAATACATCTTTAGCTGATGTCGTGTAGTTGCTATCATCTCCGAAATCCAGCCTAACTCATGGTGTGCTATTGGACTAATCAGCTAAACGCACTGAAGTGACTTACAGTTGAAAGGCCTGTTTCTGTCTCAAAGGCGTTGTTTAAATCGGCAGGGGAAAAAAATCATTCCCTTTTAGTCAAGTCTTTTATTATAACATGCTGCCAGAGAAATGGAATTGCTCCCCACTGGAACCAATGTAACTTTTGTAAAAGTGGGGATGTAAGTTGAATCTGAGCAATTAAGGAAGCTTAATTTATCTTCGGCCCAGCTAACAGCCGCATCTCTGCCTAAAAGAGAAGACCGGCTAATCTTGAGTGGTTTGCTGAGTATGAAGATTCAGGGGTGGAAAAGCTGTGGGACTCCAGATGCTGCTGGACTCCAATTCCCACGAGCCTCAGCCAGCATGGCCAATGATCGGGCGAGAAGGGAGTTAATTTGCTGTACAGCAATTTCTGGAGGCTCACACATTTCACATCCCCATTTTGGAAAAACAACAACTAGATTTCTGAAGAGCATAATTCTGGGCGGGCTGGAGTTAGGGATAGCTAGACCACCTTTTGCAAAATTTCTCCAATGAAAATAGAGATGTCCTATACAACAACAACAACAACAACAACAACAACAACAACAACAACACATGAGACTCTTAATCTTAGGGTCATGAGTTTGGAAGTCATGAGTTTGAGCCCCACATTGGGCAAAAGATTCCTGCATTGCAGAGGTTGGATTAGATGACTCTCATGGCCTTTTCCAAATCCACAGTTTTTTTTTAAATTCTAATAAAATTTTTATTATTTATACCCCACCCATTAAACTGGGTTGCCCCAGCCACTCTGGGTGGCTTCCAGCATATCTAAAAAGATGATAAAACATTAAACTTTTTAAAAAAACTTCCCCATACAGAGCTGCCTTCAGGTGTCTTCTAAAGGTTGTATAGTTCCTTATCTCCTTGGCTCAGCGGTCACATAACTACATGCCCTCCAACATTTCTCCACTGAAAATAGGGGTGCCATACAATACCCTCCAACATTTCTCTGATGAAAGAGGTACATTCTCAGGAAAAGTGGGACATTCTTAGATCAAATCAGAAACTGTGATGGCTTCGGTCAACCCAGGACTGTCCCTGGAAAATAGGGACACTTGGAGGGTCTGCTTTTGAGACCCAGGCCTGTTTCAATTGGAATTCTCAGACATCCCTGGGTGGTAACTGTGCACTGCCCCTACAATGTACAGATTCTAAGGATACCTGATGAGAGCTTTAAACTGCAGGGCGGTACTTCAACATATCAGTTTCTCAGCCAGGATCTGTGTCTCACAATAAATAAATCCTCTATTCACTGTCTGCGAGAACAGTGCCATGCTCTTGATTCATTAAATGAAAAGATCCCCTGATGGTTGCAGAGCAAGTAGGACTACTTTTAATTATTTCTGCAAGCTTCATAAATTAAGCTGTCTCAAAGCGTTGCAGTGTTCTCGCTGCCCCTTAATAGGTTCCCATGTGCTACAGGTGCAAAGTATTATTCCCATTTAGCAGTTGCTTCTGACATTTCCACCTTATGAAAAGAAATTTAATTTATTGGAACGCTCCATACTACTGATTTGACTTGAGATCCTCAGTTTTGTGGAAATTTTTTAAAGGCCACAGGAACCATACATTTTTTGATAGAATGAATTATTTATATTGTTCTGTTCCATTTGGAACAGCTTTATGTGTTTTATACTTGCAGTGATTTTATCTGCTTTTATAATTGTACATTACGTTACTGGGACCTTGTGATGAGGGGTAGGTTAGAAATTTTAAAAATATAATTTTATATTTATATATAATTTTAACACAGAGACAGCCAAACATCCTATATGAATCCTTGTCTCTAATGCAGAATGGTTCTATTCACAGATTTAAAGAAAGGTTGGGAAGGGGAGCAGGATTGTCTTCTCCCCCCCATACCATTGTAGCCTTATTTGCTAATAAGGGTCCTTAAGTTGCGCCCAGGCAGGGACAGAGACAGTCAATAACGACACCGAGGGTTGAATCCAGAGAAATAGTTTAATCTCGATATCGAGAGACTCTTGGTGATCACCTTCATGACAAAAGTCAAGAAAGACAAATTTGCAAAGATTCTTATACACTTCTTGGGCTCCTTCCCCCCTCCTCAGGAATCCACTCTGTGAGTGTGCACACACAAGAGGGTCATATGTTACAAGTACATATATGGATCTTTCTGTGTCCGGTCCTTCTTGTAAACACATGCTGACTCAACAAAGCCTTCAGTAAGACTAGTTTATGCGTCAAGAGGAAATGCCTCATCCGCTGATAAGCCTCTCTCTGCCCCTCATTCTGTGTTCCAGAAAAGGCCAGCTTATTCGGCCTTGATAGAAAGCTGTCTCACTGTTGAATGTTTTCATTACACTCTGACACAGAGAGAGGCGAAGAGGAAAGCATTTCAAGGAGAAAAGCATCCACGGAATATGGGGGGGGGGGCTAAGCCATACAATCGGAATTATACAATGCAAACTATATGATCAGGTTTAGCTCAATAACACAACTGGCAAATCTCTCCCTTCACCATCAGTGGTTTTCAGTTCCACAGAAGTAGAAACTGGTGCAGAATGTTGCAGCCAGATTGCTGATGGGAGCTTCTGGTTGAGAATACCATTGTTAAAATATCTACACTGGCTGCCTTTCATGGACTGGCCGGGTGCAGAGGAGTAGCTGGGGAACCCCCAAGGGAACCCTCAAAGGAGGAAGGCCTAGAGCCCAGAGATTGGTGGTGGGATGGCGATGAGTGGTCAGAGTTAGAAGAGGGAGCAGATTGAGAGAAGGGGGTGTTGGAAGCTGAAGAGGCAACAGGGTTTAGTGAGCAGGAAGAGGGTGGGGCAGAGAGCAGTCCAGAATCAGAGGCAGAAGCAGTAGGGAGTCAGACTGGAGGCAGGCAGGGAATCTCTCCTTCCTGCTGCTACCAGCTCTTCTTCCCCTGGTCTCCCAGGACACACAGAGAAATGAAGACTGGGGAGGAAAATAATCAACCATTTGTTTGTTTGTTTGTTTGTTTGTTGATTATTTATCACATTTATACCCCACTTTTCCTTCAAGGAGCTCAAGGTTCTCTTCCTGCCCATTTTACCCTCACAACAACCTTGTGAGGAAGGTTATGCTGAAAAACTGTGACCAATCCAAGGTCACCCGGTGAGTTTCATGGCTGAGTAGGGGATTTGAATCCCAGTTCTAGCCTAATCACAATGCCACACTGGCTTTCCCTATACCATACTATATAAACTATACTGAGGAAATGGTGATCTCATGAGTTGAACTGGCAAAATAATCTGGCTGAGGCTGCAGAAGATGCTGCAGGAGAAATTAAGTATGAGCATTCCATACACTGGTTTGCAGCACTGCTTTATATTGAACAGCATAGAGATGAGCCTTAATCCTGATTTTCTCAATTAAAATTAAGGCTGCAACCCTCACCTCACTGTAAAGACGGAATTCTGTTGAACAAAGTGGACTCAGAACATGCGTAGGAATGCACAGTACTGCTGCAGTGGCTCACAAGCTTCCAGCCCATATTTTGGTTGTATGAAGACAACAGCGGCATTTCTTTTCCAGATGGACCTCTTTAGTTATGGCTGCAAATGATAAACTTACTGATATTTTTTTGGAAACCTATTGAAAACATATATGTTCCATTTGGCATAAAATCATGGAATTGTAGAGTTTGAGGGGTTCCAGAGAGCCATCTAGTCTAACTCCCTGCAATGTGGCAATCACAGTTAAAAAATCCCTGAGAAATAGCCATTCAGCCTGTTTAAAAACAGAGTCCACCATCTTAATTTCCACTGTCAAACAGCTCTTAAAGTCAGAAAGTTCTTCCTAATATTTAGTCAGAATCTTCTTTCTTGCATTTTGATATTATGGGATGGTTAACAAGATGTTTGTGCTGTGTTGGAGGAATTATGGATCATTATGCAGCTGATTCTTCTTCTTCTTAAAATATTGTGGCTTTATTATTGTATTGCTGATTTTATTTTGCATTTCGTTGTGTTCACTGCTCTGAGAACTTTTGTTGAAGGGCAGTCTGTAATAAGAATAGTGGTAGTAGCTAGGACCAGATGGTTTTTAAAGGACATCTTCTTGTGGCTAATTACCCAATTGACTTTGATTGCCAAATCAGGTTCTACCACACCTGTGGAAGAAAACAACACTTTCCCTCTTTCTTTTAAAGAGAATAAAGCATTTTCCATATTACCCCTTTCATAGAATCATAGAATCATACAGTTGGAAGAGACCACAAGGGCCATCCAGTCCAACCCCCTGCCAAGCAGGAAACACCATCAAAGCATTCCTGACAGATGGCTGTCAAGCCTCTGCTTAAAGACCTCCAAAGAAGGAGACTCCACCACACTCCTTGGCAGCAAATTCCACTGCCGAACAGCTCTTACTGTCAGGAAGTTCTTCCTAATGTTTAGGTGGGATTTTCTTTCTTGTAGTTTGAATCCATTGCTCCGTGTCCGCTTCCCTGGAGCAGCAGAAAACAACCTTTCTCCCTCCTCCATATGATATCTTTTTATATATTTGAACATGGTTATCATATCACCCCTTAACCTTCTCTTCTCCAGGCTAAACATACCCAGCTCCCTAAGCCGTTCCTCATAAGGCATCGTTTCCAGGCCTTTGACCATTTTGGTTGCCCTCTTCTGGACACGTTCCAGCTTGTCAGTATCCTTCTTGAACTGTGGTGCCCAGAACTGGACACAGTACTCCAGGTGAGGTCTGACCAGAGCAGAATACAGTGGTACTATTACTTCCCTTGATCTAGATGCTATACTCCTATTGATGCAGCCCAGAATTGCATTGGCTTTTTTAGCTGCTGCATCACACTGCCGACTCATGTCAAGTTTGTGGTCTACCAAGACTCCTAGATCCTTTTCACATGTACTGCTCTCAAGCCAGGTGTCTCCCATCCTGTATTTGTGCCTTTCATTTTTTTTGCCCAAGTGTAGTACTTTACATTTCTCCTTGTTAAAATTCATCTTGTTTGCTTTGGCCCAGTTGTCTAATCTGTTAAGGTCATTCTGAAGTGTGATCCTGTCCTCTGGGGTGTTAGCCACCCCTCCCAATTTGGTGTCATCTGCAAACTTGCTCAGGATGCCCTCAAGCCCATCATCCAAGTCATTGATAAAGATGTTGAACAAGACTGGGCCCAAGACAGAACCCTGTGGCACCCCACTAGTCACTACTCTCCAGGATGAGGAGGAGCCATTGATGAGCACCCTTTGGGTTCGGTCAGTAAGCCAGTTACAAATCCACTGAATGGTAGGATTGTCTAGCCCACATTTTACCAGCTTCTTTACAAGAATATCATGGGGCACCTTGTCAAAGGCCTTGCTGAAATCAAGATAGGCTACATCCACAGCGTTCCCTTCATCTACCAGGCTTGTAATTCTGTCAAAAAATGAGATCAGATTAGTCTGACATGACTTATTTTTCAGGAACCCATGCTGACTTTTAGTGATCACAGAGTTTCTTTCTAGGTGCTCACAGACTGTTTGCTTAATGATCTGCTCTAGAATCTTTCCTGGTATCGATGTCAGGCTGACTGGGCGGTAATTGTTTGGGTCCTCTCTTTTCCCCTTTTTGAAAATAGGGACAACATTTGCCCTCCTCCAGTCTGCTGGAACTTCACCTGTTCTCCAGGAATTTTCAAAGATTATTGCCAGTGGTTCTGAAATCACCTCTGCCAGTTCTTTTAATACTCTTGGATGTAGTTCATCTGGCCCTGGAGACTTGAACACATCTAAACTAGCCAAGTATTCTTGTACTACCTCCTTACTTATTCTGGGCTGTGTTTCCCCTGCTGAATCATCTGCTCCATATTCTTCAGGTCGGGCGTTGTTTTCTTTCTTGGAGAAGACTGAGGCAAAGAAGGCATTGAGGAGTTCTGCCCTTTCTCTGTCCCCTGTTTGCGTTTCACCATCTTCTCCTCTGAGTGACCCCACTGTTTCCTTGTTTTTCCCTTTGCTACGGACATACCCATAAAAGCCCTTTTTGTTGCTTTTAACCTCTCTGGCGAGCCTGAGTTCATTCTGTGCTTTAGCTTTTCTGACTTTGCCTCTACACATGCTGGCTATATGTTTGAATTCCTCTCTGGAGATTTCCCCCCTTTTCCATTTTTTGTACATATCCCTTTTAAATCTTAACTCAGTCAAAAGTTCTTTAGATAGCCAGCCTGCATGCTTAAAGCAACATGCAATTTGCTGACCATCAGATTTTTCCCCTCCTGGCACTTTCCCATTGTTTCCAAGACAAATGTTCTCTGTCATTGGCTGCCAGCACTCTCTGCCCACTCCCCAGCCTTCCTGCCAGTTGCTCTGGTGAATCAGCCTGACCAGGTGAGCTATGGCCTGCTTCAGAGTGACAGAAATGTGCTTTTCCTCCTGCCTATAGTGCTGACTCAGCTGTGAGCCAAGGGCAGGATGGTGGGAGAGCAATGCAAGAACGGCTGCCACAGAAAAGTGTGTTCATAAACATTGTAAAATAGAAGACAAGAGCAAAGAAAGGTTAAGGTTAAGTTGGTGCACAGGAGAGTAAAAGAAGAACTTGTTTTAAAATCCTGGTGTTGCTGTTAAGAAACTAGGGGGGGGGGGGGAATCTGTGGATCTCAAATGTTCTCACTTCCAGAGAAAGGCATCACTTTAAAATGATTTGCTGCACCATTCAAACACTGTTTTCTGCCATCATCTCAGGGGCAATACAAGTCTTCAGGGGACCCTCTGCATAGTCTGGCTCAGGGGTCACAAGCCTTTGTAGGACTCTAGGCACCTGTGGATTTTTTAGTGAATGCTGTGGGCACTGCCCCTCTGGTCACTCATTCACCCCCATAGCAGCAACCCCCCAAGAGACAGGAAGAGGGAAACTGCATGTGCACATGCCTCATTTTTAACCTGGGTTTTGAAAAGCACAGGGCTGAAAGAGCAAAAGTAAAAGAGGGACACTCTTTCAACGTCCTTCTTTAGCTCTATGTACTTTTCAAGGGAGGGACGTGGGTGGCGCTGTGGTCTAAACAACAGAGACTAGGGCTTGCCGATCAGAAGGTCAGCGGTTCGAATCCCCTCAGCAGGGAGAGCTCCCTTTGTTTGGTCCCTGCTCCTGCCCACCTAGCAGTTCAAAAGCACATCAAGTGCAAGTAGATAAATAGGTACCACTCCGGCGGGAAGGTAAACGGCATTTCCGTGTGCTGCTCTGGTTTTGCCGGAAACGGCTTAGTCATGCTGGCCACATGACCCCGAAGCTATCTGCAGACAAACACCGGCTCCCTTGGCCTGTAAAGCAAGATGAGCGCCGCAACCCCAGAGTCGTCCACGACTGGACTTAATGGTAAGGGGTCCCTTTACCTTTACCTTTACTTTTCAAAGGGGAAAAGCAACCAGCCTCCCACCTCACGACCAAGGGGACAGTGAGTTGGGGAAGGGGCTCAGAGGTTTCACAGGCACAAGGAGAAGATCTAAAGGCCACCATTGTTCCCACAGGCACCACATCAGCAGCCTCTAATTTAGCCAGTCACTGCCGCCAGAACTCAGCTGTGTCTCTATATTTCTCTTTGTGGAGGAAGCAATGCCACCATTCCCCTTCCCCTTAAGGTAAAGGTAAAGGGACCCCTGACCATTAGGTCCAGTCGTGACCGACTCTGGGGTTGCACGCTCATCTCGCATTATTGGCCGAGGGAGCCGGCGTATAGCTTCCAGGTCATGTGGCCAGCATGACAAAGCCGCTTCTGGCAAACCAGAGCAGCACATGGAAACGCCGTTTACCTTCCTGCTGTAGCGGTTCCTATTTATCTACTTGCATTTTGACGTGCTTTCGAACTGCTAGGTTGGCAGTGGTTAAACCACTAAGCCTAGGGCTTGCTGATCAGAAGGTCGGCGGTTCGAATCCCTGTGACGGGGTGAGCTCCCGTTGCTTGGTCCCAGCTCCTGCCAATCCCCTTCCCCTTATTACTTTTTAAATATCTTCCCTGCTGCAATAGTGCTTTTGGCTTTGCAGGTATATCCAGGCTCTCACAAAAGAGCCAAGATTGATCCTTCTTCAGAGCCAGGGCTTCTGGGCATGGTGGCCATCACTGTTGTTTTGTCATAGCCATCAGAAAGACTTCTTCAAAATTAGAATGTGCATGTTACCCACCCAAAATGTCTACCCTAACCCCCCCCCCCCGTTCTACCCATCCACCAAGGAGTTCAGGACATTTCACTTTAGGGGCTTTATTTGCAACAGCAATGTGAGGTAGGGAGACTAGGCAGGAGACAATGGTTGGTCCAATGGCACTTCCAAGTAAGTTTCTGAACCCAGATCTCTCCAGCAGAAGGTGGACACTCTCACCAAAACCACACTGAAATTTAGGGTCACAATCAGGGCTGGCCAAGATATCTTGCAGCTTGAGGCAAAGGTCGAAATGGCAAGCCCACCCAATCCCGCACACAGGAACTGACTGCAGTGGTGACTGAATCTTGTTTTGTGATAGGATAGCATCCTTAACCATACCTGAACACAGCAAGCTGTGCAGGGTAGGCTGCATACTACACATCACTTTGTTTGCCAGCACTCTGCCGCTGGCACCAGCACCTGCCACTTGAGGTGGCTGCATCATTCTGCCTAGTGAAAGAGCCAGCTCTGGTTCCAGAAGCATATTTTTGCTGTGTGCACTAAGCAAACTGTAACTGAGCAAATGAGGCATAATCTTTCCTTGCAAAGCAGCTGGTATTTGATTGCAAGAGATATGATTCCCCCGCCCCCTTTTGTTGTTGATCACAGAGCAGCAGTTCAAGCATTGCAGAGAGTTTTCTCTTTGTCTGAAATCATTTCCAACGATATGCTGTAGCTTGATGGAAAATATTTTGATCATTTGGCCATGACCAAACTTTTTATAACAACACTTTAAAAAATGAATACAGAGAACTGAGCCCCCCCTTTTTTGCTGAAAACAAGCATTCAAACATCTTCCATTTCCTTCAGCTCAGGGTGCTTTCATCGTGGGGTGTTTACTGTGGACTAGCCATGTGTTGTTCACTCATTTTCACAGAGCATCTGCATGGCACCATACACAAAACATCACCCTTATGTCCTCTCCCTGCCCCCAGTCCAGCAAATGTGACTTTTTATAAAACAAAAAAGTGGGATAATTGCAATTCTCCAAGTACAGAAAGATTATTTCACAACTATTCTGGCTGGCATTGCCTTAAATACATTGCTCTAGTCATTTTCTTCTCTATGGTCTGTCTTTCCTCTTTAGGAATCACACCTATCACTTTAAACTTTCCATTCCCAATAATAATGCTGCATTTGCAAGTTTCCCCCCCACAACTTGTGGAGCATGAGACTTTTAGTCTCAGGGTCACGTATTCAAGCCCCACAATGGGCAAAGGATTCCTGCATTGCAGGGGGTGGGACCAGATGTCCTACGTGGCCCTTTCCGGCTCTATGATTCTGTACTTCTAACTTGCAATGTGTATGTGGGAATTAGTAGCAGCATGTTTGGCAAGGTGGAGCTGCCCTCTCAACACTGCTTACCTGCATGGAGTCAGTAAGCCTGTATGGTCACATGGGTAGGAGTGCCCCAGCCTGTGTCCAGTCCTCACTGCCATTCTGTCCCAATTCCGTCCAGGTATGCAGCAGTGGCATCGGTGTTGGGAGGTATCAAGGGACCCTTGGCTCCATCAGGATCTGGCCTGGTTTGGCAGCCAACAGAGCTTTATGTTGACCCCACTGGATATTGGGAAGTAGGTAAAGTGGGGAAAGTAAAGATAGAGTAGGGGAGCAAGTGGCACTGTGGTCTAAACCACGGAGCCTCTTGGGCTTGCTGATTGGAAGGTTGGCAATTCGAATCCACGTGATGGAGTGAGCTCCCATTGCTCGGTCCCAACTCCTGCCAACCTAGCAGTTTGAAGGATACCAGTGCAAGTAGATAAACAGGTACCGCTGCGATAGGAAGGTAAATGCCGTTTCTGTGTGCTCTGGTTTCCAGCATGGTGTCCCATTGCACCAGAAGCAGTTTAGTCTAGTCATGCTGGCCACATGACCTGGAAAGTTGTCTGTGGACAAACGCTGGGTCCCTTGGCCTGAAGCAAGATAAGTACCCCAACCCCATAATCGCCTTTGATTGGACTTAATCATCCAGGGGTCCTTTAACTTTTATTGGGAAAAAGGAGGTGATGCCAGGATGCTGGAAGATAGCACTGTGTGCCATAGGGATTGCCCAACATCCCTTAAGCCAGTCTGGTGCCCTTGGATGTGGTAGAAGATGCTATCCTGTCCACTGACAGCTAGTACATGGAAAGGTGAGGGCAAGATGGTCGTGAGGAACACCCGGGGGATATTTTAGAAAGTTAACTCTGAAAATCTAAAATTTATGAGAGAAGCGAAACAGAAAACAGGAGCTGCTCATGATAAATAATATGGGCTCCCCCCCTTTTTTTAGCACTCACTGAATTTTTATAAAAGCTACAATAAATTGGGAAGGGCTCAGTGGTAGAGCATCTGTTTTGCCAACAGAAGTCCACCAGTTCACCCCATATCATTTCCAGGCTGGGCTGGGAGAGCCACCTATCTGAAAGCCTGGAGAGCTGCTGCCTGTCTGTGTAGACGATACTGGGCTACATGGAGAAATGGACCCGATTTTGTGTAAGACCAGTGTTTTGGTGTAAGATCAATGTTCCTATGTAAGACCAGTGTTTTCCTATTTTTTTAAGGAGCTTGCTTTTGAGATATCAGCCTTGGTGTGTGTATGTGTGTGGGAGTTATGGTAGGGCTACAGCCCAACACATGCTTGCCTGAGATAAAGCTGCATTGAGCAGAGCAAGTCTTTGGAGTAAAGGCATAAGATTGTCCTGGAAGCCTGACTTGAGAAGAGCCTGAGAACAAACGCTCCAGAATGCTGCCTGTCTTAGCCCCTGTTGAAACAAGTTGGTTATGCAAGAGGGATGCTGTGCTGCTTCTTTGCAGCCTGATACAATAACCTGCTTTCCCAGATTGGCTTTATTTACTTATTTATTTATGGGGGGGGGTGAGAAGAAGAAAGGAGTGGGGGTAGGGGAGTCATGTGCCTGAGTCGGCATCTGAGGCAGTAGCTCCAAGCCAGATTCCATTTTCCCTACAGTGTGAGCCTAGGCTGGCTAAGAATAAGTGGCTCTCATATTGGATAAAAGTAGCATAATGGCATGTGACTGCACTTTCAATGAGGACTGTCACTATGTGACTGCATTTCCAAAGAGGCTGGTGCCTCCCACTTTGCAGTCCTGTTTTGTTTTTTTATGAAGTTAAAATGGGGGATGACTCACCAGCCCAGCTCAAATATTGCTACGGCGGATCTCCCTGTTCCACAAAACAGTATTTAAAGACTTCATAATTGCATTGCAAATAAACCTTCATCATCTTGCATGGTAGCGGCTCTGGGAAGCAGGGCACTGGTTCTGATTTAAAAGAGAGATAGAGTTGGGTGTCATCCGCATACTGATGAACACCCAGCCCAACCCCCCTGATGATCTCTCCCAGCGGCTTCATATAGATATTAAAAAGCATGGGGGAGGACGGACCCCTGAGGCACCCCACAAGTGACAGCCCAGGGGTCTGAACACTCATCCCCCCCCACCACTTTCTGAACACGGCCCAGGAGGAAGGAGCGGAACCACTGTATGACAGTCCCCCCAGCTCCCAACCCCTCTAGATGGTCCAGAAGGATGTTATGGTTGATTGTATCAAAGGCCGCTGAGAGATCCAGCAGAACTAAGAAACAACTCTCACCTTTGTCCCTAGCCCGCCAGAGATAATCAACCAGCTCGACCAAGGCAGTTTCAGTCCCATGATGAGGCCTGAATCCCGATTGGAAGAGATCCAAATGGTCAACATCCTCCAGGCATGCTTGGAGTTGTTCAGCAACCACTCACTCAACCACCTTGCCCAAGAATGGTAGATTTGAGACTGGGCGATAGTTGGCCATATTTGCCAGGTCTAAAGATGTTTTTTAAGAAGCGGTTTAATGACCACCTCTTTCAGTGGGTCTGGGAAGACTCCCTCATAGAGGGAAGCATTTACCACCCCACAGAGCCCATCGTCCAGCCCGTCACGGCCTGCTTTTATTAGCCAGGATGGGCAAGGGGCAAGGAGAAAGGTGGTCGGTTTCACTCGTCCAAGAAGCCTGTCCACATCCTCGGAGGTAACAAGCTCTTCTGGAGTTCAACACATTCCTGTCTCCTTTGGTTTTCTTTCAGTCCTGGCTTCATCATGTCCCCTGGCTTCCTCTTTGGTTCTCCTGATTATGAGCTTTATCCCATGGCACCTAGTACCTGGCTCATTACAACCTCCAGGTTCATAGGGAGTATGCCACTGAAGACCAACTGTTGGGGAGCCATAATAGTAGAAGGTTATGACCATGTCCTGCTTTTGGGCTTTTCCAGAGACATCTCTTTAAGCCAATGTAGAAAACACACTGCTGGACTTTCATTTGATCCAATAGAGCCCTTCTTTTGTTCTTATCCTGGAAGCAAGTCAGGCATTGCCATCAGGAGCAGAGCTTGGTGAAGAAAGGCTCATGTTGCCAGGAAAATGCTGTCAGTGTCCTTCACTATGGCTAACCTGGAAGTGAGTGGATGTGGGTGGTCACAGGCATTTACTGAGGAGGAGAGGGCATGCGCAAGGAGCATGGCCTACTTTGGAGCATGGTGCTTTGTCCTGCTTCCCGCTGAAAAATGTCAGCAGGTGCACTTTCTAGTACAAAAGGAAGTGAAAGCCTATTAGAGCAGACTAGACATGCTCACTCAGTGTCACAGAAAGAATTCATTCAGGTGGTCTTAGAAGTCAAAGTGGTAGCAACAACAAGTCCTGCCTAGGAACAGGCCCAAGGCTCAGGTGTCCAAGATCAGTAATAAGGGCTCCAGGATTGCATGGAGGTAATGAAGATTTTCCAGTGAGTTACCCCACCAAACTGCCAGGCAGAGACTCCCTGGCACTCTATAAGTTTTTCATCTGAAGGTGGGTACCCTTCTGTGGAACAAGTTCCCTATTTTCACTTGTTGTGTGGTGTGTTTCCCTGGGAGGCATCTATGGGGGTTTCTTCTGCTCTGAACCCTCTGTCCCAACAGGTGTTTCCCCGCTCCCTCTTCACTCTCTGGTGGGGAAACAACCTCCATGATCTCTAAAAGCCCCCGCTGCTTTATGGGTGGAAAAGAGGCAACCTTGAGAATTGCCATATTGCCAGTAGATCTGGGTGCATCTGGAGATAGAGAGGAGCTCTGCTTCATTGTCTCATTCCATCTTTACTCCCCTTCAGAATCCTCTTCTTCTAGTGCCTCCCACTTCTGGTCTGTATCAGAGTATGAAGAGGGGATTATGACACTCCTGCCCCCATCCCTGTTTCCAGGCTGTGGGAACTATCTTTGCTTTTCTTGTCAAGGAGTGGCAGGTCTCCAAGGAGTGTCTGGTGAAGGCAGTGGAGTCAGGGGGTGATCCAAGGGAAGGAAGTAGCGAGGCAGGAGCCAGGGCTGGAGAAAGGGCAGGATGTGCTAGTAGTGCAGTAGAATCCCCTCCATCCTCTTCCCCCTGTCCCCCAGGAGGAGGAGGTGCTTGAAGAGGCAGTGACAGGTCGCTGGTTGCTTGCACATGCCCCATCAGACAAGGGTACTTAAGTTGGGTGGGGGTGAGTGGTCACACCATTTCTCCAACAGTCCAACTTGGAACAGAAATCTGGGGAGAGGATGCCAGATTCTGACCATTTGTCCTCCTGGGGCTGGGTGTGCTCAGGACACTTCTGGGAGTGGGTGAGAACCATCCTTTTCAGGCTTTCTGAGCTTTCTTGTCCATACATATGCAGTTAAAGGTAAAGGGACCCCTGACCATTAGGTCCAGTCGTGACCGACTCTGGGGTTTCACGCTCATCTCGCATTATTGGCCGAGGGAGCCGGCGTACAGCTTCCAGGTCATGTGGCCAGCATGACAAAGCCACTTCTGGTGAACCAGAGCAGCACATGGAAAAGCCGTTTACCTTCCCGCTGTAGCGGTTCCTATTTATCTACTTGCATTTTTGACGTGCTTTCGAACTGCTAGGTTGGCAGGAGCTGGGACCAAGCAACGGGAGCTCACCCCGTCACAGGGATTCGAACCGCCGACCTTCTGACCAGCAAGCCCTAGGCTCAGTGGTTTAACCCACAGCGCCACCTGGGTCCCTATTTCTGGTAGATAGAGTCTCTTGGTGGGTAAAATGTGAAAACAACCCTTAGGATACCATTCTGCTAACAATAGTACACAAAGCACTAATCGATAGAAATTAGGTTGATGATCCCTCTGACAATGAGCCTATTTCCCCATTTGCTGATAAAATGGTGAGAGTTCTGCTGAAGGCAGATCCTTCTGGCAGTCTTCTCAGAGGCTTCATATTGGCCACTGTAGGAGCATGATGCTGGACTAGATGGTTCTTTGGTCCGAGGACTCATCTTAGGCTCTGATACACTGAGTCCAACATTTATTTCACAGGGCTTTTATTTCCTTTCTTCTTCTTCTTCTTCTTCTTCTTCTTCTTCTTCTTCTTCTTCTTCTTCTTCTTCTTCTTCTTCTTCTTCTTCTTCTTCTTTTTTGAGTCATTGACCCTTTGAGTTCCCCTGAAACAGATTTCTGCAGGATTCAAAAGCATTTCACTGAAGGCATCCCAGGCAATGAGTTTTGCCACTGCCCCAGCTGCATTTTCCAGGAAGAAAATAAAAAAAGACAATTTAGTTGGCCTGCCCTTTGTTTTTTGAAATGGAAGATATCAAAGACCCTTAGAGTCAAAGGATGTAATAAACCCAAAGGCAGAGGCTTTGAGATGTGGAGTCCTAAAAGTGAAGAGGGACCCTTAGTTGTCACTGTGTAGGATGCCTGCCACTTCAAAGGGATGATTTAATTAATCAAGAAATGTGAAAAATGGGAGTTGAAAGTTGAGCAGCAACAGCATGAGGCTGGATGCTATTAAGGCCTTCATTAAAAGTCAAGGGTATTTCTGATTTTCCTTAGCAGCTAACAGACGTTCATTGCCTAGTGATGCCAGATTTTTTAGACACCAGATCTGTTCACAGCACACCTATGCTATTAGGATAAGCATCTCATTTCCCCCCACAGTTTTCTAGTTAGAGGCTTTAGCTGATAAATCTGCTTAAAATTCTCACAACATGAAATATCTTTGGTGAGAAAAATAAGGAAAATGGGTTCAGCCTTGCAGATTAAATAAACCCAAATGCCCTGGAAATGGAATGTTTCATGAGGTACAATACTATCAGTGGCTACAAGCCATGGTGACTATGTTCTGTCTTCACTGTTGGAGGCAGTGTGACTCTGAATACCAGTTCCTTGGATTCACAATCGGGTAGAATTTGGTTTGGCTGAGGTCCTGATTATAGGCATCTCATGACCATCTGGTAGGCCAGAGTGAGAACAGGATGGTGGGCTAGAGAGGCATTTGGCATGATCTAGCAGGGCTTTTCTTAAGGCCTCACATTTGTGTTTAGAGTTGGGCCTCAGTGTTTGGGCTGAATGATGGGGATGGAGAGTATACAGGGCCGAGGCCATTAGGGCTTTAAAGGTCAGCACCAACACTTTGAATTGTGCTCGGAAACATACTGGGAGCCATTTTAGAGCTTTCAAGACCGGTGTTATATGGTCCCATCAGTCACTCCCAGTCACCAGTCTAGCTGCCATGTTCTGGATTAGTTGTAGTTTCTGAGTCACCTTCAAAAGTTGCCTCATGTAGAGCGCATTGCAGTAGTCCAAGAGGGAGATAACCAGAGCACATACCACTATAGCAAGACAGTGCATAGGTAGGTAGGGTCTCAGCCGGCGTACCAAATAGAGATAGTAGACAGCCACCCTGGACACACAATTAACCTGTGCCTCCATGGACAGCTTTGAGTCCAAAATTATTCCCAGGCTGTGCACCTTCAGGTGCCTGTTACTCTATTCAGGACCAGGGAGTCCTCCACCCTCTGTCCCCCAGAAGTAGTAATTTTGTCAGGATTCAGCCTCAATATGTTAACCGCCATCCATCCTCCGACTGCTTTCAGACATTCACACAGGACATTATACAGTATGTGGATTTTATGCACACTTTGCCCCAGTATATGTATTGCTGTATACACCGTGTAGCTGAAGAACTGCATTGCAAAATGTGAATCAGCACCAAATGGTCTAAAGTGGTACTGTCCAAACGCCCATTTCCCACTCCACTGAGAACTAACCAATGACCCTTTCCATTGTGTGTCTCTGCTTCAGTGTAAATTTAAAACTAATTTGATCCTTAAAGATCAGTGCAAGATTCCACTCCTTTTCAAATAAACTATGTTCTCTCAACCTTCCATAATCCCTCCACTCCTCTCCATTTTGAGCGGCTAGATAAATAGAATAAATTGCAAACAACACCAGGTTTTAATGCCTCCACAAATGATAAACAGATGAACTTCTGAGTTTTGTGCATCTCTTGATCGAGTGACTCTTTGGAACTGCTTTAAATGATTTTTATTTTATTTTTTGCTTTTAGAGTCAGATTGCTTTTCCTTTGTCTTGGCTACTGCGTTTCCTTTTGTCCCATTATTGGCTTCTCCTTTTCTATACTCCTGTCTGTTCCTGGTTTCCCTGATAGCAGCATCTACCAGCTTTCTTTGCCCACCTCCTTTTGCTTTAAGCTTCCCATTGCTTCTCATTCATTCTCTTGTGCATCTTGTGTCTGCCTTCTTCATTACTGGCACACTCGCAACTCTTCCCATTATTGCTACTCCTAGGGCAGGAGACCTCCTAGCTCCACCTTTTCTGTCCTGCTATTTCAGGATCTGTGAACTTTCCCTTTCAACCTATTCATGAGGCACATCTGCCGCAATTGCTCAAGTACAGAGCCTGCTGGTACTTTGTTGTGTGTGTGTGTGTACACCAAAGAGAAAATAAGTGTGTTGGCATGTCCCACCTTGTTCGCTATTAATGGGGGTGGGTGGGAAATGGGCACTCTCTTATCTGAGCTTGTGCAGATCTTTATTTTATAAACAACATTTCCTCAAAGGAGTAATAAAAGAGGACAGGCACAGAAGAAGGATTACCATCCTTGGCATAGACGGAACCTTTGCCAGGAAGAAGTTTATCAGGGCAATGCACATGCAAAGCCCATGGCATAACGTTAATTTGCCTCCCCTACCAAATTAGCTGTGCTCAATTTTGTTTTCTTTCCAATTTTACATCCCTGATTACACATTCATAAAACCGTCCCATCTTCCATGCATAAATACAAATGCTTTGAAAATATAATTGTGTGTGTTTATCAAGCACCTAATTTGTTTTACTTGCCAGTGACTAATTATATAGGAAATATAAATGAATTGCTGGCCATATAGTCTGTTTTAAATACCAAAGGAAGGTGGGGGTGGGGGGACAGGAGGAGGAAAATGTTGGAGGCTCAAAAGGCAGTGTTACGTTCCAGGATGACATCGATTTCAGTCTGTGTGCATCTTATATAACAATGCTCCACACCTCTTGTTAGTCTCACCATCTGTTTGGCTGCCTGCCTTCTCCTCTCGGAGCATTTAGCTGGTGCAGGTGGGGGATGGTATCATCTGAAACCCAAAGAGGTGAGCTGATAGACTATATTTGGGGAGCCTACAAGCTTTCAACTGGGTTTAGACACTCCCTTTCCCTCCCGCATTTGAGGAGTGGCATTGCTTTCACCCACTTCAGGAGACCACATCAATTCGTACTCTCCTCTCATACCTGTTTTTCATGACTAGCAACCACTAGACTTTGCAGTAGAGAAAGGAGTAAACTCTGTGATTTCTTTATATTGGTTCTTGCAAAGTTATGAGAAATAACACACCAACCAAGGGTCCCTCTCTGTTGTAGCCCAGTATTTAAAAACCTATGTAATTATTGGCATTCTAAATGAAGTCATTCCTTCAGTCATTCTCCAACTTGCATGTGAAAAGATGAGTAAATAAAGAGAGGGAAAGGAAAGGGGCATCAGTGACCTAACCAATTTGATATATACCAGTGCTACAAGCTAAATATTGTAAAGTTTATCCTGCCCCACCCCAGCTAAGGAAGGCACATATCTGATAGTTAAGTCTTTATTGACAAAAGAAGCACTTACATTCATGTACCATAAAGGTAAAGGTAAAAGGACCCCTGACCATTAGATCCAGGTGTGACCGACTCTGGGGTTGCGGCACTCATATCGCGTTATTGGCCGAGGGAGCCAGGATACAGCTTCCGGGTCATGTGGCCAGCATGACTAAGCCGCTTCTGGCGAACCAGAGCAGTGCACGGAAACACCATTTACCACCCCACTGTAGCAGTACCTATTTATCTATTTGCACTTCATGCTTTTGAACTGCTAGGTTGGCAGGAGCTGGGACTGAGCAACGGGAGCTCACCCCGTCACAGGGATTCGAACCGCCGACCTTCTGATTGGCAAGCCCTAAGCTTTGGGGTTTAACCCACAGCGCCACCCGCGTCCCTACGTATGTACCATAGATGTGAGTAAATGAATGTGACTTCAACTGATGCCGGTGGGAGGGGCAGGTGAATTTCCCTTTAAGTGCTGCAAAAGGGGTGCTACCACAGAGAATGACCTACCTCATTTGACCTACCTGCTTTGATGGTGTTTCCTGCTTGGCAGGAGGTTGGACTGGATGGCCCTTGTGGTCTCTTCCAACTCTATGATTCTATGATTCACGTCACTCACTCACTGCCCACAGAAACAGTGCCTCCCTTGCCAATCTCAGGAGCATGGGGGAGGTAATCCTTTAAATACCTGGGCCTCAAGCCATCCAATAAGACATTCCTATGTCTAATGACAAGAGAAAAACAAAGAAACAGTTGTGTTGGTTGTTCATTTATGTATCTGGGTGCTCCCGACTGATCTATATTCAAAGTTAAGCAAATGGCTTGGTAGCCTAAAGAGGTTCTTGTGTCCATTGCTTCTACCACAATCTTCCTTTGCTGAATTGTGCTTATGGTTGCAGCAAAGGAAATAAGTGCAGATAACCCAAACATTCCTGCTATTTTGGTTTTATCCACTTTGCAATTCATTTTGCATACCATCCATTTTCTGAAAGAGATCTATGTGTTCTCTGCTTCATCCGAGTTGGGTGACTGTCTTAGTGCAGTCCATTCAAAGTAATAGAATGTGGTTTAATAGCCCCTATTAATTAATTGTTTGGGAAACATAGCCTTTTTAGGCTTTCCAAAAAGCTGGGAATTAAAAGCTTTTTTATTTTTTTAAAAAACATAATTAATAGTTCTTGCAGAAATGTGTAATTTTGAAGCCCTCATGAGAGTTGTAGGGATCTTTTATTGGGGTAATTTGCATGTTCATAACCAGACCTTGATTTCTGCAAACAGCATTACTATTGGACACTTGCGGAAGAGTGTGTAAACAGATTTCACTGAGAAACACTAACCTTTTTTAGGTGTTAATGGGAGGGAGATAAGATAGCTGTCTTCATATAAAATACCACATGAAGGTAGAAGATGGTGTTAACTTGCTCTCTGGAACCTGTGGGTGGAAATCGCAGGGAAGCAAACTTCAGCTAAACATCAGGGAACTTCCTAATGGTAGCATCTGTTCAATAGTGGAACAGACTGCCCTGGAGGAAACTGATGGGACTGGAGGCATTTAAACAGAGGCCAGAGGATCACCTGTCAGGGATGCCTTAGGTGCAAGTTTCCTGTGCTGAGTAGAAGATTGGAAGCTGACCTCCAACATCTGTTCCAGTTCTATGATTCTGTAAACCTGTGATCCTTGGTAGATGTTGATGTATTTGAGGCTCTTCTCGGTATACCCCCCTCCACTCACTATCACCCCTTCCTTGCCAGTGCTGCTGATGCCCACTTGCTTTCTTTTCTCAATGGTCTCAAACTCCATTATCTCAGAAAATGAAAAACAACAACAAACTCATCAAGTGCTTGAAACCATTCCCTTATGGGCAAAGGTTACAACATTTGGGGCTTTCTTTAGTTTAAAGAAAAGGCAAGCAGCATATACAATTATGCATGGGGTGAAGAAAGTGTACAGGAAAACATTATCATCTTCCATAACATTAGAATTCTTATGTCTGTACTTTATTATGATGTCATATTACATGTTACCTAGCTCACCTGGCTTCTCTAAGAACTAGTGAAGAAACGAGAGTTGGTAATGAAGGAAGAAAAGAAGGAGCTGAAAACCATTATGAAAGTTTCACTCAACTTTCTTCAAGCTATAACCAAAAGATGTATGTGACCTTTTCCCTTGTCAGACTTCCCATTTCAGATCCTTATATGATTATATTGTCTAGTAGTTATTTTTGCTTATACTTATCATAAGCCAAGCCATCTTTTCTTTGAAACACACACACACACACACACACACACACACTTTGACTCAAGGGAGACAGTTGAGTTGTTATTATCTGTTTGAGTCAGAGTACATAGTACAGTACATCTGTTACAAAGGGTGAGAAAAGGTGATGTAGAAAGAATAAGCTTGAAATGAATGGACTGATAATGGGGGATGTAAGATAACAAGATGCCACAATGCCAACACTGAAGAAATCAAATGTTCTCCCACATAATGGAAGTGCAAACTCCATTCATCAAGTATGCGCCATCTAAAGAAGCCTGAAGTACAATTTCCTTAGATGCATAAAAAACCATTTTCTCAATGAATGTGTCAGCTGTTGATAGAAATATGAGTGAGTGATATTGATTTGAGAGGCACTGACTTAATTTGAATCAAAACCACACAGTTCAGTGCTGCAGGCTACATTAGTGCAGCAGGGCCTATTATTATAGATTCCCCTATGTATAAATAAAATATACTTCTCGATTTAGTCCCAAATGCTGAAGGTTTGTTGACATCTGGTAGTTTTCAGATCTCAAATTTAAGTGGAAAATATGTGCATATCCTTGAGCCCCTGGTGTTTTTATATTTAAAAGTAGCTGGTGTGTGTGTGCATTAGCACCTGTAAGCCCACTCCATAACAGGGATAGGGAACCTATAGTCCTCCAAATGCCAAACTGAAACACGGCTACGTACACTTCAAAATTCACACTTCTCCAAATATCATTCTTCCAAATAATGGGGACAAAATTATGTATATTAGAAGTGTGCATAAAAAACACATGCGCTAATGAAATTAACATGCCAAAATTCCATTACATTCTGGGAAAAACCCATGTGAGATAAGGGAAACAGCATAAAAAATGTCACGAGTATCAAAAATGTACACTAAAATGCTGGCAAATTCTCACGAGGGCTTTTTAATTTAAAAAAAATGCAGACTGATGCAGAAATGTGGAGAACTGGAAACTGGAAAAATGAGAAGCTGAGCGAAAGTGAAATGGATAGATTCACCCATCCCTACCATAAGCCCCTCCTCCACAGTCTGCTTGGTTTAAATATACTATTGCTGTCTCCTCCTCCACATATTTTCAGACAGTGCCCTTTAAATAAACTACGTCAAAGTTTGGATCCAAGCTAAAGAGATGTACACATTTGAATGATACCACAGTGCAAGTCAAAGTGCAAGTAGATAAATAGGTACCGCTCCAGCAGGAAGGTAAATGGCGTTTCCATGTGCTGCTCTGGTTTTGCCAGAAGTGGCTTAGTCATGCTGGCCACATGACCTGGAAGCAGTTTGCGGGCAAACGCCAGCTCCCTCGGCCAGTAAAGCGAGATGAGTACACAACCTCAGAGTCGCCCATGCCTGGACCTAACAGTCAGGGGTACCTTTACCTTTTACAGTGCAATTGTAATGACCATCCATTTAGAGAAGGAAAAGATAGATTGGGCTGCAAGGAAGTGTTTGGAGTTTCTTGGCTGTGCACAACTTTGACAATTGCTGTGCCTATAAGGGGGTGCTCCCGTCATGATGCCTTATTGAATAATGACACTCTATATTTGGTTTCTGACAAGTGTGTGTGTGCATGAAGGTGGGAGAGGAGTCTGCAACATAATGAAAATAATATTTTCTGGGAGTCTTTGCTTTTCTCCTCCAGCCTGAAGCTTGTCTTTAGCAGTCTTTGGCAAAACAGATGGATGCCCAGAACTGGTGCCAAAGCATTTATTATGTAGCGAGAAACAAGCTCTCCTGCTGACTGCTCTCTTCTGCCGAGAAATGTTGACCGTACGTGCTGAACACCGGGTGACAGGAACAGACTATTTCATGGCTGGGAAGGAAATATCAATCTGGACTTGAGTGGAACAAAGTGGGAAGGCAGTGATTGGAAAAAGCTCAGTGGCTGGAAAAGTTGGACGGGACAGACAGGGGAAAATAATACTAATAATGTAATCAGAATACAAGAAACCAGAAAAGCAAAAGAACTGAGTGCACATTCTACATTCTGCTAAATATCCAGGCTTCCACCCAATGCATGCATGCAGGGGCTTTTATTGGGAAGAGATCCATATTGATTCAAGTATTGGTAAAGGCTCAGCAACAGACTCAGGACCCAGGAGCTGTGATTCAGGAGTAGGGCAAGAAGTTCAGAACTGGATGAACTTTTAAAGATGAGGCATGGTGTGCTCTCTCACAAGATTCTCTTACCTTGTGGGAATGTTGTGATTGCAAGCCTGTGCTCTGTCAGGGTTAGTGGACCCTCGTGTTCAGTGGATGCTGCCCCCTGCTTTCTGGAGGGAGGCCTTTGACATCCTCTACTGGGAAGGTCCAAAGGAAGGTCATTGGGGAGAACCATCATCCCTTCTTCCCCCTCCAAAACAACTAAGCCTCCCCCTCTTCCAGCCCAGGTTTCCACAGTTCAGCCACCACCTTCTTCCTCCTCCTCTGCTAGAACCTGCTAATTCAAGCTTGATCCTGACAGTGATTCAGGGCTCATGGCAACCTGTAAGTGTGACATCCTACAAGGCTATTCAGACAATTATAGTAAGCAAGGAAGAGGAAATGACATGGGTAAGTATGGGGATGTTGTTAAGTGCCTCCTCCATTTTTTTTCAGTGCAGTTGCAGGATTTGTGCCTCTTGAAGCTGTAAGAGATATTTCCCCCAAAACCAAACAAGCAGGAAATCACAAACAAAACCTTTTGGAATTTATTTCCAATGATGACGCTGATGATGATTTTATTATTTATATGCCACCCATCTGTGTTGCCCCAGCTACTCTGGGCGGATCTCAACAAAATATTAAAAACACAATTAAAAAAGCAACCATCAAAACCTTCCCTGTAGGTTTTGTAGAAGCCTTCAGATGTCTTCTAAATGTCATATAGTCATTGATCTCCTTGACCTCTGCTGGGAGGGCGTTCCATGGGGTGGTTCCCTGTAACTTCACTTCTCACAGTGGGAGAACCGCCAGAAGGCCCTTGGAGCTGGAAATGATGGGCATGAAGAAGCTCCTGCAGGACTAAGATACTAGGGATGAGCAAATTTTAGCTTCTCACTTCTCCAGTCTTAAATTTGGTTCTCCACATTTCTGAAGCAATTTGCATATTATTATTACAGTATTATTATTAAAGCCACAAAAATCCACCAGCATCTTAGTGCAAATATTTATTTAGTTTTGACTAGTGCACACATTTATGCAAACAACATTTTTTTGTAGATTCTTTCCACTAAAGTATGCATGTAATATATTCTACCTCTGCTGTCAGAGATGTTTCTTGCAGGAGGGGAGAGTACTGCTGTGCTTAGTTTCTGCTTGTGAGTTTCCCATAGGTATCTTGGTGGCCACTGTGGGAACAGGATGCTAGATGGGTGATTGGCCTGACCCAGCATGCCTCTTTTTATGTTCTTATCTCCTCTTCCACTGTGCTGAACCAAAGGTGAACTGTTCCAGAAGCTCTGCTAATGCCATCTTAGAACTCAAGGTAACCCCACAATTAACTGGTAATTATTGCAGCAATGAGCTCGCATATGTTTTTATTCCCTTGCTTTGATATAAACTAATTGGCCTGGGATACTGGGCTTAGAGCCCAGAGAGGGGAATTACCTGTAATGTTTGGGTATTTGCCACCTGCACCTTCTTGGTCAGGTGGCTGGCGTATGTTGCTTTGCTCTATATAGAATATATGCACTTTTGCCTGGGTGTGGACCGTGCATCTTCTTGCTTGTGATGTCTGTCCCATGCAAGTCAATGCAAGGAGACTGGCAGACTGCTTTGTTGTAAGTCTGTACCTTTCTTAGTGAAGCATTAGAACTGGCCATTCCAATGCCTTTAGCACCCTTCTTCAGGAATTTTGCACCCTATGACTTCCATGAGCCCTCGGCTGGGGCTGTGGTTCCTGACATCCACTGTCACAAGCTGAGGCAAAGGAGAGGGACCTTCCTTATCCTGTACATGTTCCTCACTATAACACCAACCAACTCTTGTGGTAAAGGTAAAGGGACCCCTGACCATTAGGTCCAGTCGTGGACAACTCTGGGGTTGCGGCACTCATCTCGCTCTATAGGCCGAGGGAGCCGGTGTTTCTCCACAGACAGGTCATTTGGCCAGCATGACTAAGCGTACTTTAAAGCCTTTGTGTTACATGGAGCCACAATATACTGTATCTAGAACTCCAGGACTTCTCAGAAATTCACTACCACCACTTCAAGAACATCAGTACCAAATGGTTCAGGGCAGTGGTAGAAAGCTTATGTCATTGGACTACAGTGTCCATCATCCTTACTGTTAGCTTTGTGGCCTGAGGCTGATGGGAGTTGTAGTCCAACAACTTTTGGAGGGCACCACGTTGACAATCTCTGCCTTAGGGAAAAGCCTGAGAATGCTAGATAGTGTAATTGTGTCCATTTTAATCTAGACAGAGTTACATTTTTAGAATATTAGGAAATGAACTGCCAGATGCAGGAGAGGCTATGGGTGCTTGTTTTGAACATTCAGATCACTGATGATGCCCATCTTCCAATTTCCTGAATGCTATTGGAACAAGCATAGCCTGGTGCAACAGGGTTATCCTTTCTTTTTGGAAAGTTCACCTATAGCTGCATAGAGGAAATCCATTCATTTCAACCTTAAAGAAAATTAATGTTAGCTTAAAACCAATGTACCTTGGGCCCTTTGGCTGAATCAAAAAAGGGCAGAATATGAGTCCTGGAGATATTGTCTTTGAAAGTGAATGAGATGACTCCTAAAGACCCCATCCTATTACAGCTCAGACCCTGTAGATTCTACAGTTCAGTAATAGGCTCTCTCTCTGTGTGTGTGTGTGTAAATTCTCTGTCTTCAAATGGATAAACCAAATGTTGCTTGAATCATAAAAATAAACCAGCAGAATTTGTACTGGATATATTATTAGCATCCATCACATTGCTAGCAAACAACTTGTAAAACATATGGTGAGAAATGTCTTGTGCGGAAAACATTTTCGAAAGGATCAACTCATCACATGCCAGGTTTTTCCCCCCTGCCTTTCTTTTTGCCACCAGACCACCTTTGGTTTTAAAATTGAAGATTAGGTTAGTTAACAACTAAGAAGACACAGAATGAATGCACATTTTACTAAGCAGATCTGATTTTATGCATTGTTGAATATAGGGCACAAAAAAACTCATGGGTGAAAACTACCAGAGGGCAAAGTCTGGCCCATATAGATAGTGCGGTCTAGGTGTATTCTAGGTGGGGACCATTTTATCATTATTTTATTTATTAATTTGCCTCATAAAATTGTAAGGGATCCTGGGGATCATCTATCCCTACCCCCTGCAATGCAGGGATCTTTTGCCCAATGTGGGGCTCAAATCCATGACCTTCAGATTAAGAGTCCAATATTCTACTGACTGAGCTATCCTGCCCTTCATCCAAAGATCACAGGGTGGATATTTTGTTGGCCTCTCTACACTACCCATGAGACTCTCTTCGGGGCACATACACCTGCCTCGGGGCCACACCCTTCACTGGGCTTCCTCAAGTGCTTTTACTTGCCTGGAAATTGTCCTTGAATTGTGATAATGCTTCTTCCTTGCCCAGATGGAGAGGTGTGGTGTGTGTGTGTGTGTGTGTGTGTGTGTGTGTGTGTAAACCTCTGGGTTTTGTGTAGTTGGAACATAGCCTAGTATATGAAGGTATCACATCCATTGTGCCATGCTTATTTTCTTCTGGGCCCACCAACATTGTCCCTGGTCCTGCTCACTGGCCACTAGAAGGTTGTCAATAAGGAAATGCAGGCTTTAAGCTAGGAGTCATTCTCCCAAACCCAGTCATATTCCATGCACCCTTTCAAAAACTGTACTTGCGTGGAATTTGCTCTCTGGCCTCCAACTGAAGATCCTGAAAAAATATATTTTTGTTTAAGCTTGAAATTGTATGTTCAATGCCTTTAGAACTTTTGGAAGCCAGATGAGGGATGCAGTGGTGGCTGGTTTCCATTGGACAGCGGGGAGACTAGCAGTAGGTGGAGCCAGAGCCAATGATAGGTGGAGCCATCTCATTCTAGGTTTGTCCCCATCCTCCTCCCTACTGAGTTCTACAGGGTCAACACTGGCACTAACGGCATGAGAGGTGGTGTTTTTGAGGGTTTCTCAGTTGTTGTGCTGCCTCTAGAGCTCCGTCAATAACCATCTATCCTCTGGTTCCATAAGGTACTGAAGATGTACCTCTTCACTCAGGCTTTGGGGTCTTCTTGGAGTTGCTGATGATTTAGGTTCCGAGATGGCTGCATCAGTGTGACTCAATCCTACATTGCAGGAGCATTGGCATTAATATTATTATTTTGGTCTTTTCTGGAGAATTAAAGTCTTTCAGGTCAAGGATGGGGAGCTTAGCTCAGCCCTGCCCCTTCCTCTGCTCTGCTCTGAAGCAGGAGCTTTGACACACTTTTGGCAGGCAGAAGTGGGAATGCTATACCAGCAGAGGAACACCTCCCCTCAACCCCACCCCTCTATCTGATGCAACAAGGGTTTGGATTGCTCTGTTTGTGTGACTGCAGCTAATTAAAGAGGTAAGTACAGAGTCCCCAAGGGAAAAAAAGACCTCCCTAGAAATATCCATTCTATCTATGCTAGCTTTCCTGTTTCAGATCCAGGTTTCCTCCCTTGTTCTCCAGTGAGAGACAGTGCCATGCCACCTACCCACTTGCACAGCTATTTTAATCTCCATCTTTCATCAAGATCATTAAAGTTTGAAAAAGTTGCCCAGGGATTAAAAAACAAAAATGTTTTCAGATCATCTCCTGCTCCTAAAAGTCTTGCAGTGGCCGTTACTCTAGAAAGATTCAACTCCCCCCTCCAGCTCCTTCGTTTCCATAGCAGCTTAACTCTTATTTCTTCAGCATTTGCTTCAGAGTGCCCCCACTTCCCACTCTTCCAATCTGCCTCCAGCCCCCTAAAGTGAGATGATATCATATAGTCTTATTAACCTTTTCTTAGATTCGGCACTCTTTTTGCCCACCCACTCCAAATCCCATGTAGCTTCTTTGTGAGAAAATCCCACCTACGTCCTAACGAGATGCATCATTGCATGCTGGAATGTCAAGGCAACATGGGAGAAATAACTTCAATTGCACAAGGAAAATCCAGTTCTTTCCGGATCCTCCTCAACTGTAATAAAACATTCAACGTGAGGGGGGGGGAGGGGGAGAAAAACAGAGAAAACTTGTGATCAGTGAGCACCTACCTCTTCCCACCCATGATATGAGGGTGTAGGCAATACTGTACTTCATACAATGCATGGTTAAGTTGTGGAATTTCCAACTGTAAATAAATAGCAGTTAGCTTTAATATGTTTTATCAATGGCTTCTTGCTGTGGCAGATTAATGGAACTTCCATGCAACAGAACAGGATGCCAGATGATTGTGACAGACAACAGTAGCTGTCTGTCCCAACAGTGGTTGTCCCTCTTTGTTGAGCAATGGAGGCAAGGACAAGGAACATCAAGGGGAAGGGCTCAAAGGACTAGCTGCAGAAGCACAGCTATCACACAAACTAGGGTTGCCATATTTTGAAGAGCAAAAAAGAGGACACATTTGCCAACTTCTACTTTTAACTATGGATTGCTCCCCTTTTGGGAACAGGCATGCATAGCCACAACGCAGTGAGGAGCAGTTTGAAAGCCCAACAGCCCTGTGTTGCTCTTTGCAGAGTCTGCCTGCTTGCCTGCCTCTCCTTCTCTCCCCTGTGTCCTGCCTCAAAAGCAGCCCTGCATTTTGGCCCTGCATTGCTTTGCGTGGGCAGACCTGCCTTGGGGCAATCTGGAGTTGTCTCAGCCCAATTTGGCCAAAGTTCAAATCTGCGTGAATCTTCCCAGTTTGGTTAGGGATCTGGGCTTTGCTCAGCCCTACTAGACACATATCTAAGCTGTCAAAAGCCAACATGAGAATGTATGTTTAGCATCTGAAAAAAAGAAGTATTGCCAGGTACACATCTATGGGGAGGGAATTCCATAATATGCTGCATCTCACAGTGAATGCCCTCTCCCAGGCTGCCACCCCCAAACTTCTAAGTGTGGCAGAGCTACCAAGAGGGCCGTCTCTACCTGTCTTAATAACCAAGGTGGATGGAGGCAGCAACATGAGTGCATTGAATTGCACCAACTGGGCCTGGGTTGCCGCCCAACGGTAAGAATGGCATATGCTAAAAGCTGGAAAGAAGAGTGCATCACTGCACAAAAATGATTAGAAAAATTATATGGCCCTGCCTGAAGGTCTAAACTGACTGATCATAACAATTTTGGGAAGAAGTCACAACATGATCCAACTTTTTAAGGTTTGTGGGCTAGGGAAGATTTTTTTTATTTTTTATTTAAAGCAATTGTGCCTTCATTTTGGAAAAAAACTTTATGAAATATTTGTGTTTAAGGAAGTTTTTGATCTCAGTATTTATGAGTCTTTTAAAACTCTCTTTGCACTGTTATCCTTTTTTCTTTAGGGTTGTTCTGAAATGGCCTCTCTAAATTTCCCACAGTATTTTGGGGCATGGAAATGAGGTAGGGGTGGGAGAGAGAGGAGAAATTCTGCAACAGTTTCTCCATGGCAGAGATGGGTGAATCAATCTATCTATCTATCTATCTATCTATCTATCTATCTATCTATCTATCTATCTATCATCTATCTATCTATCTTCTATCATCTATCGATATCTTCATATTGCTTTTATATTTCATACAGCAATAGGACAGGAAAAATAGCAGCAACAAAGGAGACAGGGGAAAGCAATATTTCTGTAGTGTGTTCCAAGTTACAGTCAGTCAAATGGAAGAGTTTTTCCAGGCGAATTATGTACCAATGGAGAATGGCATTCATGTAGAAGAGGAGCAGCATATTGTACAAAAAAAATTGGGACAAAATTCGAATGTGTGCTCCTCCTGTCTCTTAATCGCCAAGCCAATTTATCCATGAGAGCAAGTTGCCAGGTTTGTTCGCGCCAGTCCTTTGTCACATCTGCTTATAAGGATCTCCAAAACTCAACTATAGTCAATTTTGCTGCTGTCAAAAGAAATAGGAGGTGCTCTTGGTCTCTGTGGGAAATTGCAGTCAAACATAACTATGTATGAGTGATAGTGCATGAAGGGGTTAAGACAATAGAGCTGGAGTCCTAGACTTAGCTAGGTCATGCCCTGTCTTCTCAAATGAGAGGAATTGAAGCCTTCTCTTCCTGTTCTCACTCCCTCCACACCATTTAACTGACCAAGGAATACATGCCTAAGCAAGTTCCAAGCTTAGAACATGTGTTTGAAGCTGTCTTCCTGTATTTTCTGCCCAAGAGCATTCAGTCGGTGTTCTCCTTGCTACTGCTTGGATAAATGCATGAATCTGACCTTTGGAGCACTTTGTAAGTAAAGTATTTAAAAAGTGTGTAGTCCGTTCATTGCAAGAAGGGTAGAAAGAGGGGAGCACTTTGCAAAGAACCTAAATGGGACAAAAAGTTTAACAGCCTACATTCTTAAGGCTTCACTGTGCCGCTTGACTTTCTGAGGTTAAACTCTGCTACTGAGGACTCTCTCCTGCGGGAAAGTCTGCTTAGCCCTGCATTTTGAATCTAGGCATGCAGCCAATTATTTTGTTATTCACCCCACACACGTGGGTCACAGGGATTCATTTTTTTCCTCCCACGGTCTCCTCCCACTCTTGTTCCTGATCTTTATCTCCCCATTGTTCATAATGTAGATATTCACTCACCCCTTCTTTCCTGGCAGGGAAGAGCGATGCAATTTTGTGTTTCACCCCAGGTGCAAAAATGTATTGGGCCAACCCTGCTGCTACCTCAGTTCATGTCTGAACAGCCCACAAACCTGATATATACCTTACTTTGCTGTGCCATTTCATCCGCTATTTGACTCAGAGGAAGGGTGGCTGCATTCACAGTTGGCTCTCCCTGCCACTGGTTGCCAGCTATTAATATGTTTGTCATAAGTATTTGAAACCTGTGAAAATGCCAGGTTTCACAGTGACTCAGAGCAAATATGCAATTGGACTTAGCAATGAGAGGGATCACCTTGAATATCCTCTGGCACCAAAGCACCTGTCTTCTTCAGCCCAAGTAAGTCGTGTCCATTTCCATTAGGTCCACCAAATTCATAGGAAGCTGTTTCATCTTGAATCAGACCATTGGCCCATCTTGCTCAGTATTGTCTAAAGTGAATGGCAATGACTCTCCATGCTTTTGGGTAGGGCTCTCTCCTAGTTGCCTTATGCTGAGTCGGACAAATGGTCTATTTAACTCAGTATTGTCTACACTGACTGGCGGTGATTTCATTTCTAGCCTACCTGGAAGTGCTGGGTATTGAACCTGTGACCTCCCGCATGCAAGGCAGATGCTCTACCACTGAGCCACAGGGCTTCCCCTCACTCTTCCTTCAAAAGTGTCCTGTTGGTGTCTGCTCTGCCAGTAGTTTCCCATGAGAGACCTCTTTTGTTATGACCCCATTACCCTTTCACATGCTTCTATGGTACTTATATTTTATACATAATGTAATTAGTTCATAGAACTTTTTTTTTAAAAAAAAACACCCAGCCATTTCCCCATCTAGACCTGGTGAAAAACATCCCCGACCACCACTGCACTCTGAAGATCCAGGCGCAATAAGATTCTAAAGCCAAATGAACATCTGCCTGTTGGTGAGTAAGGGTTGTGAAGCGCTACAGATTTTATCAATGCAAAGGGCATTTTCAAAGCTGAAGTGGTATTCAACGAGACCTTTCCTCCCACAGCATCTGATGTTGTTTGCCCTTAATTGCATCTCTTATGCACGCCAGCCTCTTATTTATGACAACAGGATGATAATCAACATAAAAAGCCATTGAGCTAATACTAAGTGTGCTGAATATAACCCAAGGCAGGGAATAAGACAAGTGGATCAAGAAGCAGCTCCTGCTCCTATGACATCTGGCAAATGCAAGAGATTAATTCTCCATGTCTTTAGGCTCTCGAGGAGTGCTATAGATGAAGAAATGGCTGGTGCTTATTGATAAGACATCTGCTAACTTTTGTTTCCTGGGGAGTGCGCTGGAATGAATGAAGCGAAGAAGCTGTCTCAGCTGCAATTACCTGGATGATTTTTGGTTTGGTTTGTTTAACTGGAGAGGAGAACAGGAATGATTTCAGCCGAGCAAGGTGCTTCTGCATTCCTAACTCCACAATTCTTACAGAGCTGGTAAACCTTTCATCTGATATACCAGTAGAAAACTCATTCATCCAAGTACCGATCCTTCTGTAGCATCCCAGGTTAGGTTCAATCTCCAGCATCTTCAGGCGTGTCTTGGGAAAGATTCCTGCCTGAAATCCACTGCCAATCAGTGTACTGTATACATACTGAGCTAGATGGGTCAATAGTCTCAGTATAAGGCAGCTCCCTGTGTTTCTAACTCATCACTTAAATGTCAGCTGTGTAAATGCTCAGGTCGGGAGGTGGCTCTGGAGGCCAGACAGGAAAAGACTGTCCCCTGGTCATTAGAAGATGTACCTGTGTCGGTACTGGAACGACCTTATCTGCAGATCTCAGTGGATGGACTGGACTCTAGGGGAGAAGGCAGCCTATTAATTAAGAAGGCCCCAAGTTGTTTAGGGCTTTAGATGTCAGTAGCAACACCCCAAATTAGGCTTGGTAGTAAATGGGCAACTTGGAGACTTGGGAATCTGTGCCAAAACTATTCACAAAACAACTGGTAATCCATTCTTTCTGTTATGTACCGGTATTAGTGTACTGTATATAGTTTTCCCTCAGGTTCTTGACAGTTGTTTTAGGAGGGAACTTTGAATTATGTTTGATACATTGTTTGAGCCAGCCTCTATAGAAGCAGGCCAGCTCGGCAATGCAGTTCTGTTCTGTTCCAGCTTCCAAATAAAGAGCTGCTTTTGAAGAATCGCTGTGTTGTCTACCCACTATTTTACAGTTTTTGAATTTACCACAAAGCAGGCATATTTATTTATGTAAATTGAAGCTAATGGCAATGGATGGGCTTCTCTTAATGTTGACAAGTGGGAAGACAGACCTAATTTCATTTCCACTGGGCAGCAATATTTATGAATTTTAATGGTTTTGTGTCAAAAGTTTGATGCACAAATTCTAAGAGTGTTACTTGAACAAGGCCACATTTTTAATTAAGCAGGAACCTGAAATCAGCAAGCTAGTTGTGCAATTTGAAAAAGAAAAAAAAATGTGATAAGGGAAATATTTTACTATGGAGGATTTAATAGCAACTTTTTCTGTTTTGTTTATTGCTTTGTCAAGTTAGTTTTACACCTAGCAGAAGGTTATATGCAATTTTATGGAAAATGTGTTTCTATGGTTCATTTTTTTAAAAAAAAAATTAGTTCCCTAATGCACAAGAAAATAAATTACAGGAGTGAGTGAACTGGAAATATCTGCAAATTAAAGAGAAAGTGGAAAATAGCTCCTTTTATTACTTGATTATATTATATTGGAGTTTGTCCCTTTTTATATGTAGATTTGTGCTTTTTTCATTTCTGGCGCACATTTAGATTCAAATTAATTGTGTTAAGTAGGATTCAATTCTAGTCTCTTAGTGTTAATTCCATGTTTATTGCCTGTTACATTCTCATATTAAGCTTGATCATTGTAGGTGCGAAAGTGGGACCTTTTCTCTTTTCTTTTTTCCTTTTGCCAATCTTGTAACCTTGACTTGTCTGACTTTGTAAGGCAGTGGGTGGGATACTTTTTTATTATAAGGACTCAGAGACAGATCTACTAGGAAACTAATAAAGCTTCAGAACCCCTAATCCCAGAGGGGCCCCAGAAGTGAATTTATTCATGTATGTACACAGTGGAACCTCGTGTTATGTACCGTCCTCCTTGCGAATGCTACGGGTTACGAGCTTTGCTAACCCGGAAGTAGATGCCCCTTGTTGTGAACTTTGCCCCAGGATGTGAGCAGAAGTCACGCGGCAGCAGCAGGAGGTGCCATTAGCGAAAGCGCGCCCAGGGCCATCTTAAGCGGGTCGGGCGCCCGGGCGCCGTGGTGCGCGGATCGCTCCGGCGCCCCCGCCCCGTTCCCGCGGCTGGTGGGCAGGCACAGTTCAAGATTCAGGGCCCCCAAAATGCAGATCTGCATTCCTTCAGGGGGAATCTCTCAGGGATGCATAGGAGGGTAGGTTGGGGCTGTGGATGAGACCCAAACTGGCAGTGCACCACCCATTTTCTTTAAGCTATTCTCTTTCTCGCACAAACTTTGCTTACCAGTCCCCCCCTCCTCTATTGAATTTATATACCGCCCTATACCTGGAGGTCTCAGCGCAGTTCACATAAAAGGATCACAGTATATAAAATAAAAATAAAAGTAATAACCCAATAATACCCCCCCCAAAAGAGCCACATTTTAAAAGGGTGTGGGATGTTGATCAGGTGAACCAAAGGCTTGGTTAAAAAGGAACTTCCCTGGGGAGAGCATTCTCTATCCCCTTCTCTCCTACTTTCCTCTTGTATCACCCCCCCTTTCTCCCTCTCTTCCCTACTTTTCTCTTTCGTGTTACTTCTCCCCTTATTTCTCTTTCCCAATTTCCCTGCTAGATGACCCCCGCCATGAGCACAGCAATGCAGCAATCATAGAACCATCATAGAATTGTAGAGTTGGAAGATGGTCCTGAGGGTGCTCTAGTCCGACCCCCTGTAGGGATCTTTTTACTCAACATGGAGCTCGAACCAATGGCCCTGAGATTAAGAGCCTCATGCTCTTCCCTGATGTGAGCAGGGAAGCTTGCAAGATGGACCCACTGGTACCGCTGGCCAGCAGTTCCCCTTCACAGCAGTGAGGGTCCCTGCAGTCAGACTCTGACACCTTGCACAATTAGTGCCCTAATTCACTAGCAGACTGAGTTTTGTCCTTTGAGAGCAACTCCCTGTGCTGGAGTACTAGCCTACCTATGTAATTAAGTCAGCTAGCTATTGAGGACCACTTTTTGCTGACTTCAGGCCCGATAAAGCCCAGCTTTTGGAGCTTGCTCCTCTGGGTAAGTTGATTCTCGTGCAAGTACATTGAACGGTAACTTTAGAACCATCACATCTCAGCTTTTTAAGCCAAGATATGAACAAACCTCCTGCATACACACAGCTACTTTGCTCCTCACCTGGTGCAAATGGGGAAACAAGCCAAGTAGCTCCAGTAAACTATGCCTTCCCATTACACCAGGAAACTATGGCAAAATAAGACAGAAAGGCAAAGATGTTAGGTCAACTTTACCCTGACTTTATATCCTAGCTTATTCACAAGCCATCATTTTCTGGTTCAGATGTGACAAGAAGCTATCAGCTGTGGCTTCCTGGGTGGTTTGCAGCACAAAGAAAGAAAGAAGTGGCTGTATGCAGATGCATGAAGCTCATTCATATCTTGACTTACTAAGCAGAGATGTGATCATTCAAGTACAGCTGTTGCTTCTAGTCCCTCTGATTGCTTCCTTGGTATCAAGGATTGCTGCCTAGACCTTGGGCTGCTTTACATCAGACACCTGCTTCTGACCCACTTGGATGGACAGCCTGTCTTTCCTGGGCCCTGACCTCTGCCAAGGTCTGATGAACCTTAACTTCTGGAAATTAAGCTAAGGTTGCAATCAAGCTTTGTGTCTTATGCAGGCTAGGTAATTGCAGTTTAGGGACACAGGTGGCGCTGTGGGTTAAACCACAGAGCCTAGGGCTTGCCAATCAGAAGGTCGGCAGTTCGAATCCCCATGATGGGGTAAGCTCCCATTGCTCAGTCCCAGTTCCTGCCAACCTAGCAGTTCGAAAGCATGAAGTGCAAGTAGATAAATAGGTACCGCTCTGGTGGGAAGGTAAACCACTTTTCCGTGCGCTGCTCTGGTTCACCAGAAGTGGCTTAGTCATGCTGGCCACATGACCTGGACGCCGGCTCCCTCGGCCAATAACATGAGATGAGCGCCGCAACCCCAGAGTCGGTCACGACTGGACCTAATGGTCAGGGGTCCCTTTACCTTTACCTTTAATTGCAGTTTACTGTATGTATAGGGAAATTTTTAATGTTTAATACACTATTCTGTTTTTGTATATGCTAGAAGCTGCCCAGAGTGTCTGGGGCAAATGCAGGTCTCCCTGTTGCCCAAGGCAAGAAGCACACTTGATCAGAAGCTTCTATAAATGTCATGGAATGTTATGTGACCTTTCCTTTGGGGCTGAAGGGCTGCAGCTCAGTGACAGATTGACTTTATTGCCTGCAGAAGGTCCCAGGTTCAATCCCTGGCATCTGCAGCTAGTGCCTGCATCTGTAGAACTCCTACCAATCCCTGTAGAGAATTCTGAACTCAATGGACCAATATAAGGCAGCTTCCTGTGCTCCTATGATCTGGCCTATTAGTGGAACAAAACATCCTAACTTGCTTATTTTTAGCCAGAGCTGGACAGTAGAGCACAGGATAGCATCTCTCTGGTCACATGTTTCCTCAATGTGCACTGGAAGCTGGATCCAGTGAACCTAGAAGGCCACTGGGTCTGGGCTTTCCCCTCTGCACCTAGTTTGCATCCAGATAGTCATGAGGAGAACCTCGATTTAGTGGTAGGACAGGTGGTTTGCCTGCAGAAGGTCCCAGGTTTGATCCACAGCATCTTGAAATAAGGCAGGGAAAGAACCCTGCCTGAAATGGGAAAACCTGATGAGTTGCTACCAGCGAGTGTAGGCAGCTGGCAGTTTCCTAGGTTCCCAGTCCTGTGAAGAGACCCTTGTCAGAACTGACATGAGTTGGAAGTCAAAACAAGAAATATATGACTAGCATACTCTGAGCATACTCACCAACCAAGAATGCCACTTTTAAATATGACCATGCAAGGGATGTCACCCTCAATCAAAATGTTCAGCTTGATGATTGTGAAGTTTAATAGCTAGATTAAGCCAATTAATTCCCCCCCTCTGTTGAGTTAGTCAGTAGGGAATATTTTTAATCAGTGTGTCTGAGAATTAAGGACATGTTTGTTTACTTAGTTTGGGTTCTGATGTGTTATCTCAACTGGGATTTTTTTAAAAAAGAGAGTGCTTTCCATCATATGATGAGAGGTAGCTTTTGTTTATTAACTTTTATGCTCTTTCCCTTCTTTCATCATCTGGGAAAGGCACCTGTAGGGATCTTTCATTACTATACAGATGTATTTAAATGCAATTGAACAGCTAAATTCTTTGATTGAAGGACAGTCTTACTGTATAGTCAAGGATTGCCTATTTGCAAACTAGTCAATTGGAAATAAATGTTTTGTTTTGTTTTAAATATGTGTGGAGTCTGCGCAGGGTGATTGCAACCAATATCGCTTCTGGGACAGAGTGAATTTAACTCCCCATATGATCTTATTTGAAAACATTCAGCATCCCTGTTGGGTCGAGTTGAGTCTCTTGCAGGCGCCATCCTAATTTTCCTGTCACTGAGCTGAAGCTTTGATTGAGGGTGACATCCCTTTCCAAGGACAACTTTAAAAGTGACATTCTTGGATGGCAATTGCCAGTCACCAGCTCAAGAGTATGCTAGTCATATATTCAGCAGAGCTGTGGGGCTTTGACTCCCAACTCATTTCACTTTTGACAAATACTTTACAAGGGAATTATTTGCAGGGGTACGACGCGTGATGGACTTGAACTGGTGTCAAGGAGATTGCATTAAAGCTGGCTATACCCTTCTGCTGCAATCATGCTGACCTTACTGAGTATAATGATTCAACCCATATGCTTCAAATTATTGCATAATGTGCTCTCTCTCTCTCTCTCTCTCTCTCTCTCTCTCTCTCTCTCTCTGTGTGTGTGTGTGTGTGTGTGTGTGTGTGATGGGGTGTTTTCTCATGTAAAAGAAATAGGGAAAGGTCAATCACCAATAAATATCTGAGGCCACAGAAACTAATTTCAGTTTATGAAGACAAGAAACAAGCCCAGCCAGTTCCTTTCTGTTCCCAGCACACATGTGCAACAGGGGAAACTGCATGTGCCATGCTACCCTCCAGGGATGATTTACACTTTGATGTATTTATTATGCATGTGTATTATATGTGAAGAGATGCAAGTGTCATCTTCAAACACTTTGCATTTAGTTCAGAAGCTAATTAGCTCTGAGAATCTGTGTTTAAGAATAATTAGAGTTGCTTCAAATATCTGATTGACCAATATGCGCCCCCCCTCAAATAACCCATGCTCACAATTCAGCAGAGTTCAAGGGATTGCAGTTCAGCTCGGAGCTCAATCCTGTATTGCACTGGCAGGCAACAGGCTAATATTTGGGAGCCCATCTCTAAAGGTTCAGTGGGGAGCCTGAAGCTTAGTGCTTGGAACCTAGCCTGGTGATCAGCCATGGACTATGTGCACCAAGGCCCCAGAGATCTCTTCAGGCATAACAGGGGAAATGCTGGCCTCTGATAGTAGCAAGCAGCATGGCTGGATTTAGGAAAAGCCAACCCATGTGATCTCCTGGGGCTCTGGGCTTTGTGAGGTACTAGATACAGGGCAGTAGTGCCTGTTCTGGGAGTGGGTGGTACAGAGAAAAACAATTATGTTGTTCTTTGTGCTTTAGGAATGCTGGAAAGAGATAATGAACCTGCTTCATAGGCAAGGAAGTTCAGGTTTGTGATGTACCATGCTTCAGCCTGAGATCTTTGATGTCATTGTGCAGGCACCCCTAGTAAGAAGCCGCTTAAGTCTGCATGGGAAGAGGAGGAGAAATAGACAGCATAGTTCATTCTGGCTGCAGCGTGGTTCCACACCCTGCAAAGTCAGCCTCTTGCTTTTTCCTGAACTGGCTGGGTTATAAGGTCAGCCACAATTATTTGACTGGGCAGCAACCTATCTGCTCTTGGGTGCAGCACATCAGCATTCCTACCTGCTGCTGGCATACTGGCTAAAATGTATTAACAGTAAAGCTGGTTCATTGGGGGCAAATCAGTTCAGAGACTGGCACTGTCGGTTGGCCTTTTCACTTTAGTCTCTGTGTTGCCCTTGTAGACTTCTGCAGGGAGGAGGGTGGCTCTGGTGCCACATACTGTTGGGCTCCCTGTCTTCTGCCCTAACAGTCCCAATGGGCACCGACAACCACTTTTAATTAAGATAAATTAACTGGAAAAGTATCCACTTACTTTATGCACTGTGTCAACGTAGGACACAAGCTGCCTTGTAGGCATCCCTGGCAGCCTCATCATTCTTAAACCTTAACTGTTTTTTTAGGTCTGACCTTTGCATTCTGGAAAAAAAAATTGTTTGGTTTTATTTCTTTAAAAATGGATTTGGCTCATCTCTATGTGTACCAACAGAGCCCAGAAGGAATGATAAGGCAGTCTGAAATAATCGTATAGTTTACATGCAATTGCACACGAGAGAGAGAAAGGTCACCGCTGCATCTTAATTCGATATTCAGAGAAAATAAGTGTGGGGTTTCCATAGCACTGATGAATGCACATCACACAGGGTTGACTTACAAATCCCCTCTGCCATGTGAAAAGATACAAGATTGCACACTCCCCCTCCCTGACTTCCAAAAATGAGGAAAAGGCAATGCATACTGAGAATTCTGAAAACATTAAGAGGGAGTAGATCATCGCTTTCTGCAGAAAAACAACTACTAGAAAATGGAAAAGGCTGTGGCAGAGGAAACCTATTCATTTTCCTATAATTCTATGAAACGGGTTACCCAAAGAAATTAACTGGCTGTAGGTTCAGGCTAGACATGAGGAGGTGTTGCTCCACACAACACAAAATTAAATCATGGCCTTCATTAGCAGGAGATGTAGTGATGGGCACAGGTGGCTTTTTGCTGTTTTAAAGAAGGCTGAAATCAGGGGTAGGGAATTGCAGACCCACTTGCAGCACCCCCACCCCCACCCCAGGGGGCAAAGTCCCAAGAGCAGCCACAATTATAAACAAACTTGACAATATAATGTTATGGGATTTTAAACTAGCCACAACTTTATTGATTACAATGTAGGTAGGCTTTTGCTCAGGCATTGGGTATATATCCATTTTCCGCCTCCTGATGGGGCGCTCATACCTGGGATATGAACCACGTCAAGATGCTCTTCTGATGTTCCTTTGTGAACCTCTCTGAGATCTTCAGATGAAGGGTGGTATACAAATTTAACAATAATAAATAATATTGAATAGTCATGCCTGCCCTTTTCTCTCTTCCCTCCCTTCACCATATCCTTCCTTTTCTCCTCCTGGAGTGGAGTTGGGTCTTTATGTAGAAGGGCATTTGTCTGCTTCTTGCTCTTCTATTCCCCCATTCTCCACCCCCTTTTCTTTTTTAAAATAAAGCTCAGATGAACACTTTTGCATTGCCATGTACTTCAGACTTCTTAGTCCTGTCTCATCATAGTGCTCTCTCATAGTGCGCTCTCTCTCTCTCTCTCTCTCTCTCTCTCTCTCTCTCTCTCTCTCTCTCTCTCTCCCTCCCTCCCTCCCTCCCTCCCTCCCTCCCTCCCTTTTTCTGGGAGGTGCCCAAACAGTATAAGGTTGAAAGCAATTGGGAACAACACATTTCTTCAGATGTGTCCCCATACTCAACCACCGTTTCCCATCCATTAGAAACTACACACTAGCATAATTAAATACAAAAGACACACACAGAGAGAAAGAGAAACCAGTAGAGAGAAGTGCAATGAAACAAAACTAATAATAATAACAACAGTAATAACCAAGCTAGGGTGCATAAAATAGAGGACACCACAGAAAATTAAATGAGAGAGGAAAAGAGAATGAAGGAAAGGAGAAAAGAGAGGGGGGGAACACACACACTCTAGGTCTGTCTGTCTGTCTGTCTACAGTGCATATAGTTGAAAATAGGTTGTAGAGGGGGATCGTATCTCCAACCATTTCATTACAGTAGCTTACTTTTTTTAAAAGGTTCACTAAAGAAAACTGGCCAGTAACAGATAAATTGCATGAAAAGGACAATAGAGACTTTAAAGATGAATGGGAATCTTTTACAATTTATTTACAAAAACAACATAAAGAATTGGACTCACTGTCAGGTTTTGAATAAACACCCACAATTTTATTTAATTAAAACATGGAGGAAGATAATGTCGTGACATTTTTTGTATATTAACATGCAGATGATAACATTTTTTGTAACAAACCAGAAAGGGAAGATGAGGGAAGTCACCAGGGTGTGTGTGTGTAAAATGTAAAATTGGACAATTGTTATTTGTAAATTGTTATAAAAGAGAAAAATCAACAATTTTTTTAAAAAATTAAAGAAATTAAAGAAAGAAAGAAAATTGGCCAGTGAGGTGATCCATTGCTCTCATAAGCACCCTTAACAAACTACAATTCACAGAGGGCTGCCAATTTCTGATTTGCCTCAGGTGCCAAAATGTATGAGCCTTTGTAGCATTCAGATAATGCAGCATTCCAAAGGGTGACCCTCCTGCATTCTGGAATGGTAGAGCCCAGTGGAATCACAGCTCTGGTTGTGTGGCTCTTGATTCCCCTGTTCCAAACTGCAGTGGACAATGCTGTCTGCTGTCATCACGGCTCTGACGATCAGTACTGTACCTCCCACCTATTGTGCCAATTCATCAGGGTGGCTTTGAGGCATTGCAATCTGCCTTTACATTCCAAGCTTTCCTGAATACTGAATTTTAAATAACAGAGCAAAACTGGAGGCTGTTGCAAATCAGGTACAAATCACACACTGAATATTCAGAGCTTTCTGATTTGTTGCTTGGGGTGTCAGAATTAATTAGTTATTGAGGAAATGAGAGCTGCCGCCATCAGAACAAGGTTCGGGTTTTTCATCAAGTTTTTATATTTCTGCAAAAAACACATACTTTACCCCTACAATGAAAACAGAAAACAGCTTAATTATTCCCATTACATCCTCCAATCACCTCTGTCATGCTCCTTTTGATTCAGTGACTTGCCAGGATTTACCCATTGGCACAATAGATATTTTTAGGCACATTGTGAATTTTTTGACTAGCTCACTGGCGCATACAAATTATCCATTTAAGCATTGATTTGAAAATAATAATATAGAGCGCCTCAGCAGTGTGTCAGGAAGGCATCAAATGGAGTTGTTCTGTAATTGTAGGCAACAGTTTACATTGTTGAAGTAGTGGAGGGGAGAGATCATTTTAAGTTTCAAATGATCCTAGGGTGGTTGAAGCTAGGAGAAATGTTGAAGCAGCTTCACCATTCTGATGAAATAACCTCATGACCTCCAGATCCCCTTCCCCTATGAATGGCAGGTGGGAATAGGGCTCTTTCTGCAGTGCTGCTCGCCCTGTTGAATGACTTACCAGTTGATCTTTGACAGGCACCAACACCAGTGCAAACTTGGCTTTTTGAAAGAAGTATTACTGGCCAACTTTTTAAGCAATGCATCTCCCATTGGGCTAGTACAGTTCCATTAGGGCTCTAACATCACCTTCGACCTCAGCCTAGACCTATCCACACAAGCAGTTCCATTTCTGCATGCTGCTCTCCCACAATGGATATGTATGCCAGGGGTAGCCAATGGAGAGGTGCAGCAATACGCACCTGGCCTCCTATAAGTGGCACTGCTGTGCTAATACTGGAATGAGAGGAGAGGTCAGTACATGCTTACTTTCCCACCGCTTTCCCTTTCCCCTCTTGGCAAATGCACTGATACTACTGATGAGAGTCCACAAGCCTTACCAGCCTTCCTCTCCAGCCACCCTGATATAAGCACCACATGATATTGGAAACCTACTTACATGCTTCACTCCACTTTCAGCTTTCACCTAGGAGGACACAAAATGCATTGTCTTCAAACAGGCCCTAAAATACATTCAGGTTCATCATATGGAGACTCACAACTCAGGAATTTGCACCAGGCATTCCTCCGACTAGGACACCTACCCATTGATGTGAGAGGTTGGGGAAGCAGACCATCAAGGTCAGGCTGGTGTCAAAGAATAATCCACTACATGACAACTCAATATGTGAAAATGACAGAACACCACTTCTCGTCACTTAACAGCTCCCAGCTGAAACCACTCAAATTTGTCACCAGTTACTAACAGCCCTTAGTGGACAATTATACTTCTCTCTCACAAGCTTTGGGTACTGGCCTGTACTTGCTCACAGACAACCACTTCCCAACCTAAAACAGCTACTCACCTGAAACAATAGGCCACATAACTGAGACATAGACACAGGCCCCAGATGCCAACCCTATCTTCATGCACAGTTTTGAAACATCTAATAACGTCTTCTACAATGGTCAGGGCTGAGTCTGTTCAGGGTGTTTGAACTCCAAAAGTCATCCAGGAATGCTAGGAATGCCTGCCTCATGGTAGTGTCAGGTCTACCTATGAAGCTTCCCTCTCCACATGAGCCTTTGTGGCCTTGGGAGGGAATGAATTGGGTCCAGGGCCTCTGATCTTGTCACCAGAAACAAACTATGTAGGTCTAGCTGTGGGTTTGCAGAAAGCTGGGTTCATTCGAATCAAGCAACAATATCAGGATATAGCTTTTTTTTCTTGTTTCCATGGAAATTGGGGCAGGGGAGGTCTTTTCTCTTTTAATTTTGTCAGCTTTCTGAGTTCAATTACAAGCCAAAATAGCACCATGCAATTATGGCAGTAATGTATTCTTATACTTACATTCAATTTTAATTACAGAGCTATTTTGACAAATCCATCAAGTATGTGTAAAAAAAAAACAACCACCAGAAAAACAACAACCATGTATCACAAAACCATCGCACAAAAATAAAACTAAAATCCCCAAACAACTGTTACATTTCTTTTGGCAACAATTGTTAAGGTTGCTTGAGAAGACTGAGAAGAAACACAATATGCTAGGAGCACGGAGTTACTTGTATTTTTAATAAAATGAACTTGTGTGTGTGTGTGTGTGTGTGTGTGTGTGTGTGTGTGTGTGTTTGTGGACTGTTGTTGAGAGAGGACATGGCAAGCTACATAAAGGTCCTTACCTGAACAGTCTCTATCAGCAGCCATTCTACCAGGTTACATCAAAGGGTGAAGTGAGGCAGGGAGGCTTCCTCCATTAGCCAGACTGGGAGCAGGTTTTGTTTGGCACCTCCTAGGACTAGGTGAACACATCAATTTCAGTGTCTCCCATTTCTCATTTTTCCAAAACAGATGACATGTGAAATGCATGATTGCATTCCATGTGTCTGGTTCTGGTCCATTAAATAGCAGTTGTTGGGTGGGAAATAAAGACTAGAAGTACAGAGAATAACGTTAGCATTGTAACCTGTTGAGAGAGCTTATAATGGAGGCCTGGTAAGAAATCTTTACAAATAATGTAAATGAATAAATTAGGATATGCAGATTTTATGCAAATCTGTGTCATCTTTGTTGTTGTTGATGATGTGTTTCCTCTCTTTTGGTAATTTGTAAGAGGACAATGAATCGTACTCAGGCAATGGGCATGTTTCACCTTCCTCATTTATAACACATATCAGAGACCCACCCCACCCCAAATCTTGGAACTGGTCCCTGAGCAGAACCCAAATACCTTTTGTTACTTGAAGGGCAACATCAGCAACAGCTTTCAAACATCTGTGCCAGCATAGAAGAGTGGGCTGGGCTGCCTGCCCCTTCTCCATAAAAATCTCAGCAGTCCCTGAAGGAATAAAATATGAAGCTTTTAAAAGAACCACTATAAACCCAAGAGCAAGGCTGACTGGCGTAATAGCTGTATATCTCCAGACTGCAGGGAAGGCTGGTTCCCTGTGACTCAGGAGGACGTTTTGGGAGCTAACTACTAAATCATGGATGAGCCTAAAAGGAAACACACACACACACACACACACACACACACACACACACACACACACACACACGAAAATGACAATGAAGCCATACAGGCCAAACAAATGTCCCAAAGTAGCACTATAATGTGGGATGGGAGTGCAGGGCCACTTCCAAAATTCATAATTATTTTCAAATATTCTGCTTGAAACAAGGAGGCCCATACCTGCACCCAGGGACACAGGCGCACAGGGGAAGCAAGGGGAAGTGATTTGTCATGTCCATGGATATGACTGCTAGTTTCCCGATATGATTTGCATTATTACAATGGCTGTAAAATATGGCCATTTGCCATAGCAAAGCTGGCTGTACAATTTTAAGGATTCTGACTCCTGAGAACCACAGCTTTCCTACTGAAAGAACAGAAGAAAACAGTGCAGTATTACAACTTTTCCAGATTCTCCAAGTGACCCAATTTTCCACGGACATCCCTGATTCAGAGAAGCCATCTCGGTTTCTGCTTTGATCCCACAATACCCCACATTTCCTTAGGATGTCCCTATTTTCATTGGGGAAATGTTGGAGGGTATGGAGTTATCCAATCCCCGAGCAACCCTGTATAGGGAAGGGTTTTTTTATGTTTCATGTTTAATTTTGTTTTCATATACAGTGGTACCTCGGTTTATGAACACAATTGGTTCCGGAAGTCTGTTCATAAACTGAAGCGTTCATAAACTGAAGCGAACTTTCCCATTGAAAGTAATGGAAAGTGAATTAATCCGTTCCAGACAGTCTGCGGGTAAGTGTTCATAAACTGAAGCAAACTTTCCCATTGAAAGTAATGGAAAGTGGATTAATCCGTTCCAGACGGGTCCGCGGAGTACTTAAACGGAAGCGTTCATAAACTGAAGCATGGGTGTAATTGGTTCCGGAAGTCTGTTCATAAACTGAAGCGTTCATAAACTGAAGCAAACTTTCCCATAGAAAGTAATGGAAAATGAATTAATCCGTTCCAGATGGGTCAGCAGCGTTCATAAACCGAAAATTCATAAACCGAGGTGTTCATAAACCGAGGTTCCACTGTATGTTGGAAGTTGCCTAGAGTTGCTGGGGCAATCCAGTAAAATGCGTGGGGTATAAATAGTGAAATTATCATTATGGATTGAGATGTTCCTATTTTCATCAGAGAAATGTTGAAGGGTATGCTGTTCTATGCTCTTGAAAGTGGAGAATGTGGTCTACAGTAGGGAAAGGGAAACTCTGCTTTAAATACGTTGTGCTACATAATTTCAGGAGCATCCAAGTGGCAGGCAATGCAAAAGACAGAGAAATGTCGCCCACACATTGTATAAACATAAAAGGAAACGCACAGGGAGATAAGAGGTGGAGAGGCAGGTCCAACCATGCCAGGCCAGAGGGGGGGGGAGTGCTGAGCCTGGGGGGCGAGCCTGGTTTGCCATTCCCTTATCTGCTACCTGAGACAATTGCCTCAGTGTGCAGAATGACGATTGCACTGGCCTGCACAGATTGTAAAGCACAGAGTGCAACAAGGTGTGCAACGTTACCCTTTTAATTCCACAAACTTCTGAAGGGCTTCTTGCAAAATGGCTATGTAGGAGGCAATCCTAGAGCAATATCCACTGGGATGAGCATCTTTGGATGCAGTGGCTCAGATAGCTGATTCCTGTCACAGCTGGGCTCAGCTGGACTTAAGTCCTCAATCCTAGCTCAGCCAAAGATGCACCAGTGCAACATGTTCATCCCAGCTCGGCTGGCTGAGCTGAGGCCAGTGTAAGCAGGGCCGGCTCTAGGTAGACCCCCGGTGGCGCGGTGTGCCAGGGCGCTGGGCCGGTAGGCAGGGCGCCGCATGGAAACCATGCGGCGCCCTGCAAGGGCGGGGGCGCCAGAACGATCTTTGCCCCTCAGCGCCAGGGTGCGCGACCTGCTTGAGACTGCCCTGAGTGTAAGTCCCCCAAAAGGGGCGTGGAGAAGGTGGGACCAAAATGGGGAATATAGGGTGGATACTAAGCCTATCTGCTGGTCATGTGATCTGCCAACCTAGTGTTTAACACTTCTTTAAATACTTATCTAAAAGCAAGGCAGCAACCTTGCTGATGGAAGAGATTTGGTTCTGGTGTAACTTTATGCCAGCTTAATTTACACCATTCCTGCTGTTTGCGCATAGAGCTGCTTCTGTAGTCAACTTGGACTGCGCCTGTGAACAAGTTTGCACTGTTAGAAAGCTTAACTAGGCTACTCTATAGGTTCCCCAGGAACAGCGTTTTCTGATAGCTAAACTCTACGGCAACCTCAGGAGGTCATGTTACAAAAGGCCCATCACAATCTCCAGATTGCTCGTAGTGGGAAGCATTAGCAATAAAACCTTCAGCTGATTTTGAAGGAGAATAAAAAATGCATTCCAGTCTCTCTGTTCCTGATTGCAATAAATATGTATTTGAATGACTTTCACAGTTGCAGATTGCCTTGTATGTCATATTTATGGAGGGAAATCTGTATCTATAATGCGACTCCAAGTGTTAGTGCTGTGATTTCAGAGTTAGTTAAATGCTTTTCTCCCCCACCCCCCACCATACATATCCATTTTCCATGCCACAAAATAATTAATAAATACAGGCAGACAGATAGTGACATATATTGTTGCTGCTCTGGGTAGTTTCAGTTAAAGAGGTGGGTCTAAATAGCTGTGGTTAAACCACTGAGCCTAGGACTTGCTGATCAGAAGGTCGGCGGTTCGAATCCCTGTGACGGGGTGAGCTCCCGTTGCTTGGTCCCAGCTCCTGCCAACCTAGCAGTTCGAAAGCACGTCAAAATGCAAGTAGATAAATAGGAACCGCTACAGCGGGAAGGTAAACGGCGTTTCCATGTGCTGCTCTGGTTTGCCAGAAGCGGCTTTGTCATGCTGGCCACATGACCTGGAAGCTATACGCTGGCTCCCTCGGCCAATAATGCGAGATGAGCGTGCAACCCCAGAGTCGGTCACGATTGGACCTAATGGTCAGGGGTCCCTTTACCTTTACCTTTATATACACACACACACACACACACACACACACACACACACACACACACATATATATATATATATATATATATATATATATATATATATATATTCAGATATCAGGATCACAGTGACATATTTCTCCTTTTCCTTCTTCTAAAAGTCAAAAATATTGTCATGATCACCTTGCTTTTTTTAGCAGTGAAATGAACTTCCAGGGGTGTGGAACTTATGAAAGCTTTGTTTTTCCTGGAAGGAGGTCACTGCAGATTCAAAGTGTTTGTCATAGTTGCTCTCATTTACAAGCATGCAGGTTGAACATAGGTGAAGGACTGCTTCGAAAACCCCAACCTGTCAGCCCGCCAGATTCATTGTGCTGTGTCAGATTTCCAGAGGGACCACTAATAGCTTTTCAAAATGCTTCAAATGTATTTTTGTACCAATGTCTTGCTTCCTGATGACCACACACACACACACACACACAGAGAGAGAGAGAGAGAGAGAGAGAGAGAAGGCAACAGCTTTCTATCCTGATTCATGGTATAGCATATGCATGGATATTTTTTAATGTACATTATGTACAGTGCTCAGATGATGGAGGGAAAGGTTGGTGGTCTTTTTATTAAATCAAGAAGCACCCTCCAGGACTCCTTGTTTTAGCTATGACTTTGTCATTAATCCCCCAGATCCAGGCAATTGGGGGGGGGGCATGGTGGCTCTTGAGTGAAGGTAATGACACAAATAATCCTCCCTAGTAATCTAAATTCATTCTAAAAATGGGATGGGGAAGGCCTGCCTTTATCCCATTCAGAAGATTTAAGGAAGATCCAGCAACAATCAGCCAGCAATACAGGGAACTGATTTTAAGAATCGAAAACTGAGAAACTAAAAATGACAAGATGATGATGATAATGATAATGATAATGATAATGATAATGATAATAATAATAATAATAATAATAATAATAATTTTTATTTATACCCCGCCCATCTGGCTGAGTTTCCCCAGCCACTCTGGGCGGCTTCCAACTGAACATTAAAATGCATAAAGGAGTACCAACACAAACAAAGCTGACATCAAGCCCTACATATATCAAGCAAAACGGAAACATCGTAACCTACTCTCACCCCCATCCACCCTCCCATCTCCTATCTACCCCTATCTACCTCATTTTCCCTCTTTCTTCTTAGTGTCTTAACAAATGAAACTGATTTGCAAAAATGATACATGTTAAAATATGAGTGACACTGCACACACCTTTGTAATTCAAGAAATCTTTAATATATATATATATATATATATATATATATATATATATATAAATGCAATAATCTATTAAACATTAAAATCTTCCCTAAACAGGGCTGCCTTCAGATGTCTTCTAAAAGTCTGGTAGTTGTTTTTCTCTTTGACATCTGGTGGGAGGGTGTTCCACAGGGCGGGTGCCACTACCGAGAAGGCCCTCAGCACTGGACCTCAGTGTCCAGGCAGAACGATGGAGGTGGAGACGCTCCTTCAGGTATACAGGACCGAGGGCGTTTAGGGCTTTAAAGGTCAACACAAACACTTTGAATTGTGGTCGGAAACATACTGGGAGCCAATGTAGGCCTTTCAAGACCAGTGTTATGTGGTCTCAGCAGCCGCTCCCAGTCACCAGTCTAGCTGCGCATTCTGGATTAATTGTGCTTTCTGGGCCTCTTTTTGAGGCCTGTGAGGCCCTGCCCTGGGCTAGATGGTGAGTGGCAGGAACACACCCTTTCTTGCGGGATATTAATAATCCTCCTGACTGTTGATCAAATTTGAACTTTCCAAACCAATATATGAACAAAACACAGTTCTCCTTCAAAATCTGTACTTTCCAAATTTTGTAATGCAGTTATCCAACTGAATAATGCATTCATTAGTGAAAATGGTGTATCAAATTGCATTTTGGGGGCAAAAATGCATGTAAAGGTAAAGGTAAAGGGACCCCTGACTATTAGGTCCAGTCGTGACCGACTCTGGGGTTGCGGCACTCATCTTGCTTTACTGGCCGAGGGAGCCGGCGTACAGCTTCCAGCTCCTGTGGCCAGCATGACTAAGCCGCTTCTGGTGAACCAGAGCAGCGCACGGAAACGTTGTTTACCTTCCCGCTGGAGCGGTACCTACTTGTACTTTGACGTGCTTTTAAACTGCTAGGTTGGCAGGAGCTGGGACTGAGCAACAGAAGCTCACCCCGTTGCGGGAATTCGAACCACCGACCTTCTGATCGGCAAGCCCTAGGCTCTGTGGTTTAACCCACAGCGCCACCTGTGTCCCTAAAAATGCATGTAGCCAGGCGAACTTGAATACAAAAATGTATATCCTTAGAGAAATATGCATCCTGTTGTCATCCTCTTCTCATAGTAGCCAACCAAATGTCTACTGGAAGCCTGCAAGCAGGACCTGAGCACAAGAGCCCTTTCCTCTCTTGTGGCTTCCAGAAACTGTGTATTAGGAAGCACTACTGCCTCCAGTACTGGAGGCAGAGCATAAACATAATAATGAGTAGTCTTTTATGGCCTCCAGGAAAATACATTCAAATATTCATTTAGACTTTTCTTAAAAAGAAAAAGATGCAAATATATGAAGAAAAGTGGGGAGGGGGAACACTCAAGCTTAAGACAGAAGAAATGAGAAATTGGGAGAATCTAAAATGGACAGATTTATCCATCCCTAAATAAATGAGGTTGTTTTGTATGTTGCAAAGGAATCAAATACCATGAAAGTTGTTTCTATAGCTAGCCTCCTCCCCACCACTTCCCCATTCATCTGCTCATTCAACTGATCAAAATTAAACTGCAATTTTTCAACCCAGGATTCCTTTCCCCTTCTGATAGTTAAAATTTTCACTGATTCCCAGAGAACTCTGTAGCCAGTGCAGTGCAATAACCACATGATGGATGGTTTTAATTCTATATTCTCAGGCCTTCTTCGATGTTGCTTCAGCATCAGTGAGAACTCGGTGCTGAATTAAATCAATGCCATGTCTGCTTATTGCTATGGCTCCAGTGTCCACAGGGTATATAAGCTTACATCAGTTTCTGAAACTGAAACCAAAACTCCTCACTACAACCCGAAGACAAATGCAAAATTCCGTAATAAGAATCATGCAGTGAAATAATCAATGTCTAAACATCTTCTTTTAATTTCATGCTAGTTGGCGGCTATATTTTTGACTGGGAGGGAAAAACAACCCAATGTCAGAAAAGAAAGGGTTGGGGATCTGCTCTGGGAATTAAACAGAAGAACATAAGAAGCGTCTTGCTGAATCAGACCAGGATCTGCTTTCCAGGATCTTATAATAGGAAGTATGGGTCTAAATGTATGGCCTACTTCTTGTTGTCGGTTAAGTTTTAAGTTCCTTTAGATGTTTAGATGTTTTACAATTTTGTATGGATAAATGTTTATTTCTGACTGACGGTCGAATAAAATCTGATTGATTGATTGATAATAGGAAGTATACTCTCTCATGGGGATGCTTCAAAAATTGCCACCTGTACTTTCTTTTTGGATTTTGGAGTTTTGAATTAACAAGCCTTGTTTTTGAAGCAGAACTGATGCTAGGGGAATTTTCCATTATTCATTGCTGCTGTTTTCATTTCCAAATTTTGTACATATTGCACTACACATTTGGTTTGTTGCGCTACTTGTCAGTTCCATTAGCTCACGTGTACCCTCTGTAATACATGTGCGCATTGATAAAATACTGTCACTAAAAGGAGACTCCAATCTTGCTGTTATTATAGGCATTGTTGCCTCAAGATTCTTTTGCGTGTGATGTTTTTACTGATCAGCCTGATTCCATGTGCCCTGATAAAACACCTCCCCCCTCCAGAGGCCACTGAAGATGATTGTATGGATGGATGCTTCAAGAGTGCTTTTATGTGGCTGACAGAATTTTCTCTATGTGAACCTTCCGAGCCTTCTCATACACCACAGTCATGCTTGTGGGTCTAGGAATTGGGACCCTTCTCACCATAGGGTCTATAACTGGCTCTTAAATTTTTCATCCTCCAGTGCCCTCCTTATCTGTAGCTCACCATTGGATTTTTGCAACTGTTATATCCACCCAGCCTTCCTTTTCAGCTCCTTACTCCAATGACCCCATTGCCCCCTAAGGCTACTGCTTGACATGTACTCCTTCCTGGGATCTGTACTCGTATTCCTCTCCCACCCTCATTTCCCTGGAGCATTCTAAGCAGTGCATTGCACTCCAGTGCTCTAATCCACTCTGCCTCTTGTGCAGCCTTGGTGTGTGCATGAATCGTCCTCTGGTTAGCCAGTGCTGTGGCATCCCTCCCCCAGCCTGTCTTTGCATTGGGTCAGACTGTAAGAGGAGCAGCCACCTGTCTCTCACACTGGTGTATTCATCAGTGTGCAAGACCACATGTGCACATTTGTAAAACAATGCATAGAAAGTCTTGATGCAATCATATGAACATTCACATGAATGTTGAATATGGCCAGTGTTTCATTTCTGCATACCTACAATATCCGTTTTTCAAGAATGGGGCGGGGGAGTCAAAAATAAACTGGAGGAATGAAAGCTAAGCCCAACTCTGCATGCTTTGATTCTGGAATTAATGTTAACATTTATTTGCATTAAACCAGAATTCAGCTCAACTGGGACAATGGCAGAATGATGCAGAGCGACTATAAAGGAACATAATGGGAGAAAGTCTATTCCCCTGCTGCCTCTGGACATTAAGTCTCCATTTTCAGCTGTCATGACTAAGAGCTACATCACTAGACTTACCCTCCATGAATTTCTCTAATTCCTTTTTAAAGACACCATGACAATCACTACAGCTTGTTCAGCAACATATTCAACATGTTGATAATTTCATGTTATATCCTTTTGTTTGTTCTGAACCTGTTGCCAGTTAATTTTATTGGATAGATCCGAGTCCAAAAATATTTTTTATGTTTTCATGGTTCTAGCATTGTTCAGTATTCTACAGACCTCTTTCATTCCTGCTTTAATCACCCTGTGAGCTTCGGGACTTCCCTTAGGCATCTAATTGATCACTGTGAGAACAGAATGCTGGACTAGAGAGGCTTTTGGACTTATCCAGCAAGGTTGCTTTTATGTCCAGGGGTACTTAACCAGGAATGCTGGGAGGGAAAGATCAAATCACTTACTGGACCCACCCAGTCAATGTCCTATGGCTAGCTATAAAAAGCCAAAAGGGTCAAGAGGGTGGTGGTTGGTGACACTTCTGATCCAATATAAATAGATAAAACAATTGCATTTGACTTGCTCAAACAGTGGCATCCAAGTCTGTCCAAATCTGAATAATATTAGCCCTATTTAATACCTTAGCTATGCAGTTCTAGAAGGCTAGGCTGCTACCCATACTGTTTTTTGGTGGGGAGCAAGTCCTAGAGAACTCAGTGGGCCCTACATCTGAGTGGGGATGAAGGAGAAATTTGATCAAGTTCACATTTAAAGCTGAATCAAATGTGCTGTTTTCAAAACAGAGTGGGAATCAAAACACAGCCATCCTATCCAATTTGCATTCTCTCTCTCCCCCCCCCTTGAATTTTGCAATTCTGTGCTCCAACCAAACAATCTTTACAAAAATGCATGTATTGTTAGCAGACTTTGCAGCTTGGGTGAATTAGATGGGAATAATCACTCACAGTTTCTGGAGTTCAAAGGCTTTATTCATGCATGATGAGTGGAGAGAGAAAAGAGAAAACATTTTGTCCGGAGAGAACGCCCAACAAAAATGGCTCAGCTTTTAGGGGTGGAGTTAACTTGGACAAAGAAAAAATTATAAGCAGGTGCAGGCTTGATTCCTAGATGAGCAGTGCCCTTGTGTGCTTTAAAGCAACACATGCTTTAGTTAAAGCACGTGTTGCTTTAACTAAAAGTTCAGGAGAAGGAAATATATTTGCTTTTCTACAGCATATATTAGATAAAAGTGTGCAGGAAAATGAACAAATTAATGAATAATAACATACAAAAATGCATTCTATTACGAGAAATTGCTTGCAAAAAACTGTACAGTAGTCAAAATGGCATACAAAAATGAGTCTATTGGAAGAAATATGCACTAAGTATTTGCAGAATTGCTTATTTTAAAAAAATCACAAATTGCTGCAAAAATGTGGAGAACTGACTTTAAGAATGGAAGAATCAGAAATTGGGAGAACTGAAATTGTCAGACCCTGCTTCTGAGTTGATGTTTTTATAAAGCTGTAAATTAGAAAGTGTCCCCCCCCCCTTGTGATCTGGAATCACAAGGTCATGAAGTTATCAGCTGACCTCAGGCAATACTAGGCAATACATCTCCAACCCTTTTCCCTATCAGCAGTATAAGGATAATGTAAGGGGGAGGGCTTATAGGGAACAGCCCCCCCTCATCAGGTCGAGTTCCTCTCAGAGCAGTAAGTCCAGTAGCAGATCAGATTACAGGAATCAGGAAGCAGAGAGGGAGGGAAGAGGCTCTAGCAGCATAAAAGAGCCTCAACACCGAGTAGAGAAGGAAGCAGCTGGGGAGGCAATGACGGGAGAGCAGTCAGAAGGATGGCCCTTCCCCCTGATGCCTGAATTGAGGCGCATGGCATCCAGCAGGATGAGAGGCAGACACTTTGGGGTTCCCAAGCTGTTATGTTGGGCGCGAAACAGAAAGAAGCCATTGCGAGGTTCTGACTCAGACTAAGCAGACATGTTTTCCAGACTCTTTGCACTGTAAATACAATGCACATTAAAAACACCTTAAAGACAAGCAGGTGTGGAGCGTCATTATTCAAGAGTAGCCGCAAGAACCTCTGACAGATAATAATAAAGATTTGCATTACAGTACTATTGTAGGGATGGCTGAAATAGCATATTTTGTAAATTCCCAAGCTCCTTATCAGTGTTGCATAGGAAGCTTCCTTATGTTGAGTCAGTCCATTGTTCCATGTAGTCCAGTATTGCTTACACTGATTGGCAGTGGTACTCCATGGTTATTGGAGGGAACTTTTCCATCCCTACCTGGAGATGCCAGCGATTGAACATTGAACCTTCTGAATGCTAAGCAAAGCAGAAGCTTTACCACGGAGTCCTTGCCCTTCCTCTAACATATTATTGCCATTGTCCTTGCGAATTATTTGATGCAGCTAAATTTCCCAACCATCTGAAGCCCACTCTCCCCATATTAATATGACTGCTGCTCTGTATCCTTTCTATATTTTTTCCTTGCAAAAAGCAGCACATTTTCACAGACCTATCATTGCTCCTGTTAATTTTATTTGCTGTGTTAAATGGGTGGATTTTGGGTTCCTTCTGCCGCATTTGGCAGAGAAGAAAACGAAAATGAGTTAAGCTGCTGCAGTATTTACACGACTTAGTACGATTTTCCACAGCTCAACCTTTCTATTGATCCCGAGAGAGAGAGAGAGAGGGAGAGGGAGAGAGAGCTGAGAGATAATTCCATCTCTTGGGTATTTTTTTTTCTGCACTGCATTATCAGCCCAGTCTCATATTGGCCGGGCTTATAGCTCAAGGAGTAGAGGACCAAGATCCAACAGTATCTCCACTTAAAGGATATCAGGCAGCACAGCCAGAAAACATATGTTCCTTAAACAAGAGTGGGTAATCTTTTTTCATCTTAGAATAATAGAACTGTAGAGTTGAAAGGGGCCACAAGGATCATCTGGTCCAACCGTCTGCAATGCAGGATTTTTTCACTCAGTATGGGGCTTGAACCCGCAACCCTGAGATTAAGAGCATCATGCTCCACCAACGGAGCTACATTTCTCCATGCAGAACCTCCCAGGGGGCATGTGCAAGTTGTGGGTGCAAAAGAGGGCAAAAGAGGTCAGAATAATGGATGTGAGGCTTGCATGGTAGGCTTCATTCCAGAAAGAAGTGGACAACATGGCAGTGGCATAGCAAGCCACTGTGACACCCGGGGCGGCAAATTGCCGTGCACCTGGGGGGCCGCGGCATCACTACATAACGACGCATGCATGGCTACGTAACAACGCACACATGTTACGTAACAACGCATACGCCGTTGCGTGGCGGGGTATCGCCGCTGCCCCGCGCCTCCAAAGCCGTGCGCCTCCAGCTCCAAACTCCAGGTAAAAAGCCCGGTCAGCGTGGCGCATCTGCCGTGCACCACACTGAGTGGACATTTTACCGGGAGGCTGGAGGCTCAGCTTGGGAGTTGTGGGGGTGGAGTGCCAAGTGGCACCCCACCCCACCCAGCTGCTTCCATCGCCCCCCCCCAATGCTACGCCCCTGCAACATGGTAAGGTGGATTACCTGGCCTCCTGGCAGGTGAGTGACTGCTGCTTACTGGGTGAAGGAGGGATGAAGCAGCAAGGAGGGTGGCATGTTGCAAACACACCAGCCTACCTCCCTGCTGCCTTTTTACTTCCCTTCCTGGTACGCAGCAGCACGTCAGCAGCTGGTAGTTCAGGTATGCATGCTCCCCACCATGCCATCTGCTACTGATCCCAGCCATGCAAAGCTCAAAGGTTTCTACAAGTATATTTTCCCATTTCCACTGAGGAAAGCATTATCACAGTTCATGTAATCTGTTTGGATTAACATAACATCCTGTACCTAGGGCTGCCTGTGAAAATTGCTGCAGCCAGATTGCTGACCGCAGCCAGATACAAGGAGAACAGAAATTCCTTCCTGCAACAGCTCCACTGGGTTGTCTGTTTCCAGGCACAATTCAAAGGGCTGGTTATGAGCTATAAAGCCCTATACCACTTGACGACCTGAAGGTCTGGAACTCCCTATATAAGCCTGCTCAGGTTTTGAGATCTCCAGGGGAGGCGTTTCTCTTAGCCCTGCCACCCTCGCAGGAACGCCTGGGGCCTTTCCTGTGGCTGCACCCAGATTGTGGAACTTCAATTCATGTAAGGCTAGGCTGGCCCCCTTTCTGCTTTCCTTTCGTCAGCAGGCAGAGACCTTTCTGTTCCAACAGGCCTTTGGCAACTAGCTGGCTCTTGCGTCAGGGTCTTCTGAGAGTGGGTATTGCATATTTTCCTCTCCTCCTGCTGTGCTGTAAGGGAGTATCAAGATGTTTTGATTCAGCATGGTTTTTTTAATATGGTAACTTATTTTAAAAGATTCATGACTGCTGTGTTTTTTTAAGCTGTGTCCATTTTCAGTTTCATGTTGTGAACCACCTTGGGTCCTAAACTGGGTGAAACATGGGATATCAAACAAACAAACAAACACGCACACACACACACACTAGCACCCCCCTCTCCTTCTGGCTGTTTGTGTTTAAAAAACAACAACTGGCATTTGGAGACTTACGATAGCTTAAGAGAAAAAGGATTTATTTCACCACAGGAATGGTAAACACACACACACACATGTCACAGGCTTCTCAATCAGATGGTAAGTGTACAATTTTGATTTTATTCAGTTACCAAAACTTATCACAGAGGTGTTACAGCTTAGGTTTTAATACCTTGTGGGTTATACAGGCTAGTACTTTCTGTCTGGCTAATATTAACCTGCCTATTGTCCTTCTGATTCCCAAGCTTTAGAAATCTTACAACTGAGGTTCCTCTATTGGACACAGCATATCAGACCAGAGAATCAACGTACACTCGTCTTCTAACTAATTTGGGATCATCCCCCTCTCACTAGAAGATCTATCCCCTTCCTGCTGAACTGGGCTGTAAGCAGAGCTCCTCTCCCAAAATTTAGCTTCCCAGTTCTCATGTCTGTATACCCTTAAAAGAGAATAAGCACTGTCTTTCACCCTAACCCCCAGCTCAGAGACTGCCTTCCCTGACTGTAATTATTCTTCTCTCACGGTAGATTTTACACAGCTCAGAGGTATCACTGTTAACAAGCCCAACACCAGGACCAAAACTGCTTTCCTTTCTCCCTCTCAAAGTGCTCTCTCCCCCCTCCCCCATTATGGATAGCTGTACCCACAGCCAATCAGAGTGAAGTTGCAGCCCAGCACACTGAGAGCTCCACCACTCTGGGGGGGACTTCATCTGTACTGCACAAGCAAACTCCACTTTACCTAGACACATTCTAGAAGGACTGCAAAGTAAAGCCAGTGCGGCCAGTGATGGCTAGTGTCCATGAGACTGATGGGGTGGAAGGCAAGGAGCCCAACAGCAGGTAGAGTGGCAGCCAATGACAGACAGACCAAACTGATTCTCATTTTGCCCTCATCTCCTCCCTGCTCCTTCCAAGCTAGCACCACCTCTTAGTCGGTTGCAAGTAAGACAGGCAGGGACTGGGTGAGGACAGACTAGGGTTGGAGAGGTAGTGCCCCATGTGCCCTAATGGACATGCCATCACTGAGTGAGCAACGTGGTAGTAGGGAGAGGGAATGGCCAGGGAGAGCGCTGTACAGAGGTACCATCTTATAAGAACAAGGGGAGGCAATGCCACACGTGTGATATCACACACGACACCAGGCTTCAATGGCCAGTGGTTCCTTCTCCTCCTCCTGGTGCCACCACTGGTGGGACCTGGTTGCCTTGACCCTCCTTTCCCTCTGTGGTAGGAGATGGAGGAGATGGACCTGGCCACTGGAACCACACTGAAGTCAGCTCCGTACTTCGCCTCTGTACCTTGGGGGCATGGGGGGAGGCAGCCCTGACCCAAAGAATATAATGGGAGCTGGCACTCCTGGTGCCGTAGGAAGTCCAATCAGACTGTCAAAGAAGAACAAAGGGGTCTCAATCATAAGGATGAATTATTGCAGCTGGCTTTTTGTTGTTGCACAATTGCTTTATGTATTGTTTTGTATTGTATTGTTCTTTGTGACATGTTTAATTTTATTCCATTGCCTACTGTATACCATTCTGGTAACTGCATGACTGAAGGGTGGCTTACATATATATTATAATGAAATAAATAAAATAAGAAGGTTGTGTCCAATATTACTCATGCTCAGAGTCGACCCGTTTAAATTAATGGAAAGGATAACTTAGGTACATTAATTTCAATAGCTCTGTGCCAGGGGTGAGGAACCTCAGCCTGAGGGCCAAATGAGATTCTCTAGCACTTGGGACTCTCCTCGGGTCACAACTCCTCCCAAGCTCCACCCCTTTTTTCCAGGCCACGTCTTGCTCCTTAGGTATTTTTTGCTTGGCTGAAATATGCCATAGAACTCTTATGATGCTACTTGTTTTCCTGGATGGAGAGGGGTGAGTTAGCATGTGCAGAAACTAGCCTACCTCCACAAAGGGACAATTTATATTCATTGCTCTGACCACTTTTGCCTCTGACTACAACCACCATATGTGGCCCCTGGAAGTTTGGCCTACGATTAATAGAATACGAGAATCCATAATATATAAAAGCAAGTACTGTGTGATCAGATATGTGATCAGGAACATTTCAGCTACAACTGTATGTTTGAAATTATAATATTGACTTACCTTACAATGATGCTGTCAGGAAGGATTACTATGAAAAGGCATGTGAAATGTTTTCAATACCAGACACAATCTAAACATTAAATCGTGATTCATTTCCGTAGGTTTGAATAGGTCTGAATCTAGCTTTTGAAATGAACAGGTATAACTCCTTGTTCTTGCCTCTTTATTATTATGTTTTTCTTTGCTGTATTTTGCAGAGAAAATTCCAGAGAGTGGGATCTCCCCCTTTCTCCTGCAGTGATAATTTAGGTGAAATCACTGTTCTGTTCTCATGTATCCCAGGCAATAACATGACACAAGGTCCTGTTTTTCAGACTTTTGTTTTTTAAGTATAGGCTCCTGTAATAGAGCTGTTTATTAATGCTTTGCTAGCATGGATGGTACAATAGCTAGAATGCTATTTGTGTACCACCTGCAGGTACTTTTCAACTTAGTTTCCCCTCATTTCCTTTGATAAGAATCATATTGTGACTTCAGAGTAAAAATGTGGCTTGTTGGATTCTGTACACATGTACACAGTTTGCAGATGGTACACTCATTGAATGTTATATGTGAACAATTGTACAAGTGTACAGCTCAATATGTACAACAGGTACATTCACTGAATGCAACATGTGAACTATAGGGTTGTTCACACACTAGAATGAACAGAATTATAAGCTGTCTCTGCCCATGTACAAGTGTTTGAGTGAAATACTTGCTGATTTGTGAAGCTTAGCTGGTCTGTACACTCATTGAATATTAGATGTGAAAACAGTATGAGTGTACCGTTCCTTTGTTGTGGACACTTGTTGAACGTAACATGCAAACATGCCATTGGTAAAAAAAATGGGTAGACTGAGTTGCTAGAAAGACCAGATCCAGGATGGTGGTAGGTAGGTAACAATAAGCAACACATCAAGCATCACTTTAGTCTGGCCATGATGGGAACTCAAAAACTTGAGTTTGCTATTGAAGAGGACAATTACCACATGTGTTCCACTTGGATCAATGTCTGTCTCTGCTTTCTGTTATGAAGGTTACAAATTCAAATTAAACATTTAATACGATGGCAATTTTATAATTTGTACTTCTGCTTCTATAGTTGAGCTTTATGAAACTCTTATGAAACCTGCAACTATGTGAAAAATAATCTGGCTTTAGCTTTTATTATGAGTTGGCATTCAGCCCAGGTTTGTTAAAGATCCTCCGAAGCCTTTTTTTTTTATTTAAAAAAATATTTTTTTTCCAGTGAACCAAACCCAACTGATTCTTTGGGGATTAGTGGTATAAAATTAATGGTTTCACCCAATATCAAATGAGCTGGTTGGCATTCAAGTCCCAATTAGATGTGTACAACTGATTCAGACCATAGGATAAAATCTCATCTTTGTTCCATGTCAGTAATTTTTGGGTGGGGATCTATATCAGCGAGGAACAGTGGGTTTTAATAGGTTAGGCCCACACAATCTGTGTCTTGCTGAGTCAAAAACAGCTTACCAGCCAAGGATGATGATCTATGAGGAAAAGAGGGTGCTATAAATTCAGGCATTTTTGCTGCCTTTTGCCCCCTACCAGTGCCTACTCCTATTCAGGTCTGGAGCCAGTCCTAAATTTCTCTGTGCCCCCTGCTCTGCTTTTCAGAGGATCTGAATTCTCCACTGAGTTACTGTGCACATCCAGTTTTATCTTCCATGGCTTTATTCAACTCCATTTTAAACCATTTCAGTTGAGAGTCATCAAGATGTTTTATGGACGCAAATTCCAATTGTGCACTGTTTGAAGAAGTACCGGTACTTCCTTTTGTCTGTCCTAAATCTTTCATGCTTCTTCTCCATTGGATAGCACAAGAATCTAGTATGATGAGAGAGGGATAAAAACTTCTCTATAGCCACTTTCTCAAAAACCATGAACAATTCTGTCATGCCTCCCTTTCTTGTCTAGCAGTTTTTGAACTATTTCTTTGTAAAGATGGATCTGGCCATAGTTGGCATGACCACCACTTATCACATGTTTCGTTTCCAAAAGGTGCAAGGCCCAATCTTTTGGTATCTGTTAAAACAGAGGTAGGGAACCTCATTTTCATGCTTCAGGTGCTGTTGGACTCTGGCTGTCAGCAGCCACAGCAGGGGGGCCAACTTGAAAAAATACAGGAGGTGGCAGGTAAGCCCCACCTTGACACATAACACAGTGCGTGCACACCATTTGAATGGCAATGCCCATCAATTTTGGAGTGGTGTCCCCCTGAAATATTTTATTGGGGAGCCCGAAAAAACACGCAGCCCCTAGAAGTTGGCTCCTATGAGCCACAGTTAGGATGGCCAATAGTCAGAGATAGTGGGAGTTGTAGTACAACAACATCTGGAAGACCACAGGTGAGTTAGACCTTTAGTAAAAGGATGGAGTAGTAGAGATGAGAAAGATGTCTAACTTAAACCACAGGGAAATTAGGTAAAGGGCCCACTGATCTAAAGTAGTCTTGGGCAACCAGTTCATACAGACCAGTGTTCAGAGTGTTCTGGGTAAGTCTAACGTGAGCTGCTGAACAGTTCTGGGGCATGGAACATTTCACTGGAACTTGGTTGCACTCTCACTACAGACTACTTTGGTGACACTTTACTTTGCCGGAGACAAAAATGTAAAGATTTTCTAATCCTCTTAGAAAAGTTTTATCTGCCAGTCAGCATGCTTACTTATGGTATGGGGAGATAAGTGCCTTTTTTAAAGACATATGTTTTGGAAGGTGTGCAGGGGAGAAGATTTGGAGCCTGCAGGATTTCACTTGGAGAGGCGATGGAACAAGACTGATTTGCATAAATGTTTCCTTTCTTCCTCTTTTCTTTTCGGGCCACCAGTGATTGTGGAAGTGAAGGAAGTGATAGGTTATGCCCTGGAGAAATGTGTGCATATTGGAAACTGGCTAGAAATTAACACAAGGTTGGTAGGTGGAATGCCCTGATTGCAATGCATGCAGCATCGGAAAAGATTTACAGCCTTTATTAAAATAGAATAAATATCCCAACAGGAGTCCAGCCCCATCTACAGTATTTGCATTTATTTTCATTGAGGGCTTAACAAACATAAACATCAACCAATGTTCTGACTTCATTTTCAAAACAAGTTGAGACATCTTTTTAAATTATTATTATGAAGTCTCATTGGCCTTTTGGTAGGCTTAAACATGAAATTGATTGCCACTTTGCTGCTCAAGGATTTGGAAGGCCCCTGGGCAACATGATCTCTTCAGGCATCTCTCCTTGAGTGGGTCTGTCACCAGGGATGACGGGAAAGAAATTTGGTTCAGTTTGCATTTAAAGGCAAATCTGCACATTTTGCACTTCCTGAAACAGCCATGCTTAGAAATTCACTTTTTTCAATACAGTTGTCCAGACAAGTAATGTGCATAATAAGGTGTCTGCTAGGTAACTTGTATGTGAAAATGCATATGTTAGTGACAATTGCATATAAAAAGGCATCTTGTTAGGGAAAGTTGCTTGCAAAGATATGCAATTGTATACAAAGATGGGTATATTAGGATAAATTCACACTTAAATGCTGATGATTTTTTATGAGGACTTTAAATATAGTAATAATGTGCAAACTGATGTGGAAATGTGGAAAAATGAATTTAAGATTAGAAAAGTAAGAAAGAAACCCCAAATCGGCAGGTTCATTCATCCCTTTCCACCCCTTAGTCTCCCACATTGCTATGGTTGTCCATTCACTTCTCTCATCCCTTGAGACTAATCCCTCCAGCCCTGGCCAGAGAGAAGGGAAAACGTGAGCTGTAGCTGCTGACCTTTCTCCTGCCTATAAATGCTTTGCTTGGAGAACTTAGGGGAACATGCAGCACCAAGAGGAAGACGAGACTCTTGGGGCCACAAGATTTGGGGTCGTTAGCAAACCCCCTGAACAACGCCAATCCCTGCTGCTCAACACTTCCTAGAGCAGCCATAGGTTCCAGGGGAATTCCTGAAGAGTTTTGCTTCTTACTACTGGTTACTTCTGGCATTGTATGATATCCTTTTATTTACAAATGTACTAGTGCCATATTAATAGTTTCCAGTTGTAGCTTTTAAGTGACATTTGGGAGAGAGGGGAAGATGGGGAAAACAATTTTTTTTACAGAAATGATTTTTAACCCTGCTACCCCCACACTCTTTTTTTTGGAGCCATTGTTGGGGAAAAGATACATTGGAGCATTTTGGATGGGCAGGGTGACCACTTGCACTCTGGACCTTTGCACACCTTGGCAGAGAGGGGACAGCTGGCTGGGTAAAACCATTCCTCAAGAAAACCTTGTTGGATTTGGAAAATCTAAGTAAGTACCAGACAGTTGCCAATCTCCCCTTCTTGGGCAAGCTTCTTGAGTGGGTGTTTGTGGACCAGATCCAGGCACTCTTGGAGGAAACTGATTTTCTAGACTCTGGTCTTAAACCAGCTAAGTTTTTGTGGTTGTTTTTGTCTTAAGAATCACTGAATAAATATGAAGGGTCAATACATATCATTTAACTGTACAATTGGTGGCAAAAATCTTGGATTCATTAGTGGTTCCAGAGTCAGCTTCCTGTGTGCATTTTGCTGACCACACAGAGATCTAACTGGGAGATGTTTCTGCAAACAAAAGAGCAATTGGGGTGATTAGCAATCTTCAGTGACACCTCTCCCCAATCCTTAGAGCTCTCCAATCAGGAATTAAGCAACATCACAAATGCACACATACAATGTGCAAACAGATGGTGGGGCGATAATTGTTTCGTGAGGCAGATGGCAATATCTTGTCCCTGCTTCTTCATTTCTGTGTTCCTGAGCAGTTGCAGGGTCCGGTATTTCTGAGACTATGAAATACAACACTCTTTAAATAACTTGGTATAGAGTGATTTGTTCAAAATGAAGCTGGTGCTGTTTAAAACAAGGCTTGCTAGGAGACTTATCAATGTTCAGCAAGACTGTAATCTAGTGGAACAGTGGTTGACATTGAGTCTGTATCCTTGCCAGTCGCAAAACAGCTTCTTTTCAGTGTAGCATGGCAGCAGGTAGAATGGCAGAAGGAAACTCCCCCCCCCCCTGTAATGGACAAACTCAGTGCTATAGTAAAGGCACCACAGGGATAAGGGTAGGGCTAGTGTGAGAGTCTGCAGTGACAGCATGTACAGACATACCTGGAATTCTAAATTAGTAGAAAGCGAGGCATAGCACATGTGATTATAATCACTAGCATAAAGGATCTTTTCTCCACTTAGGCAGTTTAAGATGTGAAAACAAATACTTACAGGGTATTTGCTGTTGAATCTGAGCTTTACTAGAATTATCTTTTAATCTTCTGTTTATTTATTCTTTCTGCCTGCGATGAGATCCATAAACCACATAAAAGAAACAGTATGTTTAGCAAGGAGCTTGTGATTGGAGTCATGCCAAAATATCCTCCAGTTTCAATTTTCAGATTGAAGTAGCAGGTTTTGGTCAACTAAAATTTCTGTCTGAAAAACACACTCAGGTCACATCTGCATGGCACACAATTTCCCCCAAAGAATCCTAAAAAACCTGTAGTTTATGCCTTAACAGAGCTACAATTTCTAGTATTCTTAACAAACTTAACATCCCCAAGACAAAAAAAAGATTGACAGGTTGATAGGTCTTTCTGTATTTGAATCTGCTTTAAATGTATGGAGTGACTTTAAGATTATGCAATTATCCACTGCTCCTCAATACTTTTGGGTATTGTTGTTTGTCCTGGCTGCTGCTGCTTCCTCTTTGCTTAGTGTGTCATGTGGGTAATAATGCCACCCAATCAAATATCCTATAGTGCAGGGGTGGAAGAACTTTTTTCAGTCCAAGGGCCACATTACATTGTGGGCAACCTTCTGAGGACCACATGCCAAAGATGGGTGTGGCCAGAAGCAAAAATGGACTCACGCCAATAACTGGAAAATTTTACAATGCTAAAAACAACAATAAGGCCATGTGAAATGGGCACTGTAGGTTGATTCAAATAGGTAGAACATTGTGACTTACCTTGTACATTCAGCATCACTGTGCAGTCATTTGAACCAGCTGAATGTAGGCACTTCAAAAACGACAAAGTCCTTCAAATGTTAATCTTGTTCTTTACTTCTGTTGTTCTCTCTCTCTCTCTCTCTCTCTCTCTCTCTCTCTCTCTCTCTCTCTCCAAAGCAGAGATGCGCAGCCCACATCAGCTGACATATTTTGAGTCATCTCTGTTGTAAACACCTAAGTATTCATTTAATGCTTGAATTATTTTACCATCTTTGGTGGCTGTATTTCTCATTCTGTTCTTAAATGGTCTTTCTTCATCCTTCACTGAACCTCCCTTTTCGCTGCTCAGAAAGCTTCTTGCTGTTAAGAATCTCCAGCCACATTCGCTCTACATTTATTTCTATTTCCCCCCATAGTTCTAACTTTTAAACACATGGCTCAGGTTTGTCCCACTTTTCAACCATTTTTAAAGGCACATGCACACACACTTGTACCGCTCGTTCTCTCTTTATCCTTTTAAAGAAGCAGGCCAGCTTTCTGAACAGCCACCATTCACACTTATAGAGTCCCTACGATCCACTTCAATTACTTAGATCCTCTAACGAGGCACCTGTACTTTCTCAATCTTCTGTACATCAGTCAGCCTTTAGTAGGGACCAAGCCTTTATTGTGGCTTATGAAACTCCTTGCTAGTAGAGGTTCACTATGGATTGAGGATTAAATCTGTAAATAATTTTTTTAATTTAATTAATGTTAGGATTTACCTCCTAAGCATTAAGGAAGTGACCTCATGCAGTCCCTTCTGTATTGATTCAGGAACTCTATGAATGTCAGCCCCTCGTGTGCCTGTCTGGCAATTAAGAATTTGTGGTTTTGACTGAAAATCTCACACATCAGGCATCGCTCCTGCCATATCTATCTATCTATCATCTATCTATCTATCTATCTATCATCTATCTTATCTATCTATCATCATCTATCTCCCAATAATGGAGTTAAAAACAGGCAATTGCAATGTGGATTTCTTTTTCCTAATCAGAATGGCTTGATGTTTTAGCTATGTTCTTATTTAAGTTTTTAATTGCTGTTTTCATTGATCTTTTGTATTTTTGTGTACTGTTGTATACCAACTTGCCATATTTTAAAATGTAGGTGCAGTGTATACATATTTCAATACATAAAAAATAGAGAAGAGGGAGAAATTGGGGAGAGGATGTGGTAAACCACAACGTGAAAATTAGTGGCACACTTCCTGAAGAATCTGCTCTGTGAAGACAAACAGAAACGGCCACTGATTGTTTTATTACTTAATGCTAGCACTCACTGCCTGCAGGACCTTTGACTGGGTACCTCTATCCTCCCTCTAAGCTCTGCAGGTAAGCTTGGTATCAGGGATAAGGAACCTGTAGACCTCCAGATGTTGTTGTCATAACCATGGGGCCAGATTCCTCTTCTTCAGAGTGTGAGGTCAAGAAGGGGATTTGCACACAGGGTTTACCCCACAAGCCACGGTCCCTTTGCCTTTCTGGGCTGAGTATGTTGCATTGCCATCCTCTGACTCTTGCAGAAGTTCTGGAACAACCAGACACTTCCCCATTCAATCAGATACTAAGGGTTTGGACTGGGCATCTTTAACTGAAGCACCTTTTAATGAAGGTGGGATTTGCAATTGGCCAGTGGGAAAATATTTCCCTTCCTTCATGCTCAGAAGCAGCTTGTTGTTTTAAGTTATGGGGGAAGGGCTTTCTCTACTGGTGTTGCTGCTCTTGCTATTTAATCAAAAGAAGATCAAGAAGAGAGAAGGTATTTTTCAAAAATAATAATATGCAAATTGGTAATGGTTGGGTGGGGAATCTCAGGCCAGATATAGCCCCCACACCTTCTATCTGCCCCTCAAAACTCTCCATGAGCCACATCCTCAACTGGCCCTGCTTTTTGCCCTTCCAAGTATTTTGTCTGGCTGGAATGTGTCCTTGAACTTTTGTAATGCCTCTTCCTGTGGAAATAAGTCTACTGTACAAAGGTATATTAACTGCTCTTCCCACTGCCCTCTGACCCCAGGCACCACTGGCATGTGGCCCTCAGAAGGCTTATCCAGAAGGGCAATGGTCCTTAGGCTGAAAAAAAGGTTCTTTGTCCCCAGAGTGGTGCCATTTACTCCACTTCCTTTCTTTTCTGAAGGAATTCAAACCAGAGAGTTGCAGCCCCAAAGGTTTCCCAACCAGCTTCACAGCTCTGGTAAGATGCATTCATGCGAACATCACATCACTTCCCTTTGTGACTTTCCCCCTCCAAATACCTTTGACTCCCACCCTTCTTCATGTACAACCATCTGCTACAAAGCAATTGTTTTGTCGAACCCTCAGGACATGGACAATGTCTCTGTCATTCACCTCAGCTTTTGCAACAATGCAAATATGTTCCATATTTGAGACAGTGAATGTGGGTTGGAAATATCCTGCTAGAACAAAAACCAGCCACTTTTTTCCCTTTTAACAAAGGGTTCCTGAGTGTTGTTTCTGTGAATGTGTGAACTGTGTCATTCACATCCTGCGGGGAGGGGGAAGAGAATCTGCTGCTGTCCCATCACCAGCAATCTTCTTCTTCTCCACTCCCTCTGGGGTATGTGATCACAAGTTACTCTCTTGTTTCCTTCCTCTCTATGCGAACATATCCTGGGGGACGGTGGGTGGGTGGGTGAGGGTTATTTCTCTACAACAGACCTGAACAAGCCACTCCTCATTTCATCTTACTAAGCTGCCTTTCTTTTCTTTTCGCATCCTTTGCTCTCTTGTTTACTATTTTTCTCTCTCTTTCTCTCTTCACAGCTGCTATCACACCTGATGTCATCTCGTAGTTCATCTTCTGAAACTGATGAGCCATTTCCTCCTCCTCCCCACCTCCCATTCCCCTCCACAGGCTCACTTCAATTAATTGCTTGCTCTTCTTTTTGGCAAGATTTGCTGGCATAGCTTTGCCTCTCCTCCTGTTCCTTGGGATACCTCTTGCATTAAAACTAATTTGCTGCCTCCTGCTAGGATGTAGGTTTCTTGTTTGGAATAATAACTTCTTTGTTCTTCATCAAAATGAACGAGCAGGCTGAAGTGACACCTCACACTACCTCTGGACTGTAAACAGACCTGGAACTGGCCTGTACAAGGATGAAAAACTGCCCTTCTCTTGAGTGCACATGTGGATACAGCTTAAGCACCCCCCCTTCACAAAAAGAGGGGAAATGTGCCACACACACACACACACACACACACACACACAATATGCACATATTGCATGAAGTTTGCACAAGGTGATAGAAACCCAATTGCTGGGGAGGTACAGCAGGAGGCGGCTGTTGCATTCCTGCTCTGCTTATTGTTAAGTGTTGTGGTTTAATTCACACAGAAACGGGGGGGGGGGAGTATATGTATTAACGAAGGTTTAAAATGGGAAATGGCTAAATGTGTATTGCTAACACTGGGTAACCAGCCAGATGGGCGGGGTAGAAATAATAATTTTTTATTTTCATTTTCCACAAAGTTGTTTTCAAAAGGACTCTGAGCTCTTACAGAGTTAATGATTACAGAGTTAATTATTAACTCACTGATTGTTCTTCTCTGGTAGTTGACAAGTGAGGGTTGTAACCTGGGATTACGTGAGAGGTATTGGGTTGCCAATCTCTATTTTGAAGGGAGTTGCCTTTGAGACTTGTCTCCCAAACTCAATGGAGTGGAGCAGTCCCTCTGAACACAAGCAGCGGCGGAGGCCCTTCTTCATGTGCCTTCTCCACAAGAGATCTGGAGGGCAGCAACATGAGAACAGGCTCCCCACTTGTGCAATACTCTGCCTGAAGAAGCTTGCCTGGCACCTTCCTTACATACATATCTTTAGGCACCAGATGAAAACATTCCTCTTCTCCCAGGCAAATTAAACAATCTATGGTCTGTGTAAAGGTGTTGCTGTTTCAGTTTGTTATTATAGTATGTATGTATTCTTGTGTTGTTATATTGTAAACAGCCTAGTGATCCTTGGATGAAGGGCAGTATAGAAATTCAATAAAAATAATAATAATGAGGAGAAGGAGGACTCAGATGCAGAAGGGGAGGCTGGGCAAGGCCAGTCTCAGAAGCTGTAGAGCCAGTGCTGCATCCCCCTCCAGGCCAAGGATTTGGCAATGCCATCCTCTAACTGAGAGGGCTCCACTACTCCGAGTATATTTCAACTACAAAAGACCCTGGGAGACTCGAGGCTTCTCTGCTCTGCCACAGAAGAAGATTGCTGGAGAAGGCTTGGCCTCTTTCAGCAAACCATTTTCTTGCTTGTTCCTTGCTGGAGCAACAGCATAGTTCTGCATTTCCACAGCCTGTACCACACCTCCTGTCTTGCCTCAGTGCACAAGAGATTGGGACCATGCCCTTTTTATTTTATGGTGGGAGGAACCTCCCCCCTCCCCTACACAGAGAGGAGAACCCACCACTTTGCTAGGCACCATCTTACACCGGGTGGACAAATTCCTTTATCCAACAATCTGTTCCCCTGAAATATTCTGCCCTATTAGGCCCTGGTCAATATTATATATGTTCTGTAACAAAATTCATGGATCTTTTCTACAAGGGAGCTTTATGGGCTGTTGTTCTTACATTACAAATGCAATCAATACAGGACGTACATGCATATCACTGGGTGAAGGATTTAAACCCACGAAATCAGTACAAAGCTTGGGTACACTTCTACTTTGTTTCCCAGCCTTCCCTACTGTTGTGGTTGTGTGTGTTTTAAATCATCAGCATCTAAGGTACTTGGATCGTAGACACTTAGGCCAAAAGGAAAAAGGGGAGAGAAAAAATGTTATTTAAGCAGAAGTATTGCGAAGAGCTTACACTGCTTCATTTGTATATTTTCTACTGTTTTACGTGACTTCACCAACAGAAGAACTGGATAATTTAAATTCTGAGAAGATGGGCTGTCATGCAAGGGCCAAGGTAGTGTAGGGATTAGAGTGTGTCTCTGACCCGAGAGCTTCGGGTTCAATTCTCTACTCAGCAATGAAGGTCACTGCGTGACCACAGGTCCCAGATAGTACAAGATTTAAGCATTTAATTCTTAATTTAAGCATTAGTAACTTTAAACTTCTGGTATCCATTAAATCACTACATGAGTGAAGTATCTCATTTTGTCACAGCCTAGCCTACCTCACAGGGTTGTTGTGAGGATAAAATGTGAGTGAGCCACTGCCTTGAAGACATTGGAGGAAAGGCCCTGGGAGAGTATAGAAGGCCTACATTTGGCCCCTGGGGCTGAGATTCCCATCCTCATGATAAGATGTCACAGACTTTCATCCTAGCCATTTTGTTATCTCATCTCCAACCCTTCTGCCATAGGTATTTATTTTTGTAGGCAAAGGAGCTTATTGTGCTTCCATCAATGCTCTTGGTGGGCCCAATTCAAGCGTTAATGGAGTAGCATGACAGCACTTTGCTTAATAGTACAGTATTTAGGGTCACATTTATCTCCTTTACTCCATCCATTTCCTTTCTTCTGTGGAGTTCAATATAACATAATATAATATAACAGCGCTGGCTGTTATATTATTTTAGCATCTATCTTTGTATGAGGCTGTCAGTCACAAGAGCTGTCCAAACCACACTTCTGTTCATGTTCAGAGTGACTGGAGTTTCTTTGATCCTTCCACAGTGGAGCAATTAAAGTGTTTTAGGCTCTGGACTTAATGTTTAGATGATAATGTGAGTTAGTCCAATTAACTTCCAAATGTAGTAAGCCAGCTCGGCTGCATCTGGGGGTCCTCCTGTGTGGGGCCTGGGACCTTTGCTCCCAAAGTCCTACCCAGATGATACCACTGCATTTACATCAAGTACACCTGCAAGGGGGGGGGAACAAAACCCAATACCCTGGAAGATCCCAACACTTTCTCTCTTTTAAATTATTTTCAGTTCTGATCCTCCCCTGCAAATACAGCTTTCTCAGTGCTTTTATTTCTATCCAAGCTCTGCATTCCCGCCGGGAGTGGAACTCTGCAGCATGCCATAAGAAATAATTTCATGCACTGCTGCAGTCTCTTGAAACTAATTTAACATTCTATTTTTCTGCTGCCCATTTCTCTCCCCCCCCCCCGGCTTCACTTTGTGTCAGTAACGGTTTACAATCTGCCTCACCCAGTGGTTGCATAGACCATTTTTTCCAACCGTCAGCACTTTCACTGTTTATATTAGCAACGCCACTAATTAATGAGCTCTAATTTAAACTTGTAATCACTTCCTTTCCCCTATGTGTTTAACTGAGCCCCTCCTCTCTTTCCATTAGTATCCACCAAGGACAAGAGCAAAGTATACTTTTATTAACCCACATTAAGTCATGCTCCAGGGTGCCCTTATGACAAGGCGAAAGACCAAAATGTACCCGAAGCTCACAATACCAATGCCAAATGGGCTGGGTTGTCCTTAGGTAATTTGCATCATTTAAAATTCTATTATCCTTGAATAAACACAGATACTGAGATAACACTAGTCTGGAAAGAGAAGCCTGAACACATCCTTAAGGAGTGAACTCATTAAAAGGTGGCATAAGCCTCATTATTATTACTGGTGCAACTGTGTGTACCAACATGGCAGGAAATGGATCAGTATGCTGGATCTGTGTGCAGCTGCCCCATGCGGTGAATCTTGGAACTGCAAGTAGCAGCTTCCTTAGTGAAAAAAGCCTTCCAGGTGACTCCTTCCACTCAGGCTGCCCATTGGATCCTCCTGGACAGGAAGGAACATAACAGGCTTCCTGTTCCATCTCAAGACTTGTTTGAAGAACCAAAGTCTTCTTGAGCTTGAGAGTGTCTTGCATTTCTGGCCTTGCTCCTTGATCTTGAATCTTTCTTCTCTTCTCTTTGGCAATCACTCGTAGCCGAGTAAGATTGTCTTCCATAAACACGGTTTTAACAATGGGTTCCGTAAGTGACTGTGGAGGCCAATTCTGGATCCACACGTCCTTCCACAGTGGAGACATTGGTTTCCAGGTGGGAGTTGATCACAGTGTGGATTTGCTAAGCATGCCTTCCTCTTAGCACATTTCTCCTTTGCGTCCTGAGATTGAGTTTCTTCAAAGCCCATGACACATTTGGTAAAGGCTGTTCTCCAACTGGAGCGTTCACAGGCCAGTGTTTCCCAGTTGTCAGTGTTTATACTACATTTTTAAAGATTTGCCTTGAAACAGTCTTTAAACCTCTTTTGTTGACCACCAGCATTACACTTTCCATTTTTAAGTTCGGAATAGAGTAGTTGCTTTGGAAGACAGTCATCAGGCATCTGCACAACATGACCAGTCCAACGAAGTTGTGGTGAAAAATAATTGCTTCAACACTGGTGATCTTTGCATCTTCCAGTACACTGATATTAGTTCACCTATCTTCCCAAGTGATGTGCAAAAATTTTTGGAGACACCGTTGATGGAATCTTTCGAGGAGTTGGAGATGGTGTTTATAAGTGGTCCATGTTTCACAAGCATACAGTAAGGTTGGTAGTACAATAGCTTTGTAAACAAGCAGTTTCCCTGTGAATGTCCCGGTCCTCAAACACTCTGCACTTCAATCAGGAGAAAGCCGCACTCGCAGAGCTCAGGCGATGCTGGATTTCGGCATCAATGTTGGCCCTTGTGGAAAGGTAACTGCCTAGGTAGGAGAAGTGATCAACATTTTCCAACGTTACACCACTGAGTTGGATTTGTGGCGCTGAAGAGGGGTTATTTTGTACTTGTTGGTGAAGTACTTTGGTTTTTTGGGTGTTGAATGATAGGCCAAGCTTTTTGTAAGCTTCTGCAACGATATTTAGGATGGTTTGGAGGTCATCTTCTGAGCGTGCACACACTATGTTGTCATCAGCATACTGAAGCTCTATTATGGAAGTTATGGTAACCTTACTTTTTGCTTTCATCCTGCTCAGATTGAAGATCTGAGAGATCCATTGGTCCAATGAAGATCCATTGGTCTTGAATCTTTAACTCTGGTTTGCCCTTTCATCATTACTGTTCTTTTGTCCAGACTCCAGACTCATTCTTTGATTCTGCCTCCCCGCTTCTTCTTTGGTCCTGCTCTGCTATTCTGTACTGATCACTGGCTTGTCTCCTGGCTGTAGACTAATCTTAAACTGTGCAGCCTTGTCTAGGAATAGAGGATGAATTTGATTCAGTTTGTGTTTATATTTACCCTTTGCCTAATTTGCACATTCCAAATCAGCCATAGTTCAAAATTCACACTTTTTCAAGTTTTGCAATGCCATTCTCCAGCCATTTATTGTGCACATAAATACTAGTTCTTGATCTCTCAGGAGCCCAGAATTCATTCTGGAGTGAAAACAAAGTGAAACTAGTGAAAACAAAGAGAAATGCATCATATTAGTTAAAATTGCGCAGATGTGTGAAATTTATGAGGGAATGTAAGAAGTGAATTTAAGTTTGGAATAATAAGAAACCAAGAGAAACTGAAAATGACCGATTTGCCCATTGGTAGCCTTGACATTTACTCTGTCCAATTATGCCAATGTAGTGATTAGTTAGGTACTAGTCAGGTTAGACAAAACTTCTCACCTGATCTGGCCCAATAGCATGGGTAGTGCTGGGGGGGCAGTATGACAAGTACCCCCAAAATGAGGAGCACTTCCCCTCACTCTGCCCATTGCTGCTTTCCTGTCATTAACATATACTCTTATTTTTGTCTTTCACAGATTTAACTCTCCCACTTAGAAATATACTGTGCCCCCGCCCCAACATTTTTTTCTGGCACCATCACAACACGAAAAGGGGACAGTCCCCTCTTTGCAGGAATGGAAAGATATAAGTGTGATAATACAGCCAACACATTCTTGACTATTCCTCAAAGCTTCAAGGATTCTGTGGAATTACAAAAGCTTAACTGTTAATTCAGATTTTAAAAATATATATAAAAAACACCTTAAATTTCACTGGATGTTTGCCTGTGTTCCCTGAAGCCAGAACAGACTATATTGCTGTCATTTCCTAGCATTCAAGTGATTAAACACAGTGACAGAGCATTTTCACATTCTAATTAGTGTAGCACAGAATCCAGGAGGCAGCTTACGGATAGTGTCCATCACAAGAAACTTTCAACTGTTCTATGGATGCTAATCCACAGAAGTGAGAAGGAAGAAACTGTATTGAATATGACTTCCCCATTCATAACTTTCTTGGCATCTACTGGTTCTGAACTTGAGGTGTTTTACTCTGCTGCCTGCTGCTCCTTGATTGTGGAACCCGGGTTCCACAGAGCTGTTAGTAACTCAGCCTTACTTCAGCAAGTTGTGCATTAAGGGCTCTCTGTGGTGCTGCAACAACCAACCAACCTGCCTTGCTCCTTGGACTCCTTGATAGTACCAGAACAGGACATTGTGGGTATTTGTACAATTCAATTGTCATCTCATGCAGCAGGCAGAAGCAGCCCACCAGGTGGCCTGGGGCTGCTAGGCTACTGTCCTGGCAGCTGGGTCACTACACAGGTTGGTGCAGTAGAAATGCACTGGTGGAGACCATTTGACAGTCCTGCTTGCGAGTTTGTACCACACCAACCTTCCCTCCACCTTGACCTTCCCTCGATTGGCTCTTGGTAAACAATAGCAACCTCCCTGTCTGGAAGCTAGAGGAGTAGCTCCATCTCAGCCAATGAGCTTTAGGCAGGGGAGCCACTTTCTCAATCATGGAGTCAGCCCTAAAGCCACCTCATAAGTACTCTGAAAATATAATCATCATTATAAAAATGTTACTGGATTTGTGCAGTGAGGTCTGTTTCCTAAAGATCTGCACAGAGACAAAACCAGTAGAATGGATCCACCAGAGGGCACATGCAAAAGTGATATGAGCAAGGTCTCATATGTTCTGTGCATTCCAAACAGTTTTCCTTTCATTTCCACTTAATTTCCAAATAAATTTCCTTTTTAATTTTTTTTGCATACCGCCTTTCTACATTGCAGCCCTCAAGGCAGCTTGCAACCCATAGAAATGACAAGCGTGCATCAAAAGTCACGATGCCAGCCTATATAAGAATTCAAAGTATAACAAGAGAAACCAAGCTTGTCAAAATGCAAGACTTCATTTCACAAATAGCGCTGTGAGATAAATGTCAGTGAACAACGAAACAACATCTCCCCCGTCAAATGCAACTAATTAAACAATTATGAATAAGAAAGACAATGGCAGCAAAAATACAAGAACTGAGCAGCTATGTCCAATCTCTCATTTCCCGGGGAAGGGCCATAGCTCGGTGATACAGCATCTGATTTGCATGCAGAAGGTCCCAGGTTCAGTCTTTAGTTAGGGCTGGGAGTGTCTCCTACCTGAAACCCTGTAGCAGCAGAATGAGATTTCAACACTGCCGCGCCCGCTTAAATACAGTCAAACCCCGCCCCCAGTCAGCCCTATTGGCCAGCTGAGAGGCTTGGCACGGCAGCAGGGATAGGCTGGTGCAGGGGGCCGAAAAACACACCCCTGCTTAGTGCGGGAAGTGGCTCCCGCCCACAAAGTCTCCCCTCTTCAAGGAGGAAAGATTTTTCTGAAGTCTTTAAAGAGCAGCTGAACAAGGTAGTGGTTAAGTATATTCATTAGGACTAGGTAGGACAAATGCGCTTCAGTTTAATTGGACTACATGTTGAATGAGACGAAAGAATTATATGAATGTAATGGGCTGTATAGTGACTAAGGATTTACTCATTTTATTGGTATATTATTCATTACCATGAGACACATCACATGGGAACAAAAGTACACACTCATTTTTACAATGTGTTTTATTTTCTCTTTTCATTGCTTTGTCTTATTTAATGCCACCTGACGGTACATTTGCAGGCCTATATGTCAAATTAAAAATGAAGTTGGCTGCCAGTTCCTAATAGGCTTTGGGGTCTTTTGAGGAATTTTTAAAAGTAGAATTACCTGTGCCTCCTTACAGATTTATTGGGTGTATCACAATTTGAAAGAACAACTGAAAAGCCATGTGCTTAAGTCTTAGCATCTGGCAGCTCACCGCTGTGTAGTTTATTGGTGAATTCTAATAATAATACTACGCTTTTGGTGCTTGCAACGGATCTCCCGCCCACCCTCCCTATATTTAGGTTTTTTTTTGTTTGCGCATGACATTGCTGTGCCTGTCATGGGGTCATCCATATTGATGCAGGGGTCTAGTAGGAATTTTGCCACTTGGCTGATTGGCTGGTGCCTTGTGGTTTTCGCCTAAAGGTAAAGGTAAAGGGACCCCTGACCATTAGGTCCAGTCGTGACCGACTCTGGGGTTGCGCGCTCAACTCGCATTATTGGCCGAGGGAGCCGGCATACAGCTTCCAGGTCATGTGGCCAGCATGACAAAGCCGCTTCTGGCAAACCAGAGCAGCACATGGAAACGCCGTTTACCTTCCCGCTGTAGCGGTACCTATTTATCTACTTGCATTTTGACGTGCTTTCGAACTGCTAGGTTGGCAGGAGCAGTGGTTTTCGCCTACTACATAACAAAATGTCACAACTTGTAAGGTTGGCGGTTAGGCATTGGTTCAAATTGGATGGTGGAGGGGTATGGATTTGGCTGGGCCTGCCCCTCAAAATTGCTGCTGCCTTTATGGGTATTCCGTTAAAGGAATCCTGGGGCTCCAAATGTTTGTCCGTACCCCTGGTAGGGGCTAGGACCGTGCATGAGCCTCGGGGAGCAACTGGGGGAGAGGTCAAGGTCTTGGTGGCCCTGCCCCAGCCTCTCTCAGAGGGTGCTTACCTATCCTGGCTTCCCCAGTACGCTGGGGGAGTCAAATCTGTCCCAGGCGGGGGACAGATGGCATGGAAACCAATGCCTAAGCAACCACTCACATAAGTTGTATTTAAATAAAGTTGTGGCCAAAATTAATGCCAAAAATCTTAAACTTAAATTCAGTGTGAAGTGTGAGTTATTGGTGGGAAGTCTTGGTACCTTGACATGCAACAGGGACAAGGTGGGTTCATAATAATATCGGTTAATTAAGATATCAGTTCCAAGTCCAGTTTGGAGCCTACCACACGCTTGGTGTACACACACACACACACACACACACACACACACTCCACATAAAATACAAAGCTGAAATTTGTATTAAACTATCTGAAATTTTATAAACAATAATAAAATTGTTGTGCACAAAATTATAAAATAATTATCAAAATTAAGCAGATCCAATCAGCAGAATTTAAAAGTAAATATACATAATTGAATTATGTTGACATTGGGTGTATGACTTGGTCATAATCCCTTACCCCAATCTAGGAAATTTTACTGAGGAACTGTCTCATTCTACACTTCCCAAAGCAATAGGCGAACCAAAACAAAACAAATATACCCTTTGAAATCCACAGTTCTCTTAATGTTGCAATGCAGTTCTCCAATGTGCACAAAACTGGGTCTATTAGGGCAAATATACATTAAAATGCATTCAAAAATGTTTCCTTCCTTCTCCCCCTTCTCCTCTTTAGCTTCCCACACCCATCTTTGTATGTACGCCTCTTCCAAGTTTTCTCCATCAATCTCTGTTGGTTGCTTCCTGCATCCATATGAGCCCTGCCGTTCATTTCAGATCATCCATCCATCACATAGGTTGTTGTCCTCATGGTATTTTCAAACTGTAGGGTCTCTAACACTACTTTATTCCATTGGCCTGAATTGCCTCATGCCAAATGCCCTGCTTATGTCCATTTTAACTCTGCAGCCTTTCCTGCTACATCCGTGACCTTCAATCTTTCTTGTATCCAGTTATTAGTTTTTCTATCTTTTAATGATATTGTATGTTCTGTGGCAAACTCTGAGCGGTGTGAGATTCCAGGGATTCCAAGCATTTATCCAGAGTTTGTGTTTCATTTGGAATGAGGGACAGAGGAGGCTGTGGTGTCTTTCTGATATATGGTTTATTTTCACACATATACAACCCAAGGCTATGATGAAGGGGTTCCCAGCATTAACAACTCAAAGGGGTCTTGCGTCTTCCATATCTGAAGCCTTGAATTCAAAACCAAGCCTACTGCTTCCAGCTTCTAGCTCACACAACTCCACTCTGTTGTAGAAGCAAGTTGAGGGGAGGGCCCCACCTATTGTTTTTGTCTGCAACAGATCCACTTCCTTTGTTAACTTAATGACCTCTATGGGCTATTACCTTCCAAGGAAGCTAGCCTGGCTATTCCAGGAATTTGAATCCTCCCTTAGATTCTAATGCTTGCTGGATCCAGGAATTAGAAACCTATCACCTCCCACCCCACCCCCACCCCAAACAACTCAAAACAATAGCTTATATTATTCTCAAGGTTATTCCAAACAGTAAAATTACAGCAAACATTAAACAAACAAACACAAGATTTCGACTGCACTGAACAATGTTGAAGAGAGAATTTATTTTTTAAACTGTGGCTTTGAATTTTTAAGCCACTTTTATTTAAATCTTGTGCCTTGGTACAAAGCATTAATTCTATGTACAATCCTCCCAGTGCAGCCTTCTCAGTGGATTAAAGTTCTTTCCAAAGCATCTTTGCTTGAAAGATTAGCAGGTGAATACATTATTTTATAAACCTATATTCAAGAACCAAGAAGCGAAAGGATCCAGTGGGGATTTGGTGCTATTGTAAGGTTGTTAATAACTTAGGCTGTTCTCTACCCCACACCCCACCCTGCCACAAACAACACTTATCATTAAAATATATATTTACTAGAAAATAGCCAAGAGCTTTGTAACTGGAGAGTTCCTTATTTCCTTTATCTTTCAAATCTTGCTTGCAAGGATTAATGAGCCAAATATTGGAGCTTTATGTTGCAAGCACTGGAACCATCTCATAGTCTTTTTAGCAAACTTTTATATTGATTTAGCAGAAATTGTGTTTCATTAGCAAGACCATTCATCAGCTACAAGAGCTATTGCCATTGTAGAGCTTTAGAACAACCGATTGTCGATTTTCTCTTGGATCAAGGCAAGAAGAGTCAAGTTGATTGTACCAAAATAAACCAGTTAAACCTGCATCCTGGGGTGCCATTTAAGAAATCATTGCAGGTAGGGAGCAGGGGAATAGATTCAGGAAGCTGCAATGTAGAGAAAGTCATGTAGTGTTATAGGCTTAGAACCTACGATAAGGGAACTAGCACTATGGTTCATTGGACAGTGTATTAGGGGCCACAGAAAGTGTTTCCTATGTAGAGAGTCCCAGGTTCCATCCCCAGCATTCCCAGGTAGGGCTGGTAGGGACCGCCATAGCTGCCAAGTTATCCCTTTTTTAAAGGGATTTCCCCTTATGCTGAATAAGCTTCCTCGTGAGAAAAGGGAAAACTTGGCAGCTATGAGGGACCGCTGTATGGAATCCTGGAGCATCACTGACAGTGGAGGCAATACTGAGCTCGATAGAACACTAGCCTGAGATGACTGTCTGTATTCTCCTTTAAACCAGCCCATTCTTCAGGATGGTGAGGGATGGAATCTTTCTTTCTTTTTAGAGCAAGGACCTGAGCTCAGTGGCAGAGCACTTGCCTTGCACACAAAAGCCCCCAGTTTCAATCCTAGGCATCTCCTGGTTCGGCTGATAGAGACTCCTGCCTGAAACCCTGCAATGCTGCTGCCCAGCAATGCAGACAATGCTGAGATGGACTGACTTCCTTTGTTGCCATTGACTCTCTTCTGTCAGATGCCTTCTCACTGTCACAGAACATTGCTTACTAATGTTGGAGCTCTGACATTACTGAGGTGTAGCAGTCCCTCCACCCTCTCTCTCACACACAGGTGGGGAGAAAACAATACCAAACTGGAGCTAGAATAATTCATTTCCCACCCATTGATGCCAATATGGGGGGAAAGAAGTTGTGCTGGTGCTGATCGTGAAACCCACAGATAAGACAGAAGAAATACAAGAGGTCTGGTCCTTCATCTGCCCTGCCAGTTCAAGGCCACCAGGCCACTGTACAGGATTTGACTATCTCCTCTCCCCTCACCCCAGGATTTCAGCCTTAAGCCTACCCACGAGGCAGACAGAGGTAGCTGCCATGGGTGCCCTGCCCATCAGCGATGGTGACAAATTAGAAGAAGTGCTTGCGGCAGTGGCTTCCAGTGGGATCTTGGAAGAGCCCCATGAAATCTCATGAGAGCTCAGTGAGATCTCACCAGAAGCTGCCACCACTTCTTGCCTCTCCAGTGCTGCCACAGGCACACCCCTGTCTTCCAGCTGCCATCAGAGAAGGGAGGAGAAACAGCTTGGGCAGCAGCTTCCAGATTCCAGCAAGATCTTGTGGGGTTATTATGAGATCGTGCTGGAACATGCAAGCCGCAACTGTGGTAGTCATGGGCAGCACCTTCCCGCTTTGCCTCAGAGGGTCAAATAGGATGGGGCGTCCTTGCCTTAAGGTCATCCTCATTTTTTAAATTCACTTACTCTCTATGGAATACTTTATGGTGGCAGCTTTTGTGGCATATGGATGGGCCTCCTCTGCCAGTTAGTTGTGCAGAACAGGCAACACAATTATGATCCTATTCCCAAGAAATTGAGCTTTCATCTTTCTATTATTTATTTAAAAAAACACCACATACTACCTGTCAGAGGGTCGTCGTGGCTACTCTAGAGTAACTCCGCTTGAGTCCAGTTTGTCTTTAAAGACTTTTATTGTGCAAGTTATTTACAGTGCAGAGACAGCTTAAAACATGACCTCTCATTCCAAATCAGAATCTGGCAATGGCGTACATCTGTTCTTATGCCAGCAAAGTAGTCAGGGCACCCCAAAACGCCGCCTCCTTGACCTGCGTCACGGTGCTCTCCTTAACTCTTGTGCCGGAAGGAACGATGCCCTCTCAGTCTCCTCCCTGTCAGGGCAGTGGAAGGGCTCTCCAGCATCCTTGAGCCCTTGCCTGCATCTCTCCTCCCCCGAGCCTTCCCAGCTTTCCACACACTGGTTTCTCTCTCCCTCCAAGTCTCTCCCCTCCCCCCTGGCTGCTTCAGACCCACTGCTGCTCCCTGTGCTTGGCGAGGTGGACGTTAGGATGATGGGGGCTGGCTCCCTGTAGGGAGTCACCCTTACACTACCTAAAACTGGACCTGCAAAGTCCATGACCCCAACTCAAAGATGAGAATGACCCCCCACCCCAAACATGTATGACTGTTTGGCAAACCATCCATGTTTGCCTGCCTGGTGACTACAAATATGGGGCTGCCTGGAATTGGTAGGAAGCTGCTTTATATTGAATCAGACCATTGGTCCATCTAGTTTAGTGTTTTCTGCACTGACTGGCTGCAGCTCTTTTGGGTTTCAGATGGGAGACAACCCCAGCCCTACCTGGAGATGCTGGGATTTGAACCCAGGAACCATTTGCATGCAAGGCAGATGTTCTACCACTAAGCTAGTTCTCAGTTGGCTTTTATGCACATGCACAGCGTGTACAACCTTGCTTCCGCCCTTTGTCTTGAATTTTTGTCTTGAACATTTAAATAACCATCCTGGATCAACAGTACATCTAAATTGCTATCCTGTTTCCTGCAATGACCATTCATCCTTTGGGGAGGCCACAGTGAGAGCAGATTGCCTACTCTGACTCACAAAAGTTCCAAGTAACCATCATGGCTAACACAACCTTGATAGATTTACCCTCCATTAATTTATCTTAGGGCTGGCCCAAGATGAAGGGTAAGATTCTGCCTTCTCTCCTTCCTATCTAATACCCCTCTAAAGTTATCTGTAAGGCCATCACCACATTCTGAGGCAGTGAATTCTAGTGATATAAGAAGCCCACCCTACAGAAACACAGAGCAAGGCTTCCAGTGTGACTGCCCCGTTCTGTGGAACAGCATTCTTATCAAGATGCAATAGGTCATGGGTAGGCAAACTGAAGGGACGTGGGTGATGCTGTGGTCTAAACCATTGAGCCTCTTCGGCTTGCCGATCGGAAGGTCGGCAGTTCGAATCCCCATGACGGGGTTAGCTCCCGTTGTTCGGTCCTAGCTTCTGCCCACCTAGCAGTTTGAAAGCACATCAAAGTGCAAGTAGATAAATAGGTACTGCTCCGGTGGGAAGGTAAACGGCATTTCTGTGCACTGCTCTGGTTTCGCCAGAAGCGGCTTAGTCATGCTGGCCACATGACTCGGATAAACTGTCTGCGGACAACGCTGGCTCCTTTGACCAATAAAGCGAGATGAGCTGCACAACCCCAGAGTCATTTGTGACTGGACTTAACTGTCAGGGGTCTTTTGCCTTTTTAAGCAAATTAAGGCTCGGGGGCCAGATCCAGCCCAATTGTCTTCTAAATCCTGCTCATGAACGGTCCAGGAATCAGCGTGTTTTTACATGAGTAGAATGTGTGCTTTTATTTAAAATGTATCTCTGTGTTATTTGTGGGGCATAGGAATTCGTTCACCACCACCACCACCCCCAATATTGTCTAGCCCTAGCTCACCACCTGCACCTTCTGGAAACAACTGGAAACACTTTTATTCCAACAAGCTTCCTTAGCAGGATGAATACAGTAGGTCTCTGCCATGGGTATCTACTTTATTGTTTTTTAAAAATGCATTTGCTATTATTTTCTCTTTAATAGTTGCTTTTTAGCTGCTTTTTTATTGTATTGTGCACATCACCTTGAAAAATGACATTATACTAATAATAAATCAACTCTTTCATCTATTTTAAATTTTTTGCCAAACAAATTTAAATGGGATGGCTTCCAATTCTCATATTCTGAAAGAGAAACAAAAGTTTATTCTCTCTCTCTCTCTCTCTCTCCCCACACACTGCATAACTTTATAATCATGACCTAACCCAGCATTTGTTGTGCATTTTGTTTTAGAAACAACAACTAAAATACCTCACAAACACTTCGGCCTTTTCTTGTAGGGGGAGGCGCTCCAAGCCTTTGGTCATTTCATTACCCTTAATTTGGTAGTACACTCAATGCTGCCTTTAATGTTCTATAGAGAGCAAAGCCCCCTTTCTCATCACTTGTCATCCCTATCTGACAATAGCATATTATGTTTTCAATATATATGTCTGTAAGCAAACAATGACAGACATAAATGGTGATGTCTTTCTGACATCAGCTGTTTGACTTATCAAACGGAGAAGAACAAGGAATATGTTTCCGACATGGCCAAAATATTCAGCATTAAACGGTTCAAATCCTAATGAGAAATTTTAAACAAAGTCAAAGCTGTCAGATTTGACAGTTCTAAATTCCAGTTTCCTGCCTGGAAACCTAGGGAGTTTGACTTCTCATCTCCTTGCAGCAGGAGGCCAGTAGTAAATTCACTACCACCCTAAGCAGTGATCTCTGATTGTCCTGTTAAAATTTAAGGCTAGTGTCGTGCCTGAACCTCTCTCCCATTTCTTCCCTATGATTTATCCATTTCTGTATCTCAGGAGTGGCCAACTCCGAAGAGACTGTGATCTACTCACAGAGTTAAAAACTGGCAGTGATCTACTCCCTTTTGGGGGGTTCAGGTCAAAGTTGTTGAGGTTTTTTTAGGAAGGAGGAAGGCCCATTTTTAGGGGTTCAGGTCAGGGTTGTTGAGCTTTTCTGAGACGGGAGGAAAGCCCTGTTTTTTTGGGGGGGGGGTTGAAGGGCTAAAATGTTGAACATTTTTTAGGGGAGCCAAAGTTGTTGAGCTTCTTTGGGGGGAGCCGGTGATCTACCAATGATCTACTACAGACGTCCAGTGATCTACCAGTAGATCATGATCTACCTGTTGGACATGCCTGCTCTATCTCTTTCCTGGTACAGAATTTCAACAAGTGATGCCTAGTAATGGGGGAGACATTAAATCCTGATTGCATTTAAATACAAACTTACCTCATTTGTACTTCCCAAAACAATGCACAAACAGAAACAGAGTCATTCTTAGAAAGTAATGTGAGAAAAAAGTGTGTAAATGCATCTGCTTGTGAGAACAACGTACAAAAACACATGAAAACTGTTTTGCAAAAATACGGTCATTAGGCAAAATCTGTGTATTAGCAGAAATGCACAATAAAATACCGATGAATTTTCTTGAGGATTTTTTAAAAATCACAATTTGTTGCAGAAGCATGACAACCCAGGAAGGCTGCAGAATACATACCACTGGAAAGATTATTTGCAGAATGAAAGAGATGCTGTTGGAAAATCAAAATACAAATATTAAAGCAGAAAAATTAAAAATCCAGCTGCCTAAACCCTTATATTCCAGCTCAATCACTGAGGTCATTCAGGGGAGTGCTGTTAGTTTTTCCTCATATTATAGAGCCTGACTGCCTCCACTAGGAGTTAAGCATTTATTTTCACTGGTCCCACACTATGGGCAACTCTTCCAAAAGAGATTCAGCAGACATCCTTGTGTTTGCCTTTCAGGCATGTCTTGAAGACCCCTTTTTATGCCAACATGCCTTTGCACCTGTTTATTTTTTCTTATTAGCCAGCCACTTTAATGATTAACTGTCTTATTTGTAATGGTGCTTTATGTTTCATAATTGTCCACCACCTTGATATAGAAAAAGATCCATAAATAAATAAATCATGTTCCCCATCCAAAAGTGCACCATTCCACTTCCAAGATGCAATGGGCTTAAGCATGTAGCATTTGATTATTCAGTCACAATTACCCTCCCTCCCTGAGATCCCATTATAATATTCCCAAGCCTACTGACTGACCAGGACACACATCTGTATTAGCAAATATACCTTCTGTTCCCTACCAGACAACCAATGATATTCGTAGCATTTCAAATCTCTCCCTACATTGCAATTCCATACAAAAGGACCATGGATAGCACAGATGATTAGAAGACTTTCAGCAGGATGCTTCTTATACGATAATTGGATTGGATCAGCAAATTGATCAAAAAGGCAAATGTTCTCTAGAGCAAATCACATTAGATGCCACCAGCCCTTCCTTTTTTGCCTATATTATTTGACAGTTGTTGGACCCAGAATGTCCAGTGGGATAACAGAACAAAATCAACAAGGTCAGCAAAAAATGCAATTAAGCAAGAGACATTAATTGCTATTCTTTGCTATTATCAACTGACAATTATGTGAACAGTCCACTGGATGACAGTGTTTATCAGAAGATATACAACTTCCAGGGCAATTTTCATGCTATACCTCAGACTCTTTTTAGAGTAATGGTTGGGAAGAGGAACTAGTGTAGGGTATTGGTGTTTATCTGCTGTCTGGATTATGCTCAGAATTAGAGATGGACTGTTCCCATTGGGACATGCTGTATAGGAAATCCAGCCCACATCCAGCAGGATTGCATGAATTATCTTGTAAGGTGTGCATATGAGATAAAGAAACATGTAGTCAAATATTATATAGGTGGCTAGAGAGAGGAGAGTTTGCTAGAGCAAGGAAGAGGTCAGGCCAAACAATTCTGTTTTCATAGTCGAAATGGATGTATATGAAAGGTCAGAAGCAAACAGAGGGAGTCTTCCATCAGCAATGAAGTGAGAGGAATGTCAGGAAAGGGAAGTAATGGAAAAATGAAAGAACTGACAGACTCGCTGGATCAGCCCAATGATCCATCCCACCTGATATTCAGACTTTGTCAGTGGCTAGTCAAGTGTGTGAGAGAAAGATCTTTCCCCCTGCACTCTCTTTTTAAAGGCATTGCTTGCCTAGGGAAGAAAATTGTTAGGGGAAGTTGGTCATCAGAAAAAGAAAAGAAAATGATAGCTTTGAAAATAAACAGTTCTCCTTTTTTCTTTGCTCCTTTTGATCATAGCAGCAGGAAGAAGTATAAATGCTTTTGGAAAGAGAGAGATTGGACTATCACAAATAATTCAAGCAACCTGATCCTTCCTTCCTTCCTTCCTTCCTTCCTTCCTTCCTTCCTTCCTTCCTTCCTTCCTTCCTTCCTTCCTTCCTTCCTTTTGCAACATGAAACATTAAGGATGGGGGAGAAATTTGATTATGTTTGCATTTAAAGGGAAGCATACCTAATTCATACTTCCTGGAACATTGCCAGATCCTGGAAACAGCCATCCTTGGAAATTTTCATGTCTCCTAATCCTGCACTGCAGTTCTCCAGTCACGCAAAGTGTACAAAAATAAGTATGCTAAGCTAAAATGGTTGTCTTTGTCCATGGCGTTTTCTTGGCAAAATACTGGAGTTGTTTGCCAGTTCCTTCTTCAGGTGGATTTACTCTAAACTCTCAGGATTTAGATATTTAGTCTTAACTCTCAGCTATGACCTGTCTGTCTTGGGTGGCCCTGCACGGCATAGCTCATAGCTTCCCTGAGTTATTCAAGCCCTTTTGCCACGACAAGGCAGTGATCCATGAATGGTTGGCCAGCTCATGAGAAGACTCCCTGGAAAAGACCCTGATGTTGGGAAAGATTGAGAAGGGGACGACAGAGGATGAGATGGTTGGACAGTGTTATCGAAGCTGCAAACATGAGTCTGACCAAACTGCGGGAGGCAGTGGAAGACAGGCGTCCCTGGAGTGCTCTGGTTCATGGGGTCACAAAGAGTTGGACATGACTAAACAACAACAAAACAACAATCTAAAATGGACCCCTGACCTATCTAGTTTAAGGCCAATTGCTAGCTAGCTTTTATCCAACACGTGGCCTCTTGCAGCACACACAAGGAAAATCTGCCTGCATGTTTGCTCCTTCGGCATTGCAGGTTTGGATTGATGAATTAGTCCAAGTGGAGATCCTGTCCCTATCAATTCTAGACCCACAGCCTTGTTAGGACAGTTCTGAAGAAGCCTCCCTCTACCATAAAATATACCTCAAGATGCTCTCCAAATGTTTGTTTTGTATTATAGTTTCCTGAAACCAGCACTTCTCTTGAACATTTTCTCAGCTTGAATGCAAGCCATGGCTTCAAAGGGGAAATGTTCCTTTGCATCCCAAGCTTTAGCTGCAACTGCAAGTGATGCAAAAATCCTTTGCATCCCTGACTTGAATTTCAATAAACCTGGTGATGGTTGGTGACCATTGTGACTGGTAAGGCAGAAGCCAGGGAGCCCAACAGTGGGTGGAACCAGAACCAGTGACAGGCAGGACCAATTAATCCTAATTTTGTCTTTATCTTCCTGCCCACAGAATTCTACAAGGCCAGGACTAAGGAGGAGGAGGTTGACAGCTAGGGCCACCCCCTAGAATTTGTTGTATGTCAGAAGGTAGACAAGTGGAAACTGGCTGAGGGTATGCTGAAATTAGTGCGGCAGTGTGCTACTTGCCCTAATGGAGCAGCCTTCACTGGATAAACAGCGAAACTAGGGTTAATTAGAGCTTTTGTGATTGAATCAGACCTCACCCAAACAAAAGAGTGAAAGAATTCCATGAATGAGTAAACACATGTACTTAATAAGCCAAGATAGAAACAACTGAATTGAGTCTGGGTCTCTGTGTGTGCCTGTGAAGTATATATCGGAGATTTGCTTTGACAAGTTTTAAATTAAACATTTTTGCCAATTTAAGTCATGGCAGTGTCTGAGAGGCGGCAAAAGATTAATTTTTCATCAGCGTAACAAAAACCAAAACATTTCAGCTGAGGCTTGTTTGCTTTTCAAAAGCAGAAATGACTAGAGATTAATTGTAAAAGATAAAAAAGGATTTATTCTACTGAAATACCTTTACAGTGGAAACTACTTTTTCTTCTTCTTTTGTGTAACGACTATGTAAGTACCTAAAATATGACCTGGTCCAAATGCTTATTGTGCCCATCTGAACTCTGATGTGCTTATAGAATCCTGAGCCATTCAAGACTTCATATTCACTTCAAGGGGAGCAGAGAACCACCATACACCCACCAAGATTCTAGTGGGTGCAGAACGACTAGTCATACTAAGGGTGAATGGATTCCAATGTCCAATGGGCCATTGAGTCCAGCATTGTGTTCTCACAGTGTGCAACCAGATACCCATGGGAAGCTCACAAGCAGGACCTGAGCACTGTACTCTGCCCTCCTGCAGTTCCCAGAAACTGATATTCCAAGGCATACTACCTCTAATTGTGGAGCCAGAGCATAGTCATCACAGCTGCGTTGTGTGGGGGAGGTGAAGTGCGGTCATCACCTGCCCCTCCACGCTGAAGGGTATTCCGTTAAAGGAATCCAGGAGTTCGGATCTCGTTCGAAGCCCGGGGAGGGGCTAGGGCCATGCCATGACCTCTTCGGGAACCCAGGGGATGCTCGAGTCGATCCACATCGGCAGGACTCCCTCTACTGGTGGTTTACCCTTACAGACTTCCTGCAAGGCGAGCAAGAGTCAGATATAGTCTGTTGTTGGCAATGCTTAAGCCAATACCGCTCACATTCTGAAACCAATAAAGTTGTGGCCTAAATTTGCACTTTAACATTAACCTAGAATTCTCTGTCCTTGTGTCTTTATTTCTCTTGGGGGTGGCTTAGGGGCCTTGGCACGCAAACTGATATTTCAAGGCATACTACAGTGGTACCTCTACTTACGAATTTAATGTGTTCTGAACACACATCTGTAAGTCGAAAAAATGTGTAAGTCGAATCCCATAGGAATGCATTGGGAGAAAAAAATCATAAGTAGAAGCATCCCTATCTAAAAATTCGAAAGTAGAAAAAATCCTATCTAAACCGCATCCAAGATGGCGGACAGAGCTCCATTCGTAAGTAGAAACATTCGTAAGTAGAGTTATTCGTAAGTAGAGATACCACTGTACCTCTAATGGTGGAGCCAGAGCATAGCCATCACAGCTAGCCATTGATAGCCTTCTCCTCCATGAATTTGTCTAATCCTCAGCTACAGTCATTCAAGTTGGTGGTCATCACTACCTCCTTTGGGAGCAAGTTCTGTAGTTGTGCTGCGTGAAGACGCCCTTGCTTTTATCTCTCCTGTACCTTCCAACATTCAGAAATCCCTGCAGTTGCTCTGTTTTATTGTTCTGGCATTGTGATATCCCTTGGGCTTAGACCTCCAGCAGGAACAGCAGATTTGGGGGTGTTGGCATAGGATACTTGTGCACCTGCAGGAAGAAATAAATGAGCAAACACAATTAAAATTAATCTCTAGATAAGCCTTCACCAACCTTCCCTCCAGGTGTTTTGACTACAACTCCCATCAGCTCCAGCCATATGCTTATACAAATCCAATCTGAACCTGATCACTATGCCAGCTCCAACTTTTGTTCCCCGCCTCCCACTTTCCATTCCAGATGGCATGAGGACTGAGACTGCAGGTGAAACAGTGGCTGTACCACTCTTTAATGGCCTGCTGCTGCCCAGTTGGGGTTTGGAATTCTCTGTAGCTCCTTATATCTCCATTTAGATATTTGCTGTCAAAAATTGCCTAAGTTATTTATAAAAGCGGGGGGACGGGACCCATAATCCATTCGTAGTGGACACTATAAAAAGTTACAGAATGCTGCAATTGTCTATAAATGTGCCTCACACACCCATTTTTATATACATTTAGCTTCTGATGAGCTTGATAATTCCTGACATTTGTTCCCCCAGATCTGCTGCTTTTATTTAAATACTCTCTAATCAGCTAAATAAAGACATATATGATAAAGCGAAGGAAAAAATAATAATAGCAAAAGCACAGACAATGCCTTGCAGCAGTTCTCTGGCATTTTGAAAGAGACTGAGGGGGGTTGAATTCTAAAGTAACTCCATATTCATGATGACTTGGAGCAAAAATCAGAATGCGGAATTTTATCTTTAGACTTGCTATAGGTTTGCTGTTATCTTTGAATGTTGATTATAAGAGGGGCAGGGGGGGGAACAGTGGTGGTTTGTGCCCATTGGGGCTGGTAGGGTGGAAGGCAGGGGGTCTAACAGTAGGTGGAGCCACAGCCAATGACAAGCAGAGCCGATGAATGCTAGTTTTCTTCTTCCCTACAAGGGCAATATAAAGACTATGGAGGTGGGAGCTGACTGCCAGGACCATCTGTTGGGCTGTTTATAAGAAGGAAGGAAAGCAGGAGGTGGCTGGCTGAAGGTAGAATGAGGTTGGTAGGCTAGTGCCCTGTTCACCCTTATAGAGCAGCTTCCACTGCTGGAGGATGGAAGGGAAGGGCAACAAATTTGTGAACTTGGCCCTAACAACCACCCACAGTATTATGTGAAGGACAATGGGTAGTAACATGGGACATGAGTTTGCAGGAAGTAGACATTGAGAAGCTGATATTAAAGAGGTTAAATGGAAAAATGGCCATGGGGGAATATGAATATGACATATCTTTCCTGGGGCTAATTCTTACCAGCATTGGGGTCCCAATCCTCAATGGCAGCAGATAATGATCACAGCATGGAGAGATGCTGTCTGTGAGATCCTCTGGTCTTGCCTCTGACCACCATTAGCCCACATGCTTATTTAGGGGGTTATAGACTTTCTGATTCCTCCATCCATCTTCAAATTTTCTATTTAACCCCAAGACTGAGAAGATCACTTATGTAAGTTCACTTTGGAGAACAAAACTCTGTTTTAAAACTGTGTTCCAATTGCACTTACCAGCAAAAGGGGGCTTTGCAAAAGTGAGCATAGCAGAGAAATTAGCACTAAAATGCTGGTGAAAAATCTTTAAATAGGTTTTTGCAAACTGCTAAGGAAATATGGAGAACTGTATTTCAGATTAGGGGGTGGGGAGATCAGATTTGTCTATTCCTAACTACAGCTCCTATAATCTCTGACCATTGGTCATGCTGGATGCACATGATGGAGCTGGAGCCCAACAATATATGAAAGGCTACCAGTTCCCCACCCCTGCCTGACAGCATCTGTGCAGATGTCCTGTGTTATGCTTAATAAAGTTGTAGTCCCACAGAATCCAACCCAACAGTATTTCACCTCTTATATCTAGGTGTGGGCATAATTTCTAACCCTCCCTTCTTGCACCCCCACCCACCCTGCAAAACTATTGCATGCTGCAGAAGAGCTTGGATATATATGGTGTCATGTGTTTTCTACAGTCTTCCAATGAAAGCTAATTCATTGCAGTTTGATGCTGCACTGCTCTGACCTTTGCAGTATTTTATATGTTGAGCAGCTGGCCGCTCTTCGCTTTCCCAGAGGCTAGCAAGGCTGTAAACAGGAAGGAAAGTGGAATAGCAGCCAATCTAATTACAGAATATTGAAAAGGTCAAAGGAGTGCAGTGTGTGCCACTCTGATTTACAGAATGCACGAGTGGTCCAAAGCCGCAGTGATAAAAAGGAATTGTTATCAGGAATAATAACATACTTATCCAGTGGGAACCATAGTAACTCCATGCATTCAGTGATGTTTCTGAATAGACCTTTGTGGATTTTGCACAATAGATGTACGAAAACCTCATGCATCTAAAAGGGTGTCACCTGCATTATACAACAAGGCAATATCACAGTGCCTACCTGTACAGTTGCCAAACAATTTTGGCAGTGGGTGGGGAATTGGATTGGTTCTGCTTTGGGCCACACTACCATGGGTGGAAGAAAATCTTCCCCATACTTTTTTTAAGCCCTAGATTAGTTGCAGGGAACCTGTGGCCCTCTAGATGCTGTTGGACAGTGGCTCCCATCAGCCCCAGGCATGAGAGATGATGGGTTTTGTAGTTCATCAGATTGTGGAGAGTAACATATTTTCTATTCTGGTCTTAGATGAATAGTTTTGTATGAGGCTTGACCCCACCAGAATTACGAAAAAACCCCCACATGACTATGCTTATGGAATCACAAATCAGATCCATCACTGGTTCCAGCTCCAGACCCAGTTGGGCTGTGCCCAAATGTCCTGACCAGATGCCAGCATTTATTCTGCAAGAGTTGGCTAGATGGACATAAAATATAATAGTTCAGATGATCACCATGTATGAGGAACTAATGTTGATCAGGTTTTCAATCTGTTTACCACTTCTTCACAAATAAGATTCAGTGTTTTGGCATTTGGCTTCTTTGATATTAAAGGTATTTCACTAGAATTTTATTTCTCTGGGATGTCTTTCTATGATTTTCCCCCATGTGCTAGACTGCATGGTTGTTAAGGATAGTTCTAAGAGTATTTCACGAGCCTCTGTAAGATCTGGTGCCCTCTGGGTTTTGAAAAAGAAAACCCAAAGGTCTTTACTGTTTAATATTTCCACATGGAACTTGCTCGCACAGCTGATGCTTTGGTTAAAGACAAAGCCTGAGGCACTTTGAAGCATCATGCAGGGTTCTTTGCCAGCTCTGCACAGTGCTTTGAAGTCCCAACTTCCTGACTTCAAAGCTCCCAGTCAGCTGATGTCATTGTGATCTCAGGTAACTGACATGTGCGTAGCTACACCCACCAGTCAAATTTGGCCCATAGATCTAGAATTTGATAAGGATCTGGCCAGTGGAGTCAGTCATCCCTGCCCTATAACAAAATTATTGTAGAGGATGCAAAAGTTATTGGGGAATTCCTTCTCACCCCTGGATAAATTTGGTGAAATGGTATCCACGAGTTCTCTGATGTCAAAAACAGGACAAGGAATCGTGAGAAGCCCTTTGTGCCCAAGTTTAGTTTAACCAAAGTGTGGCATACTTCCAGGGGACCCTTTTCTCCTCTTGACCTCTGGGGGCAGCAGAGTTACATGCATCTCTTAACCCGTTTGTTCCTTGCAGATCTCAAGGTGTAGAGAACAAAAACGCACAAGAAAATTGGGGTTAATGAAGGTTCAAGAAAACCCAAGGTCCGAAATGGAGACTCTGTGTGTGCGAATGAGTACCAATTATTCACTGTGGTGATAATTGAATACAGACCTCCTTGCCCTGGAGGGCTCATTGCATTAAACAGACCACAAGGAATTTCCCAGGTATTACTTGTAAGCTGTTCTTTGTCCAGACAAAAGCATTTCTGCTCACATCCAATTGTCAGCTAAGTTCATCATTATATGGTTGTTTGCAGGTCATATCGGTGGTTCCTAGGGAGATCTCTTTTCCTTGATGACTCAAATAATCAAAGTCAGTTTGTGTAACAAGACTACCAAATACAAACAATGAAGAACCTGTGATAATAACATCAGAGGGAGAATTTCATCAGGGGTTCTTTTTCTTCTCCTTTTCATGGCAAGTCTGCTCTGTTGATTATCCATTTTCTGCAGAACTGTCCTCCCTAATCCCTCCCATATCTACCTCTCTCCCTCCCCCCTTTTATTACATTTCTATCTTACCTTCCCTTTAAGGAGTTGCATGGCACTCTTTTTCCCTTCAGCCTCCAAAGCAGCCCTGTGAGGTAAGTCAGGCTGAAGGAGAGTGACTGTTGTAAGATCAACTGCTGAGCTTCATGGCTGGGTGAGGATATGAATCAGGGTCTCTCCCAGTCCTAATCTGGAAATCTAAACACTGTGCCATATTGGTCCCCAATATTTATCAAGGTTAAAGGTCTGCAGATATGGCTGTTTGCCCTTAGAACAGGCATCCCCAAACTGCGGCCCTCCAGATGTTTTGGCCTACAACTCCCATGATCCCTAGCTAACAGGACCAGTGGTCGGGGAAGATGGGAATTGTAGTCCAAAACATCTGGAGGGCTGAAGTTTGGGGATGCCTGCCTTAGAGTGTTTAATTTTGTACAGAATTGCAGGTATAAGAGCTAATGTGTTCTTCCAGTCAAGTCCATGGGGGGGGGGAGGAAATGTATTGTATGATTTTAACTTATTGTTTTGAAATGTTGCTTCTATGTTCACTTCTATGGGTTGCATCCAGTCCCCATGCTCACCAGAGTAGACCCATTGAAACTAATGAGCATGGCATATGTCCATTATTGTCAACAGGCCTTCTCTAAGCTGCATACAACCCAGTGAATTTTCAGATTGCCCCTGAAAGAGGAATTCTGTGCTTCTGAAATGAGCTGGGTACCAAGAAACATTTGGCTGACTCTCTCTCCATGAGGATTGTTATGACTACTAAACCTTATCCCCTTTTTAATCAATCTATGGAACAATAGATTCATTGAACCAAGTGAATACTTATTTAGTAAGGGTAAAGGTACCCCCAACTGTTAGGTTCAGTCGCATACAACTCTGGGCTTGCACGCTCATCTCACTCTATAGGCCGAGGGAGCTGGCGTTTGTCCGCTGACAGCTCCCAGGTCATATGGTCAGCATGACTAAGCCGCTCCTGGAGAACCAGAGCAGCGCACGGAAACACCGTTTACCTTCCTACCGGAGCGGTACCTATTTATCTACTTGCACTTTGATGTGCTTTAAACTGGTAGGTTGGCAGGAGCTGGGACCAAACAATGGGAGCTCACCCCGTCTCAGGAATTCGAACCGCCGACCTTCCGATCAGCAATCAAGTTATGAAATTTATGGCCATAAGATGCATCATTAGCAAGTATATTCAAAACATTTTCTCAGAAAATGATCTTGTAATATATATTTTTAAACACATGATATTGAAATATAAACCACCACAGAAGGAAAGCAACAGGCTACCACAGGAGAGCTGGAAAGAATAAAGGGGCCAAACTCATTACTTTTTCCAACAATATGAAGAGGACATTCAATCATAATTAACTCTGGATCAACAGCTGAGCCACTTTAATCAGTGGCAGAGATGTTGGGGGAACATTTCACTGGTGTTCACTGGTGAACATTTCACAGGTGTATACCAATCCAATTCGAAGCCCACTCCAGCTGTTTGGAGTGACCTCCATTTGATCCAGGATGATCTGGCGCTGACCTAACCCAGCTCTGGGCACTGAACTGATTTGGGGGATCTTGCACTGTCATGGAGATTGAGGGGAAGGAAATATGCTTCTCCTCCTCCTCCCCCACCTGACCTGCATGTTTAATCAGGATCTAAAACACTAATTAACTCTGTGGTACGGAGGAAGCAGGAGACACAGGTCTCTTCTCACCTCAATTGCATGTTTAACAAGGGTTTTAGAACTGCTTTAGAACCGATGCTATTGTAGCAAGTGAAGGTTTTTAGAGGAGGTACATCTTTCATTAAGGGCTGTAGGTTCCATGCACAATGCAGGAGCTGCTGCCATTTTGCTCCTGATCTAGCTGCTTTGCCATTTTAACTCAAAGGAAAATAATAATATTAAAAAAGCTAAGCATGTGCTTTGAATAACTGAAATGCAACCCAAGAGGTCAGCAGATTCAGTAACTTGGACAAAGAAGACACTGTAGTGTTTGCAAAGTGCTCAATATTCTAGAGCAGGCTTAATTGATCACGTGGATATGGCTTTATGTGTTGGTATTTGTCTGGCAATTTTTCATCCTCCTGAAGGGCAGTGCAGCAAAAATGGCATTATGTAATCTCTGTTCACAGGTGGTTACACTGTGGTACACATAGCTAGAAATAGTTTTTCAGAGCATCGTAACCAAATCTCCCTCTGAGGTGACATTTATTGTTGCTGGTTTATTTATATTGCAGAAAGCTCTGAGCACATCAGAAGATGACTAGAGAGAGAGAGGTCAAGGGACTAGGGAGTGGGTAGGGCACTGGTCCAATGGAAGGACTGCATGCCTTCCTCAGAATCTAACATTTCTACCCAGAGCCATTCTTATGAGCTGAGTTCCCAGGCAAAGCACATTGGTTAGACTGGTGTCATTATGATGATAGTGCTTTCAGTGTACAAGGCACTTCACAAGCCATTGGAGGATAAGTTTTTGTGCTGAGCAGCTTACAACTTAAAAAGAGGAACTGTTCCTGGTAAATAGGGTCATATGGAATATATGGCTTGGGGTTGTCTCTATTCAATCTCTTTTTGCCACATATTTGTGGCCCTCCTCTAGGTATTCACTCTAAGAAACCTTCAAATGGTGGCCCCAAGCCATATATTCCTGTAGGGTAACTGTAGGGTTTGGATATGTTCATGTCAGGACAGTGTCCCATTAGATACTCAGGTTTGATGCCATATGTCTTCATAAATGCATGAATGTTACCAACACACAAAGTAAGTCTTTGGACCACTGTTTGCCACGTCAAAAAATTACTGATTGGATATAAGGTGCTTTAGAGGTTGTCAAAATTGGCTCAGTGTCTAAATCTAAATCACATTTTAATGCTGTATTTTAGATTGTGGTAATCTGCCCTGGAACCTTCTATTAAATAAAGCTTTTTGCCCCCACTTCCAATCCTTATTATAAGTGGGGTATATCTGCTTTTTGACAGAATTGGAAGAAATTTGCAGGCACAGTAGCCCCCTCCTAAGTGGATAAAACCTGATAATAAGAGACAAATAGTTGTTGTTTTTTTAAAAGGGGTGGATTTTAAAGCCCCTCCCCCCAATGAAGTATCTATAACTCTCCCCTTAGTTTTTGGTACAAGAGTGTGAAATTTGCTGTCAAGATGACCTCTTCTAAGGAAATTAATCCTACTAAATTTCAGGAAGATTAAAAACTTTGTTGAAAGGGCATATTTTGCAGTTTGCGAGTGATTTCAAAAAAGATTCACTTAATCTCCTGTTTTATGGGTGATTTGTATGGAAGAAGCATACTTCAGAGGTACACCTAGGCAAGACGCCTGCCAAATTACTGACTAATAAGCCCAGCAAGGGATTTTGTGCTAGGTACATTTACATTTTACTTTTTCCCAGTGATGTGGCGGTGGAGAACTAAAAGCATTTTGATTTTCTCCACCAGACTTTGTGGACAATGATTATATTATGAGAATGGCATGTACCATAGATGGTGCCCCTCAGAAAGTAACCTGCAAAATTTCTGAATATGGGTGCTAGGGACAAGGTTGCTGAATGAAGAAAAAGTTTCAGGCTTGTGTTTTGTTCAAATGGCATCAGACATCACAAAAACTAAGTGCAGAGCTGATTTGACAGGAATGGGTGTGTGGGCATTTGCCAAAAAGCCAAAAGGACTTGTATGTCCAGCATTTTCCAACCACTAGCAGGACTAGTAAATAACAGAGAAGAGTTAACAAGGTGATATATTACTTCAACACCCTTTCCCCAAAGCCATGTGGCTGGACAACCCTGGCAAAATTCTTCCCGTTGATTAAAAGCTAAAGCTATCAGTTACAAAACAGCTGTCCCTCTCCCTCCTGCTGTCCTGGCATTTTCCTTATAGACAATTCCATTTTCAGATTTTGCAGACATGCTGATAGGGTGTTTAACAACAAAAGCAACAAAAACATCAGAGTCTCTGACTCATGTAGGAGATCCTGTTTTTTGATTTGGGGTGCTCTGGAGAGGTACTACATTGGCTCAGACAAACCCCAAATCTGTCTGAAGTGGCTTACTTCAGTTTTGGATTTGGGATTCATACACATTCAATTCATTTTCAATCTATGAGTGGAATCCTGTTTTCTTCTCTGCCACTGCTGAGATGATTTTTTTAAAAAAGATAAATAATAATAATAGTAATAATAAAGCATTGCCTCCTGCATTGGCAGCAACACAGTCACCTTGCCTCAGGCTCATGGGAATTCTGCCTTTGGTTTCCTTGGAAATGTGGTTTTCTTTTAAGTACAAGCTGATGAGATGTGTCACATGAAATTACAAGCCATGTTAGAAGAGGTCAAGAGTTATCTGTCACAAACATCATTTTAAATAATGCTAAAAACATTCTGTTTGGATGACCGGGTTACCTCTTATCACAAGCTTGATATAATTTCTACTATGATCCATCCAGGCAAGCAAGAGGCATTATTAGAGTCAAGGACACTTTCCACTCAGGCAAAAACACTCACCAAGTAGAGTCTGGGGGGAAATTCTGCAGGAAAATTATCTTAAAGGGACAAAGAAACCTAAATCATATATACTAATAGCAAACGTAGGTGCCTAGTCATGATTAGGGATGGGGTGAAATCCAATTCACTTCAGATTTAAAGGTGAACCTGCCTAGTTCGCACTGGCTAAAACTATTTGGGAACTGAAACACAGCTGTTCTTGGAAATTCAAACTCCTCTGGCTTTTGCAGTGAAGTTCTCCGCTCACGTCACGTGTGCTTATACCGAGGTAAAGTGTGAACAAAAAAAGTATATACAATGGGTGGATGGGAAACAAACAAAAATTCATTATATTAGGGGGGGTGCTTTGGAAATATATACAGCATGATAGTATCTTAGGCATCTTAGTTCAGTTCCAGTGGTTCCATCTACAGTATATACAAAAATTACATATGCCCAAACCCTTGAAGTCGCCCCTGCAGCTAGTGGGTAAGCAGGGGAGAAGAGAGAATCCCAAGTACTCCTAGACCTCACATGCCAAGTGGGTCTTGGCCAGCAAACAAGATGGAAGCTTTGTGCTGGGTAACCCAAGCAGACACTGAGCATAAAGCGCTTTTGAGATCTCTGCTTTGCTTTTGGTAGGGATGCAAGGATTGCTCAGTACACTGGCTCTGGGAAGCTGGCACGAGATCTTGTGGGACACTGGGTTGCTCATGCAACGTCTCATGTGAACTCATATGGCCCTGTGAGATCTCATGCAAGCATTCCAGAGCCAGCACACTGAGCAGGACCCCCACCCCCCAGAAAGGCAGAGAGTTTAAAATCTCTTCATGCACCAGGTAACCCAAGTGGACCTGGTGTGCAAATAGCTTTTAAATTTCTGCCTTTTTAAATCATAGAGCTGGAAGGGACTCTGAGGGCCATCTAGTCCAACTGTTTGCAATGCAGGAATCCTGCCCACAGCCATCCCTGGGTGTGCTTAAACTACCAACCTTCTGGTTAACAGCCAGACACACTGACCTATTGTGCCTTGCTTGGATTTAACTAGTGCAGTTTCAACTATACTGCTTTCAACTGTGCACGGTTGAAACTGCACAGATTAAATGTGACCACTGGCAGGGGAACAGGGGGGCCGGGGAGTGCATACCACGCCCCTGCGGGTGGCGTGCCATGCCCCTGAGGCGCACACCACACCTCCATGGATGATGTGCCACACCCCGGGGCACACACCACGCCCCCAGGACACGCGCCAGCCACGCCCCTGCTTGCTCTCCAGTGCCGGAGCATGAAGCTTTACCACTGAATATGCCTAAGATGTGACTGTACTGCATATTAGGGAAAAATGCATAGGAAAATGTGCGTATCAAGAGAACTTTGCACTAAAATGCAGATGAATTGTCATGAGGACGTTAATAATATATATTGTGGAAATGTGGAGAACTGAACAAAGTTGAAAAATAAGAAACCAAACTGACACTCTCCCATCCCTAGTTATGATTGCCATGCAGCCAATACTGCAACATTACTCAGAAACTAGAGTTAGGTATCAATGTGCTTGCTGGAATTCCAAGCTTTGTAGATGTAGAAACAGTCTCTAGATAAATAACCCTTAAGAGGGCAACTCTTCCAAGCAACCTAATAAGGACTGAACAAGCTCACTGGCCACATAGCACTTAGTGTCTCTTCTTAGGAAGTAGGGGGCAAAGAAAATCCAGGTGTGGATTTTCCTTAAAAGGTGCAGCTCACTGGTTGGAACATCAAACAGTGGGTCTCCACATGGCAACATTTTGTTACATGTCCCACTTGTAACCCAAACAATTACTTACATTTTTGTCATACATGTCCTGCTGCCCTTATGAAACATCCAGTTTCCTGAATTTGCAACATATGAAAGCTCTGCATTTTCCAGTAATGCACAGCAGCTGAGACATGCTTATCCACTTAAATCTCTGATGTGCTATTGCCGTTTCACAGCCTATTTGATTAAGTTGTGAAGAAAACAGCCCCGAAATTCAACTGGCGTCTTTAGCAGCATCAAGTAAATGTTTGTATTTAGTTCAACGGCTGATGCTCCTTGGAAGGAAAAGTGTTCCTGAAAGAGAGAATCTTGGGCAACTGGGTTTCACTTGCAGTTGCTATAAGTTGCCACACTTGACTTGGCTTCTTTCTTAAATTGCTGCATGATAGAGAAATTTAGAGAATTAAATAAAACCACTTAGAATTATTTGCTTGGCTGGACAAAGTCCTTGAACTCTGATCATGCCTTTTACTTGCCTGGATGGAGGATAGAGAGGGATTGTGTGTGTGTGTGTGTGTAGGAACTAGCTTAGTGTACAAAAGTAAAGATTTATTACTCTGCCCACTTTTGCCTCTTACCCTGCCCACTATCAGCATGGGTGATTGTCTGTCCGAAAAAGACAGACCTCTGTTTTAGACAATATTGAGTTAGGTGGTCCATTGGTCTAACTTGGTATAAGACAGCTCCCTATTTTCTATGTGGAGAAGAGAGCCTCAGCAGGGCTTAAGTGATAGATTTTTCTCTACTTCAGTGCCATCATTAAAGAGAATGAAGCAGCAGATCTATGCTCCCAGGCTTTCTGTTTCCACTAGCTATGCTCTAGAGTGCTTGTGCTACTTGATGGCTGCTTTCATGGGAATGGACCCATTGAAAAGAGTGGGATTTACTCCTTAGACCACATGCACAAGATGGTGCTGAAGATCACCTAGAGTTCTGTAATGGCTGTGTTTGTACAGTGACACAGTGCAATAGAATGAATGCTTGGTTGTACTGACTGAATGCTTCTCTAGGTGAAAAACTCCTAGCAAGTCAAAATATAGTACAACAGAGAAAGATAGGTTAGAGCTTTTTTTCCTCTACAGGTTTTTGTTTTCCTACCTGTACATCATTCTGACCTACTATCTAATTTTCTTTAAAACATTGTTGAAAAATTATAAATAGAAGTCAGGAAAAGGTCATAAAATGAATGATAAAGAAAAGGGTAAATTTAAATACGAAGGGAAAAGAAGAGAATAACCCTTACACAGCAGAATGGATTGCTATGTTTTTAGTACTCAGACTTTACTCATGGGAAAAAAAGAAATGTCTCAAGAACGGGCTTGGAAGCATATAATGTCAATTCATTACGCTAAAAATTATTAATGCATACTGTGTTACTAAAATTTATTTCAAGGTCAACAAGGCACACTGGCTTCTATGGTACTCTATATTTTCCCTAGCAAATCCTGTTTTTGAAGGGACATTCAAAGTACAACCATACAGAAAAATGAAATAATTGAAAATAATTTGGAATGGTGGCAACTCATCCCCCCACCCTTTTAAAAGGGAGGCAAAAGCTTTGTGTCATCCTCAAATCTGATGGCTGAATGTAGCCCTACAACCTTCTCTACCTAGCTCTTGGCAATCTCCATAGGCCATACTTTCAGAGATTTCCCATCAAACATACCATGCATTGTTTACTAGTTAGAATATGAAGGGGTTAAGGACCACAGAGTTCTAACTGCCAGACCATGCCCCTTCACCTCTGTGAGGGAGGAAGTGATGTGTTCCTTCCCTTCCTTTCCTCACGGCTCTTCCTCACGATGCAAGCAATGGTGGAGGATGTGCCTCATGATACGTGTCTGAATCAATTCTTCCAGGTTTGGCATGATGCCTTCGTGCGCAGTCACACACATATCAGATGCACCTAAAATAGTTGCTGCCTGTACTTGACTTTGGATAATCTCTTTTGATTGTCTGAATGATGAATCAATACAGTGTGTAAGTGCATGTAGGAAATAGCCAGCTGTGCAAAAGTAAAAGTACATTTGTTGCTTCATCTATCTTTGTCTCTGGCCCCTCCCACCAGTGGCATGTGGCCCCCAGAAGGTTTCAGCAGATCAGCATGTGGCTTTCAGATTGAAAATGTTTCCCACCCCTACAAGAAAGGTTTGTTTCCATTCATGGTTCTATTTTGGAGGATCTCTCTAGTCTTAATAATAATAATAATAATAATAATAATAATAATAATAATAATAATTTATTATTTATTTATACCTCACCCATCTGGCTGGGTTTGCCCAGCCACTCTGGGCGGCTTTCAACAGAAAAATAAAATACAATAATTTATTAAACATTAGAAGCCTCCCTAAACAGGGCTGCCTTAAAATGTCTTCTAAAAATCTGGTAGCTGTTTTTCTCTTTGACATCTGATGGGAGGGCGTTCCACAGGGTGGGCGCCACTACCGAGAAGACCCTCTGCCTGGTTCCCTGCAACTTGGCTTCTTGCAGTGAGGGAACCGCCAGAAGGCCCTCGGCACTGGACCTCAGTGTCTGGGCAGAATGATGGGGGTGGGGACGCTCCTTCAGGTATACTGGACCAAGGTCCGTTCCATTTCAGGCCCCATCTGCACTATGCATTTAAAGCAGTACCACACTGCTTTAAAAAGGCATGGTCTTCGTCAAAGAATCATGGGAACTGTAGGAGATCCTCCTCCCCATCATAGAACTACAGTTACCAGAGTTCTGTGGGAAGAGGTTAAACCATCCTGGGAACTGTAGCTTTGTGAGGTTAATAGGGGTCTCCTAACAACTCCAAGGACCCTTAACAAAGTCTGAAAGATCCTCCAGGGGAAGCCATGGCAATGTTTTAAAAAGGCATGGTATACTGCTTTAACTGTGCAATGCAGATGGGGCCTCAGATCCACTGGCGCTCAATCATAGTTCCATTTCCCTTTGTGCAGGTACTTTGAAAGAATGCATGAAAAAAATTGCATTTAGATAGTACATATCTTGTATGCATTTTATACACTTTCCCTGCAAGGTACACATTTTCCAATGCATTTCCTATGAAATATTTTATTATTATTATTATTTATAGTGAAGATTGAACATACAACTTGATTGGAGTAAAACATCTAAGTGGTTTGTTAGAAATATTAATAGCATCGCCAAAGCTCTTAAAATCAATTAAAAACACTTAAACATTTTTAGATAATTAACATTAACATCAAAACAAAACAACAACAACAACAACACATCAACACTTATGTTTCCGGATAATGTTTTAAGTAGGTAATAATAATAATAATAATAATAATAATAATAATAATAATAATAATAATAGTTATTTATTTATTTATACCCCACCCTTCCCGGTTTAGAAACCTGGCTTAGGGCGGCTCACAACAAATATAAAGCTTCAACCAAAAACAACTTTAAAACAACGAAAAATACACATCAGTGACGGTGCCTATCTTATGTCAATAGGCGGTGAGTTCCAAAGTGCTGTTGCCGCCACACTGAATGTTTGATTTGCTACAACGGTGGACTGAGTATTGCATGGCACCTATTACAGAGCGGATTCTGCAGATGAAAGTGATTGAGTAGGCACATTTGGGGCAAGGTGATCCTGTTGGTAATATGCCTTTTGATGCAAAACTTTCTTGAAAACCTATGCAGCATAGCAAAGTCTGGAGAAGGGCATAACCGGACTGGGAATTGCATTCTCACCCTCAAGCCAGTTTGGGAGCATCAGACCGGATTTACCCACTGTGAGAAGCAGCGGTAATGAATCCCTTCTCTATTCCTCTATCAGCAGTCAGGATGATTTCCTTTGCAGTGCAGGGTTCCCTCGATCAACGTGGCATAATGCAACTTCATGGACTTTCTGTGACTGATAATTGTGGAGAATCCCACCCCATTTCCACTGATCTGTCAAGACGGCTTTCCTGCATGCCATCAAAGGCGCCAACAGCTTTGAAAGTGCATTCCAGCTGTCCGGCACTCCGCCTTTGTTAACACTAATGAGATTTCATCATCAAACCATGCCTGACTCAGCATTTGGTTGCTGACAGGCTAAGCCCTGCTCTGCATGCCAGTAGAAATCACTTTGTTCAAGCTAATTTAATAAGCTGTGGCTTTTGAACTTGCAGCCAAGCTGGGATCCAAAAGGAAGCATGTTCCTAAGAAGTATCCCAAACACGTTTTTCTTTTCTTTTTTTCTTTTCCAACAAGCTTCTTTAGTCTCTCCAAAAAAGCCTTTCTATTCAGGATTGCTACTGATGGATGAGGATCAATCCATAAAGCCTTTGCTTAATTAATACATATTTCCTTTCCAGAGCCGGCCCACCCATGAGGGATGCTGAGGCAGCTGCCTTAGGCATGGAAGCCAAGAGGCAGTGCCTCTGTGGTCACCCCAGTGCTTCCATCACTGGTGAAGAAGTGGTGCCAGTAGTGAGGTCTGCTGCCTTGGCCCTGCGACAGTGGGTGCCCAGGTGGCGCTGACATCAATGCGGTGTGCACGAGTGACGTCAGCACACCTGTGGCATGTGCGTGCCATGTTCTGCAGCGTGTTGACATCAGTGGTGCGCATCGTGGGGGCATGCCAACCTGACATGCACACACCCCGTGGCGTGCTGAGTGGAACCTTGGGGAGGGGAGCACCTTCATTTAAAATTTGTGGGTGTCTGGGCACCCACGGCCCTGCATAGTTGGTGCCTATGCCTGCAGTGGTGGTGCTTTCCAGCATTGCCAAAACTTTGCAAGATCTCACCAGAATCTTGTGAGATCTCACCAGAAGCTGCACTGCTACTTCACTGCTGCACAGCCCAGATAAGAGAGGCTTCATTCATGGCAGGGTGGTGGCAGGGTGGGGTGGAATCTTCCTGTTTTGCCTCAGGAGGTGAAACGGGACACGGTGCCACTGTTACATTCCCATGGCTCTGGGAGGGCAAAGGAATAGGGCTACATTTACACCACTGATTTAAAGCACTATGGCACCACAGTTGTGACATCCCCAAAGGATTCTGGGAGCTGTAGTTTGTTCAAGGGTGCCAAGAGTTGTTAGGAGACCTCTATTCCTCTCCCAGAGCTACAGTTCCCAGAGTTCCCTGTGGAGAGGGATTGACTGTTGGACCACTCTGAGAACTAGTTCTGTGAGGGGAAACGGGACCTGCTGAAAACTCGCAGTACATTCAACAAACTGTAGCAGTGCTTTAAATGTGTAGTGCCAATGTGGAACCGCAGGCCTGTGGGCGAAATGCAACTCTCCAGTCCTCTCTATCAGCCCTTGGGATTCTCCTCAGGCCACACTCTTCCCCAAGACACACCCATCACTTGAGAGTTTTTGCCTCACAGGAATGTATCCTTGAATTTGACCAGTGGGGGGTGAAGGATAGACAGAGGGCTCCTGTGCTTTTTGAGGTAAATATAAGGTACTAGTAAGGGGACCCAGGTGGCGCTGTGGTTAAACCACTGAGCCTAGGGCTTGCTGATCAGAAGGTCGGTGGTTCGAATCCCTGTGACCGGGTGAGCTCCCGTTGCTTGGTCCCAGCTCCTGCCAACCTAGCAGTTCGAAAGCACGTCAAAATGCAAGTAGATAAATAGGAACCGCTACAGCAGGAAGGTAAACAGCGTTTCCATGTGCTGCTCTGGTTTGCTAGAAGTGGCTTTGTCATGCTGGCCACATGACCTGGAAGCTATACACTGGCTCCCTCAGCCAATAATGCGAGATGAGCGCGCAACCCCAGAGTCGGTCACGACTGGACCTAATGGTCAGGGGTCCCTTCACCTTTTTATAAGGTACTAGTATATTGATAAAAGTGCCATGGGTGCCAACATAAAATGGCTGCCATGGCAGCAAATAGACACACGCACACATACACACACACGAGAGGCCAGTGAACACTGAAAAAAAGGCCTCCTGGGAGTGGGGCGTATCAGAAGCTCACTAACTCTTCAAAGGTAACATTCACATTTGTTTTCCTGCCTGTTTTTGCCTTTGGTACTTGCACAGACAATATTGCTTGCAGCACAAGGTTTTCCAGAATGGTTACAATGTGTCTGATCTTTCCTCTAGAACTAAAAAAAATGAGCTTCAGGATCATTTGAGGAGAATCTTGAGGATTATGAGTGGATGCCTAAAGAGGTTGTGTTTTCCCCAGGGCTGAACTAAGCAGCGAAATACAATGTCAATAGATTTGTGCAAGGTAGGATGCCATACCTCTTTAGTCTTTACTAATTCATTGCAGTGAATTTAATTTAGGCTTTAATGAGAATTCTTGTGTCACATTCCTGCATCATGGGACAGAGACTGTAGTTAAAAGAAAAGAAATTTCAAATCTATTTGTTGCCCTTAGGCAAGTTTTGTCCCATTCATCTTCATTTCTTCCCACTTTGTCAGTCTCAATGCTTCATTTAGTTGCTCTGATTAAATCCAACTTTACTGAACAATCCTTCCCAATCCTGAAATTCCACCCCTCAAATTCAAAAAAGAAAAAGAAAACCCACCAAAAACACCATGTTGACTTCTGGGGAGAATTTGTGGCTGGTTTCCTAGAATGTCTCATCACTAACAACTGAGGGGTTGGGTTGGATAATACATTCCCCTGATTCAGCCCCCATACATGTTGGGGAGTCAGAGATCATTGTCTGTTCCTGTTCACCTCCAAAATTCTAGGCTATCCACATGGATTTGTCACATTAGAATATAGCCTATGTGCTTATTATCGAACATGTGTAAGCTAAGATCACATCCATTGTTGTTGGCTTTCATCTGTATCAGGAAACAATGGAAGAGTGTGCCTTTGGGGCACTCAAACAACAGCTATGCCCAAGGAAATGGCTTTTACTGGCTGGCTCACCCAGGTGAGGGTAGCAGGTCGGTCTTAAGCCCTTGGTTAGTCAGCTGAGTTAGGGGCTTGTCTATCCCCTACATGAGAAGACAGATTCCAGCAGATTAAGTGGACAAGATCAATAGTGGGTACAATGGTCAAGAAGGCGGTTTCTGCATGTGTTGTTGAGGGGAAAGAGGGGCACTTGGGACTCATCAATCTGGGAAGGTAGCCCATCTAGGAGAAGGAAACCTAGGAGAAGGAAGCCTTGCATGTGCAAGGATTCAGGAGTAAACCCCGAAGAACAATGCATACTCGCTGTCTTGTGGGACATCTTCAGAAAAGGCTCAGGAGTAAACCTTACACAAATCCAGGGTGAGAGTCCCTAAGGCATTTGGATGGCATCTTGTGTGCTCCCTTCTGGCAACCCCTGCAGCCAAGCTGGTGTCAAATGTATTGCTTTCCTTTTCTTTCCTTTCCTTTGAACCACATCAGTGAAGTTGGGGGGTGCTCTTGTCAACTGGGCAGCCCAGGATCTTCAGGATCGCTGGGAGAGATCACAACCACAGCCACCAGTCAATAAAGTGCTGACCACCCACTGTCTGCCTTCTTCAATAGGTGCTTGGAGCACAGAGCATTACTTGCCAATTGGAGTAAACTTCTGCACCAGGCAAAAAATAAAAGAAACTCCCCTACACCTAGCAAGCTGGAATGTTAGGACCACGTATCCTGGCTTGTCCACTGGCCTGCTGCAGGTCAACAACTCATGGAAAATGGACATCATTGACCATGAGCTGAAAACCCTCAATAATGACATTGCTGCTCTACAGGAGACCAAACTATGGCCCGGGGGCCGGATGCGGCCAATCGCCTTCTAAATCTGGCCCACAGACGGTCTGGGAATCAGCATATTTTTACATGAGTAGATGTGTCCTTTTATTTAAAATGCATCTCTGGGTTATTTGTGGGGCCTGCCTGGTGTTTTTACATGAGTAGAATGTGCCGTTTTATTTAAAATGCATTTCTGGGTTATTTGTGGGGCATAGGAATTCGTTCATTCCCCCCAAAAAAAATAGTCCGGCCCCCCACAAGGTCTGAGGGACAGTGGACTGGCCCCCTGCTGAAAAAGTTTGCTGACCCCTGTACCACATCTTTTTCTTGCAAAGAGGGCACCCAGAAGAATCCCATATTCACGCTGTAGGTATCACAGTGTGGAACTCTCTTCTGTTTTTGCTTGCTTTCCCTCCACCTCTCAGCTACCTCCAGTCAGGTTAACATTTTGAGAATTTTCACTCCCAGTATGTGCTGTGATATACAAACCAATGACCAGTTCTATAAGAACTGGACCCGTCTGTCAAGAGAGTCCCAGCCTATGAATACCTATTCCTGCTGGGAGATTCCAATGCCAGAGCTGGAGATGATAATCACACATGAGACAACTGTATAGGCCACTTTCGTATTGGTAGCATGAATGAGAATGGACAAAAGCTTTTCAAGTTGTGCTAGTATCACAGCCCCTACATCATGAACACTATACACATGGTGCATGTATCTCATCTGTGAAGATACAATTGTAATCATTTGTTTAAAATGATGCTTCTTTTAATGGAACTAGGGAAGCTGAGAACATGAGTCAAACCAAGTTCAAGGAGCAAGATGGGAATAAGAAACAAAAACAAAAACAAAAAACCCAACATTGATTAGAGTGATATCAATATTTTTTTTAGAATAGGCCACCTCTAAGGGAAAGGCATAGCACCCTAACACCATGCCACATGTAAGAATGGGTGGATCTGTTTATTTCTCATCCATGTCACTTTTGCAAGTGTGCAAGTGTTCACTCATAAACCGGTTTCATTTTGTTTCCACATTAACCTGCAAATTTTTAAAATCTAGATTGCAATTGGATCATTTAAATATGTTTTTGAATGTGTTTTCTTTTAAAAAACACACATTTTAAAATACATTGTTACCGGGTATGTGTTTTTTTAAGCTGAGAATTGTGTGTCACAACATCTGAAAAAACACTAAATCAAATTAACATCTATTTCCTGACTTTTGGCCATGCTGTCTGGGGCTTATGGGAGTCCAACACCATATGGAGGGCCACATGTACTCTATCTCCATGTTACTGAGAAGAGAGGAGGGATGGAGAGAGATATCTGCAGGACTCCTGGTTTGGATAGCAGGCATGCTGCTCCTAAAACAACTGATTCCATCCTCAGCCAGAAAGCTCACTGGGCCACCTTGGGCTAGTCACTCTCTACCACTCTGACCCCTACTCATGATGTTCATATGTAGTAACCACCACTCCTACTGCAGCTCTTTGATTGTATCATTTATGCAGAGAACTCCAAAGCAGAAACCATGGATTGAATCTTCCTAAATTATACTCAGAGTAGACCCACTGAAATTAATGCACCTGTTAGTTAACATCTGTGGGTCTCCTCTGAGTATGATTAACACTGGATACAGCCCTATATGTGAAACTTGATTCACATTTTTAAGAAGCATGCAAGATTGTCACAGACTATGTGTCATCCCCGCTATTTTCTATGACTAACAAGCTGCTGGAGATTTCCCCCCCATTAGAACATTGCTATTTTTGCACTTTCTACATGGAAGCTTCAATTATTGTGCTTATGTAAGTAAAAGGACAAGCTGACACATAGTTGCACTGTTGTCGTTTGGCTACATCTCAGATGGTTGCCTGATTTGAAATAGCTGTTTTCCTCTTTCTCTCTTTTGAATATCTTGTTTGTTCTTTTATTTAGAGAGACAAATCTAGAATTTCACTGTGTTCCAGGCATCAAACCTGTGGTCAAACCAGGCAGGTAGCATTTTGCCATTTGCAGTGGTGGTGCTGAAATGCAGCTAAGAGAAGAGCCAAAAGCTTCTGCCAGTAAGGAACCGCAGTGGTTGATAAGATGCTGGAATCCCCAGTCTGAGACCCCTTGTCATCTCATAGCATGGTGTAGGAAAGAGAAGCTTAAACACACTTTCACTTTCAAGGTGGAAAGAACAGTATATTTTTAGAAAGGGAGACACATTTTCAATCACTAAAGCAGGACATCTATTTAAAATTCTCAATCCCAAGGTCTTCAATTTACCCAAATGACTGTTCTCATTAAAAATTTTCAAGCCATTGAACTTTACTGTCTGATTTAACAAAATGGAGTATGCATGGATAGTTTCGACATTATATGTGAAGAGTTTATTTTTGAAAAATTGCCCTTTGGAAGGATGATCCCCTTACATAAGATCATTTATTTATTTTTTAAGAACCTACCATTTTTAGTTTTAGTTTCCATGTCATTTTATAAAATGAAATAATTTATTTGGGGTCCTAACTGAGAGAGAGAGAGAGAGAGAGAGAGAGAGAGAGAGAGAGAGAGAGAGAGAGAGAGAGAGAGCGTACTTCATTAGAGTTTCTGGTAAGAAATGTTTCATGCTCAACAACTTATTTGCCAGCTTTTGGATTCATTAAAAAATCTGACATTTTATTTTGAAGGTCAATCAACAATAAGCAGCTGAACACGAAATGATTAGAAATGTTGGCCCTACCTGGACACGTATGTGTCCATTTCCTCTGAAGACCATTTAAACAGCATCCAAAATAACCGTTTAACCTTTTCCTTCTCTTAGCAATGGACTAAGAGTGCATTTAAATGCTGAGCTCCTGCTAGTCTAGATGGAAATAAAAGGATTTAGAAATTTCTGTGACAGTCTCCATCCTTTTCAAACATAAATGCCAATAGCCTTAAGGAAAGCTATTCCTGAACATGAAAGCACATTAATGCTTTCAGTCACCTTCCCTTCTATAATACTTAAGGGGAAATTGTGACCTGTTGGCCCGGCATGCGGATGTGTTTGTATGTGATGTTTTTTAAAACCATCAAACAGCACTTCAGACACGTTTGTTCTGGATATTGAAAGGATATTGTTAATCATTATCAGTGGAATTCTAACCATGGCCACTTCTATTGAATTCAAGTTGGGTTTTCTCCCAGGAAAATGGCATTAGGATTGAAGCCTTATATTTATTAGTGACTAACAAGGGGGATATTAAAGACATATATCTATGTTATGTTAGTCATTGTGTGTGGGCGGTGACTGTTTTGAATCAGCTTAATAGAACTTACATTTGAATAAAGGTAAAGGTAAAGGGACCCCTGTTAGGTGCAGTCACAGACGACTCTGGGGTTGTGGCGCTCATCTCGCGTTATTGGCCGAGGGAGCCGGCGTACAACTTCCAGGTCATGTGGCCAGCATGACTAAGCCGCTTCTGGTGAACCAGAGCAGCACATGGAAATGCTGTTTACCTTCCCGCTGTAGCGGTACCTATTTATCTACTTAAACTGTGTGCTTTCGAACTGCTAGGTTGGCATTTGATAGACATTGTTTAAAAAGGTAAAAGGTAAAGGACCCCTGGATGGTTAGGTCTAGTTGAATTTGACAATGGGGTGAGGTGCTTATCTCTGCTTTGATGGATGAGGGAGCTGACGTTTGTCCACAGACAACTTTTCTGGGTCATGTGGCCAGCATGGTTAGGATTGTGCTCTTAGTGCTTTCTTCTTTCCCTCTGTCAATTTTGACTTGGTTTCTCTTTCCTCCCCTCCAGCTCCCTCCCACATTTCCCCTCTCACACAAAGCCATGGTGGTCCCAGCCAGAATTTACTATTGGAGCTTGTGATTTGGGGCAGGGGCGTAGGAAGATAGGGGCGGTGGGGGTGGGTCGCCCCAGGCGGCGCGATCCCAGGGGCGCCATCACGGCTGCCCACCCCGTCCCCAAAACGCACACCCTGCCCCTGCGCACAGCACGCCCCACCCCCAAAACACATGCCATGCCGCGCCCCACGTCCCTGGGGGCAGCGCACCTGCTCTCCGCCCCCATGGTGGTGGAGCATGAAGCTCCGCCGCTGATTTGGGGTACTTTGTTAATTTTTTTAGAAACTTTCACAGAGTGCATAGTGATAAGTTATTAGGAGAGCATTTAGTTGCTTGTTGTCTGGTCAGAAAGTGATGGAGGTAATTCTCCAGGTAGTGCAATTCATATCTTTTGCCATTTCAAGGTCATATTAGGGTTTTCTTTTTTTAAAAAAAAATCTGCATAAACCTTATCTCTAGTTGGAGCCTGGAGGTTATGTAGGACAAAGCAGGGTCAAGCAGACTGTCTGCAGGATCGAACAGAAGGATACTAGAGTTTGGGAGCTTCTGAGTGAACTGCTAAGGTGCTAGTTTTGAGTCATAAAGCGCTAAATAGCATGGATCGTACCTGCTGAGACACTGATAGTTTCCATAAGCACTTTTGCTAAACTTGCAGTCAGCTACGGAGTCACTCAGGCCAAACTCTCCCAGGGCTGATGGATTGTCTTCTGCAGTCAATGGTTGTTTGGGGTTTGTTTTCTTTTTAGCCCTGCAGTTCATGCTGTAAGATAGGACAGTCAATATTATGCAATGATAATTGTAAGTAACACAGGGAACTGTTTCATGCCATCAAATGTTTTCTCCATCTATCCCAGTATTATTTACTTTTACAGGTGGCAGCTCTACAGAATCTTTCCATCATCTGCTACCTAGTCTTCCTAGACTGGGAAAGCAGGTTCTCCCATAAAGGATAGCATGGGTTGCAGAAGGGTTAACAAGACTTCCAAGGGTGGGAGAGGCGGGTCAGTTTGGATGGCCACATGTGTGATTGGTGGGTGTGCTGTTGCTGGGGAAATTTGCTTGTAGCAAGTGATTGATTGACAGCCTTACCCTATATATGCTTAGAGAGCAGCTTTCAGTTCCACTTTTGCTGCTCGCAATGAATCTCCTGCCCGCCCTCCGCTATGTTTAGGCCCTTTGCACTGACCTTGTGGCACCTGTCATGGGGTCGCCTGTATTCAGGGACCTGGTAGGAATTTTGCCACTTGGCTGATTGGCTGGTACCAGGTGGTATTTGCCTACTACGCTGCAATAAGTCACAACTTGTAAGGTTGGCGGTTAGGCATTGGTTCAAATGGGATGGTTGAGGGGTACGGATTTGGTTGGGCCTACCCCTCATGGTTGCTGCTGCCTTTAGGGCTATTCCTTTAAAGGAATCCTGGGGCTATACATGTAGTCCGTGTATCCTTGCCAGGGGCCAGGGCCACGCATGAGCCTCGGGGAGCATCTGAGGGTGAGGTCAAGGGCGTGGGCCCCTGCCCCGATCTCTCCTGGTAAGGGTGCTTACCTACTGGCTCCCCTCCTAGGCTAGTGGGAGTCAGATCTGTCCCAGGGGGGGACAGACGGCAAGAACCAATGCCTAAGCAACCACTCACATTCAGTTGTATTTAAATAAAGCTGTGGCCAAATTAATGCCAAAAACCTTAAACTTAAAATATTGTGTAAAGTGTGAGTTATTGGGGGGATGTCTTGGTACCTCGGCACGCAAAAATGCCAGTGGTCGAACCTACTGTATGCAGAACATGTGCCCAGTCAGAAAGCCAGTATAGTATAGTGGCTAGAGTGTTGGACTAGGACCTGGGAGAGCAGGGTTCAAATCCCCACTCAGCCACAAAGCTCACTGCACCCAATAGGACTAATGGCTGTCTCTCGGCTTAACCAATCTCACATGGTTGTTGCCAGGATAGCTGGGGGGGGGGAGGAGAAGCCTGTATGCCATCTTGAGCTCCTTGAGGCAAGGTGTGATATAAATGTAATAATAAACAAACCACTGAGTTGTGACATGCCACTAAATGTAGACCTAGTCCAAGGAATTTAGATATTAGGACATTGAATTGTCAAACTCCCTTTCACTTTTTAGTACCCTGGGTACTAAAACTTTTCAACTTTTCAGTTGAAGTGAATGAAAACTGAATGTTAGGGCTAGACTATGATCAGCCATCTGGGGTGAGCTAGGAGCAATGGGAGAAGTCAGGAATCAGGACAAGAGAGTTGGTCATGATGAAAGAATACCCAAGAGGTAGGAGCAAGGAGCAAGCCAGAAGCCAAAGGAACCAGGAACTTGTAAGACCTCCTGAAGACCTCATTGCTCAAGCACAGCTCGATGGAGACAGGAAGACCTCCGATTCTCCTTCCAGTGGATCCAATGGCCAGCTTTGGAGAGTTGAGTAAGTCTGAGGTCTGGAAACTACTTGAATGAAAAGCTGCCACTTGCAATTTAAAGGTTCACCACAAGTGGGGAACTTAACACAAATCCAGCAGTTTGTGACACTGAACAGCTGCTAACTGCTGGGCACTAGTGGATAGAATAGTGAAATAGGACTGGGAAGGCCTGGGTTCATCCACACTCCTCCAAGGATACATTATTGTAAAATGCCCTGAAATCCTTGGATGAAGGTTAGCATGGAAATTTAATAGATAAAAACAAAAAAGGAGCTCCCTGAATGACCTTGGGTTCTCCCTAACCTACCTCAATTAAACTGTAATTAATAGGAGAACTTCTGCTTCTTAATGGTGGTGTTGGAGGGTTTTCGGCAGGCGAAGTGCTTTTGCACTCAGCGCCTCCCTGCCTCCTGCAATCCATGCCGGAGCAAGAGCCAGGTACCAAAATGAACTGCATCCCGGGGGGAGAGGGGAGGGGAATTTGCAAGGATACCCTCAATCATCCTTGGTTTTCCTTCGCCAGTGATCTCCCGCTGTTGTGAGAGCTGCCTCTGTTAAGGCAGACTGGGACCAAAAGCTGCTTTTGTCAAGCCAAGAAGCTGAGATGCAACAGAACTTTTGAGTGTGCCTTTTCAGAACAAAAAACCTACGGGACCCCCAACTTAAGTGTGGTGAAATGAAATAGAGTTAGGATTCAGCACAAGTGAAGCCCTTCTAAGGGAACAGCATCCTTATCTGCTTCTCCAGGATTCCAATATCCAGCATCAAACTTTACAAAGTTCTGCTTGGAGCTGTCAGTGATCCTATACTCCATCTGTTGTCCCTTATATAGATTTCTTGATTCTATATGAGGGACGCATTTATACTATTCCCACATGCTGTTTTCTAGATCAGAGTTATTCAGCCTGAGGCAGTTCCCATCAGCCCAGGACCACTTGGTCAATGGTCAGGGATGAATTGTAGTTTTAATCCAACAACATCTGGGGGCGTAAGGTTGAAAAAGACTACTCTCCAAGCTGCAGTTTGCCCCATGAGGGACATATACAAGCACCGTGCCACACACACACCCATACACGACCCACGTCATATCTTAAATATACCTTCCTTTTTCATGGATGGATGGACTGTTTATATATATATGGTAATTTGTGTGTATTTTCATTTACTGCTATGACTGTAAGTTTCAGCTGATGTGCAACACCAAGATCAGCATCTTTTTCCATCAGGTAAATCAAAAGGAATATTTAAGTTCAAACATATTGATAAGAAGAAGCTCTGCAAACTCACACTTATGAGCCTGAGATAAAAGTTATTATTGGGCACAATTTATTGGGCACTCCCCCCCCCCCAATATATACTTTTCCATGGTTGTGTCTGGAGTTGTAGTAAATTATTAATATTTGTTCAATGGGAGCATTGAACAAATTCTCCTTTTCTAATATATGACATTTCTTCTGGCCCTGCATGTCCGAATTTAGCTTACTGCTAGGCTTAGATGACAAATTAATATGGACAGATAAATACATATCAAACCTTGAAGGGACTCAAAAGCACATTTACTAGCAATCCGCCCCCAGAATGGATTGTTTGTCAGTCACACAATCTTCATCACCTCCCACTAACAGAGCTACACTACTCAGCCTGATCAGGCAGTGGCTGCAAGGGGAGCTGTATTTTAGTGGTTCAGTCAAGAACCACTGGGTTTCAGTTCCAATTGGGAATGTATTCCCCCCCAAAATGTTTGGTATCCTCTTCCAGATACAGTATGCAGGGAGCCCTGGAAAAGCAGAGCAAGGGTTCAGACAATGAAATATAACTGCGGACAGCTTCAAGCTCACAGCTTGTGGGATGGAATTTTTCAGCTGGATACAAACTGGGTTATTGTCCCAGAAGAAAGACACGGTCCATCTAACTTAGCATTGTCTGCATTTGCTGATTGGCATTTACTGATTGGCAGCAACTTCCCAATATTTCAGACAGTAGTTTCCCCAGGTCTCTCTGAAGATGCAAAGGACTGAACTTGGCAGCTGCCTTTGTGCTCTGCCTCTGTGAAAGGGCACTTGTCCAGCTCAAGGCTCCCTGACAGCCTTTTTTTTTTTTGAAGAAAACTGCTCTGAAAAGGTTTGATTGGGAGTGGAGTGGGATAGAGTTACTTAACCTCTCTCCCCTCACCTTTTTCCCCACTCCAGATAGACCCCCTATCACAGTGGCTTTCTTCCCTGCAAGGTTTCAAATGTAAGAATGAGATAAATGTGTGTTTGTGATGGTAAATATGCATCTGAAACTTTTCAGGGATTTATGCAACATGGAAAAGATTATTTGCAGTAGCGTAGAAGAAAAGGATTAAGGATTGCCACTGGGGACAGGAGAGAAATTTGATTTGAAGGCAAAAACATCTAATTCACACTTTCTGGAACAATATGCCAACCATAACACAGCCATCCTTTGAAATTCACACGGCTCCAAATATTGCACTGCACTTCTCCAGCAAAGTAATGTGTACAAATACATATACTAGGGTAAAATGTGCATTAAGAATGGTTTTGAAAAAGTGTATATATTAGGTAAAATTGAATACAAATCTGCATATTGGAATAATATTGCACCTAAATGCCGAGGAAATGTCATAAGGCCTTAAAAAAACATACCATACTTTTCCATGTATAAGACTAGGGTGTTTGTTTGTTTTTTTACTTTAAAATAAGGTTAAAAATCTGGGGGCGTCTTATATACAGATAGTGCATACGCCCATTTTTTAAATTTGGGGTCCCCAAAAGTCTTATACATGGTGGCGTCTTATACATGGAAAAAAAAGGTAATTGCATGACATCGAAATGTGGAGAACTTCACTTAAGATTGGAAAAAAAAATGTTTTTCTTCTGTCCCTAGTTCCCACCTCCTCTTCTACTCCTTTGCTCCAGGTTAGCTCCTTTGGAAGCAGTTTTCCCTCTTCAAAAAGGGGTATTGTGTTGCACTCACACCCATTTGTGTATGCACAGTGTAATTTGTGGAAAATTCACTGTGGACATCTCAAACCAAGTTCTTGACAAATTTGGAACAAGTACATGTTAAAGGCAAGGCAATGCAGACCCCTCATTGCTGTGCTGAGATTTATTAAAATATACCGAGGGATGTATCTGCTTATTTAGCATATAAAAGTAAAAAATAAAAATTCTTGACATAAACCCTTTATGAATTTACAATTCGTATCCCATCCCTATTTTTAAAAACCCTTGTACCATTTAATTTATTCAGTGTCCTGAGGGTAAAAAAGATAGTACAGATTCATTTAATAGCATGCATTATCCAAACCCATGATGAATAGTATCTTAAAAAAACCCAACTCTATATGATACTTGTTTCACCATTCCACAAGCTCAGTGGCAAGGCAGCTGCCTTGCATGCAGAAAGTTCCAGGTTCAATTCCTGCCATATCCGGTGTGTGTGTGTGTGTGTGTGTGTGTGAAAAACTCCCTGTCTGAAACCCTGGAGCGCTGGTATCAGCCAGTGTAGACAATAATTATATGGACGAAGAGTTGACTCAGCAAAGCATTCAGTGTAAGGCATATTCTAAGAAGGCCTCTGTTGGATCAGGTCAAAAGGTTTACCAAGTCCAGAAGTCTGTTTTCTACATTTGCCAACCAGATGACCGAGAGATGTTGCAATCCCTTAGAACTGACTGATTGACTTTTAAAGCTAGATTGGTGGCTGTAATTTCATTTTGTAGGGGCAAATTCCGTAGTTTAACTAAATACTGTGTGAAGAAGTCCCCAAAAGGTTCTGTTCCAATTGTCCCCGTAATCAGCTTCATTGGATGACCCCAGGTTATAGACAATTTCTTTCTATTCAATTTCTCCAACATAGTGGTTAATAATGCAAATGTAACCAGATGTCCCTGGCTAAATTTGTCTCCCAGCCATGAATGAACTCACAATCTTTTTTCATCTGATGAGAGGCGAAAGACCATCTCTCAATTGTTGCTTCCAGGGAACTTAAAACATATTGTTCACATATTGTTGTTGGTGATTATGGGGAGTAAATGACACAGTACAATCCTATGCAGGTTTACTCAGAAGTAAGTCCCACTGTGTACATTGAGGCTGACTCCCAACTGAACATGTACAGGATTAAAGCAGCCTTGATGTATTTCTTAATATTTGACTCATAATTACACAGTGTTGAACCAGTTACTTAAATCAATGCCAACCCATTGTTTCAAATGTTGGCCAACTGCTGATTTGGAAGTATCAAATTACTACCAGTTCATGGGAGAAAACAATTGGGAGCATAAATGTTGTTGGCAAATATGCAGTGCTAGTGTTTTGTACATCAATGGTGACACCAATGGTGACAAAGAGTTGATTTAGGTCCTTCTGATAACTCTGAAAATTAAGGGCCAAACTAGAAATTGCAGCAAACACAGGGCTGCCACTGAAAATGGGAGCCATGCATTTGATGGCTGCTCTTCTTCTGTAACACAGTTCTTCTATGCTAAGTTCACATGATGATGTCATGACATTGTGCCTGACTTAATTTTACTAGATGCTATGGAAGGAGTAACACTGGATGCAACCCAGCACCCCATGTGATGCCTATATTAAGGAATCAGGTGCCATGGGAAAACTACATTTTCAGGGTCACCCACTCATTTGGTGCAGCCAAAGCTCCCTAATGTCCTGAAGCCAGCTTTTTATGAGGTTAAAGGGGCTAATTGTCAGAGGAGAAAATTCAGATTCCTTACACACCACTGACTCTCTGATCTTCAGAGTAGCTTCTGGCCTGCTGGATGGGATTAATAACATGATCAAAGTGAAAGATGGTTCCCTCCCCCTCTGCTCTGCAGATTCTGAGCCAGAGAATGTCGTATATTTCCCCTTGTAGTTACGCTAGCTGCATGTTGTTAGTGATTTCCCACTTGGACCTGTAGTGAATTTAGCACAAAACGTGATATATTCCTTGTTTGATAAATAACATTTTAAGGCAATTAATCTTGTCAAATCACCCAGGTCTGCTGACTGCCACTCTTGGGATTTTAGCCTATGTAAAGAGGGAACATTCAGGTGGCGGAATATGCGTTCTGCAGCAGTGTTGTCTTTGCACTCATATCAGCAGGTTGATGCATCCGATTTGAAGTGCCATAAAGCCTTTGATTGCCTGGCGCATGCCACAGTCCTCTGGCTCAAAGTTATGCCTCTGATCAAGCCAAAAAAGTAATTTGGTTTATGGTTTGATTTTAAGTATTCTGCATTCGTAATGGAATGCAGCAGTGTATTTCATTAGGACCTGGCCTCCAGAAAGCTTTGGTATAATTCTCTGAGTTCGGAATTGCTCATAAAAGAGTGTGAGGTTCCCCACTTCTTTCTTCTTCTTCTTCTTTTAAAAAAAGTCCTTAAAAACACATACCTACCCTTGTTTATAAACATCTAGATTCCAATCCTATTCCTACTTTTTTGGAAGAGGCAAGAGCAAGAAAAAGAAGGGGGACTGCTTCTTCTAAGGTGGTTCCCAACCACACATTTTGCAAATTCTTCTAATAAAACAATTGACAATGTTTTCAGGTGGTTAAAGAAAGCTATCTGGTTAATTTGGCCAGCATGTTAGACATCCAAACTGTTTTTAATTAATATATCTAGCCAGTTATATCATGGGGAATATTCAGACTCACTGACAGATGACTGACAGATGCCTTTCTGAGCAGCTTTAATTCCCCTCACTTTCCCTATCCTGGTGCCTTAAATGATATTGCAATGGCCACATCAAATGAGTGGGTGACCCTGGAAATGTAGTTTTCCCATGGCACCTGGTTCCTTAATATAGGCATCATATGGGGTGCTGGGTTGCATCCAGTGTTATTCACACTCAAAGTAGACCCATTGAAATTGGTGGGCTTGGCTAACTTATGTCCATTGATCTCAATGTGAGTAGTTAGATATAACCCACTGTCATTACAGCATTCAAGGTGCCATGGTAGAAGGGGCAGAACCACAACAGACTGCAGTCCATGAGAAGAAGCAGGGTTGGGAGAATATGAGCTGAACAAACTCATACAGTCATACTTCAGTTTAAGTACGCCTCGGTTTGAGTATTTTCAGTTTAAGTACTCCGTGGACCTGTCTGGAACGGATTAATCCACTTTCCATTACTTTCATTGGGAAAGTTCGCTTCAGGTTAAGTACGCTTCAGGTTAAGTACAGACTTCCGGAACCAATTGTGTTTGTAAACCGAGGTACCACTGTATTCTGGACAAGATAATTATGAACTCTGACAACACTGTTAAGTATGTCATGTGATGGATTGTGAACATGTCAAAGACATCTACTGGGTTTAGAATGAGGTTGCAATAAACTGAATGGGTTTATGTGAATGGAAATTAGTAAGGAATAGGGTTGGTTATTTAGTTGCAGTTCTGCTCAGAACACAGCAGGATGGGAGCCAACAATGCTCCTGCCCCTGCCCATTTCTTCATGATTTTTCATTGCGGGGCCTTGCTTGTGCCATAATTCCAAACAGTGCATCACCAAAATGACTTCTCTCTGTTTCGGTAAATTGTGCGAGCAGCTTTTCTTTTTACTTAATCAGCTATTGATTTATAATGCAGTGTCATAAAAGCCATCTGCTCACCAACCTGAAATATCCCCTTTAGCATTTAAAGATGTATACATTGCTTTTTCCTGAGAAAGTCCCCTGTGTTTTCTAACTCTTTTCAGTCAGCACTTTTGCTTTCCTGGGCTGCCCGGTAACAGTAACGAGTCCAAACTGCAGGCTGGCATCCAAGATGGGTCTACTAAAATGAGGCAGGAGAGAGCTATAACAAGGGTAGGGATAACACTGCTTCTTAAGAACATAAAAATATAAAGAGAGCCCAACTGACTTGAACCAAAGGCCCATCTAGACCAGAATCCTATTCTCAAAGGGTGCAACCAGATGCCCATGGGAAGCCTGGAGGCAGAACCTGATCACAAGAGCATCCTCAACAACAGGTATTCAGAGGGATGATGTCTCTGTTCAGAGGCACGATGTAATCGGTTCCGGAAGTCCGTTCTTAAACTGAAACCCTTCTTAAACTGAGGCACACTTTCCCTAATGAGGCCTCCCGCTGCTGGTGCCCTTCCACCGTTCAGATTCCGTTATTAGACTGAGGTAAAGTTCTCAAACCGGGACGCTACTTCCGGTTTTGCAGAGTTTATAAACTGAATAGTTCGTAAACAGGGCTGTTCTTAAACTGAGGTACCATTGTAGTCCTATTTTAAAGCCATCCAAGTCAGTGGTCATCACAACATCCTGCAGGATCACATTCCATAGTTGAGCTATGCTCCTTTCTCCTTTTGTCTATCCTGAACCTTCCAACATTCAGCTTCATTGAATGGCCCCAAGTTTTATTTTCTTGGGTGGTGGGGGTTACCTGTCACCCCCACCCCCCCAGTCAGTATTCCAGGCATGAGTTGGTTGTGTCATGGTGAAAAGAAACTGCAGGAGGGGAGTTAAGCACCTTCCCATTGCCAAGGGATGGTGGAGAAATTTGATTCCGTTCACATTTCAGTGCGAACCTACCTAATCCACACTTCTTGAAGCAACACCAAAACAAAGAACAATGCATTATAATAGGTGAGTTTATATATATATATATATGAAATTTCATACTAAAATGCAGATAATTTTCATAACGACTATTGGGTGTTTTTTAAATTATAATAATTGCAAACTGATGTGAAAATGAATAGAACCTAAGATTGACAATACGAGAAGCTGAGAGAAGACAACAATGACAGCTTTCTCCATTTCTCCTTTTGCCTGGTACTCCGCTAAACCAAATCATTCACCCACCCCACCATTAGTTTGCAGCTATTTAGCAGCAAACCAGGTTTCCAGTCTGTGATATATGTGCAGATTCAGTCTGAGATCCTAGCCTTCAACTTTTGGAATAAGCTTAGACCTAACCTTTAGTAGGGACACAGGTGGCACTGTGGGTTAAACCACTGAGCCTAGGGCTTGCCGATCAGAAGGTCAGCGGTTTGAATCCCTGCGATGGAATGAGTTCCCGTTGCTCGGTCCCAGCTCCTGCCAACCTAGCAGTTCAAAAGCACGTCAAAGTACAAGTAGATAAATAGGTACCGCTACAGCAGGAAGGTAAACGGTGTTTCCATGTGCTGCTCTGGTTTGCCAGAAGCGGCTTTGTCATGCTGGCCACATGACCTGGAAGCTGTACACCGGCTCCCTCGGCCAATAACGCGAGTAGAGCGCCACAATCCCAGAATCGGTCATGACTGGACCTAATGGTCAGGGGTACCTTTACCTTTTAACTTTTAGTACGGGAAGCGGGTGGTGCTGTGGGTTAAACCACAGAGCCTAGGGCTTGCCGATCAGAAGGTCGCTGGTTCGAATCCCCGCGACGGGGTGAGCTCCCGTTGCTTGTTCCCAGCTCCTGCCAACCTAGCACTTCAAAAGCACATCAAAGTGCAAGTAGATAAATAGGTACCGCTACAGCAGGAAGGTAAACGGTATTTCTGTGCACTGCTCTGGTTCACTGTATGCTGGCTCCCTCGGCCAATAATGCGAGATGAGCGCCGCAACCTCAGAGTCGGTCACAACTGGACCTAATGATCAGGGGTCCCTTTACCTTTAACCTTTAGTACATGGAGAAATAACCAATCTTTCTGTTGACATATTTTGCAGTAGCACCTGACATGGTGGTGCTGGCAAGCATGAACAGGGCTGGAGTGGAGCAGGGGGGGGGGGTGAAATTGGTGCTGCATGGACACACTGGTGGGAATGCAAGTTTTGCTACACCAGTTTATCCACACAGCCCTAAAACTGACACTGCCCAGCCCTGTCCCATCCAGATAGGATTCAGCAACCCCACGAAAACATTAGAAGGCCCAGTTGGATCATGCTGGTGGTCCATCTAGTTCAGCATCCTGTTCTCACAGTAGCCAATCAGATGCTTATGGGAAGCCTGCAAGCAGGTTCTGAGAAAAAGAGCACTTTCCCCTTTTGCACTTTTTAGCAACTGTTCCCAACAGTGGATAGGATCCATTGATAGGCATATTCTCCATGAATTTGCCTAATCCTTTTTAAAGCCTTCCAAACCCAGTGTCAGGAGGGTGGCTTCACAGTGCTAATACTCGTTTTGCATGACTCTGAGATTCACCAACCTTCATTGCTGCCCTTGGGGGGGGGGAAGCAAGATGAGCAGTTATCCCATTCCTTCATACCCATGAGCTCCCCCATGCAAACAAATGCAAAGATCTCAAATCTTTGTTTTCTTATCCTGACTACACCTCTGTGGTCTCCATTTATCCATGTTTGTGCTTGTGAAGTAGAGGGCTTCTGGCCCATATGATATTATCTCTGCAAAAACTTCTAGCATAGGAAAGATCAGGAAATAACAAGCTGAATGCTGTCTTTTGATATCCTGAAAATGCCAGTCTCTGAAGTCCACCTGCAAGTAATGATTTCCTGGGCTCTGCTTGCATTTTCCTAGGTGATAAGATAAAAGGTTAGCAGTATACACTTCCCAGAGGGCAGTGAGCATGACTTGGCAGAACAAGTAATAGCCGACTGAGCGGATTTGTATGATAATGCTATCTGGTTAGGTATAGAAATGTTTTGTGCCCACCCCACTTTGGAAATTGCCTTGTGGCAGTTCTTGTGAGTTTAAGATTCATCTTCTAATGAGATGAAATAAAGGTGCACATAAATTTGGTGTCACACATATATGCCAAGTGCCTCTTGTTCTTCCTTCCGCCTCCTTTTTGACATTTTAATCAGGGTTTCTTTGGGGAGGGGTATAGTTGAACTGCATTTTTATTTGTCTTGCTCTTGCTATTTCTGAGCAAGTTGATATATTCAAAGCAAGAAAGGAGATCAACTCACATCCTTCGCTGATTTGAGATTTGGGGGGGGGGGGGAGCAGCTTGTAATGTCAGCGTAAGTTCTAATAAGGAAGTGTCATTCAGGATGAATTTAAAAACACAGAGACTTTTTTCATGCTTTTGAGTCCAAAGTCTTTTTCTGTCAAAAGGGAAATAGAGAAGTGGGCGGACTCTTGAAGTCATTCATTGATTTGGGCTACTTTAGTGGCAGCTGCCCATCAACATGATAAGCTCTTTCAAGGTGTTTAAAATGCTGAAAATTAATTCATGATGCATGTTCATTTGAACATCTGTAGATAACTTCCTACCAGCATTCCTATCCAGCCTTCCTCAACCTTCCTACCCAGCCTTCCTCAACCTGTTATCCTGCAAATGTTATGAGCTACAACATCCACCTTCTCTGACTATTGGCTGTATTTGGCTGGGGCTGATAGAAGTTCTAGTCCCAGATATTGCGTGCCCAGGCACAGTCCCCCCCCACTCCTCTGGGAGCCAGACCTCAGGATCAAGGAATAGACATGAAAACATATTGGGAATTAAAATGGCCACAACTTTATTAAATTTCAGATGCAGGAAACCTTGGTTTAGCCATTGGAGGTACAGTCTATCCCTCTCAGCCCCCTGCTGGGGGCCTGAGGCAAGACAGGGTCAATCAGGAATATGGGAACACTGCAAAATGTGCGTTTACACAACTGGCCCCTTCCTGTGTCACTGAGGGGAGATCTATGGCCCACTGCTGTGAACTTGTGGACAGAGACTCACTTCAAGACCCCTCTAACGGGAAACCCTGATATCACCGCCGCAAAAGGAGTGAGTCACCACATCACCCCTTCTTTGATTGTTAAACTAAAGGATTTAGCCAAGACCTAAAACCACCAAAGTTGTAACAATTGCTATGGGGAAGGCAAAATCTGCAGAGCAGGGAAAATTCCTTCCTGGTTCTGAGAAAAACAGCAGCGACCATCCAAACTTAGCAACACCCATGGATTTGTAAAGGAGAAAGGTTAGCCTGTAAGGAAGAATAAAATGAGAGGGAGTACTGGGTGGGTGGCGCTCTGGGGGCAACTGCACTGCCAGCATCAGTTCTGGCCCCTTTTTCTACTTTTGGAGCAGACCAGAGTGAAGCCTGCTCAAACGCGGTCCACTCCTATTGCCCCGCCCCGCCCCGGCTGCTGTGGATAGGTTGAATAAATGAAGCTGTGTGTTTCCTATTCACTATAATGGGGAATCTAAAAATGATTATAACTTTCATCTACTTTGTTTTGGTCAAAGTGGATGAAATTTACAGATGTATGAGCCAATCCAGATTGTGAGCCAAATCACAGACAAATAGGCCCCCGGAGCCTTTTTTTGGGGAGAAAATAAAAGACATTCCATAATTCTTAATGAGAAGGGAAAGGGGAGGTCTTTTGCTCTTTCTTCCCTTAAAATGATTAAGAAGTATTTTTTAAAAAAAATTCACTGCATCACACAAACCTTTCCTTTCTGGTGCTTATGTCCTCCAATAGGCCCCATTGTCTTCTGATAGGCAGTGTGAGATTCTATGACTGCCTGTGGAGTTCTGAAAACAATTTTGTTAAAGTTTTCAGAATATACAGTAATATTTGAGGTAATTTGATTACTTTTGGGTGGTGCTAACAACTGCTTTGTTTTTAAATATAGTGTGCATTAAAACACTTGCAGTGTGCATTAAAACAATGTTCCAAGCAATGGCCTCAGAAGTATGGGGTTCCAACTCAGCCAGGGGGTTATAGGCAAAAAATTGGGTTCTGCAGGGGAGAAGAGAAGTAGAGCCAGGGAAAAGTTTAGGATTCAGATAGCACCCTGGACAGCTCCATGTGGAACCCAGATTAATAAGAGCAAGGCTCAAACATTATTTCAGCCGCACTCAACCCCAAACTGAGCCTTAAATAGAGCACACTTCAATGAATCCTGTAAAGCTCTAATTGCTCAGTTTCTGCAGAGATACCCTATCAAGCTATCAGTGTTAATGCAGCAAAAAAGCAAGCTCCCCTGTGCCTCAACAAAAGCAATTTAATTTTTTTCCAGAATGCACTTTTTGGAATTATTTCCCCTCATTCATGTTATGGCAGATAACTTTTTGATTTAAATAATATTGCCTGAGGTACATTATAGTTTGATCTCAAATTGCTTCATGACTCTATCAGCTAATTCCATGACATAGTAATAAATTATTATTTTGTGGTTCCTTCACTTGAAGTATGTAGGGCACCATCTAACTAAAGTTAATCACATTTAGTCTCTCTGAAGTCCCATTGATTACAATGGAAGAGATTTTATCTCATGTTTAATCATTCACTCTTTGAAATCAATATAATTTTAAATGCTTAAATTTAGTTGGATCATGCCCTAATACCCAACATGAAAATGTGCTACTGAAAAAAGAGGTTATGCAGTCACCTCTAAAATAGGAGCAACTATCCATATTCAGGCCAGGGGCCACATTGACCCATGGTCAATCCTTCATGTCAAAGTGGATGTCACAGTGCTGTAAGCCAGTGCTGTCCAGAGTGAGGAATTAACTCTTTATTGTCAAAAGTACACTTAAATGTTAGGGAAAGGCAGTTCCATCAGTCTTACATCTCTCAGCTTTTCCTAGGTGTGCACCCAATGAGGCAATTGCCACAACAGAAAGGCCCTGCCCCAATCTCAGTTTATGTATCTCCTCTATCTGACCTGCAAGTAAGTAGGTAAAGACTGCATCTGCCTGCAACCTGCTTCTGCTCCTCCCACTTCAATTGTCTTCTGGTCCTGGAAAACAATGGAACAGGAAGAGGAGGAGGAGGTGTGGGAGCCCTTGACTCCACAACAGCCTGACCTATCTCTCCTTACTCATGTACCTGTTCTTCACTCTCTAATTCTGCATCTTCTCCTGCCTCTGACTGTTGTCTCCTGGATGTTACAGGCTCCCTCAGATCGCCAAGTCCAGCCAGTCTCTGGCAGTGGATGTGGTAAAGTACAAAAGTGTCATGGGCTGGCTGGACACATCGTGTTCTTCATATGCAAGGAGAGAGAGAAAGAGTTGTGGACCCCTCCTAGTGAGATAATCCAAAGCTTAGAAGGACAATAATTAAATATTATTTTCAACTAAATTCTTCTCAGAGTATACAAATTGAAATTAATGCACCTAGGTTAGTTGTGTTCATTCATTTCTGTGGATCTACTCTTGAGTATGACTAGCACTGGATACAATCCATATTATGCTTTTTTGTTGTTGAAATGGCGGAGTTGGGTTTTTTTTGTAAGTTCAAAGCAAAAGATTCAAATTTAGTTCTAGTCTGTAAGAACTGACAAAAAAAGAGGAAAGAAAATGACAATTTGACTCTTCTTTAGACAGGAAAGATTATAAGAGTTAGGTATGTGTTTGTTATATAGAAGGAACAACTGACCTGCTATAGTCAGATGAAAGCAGCTGCTCTGCCGTGCAAAAAAAACCCTCAGATAAATGCTAATCTCCTGGCCATGTCCTTGAAAGAATTCACTGTGACCCTCTCCTGCATGCCTCTACTGCTCTTTATACAGTTCCCTTGCTTTGAAATAGGATGCTAAATTCTTTGGCACTTGCAATTACAGAAATATGGGCACTGCTTTTCTTCACTGAAACACCGTATTTGCCATACAAAGATGTTCTTTAAATAGGTTCTTTTATTAGAAAAGGTGGGGGGGGGGCAGAAGGCAAAAGTATTAAGCAGGCAGAAAAATCTTTTCTTCTTATAATGCTTATGTGCACTTCTACAAGCCTGTAATTATAGAGGCTGACATTGGGGGGGGGGGGAATATACAAGGATGAAATTTGGCACCGTTTTGTCTCATTGTGCCCTTTCGAATTGCTGTCGCTTTGCAATGAAGTGTGTGTGTGTGTGTGTGTGTGTGTGTGTGTGTATTTGGCTTTCCAGTGGATTGAAACAATTGTTTCTACTTCTTTGGGTGTGATCTGGGTTATTTGCAACATAGACAGGTGGGGAACAAACTTTACTGGTATAGGAATTTAATTTTAGGAGACTTTAATAAGGTACCAGAGTTTGATATTGGAAGGTCCTGGAAAACTTCCCTATCACATTTTTACTGGTCCATGGAGCTTGGTCACCTGCTGAACTTTAACTGCAAGTAGAGCAAATAAGGATACGGTCTAAATAAGTGTTTAATTTTGGCTCACCAGATAATGCCCAAGGACTGGAAGAATTTTGCCAGGAATATATTGTCACCTACAAACTTGGTGGAGATGGAGGTTTTTAATATTAAGACTGGGTGAATGGTCCCCTTCCTCTGTTTGTGTTGGGGCTAACATTCCAAAGAAGGTCAATGGGGAATCTGGCAACATCCATGGGGTGGGGGGAAGAAAGTCATTTGAATTTTAGCATGTGATGGTTACTTAGTAAACCCATGGAGTAGTCCAGTGGCTTTTTATCCATTGATAAAATGTCCTTAAATCATCTACAAGCTCATAAGTTGTCATGCTTTCAAATGGGTGGAATCTTCTTAGGATCTAACATTTAACCATCTATGAGAAATGAACCGCAGATAGAGGGAACTCGAGCAAGTCCCCTTTTACAATGTTAAAGGAAAAGGATTATGGTATTTTGATTTTTGTGTTTTTATTGTTATTTTTGTAATGTTATTTTTTCTTGTTATTTCTGTTTGTATTTGTTGTGTTTAAAGTGTTGTTTTCTTTTTTTCTGTAAAACCAATAAAAATATTTTTTTTTTTAAAAAAAAACATTTAACCATCTAACAGAACCTTCAGATCAGCCCTGACTTCTCAGGAAGCAATCTTAACTGTAGTGGGGCTTTATGAAGCAGAAAGGTCACCACATCCTGATGCTGTCATACAAAAGCAATAGGATTTGGCATGGCTTGGCACCCCAGATGGACCATAAGGAGGAAGAGGAGGAGAAAGAAGCAGCAGATGGGTGGGAAGAAGGCTAACACCCAGGGATGTAGAAAGGAGGTCCTACTTTTGTGGCTCTAGAAGTTGGAGAGAAGGAAGCAGATCTGCCGGCTCTCTCCCAACATCCCTCCAAAGGAGCACAGGGCCAGCCAGACAAAGGGGCTGAAAAGCAGGAGATAGTGGCAGAGCTAGGGGCAGAGGGAGAGGACATAGCCATTTTCATGGGTTTAACAATTGTTAGGACATCTTCATAGTTTCCATTTGGTTGCCTTGGTCATGTACCTTGAAATATTGACTTCTGGACCTTGGGCTTGCTACTGAGCCTATACAGCTATTAACTTGAATAAATATCTATTCCTGACTTTCAAGTAAGAGTCACTGTTTTATTTTGGGAAGGGAGCCTGATAACAGAGGCACTGCCACCCAGTGCAAATGATATTGAATTAGATTGACTTTCAGGCATTGTGGGTTTGCCTCAGCTGGTGTGGGAACACCTCATATGGGTCTAGCAAGTAAGCCAAGTCATGTGCATTAGCAATGGTAGCCTTAAAAATACACATATATATTACTAGGTACCATGCTCATTTTGAACATCCCTGAAGAATGAATATGGCAAGGTTTCTGGTTGTCCCTCTACCACTGTCCACACACACACACAAAAAAAATTGATGCTGAAATAAGGAAAATTCAGTCTACGACTGAAATTATAGAACAGCAAGCTTCCAGCAGAAGCTCTTATGAAATGCTCATTCCACCAAGTGTCAAAGGGCCATTCAGATAGCGGTGCTTCAATTAGCAGAAGTGATATTGATTGCCACACTCTTTGTATTATGCTTATAATGTAGGCTACATCGTTGCAAACATAAAATGTGGCCAAGTTTCATTTATCACAGTCACACGGTGCTATCAAAGGACACCGCTGCTTTCAAAACAAATGAAACCAGAATGACGGATAATTAAGGAATAATATAGATCATTCAAATATCTCTTTAATTAAGAAGGAAGCACTTTTCCCAAGATAGCTCCAAGCGTTATTCAAGACAGAGCCCTTATCCAACCCCTCTGAGCTTTGGAAAGGTTTGATTCAGTTAGAATTTTGATTGTGGCTTCAGGGGTTGAGAAGTAGGATTGGAAAGGGAGGTTGCAAAATGTACAAATGGATCCCTCCCTCATTGTTTAATAATGGGTAATATTTCAAAATTGTGCCAGCCTTTTACAGAATATAGAGCAGAAGTGATGAACCTTAGGCCTATGGGCTGGAGAATCTGTGATATGTCGTGGAACAACTCCATTGAACAAGATAACAGTGGTCACCCAGACCTCACTGCTGGTTGCAAAAGGACCCCTGTAACAGTTTGGGCTTCAGGGCCCCAAAAATGTAAGCCGGCCACTGAGGTAGTTTGCCTACCTCATGGACCAGGAAACCACCAGTCCCCAGTGCTCCATCTTAACAGGATTCATTTTCAATTGATTAGCCCTCATCCAGTCCATTACTGATGCAAAGCACCAGTCCAGCACATAAACAGATTCACTTGGAATAGAGAGAGAGATTTGGGTGTCATCAGCATAGTCATAGCACTTCACCCCCAAACTCCAGAGGACAGCTCCCAGCAATTTCATATTGAGGTGGGGTTAAACAGTATGGGAACAGGATTGAATCACATGAAACCCCACAGCTTAAAACCAATAGTCATTTTGTCTAATGTTTGATCTGCTATAAAGCAGTTCCCATACATACTTGAAGAATTTACATGCATATCCAAACTTCTACAGAAAACTTCAATAGAAAACTATGCAGACCCCTCTTCCAATGTGCCCCACTGGCAAGCCCTCTTAATCACAATACTTGTTTCTTAACCCACTTTGAGGTTCATTTTAAATATTTAGGAGAGGAATTTCTTTATGCAGTGTCATGAACCTAGAAAAGCTAATGGTCACTTCACTGTATGAAAAGAAAATAATAAATTCATACAGAGTGTATACCCAGTGAGACCTCATTCAAGAATGACAAAATTGCCCAGTTCAACAGTAAGAAGCTATTTTCCCTCTTGAGAAAACAGACCCCAATTATAGATTTATACATGTCACACTCAATATGCAGAATATGATCAGATCAAATGCTGGCATACACATTGCACCCCACTACAAAATTACCTTGGAACAACAGTTTGCAATCTTTATGTAAATGAGAATGTCTTGCTATCTCTCTCTTTCAGTGTTTGACGTAGCATGAAAAAAATGCACACATCATCTTTTTTTTTCCTGGATGGATATAATTGATGCAATTTTAATAAAGGTTACTAGCTAAGTGTTGTATAGTGGACTGCAAGAAATCATAAAGTAAACTATATTGCAGAATGGCAAAAATCTATGAGATACCACCTCTGTCAAATGTCATGATTCAAAAGGAATTGGGGGGAGAGGGAACCATAATAAAACATCCATGAGATGAATGTTTCAAAACAAGATTGAGGCTACTTTCATTAATTTTAAACACAGGCAGAGAAAATAATTGTGAATGTCGTTGGCCTGCTTTTATAGCTCCTGTTTAAAGCAGATAAAATCTATTTCCTTTTTATCTCATCCTCTTGGCCTGAACCCTTCATTAAGAGCTGCATTTGTGAGTCGACAGAAATTGGCACCTCTGTCACATCAGTAATGCACAAAATGCCACTTCAGCCATGTACAAAATATACAATGAACAAAGCTGGCACTGGACTATAACTTGATTATTGACTGCATGATTCAGCCCTTCAACAGGCATTTGGATAGCTGAATATAGTGTGCTTGTGGGAAGAGAGGAAGTTGCCTTATGGCAATTTGGACTATTGGTCTACTGCAGTTTCATAAGTCTGCACCAGTTGGCAACATTTTGCGCTACATTTGAAAGATCACCTTGCCCCTTATATACCCTTATATCATTGTGCTCTGCTGGTAAGGGGCTCCTGCAGATTTCATATTATCAGGACAATTGTTCCAGAAAATGTAGAAACTTGGTTTTTAGTGTTGTGGCACTGACCCTTTGGAATTCCCTCACCTTGAATAATAGGCACTGTGTCTCGTCTTTTTATCCTGGTAAAGAACTTCCTCTTTCTACAAGCCTTTTAAGTAGATATATTTCCAAGCCTTTCTATGAATTGTTTCAGATGTTTTAAATATATTTTTATTGTTTCATCTCCTGTTGTTTGCCACCTTGTTCTCCTATGGGAGGAAGGGTGAGATATAAATGCAACATAATGATTATAATAATCATAATATTGCAAGACTGCAGCTACCAATATCTCTCCCCCTTGGCTATACTGGAGCTGAAGGGAATTGGTGCTCAATACCATATGGAGGGCACCATGTTGACTACCCTTGGTCTGTACTGACAGGCAGACCAGGATTTCAGATTCCAGGCCAACTTGATGATAGGGACTAAACTTTGGACCTTTTGCAAGCAAAGCACATGCTCTTCCACACAGCTATTGCCCCTTTCCCAAAGGGATTTGTGGTTCCATTCACAGTGAGGCCAGCAGCAGGGTGAGAGCACAGTCCTACAACAAAGAAAAAGGACAAAAATGTTGGAATGAAATAAGGTCACAACTTTTGTGATTACAGATGCCAGATGGTTTGATGCAGGTATTGGGTGTGTAATCCATGATCAACCAACCTGCCTGCTGGTTGATAGTTAAATGAGGTTGACCAAGGTTAAGTGTCACCTTGTCTTGTGCATCACATCTTGGTGACATGCCAAGAATACCACAAGGAGGGTGCTAAGGCTTTCATTTTGATTCATATGCAGTGTGTTTCCATGTCTCCCCATTAATCTTTTGTTTACCCCATCACTTTCCTTACCACAAAAAGTCAGTGGTTGCCATCATCATAATGTTGCACTGGAGCAACAGTGAGCCTTAAAAGACTTCAGTCTTGCAAACTTAAATGCATAGTATGTGCTTGATTCCCTTCTGCAAAATGACAACAGTCTGGGGGAACCCTCGGTGATGCAGCAAGACTTTTAAAGTATTGGCAATAGCAGGAAAGGAGGATCACCCTCCACTTCTGACATCAAAACATATTGGGAAGCAATAGGCACAGAGAGGTGTAAGGGTGATTGTACAGTCTTCATACCCTACAACATGCTGAGGAGGAAAAATGGTGTGTGTCTTTTGGGGCCATGCTCCTATGCAAGTCAGGTAATGTGTGTGACAGCATCCCCCCAAAAACAAAATCAGCATCTTGGCGGGCTGCACTCTCACAGGAGCCAAAATGGGACATCCTGGAATCCAATCAGAAGCTGAAATGGTTTCTGTAATCCCAGTATGTCCTGGACAGTTGAAAGGTCTTGCTAAACCGTGAACAAGGGACAGGACCCAGAAACTTGCATTTAAGTATATTGTGCTTTTATATACTTCCTCTTGTGGTGGTGTTCAACTAGGTTTTACTTAGAGTAGATCCATTAAAAACAATGCCCCCAACTTATTCATGTTCATTCATTTCAAAGGATCTACTCATACTGAAGGTGCATTCATTGTGGGGAATATTGCATTAGTGGTTATAGTGCTTCTGTCCTGTTTTCCATCGTTCCATTCACAATACAGTGCCTATTGCATTATAGAACTGTGGCTTGTTCTATACCAGCATGTCACACTAAATTTCATTCACATCGGTGGTGAATGTCATTTGAGAATGTTGATACCCTCCCTACCTTTCTACACATGTGTGCTTTGGTTTTCCCATGATTCATGCATCAAGATGTCAGGAAACAACTCTATGGCAGTATACTACCCCAAATTTCATTACTTTACTCTCACAATTTTCTGGGTTAATTGGTTTGCAGATGGATTATTTCTGGAACCAATTATTTATTTATTCATTTATGTATTACATTGCCTTCACCCAAAAGTTCTAAGGAAGTGAGCACTAAACTTCTGCTATATTCCACTAGATTTCCAGAACTGGCTTTTAATACCACGTGAAAGCTCAAATACAATACGGAAATTATCAATTAGGGAAATGTGGAGGAAATGGATTAAACCACTGTCATTGAATGAAGGCTTCATTGAATATCAACCTATCAACCTATGTATCAATCACTCTCCTCCTTGTGTGAATTTCCAAACTGCTTGGAAACATATTCACCATACTGTATACTATCCAATATGTAGGAGAATGGTTTACCAAAGTGGTAATATACTTTGCATGCAGAAGGTTCCAAATTCAAAGCCCAACTTCACTAGGGCCAGGAGGGAACCCTGGCTGAAACTGTGGAGAGCTGCTGCCAGTCAGTGTAGACAATACTGAGTCAAATGGATTAGTGGTGTGACTCAGTATAAAGCTGCTTCCAGGGCACTTATGTAGAGCAGAGACCTTATGAAGATTATTCCCCTCCTGCTAGGCTGTCAGTTTCCTTTTCTTTTTTAAGTCGAGAGAGAGAAAAAATTGCAATGTGTCCACATCTCTAGCCCATCCCTATAATTACTTTGTCCAAGGACAAGATCATTTACGTTTTGGAGTACCTCCGGCACCAGTAGTTAGATATGTAATCCAATATTACACCAGTATTGCTTTCATTTCCAGTGGGCATCTTGTATTTGTTTTTGCCAAGTGTAGCTATTTCCCTTTGTTATCTGCTGGGGAAAGCGGGGGGGGGGGGCCTAACAACAACCAACCAACCCAGACACAGAATCAAAGTCTTGCCTTTCAGGTAGTTGTTCTGAATCATCAACTTCTGGCTTTGTTTTCATCTGGTTGAAATTATCCCCACTTTGCCACAGGGCTTCAATAGATGCAGCTGGCAGAATAACCCTAATAACACTTATTCTAATAGCAGGGAAGGATATCTGACCAATCCAGTGCTGATTCCATGAATGCTCATTGCTGCCATTCTGATGATGGCAGCAGTAGCCTTAGGAATTAACCATTATGATAAGGATGATAAAGAGTACAGGCCCAATCAAACAGGCCCTGATGTGGTTTTAGTCTTCTGTCTAGAGAGACAGACATTGCCCATTCCGGCTGTCCACTCCGTTTAGTGGTTCAGAATGTACTAACTGCTTCCCTTCCCTTTCAATAATGATCAATGCTTGTGTTATTAGCTACAGTATAGGAAAATATATGGTTCTCTCGGAAGAGGGACTGACTGTTAGACCACTCTGAGAACTGTCACTCTTTGAGAATATGGGTCTCCGAACAGCTCTCAGCACCCTTAACAAACTACACTTTGCATGATTATTTGGGGGGAACTGCTATGATATTGCTTTAAATGTGTATGTTATTTATATATATATATATATATATATATATATATATATATATATCCCTGTAAAAAAGGGCACCCATTTTTTCTGCCTCATTTTCAGGGCATTGTAGAATTTATTTAGTTTTCTGGTGAATATGGGAACAAGTGTGATGTAGTGGCAAGTGTGCCTTGGATACCTGGGTTTAAATCTTTACTAAGCCATGAGGTTCAATGAGTGACCATCTTTCAGCCTAACCTCGCAGGGCTATTGTGAGGATAAAATAAGGAGAGGAAAATTATCTACATCACTTTGAGCTCATTGGGGAAAAGGTGAGTTATAAATGTAATAATCATAATCGTAACAAATATTCTGAGCCTACTTTATCATTGTGATGTGGCCAAGGTTGTTGTTTGCTTTCTGCTCTCCCAGCAAACATGCCTCCAGCACTCTGCAGCCTCCCTGGCTGCCTGTGCTTCCTGACCTCACAAAAAACCATGGGAAGAGTTAGATCACCATATCTTTTAAATGGAGTACAGGCACCTGGGGAGGCTGCAAGCCCAGACCACTGGTGAGATGATTTGTAAGATTAAAGACAGGACAAAAACCTCATATATATATATATATATATATTTAAGATAAAACCCTGCATCCCCGTCCTTTAAAATTTTGCTGAAATTTTCTGTCCCCTTTGATGATTTTCAAATGCAGAGAGAGAGAGAGAGAGAGAGAGAGAGAGAGAGAGAGAGAGAGAGAGAGAGAGAGAGAGATTTTCAGGACAGCACTAGTCATAACATACTATAGAACAATTATGTTTTATGCAACCAAATATATATATAACTCTAAGCTTTCAAAGCATTAGAGGACAGGCTACTTCACAGTAAATTAAGGCAGCATAAAACCCAGCAGGAACAACCTTTCAACAATGCGCGGGGAGGAAGGGATGGGCCTTGCAATGTGATCTTTATCAGAAGAATAGGCATGTCAGGGTCCCTATTTGTGCCTGTCTTAGAAGGTTACTTCTGAATGACATTGGGGACAGTCGTGGGCACGCCCATGCATGCACGTTACAGCTGATGAAATGATGTTTTAAAGAACCAGTTATTGACAGTTGTTGAAAACTTCTCAGCTCAAAAGGCTATGCTTCAGTCAGAGGCATTGAAAGGAAACCATAAATGAAGAATGTCCACAAAGGAAAGAAATAGGGCAGAGGGACATAGATGGTAATGAATGGCACAGTGGGATACTAGTAGGTTACAGACTGTGGGCAGAAAACAACTGAGGACAAAAACATTCTGCTCACTTCAGCAGTGCTTTATGCAGGAGAATGTCATCATGGATTGTGCCCTAGGAGGATGCTTATCAAAATGAATGTGCTTTGCTCACTCATTCCAGCTTGTTAAAATATGCTGCACAAAAGGATCCACCCACCCTTCCAGTACGCCATGGTTACCACAGAATATGATTCAATGAAGCTTAAAAACATATCACAGAGAGACAAAAACCATTTCACATTACATGGGGGTCCAAATCAAGCAACAACTGTGCCCGAATAAATATTTAACCAAATGCAAATAGTCTGTAGCAGCTGCATCATCTATAGAAAGTGATGTGTTGCTGTTGAGAGATGCATCAGGTTTGAGCCATTGAAAGGAGGCAATGCTTCATGAGGAGATCAATGTCCATCCCACACATCTCCAGCACAAAGGGAAGGAAAGAGACATCAGCCTACGTGAACAAGGTAGAGAGATGTATTGACAAGGACATCTCTCACTTCTCATCCTCCCAATCTCCTCTTTTTCAAGTTTGTCAACCAACAGGAAGCTGTTATTTTTAATGACACGTAAGAGATGATAATGATATCTAAAATAAACTCAATTCCTATCAATTTTGCAAGTCTCCCTGAAGCTCTCTTTGCTTTCCTGAGCTTCTCAGATGTTTTTCTCAAGAAGAGACATTGAAATTTGTCGTGAGATTGTGCTTACAGAGCACAGCAGATGTGGAGCATCTGCTTTCCATGCTGAAGACGGGAAGTTCTGCTTCTGGTGTCTCTTTTTCAAAAAGAGGAGGTGATATGAGAGACACCTGGCTGAAGAGTCACTGGCAATCTGAGTGAAATTATATAGTGAAAATCAGTGGCAAGTCTCAGATCGTATCAACTCATATCAACTATTTGCATGAACTGGGAGTGTTTTCATTCAGTGCGTGACAGGGGAGTCAAGGTTCAGGGCATGTTCAGGAGCAGGGCAGGAAGTTCAGAACTGGACAGGTGTGAGGAAGATGTCCAAACAAATTTCCATGCCCTGTTTGCCAAGCTCCATTGGGGTGGGTGGGTCTGCTCTCATCTGTGAAGGTGGTACCTGGTTTTAGGTATCAAGCAGGGGCAGCCCTTCCCATTTCACCACCTCATGGGATTCCCTTCCCTGAGGTGTCTGCTTCAGTCCACCTGGTGACAAGAGACTGCACCCTCTTACACCCATCTGCTCAGTTGACATTGTCTACTGACCCACCTCCCCCCCCCCCCCGGATGCTCAAAGCCTGCCCCAGCTTCCACTGGGGCTTTCTGCTTTGCGAGAAAGCTATGGGGATGGGATCCCTGCTACTACTTCTGGAACAGCTAGATTCAGGGCAGAAATGGGAGATACCCCTCCCAGCTTCCCCCTCTCCCAGGCTCCCACACAGGTTCCCACCATTCAGCTCTGCCCCCCCCATTTCTTCCTCCTCTGCTGCCCGCACCAGAGCCTGCCAATACAAACCCAATCCTAACATTTAGGATATGAATGATTGGATGAGCCACAGAATTGTAGAATTGGAAGAGATCCTGAGGGTGAATGCAATGCAAAAATCCTTCCCACAAGCGTCTCTTGTTGGGCTCGCACCACCAACCTTCTGGTTAACAGCCAGCCGCACTGACTCATTGTGCCACTTTAAATTATGATATATCATTATATGACTTACTTGACTGAGAGTGCTTCTTGCTTTTCACCATGGCTATCACTATGCAGCAAAGATCACATTCCAAATCACTTTCTCTGCATTCTTTCTCTCAGTGTGCAGCCTTTACTACCTCTCCCCACCAAATGAAATTTATCAGGTCAAATGGATATCAAACATTCTATTATGCTCCTAATAATATTTTGAACTTCCATGCAGAATTTTGAATAATGTTGCATCCCCAGATCATCAGATGGAAGCCTCCTTTTCTACTACATCCCCTGTAGCAATTTCCACTGATATTAAGATATGATTTATTTAACTTGACAGGCATGAGATCCCATCTACAAAAAATGATTTCAAAGTAGCTTTCCATTAACTGAGCTGAACATGTAAAAGTTTGACCTTTCGTCCACAAGATTTTCCAGAACTTTCTAGATACCTAAATATCTTGCAAGAGGGAGCTTTCAGTAGCATCTATTCTCCAGACCCATTAACCAGCTGTCTGAACACCATGCTAAACAAATATTTTTAAGCCTAGTTATCTTTTAGGACTAAGCAAAAACGCCTCTCCCTTGTGGCCCTATAAAAAGATTATAAAAATGGAGGGGGGGATTAATTGGCACCAATCCCATTAGAGGGATTGGCTGTTAAACCACTCTGGGAACTGTAGCTCTGTGAGGGTCTCTTAACAACTCTCAGTATCCTTAATGAATTACAGTTCCCAGGATTCTTTGGGAAAAGTCATGCCTGTTTAAAATGGCATGAAACAGCTTTCTATGTTTATAGTGGAATGGGGCCCAAGTCTCACTGAGCTGGTCCTGGTTCGGAAAATCTCCAGTACACCAGGGTGGGCAGAAGATACCTTGGGATGAGACTACTAGATCTCTGGTTGATTTGCAGTAGATCGACTAGGAGTTTAGCAGGATTTGTTTTTAAATAGTCATAATTAAAGGACTAAATCATGCTGGTGAAATGAAGCTTTTGAAGGGGGCAGTGGGTTTTTTGTGCAGAAGCACTGTGAACTCAATTTACTTACGCTACTAACCTCCATCCCCAATTCCTAGGCTCATAGTGTCTTAATTCTATGTCTTTTGCACCTGACTGTTATTGGTAGATCTTAAGATTCTGGAAACCAATATAAAGTAGGTCATGGAAGCTTGCTTTCCACACTGTACACCATAGTACACCACACTGGCGATGATTTCTTAACATACCCACAATCTAGATCACAGAATTTCAAAACTAGATTATCCCTCTGGTTAGATCCAATAGTCCAAAAGGTAATCTTAGCAGCATTGCAGCACAACCTTATATATGTTTGAATGCAAGGAAGTCTCATTGGGCAGTATCCAATGATTGTACAAGGGTTTTTGAAATTCTTGCAGAGAAGCAGGTCAAATGTGAGTTGGACATTATTGTTGGGTGGATTTGTAGCTGGTTGACTGACCAAACCCAGAGGGTGCTCACTAATGATTCCTCATCATTCTGGAAAAAAATAACAAGTGAGGTCCCACACTCATTGCTGTTCAACATTTCTGGAAAAAAATAACAAGTGAGGTCCTGGGCTCATTGCTGTTCAACATTTTTATAAGCAACTGGCATGAAGGAATTGAGGAGATGCTCATCAAATTTGCAGATGACACCAAACTGGGAGGGGTAGCTAATGCCGCTGAAGACAGAATTGGGATTCAATATGACCTTAACAGAATAGGGAACTGGGCCCAAACTAACAAAATGAATTTCAAAAGGGACAACTGTAAAGTTCTACACTTAGGCAAAAAGAACCAGCTGCACAAATATAAGATGGGGGGACACCTTGCTTGCCAGTAATACACGTAAAAAGGATCTAGGGGTCTTAGTAGAAAACAAGTTTAACATGAAGCAACAATGTGATGCACCAGGAAACAAAGCCAGTGCTATTCTAAGCTACACAGAAATGAAGTGTCCTGAACAATACAAGTAATACCGGTAGCACCACTCTGCTTTGGTGAAACCACACCTGAGGTACTGTGTCCAGTTCTGGGTGCCACAATTTAATAAGGATATTGACAAGTGGGAATATGTACAGAGGAGGGAGACCAAGATGGTCAACTGTTTGGAAACCAAGCCTTATGAGCAATGGTTGAGGGAGTTAGGTATGTTTAGCCTTGAAAAGTGGAGACTGAAATGAGATGTGATAGCCATCTTCAAATATCTAAAGGGCTGTCACATGGAAGAGGGAGCAAGCTTGCTTTCTCTTGCTCCAGAGAATAGGATCCAAACCAATGCCTTCAAATTACTAAAAAGGAGATTCTGACCAGGAAGAACTGTTTGATGGTAAGAACTGTTCAACTGTGGCATGGAGTCCCTCAGAAAGTAGTGGACTCTCCTTCCTTGGAGGTCTTTAAGCAGAGGTTTAATAGCCATCTGTCATGGATACTTTAGTTGAGACTCCTACATTGCAGGGGGTTGGACTAGATGCCCCTTGGGGGCAAGGTACTGTGGAGTAGACTTCCGATATTTTTGAGACTTCAAGGAGGGACTCACCTAAAGAAAAGTGACCGGAAGGCAATCTCTTGAGTAACCAGCAGCAGTTGGGCATGTGGGGCAGAGCTGCTGCACTAGCTCCCAAACACTGCACCATCCACCTTGCCCTTCTTCCTCCCAGTCAGCAACAGTGACCCACCTGCCAGGAAGTTAGCCAAGCTTCTCTACCCAACCCACTAAACTGCTTCTTCAAGTAATCTGGCTCTACATTGGTGGAATAGCTCACACATCTAATGAATGCTCAGCCAGGGAGGGGGGAACATACACAATGAGAAAATACAAAATTAGAGGGGGAAAGAGACCTCCCTGGAAAATCCACCAGTGCCCATCCATCACATCATGGTGTCTTGAGCAGCAGGTTAGCTCTTATATAGGATTGAATAATAAAAATCTAAGCAAAATCAAAACTTGTGGTAGCCGAAGGACAATTATAACTCTAGTTACTGTTACTAGGGAACTGGTTTGAGTCAACTGAATAAAAGGAGAATTACAGAAATGTATTGTTCCAATAAGTAGTGGTGCCAAAAATGGTTCATCGGTGAAGCTCAGTTTTTCCTCCTCCTCACTTCATCTCCAAGAGTACATGGAGGCAGGGAGAGAGAAAGCCAGTTCTCTATGCTTTATCAGAGCTATGTAACCTGTGGACCTCCAGTTCTAGTTGGACTGCTACTTCCATCATCCCTGATTATCGACCACACTGGAAATTGATGCTGTTGGAAATACTTAGAGGGTCACAGGTTAAGCACACTGGACAAAAGTCCACAACGAATCCAGTCCACACAGAACATGACTAAACAGGCCACCATATGCTACAGTCAAGTCTTGAAAAATGAAAAGAGGAGGGATCTATGTGTACTTAATAGATATGGTAGTTAAACGGATCCTGAATGCTGTGATATAATGGGTTGGGACAAAGAAGCTATAAACCATTTTGTAGCACATGAGAGAACAGGGCAGCCCCTTCACATGCAGAAATACATATGTGCATTTTAATCATTGGATTGTGCCTCTTTAGTGCAGACTTTCAACCATGCAGCCAAAATTGCACCATCTATGCACAAGAGCAGAGGCTCCTTTGACCAACTACCTTCTTTCTGCGGCACCCCTGTGGGGCTCAAGAGCCCAGCTATGCCCCCCCTGTCAGCCTCTCACCCTTTATCAAACACCCAGGGGCGTAGCGAGGTGCCACGACACCCGGGGCGGCAAACTTCCATGCACCTGAGGGCGGGCGTAACAACGCATGTGTGTTATGTAATGATGCATGCATCGTTATGTGGCAGGGTATTGCCACCCCCGCGCCTCCAAAGCCGCAAGCCTCCAGCCACAAAACTCCAGGTAGAAAGCTCGCTCAGCATGGTGTGCCCACCGCGCTGAGCGGGCTTTCTATCTGGAGTTTTGTAGCTGCAGGCGGGTGGCTTTGGAGGCACGGGGCGGCGACGATACCCCATCACATAACAACGCATGTGCAGCATCCCGCTGTGCATGCGTGTTATATAGCAGGGTATCACCGCCCCCCAACAACTCCAATCCGTGCAGGCAGGGGCATTGCAATGGGGGGGGCGATGGGGGTAGTATGCCCCAGGTTCCACTCTGGGGGGGGGTGCCACTTGGTGCCCCAACCCCCATGACTCCCAAGCCGAGCCTCCAGCCTCCCAGTAAAAAGTCCACGTGGACCCTTTGCCTGCAGAGCTTATAGCCAGGGCTGCTGCAATTAAAAGCTGCACAAATCTTTGGGAGGCAGAGGTGCGAGATCAGAGGAGGAAGGGAAGGGAAGAAGGACAGAGGCCAGTGTTGCTACGGCACCCCTAACCATCATTCATTGCACCCCAGGGTGCCATGTCACGCTGGGTTGAAAACCACTGCACAAGAGGTTGAGGTTTGGAGAATCAGTCAAAAAATTATTTAGGAAAACATACTAAGGGGGCAAAATAGCTCAGGGCTAGGGCATCTGCTTTGTCTGCAGAAGGTCCCTTGTTCAATCCTTGACATATCTATGTAGGGCCAAATTAGATGGACCAATGTGAAGACTAAACATGTTCAGTGGGTTCAGAATGCTAGCTGTTTGGGGGGAGGAATGGAAAAGGGGGGGGGGCTTAATTAAGTGACTGGAATTCCAAACAGAAGCATTTCACACTGCAGTATTTAGTTGCATTTCACATTTCTTCTGCGCCTTTCCAAAAGGATATTTCTTTTAGAAAACATTTTAATCGAAAATGATTTCCCCTTTAAACCTGCGCCAGCTCTAGACAGAACACTGGAACCAAATCCCCATGTCATTGGCATTATTTATTCAACCTAGAATTTCCATGATGCTACTACTACTAATAATATAAACCCACTTTTAGCTACAACCCAAACACAGGTGCTTAAACTTGCGTGCTCACTTCAGAATTGTAGCAATCTTATTAGCAATCACTGTGGTATAAGGTTTCATCTCAGCTCACCTGAAAAGTCACACAGCATAACGATGCTTGGGAATGCATGGAAATTAAATGCCGCCAATAAACATTTCACTTCAGTCTAGTAATTGTTTCATATAGGAGCAGTAAGGAGGTTAAAATGTCTGCTGGAGGAAGGGAAGGGGGAGCTATTAATGTAAGCACCAATGTTGTCCTCCGTAGCAATAGAAAACAATTGTTTTCCATTTTCTTTATAGCAGCCTTTTACATTTTTAGAACTGTGATCATGTCTCCTGCATAATGTTCTTTATCCAGAAAGCTGAATTCACCCAGTTCTATCAATCTGCCTTTGCATACTGACCCCTTTATGAATTTGTTTGCTTCATAATTCACCGACTACAATGTGCATTGTTTCAGGTTTGTTCTTCTTTTCTTTTTAAGTGGCAATGACTTACATCCTGATCATATGGCAAATCTGGGTAAACTCATTGCAATATATTTGTGCACAGGGAACATGGCAGGAAGCCTTTCCCCAAGCTGTATGTGCATTCAGCTGCAAGAGACCTTATGTGGGTTCACGTTTCCGCGCACAGTTCAAAGTGTTGGTGCTGACCTTTAAAGCCCTAAATTGCCTCGGTCCAGTATACCTGAAGGAGCGTCTCCACCCCCATCGTTCTGCCCGGACACTGAGGTCCAGTACCGAGGGCCTTCTGGCGGTTCCCTCATTGCGAGAAGCCAAGTTGCAGGGAACCAGGCAGAGGGCCTTCTCGGTGGTGGCGCATGCCCTGCGGAACGCCCCCCCCATCAGATGTCAAAGAAAAAAACAGCTACCAGATTTCTAGAAGACATCTGAAGGCAGCCCTGTTCAGGGAGGCTTTTAATGTTTAATAGATCATTTTATTTCATTTTTCTGTTGTAAGCAGCCCAGAGTGGCTTGGGAAACCCAGCCAGATGGGTGGGGTATAAATAATAAATTATTATTATTATTATTATTATTATTATTATTATTATTATTTGTACATTAACAATATGTACTGTATGTAGGCTTGGCTGTGCAATTAGATACTCTGCAAGTTTGTACTTGCTATGTGTCTGTTCATCGGACCACTTGAAAGTACACACAAGGCACTGTTGGAGATTCATTCCCCATGTCTGCAGTCATGGGATTGTTGTCTATCACATGAGGGTGTATGTTTTTCATTCCACAAAGTGGGAAGTGACAGAGACAAGATGTTTGTGATACTTTGTTCCGTGAAGTGGGACTATTGTCCTTTGTTCTTTCTCTTTGCTGTCTGATGCTAGAGAGAGAGGGAGTCATGTTGCAGTGCTCCGAGTGTATTATATGTAAATAAATGTAGATTAGCCAAATGCAGAGCTACTGAGTTCTGTTACGCGACCTGCAAAATACTCTGCGGATCCCTGAGTGTGCTGATGTTTCTTGGCATCAGTCGCTGTGAAGTTCGGTCAGAAGAAAGCTTTTAAAGCTCCCGAACGATTGACCAGGAGGGAGGAAACATGCCAGTTGGGCATGTGTCTCTGCTAGGGTCCTACTCATGTGTAGGAGATCCTAACAGGCACAAGATCAAGGAAAGGACTCGCTGTTGAGTAGGACTTGCTGTTGAAAGTACACTGGGGTCACATGGTGGTGGCTGCAGTAGTGTCTTTCAGCAAGATCTCTGCCAACACCACACAACCCCAGTAAGTGAGGCTCCAGGGTGGGAGAGTGGGGGTGACAGGGAGCAGCACCTGGGCCACCCCTGCCTACAGTGAATCAATCAATCCCTACAATTATCAGGGAACTGTAGCTCTGTAAGTGCTATAAGGGTCTCCTAACCACACTCAGCACCTTAACAAACTACAGTTCCAATGAATATTTGATGGGAAGCCATGACAGTTTAACTTGGTATAGTACTGCTTTAAATGTATAGAGCAGATGGGTCCTGTGTCAAATGTATGGGAGGGAAATTGCAAAGATAGGTCAATATAAACATCATTTAAGGGCCTTGCTCTCTCAACGTTTTAATGGTTACATCTCTCTGCTTAAGTAATTATAAAACACCAAACATAGGCCTAATTATACAGCCTTGCAACAGAAGTCAGTGAATTCCCCGCAATTATAAATCTGTATCCATCCTATGGCTCTTCTCTTGGAACTGAAAACGGACACTGAACAGTCTTTCAATTAAGCTATGTTCTACTGTCATGAATCTGGCAGAATAACATGATTGTGAATGTCAAATGCCACGGACAAGTCAATGTCTATTGTCCCCTAGAGCCATTTCCTTCTTGTACAGCTGGAGCTGTGCGGTTAAATTCTAGCAGCTCAGAGGCTACAGAAATGCAATGTACTGGAAGCAGCTTTAATTTCTAGGGGGAAAGGAAAGGGAGGGGGAGGGAGGCTGAGAAAGAGCTGATTTCTATTTATAAAATTCAGATTCCCAGTGCCAGGCTGGCAGACAGCACTCGTGGCCTAAGGCTTCAACTGTGGCCAATCTGTGCAATATATCACTAGACCTCAGTAACTTGAATATTGTAGTACAGCATGTTCTCATGTGTTTCTGTATGACAGTGCTTGTACACTTAAATATGTAGAAGCAGGCCCAATTTTGCTTATACTGGGCCTCATGGGTAGTGAGTCTTCCACAGCTCAGGTGTGCACCAGTCTAGAATGCCAGCACTTCAACTGCAGGACCTAGTGATGCAATTTAAGAGTACTACCATGGAACGGCACAGGTAGGAAATGCCCATCACCATGTCTACATTTATTTTTTATTTTTAAGATAATATATTTGCTCCCTTTGTACAAACCACAGGACAATTTACAAGCAGCTAATGGATTTTTAAAATACATAAAACAGCGCAATCATTTAAAGATGCATGACAAATAACTGAAGAACACTTGCTAACAGCAGCAGGAGCAATCAGGTCCCTTCTCCACCAAGCTTAACTTTTTAGGGTCTTAACTAGCCACCTAAAATTATGGAGAGAAGAGGCTAAACATACCTCAGTAGGGAGGGAGTTTCATATATAAGGAGCCACCACTGAAAAGGCCCAAGGTCTCCCTACATCTGAATCTTAATAAAGTTGTGGTCAATTTTAATCCCATAGCAAGTTGTCTCGAGTCATTATTCCACTCAGGGGTCGCCTGGGGTTTGGGAGACTCTGCTTGTCCACGCAAATGTAATTGGATATATTGACTGTTAAATTGTTTTGGTAAATTTGTCTCAATTTTTTTAAAAAAAACAACCTGGGGAAAAAAACCTTTATTTCATCTCGTGGATGGCATTGCCAATAAGAAGAGAGCCGAGACCAATGGAACGTAACTCAAGCCTTCATTGCTGCTGTGAGTTCTTTGTTATTTAAATAGCCATAGCTGAGCTGATTATGCCTTTCTGATCACAATGGCACGGGATGGAAATATTTTTTTCCCCCAAGAGCCCCAAACATGTTAATTTTCCTGGAAAATCTGTATGGTTGTTTTTAATGTTGTTGGAAACAAGCCAACAAAGGAGTTTAGCATTTTGTGCATTTATTCTGGAGTATGGTGGTCTCAGTAAACAAAGTATCAAGGTGTTTGTGTACCACTACTATACAGTAGACTTTAACCCCATTGCTTGATGAAATGGCAGGGAGAAAGTCATCAATGAAATGTGAAACATCTAGCCAGTTTCCCTGTGTGGTACCTCTGCACAAGGAGATTTTCTACCAGCCTTCAAAGAATGCCATTTGCATATTTATTGCCTTCTTATTTGTGTCTCTCGTCTTTATTTACCACCCTGCCTATTTTATTTCCACCTTATCGTAATGCTCCTTAAGCACAGTCGCTTCATGCTTAGATGAAGGGGCTGGAAAAAATTTCACACTGTTGTTGCTCGTCAGCATTTGTGTCTATACTTTTGAAGCCAACCATACAGAGACTTATTTCCAGTGGTGTTGATTGATCCAGTTCCCAGGTTATTCCCCCCCCCCCCATCCCTCTTTTTGTTTGCTTGCCTTCCAGAAGCTGCAGCTCAGGAAAATGACAAAAGGTCAAAGGAGAAATGCAATGGAGGTGAGCAAAGAACTACATTGGGATGAGGGGGGAAATTGATTCAGTTTGCATTTAGGAACATAGGAAGCTGCCTTATACTGAGTTAGACCTTTGGCCCATGTAGCTTAATGTTGTCTACACTGACTAGCAGCAGCTTTCCAGGGTTTCAGGAAGGAGTCCTTCCCAGCCCTGTCTGGAGATGCCAGGGACTGAATTTAGAAATGTATGCATGCAAGGCAAATGCTATACTACAGACCTATGGTCCTTCCCCAAATTTAGAGGCAAACCTTTCTGAAACAATATGCAGACTGAAGCACACCCATCCTTTGAATGTCACACCTCTGCAAATTTTGCAATGCCTTTCTCCAGCCAAGTAATACCCGCAAAAATGCATAGATGGCTGCTAACCATGATGGGTGGGTGCAGCCTCCAAAGTACGAGGCTGAGCCATTTCATACCACTTTCCTGGGAAGCAAAGCATATCCTGCTTGTGTATTTCCTGAAGGCACCTGTTTGGCCACTGCAGGATATGGGTTGCTGGACTAGACCTCTCACCTAATCCAGCAGGGTTATCCTTATGTTATTGAGTCCATATAAAGTCTCACTATTTTATATAGAGTAAATGTATAATCAGGGATTTCATTGAAGGGAATAATGTTCTATGGCATTTAATTTGGAAGCAAGAGTATCCTAAACACCTTTCTAGCATGAGGAACCACAGAGTTCAAAGCCTGTTTTGGGGGACAATTGCTAAGCAGTTGCTTGCCAATGTGGATTTTCAACAGCTCTCTCAGGACTTGGGATTCCTACAACTGTCTTGACAGTGGAGGTAGAACATAGACATCATGAGTAGCAGCCACTGATAGCCTTATCCTTCACCAATTGGTCTTTTAAACTCATCCACGTTGGTGGCCATCACTACATCATGTAGGATTGAATTCCATAGTTTGACTATAAGCAGTATGAAAGCTACCGTACTTTTTAAAGAATCTGTCCTGAACCTTCTAAATTTCAACTTCATTGGATGCCCTCTACTTGCAGAATTATGGGGAAGAAAACACTTCTGTATCCACTTCCTCAATACCGTTCATGTTTTCATGTCTCTCTTACTTGCATTTCCCCCCACTAAACTAAAATGCCCCAATGTTGTAACCTTTTTCTGTTCCAACCCATCAATCATTTTGGTTGCCCTTTTCTGAACCTATCCCAGCTCTGCAATATCCTTTCTGAAGTGAAGCCATAAGACTGTACACAATACTCCAAGTGCAGTTGTGTCATAGATTTGCATAAGGGCACTATGATATTGGCAGTTTTATTTTCAACACCTTTCCTAATGATCCAGAGCACAGAATTAAAAGCGCAGTGCTTGCATGTCAGAAAACACAGGAACATAGCAAGTTAGCAAATTTCCTTATTCCAATTCACACCTATTTGTACATCTAGCTGGTTATTGTCTGTGCTGACTGGCAGTAGTTTTCCAGGGTTTCGAGAAAAAAGTCTCTCCCAGCCCAACCTAAATATGCCAGGGATTGAATCTGGGACCTTCTGCAAGCAAAACAGATGCTCTACCACAGCCAGCCTTGGGACTACCACAAATGACCAGACTGCATTACAGAACCATCTCTGCATTCCATTCCTCATTTGATGTATATAAATCCCGTGTCAGCTGACAGCACTTGAACATTTCTAAAAACCCTTCCCTTTAAAAATTCTGTTTCACATAAGATAACTGGAATGCTATTTGTGCTTGGGGTTTTTTTTTAGTTCAGAAATATCAAAGCTGATTCTCCCACCTCCCACTTGAGAATAAATAGGCTCTTAAGGAAAGGGGGGGGGAGGAAGCAATCTTCCTATAAGTTATACTTTTGTGCTATAAACTTAAACACATTTATAAACAGCTTTACAGCCGCTTCCTGGGACGTGTAGATAAAAGAAGCACTAAAATGCAAAATCCTTTTTAAGCAGATCAGTGTTGGAGAACATGCAGCATATTCTCAAAAAGAAAAGAACGAGGGGCTTGTAAAATTTCATGCCCACAACTTACATGTTATCTTAGGCAATCCACTCTGAATGTGTTATGTAGTAGACAGAGAATAGGCAAGGCTTTTATTTTCCAGGGCAGGCTTGCATTTGTGGGAAACTTTGTTGGCGTTGTAATCTGAGCCATCAAAGAGCAGTGGGCAAGTTCTGTTGAATGGCATGTTGCCAACCCTACTCAGAGCAGACCTATTGAAATTAATGGACCTCAATTAGACAGGTATCCAGCCACACCTTTTACATCAGGCTGTGGGGGATAGGGTAGTTTAAATGAAGAGGCATCCCTTCATTTCCTTCCACCAGCTCAGCTGGCCTGCCTCCTGCCACTGATGAAGTGACACTGGTGCAGAATTCCCAGTGTGAGAGCCAGAGTGGTGTAGTGATTAAGAGCGGTAGACTTGTAATCTGGGGAACTGGGTTCGCGTCTCCGCTCCTCCACATGCAGCTGCTGGGTGACCTTGGGTTAGTCACACTTCTCTGAAATCTCTCAGCCCCACCCACCTCACAGGGTGTCTGTTGTGGGGGAGGAGGAGGGGAAAGGATATTGTTAGCCGCTTTGAGACTCCTTCGGGTACTGATAAAGCGGGATATCAAATCCAAACTCCTCCTCTTCTTCTCTTCTTCTTTCTACTAATGGTACTCCCACTAGCAAAGCCAAGAAGAGGGCCCTTAAATGGGGCATTCCAAGCCTGGGGCTGAGCCAAACTGTTCAATCCCAAGATGCTCTAATAACCAATGCCAGCCATCAACTGAGCCCAACACACAAAGATCAGGCCAACCTGCCTGCCACTGTCACCCTGTGTGACTACACTGCAGATGCAGTTGTAGCCCCATGAATCTACAAGGTTGTTGTTGGTGGTGGTGGGAGTAGCAAGCAGTTTGGATTACACTGTTGGGTAATACCCATTGTTTTTCTATGGATCATAGAATCATAGAATCATAGAGCTGGAAGAGACCACAAGGGCCATCCTGTCCAACCCCCTGCCAAGCAGGAAACACCATTAAGCATTCCTGACAGATGGCTGTCAAGCCTCCCCTTAAAGACCTCCAAAGAAGGAGACTCCACCACACTCATTGGCAGCAAATTCCACTGTTGAACAGCTCTTACTGTCAGGAAGTTCTTCCTAATGTTTAGGTGGAATCTTCTTTCTTCTAGCTTGAATCAATTGCTCCGTGTCTGCTTCTCTGGGGCAGTAGAAAACAACATTTCACCCTCTTCTATATGACATCCTTTCATATATTTGAACATGGCTATCATATCACCCCTTAACCTTCTCTTCTCCAGGCTAAACATACCCAGCTCCCCCAGCCGTTCCTCATAAGGCATTGTTTCCAGACCTTTGACCATTTTGGTTGCCCTCCTCTGGACACGTTCCAGCTTGTCAGTATCCTTCTTGAACTGTGGTGCCCAGAACTGGACACAGCTCTCAGGTGAGGTCTGACCAGAGCGGAATACAGTGGTACTATTACTTCCCTTGATCTAGATGCATTGGCTTGTTTAGCTGCTGCATCACACTGTTGACTCATGTCAAGGTCTTTAAGTAGGACTAACCCATTGGCCCATTGGCCCATTGGGACCCAGGTGGCGCTGTGGTTAAACCACTGAGCCTAGGGCTTGCTGATCAGAAGGTCGGCGGTTCGAATCCCTGTGACGGGGTGAGCTCCCGTTGCTTGGTCCCAGCTCCTGCCAACCTAGCAGTTCGAAAGCACGTCAAAATGCAAGTAGATAAATAGGAACCGCTACAGCGGGAAGGTAAACAGCGTTTCCATGTGCTGCTCTGGTTTGCCAGAAGTGGCTTTGTCATGCTGGCCACATAACCTGGAAGCTATACGCCGGCTCCCTCGGCCAATAATGCGAGATGAGCGCGCAACCCCAGAGTCGGTCACGACTGGACCTAATGGTCAGGGGTCCCTTTACCTTTAACCCATTGGCTGCAACTCATATGGATTCATGGTCTACTCTTCATCAAGCCATCTGAAGGCAAGTTACATGAAACTTAAAAGAACAATGAAGCCACATAGTGCATAATAATACTAAACCATCAATTGGACCACATCAAACAGTAAAAATCAATGACAATAAGGCAGAATAAATGATACTCTGGATGCATCCTCCATGCCAGAAAGCCTGTGCAAAGCAGTACACCTGTTGATGTAATGGGCAGCTTGGAGGGCAGCTCCAGGAAGCCACCACCAGGAAGACCATGTTATGTCTATGTTTGGATAGTATGCTCGTGAAATATGAAATTAACAAATTCCAGTAGCCAAGATGTAACTCCAACTAGCCTCAGCCTACTTGGCCAGTGGCCTAGAGAGATGGGAGCTGTCATCTAACCACATCTGGAGGGCACTGTCTGGAATGCCCTCCACTCCTGGGTGCTAGCAGTACCAACACTGATGAAGTTTTTATGCCAGGTAAAACCTCTGACTCTTCCACATCTGGACTATAGCCAATTGACGAGAGATGTGAATCACATCTATTGCTTTGCCGACTTTTGCCTCTGGCCTACTCACCATTGTCATGTGGCCCCAGAATACTGCAAAACATTCCCCACCCTTTCCATTAAGACAAATGGTTAGGAGTACATTTGCAATGTAGAGAAGGAAAAAGTTCACGAAGGAGCTTTTGTTGTTATGCATTCATGTTTCACTGTCAAAGCACATGGGTGCCTTCCAAAGTTTCAGATGCAAACTTAGGTCCTTGCCCCCAAGATGCTCACTGTCCAAGAGCAACAGCAGAGGAAAAAAGAGCAAGCATAAAGAGGGAAGAATTTAGTCATATGCAGTTCTGCACTTCCCCATGATAACTGTAACTTAAAGTGAAGTGACTTGGCAAATGAATTTGCATTTGAAGTCATAGCATTTGTAGATCTAAGCATATTGGATCAGATACGGGATTTAGTACTTTGATACATCCCTGGGGAATATGTCAGAAGCTTACCTTGATTTCCCCCCCCCCCCATTTTTCTCTGGTACATAGAAAAAGAACTTTTTAAAAATCAATTACTAAGGTAGTTGAGAAGGGATAGAAGGGAGTCCATTCTTCTCTTCTCCTTAAAATTGATTTACAAAAGCGCTTTTATAGCACCACTAAAAACCTGCCACCACAACTGGTTCACAAAACTTTAACTGTATCAGGAGGCTTTGAATTATTCTTTCAAGAAGATGGCTGTGTCTGGGTTTATGGGGAAATTCTCCACAGTGCACATCTTCCTTGGCTGGCTTTGATGGTCCATGGCCTCAGTTCAGAGAGAGAGGGTGGGGTGTGTGTGGGGGGAGAGCTGCATTTCTTCTTCAATTGGAACAGTATACAATAGCATGAGAAATTTAATTATGTTCACATTATGCTCCCTTATGTTCACATAAAGTGGTTATCAAAAGCCCCAAGCAAGGAAGATGATTGAGTTTAGAAAGAAGAATTTCTGGGGGTAGGGGAAATCAACTGAGAAAAGACACGAGAGATAAAATTATGCATGGTATGGTATAAAAGGTGGTTACAGTGACAGAATTTTCTCCCTCTTTCATAACAACAAAATTTACTACATAAAAACATAAAAGGGCCCTGCTGGATCAGGCCAAAGGTTCATCTCATTCCCACAGTGGCTCCCCACATGACTGTGTGAAGCCTGCAACAGCACTTCTTCCACTTCTGATTCCCAGCAACGGGCATTCAGAATCATGCTACCTCTAACAGTGGGTGTAGGACAGAGCCATTGATTATGGGTTATCCAAACTGATTGGGGTAAAGTTCAGAACAGACGAAAGCAAGTACTCTTCCACACAATGCATAATGAAGCCTACGCCAGCCTATAGCGATAGCAACCAGCTGTGTCTAAAATGAAAGGCTACACAAATGCCAAGTGAGGAGGTTGTTAGCCATGGCAACTGATGACCAGAATGGAAATTTGACTTTATGACTTAAAAATATATATTTTTAACTAAAGCCCCATCTTCACTATTATATTTAAAACAGTCTCATACAGCAGTCATGGCTTCCCTCAAGGAATCATGGGAACTGTAGTGTTTTGTTTTTTTAAGGTGCCGAGAGTTAGGAGAACCCTAACAGAGTTGCAATCCCCAAAGTTGTCAGGGGAGAGGGATTGATTGTTAAACTAGTCTGGGAACATAAATTAAATTTAAACAGTTTAAAACAGGGGTCAGCAAACTTTTTCAGCAGGGGGCCGGTCCACTGTCTCTTGGACCTTGTGGGGGGCCAGACTGTATTTTTTTTAAAAAAAATATATGAACGAATTCCTATGCCCCACAAATAACCCAGAGATGCATTTTAAATAAAAGGACACATTCTACTCATGTAAAAACATGCTGATTCCCGGACCGTCTGCGGGCCGGATTGAGAAGGCGATTGGGCCGCATCCGGCCCCCAGGCCTTAGTTTGGGGGTCCCTGGTTTAAAACAATATAAGAAAACATCACAGACATTTTAAAACCACATATATTTTGGCTTACAACTCCCATGATCCCTAGGTAGCAGGACCAGTGGTCAGGGATGATGGGAATTGTAGTCTCAAAACATATGGAGGGCCGAATTTGAGGAAGCCTGGCTTATCAGAACAGAAATGCCTTCAATTGTTTCTGGAAAGTGCAGATACTGTAGTAGGAGGACTGTTTTACCTCAACAGGAATGCTGTTCTGCAGTACAGGAACAGCCACAGTAAAAACCCTGCTTCCAGTTACTGTGCAGTAGGCTGATGGGATTTTGGAACTTCTTGGAGAAATGAAATGTTGTTGGTATTGATTTGTTTTGAGAGACAATGGAGTGAGCCTTCAGGGGTCAAACTGTTGTGTTAGCAGCACCGAAGTGACCTCCCTGGGGCACAAGCCTGGGCAATATGTATTGAGGTCCTGAGGTGCTCAGAAGATAAAACCACTCTCTTGGACTCACTGATGTGGTCCAAAGGAAAGCAGAGCAATATGTTTGGCACCAGCTTGGCTGCAGGAGTTGATGGAAGGAGGAATACAAGGTGCCATCCAACAGTTTTAGGGACTCCACTCCAGATTGGATAGGATTTACTCATTAACCATTTCTTCTCCCAAAGATATCCTGCAATTCAGCAGAGGTATAGAGTCAAAGTTTTTTCTTCTCCTGGAGGGGCTACCTTTCCAGGTTAACAAACCCTACCTGCCCCTCATGTCCCTCTACACCACGTACAGAAATTGCTTTCTTGACCATTGGACCCACTATTGGTCCTGTCCTTGCAATCTACTGGAGCCTTTCTTTGCATGCAGGTGAAGTCCCTAACTCACTGAGGGTTTGAGACCCATTGGCTGTCCTCACCTGGTTTAGCTGGCCAGTTGAAGCCGTCCCTGGGGTGTTGCATGCTGTCAGTGTCTAGATTCCGCAGGTGAGAGCTGAGTGCAAGGTGGGGGCCAAAAGTGGACAAACCCAGAAGGAGCATGATGTGTCCTCCACCAGAGGTACTACCACTCCCCTAACACCCCATTCACCCTACTTTCTGAAGAAGCCTATTGGAAATAGGATAGTCTCTCAAGTAATGTCTATAGGGGTATGTTAGTATACCAGTAACTTGAATTTGGCCCAGTAGCAGATTGACAGATAGTGCAAATCCTGCAAGCAATGTGTGATGTGCTGGTGATAGTTTGCTTACACAAGCAACCTCCGGATCAAACCTCAGGGTTCCCCACACACAGTTCCCCACAGTTCATGACAGCCCCTTTTAACCATCTGCAGACTAGACCTATCCAGCTCTTCACCCATTCCTTGTAGAAGTTGGTTTTCAGATCCGTCACTACCCTGGTCACCCTCTGACTTCAGACTGGAGGCAGTGGGGATAACACTGCTGGATGGTGTCTTATGTAGACCCCTTGCCTGTAAAAATCAAAGCCTAATGCATAGGCAGAGAGGTCCCATCCCAGTCTGCCTACTACTCTTCTAGCTTTTTTATTTCTTTCTATTTTCAAGGGGAATTTTTATACAAGGATTTATTTATTTTTAATGATCCCCTCTTGCAATTTGAAATGGTACCATCCACTTTACCCTTCCCTGAACTAAGTTGCTTCGTTCTTTTGCTTGTGGAGAGTTCAGGCCTTAGCAATAGAGTCTCCAATGTGTTGTTAAATTAGCTCATTCTACAGCATTTCCTGCTGTCAGAGATGCAGATGTGCTTGATTTCATTAGGTGTAGCTGTAGGCACACTGCCATCCTGCCCTGCTGCTGAATTTATCCCATGACTGCTAAAGGCCAAATAATCATAATCATTTCAAGTTGATAGCACAGTGCATTTCCCTGGGGAGTGCTATTCAAATTCAATCAGTCATACTAACAATGGTCTCATAATTACAGCAAGGGAGTCTAGTACACTGGATTTTTAAAACACACATGCACAAATCATGTTTGCCTCCTATCAAATGGAATTACTTAGAAGGGAAGTTGCTTCTTCTTCTTTTTAACAGTGGGTGCAATCTGCCAAGTGGGGCTCAATGAAGCTTGTGTCAAGCACAATAGAAGATGCACAGGAGCCTTGTTTGGTTGGCTGCACCCATTATGCCTCCCTTGCAAATTATGTTAGTCCATTGACTTGCAAAAATATAATAATTGCTATGTTAATTAAACAGAGCTAAAGTTCTGTTTAATATTATACAAAGTTCGGTGAGCCACAGAAGCCGTTTTGTGCACAAACCTGAAGTTTGCATGCACGGAACAAGCCTTCCACTAACAAAAAGAGCTTATAGGAAAATACAAGAGAACATGAAGTAATCACCATTGGCCAAGGCATGGCAATGTATGATGAGCCCCTCTGGAATAGTAAAGTTGACATATTTCAAAAAGTAAAAACCAGGACAGAACGGTAGCTGTTTCTTGTGTATATGTATACATCCTAAGGAAAAGCAGGACATTTTGGGATCAATTCAGAAACAGGGAAGGCTTCTCTAAATCAGGGACATCCCTGGAAAAACAGGGACACTTGGAGGGTTTGGTCCAGCATCCTGTTCTGGCAGTGGCCAACCAGATGCCTTTGGGCAGCCCCAAAGCAGGACCTGAGTGCAACAGCACTCTCCCCGCTTGTGATTCACAGCAACTTGCATTATTTAGAAACATCATGGCACTGACAGTGGAAGTGGAACATGGGCATTGTGGCTAGTATGCATGTGCAGGTTCATATCAACCCCCAATTGTGCCAATTCCAGGAAGTGTCTCTGCACTCACATGGATGATTGAAGTTGCATGTATGTGACCTCTCCTGCTTTTTAAGGCCATGTAGCTTTTAAAATGCAAACATTAGAACACTACTCTCAGGATGGCATGTTACCTACAAACTTTTCTGGTTGGTTGCCTCAGTTACCCAAGCACTGCATGGCTCACTGTATTGCCTCAGTTACCCAAGCACTGCATGGCTCACTGTATTGCCTCAGTTACCCAAGCACTGCATGGCTCACTGTATTGCCTCGGTTACCCAAGCACTGTATGGCTAAATTCCAATCAGTTTCCCTATGGCACAATTTTATGGAGACTACTGGGGAGATTTTACATGTTATTAGGCCACAACGACAAATGTCTTCATTATCCAGCAAACATGTTAATTAGGCATTCTTCTAATTACTGTGATTACAATGTACTTAGTTCATTCCTAAGAAGAACTGTGCATCAATTTTATTCCCCCCCCCCAATAAAAAGTGTTAAATTTTTCCTTGTCACATTTAACAGACATTTAACAGACTGGCTTATCGAGAATATCCAAAAAGCTGAAATGCAGATACAGTTTGTCTCTGGTTTTAAAAAGACTTTAAAAGGTCACATGGCTCTATGAAGTAAGTTACCCCAAAGGAAACTTAAACCTGACCTAGCCAAATGTAGTTGCGAAGCACGAGTTGTGAATATGAAAGTGTAATGATGCTGGCTGGTTGCCTTCTTACGAGTAAAGTGTTCCAACTCTGTGGCTGGTTTTTTACAGAGTTTACAGAGTACATATGTACAAAACAGAGCATCAAAATCCATGACTGTCCTAGTCCGAATCAGAATCTGGAAGCACCGCCTGTCGTGACTTTTGCCAGCAAAACACCCTTGGCGCCTTGAATCTCCTCCTCTCCTCGCACCTCTTTCCCCCCCCCTCCACTGTTGGGGTGATGGGGCTGGTGGAGCACCCTCTCTACCCGAACTGCTCAGCTGAGGAGCCGGTGCTGTCTCCTCTGGCATCTCCCCCTCCTGAACGCTCTGGTCAACCCTTCAAACCTTCCCTCTGGGAACCTTGCACTCTCCGCATCCCCAAGGCTCTGCACCGCTTCCTGAGCCCCAGCACCACCTTCCGAATGGATGGAGAGAACATGCATGCAGCTTACAGGACAAAGGTAAGAGTCACATCCATTGTTCTGCCCAATTTTGACCCACGGAAGATTGCCGAGAAGAGAATGCAGCCCTCAAGCAGAAAAAAATTATTCACCCCCACTAACCTCACCATAAGTATTACGTGTCAACCAGTTCAGATGTCAGCAAGCCCTATGAATTCTTAAACCTCGGGTGCTGTCCATTCGCCTTGGCTTACCCACCTGTATCTTGTGTTACAGTGATTGTTTTTGTTAAATTCTCTTTTTATTTTATCCTTCATTTACTGCACTTCAGTGATGAGAATGAAAGCTTTTACCAAAGAGTGTGAAATTAGCATCCCTGTTGCTTGGGGGTAAATGTGAGAGCTGATTTATTATGTCTCAAACTGAAGACAGATGGAACTATTAAAAAAACCAAAAACCCTCACTTACTTTCTCACATATAGTTAAGTAGTCTCATTAATACTTGTGTGCCAACATGGATCTCCAACTTTAAATTCCAATGGGTCAAACTTGAACTGTTTGACATACAGAAAGAAGAAGGTTAGGTGTCCAGGTTTGATTCCCCCCCCCCCCAAGGATTTCTGAGGTGTAGCTGAAAAGGCCCCTGGTTACAAGAAAAATTGCTGAAGGTGAAATTTGTAGGGGGAAATGGCAACGATGAGAAAGGTGAGAAACCTACACCCTGGAGGCTAGATGTAGCCCTCAAGTCCTCGTTATCTGGCCCTTGGGATTCTTCAGAGGCCCTTTCCCAAGTGACTCTACCCTGCATCCTCCTCAAGTGTTTTTGCCTGGCTGGAATGTGCTCTGAAATGATCAAAATGCCTTTGAGTGCCCTTGGTAGAGCATCAATAGATGAGTACACATGATCTTTGCATGGCTGGGATGTAGCCTATGTATAAAGGTAAGAGTCACATCCAGTGCTCTGCCCCCTTTCACATCTGATTCTGCACGTCACTGGAATGGGACACCCAGAAGATTGCCCAGAATAGAAAGCAGCCATCTGGCTGAAAATAAAGTTCACCACCCCTTGGTCTTTCTCAACTCCCCACAGAAAATGGCATCCTCCCTCCACTGCTTTGCACCTGTTTAGTGTAGAGGCTCAAAGTATTAGGGTAAAATATAGGAACTGTTGTTGTGGGGTCATTCAGTTGTGTCCGACTCTTCATGACCCCATAGACCAGAGCATGCCCGGCAATCCTGTCTTCCACTGCCTCCCGCAGTTTGGTCAAACTCATGTTGGTAGCTTCAAGAACACTGTCCAACCATCTTCTCCTCTGTCGTCCCCTTCTCCTTGTGCCCTCAATCTTTCCCAACATCAGAGTCTTTTCCAGGGAGTCTTCTCTTCTCATGAGGTGGCCAAAGTACTGGAGCCTCAGCTTCAGGATCTGCCCTTCCAGTGAGCACTTAGGGCTGATTTACTTAAGAATGGATAGGTTTGATCTTCTTGCAGTCCAAAAAGATAGGAAAGGATCCCTTAATTCAGAGATTAGAGAACCCTTTTCAGATCATGCACCACATGTCCTCATGGGCAACTGTGCTTACCAATCATGGGTGTTGCCAGAGGCAAAAGTGGGTGGAGCAACCAATGTGACAGCTTTGTATCAGTAGGGTATGTTCTTGCCATGGGGAAGTTAGAAGTCAGCAAATTCATCCAGATAAGCAGGAAGCACCTTCCGTCCAGATGGAACCACTCCTGCATGGCACAGGTGAGTGTGGCCTGGAGAGATTTCCAATAATTGGGTAGAGGGGTTCAAATTTGGCTATATGACCAGAGGTTTCCCACCCCCTGGCTTAATGAAATCTACAAGCCATGTCTCTGGACACCTACCAATTTTAGCCAACACAGACCCCAACCCACCCCCCCCTGTAACCACCTACCCTACCTCACAAAATGGAAGTATGCCGGGGTCCTCTGCTATCCACACCCCTTTAATGTAAACAGTGACTCAGCCAGGAACCAGCAATCTTAGAACTTGATCTCAGTCCACTGTTATTCTCCCCCTATTGTTGAATTCCCTTTCATTTTTAAAGACATGCCTATTTCTTCTTTGCCTTTCAGATTATATTAAGATGTTGACTCTCACGGTCATAGCACAGAGCACAAACAGCCCATCAGCACTATTACACAGGCCTGCTGCCCCTAAGTCAATAAATGAGTTGGTTTGGTGTTGTTGTTTTTTTAACCAACTGCATTATAAATAGCTTACAGTGAGAGAATGAGAAGAAGATGTGGGGGGGGGAGGAGTATTTTTGCAGGGCCATGTGGTTAGCGTTTGGGTTGCAAATCAGTTCTAGTATATTAATCTCATACTGTCACTGTCCATCAGCATCTGAAGCACAGCATGAAATAAACAGCACAGAGATGGAGGTAGACATGGTTTTGAACAGATGTGTGAGTGTGGGCTCCTTCCTCCAGTGGTAAAAAGGTGTTAGGACTGTTGTTTGAATTTATATTCCACCCTTTCTCACCAAAGAGCCCAGAGCAGCAAACGGATATACAATTTCAAAAAAAGAAGAAGAAGGGAAAAACATTAGATTACTGTGTTTTATTTTTCTGTTGGAAGCCGCCCAGAGTGGCTAGGGAAACCCAGCCAGATGGGTGGGGTATAAATGATAAATTATTATTATTATTCTAAAAGACATCAAAACACTGTGAAAGCAATTATAATTAAAAACATACTTCCATACAATGATCTCAAACATTATTCTTCTGTGACCAAATGCCTCGGTAAACAGCAATGTTTTCAAGTTCCTCCTGAAAGTTAATAATGATGGAGACAGGCTCATCTCACTAGGGAGAGCATTCCATAACCAGGGAACCACCTCTGAAAAGGCCCTGCCATGAGTCAGTGCCAACCAGACAGCCCCCGGTGGCAGCACCAACAACAAAGCCTCACCTGCTGGTCTGAAATGGTTGATATTTAGGCATCCCATACTCATTGTGAGAAGGAACTGGGTTGTTATGAGAAAATATGGGGATATTTAATAAGTGTTTACCATTCATGTGAAAAGGATAGGATCTTACAAATGTTTCCTGCAATACCTGAGATCATCATCTGAGGCCCTTCTACAGGTGCCTCCTCCACGAGAGGTCAGGAGGGTGTCAATACAAGAACAGGTCTTTTCTGTGGTGGCTCCCTATTTGTGGAATGCTATCCCCAAGGAGGTTTGCCTGGTGCCTTCATTATACACATTTGGGCACAAGGTGAAAATGTTCCTCTTTAACCTGACCTCTGGCTGATTGTCATGTGCCTTTTAAATGTGTTGTGAGCAGGGCATTTTTTCAGCCGGAACTCACTGGAACTGAGATCTTTTGTGTGTTCTGAAGGTGGCTGTGTGTGGCACAGTGACATGACAGAGGCTGTGGGTGGCAGCAGTGGAGGGGGCGATGCAGAAACCCGCAGTGGGGTGCTTCCCCCCTAAAAAAGGTCAACAAGTCCCAGCACCTCTTTTTCTAGAAAAAAAAAAGCCCTGGTTGTGAAAGAGGGGGTTATTGGGTGATCTTCGTTCTTATTTTTATGATGTCATTTGTGGTTTTTTTATATTGTAATTTTATGTTGTGAATCAACCTGGGATCTACAGATGAAAGGTGGTATAAATATTTTTTTAATGATGATGATGATGATACAAACTGAGTCCATATTTAGTGGGTGTGATTAGCATTTCAAAAGACCCACATGTCATGAAGTCCTTGAACAGAGGTCCAGTCAGTCATCTCAAGGCCAACGCCTGTGACCATAGAGCACATGGGAATTTAGAGCCTGCTGCCTGTGCTTAGGTGCCACCTGTTGCCAGAATGTAGAGCTGCATCTCTCAACTGAGTTGTCAGGGGACAAAAAGGGACCCTTCCGTCGTCCTACAGAGCCTCAAACTTTATGAGCCATTCATTGCCTGAGCAATTCAGTGCCTTAGTAAAGACTGAGCTGCTCTTGTCCTTTTTTGTGCGTCTTGTCAATGCCAGTTGCTTGGTCAGTACTTGCTTTGCATCCAGAGGAGCTTGGCAGCACGTTTTGTTCATCTCCATTTATCTAACATGCTATATTCCATAAAATGCAGTTGGCTCAGAGCAAAGAATTTTTACTTCTTGGCCCACTAAGATGAACTGTTTGCTCCTTTTCAGTGCCGCAGCCTAGTAAGTCCCCCTCTTGCGTGTTGCAATGAGATGCCACATGTTATTTTCAAACCTGACTGTGCCGTGTGTGGCAATAACTCGTTACATGTGGCAGATCGAACAGTTGGCTCTCAAGATTAGGTTGGGCAATAAAAGGTAATTTTATATGTCACTGAAAAGATAATTAATTTTTTTCCCCCGAAGTGAACTCATCATCTGAAGAAGTAATCTCTGCATCAGGAGCCGGAGGCTACTTCATCTGCTTCCAGTACACTCTTCATGTTCAAGCGACACAGCAAGGTCACCCCTCTATTACAGTTTCTCTTGTTAGGCATGATTCTAGTGATGACAGCATGTGTCTTGACTGTTTGCCTGCTGTTTTGTTTCATATTTGGGTATACACAGAAAACGTTCCTCGAACAGCAGTGATCAACGATGCTTTCGCTATGTGGAGTGCATTGCTGTGCAGGAAAATCTTTGTATATTGTATATTGTCTTTGAAAGGGTGTCAATGCACAAGGGATTGTTTTGCTATGAGTATACAATTTCCCAACATTTCAAAATACATGGGATCTGCTCCTTTCCTGGTCACTGCTCATCCCCCCCCCCAGGAGATGCTCAAAGAATTGTTGCATTTTAGCCACAGACATAGCAGTTATTTATTAAAAGTATAAGCTGGGAGTGCTCAGCACTGGCTGGGTGTTTTATTTTATTTTTGATGTGATTTTAAAATGGATGGTGCAATTTGTGAGTTAGGATCTGTCAATTTCCTTAATCAGATAAAATCAATCCACCGTCTTGATTCAAAATGACAGCAGGCACTCAAACACCAATAAAGAGTGCTGCCCCCACCTTAGGAATGTTCGTGCCAAGTTTGGCGACAATATCTCAAGAGTCAGCAGAACCTATGCCCAAAAGCATGTGAAGTCATGTGAAAATCATTTTGGTCTACCGACTTAAAATAAAATGTTACCCAGGACTCAAATATAAATAAAGACTGTTGCCTCTACCTAAGGACCCGTCATGCTGAGTTTGGCAGTGATATTATGAGAAACACCTGAACCCATGCAAAAAAATGGGCAAATTTATGCTAAAAGCATGTTTTGATTCAAAATGGCACTTGGCACTCAGATGTCAAGGTGGGCTCTCACTCCTATCTTGGTGATGATATCTTGAAACGCATTTCACCTTGATTATGTTGCAAAATGCATTGCTAACATCAAGTCAACTAGCCTTGGGTGTTGGGGAGAAAAGGGGGGGGGAGAGATTGCAGCTGTAAGTATGAAATCTGCCATGAGGACCAGGAAACAGGTGAAATAGATGGCACCTAGAGAATGAAAGGCAGCTTTCTAAATATCAAGTCAACTCAGAGTGAAGGCAGGAGTGCAAGCTACAGTAATGCTAAGTTCACCTACATTTCAAAATTATTTGTGGGAAGTAGATTCATTTCAGCTCATTAGTAATGTTTAAAGCCAGTCAGGACAGAAAACTTTAGGAATCAGCTGCAATGTGCATCCAAGAGTGACTTGAGGAGTTCAAAATGAAACCTTAGAGCAGGTGTCAGCAACCTTTTTCAGCTGTGGGCCTGTCAGCCGTGTCAGCAACCTTTTTCAGACCATGTGGTGGGCCGGACTATATTTTTTTTTGGGGGGGGGGAGATGAACAAATTCCTATGCCCCACAAATAACCCAGAGATGCATTTTAAATAAAAGGACACATTCTACTCATGTAAAAACATGCTGATTCCTGGACCATCCGTGGGCCGGATTGAGAAGGCAATTGGGCCGCATCTAGCCCACGGGCCTTAGGCTGCCTACCCCTGCCTTAGATACTTAGCCTGCAATGGCCAGACTAGCAGTCCAACTAGCAGTCTTTCCACAGCCCAACCAAGTGGAACTCCTCACAAAACACTTTACCACACAAGGCACATGTTTCTGTGTTTAGCTGACAAGATGACTCAGAGGCAACCAAATGCACCAACATTAGCTGTATTTGAGGCCAAGACATTTTTTGGCACAATCTAACATCACCAGGAGACGCCATACAATGGGTGCTCTCTACATCTTGACAATGTCTGCATTGCTGAGACACTGCATTCCATGTACTCCGCTCTAATGTGAATGATTTGCAATGGAAAATCATAACAATTTGGATTGTGTCTGCTGTCTGCATGTGTATTCAGGGACTTTAATTTATCTACCCTCTCTTCTTTGTTCATTTTAGGGTGATTATAATGTTGGGAAACAGCTGCCTAAGATAATATTGTGTGTGGTGGTGGGGATGCTCTTGAACTTTCTGTACACTTTGAGAACATTTAAACAACTACTGCCATTCACTGGGATGTTTATTTACAGAGGCTAATACACATAAACAGCTTCTGTGGGAAGATGCCCTGTAGCCTCTAGTAGCTTTTAAAGAAATGTTAGCAAACTGTGCATGGCAAATCTGCACTAATCTTGTATGCTGGAGTATATTATTACAATTTTGTTTTAAACATTTCTATACTGCCTCTCACATCAAGTCTCAGAGCAGTGTATAACAATTACATATTAAAACATTAACAAGAAGATGATGCAACTGAAGAAATTGGGCAGAGTTAGAATTATGATGTATCAAGCAGAGGCTTGGGAGCACAGATGTGGTTTTAAAAATGACGTCTAAACTTTATTGAAGATTCTAGCTGCCATCAAGTCAGGGGCTGATGGAAGAGTTGTGTTGCAGGGGTTCCCTTTCCTACTGGCCTGGCCATTGCCACAAACTCTTTTCCTTGATCTGAATTACAGCTCCCATCATTTCTGGCCACTGGTCAAGCTGATGGGAGTCAGAGTTCAGCAACATCTGAGGTCCAGGTTGCCCACCCTTACAATAGTGTGTAAGGCACTCTTTCAGGTATCTCAACATATTCAAGTATTTTACTTACTGGCTTTTTAAAAAAAGATACTTTATATACTAAAATGTTCTATGTTTTTATATGTTAAAAAGAAAAGTCTCTTAACGGTTCACAGGTATTACCGTGAAACCAAAAATGCAATTGAAATAAGATATTACAGATATATAAAAAAATAACAATTACAATTACTACATTGCAGAAATTCCATTAATTAAAATAATTAATTTGCATTAGATGATCTTTGTAGTCCCTTCTAACTCTACATTTCTATGATTCTATGTATTATTATTGGCCAACCCAATCCCTGCCAAGCCATGCATTACAATCTAGGGGGCATGACCCTCAACCAGGGTCTGTACTCCTTTGGAGAATTGAAGACACAGTGAAGGCTGTCTTGGAATCCAGTGTGGCAGCACCCACATGTGTGCTATGCCAGGTCCTGCTGCTGCCGGGGAAGTGAAAAGTGATGGCTGCTTCTGGCAAAATCTCACGAGATCTCATGGAGCTGCTGGCTCCCAGTAAGTGAGGTTTCAGCAAGGGACTGGGGGCACCTCCCTCTTTCACCTGAGGTGGTAAAACAGGATGGGCCTTCCCCGTGTGCTGATGATGAATCCAAAAGACACACTCCGCAAACTTTGAGAGAAAGAGAGATAATGTGGATGCTGAATACAAGGAGAAATTGTAGACCCTGCAGGTATAAACAGTCACATTTATTAAAACAGTTCCCTGACACAATTCTATCTCTTCTCTTCAGATTTCGACTGCCATTATCTTGAAGTAGGGGAAATGCTATCTCTTTGTCTTCCATGTGGAATACATTTGTTTCTTGGGGTGCTCAATACCGATATTGTAAACACTATGAGACAAGCGTACTTTTGGCAGACATTCCAGTGTGAGAGGGGCCATTGAGTTAATCAGAGCCCATCGTGCTGCTTCTTTTTAAGCAAATTAATTGTATTATAGAGATAACATGTACACGGAGCTTGTTTTAAGCCCCAGTTTGTTCAACATGAGAGAGATTTGGTTGATTCCCAAGGTTAGTCCTAGGCAGCACAAACCCACTGAAATTAATATAAATTATTAAGTTAGGTTTATTAATTTCAATGGGTCTACTCCTGACTAAAACGTAGGTTAGATACAACCTGTTATAAATAAAGAAACCTTGGTTTCTGGACTTCATAATAGGTTTCACGACAGTGTTCTATATTCGTATGATGGTATTCTGCTGCTCCTTCCCACTAAATATATAACCTCTTGTACTCTTCTGTAAACCTATCCTATGAACATAGGAAGCTGCCATATACTGAGTCAGACCACTGGTCTATCTAATTCAGTATTGTCTACACCAGGCATGTCCAACAGGTAGATCGTGATCTACCGGTAGATCACTGGACATCTACTGTAGATCACTGGTAGATCATTGGCTCCCTCAAAGAAACTGAATAACTGTGGCTCCCCTAAAAAAAGCTCAACATTTTACCTCCTCCCTGAAAAAACTCAATAACTTTGACCCAACCCCCCCCAAAATGCGCCTTCCTCCTTCCTAAAAAAAACTCAACAACTTTGACCTAAACCTCAAAAAGGGGGTAGATCACTGCCATTTTATAACTCTGTGAGTAGATCGCAGTCTATTGGGAGTTGGCCACCCCTGGTCTACACTGACTGAAAGCAGTGGTCCAGCCCTATCTGGAGAGTAAATATGGAAGTTTCTGCATGCAGAACATATAATCTACAGCACAACTGTGACCCCTCCAAAGGTATACTTAGGCAAGGTCCCTCTTAGGAACAGAGATAGCTGCTTTATGCCACATTGGATTATTTGTCCACCTGACCCAGGATTGTCTACTCTGACTACCAGTGGCTCACAAAGGTTTCAGGCAGAGTTCATTCACATCACATCCTACCTGGCTTTTTAAACTGGAGATGCCAAGGAAGGAGGGGGGGACCCCTTTTGCATATGTGCTGTTCAGCTGAGCTACAGCACTTTTCTTCTGAAGGTCTGAGGCCCTCCAGAGCAGAATATGATGGGAAACAAGGGGCTACAGATGGATGAGGGAATCAGCAATCCTTCTGTGCAAGTAGAGAAGTTCCTAAATGGCTGCAAGGAGTTTTTGAAATTCTGGCCAGAGTTGGAAACAAATATGGCTATTCCGTGTTTTATAATAGCTGGTGCATTGACCTTCACAAATGAAAGATCCAATTGCCATATAGGGCACAGGACTTTACATGCCTTAACTAGGCTTCACGGTGCCACAACAGGTTGAGAACATATATATTAGTGATGAATCCAGTAGACTTTTAGTGAAAAGAATAAAGCATGAGAACAGTTGCATTAAAAATGGAATGCACAGCATCCTATAAGCTAGAATGTTGCTGCATAAGTCATTGTTCAGATCCAGTAGGGCAGATTCACAAATATATTTCATAAATTATTCCTCCCATGTGAATATACCCCATCAAATTTGCTGCTGTGTTAGGAACTCCTTGCACATCCAGTCTCACTTGCATCCCAAGTATAAATCTCAATCCTCAGAATCATGACTATAGAATGCCAAATTAAGCCATACAGATCCAACTTCCCACACCCTCTGCCAAATATAGGACATTTAGCATGCATTAAATTTTAAGTCTTGACACTTACATTTGTATGCAAGTAGGCCCAACACGTACTGTCTTTTCATGACATTTTGCAGTGGGCATGAGTGGGAAATATTTGTTAAATCTCGGTTCACATACACCCATAAATTGAGAAGGAGAGCATGCAAACTTGAGGATTCCTCCACAAGAAGGATCCATAACGTAAAGCAGCTGTTTGGCATGCAGAAGGTCATAGGTTCAATCCCTGCCATCTCTAGCTAAAAATGAAAGAAAAAAGAAACCATAAACAGGTGACATGGAAGACCTTTCTGCTGGAGAGTCACTACCAGTCAATGTAGAAGATACAGTGGTACCTCGGATTACAGACGCTTCAAGTTACAGACTCCGCTAACCCATAAATAGTACCTCAGGTTAAGAACTTTGCTTCAGGATGAGAACAGAAATTGCACGGTGGTGGCACGGTGGAAGCAGGAGGCCCCATTAGCTAAAGTGGTATCTCAGGTTAAGAACAGTTTCAGGTCAAGAACGGACCTCCAGAACGAATTAAGTTCTTAACCCGAGGTACCATTGTAATTGGATTTCATCTGGAAGGTTGAAACCAGGGCTGGACCAATACATTTTGGCTCCTGGGCAAATAAGGTGTCCCTACTCCATCAGGAACAAGGTTGAGAGTAGACCAGCAACACCTCGTATTCGTTAAGAGGCCACTGTAGAGGTGGTATCAAAGGGAATAAGATCTGGCCTCCAAGGAATGTGCCACAGCCGTTGCTGCCACTGTGGCAGCAGCAGTGAGTGATGCATTCCTTGCCTCATGGGTAGGCCAGCCTGGTTGGGACCCAGTACCAGGTGGGTTGAAAAACAGCACTACCCACATATACATCCATGGGGCTGGGGTGGAGAGATAAATGGGTTCCCAAATGTAGTTTGAAGAAGAAGAAGAAGAGTTTGGATTTGATATCCCGCTTTATCACTACCCGAAGGAGTCTCAAAGCAGCTCACAATCTCCTTTCCCCTCCTCCCCCACAACAGACACCCTGTGAGGTGGGTGGGTCTGAGAGACTTCAGAGAAATGTGAATAGCCCAAGGTCACCCAGCAGTGGCATGTGGAGGAGCGGAGACGCGAACCCGGTTCCCCAGATTACGAGTCTACCGCTCTTAACCACTACACCACACTGAGTTTAAGGTGAGTCCTGGGTCAGGAAAGGCTGGATACGACTGGTGTAGATAATCTGCACTAAATAGATGGTTTGACCTGGAATAAGGCAGCTTCCTGTGTTCTCATGTGAAACAAATGCACCCAGGAAAGAAAGAAAATCAACAAAAGGCTCTATTGCATTCACAAAGCATCATATATTTGAATATTCAAAGGACACATTTGCATATCTGCAAATGTAATTATTAACTGCTTAATGAGAAATTCAAGATGGTTAGAACACAATTTGGTTTTAGATTTGGTTTGCCTTAAAATTCCTCCTCTTGCCTTTCCTCCTTAAAGGAATATTGCTATGCATTTTGGTAAGACACTTGTCATTTTGAGTGGTTCTGATTTTTGTGTGATCTCAGATGATGATCCAAAACGAGAAACCAAAGAAATTACAAAGTATAAGGCAAATGAGCAAGTCGTGTAAATGATCAGCGAAAAGTCCATTATGAATGATATTGCTGATGTCAGTTTAATGTTGAGCTGCTCTAGTTATTGGTGCCCCGAGGCAGACACAGAGCTTCTGTCAAATCCAATTCGCTCACACAGCCAGTGACCTTCATGCTAGTGTACTGTGGTCTGTGCTATACATAGGTGGCCTGATGCAACCAGCATCAAAGGGTAATAGTTAGAGGGGTCCCTATTCCTTTGTTCCTGAAGCTTAAACAACAGAAGCAGCCTTAATTTCCCAGGAATAAATTCAACATTGGGGGGAGGGATCTGATTTGCCCAGTTTATCTGAAGTTAATATTTCCTGCTGCACTGGACATGGGAACAAGGAATCCCGTTTCCCTTTCTTCCTTTTCTTTCATTACTACAACTGTGTTCAAATGCAATTTTCACACTTGGCAAATGGGAATACACAATTCATTTGACTTTCAAAACCACTACCAGGTGGAATAGGTGTACATCTCTCATTGCCCTGTCCCACCTCTGCCACATCCTCACTACACCCCTGGAATGCCCCTTTTTGGACTCACACTAGCATGAGTTACATGGTCTTATGGTCTGCTGACTGAGCCAGGGTGACTTAGCCTGGTGCATCTCCAGCTCACCTGAGGTAAAGGGCTTTAGATCCACGTAAGCCAAACTCTCTCATCCTTGTTCACAGTGTGTGGACTGTGCTGTTAGTGTAACTAACCCAAAGCAAAACAATCACTTCCCCTTTCTCTGCCTATTCATGCCTCTTATTTCCCCACTTCCTCTGTTGATCCCCTGTGTCTGTTTTGGATTATAAGCTTCCTGGTGAAGGGACTCCATATATTAAAGCTCCATATACCTAAATGACAATTATTATTATTATTATTATTATTATTATTATTATTATTATTATTATCTCTCCTCCCTGCCCTGTCTCTCCTTTTCCCATGCTTGTCCTGCCACTGCAACCTAAAACAACTTCCTGAGCTATTCAAGCTATTGCAAATCATAAGGACTGAGGCACAAACACTGAAGCAGTTTGCACAGCTACCGTGGCCTCTGACAGCCTTCGTGAAGTTGTCTAAATCAGTTTTAAAGCTATCCAAGTTGGTGGTGGTCACCACTACATCTTGTAGTAGCTTCATTTGACTATGCATGGTATAATGAAGCATTCTCTTCTGCCTCTTCTCTTGAGTTTTCCGCCGTTCAACATCAATGGATGACCCTAGGTTCTAGACTTCTGTGAGAAGAAGAAGAAGAAGAAGAAGAAGAAGAAGAAGAAGAAGAAGAAGAAGAAGAAGAAGAACAACTCCTCTCTATCCACTTTCTCCACGCGATGCATCATTTTGCACATTCCTATCATATTCCCAATTACACAGCTCTGTCTCCTGTCCTGCATCACTTCTGGCCTGACTATATTGACAATTGGTCAGGTTCATTATGCTGCAGCATTGGCAACAAGCCCCAAACTCTCTGGCTCCTGGCATCTATTCATTTCAGTTTGTCTCAGTAGTTTCTCATATTTGTCCCCCCCCCCCCGGCTTGAATTTAGTTCTCCGCGTTTCCTTGTCAGATTGCAATTTATTTATTTTTCAAAAAAGTACCTGTGAAAATTCACCAGCATTTAGATGCAAGTTTATCCCAATATACACATACTTTTCTTTTAATATGTACATTTTTGAAAAGCAATTTCCCTTGATGTAATGCATTTATATATGTTATTTTCACTGATATATACATTTACATGCACACTGTACCCTCATGTATTGTGTTGGAAAGTGTGAAGTAGGTGCGTTTGCCTTTAAATGTGAACTGAGTTGAATTTCTCACCCAGCTCTGCTCTTGGCACAACCTCAGAATGAGGCTGAAAGAAATAAAACAGCAAGAAAATGTACAGAAGAAGAAAAAGAAGACAGTGGTACACTGTTCACAAAAGGTACAGAATACACAAAATAAGTCCAATAATATAAAGAAGTTAACAATTCAATCATAAACACAAATAAAACTAGGCAGCAGTAAGAATGATAATTAAAATGTCCAATTTAACCATATAACAGGAAACAATACCAGGGTATCTGGAAACAACCAGATGTTGGAAATGTTAAGTCTTTTACAAGAAGGGAATTATTGGTATTGGACAAGGGCGGCTGCTGCTGCTGCTTCAGTTTTGGTGCTGCTGGTGAAAATTGTTTATAAGCCTCCCCAGTCTTGTCAAGTGAACATGAAGAGAGCATATGTGGCGATAAACCTTGGTGCCTCAAATTTCAGCGGCATCCTGTGTGATGCCAAAATTTGGTGTCCTCTCCCCCCACCCCCACTGCTCATGCTCCACTCTAAATCATAGTTGTGGCACCCCCAAGGCTTGGTGCAACCGAACCGGTCATGCTCCCCTAAATCTGCCTCTGAGAGCACTGATATCATGGCTCAGTGAGCAGAGCTTGAGACTCTTAATCTCATGGGTTTCAACCCAAATTGGACAAAAAAAAATTTCCCTACATTGCAGGGGGTTGGACCAGATGGCCATTATGGTGCCTTAAAATCCTACAATTCTACCGTATGATTATCAGCACACCATCATCAGTAACAGAATTCCTTGCAACCTTGGTTTGCTCCTGCAAAATGCTGGCACCTAAAGGCTAGGCCAGGGGTGGGACCCTCCAACTGTTGCTCTAGCTTCCATTATCCTTTGCAACCGGCCATGCTGGCTGGAGTTGACAGGCGGTAGAGTGCTACAACAACCAAAGAGCTAAATATTTCTCACCCCTGCTCTAGGCAGTGACAAACTTCCAGAAACTCTTGAAAAGCTTTCTGCTTTGCTCTGCCTCCGCCCCACTGCACTTTTGTTTCTGGTACCATCAGGTAGCAAAGTGTTTCTTCTAAAATGTAGACCTCAGCAAAAGCACCCTTTTCTACTCTCATAATGGGTTTTTAAACGGAGATCCTCCTTCTCTCTCCTGAAGATGTTCCCTTTCTTTGATGCTGTCCCCTGCCATCCCATGAATTATTTAAATTCCCTCAGCAGATTTAATTTGTTTAGTGTTTAAAAGTTGTTTGTGTCCTAAGGCAAGGAAATGTCCCTGCTCTGAAAAAAAGAAGAAGAAAAAGATTAGAAGTCTTGCATATCTCCCAGATCTGCTAAGGGGGTAAGCCTTTGGACAAGCTCACTGTGATACATAGCAAGGTCTGATGACTCCAGTGTCTATGCAGCAACTTGAATGTTCATTTGGACCTCTAAGTGAATAGAGGTTGCTTTTTTATCTTCAGTGTTGGGGACTGGTCCATGTATAGAATTGCATTGAGGTAGAGCATCCCCTACGCACATACACCACAAGTCTATTTAGAGTTCCATATGTGAAGGGGACTAAAAACTTCAGATCACAGTAATTCCATTTTAGAATTCAGAGATGGGTCGGGGGTTGGCCTTGGATCCACAAAGTGGATGCAAGTTGCATGAATGTGTATCTCCTCAGCAAAAATAAAAATGCATAGTCATTTTCCTCTGAGAGGGCTCAAGAATAGTTAACTGCATTAGATGGAGTGCTACTCATCTAGGACATCCAGTCTTAGTCCACAACTGGAAAAGAGACATTCAATTACGGCCTGGGAACAGTCTCTGCCCCAAGTATTTAAGACTTCTATTTTTGCTGAGCCTTGTAAAGCTTTATCTTTTTGCCCAGACGTTCCCTGGCCCATAACTTTTTATGTGTTTCAATCTCCTGAAATTCTATTTTTGTGTGTGTGCTCTTAAGTTGCTGTTGTAGGGATGTGGGTGGCGAGCCTAGGGCTTGCTGATCAGAAGGTTAGTGGTTTGGATCCCTGCGACGGGGTTGAGCTCCCGTTGTTAGGTCCCAGCTCCTGCCAATCTAGCAGTTTGAAAGCACGTCAAAGTGCAAGTAGATAAATAGGTACCGCTCTGGCAGGAAGGTAAACGGAGTTTCCGTGCGCTGCGTTGGTTCGTCAGAAGCAACTTAGTCATGCTGGCCACATGACCCGGAAGCTCAGCCAGTAAAGTGAGATGAGCGCAGCAACCCCAGAGTCGTCCGCAACTGGACCTAATGGTCAGGGGTCCCTTTACCTTTACCTTTAAGTTGCTGTTGTATTGGTTTTAGGTTGTATTTTTGTTCTAATTATATTGTTTGTTTTTATATTGTACAGTACACTGCTTTAAAGATTTTGAGAATGCTACACCGCTGATGTGGGGAATTCCAGATTTTGTAGGAATTAAACCCTAGTTCTCATTTGCAGAGTATTCAGAAATCAGCCCTCAGTCATTTGACCCTTTAATTGGTTCTTTTGCCCCATGCTATGTAAATTGTGCAAGACACTTCTTTTAAAGCTTTTTTTTAAAAAAAAAAAACCAAAAACAAAAACAACAACAAAGAAAGAACTTTTACTTATTGTGCTTGGAGTTGCAGATTAAATATACAATGCAGGCAGATGTTTCTTAAATTGCTAAATTGTGTTGCCATGTGTCCTCTTTTTTCAAGACACATCCTCTTTTTCAGGGTAAAATTTGAGAGAAATTGCATTTATTTGCTTTGAATGCCCGTCATAGTGCCCCCTCTTTTTTGCTCTTCAATATATGACAACCATAACATATATGACTAACATTTACAGGCTGACTGATACTCCGAGGCAGACAGCAGGACAACGTAACATGCTTGCTGCTCTAACCATTAAGACTGTTCACTAATTGCCATAACTGTACCAACTGAAATAATAATAATTTATTATTATTATGAGAGTAACTGTCTCAGCCGTATGACATCACAGAGTTCTACAACTCTTGCAATTAACACTTTACATATGCATTTGGGATGCTAACATCCCACAGATTTGACTCCCCCCCCCCTGGCCTGAAATTCACCACCCCTGTTCTCTGCAAAAGGGTCAGCACTTGGAGAATGAGTTCACCATACTTTTACCATCCACCAGTTGGGAATTGCATACTTTCTGTGTTTGCTGAGTGTGGCATAGAGCTGTATGCTCTTATGCTCTTCTCCCCTTCTTAAATCAGTTGTTAATTTGAGAGCCCCAGATATAAATGGTTACAGAATTCCAGTCCAGGGAAATAACTTTAGAAGACCTATAGAAGATAAGTGTTTGCATTTGCATTGAATAATAAAGCCCAAATCCGCATTTTAAAATATGGGATTAATTTAATCACATCTTAATTACAAATTAGTAAAAGGAAGAAAAATACAAAGAAAATTTTTTTTAAATGATGACTCAAACTAGATAATGAGATCACTGGTTTGTAAAGGAATGCTAATTAGGCATCACAAGTGGAGATCTTGTAAAATTTTGTGTGTGTGTTTTCACAACACCAAACACTGCCTGAAAATTCCTTGCAGAGAGAATGTACCATAGAATTAATCTTTCTGCAGGTGACACAAGGCACAGAGTGGAATGTTTTAACAAATGTTTTATTTAAAGACAGGCTTGGAGAGTCTGTGGGAGTAATTGCCAGTTTGTCAGCTGAATCATTTTAGCCTTTGAAAGAGCTTTTTATCATTATATTAGATGATTCCTGATGTCAGTCCAGAGTGTTTTACTGGATAAACGAACCCCAATGTCACTGTGCTCCATTAGTATACATTAAAATTGCAGATTGGGGCTTGCTGTGCAATGTCACTGCATCATTCCCATGTGAATTCTCATGTTTTTTAAGGCTGGGCAGCTGAAACCTCATGTTGCTTTGGCTAAATAAATATCATTTGTCATCTGACATACATTGGATGTTGCTTACACTAAAATGAATGAAACATTTGCACAAATGCATTTGTACACAGAGATGCTTGAGGATTTTCATCTTTGCAAATTCCAGCCTGATCTGACCTTCTGGACCAATGCATGGATCCGGTTAGTCATCCATGAGCTTTCACACTTCCTGAACTTTTTAATGCAGTTTTCCTCGAAAAATGCAAAAATATATATGCATGTTTGTGTTTTTAGAGAAAATTGTTTAGAACTGTTTAACATGTATTTAGAAATCTGTATTTTAAAAGGAAACACATTCAAAAATAGGTATTTAAATATATATCTGAATGTGACTTTCTTTACAGATTTTTTTTTTTAAAAAAAGAGGAGGGTTTCTTGGGATCTACTTGTGCTGGCAAATCTTTGTTAACCCTCTGCTACCTCCTATCATATGGAAAGTTCTTCACCTCCTGAAAATGTATAGAATTCGTATTCCCTTTCCCACTTCCCATGGAAGTGGATGAAAGTTGCCTCTCTTTATAGGACACAAAGGTTGCAAGTTTGATCCCCATATGGAACAGCTGTGTATTCCTGTATTGCAGGGTGTTGGACTAGATTATCCTAAAGGTCCCTTCCAACTCTACAATTCTATGGTATCTATGGCTTCACTTAGGGCCCCATCTGCTCTATGCATTTAAAACACTGATGTGACTTTAAAGAGGCATGACTTCCCCCAAAGGATCCTGAGAACTGTACAGTCATACATCTGGTTACGTTCGTTGTGGGTTGCATACACCACGGGATACGAAAATGGGATACGAAAACGCCAAACATGGAAGTACCGGAACGGGTTACTTCTGGGTTCAGTGATTCACACATGCGCAGAAGCGCCAAATGACGTCATGCACATGCGCAGAAGCACCAAATCGTGCGGCGAGCATGCGCAGATTCGTCGCTTCAGTTGTGCACTGCTCTGGTTGCAAACAGAGCTCCAAAATGGATCCTGTTCGCATCCAGAGGTACCACTGTAGTTTTCTAAGGCTACTGAGAGACCCCCATTCCTCCTCCCAGAGCTGCAATTTGCAGTTTGGTTAAATAGTCCGCGGCCCCTCTGGGAAATGTTACTTCTTGAAGGAATAAGGGTCTCCTAACAAACCTCAGCATGCTTAACAAACTACAGCTCCCAGAATTTTTTTGGAGGGAGCCATGACTGTTAAATACAATATGGAGATCAAACAAAAATTGTGGAATTGATTGAATAATTTGAGGAGGAATTGTTTTTTGAAACGGTCCATCTTGCAATTTTGTTTCTCCAGGTAATTTCATTAATTCTTCAGCATATGAACTCCATTGAATTCAGTGGTCCTGCTTCTGATTATACATGCAAAAACATCCAATCCCTCCCGCCAAAAGAAGCTTCTTTTTTGGCAGGTATGTTGCAAGACATTCTTAGGGGAGGGGAGAAAGAAATCCAAACATAAAGAAGTTTGCCCTAGTAGTTCAGAGTTAAAAATAGGGTTGCACAGAATAGCATACTGTGACTTTGTATTTCTAACAAGCCTACTTCAATCACTACCCTTTCTTTATAGGGGTATTCAACACTATACCTCTTGAATAAAATGAGTTGCTGGGTGGATGGTCTGCCCACTCTGTAACAGTGTGTATTTTTCTGCAGATATTCAACTGCTGTCTACTATAATGGTGGACCTATAGCTGAAATGAAACAACTGATTTTGAAAGGGTGCTTGCCAATTCCATACAGTCTTAGACACCACAAATGTAGAATGGGTCCAGAAATCTACATTGCTTCTGTTTGCTTGTTGGGCATTCATTTCTGTTAAGTATTTAGACAAGCAAAATTAAAGCTTCATTGCCAGTAGAAAGAGTTGCATAAACAACCTTAATCAATATAGCATTTCCCTCTGCTTCACAATATTCTTTTCTTAAATAAGCCACTTGACTTGCTTTATTTATATATTTATATAAATAAGCCCTCTGGAACCCCACATTGAAGGTTCCATGGGGCTAAAAAGCATTCCCCAAGTAACACCCTCTGGGGATGACCATCCAAGTACCGGTAGGACTGGAACCACCGCAAAGTAGTGCCACCAACCCCTAGTTCAGAGAGTCACTTCAAAAGGCTACCATGGTTGATGGTATCGAAAGCTGCTGAGAGGTCGAGAACAATTAACAGGGACATGTTTCCCTTGTTTCTCTCTCTCAACAAAGGTCATCATACAGGGCGACCCAAGTAGTTTCTGTGCCGAAACCAGGCTGAAACCCTGCTTGAAATGGATCCGGAAAATCAGTTTCTTCCAAAAGTGCCTGAATCTGGTCTGCGATCACTTGCTACAGAACCTTGCTCAGAAAAGGGAGATTATTTTCTGAATCCAGGGAAGGTTTCTTAAAGAGTGGTTTCCACTGCCTCCTTCAAACAGGCAGGGACCACCCCCTCTCATAAAGATGTTAACAATTGCACCCCTTATTCTGAATTGAGATCAGGGTCTCCACAAAACCCAGGGCTGGATTAATCATTAAGCAAAATAAGCACATGCTTAGGACATCAAGGGAAGGGGGGCACCACAGAAATTTTATTTTACCAGATTTTTAATTTTAGTGGTCACAAATTGATCAACTGAGTGTTCATTTACGCAGCTGAAGTATATTACAATTCCAACAGAACAACTATGCAACAAGGGAGCTGGATGCATCAACTCTACTAAGTATAGAAACAGATATATTATGTAAGATTAGTTCTGATCAAATACCTTGCAACTGGAAAAAGTAGGAGAGTTTTTTCAGATATAAATAAAGTGAAAATATGCAAAGACAAACATTATTTGCAATCTTACTGTAGGTTTTGTTCCATTTTGAAAAGCACAATTTTATTTTACTGATTATTATTATTGTTTGGGGCCATCAAAACCATTTAAGTACTTAGGGCCTCGATAGGTCTTAATCCAGCCCTAACAAAACCACATCTTTCTGCCACTCTGTTGATTCTGTGCTTTTGTGTACCGTATAATGTACCATTCAGCAAGGCAAAGCAAGCGGCTTCAGTTCAGGTGGCAGAATGGATGGAGATTGCAGAAACGGATGGCTGAGTAGTCCAGCAAGACTTTTTAAGCATGCCCAGCTTGGGGAGGCGGGAGATCTTGGTGCTCTCCTTCAGGCCAGCACTGCCTGGGATTTCCCTGCTACCACATCCCACCACAGCCTGTAATATATTGAAGCAAGGCCCTTCTTAGGAACCATTGTTCTAATGTTTGGCTTGCAAAGCTAATTAGGGCTCATGAGATCTCACTGAAATCGATCTCTCAGGCTCCATGCAATCTCACAAAATTTCATCAAAATCCCCCGAGATGTTGGCATAAATCAGTACTGATTCTGGTGCTGCTTCTCCAGCAGTGGCAGAGGTGGTGGTGTGGTGCCCACATGGTTGCCTCTTTGGGGGACTCCACCCCCAAAGTGGCTGCTTTACCCCATCTCATGAGCAGGCTGGCCCTAGACCCAATCAATATATACTGTACAGGGAAACATTGTCCATTTTAAGAACCAAATGAAATCTGATTCTTTTCCTTCACTGGTTGGATTTTTGAAGCTTGTCTACAAAATTCTGCAAGTAGGGGAATTATGAAATATGCAAAGGTACAGGTAGCCTTGACATACTTTTTCCATTTTCTTTTTGACGACAGGTAAACTGAAAAAGGAAAAAGCTGAAGAATGCCAAAGAAGCTCTGGCCAATAGGAAAATGGAAGCCATTGGAAGTTTTCCCCCCAGAGTTCTTTTCATTAAAAAATGAAGCCTATTTTCATATGATGTCTTTTCATATGAGTAAAATGATATATGTGAAAGAAAGTAATGTAGAAAATATTACAGTAGCATTTAGGGTACACCTTGTTGAATCAATCCCATTTCTCGTTTATTAAACTGCTGAGAATAATATTCCAGCAACCAATTCTGGTAGTAGTACAATATCATTGCAATATTACTGTCACACTCACCATTTTATTTGATTTTGTCCCTTCCTGGGTACTTATCTTTGCATAGTTCCCACATGAAGAGGCTTTCCCTCCTGGAATAACAGCGTAGCATTTTAATTTTCCTTTGCTAATAAATGCTGAATTTGCAGACTTGTTTCCTAATAAATTTGCTAAATAATGCTTAACAAAGAAATGCAAAGCAGCCAGACTCTAGGATAAGGGGTGACAAGTGGGACCTGCAGCAAAATCATGCAGTGTATCCTCGCTTCCTAACAGCAGTGCTCCAGTTCAAGGTTTTCAGCTAAGTTTCCCTCAGAGAAGGCTCAGTTAAATTACTCAACCTAACCTAGGCCCCATCTGCACTAGACATTTAAAGCAGTATCATGCCACTTTAAACAGTCACTGCTTCCTCCAAAGAATCCTAGGAATTGTAGTCTGTTAAGGGTGCTGAGAGTTGGTAGGAGATCTCTATTCCCTTCCCAGAGCTAAAATCCCCAGAGTTCCCTGGCTAGAGGTACACTCTGCGAGTTGTAGCTGTCGTAGGTGAATAGGAGCAGCCTTCTACAACCTTAGAACATTAAGAAAAACTCTGCTGAATCAGTCAAGAATCCACCTAGTCCAGCATCTTGTTCTCATCGTAGCCAACCAGATGCCTTATTATCTGTGTGACAACAGCAAACACCAGACTTGTAATTCCCAGCTTCAGAGGCACACTGTTTTCAATAGGGAAGGTAGACCATAACCATTCTGGCTAGAAGACATTGATATTATTATCCTCCATTAATTTGTCTGATCCTGTTTTAATAAGAATGTAAGAACATATAGTTGAGCACTATACGAACCCCAGCCACCATGGCCAATAGTCAGGGTTAAGTACATAAGAAGAGCCTGCTGGATCAGGCTACTGGCCCATCTAACCTTGGATCCTGTTCTCACAGTTGGTAACCAGATGCCCATGGGAAGCGCATAAGAAGGAGCTGAACGCAACAGCACTAGCCTTTCCTGCAGTTTTCAGCAATTGATCATCAGAAACATACTGCCTCGGGCAGCAGTGGTAGAACATAACGATCAAGATGAGTAGCTGTTAGATAATGGAAGTCCTAGTCTAAACATCAGGAGGGCACCGGGTTGGAAAAGGCTGCAATAGAGTGTGTGTATTCTTCCAAACAGATGGCGGTGTTTATAGCTGCTTATCACTTAATATTTATTTATTTTCCCTGCCCGAGAAGCGAAGCATGAACCGTAGAGGAGTGTGCAAGAAGCCAACCAGATCTATGGAGCTGCACACAGCCAAGTGTCTCAAAATATATTATTGAGCTCAAGCAGCCAAACAATTTGGCAAGCTATTCAGCTAAAGCAGGGAGTTCCGGCTCACTGCCTCTTCCCCCACCCTCCGCTTGCTGCTCAAAGACGCAGTATGGAAAGCATCACCTGTAAACTGCAAGTGGTGATGTCCGTGCGTAGAGATGCATTCAAAACAGGCAGAGGCATTATACTGAACTTGAACTGAGATTGGCAATTGACAGTCCTTTTGCGGTGCTCTGCTTCCTTCCTCTGGCTGTCGGGGCGTGATAATGAAGTAAGCTCTGCAACATTGCATAGCAAGACAGCAGCATGCAGTTTCATTTAAGAAAAACATCTATGGCAGACCCTGTAGGAAATCACAGCTTTACAGCTCCACAGGTTATAAGAAAAACAAAGGAAGGGGAGGATGCAGTAAAGCCGTGGAGGCTGATCCATTAGGTCCAATGGGGGACTGCCTAACCATCCCCAGTCTGCTCTCAGCCAGCCAACACTTGCCTGCCGTCTTATTTGCAGTCAGCTCAGAAGGTGGCTCCACCTGTCATTTGCTCTTGATCCACCTACCAGCGTTGATCCACCTACTGTTGGCCTCCCTGCCTTGCTCCCTACTAGTTCCAATAGGCATCAGTCAGCACTGCAGTTGTCAACATATACCTCCTTTGTTGTGTCAGTCAAGAGCCACAGCATCATCTCTATTCTCTCTACGCAGAAGGAAGAAATCTGATTTTACAGACTAGGCAGAGATATGAACCAAACTTTATGTGAAAAAGCCATTCCAGGTGGGGAGCATTCTGGGTGGGGAGCAGGCTGGCACAGTGAGCAGTTTGGTTGCTAGACTAAACTCTAACCACATAAATTAACCCATTGGCCTGATGACTTGGGAATGGATATATGGCAGGCATCCCCAAACTCAGCCCTCCAGATGTTTTGGGACTACAATTCCCATCATCCCTGGCCACTGGTCCTGTTAGCTAGGGATGATGGGAGTTGTAGTTCCAAAACATCTAGAGGGCCAAGTTTGGGAATGCCTGATATATGGAATGCTTGCCCCAGCATGGGCAATACAGAGTATTTTTGGCCTCCAAACTTTCCTCTTCACTCTGGCATGTGACAGTATGTGATGGATTGTTGTCGCTGATCAGCAGTCTTTGTTTTTGGTCATCTGTAGATTCTTCTAGTCTTGATTCTGTTGCCTTTCTTTATGGAGTAAGTGCTTTAATTATATGGCTTCGCTGTTGTTCTATTGGGTTATATCCCACTAATTTATACTGAGACCAGACCCATTTAAATTAATGTTCCCAAATTAGTCGTGCCTATGATTTTCAATGGGTCTGCTCTGAGTAAGACTAGCATTGTATGCAGCCCATTGTTTGGTTTTAAATTTTGTATTTCTATACACTTCTGCATTTGTAGGAATTTGATCATTGAGTGTCACAGTGCCTGCACTTTGGAACCCCCCGCCAATTGAAGTCAAGCAGGCACCTTCACTACCCTTTCTGGTGACTGTGACTGCTAAAAACATTCCTTCTAAGCATCTGGGCAAGCAAGCTGTAAGAAGGTCATCTTAATCTGTTTTAGTATTTCAACATTGATATTTTGTAAAGTATAGTTGTGAATTCTTTCTCCATTTTATTGTTTTATCTTTTTGTAATCTACTTTGAGATTTGTTTGTGTGTGTTTTTACAATCAAGTGGTGGATAATATTTTACAGGCTCACAAGGTAGCTTACAATATAAAAATGCAAAAATGCATAACATAGTAACAAACCAAAACACTAATTCCAATAGTATTATTAATTCTTATTAATTTTATGAAGTAAAGTGTGTGTGTGTGCCCACCATTGGGTCATTTTTTTTAGAACGGTGACTAAGAAATGTATAAATAATAATAATAATAATAATAATAATAATAATAATAATAATAATAGCAGCCACCAGAAAAAATATATCAAGAGCACTTGTGGATTCATTTAATACAGACAGACTTCACAGTGAGGTTTCTGAATAACACAGACCTATTTTGCTCTAGTGTAGAACTAGATAATATGCTTGCATTTCTAAACACTTTCTGTTTGTTCTAAAATCAATGCCTCCCTGATTAATTGGGGTCTTAATGATATTTTTTTCTCTATCAGTGTGCCTCTTTGATTACAGGGAGAGATGAAATGAGTTGGAGTCAAGTATCAGTCAAATAACTGGGCAATTGCAAGGAGAAACAAAAGATGGAACACAGTTTTGCAATCCTTAACCATTTGCTATATTTGATGCTTGATGGTTCTCTGCTTAGTAAGGATCAGATTATGCTGATGGGAAACTGATATCCTTTAACAGCTTTTCATTGAATTATCAAAAAGCCCAAATACCTTTCTCACTGCTGACATCTATTTTTCCTTTAAAATCATTAAACATTGCATCTGATTAAGAACAAGGGAAGCTGCCTTATATTGATTCAAGCCATCTAACTCAGTATTGTCCACACTGACTTGCAGCAGCTCTCCATAACTTCAGGCACAGGTACTTATCGAGTCTATTGGACATGCTAGGTATTGAAGTAGGGACTTTTTCTGTATGCAAAGCAGGTATTCTCCATCCCCACGTGGATAACTCTGGAGCTTAAGCGGACCAAACCTCTGGCCTGAAGATAAGCACTTCTCTTCCCTTTCACAGACTATTTCCTAGGCACTTCCTGCACCACTGGACTGGTAATGTACAGTAGGAAGCATATGACAGCCCAGGAGAAGGTGTCTGTGAGGGTTTGGGTTCTGGCACTGCATGTCTTGGTGATCAGGAAAGTTCTTATGAGGGCTCCTGTTTGACAGCCTCATGTGCAGTAGTCTTTTGATCTCCAGCAGTCAGTTCAGAGCCCTGAGTTTGGTCTGTTTTCTTAGCTACTGTGGATTCAGGAATCATGACAATGCTTTTTACCTTGGCCATTTTATCCACCATCTCCACTCTGAGTTGCAGTGGCATGCAGTAGTGTTGAACGCAGGTCACCCAATCCTTTTGAACTGGAGAGCTATCCATGGTCCTGCAGCCTCTAACATGACCTGCCACTTTCTCTGTGGGATCTGGCTTCAAATCAGAACTCAACTCCTATGTTCCTACCTGCACTTTACTACTGAGCTACCGTAGGACCCATTCTCAAATTTATCCAGAAGGTTTATTTAGTGCAAGGTTTTATACAGCATAAAATTGGTGGTATGACCTAGCTGGATCTTGCGACCAGGTTTTTTTTGTTTTTGTTTTTTGTGGTACAGATCTCTCACTGGTGAAGCGACCTGGATAAATTAGGGGGAAAGATTAATTTGTTCACTTCAGTTAAACATATTATCTAAATGGTATGTGCTTGTCTCTTCTTTTTAATTTTTTTATAGGCTATTCAACACAACTAAGGAAGTGTTGTGAAGGATAAAAGAGTGAAGGAAAAAACACACTTTGAAGGTTTTAAATTAAACATTTTTTGTAATTTTTAATATAAAAAACCCACCTTAATGGTGGGATTAAAATGCAAATGAAAAGAAAAGAGAATGCCAGTCAGAAAACATGAAATCACTTCTTTCCATTGACCCATTCATAAGCCATAAGCAGGCATGTTAACAGATTAATTATTTCAATATACCTATTTAAATGTCACCATACTGTAATTAATTTTGAACACCACCACAGAAACAAAGCAAATATTATTGGGGGGGGGGGCTTTTATCTTGCTTTGGGGGGGGATGTCGTAATGTTGTAATGCATTAATTAGTTCTTTGAATGAGTGACAGCCAGAGCAGTCTTGAACAAAGTTGTCATCAAAAAGGTCTGTTCCTGTCAGTTCTCTTACAAGTAGATTTTTTTTCTTATGAACTACATCTGCACCCCTCCCCCACCTGTTCTTTTCAAACATAGGAAAATTTTGTGACATGGCTTTTAGGAAAAAATAGATTTTGTGGGAGTGAAACCTTTTAAGGATGTGGCCTTTCTCCCTCTTTATTCGAAGAAGAAGAAGAAGAAGAAGAAGAAGAAGAAGAAGAAGAAGAAGAAGAAGAAGAAGAAGAAGAAGAAGAAGAAGAAGAGGAGGAGGAGGATGGATTTGATATCCCACTTTATCACTACCCTAAGGAGTCTCAAAGCGGCTAACATTCTCCTTTCCCTTCCTCCCCCACAATGAACACTCTGTGAGGTGAGTGGGGCTGAGAGACTTCAGAGAAGTGTGACTAGCCCAAGGTCACCCAGCAGCTGCCAAGTGGAGGAGCGGAGACGCGAACCCAGTTCCCCAGATTACGAGTCTACCGCTCTTAACCACTACACCACACTGGCTCTCAATAGGGTGGAAGGCAAGGAGGTGAACTGTAGGTAAAGCCAGAGCTAATTACAGGCACAGCCAATTCATCCAAGATTTGTCCCCATTCTTCTCTCAGTTGAGTTCAACAAGGGTAGCGCTGATAATGAGGAGAAGGGAACTGACTGCCAATGACACCACTATGACAAGTTGTGAGAAGGCAAGCATAGGTACTGTCTGAAAGCAGACTGGGTTTGGCGGAGCAGTGCCCCAGTCTCCCTGAAAGAGGAGCCACCACTGTAAATACATGTGTACTGGTCTATCTATAGTCACAACTGAGTATGCATTTTCCGTGTGTTTTTAGTCCCTAGACTACAAATTATATTGAAGAAAGATCAAGGGTGAAACAATGATGTTTCTAGGATCTTGTTTTGTTTTATTTATTTATCTGGTAAAAAAGAAATAGTATGCCATGCTATTAATCTTGACATGTACCCAACACGAGAATGAATCTCAGGTTAGGAGTGGCTTTAAGTGTAAAAAGAGTGCCTTCATGTCATCCAGAGGCAACACCAATTAAAGTGACCTATGCCACCTTATCACACCCTGTCTGGCATTCACGTACATTCACCAAAGTTTGCTGTTCAGGGTATTCTAAGCAGCTGCTCTGATCAACATGAGGAGCAGCTCCATGCAATAATGAGCACATTACACTGACAGCTTCCCCATTAGGGGTCTACAAAAGGTTATTTCCACAGTTGGAAGTGCCTTGAGTGGTGTGCTTTGATGTGGCAATCTTTCACGGGAGCAATGCGGGGGGGGGTCACTGTATCTCGCCTTCTTGCCAGATTTTGTGAAGGCACTCTCAAGTGTCAGCAAACCACCACTGAAATTGTAGGGGTGCAGAGATTCCACAGCAATCTCTTTGCTGCCCTTGTATTTATCTGAGGAATAGCCACATTTGAAAAGTTCACATTTCTTGCTAGCAGACAACAGAAAAGCAAACCTGTCATTTTCTTCTATGCATTTTCCCATCGGAAACTGTTAAATGTATTCTGCTCTGACAGGTCTCCTAAAGCCAGGCTTTTGTTGTGAGCCCTGATCTGATTGACTCAACTTACAAAGGTGGCTATGCTTGCAGTTGTATTTTGCAATTTTAAATCTAGGTTTCTGTATCATAATGAGAGTAGGCTGAAAACCTAAATCACAGAGCAGGAGATATGGTAGATTCCATATAGTTGTCTGCATCTTCTCCACCCCACCTGCCTGGACCAAGTCTGACAGATGGGCAGTGGGGGCCTCCCACCTGCCATTCACCTAATGGCATCTGGTGACTCAGCTTTGCACATTCAGTGTGAAATTAAACAGTGAGGGCAAAGGCACAGCTGATCTTCAGGACCTGAAAGTACAAATCTGGCAGGCCACATCCTGGCCTGCTTCGCAACTGACCTCATATATGACATCAGGCATACCTCAGTTAACCATGAAAACAGACTTGTGGGGTAAATGGGGATACTTAATTAGCTCCATGGACTGAAGGATCTTCACCACTGTTGTAGAGCAGGCATGTCCAACAGGTAGATCATGATCTATCGGTAGATCACTGGACGTATGTGGTAGATCACTGGTAGATCATTGGCTCCCCCCAAAGAAGCCAAACAACTGTGGCTCCCCTGAAGCAACTGTGGTTCCTCCCTGAAAAAACTCAACAACAAGAACCCCCCCAAAAAGGGCCTTCCTCTTTCCTTAAAAAAAGCTCAACAACTTTGACCTGAACCGCCCAAAAGGGGGTAGATCACTGCCAGTTTTTAACTGTGATTAGATCACAGTCTCTTGAGAGTTGGCCACCCCTGTTGTAGAGCATTGCCAGAATAAAACAGAGCTCTGCCATTTTTGGGTGTGCAGTTTTTGACCATTATGCACCAATTATTGAGTAAAAGAAAATGCACCCCAAAAATATCAAAATGGAAGGGAAATCTGTCTGCAATTCTCACAGGTGGGGTACAGGTTCCTTTTGTCACCTTTACCTTGTTTTCCAGGTGGGAAAGGGGTGCTTTTCATTTGACAATGGTCTCCATTCTGGAGCCTTTCCATGGATCCATGTTTCCTGAAAACCCAGCCTTTTCTGTAAGTATGGGAGGGTAGGGAGGCTGCTTACTGTGCACAACACAGATTTTTTTAGAAAAAGAAGTGGATTCTTTAAAATATACCCTGGACCACCCCAACCACTCTCACCACCAAGGAAACACAACGAGCAAATAGTAAGAGAATCCACACAAGTGTTGCTGACAGAACCTCTCCCCCACTAAGTAGAAAAATAGAAACATAACCACCCAACCCAACCCCACTCACCATTCCCCCTTCTTTTCCCCTCTTTTCTTCCTAACCTAACATTGTATGTAATACTAATGTCTCACAACAAATGAAACTGAATTATAGAAAATACAACATGAAAAGAGAGACAACACATGTATTTTTGTACACTAACAAATCTTTAATAAAAATATATTTTTAATTATTATTTTTTAAAAAATCTTTCTGTACTGATTTTTTTTGTAAAGGTACAAAGAAGATTTTCCCTTAAAAACTAAATGAGCAAGGCACTAATCCCAGGCATTCAGCAGACAATAGACGGTCTCTCTAGCTTCCTTTACTAATTAATTAATTAAGCCAAGAAGAATATTGGAAGTGCAACAGCTGAGATCATTCAGCATGTAACTTAAAAGGTTAATTTTGTTCTCAGTAAGTCAAGTCACCAGGAGTGAGTAGGTGCAAGTCCCAGATAGCAAACATGATCTGGGTGTTCACTGTGAGAACGGGATGTTGGATTAAATGGGTCATTGGCCTGATCCAGCCATGGGACTCTTCTTATGTTATTATTGTCTTTACTGAGGTAGAACATGGTCAGCCATTGGTCAAGTAACACAACTGAACAGTAGTACCTTGGTCAAGAACAAGCAAGGAAAGAGCCTGGTATGGCTTTGGGGTCAGTGAATTCCAAAGCGACATACAAGTGAAATAAAAAAGTGACTTGGAAAGTAGCAGAGGGAAACAACCTTACTGCATTTCAAGCTTCTAATGTACATATACATAGTTTTAGTCATTCTCAAAGTAGACTCATTAATGGTGGCATATTATTGGAAAGTCCTGACTTTCCAATTTGAATAATTGGATGCCAAATTATGGCAAACTGAATTGACAGAAAACCTCACTCTGATGTTTGGGATATTGAAAGGAATGAGTCACGCAGACACAATAGGCACAATTTTATGTTGCACACCAATAAACTGACAAGCAACAGGAGCACAGCAGCTGCATAAAATAAATATACATAGATGTGAGCTCTACACAAATGTAACTAGCTCTTCTTCAACTAATGGGCATGAAACCTCAGTCTTTGGACTATTTCTTTGAAAGTGAAATTAAAGAAATATATGTGACAGTGGCCAAAAATACATTCTATTTTTGAACAATCGGTTATTGATTTGTGTGGTGTTATGTCAAAAATGTGAATAACACCACCACCACACCCATAAAGTAGACCCATTGAAATTAAGGGTAGTGATTAATTGAGGTTCACTGGTTTTAATTGGTCTACTCTGAGTATAATTTCATTGGATACAATGAAAAACTCATGAAATCCCCGGATCAGGAATTTGATGGTTTTTGTCAGAAGGTAAAATTGACTACATCTTCTTTGACAGCCGTGAAGATACAACTAAAGTTATGTTGAAAGCAGACAATTCGGATCAGCAGTTCCCCAGCATCATCACAGAATGGCATTATTCTGTGTGCAGTGAGCCAGGTGGAAGATATCTTCACTCTGGAGAAAGGCTCGAGAGAAAAACCAGCTAATAGTCTTGTAGATTTCATGAACAAGGACATTGATAAGAACCTGCAGGCCATTGGAGATCATTCTACAAATGTTAGCACTGGCTGGGAGTGTGGTACCATGCATTGGGTAGAGGTCTAGCTTAGTCATAAGCATCTCGTTGGTTTGTGCCCTCCACACCAGTGAGTGACCCCTGTGGCATTTGATCACAATGCTTAATAGGAAGATCTTTTCTAAACAGTGAGTGGGCAGGTAGCATTGGCAAGATGCTATAGATCTTGAAATTGATCCTTTATTTACCAAATTCTCAACTGGAGGACCCCTTACTTCACTGTCATAAAGGATCTGTTTGCAGATCAAGCATATGGGTATTGGATCACACAGGCCATCAGGACAGGAAAACTTCATACAGATCTGGCATTTCTTAAAATTGGTCCAGTGAGCCATTCAGGGTTTTTAACAACAGTAAACAGGCTTTGTCACATATGGGTTTCAAAAAATGGTATCAAAGGCAAAACCCTCAACAACTTAAGACTAATAGTAGAATGCATTGTTTGCATGTACTACCCCTGCTTGTTCAACATCAAAGTAAAACAATCTTCGGTGGAAGGCCCATGCCACGCCGTGTTTCAGGCTGCAGAAGAAGGCTGTAGTGGATGCTGTTTTGCCAACCACACAGTGGTATGCATTCAGTGAAATGATAGTCTAGCCACTCTTGGGCTCAGATGACAGTGAGGAAAGGAGAGCTAGTTTCCAAAAGATTGCTGACTTGATGACACATGGGGAGAATTTCTGTACCCCCGAGGAAGACCTATCAACTCTAGTGCTCTGTCCATGTTGGAGTTGATAGACTGGTCTGATGGGGTATATGAACCTCCGTAGACATGTAAACTTACTACAGTGAAAATTCATTGATGAAACCATGTAAGTTCTACAGTGATCTTGTCCTGCTCAGTCTATAGTGAGGTGTGTGAAACAAGTCATAGAGGTAGCAGGCAGGCACATAGGGACTGCATCACTTAAACCTTTCTGCACCCTGGGGAAGATTTCTGCTAGATTATTGATTGTGGGGCCAGGGAGAAAGCAAAGCAGTGACACCCCACTGGCATCTCTTGCTTTTAGAAGAGATTTAGGGAACAGGTGATAACAGACGCAGGTTTGTACTTGGCCTAAAAACATGCCAAAGCTCCATTGCATCTTTCAGTGCAAGTCTTGCTTGCACAGATAGGGATGCTTCAGTGCCGACTGAGGCGATTCATCACTAACCGAGAGGATGCTCTTCCACATCAGCAATTGTTCAATTTCCAAGCTCGTTCAAGCATCTATCCACATATCATCTCTTCATGTCTGAAGAGGAGCAAATCCCAGTTGAAAAGCAGTATTTTTTTATATAATTTGATGGATAGACTTGGGCCAAGCAATTTATTTCAAGGAGGGCACCATGTTTCCAATGCTCTTTACATAACACATGGCCCACAAACACAAAAAAGTTAAGAAAAGGATGAAAGCAGCAAATGAATCACCCTGAGGCAGAACTTAGGATGCTCCATGACCATAGCATGCTTTGCTTGGGATTCTCTTCTGGCATCATTGCCCTGTGCTATTCCTTGCCAAGCAATCTGTCCTTATGGATCAAAGTGGCGCGAACATATTTATATATTGGCTTAGGATTCACAGCCCAATATCATCAAGTCGTGCTTGGATGAGGCATGGACAGAAAAGACATTGATTAACTTAATTTAGTCCTAAATTGTGTTTTCCTTCATCAATTATAAAAATATAATTGTTTTAAGCAGCAAAGTCAAAGAGACAAGCCTTCTGTATTTATTCTGTTCCTCAACTGCCCGATATGCAGCCTGACAGAATTACGAGAGTTGGGAGGAAATGCAGAGATCATCCCGTGCCGATGCAGGAAATCTACTGTTTCACCATACTCCAGCCTCTGCTAGAAAACCTCTAATGAAGAAGAGCTTACCACCTTCCAAGACAGCATCTTGTGTGGCAATGTCCCTCCCTCCCTGTGAGAATAAGACACAAGACACAAATGATAGATTTTAAGTGGGAGAATAAGGCCACAACTTTATTGGTTACGGATGTTGAGTGGTATTGGCTTAGGCATTGGAACCTAACCGACTATATCTGACACCACCCCGTGTGTTGGAGTCTGGGAGAAATTAGCCACCAGAAAGGAGCCCAGTGATGTACATCTACCGGAATTCCTCCTGTGACCACCGTTGGGGCGTGCCTTACGGTCCTGACCTCTCCAGGGGCAAAGAGGCCAAGTTCCCGCCTCCAGGCTGTTTTGAAGGAGACAAGCCCCGCCCCCAGCTGACCTCATTAGTCGGCCTGGGGTTGATGGAGGCGGGAACGGCCAATCGCGAAGGGGCTGAGCTTTCACCCCCATCGCGCGAGTTCGGTCAGGCCTGCCCACAACACCACTTCCGTCGCAGGCGTGGAAGTGGTTTTCTCTGTCCAGCAGCACATACCATCAGACAGTTCTTCCCAATGCTGCTGCTTTGAAAATGGAAGAGGTCCTCCAGGCCCCTCTTCCTGCTGTTTCATGTCTGTTTCCAAAGCGAACAAGACACTACAGCTGCAGTGATATTTCCAGAGACTTTTTCTGCCTTCGTCAATAGGGCTTGAACTAGTCTACAAGCCTCATGTTCCCTGCCCTAATTGCCAATGCAATAACATGTAAGTGTGTTAAGCCTAACAGTGGTTACCAGTCTGTCCCTGATGGGTACAGAAGGCCCACTAGAAAGCCCATTCAGAGCTAGCTTGAGGCACCAGGTGGGAATCTTGTTAGAATAAAGTTATAAACTCAATCAAAAAAGCAGCCAGTTCCTGCTAAACCCCTTAGAGCTTAGCCCTCTAAGTCCCTGAGCTCCCCTTCCTCTCTGGATGGGTCTAGGGTGCCTCCTAGGGTGTCTGCAGAATATCTCAGTAACTATCCCCTCAAAACTCAGCAGTACACAAGAGACTGTTTGCTTTTCCTGCTCAGATCCTGCATTGAAGATGCTCTCCCTTGAACATACCCACTATTCATCAGATGCCAAGATTGGATGCCTACTCTCCTAACTGTTCTGAACAGGGTAGGTGGGCAAAGAGCTTCTATCTGTGAGTATGTCAGTGGTTGATGCCTTTCCCCCACTGATGGGGTGGCTGATGGGGAAAGCATCCAGTTTTGTGGTCCCGTATTTTTTCCTCTTCTTTTAGTAGTGGCTGTCGTCATGCCATGGCCCCACTGCGGCCATTTTGTGATATGGCACAGCCATTTTGTGGCTTACGACTGTTGGACTTTCTCAAAATTTTGAATGTGCCCATTGAATGTGCGCAAAAGGTTTCAAATTCTTGGTTCTCTTTCTCTAGCCCTCTAAACTCTTAAGGGTTTTCCATAACTGTATAACGATCAGTCAAATTTCTAACTCATATAATTCTGCCTCAATTCCTAGTGAGGTTTTGAACAAATAGCATTAATCAACAAACTACGGTAATAGACAATATTATGCATAATCTCTGTCTACGTATAAAAGATCTCAAGATATATTTGTTTGAATTACTGTGTACTATCAACATAGGCTTCTTTATATAATTGTCACATTGTGGAAGGTGTTTGCATCACTCTTCACATTTCAGTGCTCCATTTTTTTAAAAAACAACAACCAGAATGCTAGGAGTCATGTTGCCATGACAATGCATTATGTTTGTAAAATGAAGTTGTGACACTTCCTTCGCTGCTTTTCATTTATGACGCAGACATTGTTCCTCCCTGTCACTGCACCTCCAGCATTTAACATTTGCTAGGTTTGGCAACTAAAACTGAGGGCATCATTTATGAAAGACCTGGGCCCCATCTGTAGTATACATCTAAAGCAGTATCACACCACTTTTAACAGTTTTGGCATCCCACAAAGAATCCTGGCGGCTGTGTTTTGTCAAAGGTGTTGAGAGTTGTTAGAAGACCCCCTATTCTTCTCACAGAACTTCAGTTCCCTGAGGAATTGATTGTTAAACCACTCTGGGAATGGTAGATCTGTGCTAGGGAAACAGGGACCTCCTAGCAACCCTCAGCACTCTTAATTCACAACAGTTCCGAGAACTCTTTGGGGGAAGCTACAGATGTTTAAAGGGACCCAGGTGGCACTGTGGGTTAAACCACAGAGTCTAGGGCTTGCTGATCAGAAGGTCGGCGGTTCGAATCCCTGCGATGGGGTGAGCTCCCATTGCTCGGTCCCAGCTCCTGCCCACCTAGCAGTTCGAAAGCACATCGAAAGCGGGAAGGTAAACAGCATTTCCATGTGCTGCTCTGGTTCGCCAGAAGCAGCTTTGTCATGCTGGCCACATCACCCGGAAGTTGTCTGCGGACAAACGCCAGCTCCCTCGGCTTATAGAGCGAGATGAGCGCCGCAACCCCAGAGTTGGACACGACTGGACCTGATGGTCAGGGGCCCCTTTACCTTTTTAATATGGTTTTAAATGTATGCTGAAGTTGGGGCTCAAATGGGTTTTCTTATTAATAAAAATGATACAGTGGGGTGTCTTTGTACAACAAGGGTAGAGAAACTCAAGCCTGGTGACTACATATGACCCTCCAAACCTTTCTACCTGGCCCTCAGAATTCTCTCTGGGCAACAGTCCCTCCTCCCAGGCTGCTTCTTCTTATCACCTCTGCTCCATGCCCTCCTCAAATGCATTTGCCTGACTGGAATGTGTGTTATTGAACTAGGATAATGCATTTTGCCTACCAAGATGGAGGAATGAAAGGAGTGTGGGTGGGTTGGTGTTAGAAACCTCTGACTGGCTGGAATGCAGCCTAAGGAAAGAGTCGCATCCAATTCTCTGCCCATTTTTGCTTCTGGCTTCGCATGAAGAAGAAGAAGAAGAAGAAGAAGAAGAAGAAGAAGAAGAAGAAGAAGAAGAAGAAGAAGAAGAAGAAGAAGAAGAAGAGTTTGGATTTGATATCCCGCTTTATCACTACCCGAAGGAGTCTCAAAGCGGCTAACATTCTCCTTTCCCTTCCTCCCCCACAACAAACATTCTGTGAGGTGAGTGAGGCTGAGAGACTTCAGAGAAGTGTGACTAGCCCAAGGTCACCCAGCAGCTGCATGTGGAGGAGCGGAGACTCGAACCCGGTTCCCTAGATTACAAGTCTATCACTCTTAACCACTACAGCACACTGGCTCCCGTCTTAAGGTTATCTGGCGTCGTGGTGCACAGATCCCTCTGGCGCCCCCAACCCCCACGTTTCCCTCCGGAAATAAATTTGTTAGCCAGGTGATGCGAGATGGTATTTATCAGTATGGAATCCTCTTTTTTTAAAAAATGGAGACTGCAGTAGCAGCTGTCATGCCTGTAAATGATAAATGTAAGTTGAAAAAACCAAATTGTTAGGGTGTCGCCACTGTTAGGTGTGGGCATTACAACTTCCCACAAGGATGGTGATGATCTGCACCTTGTTAATGCATAGCAATGTGGGTTCACCATCATGGTGAGCACGATTTGTGGTGGGGGCTTAACAAACCACTCCTGAGTTCCATAGTGTGGGCATGCGTTGTCATTGTGGAATAGGTCCTTGGCTGTTGCTGGGCAAATTTGGATGTTGCAATTTGATGGGTCAGCCCCCTTGGTACAAAAGCCAAAGAGAGAGGTTTCTCTTTCTCTTTGGCTGCGTTTTCGGATCCCCACCCTCCCTCCGCTGTTTTTAGGCCTCTGTGTTGACATTGCTGTGCCTCTCATGGGGTCGCCTGTATTCAGGGGCCTGGTAGGAATTTTTCCATTTGGCTGATTGGCTGGTGCCATCTGGTTTTTGCCTACTGCATAGCAAATAGTCACAACTTGTAAGGTTGGCAGTTAGGCATTGGTTATTGGTTGTATATGGGGTCTGTTGACTGCGTTGGCCCCTTGTGTTAGGGGAGATTCCGGTCAGGAATACAGGGGCTCTATGCAGTGTCCATAACCCCGGTAGGGGACCAGCAACACGCATGAGCCCCTGGAAGCATGAGGGGAGAGCCTATTGGACCTGACTCCCTGTCTCTCCCTGTAGGGTTTCCCCTTGTTGACAAGGCGAGTTCATTTCTGTCCTTAGGTGACAGTTGGAGAACCAATGCCTACGCAACCACTCAGTTCTTTGATATTTGTATTTCAATAAAAGTTGTGGCCAAATTCATGCCAAAAACCATTAAACAAAAATTCTGTCTATGGTGTGAGTTATTTGAGGGGTGGTGTTGGGGTACCTCCACACGCAAAATGTCACATGAAGAAGGTCTTGTTATGGAGGCATTTATTTGTGGGTGTCTATCAAGGGATATTCACATGTTAGATTAGCCACAGGCCATTTGCCAGGAAACATTTTATCCCCCATTTCCAATCAACATTATCATGAATTTGACACTTGCCCATGAAACGTTTGCCACATATTTTTTTTGGGGGGGGTGATTCATACTTCTAGAGAAAACATTTATCTAAGCTACAGATAAATTCTTGAACTTGAAGTCTGTTATATTAGTCACATCTGCTTAGCACCAAAGGACACTGCTAGTGTCCTGCTGCAGGCAGCAGCTGCTGCTGTTGCCACCGGTGGGGCTGCATGCATGGTTTCCCACAAACCAGTGTGGCCTTTGGACTAAAAAATATCCCCACTCCTGCTATACAGGAAAACTGGCACAACTGAAGGAGGGATATTCAGCCTGAAGCATCACCTTAATGGCAACAGCAGTCCGCAGAAGGATCATAGCAGAAGAATATGAATCAGGGATGCTATTGTCATGTTCAAGTCAAAAGTCTATGCAAGTCAAAATAGCCTGTCGAAGAGCCCAATTTAGGCAATGGGCTGTGATTTCAGACCCTCCAAGTGTCTCTATTTTCAAGGGACAGCCCCAAATTTACACAAGTCATCCTGGTTTCTGATTTGATCCTGAAATGTTCCGCTTTTTCCTATTTTCACGGAAGAAATTTGGGAGGGTATGGAGCCATCTGAAGGCAGCCCTGTATAGGGATTTTTTTTTAGATGCTTAATGTTTTATTATTTTTTATATATGTTGGAAGCCACCCAGAGTGACTGGAGCAGCCCAGTCAGATGGGCCAGGTATAAATAGTAAAGTTGTTGTTGTGGAATAGGACATCCCTATTTTAATTGGAGAAATGTTGGAGGGTATGTGACTTAGGCTACACACTGATTGCATATTTTATGTCTATTAAAAATGCCTTCTCACAGACTAGCTCCATTTGGAAAACCAAAGCTCAATACAGATTGATTCTGCACTACCCCATGCTGCCCCAGGTGTGTCCATTGGAATATGGATGTAGTTAGTCCTGGCAATTGAAAGTGCATCCCCACATGCCCTATAATGTTCTTCAGTCACCTGGTAATCTGCACAAGCTTCTGTTTTGTTGCTTTGTTTTGCTTTATTGTATTGCATTTATGAGCCACTTCCGACAAACTACCTCAGAACAATTTCACCATGCAATTAACAAATTATAAAACAATTTGCATATATAAAAATAGTTTATGTACCAGCAGTTTACATAGCAACAAGGAGCCTTTCCACGTGTAGGATGAAGGCACTAGCCTTTTGATTGGGCAAGATTGGAAAATGAAGCCACCATTATCCTCTTCAAATCAGAGGCTTTTGGCATCATATGGGGTCAGACATTGCACCAGGTTATTACGCACTTCAGATCTAGAGTCCTTCACAGGTAGGTTTTCATATCTCTATCTAGCTCTATAAACTGGAACTCCTCTCCTGGTTTCCCAAACACTCCATATCCCTTTTCCAGATATCTTGCCTTTTATTTCACAAGAGGAACCCACCCCCCCACCCAGGCACACTTTCCTACAGAGTAAAGAGCTGCTGGTATTTTATTTACTCAAACAGGTGGGGAAACAACTCAGGTTTCTGTGTGCCTGTGTACATATGCGAGTGTGTTTAAAGTGCATGCAAGTTAACTGAGCTAATGAGCCTTGGCAAAGTTAATTTAAATCAATAGTGAGTTTAGTAACAGGTAAACAAATTAAGGCAGCAAAGAAAAATAGCAACAGCAGCAGCAAAAATTTTTACTCGAGACACTTGAAAGGATGCATAAACATGCCCCAAATCTGGTGAAATTGCCAAAGGAAGATGTGCAAGTGACTTGTGATATGTTTCAAGGGAACAACTCTCAAAGCTTGTTGCAGCAGATCATTCCTTTTGAGAGATCTGAAGTGAAAGTGATTAGTGTACATCTGATGTTCCTCCCCAGCTTTAAATATCATGTTTTTATAACTCTATCTCTCATGCACACACATGAATACCTGTACGCACACTTCTTGCCTTAGCAAATGCATTTCCCTGATCTAATGGTTTTGTCGAGTAGCCAGTGGGAACATAAGGGAGACCACTGAAGAGGTAATCTGCATCACAGTGATGTGGTGAACTTTACCCCACATGCTAAATGTCTGAAAAATAAATGATTGTATATTTTATGTTCATACTAGTCTCTTTGACATATTTTCTCCCAAGTAAATCCTATTGATTTTTTAAATGGAATCTTAAAACATTTCAGAATCATCAGATAGGAGAATTCAAATACTGGTAGGTCAACAACAACAACAACAGCAACAACAACAACAACAATTTATTATTTATACCCCGCCCATCTGGCTGGGTTTCCCCAGGCACTCTGGCCTACTTCCAACAAAAAATTAAAATACAATAATCTGTTAAACATTAAAAGCTTCCATAAATAGGGCTGCCTTCAGATGTCTCCTAAAAATCTGGTAGTTGTTTTTCTCTTTGACATCTGGTGGGAGGGCATTCCACAGGTGCCACTACCAAGAAGGCCCTCTGCCTGGTTCCCTGTAACTTAGCTTCTCGCAGCGAGGGAACCACCAGAAGGCCCTTGGCACTGGACCTCAGTGTCCGGGCAGAACGATGGGGGTGGAGATGCTCCTTCAGGTATACTGGACCGAGGCCGTTTAGGGCTTTAAAGGTCAAGTGAGCATGTTTATTGAAACCTTATTTAAATTTCCAATTTATGTCTGTTATATTTTCCACAAGATTTACACCAACAGGAGGAAAGATTGCTATTTCTTAGGCAAACGCTTGCCCCTTTCACTCCTCTCTGGTGTTGCCTATGTGAGCAGATGGCAGCTGACTACCAGGCCAAGAGCCAATGGCCATACCATGGGAGCCAGTATGGAGGAAGCTAGGACCTGGGGTGTAGTTCACTAGGGTAGAGCTTTGGAACTGGGTAAGGAGCTGAGCCCTCTGGAGGGACATGGTGAAGCTATCCTTACTTCCACCCGCTACTGAAGTTGTTTTCTCTTCCATGGTTTCATAGACTTTGGGCAATGTTCTAGACTCATTTCTGAATGCAAGCACAGCTAGAGGCCTGCAGCCAGCTGGCTCGTTATTTAGATCTTATATCTGAAATTCATCAAACCATCTCATTTTACTGCCTCTTGATTATCAGGATTGTTGCATTCCATGACATCCCAATATCTCAGGAATTGAATGGAAGGAGAATTTTAATATGAATCTACATTATCTTTACTTCTCAAACCAAATGTGGACTGGCACATAGCTATCCTTCTGTGGCCAAACAATATGTATGTAAATGCACATATTAAGGGGGGAATGTGGATAAAATGCATATTTTAGTGAAAAAAGCATACAGGAATTCATGTTATTAGGGGAAATTGCTTGGGAAAATGTGTATATTACATAAAACTGTGTATAAAATGCGTTTAATAGGAGAAATTTGCACTAAAATGCTGATTAATTAAATTAACTAGATCTGGGAAATTGCTGTGGAAATGTGGAGCACTGAATTTAAAATTGGAAAAATGATAAACCTAAAGAAATGAAATTGACAGATGTATTGATCCCTACTTAGGGACAGCCACCTTGATATCAGGAGCTAGAGTCAGGCATAGGTCAGCAATAAAACAATAAGGCACCCAGTGTCAGTGAAATTAGCTCTTTATTCAAATAAACCTGAACAACACACACCTAGTGATCATAGCAACTCTTCCCAGTAGGTCCCAAAGGATCCTCTCCTGGTTCCTTTCCCAGCAGTCTAAGGCTCTGTCGTCTTGTCTCTCATTGCTCCACCATCTTCATTTCTCTCTGTGTTCTGGAAGACTGGGGGATGGAGCTTCCTGCTCACTAAACCCTGTTGCCTTTTCAGCTTCCGACACCTTCTCCTCCAGGTCTGCTCCCTCTTCTCCCTCTGACCATGCATCATTGTCCCACCCCCAATCTCCTGGCTCTATCCCTTCTTCCCCTGTGGGTTAGATCCCCAGCTTGGGCCTCCCACCACTCCTCTGCATCCAGCCAATTCATGACACTTGGTTCCTTCCAGACAGAAATGCCAACCTGTGAGGCAGATGGGGGGGGGAGGGTCAATGCCATATCAGGACAGTAGGATGAGCCAGGGGGCAGAACAGAACATGTTTTTGCTGCATGGGTTCAATGGCTGACGGTTCCTCCTCCTCCTGCCACTGCCCCCCTGCCAGGGGCTGCTTCCACAGCAAGAGGAGAAGGAACTCACCACTGAAGCTGCACCATGCTCAGCTCCGCATGTGCCCCTGCTTCCACACATTCATGGACTATGACTCCCTGTCCAGTGGCCATGCCGGCTGGGTCTGATGGGAATTGGAGTCCACAACATCTGGAGGGCACCTTATTGGCTACCCCTGCAGCAGCTCAATAAGTCAGTCTGAGAGGCCTCATTGCCACATGTGTGATACAATATAGATGGCAGCCATAGTGAAAAATATACATTGATTTACTGCTTCTGAGCTTGCTTTCCCCCCAGATGGCCAGGGTGTTTCATGGGAAATAAATCATTGTTCCTCAGCATATAGCACTAAAGGAGGATGTGGAGAGTGAATAGGGATTTTGCTGAATTCGGATTAAACCAAAAATGAGAGCATAAATTGGTGATGTTTGCTTATTCATCCCACTATTCGGAATGGAATTTAATCCAGTGAATACATTCAGTATTAATTGCTGTTATTTTCAGTCTGCATATGATACGCCATCCACCATTGCCTTGTGTTTCCTTTCCATGGAGTAGAATAACATAATGACAGTGTAATGAAACTTCACCACAATGGATAATGTAGTTTTGGGTGGAAGATGATCCGTAGTGGAACAGAAACAGTGTTGCATGTGATGAAGGCATGGTGGAGAAGAAAACAATGCCTTCTTACATTTCTCAGGATGAACTCATATATTTCCAGCCTTCAATGTATGATGTAGCATCAACTTGTCAATAAGCTCTGACTTGCTTTCTCTTCAGTTCCAATTGCTGGATATTCTGCAGTGGTCATTCCTTTCCAAGTGCCTCTTTGGTGACAAGCGTTTGAATTAAGGCACTTATGCCAAGATTCAGTCTGTTTAAGAAGTCAGTCAGCTAAAGGTGAATCTTAACTGCCTCTCCATTATCTCCCTTTGCAAATATTTCTTCTGCAGCAGGATGTCTGTCTCATTACATTTCTCCAAAACAGAGATGGATGTAAGTGTGGGGATACTTTGGGCCCCTTAGAACTCTCCTATCTATGGATGACTTTGGAACATTTTATCTGTTCCACTTCAGAGGTTCCTTTTGACACTTCAAAATTGAATGCAAATTCCTTAGAACATTTAGTTGTAATAGCTTTGAAGAATTAGGCAGTTAAATTTTGGGCTTTTTGCAGCAAAGTCACTGGAGGCTATTCCATTAGGAGAATGGGGCACTTCCCTACCTACCTATCACCGTCTGCCATCAGCCAGCCCCAATCTTCCTGCTGTCTTATTTGCAGCTTGTCATTGGTCTCCCTGCCTCCCACCCTACCAGTCTCTATGGACACTCACTGAGTAAAGTTCTACTGACTCTGAAAAGTGAAGTGTGTGTGCTTGTATGCACTTTCTTCTTCTCTTTCAGTGTGGAGAGGGGCATCCACTACAGCACTCTTTCAAAACTCCAAGTGTGCCCATAGGTCTAAAGATGTTGATTACCCTTGACTCAGAAGGTCTTGGGGAGTGAAGGAACAAATAGGCAAAGTGGAAGAGGAGGCTGACAGTGGGGTGACAGGATGGAAGGATCAGGAAGAGAACTTCTACACTTCTTGTTACATGATGGTGGCTGCTTGGGGTTGGATGTTGGGGTATGAAGATCCAAATAGGATGTTCCAAGGTTCCAAAATTATAATATGCAAAGGCAGTACCATATGTCAATCCCATTGCATTTCATAAAATTTAAGCGAGATTCATGCAAAATCAGGAGGTAACATTATAAATCCTTTTTTTCTTATATGACTGGCAAATTGCTGTGACCAGGTTAATAGATCTAAGGTTGGAGGGATTGCCGTTCTTCAGTTTAGCTTATTAGTACTACAGCACCCACCAGCAATCTTGAAAATTGCCCATACTGACTGTAGCTGATGGGAATTAAAGTCCAACGACATCAGGGGAGTGTTTACAGTCTCCCTCTATCCAGCGGTGGAGGAAGCTGCTCAGGCGCCTGGGGTGGTGTGCCCAGGAGCAGGGCGAGCCGCCCATAGGGGCGGGGTGCATGGCAGGGCCTCCGGAGTCTGCTTGCCTCCTCCCACTCACCCACTCTACAACTGGGGGGAGGCAACGGGTGGACCATTTGGGCAGCACGGAGCCTGTGTGTGCCCAAGCCACTGCATCTTTCCCAGAAGAGATGCGTGGTTCAGGTGCACTGCAGGCCCTGTGGTGAGTGTCATCTGACATTTTGTCACCCCCTCAGTGGTGACACCCAAGGCGGACTGCACTCCCTTCCTCCACCCCGCCTCTATCCTAGCAGTATGTAAATAAACTTGTGGGAGTTTTTAATAAGCCACTCTTTCACTCCCCTTATGGATTCAGGAATATTCATATAGTCAGTTGTTTCCTCATCAATTTATGACATATTTGCAAATAACAATGAAAAACAATCATTGGTTAGATGATGTGACAAGATATTTCTTCCTCCCATCCCAACTTTTTATAAGCTTAATCATTTTGTTTTGTGCAGCAGAGTTCTTCATATTGAACTTAGCTATTAAGTAAAGGCAAAATGTAAACAAAACTTTTAGGTTTTAGTCAGATTCTTCATTAATGGAACTCAAGTGGACATGTGGACATCCCTTAATTGCATCACTCTAATTCAGTTATTCCTTCTTGTAATGCTTTTGAAGATCCTTTAATAATTGCTTTGCCTTTTTGTCTTCACTTGTGCTGATAATAAGAACAATGAGTCACTTCATGAATGAAGTGGCCAATTTTAAATAAAAAACACAATACTTAAATGCACAATAAAATAAAAGTCCTAGGAGAAGAAAGTAAGTTTGCACTCTTTTCTAGTCATATTGATCAGCATGTTTTATGAAGCTGGATAATGTGCTTATTATCTCATCCTATAGAGCAGGGATAGGGAACTTGTGGTCCTCCATATATTGTTGGACTGCCATAATCCCTGACCATGAGCCATGTTGGCTGCAGCTGTTGGACATTCCAGCATCATCTGGAGAGGCAGAGGTACCCCATTCCAGCTAGAGAGCATCTGGATTTGCTACTACTATCATTATAACATTTTAAATTCATTGTACAATAGGAAATGTAAATCCAAAAATAAATTAGTTGATATTGTTTATGCTGGCATGTTAAACCAGAGTCTGTTATGAAAAGAAAAAAATTATTCAGATTTTAGACAGGTATTAACAAATTACTGTATATAACCAGCAGGCAGTTCCTCAAAAGTGTCAAATGCAGGAAACGGCAACCAGATTTCTCAGAAGCTGCAACAGCTGATCTCTCACATACCCCACCCCCAATAATATGGTGTAGCTCTGAAAAGCTCCAACAGGAACAGAGACACAGGGAAGAGGGAAGGTTAAGTCTCTTCTCATTAGCCTTTAAAGGCTCTTGTGTAGCAATGCCCTCCGATCAGTGTAATAATGACACGTGACACAGAATTTAAAGGTTAATTGGGTGGTTCAGGCCACAACTTTATTAAATATGCATGTTGAGCGGAATTGGCTTAGGCGTTGGAACCTATCAGACTAAATCCGACTCCAACCCGTGTGTTGAAGTCCGTGAGAAGTTAACCACCAGTAAGGAACCCGGCGATGCCGATCAACCGGAACTCCTTCTGTGGCCACCGTACGGGGCGTGCCTTACGGCCCTGGCGACTCCAGGCTCTGGACCAAGCCTCGCCCCCGGAATCCTTTAACGGAATTACTTCTCCAAATTTGGGCAGGTGATGACGCAATCTGCCCCTCCTCCATCTTATTGTTATGCAAATTTCCAACGCCTAACCGCCTAAACTAAGTTGTGACGACATGCTACGAGGTAGGCGAAAAACCCATCATGGCTAGCCCAGTATGGGAAAAGTCCTACCCGGTCCACTGACTAACCAGGCAACCGACTAGGTCCGTAGCAGCGCCCCCTATTCTCTTTTTAAGGGGCGGGTGGGCGGGTGCTTCTGCTCGCGCTGGCGAAATAAGAGGGAGAGAGCGAGCTCCGGCCGCGCAGTGGGGTTTAAACCCCGCGGCCCCGCCCCCTCGTCCCTATTGGACAAGGGCGCGGGTGACGCAGGCAGGTACTTCCATTGCGTGGGGGCTGACACTGCAGCCCCCACGCAATGGACTCGTCGGGCTGCCCACAACTCCACCTCCGGCAAAGGCACGGAAGTGGTTTTGTGTAGCAATGCCCTCCGATCAGTGTAATAATGACACGTGACACAGAATTTAAAGGTTAATTGGGTGGTTCAGGCCACAACTTTATTAAATATGCATGTTGAGCGGAATTGGCTTAGGCGTTGGAACCTATCAGACTAAATCCGACTCCAACCCGTGTGTTGAAGTCCGTGAGAAGTTAACCACCAGTAAGGAACCCGGCGATGCCGATCAACCGGAACTCCTTCTGTGGCCACCGTACGGGGCGTGCCTTACGGCCCTGGCGACTCCAGGCTCTGGACCAAGCCTCGCCCCCGGAATCCTTTAACGGAATTACTTCTCCAAATTTGGGCAGGTGATGACGCAATCTGCCCCTCCTCCATCTTATTGTTATGCAAATTTCCAACGCCTAACCGCCACTCGAGCCCCCCCAGGCTCGCCGCCAATCCGCTCACATGTTATGACCACCTAGATATTGATTTCAGCACAACCCTAGTTAACAGTTTAGCACTCGATTGATTCGTTATAGGGGATGAATCCAGTTATTATCGGGGAAGTGTGACCCTACTCTCTTATTCGCCTAATTAAGATCTACAATATCCAGGACATCTCGAATGGCAGCAATAACGTTCAGTAGCCAGGCGTCATTCCCGATCGGAGAAAGGTGAACGCCATCATCGCGATAAAGGGCTGCTTCACTTCGTTTTAAGGTGGGATGCTGTATAACCCGGCCATTCAAGGATAACACTCTGCGGGCCACGACTGAGTTCAAAAGCCTCCTGGATTTGTTCAAGGCTTTGGGGCACCGGCCATCACGCCAACAGCGCCTTTCCAGCAAAGAGGACCACAGTAACGTCATCCGCGGGAAGCTCTCCCTCATAACGTCAAAATCTTTGAATATATGTTTCCTCAAATCGACCGCGTTGCGATAAGCCAGGTCGTTTTCACCGAGTTGCACAATCAGGACATCTGGGGGACCAAGTGAAGCAGCCCGAGCCTGGATGATCGGCAGCAACTCGATCCAGCGCATACCCCTTCTGGATATCCAGGAAACCTCCACATTTTCTGGGAGGCCGAGCCCGCATCCCAGACCAACTTCGATTGCTCTTCTCTGGGCCCAGTGCACTATGCTGTGCCCCGCTATCCAAACCCGGATGAAATGGTAACCTGAAACATAAAGATGAAAAGTCGGATCAGCACTGCCAGCAGAGTCACCAGAGTCAACCTACGTACGAATGTACCTTTTGTAAGCATTCGACTTCCATCTCCCTATCTCCTGGATCCTTTCCGATGACAAGCCTAGGTGCATAGCGGAAGTGGCAGCGCCAATTCTAAAGGAGTGGGCAGAAAATTCGGTGGGGTTGTACCCGCAAGCCGCAATGGCTTTGCGAAGTACCCTGGTAAACTGTTGACGAGTGAGCCGAGCACCCTCATGGTGAATGAGTAACGGGCCAGGACCCGGCGGACGGAGATAAAGATACCGTCTAGTGTCCTTCACTGGACAAGGACCAGAGGCGGCTGTTGCCGGGAGGCGAATGCTAGCGCCTCTCCCCCTCTGGTCCGTCTTTGAGTGGCGGACGTGCACAATAACTTGGGTTTCGGACAGTGATAGATCCTGCAATAATAGACCCCGGGTGACACCATCGGGGTGGTCCTCACACACCACTTCCCCGACCCTAAGGGCCCCGAAGTAAGCTATCGAAAAGGCTGCGGAAAACAGTCGTGCTTCAAACTTGGACCAACAAAGAGTTCTCAATTGCCTGTGGATTTGGGTAAGCATCTCAAATGTGATGGGCCGCCTGGAATCGGCAACGGGGGGCTGCAGCCTACGCCAGCCTTCCATTGCTCTACGCAAATGGAAGTTGTCGCACGGGTCGGTGAGATAAAGAGATTTCGAGAAAAAGGTGATAGCTGCAGTGTGGGTGCCAAGAGTCTTGGCGGCGCGACCCAGCCCTCTGAGGTATACCACGTATTGCATAACCTCCTCGGGGGTTGGTGGACTCTCGAGGCGCACACCAGCGCCCTTCTGCCGGAAGGCGAGGAAGTCCGCCCAAGCCCGTTTATAGGAGCTGAGGGTGGCGGGGGCCACGGAAGCAAATACTCCCTTTAGGATCTCCCGTTTCCAAGGTTCCATAGGTGTTCCGGGAACCTCTCTGGACACTGCTGCGCATCTGGTGCTAATGAGCGGAAGCGGTCCATCTGGAAACGAGACAAAGCATCTGCGATATTATTATTCTGCCCCGGCACGAATTTGGCTGAGAAGTGCATATTTAACTCGAGACTGCGCAGCACAAAATGACGTAGGAGGGCTGACACCCTCTCCGACCGCGACGATTGCCTGGTAAGCACACTGACTACCGCTTGATTGTCCGTGTTGAAGCAGACTCTTCGGTTCCTGAAGTCGTCCGACCAAAGATGCACTGCTACCACTATGGGAAAGAATTCTAGAAATGTTAAATCCCGAGTAATGTCTGTGTTTTTCCAACTGGGCGGCCAAGGTTCCGCACACCATCTCCCTCTGAAATATACCCCGAAACCCAATGCGCCCGCTGCGTCAGAATGAATCTGAAAGTCCGAATATAGAGTAATGTTATCCTGCCATAAAGATACACCATTGTAGTGCTCTAAAAAGGATAGCCAGTTCACCAGGTCCGCTTTCACTCCTTTAGGTAAGCGAGCCCTATGAAACGGTCGGGTTAGTCCTACAGTGAGCCTGGCAACCCTCAGGCAAAAGGGGCGTCCAGGTGAGATTACTCTACAAGCGAAATTAAGGTGCCCTAGTAGCGATTGAATTTGCCTCAAGGTGACTTTTTTGCGGGGGATAAGCTGTCTAATCAATTCCCTAAGGGCTGTGAGTTTTTCAGCCGGCAAACGCGAGGTTTGGGCTACCGTATCCAATTCAATGCCTAAATACGTCAAACGAGACACAGGTCCTTCAGTTTTTTCAGCTGCTAGCGGCACCCCCAGTTCACTTGTAAGGGCAGCAAAGGCCTCCATGAGGTCTGCGCAATCAGTACTGTGTGCTCCCCCCACGAAAAGGAAGTCATCCAGGTAGTGTGTGACACCCGATAGACCAGTCCTAGCACGAAGGGCCCAGTCCAGGAATGTGCTAAATGTTTCAAAGGCCGAACAAGCGACGGAACATCCCATGGGCATAGCTTTGTCGATGAAATAAGCGCCCTCGAACCTAAAACCCAACCATTTGTAGTCGTGGGGGTGTACAGGAAGGAGGCGGAAGGCCGATTCGATATCGCACTTCGCCATCATGGCCCCTTTGCCGAACTGGCGAACCAGCTTCACAGCGTGGTCAAAGGAGGCGTATTTTACCGTACAAAGCTCTTGCGGGATACCGTCATTAACTGAGCTACCCCTAGGGTGAGAGAGATTATGAATCAACCTGAATTCTCCCGGGGCCTTTTTAGGAACTATGCCCAGCGGGGAAATGTGAAGGTTAGCTATAGGTGGAGTTAAAAATGGGCCCGCGACCCGGCCCGCCGATAGTTCTTTATTTATTTTCTTGATGGCTATGTCGGGTCGCTCCCTAACTGACTTTTGATTTGGTGGGTCAGTTGTGGAAGGCGGGATCTGGACAGGGATGCGAAACCCTAAAGAGAAACCCTCCTCAAGGTACACTGCCGCAGATCTGTTAGGGTATAGGGCTAGCAATTTTTTTAAGGGATTTAATTTAACTGGGGAGTAGGCCTTGACTAAAGAACAGTTAGAATCTATTCTGACCTGAGGTTGCCCCGTGGGAGGCACCGGGGGGGTATCTGGGGCCCTGGTGAGAATTGCCCCTGGCCCCCCGAAAGGACTGTTTCCCCTTGAAGCAGGATACCCCCGGATGCTGACCCAAGCACTTCTCACACTCGTGAGTATATTTGCAGTTGGGCCTCTGGCATAGTCCTTTATTGAACTCCCAACAGACCCTACGCCGCGGGTCTTTTTTGGGCTCAAACCTGCCTGCTTTCGGGGGGTCAGTTTGTTTCTTCTCCACATACGGCACTACATGGTTACTCCAGTAGTGTTGGTGTCGTTGGTCCCAACGCGTTTTTGGGTTTTTTGAAGCATTCCTGCGGAAGTCTTCGTCGTAGTTCAAAGCTGCCGTCTCCCCTGCCATCTTGTGAGCCAACCTAACGTCGGCCATGTATGCAAACAGGTGCACCGCTCGCTTTGGGTAAGCCGCCGAGATCACGGCCGCCCAAATGTGTATGCCCTCTAGCCAATTCTCGAAAGTGCGGTCGGCACGAGGCGTCCTATATCGCCGACCCCTGTAATCCCGGCGCTTCTCCCCTTTCCCCATCATCTGAGTCAGAGGAAGAATGGTGAACACATCGATATAGTCCCCATTTAAAATTTTTTCCCTCTTTTTGTCTGACAGATGAGAACCCAAAAGGATATCTGTGTCCGAGTTCGTGGCGTACTTTTCGTCGGGAATTAACGCACCGTCGCGCCACTCCAGTGTACCCCTAAATGACTTGCGATGGGAGCTGGCCCTCCTTTTATGCACCCAGAGGGGGAAACCCATCTGGTCTTCCCCCACACCCCAATAATCCTCCATAGGGATTTCGCATTCCGAATCCGAGGACGTACCTGTGTCGTCATCCGAATCGTCTCTTCTGCTCCTCTTACGTTTCTCCGACTTTTTCTTCGCCTTTCCTCCATGGCGTCGGTCATCTCCGTCCCGCGACTCCGCGACTCCGCCAGACGCGCGCCCCGCCGCCTCGTCATCCGTGGTCGAATCGCGCGCTTGCACCCCCTGCTGTGCCGCAGCCGCCGCGGGCTGGGTCCCCTGCTGACCTGAAACAGACTGGGCCGCCCCGCTAAGAGAGCCAGGCCCCTGAGACCCTGAAGCCACTGATTGCTGGCTGGGAGTGTTGGAGCGCGCTCTCTGCGACCGGGTGCGCGGTCCCTGAGCCCCGTCACTAACCCCACCGGAGGTGGAGGTAGAGAAAAAGGCAGCAGAGGTGGACGGCCCATCCTGGTCATCAAACTGGGTATCTGCTACACAATCCTGAGAATTAGGAGGGGACTCATCCTGTAGGCTTTCGGCCAGTGGGACCAGCGTGCTGCAGAGGGGGCCCAGCTGGCCGCAGATAGATTGCAGTGCGTTAACCGCCTGGGCGAAAGCCTTAGAATTGACCTTAGCTGCCAGGTTTTTAGCTTGGCCCTGCTTGCCTTTTGAAGCCATGGTCGCAAGGACTTTTAACAAACGCTATGAAATAATTTCCTCCCTTACAATACTTTATATATATATATCTATAAAATGTTTATTTATTTATATATAATTTTTTTATTTAATTATTTATTTATTTATTTATTAATTTTTTTTATTTATTATTTATTTATTTATTTATTTTGTTTTACTTTATTTTTTTATTATTATTAATTTTTATTTATTTATTTATTTAATTTATTTATTTATTTATTTAATTTTTATTAATTTATTTATTATTTACAATTATTGACTATATTTATCTACATACGAGCCTGGATTCTCTTATTATCCGGCTTATTACTTATTCATCTATTTACTGGCTATATATATGAATTTTATTATTATCATAAAACAATTATTAGTGCAACTTCTTAATTATTTGCTAGCTAATTCAAATGAATTCCAAAGAGGCCCTGATAAAATATACAATAATCAAACAGCTAACTCTGTATACTGGAATCAATTCCCGATATTATTAGCGTTAAATATCCACAAATCAAAAGGCGGGAACCAATGCCCACCAATGGTAATCAAAACCCCAAATTAATTCCGGATGGCAGCAATTATAGCAATTTCCACAATACCAATGTATTTTCCTATATAATTAATCGCCTAGCCAAATACCAAAGAGAAGACCGCCCAATAATTAAAAGTCGCTGCGCAAAGGAAACCAGGTCTACCTATAATTAATAACTGCAATGGGAAATGTCACTAATTAATCATATGCAATGAATTAATTCAAAACACCAGGATAAGTCAGATTAAGATAAGTTAAAACCAGGGCGCCCCTGAAAACCAATACAAGGGAGTAACAGTGATCTGCTACTACCGGCAAGAACAAAGGCCACACACAAGATGGCGCTGGCCACACAGGACAAAAACAGCTAGCCCTGCCCTTCCCAAAATGGCGGTGGTTGCACAGAGCCCAGCAATCACTGTACCATGAAGAAGAGACCCTCCCAAAATGGCGACCGTCGGCAGAACCACGTGGCCACCCTCAAAATGGCCGCCGCACTGTACCGCAAGGAGGCCCTCCTGGCCACACTCAAAATGGCTTCCTTATAAGCAAGCCAAAACCGGGCTTTGAGGGAGAGAGCCCAACCGCTACGGCCACCAACCCACGTGGTCGCGATCCCTTCCTGGAGAGTATACCAACAGGGGGGAGAAAAGCCCAGAATCAAGGGGGGGAGAATGGAACGCACTCACCGAGTCCGCGACCGCTGCAAGAGAGAGCTCCGACAGGCAAGGGGAGAGGAGGCAGCCGCCTCAACTCTGCTACCCAAACCGCGGCAAGAAAAACTGCAGGAAACGGTCGCCCGGCTTTGCGAAGGTCCTCCTCGCAGGAGAGCAGGGAGAGGAGGCAGCCGCCTCAACTCTGCACCCGGAGAAGCGGGATCCTCCGCTCCAATCGGCACCAGCCGCTTCGGTGTGGTAACAGCTGCAGTAGGAGAGCTGCTGGACCAGAACCAGGAAGCCAGGCGGTGGGACCCGAACGAAGAACCGGCTTGTGGCCGGTACCCGAAGAGCTGGTTAGCAGCTGTACGGAGAGAGGCTGAAACAGCGCAGCTCCGACGAAGGCCCCCAGGCGACGAAGCGACTCGCGCCCGGCACCGGAACAGCTGATAGGCGGCTGAAACAAGGGTGGCGAAGCACCGCGGCTCAGATGCAGCCTCTTCGCAGACGCAGACGAGACCTGAATTGAAGAAAGAAAAGGGGAGTAAGCAATCCGGCAAAACTGAGCTAGAAAATAAAACAAATCCACCGAAAATGAATGCTTCTGCTCGCGCTGGCGAAATAAGAGGGAGAGAGCGAGCTCCGGCCGCGCAGTGGGGTTTAAACCCCGCGGCCCCGCCCCCTCGTCCCTATTGGACAAGGGCGCGGGTGACGCAGGCGGGTACTTCCATTGCGTGGGGGCTGACACTGCAGCCCCCACGCAATGGACTCGTCGGGCTGCCCACAACTCCACCTCCGGCAAAGGCACGGAAGTGGTTTTTCCTCCATAAATTTGTCTAGTCCACTTTTAAAGCCATCTCAGGCTTCAGCCAGACAGCACTATTTTCCTGATGATTGCTTACATGTTAATCTTTGTGTTTTGTGTGATCTTTCACATGAGACATGATCTTTCACTTCTGAAAACCTAGCGGAATCCAGTAGAAGTTCAGCACTCATTTCCATGCTAATTGCTTCCAGGAAATGTCTATTTACAACCCTGCTTGCCCAGAAAATCATGGGACAAAATTTGGGGAAGTAACATACAGTTCTTTTCTGCAGTTTTTATGGGTGAATCATGAGGAAACATAAGCACACATACACAAAGTGTTGTGTCTGATGTTGTTGTGTCATGCCACACCCACTAGTTTTAATGAAATATATCACAACATGTTAGTATGTTGGTCAAGAAAAACACAGTTCCACAGCACAACAGGTAAATGTATTGTAAAAGGAATGTTAGAAACTCTTTTCATAAACTTTTCATATGAAAAGGTTAAATAATGCAATAATGCAATAGAAATCATTAAAAGTGCAACTGTTGACTACTGATAATTTTGTAAAATGGACTGCAACTATAAGTGAATAATAATATGTAAATGCAGTAACATCAAGAAGATAAGGACACATCAAGAACGGTGCATGGAAAGTCACTTAAACAAAATTGCATTAATCTGGAAATAATTTGTGAAATTGGGTTAAAATCTGAAAATTCAATAAAAATAATTGGGAAGAAAGGAATGTTAGAAATTCTTCCAGAACCACTAACATTAATAACCACTAAAAACTAATTCAAAAATCCCCATATCTGAATGACCATCGCTGCATCTTCTGATAGTGAATTCTATAGTTGCCCAGTACCTCTACAAGTGATTATCAATATTGTAGTCAATGTCAAGTTTGCCTCATACACAGAGACCAGGTTTCCCACAGGCATCTGGCTGGCCACTGTGAGAACAGGATGCTAGACTAGATTAGCCATTGGCCGTTGGCCTGATCCAGCAGGCTTTTCTTATGTTCTTATGGACTGAGGGGGGGAATTGCATTTTGCCCAAGGTTATCCAGACACTCCTATAAAATCTTAATGGAATAGTGGGCTTCCTGTTGTGTTGATGCATTTGTTTCGTACACATAAACAACCGTGCCATCTGTCAGAAAGATGATAAAGTAAGGCTAGAACATTTTGTTCTAGCTGAAAATGCTGCTTTTGGCTCAAAGCAAGCATTTGTTTGCTTTGTAACCACAGATGTCTCGGATCCAAAACACACAAAAAAGGTCATAAGACACTCATTTAATCATAGGTGGTATTGCCTATGCTTATCACTGCCTTATGAATAACATTTTCTATGGTGGAGTGCTTCTGAAATACTCCTCAGCTGGGTTTTTGAGTTTCAGAATTCCTGGTTCATTGGACTAGTGTAAAGAAGCATATTTAGGTTTTGAGGACGTTGCTTGGAGCAGACATGGGGATTCTGTAGCCCTCTCACACTGGTGAGAGCCAGTGTGGTGTAGTGGTTAAGAGCGGTGGACTCGTAATCTGGTGAATCAGGTTCATGTCCCTGTTCCTCCACATGCAGCTGCTGGGTGACCTTGGGCTAGTCACACTTCTCTGAAGTCTCTCAGCCCCACTCACCTCACAGTGTTTGTTGTGGGGGAGGAGGGGAAAGGAGAATGTTAGCCGCTTTGAGACTCCTTTGGGTAGTGATAAAGCAGGATATCAAATCCAAACTCTTCTCCAGCCACTGTTGGAATACAAATCCTATCATCCCTGACAGCTGGTCATGCTGGCTGGGCATGGTGGGAATTGAGTCTATGACACCTGGAGGACCAGGTTCCCCATCCTGATTTGCAGTATGGAATGTTAAGATAAGGAGGAAGGGGCAGCTGAAAGGAAAGCGATGATGGAAATATAGGAAGATGATAGTAGAAAGAGGGAAGAGGGTGGAAGACAGAGGGGAATGAGCTGGGTGGGACTGGCCAGGGCCGGCTCTAGGGGTAGTCTGGGTGGCGCGGGGTGCCGGAGCCGCGCGGAAACTGTGCTGTGCGCTGCGCCCACCTACCAGCTGCAGCAAGAAACGGAACAGGGCAGGGCGCCGGAGTGATCTCCGCACCATGGCGCCAGGGCGCCCAACGTGCTTGAGACGGCCCTGGGACTGGCTTTGGATGATAGTTAGTTCTGCTTGGATTCCACCCAGACACAAGTCCACTACAAATTTGTTAATTGTTAACCCTGGGAAAATATGCTTAAAGGATTTGAATATCTACCCCAATACTGAGTAGAAATGGAGGTGAAATATGACAGTGGTACCTCGGTTTTTGAACAGCTTAGTTCACGAACAACTTGAAACCCAAACACTGCAAAACCAGAAGTAGGTGTTCTGGGTTTCGAACTTTTTTCAGAAGCCAAACATGCTCCGTTTTAAGTCCCCCTGTGTTTCCTGTTGCACTGCTCATTTGCGTCCCCCTGGGTTTCCTGTTGCACTGCTCATTTGCTTCCCTCCTTTGTAATTCAAGCCTTCCATTCCCAATTGCAATGTTCTAAGGTGATATTTGGAGCTTACAGTATATTTGGTGCTTTTGTTTTTGCGAAGTGTGATTTGGTTTTGGAACAAACTTCCGGAACAGATTAAGTTTGAGAACCAAGGTACCACTGTATTCAGTTCCCAATTAAAAGTGAAACTACTAAATTTGCATATATATTTTTATTCCCAGAATTTTTCATTTTTATTAATAACTAGCTGGCCCGGCCACACGTTGCTGTGGTTCTTTCCTGTGATTCCCTCCACCCTGTCCTGACTCATGAGCTATTGAGCCCCCTCCTCCCCCCACCCCTCCGACACATCCTTGTGACTGGTCCCACCCTGTCCTGACTCATGAGCTATTGAGCCCCTTCCTCCCCCCACCCCGTCTGAGCCCTCTGTTGTCTCTGGGGAGTGTTGGCCCCTCCCCCTGTTTCTCCATACCTTGGCCCCCACTCTTGGAGAATGAACTGTCAGCTTCTGGGTTCTGTTTCCCAGCATGCACTTTTGTCTGAGTCCTCTGTTGTCCACGGGGAATGTTGCTCCCTCCCCCCTGTATTTCCATACTTGGGCCCCCACCCTTGGAGAAGGAACTGTCAGCATTTGGGTTCTATTTCCCAGCATGCACTTTTGTCTGAGCCCTCTGTTGTCCCTGGGGAGTATTGGCCCCTCCCCCTGGTATCTTCTTACATTGGCCCTCACCATAGTTGCCAAGTCTCCCATTTTCCCTGGGAAACCCCCGTTTTTCCAGCTGTCCCCAGCCGAAAAAAACGTTTTTTTTTGTTTTTTCCCGGTTTATTCTGACACGGCGGACATTTTGGAACTGGGCAGAGCATGCTCAGAAGCGACTTTTGATGCTGCTCTGCCCAGTTCCAAAATGGCTGCAGTGCGACTTCTGGTGCAGCAGTCGGCCTACTCTTTCACCCCCGTTGTGAAAGGCCCTATTCTGTTTTTCCCTGCTTGGCAATGCTGCAGCCTATTGAAAAAGCTGGGCCTTGTTGCTGCAAAAGGACTGTTTTCATTTGGTTGCTGTGGAATTTTGTGATGTCATCTGGCAGCGCAGCTGCTGTGGTCTTCAGAGCTTCTGGTGGTGACATTTAATTTGGGCACCACTTTTTGTGTTTAATCATTATTTTAGGTGTGAAAGGTGTGGTTTTTGATAATTTTTTATGCCAGATCCCTCCCTGATGGGCAAGGTATGTTCTGCCCAAATTTGTTTCAATTCGGTTCAGCGGTTATGGAGAAAGGCTGTTTCATCCACATGCACAATGCCTACATTTATATATATATATATATATAGATAATGTTATTTATTAAAAACAAACAAACCCTTGAACCGGAAGTTCCAGGACAGGTTACAACACTAAAATGCAAACAAGAAAAACCAATTTAAATTGCAATAAAATATGTGAATAGAAGCATTTATTTACTCTGGCCTTTGACATCTAAGATGCGTTTTTTTCAGGGTCATCCTATTCCTCTGGTTGCAATATGTTTCAACTTATTTTAATGTTAAATTGTTGAAGCCTGCCCTGGGACCTGCTGCTGAAGGCAGGTAATAAATCATCTGTCAAAATTCACACTTCTCTGGATTTTTCAATGCAGTTCTCCAGCCCAGTAATGGGTGCAAAAATACTGGTAGGTACCACAATACTTTATTGCTTTAGTTTCTCATGACCACCTGGGTGATATCAGCTGGGTGATATGATACTTTCATTTTCACCTGATCAGAAAATGCCAAGAAATTTCTTGTTGACCGAGATCATGTAAACTAGAATATTTATCATTGGTGTTAGTCCACACATGCAGCTGCTATTCATCAGGTAATTCTCCCATCACATGTGAAGGAGAGAGTGTGAACAAGCCCAGGGTCATGGGATAATTTTTAAAGGCATTCGTTCCAAATCTCACACCCATCCATATGTTTTTGTATGACAGCTCTTGTTATATCTAAATATTGGCCACACTGCCTAAAACTGATGGGAGATGCCCAACTCCGAAATACCTAGAGTGTCTGAATTTGTACAGACTCCTGCTAGATTGGGAGGTTAAGGTGGAAGAAGTTAAGGATGTGATGATTAAATGGTCACTTTGGTTACTCCATCCAGATGGATGATTGGTAAAAATTATGGAAAAGAGATAGATGGGTAAGGAGCCACTCCTGGAAGACAGGAGTGCCTGGCGTGCTCTGGTCCATGGGGTCGGACATGACTAAATGACAAGGAGCTGCATTGAGGTGGAGAGAAGTCATTCCTAAAGACTTTAAGACTTAATGTAGCAGTATTATATTTGATGTTGAGCGATTTTGGTTTTCTTTTTGGTGTGTAGCATTATTATGTCTTGAATAATGAATGGAATAACTGTACAAATGATCAAACTTAATAAAGATTGAAAAAGCAAAAATATATAGAGAGTGTCTGAATTTATGGGAGGCTATTATGGGGTGAATTTCATTTGCTATAAAATACCTTGTCAATACCTTGACAGGCAAACTACAAATACATAAGGCATGCATAGTTGGTTTGTGGGGGGGGTTGTTGTTGTTTTTACTATTAAAAAACTATTTGGGCTCTGGGGGGCTCGGGAGCCATTATTTCAACTGTTGACATTTCCCTGTGATACCAGAGTGATAACCTGTGCAAAGGGGTACACTCTCTCTCAACAACTATAACATTTTTGGGGAGTGTGTGTGTGAGAGAGAGAAAGTTGGGACATGTCTATGCTTTATCTGAAGCTAAGCATCAATGCCATCTGGTTTATCTTCACCATTTCTGGCTGCCTGGTGCTATTTGCAGATTTGAACTGATTGGCTAGAGAGGTATCTTGTTAGTAAGGAATGTGGTCCAACTGCTTTATGTTCTGCAGTTTCCAGTAGCAATTGAACATCAGACTCAGAAGGGCACTTTCTGTGCCTGGGTTCTTCATGTCAGTTTCTGTCATCTTCATGTAGGGCTGGGAAAAATACCATTCTGAAACCCTGGAAAGCTGTTGCCAGTCAACATAAAGCAGCTTTCACCAAGTTGGTGCCCTCCGAAAGTTTTAGAGTACTATCTCATAAGCTCCAGCCTATGACAATTGCTTTTGTAGACAATACAGAGCTAGATGGACCAATTATCTGACTTGATATAAGGCAGTTTCCTATGTTCTTCTGTCATAATACTGCTCCTTGCATTAACAATGCTCATGCATGTCAGGTTATAATAAACCCCTTACTGAAGATTATGGTTTCCATTGTTGGAGATTTGAATTCCATATTTAGCGGTGTAACTTTTTTAGAGTAGGCACCCAGCCCTTCATTATCTATTCAAAATACACTGTGCAATATAATTCTCTAATACAATTGCATACTCCATCAATGCTCAGAACAAACAAGAATATTATGAATTATAATGGTAGTTTTGCTGCAATATAGGAATTCCCAGCCTACCACATGTCCTAGAGAATGCATATGCACAGAGCATTAGGGTTATCCCCCCCCCTTTTGTTTGCATATGCGGAACTGACAAACCCCCTTTTGAACATATCTACTTGAAAGACTTTTTGAACTTTGGAATGGGAAGGTGTGTCACTGGAGTAAAGCATACAGACCTCTTCCATGTGGATTTGCAGATAACAACCCTCCCTTTCACACTTTGCATGGAAAACACATACAGGGGCAGAGAGGTCATGTAGTTGCCGGCTGCATGTTCAGTGGTGGCAACCCCACCCCAGATTATCTTGAGTGGAGTTGGGCTGCCTGGAGCAATCTGGGGCTGTCACAGGGAGGGATATAAGGCAAGAAGAAGAGGCAGGCAGCCCCAGCATGTTCCCCAAATGGAGATTTGGGGTTGTCACCTCTGAACTTGACTGAAGCCCAGATCCCCCTTAATTGACCCAATTTCAGTACAGCATTTGACTGAATCTGGTGCACACAGCCCAAATATGTACACTCTGTCCACACAATCATGAACCTTTGTCCAGACAAGGTTTCAGGTCATGTGGACAATGCCTACATATATACTGTTTGGCTGTGTTGAGTGGGAGTCAAAGGTGGTTGGAAGTCATGGCTTAAGTTTCTGCCTATGCTTTTGGGCAATTGAGTTTCCTATTTCCTCCTGATTTCTCTCCCAAACCCACTCCAAAAAATTGGAGGCCTTTACTAATCTTCCAATGTCCCAGCAAACTGTTTTGTGATGCCTTCTGTATCTAGTGAAGCAGATCCACAATGGGACATAAATCCCACCTGCATATCAAGACTTGTTATAAAATGATTTGTGCCATAAACATTTCACTGGCAAGATGAGATGTAAAAAATAAAAATAAAAATGCTGTCATTGCATTCCATGAATGCATTAAAAGGGTTTTCTTAAACATCTTTGAGGACTTTAAAAACTCTCATTTATGTTCCATTCATAGCTAACAAACCTGGAATGCAATTCCTTGTGGAGTTTTAATGCTGTAAAAAGCTATACACTGCACGATGCCATATGCTCTTAATGGGCCAATTTCAGAGAGGTACTGAGAGCTGTCAGCAATTTCCTATTAAACATCACTCCACTCTGCTATGTCCCACCACTGGAATTCTGTGCACCATGAAATTGTTTCTTCCCTCCTGCCCACACAAATGTTGGGCACAACACAGACATTAGGACTGTGAAAGCCCTGGAGTTTCAATTGGAGTGAGTTAAACATATACTTTAAACTACTTTCGAAATCTATATTTCAGAAGAAGCCATTGGCTTGGATACAGAGTTAGGGCTCGTCCAGACTTCTGCTTGTCCCATGCCTAGAAAGCATGGGACTGAGCAGTTTTCCCCTTGCCCTATTCCTTTCCCAGGGAATGCCCCTCCCCCTTTAGTGCTCAATCACAGCAAACATCAATCCAGAGAAAACCTGGATTGTTGTTTGCTCCAGTTGAGCACTAAAAAGCAGGTTTCCCCAGGGGAAAGCAGTGGAACAAGAGGAAGTGTGGATAAAACCTTAGATTAGGTCTGTTGACACCAATGTAATAATTTAAGGAAGAGCCATAGCTCAGTGGTAGAGCATCTGCTTTGTATGCAGATGTTAGGTTCAACCATCAGCCTCTCCAGCTAGGGCTAGGACTGTTCCTTTGTCTGAAACCCAAGAGAGCCACTGCCCAGCCACTGGAAACCAGGGATAGCCAATGTGGTATCCTCCAGATGTTGTTGGACTCCCAACTCTCATCATCCCCAGCCAGCATGCCCAATAGTCAGGGATGATGGGGGTTGTAAACCAGCAACAGCTGGAAGAAACCATGCTGGCAATACTGAGCTAGATTGACCAATGGTCTCGCTCAGTATAAGACAGTACCCTCTTTTCCAAGGGATGTAAGAATAACATGGTTTGTTCAAAAAAGGGTCCGTCTCAATGAGCATTCTGTTTTCAGCAATGGTTGACCAGATGTTCAGGGAAGTCATTCAGTAGCACCTTAAAGACCAACTAAGTTTTTATTTTGGTATGAGCTTTCGTGTGCATGCACACTTCTTCAGATACCAAAATAAAAACTTAGTTGGTCTTCAAGGTGCTACTGAAAGAATTTTTTTATTTTGCTTCGACTCAGACCAACACGGCTACCTACCTGTATCAGGGAAGTCATGATAGTCATTGGATCAAATGCCATTAAATGGAAAATGTCCTGCCCTTTGGCCACATCCAGCAGCTCAGTCTTTTTGGGAAGTGGCACCCAACAGTGCATGCTCCTACAGTCAGGGAAAACTAGAGCATTTGTGTGCTGCTGCCTGAGGGGGTCTCTCTGTTTTCCCAGAAAGCAGAACTGAATAGCAGACATTCAGGATCCATGTGGAGGGGATAATTTGAAATCCATTGCTTAAGAATTCTGAATTCAGTAATATATACTGGTGGCAAAAAAGGAGAGAAGTGTCTCCCTTGACCACAGAGTCACGGCATAAGGTCAAAGGAATGTAAACACCAAGCTGCAATGAAATTGGGAGCAGAGCACTTCCTACCCGCAGAAAACCTTTCTGTGAAGTTATAGGTTTGCCTGTCTATTCTAACAGGCTTATCTTTCCTACCTCCTTATCTCCATCTGTAAGATACAATTTGGTGTATTTTTAAACATTGTACGTGTGTGGGTGGGCATCATTGGAGGCTTGCCAGTGCTAGTGTCTCTGAATTCTTGTCTCCAATCAATGATAAGCCAGGGAGTGTAAAAGATGTCAGCCTCTTCACCTGCTGTGTGCAGCAGCAGCAGCAGCAGCACAGCTCGGGAGGAAAAGGGAGACAAAGCACAATTCAAAGTAGAATTAAATGAAACAATTCTATACATATCTTTTTGTAGCCTTCTTTTGTGCTATTTAGACCACCCAGCATATCTTTGAGAACAGCCCCTGTGCTGCTGAGAGATCATTTCAAGGAGGAAGCCACATGGGTGAGGGCTCATCACATGGGTCTTCCTTACAGAATCAGGGATGGGGGGGTACCAATTTTGTAGGTGCAGGGCCTAAGGCATGTTCAGATACATGGATGCAGCTGGGAGGCCACAGCAGTCCAAAGGGTCAGAGGCAAATCACATGGCTGAAGATGTTGTTGTTGTTGTTGTTTAGTCGTTTAGTCGTGTCCGACTCTTCGTGACCCCATGGACCACAGCATGCCAGGCACTCCTGTCTTGCACTGCCTCCCGCAGTTTGGTCAAACTCATGTTCGTAGCTTCGAGAACACTGTCCAACCATCTTGTCCTCTGACGTCCCCTTCTCCTAGTGCCCTCAATCTTTCCCAACATCAGGGTCTTTTCCAAGGATTCTTCTCTTCTCATGAGGTGGCCAAAGTATTGGAGCCTCAGCTTCACGATCTGTCCTTCCAGGGAGCACTCAGGGCTGATTTCCTTAAGAATGGATAGGTTTGATCTTCTTGCAGTCCATGGGACTCTCAAGAGTCTCCTCCAGCACCACAATTCAAAAGCATCAATTCTTCGGCGATCAGCCTTCTTTATGGTCCAGCTCTCACTTCCATACATCACTACTGGGAAAACCATAGCTTTAACTATACGGACCTTTGTCGGCAAGGTGATGTCTCTGCTTTTTAAGATGCTGTCTAGGTTTGTCATTGCTTCTCTCCCAAGAAGCAGGGGTCTTTTAATTTCGTGACTGCTGTCACCATCTGCAGTGATCAAGGAGCCCAAGAAAATGAAATCTCTCACTGAAGATAGCCTGGTCAATTTCTACATCACAAGAATATGCCATACACTGAGTCAAACCATTGTCTGTCTAGCTCAGTATTGTCCACACTGATTGGATGGATTTCAGACCTGGGGATTGAACTTGGGACCTCCTACATGCCAAGAATATCCTTGGCCATTCCACTGGATCAAGTAGACAATGAAAGGGGAAGCAATGTGCAGCTAAGCAAGTCTTGAGAGCCTGCATGCTTACTTAGTGAGACCGGTTGCTGAGATTGAGGAGCTGACTTGGATATTAGGGTCTGGTTGGTATCATGAGCCCTGCAGCACCATTGGGATAAAGCTTGGATTAGCAGGCCTTGATGGATGAGGAGAAATTAGGAGATGGAGAAACAGAAGAAGGCATGAATGGTGGGAACCTGTGTCTTCCCCTTTGTCCCCTATTTTAGCCACTTCAGAATGGGGTGTAGGAGTGCTGTGTCTCCCCATCAGAGAAAGCTGGGAAGCGCTTGGGTCAGCTGAGGGAGGAGGAAGAACAGGAGGCAGCAGCATCTGAACAGCAGGGTGTTGCCTTGTCATCTAGAATCGGTACCTCATTTCTACATGGGAGCAAACCCACCCATCCCGACAGAGCATGCATTTAAAACCCTGACATTCCTCCTTCAAAGTGAGTGAGTCTCCCAAAGAAGCACACACACACATTGGGAATGAAGTAACTACATCAGCTCTAGAGCTTGTGCTGCCCCTACCCCAGGCTCCCCTGTACAAATGAGCTTTTAATCCATAGTCTCCTTGATTTGCCCCAAAGATGCCCCCTGGTGATGATTTCTATGGCTGCTGAAATGAGGGTATCACCAGTTATAGATGGAGAGGTCCACAATATCTTATCCTCCCTGGGATTCTCCACAAGAGAACATAAAATTGTACCCTGCACTTCATTATTTTCCTCCAACCAGTGCCTTTTGCAACATAATTGCTGCATTTTTTTCTTTTTACAATGCTTTTATTTTTGTTTAACACCAAAACAAAACACAGCTACAAATATCCTTTTGACCATGCTGCAAAGGAGACAGAGAGAAAATGTGTAAACTGACCTACCCAAGGTCAAATAGCTAGCATGCATCAGAATTTGGGTGTTTATTCCCCAGTTGCCCATGAACATGCTTTAGTGCTGTGACCAGCATTATTTTCCTTCAGGTGGAATAATAATTGCTTACACAGTTGGGATGATTAATCACATTGGTAAGGTGCTCTGAAATAGACGGATGCTATCAAGGTGCTAAGAAAGATTTTTGACTGCTTTGGAAAGGGAGAACGGATTGCATTTTTGTTTTCTCATAATGCAGCCCTTCTGAAGCCAGATGCAACAAAAACACTTTCTAATGAATGAGCTCTGTAAAGCTTTTCTCATACTGAATCCTCTCTCATCTTCAGAGCATTAGCAACATTTGCTGAGAAAGCCAACAAAATTATCTGCTAGAAACTGGAGCAAAGAATATTGAATTTGTGTGTTGTTTTGGGAAATGTAGTTCTATGCATTCTACAATGTGCACCCCTTTAGAACCTGGCCTCAAAATAGTCATTTCCCCCTTTTCCCCTTTTTGCTTGTGGTGTTTGAAATCAGCTCTGTGGCAGCCAAGATAATTTATGGATCCCAAATCAAATTGAACTTAAAAAGTTGGAAACTGAGCCGCATCGGTCACAATTAATCTCTAAGTACATTGCACAAACTAACTTGGGGAGATAGTGGCCAGCACTTTTCAGAAAGAAGATAATACACAAAAAATAAATTGATGTCAGTTGGGCTAATGCACCGTCTCCAGTTTCCTGTATGTTCAAAGCTTTATTGCTGGATAAGAATATAAGAACAAACTTGATGGCTCAAACTGTCTAGTCCACCACCATGTTGTTGCAGTCGCATCAGACACAAAGAGACTTTCTGTACCCTGCACACTGTAACTTGGGAGATTGCAGGGATTTGGGGGTTTAGAACCTAGGTCCAGAAATGCTAGATGAGAATGCCATTAAGATAATGGGTCTCTTCTGTTCAAAAACTGAATGTATGAAGTTGCCAACTACTGGGTCAGTTCATGGACCAAACTAGCTCAGTAGTGTCTATTCAGCCTTGTTTACCCTGATTTTAGCAGTCTTTTATGGCCCTTCTGCATGATGTTCTTTGTGCAAGGCATGTGCTTCCCCGCCCCCATTGAGCTATAGATTATCTCAGTTATCTGAAAGGCAGCCTCATTCCCCACAGTTCCTCTTGGGCATTAAGATCAGCAGAAGGGGCCTTCTTGGTTGTTCCACCACCCTCAGACACTCAGGGTGGTGGTGGCTAGGGAGAGGGCATTCTCTGTGGCAGCCCCCAAGATATGGGATTTCCCCCTACAGTGTTGTGCCTGCCATCCTCATTATACAGCTTCTTCTGCATGCTGTTGGCCAGGGCTGGAGAAGTTGAGGGTGTCTACTCCCATTTACCAACAGTCAGAGATTATGAAAGTTGTGTTCCAGCAACATCTTGAAGGACACGAGTTCCCTATCCCTGCAGTAGACAAACTGCTTTGCCCTGGCCTTTGACACATGAAGGGTGTGTGTGTGTGTGTGTGTGTGTGTGTGTGTGTGAGAGAGAGAGAGAGAGAGAGAGAGAGAGAGAGAGAGAGAGTGTCTAACAAAACAGTCATTTTAAATTCTTATAGCAAAATGTTTCCGCTTCTAACATAATCAGTTGCTCTGATAAAAATGATGCTGTGTTCAGTTATAGGGCTTTGAGGATGGAAGGCTCAGAAGGGCTTCATTCAACCTTCCACATTGAGACCATGCAGTGTTAATGTGTCCAGCATATGCATTCAGAAGTTATCCCTCCTGGCTTATATTGTTGGCTTATATGAGAACCCATTCCATTCTTTTAATTACTGCAATCCTGTATTTTTATATTGTTGCACTCTGGCCTGGAACCTTATGGTGACATATGGATAAGGAATCAAGAAGAAGAAGAAGAAGAAGAAGAAGAAGAAGAAGAAGAAGAAGAAGAAGAAGAAGAAGAAGAAGAAGAAGAAGAAGAGGAGGAGGAGGAGGAGGAGGAGGAGGAGGAGGAGGAGGAGGAGGAGGAGGAGGAGGAGGAGGAGGAGGAGGAGGAGGAGGAGGAGAATATAGAATATAGGTAATTATTGGTGGTACCGGTAGTAGTTTTGCAATGGAACCAATGAACCTCTCCCTCACTGCAGAGTCTTCAAGCACAGGCTGAGCGACCATTTGATGGTGAATGCTCCAGCTCTGCATTTCCTATGAGCAGAGTCAAGACAAGATGATCTACAAGGCCCCCTACAACTCTGTGCTTTTGTGGTTTCCTTGCCTGTTTGTGAGTCGAGGACCCACTGCCCACTTGAAGAAAGAAAGACACGAGGTCACAATGTATTCAGGTTAATGGGTGAAAAAAGGCCACAACCTTTATTGGTTACAGCATGTGAGTGGTATTGGCTTAGGCATTGGATCAAACAAACTATGTATACCTGATTCCACCCCACTCAGCGGGGAGTCATTCAAGGGTTAACAACCAGAAGGTAGAGCTTGTTGGTGCAAATACAATTGGAAGCTCCCCCTGATTTCATCAGGGGTCGTGCCATGGCCACAAGCAGGGCATCAGACAGGATCCACGACAGCCGGATTCCTTTAACGGAATACCCAATAAGTGGAGGGGTAGGCAATGGCCCGAACCTGCCTTCCAATATACCACACATATTCCAATGCCTAACCACCAATACCAGAAAAGTTGTGATGATTTGCTACAAGGTAGGCGAAAAACCAAGAGTCTGGAGCCAATTTGCCAAATGGATAAAAATTCCTACTAGGCCCCTTGGGCAACCAAGGCAACCAACCGAAGTCCATAGCAATGTCATGAGCATAGAAATGGGCAGTGGGTGGGAGATCCGATGAAAATCCGGTGCACGATGAGGGCTCTGTGCTGCTGTGGCCGCATAAGTGCGGCTAAACCCTGCCCCCGAGCCAGCCCCATTGGCTGGCTGCAGGGGGCACGGTGCAGCAGCGAAGACAGCTGGGGCAGGGGGCCGAAATGCCCCCCTGTCAGCGCAGCAACTGGCTCCCGCTCACAACTCCTCCCCTCTGGAAGGAGGAGAGGTTTTATACTTGCGAAGGAAGTTCACCAAGTATGCACTGTAGACAGTATAAAGGTAAAGGTAAAGGTACCCCTGACCGTTAGGTCCATTCGTGGACGACTCTGGGGTTGTGGTGCTCATCTCGCTCTATAGGCCGAGGGAACTGGCGTTTGTCCGCAGACAGCTTCTGGGTAATGTGGCCAGCATGACTAAGCCGCTTCTGGCGAGCCAGAGCAGCGCACGGAAATGCCGTTTACCTTCCCACCGGAGTGGTACCTATTTATCTACTTGCACTTTGATGTGGTTTCGAACTGCTAGGTGGGCAGGAGCTGGGTTCTGAACAATGGGAGCTCACCCCGTTACAGGGATTCAAACCGCTAACCTTCTGATTGGCAAGCCCTAGGCTCTGTGGTTTAGACCACTCCGCCACCCGCATAGACAGTATAGCCGGAGCCAAAGACAGGTGGAGCCAACAAACTTTGCCCCCATCCTCACCCCTGTTGAGTTCTACAAGGGAAATACTGAGGCTAAGGATTAGGGGAAAGCTGACAGGCAGTGCCACCCACAGAACTGATTGAAAGACAAGAGGCAGGCAGGTGGGGCTGGCTGAGGGCAAACTAGATAGTGGGATAATGTCCCATTCACCCTAATGAACCAGCCTCCACTGACTATACAGTAGAGCCCCATCGGATTTATATAAGCAATGAAGGTAGGAGGAGAAAAAACCCATTCAGTGACTCCTGTGACAGTATATAAACGTTGTTCTCTCTCCCACCTTTCTAAGTTAAAGCTATAATTTTAAGAAACATAGTTCTATGAATATGCTGCTATTCTTATGGCACAGACTGTGTATTTAATAACCTATTTTCTAAGTACTGTTTTCATTCTTATGAATCTTCTCTTCTTTTAGATGCTGTATTATTATTTTATTACTTATTATTTAGCAAATAGGGACCCAGGTGGCACTGTGGGTTAAACCACAGAGTCTAGGGCTTGCTGATCAGAAGGTCGGCAGTTCGAATCCCTGCAACGGAGTGAGCTCCCGTTGCTCGGTCCCAGCTCCTGCCCACCTAGCAGTTCGAAAGCACATCAAAAAAGTGCAAGTAGATAAATAGGGCGGGAAGGTAAACGGCGTTTCCGTGTGCTGCTCTGGTTTGCCAGAAGCAGCTTTGTCATGCTGTCCACATGACCCGGAAGCTGTCTGCGGACAAACGCTGGCTCCCTCGGCCTATAGAGCGAGATGAGCGCCGCAACCCCGGACACGACTGGACCTGATGGTCAGGGGCCCCTTTACCCTTTACCTTACCTTTAGCAAATACCTATCCTGCTCTGCAGACAACAGTGCTGGTTGAAGAGTTCTCTTTTGTGGGGGACCTTGGGTAAGATGCTCTCGGTGCCTTTCTTGAGAACATCCCCCCCCTCCTCCTCCTCCGTACTATTATTTCCATTCCCCATTTGCTGAAATCCCCCTCTGGGCCCATTCCTAAGAAAGAGGGAGAACACAAAGTGTACAGAGGTTACAGCTTCTCCTCCTTCCTCTTTCCCCCCCGCTCACGTGCTCATTGTTGTCAAGTGAACAGACAGCAACAGCAGTCAGAAGAAACGGCTGGGCCAGGATGCCCAAAGGGTTGGTAGTGGCTACCCCTTATCAGACTGTGGTGTGGAGGCTTGACATTTCCTACATTTGTAAACTCCAGAAGTAGATAGGAGGCCAGCAGTCTTCACTCTGGAGCTCTGTTCCCTGGGATCCTGCCAATGGAGCTGCAAAGGTTGTCCCCGGTAATTCAGGCACTAGGATTTTCATATACAGCATAATACACAACTGGGACATGGATTCTCTATCAAGAATCAGCCATTTTATCAATAACTCAAACAACAAGCAGTAGTTTATCTTCTCATGCCTCTGGAATGCATATGGTCCCACCTTACCATCATTAACTCTTCATTCTACAGAGTTACTGCAAGCACTTTACCAGAATCATGCCAGAGGCTCATTTGACAGCACTTTCTCCAATGTTAGGCCAGGCATGATGGCAACAGATATGTAGATAAAACATATCCTAATGATGGAGAAAAGAGCTGGGTGAGGTCTGATTGAAAACAGCAAGGTGACTATTTAAGCAGAGGGTTATGATTTTTCCTTCACCTGCCACTTGCTGGAAGGCTCTCTGCCAAAGTAGCAGCTGAACTCACTTCTGGTACTGGAGCTCAGCTGAAAAGAAAAGTGCCTACCATGACAAGGCTACCGAGACATAAGCTACAGCAGCAGGACAGCAGGCTTAGAACCCATTTTTCCCCATGCACTGTTTCTCCTGTAAAAAAAAAATCAGACTTTGCACCCCAATATGCAATTAGACAGATGTAGTTTTAAACTAGGAGCGGTGAATGGGATATGTATGTGAATACAGCCCTTCAGTCTCTCTATTTGGTCCTCAGGAGTTTCTCTGGGCCACACTTCACACAGGCCCTGCCCCATGTTATGCTCAAGTGCTTTTGCTTGGCTGAAATTTGTCCATGAAGTGTGATAATGCTGGAATGTAGATAACTGTGCAAAGGTAAGGGTCACATTTGTTACTTTGTGATGCATGCATTTGCCTCTGGCCATGCCCACTCCTGGGAGGTTGCTGATGAGCAACACTGTTTCTGTTCCACTGCAGGTCACTGTCATTCATCTCACTGTCAGCTGCGGCAAAATTACATACTTTTCATCATTTAGACAATTGGTTATGTATTGATTGTGTGTTAATTATGTAGTTAATTAGGCAAATTATGTATATATTTTCACATTTTCACAATGGTAGTCCACCCAATGCATTTCAAAGCAAAGGAAACACAAGGTGGATTAGGAGGTAGGGAACCTGTAATCAATTATGCATCATTTGTCGACTGAAAGCAGCAGCAACATAGAATACCAGTCATATTCACTGGACTGATTTCCATTCTAGAGATGGAACAGTAGGCAATAAGCGAACCTATTTTTGTCAGAATTCATTGACATCCCCACGCAGGTGGGAATACAGTCCTTAGCCTTTTAGCACAGAGATCCCAGTTGTAATCACATCCAGACTGGCATCTGTTGAGGAAACCCTCCATTCCCATCTCCCTGGAATGCAGTTCATAAACCTCTGCATTTGTATGCTTGGCATGGAGAGAATGAGCTTCTGTCTCTGCTTTATCCTTTTTTAATCAGCCACTTTCTTCCTCCCCTGTAACAGTGATTGTGTGCTGATGAGCTTGTTCTATGATCTGCATGTCCATTGCATGTCGCAGTCACGCAAATCACTCCTCGCGCAGCCCATAAAGAAGCAGGCTGTTGGGCTACACCAATTTGCATGCTCCAAGAAGCCTGTGTAAGAAACAATTAAGAGGCGTAATCATCTGAAGAAAGTTCCATGAAATCTCTAGCTTTTGAAAAGACAAAAAAGAAAGAAAATCATGACCCAGCTGTTGTGCAGTGAAATCATGCCAAACCTATCACTTTGAGAACAGCTTCAATTTATTTGGGCTCGACCTGTTCTTTAGTTAACAAGATCTAGGCAACAAAAATATGAAGCATGGCACCAAATTAAAACAAGCCCTGAAGGAGGAGGCATTGGAGGGAAGTATTCAGTTCTGCCCTTGGAGTATTACAGCTTATTTAGGTACCATCTGTTTTGAAATTGCCACGCACTTGTGGGGCCATGTCAATGCCTATACTGATGCCAGGTACTGTCATTTATAAATTGTGTGTGTGTGTGTGTGTGTGTGTGTGTGTGTGTGTGTGTGTGCGTGCACGCACACACACCCATCCATAAACACACAGACCTTTTTTTAAGTTTCACTCCAAATTGTGGAGCAATTGTGGAGCAATAATGTCAGATTATTTCATAGCTCTCTCTCTCTCTAGCTCTCTCTCTCTCTCTCTCTCTCTCTCTCTGTGTGTGTGTGTGTGTGTGTGTGTGTGTGTTACTCTTGAGCCACCAGGGAATATTCCTGTGTTAGGAGCTGCATGACTAGGAATGGTCACCCTAGTGACAGTGGAGGGTGGTCCACTGGGGTAAGTGGAGCACTCCCCCACCAACCTCAGCCTGTCCACAGCCTGCCCCTCTCACCTGCCTTCCTTCCAGTCCAGGAGATGGCTTTGGCTGCTAGTTTACTTCTACTAGTTTACTTCTACTGGGTTTCAACAGGGAGGAGAATGGGAATGAAGCTGGGATTAGGTAGCTGCCATTGTTTCTGGCTCCACTTACTGCATGGGCTCCCTGCTTTCTACCCTACCAGTCCCAATGGGCACTTGCTGCAATGTGGAAGGCAATGCACCGAGAGAGGAGAGCCTATGGAAGGAATCTTGCCCCAAACCTTGAGCCAACACTCACCAAGAGGAAGAAACCATGTGCGGCACAGATGGTAACTCTGAGAACTGAAGAACATAATCTGCCCTTCTCTGCTTGAGCTACACAAAGTGCGCTTTGCAAACTGGTTGGAAGAGAATAAAAGTTAGGACCATCTATATTTTATCAGCTCATGAAAATTGCCAAATCCGATTAGGCAAGCAATCCATTGTATCCTGTAGTCCTCTGACAGGGTTTTTCAAACCAACTGAAATGCTATTGCAAATATTGAATCATGATGAAGACATGCCCTTTGTAACTATTTTTCAAATGAATTAAGATGAAATTTATCGGACATAAATTATAAGTGAGCGTCCTCTGTGGGGTGTGGGTGAGTTGTTTTTTAAGCACAAATGAATTATTAGTGCTTTTCATCATAAAGGCAAAAAATAAAGTATGTGTTGAATGCAAGAGAAAATAATGAATTCATTTCAATTAAATAGGTATTTTTAGCAAGATGTCAGTCTACACCCACTTTTACACTTAATCCTCTCCCAGTGTTACCATGCAGCCCCAACACAGGGTTTTCCACAGGATATGTGGCCTTCAAACCAAAATTATAGTCACCCTAGCTATGAAGGAAACTGGTAAAAGTAACATGCCCAAGTAATATGCACTATCCCAAAAACAAGCATCCCAGGAAGGGGAGTGGAGGGAGAGTAACTCTGGAGTAAGATACGCTACACATCCTGTATCTTGTTTCTTGGGACATTAGTGGTGAAAGATAGGTATGAGCAAATTTCCCTTTGTGTTCAATTCCTTTCATTTTTCTGGGCTGAATCTGACAAATTCCTTATAAAAGTATAAGAAATTCTGCTTGTGCAATGGAACTTCCCCTCCCTCTTCTCCATCTTTTGAAATCTGTTCCAGAAGGTTGAGGGAAGGGGACAATAGGGAGAGGTGAGAGAAGGGAAGTTCTATTGTGCAAACACATTCTGTTGCACAATGACTTCAGTTGATCCAGTGCTCTGCACCATGTTTTCTGCTCCTCCTAAATTCCAGTTTAACTACCGGCAGGAGAGTTTCTAAAAATTAGTGTGAGAATTGCAGCATGCACAGTGGACTGTAGCCTTCACAAAATCTTCATGAAGCTGTATATACAATTGCATCAATATACCTCATTTCTTTCTTTGTATTTGAGGGGGGGGGGTCAATGTAGCTGAATAAACTTAGAATCATAGAATCGTAGAGTTGGAAGAGACCACAAGGGCCATCCAGTCCAACCCCCTGCCGAGCAGGAAACACCATCAAAGCATTCTTGACATATGCCTGTCAAGCCTCTGCTTAAAGACCTCCAAAGAAGGAGACTCCACCACATTCCTTGGTAGCAAATTCCACTGCCGAACAGCTCTTACTCTCAGGAAGTTCTTTCTAATGTTTAGGTGGAATCTTCTTTATTGTAGTTTGAATCCATTGCACATAAAGACGCCACATTTTCTATCCTCTCCAGAGGAGAGAGCTTTCTCCTGTAGCTTACCATGTAAGTGTATCACTCTAGTCCTAATAACACCTGGAATTGTCCTCTCTGCTTCTAAAGCTATTCCAAAGAGTTCAGTTCTACTATTGCTGTTACTACCCAGGCAGCGAAGTGTTTCACTCTGTTGCTATTGATTGCTCTGTACAATAAAAAAATAAAAAATAAAATAATGGAACAATACAGTGGTATTTCTAGTGCATCAGTCCTAAGGGAGACTTGATCAAATGATTAGAAATGCTAAATCAGGGACATAGGACATCAAGCCCAGGGGCCAAATGTGTCTCCTACAAGTCTATCCACCTGGCCCGTGGGACTCTCCCCAGCCATGTCCCCTTTCCCCAGATCAGGCCCTTCAGTGATCCTGATTCATACTCTCCGGAGATGTCTTTACCTGGCTAAAATGTGTCTTTAAATTTGCTTCTTGCTTGCATGGAAAAGAATAGAGTGGGATGTGTGAGCATGGGTAGAAAGTAGCCTACTATACAAAGGTTTACATCAATTGCCCCACCCATTTTTATTTCTGGCTCCACCTATCACTGACATACAGACCCTGGAAGGTACCCCACCCCAAAAAATGTAGCTCTTAGGCTGAAAAAAAAGTTCCCCCAACTTTGTGATAAATGTTAGAATCAACATAGAAATTCAGCTTAGGAGTACCACTGAGTTCTGTAGCAATCATACAGCCAGTTTTTATATCTAGTTATACCATTAGCATTCATAGTTCTAGTTACAGGTAGGTAGCCGTGTTGGTCTGAGTCGAAGCAAAATAAAAAAATTCCTTCAGTAGCACCTTAAAGACCAACTAAGTTTATATTTTGGTATGAGCTTTCGTGTGCATGCACACAGTGTATCTGAAGAAGTGTGCATGCACACGAAAGCTCATACCAAAATATAAACTTAGTTGGTCTTTAAGGTGCTACTGAAGGAATTTTTTCATTAGCATTCAGTTATCATGTACCCTAGCATTGCTTAGTGGCAGGACTTTGTTGAGTGTTGATGCCAGCCAGCGTTAAGCACATGCTCTCAGTCTGGAGGGAAAGTACTGTAGATACTATACACTGTAAATCTATACACCACCAAGCAGGATCCACACCATACTAGCCAATTCAGGGTCACTACCTGCTCTACAGCTTCCAGACTGTACTGCCTCCAAACATACAGCATGCTGTTGAGAGAGGCCACAAGGCTGTATCTATGTGCCTCATTTGCTGCCTGTTTACTTACTTGATACCACTCTCAGTTGTCCATCAAAAGCACGAACAGTTGGTCTCATACATGACCTTGGCAGCATGAATCTTACACTGGACGCTTGGTGCCGCTCACTCTGGAATACAGCTATAATGGAGAAAATCACACATAATTTGAGATTTTGACAAGGACTAGAACTGCTAGACATTTTTTATATGATTTGGCATTCCTTTATGATAGATACAGCAAAACCATCATTTTCAAGACAGCCCTCGTCACAAGCCTGGCAAATCTGGAACTATGCAATCTGATAAAGTTCGGAGTCCTTACTTGGGCTTTGTTATTTTAACTCATGTGCAACTACTCATTCTATGTGCCTGTTTCATAGTTTTGTTTTTCAGCTTTTAATTTTTGTCTGCTGTAATTGTTCTCTCTGTTTTTATGTACGTTACAAAATTTAAATGATAATAAAAAAAACATTTTACCACCACCACCCCAAAAGCACAAACAGTTACCCTAGAAGTCAACCAATCAATTAACCTCTTGGCATTCATTGTCCTTTAGGTGACTGGCTGAGGCCCTCCCTGCCTTCCTACATTTTCTCTAGAATTATAAATGTGTGGGCAGTGGACCATTATTTATGTCGCCATTTCTCAGTGAAAAACGTTTGCTGTGCTCATGTCTCTGATCTAGCTCTTCTTCTTTCACATCCACTCCTCCTCCTGAGCAAACACTCTTTGCTTGCTACCATTTGAACATTAGTGTTAATGGCTACTTGAACATTAATGTTGAACATCTGCATTTGCTTTTACCTCTTTTTGAACCCAGTCTGCAATGAGAAGATATAATTGTGTTTTCAGGCCTCTTATCATTTGGTTATTTGGTGCCAAATGCAGTGGTTAGGAGGAAGAATTGAGGCCAGCAGGACAAGGTTGTACAAAGTATGCCAAACCAAACATGACTGGCAAAACCACTAACAATGCATTATTTATTTGTTTTTGTTTAAGGGATTTTCCTCTTGGCCTTTAGCATGTTCCTGGGTGGAAACTTTAACAGAATGAGGTGGAGGTAGCAATTGATGAATCTGTCATTTTCATTTTCTCTCTGTTTCTCATTCTTTAAGTTCAGTTATCCACAGGTTTGCAGGGGGAAAATGTCACCAAAATTTGGCATTATCAGAACCATGCTCTAACTAAGCTATAACATAAAACATCCCCAAATTGATTAGCATTTTTTATATAAAAATAGCACTATTTAACTTCTAAAAGAAAAAAACCTTAAATAAACCTTCCAAATCCAATACAGGTACAGACTGAGATGAAAATATCTGCTTAAAAGGCCTATTGAAGTGGGAAGAGCTTCAATAGGCACTGGAATAGAGAAGGTACTTGGCCGACAGGTTATGGGAGAGGTGCAATGCATAGGTGCATCCACAGTCCCCTTCCACACAAGCATTTCTGCATACCTTTGCTCATCCTAGTTAGGGGTATGCACACTGATACTGACATGTAAGGTTTTGGGGGGGGGAAGTCAAGGAAACTGATATTTAAAGGAAAAGAGAGATTGTTATTCAAAGTGTTTGCCTCCACCTGGGAGAAATGTTAGATCTGCTCCTGTTTATAATAAAATTCCAACTGCAGATCTTCCTTGCATTTATTTTCCAGGAGGAAAATCTAGTTGCCCACAACACTGGGATCTACACTTAGCAAATAGCTAGGTAGCCGTGTTGGTCTGCCGTAGTCGAAACAAAAAAAAAAAAATCTTTCCAGTAGCACCTTAGAGACCAACTACCTATCTGAAGAAGTGTGCATGGACACAAAAGCTCATACCAATGACAAACTTAGTTGGTCTCTAAGGTGCTACTGGAAAGAAATAATAGTCACGCTTTTACAGAAATAACCCCCCTCCCCAACACGTGCATATTTTCGCAGAACGATTACATGCAATCAGCTTGTAGCAGACCTTTGTTTGCTCAGAGCACATTATCCTTTTCCTAGGGCATCCAAAGGGCACTAATGCATGTAAACAAATAAGGTTTGGTGCCTGAAAATCAGCTTGAGCCAATGCAAGTTCGGATCATTTCCATTTATGCTCAATCTTCTTAATCCTTCCATACCCATGTACAATTAATTACCATTTTCTGCTTCACTGATGTATGTATTTTCATAATGATTTATTGTCTGCCTGAATAAGGAATACAATTTTCCAATGGCAGAAAAGTTGAAATGTATGTATTAATTGGTATGGTGTTTGAGAGACCTGCCTGGAGCATGTTTATAAGAAATTTATTTCCAATCAGTGCTCCAGTGGAACTAATTGTGATACATTTCTTAGTTTGAGAAACCTATCTAGCTGATGAATTATGATGATTTTTCCTGTTCAAAAATTGCCTTCTCAGTCCACAAGTCCTGTTCACAAATCTACATGAACCCTGCTGAAATCAGCAAGAGGCAGGTCCATGCAACTGTTTACAAGTTCCCAGTTTTTTTCTGCAGAAGCCGGTCTTTGCATGTTCTGAGAGCACAGGATGCAAAAACCTTGCTGAAACTATGTAAGTCTGATCAGTGGGTGAAAGTCTATCTTGGAATCAGGGGTTATATACAGTGGTATCTTGGTTTAAGAACAGCTTAGTTTATGAACAACTTGGATTAAGAACACTGCAAACCCGGAAGTAGGTGTTTTGGTTTGTGAACTTTGCCTTGGAAGCAGAACATGTTCCACTTCCTGTTGAGTGTGTTCCATTTGTAAATTGAGTCCCCCGCTGCTATGGGAAAGCACGCCTTGGTTTAAGAATGCTTTGGTTTAAGAATGGACCTCCGGAACGGATTAAGTTGGTACCATTGTACAACTAATTCTCGCTGAAAGTAACGAACCTTTGCTATTCATGTCCAATAATTCCAATGGGTCTACTGAGTAGGAGAAGTATTGAATACACCCATCACATTGAGTTCTACCATGTACATCACATTGAGTTCTACCATTAAATAAAGGCTGGGGTTGTGCTCAGGGAGATAGCAATCATTGGTGTCCTATTTTCTGGTGGATTCGCAAATTCCTTCCAAGCTGCCTGACAGAATTGAGGATAGGAGGATTTTTATCAGGCATGACTATGATTCCTCTACAGTCTTCCTTTACTGTTCCTGTCCCTTGATGCCTGGGGTTTACACTGCCATCCCCTTTGGGAAAAGCAGCTTCTGGCTTCTGCCTATGGGAGGCAAGTGAGTGTCCTGCAGGCCACCACTGGTCCACCCCTAACCATTTCAGTTGGTCTCCTCCCGTTTCAGCACCTTGCCTACTGCTTAATTGCTCAGAGTGATGATTTCTCCCTCATTCGTACTTGAATCTTAGGTAAAATCCAGACAGAAGTTATTCAAGCCCAAGAAAATGTGGACAGAAATCCATATGGTTTTGGAAAATGTGCATACAAAAGTGTATATTATATTAGTGAACATTGCTCACAAAAAATGTGCATATTGGGCAAGATAGCATGAAATGTGGATATCAGAAGGAGACATGGGCACTTAATTTTCATATAGACTTTAAAACAAAAACAAAAACATCTGTCCAATGTGGAAATATGACAAACTGAAGACTGGAAAAAATGAGAAACTGTGAGAAACCAAAATTGACAGATTTATCCATCTATAACCATGTGTTTCTCCTTTGGTACACTAAAGAGCTTTCCCTAGCCAGGGAATATTGCAGAAAGCTTCAAACATGGTTGGACACATACTCTGGAAGGCCCTGAGCAACTTCAAAAACGCCAAAATAATTAAATCCCTATCTTCTCTCTGTTCGTTAGTGTTTTCCTTCTGTAGAGTAACAGTACTAATCAATTGTCAAAAGTGTGACTGTAAGAGATAAGGAAAAAGCTGACACTGGAACACTAGAAAAATGAAAAGCTTCCTCCACGGTGTAATTAATTTTTGAGACAGCTTGGGGTTAATTTTAACAAGACAATATCCCCCTCTAACTTTGTTTTCCCCACTTCAGAAAACATTCTTACCTTTGCATTAGTGGTGCTATGGCTTGATGTGAACTAATTTGAAACATGACTCAATTTTCCACCCCCATTTAGAAACTGTGGTCTCTGAATATCAGCTGTAAATCAAACAAATGAGAGAAGCTGTATGCTTAGCAATGTGCAGAAGCACTGAAAATGGTTTCAGATTTGTTATTATAGTCACCATTTTAATTATATAAAAGTCATGATTTTTTACTATGAGTGAAGGAGCTGGCCTTCACTAGATTTTTTTTGGGGGGGGGAGGGAGTCCTTGAGCAATGCACCCACCTCGGCCCTAGGATCTCCATTTAAAAGGATCACAGGTACCGGTAGTATGTTTGGGTAGCCACCACCAGGCAGAATATACAGAACTGTGCTAGATGAACAGATAGTCTGGCCAGGTATAAGGCTGCTTCCTATGTTGTGATAAAGGTGTGTGCCTTCTATTCATCTTTGGTGTCCCCTATGCTATGCTGGGCACACATCTGATGGAAGTAATACCCGTGCACACACACATCTACAATTAACAAAACAGAAGGGTTTCATTCACCAAAGCTTGGCAATGTTGGTGCTATCAATCAGGTGGAGGCCATGAGGTGTCAATGTGTTCAGCATGTATGCATCCAGAAGTTCTCTCCCTTTGCTGATATTGTCAGATCTGTTGACATTTCTATAACAATGGAGGCTTTCTGAGCACTCTATCCTCAAAGCTGTATAACTGCCACCTTGGAAACAGCATCATTTCATTTTTATCAGAGCAGCCAATGAATGAGGAAGCTTAAACATTTCCCCAGATTATTATTATTATTATTATTATTATTATTATTATTATTATTATTATTATTATTAAAAATCCTCTGTTAAATTAATCACAGCAATGTATAGCTTATTTTAGCAATTAACCAAATCCTGAAAAGAATCCAGTGCAAACCTGTGCGAAGTGCTGTTTGATGCTTTTATAATTGTCAATACATAATAGACACAATTAGGAGAACACAATACCTGATAATAGGGTAGCAATAGCAGGTGGCATGTGGTGTAAACCACTGAGCCTTGGGCTTGCTGATCGGAAGGTCGGCGGTTCAAATCCCCGCAACGGGATGAGCTCCCATTGCTCGGTTCCAGCTCCTGCCAACCTAGCAGTTCGAAAGCACATCAAAGTACAAGTAGATAAATAGGTAAGGTAAACGGCGTTTCTGTGTGCTACTTTGGTTTCACCAGAAGTGGCTTAGTCATGATGGGCACATGACCCAGAAGCTGTACGTTGGCTCCCTTGGCCAGTAAAGCGAAATGAGCACTGCAACCCCAGAGTCATTTGCGACTGGACTTAACTGTCAGGGGACCTTTACCTTTACCTTTTATGGAGATAATAATAATAGAGACCTACCTTACAAGCCTGTTGTAAGGTCTGTAACACATCAACAGGATAATAAATATTAAGTTCTCAGTGGTCTGGACTTGGGGGTGTATCTGGACTTGGGGGTGGGGGTGGGGGAGAAATTCAATCCAGTTCACATTTCAAACCTATTCGCTTTATGCTTTCTGAAACGATATGTGAAAAGAAACACAGCCATGCTTTGAAACTCACCTTCTCCACACTTTGCAATGCTTCAGCGAAGTAATGTATACCAATATGTATATACTATGGTAGAATGTGCATAGGAATGCTCTGCAAAAATGCACATACCAAACAAAAAATGCATGCAAATATGTGTGTGCTTTCTTAATGCAAATCGATGTGGAAATGTGGAGAACTGAACTAAAAACCGGGGGGGGGGGGACTAGAAACTGAGAGAAACCAAAATTGACAGATATTCCCATCCCTGTCTGGCCTGCACAATTCTGGGGCAGGTGTTATCAAGATGGAATGCTGCACCATGCAATTAATTCCCTGTGCAGTACAGGGTGTTGACATCAGTCTACACAGCCTAGAACTCTTCTTCCTGACCCCCTAATTTTCTATTAGGTGGGATTTGGGAAGAGACAGTATAAAGTGGCATGTAGCTCCTCAGACCCAGCTTTTCCATCTCAACAAGAACTCACCTAAAACAGTAATATTTGCTGGAACTTCTCCAAAGTTAGCAGCATGAGGATTGCAGCCTTATACTCATCAGTCTGCAGCAGCCTAAGAAAGCTTAGCTTGTTATTTTCTCCTCTGCCTAATGACACATCAACCTGTACCTGATGGTGTTCTACACCCCTCAAGCGACTAGTTCACAGGTTTAATGGCTCTCTTGGCCAAAAAAGAACCAGAGGGTGATGGTTTCATCTGTCAAGCCCATCTGTTTTATTTCTTTGTCTTTCTCAGCATGTCTCAGATAACTTGCATATAAATCAGAGAGAAGAAGCCCCCCCCCTCCCAGGGAGCGTACAGCAAATGGATTGGCTATGCAGGCAGGGATGCCTCATTAATGGAAACTCTGGATCTGACATTTCTTCCGTTGCATGTGTTGCATTTGTCTACAAAGCAGGATTGACTTCTTCTCTTGCATTAGCTTTGCAACATCAGAGGTTTGTACAAATGATGTTGTTGTTGGGGAGAGAGAAATTATGTCTCTTCTCTATCTCCAGGATGAGTGAGAAACTCTTTTTCAGACTGAGGGTGACCTGCCTTGTGGGCAGCTGTCTGGAAGGGGCATATGGCAGTGGGTGGGTGGGGTCAGAGGCAAAAGTGGAAGGCACAATAAAAGCAAACCTTACCTTTTAATGGCAGACTAGTTTCCACACAGTCCCACACATATCTCCATCCTTCATCCAGACAAGCAATAGGCAGGATCAGAGTTCAAGGACATATTCCAGCCAGGCAAGAACACTCAAGGAGGGTGTGAAGCAAGGCTAGTGAGAGGTGTGCCTTGGGAAAAGATGGCATAGCTGTGCACTGGGTGTGTCCTGGTGAGAGTCCCAAGGACCAGAGGGTCACATTTGGCCCTAAACCTGAAGTTCCAATTTCAGCACTAAGAAGAAGAAAGAAAGAATTACCACTAGTTTTGTATTCCCCCACTACTTATTTCAGAAAAAAGTATTTATTTATTTAAGAAATTTCTAGCCTCACACTTATTTAAAATAATCCCAGGGCATGTTACAATATAACAACATGATGCACAGTGACCCAACTCCAACACAGCACAAGCAGAATTAACAGGATGTTTAGCTACAGGTAGGTAGCCGTGTTGGTCTGACGCAGTCAAAACAAAATAAAAAAAATCCTTCCAGTAGCACCTTATAGACCAACTAAGTTTGTCATAGGTATGAGCTTTCGTGTGCATGCACACTTCTTCAGATACCTCCAGATACTTCTTCAGGTATCTGAAGAAGTGTGCATGCACACAAAAGCTCATACCTATGACAAACATAGTTGGTCTCTAAGGTGGTACTAGAAGGATTTTTTTTTATTTAGAATTTTTAGCATCAGAGAGGGGAAGAAGAGAGACCAACCTGCCTTCTTCCATTTTTCATACCACTGGAACAGCAAGAAAAAGTAAGTGGGAGGTAGTTTTAGTGGTGGGAGATGAGCAAGCAGACACTGTGGGCGTTCTTAAGTCCTTCTTCTGCTTTGATTTCAGTGTGAACAAGAGAAGAACATTCAGACAGCAGTGCTTGGTGGAGCAGGAAGGGTGGCATTACTTATCTTGCTTACCAGCCCTGAGCCTTTCATCTAACTACCAGGGGTGAATGAGGGAAGAGGCAGTGGGGAGCTTGTTGCTCTGCAGGCATGGCAGCAGAGCTACCCTGATGCTTCCACCACAGTGTTGAACACCTCACCTAGGGTGCTATAAATAAGTTGTAAATTAAATCCTTATAACAAAAGAAAAAAAAACCTATGTAAAACCGCATAGAAAAGTTTTCTGCTCTACAACACCATCTGGTGTTGCATGTTTACAATGCATACAAAACGTTGTATTCTGACTACCGGTAATGTAGCTGAGTCTCAAGTCTCTCCTACTTTCAGTAACAGGCATTGATGTTTGGTGTTGGAAAGCCGGGTGACCAGTACCCCATCACTCATGCCACCCCACCAACCACTCTTGTTACCAGATCATTGGTGCTTGCCTCATACCAAGGAAAGAATTAAGTTTTAAAAGCCACCCCCCCCCAAGATTTTCTGCTAATCCCCTCCTTATTTTTCCTGGCTTTATAAAGTGTCTATTTTTTGGTCTTTTCTATGAAGCTTCAGAACAACTGGAAAGCATCATATTTTATTTGATAAAAAGGTTTTTTAAAAAACCATTTTCCTCACCACTACCCCGGCAGTATTCCTTGAGGGAAAGAAGTTTTTACTCAACTGTCTGTGTACAAATTGGTATGCTTCCGCTCTCTCTGTGTGTATTATGTGTGCACATGCATTTGTAGGCTTGTACGTTTGTGGCACACTAAAGTCAAACAAGAATTAATTTCACTTGCCATAGTAAAAAAAGGGGGGGGGTAATATAATCCTCTGTATGTTTATTCCATCAAACGCAGAGAGACTTACATCTGCATAGAATTGCTCAGAATTCCAATCGGAGGTAGCCACAATGAAAACTGAAGCAGGGCAGTCTGTTCAGTAAATCCAAATTTATTTTGCCACTGGATCACCCACCAACCTCTCTGGCCTCCCCCAGAGGCAGATTACCCTAGTGGAATGTTGCCTTACTGGAGAAAAAGTTTCCCATCTCTGCACTAAAGCCAGCCCAATTTTGTTATTATTATTTGGGGGGGGGAGAGAGAGATGACACCATCACAAATTGAAACCCAAACAAAAGATGTTCTTTGTGATTAACGTAGGGCTTGGTGCTTTCAATAGCATTTAGACATGGCTCACTTCAACCCAGTGACGTAGCGTGGGTTACCAGTGCCCGGGGCCACATGGAGGGCATGGGTGGGAGGGAAACAGACAAAGTACACACATGAATTCAACTGCCTAATGGCATCCATATCACCCAGGAGATTGTGGCTTCAGAGATAAGAAAAAAAGAGTTCCATTGTGTGTAGAGGTCACTTCCTAGTTTGAATGGAGCCAAGTTACAGAAGAGCTGTATTGAGGCAGCACGGGGTGTGGAAATTTTGCACCCCCTAACAAATTTTCACCTGGGGCAACCTGCCCTGTGTGCCCCCCCCATGCAATGCTACTGCTTCAGCCAGGATGCTTATTTCTCAATATATCAGAATATCCTTGTGTAGCCCCCTTTTTAAAGCATTAACAGAGATGCTAAAATGCAGATGGATATAAACATATGAACATATGAACTTGCTTACAAACACCAGTAAACTTTCTTTCAAACTCCATCTTTGCACACAGCAATTTCTAATTCCGGTGCTAACTGTGCCTGAAATCAGAATCATATGTAAGAGTGAAAATGGAAAAATTTCAACATTGGAAGAGCATTTCAAAATTATAGCTTCTCATTACTCTCTAACTGTGGGTCCTTTATTAGGTTACAGCCTTTTAATATATTGTGGTGGGAACATATAACCATCCCTCTTTCTTTTTTATGAGGCTGGGAGCACAACCAGATTCAACTGTGCAACGTGCCCCAGCTTTCCATATACAGCTACAAATAAATAGCTGTGTATTTATGATCCCATTTTATAACACTTTGTTCTTTTGCTCTAGGAAAGAATGAGGAGTAATGGGTCAGACATAGCCACATATATGTACATAGCCACACATATGTATCTGAATGTATTTGGCCTGTGCAACTGGTATCATATTTGGGATAATTGCTGTCAGATTAACCTTGTTCTGAAACAATATACAAGTCAAACCTGTGGCCAAAACCAATGACAGGCAGAGGAAGCTAATTCTAGCCTTGTCCTCATTTTTCTCTCTGCTGAGTTCTACAAGGGTAGAAACTGAGAATGAGGAGGGTAATTGCCAGGGCAAAAAGAATGAATGTGGACAGGTGCTAGTGAAGAGCAGACTAAGATTAGTGGGGCTGTGCACCTTTCACTTTAATGGACAGACCACCACTGTGTATCATGGTGACATTATCCCATAATAGTTCTTTAAAAACAAAAACAAAATTGTTATTAATTTTAAAGAAAATCATAAAATATGAAATGAGCCATTTCAATCGATACAAACAATTCACAAAATATGAAGCAGGGTCAATGATTGTTCCATATAGATAAAATACTATCATAAAATCAATTGGAAGAATGAGCAGGAGAGTAAATATAATCTAGTTTGTGGACTAATACTGCTTTCCTAAAGTGATTACTCTAGCCACACAAAAAGAATATTATATACCTGCAGCTTATTCATCCCATAAGGATCATGCAGCTAAGGAAGTGTGGCTTGAAAAGAGAATTAGACAAATTAATGGAGAAGGCTATCAGTCATGATAGCCATGATGGCTATGCTTTGCTTCCAATGGCAGAGGCAGTATGCTTCTGAATACCACATGCTGGGAGATCCACGGGATAGTGCTGTTGTTCTCAGGTCCTACTTCCAGGCTTCCCACAGGCACCTGGTTAGCTTGGCAACTGCAAGAACAGGATGTTCAACTAGATGGAGCACATGCCTGATCCAGCTGACCAACCATACACCCAGGAGTGAAAATAACTCACTGCTTATAATTAAGTTGTGCAAATCACTACCACAAAAAGAGTAAATGCTTAGTGGTGTAGAAAAGAAAGAAAGAAAGAAAGAAAGAAAGAAAGAAAGAAAGAAAGAAAGAAAGAAAGAAAGAAAGAAAGAAAGAAAGAAGAGACAGGTTCATAAAAGAACCCAACTATGATAGTGGGTGCCCATGTTCCATGGCAGGATCTGTCCGAATATCAAATGTTAGAAACAAACAGAGGCATTTGACTGACAAGAGAAAGCTAGAGATCACCAACCTTTCTTTCTTTCTTTTTCATTTTTTTTTCATTTTATGCCATATACAAAAAACAAAAATATAAAAAATAAAAGAGAAAAGAGAGAAAATAAAAAAAATAAAAAAATAAGAGAGTCCAATATCAAATCTTATTTCTTAACATTACGGACTTCCTAGCCTCTCCCTCTTGAGTTCATTTTTTATAACTAAATCATGCAGTTTTCAAATATATCCATACTTTCTCAAAATCTCTTAATTCTAACATCATACCTTATATCTTAAACATTAATTCTTAAATATTTATCATTACCTAAATTCTTCTCACTTAAATTCAATTTATTACTAAATTATACCCATTTTACTTCTAAACCTTGATTTTAATAACATTCTAACAACCTAATTCTCTTAACTTTTATTTTACTCCAAAGCCAATAATCCCTACCCAAAAATGTACATGCATCAATTTCTATATCTTCTTTTTATAGTCCCACCTTTAAAACTAAATCAACCCCCTCCCTTGGAATCAGTGTCTCTGGAGATTTCCACTAGCTCCTTAAAACATTCCAGGTTCAGACCATCTTTACCCATCCAATAAAATCTTAAATAGGCCACCTTCAACCCACTCCTACTCTGACCCATTCCAACCCTTGCTCAACCCTCTTTTTCAGCTGTTGCTTTCCCAACTCTTTAACTTTACTTCTATTCTTTCCATTTTTTCTTCCCCAAATAATTCCTCTTCCCTGTTTTGTATTCTTCAATTTCTGTCCCCAACATAGCTGCCAAGTTATCCCTTTTTTAAAGGGATATTCCCTTATGCTGAATAGGCTTCCTCGCGAGAAAAGGGAAAACTTGGCAGCTATGGTCCCCAACATGCATCCTGCCCCCCCCTCTCACTGGACAGGCAGCATTCCAGGTTGGGGACTTTTGAATCAAACACAAATCCTGTTCCCCCCCTCCCACTGGCAGAACAGTAATTTCCTTCTCTTCTTCTTCTTCTTCTTCTTCCTCCTCCTCCTCCTCCTCCTCCTCCTCCTCCTCCTCCTCCTCCTCCTTGTATTTTTCCAAGTTCAAATCTAATAGTTCAAGGTTCAAATCTGTTGTTTCAGCAATCTTCTCCTTTGAAATTAATGGTTTTCCATTAGGGTTGCACATTTCCTCTTTAAGTTCCAAGATTTTTTCCAAAATTAATTCCGAAAGTAGATTTTCATTCTCTTCAAAATCCTCAGAGTCCAGTACCTTCTCCTCCATCATGTTATTCTTCTCCATTTCCATGGGTAAAACAGAGCAGGAAATGGTGCTATATTTTTTCCTTTTTCAAGCCTTAAAAGCATAATGTCACGTCCAAACTGGTTCCAACTTCCATTTTTTAAATCTTCCTCATATTTTTAGAGTCTTAAGTTCAACACTGAGCAGCCTTCAAAGATTTTTAAACTTTAGTTACAGTCTCTTTCCCATATTGATAGCTCTCAACCTGCAACAAGGAAGCACAATTCTTTCTATTATGACATCATAATGGTGGCTAGCTGATCCTTTCTTTGACCCGACTCCAATTTCCAGAGGGGTTTCTCCTTGTCAGAACACAATTTTTTGCAGAGATCAAAACACAGTTCAACTTTCCCCTTTACTCTGCCTTGGGGAAAGATTTTCAAATCAATTTTTAGGCGAAACAAAGCTTGCTGTCACTTCCCGGCTTCAGACAATGTTACTGCGTCACCAAGCACTCAAAGGGAGAGACCGACTTCCCTTTTTGATCTTGTCCCATAGCCAGATTCCACTTCCAATTCTTAATTTTTTCAATTACTCACAGTGTCCAAATCGTTCAATCTTCTTTTTGAAGGGAAAAATCCACCGCTTGCAGGCTGTCAGCTCGGAGCTTCACTCCGTGGAGGTAGCGTTGGGCTCAAAATGGCTCCCACGACTGCCACTCCACTGGCTCTCGGGGCTCCAAAGGAGCTTACCAGGCAGCAGAGGAGTCGCTCTCACGACCCCAGAATACTCAATCTGGGGTTCTTCTGGGGGTCCGCATCGCTCTCGCGGGATACCCCCTCCACACAGCCAGAAACCTCGGAGCTCGAGGTTTCCTCGTCGCTCAGCCTGTGCGGTAGCCTGGAAGTCGGGATCACCAACCTTTCTGAGCTGTTGAGCACATTGAGAAAGTGCTGTGGGCACAAAACAGCTGCTTCTGGGGCATAGCGTAATACAAAATGGCTGTGACACCCATAAGAGCAGGAAAAGAGATGGTATCACAAAATGTTGCAGAAAACCCCACCAGCACCACCACATCCAGCTGCCTTGTCAAAGAAGGCAAAGACATCTACACTAACTAGCGCTGCCATTATTCACAGGGAGAAACACTTTGCACCTCTCATCTGCTCAGAATAAGTGTTCAATCCTAGCATCCATTGAAAGCCAGTCATGTGGTGGGTGAGCGAATGTTCTGTGTGCAAAGGGTTGAACTAATGCAAAGCAGGAAAAACAAAATGGTATTTTATGGGGCTATTTATTAAGAACTTTTGCAGGAACTATAAAAAGTAGAGGGGGGCGCACTGGTGCCCATGGGCATCATGTTGGCAAACCATGACGAACCTTTGGGGAGGCTGTTCTTAAATCCTTCTGGAAATCCTCTAACTTTCCAAAGACTCCAAAGTTAGAATAGCTTCACTGGGAAAGCAGCAGAGTAGAGAACGTGAAGGAGACTCTGTGCCTGATCAACACAACAGAGCCCAAAGTAACAACTTGAGCTGGCAGCAGGTATTTTGGGCACCAAAGATGATTCTCCTGACAGAGCTACTCGCAACAACAAAAAAGCCATTTAGAAGAGTTATAGATAATTATTAATTGGGAGCAATGAGATGAATCATGGAGACAAGCTGAGAAATGCGAGCTGGTAAAAATAAAAATGCAGACTATGTCGCTAGGGGGGAAATACATTGGAAGGAAAGAGGCGTGTTGATGGAAGGATTATCTACTTACTGTACTGTAGTCTATCAAGCCCAGCACAGCATCAGCACCAACCTTTTACTGATGATGCAAAAGAGCAGAAGTCTTTCTGTCTGGCCGTTGAGACTTTTCCCAGACCACTCTCCCAAACCACACCCCTCACCAGCCCTGCTTTGCACCCTGTTTTTTGCCTGACTTCAGTGTGTAATTTGAGTCTTTTAATGTTTCTTGCTTGCTGGAATGGAGGATAGAAACAGGTGCATGAGTGTGAGAAGCATGAGAAACACCTTAATCTATATTTGTCTGCCTGCTTGTAGTCCCCTTGATGTGTCTGCACCCACAGATGTGGGGGGTTACTGGTTGCTTGAGCTGTGGAAACTTTGCAGCTGTTGAATAATAACCCATCGTTTTAAACCCTTAAAACCTGGAAGCTGTACGCCGGCTCCCTCGGCCAATAACGCGAGATAAGCGCCGCAACCCCAGAGTCGGTCACAACTGGACCTAATGGTCAGGGGTCCCTTTACCTTTTTAAAGATGGCAGATATTGAACCTGGGATCTCCAACATGCAAAGCATTGTACTCTAGCTACAGCCCAGTTTGTGAGTCAGTAAGAGCTACCGGTAAGTGACTGTTGCATGTATTTGTTCAATTACATTTATTTACCCAATGTTCCTAACTATAAAAAAAGTTTCCATCCTCAGGCTGCATTAAAACAGTACATATTTGCAAAAGAATCAGGAAATGAGCCATCTACTTCTCTGTTGTAGTCTACTACTTATTGTATTTTACTAGATAATAGGACCACTTAAGGTTAATGATCCAGTAGTTGTCATACAAGGCACTCATCTCAAAGCTGTTTACTGTCTCTTTGTTACTTTTATAATTTGATTCTGGGAAGTAAAAAAATAAAATAAAATGTAATGCTTTTTACTTATTTCTACCCATGAGTAAACTTAAAACAGGGGGGGGATGCTTGTAACTTTATAGTTGTGTACAGTCAGAAGGAGCAGCTTGGAGAAGATTCTAGCTCACGGGTAGATCACCTGCATTGCACGCAGAAGGACCCTGGAATCTTTAGATAAAAATACCAGGTACCAAGAGAGAACCTGCCATAGCTGCCAAGTTTTCCCTTTTCTCGCGAGGAAGCCTATTCAGCATAATGGAAAATCCCTTTAAAAAAGGGATAACTTGGCAGCTATGGAACCTGCAGAGTCAGTGAAGACCAAGGATGGGGAATTTCAAGCCTGGGAGCCAAATGTGGCCCTCAAAGACTCTCTATTTGTCACTCAGAACTCTTCCTTCCCATGTCACAACTCTCCCCATCCCAGCTCCCCATGAATGCTTTGACCTGTCTGGATTGTGTCCTTAGGATAATGCCTCACTAAAGACCCTCCAAGGGTCCCTATTTTGCAGGGATAGTCCTGGATTTACAGAAGCTGTTCTTGTTTCTGATTTGATCCCAGAATGTCCCGCTTTTCCTTAGGATGTCCCTATTTTCACTGGAGAAATGTTGGAGGATATGGAGTTATGCAACCCCAGAGCCAAGGGGATAAGTATCTATACAACCTTTAGAAGACAAGGAAGCTTTGTTTTAATGCTTAATGTTTTTCTATGTTTTTATAAATGTTGGGAGCTGCCTGGAGTGGCTGGGGCAACCCAGTCAGATGGGGAGGGTGTAAATAATATACTCAGCCTAAACCACTGAGCCTCTTGGGCTTGCCGATTGGCAGTTTGATTGTCTTTCTCTCTGCATTTTTCTATTATTCAGTTGTCAAGGATTTTCACTTCTGGGGTCTTCAGTAATGAAAGTGAAGTGCTTTGGGTGCTCAGGAATACAGGAAATTCCCCATCTGTACAGCGGTTGTGTTCCAGGTCTACCCATGCGTCAGCCTACCCTGTTGATCCCCTCCCTGCCCCGCCCCATTCCACCCTGTTATGGTCCCACCCCATTCCACCCCCTTCTATGGTCAAAAATGGCACATGTGTTGTCAGCCGTGTCATGCGCCAATCAAACGTGCAAAACAGTTGCTGCCTGTACAGGCAACCCCCAGTTTCCGTGGTGGTTGCGTTCTGGGTCATTGCATAGGATGGCAGAGCATGCATGAGCCCGCCTCACCCCATTAAAGTCCATTATGCCCCATTATGCCCCCCTGCCTCTGTCCTGCCCCATTATGCCCTTCATTCCACCCCCTTTTCTTGCCACTTCCAGGTTGCTGTGATGCACACATGCCCAATTGTCTGTAAGTCATACATGCATAGATCAGTCATTGCCTGTACTTAAAAGCTTGCATCATTTTTATTTCCCCACCTCCAATAGCCCAGATATTATACTATCAACCAGGATCTTTGACTACATTATCTGCAGTTGCTTAACACTATGTCCCCCTCACCTCCCTGAGAAGAGAAACATTTTATTAACCTGATGACTATAGTACAAGCTAATTCATTCAAATAGGTTCAAAAACTATACAGACTATACAGGAAAATGTGCAAATGAGGAATGTTGTACACATGCTGAAAACAAACCAGAGATATGCAAGCCCCCAAGTTATTTCATTAATCTTATTTTAGTTCTTTTGACTTCCTTTGACATTCCTGCAGGCACTTTACCTAAGAACGAGGCTGCACAAAATGAACTCAGATTTGAAGTCGGAAAGAAGTGAGTAGGGCATGAAGCAGAATTGCACAATTGCATGTGCATGGACATACCGTATTTTTCCATGTATAAGATGCCCCCATGTTTAAGATGCCCCCTATTTTTGGGTACTCCAAATTTAAAATATGGGGGAGATTGCCCAGAGTTGTTGGGCTTGTTTTAGGGGGGATTGCCAAAACTCGCTCACCCACATGACCTATGCTTCCACTCGCCCGCGCCGCAAAAGCCACATATCATCTGTCCCTTCGCTGGCAGGAGCCACCAATCGCCCACACAATTACTGCAGCGACAGACAATCAAGAACAGCCCTTGCCACAGCCACCAATAACATGATCACTACGTAGCTGCTGACAATCTCCGGCTCGTGGGAGCATCCAATCCCACAGCCCCCATATGCACTATCCGCGTATATGACGACCCCAAGTTTTAGCATTATTTTTTAATGAAAAAACACCGTCTTATATATGGAAAAGTACAGTATATGTTTCTCACACATGGCAGCATTCCCATGCAATTTCATACATGGAAATAGCTGTCATTCATCTTGTGTAAAGCATCGCTTGGGAAAGGGTTGTAGCCCACTGGTAGAGCATCTGCCTCGCATGCAGAAGATCCCAGGTTCAATTTCCAGCATCTCTGGGTAAGGCTAGGAGAAATCCCTCTCTGAAGCTCTGCTGCCAATCAGTGTAGACAATCTAAGTTAGATGGATCAATGGTCTGACCCCATACATAGCAGCTTCCTTTCTATTTCCAATTTCCTTTTTTAAAAAAGTGCATAGGACATTAAAATACAGTGGTACCTCAGTTTATGAACTTAATCCGTTCTGGAAGTCCGCTCTTAAACCGAAGCTGTTCTTAAACTGAGGTGCACTTTCCCTAATGAGACCTCCTGCCACAAGTGCCCTTCCACCGTTCGGATTCTGTTCTTAGACTGAGGTAAAGTCCACAAACCAGGGCACTACTTCCGATTTTGCGTCGTTTGTAAGCCAAATAGTTTGTAAACAGGGCTGTTCTTAAACAGAGGTACCACTGTATCAAAAGTGTTCCCCCAATTTTTAGTCTTTACCAAGCTTAAGTGTTGGAATAAAATATTTCAAACAAAAACAGATTTAGGGGAAGCAGAAGTATGTGCCCATGTAGAATTCAGTTTCAAAGTATCTGGGGCATGAAATATCCCAAAGGTTTTGCTATTGTTGTGCTTTTTTAAAAAGAAAAAGAAAAACATACTATGTGAAGTGTTGGAGCAACAATAACAAAATGTCCTGTGGGATTTCTCAAACAACAACATAACCAGGGAAGCAGACAATGCACAGCTTTGTTTTGGAAGGTTTTTGTGCTCTGAGATGCATTGGATTTGGCCTAAAGCAGTGCAATGAAACCTGGGGTCTCCTGAGAGGAAGAGCAGGGAGAGCACCCTCCTCTCTGTACCTGTAAACTCCTGCATTGCCAGCACCCATGAAGATCTGTTGGATTCAAGCACCCCTTTGTCCCAAGCAGGGTTAGACAGATTTATCCGTTTCAGTACTCTCAGTTTTTCATTTTTCCAGTCTTTAATTCAGTTCTCCAGATTTCTGCAGCAATTTGTGTTGTTCATGTGTTTTTTCTTTATTTCTCATCAAAGGTTGTCAGCATTTTAGGGCAAATTTCACCTGATACTGTAAATTGTTTTGTATGCAGTTTTGATTAATGTACACTCTTTTTTTTTTTTGCTAATCTAGCATATGCATTTTTGTACACATCACATATTTGGAAAACTCCATTGAAAAAGAAGACACACACACACACACACACACACAAAGTGGCTATGTTTCAGTCTGCATATTGTTTCACAAATTGTGAATCAGGTAACTTTGCTTTTAAATACAAACGAAAATGAATTTCTGCTCCATCCCTACCCAGGACCAGAGGTCACTTACCAGTTGCCCGAGTTCCTGACCAGATTAGGACTACAGGAGCAGAGGAGATGTTGAGCTGGCAGGAGCCTTCATGCCACTGTTGTAGCTGCATGTGAATTTGTGTTGGGGGAAGGGTGCTAAGCACCTGCCTGGATCAGGACCCAACAGCCAGGACAGAGTGAAGCCTCCAGCTCCTACATAAGCTCTCCATCTGAACTAATCACAGCTGAAACAACAATGCCCTAAGCTTCAGTGCAAAGCTTTCCCAAACCGGGGAAATGGACAAATGCCTCCAAAACCCATCCAAGTGAAATCTGCTTAACACAAGGGAAACAAAGAAAACTGCAAAACCCCAAAAGCGCATCACTCTTTACACAACATGGCTCCGCTTTCTTCTGTCCCGTTGCCAATTAGCATGATCAAATATTTATACCTCAGCTAACGATACGGAGAGAGTTTGGCTCTTCTATCTGTTTTCCCAAGCCGGGAGATTAAAATACAAATAATTCAAAAGCAACCATCCCAGAAAGCCGGGTGTATTTATTTATTTATTTATTTACTTACTTACTTCCTTATTTGAAAGTGCTGCAGGAACAAAATGTTGGAATCGCTTTAAACAGTGTGGGTGAAATGAAGGGTTAGCACAGCGAACGAACGTTCAGCAAAATGTTTGGAGATATCCATATCACATTTGCAAAGATGGGCATGGGAACGGCTTAATCTCTTCCATTTTTTTCCCTTGGTCTCATTTAATCCGTCTACTAATGATTAGAACACTTAGCGCTTAGTGTATTTCTAATTTCATGTTCGCATCAAAGAGAGTAAGAAGAACGGAGACTGTGTGGATTTAAATTCAATTTCGCAACTATCTTAACACAGAGGCTCCTTGGGATATCATGTGCAACTATAATTTAGCATCTTGTGAATGAGCCTGCTCATGCCTTGGGGTTGCTTCTTTTCCAGCCCTCTCCTTCTCTGATGCAACGAGAAAGAGGAAATTGGAAATATCTGCTTCTGGTTTTAAAATACCTGGTGTTCCCTGTTCCCCGGTGTTTCAAACTGGGTGTTTCAAACCAAGGATGGAGAAACATTTTCAGCCTGAGAGTCAGCCTGAGAGCCAACCTTTTTGTGGGTAGAGGCACACCACCCCCAAAGACAAAAGGGCCAGAGACAAAGTGAGTGGAGCAATACATATAAATGTTGCCCTTGCACTAGAGTAGTTTCTGTACCCATTCACATGCCCCTCTCTCCTACACCCAGGAAAACAGGAGGCATGATCAGGGCACATTCCAGCCAGGCAAAAACACTCAATGAGTGTGAAGAGCAGGGCCACTGAGAGGCATGGCCTGGGGTGGCTGGGAAGAGTGTGTGACTTGGATTGAGTACTGATGCTTGGTTAGCGAGGTTTAGAAGCCTGAATTTCCCCACCAGTCTTGACATTTTTTAGCTCTGATTTAAATCATGCTTTGTTAGCAAGTATGGTAAAAGACCAGAGTTTGATCTTGGCTTGTTTCAGCCTCACAGCCCAGTTCAGACTTAACAACAGCATCATAAGAGCAAAAAACAGGAAACTGATTCTTGAGATCTCATCCTTAAAATATCATCAGAGATTGGGGAGTGTATGAGCTTTGAGCCTGAGCAGAATGCTAAACTATAGCTTGGCATTATGGCTGAACAAAGCCTAAATAATTTGCCCGTTCAGTAGAAGAAGGCCACCCAAGACAGAATCAATACGGAGATTATACAATATTTCTGAACACATTTCTGCTGTCACAGAAATTGGCATTACATGTTTGGTGTACTTATCTGCAAAAGTGGGCTTGTGGTTTCTCCAGTGGTATGGTGACTACAATCCTGCATTTTGTTAATGCATTTTGTCTTTGCAAAAACCAACCAACCAACCATGACCTGCTGACTGTGAGATTGAACGCATGATTGACAAGAAAAGGAAGGCCTTTCAGATCTGGCAAAGAGATAGAACCTGTGCCACTAAGGAAAAAAACCCTATGCCAATGCTAAGGCTGAGGTCAAAGAAGAACCAGAGAACTAAAAAACACCTGGTGGATAAAATAAGCTCAAGAAATCCAGCACTTAGCCGACACTCATGATGCACAGAGTTTTTTTAAAGCCACAAAGACCATCTATAGACCAATAAACCATGGCATATGCCCCCTACGCTCAGCAGACGGTATCACACTTCTAAAAGATAAAGAAGCTATTGCACTGTGCTGGAAAGAACATTACCAACATCTCCTTAACCGCAACTCCCCTGTAGCTGCTGAGGTCCTCTCACAAATTCCGCAAAAACAAGTTAGAGATGAGCTTGCAGTATCTCCAAATATGGGAGAGTTGTGTACAGCTATTAACCAAATGAAAAACAACAAAGCCAGTGGACCTGATGGGAAACCTGCCAAAATCTTCAAAGTGGGCGGAATTGAACTTACACAACAATTTCACAAGCTCATCGAAAAAATCTGGGAAAGAGAAGAAATCCCAGAAGACTTTAGGGATGCCATAATTATCAATCTCTTTTAAAAAGGTGACAGAACTGATTGTGGAAACTATTGAGGCATCTCTCTATTAGCTGCGGCTGGCAAAATTCTTGCAAGGATCTTAGCAAACCGCCTCATAACAATATCTGAGGTGACCCTTCCTGAATCCCAAAATGGTTTTCAGCCCTCTAGGGGGACAGTGGACATGATTTTCACCGCTCGACAGCTTCAAGAAAAATGCAGAGAGAAAAACCAACCCCTGTATATGGCATTTATTGACTTGACTAAGGCTTTCGACACTGTAAATCGTAATGCCCTGTAGACTGTCCTTCTGAAAATTGGCTGCCCAGATAAATTTGTAAACATCATTCGGCTTCTCCATGACAATATGACAGCAACAATCACAGATAACAATAGCTCTCAAAGTGAACCATTCACAGTGGGATCAGGTGTTAAACAGGGTTGTGTTATTGCCCCAACTCTATTCATTATTTTCATTGCCATGATCCTACACTTTGTCAAAGGGAAACTCCCCACCGGAGTAGAAATCATATATTGAACAGATGGAAAGCTCTTCAATTCAAAACCACAACCGCACCCTGCAGCGTTATCACTGATTTGATCCTGGCTTAATTGCATGACCTCTTGCCCATGAGTTCACTGCTTTTTCTTGTGAATTTCTTGAAAAGGAAGTGCTAAAACTCACAGTGAATGCCTCCCTTTCTCTTAGAATGGCAATGGCACCCACTTGAGAGGTACCGGAACCCACATGAGAAGAGCAGGAACTGAGTTCTGGTGAGTTCCCCCTGGGGGAAAAGCCCTGCTTGGGGCCCTTAGTAGCATCAGGGAATCAAAAATATTCCTATAACACTAAAACTAACCCATTGCATTCCTTCCTGTAAAATATTTAATAACTCTGCTTTCACAACTGAGTTCTAGTGGGTTTGGTGGAATTGCTCCACTGTTGGTGCAGCTTGCAGGGGAAGATAGGGGAGTGGAAGTGGCAATATAGGCTCCAGGAGTATCTTGGCATTGTGCCAATCCGGTGCTTCTCCTGGTATATTTGTACTGCATTGAAACTTGCCACCATAGCACTGCTCCCTCTCTTCGTCGCTGTATTCTGCAGTGACTCAGCCAGACAGAGGTTCCAGATGAGTGATGCAGTCCCACCTTGCCTCTCGGTGCTGCTGGAAACAACTATGGATAGTACTAATTCTAAAAAGGAAAGTGACTGGGTGCCAAATGAGTGTGTACCATCTAGAGAAAGCTTGTGTCCCTGGCTCCACCTGTGTTGAATCGGCTTATGCAATTCAGAATGGAAGCAGACGGCAGGCACATCACAGGCATTTGCCTGCAGGGGTAACTGTTCAAAATGACTCCAAGTAAGTGAGCCAAGCCACATGGTATGGTCTTGAATAACACATGAGTTCCTGTTTTGCTCACTAGAATCTGCTTCATAACTCATACAAAATTGCATTCCCTGTTGTGTGCAGTAGGCTTTTAAAGGCACAGTTAGCCTCTGGCAAAATACAGCCTACTTGCAGGGGTCTAACATGCCAGGGAAAGGGAATGTCCAATTATTCAAAACTTGGGGTTGGGGGAGAGAAAGGCAGGCAGGCAATGTGGACACATTCTTTGATTACTCATGAAAGGAGTTTGATCTTATCCCAGTAGTCAGAATTGTAACTCCTCAGTTGCAAACCTGTTGTTAGACATGCTAGGCTGCTATTTTTTTCTTCTTCAGTAGGTGTAATGATGTGCTGCTTCCAATTCCTTTGGCTGAAGGGACTTTGAATGCACAAGCTATGCTTGTTGCTCTGATGGAAAGTGGTAGTGGGGAACATGGAGTACATGAGGATTCAGTGGCTTGAATGGACCCAGCTCTTCACTGGATTGAATTAAAATGTGGGTGAATTCAGAAAAAGGGGAGCTCAAAAAACCTGCACGCCAATACAAGTTGGGTCAAAATGCTTCCAAAATTGGCCCTCTTGTGTATGCTATTTGTAAATAATGTATCTTTATAGTACTATTCATTAAAAATATCAGAGGTTTACAGCAGTAAACTTGTAAAATAACCCTATAGAAATTTATGGTTATAAAACCATAAACTAAACATACAGTAATTTAAAATCAGAAATCAGCTAACTGTTATGGAAGAATGGGTTCTTAATTGCCTGCGTAAACCTGCCATAATATAAAGGTTTTCAGCAGGCATTTAAAGGATGGCACAGAAGGCACCCAATGAATCCCCACTGGCAGAGTATTTCACAAGACTGGGCCAATGAAACTAAAGGTTCAGTTTTTTGTTGCTGTCAAATGAGCCTTGCCAACTTGGGGAACAATCAATGACGTTTCTGCAGATTAGCTCAGTGATCAAGCTGGGATATAAGGGTTCAGGGAGTCCCTCAGATACCCTGGATCTAAGTTGTTTATGGCTTTGTAAGTTAATCAAAGGACCTTGAACCTGGCTCAGTAGCAGATAGGCAGCCAGGGCGAAAGTTTTAACAATTGTGTCACATGTCAGTCAGATGCACCCATCAGCAGAGTGGCCACCACATTCAGCCCAACATCAGCCTCACACAATGTGCATTGCAGTTATTCAGCCTGAATGTTACCAATGCATGGATTACAGTGGTCAAGATTGTGGGATACCCAGCCTCATATAACCCATATGCTTAAGTCAAATTAATGCATGAAGAGGTTAAGTCCATAGAGTAAGATGTTCCTGCCAGGCTTAGTGAGGTCACTTCCTACCTTGGGAGGAAATGGGTAATTAAGCCTTGAGTCTACATCAGAAGATCAGGTTGCTCCAGCTCATACCACATGGCTATCACAAGCTACTCTTGAGTTCCTAAATTTAGGAACTTTCACCACTTTGTAATTAAGCCAAGTTTTATGATCTGTGCAACTTTTTCTGAATGCTGTATGGAAAAGCAAAATCTGACATTTGGAGTGTTTGTAAGTTAACTTACTACATGTGTGCTCTTTTTCTATGCTTTTCTATGCTAGGGAAAAGAGGAAATTTGGAACTCACTCTAAAAGGCATATAACAGCCTTTTATTTCCACACTTTACTTTGCTACATGTTTTGTGAATTTAAATTTCTGCTGGGGTTCTCTTGTCCAAGAATTGTATTTTGGCACCTAAGAATTCACTTTTCTATATTGTTTTCCTTGAACCAACCAAAATATACCTGTCCAAGAATGGCTGTATTAGGGATGGGTGAATCTGTTCATTGCAGGTTCTCATATTTCTCAATTATAAATTTGGTTCTCCACATCAGCATGCTATTTTTTAATATGAAAATTCAGCAGCCACCCCACCTCATAATCCACAATATAAATGAGAAGGAAACCAAGGTTTGACACCTTGTCAAAATTGTTCCCTTTCTGATGATTGGCAAAAAACCCAGTCACAGTGAAAGTGAGATAGAGGTGTTGGTGTTGCACACACAGTCCTTTTAAGAATCCTGGCCCTTGGTTTGTGTCCTTGCAAATACTATTTTTTTTGGGGGGGGGGGTCCCATGAAGCTGAATTGTGCACTCTGATCTCCAAAGAATCAGAAGCATTTTCATTTTGATTTTCTATTTCTTGCCCCACCTCCCTTCAGGGTTTGTTTTGCATTGCCCTCTTCAAAATCCCAGGGTCCTTGCCTAGAGCTCTCTGGGAATCCAAGAAATTTACACCAGGAATAAATTTAGTCTTTTCAATCCCTTTCTCTCCATGCTAGCTGTTTCTATTCAGCTCTCCTCAAAGATGCTCATCCAGGTATTACTGGAGGTAGAGGGGGGTGTATTTTCATTTCAAACTGTAACAGTTTATCAGCCACCTAGAGAATAGGTTTATGACCCTCCTTTCCCTAAGCAATACAAGATCCCCCTGCAAATCCTTCGCTGCTTTAGAAGATGCTCAGGCATTGTTATGCCTTCCTCCCTCCCCAGCCCCTGTTCCATGGAGCTGAGCTGGATTTGCAATAACACACGGTGAGCATCAAAGGAAAAATCAAACTCATTTGTCAATTGGTAGTTACCCTAGAGAGAAAGAAGCTGGCCACCTTATCTGTGTGGGTGTTCTTGGTTTTTCGTAATGCCTTCAAAAAGGAAAAAGGAAATAAAAAGATTTCCCACACAATAGGACTCAAGCATCAGCCTGCCAAAATCAGCACCCTGAGTTGTCTTGGCAAAGAGATACAGTGGAAAATTTCAACCTGACATTTAGAAGACAGCAGAAACAATTTAGATTACAGTTACAAATTAGTGAAGCCTCCCCTCCCTCTCTTCATAGATCTTTCCCTCATCCTAACAGAATCTGCTGAGATTCTGAGGCATGTGCTATGCCTCTCTATGGAGTGGCACAGCACCTAAGCAAATCTGTAATGTATATATGCTATACAGATATACTCAGATCATTCAGTTTGTTGAGGTAAGATATTTGCTGAGGAGGAGGTAGAGGAACATCCATTTAACCGTTGCAAATTGTTAAGGTCTAGTCAGAAATGGCATAATCTACAGCCCAAGGCTAGAACTATAAGCAGCCAACAGCTATCTTCTTGTTGTGTTTGCAAAACAGAACTATGAGGAGGCAATTTGCAAGCCAGAAGCGACTGAGCAGGTGTTTAACCCTTCTCTGCATGTAATTGTTACGTTGCGTCTACTCCCCAAACTGCTCCCCGTTCTGTTTTCCAGGAGCATTTCAGTTGCTGACACAGGGGTAAAACCTCATACGAGGAAAGAGTGGCAGGAGAAAGACACACAGTTGCTGTAGTATAGCAGCAAGCAAGGAAGAATTAAAGCTTATTCCTCCAACCTGCTGCTTCTCTGCTGCAGACCTCCCATGCCTAATGCAGCATTGCAGTGTCAGAGTCCAAGCCTAGCAAGACTCCAGGAGGATTTCAGGTGTGGAATTCTGAGACCTTCGGTGCACCAGGGATCCTGAAGATCTTGCTGTTCTAGTCAATCAGCCTGGTTAAAGAGCCCCAAGAACACCTTGCCTGGGCTCCCAAGTACCCCACAAACCATACCTGGATTCCCAGCCTCTACTCCAGCACCTGCCCTTGAAGCAGATGCAAGGTGTTGAGAAGAAATTCAGTTTCTACTCAATTCTGCATTTCCTTAAGCAATACACAGGCAAAAACACAGCACTCTGTCAAAATTCACAGTTCTGCAAATTTTGTAATGCAATCCTCCAACCAATAATGTGTAGAAAAATGCACCTATTCGTGGACAGAGACTATGTCAAGTCAAGAGCTGGTGGTGGAGGAGGAGGGCTTGCCTGGTGACTAGAGGGCTTCATTACAAGGGAACTGCTTGGGAAGATGGAAAAGCCAGAGAAGGACGGTTAATCTAAAGCATTTTTCACTCTGCTCTTATTTTTTTTAAAGGGCCTTACATATGATTAAGAAAAACAAGACTGTGACTGCCCTCACACAAAACAGACATGGCACACGAAAAAGAGCAAGGAAGAGGAAAACAAGTATGCTCAGACATTTTAGTGGCATGAACCGTAAAATAAATTTACTGTACATGCTCTGAATAACCTCAACAGGCTGGTTCCTGTGATGAGTTCAGCACCTCCCAATTCCTACAGTAGTTTTGCAGCAATTTTTTTTTAAAAAAAAGTTTTGATTTTTTCTTCTTCTTTAAAGTGAGATATGGAACAATTAAAAAAATACAGGATGGATAGCTGAAGCAAAGCGATAGTGAGAAAGGCAAAACTGACTGCTGAACCAGTATATGCTTTGCTTGCATGTGCGTATACCAATGTTTCATGAAATAAAGAGAGGAGGGAGGCAGTACATAAAACCAAGAGACTTGCTGTGGTTAATCAAGGGTGTTTGTGGGGTGTGAGGGAGAGAGAAATAATGTTTCTTGATATAGTAGTTAGTTTGATGGCAAAAGATTATAAATCTGGAGGAGATGACTGAAGGAGAGGACTAGACTAAGAGAGAAGGGAAACACTTGGGAGATTTCAGCCTGTATCTCCTCAGGTATTTATGGGAGCCACTGCCCAGAAGCGTGAGCTGAAGGGCAAGAGGCTATCAGCTGTGGCTCTCAGCCATCATTAAGCTATCAGTTGGGCAATCCTTGTTGACCCTAAACTGTGATGTGTTCTGGATCTGGTTGTCTGTTTTAGCATACTTGGTGAAATAGATTGTGAACTGTACATTTTAAGGTATTGGTTTTTACTGTATTGTTTATATTCGTTGTTCCCTGCTGGCGGAACCCACTCCTTAAAACCCACACCCCTCATTTAGAAGCACCCCTCTTTCATTGGGGAAGGCAGCCGCTAAAGTGGGAAGCACATGTCAGTTCTGGATTTATGATGGACTTTTCTTCCTAACTTCAAGTATATGTGCTTTTATCTCTAATCAGATAAAATAAGATATTACAACAGCCTCATGCACAGCTTGCTGTGTGTCCTCTTTTAACAGTAGATCTGTCTTCACCCCGAGACTAATGCAACAGCGGCACATTCACCCACATTCTTGTCAGCTTGATCTGCTAAGGTGCTCACAGCCAGTTAGCAGAGCAAATTCTGCCGGAGTGTGTAAATAAGCAAACACTGTTAAGCACAATACAAAGCAAATTGTTTTGCTGAAGGATACAGTGTAGGGGCACACGAGGAGTAAATTACATGTGGTCCTAATCCTTCAAAGAAAGTGGCCTGCCTGAGCTCAGTCCACAGCTGCCTTTCCCCTGCTTTCTTTTCTTCCTTCATCTTTGATTGATGCTGCCCAGAAATCATGTCATGAAACAAGATGTTTTCATTAGCTGATCTTTGGCTCAAAGGGGACAGGAATCTATTCTCAATTCTAATGTCTCTGGGCTCTTGTCTGGGCTGGTGCTCATAAAAGAAAAAAGAAAAGAAAAACCCTGAATGAAGCATCCGGAGCAAAGTAAGAAACAATAAACAGATTTGTTGGCTGGTTGAACCTAACGCTGAAATAGACCTACAAGGGGGAGTGCTGGGTAAATTAGATTTGAGGTAGTAATGGATAGGGCAGTGTGAAGACAAATGCAATTTTTGGCAGAGCATCACAGAAGCCCTGTGACACAGTGAGAAGGTGCTGGTCCTCTAGGTAAAGGTAAAGGGACCCCTGATCATTAGCTCCAGTCGTGACCAACTCTGGGGTTGCGGTGTTCATCTCACATTATTGGCGAGGGAGCCGGCGTACAGCTTCCAGGTCATGTGACCAGCATGACAAAGCAGCTTCTGGCGAACCAGAGCAGCACACGGAAACGCCGTTTACCTTCCTGCTGTAGCAGTACCTATTTATCTACTTACACTTTGACATGCTTTCGAACTGCTTGGTTGGCAGGAGCTGGGACCGAGCAATGGGAGCTCATCCCGTCGCAGGGTTTCAAACTGCCGACCTTCTGATCGGCAAGCCCTAGGCTCAGTGGTTTAACCCACAGACCCTTTAATTCTAGTGCTCTGTAACCCAAAGGCAGAGTGATTAATTTTCAGGGATGCAGACATCTAGTGTCTGGAAATTCTTAGGTAAACTCTTCGGCTATGAATCAGCCACCATTTATTCCATTTATTATGTCTATAGCAGCAGCTTTCAGAAACAAGATTGCAGGCACCAACCAAGAGCCCAGTTCCAATTTTCTCCATCCCTCATCTTCCATTCGAACAACACCCGACTTCTCACAACACAGAGCAGGGAACATGCCACCCCACCTGGGAAGCTGAAGAAGTGACACCCCCACAAGTGCCCTGGCAGCACTGGAGAAGCAGCACTGGCAGCAGCACCAGTTTCTAACAAGATCTCACTGGACCCTGGCACCACTTTTGGCACTGCTTCTCTGGCAGAAGAAGAGGTGGTAGGGTGGCTGCCTTTTTTGTTTCACCACCTGAGGCAGCTGCTTTGCTTCACCTTATGGGGCAATTACAAGAAAGTCACTGCAACTTCCTTTCACTGGAACTACATTATTTTCATTTTGCAAATCACACAGGGGTCAGAAAGGTACCAGCCCCACTCTACCTGTTGTGTCAGATCCCATAGCTGGACCTTCACTGAACCTTGTTAGCTTGGGATGGTGGAAGGAGACTGAGAGAAGGTATGATAGCCATCTTCAAATATCTCAAGGGCTGTCACACGGAAGAGAGAACGAGCTTGTTTTCTCCTGCTCTGGAGGGTAGGATTTGAACCAATGACTTCAAGTTACAAGAAAGGAGATTCCAACTAAACATCATGAAAACTTTCTGACTTTAAGAGCTGTTCGACGGTGGTCTCCCTTGGGAGGTTGTGGAGGTTTTTCCTTGGAGGTTTTTAAGCAGAGGTTGGATGGCCATCTGTCATGGATACCTTAGCTGAGATTCCTGCATTGCAGGGGTTGGACAACATGACTCTTGGGGTCCCTTCCACTTCTACGATTCTAAGATTCTATGAGCTGCATCCAACAAAGTCTGGAGACCACAATGTCAGGGAACACTACTCTGATGTGAAGCAAACTTTGAAGAAAAGATATCTAGTTTCCTCTAGAGAAGCATCCATGGTTAGTCAATCAATCTTTATTTACAGTTTTCAGCAATTAAGGCTAATTGTCATGCTCCGGGAGATGCCCTCAGGGGCTGGGGTGCCAGTTACAGAAGACAGAAGCCTTCATCATCAATGAGGGAATGGTTTCAAATACAGCACAGAGCATCAGCCTACAGTTGCAATCGAAATTATTCAAACCCCACTGCAAATCAGGTTGCAATTTCAGCTGAATTTGGAGAAGCCACTTGAAGCATCTGTTGTGTTGAGCTATTTCAATTGCTTTTGTTTTATTTGCTCATTGCAAACAGCTGAAAGTTTGTGAATTTTGATAATAAACTTGATTTGCAATGGGGGCTGAATAATTGCAACTGTAGGTCAAAACATAACCCAGATGCAAGGTCAGGAAACAATCCAAGGTCACAATCACAGGAAGTTAAGTATAGGGAGACAAGAAAAGTCATAAAAATGTATTTCCTCCCAGGAAACGGAGCTTCCCCTACATATCACCAAGCATACTGAAGTGTTAAGAAATGGAGTTCAGTCAGAGTACCTTTTTCTGTGGAGGGGGGTATTTGGAGCTTTTCCTGTATCTAACCCCCCCCCCCTTTTTAAAAAAGGCCAAATATTATCCAACATTATTTTTTCATGGCTGAAATTCTCCCCACCTGCCTATTCTCCAAAATGTGACATTGTGGAAGATGCAAAATGACAATATATCTGTTTTCCTTGGGGAGGAGAGAATGTCACTGCCATTCACAATGGTGAGCCCCATCCCTGAAAAACTCTTGGAGAATTTCTCCTCCCCTGGAGAAATTCATTGAAATGGCCCTGTTAAGAAGCAGGCAATGAAAAATGATTATAGAGCCAAAGTTTTACCTTATCCAAGAAATAATTCCCTGGATACTTCATAATTTAACATTCTGAAAATGAGAAAACAGAGTAGCCTTCTCACCCTAAATCACCTTTATGATAATGGAAGTTTTGGTTGTTGGTTTTTTTTATTAAATTTCTTCACAAGATAAATTCTCAGCTCTACAGAGGTCAATGATTCCATTCTTTGCACCATTTCTATGATTTAGATGCCCTGCACAGTTCTTCATCTATATATGTATATATTTTACAGTTAGGGGGGGGGAACTCGGTTCATCATCCCATCTGCAGAGATATCCATCTCTCTTTTTTCTTTGCAAAATATTCCCATTTCCAACCAAGCTCTTGAGATACAATTGGAGGAGAATGTATTAATCTCTTAGTCCCTGTGGGAAAGGATTTGGAACACAGAAGAAAACTAGCAACCCATGAAAGGAATAATTTGGATTGTTTGTTTTTACTATGGCAAAGAGAGAGGGATGAACTGAGATGTAAAGAATAAATTATGTATTTGGAGAACCACCCTTGCTTATTGATGAGCAACTTTAAGATTTTTTTCATAGGGGAACAGTTAGGGCCAGAGGCGCTAGCTTACAAGGGCAATAGGGGGGTGATACCACATGCATGACATCTTGACGTCATGCATGTGTGCATCACATGTCCTCTCCAAGCTGGGCAGAAGCTTCTCAGGCTTTGGGAAGGAGACACTAGGGGAACCTTTAGGGGACTAGCCTAGTCCCTCTAGTCCACTGACCACGCATCACTGCAGTAAGAGGTGTTTCAGTAATAGTGGTCTGGAGCCAAAAAGGCAGTCAGGTGAAGCTAGGCAGTCCAACACTAACTCAGCAATGCATTGGAGAGAAAAAAAGAGTGCTGTTGTGCTCATGTTCTGCTTACGTGCTTTCCACAGGCATTTGGTTGGCCACTGTGGGAGCAGGGAGTTAAGAGTGACCACCAGCATGATCCAGTAGGTTTTTCTTAAGCCAGCAACTTTATAGGAAGAGGTAGGTTGTTACTTGCCTCCTGTGTCACATTACCCTTGCATGTACAAGGACATAAGAAGACAAGCCATTGGCAGGCGGATTTAGGGCAGTATGACTGGTCCCCCCCCCACACACACACACAGCATGCTGAGCTGAGGCGGCAACTTCCCATCTCCTTCTCAAAGCCTAGTTAGCAGTTGCCCAGCTTTGGAGAGGAGGTAGGAGGTCTCTAGGACCCTGCCAGAGCCTTGTGCCTCCTTCCCAAAGCCCGACACCTCACTTAGCCAGCTTTGGGAAGACAGTGCAAGAGCTGGGGAAGAGCGTCAAATTTTTATCTCACACAGGACATCATATTACAAAGGCCTGGCCCTGCCATTGGTCCCACCCCCCCCCAGTCCAGCACACCTAGTTCCAGATTTCTGGGGGCCCTTGGGCGCAGGACATCAATGGGTCCTTGTCTGTTTGCTTTCCTTCTCAAACCACACTCCTACTCCCTCTTGGCCTCGTCAGACAATATGGCAACCCTCAATATGGCAATCCTCTATCATCAAATACTGTAACAAAAATATAAAATGTTGAGCTTATTTCCTCATCATTGAATGGATACACCACTTCTACACGTCAACAATAACCCCTTGAGTCTCTCTAGTATAATCTCACCCTTTACTGGAGATAAAATCATAACCTTCTCAAAGGCAAGCAAGTAAATCAATAACATTTGGTATTATAGCAACTCCCATATAAACATAAAAAGAACCCTGGTTGATAGATGAATGAATGGGCAAAGGATGGCCACTTTCTGTTCTCATAGTGGTCAACCAGATAAGTGAGCCTTGAGGGGGTTTCCCACCCCTAATTTAGGCCTCTGAAGTTTAAAGCTAGTACTTTGAATTGGGCGTGGAAATGGACTGGAAGCTCTGGTGGACTGGCCCATGAGAAAAGCCATTGTCCAACCTTACATGGAGGGCTACAAATTTCTCATCCCTGATTTAGGGCCTTAAAGGTCAACGCCAGCACTTTTAACTGGGCCCTGCGGCAATGCAGGTGATTCTCCTGCACATGGCACTGAGCCGAGGGAGCACAAAACACTGACACAGTAGCTCTGAGAGCATGCGCAGAGTGGGAGGGCACAAAAGTTTGTCCTCGCCCAGGGTGCCATATTACCAACACCCACCCCTGGCTGCAGCCTCCCCTCTCTTTCACCATATGCTTTTCTCTCAATCAGACTCCCGCTCAGTATCAAAACCCAGCTGGCAGGATTTTGATACCAGAAAAGAAGCTGCAAGGAAGTACGCCACAATCGAAATGAAAGGTTTAGCCACCTCCAGTCATGCTTCTACTTCCATATACCTGTCTGGGGCAGACCTGGATTGAATAAGAATTTTTAAAAGCCCTGCTAGTTCAACCCTATATTCCACTGAGGCCAGTATCCTGTTTACCACAGTGCCCAGTGAGATGCTTCCAGGAAGCTGACAAGCAGTGCCCTTGCTTGGCAGGAACTAATATTCAGAAGCATTTTGTTTCTGGAGCTGTCTACATTGTCTTCATGACTCACATGGCTTCAGTCCTACCATCTGCCAGCTGAGGCTCTGAGTGAAACATCACAATCCTGCTAACACACTCACAGACTGGGACATAACATAGGAAGCTTAGCTTATACCAAGTCAGACCACTGGCCCATCTTGCTCAGTACTGTCTACACTGGCAGGCAGAAACTCGAGTTGGAGATATTGAGAATTGGACCTGAGCTCTTTCACATGTGTGTACTACTTAGCAACTGACCCATCTGCACAAACCAGACTTTTGGATAAGGAAAAGCCGCTTCAATCTCCTACAACAATCTCCTGTGGGTGTATCAGGGCAATCAAACCATAAAAAATTCTCTTTTCATACGTTGATCTCCCTTTCTGGCTCAGGGTCTCAGTCTTGGTTGTTTGTTTTTAAAATGTATTTTAATAAAGATTTCTTGTTTACAAAAGTATGTGCAATGTATCTTTTTTTCAAGTTACATTTTCTACAGATCAGTTTCATTTGTTGAGACATTAGTGTTACATTAAGAAGAAAAAGGGGGAAAGAGGTGAAAGGGGGAATGGTGAGTGGGGGTGGGGTCGGGTGGTGATGTTTCTATTTTACTTAATGTAAGTGTGGTGTTTTGTGTCAGCGTCGTTTGTGCCGGTTCTCTGTGATTCGCTTGTGTTCCTTTGGTGTTGATAGAGGTTGGGGGTTGGCCTAGGCTAGGGTGTGGTTGTTCATTTGTGATTGGCTGTGGTGAACTTTGTTTTCATGTGTGAATGGGGTGGGTGGATGTTTTGGATCAGGTTAGCCATATTGATTTGTATGGTGTCAGTAGATTCTTGTCATTGTCTTATTGGGCTATGAAGGGGAGCCATACCGGGGTGAAGGTGTCTTCTTCTATTTGTCCCCGTGTCAGTTTCAGTTTATTGGTTAATTTTTCTAGTAAGGCTGTTTTGGGGCCTCTGTCTTGTTGATAGGCATAGGGTATATGACTGGGGTCAGCAAGCTTTTTAAGTCCCCAGGCACAACTTAGACTTTTGAGTGAGTGCCATGAGTGCAACCCCCTCTAGGCACTTCTCTCCCTGTCCCCCAGATCACCCCCTCCAACAAAAGAGAAGGAGAGGGAGGGAGGGAGAGGGAATGTACACATTTTGTTTTTCCAAGAGATCTGGGTGGAAGTTGCACATAGAAGAATCGGTGTGAGCTTCGAACAGCACACAGATCTGGAAGGGGACGCAGGAAACAGCACTGCTGTTGAAACTTTCTCCTTGAGTCCTATGTACTTTTCAAGGAGAACAGGCTAACCACCCTCACAACCTCACAGCCAAGGAGGCAGTGAGTAAAGGGAAGCTTAGAGGTTTCATAGGTGCTAGGGGAAGATTTCGAGGGTGCCTTTGGGCCCCAGGCACCATGTTAGCAACCTCTGCTTTATGGAGAAGCCAGTATTACATAACAGTCACAATAAGCTTTCACATTTGCATAGTCAGACCACTGATGAAGCACAGTGCCAAGTCTGATATGCAGCTAACACAAGAGATGACTAGCAAACCAGGCAGAGCGAAGATTAGGACTTAATGTTCAGAGACATCATCTGGTACAGCCTTTCCTGGAACAGACCACAAGTAGGCTTTGACATGTTTGAATGCTCCTTCACTCCCTAGATGCAGAAAATCAGCCTCCAAAGAATGCTACTGAAGTGCTTGCTTTCCACTGACATCTCTCCCTGAATATATATGAGCCCATATACAGAACTGTGTAGCATAACTCAGTATATATATCTCTCTGTGTATGTATGTATCAATTAGTGTCTTTAAAATATGCATGTATCTTGCTTGAAGGGAGTTACTGAAAAGAAAGTGTACTTATATGAGTGCAGCTGGGAAGCTGATGAATTTGGTAAATAGCCAACACAAAGGAAGTGGGGGATTTCAAGCATAATGGGTGATTTGGAAGAAGGGACTAAGATTTGAGTTGGAGGAGGATTTCAGATGGTGTTTTAAGAGGCCTTCATAAAAGAGAAACAGACAGGCAATCAGAAAGGAAGCAACAGGAAATGAGGATTTAAATGTTAAATATTTTAAGCATAATCTCTGTGGGCAGCACTGCCTAAACTCCCTGCATAACAGACATAAAATGAAAGACGGCTAACAGGCCCCCAAGAAAGAAAACTTTTACTGAATAAAAATAAACTGTAGCTAATGTTTTTATCTGAGCTTCTGGCATTTGTAACTTGAATATTTTATTTTTAAAAAACTGTATTTCTTGAAAGAGTAGATACTTCAACCGATGACGAAAGCTGTGGCACGTGGATAGAGCAGATGCTGTTTGCACACAGAAAGTCCCAGGTCCAGCCCCTCAAATTTCTGAAGACTCAGCCTGGAGAGCTGCTGGCAGTCATTGTAGACCAGGTGCAGAGAACCATTGACTTTCCAGTGCTGCTGAACTACAGCTCCCATCAGCCATGCTTAGTGGGGCTGATGGGAGTTGTAGTTCAGCAACAACTGGCGGACCACAGGTTTGCCATGCCTGAGGAAGTGGGAAGAAACTGTGGTTCTCCAGATGTTATTGGACTCTGGTTCTCATATGCCTCAGCAGCAAGGCCAATGTTTAGAGAGGGTGGGGTTGGTAGTCTAATGAAATGTAGAAGACTAGTTTCCCACACCCTAGTGGAGGTAGTGTTGCGGCTGACTTGTAATGCAGTATAATATCCTGCATTACAAAAATGAGCTAGCTACCTAGGCTTTTTCACTGTGTGGCAAGAAGCATTTTCAGCTAGTAATGTCTGCACATTGACCAACTGTTAAAGAAATAGGATCAGAGCCCAATTTTAAAAGTTGATAACTATGGAAAGGATAGATAGTAGAGCACACTGGTTAGGTACATTATTTGGGTAGGCTGTAAGGAAGGCCTACCGTTACTCTCAGACCCGTTACTCATTATTCTTTTGTATAATGCTAACTAATATGAATATATTTACCATCGGTTCATTGTCATATAAAACCACCATTTCTGTAGTAATATACTAGTAATATGTTTGAAATAAATAAAATTAACAGTTCATGTATATGTGGCTGGGGGAGAGATTACAGTAAATGATTATATATAATATATATCTGACTGAATTCTCCCCCACCCCAGCCACACACATATTCAGTTGTTATTTTTTAAAAATAACATATTACTGGTATGATTTTTTTGTATACAAATCCAGGTTTCTACCTGCCCTAGGTGTGTGTATGGACAATGTAAGTGGATAGAGACACTCTCACATGCGCTCCTGATGTTGCGGGCAAATTTGAGGACGATCGGGTAAGCGGTTGTGGAGAAAGGTTCGTTGGAACAAACATGCACCCTCTACATTCATTTATAGATAGATAGATAGATAGATAGATAGATAGATAGATAGATAGATAGATAGATAGATAGATACCGGTAGATAGATGTTTCCTGCCTGGTCCTCTGTGATTCTTTTGAGAATCTTCCTTGAGGAGGTCTAATAAACACATTGCCGAACAGGTGGAAATATATCTGAATGTTGTAATATCTCTTAGAACTGATTGTGTTAGCTCCTAGCTTGTTACCAATTGGGGATGGAAGTAGAAATTTTCCATGCAGAAGGTCCTGGGTCCAATCTGCACCATTTCCAGGTAGGGCTGGAAAAATCCCCCATCTGAAACCTTGGAGAGCTGCCGCCAGTCAGTGTCAACATAGAAAAACTGTCTTATAGTGAGCCAGACCACCGGTCCATCTGACTCAGGATTGTCTACACTGACCTGCAGCAACTCTCCCAGTCCTAGGGTTCTCTCCCAGTCCTACCTGGCATCTTCTGCATGTAAAGTAAATGCTCTATCTCTGAGCTACAGCCCTTCCAGCAGTAGGCGAGCTTGGATTAAGCAGGCCCTTGTGTTCCTATGGAAAGATGCTCCGTGAACAATGTGTCTTCCTCTCTGATCCCCTCTGCACATTGACTACCTCATTTTTCCTCCATCCGCACAGCATTAGAATCTTGTAACAGAAGGGTCTTAGCTTCATTGACAGGCAAATTCCATATCGCAGGGCCTCAAACCTACACTATGGGAGAATTCAAGGCTGGCAAACTCAGCACATTTCCTGTGCAGCATTTATACCTTTCCACTCTTTTTCACACCATGAGGCAGCTTCGCCCCTCCCCCTATTCTCTAAACAGAATTCTAAAATATCTCTCTGGGCATTTTTTGTTTACAAAGAGTATATTTTCTATTATATTGCTGCACCCCCACCCTCACTTTTTCTTCAAGGGGAGTGACCTCTGAACATGACATCTTTTTGTAGAGCTGCAAAGAGGGTGGTTTCCCCCCCCCTTCCTGTGTCTGTTGCTGCTCAAAATAATGGAATGGCTTTAAATAGAGAGGTTAAAGGTCTGTTCGGCGAGGGCAGCTTCATACATATTTATTTGTATTTGATGGCAGGGAAAGAGAAACCAAGACTCACAACAGGATTGTTGAATGATAAAACAATGTGCTTACTTTATACACCACCAAGGGCTGTATCTGATTGTCTTAAATGCCCTACATCTTGTTCTGCAGTCCATAGCCCTTTCTGGGGCAAAGGTGTGGCAACATTCTCCACCCAAGGGCCACATTACTTTCTGGGCAACCTTCTGGAGGCCTCATTTCAGTGGTGGGTGGGGCCATATGCAAAAGTGGGAGGAATGGGGAGGTTGATGAATTTTACTTTTGTACAGTAGGCTGATTTCTACTCACACTCAAACATCCCTCTCTAGCCTCAATCCAGGCAATCAAGAGACATTGATCACAACACACAGGGTGATTCTCAAGTGTGTGGCTTAGGGAGGGGGAGGGTGTCTCTGGGTAGAGTCCTGAGGGCCATATAGAAAGGCCTTGGGGGGGGTCTCATTTAGGTACCCAGGCCTGAAGTTCCCCACTGCTGTTCTTTGGAGTGAATGCATTGCATTCCTGAATTGCAGGGGCTGAACTAAATGACCCTCAGTGTTCCTTCCAACTTGACAGTTTCTGACCTGGTTAGAGACTATAATTCAGAACCTTTCTGCTCACTGGAGAAGTCCACGGTTCATTTCCCAGTATAGGTAGACAGCAGTACTTTTATTTTATTTTTTATTATTCAATAAATTTGTATACCACCCTTCATCCAAGATCACAGGGTGGTTTACAATATAAAAACACTAAACAATAACCCCTCAACAGCTTAAAAGGTCATATATTGCATAATTAGCCAAAGGCCTAGGAGAAGAGGAATGTTTTGGCCTGGTACCTAAAAATATGGATCGAAGGTGCCAGGGGAGAGCATTCAAAAATGGGAAGCCACCACAGAAAAGGCCCTTTTTTCTGTTGCCACCCTCTAGACTTCTTCTCATGCAGGAGGCACATGAAGAAGATTATTTCAGGGTTTGATATGGAGAAAAGCAGTTATTGAGTTTTTAGAATGATGCAAAGTGGAGGATCATATTCGGAAAAGGTTGGGAATGTGTCTTATCTGAAGTTGCTGTATAACTCAGTCTCTCAATGTTCATGGCCCATACACCTGCCAGGAAGCTCCTTGCATCAGAGGACTGACCTATCACTATGTCCCTTACTTACACATGCATAAATGATTCTAGTTACAAGTAGGTAGCCGTGTTGGTCTGAGTCGAAGCAAAATAAAAAAATTCCTTCAGTAGTACATTAAAGACCAACTAAGTTTTTATTTTGGTATGAGCTTTCGTGTGCATGCACACGAAAGCTCATACCAAAATAAAAACTTAGTTGGTCTTTAAGGTGCTACTGAAGGAATTTTTTTATTATGCATCAATGAGTTAGACAAAAATCAAAAAGGACTAAGACTATCAATGGCAACTAGCCATGATGGCTGCAAGAACATAAGAGGAGCTTGCTGGATCAGGCCAATGGCCCTTCTAATCTCACAGTAGACAACCAGGTGCCTGTGGGAAACCAGGGAGCAGAACATGAGCACAAGAGCACTCCATGAATTTGTCCAATCCACTTTTAAAGCTATCCAAGTTGGTGACCATCACTGCCTCCTGGGGGAGTGAGTTTTATAGTTGGACTACATGCTGCTATGTTCTAGCTCCAGTGTTAGAGGAAGTATGCCTCTGAATACCAGTTGCTGGGATCTACAAGTGAAGAGATCACTGTTGTACTCAGGTTCTGCTTGTGAGCTTCCCATGGGCATCTGGTTGGCCACTGAGAGAACAGAATGCTAGACGAAATGGGTCTTTGGCCTCATCCAGCAGGGCATTTCTTATGTTCTTAAACCTGTCAAAAGAGTATATACAACACTCTATGCTGTATCCACCATACATTTTTTAAAACCAAAACCAAAACAAATTCTAGCCACTTGGAGCAATCCTTCACCAGCACTTTCTTCATATATTTTTCCAGTTGCTCCCTAGCATAGTTGTGGATGTGTGTGCTGGATCCAACCGTATTGGTGGAGAGAACCCTATGAGCTTTTTTACATTAAATGGCCTCCTCACTAGGAAGGAGAATGCTGATTTGGATTGAATAATGTTCCACAATTAGAACAAATCTGCAGGGCCAATCCTTAATCTACACCAGGGATACCAAACCACATCCAGGCAACTCTATCTAGCCCTTGGGACCCTTAGGCTATATCCTCTTCCCAGCTGCAACTGCTCGGGCTCATAATTCATGGACCCTTCATTTGACTGTTTTTGCTTGACCATAATATTTCACCGAACTCTGAGAAGGACTCTAGTGTGTCTGGATGTTGTATAGATACTGGTGTGTGATAAGAACATAAGATGGACCCTCTGGATCAAGCCAATGGCCCATCTTATCCAACATGCCATTCCCACAATCGCCAACCAGATGACTGTGGGAAGCCTGCCAAGCTGGACATGAGACAGTGGAGACAGAACATAGCCAATCATGGCTAGTACCCACTGATGGCCTTGTCCTCCATGAATTTGTCTAACCCTTTTTTAAAATAATAATAATAAAAAGCCATCCATGTTGGTGGCTATCACTGCCTCCTGTGTGGGTGAGTTCCATATTCAACTATGCACTACATAAAGAATTACTTTATTTCATCTCTAAGAACCTAAACATGGTGGTGTGCTTAGAGACCAGCCTACTGTACAAAGGTAAAATTGACACTCATTGCTCTACCCACTTTTACTTATGGCCTTATTCAGCACTAGCATGTGGCCCCTGGAAAGCTGCTTGGAAGGGAATGAGGTCCTTAGACTGAAAAAGGCTCCCCACCCATGAACAGCCCTTCACATGTGGTTGCATTATTCATGCACATAAAGCACAGCCATGTGAGAAGGTGCTACAGGGGAACAGCTACGACATGAGCGAATGAATGCAAGAAAGAGGCCTCAAGAGAATGCTGAAGGAACTTGACTACAATAGGAAGAAATGAAAAGGCGCTGCAATGGAGGTCCTTGCTAGATTATCTTAAATCTCTTTTGTAATCTCATCAGCATTACAAGTCTGGTCAGGCGCAGTTCAATCATGTTGCCTCTGTATTTGAGCTAGATATATATACTGTACATGGTATTTTTAAAATTAGTTGCCTGCGATTTATGGATTAAACTAAGAGAGACACAGAGCATCTTAAATCAATTCAGAGCTTTGTGTTAAATTACCTGGTGCCGAAGTATATTCTGGATGGCAGAATTCTTAATTGCACTGGTTAAAATGTATTTTAGTAGTACATGCTAAGCGGGGGGGGGGGCGCTTTGTGAATAACGCATTCAAAAGAGACCTAGCCAGCCCAGATCCTATGGTACAAGGATGTACCAGACTGATCCATCCTAGTCATATGTTTTCAAATATTCTGCCAGAAAGCTATAGCTATCCAGCGCTGACTCTACACCCAAGGAGATTGGGTCTGGCAAAGGGACCTCTGCTGACCCCTCCGATATCATTGCACCCCAAAAATTGTTTACCTGCTGCTGCCGGTGGTAGTGGTAGCAGCAACACTTTAATCTGTGTCAAGTGACTGCAAACAGTGACTTGACAAACATCTGGCAGAAGGCCAGGAGAGACTCTGAAGCATGATTTTTAAAAGAATATAGAAGCCAAGCCAAAGAATCTATTTGCATATGTTCAAAGGGTTGGGCTTGTACTAGTTGCTGGCACAAGTTGGTTTTAACTAAGGTTCAGCAGCAGCTCTCCTTCTTGGCTGTGGGAGTCCTTTATTAAGAAATGACCACTTTGGGTGTACACAGTGCAATCCTATACTTGCCTGCTACCCATAAGTGAGCTGCTTTGAGTTCAGTGGGGCTTAAATGTGCAAAGGGCTCCAGTCTCCCTAAGTGACAAGGGTTAGAAAATCAGAATTGGTAGAATCTACATGCAGTCTACAATATGGGAGTGGATTTAAATGCAAGCTTTCAAATCATCAACTGAAAATCATAAGATACCTACAAAATTTATGTTATTCAATGCCATATAGCAGGAATAGGGGAACCTGTTGCCCTCCAGCTCCTGTAAGCTCAAAACAACGGGGGGGGGGGGTTGCGGCTGCTTCTGTGCTTCTTTCCATGCCTATTTGTGTTTGATTTAATCACTTTAAATCAGCTAACAGATTTTGACATTTTAAACTGGGGCTTAAATATTTTTGACAAATAAATTGGGGAGTAGTTTCAATGAGAACAAATTTGGAAGCATTTCTGCAAAAAAAATAAAAAATAAAAAAGAATAAAACCCAAACAGTCGATGAAGCTGCAACTGCCACGTTCATTATCTCAACCAACCTGTAACAGCCTTTGTAGATTTGCAGCTGCTGTCCAGAGCTCTGCCCATTTTAACCATCAGGTGGAATATGCTATCAAATAAAAATGAAATAAAATGCCCCCTTTTCATTTACTGAACTAGTAAACACAGAGTCAGCTCTGCTCCAGTTTCTATTAGACTTGGTGAAATGCATTTTGTGTTGTTTTTTCGGCAGCCTGAGTCATTTTTAAAAAAGTAATGAATTTTTTAGTGTTATTCAGTGTTTTATATTTTCAAAGACAGTAAAAACACGAGAAGAGCCTGCTGGGTCAGGCCAATGATTCCTCCAGTCCAGCATCCTGTTCTCACAGAGGCTGGCCAGATGTGTGCAGGAAACCTTCAAGCAGGACCCAAGCACAAGAGCATCCTCCCCACTCCATGGTTTCCAGCGACGGTTATTCAGAAGCATTACTGCCTCTGACTATGGAGCCAGAGCACAGCCATCATGACTACTAGGCATTTGATAGCCTTTGCCTCCATGATATATAAATGCTTTACCACTTAATAAAAAGAACTCTAGTAGATTTGAATAAAAATAGCAATTAAAAGTTTTTAAAACATAGGCATGATATAATTATCCAAATATAGACAAAACCATCCCTAATGAAATGGCACAGCTAGGTAGGTTTATCTAACCAAAAAGGTTTTTTTTAGCAGGCATCAAAAGCAGCACAATGAAGCTGCCTGCCTAATATCAATAGCACTGCATATTAGGCAGGGCGTTCCATAAAATTGGTGCTTCCATATTAAAAGATTATTTTATTGCAAGTGAAGAATGAATGTGCCAGTTCCAAGTGGGCACATATGGGATAAGGCAGCCTTTAAAGAAAACTACCAGTAGTCTCAAGCTGCTGAGGGCTTTACATGTTAATAAGAGCACCTTGAATTTGGTCATCAGTAGCAATGTGGCCCAGGTGGCGCTGTGGTTAAACCACTGAGCCTAGGGCTTGCTGATCAGAAGGTCGGCGGTTCGAATCCCTGTGATGGGGTGAGCTCCCGTTGCTTGGTCCCAGCTCCTGCCAACCTAGCAGTTTGAAAGCACGTCAAAATGCATGTAGATAAATAGGAATCGCTACAGCGGGAAGGTAAACAGCGTTTCCATGTGCTGCTCTGGTTTGCCAGAAGCAGCTTTGTCATGCTGGCCACATGACCTGGAAGCTATACGCTGGCTCCCTCGGCCAATAATGCGAGATGAGCGCGCAACCCCAGAGTCGGTCACGACTGGACCTAATGGTCAGGGGTCCCTTTACCTAGCAATGTGGCAGCCAGCCAGTTAAGATCTTTGAGGCTGGAGTTAAAGGAAGGTGCCCAGTCATGCCAGCATGCAACAGCAGCCACACCCCAAGAACTAGGGTTGCCATGTTTCAAAAGGGGGGGGGACCAAGGCACCACCTCATGATTTTCTGACTGACTAGCCTAAGATCCAGGACAAAGCACCCCCCGGACGCCAATTCTACCTTTGAAATCTTGACAGGAACAGCTTTGACTGGCCAGCTAAACCAGGTAGTCTCAACCCATTGGTGTGTTAGAGACTTCCTGGGCATGAAAAGACAGTCTCCAGTGGACTGAGTGGATGAAACCTCTAGTGGGTCCAACAGTCAAGAAGATGGTTTCTGCACGTGCTGCAGAGAGGGGCAGATGGGGCTTGTCAACCTGTGAAGCTAGTCCATCTAGGAGAAGGAAAACTCTGATCCTAAACTTCTGCTGCCTTGAGGAATATCTTTGGAAGAAGAAAAAAGCTAAGGAGTAAACCCTACACAAATCCAAAAACCATTATTTTCCCCAATGTTCTTAAACAGAGCGGCACTGCTGGCCTTGCCTCTGGCACCAAGCATCTCACTGAGCACCCCTAAGTGTCAATCTGCACCAAGGAAGCCTGCAGACGACCAGCTGCTCAAATGCAGACTGTCACGTTATTGATAATGCTGTGTATCCTTATTTTAGAACTTATTATGATTAAATGTGGAAATTGTTCAAATTGGTTGTGTACTTTTTGATGTGTTTTATTTATTGTTTATGATTATTTTTGTTATATTATATATATTTATATTATAAATTTGTTTCATGCTGTAAGCCACCTTGAGCATGGTTTTAACTATGGAAAGGTGGCATACAAATAAAATAATGAATGAATGAATAACCCAGATCATGCTGGTGCCTACATGCAAGCAGATGCTCATGCATAATGATCCCCAAAAGCAGGTGTCTGAACCAATTTTCAGAAGCCCTGGGTCAGCAATGCAGTCTTAGGAAGCTGCCTTATACAGTCATACCTCGGTTTAAGTACGCCTCGGTTTGAGTATTTTCAGTTTAAGTACTCCGTGGACCTGTCTGGAACAGATTAATCCACTTTCCATTACTTTCAATGGGAAAGTTCGCTTCAGGTTAAGTACACTTCAGGTTAAGTATGGACTTCCAGAACCAATTACACTCATACTTCGGGTTAAGTACACTTCAGGTTGAGTACTCCACGGACTGTCTGGAATGGATTAATCCACTTTCCATTACTTTCAATGGGAAAGTTCGCTTCAGGTTAAGTATGCTTCAGGGGTTTTTTTTGGTGTTTTTTTTAAAGTAAACTTTATTGAATCATTTTTAAAAACAAGTCCAGTAAAATTATATGTGCACAGAATCCATACAACAAATATAAAAATAAAACCACTTCCCAACTCTTAACGTGTCGCTTATTTCTCCTATTCACTATATTCTTGCGTTGTCATTTCTCCATTTATATCATATTAATATAATTCCCTTTCCTTTTCACTTGATTCTTTTAACAAAAAACCCCTATTCTCCTCTAACTTAAACAGACCCTTAACTCAGTTTGGATATTCTTCTTCCTAAAATATTCTTCCACATAATCCCACTTTCTAATCAATTTCTGTTTCGATACATTTCTTATTACGGCAGTCATTTTATCCAGATTCATAAATTCAACTAATTTTATCTGCCATTCTGCTACCCCTGGTGCTTCTTCTTTTTTCCAATTCTGACCTATCAATAATCGTGCTTCTGCACATCCATAAAGAAAAATATCTCTTCTATCCTTAGGAAGGTTTTCTGGGAGCAGACTTAATAAAAAGTATTCCGGTTTTCTTTTAAAAGTAACTTTCACTATTTTTTTTAATTCCTCATAGACATCCCCCCAAAATTTTTTAATTTTAATACAACCCCACCAGCAATGCATATAATCACCTATTCTGTTACTTCACTTCCAACAATTTTTATCAGCATTTTTATATATTTTGGCAATCTTATCCGGAGTAAGGTGCCAACGATAAAGCATTTTCAGCATATTTTCTTTGATTCCTTCGCAGGCCGTGAATTTCATTGTTCTCTTCAACAGATATGCTTCAGGTTAAGTACTCCACGGACTGTCTGGAATGGATTAATCCACTTTCCATTACTTTCAATGGGAAAGTTCGCTTCAGGTTAAGTACGCTTCAGGTTAAGTACAGACTTCCGGAACCAATTGTGTTTGTAAACCAAGGTACCACTGTATTGAATTAGACCATTTGTCCATCTAGCTCAGAGTTGTCTACACTGAATGGCAGAGGCTCTCTGGGATTTCAGACAGTGGGCTTTCCCACTGGGACCTTCTGTGTGCAAAGCAGATGCTCTTCCATGAAACTACAGCCATTTGACTTGTTTCCTGGTAACTGCATGGAGCTTTGAAGGGGAAATATCAGGTCCTTCCATTTCCCAGTAATGGACATCTATCAGATGTTTATTGCATAGAAGGATGAGATGAAGCATTAAACTTCTTGCCTATCTCCCCCCCCCCCCGTTTTCTTTCCTTTTCCTTCTTCCAGTTGACTAAATCCTTCTACTCACAAAAATATCTAGGAAGGTTTCACTCAGCTGAAAACCTATGCATAAATATTATATGAGCTCTATTGACCAAAATAAATATATACAGCTTCTCTTCTAATGGGCATTTTGAAGAGTCAGGAAGAGTTTTGATGACATGGGACATTATCCCAGCACTTGGCTCTCTCTCAGCGCTGACACAAGGTACTGGAGGAGGAGGAGGAGAAAACAGCAAACCTGAATGCAGTCCCCCCCCCCCTGCTCTGCGCCAATTCTATGAACTTTCCTTTAGGTTACAGCGTTGTGGAGAGAGTATTCATCCTATAGTTTCAGGGCATGGCACAGGAATTGTCTGCATGGTCCTGGCTGGCATTGATCCTGTTCAATTTTTCCACAGCTTCCAATATTGTTCATCATGGTGGGCCCATTATCAAGATTCCTCTGGAGTCATTCTTGCACTTGTTCTTAGCAGTGAGTCAACTAAAGCTGCTGTAAGGCAAAGATTTGTCATCGCTGTTCCACAAGAAAGCATGAAGAGCCCTGCAGGACAGGACCAAAGGTCAATGTAACACAGCATCCTCTTTCCCACAGTGGCCAATCAGATGCCAGCCAGAGCAGCTGTGCTCAGGTTCTGCTTACAGGCTTCCCATTGGGGCATCTGGATAGCCACTGTGAGAAGAGAATGCTGCACTAGATGGACCTTTGGCCTGATCCAACAAGCCTCCCATCAGGTTCTCATGCCTCTGTGCCTCTTATGTTCCAAAGTATGGAACAAAGTAAGTGAAATCAACCTCCAAGAATGTGTGTAATCAATCTAAACCAGTAGCCATCAACACATTTCCTGGCAGTGAATTTCATCAATTCTGATGGTTGCAAGGAAATAAATTGCAGGTTGCAGAGAAAGAAAAATTCCCTGGATGCAAAGATTCAGGTTTGGGGCAATTACTCTTTGGTGAGAGAGCCCAGCAGAGATTTAAAATTACAAAATATGCAGCAGAGTAAAGCATGGAAATATATGTTGTTAGGCCTTTAAAACATGCCCCTCCATGGGGCTGTCCCTGAATAAGTCTGGCCCAACTCATAGCTGCGGACATGCCTTGGACCTGGTGTTTACCTCTATGGATGTTGGTGATCTGACATTAAGTAAAAGCGAAACAAAAGAAGCGCCATGGTCAGATCACTTTCTGGTGCAACTGCACTTCTCCGCAACCCTTCCTCTCTGCAGGGAGGTGGGACCGATTCGGATGGTCTGCCCCCGCTACTTAATGGATCCAATTGGCTTCCAGAGAGTGGTAGGGGATGTTTTATCCCATGTTGATGGCCTTTCAGCTGCTTCCCTGGTGGCCTGCTGGAATGCGGAGTTAACCAGGGCTATTGACTGTCTGGCTCCGAAGCGCCCTCTCCGATTGCATGGAGCCCGGACAGCCCCGTGGTTTTCGCCGTAGCTGAGGGTGATGAAACAGTCGTTGAGACGGCTAGAGCGCCGGTGGTGGAAAACTCATTCTGAATCAGACTGGACACGGGCTAGAGCTCAACTTCGACCCTAAAGGTAAAGGTAAAGGGACCCCTGACCATTAGGTCCAGTCGTGACCGACTCTGGGGTTGCGCGCTCATCTCGCATTATTGGCCGAGGGAGCCGGTGTATAGCTTCCAGGTCATGTGGCCAGCATGACAAAGACGCTTCTGGCAAACCAGAGCAGCACGTGGAAACGCTGTTTACCTTCCCACTGTAGTGGTTCCTATTTATCTACTTGCATTTTGACGTGCTTTAGAACTGCGAGGTTGGCAAGAGCTGGGACCAAGCAACGGGAGCTCACCCCATCACAGGGATTCAAACCGCCGACCTTCTGATCAGCAAGCCCCTAGGCTCAGTGGTTTAACCCACAGCACCACCTGGGTCCCTCGAGCCTACCAAGTGGCAATGGCGACGGCACAGAGGACCTTCTTCACCGTTTCTATTGCATCTGCAGAAAACAGCAGCAGGAGACTGTTCCAAGTGGTTCGCAATCTATCCGAACCACCTTTGTCATCGGGGCCTGGTAGGGACCCCATTATCACCTGCAATGCTTTTGCAAAATTTTTTTTGGGGATAAAGTCTCTCAGATTCGGAGGGAGGTAGACGCCACCGTGGGAGCAGGGCCGGGGCGGGAGAGTGCTGGATCCCTTTCTAGTCATGTTTCATGGGATCAATTTCAATCTGTTACCTCTGAGGATGTGGACAGGCTGCTTGGACGAGTGAAACCGACCACCTGTCTCCTTGACCCTTGCCCATCCTGGCTAATAAAAGCTAGCCGGGAAGGGCTGGGCGAAGGGCTCCGCAGGGTGGTAAATGCTTCCCGCTATGAGGGAGTCTTCCCAGCCCCGCTGAAAGAGACGGTCATTGAACCACTTCTTAAAAGAAACATCTTTAGACCCGGCCAATATGGCCAACTATCGCCCAGTCTCAAATCTACCATTCTTGGGCAAGGTGATTGAGCGAGTCAATGTAACACAGCATCCTCTTTCCCACAGTGGCCAATCAGATGCCAGTCAGAGCAGCTGTGCTCAGGTTCTGCTTACAGGTTGCAAGGAAATTATATATATATATATATATATATATATAATTTCTGGTGTATTACCTCAACTCATTAGGGGAATAGCTGCCCCACATGCTTGGCCAGGGTTGATGGAAGTTGGTTCAACAACATATGAAGGGTTACAGGTTCCCATTCCACAGCGTTTGTATGCCATGGGTTTCTAAGATTTAGAAGCAGTGCCTTTTTAGTGGTGACCTCTTCACTGTGGAACTCCCTGCTCAGGGAAACCCCCTAAGTTCTTTCTCTCTCTTCCATACTCATGGATTTTTGGAGACCAACCATAACATTCATTTTGTGAATTCTCGTGAAGGAGGAATGGTGTGAACCAGGAATCTAGCTACTACTCCAAGCAGCTTGCATTTTTATTGAACTGTAGGAATCGAAGTGCTTCTAGGTGCATTAAGAATTATTAGAGTTATACAGGAACTGAAAAGACTTCAACACTAGATCATCCTTGATTTTGTTGTTGCTTTTGTTTTGTTTCTCATCCCTCTTTGACTGTGATCTATTCAATATGGGACTACTTATCTAGTGATACAGATTCATCAGTACAATACTGCCTATTGAGCTTGTGAGCTTAGAGGCAAGTTAAAAGCAAGTGCCATAAAAACACAATGTGAAACATTTGCCAGGTTGATTAGACTGTTGTAATGCACCTGTAATTTTCCCACAGCCATGTTGCAATGGGGAAATAGTCCCAAGGGGAGATATTATGGTTTCTAATTTTGTTCATCTTTCACTCTGTCCGTTTATAGGGTGCTGAATCCTTAACAATGCAGCTCCTACATAGGAGCAAGCCAGTGGGGGGCAGCAGTGCTATGGGCCTGCCCTCCTAGCATCACTGAACTTGCCTGTACAGTATGGTGGAGTGGTACAAGTGCACTGGCAGGAGCACAATAGGAGACTTCACTGTCATTCCTGCACTGCCCTGATCCTACCACTGCACTGTCCTAGCACATGGCAACACTGCTGTTACTGGGATTGCAAGGTCTTCCCCTCCCCTCTCCACTCATGGTTCTGCACCATTAACAATCTAGAACCTCCAGTCAATGCACACGTAGTCCTGGTGAGGTCATCGGATAGGTGTCCATAAGAACACAAGAAGAGCCCTGGCTTACTTGTTCAGCATTCTGTTCCAAACAGTTGCCAGCCAGGTGCCTTTAGGAAATCCAGTTGGAGGAATTGGGAGTAATAGCCTTTTCCACTTGCGATTCCCAGTGATTGGTATTCAGAGGCACATGGAATATATTTGGTCCTGGAGGTAGTATATTCATTCATAAAACCAGAAGAGCATTTCGTAACATGGGGCATGCTTTCAAAAGTATTGTTTAATGCAGAAGTAGCCAATGGGATGTTCTTCTGGTATTTTGGACTACAGTCCCCATCAGCCTCAGCCCGCATGGCCGATGGATCAGGGAAGATGGGAGTTGTAGTCAACAACATCTAGAGGGCACTACATTGGCTACTCCTGGTTTAAAGAAGGGTATGCTACTAAAGTTCCTTTGTCTTGCGTTATGTGAAGGCCAGTATAGCCAAATCACAGCTGAACTGAAAAGTGCCCATAAACATAATAGAGCTTGCAAAAGGAGAACAGAGATGGATTCAGTCAATTTTTTCCTTAGGGGAACTCTTAAAAAAAAACTCAACAAACTAGTTGCAGATTTTATTTTATTTTCCCCAGAAAGGAACAAAATGCAGGGGAAAAAATAGCTACAGTGTTTGTGAAGGATGGTAATGTCCCCCCCCCCCATACACACACACACACACACTCACCAATGACATCCAGCAGTGGAGATTTGAGTATCTTTCTCTTCCATCAGTTTTCCTCCAAATGTGGAGAATCTGGATTACTAGTCTTTCTTCAAATGTATCTTAGTTCTTTGTTCCTAAAAAACAACAACCCTCCACTCCCAACACAGAATTTATAATAAAACCTCTTTCCCATGGATAGGCAAAGTAAGGCCCGGGGGCCAGATCTGGCCCAATCGCCTTCTAAACCCGGCCCGCGAATGGTCTGGGAATCAGCATGTTTTTACATGAATAGAATGTGTCCTTTTATTTAAAATGCATCTCTGGGTTATTTGTGAGGCATAGGAAATCGTTCATCATCCCCCCCCCAAAAAAATATAGACTGGCCCCCCACAAGGTCTGAGGGACTGTGGACCGGCCGCCTGCTGAAAAAGTTTGCTGGCCCCTGCTCTTACCCCTTAGTATATCAGCAACATTACTGCAGCAGAATATTTTAAAATAGTTTCACATGGTGAAACAGGAAATGACCTATCCAGATGATGTGATGATTTTCTTGCATCTTTTACTCTCTATGTGTCTTTTCCTTCCTTCCTTTTCCACTTCATTCCATTTCCTCCTCACACAGGTTTGTTGTTGTGTCATCAACATTCCACTGAGTTTTTCTAAACCCTGTTTGTTCTTTAGTAAACCCCAAGGATCCTCTTGAGTCTGCTGGATCCTCCCTCTTAAGTATAGATGCTGCTGTTTGGGCTACATAAGTACAGACACTTTCCCCCAGAAACAGAATATAAGAAGACATTGCACTTGACTGAGAAGCATAGCTATCCTGGCTGAACTTTTGGGTGCTCGATCCAATAGTCCCACTAACACACACACACACATACACACACACACACACACACACACACACACAGACTGCTCACAGGAGGACTATAGGGTTGTGTTATAAACTGCAAAACATAACCAAAGTATGCCAGAGTGTTTTCACTGGTTTCACTGGTTTTATATTTAGAACAGGTGTTGGGTATCTGGCTTTCCATATGTTGCTGAAATTCAACTTCCATCATCTCCAAAAAACTAGAGATGATGAACATTGTAGTTTGGCAACATATGGAAGGCCAAAGGCTCTCCATTCCTGCCTTAGGAACTTGCTCTACTTGTACCTAATAGCCCTTTCCATGTTTACTCAGAAGTAAATCCCATTATGTCTAATGGGGCTTATTCCCAGATGAGGGTGCATAGGATTGCATTGTTAGTCTACCTGAAAGTATTCCAGTAAAATGAAAAACACCTATCAGTAGAATGACTGCTAATGGAAATCTAACGTAGCCAGAATGTAATTAATTTCCTCTGAATCTCAACTACTCAAAATATAAGCATTTAATTGGCCTGGTTTGTACTTTAATAGAATGTGTTCACTTTATGTCTTTTAACAAGCTATGCCAAGTTATATAAAAATTGGGCATCCAATTGAAACCTCTTTCATTTACAGATACCTCCCAAATGAAAAGTTAATACACCAGTTGTAAAGAGAAATTACTACAAAATTATTCGAAAGCATGGAGAATTACTTATACCTAAAGGGCACAAACTCACAAAGGAAAGAGGAACAAAGTATACATTACTTTAAAAAAAAAATAGTGCTGTGACCTGGCCTCAACATTGCTCTTGAGTGGAGAATTCTCTGGCAGAGATCTCATATTAGAATAACTTGCCAAGCACGTGGATAGGGGAATCCAACATGATGATCTGCCATCATACTTAGCCATACTTGGCTGGGGATGTGGTCCAACAACATCTGAAGAACCATAGGTTCCCCATCCTTGCTTTAATGACCTTTTGTCCATCTACCCTCTGGAAGTCTCCACTCCCTGGTATCTGTGTCCTTCACCATATAGGACAAGAATGAGGAAAGTGTGGCCTTACAGATGATGTTGGACTACAACTCCCATCATCCATGACCATCAACCAGACTGGATGGAGACAATGGGTGCTGAAGTTCAATACCTCGAAGGCTAAAATCTCCATCCCTGACCAAACAGGTCTTTCACCGATCCTGAATTTGCCCCACACTCTAAAAAAGTGTGGGAAACATAGGAATATAAGAAAAAACCCACTGGAGCTTCCTGTGGGAATATCTAGTCCAATGCTCTATTCCCTGAATAGTGAACCAGATGTCTATGGGAAGCCCACAGGCAGGACATGAGCATAGTAGCTCATGTTCCATTGCAATTGGTATTCAGAGAAACAGTGCCTCTGATACTAGAGGTAATATGTAGCAGTTATGACTAGTAGATTTGGAAGGTCCTTTATCAGCCTTTATCGGCATAAGGGCTCTCAAAGCATGGGGCCCAGATTGTTGCACTGATTCTCCCACTCTCAAAGGGCTGCCAGTGTGGTTGGGTGAGGCTAGTGAGGGGCTTGACCAGGGCCTTACCTGGCCCCCGTTGGAGTTGGCCCTGCTTACCTTACACCTGAGGGACCCAGGTGGCGCAGTGGGTTAAACCACTGAGCCTAGGGCTTGCTGATCAGAAGGTCAGCGGTTCGAATCCCTGTGACGGGGTGAGCTCCCGTTGCTCGGTCCCAGCTCCTGCCAACCTAGCAGTTTGAAAGCACGTCAAAGTGCAAGTAGATAAATAGGAACCGCTACAGCGGGAAGGTAAATGGCATTTCTGTGTGCTGCTCTGGTTCTCCAGAAGTGGCTTTGTCATGAAGTGGCCACATGACCTAGAAGCTATACGCCGGCTCCCTCGGCCAATAATGCGAGATGAGCACGCAACCCCAGAGTCGGTCACGACTGGACCTAATGGTCAGGGGTCCCTTTACCTTTACCTTTCTACAGTAGGCTGAAAAAGTGTCTCTACCCTGCAGAAAGAGTCCAGAAAAAACCCTGATAATACATTACTGGATAAATTGAACAAAAACAGAACATAATATAAAGAGAAATAAATACAGAGATCTGTCTTTCTTAATTTGGGCCTCAAAGCAGGAAGACTTACAACTGCACATACAGGAGAACTCCCACAGAGCTACACAGCCAATCAGAAGAGGAGTTACCTTGGCAAAGATCATGCCGCTCTGACTGGTTGCTAGGCAATACCTCCACCATCACCATTCTTGGTTGGCTAATTAACTGTAAACTGTAAACGGAATTAACCCCAAGGTTACTAACTGACTGATTCCAATAAGTCAGTGGCCTCTCCCTCACTGTTCTTCTTCAAGCAAAGGTTGGACAGCTAACTGCTGGAGATGCTGTACCTCTGGATTTCCTGCATTGCACATATGATTGAACTCAATGCCCCTACAAGGACCCTTCCAACTCTATGATTCTTCTTCACCTTTGAAAAAAGCCACTGTGGCCAAATACTATGGGCACAGTATTTCAAAGCAAAAAACAAGTTTGGAACAGGTACTATAGAACCCATAGTTAATATTTTGAACATCTTTAGAAGGAATGACCTAAGAGACATTTCCAACATTCTGCTCTCAGTAGTGATTATGATCATCATCATATTTAACTAGTAAACAAAAAAAGCCACAATGAGCCTGTTGGTGATGCAATTTTCAGTGGTATGAGCAGTGAGCACTGGGGATGACAGTGCTGGGAGATTCCAGCTGGGCACATTGTACTGGCTCCATGAAAGATTCAGCAGTGCTGCAAGAGAAAAAAAATGCCTGGAGAAAAGTATCTATAATGAAGTTGTTTAAATCTGAGTTTATGGAGATTTGACGCATGAAGGATTTCCCAAGTTATTAAGCAGCAAGATTAATAGCTTCTTAAGTTTCAGCAGTGGCAAACAGAAAAGTCACACACTTCTTTTCTTCTTTCTCTTTCTTTCTGCAAACAACAAACTTTATCTCTCTAGCTGCAAACAAAGTCAGTTGGTAGAACATGGGCCTCCTTGATGGTCTTACTAAACGTAACCCATCAACATCTTGTAACCCATCAACATCAACTGGATGGTGGAGACAAGTTCAGCAGCAGTAGCAAATTGAATCTGATTAGTTTTGCTGTAGCCTGATAATATAATAATATTATCAGTTTGTGGTAGCATAGAGGTAGGCTTTATTCACTAGTGTGGAATGCCCGCTCTGCTGAAATACAATACTCTTGGGTATTGGCATACCATCAACTCTTGAAGACAAGTATTCCCCTGAAATTGAACTTCCTGATTTAATTGTTTTAATTGCTCTTTTAAACTTTTTTTAAAAAATTGTTACACTTTTTAATAGGCTTGTTTTTATTATATATGTTTAATTATGGATGTTTCTCATGTTTTCATGAAATTGTTCTATTGAGGGTTTGTTTTTGTTTTTTTGAACTTGTAAACCACTTCAAAATCATTTTGGCATGTAAGCAGCATTTTTAAAAAAATGAAAATGAAAATAATTTGTAGACTGGTATAGTACAGTGCCTGGAAGTATGAGCTACACATTAGGAAGCCCCCAGTTTGACTCTCATTTCTACCATGAACTCACTAGGTGGCCTTAGTTCTCCCAACTGCTCATCCTATATAATAAAGTGCAAGTGTCTCTGCGTCCAGTATTCCCTGTGTCCCTGGGTTTGCGCTACTGCGCATGTGCCCCACGGACACAGGGACTGGACGCACACAGAGCCCAATCCCCGCGTACTCCCCGTCCCCGCGCACTCACTCGTGCCCTCAAGCGGGGGGGGGCGGAATGCGGTTCTCTCTCCCTCAACGGCTTCCCCTCCAAACCGCCGTTCCGTGCCTCGCCTCCCGACTAACGGCGCGAGCGGAAGAGGGAAAGGGACCGCGAGGGATTGTGACATGAGCGCGCGATGGAGCCACCATTCCCCACCCCCACCCCATCGCCGCATCCCAACCCCTCCTCCCACCCGGCGGTTCAGATAGCCGTAAAAAGACTGAGGCAAGGCGGGCTCGGCTCTGGGTGGGTTGGGAAAGGCAGGCGGGCGGGGGGAGATGCTACGATGTCGGGGGAAGCACACAATGGACACAGAGACACAAACAGCCTAGAGCGCCATGGGAGGGGCCGGAGAGTCCCGAGCCTCTGGGATGCAGCAGTGCTCTGTAGGACTTTGAATCCTCCTCCTGTTGTCGTGGCTCGGCGCCTGGAACTGGCTGCTGTTGCCGCTGCTGCTGCTGCTGCTGCTGCTGCTGAAGCACCGACAAAGCACCCAGCAGCGCCCCCTCCCTGACAATCCTTTGTGCTCTTTCTCCCTCTTTGTCATCTAGAGTCACAAGGGTACCTCTTCTCCATCTGTAGGTGCCAGCCTTACAGTCCCCTGGCCTCTCCTCATCCTCTTCCCATGATCTGTCTAGGGCTTCCAAACCATCCCAAACCTGAATGGAGCTGAAGGGCCCAGATCAACCTCATTGTATTTCGGATTGCAGTATCCATTTGAAGAGGTTCCACAAATGCAATCACTGGCTCACATTTCAAGTTTCCTCCTATAATGCCAAGAGTATAGGAGCTCAATCTATGGACTGTAATGAAGTGCATGAAATGAAAGAATCACATTTCAAATGCCACACACCACCAGCACAACTGTAGCTGCCTTCAAGACAGCCAAGGTCTCTCAAAGATGCACCACTCCTTCACCTCACATGGCTTGCCAAAAGAAAGAGAAGGATAGAAGACATAAGAAAAAAAATTACATAGAGCAAAAAGCCCAACATTGTTATGGAAACAAGTGTAGGGCTAAAATAATAAATGGATTCCATTCATTTTTTGTTTTAAGGAAAGAAAGAATCACACATTCCAGCAAAAGGTTAGGTTTCCTTAAGCCTAATTGCTTTCAGTGGGATTTAAGTGTATGTAAGGGTTGTGGCCATTCACCATGACTGTCACGTTCCCAATTTGTCAATAAAATCAAGCTCAAACAAACATGCCATGCATCGCTTCATGAAAGATGGAAATGATTGTTTGCCTTCCTCCTGGGAAAAGGTACCTCATAACACAAGAATTCCAAACCATCCAACAAAATTAATTGGCAATATGTCTGGGACAATGATAAGGAGTCTCATTACAGGAGACACATTTATGGAATTAACTGTAAAATGTGGGGATGAGCACAGGCTTTCAAGTAGGATTTGCTAAATCCATTGTGGAGGATAGGTATATCAGTATCATGACCCCATAGTCCAGCAGCATTCACAATACAGAATTGGATGCTAGAAAGTTCCCAGTTGAGGAGCTGGACCAGGTTTGGGTTTGGGGACTGCTGCTGGAGATCAAGAGACCTCTGGAAGACAGGAGTTTATAGAATAACCTTCCATAGTACCAGAATCTATACAGCCAGAACCAAGACCATCACAGGCACCTTTCCCTCCCAGAGTACCACACCAGTTCAGAGGCACAGGGAGTATACAGAACTCAGGAACAGGGAAGGGGTGCCCATCTTCAGACCATCACATGGGCTCTTTCAAAATCTAATTTACTGAGTAGTGGTGAAACTTTAGAGAGGTAGTCTGGGGGCAAAGGCTTTAAAACCGAGGCAAGGAAATTTGGGCCCTTCATATGTTACTGGGTTTCAACTCCCACCAAGCTCAGTCAGTGGGGCCAATTGTCCAACATCCTTGTGGAGGAGAGCTCTAAGGTTCTCCTGGAAAAATCTGAATATTCCTTTTAACTTCTTTGGAGAAAGTTGCTTAGTCAGAGCTCTCCATGGTCCTGAAACTCCTAACCTGTCTGGCATCACCCCACCAGCTCTGGCACAATATCTGGCCAGGACAATAGCAATAAATTGCTATTAGGCTTCATAGCTTAATGGAACTTCCACCTTCAGTACATCATTGAATACCAGTTTCTTGGGTGACCAACAGCTTGTAATTAACTAAGTTGCATAATCTCTACCTTCTTCATTGTACAGTAGAAAATGCAACATATTGATTTTTATCAATGTAAACACTGAGCAAGACATTGCATTATTTGATTATTGTATTATTTGGTTTTTTTAAAAAATAAATAAATGATATATAGATAATAAATAGATGGCTAGACAGACAGACAGACAGACAGACAGACAGGCATTGTCTTCATGTCCTGTCCATGGACTTCCCACAAAAATGTGACTGACAGCTATAGATAACAGCATGCTGGACTATATTAGGGATGTGGAACTTTTGGCCTTCCAGATATTGTTGGACTACAGTTCGAGTTGATCCCAATCAACATGGCCAATGGTCAAGGGTGATGGATGTTGTAATTCAACAACATCTGGAGCTCTATATGGACTTCTGGTCTGGCCCACTAGGGCTTTTGTTGTTTTATGAAGCATAAAATTCACCTGTGGACCATGGATAAGTCTCTACCTCTAAACTAAATCTATTTCATTGGTTGTTGTGAGGATAAAACAGGGGTGTCAATATACACAGAGCATGGTTATTTTTTTTAAAAAAAATGGTGGTTAATAAATATTTTTATTAAATGGATAAAAAATAAACAGAGCTCTGTAGATGAAAACTTGGCAATATAATGTGGGTCAGTTTACACATCAATATCTATCACTTGATAGCTACAGCATCAAGCGATGTCCTGTGTGCATAATAAAGCCATCACAGACAGAACTTGCATCAGATCACTGGAATCTCTAAGTTTGATGCCTTCTCAATAAGCATTTTGAAAGCATTTGCTGCCTGGAAGCATGTGTTGCATTTTGAAATAAGAAAAAGAAAAAGCCTGTTTTCATAGGAACGGTTTGATTCCATTAAACACTCTCCAGAATAACAATTGCTGAGAGCTGAAGAAATATTACATAATGGTTTCTAGAGCCATAGCTTGTGCAAGATGTCATTATGTCGTCATTTAGATGGTTAATGGCTTTTATTGGGAGATGACATTGTAAAACACAATTGCCTAGAGAGGAATGGATGTAGTTTGGTCCAAAGCTATGTAATAACAATGGTTTAGCAAAGGTAAGATTATTATTTTTCCTCCTATGACTAAGAACAATTTGTTGTATACTGCATCTCCTCAAGTGCTAGCCGTTTCAGTTAATTCAGGAATTGGGAACCTGTAACCTTCCAAATGTTGCTGGACCAGAATTCACATGCCCCTAATGCTTGACTATGCTGGGGAGAACTGATGAGAGGTGGAGTCCAGCAACATCTAGAGGGCCACAGGTTAACCACCCCTTAGTTCAAGCATCCAGTAGTTGGTCCTCAATTGTTGAGTGACAGGAAACTGCATGATCTACATGGATGTGTCAAGTGCCTGTCATCTTCAAAGGTAACCAGTCATTGATAAGAAACAAAGAAGAAGGAATTCAGCTAAAGATCTATCTATGGGTCCCAGGATATGGTCTGAAGATTATGCGGCTGCCACCTTGCTGGAGCATGGGTCTGGTCAGTGCCAAGATAGGTGACTTCCTGGGAACTACTTGTACACTGTCTTTAGTGCTATGGTGTAAGAAAATGGACTATAAGTGTAAGATAAATAAATAAACAACACTGTGTCTGTCCCAGAGCAACTGAATTTTAGAAGCATACCTCTTATAAATATGTCTTTTCTACTTCACTCTCATGATGGCCAAGAACTGTTGCCAGACCTATTATTTTCCAATAATTTGTCTATTTCCCTTTTGGAAGCCACCTTAAACCACCACTGCAACTTGTAGGTAGTAAATTCTATAAGGTAAAGGAATCCATACGCAACAGAAACATACACAAATCATTTATGGCAAAGGATGCTTCACTAGCTCATTTTCTGTCTGAAACCTTTTACCCTGAATCATTTCCATTGGCTGGCACACACACAAAATCCCACATGTAAAATTCAATCAATTTTCTTCCATTTTATTTTGGGGTTTTTAGTCCTGGGCACTTCTTAATGTACAGAAAGGAAACTGTATGAAGTAAGCGGATAATATGTAAGAACACTGTTACTTCTGTGCAGGTGCTAATGTCCTAGAAGGACTTTGTTCTAGGTCTACTCCTGTGCAAAATTCTGCAATGGAAAGTGGAGCAGGGGTATAACTGCAACCCTAAGTGTCTGGGCTAGGGGGCTCCTAATTTCAAAAATAGAAACAGCAGTATCAACATAACTTAAGATTTGCATAACTTCAATAGAGCAAGGAAGAATGAGCACTCCTTTATTACCTAGCTGTAGACAAATATACACCAGAAAGTCCTTCCTATTGAGGCCAGTGTGATTTACAGTATCAACCTAAATATCTGAAGAAGTGTGCATGCACATGAAAGCTCATACCAATGACCAATGGGTTTCTAAGGTGCTACTGGAATGATTTTTTGTATTTTGTTTCAACTACATCAGACCCACATGGCTACCTACCTGTAACCTGAATAACAGACATTAGCAATCTAAACAATGACGTAATTACATATTTCATATGCTTTGGTGCTGGAAGTCACTATGCCATATATCATCAGAAAGGTAGAATTCTATTTCAACAGAGTATTCTTTAATGGATTAAAACCTTTCAGATGAAACGTGCATTTCTGTAAAATACAGCACATACTTTTGTGCAGCAAATGCTTTCAACATGCTGACTGAGAAGTCATTAACCTCAGGGACATCAGTGATCCGACACTAAGTGACTATTTCATGCAAAATCTCAATGTCTTTCAAGTTCATCCTTCTCCCAGATCAGATTGCCTTCTTATCATGCTACTTTGTCATCGTCCCTCTACCACCAACATAGTGCTGCTTTGGACAGCTAACTGCTGCTATCTAAATCTGCCAATATGTCCTTATTTAACCTGGGATTACTGTAAACTATTGAAATCCACAGAATTTACTTCCAGTAAGTAAGTACGCATAAGGCTAGGCTGCACCTCCTTTGTTTCCAACTATTATCTGCTATATATTTTGGAAAGTTGTTTGTTTGTTGATATCAAAATCAAATTTTCCATTATGATTCCTGAGATCAATGAGCAGGTTTTCATCTATGGATATAACTGGGTGTCGATCTTAAGCAAGATGGCAGACAGAACCTTTCAAAACTGCAGATGGTGATGATTTGCTTTCTTCAAATTCCTGAGCAATGACAAATTCAAGACAGCTAGTATTAAAGATAATTAACCATGTACATATTCTTTTTTTGCTGCTGGTGAAGAATGAGTCCTCAAGGTGGCTTATAACAGACTGTTATAAAACACAGTTTCAAACAAAGTAAATTCTCCTGTATGTAAATTCACATACAACCCCCTGACTCTTGCGCCTCTGGCCAATGATGTAGCCAGAACATGCTTCTCCCCTTTTGGAGCCTGAGAGCAACTGGCATTTAAAGCAGACTGTTCTTTTAAGTACATAAAAGGTCTAGGTTAGGTGTGGGTTGACGCTTCTTCCACTGTGGGGTTCTTCCTGGGAGGCAGAGAGCCCACCCTAACAGTAACCCTTAGTCCAGAGGAAGGAATATTTTTCAGACTGAAAGCTACTTTCTTATTTGGACAATCTTCCAGGGTCTACATTCCAGAATAGGGTGGGGTCAAGTCAAAAGTGACGAGAGCAATGAATGTAAACACACTTTCACACCTGTCCTCCATCCAGGGAGGCAAGAAGCACTGTCCTAGTTCAAGGACACACTCCAACCATCTAACCACTTAAGGGCCAGTGGGGTATGTGGCCTGGGGAGAGTTATGAGCAGGCATCCCCAAACTTCGGCCCTCCAGATGTTTTGGACTACAATTCCCATCTTCCCCAACCACTGGTCCTGTTAGCTAGGGGTCATGGGAGTTGTAGGCCAAAACATCTGGAGGGCCGCAGTTTGGGGATGTCTGGTTATTAGGGACTGAAAGAGAGGCTGGAGGACTGCATACAGCCCAATGGGCCTAAGATTTCCCATTCTTGTTATAATCCTTGTTTGATTAGATGCCAGGAGAGGATATATTTATTAGGTATTATCCTCCCTGGGACCCAGGTGGCGCTGTGGGTTAAATCACTGAGCCTAGGGCTTGCTGATCAGAAGGTCGGCGGTTCGAATCCCTGTGACGGGGTGAGCTCCCGTTGCTTGGTCCCCGCTCCTGCCAACCTAGCAGTTCGAAAGCACGTCAAAATGCAAGTAGATAAATAGGAACCGCTACAGCGGGAAGGTAAACGGCATTTCCATGTGCTGCTCTGGTTTGCCAGAAGCGGCTTTGTCATGCTGGCCACATGACCTGGAAGCTATACGCCGGCTCCCTTGGCCAATAATGCGAGATGAGCGCGCAACCCCAGAGTCGGTCATGACTGGACCTAATGGTCAGGGGTCCCTTTACCTTTATTATCCTCCCTCCCTCACGTATGTGAGTTCAACAGAGTGCTTAAAGGGAAACTTAGGTAGGTTAGTTTTAGCCTTTTAGTATAAGAAATCCAAGATGCTGAAACTGGATTTTTGCCTTAAACTGGATTTTTTCTGGTATGACCTCCTGTTCCTCCATTTAAAATAAAACCCACCAACATCATCACATACAAAGAATGTTATAAAAGGGTTTTTTAAAAAATAAAATAAATAACATTTACTCACTCAGAATAGGTTTTGAAGAGTAACAGGTGCAGGAGCATGACGCAGGCAGGCTTAAATAGGTAATTAAGTTACTAAGGCATAGGAAGTCTAGTTTAAAAATGTAGCCAGTGATGCAGGTGCTGTCAGGTTGCAGACATGGTGGAAAAGAATGGAAAGAGAGTATGCCCAGACAGGGAGCAGCATATACCTTCTTCCTGTCAGGGCACAAAAGGGAAATGACGAGTGTATGTATCTCAGAGGGTTCTCTCTAGTAAGTTCACAGAAAAGCTCTGTGAGCCTCAGCCCCTTCATGAGCCTATCTGGCAAAACATGAATTGTTGGTTTGACTGCGTTAAATACCCCACAAATCCTACACACTGGAACTAAGATCCACTTTAATGAATGGGGCTCCACTTTAATGAAGAAAGGCATTGAATCACACTGCAGACCAATGTCCTTCTGCAACTGTTCTGCTGAGATAGTAACTTATTTGTTCATCTCTTAACACAAGTGTAAGGAGTAGGAGCCAAAAATGTTTTTACTCACATAGAAAACAAAAAATTATTAAGCGTGCTAATCCTTGCATGCCAGGCTTGATTAGGCTACAAACACCCTTGGAAGATTTTAGTTCTGCAGGTCTGTAACACCACATTATTTTGACCGAAGCCACATTTGCCAGGATAGCAAGGAAACATTTGTCCGTAATAACAACAAGTGTGTCTTCTTCATTCCATGGACAATCAATTTTCACATCAAGGGTTGAAATATGTATATGTATCTTACCTATTTTGAGTCTATATCTCATTAACTCATTTGGTTGAACAGAGGGAAAAAGCAAGATTTTTTTTGTTGTGGGGGGAAGCATCGCTTTCCTCTAAATGACCTTTCCCTCAACAAATATACCATTTAATTGAAACAAGAAACAAACGTTCCCCTGCTGTATATTTACTCAGAAACTTTTATAAAGGTCAAGCAGAAACAATTGTAAATGTGGCATTTAGCCTTTAGTATTTTGAAAAGTATTAATTGAATCTCCACATATACAAAGGGTACATTGCCTTTGTGTAGTCAGGAAACTTTGGAATAAAGAACAGTTCCCCCACCCAATAGAAATAATATTTCTGTTTTCCTGCTCTTTTTAAGATGTTTTTAAGATGTTTTTAAGATTGCTTTCTGATCTAAACAAACTGCAGCAGATTTCTTTTAAAACAAGAGAATATATTTTAAAATCCAAACTTTGAGTGGTATATTCATGCTCACAACCACCTTACGTTACACAGCAGTACGGAGTCAACTATTCCTTTGTGAAAGCATGATGCCACATTGCTTGCTTTTATCCTTATAGTGTTTGAATACCTAATTAGTCTTTGAAAGCAAGGTGCAGGCATTATCAAGCAAATGCTCAGGCCTACACTCCTACAATGGGGTTGCTTTTGCTCCCTGGAGTTTCCTCGTCCTCGTTTCTTTACTGTCACTGCCCATTCACCTCCCTCTCTGGATAAAAAAAAGCTGTGCCCAAGGTTCAACAACAACATTAATTTGCCTTGACCTCTCACTCTACAGGTAGGCATGTCCAAAGTCTGTTTGGGGGCCTAATCCGGCCCTCTGGTCAGTTTAACCTGGCCCCTGTGGCAGTTTATTTCTTGGGGTAAAATCCTTTAAAAAACCCTCAACTTAGGGGTAAAATCATAAAAAGCTCAACCACTCCAACCCTAAGAAAGGTCAACAACTTTTGTTGGCCCTTTGGTCGGCCCCCGTGGCCCTTCACTTCATCAAATCTGGCCCTCTTTGAAAAAAGTTTGGACAGCACTGCTCTACGGAATGGGCACCCTGAACAGCAATGAGGAGATGGTGGCAACTTTTAAGGAGGCAGAAACACAGAGGGCACCTTTGCCCACAGGCCCCCTTTAACTTGAAGCTGGCAAATGTATTTGGGAGGCATATATATGCTATAGAAATGCTAAACATTTCTATAGGAAATAGTTTCTGCATAATACAATTATGTTTTTCATTTGAGTGCCAGGCATCTTGCATAACATTTTGAAAATGCATCTTCTATAAATTGTTGCTTTTTCTTTCACAGTAATTATGAGTGATGACAGCTAGGTATAGACTGCTATATCCTGACCACATTTGGATTCTTCTTAGGGGCATCATGCCACTTCCTGGTTGTTTGATGTATGTTGGCTCCCAATGTGTGTCCAGGCGCAATTCAAAGGACTACACATTACCTTTTGTTGGTGGCACCACAAGGGCTGCCCTTAAAGCTGCAAGCTTCATGATCCACTGCAATCAGAAATCTATTTGTAATAGTACACATCTATCTGAGCAGTAGCAGTTTCTGAAGTTGCATAATGGCACATCCATGACTTCTTTTGGAAGAGGAGGCAAACATTAGCAGTGCATTGGGAAATTGTTTACAGTGAGAGCTGCATTCTTTTCTGGACAACTTTCCAAGAAGAAGAAGAAGAGTTTGGATTTGATATCCCGCTTTATCACTACCCGAAGGAGTCTCAAAGCGGCTAATAATCTCCTTTCCCTTCCTCCCCCACAACAGACACCCTGTGAGGTGAGTGAGGCTGAGAGACTTCAGAGAAGTGTGGCTAGCCCAAGGTCACCCAGCAGCTGCATGTGGAGGAGCGGAGACACGAACCTGGTTCCCCAGATTACAAGTCTACCGCTCTTAACCACTACACCACACTGGCTCTCACATGTCAGTGGTGTGGTCATGGCAAGATATAAATTTTACCTTGTGCAGCTGCCTACTTTCGACAAATGCATGCACCTCTCTATCCTTCAACCAAAATCACTTCAGGATGGTGTGAAGCAGGGCTGTGGATTGAAGAGACAGTGTGTGGATTGGAGAGCGTTCCAAGGACCAGACAGAAATGCTTGGAGCACTACAACTGGCCCATCTGCCTGAGATTTCCCACCCCTCCACTTAGCATGGTTATATTTTAACAACATGCCTCTCCTGATTCAGACATACACTCTCTGGATATGGTCTAAAGTAAGATGAGGCTACAACCTTGTGGAAGACAAGCAGGTCTGAGACTGCTCAGTGCCTGGGGATGTGACCACCTGGGAATCACATGTACACTGCTACCTTACGTTTTATGGTGGAAAAAAGGCAGGGTATAATGTAAGTTGGTTTTTTTTAAGTATTTGGCAAGTGTGCACAGGGCTCAAAATTACTGTTTATTATTTGTTCCTAAAAACTCATTTGCCAGTGCCGAAGAAACAATAATTCAGCAAATAGACCCCATTCCAAGAGCAGCCAGCAAAGAAAGGATTTACAAAAATCCAATAAAAAGCTTACATTTTTGTCACCATGTGATAACATTTCAAAGTAGTATGAGGAAGGGGTGAGGGAGAGGGAGGGAGAATGTGCTTAATAGAATTAGCCAGGGAATTGGATGCTCGAATATTTCAGTCAGATTAATGTTAATCTTAGCATGATTTACAACATAAAGGGAGCTTAGAGAATAAACACAGCAGACTTAATTCATCCCTGGAGTAACTTCATTAACTCCAGTGATGCTACTCTAGGCATAAATCTGGCCTGAGCCTCTAGGAGCAAGTTGGTGAAGTTCCTATTCTAGCTAAACTCTTTTTGGAGGAACATGTTTTAGGAAGGACTATGTGCAAACACTGGTCAGAAGTCAAGAATTGATAAAGAAAATGTCAAAAGCATGCCCTCCAAAGGCATCAAAGGGATGACAAACTTTGAACATCTGCACCCACATGTTCCATTGCTATCATTACAATCAAGAGGAATTATGGGGAACAAACAAAGGTCTCCATCCTCTGGACTGTAGCTCAGTGGTAAGGTATCTGCTTTGCATGCAGAAGGTCCCAGACACTGCTGTCTGAAACCTGGGGCGCTACTGCCACTATACTGAGCTAGATGGACCAATGGTCTGACTTAGTATAAGGCAACTTCCTTTGCTCTCTGCATCAATCAACTGATGGGCACTGAAAGTGCGCCCCCTTGAACTCTGATTGTACATGTGATTTGTATCCACACTGTGCCTGCAACTGGACTTCAGAGAAGTTGCTCTCAGCAATGATCAGCTGATTAGCACTGAGAGTAGTCAGTACCTGACATTATGATATCAAAAGAGGCATTCTCTCGTCTGAGTATGAAAGAAGGGAGAATACTTCTTTCAAAATGGTTTTCCATAGCAGACATCATTCAGAAGATGCATTCCCTTCAACACGAGAGAAAGACCATAGCTCAGTTGTAGAGCATCTGCTTTGCTTGGAGAACATTCCAGGTTCAGTCCCTGGTATCTGCAGGTAGGGCAGGGTACAGTTAGGGCTAAGAGTGCACCTAGTCTGAAATCCTGGAGAGCTGTTGCCAGTCGGTTTAGACAGTACTGAGTTAGGTGGACCAAGGGTCTGGCTCAGTATAAGCACCATTCTTTGCATCTATCTTATTTTAGGAGCAGGATGATAGTTCAATAGTAGAGCATCTGTTTCATAGAAGGTCCCGGGTTCAATTCTCAGCATGTCCAGGTAGGACTAGCAGCGATCCTTACCTGAAAAGCTGCTGATAGACAGTGCAGGCAATACTGAGCTAGAAGGACCAATGGGAAATTCTGATGTCCATTGAGACCAGTATTCACTGACAATAATGTTTTACAGTCTCACACATGTTTTCCCCAGCCTTACTACATAGTATTTTTAACTGCATTCTGCTCCTGGGCATAACATGTTTTGGAGATAAGCAAACATGTTTCCTTCTCTTGAGTTTTTGCTTAATGCATGTGCTATTTTATTTATTGTTTATGACTACTTTTGTTATGTTTGTAAATTTGTGTTTTTTCATATTGTATGCCACCTTGAGCATGGTTTTGGCTATTGAAAGACAGCATACAAATAAAACAATGTATGTATGTGTATATGTTACTTTAAACCACCAAAGGGCACTGTTTTTCTAGGAATCTAGTCAACACTTGCTTGTAGTATTTGCTGAGTCATTTTGTTTGCTGTTCTATCCAGACAAGATGTGCTCTATTTTTATATCCTCTCCACTTATACTGTAAATAGTTCCTGCATAAATAGAGCCTTTGAACTCCAGACTGCAAGTGATTATTCCAATCTAATTCACTCAAGCTGCAGGGTCTGCTAACAGGGTTACCCACCCATGATGTAGGCAACAGTGAAATAGATGAACCAATGGTCTGACTAAATATGAGGCTGCTTCTGCTGTTTCTAGATTATCTTCAGGTGTTGGTCATTACTTTAATTCATATTGAAAACTGAGTACCTCAATGATAACAACATCATATTTGTCGCTGTCCCTGTGGGGCAATTAATTACTGCAGAAATCCATCCATTAGACTATTGGGTATATGAGTGTGAGTGATCTAAAAACAATAGCAAATGGCTAGGCAATTTAGGAAAATGAAACCCATCAATTTATGGGGCTAGATAAATTAAATCATGAATTTGAACAGCCACACATTCCATTGCTTTAGAGGAGGGGAGGGGGAGACTTGCCAGAGATTAGTATGATCACAAGTCACTCAAAAGAGATACCTTTTTCAAGCCAATTATTCTGGATTAACCCTACTGCCTTCAGCATTTTGATGTACCTCTCTAGTTAACTCTTCACATAACAGTCTTGTTCCAGCTTTAATTCCAAGGGACTGGCCGTGTGCTGCAATTAGTGGACTAAGATTGGGATGCACACAGCTCAATCTGTATCAAAAGATAAATTTGTTTGTTTGTTGTTTGATTTTTTGATTTCTACCCCATTGTTCATGCAACAGACCACAGGTAGGTTTGGAATATCAATCCACCAATTGCAGCACCTCATAAAATGCAGTTTAAAATTAACAACAATCTACAACAGGTATGATTATTACCTTTGCTCATTCCAGCTACACAAAAGTCAAATGAAATGCTCAGCCTAAGGAAGTTCTCCTGGCCCCATCACTGCTTGCCTTTCAACAGACAACTAGGGATTGTATCCAGTTTTAGAGCAGACCCACTAAAATTAATGGACACAACTATTTAAGGTCTATTAATTTTAGTGGTTCTGCTCTGAATATGAGTAATTTTTTATTTGTTGTTTAGTTGTTTAGTCGTGTTCGGCTCTTCGTGACCCCATGGACCATAGCACGCCAGGCTATTTTAAGTATATTTTTATTCTGTTGTGAAATTGCTTTGAGGTCTTCATAGGAAGCAATTCATAAATGGAAACAACAATGTACTGTATTCGGACCCAGCACTAACAACTGCAATTCTATATCTAGTTTCCCTAAACCCCACTGAGCAAGACTTGGTTTTAAGTGGACATGAATAGAATTGTGCTGTTAGGCTGAATTCCTGTGCCCACTAACATGGGCATGAGTCCCATTGAACTGAGTGCAAGTGAGCCTTGTTTAAAGTTAGACTGGATTACTTTTTCTTTCCAGCAGGCTTTCTCAACCTTGGTCAATACTGCTGCTCTTTTCACGCTGATTCTGATCTGTTGTTCAAGAACAATTCATTGCAGGGGGTTGGACTAGATGACCCTTGGGGCCATTCCAACTCTAAGATTCCATGATTCAATCCTAAGTGAGGACACACACACACACACACACACACACACACACACACACCAATTAAAAGCAATTGGAGGAATTTAGTTACAGCATCATGCCAGCATAGCCGATGTCAGCAAATTCTGCCAGAAACAGAAGCAAGAGCAGAATTTGCTGCGATTCACATGTTTATCCAAGGTTAGAAATGGAAGTCATGCAAGTGAACATGAGTGGCATTTGCTATTATTGGTTTTTTAGTTATGTAAATAATTACATTATTTTCTGCAAGTTTTTGGCAGTTCTCTTCCACTGAAATGAATTATGTAAATGAATTATGTAATTAATTAGGTTAGTTTCAGCCATAGCATATAGCAAGAGGAACAACATAAGTTTTAGTAGAAGGTGATCTATAGTAGAACAAAACAGCACTGATTGTGATGAACTTAGGATGGGATAGAAATCTCTGCCTCTTTACATCCCTAGCTGAGGGATCTTAATTAGGGCAATGGAGCAGTTTGGGAAACAGTAGGTCCATAGCTTGTTCTGTCCCCATTCACATCTTGACCATGCACTTACTACGACTAGCAAGAATACCACTAGTGGTGACTTTCTGCCTGCTCCACACACACACACACAATGGCAAATGGAGGGCAAATGGAGGCTGTTGTCCTCCATTTATTGTCTGACCATAACTCCATTCCTGCTCATTGGCTATGCTGTCTGAAGATGGTGGGAGTTTGTGTCCAAGAACATCTGGAGGACCAAAAGTCTCCATCTATGCACCAGTCCCCTTTAGCAAGCAACATCAAAGGGTTAGAGCTGCTTGCTTATTTTTGTTTTGTGTGATCTATCATCTATATCATCTATCTATCTATCTATCTATCTATCTATCTATCTATCTATCTATCTATCTATCTATGAATATGAGAGAAAATAGATGAAGAAATAAAAAGGAATGTATGTAGCTGCATACCCCATGAGATATACCTTAGTATGCCATTTCTGGGAATATATAAAAGAAAATGAAATGTGAGCAGGATGGATGCAAGAGGTAGCAGTATTACCTCTTTTCACAGGCAAGTGAAAGGTATTTGATCTTTCTCTCGCTTTGATTACCTGGCATATTATTCCCTTAAGGTTATTTTTGCTAGTCAAGAACATGAGACCTCGTAGTTGCCACAATGTGAAATAGATATAAAGCTCCGTGTTGCAGGAAATCCAACCTTGCAAATGTAGATGATTGTAGGAGCACAGCACAATTACCCGTATTCTCTCTTTGGTACAAGGTTCCATATACAGTACTTCACTTTCGAGTCCTCAAACTCATCTTTGCAATTATTATTTTTATAGTGTTGCCACTAAAAATGCAGTCTTGGATGTGATGTGAAGGGTGGGAGGGTGCAAGGAAGGGAAAATCCAGCAATACAAAGAAGCACTTTTATAGTAATATGCTTTAAACTGGGTTCTGTCTTATTAGGTGCTATTTGGGCAGAATTGCAGTGGTTAATATGAGGTGGGAAAGATCAGCTACCATGAGTCCACAGGGCAATTTGCCCAGCATAATTATACTTACCTGAATCCAATTAGCTGACTGCACCAGCACATCAAAGTTATTCTGACTGTAACAGCAAACTCTAATTATGTTTAGCAGGTTAGGACTGTTTGTCCATTTCGCCCATTCACAACGCTTTAAGGGAGCTGTTGCTTCAGCAGTGAAGCCACTCAGATTTGGAGCTTATGTAAGGCAGGAATGAGGAACCTTGTTTAGCCTGAGAGCTTAGTGGGTAGCTTTTCAGGAATCACATGCTAGTGGTGTGTGGGGCAATGGACATGACTCTTGGCTTTGAAAAGGAGTCTACAGTCCAACCATGCAAAATCCAGAGGTTTCTACATGGACATGTCTCCATCCAGATGTAGTTCAAAGACACATTCTGGAGGGTCATTGAAGGGTGTGGCCTGAAGAGCAAATGCCTTCTATCCAAACCATTTCCAGTTCAATGCTTGGCATCTTCAGGAAAATATGGGTAAAGAACACCTGTCCGAAACCTTGGAGAGCAACTGCCAGTCAGTATACACCTTGGTGCCCTCCAGATGTTTTGGACCAACTTGCATTTGCCAATGGGCAGAGATGTTGGGGGTTGTAGTTCAAATGAGCTAGGTGGACTATTGATTTGACTTGCTGTAAGACAGCTTCCAGCATAAGGCAGCTGGTAAATATTGCCACATTTACGGCAATCCCCCAAATATACCTCTCTGCTCCAGCAGCAAAATATACTATATATATTCAAGGTGTGCAATCTGTGATCAGTTTTTACTGTAAACCCAAGGGATTTGCGGGTGAAATATAGCAATGCACGCAGATTCTGCAGAGGCTGATTTGCATATGAATAAATTGCCATGTACAAAAAAAGGCTAGGAGAGGCAAATCGCTGAGACGGCTAGAGCGCCGGTGGCGGAAAACTCACTCTGAATCAGACCGGACACGGACTAGAGCTCAACATCGAGCCTACCAGTCTCCACCATTCCTCCTCTGCCCAGTCCCCGACAGAACACCTCATTTGGGGGGAGGGACAGGTTCTGAGAGACTCTCCAGTGGCAGCGTGGCAGTCAGCTGTTGCTCGGGCTCTGCCTGCTCAATGCTACCTGGCTCCTCACCTCCCATTATTTCCCAACTTCTTCCCTCTTCTTCTTCCCCTGGGGTGTACCCTGTGTTGAACCAGTCCTATAGATCTATACTATCTGCCCCTTCCTCCTCTCTGGAGGGCTCCTGGGGAAGTGGTCTCCACATCTCCTCTTCATCTGCCCAGTCCCTGGCACTGGCATTTCCAATTAGGGCTGGCAGAAACCCTGGAAAGGCACAGTTAGAATAAACAATACTGACCCAGATGAACCCAATGGCATATCTAAAGCAGTGTCCTATGTTCAAGGCCTGAGTAGAAATCATAATTTTTACTGTTCTGAAATCCTGCCAGACTTAAGAAGGGACACCAAGGGCCTTGACTATCATCACAAGTTCTATGTGAACTGTAGAACTCTCGAAAGACTGCCATGTGTACAGAGAAGATTCATTGGCCGAGGGTTTGGGGTGGATTTCTTACATGCGGTAGAACTGTGTGGTTTTGTGGTTGTAACAAAATGACATCTTTCAAACATGGCAGAAGCTCATTACCATAAACTTTGTAGTGTAGATGATTAATGTAGCACAGACTTCTGCTCATTCTCTGTCCAAATTCTGATAGCCGGACAGGCTTAAACAAATGTGTGAAAACACACCAATGGTGAGCAGGAGATCTAGGATCATTTGTATGACATTCATCTGTCTTACTTTAAATATTTATTATTCCCCAGTGCTTTTGAAAAAATAAAATAAAAATAGAAATGAATGCAACCCAAAAGAGAAGAAAGTTTACAAGGCCCAGAGACAATGAGAACAGAATTATTATTTTAGTCATGTTGCACGTAAGTCATGCAGTATTTATACTTACCTGTTGCTTGCTTCTTCAGCTGCTCCAGGCTCTCAACTTACTTTTGATTAAGGTGTCGGGTGCCATCCTCATGATGGGCTGGCAGTGAATCCTTCAGGCAATTTAAACAAAAAACTGAAAGGGGTGTGTGAAATATAAGCATTGAACAGTAAGTAGAAGTATGTGATACAAAGCACACCTCAAGTGCCATTCATGGATCTAATCCTATAGAAGGAGTGGGGAATCTCAGGCCAGAGGTCTGCTGCCCTCCAGGCCTCTTCATCTGGACTCTTTCCAGTCCACACCCCAACCTCATCCACTTCCCACACTGGCTCTGTTTTACCTAAGTGTTTTTGTAAGGCTGGGACCCTTGAACTCTGATAATGATTTTTACTATCCTGGATGGAGAATGGAGAGGGATGTGTAGGTAGAGAAAGTAGTGTACTGAAGAAAGATAAAATTTATATTCATAACTCCACCTATTTTGGCTCTGGCCCCACCCACCCTGACGTGTGGCCGTGGCAGGTTTCCCAGAAAGAAAGGCAACCCTAGGGGTGAAAGGTGTTCCCTACTCATGCAATGTACCAAATGCATCTTTCTTTTCAAAATTCACACTTCTCTGAATTTTGTAGGCCAGTTCTCCAACCAAACTATGTGTACACAAATGTGTGTGTTAGGGGAAAGTGTGTGTGGAAATGCATATATTAATTCAGAGGAACATTACATCAGAGGAAATTGCTTTGTAAACATGCAAGCAGAATTGCACACAAAACTCAGAAAATCAAGAGAGTTGTATACCCAAAATGCTGATGAATTTGGGAAGGACTTTTTTAAAAAAAAAGGTTACTGATTTGAAAATGTGGTGAAATGAATGATTGGAAAGATGAGGAATGGAGAGAAACCAAACTGAGAGAAACCAAAATGAGCAAATCTGTCAATCCCTATTGCCTACTCCAACTTTATTTTGTACCTGAAAGAGACGCTATGACTTTAGTACATACCAATAGCCCCAAGTAGTTCATTAGGGTTTTCTGGTTCAGGCCCTGGAATCTTGCCTCTGCAGTATCTTATCTGTTCACAGTGTACCTCACCAAAGACTACTGTGAAGCATAGCAGTCATGGAATAGAAGTCCTCTTGCAAATCAGGAATTGGTAAGTAGCAGGAAGCACATTAGGAATAAATGGGAGTTCTCCAATTGGAGAGATAACAGGAAGCAGAGTCCCTCAAGGATCAGTTTTGGGATCTGTGCTTTTAAACTTGTTTGTAAACCATCTAGAGTTAGGGGTGAGCAGTGAAGTGGTTGAATTTGCTGATGATACCAAATTGTTCAGGGTTCTTGAAACAGAAAGAGATTGCAAAAAGCTATGAAAGGACCTCTCCAAACTGAGTGAATATGTGGGGAAATGGCAAATGCAATTCAGTGCAAATAAAAAATATAAAAAATCTTAAATTCACAACAACAACATCATTTATTGCATTAGCCGTATGGCCATAGCACAAGTACAGACAGGCAACTGTCGCACAACAATAAAACTACAACAAATACAATTAGAACATTAAATATAAAATCCAAGTAAATGCAACTGGTTGGGTGAAGGCAAAAGGAATGCATGTTGGGTAAAAATATAACGGGAATTTACATAGGACTAGGGCCTGGCTGGTTGGCCAGGAAAGTGCCCCTGAGTTTAAGGGCCTGTAGAATATAGATAGCTACGTCATGTGAAACCAAGGGGTTGAGGTCCACCAGTAAAAACTTCATGCGATCGATGTCCCGTAAGATGGTCGTTGGGATTGAAAGGAGAAGCCTGGATCTTACTGGGTCATATAGGGAACAGTAAAAGAAAAAATGTATATAGTCCTCTATCATTCCCTCATTGCATGGGCAGAGTCGGAGGTTCGGTGGTGTGTTGGAAAAAGCACCGTGTAAGAATTCTGTAGGTATGGCGTGGAATCGGGCTAGTGTGAAAGCCCTTCTTAGCTTGGGGTTTGTTAAATCACACAAATAGTGGGCCAGAGATGTAACTGTCTTCACGTGGGGAAGCCACGTGGAAATTTTAGCCGCCTTAGATTGTGCTAGGTCGAAAGCTTCATCCCTAGCTAAGATCCAGCTATGGATTTTGTTGTTATCCCATGAAGTCAGGGCAGCAAAGTCTGGAAGAGAATAACGAACACAAATGGATTCCATAGCCTTAGACCAGCTGCTGCTGCCGGTGAGGGCTGTAAAGGCTTGTCTGGCTAGTGGATTTTTTTGAATATCTGCGAGGGATTTATAGTAGATAACAATCCTGGTGTGGGCCCTTGCTACTATAGATGGTAGTCCCAATTCTAGTCTCAATTGGGCAGCCATGGTCCCATTAGGGAGACCCAAGATCTTTCTTGCCAGGAGATTCTGCAGGGTCTCCAATCGCTGGAGTACATTCATGTTCCAACCCCATATTTCCACCCCGTCGAGCAGCATTGGGGGTATTTTACTAATATAGATATTTCTGGTCGGTGCTACCAGTTGGCCACCGATTCCGAAGAAAAATTTCACTTAGGCACCAATGACCCAGCGAGCAGCCAAAATAGTCGTGTTTAAATGGGCTGTCCAGGATAATCTATGGTGGAAAGTGATGCCCAAGTATTTAAAAACTGAGCATTGGTCGATAGTATGGCCCTCGAGGATCCACGAAGGATTTGGTTTTGTCTTGCCGAAAGGGATTATTTTAGTTTTTGAAAAGTTGATCGTTAGGAGGTTTTCTTCACAGAATTTCATGACTCCTCTCATCAAGTTGTTAAGTCCCCCCTTTGTTAGTGAGAGGACTGCCATGTCATTGGCGTACAGTAGGATAGGAATTTTTGCTTGTTGCAAGGATGGGGCCAGTTGGTTAAGAGCTTTAATGGCTGTTTTTATATCATTTATGTAAAAATTAAAGAGGAAGGGAGCCAGAAGGCAGCCTTGTTTGACGCCTCTGGCAATGGGAAAAGGACAGGAGAGAGTTCCCTGGGGGCCGAATTTCACTCTAGCGGATATATCGGAGTGGATTTCCATTAATAGCCTTAGGGGCCTTTTGTCAATGTTGGTTTCACTGAGCTTCTGCCAGAGTCTAGATCTGTTGATGGAGTCGAAGGCGGAGGACAGATCGACAAAGGCTACATAGATCTTGGAGTGGAACTTGGTTTGATATTTGTCGATTATAGATTGGAGGACTAGGCAGTGGCCGGAGGTGTTATGGCCTTTCCGAAAACCCGCTTGTTCTGGGTGGAATAGACTAATTTCATCAGCCCAGTTGGTCAGCTTCTCTAGGAGAAGTCTAGTATAGATCTTATAGGGTATATCCAGAAGACTTATACACACATACATTCACGGGGTCTGAACTGGTGGTGACTAACCAGGAACAAAACCTTGGAGCATGATGAAGATGTTGACCCAGTTTGCAGCAACTGTGAAAAAAGGCAAATTCCATACTAGGGATTGTTTAGGAAATGAACTGAAAGTAAAACTGCTGGTATTATAAAACACTGATAAACAAATCTATGCTTCAACCACATTTGGAATACTGTGTACTGTTCTGGTCACCTCAGGGTACTGCAAAGTTGGGAAAGGTTCAGAAAAGGGCAACCAAAATGATCAATAGGATAGAGTGACTAGCCCAGGAAGAAAGGTTACATCATCTGGAACTTTTTAGGCAAGTAAGAAGTGACATGACAGAAATTTATCAAATTAAATCTATTAAAGTTTTTCTCCCTCTCTCATAACACCAGAACTCATGGACATCCAATGAAGCTGAATGCTGGAAGATTCAGGACAGAAATAATAAAGTACTTCTTCATGTAATGCAGTGGTTCCCAACAGGTGGTCCGGGGACCCCCAGGGGTCCGCGAGCTATGCCAGAGGGGTCCGCAAGATGCTATTAGAATAAAAAATAAATTAAATATATTTCGTATGATAACAGATTTTTTGTTTTGGCCGCTTCCTGCATGAGCAGAGTCTAGCGCAAAACTAGAATTAGATAGAGGCAGTAGTTCTGCTGTATGCCGTTAGGTGGCGCATTACAAACACTACTGTTTTGCAAAGAGGAAGCGCGTGCATTCTACTAACGCTCACCTCCCCAAGATGCTTTGTGCGCGTCGGCTTCATATGTGTGCTACTGCGCAGGTACCCTGTCTTCTCCATTCCCCTCCCTCCTCCCTGGTGCGCGCTGCCTCTTTGCAAAACAGTAGTGTTTGTAAACGAAGCGTTGTTTTTCGCGGAAGCTACAGTTCGTGTAGTTAAAAATGGACCGTTGGTTAAAAAGTGGTTCGTTAAAATGACAAAGGCCTACAGATGAAGAGGAAGATAATGCATTTGATGTTCAAGCAACTGTAAAAAACGTATACATATAAAATATAAAAAGACTCTTAATTTGGCTCTCACTTTTTAATTTTAGGATTAGGAATTAATGGGGGTCCTTGTCACAATAGCGGCTCAATGAGGGGTCCTCGAGAAAATTTTGTTGGGAACCCTTGATGTAATGCATAATTAAACACTTAGAACTCACTCCCCCACACGAGGCAGTGATAGCCACCAACTTGGATGGCTTTAAAAGAGGATTGGACAAATTCATGGAGGACAAGGCGATCAGTGGCAGCTAGCCACAATGACTGCACCCACCTCCACAGCTAGAAACCACAGGAGAGGGTTCTGCTTTAAGGCTTCCCACAGGGATCCTGTTGGCCACCGTGAGAATAGAAAATAGAAACGCTATTAGCCTGATCCAGCAGGTTTAATGCTGTTCCGACAATCTTCTCTCTTCTCTCACCCCTCTGGGGGATATCCTGTCTTCAGGATCTTTCAATCCAGCACTACCTCAGGCACCATAGTTGTTGCATTGGGATCCAATTGGCTCTTCTTCATGGGAACCTAATATATCTTTTATCTTGTGCATTGCCAGGACAGAGTTCTCTCTCCAAGATGCTGCTCTGAGCAGTATAGCTTCTAAGCAGAGGTAAAGCTGAATACTTTATAGCAGAGCTACCAGAACCACATGTTAAAGTTTCTAGACAATGAGGATGTACCCTAAATACTGCTAATGTTTCCTGTTATGCTGTAGGATAACATGGTTGGGATAGGAAGTAAGCATCTTTCAAGTTCTATTGACATCAGTAAATCCTCAAGGGGATATAGCTGCTATGATAGAGACTATGCTACATTGTCTGAGACTCATGTATCCCTTTTTGAACTTAAGGTCTATGATAAATTTAGTGCTGTCATCCTTCTTAAAAACTATGAAGATAATAGAATAGAGGGCCTGAAAGCACAGGAGGCCACCACCACACTGACATGAAGCAGATCTCAATCTAGCCAGTGCCTAGATGTGAGACCATCTGGGAAATCCTTGTATATGCTACCTCAAGTTCCATGATGAAATATATGAGATATAAATTTTAGATGAACTGGGCTTATCACTCTGAATTTATGTAGATATTGTTCATTCACCTGGACCATTAAGATGTGTTTCCATCAGCAGCAATGAGGAGCCAGTGTCACTCTGGATAAAAACATGACTCCAACTCCCATCATCACTGATAAAATACTATGGTGACTAGGGCTGATGGAAGTTGTATCCAGAGACATCCATAGGCCTAAAAGCATCCCACTGCCCCTTTTTGGCAATGGAATATTGGTAGATCTTTGCCAGTCCAGCCAGAGTTCTTTAAATCACTAGTTCTCAGCAGGTGGGTTGTAAGCCACAATGGGTCACACCTTGAACTAAATTGGGGTCATACGTGTCATCCTTTACACTAGAGTCATCTGCATTTCCTTTCTTTGAGGGGCTTAGCTTACTATTATTATTTTTAAGTGAGAGAGCTGAGGAACATGTGGCCCTCTAGATGTTGTTGGACTACATCTCTCATCATTCTTGCCCATTGACTATGCTGGCTGAAGTCTAACAACATCTGTAGGGTCACAGGTTCCTCATCTCTGCTAAAGGCTGCTTCAGCATCAGAGGGCTTAGGGGAAAAAATTTCCTTAGAGTGCTCAAATTCCAGAGAAGAGTGCATGCAAATGGCTTAGTGGACGCACTTGGTCTGGTTTTGAAGCTCGCCAGACACTGCAGTAAACCTGCAGTCTCCCTCCCACTGCATCTGGCAATACAGAGAACTTTCTAATTCTGCATCTCTTTGGATTTTCAACACTTGGCAAGTACAAGAGCAGTAACAGAACAAGCATTATTTCTCCATACTTTTACCCGAAACTGCATTCCAGGAATAGAGGAGTTAGGCCTGATTAAGGACTGTAGAGTTTAATTCCAAACTGTTCTTGCCTTTATTCCTCCCGTTTGCCAAAGAAGCAGTGGACTCCCCACCCCCACCTGCTCCAAAGAACAATGGAAATGTGCACTTGCTAATCAGGAGATTCTACAATAGTGCTTTTTAATATTTTAAAACCTTACAACAGCACTCCTAAATTTACAGCACCAAAGAGTCCCATCTAGCGATGCCATTAGATTAATCTGCTCTCTCCCTCAGTTGCATGATTATGCTTGGAACAAAGATAGTGTTGGTGTATTCTTTGTTCAATTTAATAGGTCCAGGCACTTTCCTAAAGCACTGCAGTGGATCAATTGGAGTTAATTATTATACAAGATTAAACAGCAAATAACTACAGTACATCAAAGTAATGCAGGAAAGAATTGCCTGAACAACACAAAAGGAAAGAATTTCAAAGTTAAGCTGGGCATTATCCTTAATTTACCCCATTGTGCCTAAATGGCCAACACAGCATCAATGGTTTGACTGTCCAATGCAATTCTGGTGCAGGTGAGATGGTGTTTGCATGTCAAGGCCCCCAAACCAGCCCCTTGTTAGAATAAAATTCACACTGACAAAGAATTTTGGTTTAAGGTTATTGGGCAAAATTTTAGGCCACAACTTTATTGATTACGGAAATGTGAGCAGTATTGGCTTAGGCACTGGCAAAGGACTATATTGGACTCCTGCCCCCTTTGCAGGAAATCAGTAAGGGTAAACTACCAACGAAGGAGCCATATCAGGGGAACCCACCTTCAACTGTCCTTGGTGTTCCCAGAGGCCTGGCATGGCCCTAGCCCCTCAAGCGGACTTTGGACAGGATCCAGGCCCTGGATTCCTTTAACAAAATACCCTTGGTTAATGGAGGGGCAGGCGATGGCTGACCTCCCTTCCCGCACAAATCAATGAGCCAATGCCTAACCATCCCCATCGTTCTGCCTGGACACTGAGGTCTAGTACCAAGGGCCTTCTGGCGGTTCCCTCGTTGCGAGAAGCCAAGTTGCAGGGAACCAGGCAGAGGGCCTTCTCGGTAGTGGCACCCGCCCTGTGGAATGCCCTCCCATCAGATGTCAAAGAGAAAAACAGCTACCAGATTTTTAGAAGACATCTGAAGGCAGCCCTGTTTAGGGAGGCTTTTAATGTTTAATTGATTATTTTATTTTATTTTTCTGTTGGAAACCACCCAGAGTGGCTAGGGAAACCCAGCCAGATGGGCGAGGTATAAATAATATATTATTATTATTATTATTATTATTATTATTATTATTATTATTATTATTATTCCACCAAACCTTACAAAGTTTTGATGATTGCTAAGAGGTAGGCGAAAACCAAGTGGCCAGTGCCAATCTGCCAAATGGAAAAATTCCTACCTGGCCCCCGTTCCAAGACAGGCAACTAACCAAAGTCCAAAGCAAGGGCAGAGGACATCTAAAAGAAAGGGCAGGTGGGCGGGTGTTTGGCAGCGCAAAGCAGGTGCCTGACACGTGTCATGCTGCCACTTTTATATCCCCCCACAATCACCCCACACAAAAGTCATTGGCCAAGAAGCCGGGTGAACATGGTGCCACCCTGGCATGATGGCATTACTCCGCCCATGCGGGGGGGGGGAGCAACTGGCCTGGGGATCTGCCCACAACCAGGACCATCCTTAAAGATGATCCCACTTAGTATCCAGAAAGAGTTGGTCTCTGATTTCAAAGTTAGGAAGCAAGCCTGGTGCAATAGCCTTTTGTAGCCTTTGTCAAGCTGTAACAGCTGAGTCTTTGTGGTCATGTAAGGACAGTTCTGATGTGGCTGATTTCCCCCCTTGCAATTCCCTACTTTGGCCAGAGCTAGGTGGAGGTGGGGGGGGCAGGAACCAGCTAAGGGGACAGGATCCATCAGGATGAGAAGCTTAGGATGCAGAAGATATTTAGCCCAGCCAACTGATTTCCTTATCTGCCAGGCTCAGCTAGTGTTAAGTCCCTAACTCCTGCTCAGCTGGGGGGGGGGATGTCCTGTATCACATTCCAGCTCAGCCAGGTGAGCTTGTGTGAACCCCCCAAAAGGGGCATTCTGGAGGCACAGTGTGCCTGAACAAGAGAGGAGGGGCTTAGGCTGGATCCTAACTCTGGTCAGCTTGGTCAGCTTGGTCTTGTTCAGCTTGGTCATGTGCAACTTGGCATAGAACAGTGTTTCAAAGTTTTCTCTCTGTAGTCTTAGGCAGAGCAGCAGCCACCATGTTGCGAAATGAGCTTTGCATCTGGTGTAACTTTATGGGGGCTTAACATACACTGACTTGCTCTACACCAGCTTATTGTGTATATGATTGCTTCCTAAATATCCCTCATGTCACCAGCTAGAATTCACTGTAAGTGCATGGGTTTTCCAGAAATTTTTGAACTGGGAAAATTTCCAGTATTTTTCTAGATTTTTTCCAGATTTGTTATTCCCACCAACCCCAAAAAATTATCCAATGCCCTGGTCTAATCAAAGCTTCTTTTTTCCCAGTAGCTAAAATTTTTGGGTGAAAATAGGTGATTTAGAGAAACACACAATGTAGTTTAAATGTTGTATTCAGAGTCAAAGCTTCGCTTGGAATTAGTTTTTATTGAAATACTTGCCAATATTTTAAGATACAACAGTTCAATAGCATGCATGTCCCTTAAGATTTAAGGGCTGTATATCATAAGCATGCATGCTTCATAGGGGTTGTCAGCTAAAAGAGGTTAATTGCGACTTTGAAACCGCCCAGCCTGATTTTCTGTGCATTGTGCTATTAATTAATTCTAATTTAAAGAATTTATTGGAAATGAACATATGTATGTGGAAAAGCCTGTTGGTGGTCTGAAAAAATCTAGCATAAATTTATCATAATGTATGGAGCTTCCATGGCACATAAAAAATATGATGCTTATGAAAAGTATCAGTTCATATAATAAACAGCAAGTCATCAGCTAAAGCGTTCCTGGAGATAACCTGTTAAGTGATGTAGACGTTTGTTGAAAGTCCCTCACTGGAAATGAATTACTGTAAATAGCATTCCTGATTTTGCCTAAACAGATTGTTGGAATAAAGTAAAGATGTTTGAGGAATTCAATCTTTATAAATTTTGATATGAATTAATCCAATAAACACCTCCCCAACTATTAGGCTGATCAGAACATAGTTACCACTGACTTTCCCAATTCCCAATGTTTCCAAACAAATAAAAAAGTCATTAGCTTTAAATATGCATCAAAATGCATTGTCAAAATACATATCTTAAAATAAAATGCATTTTAAAAACATGTATTTAAATGCAAATATTTGTGGATTTTGTTTTTTTAAAAAAATTACAGCAGATTTCCCATGTGGAAACTGAATGGAACCGACTTATGGGTGAACATATTGAGAGTGACACAGGCTAGAACTAGATTTATTCCTTATCACTTACCATCTATTTGGTACAGAAAATGCAAGGTCCAGTTTGAAACATGTGTACACATAGCTTCAGAACAAAACAATCAGGCTTGGTCCAAAGCAATAAAAATGGAAGAGTTCACACAAAAAAGGTAGCTTTGCTGTAACAGTTATTTTTTATTTATTTGTTTTATTTGTAAACATTTATATACCACTAGACCTAAGAGAGGGAAAATACCATAGCTGTGGACAGCATGAAATCAAGAATACATTCATAAAACAAGTATACATGGGGAAGGTGTGTAGCTCAGTGGTATAGTATCTGCCTGGCATGCACAAAGTCCCAGGTCCAATCCCTGGCATCTCCAGGTAGCACTGGGAAAGACTCCTGGTCTGAAACTCCAGGAAGTCACTGGCAGCCAGTGTAGATAGGGCAGAGCTGGATGGACCAATGGTCTTTTGAAAGGGACATCAAAGGTCATTTAGTTCAACTCCCTGTAATGCAAGAATGTCAGCTAAACCATCCATGACAGATGGCCATCCAACCTCTGCTTAAAAACATCCAAGGAAGGAGAGTCCACACTCTCCCGAGGGAGTCCGTTCCACTGTCAAACAGCTCTTATTATCAGAAAGTTCTCCCGATGTTTAGTTGGAATCCCTTTTCTTGTAACCTGAAGCCATTGTTTCAAGTCCTACCCTCCAGAGCAGGAGAAAACAAACTTGTTTCTTTCCAGGCTAAACATGCCCAACTCCCTCAACTGTTCCTCATAAGGCTTGACTTCTAGACCACTGTTTCCCAACCGGGGGGCCCAGGATATTCCAAGGGGACTACAGATGAAAAGTCCATAAATGGGGGGGGCACAGTATGAGGTTAGATGGTTGATAATCTTTGTTTCCTTCTTCTGCACACATTCCAGCTTGTCAACATCCTTCTTAAATTGTGGTGCCCGGAATTGGACACAATGTTCCAGGTGTGGTCTGACCAAAACAGAATAGAGTAATACTATTATTTCCCTCGATCTTGACACTATACCTCTGTTGATGCAGCCTAGAATAGTGTTAGCTATTCTGTTTACTCATGTTAAGTTTGTGGTCCACCAAGACCCCTAGATCTTTTTCACTTGTACTGCTAGTAAGCCAGGTTCAATCCTTGACATCTCCAGGTAGGTCTAGGAAAGCTCCCTCTCTGAAACCTTGTAGAACTACTGCCAATTACTGTAGACAATAGTGGGCTAAGATGGACCACTAGTCTGACCAAGTATTAGATACCTTCTTATCCTCCTATGTTCATCTGAAGCACTTTCCAAAAGTCAGGTCCTGGACATAAGATGGTAAAGTGTAAAATGTCCCTGGAGATAACCTGTTCTTACCTGCCCTTGTGCAAGAGGTTGAACATGCAGAACTAACTCTTGGGATTTAGTTTCACTTTCCTCATACAACATTCAGATGCAGGGATTAAAACAGCCCTTGTGTTGAAGAGAAGAACACCTCTGAATTCAGACCACATCTTTGTTTCCACAAAGCAACATTCAAAAGATTGTGTTTTCCTATTGACTTGCATGTTAAATGTGATAGAAAGGAACACCATCTTCTTTTAGAAAAATAAATGTAATAAGTTTTCAAATTAGTCTCCATAAAATGCCAATTACATGAGAGACAGGTTAAAATTAATACCACAGTTAATTAGATAATATATTTGACTATAGCAGCTCTAATTAAAATCCTAATTGGTTTTTCACCACTTATCCTATTGTTGGCACTTAAAAAAAATTAAACATTTCTTGTTAATTTCACTGGTGCACTTTTCATGCTTGGACTACCCCAAACCCCAAAATTTCCAACCCACCCACCTGCATCCAACCTGCTCTATAAATCAGGCATCCCCAAACTGCGGCCCTCTAGATGTTTTGACCTACAACTCCCATGATCCCTAGATAACAGGACCAGTGGTCGGGGAATTGGGAATTGCAGTCCAAAACATCTGGAGGGCCGAAGTTTGGGGGTGCCTGCTATAAATGATGAACTGTGTGGTACATAAGGAATAAAGAGTTGTGGGTATTTTTAGTTATACTTTAGTTTCCCAGATACAATGTCACACAGCCGTTAAGCCTGCAGCCAAATATACATATGTGAGTTGTCTGAGATCAAACAGATCCCAGAAAGCAATTCTAAGCATACTTACTAAGGAATAGGCTCCACTGAACACAGTGGGAATTTCTTTTCAGGGAAACACATATAGGATTACATTGCACAATTTTCCATAGTATAGTGTACTAGCAAAGAGTCAGGAAATCCCCAGCTGAGCAAAAAATGATTTTCTTGGGTTTGTGTGTTGATGCTTTCTTAAGGCCTTGATGGCTGGTGGCTACTAGACCACATCACTTGGGGAGATTTAAAGGAAACAGTTTGTCAGTGGCGCGTAAGGGGGGGGGAGTAGTAGGTCCTAGGCAAGGAGAAAGCTTGGGGTGTTCCAAGGGTATGCTGGATATTTCTCTTCTATGATTCTATTTGGCTATAGTTTCCCCGACTACTGCTTAATTTCTCCTTCTCCCAGCCAATCAGGGACCATATGAGGAAAAGGATGACATCATGATACAGTCAGATTAGGACATACAGACAGGAGTTCAAGGGTGGCAGTGGAACCTGTGTGTATGTTGTGTTAGAAGCTGCCAGGGCTAAAATGAGGAACCTCCAAATTTATGTGCTTTGGACTCATTTAGTAAGCTACAAAGACTTAGGAATGGATGGATCAGTCCCTCATATTACACATGTACTGGCTCTATTCGCTTTGTGGCTCCCACTGAAGACTTTCCTCTTTCAACAATTGGAGATGTTCTTGTTCTATCTGTTGATATGTATACTGGATTTGAAAATTGTGTTTATATATGTAATTGCTTTAGCTGTATTTGTATATGTAATTGTTTTTATGCCTGCAATCATTTTAACTGCTTTTATATTTTTTATTGTAGTATGAAATCACTTCAGGCGGCTTCATAAGAAGTGATTCATCCATCCATTCATTAAATTATTATTATTATTATTATTATTATTATTATTATTATTTCCTGTCTGTGTCAATTTGGCATATGTTCATACATAAAGGTAAAGGGACCCCTGACCATTAGATCCAGTCACGGACAACTCTGGGGTTGCGGCGCTCATCTTGCTTTATTGACCAAGGAATGGTACCAATTTATCTACTTGCACTTCGTGCTTTCGAACTGCTAGGTTGGCAGGAGAAGGGATCGAGCAACGGGAGCTCACCCTGTTGTGGGGATTCGAATCGCTGACCTTCTGATCGGCAAGCCCTAGGCTCTGTGGTTTAGCCCACAGTGCCACCGGCATCCCATGTTCATACATAGGCTTCTTCTAATCCGTTTCTGCATTAGTCTGCATTTCTAAAAGAAGTATGAGAGTTTTATTCCAATATGTATTTTATCACAAACTGTATATTTAAATACATATTTTTGCACGCTGAATGCATTTCTAAATGTGTGTACATTGAGCTAAAAGACACATCAATATACTTATTTTTACATGCCTAACTACTTTTTTTCCATCTGGGAGCAGGATCACAACTTTCAGTTCATGAAACAATGGACCTACTTGCCCATGTCCCACAAAAGAGGAATAGCACCACCACAAACAAAGGGTACAGGTTAGCACACAGAGAAGGAGACGGCAGAGGATGAGATGGTTGGACAGTGTTCTTGAAGCTACGAACATGAGTTTGACCAAACTGCGGGAGGCAGTGCAAGACAGGAGTGCCTGGCGTGCTATGGTCCATGGGGTCACAAAGAGTCGGACACGACTAAATGACTAAACAACAACAACAACAACAACAACAACAACAATATATATGCATGCTTGCAAATTGAAAAGTTATCCCTAGAATTTAATAGAAACACAATGCAACTCACCATAGTGTGTCTGACTGTGACCAGGTGACATGTGCATCTGCTCAGTCTGCTGTCCATGTGCTAACTCTTGAGGGGCAAATTTGAAATCCCTGGTCTCCCTTTTTTATGTTATTTATCTTTCAGCTGCACTTGAACCACACAGCCCTTTGAACAGAGGGTTTATTCAAATAGAGGACTGTCTTCTGTAAGGCAGGACACATAGCATCCTACCGGTAGTACCGAGTGCTACAATTGCACCCATAGCCACATTAACACTCTCTTCTTCTTCTTTGGACAATTTGCTCCCTCTTTAATTCCCTTTCATCTTTGTTATTATCAGTGCTACTATCACACAATCTGCAAAAATAACCTGGTCTCCTTTGGAATTAATCAGGTTGTAGCTAATCAAACCACAGGCATTAGCATAAAGTTCAGTTAATTGTCTCTCCTCTGCTTTATGGGGAAATAACCATAGAGAAGCGGCATATTTCTGATTAGATGAAAGGCTCTTTGGTTAGTACTTTTTTTAAAAGAAAAGAAAAAGAAAAAATAAGCTGTAAGATACAATAGAATCAGCCTTCCTTGCCAGCAATAGATAGTTTTAGGAGAATCAAAAGGAAAGGGATGGTCATTGTCTTACTCAGAAACCTCTCATACAATTAAAAAATAGAAATGGGAAAACTGTATGTGTCTATAGATATACCAGAATTTTGAGCCCCCTATTCCCCGCTTTCTATGAGCCTTTGCCCCTACTGTTCATTGTCTCACAAACAAAGCTTCATGTGTGTTACTCCGTTTCATTCTTGAGGATCACAAAAGAATGTTTTAGCAGACTTGAAGCCACTTTGCCTTTCGAGGGAGAATGCATTCAATATTTCTTCACCTCCCCATAATTTCTACAGCTGAAGGCAGCCGTGAAGCTCCCTCCTTTCTCCATTCTCCTATATACACAGAGTATGGCACTGGACCGGTCCTATTCTGTTCTAATCCTAATGAGTAACCGCAACCCCAGAGCTGTCCGCGACTGGACCTAACACTCAGGACCTACCTTTACTTTTTAACCCACCAGGCATGGTGGAGCAAGTAAAGTCAGTTGCTGCAGCACCAAGGACAGCTCCCAGTGAGCAACGTTTTCTGAAAGGGGTTGGGAGTGAACTGGAACCTTTTGAGCCTGTAGCTCCACTCCACATGTCATATGCACTCCCAACACCCCCTTTGTTTGAAAACTGCAGCCTCTTAAAGGACCATCCCTCTGGCCCAAAAATATGCCTTTTTTTCTTTTCTTTTCTTTTGAAATTTTTTTATTAGATTTTACATGAAAAAGGAAAAAAGGAAAAAAGGAAAATTTAAAAAAGAAATACAAAAATGCAGAACAATATTATCACATCTTATTTCTTCAAACTTCTTCCCTTCCCCTTCTTCCGTCCTTATTAATAATTAACTCATAACATTTCCAAATCTTAACTAGACATCATAGAATTACATCTTATCTTCCATTTCATACCTTATTCATAAATGATTCTTATTCATTTTATATAGGAGAGTGAAGGAAAAATATAAAGAAAAAACCCAAAATAATAGTAAAAAGACATAATCATATTTTCCAATTTCTAATCTAAACATTTTGCTCAAACCTTCCCCCCCCCCCCGCTGTATTCCCAACATTTTATTTTCAATCTCATTCTCTTTCTGCCCCCCACCTGCTTCCTTCTCCCCCTCTCTCACTGGGGTGACAACCTTTTTGTTTTTCCCCTTTTGGGGGGACTTTTGGATCAAGTCCCTTCGCTGTTCCACCCCTCCCACCGGTGAAACAGTGATTTCTTCTTCATCCTCTTCTGTCTCAAAAATCAGTTCTGTTGGTTCAGCAGTCTGTAATTATTGCGTTTCCTTCAGGATTGCGGTTCTCCTCTGTCATTTCCAGAATTTCCTCTGATTCAAAATTTGTTTCTATTAGTTCATCAGTCCTCTCCTCCATGCTTGTTGGAACACCTTTAGGATTGCGAATCTCCTCTGTCATTTCCAGAATTGTTATCAAAATCAAGTCCCAAGGTGTACCATTCTTCTCACATTCCAGAACCTTCTCTTCCTTCCATGGTGCTCTCCGCCTCCATATTTGTGGCAGAGCAGGAAGGGGTGTTGTTATTGTCCATGTATTATATTTTCCAAATGTAAAAAGAATAAAGTCCCGTCTGAACTGGATCCAGCCTCTATTTTTTAACTTTCTCTCTTATTATCCAGTCTCAGGTTCAACACTGAGTAGCCTTGAGGTCTATTTTTTAAAGCTTCCTCTTTTACTTGTCTGCAGCTCTCAGTCTCAGACTCGTATAAACAATCACATTCTTTTCCATTGTGACGTCATAAAGACGGCTAGCCAATCCTTCCTTTGACCCGACTCCAAGTTCACGGGGGGTTTCCCCCTTGTCAAATCACAGTCTTTTGCAGAGATTTATACACACTTTATCTTTTTCCCTTACTCTGCATCAGGAAAAAGTTCTTTAAAAAAGATTTTTGGGCTTTCCCCAGCTTTACTGCATCGTCCATTACTCAAGGGGGGGGGGGCTGACTTCCCTTTTAAGCCTCCTCCCAGCGCCAATTATCCAGTCCAATTCATAAATTTTTGACTTACTTGATCCAAATCTCTTCTTTTTAAGGGAAAAAATCTGCCGCTTGCAGGCTGTAGGCTTGGAGCTTTGCTTCTTGGAGGTAACGTTGGTGCTCAAAGTGGCTCCCATGACTGCGACTCCGCTGGCTCTCGGGGCTCTTACTAGCTTACCGGGCAGCGGAGGAGTCGCTCCTGGAGCACCGCCGAGCTTTTCTGCCCCCAGGACACTCTAATCAGGGTTCTACGGGGGTCTGCATCGCCCTCACGGAATCCCCCCCCCTCCGCAAGCCAGAAACCTCGGAGCTCGAGGTTTTTGCGCGTCTTCACCAGCGCGGCAAACCGGAAGTCCTTTCTCCTTTGTTCATAGCCTCTCACCTGATGCATTGTTGAAATGCCAAAGTAGTGTGGGAGGCACTCAGTTCATCAGGGCCAAAGGTAGCTGCTGCACTGGCTCCCGGTGGAGTACAGGATCAGGTTTAAGGTGCTGGTTTTGACCTTTAAAGGCTTATGCGGCATAGGACCCTCGTACCTATGGAACCGCCTCTACTGGTATGTCCCGTGGAGGACCTTAAGGTCCACAAATAACAACATTCTGGAGATTCCAAGCCATAAGGTGGTTAGATTGGTCTCGACTAGGGCCAGGGCCTTTTCAGTACTTGGTGGAACGCTCTTTCACAGGAGACTAGGGCCCTGTGGGATTCGTCATCTTTCCGCAGGGCCTGCAAGACAGAGCTGTTCTGCCTGGCCTTTGGGTTGGATTCAGTCTGACCCCTGTGTTTTCCTCCCTCATGGTTTTTATTTATGGGCTATGTAAAATGAGGCTGCATATTAAATTTTAAATTTTAATATTGTATTTTAATCTGTATGTTAATTAATTGTTTTCTTTTCTTTTATGTCTTATTGTAATTTTATTGGTGTTAGCCTCCCTGAGCCCGGTTTTGACTGGGGAGGGTGGAGTATGAATAAAGAAAAGAAAAGAAAGAACATTCTAGCTCTGGTTCTACAAGCCCTGGTGCTATGGGATCCTTCCTGTCTGTCTCAGGTTCAGTGTAGCCCTGATCACCAGCATCAGGCTAAGACAGCCAAGAACCCGGTCCAGCTCCTCTAACTCACTGCTGGGTTCCATCTAAAGAACAGCTCTGGAGTTGAAGGTGCTCTCAGCATAGTGCTTTCCTCTGGACAATTCCAGCTTTCTCAAAGACAATAGCAGTACAGGCAGGCACCAGCAGCATGCAGTTGCCCTGTGCCCTAGATGCCATGCTAAATTCTTATGATCCTTCATCTTTACACCAAACTTGAGCCAGATAGCACTTCAAATAAAGGACACCTTCAAACAAAGGACGGATACCCTGGCAGCCCTTCAAACAGGGGGACTGTCTGCTGTAAAGCAGGACACATGGATAACCTATTTCCATCTGTGAAATGTTGGATGGTATGGAAATATGGTCCAGAGCATCAAAGACAGACTTTTCCTACAGGCAAGCAGTAGCTTTCAATTATAGTCAATGGCAACAGTAGCCATGTGTGGGAGGGAGACAAAACAAGGAAAGAGAGGGAGGCCATGTGCAAAAAATGCCTCCCTTTGAATATCTTCCCTGATACATAATTAAATTTGCTGTATGATGAAGCTCTGGGAAAGGTTCCCTGTGGCAGTCCAGAAACATACCCCATTTAGCTGGTAGAAGCTGCCATAACATCAACAGCAAAATAAAATAAAATAAATAAATAAAATCTTCAACTTGTACCCAAATTCCACCTAACATGAAATTCCTAGGTGAATATTGGGGTTCCTGGTCAGACAAAACGCTTAGGAAATGTTGAGAAAAGCTCAGTATTTCTGAATCAGGTAGTAAATGGGTTTTACACATACCTAATCTGTATTTTTATATACAGTATATTTCTTCCAAAGCTGTGGGCCTTTCGTTTCCTAAAACATTTCCTCAGGTTTAAGTGTTTGATTTGTCAGAAAATATGGGTTATGCTAGGAATGGGTAACTCATGGCCCTCCAGCCATTGTTGTACAACAATTACCATCCCTGATCTTGGTGGCTGGGGCTGATGGGTGTTTAAATCCAGCTGCAGCAGGAGAGTCCAATCCAGCTACAGCGGCTTACCATCCATGGCTTACACAACTCAAATTATTGTGTTTATTGGTTAACCGAAGGATCCCATGGTCCAGTTTAATATATTTTTTTCACTTCCTATTAACTTTCTATATTGTTTGCTTATGGACTGTATGGCATCTGATTCCCCAAAGAACCTAGCACACAACGGGCAAAAAATAATAACTAAAATACGGGAGCATTGGGAAAAGGGAATTAAAGCAGATATTGGGGAAATGCATTAAACTAGATTAGTCATATATATATTCCGTGAGCTTGTTTTTAATGTACTTACTAGTACAGGAGACCATCACCTCTTTTTTTGCTATAAAAGATGTTGGGAAAGAAATGTTGGGAAAGATGTTGGGAGTTAAAAGATGGATGGTTTACTTTGGCAATATTCTGAGCAAGCAAAGCTTGAGGCCCTATTGCTCTAATACCAACAGCCACACTTCTGTTGAATGAACTTGTAAACATGATTCTTTCACTTCCCAACAGAGAGAGAGAAAGGAAAAAGGAAAGCACCTCAAAAGCTAGGCATGGTCTGCATATATAGCAGAATGGGTTGGTCATAGCTGTCAACCTTCAGATTTGAAAATAAGGGATCAGCAGCCTCACCTGTCCCAGGGACAGTCTATGGTATATCTAACAATCCAGGATAGTAGTGGGAAACGGCGCTGGAATAAGGGAATTTCCAGCAAAAAAAAGGAAGGTTGACAGCTGTGGGGTTGGTAAATCATTGAATTGTAGAGTTTGAAGGGACCACTAGGGTCCTCTAGTCCAACCCCCTGCGGTGTAGGAATCTTTTGCCCAATGTGGGGCTTGATCCCATGGCCCTGATATTAAGAGTCTCATGCTCTACCAACTCAGCTATCCCATATTTTATGCATATTAAAACTCTGCCCCCCACACCAAACTGCCCTTGGTTAGCCTCTCAGCCACATTTTATCTGTCACTCTGTTGTTTTAGTCTGTCTCAATCTTCAGTTTATGGATTGATTATATTGTTTGGGTTAATATTTTGTAGCAGAATATTTGAAAGTGGTAACCCCCCCCACACACACACAGAGAGAGAGAGAGAGAGAGAGATGGGGAGAGGGAGGGAGGGAGGGAAAGAGAAAATACAGACATACATTAAAAGTACATCCTGCCCCCCCTCCCAATAAAAATGATCCTAGGTTCTGTAGTTCATTAAGTGGGCTGGGAATTGCAGCTCTGTGAAGGGTAAACTACAGTTCCCTAAATTATTCTGGGGAAGTTGTGTGCTTTATATATGCTTTAACCACATACAGTGTCCATTGCCCAAAATCTGGACTGGTATAATCTATTCTACTACATTTTCACCCTTCGTTTGGATGCATACATAGACCCAGAAGCAGAGAATGCTGGAAGGAATATTTGCTGCTAGTAATAGAACATACTTGCAGGCCACTAAAATGGGAACAGCTGCATTTAGGAAAGAGCAGTGGTAGAACACACACTTTGCATGCAGAAGATCCCAGGTTCGGTCTTTGCATTTCCAAATAAAAAAAATCAGGTAGTGGATGATGAGAAGGACAGACCTGCTTGAGGCTCTGGAGAGCCATTGCCAGTCATAGTAGGCAATATTGTGCAAGATAAGTGAATGACCTGACAGGGTATGAAAGGTAGCTTCCTACATTTCTATAAAAAAATATTTTTATTTTGCATTTGCTCAGGAATGAAAGAGATTACTTGAAAGGTCTGTTCATTCCCCCCACACACACCCTTTTTAAGGAATCTCATGCAGAGCTGAGAAAAGAAGAGAGCAGCAAAATCTATAGACAGATAAACATGAAACAAATGCAGCATCTTTAACCCAGCAGGACTGTGCTTGGCCGTAGTTACGCAGAAATAAGAAGTGAGGCCTTTCAGAAAGGCCAGAATCCTGTATTCTAATAGGGTTGCCAAGTCCTGCTTTTCTGTCTTGAGCTACAGTTCATTTTGCAGAGATTAGCAGGTGAAGCATTGCAACATGTATAAGATAAGTCTGATTGCCTGATAATACTTGATCTTATGGCTTTAACTCATTTTTAGTTTCATTGCACAGTATTAAGTCTTCTGCGCAATGTTTAGAGACAACTTTGGTTAAGTGAGAAACAAATTGCCAAAATACATAAATAAATGTTGGTGGATCAAGCGCCTGTTGAAATGCATACAAGCAGAAGTCACTAAAAAAAAGTTGGCAACCCTACTTTTCATTGGGAAATGTACCTGCACAGCTCATTCTCACTGGAGTCCAGAATGCTGCAGTGAATAGTCTTAGACCAGGGTGTTCTGAGCCTGAAGTGTTGTTCTTCCACAAAGCCCATTGCATGGTGCTAGGTCAGTCTTTTCATTCCCTTTTCATTCCCAGATCCAATTTGGCATCCCCCACATGCATTTGCGTATACACACAGGCTGGGAGCCTCAATGGCATCCCTCTGGAGGCTTCACCCAGGGCAAAAAAAAACCCCAGCTAGCTCACCCCACCCCACCCCCCGGTAGCTACAGCTCTGCCAGATCCTTCCACTCCCTGACTGCCATTTTCAGCCCTAGCTCTTCTTATTTTCTGATGCCCCCACTCCCACGCACTCTTATCTTCAGTTATCCCATCCTGCATTTCCAAAGTTAGCCCAAGTACACATTCTTGGGATGACACGATATTATTCAGGGCAATAACAACATGGTAGACGGTACCCAGGAAGGAACTATGTGGGTACCACTCTCAAACTGCACACAACTTAGAGGCCATCAATTTGGGTGGCTTTCAAATGGGATTAGACAAATCCATGGAGGCTAAGGTTTTCAATGCCTGCTAGTCATATATAGTCATATATACCAGGGGTGGATGGAAAGTAAAGATAAGGATTTACTGATAGTTCTTTTCAATGAGAAAGGTGGCAATCCCTGGCATCTCCAAGCAAGAAACTCTGGGGAGCTGCTGGCGGTCAGCTATCATACTTGGTAACTGGTCTGACTCAGTAATTAGGCAGTTTCCTCTTGCAAGCAAATGCTACTGGAGTATTCAACTAGGACCTGGGAGACCAAGCTTCACACCCCGATTCAACCATGAAGCCCAGCTGGTGATCTTGGGCCAGTCAGCATCTTTCAGCCTAACCTACCTCACAGAGTTGTTTTGGGAATAAATAAAGGGAAGAGGTATGTAAGCCACCTTGGAGAACAAGTGGGATAGAAAGGTAGTGAATAACCTAAAATAAAATAACTTGCATCTTTCAGATAACATGATGCAGCACCACTGGTGGTTGCACAATGGTTTAAGCTTTAATGCTAAACAAACTTCACTGGGGAATAAACCCCATTAGAAGCAGTGCAGCTTACTTCTGAGTAAACATGCGTAGAAGAGCACTTGCCAAGCCAGCTCTGTAAAGAGCTTTTATGCTTCATTTTCTTCAAAGCCTTTACATTCCTTGCCCTAAAGTCTCCCTTTTTTTATTATTCTGTTTCCAGAAGCTCCATTGGATATGTCTCTAGCTGCTCCTGTGCATGTTTATGTCCTTTCACCATTTAGGCAGAGGGTCAGGGAGGGGGAGGGGGAGATCCAACCATCTTAACTCCTTCTTTGTGCCTTTCTTAGATTGTGCAGAAGAAAGGTTAGTTGTCCAGCACAGGCACCAGTGTGTTTTGCAGGGCTGGGGAAATACTGACATCCCTATTGAAATCCTCTCTTCAGCAGAGCATTCCCTGCCCAAGCCTAGAAGTACACCTCACTACCTGCACTCACTCTCCCCATGACGGCCTGAGAGCCCAGATCCTATGAATGTCTACCAGAAAGAAGCATCACTGTATCTAAGAGGAGCTTATTTCAATGTAAGCGTACATGCAGAGTGGCGACCTGATCCTATGCAACTGATGGGGGTGGGGACCTTTGGCCCTCCAGATGCTGCTGAACTACAACTCCCATCATCCCTGGCCATTGTCTATGCTTGCTGTGACTAATGAGAGATGTAATACCTAGAAGCCAAAGGTTCCCAATCCTTGCTATGCAGGATAAGAAGGGGGAGGGGGTCTCATTGTTGTTCAATAGGGATTACTCCCAAAGAAATGTGCACAGCAATTGCAGCTCATCCTATGCAGCTTCCATCAGAAAGACAAAAACCTAAGAAAAGCCTGTCTAGATCAGGCCAATGGCCCATATAGTCCAGCATCCTATTATCACAGTGGCCAACCAGGTACCTGTGGGAAGGTGACAGGGAAGACCCAAGCCTAAGAAAACTCTTCCTCCTGAATTAAAACCCAATTGGTTGCAGGTACTAGACTCCATCTCCCATCTCCCTGACCATTGGGCTAGGCCAGTTGTAGGACTGATGAGAGCTGGACTAGCTGGATGGCATCCTGTTGGCTACCCTGGTGACTTTGGTGCTCCTTAGGCTGTACTCCTTGGTCCAGGTGTACGGACAGGGGAACAGCCTTGAGGCACAGGTGCCTTGCTCCTGGGGAGAGCAGGAAGGGCCTTAGCTTGGTGATAGAGCACGTGCTTTGCATGCAGAAGGTCCACAGGTTCAATTCCTGTCATCTCCAGGGGAAATGTCCTCTGCCTGAAACCTTGGAGAGCCGCTGCCACTCAATGCAGACAATGCTGAGCTAGATGGTCCAAATGAATATGTTTCCTAACACTCCTCACCCCCCACCTTTCCGTGTGCTTGCCTTCCTCTCCTGCAATCCCTCTCTTCCCCTCCCCCCACCTTTCTCATCTCCCCTTCGTGCCATCGCCCTGTCTCTTGGCTATATCTCCCTCTTTTCTTTCTTTCTTCCTCTCTCTCTCTCTTCCTTCCTTCCTTTCTCCCCCTCCTCCTCCCAGAGATGGAATGCGAGAAAGAGTCGATGCAGCTTTAAAGGGGCCAGCTTTAAAGGAAGGTCCACGTGAGCCTCGGTGTGTTGCCATTGATCGCATCTCCCGGCGTTGCAGCAGCAGCCCGCCTGCCTCTCTCTCACACACTCTCTCTCTCACTTGCCGGTGAAACTGACACACATCGAGACGCCGCGTTTTGCGGGGCTCTTGCGGCAGTTCGTGCGGGGAGCCTGAAAAGGGGACGACCCGCGCTCAAGCGGCAGCAGATGAAGTTTTGAGTTGTGAGCCCCCGCGTGGCCCGATCGGGGGCGGCTCGCTCTTTGGGGGAAAGAAGGCAGGCAGGCGAGCAGACGGGCGGGCAGGCAGGCGAGCGAGGTGGGGGCGATCGTTTGCTTGGCTCGCCCCACCATCTTTGCGTAGGGGAAGAGGGGGAGAGGCAAGCGTAGTCCCAGCTCGGCTGCGCTGTAAGCTCCTCCAAGCCAATGAGCCTTTTCAGGCTGGAGTGAAGAAGGGAGGAACGAGGGAGAAAAAGAGGGCGAAGAACGGGAGGGAGTGAGGGAAGGAAGGAAGGAAGAAAGGAAGGAAGAAAGGAAGGAAGGAAGGAAGGGGGTCTTACTTCTGAGGCTCCCCACATTTGCGCCGATGCCCATCTGGTCAGTTTCGTCGTAGGGACTGAACTGCAGGGGACGAAGAAGAACCGAGCGAAACGAAAACTAGACGAACAGAAGAAGAAGAAAATATTAATATGGGTCAGCCGGTGCCTCCAACTATTTTCCTCGTGCTGGTGGGGCTTCTGGGGGAGTCGCTCGGAGGATTTCCAAACACCATCAGTATAGGTAAGAAGCTCCTATCACTTTCCAAAGCGCCTAATTTATTATTATTAGTGTTAGTGTTGTTAGTATTAGTATTAGCGCTTCGAGGTTATACTGAAAGAAAATGGAAAGAAGTCCATGATAGTAGTGGCGATGTGGGGGGGGGGGTCCTACCTTTTCATCTCAAACTCGTGTAACCCACTGCCTTTCTTCTTTCCACTCCCCCCACCCCACCGCCACTCCCGCAAGGATCCCCCAAGACAGGCACTCGCTAAAAGAAACTGTCAATTGCTTTAAAATTAAAATTAAAATGCAGCACTGCATACCTTTGGACAGCTTAATAATGTGTGGAGGGTGGGCAGCGCTGGGACGGAAGCCTGGATTGCGGTACCATTATTAACAGTACTATGAGACTTGCAGTCTCATTTGAAACCGTGATTTATTTATGTTAAAGACCCCCCCCCCCACCTCTTGATTTGATCGTCGATCGGGGTGCTATTCTCGTTAAATAATTGTCTGCAAGCCCTCACCCAGTGGAAAAGCAAAACTTTCACTCATCTCCCCCAAAAATGGGGCTAGAGAGGCGCCGTGTCTTATCACTCTATTTCCCCCGCAATCCAGCTGAATCCAAAACTTCCTCTTGTCTCCCCCTCTCTCTCCCTGGTCCTCACTCAACAAGATTCACGAGGCACGTAACTCTGCAGTTTAATGGAGTACGCTTTTGTAACTCAAAAGCTCTTCTAAAACCTCTAAACATTGTCTTGTTTGCAGACGCGGGGGGGGGGGGGACGGTGTGTGAGTCTAGCTGATGGACCCAAATGTGCCAAGACTAATAGGACCAAGCTATCGAAAATGGCACAACCATCCATCGGGTGTCTGGTGTGTGTGTGTTGGGCTGGCACGGAGCGAGGAGTGGGGGGGGAGTGGGGGCGGTTGGAGCGGACAAACCGAGGGGAGCGTGCAGGCAGATGGCTAAAATAATCAATTCCTTGTCTGCCTGCATATGTCATCAAACGAGCGTTGCATCCAATGTATGGGGGGGGGGGGAGGCTGTTCCGCGAGTGGGAGTGCAAAGTTCCCTCCCACTGGGGTTCTGGGGCATTGAGAAATGCCAAGCCGTGTTTAAAAATAGCGTTGTATTCATTTAGCGTAAGGCACCGTTTTACCTCGGTTAGCTCCCCCCCCCCCTTCCGTTTGCGGCTGTAGCCTTCCCTACATGGCTGCAGAAGGAACAGGCAAGGGTGGTAGCGATACATAGGAAGCTCCCTTGGAATGCATCCCATGGATGCGCTGAAAGTCAGGCCATTGGTCCATCTGACTCACTGCCGTCTACACTGGCTGGCAGTGGCTCTCGAGGGTCCTTATTCCAGCCCTACCCGGGGATGGTGCTGGGGATTAAACCTTGGACCATCTTGCGGCTGAAGCAGATGGTCTTTTGTTTCTTCATCTCTGGGGGAAGGGGGGTTGACTTCCTGCCCCCCGCACAATAAAAATAACAAGAATAAATTCAGTTTGAAGGGTACACCCCATTGCCTTCTCCTTCACTGCTTCTAAGGCGAGATCCATGCCAGTCTTTGTGGGGAAGACCTCTGTGCGCATTGCTGTTCAAAACTTTGTCCGTGCATAACGTGTGTCTGCTATGTGTTGCTCCGGGACCAAAACAGAACCCTTTTGAACCCTCCAGTTGATACCTGGAGCCAAGACATATCACGTAGATTGACCCTAAAACCTTTGCAGAAGCCTGCTAGCCCCCCAGGGTCCATGGAGCCTTATGCCATGCATATCTGATCTTTATCTGTGTTTACTCAGAAGTCCCACTAAATTCGGTGTGTGTGTGTATGTGTGTGTTCTTCGGTATATCTACACCATAGTTTAAGCCCGTAATCACACTGCAATCCTGTGCCCTCTTATCTGGGAATAAGCTCCATTGAACTCAGGATGATTTACTTCTAAGTAGGCATGTACAGGATGGCAGTGTTAAAGGTCCTTTCCTATGCGTGCCTGCTTGGAAGTAAGAACCAGTTGGAACTCCTTCCAGGCAAGGCTGCAGTTGGGTTTCTGCATCATTACCAGAGAACAAGCCCCACTGAATGTGCATTTAAGTAAGCATACATAGGAATAGGCTGAACATGTTCATGGTTGGGGGTTGGGGGGAGCCATATTGATATTGGTAGGATTTGTTTCAGCTTGCTTGTTTAAAGTACTTGTTTGCTCTGAATGCAAAGCCCTAAAAGAATACAGTACCTTAAGGTTCTGTTGTGAGCCACCAGCATATATGAGGCATATAAACTGCAGGCAGCAATTGTATGCATACCTGTGGGTTAGGAATCCCTCACTCAGTGAGATTTGCTCCAGAGTAAGCATAGTTGCTAATGGGCTAGAGAAGCCTAATCCCATCCCTGTTTCCTTGGAAGTCAGTGGGGCTTGCTTCTAGGTAAACATGCACAAGATTCCAACCTTGCAAGTGAGATAGAGATTGTGTGTACATGTTTCACATAAACCCTAGTTGTAAGCTGCATTATATGTTTGAATACATTGCTTTAGATATGGAATATAGTATTTTTGCTGTGTGATGCTTGGTGATAAGCATCAATTGCATAGCATATTCCCAACACAGTTGAAAATATGCATATATTTTTACCCAAGCAAATAAACAAATGCTGTTTCTTCTGCCTTACAGGGGGACTTTTCATGAGAAACACAGTCCAGGAGCACAGCGCATTCCGATTTGCTGTACAGTTATACAACACAAACCAGAATTTTACAGAAAAACCTTTTCACTTGAACTACCATGTTGACCACCTGGATTCCTCCAACAGTTTTTCAGTAACAAATGCATGTAAGTAGCTAGCTGGATTTTTCATATTATAGCTGCTGCCTGTTTATAGACAGATTCCCCAACTCCACCCTTCAAACACATTATCTCCCTCTTGCCCTGAAAAGCTATCTAGAACTGCATTTCATGTTTGGTAAAACTAGATTGCAGCAAGACATCATTCATTGCTCTTGCAGCATTTTTAATGCATGCTACTGTTGGGATCATGAATATGGTTTTGGCTCACCCCCCCTTCACCCGCACACACACACACACACACACACACCAATAAATCTGACGGAAGCAATTCCAAGTAAGACACATTTTCATGTGCCTCTGTTGCTTTGATGCGGAGATTATAAGCAGCATTTAGCAAAGCATGGATAGGAGTGTGAGCAAGTAGGTGGGGATTATTTCACAAATAATGTCTCTCAGGAACAAAATGTGGAGGAAGCTTTTTGAAGTGACCTTGAGGGTGGCAGAGGGAAATAAGCTTACTGGCCTCCTTCTGCCTTAAAAACAGCATTTCTTCTTGCTGAGAATGCCTTGATAAAAAACCAGTGTGACTGTGCAAACTGATGGATGCCCTAGGAACTGAAGGGTGGGAGGAGAATTGGTGAAGAAAGCCTGACAGTCTGGAGAAATTAGCACTGCAAATGCATGTGTGTTTTTCATAACTCTTGATGTTTCACAAGAGAAAAAGGGTGACTAGTGAGGGAGAGATTGAGGCAATCAGACATGGAATGAATATAGTGTGGTCAAGGAAAGCAAGTGAGTTCTGCATTCTGTTACATTGCAGCCTGTTAGAAGGCCCATCTTAATATTTGGGGATCTGTTTTTGTTTGGGAGAAGGATGACGTTTACAGCAACAAGAGCATCTCTGGCTGTATGCCAACCTCTTATCTTAAATCCAAGGAAGCTGTTTAGGAAGCAGACAAAAGGAGGGCTGTTTAATTCCAGTGACCTTCCGCACTGAAAGCTTAGTTGGTGTCTGATTTCAGACTTGGATTATTTGAACAGTAGACCCTTGGGTACACTTGGGTCAAGGGTAGATTTCTCAGACTGGATGGTGGACCGCACAATTCCAATTGGTGCGGTGCTGGTTTTAAAATGTAAGAGATTCATATCTTGCCCTTTCCGCCCAGAGGTTCAAGGTGACACAAACCTGGGTCTCCCCAGTTCTAGTCTAGGGACCTTACAGCCCAGGGGTGATCCAACGTGGTACCTTCCAGGTGTTTTTACACTGTCAACTCCCAACAGCCCAAGCCAGCATAGTCAATGGTTAGGGATGATAGGAGTTGGAGTTCAAGAACATCTGGAAGCCACCACTACACCATGTCAGCTCTCATGCCCTGCTGCCAAGAACCACTCTCTGTGATGGTGCTTCACCTCTTTTTATAGAAGCTTTGGTGGGCAGCAAGGAGGCTGGATTTGGTCTTGCATCTACCAGTTGCTGTTCCCTACCTTAAGGCATTTTCTTTAAAGAAAATAAAAATAAATCCTTACTCTTAAGCAAATAATTCAATTAGTTATCATGGTAACATTTGTATAAAATGTTTCCCCTGGACCTTCCAATTGAACTGGTGATGGTGGTGTGTGGGAGAATAACATGATCCTATTGCAAGATGTCCCAGGGACATGAAAATTATTGGGCAAGGAAGAAGAGGAGGAGTTTGGATTTGATATCCCGCTTTATCACTACCCTAAGGAGTCTCAAAGCGGCTAACATTCTCCTTTCCCTTCCTCTCCCACAACAAACACTCTGAGAGACTTCAGAGAAGTGTGACTAGCCCAAGGTCACCCAGCAGCTGCATGTATGAGTCTACCACTCTTAACCACTACACCACACTGGCTCTCAAAGTGAGCTTAGTTTTAAGGAAGCCTTTTGCTGCTGCACAGACCCTTGTAGGGAGGCTCCTAGTTGTGCAATTCCATCCTATTGGTTTATGTTTTGTTTTGTGTAGGATTAACAGTTCAAGCTCTTTGGAAGTTTAAATGAAAATTCCAATAGTCTTTTTTATAATGAAGGTTCCTAGTTTTTTTAACCAGCCATTGAAACTGTGACAATAACAGCAGCATATGTGTGGACCTTAGCAGGATTCTTTTAATGCTATGGAAAGCTACATCTGCTGGTTTCTGCAATGTTAAAGGCACAAAAGCAGGACACACTTGTTTCTCTGGTCAGTTGGCAAGTACCCCCACCCCCCCCCCAATAAAACCCTATGTCTAGATTTGGAGTTTTATTTTAATAATCCTGTCCTTCCTAAATGGCTCTCTTAACACATATCTGAGTAGTAATCCTTAATGAATGTAATCCCTTCAAGAGGCCCTATCTCAAACATAGTTCCCTTTAAAATATCAATTATATGGATTTAAACTAAAGGCACTGTACTTTTATGATAATTGGCTATTAACTACTTACTTTTTAAAAAAAAATACAAAACTGCTGCTTGGATCCTATGAAGGGTGCCTCAAGGTGTCCTTTTAATGGCATGCATTATTATTTTTTGTGTTCATGATGCTATTGGAACAGTCCTGAGTGATCCCACATCCAATACTGTTTCATTTACAACCACCACATGTTCTGTAACTTCCTGCTGAAACCTGTAACATTCTATACACCAAATGTTTGTTTCTGCCACCCTTGTTGCTCTATAAGCAATAATGTGGCAGCATTTGGGAAGCATCACAGAAAAACCAATAGAGCAGAATAAATCCACCACTGGTGCATTTATATTGTGGCAAAAACATGCCAGCCCAATGTATTTAGGCACCTGAAGCAAACCACAAAATGCTGCCCACCCCTGTCAGGGAAGAAGGGGTGAGTGAAGATCGTCATCAGGAACAAGGGGAAAATAAAGATCTACAAGAGGAACATTGGGGGGGGGAGGAAACCAGCAGCACTTCCTATTAGCTGAGACTGCTGTACAGGTGACTTGGGGTGGGGGTAGCTAAGGAAGCAGCAGATCCAGCTTCCAAAGAGCATGCCACAGCCATTGCTGCTACCACAGCAGGGAGAGATGTATTCCTTGGAGGCTGGATTGGCTGCCCCTGTGAATCCTACCACCTGAAGCTGTCACCTCAGCTTGCCTTATGGATGGGCCACTGAAAACATGTCACAGAATAAACCTTCAATAAAACTCCAGAGTTGCTTGCAAAGCTGGTTTAAAACACTTGTCGATCTAAGATGGAAAATAAACACCATTCCTTCTTCTTTTGGTTAAACAAACACACACACCTAATGATAAAATAATTGGCCCCTTGCTGCTCTTCCGTGGCATCCAAAGTAATCATTCTGCTTTATAATTACCCTCATTTTAAGAATATAAGAGCCCTTTCAGCCAAACCCCAAAGTCATCCAGTGCAGCAGCATTATATAAGCTAATAGTGATATCTGGTTACAATGGTTATGTAGGCAAAATGAGGTTACTGAAAAAATAGAAAGAGGTGCTGCCATGTTGGGATCTGTCTCAAGAGACAATAGAGTGTAGCTGGGAGTGAAATCAAACTACTGCAGTAGAAGTGCTGAAGTGACTTCCCTGGGGAGCAAGCCTGGGCAGTATGTATGGAGGTATTGTGCTGCCCAGACAACACAACCCTCCCCCTATTGACCTTGCTGATGTGGTTCAAAGGAAAGCAGAGCAATGCATTTGGCACCAGCCAGTCTGTAAGAGCTGCTGGAAGGAGGCTACAAGGCACCATCCAAGGAGCATGGTACTGCCATGTTTAGGAGGGGAGGCTTTAAGAGAGTGCAGTGCCCTTTCCCGTCAGCTCAGTAAGGGCTGAGAATGCTCCATGGCCACAGGGTGTTAAGCATCACTTGGCAGAGGAATAGAAAACTGGGGAGAGATGGCAAATGGAATGGACAATCTTGAGAGACAGCCTGGCTGGCTGGAATGGAGCAGACCACAAGTGCAGGAGCTCTCAACTTAGCAATATCTTATTGCAGATCCCATTTTAGAAGCTTCAGGAAAGAGGGTACCAGTCATGTGCTCCTGAGCATAAAAGCAATAGCCCACCCTCACTGCTATTCAGTGGCATACTGCCTCTAAACATGGAGGTTTTATACCGGTATATCTATCTCAGTGCATAATCCTCATTTGTCTAACCCCTTTGAAAGCTATTCTAGATATTTGCCATGGAACTCCATGCATGAATTGTACCTGGAGAGAAGCAGGGCTTTATCTTCACTCTTCTGAATACTACCAATCAGAATGGAATTGAATAGTTTATTAAATGCTCAGGAGCATATATCATGCATTATATTACTTGTTGCAGTAGCACTTGATCTTCTTGAATGCATCCCTAATCCAATTAGAAAATAACATTGTAATGTCAAGGTGTATTTCTCCTCCACAACGGCATATTTTAACATCACTAGAACTGCAATTCTTTTCACTAGGACTAAGCCCCACTAGGTGCACTTAATTTTGAGTAAACAGAGTTGCACTGTTGGTTGCTTGTTACTGCCCTTATTTGCCCATACATGTGGTTAGTGTGATTATAGGGTGCATTTCATGCTTGCTTATGGCAATCTAGTCTGCTTTAGCAATTAAGCATTTGTAAAGGAAACAAAAGCATGCTTATTTTTCCTCAAGTTGCACCCTATATTGGACCATGAGTTCCATCCAGGCCAGAGATGAGAAGCTACAGACTTCCAAATGCAGCTGAATTCCAATTCCCATAGCCCCAGCCAGCACAGCCAATGGTCAGGGCTGATGGGAGTTGTGGTCTAACAAAAACATGTAGGGCCACAAATTCCCCATCACTAATCCTAGTCCAATGTCCTGCTTTAAAGAGTGGCCAGCGGCATCCTTTTGGGAAGCTTAAAGGCAAAGCACGATGTAGTCTTCCCCTCTTTGTTTCAAGCATCTGATATTCAGTGGCAAACTCCGTCAGCTCATGGGTGTATCCACAGCTTAAAGTTGCTGTAGGATACTTTAACTTGTCTCTTGAATTCAAGGGGAAGGTCTGTGACTTTCTGGAAGAGCACTTTGCATGCAGAAGATCCCTAATATGATTCATGGTACCTTCAGATAGAGCTGGGGAAGATCCCCAGCACAAACCTTGGAAAATCACTGCTAGGCAGTGTAGGCCATGCTGAGCTAGATGGATCAATGGTTTGACATGGTATAAAGAAACTGTCTAAGCCATATCTTCTGTCAATGGAATTCCTTACATGCCTTTTGAAAAGAAGTTATGTCTCTTTATTTGGCAGTAGATTTGCAACAGACTATTCAATACAAGTGGCCCAGCAAATTTGTATCTGATATGATATGTGAAGGTAAACATTTTCTTTTTTTTCTCTGCATCCTATTCTCCTGGAGCATCTGTGGCTAAGTACACAGAAGAAAGGGTAGGGGAAAGTGACCTTGTCTGGAATAAAAAGCTCAGTTGACGATGTATTACAGTGGGTGGAAATACATTATTTGCAGTCCTGCCCACTGAACACTGAAGTCTTTGCAGCTACAAATAAATATCCAGAAAGGCCACTACTATTCTCAGATCTGAAAGTAATTTGTTTCCGTAAAGTCATAATGCTCATGCATACAAATATGCCCTAGTTCCCCAAAGTCTATACAAATTAGCCACTGCCAATCCCTTATCCTTATTAATGAGCTAATGCTTTTTTATGTTTTGGCTACATTTTCCTACAATTGTGTGGCTTCTCTTGGACAATCACCTTCCCTCAAGGGCTACCATGTGATATTTGCCTTTGATATTTGCAACTGAAAATGAAAAAGTTGCAGTGACTCTACCGTGATTTGGGGTTTATCTACACTGCAGATTAAACAGACTGTTTAGTCCATCCTTGCGCCCTTCAGGTGTTTTGGACAAATCCCATCAGCTTTAGCTAGTATAGCCATGTTCCCTTCAGCACCAGCTTCATGCAGCCCATGAGACCACCAGGTTAGGAAAAGATGGTAGTTACATTCCCTTCCTTAGGGGACTTTGGGAAATGTAATTCTGCGAAGAGTGGTTGGGGGACCAACTCAGTGCTTTGCCAAATTACCTTCCTTGGGTGCAATTAGAGTGATAGGTATAAAACCAATATAAGTTTATACTATAAATAGAGCCCCGTCATAATGAATACTGCAAGGGACAAGGTGGTCGGATTACTATTATTCTTTTATCACTAAATTCTATAATATGTTTTAAATTGGGATGGTGCTAAATGTTCAGGTCCTTGGTTCCTATTTTGTTTTAACCATCCCTTTCTCTTTCAGCTGGGGCACTTGTAAAGGTATCAAGTGGTATATTGTTCTTCCTAAAGACATTTGAAGATGTTTTCACCCTAATAGTTTCACTATTTGATCCTAGGGTAAAATCATCCTAGGTTGTTGGGGGGGGGTGCGCGCGTGTGTGTGCAAAATTTGATTCCCACTGGGTTGTTAAAATGCCTATACAAATATTTTGCATTCCAAAGATAGCCAGATAATCATTGCTGTTTTTATTTGTTATTTTGCTTTTTAAAAATAATGCCACCTTGTTTTCAATGTTTGCTTCTATCAGTATTTTTAAATCGATATTTAAATGACATGTATTTTTTCCTATGGAGTGAGCAATGTATAAATTAAGTAAATAGATACAGAATTATTATTATTATTAGCCACCCAGCATACGGTAGGAAACCACTTTATACCATTGGTCCATCTGGCTCAGTATTGCTTACATCAACTGGCAGTGGCTCTCCAGGATTTCAAACCAGGAGTCATTCCTAGCTGTATCTGGAGATGCCAGGGATTGAACTGGGGATCTTCTTCATGCAAGGCAGATGCTCTATCACTGAGCTATGGCCCTTCCTCCCTGGGGAATCCAGGTGCAGTGCTCTGTTCAGTGAAGGATCAGTCAGGGATGCAATGGTTATATGTTTCATCCACAGCCACCCTGGCTGATGTCTAGATGGCTCCTCCTTAAGTACCTTCAGCAATTGACAGCTCCTCCCCACCCCACCCCCGGCAAGGCAGTCTGCTCTGCTATCGAGCAGTTATTAGTGTTAGAAAGTTTCTTGTTTGGCTGACATTTCCTTCCGTACAACCTTCACTCTGCCCTCTGGTGTAACCAAGGGCACTTTCAGGGTGCCCAGAGCTCTGGCACTTAACAGGGCATGTCTTAAGGGCTGGTCAGCTTGCAGTGTCATATAACTATAAATGGAGATCTAAATGGAGGTTTGTGACTGTGGAGGCCGAATGATAAGGAAACATTCATACCAGGAAGATTGTCCTAAGATTTGAAATGATGATCTCTTGAAAACATTTTCTAATTTGATCAAGGAGGAAGAAAACTCATTTCTTATGCCGTATCCGGTTTACTGCAACCTGGTGCACATCTGAGGTAGCATAGACTTACCTGGGGAAACAGGGAAGGGAAAATGGACTATTCGCTAAAAGGTATCATCTATTTTCAGAGGCAGAACTACTCATGAGATTGTGTGTGTAAGCACTCCCCCCTTTTCCAGTTAACTTGCTACATAAACCTGTAGTATTTTTTCTTGGCATACCATGTTTCTTATCTTGTTGTAAACACCTATCTGGGGTATAGAGGAGAGATGCTGTACTAAGCTGTAGCTCAGTGGTGGAGCATCTGCTTTGCCTGCATGATCCAGATCCAACCCCCAGCATCTCCAGGTAGGGCTGGGAAAGGCTCCTTATCTGAAACCTTGGAGAGCCACTGCCAGTCAGTGTAGGCAACAGCAGTCAGATGGGCAAATGTTCTGTTGGCAATAATGTGACTGTTCTACAGCTTTGGGTTCTCTCTCTTCCTTGGGGAATGGGAAATGCCAAATGAAGCTGCTAACTTGCTTTGCAAGTCTGACGAGTGCATAAGTCAACATAAGCAGGTGGATACAGAGGCATTGCAGGGTTCAGCTCACATTTGAAGTGAGACATCTTTGTTGGAGTATATTGAGACAGAGCAGCTTAAATGCATAATTCCATCTGTAGCATGTCTACCTGTTTGTGTATACATATATATTCCCTCTCTCTGAGCTTAATTCAAAACCTCCGGTGTCTTTTACTGTTAGGTTTTCAATTATGTTTAACATTCTGTTGCTCCTATTCCCTCAAAATAAAGCACTGCTTGTGTCTTTTTCTGTTCTGCTCTTGTAGTGCACTATACTACATTGCTCCAGCCACTGCAGTGTCAGCTCATTAGCACTCAGATCGCATATTCTCTCTCTCTCTCTCTCTCTCTCTCTCTCTGCACTGTCATCGCAAAGAAAAAGGCTGTTGTACACCTTTATGGTCAACAAATGTGGTCTTGGATTATGCACCATTTGCAGGGGATATTCAGAAACCCAAGCCTTGGATTACTTCACCCACCCCGCTCTGGAATTTTCCTAGGGAAAAGGGTTAGCTTTAATACTTAAAACCCTGCAAGAAAATTGGTTGATCTTAGTGGAGGTGGGGCCTATTTTAAAAAAAGCTTTAGTTGTACGATGCAGATGATCTCTGATCAACAGTTAGCCACCTTGACCAATCTGCAGGCCACCCTCTATTCTCATTCCTCTTATTAAATTTCCTTGTAGGTATCTCTTCAAAATCTTCAGCTAGCCCACAATGAGAGATAACAAATGTTGATCTGTCTGCATCCTAGATGCAGATGCCACAGCATTTCCTCCTTTGCCAACCAAAGGGGAAGAGAGCATAATTACCCAATTATCCTTGTTTGCCGAGATCCATTTAGATGTTTGTTTGGGTGCTTCTCATCAAATGAGGGGTTTTGTAGCTTTTCTTCACTATTTCTCCTCAGTGGTGTGGTGTGTTCCCCCCCCCCCTTTGATTCGTTTTCAAGCATTCAGAGGGTTGCGATTTTACAGAACAAAAACTTGGCATGTTTAGATGTAGTGGATAGTGTTACAGGACCTGATATGACCCACAACTTGGAGAGATCATTTAAAGAAGGAAAATGCCTTTACTCCCTGCTCTGTGCACCACCTTTCTTGTCTGTTGCTGTTCCTCATTGTTTCCACTAGACAAACAACTTGCTTTCCTTGCCTCTGGGTGTTTGTTTTCTTTCTTTCTTTCTTTCTTTCTTTCTTTCTTTCTTTCTTTCTTTCTTTCAAGCCAGCTGATAAAGCAATGATGATGCAAACTGGTCATTTGACTGCTGCCAAAGATGCCTCTGTTTTAAGGACATTAAAAGAGGAAGGGGGTAGAGAGAGAGGATAAGGGCTAGCAATTGAAAGTGCAAATCACTCTTAGGTACCTCAAAGGAAGGGATGCGGGTGGCGCTGTGGTCTAAACCACTGAGTCTTGGGCTTGCTGATCAAAAGGTTGGTGGTTCGAATCCCTGTGACTGGGTGAGCTCCCGTTGCTTGGTCCCTGCTCCTGCCCACCCAGCAGTTCAAAAGCACATCAAAGTGCAAGTAGATAAATAGGTACCACTCCAGCAGGAAGGTAAATGGCATTTCTGTGCACTGCTCTAGTTTTGCCAGAAGCGGCTTAGTCATGCTGGCCACATGACCTGGAAAAACTGTCTGCGGACAAACGTCAGCTCCCTCGGCCTGTAAAGCGAGATGAGCACCTCAACCCCAGAGTCATTCACAACTGGACTTAACTGTCAGGGGTCCCTTTACCTTTACCTTACCTCAAAGGATAGCCCTCTCCACTGAGACACTCTAAATGTTGGTTATGTTTTGAGAAGCTCAGTTTATATAGGGCTCCTGTGTTGTCCCAGACATCCAGACACTGGCCAGATTGGGGGCTTCTGCTAAGCTTTAAATGATAATGGCATCAATTAACCCAGCCTTCACGTTAGTGCAGGTGTGGTGAACATGTGGTCCTCCAGCTGTTGCTGAGCTATGCCTCCCAACATCCCTGGCTGTTGGCTATGCTTGCTGGAGCTTATGGCAGTTGTCCATAAGCATCTGGAGGACCAAAGGTTCCCTGCACCTGTTTTAGTTAGTGCCCTTCTCCTCCCTTACCCTCCTGTACTGCTGCAGTTACAATTAGCAGGATGCTCCATGATTACTTCTCCTCCTGCTATCTGGATCTCATTAAGTCTCTGACCAATCTCTGGCCTCACTAAAGATGAATTCATAGAACAACAAGAAGTGGTGACAGGTGCAAAGGCTTTGATACAGATGAAGCTACCCTTAAAGTCAGTGGTTCATAAATCTGTCTGTCCATGGACACACTTGACTGTAGCTACCCACCTGTAAAATACAAACAAGGACTGCTGGTGTGTTGATGACCTGTGAATGACTAGAGACATATTTTCAGCATTTATATATATGGTCCCCAAGACTAAATTCTCCCAGGTTACACTCACATCATAAATTAAAGCAGTGCTATGTCACTATAACAGCCAGGGCGTTCCCTGCTCCAAAACATTCCTGGGAGCTATGGTCTGTTAAGAGAGCTGAGAATTGTTAGGACTTGTACAGCTTACACAGCTAAAATTACCAGCACCCTTAAGAAACTACAATTTCCATTATTCTTTTGGGGAAGCCATGACAGTTAAAGTGGTGTAAGAGTACCTTAAATGAATTCTGCAGATGTCTTATTATTGACCATCTGCATCTGAGAACCTTTTCACTATGTTTGATGCAAAATGTGAACTGCATTGCCTTTCTCTAAGAGGAGTATGGCCAGTAGTGATTGTAGCTTTACTTCTTATGTTTTGAGTATTCTTCACTGGAGCAGAAAGCGCCTGAGTTCTTACTTAAACAAGAAGCCTGGGGACTTTCATCCTTTGCCACTGAGGTCTTTGAGAGTTTTATTTCCCATTGACTTCAGGAGGAACAAGACCCAAACCCACTGGGAATATTCACATGAGAAAGCTGCACAGCAAGCCAAATCTTTGACAAATTTGGTACATGAGACAGCAGTTCAGATCCAAGGGAGCATAGAGGTGCATGGCAAGCAAGGGAAAAACAGAATGCTCAACATAAATGGCTATTTTAAACTGAAGGTTTAGAGTAGGGAGAGAGAATCTCCTATTTGAATAAATACCAGGAGCCTGCATTGGGACTTTCCTTTTGCAATGGTACGTAAAGCAGGTCTGGAGAACCTTTGGCTTTCTTGATATTGCTAAAATATCCCAGCAGGCATGGCATAATGGGAGTTACTGTTCAATAATACATGGAGAGCCAACTGGTTTTTTTAATGCATGCACAATGACTGATCAACCTAAGCTTACAACTTGAAATTAGAGAGTTGTGAGGGACCTTGGAAGTCATATAGTCTAATAAATTTTGGCACATAATGGTATAAATAATATAAACAACAACCCCTGCACAATGCAGGATCAAAAATGTGCAATGCAGCCACAGCATCCCAGAAAGAAGACTGCCCAGACTTTACTTATATATCTCCAGCAAAGGGCAGCCCACCATGTCCTGAGACTAATGTTGAATCCTGACAAGACAGAAGTACTGTTCTTGGGGGACAGGGGGCAGGTTGGTGTGGAGGACTCCCTGGTCCTGAATGGAGTAATGAGTAACTGTACCCCTGAAGGACCAGGTGCGCAGCCTGGGAGTCATTTTGGACACACAGCTGTCTGTGGAGGTACAGGTCAATTCTGTGTCCAGGGCGGCTGTCTACCAGCTCCATCTGGTATGCAGGCTGAGACCCTACCTGCCTGTGGACTGTCTCGCCAGAGTGGCGCACGCTCTAGTTATCTCCTGCTTGGACTACTGCAATGCGCTCTACGTGGGGCTACCTTTGAAGGTGACCCAGAAACTACAACTAATCCAGAATGCGGCAGCTAGACTGGTGACTGGGGGCGCCCGCTGAGACCATATAACACCAGTCCTGAAACACCTACATTGGCTCCCAGTATGTTTCCAAGCACGATTCAAAGTGTTGGTGTTGACCTTTAAAGCCCTAAACAGCCTCGGTCCAGTATACCTGAAGGAGCATCTCTTCCCCCCCCCCCACTGTTCTGCCCGGACACTGAGGTCCAGCTCCGAGGGCCTTCTGGCTGTTCCCTCACTGCGAGAAATGAGGGAACCAGGCAGAAGGCCTTCTTGGGAGTGGTGCCCACCCTGTGGAACGCCCTCCCATCAGATGTCAAAGAGATAAACAACTACCTGACATTTAGAAGACATCTGAAGGCAGTCCTGTTTAGGGAAGTTTTTAATGTGTGACATTTGAATGTATTTTTAATCTTTGTTGGAAGCCGCCCAGAGTGGCTGGGGAAACCCAGCCAGATGGGCGGGGTACAAATATATTATTATTATTATTATTATTATTATTGCTATAATTTTTTCCTAAAGCTTATCTGAAATCTTTCCTTGCAAGCCTGCTCCATCTACCTTATGACAACCCTGTATGGCAGCCCTATATTTAAACACAGCTGTAATATTTCCTCTTAATCTTCCCTTCGCCTGCCTAAACTTACCCAGCTCCATCAATCATTCTCCATAGGACTTAGTTTCCAGACTTCCTCACTATTCCGGTTGCCCTCTGCTGGACACACTCCAATTAGGGCAATGATGGGAAACTTGTTGTCTAACAATATCTGGGATGCTAACATCTCCCATCACCCCTGACCCCTGGCAGTGCTGCCTCGTGCTGAAAGGAGTTGGCATGAAACGTGTTTCTCCACCCTGAGTTAAGGGAAGGGTCATGATTCAATGGCAGAGCTTATGCTTTGCATGCAAAAGGCTGATGGTTGAATCCCTAGCTTCTCCAGCTAGGGCTGGTAGAGATTCCTCTCTGAAACTCTGAAGAGCCTTTGCCAGTCTCTGCAGAAAATATTGAACTGGATGAACCAATTAAATAATTCAGTATAAGTCTGCATCCTGTGTTTGTCAACAACTAACCTTTTGGCTGTTACAAATCCCCAGCTTTGTTTGGGACGACACAGGGAAATAAGATTGCCCTATGGACCCATTAGTTACAACAAGTAGATGTATTGGCTTGGTTTGGATCCAGTGAATATAGTACCAAATAAGTACTAAACTTTTTGAAGATGACATTGCCACTCATTTTTCTTCTTCTTAAAACACCAACACTAACGCACTTCACATGTTTAGCCTATTGGGTCACTGTGTAATATGAAACTTCACCTGAAAACTCCCTAGTTGAGTGTCTGATTTGAAATAAACAAAAGGCCAGAAAACTGGAACAAAAGGGAATTGCAGTCACATGGGGAGAGGGACCAGGTAGGTGACCACAGCTTCTCCTCTGCTGCTCCTCAGTTTTGCTATATTGATTGCATTTGTTTTGAAGCTGCCAAACTTCTCGTTGTCTAATTAACTTTGCTTAATGTCAAAAGAGCAGCCCTGTCATCAACCTCTTTCACACATCTGAAATATCAGGCAATGCTAACTCTGGCTTCAAGGTTGACATTTTCATTGCAATTCAGATTAGGTCACCCTTGGAGAAACTTTAGATGAATATAATTAGCAGATTGAGGAAGTCTCCTGCATTGAGCCACCATGGGATATTTGCTTTTCTCAGCATGCATATAATTTAATGCTTACCAAGAGGGGAGAGGGAAAATGCCAAAAATGTCACATCACAAGTCAGCATACTTCCATTATTCCTGTTACTTGTTGGAATGTGGATACATCAGTTCTCCTTCTACCTGCTAAAATTTAGGTCCTGAGCAGTAGATTTCCTTTTTAAACACTGTGCCAATTGCATGAAAAATACAGTGGATGTCCTGTGCAGCTGGTCTCAGGGTTCACAGAGTAGCTAGGCTGGAACACTGTTGCCATATATTGGCAGGGCAGCTTAGCCCCCATGCTGGGAACCTCATTTTGTTAAAGCTGCTGAGAATTATTGTTAGGAGACCCTGATTCTCCTCAGAGAGCTTATTGAAAAGAGGGATTGATTGTTCAACCACTCTGGAAGCTGTAGCTCTCAGGGAGGGAAAGGAGTCTCCTGGCAACTCTCAGTACCCTTCGCAAACTACAGTCTTCATGATTTTTTGAGGGAAACCATGACTGTTTAAAGTGATATGATGGTGTTTTAAATGTGTAGTACAGATATGGCTTTAGTGATTTGGTAAATCAGGGTCTGGCTTAGACAAGGCAAGCTCAGACAGAACCTTGGACAGATCACTGTGTGAAAGCTGGCTGAAATGTTCTTACCCAAGGCGACAAGCTGCTGATTCAGCAAAATGTATGCAAAGGCCTTAAGAGGAACTGTGTGTGTGTCCTTGGGGGGCTACTACCTTATTCTACATTCATTAGAATTGGGAGTGAGTTTTCTAAAACAATATCCACTAGCTTGGAATGATGGAGAGTGAGATAGCAACCCGGGCAAATGGCATGTTGTCCACAATTGGCATCCTCCTCTGTGCTGAGTACAGTTAGAGGGTGACAGTAATTTGTATTATGGAATTGTATATCTAGTACAAGATAAGGCAAGTTGAAGGGTCATTTTTGGAAAGTCATCATTGAACTATTTAAAGAAATCTGTCTCCTTTCCTCAAACGTTAGTAGAAGCAGTATCCATCTAGAATGGCACCCTGCAGGTGGTATGGAATGTATGTGGCGTGGCATGACATTGCCTTGGACAGCCCTGGCACCAGTTTCGGGGGAGACTGGCAAAGCAATATGCAGGCTTTTCTACAGACAGCCACCAGCAGTAGTGCTGGTGTAACCCACCCACCATTGTAAAAACACACAATGCTCCCAATATCACTCCAGCAGTATGAATGAAATAACCTACAGATGGCTCTCAGGATCAGCATTGCATGGTGGTGGTCCCCACCACTTTTAATTTCATTGTTTGCAGATATAATGAAAAGAAAGAAGGGATGTCAGCTCACATCAATAAGAATCAACCCCAATTTCAATATACATATTTCAATATACATATATTAATAGGCATTGTCTATAGGTCGCAGGTGGTGATGTGAGTTAAACCACAGAGCCTAGGGCTTGCTGATCAGAAGGCCGGTGGTTCGAATCCCCGTGACGGGGTGAGCTCCCATTGCTTGGTCCCAGCTCCTGCCAACCTAGCAGTTCGAAAGCATGTTAAAGTGCAAGTAGATAAATAGGTACCGCTCTGGCGGGAAGGTAAACGCATTTCCGTGTGCTGCTCTGGTTTGCCAGAAGCGGCTTTGTCATGCTGGCCTCATGACCTGGAAGCTGTATGCCAGCTCCCTCAGCCAATCTGTATTTTAATATTTTGTTGGAAGCCGCCCAGAGTGGCTGGGGGAACCCGGCCAGATGGGCGGGGTATAAATAATAAATTATTATTATTATTATTATTATTATTATTATAACACGAGATGAGTGCCGCAGAGTCATTCGCGACTGGACCTAATGGTCAGGGGTCCTTTTTACCTTTATATATGTCCAAAAAGATATGCAAATGAGATGGATACCTCCAAATGTTTTTTTTTATTTAAAAATGCAGTAAAATCTTCAGACCATTGAGTAAAGTATGGTGGGTGTTTATCCTTCAAACTTTGCAGTAGAAGTCTATTTGTAACTGCAAGGACTCGCAATTGTTAGTAGGTCCCCAGACCCACCATTGTATGATGAGCAACTTTTTAGCTATTTAAATCCAAGAATGAGGCCTCTTGTTGAAATATGCTGGTGTCTATGGCATCAGTAACCACTAAAAGGAAGTCCCAAAATTTATTAAAGGGCAAAGCCAACTGGTGCAAGACAAGTGTTCCTTATGAAATTAGTTTTTAAGATCCACTATGTTAACAAAGAGAAAAAGAGTGGAAGAAGCTGCTTTTATATCTGCTTTACTGTGGTCTCCTGAGAGACAATGCAGACATTTGAAAACTTACCTGGAATTTGATACATTAACCCTTTGTGGGAAAATTGCTTTTTGTCTTACATCAGCATGGCTTTGACCCCTTTTTGTTGCTTTTCCATGAGAGAAGTTGGCCCTTTGAGATGACTGTATCCTAGAGCATGTGTCCTAAATCAGAGGAAGTGAGCCCAAGACCCCACAGATTATTTACTTATTTATCAGGAACTCTTTATAATCTGCCCTTCACTCAAAGGTACTACTGTGGAACAATGAAATTAAACAAAATATATATGCAGTGCCACCTTGTCCCTCCCAAAGGTAGCTGAGGGTCAGCTGTAGACATCACTGGTGGGGTAACATTAATCATGCTTCTTTCCAGGTGTAACAAGACTATGAACATCTGAATGCTATCCATCCAGATTCACTACAATGACAGGATCCAACATGCCAACCTGCATTCAAAACCTACATTCTTAGATACTTTCTCCCAAATATTCCAGTTTTGCTTGGCTTTTAATCAATGTCACAGTGATGGAACATAATGATAAGCAATGTGTGCTGTGTGGTGCATGAATTCATTTTGTATACACTGACTGTTGTGTATGCAAAGGGTATACAAAGGTATATGAGGGTAGGTACAGACTAGGAAAGAAGCACACCAAATCAGACCTTGATATGCTTGTGCCAGGAATCAAAGTCTGACAGCTGGGGAGATTCCCAAAGATTTAATGGTTTCCTGCAAATGTAGCTGCTTTACATATATATCTTTAAAAAATAAAATAAAGCTTTCTTTTTAGAACAGATTCAGCCTTGTCGGCTGGTAAGAAAAGCTTTACAGTGCAAGCTGTGATCTATCTGTGTCCCTGGAGCCACAGGGGGCAGAACCACAAAGAAAAGGGTGAGCCTCTAACATTCACACTGAAAAGAAGGGCCTATTTTATACTCCAAGGCCTAATTATGAACAGTTTAAGAGCTAACATTCTTTTTATCCCTTTCACTATTGATTAGCATTGGCACAGAATGCAAGCTGGCACGATTGGAAGCTGTGGTCAAGGGCAGTAGTGCTCATGTGATGATTCTGCAGTGGAAGGGCACAGGTTGCCTGGAAATCTCTTCGGGATTCTGGCTTGTGCTGATTTCGGACATGTGATTCTTATAGGGTATGCATAAGCCATGATGCCAGACAGGCAGAAATATATTGTGTAAACTGCTTCAGTTATTCTACAGACCGCTCCTGAAGAAGGAACCTTGTGTTCTGAAGCACATTGAACTGTAATAAATCTTCTGAGAACAAATTTATCCTTCCTGCACTATTTCTTTCCTTTTTGCTGGGTAGAAATGCTTCTCAAGTTGTCACCAGCCCTCTTTGCCTGAGGAACATGTCATTTCCAAGGAAGCTGAATGCTGGAAAATTCAGGTGAACTAAAGAAACTACTTCTTCACACAGTGCATAGTTAAACTATCCCCATAAGAGGTACCAACCTTAGATGAATTCATGAAAAAGGCTATCAGTGGGCACAAGTCATGAAGCAGTATGTCTTTGCATACCAGTTGCTGGGAATCACAAATAGAGAATGTGCTGTTGCATTCAGGTCTTGCTTGTGAGCTTCTCATGGCCATCTGGTTGGCCACTGTGAGAACAAGATGCTGGACTAGATGGGCCATTGGCCTGATCCAGCAGAGCTTTACTTATGTTCTTATGGTATACTTCTTAAGACTTCCAATCATGTTCTTATTAACTCTGAGCTTATTTTCCACCCTAACTCTTCCTTGCCTCCTTGCAACCTCTTTGGCTGTGTCCTGCTCTTTGGCTGTGTCCTGCTCCTTGCTACCCTTGCCCTAGGGCAGATCTTCAGCCAACCCTTTCTTCTCTCCCTTGCCACAATTCCTTGCCAGCTTCAGGTAAATCCCAGTGACTGAATCTCTGTTCATCAGGGATTCACCACATATGGCATAGGCTCATTTATTGAACTTTCCCCATACTAGCGGTCTCTCTATCTTGAGTTGGTGATTTGTTAATTATGTTAAGTCTTGATCCTTGGCCCCATCTATCTAAGGCTATGGACCGGGTCTCCTATGACCCAGTGAGTGGTGGATGTGTGCACTATTATGAAGAAGAAGCTGCTAAAAATGGGTGTTGAAAACTTAATGGTGCCTGAGTACCACCCATTAAGCATTCTTAATGCACACTTGTACCTGTGTAGTGTTTCCAGCGCTGCTTGGATGATCTTTAAGATTTGTCAGTTGTTGAGCCAGTGCTTGGTCTGTTTGATTTCATCTAGTGGAAGCTCCAGGGATCAAGATACAGCCCTTGTACTCATTGTACATTCAGAATACGCTGGTCTTTTAGTCCTGATCTCCAGCTCACATGAAGCTTAGTGAATTCACATTTGCACATACATATTCCATCACCTTTGTTCCCCTGCTTTCTTCCACATTCTAGATCATAAAGCTCCTTGGGGCAGTAATCCCCCCCCCCGGCTTATTTTGACCTCCAAAGCTTCATTGATGACAACAATGGATAATAATATAAATATACAAAAATGATGACTAGGCTGCACTCATCTTGCAATTAAGCTCAGCCATTCGGGTTTTGAGTTTTGGACAGGCCAATAAAATACAGTGAAACTGCTGATTGTTTGACAACTTTGCCACTTCTTTGAAAGAACTTTGCACTGATTTGTATTTACAGGGCTATTCATTTTGCCCTGGCAGTTGCACAATGCAGCTATTATGAGAATATGAAATGATGCCCTGAGTTATACCTTCCTTGCATGCCGAAAATAACAAGCTTTCTTCTTATGACTCTTTTTAGTGGCGGATGAATTTGAGAGCCATTCATCACTCGAGAGTACTTTAGGATGCTTAAAAGGAAAGGATAATAGGGTATTTCTGCTTTAAGAATCAAAAGATTACTATAATGCTTTCAAAAACAGACAGAGTTAAGAAAAGGAATAATTTTGCACTGATAAAGAACAAACTCAAAAAGCAGTGGCTTGTTGGCATGAACAAACATCTGCTGCATAGACCAAGGGACAAAAAAAACCCACTTTATTAAAAATTAAATACCCGTACTCTTTCTCCAGTGGTGGCTAAAAACTAACACAACTGGTGGGACCATAGGCAGAGCAGCTAATGTGGGGCCAGTCATCTGACTCTTGATTACCCACCCACCCCCATCCTTTTCCCTTGCAAAAATGCAGTGGACAGCTAAGTAATTTTCAGACACACACATCAGATATTTAAGACACAGCTACTGAAGATAAATGTTGGATACCCTAGAATTTTTACAGCTCTAGGAGTTGTCATCAAATACCTAGATATGCTTGTGTTTCCCACGCCCACCCCAAGTTCTTGTTATAACAAGAGAGATGAAAAGAAAAGACTCCAGGACAATGGGGAATTTATAAAAATGGTTCTGTGGGTTACAAGGCTGCTGTGCTCTTTCTTTGGAACTTAGGGTTCAGGAAAAACAAGAGCAGCGGCAGCAACAACAACAGCAGCTGTGCTTTCCTTCTATGTCTTAGACATTGTTTATTAGGTTCAAGCAGTATTCAATGGTCCATTATAGCCTGCCAATCTTAGGGCCACCCTTAACCCTAAACTACAACACAGTGCTGCTTCCCCACACAAACACACACACACAAATCATATATTTCCATCTTGTTCATTGTTTGCTTTCTCTGTCTTTTTTATTATCAATATTTTATTAAATTAATTTCAGTTATATTGATGAAAGATAAGGAAAGGGGAGAAAGTGAAAAAACTACATAGATAAAGAAATATATAGTAAAGGACCCCTGGACAGTTAAGTCCAACTGAATTTGAGTATGGGGTACAGCACTCATCTCCGCTTTCAGGACAAGGGAGCCAGCGTTTATCCACAGACAGTTATCCAGCCAACACGACTAAACCACTTCTGGTGCAATGGGACAGTGTAATGATTTACCTTCCCACCACAGCGGTACCTATTTATCTATTTGCACTGGTATGCTTCCGAACTGCTAGGTTGGCAGGAGCTGGGACAGATGGCAGATGCCATGTTTAGATTAGCAGCCATTGCAGAAGTTGAGACAGAAGATTCTGTAAGTAATGCATTATGGATTTTTTTTCTTTATTTCATTTCCTCCAAACATCTTCAGCTATATTGGGCAACTCTGGTTCTAGTACACTTGAGGCCCGAATAGCAAAAGTAAATAATATAGGGAGCCAACATTCCATCAAGCTCAGTTTGGCCAATACATTGGCAGTAGCTCTCCAGGGAACACTTACAGTCCTGCCTGGAGTTGCCAGGGGGTGTACATTCTGCATGCAGAGCAAATGTCCTACCACTGAGTCATGGCCTTTGCCTAAGAAGTAGGGCTTCGAAAGTGCTCCAAACGTGACATAATCCTAGTTTCCCTTTCTGGTTCTAAGATAAGAAGTGAAAATGACAGTTATGCCTTTCCTTGAGAATCTGCTATACTTCAGCATCCTCAATAACCATTATTATTGCCTTTCTGAAATCTGAGAGAGAGAGAGAGAGAGAGAGAGAGAGAGAGAGAGAGAAACTCTGGCAATCTTTTTATTTTTTTATTTTGTTTAAGCTAACCCTAAAAAGGTTGCTATTTCTCATGCTGTCACTTAGCTAATGGTGTGTATATTCGCTTCCAATGCTCTTCAGTCACCTACTTCTCTTAGTGTTGAATTCTCCAGAGAGATGCTCAGCAGATGGCTGTTGGGCTGCTGTTTCTCTGTTCTTATCATCTGCAATCTGTTGCTCTCAATCAGAATCTTCAAGCAAAATATATCTGTCACTCCCCCTAACAGCAAACCAGGTTGGTGAGTGCCGATAGAAACTGAGGGGAAATGGGGCCACGGAATAACAAGAGGGAAGTAAAGGCAAGCTTGAGGGAACCCTGAAATATGAAAAAAGTGCAAACTTTATTTTTTAAAAATGCCTAAGGAGTCACCCCAAAAAACCCCACAGCATAATTAGGAATGTGCTGATTAGCAGTCATCAAATGTTGGGTGTCAGTTAGGGAAAATGAAAAACTGAATGAGGGAGAGGGATATTCTGCCTCAGCTCCCTGTTGTATCTTGAAGCAGGTCACAGCTAGCTCACAGAACTCCTGAAAGGGATCACGCATGATAGGCAGGGCCAGCCCAAGACATTTTAGCACCTGAGGCGAACCACAAAATGGCGCCCTTGCACCAGGGAAGAAGGGGTGACTGAGTATCTTCATCAGGAACAAGGGAGAAATAAAGATCAACAAGAGGAATGGGGGGGGGAGCAGCACTTCACCAAGAGGCTGCTGTAGAGGTGGCTTGGGGTCAGGGCCGGATTTAGGTTTGCTGAGGCCCTAAGCTACTGGAGGTAATGGGGCCCTTTATATGCTCAGCTCTCCCTTGTCAACAACAAATTGTCACTGTTTTTTGTGGATGGTAATTTATGGACTTAATAGGTATCTAAAGCCATTTTATTTGTTTTTTTATCTTATATTTTGGAAATGTACATCCACTTTTTTGTCCTTTAAGAAGAAGAAGAGTTGGGTTTGATATCCTGCTTTATCACTACCCTAAGAAGTCCCAAAGTGGCTAACAATCTCCTTTCCCTTCCTCCGCTGTGAGGTGAGTGGGGCTGAGAGACTTTAGAGAAGTGTGACTAGCCCAAGGTCACCTAGCAGCTGCATGTGGAGGAGTGGAGGTGTGAACCTGGTTCACCAAATTACGAGTCCACTGCTCTCTCTTTAGATTTTTTTTGGGCCCCCAAGAGAGTGGGGCCCTAAGCTATACCTTATTTAGCTTATACATAAATCCAGCACTGCTTGGGGTGCAAGCAGCAGATCCAACCTCCAAGGAGCACACCACAGCCATTGCTGTTATTGCAGCCGCAGTATCAGTGGACAATGCATTCCATGGAGGCCAGATCTGCTGGCCCTGTGGATTCTGCCACCCGAGACAATCGCCTCACAGGTGGGCTAACTCTCCTGATAGCAGGTGAGGACATAGGAGCCAACTCCTAGGGGCCAAGGGATCTTCGCCCCCAAATAAAATATTTGAGGGGGTGCCCCCCCCCAAGTTGATGGACATTGCTATTCAAATGCTGTCCTTGTGCCTCATCATGTGATCAATTATTCAGGGCAGGGCAGGGCTTACTTGGCCACCCCCAAGTTTGCACCCCAGGCTGAGGATAAGCTGCAGCATTTTCTCATTTGTTCCTTTCCTGCCATGTTAGAAGTAACTTGAGGAAGTGGCCGAAAATGGGTTCTCATGTTCCAACTCTTAATTGCCCTGGCTAAAGCAGGATCCAGAATTATGAAACAGACCACAGCAAGGCAGGGACCCCGCAAAGAGAGGCTTGGAAAGAGATGGAATTGTTAGTCAAAAACACATTGTAGGAATGATTGGATAATTATAGAACTGCTTAATCTAAACAGGATTCAAATATTCTCACCTGCAGTCTTGTGCATTAAGGTAAGATTGCAGAGAAATCTATGGATGAAAAGTCCATTCGTATGCCTCTGCTCCTGGAGGCCAGGTCATCCTTTTGTTTCTGATGAGAAATGAGGGGATTAATTTGAGCATTGGCCATGTCTGTGCATTCTTCTTCCTAATGTTCTATTAATATTTTTCTAAGCACTGCTTAATGCCAGGATTGGCTTCTAAATGGTTTACAAGTATCACAATGGACGGCATAGACATTAAAATAAGCATTTATAATTAAAATACACAATGAAATAATCCCATTAAAATGTACACATCCATAATTAAAATATGCAATGGAGTGATCCCATCAAAACAATGCTGTAATTAAAACTGCATACTTGGGTCAAGAGATCAGGGGAAGGCCTGTGTACATAGATGCATCTTCTAAAACAAGTGGAATACCAATGCAAATAGGGCGCTGTCTTAATTGAGCAGGGAATGAATTCCATAGTGCTGGCACCACCAGTGAAAAGGCCTAATGGGTCCATGCACCTCTCTACTGTGGGTGGTGTTGCTTGCCTGACTACTACTACTACTACTATATATGATACTGGAGGACAGCTCCAATGTTGCTTCTTCATAAAGTTCTGTCAACCAGTTCAGAAACAGAGCTGGGGATGGGGAATTCAATTTGGTTTGTCTGATAGGCAAACTTACATTTTCTGCAACAATATGCAGACTGAATCCACACTTCTTCAGATTTTACATCTCAATTCCCCAGCCAAGTAATCTGTACAAAAATGCAATTATTAGTGAAAGCAGCAAATAAAATGTGCTATATTAGAGGAAATTGCTTTGCAAAAATATGTATATTAGGCAAAACTGCATGCAAAAAAGTGCATGCTGGGGGGGGGGACACCACTCTAAAATGCTGATTGATTTCCATGAGGACTTTTTGTAAAACAAAACAAAAAACAAAACCCCAAACTAATGTGGGAATGTGGAGAACATTAAACCAGAAAAGTCAGAAAGTGAAATCAACAGATTTGTCCATCCCTACACAAAGGTTTACTTTAGTAAATACAACTGGGATTTATGTGTTTGTGTCCATTGGTAACTGTACCTTCAAAATACAATAATGAGAGGAAGAGAGAAAACTGAATTAAAGAAAACTCATACATTGGTCAATTCCACACATTTTGTAGGAAAGAGCTGTTTTATGACAGTGCTTTCTCCATGTACCTGATCAGATTGCGATTTTTCAATGCATGCACATGAAACACCACCAGTATAAAACACCTGTACAGGTATTTACTGCAGCAATCATAATTTTCAGAGCTACACTAATCTCTTATCATTTCTGCAGGAGACCAAGACTTCCATTACATTAACAGCAACAACACTTGCCTATGAATCCTGCAGGAAAGAAAATGTGTTCTTATACACAGCAGGATGGGAAAGATCGACCGGGCGCTATAATAATTGCCAAATGTCAGTGAATCTTGTGATTGCCTCTGCTTAATCATTGCCAGGGTTTTCTCTGACCAGACTTATTCAGTATTAATACACAATTAGAATATCTACACACATTAATACATAAACATTAATATACACATTAATACACAAACAAAATATTTGTGTGAGATATGAACTCCTACTGTTCATGAAATGGATGGTTTTAGAACACAACACAGTAGGTGTTCAGCCTTCTTGAATTAAAACAACAGGCAATTTTTGCTGTTCCACTATACTGTCATATTAAAGCAACAGATATTCTTTTGTCATAGTAAACACCAATAACTCATTTCATTATTATTATTTATGTTTACTGCAAAGGAAGCTAGAAAGGCAGATCACATCAAGGAACTATAAAGTTTTAAAAGGTTGGCTACTGGAATTTTTTGTTTGTTTGTTTTTTGTTTGTTTGTTTAATTAGAAAATGAACTTTTAGGAAGTCCCTGGCAACCTAGGAAGTGAAATTACTCTTTCAGAGTTTGTGCCTTTATGGCAAATTTTCCACCTTGGAAATGGATGCTGAGTAGGGATATAAAGGTAAAGGGACCCCTGACCATTTGGTCCAGTCGTGACCGACTCTGGGGTTGCGCGCTCATCTCGCATTATTGGCCGAGGGAGCCAGCGTATAGTTTCCAGGTCATGTGGCCAGCATGACAAAGCCACTTCTGGCGAACCAGAGCAGCAGACGGAAACGCCGTTTACCTTCCCGCTGTAGAGGTTCCTATTTATCTACTTGCATTTTGATGTGCTTTCGAACTGCTAGGTTGGCAGGAGCTGGGACCGAGCAACGGGAGCTCACCCCACCACAGGGATTCGAACTGCTGACCTTCTGATCAGCAAGCCCTAGGCTCAGTGTTTTAACCCACTGTGTCCCAAGTAGGAGGCAGCAATTTCCAACCGATTCTGTCTTTGCTGCAATAGGCTCTGTTTCCATTCTTCCATTCCAGTTCCATACAGTTCCATACAGTCTAGAGTCTCTTTTTATATATCTGCTATGGCCAAAACTAACATAATTAATTGTGTAATCAATTTTAATGGAAGGGAAGCATTTAAAATGATACAGATAATAATGTAATTATTTACATAACATTTGCAGACTAAAATAACGATAGCTAATACTGCTCCTATTCACTTGCATGATTTCTGTTTCTGTATGACGAGCTTGCAAATTGCAGCAATTTCCACTCCTATTCCTGTTTCTGAAAGAATTCCCCGACACCCCTAATTCCTAGTAAACATGTTTAGAGGCTAGGTTACAAAAACCAGGAATGGTTTTCTACCTGTTCACCACTACAGTCTATTTGATTTCTTATCCTGCCTTTTGATCCAGAAAGATCTTCTCGGTGGCTTACATAAAAAAAAAAATCTGATGCAATAACATGAGAGATCTTTGTATCTTCCCCAGCAAATGTCAGCTAGAAAGGTTATGTAAACTGACTCCACTCAAAATATTCTATGCAAGGTTATAGTGAAGTTCTGTGCCTGGTGCTTGTATCCATGGAAGTCTATTTACACATGCCAAGGCATCACTTGTTGTGCACCACTTGTGTGTCTGAACCAGTCCTTGCTGGGAGGAAGCTGAATCTGTTAACTGACTCTGTTGAAAAGCATTGTCTTTTATACGGCAAAATGAAAAGTCTGAGTTGTGGCATCAGATCTGCAGGGTACAATTCGCATCATGGTAACTTGATTGATGCTGTCACCATAAATATGCATTGTTCCTTGGCTCTGGTTGAGTTGCTTCTGATGTTAACTATACATGGAGTTTAATTATTGAAATTGAAAGACATGACTAATTTAAGCATATTAATTCCAATGAGTCTACTCTGAATGGGATTTAGTTGACTACAACCACACCTATTTTTCCTCCGTGAATGGGATTAACTATGGCGGGGGTGGGGGTGAAATAACAATTAAGTTCTCTGTAGCTTCATGGAGTTATTGTGGAACTGTATTTTCTCTACAAATTACCCCTTTGTTACTCCTTTATCTCTCTTTGTGAGCCTTGTGGGAATTTCATAGCCCAAAGATAGCGACAGCTGCCACCTATTGCTTAGCAGTCATATTTCTGTGACCTGATCACAGGAAAAAGACAGGGCAAAGATGGATAGTGAGATAGATTTGCCCTCCTATTTGAACTTACGAAAACATTAGGCACTATTCTTATTTACTTTCTTCACAGGATTCCCTAAAGTGCAAGAAAATGTCAGGTTCGGTCCCCCCTTTTTTCCCCTTAAATGCTTTTGATCCATCCTTAATGGTAACTTTTCCTGATACAATTTCATTTCTGCCAGTCAAAACTACACAGAGTGCCAGATTGACTTCATTCTCAGTTTTCCTAAGTCATAAACATGGAAAATACTTCAGAAAAGAATTATAACATTCCTCCCCCATCAAACTCATTTTGCTGCAACAACAAGAAAAGAAGCTGAGAGAGGAGAAACATAGCAATAAAATAAAAAGGGGTGAGGAAGGTATAAGGAGAGCCCTGCCGGATCAGGCCTTGGGCCCATTTGGGTGCATTCAGACCAATGCACTAATTTTCCTGGTTATATTGCTAGCACTGCTGCCCTGGCTTACAACATACATTTCACTCTTCATTAGCTGCCATGTTATGGAACCATGGCTTTTTGACTAATATTGCCAACATGTCATGCTACATTTCGTTCAAACCAATGGGTGTGGTGTGATACAACAGCAGACATCACAAAACATGTCACCACCCCCCAAACACATTACGTATGCTCAGATATGCTTCTTTCTCCCCCCCCCTTGATTCATCCATAAAGGTGCTGGGAAAGAACTATATATATATATATATATAGTATATAGTATATATATATATATAACTATATATCTGGGTTAATGGGATTGCAAATGGATTTCTTTTTCTGGGAGCAATTAACATGGAAATGAGTGCCAAGCTTCCATTAGATTCTCCTAGATTTTCAGAAGTTTTTTTCCCCTTTTTGTTGTTTTTTTACATCGTAGGAAAGATTACATGACTAATCAGGTAAGTCCTACTCAGAGTAGGGCTTGGCTAACTCTGATTCTTTAATCTCAGTGGGTCTTCTGTGAGTATGATTCAGTTGTATACAGCCTTTGCATATCACTTTGTCAGGTGATGTCCATACCCATGTAGGACATCATGTTAGTATTTCATTCTGTGTGTGAGGGGGGCGCGCACGCACACACACACACACAGCATTACTGGCCCAGAGGGCTTTTGAAATAGCTTGGAGCTGAGACCAAATGCAACATGAGCACCACATATAAAATATGTGAGCAGAACCTTCAGTAAAGCAGAATAATCTGAGCAAAGGGGGTGCTCAGGTATCTCTGGCTGGCCTAGAACCTCAAATATTGGCCTAGAACATCTCATTATTTTAGCCTGTAACATGTTGAAGGTCCAGTGGTGCCATCAGACCAGCACTTTGGGACAGAGGTCCAAGGTTCCACCCTCCAGAATGGGTAGGAGGGCTATCAAATACAGCCATGCTGGCTTCCGACAATTTGAAACAAGTGAAATAATATGCATTGCCATCTAAAGCATTTTGAGGAGAGAGTCATTGAAAGAATGCACCCACCCCAGGGATGAGGCACAAGTAGTAGTCAACTTTGGGACAGTTGACAGAAGTAGAGTTGAAAAAGTTAAAGTTCATGGGGCAGAAACGGTGACCTAATTTGTTTTTCCTTAAAAAAACAAACTCATTTCCAGACATGTGCAAAGTGCTAGTGGGGGGGGGATCTAGGATGAGGCAGATGTTGTGAAGGTGGGCGAGAGACAGAATTTGGCCTAAATAAATAATACGCTGCTGAGCATGTGAGCACATTCAGTACCTTTTAGCATTTCTAAGTAAAGAGACAGATGTCACTAGAAATGCAAGGGAGGGAGAGCAGATGTTTGCCATGGACCCATAAAAATCCCCCTGCGAAAGCATTTTTCTCTTTGGTCTCTTTCTCTTTGAATTTTGTGAAAATTTTGCTAATCTTATCATGTCATATGGGTGGAAGTGTCCTCCATGCTATACTACCACACCCACAATATATTATTTAAGATAATAGAAATCTAATATGTGGGAGAAATTCAAGTTGTGGCACATTGCAAGGCAAATCTGTCTGACTTGCAGTTTCTGAAACAGTACACCAGCCAAAACTCAGCCATCCTCTGAAATTTGCTGTCCTCTGAATTTTGCAATGCTGTTCTTCAGGCAAGTAATGTGCACAGGAATCAACACACTACTGTAACATGTGGATAAAATGCTTATGTTAGTGAGAAAAGCATGCAAAAGTCCATTATTTTAGGGTACACTGCTTTGCAGAAATGTGTGTATCGTGCAAAATTACATACAAAATGGGTACATTAAAAAAGAAATTGCGTTAAAATGCGGATGAATTGTCATGTGGACATACTGGTGTAGAAATGTTGATAATGGGATTTAAGGCTGGAAAAACAGCAAACTCCAATGGACTTTCAAGCATTTTAAATAATGTTAATGTGCCCTTCATTGTCAAGGAGACAATCCCAGGGCAGGGTACATTTAAAGTGAAACAACAGATCGAGCATCGGGCAAGGAAATCTAAAATATACACAATCGCCATCCTCTTCCATCAAGCAATTGAATCAGGCCCAGGCACTAATAGCCAGAAAAAAGCTGGACAAATAACTTTAGCTGGCACAGAAAGCTCAATCCTTATCTCAAAAATGTGGAGATTCTAGGGCTGGGGTGCCACCACTGAAAGAGCCCTGTGTAAATATTTAGCACAGGGGTGGGAACCTCCCCAGCCCTTTCCAGGCCACAGTCCTCCCCAGCCTTGCTTCTTACCTCCTGTGAGTGTTTTTGCTTTGCTGGCATGTGTCCTCTAATAATGTCTCTTGACTGCCTAGATAGAGAATAAGGAGGCAGGGAGGAAACTAGCCTGCTGTACAGGAGTAAAAACAACATTTGTTCTGCCCACTTTTGACTCTGGCCCCACCCAGCACTGGCATGTGGCCCCTGGAGAGTTGCCCAGATGGAAATAGTCTGGAAAATGGTCTGAAAAAATTATAACATTACCCTGGTTTAGAAGATAGTATTAGCAGCAGCATGCTAACTGCACCAAACTTCTATTTGTGATCTGTGCTCTGTACATATTGTGATTCTCTCCACTTCAATTATGTCACCTTAAACATGTTGCTAACCAAACAGAAAGTATAGAAGGGCATAATGATTTTGCCCCATCTAAGCAAAACAAGGCCTGGGCTAATGTCATGGCTTGGTGGCAGTTTATGCATATGTGTGTGTGTGTGTGCGCGCACACACACACACACACACACACACACACACACTGGATGAACTGCATTATAGAGCTACAAAGGCAATATTGGCTTGATTACATTCTTGAGAGAACTGATTGCCTTCTGATTGCATTCTTCCTGATTGCTTTCCTTGCTGTTAATAATCAGGGGCATCCTTTCGCTCCCTGTTCAAAGTCAACAGTGGGAAACCTGTGACCTTGCAGATTTTCTCCTCCCAACTTCACTGACTAGTGGACATGCTGGGAGCTGAAATCCAGCAACATCTTAGGGTGCCACAAGGAGTGCCTACTTGGCCCTGCGATCCTGGGTGTCCAGAGCTGTGGATGCCATGCAGCATGCAGACCTATGCCAGAGTGCCAGTCTTGTTCTGGAGCCTTCTGTTCAACGGTGTAGGCAGCACAATCTTTTAAAATAAAATAAAATGAATATTATAAATATTTATCTTGCCCTCCTCCTCTGATTTCCAGTCCTGGGAATTCCAGTCCAGCCCTGAATTCCCAGTGCTGGGAAAAGGCTACTTCTGGAAAAATCAGTATATAATTAGAGATTATATTTCACTTGTCCCTCATCAGTACTGTATAGATGTTATTCAGGCTGTGTTTAATTCATCTCCCCCAACTCAGGCTGGCTACTTATTGTGGAGCAAGAGTGGGAGGAAATGGCTTGGGGATATTTGCAGAAGTGGTGTCTCTGTATGTGAAATATTCAGTCCTTCATCTATTCTCCACCCCCATCCCCACACCCAATACTGCCCGGCCTACTTGTTGTCTCAGCAAACATAACTTTGGGAGGGCTCTTATGTTGAGGGAGCTGTAGTCTTAAATCCTCCTCAAGTTCTATCTGTCTGCTCCAGTTTTCCCGGGTCTGATCCTACCGATCAGTACCGTGTTTCTCCAAAAATAAGACACCATCTTATATTTATTTTTCCTCAACAAAAACCACTATGGCTTATTTTCAGGGGGTGTCTTATTTTTTTCCTCCTCCTCCTGCCGTGGCCGGCATTGCTGCTGCGCCTATCAATATGTCTTATTTTGGGGGTATGGCTTATATTCCTTGAATGCTTAAAAATCCTGCTATGGCTTATTTTATGGGTATGTCTTAAAATATGAGAAAGGGGGTACTTACCATGCAATACCAGCCCAGCAATGTCCAAATATAAGTTTTGTAATATCCAGTGTCTCTTCCTTGCTGTTGATGGGACCTAAGGAGGCTAGAATATAACTGAATCTATCATTCCTTACAATCAGAATGAATTCAATTCAGCCTCTTTGACAATCGCTTTTTTAAAAATGAAGCTCAGTTGTGTTCGTTGTTTCCAATGCCATTGTTGTCCAAGGTAAGGTTTGTACTGAGTGATAACAACACTGACTGTGGAAGCATGAATTTGTTCATGGAGATGAAAAAGTTGACAATAGCTTTAACAAAACCCACTTTCTTTCTGTTCTTTGAACTGCTACTTCTTAGAAAATGAGGTCTCTTGTCGCTCCTCATTTTTGAAGAGACACTTTACTTAATCTGTTGAATCCGCCTGTGAAACTCTATTATCCTACTTTTCCAAGCATGGGTACTAGAAGGATGCCAAGGATGCATCAATAAATCTGTTCAACCAGCTTGTAAGTTTGGGGCAAAATAACCTTTATATATTTTTCAAGTTCAAAGAGGTAAAGGTAAGCTAGAAATTGTGATTTGGGCCATCTGCATGGAATACCTTTTTGCATTAAAAGGAAGACTGATTTTATTGCAGTATTATTTTTCATGTACTTATCAACACTTCTGCTCTGAAAAGTAAGTCATCCACCTATCCAAAATGCAAGGTCACTCCCTTTAGTAGCAAAGTCCAGCGTTAAATGTCAATAAAATTACATGCAAAGTGGAGCCACCCAAAAACAAAGAGGAAAATATCAGCATACTTTGAACAGCATAAACATGTTTTTTGGCAGGGGTGGGGAACAGATACAGAACTGACTCACTCTCTGCAGGGCAGATCCTCTCACCTATCAATCACAAGACATCCTATGATGTCAGGTGTCAGAATTCAAAAGAAGAATTGGGAGTATACTCAATGCACTCCTGGTTCCTCCTTTGCTGCCCGGGACTGAATTCAAGCTACAGCTGACAATATTCCTGCTGAACGCAGGTCTTGCTTTCAGCAAATTCAGCTCTGATTGCAAGCCTTGGCTCCACCCTTTCTGGGAGCTCTGATCAGGAACTCCCAAGTGGAGGTGATGCAAGTGGGTTTTGCAATCTGTGCTGAATTTAAATCAATCCTAATCATTGTGCCATGTGTTCCCCTCCTGTGCCTTAGATCCTGAAGCCTGCTTGGAAGCAGAAGGCCCAGAAAACTCTTTCCAGTTGATCTCTCCAGAAATTCCTCAAGGGTGTTGCCACACCATGCTAGGTCTATCCTTGCATCCTGTAACTCAAGTTGGTGTACTTAGATTTCTCCCAATACCCTGTGAAGTACCATAGGGTGATAGAGAATGACTGAATGAACAGAGATATGAACTGTAGTCCAAGACCAGCTATCTACTGAGTACGTTATAGTTGCTTGCATACCTCTCTGATCACAATAGCAATTTGGGTTCAGTGGGGCAGAGAGAGAAGGAGAGAGAGAGAGAGAGAGAGAGAGAGAGAGAGAGAGAGAGAGAGAGAGAGACTTTCCCAAGGCCAACCACTGAACATCTTGTCTGAACTGGGATTTGAATCTTGCTCTGCGCATATGACCCAAGCCATCAGATTTTGACCTCTGCCTCTTCCGAAAATGCAAAATGCATTTTGAAAGCAGCAATGACTCCTTCGCTGTGCAATCAGATACTCATTGTTCAGTTTCCCTCCCTGTTTCTGGTGTGCACATTACTCAGCAGTGCACCAGACATCTCTTTTGTTATGTGTCAATTAACTGAGCTCGATAAATACTGATTATGCATAATTTACATTGAGAAATCTTTTTCTTTTCCTGTGAATGTGTTTGGTTTTTGGTTTTTGGTTTTTTAAAGATGATGAATTGTCCTGTGTTATTATGTTGAAGAAGAAGGGCCCTTTTGACGGCTAAAATTGATGCAGCATCTGGATCATCCCCCCTGCACCTTTGGGAAGACTCATGGGTCAATTCCCACAAAAGACTGAACCTTTGTCCTCCTCTAGGGATAGACATGCAATCACAAATACTGCCGCTGCTGCTGCTGCTGCTGCTGCTGCTGCTTCTTCTTCTTCTTCTTCTTCTTCTTCTTCTTCTTCTTCTTCTTCTTCTTCTTCTTCTTCGCTTCTTTCTGGTCTTTTCTGGACTAAATGTGCGAGGGGGTTATTGTTTATATTGTATGTACACATTGTTAGAGCCTGCAGATTTGACAGATTTCTTCTGATTCTAGTGCAGAGCTGGAGAACCTGTTGCCCTCTCGATGTTACTAGACTATGGGTCCCATCACCCCTGATTGTTAGTCATGCCGGCTGTGGGCGACGGAAGCTGAGAGTCCAAGGTTACATCCAACACCATACATTTAATGCACATTTATACCACAGTTACTGCTTTCCCTCAAAGAATCCTGAGGACTGTAGTTTAGCCCTTCAAAGAACTATAATTCTCAACATCCATAACATCCCAGGATTATTTGGGGACCCAACAGCATCAGAAAAGCCACAGGTTCTCTCGTCCTGCCCTGCTCTCGTAGATGCTTATTGTGGAAGAACAATATTACAAAATTATTATTGCTAGCAGTATCTGTTGGAAAACTAACCAGGGATGGTAAGATCTGGACAGCTGACCAACATATATTAATTGCCCTAAGTTAACCATGCCAATTGATTTAGGTGGGTCTACTCTGGGTAGGACTAGCTTTTACTACAACTCCTAGATTAGTGGTCCTCCTCCTTGTTCAATGACTTCATGGTGAAATAACACACTTTTTTCCTTTCATAAAGAGGTCTCACTTTCTGTGAATCAGCAAAGAAGCCATTAAGCAAAGGTGCATTTCATAAACTAGAGCCCAACAGCTGCTTTGGAGCTGTGAAGTTAAATGATAGCTCCCTCTGGAAATGGCCCCTTGCAATAGATATTCCAGAATTGATCCATGAATGCAACATACAGCATTATTCTAAGTATTCTTTTAATGGATATAAGCCTACAGTTGTATATTAGTCTAGCAGGTGCCTTACACTGCCAATTGATTTTATTTTCTTTCTCATTTTTTCCTTCCCTTATGCTATAAAATTCTTGTTTAACTGTTTGATTATTATTTAAAGTATTGATCCAGCAAATGGTGTACAATGCAGTTGGGGCAACAACAACAAAAATAATAATACATCCAAGAGGGAGGGATCACCTGGTATATAAACAAGCAATAGGCAGCATTTGACCTGTCAGAAATTTTGTCTGGCCTAGTGGCACAAAATTAGGAGATTTCAGCTTTTATTTTCTCTTTTTCCATTTGAGAAAAACAAACAAATGAATGACTAGTATAAAACTCTCAGAATACTTTTTTTTTCTGAGATAATTTGTGTGACTTCCCTTTTACACACTCATACCCACACACACACACACCCAGAAAAAGAAAGGCTATGGCCCTTCCCCCAAACGCACCACAATATCCACCCAATGGTGACCAGACACAGAAATCTGCTGCTGTCAGGCTCCAGTTTTGGCTGACACTCATCTTCAACATATTGAGATAGCTTTGTGTGTTGGTGAAGACATTAATCTGCATACTGTTCTCTCTCCTTAAAAAATATATTTAAAAAAAACCAAATTGCCTGGTTGTCCTCCTTTTTAAGACCTTGGGAATTAATGAAACCTGCTTGCTGGCTTGACAGCAAGGAAATTTTACTTGAACAGAATGGAAAATTAGGTGTAGCTGTGTAACCCCTGTCTCCAGCATTTTGCCACAATCTGGCCTAGCTGCAACTGAGCTATTAAAACTCTAATCAGCTTGCCTGCTTACCTGAAATTTGGCCGAGTTCCTAATTGCTAGCCCTTCTAATTAATACCCAGCAAAATAATGAGGATAATTCTTAGTGGTTAGCATTTAAGCATAAATTCCTGAGATAAAATTTTTAGTTCATGTTGCAACATCCCACAAAAAACACTATTAATAGCATGGTGGGTTCTTATATATTCTGTTGCTTTTTAATCTGCCCTGATCCTTAAACCTCCATTTTAGATTTTGGCAAAACTCCCATGGGCAGTGGAGGCCAGTTTATTATGTTGTAACTCAAGCCCCATCATCTCCAGGTAGGGCTGGGAATGCCCCTACTCTGAAATACTCAAATACCACCAATCACTGTAGACAACACTGAGCTAGATGGAGCAATTGTCTGATTCGGGATACGACAGCTTCCTTTGTTCTAACACAACCTCACCTGCTCTGCTTTTTTTACTTACAGCCATTCAAGAGGGGCACATTGCCTGTCAGCTTCCTCTTTCTCAGTCTCAGGGTCAGCCTTGTAAAACTCACCATGGAGAAGGATGGAGACAAATGTAGAATGAGTTGCCCCTACCTGTCATTGTTTCTGACGCCACCTACTGGTGGTGTCTTTGCCTTTCACCCAATAGGCACTATCCGCTGTTAAGACACAAATTGCCCTCATATCCAGTAAAGACAATTTGTTAAATATTCCTTTGGCAAGGAATGTCCTGCTAAAATGCTGGATTCTGCATGGTTTTTTTTAGAATAGAATAAGTAATGTGGGCTGTTGGTTTTGTTTTTTGAAAAAACAAAAGAGAATAGATTTGTGAACTCAAGGCAAAAATGATGCTTCCTTTATTTTTATATTAAACCTTACAGTAAGCTAAAGGAAAGATGATATTCTGCATGTTTTCCCATATTGAAAATAACATTCTGCAAATAGAAAACTTAGCATGTTAAGGAAAGGATTCTCTCCCCACCCTTCCCCTCAGCATGTCCATTTTCTATAATATGGAGAAATAATCAGACATATGGTAGGTACCTCACCTTGGTCTGGGCTATAAACTTGACAATGATGTGCATGTCTACTCAGAAGTAAGCCGCTTTGTGTTCAGTGGACTTGCTTTCACATAAACGTATTGGTGCTTCCATATCAGGTTTAATTTAAGAACACAATAGAAAATATCTTGTTCTCACCATGGCTAACCAGATGCTGACGAGAAGCAAACAAGTAGGATGTGAGCGCAACAGCACTCTCCCCACTTGTGATTCTTGCAACTGCAGGTAAAACATGGCTATTGCAGCTAATAGCCTCCTTGAACAGGTAATTGCAAATAAGTCATTGAGATATTGCAGGTACATTGTTGACCACAGAGGTTTGTTCGTTTACTGTGTACTTACATTCTCAAGAGGAAAGACAAATCCAGATTATACAGAGAAAGGAATATGGGCAGGCATTCTGATTCCAATGAAGTTGTATGGATGCTGCAAAAAAAACAAAACCAACCTATAATCAAAAAAGCTTTCCCCATAAACACTCGCCTGGCAGTGTCCTATAGAGGATTGCTGCTTTCATACTAGTTTTTCAGTTGCTATGAATGATCTAAGGCAGTGGTCATATCCCCACATATATGGGAGTAAGCCCCATTATGCTGATTTGTGAAACTTGATTGAGCACAGTGATACTTATCTCTGACTAAACATGAAAGGAAATGCTCTGCATCAATGCATGTGTGGTGTTCAAAGGTGTGGGCCGGAGTATTAAAAATCCAGGCATGACTCTACAGACAATTAAAATATATTGAGGAGTTCTGCCTGTGACCTGTCTTGACCTGGCAGGGAAATTCTTGTTGTCATGTATGAGTTTCAGAATGAGCAACCAATTAGCAAAGAGTGACCAAAGAGTCATTTTCTATCCCAGCTGGTCCTTAGAACAACTTGAAACTAACAGCTTGAACCTGAGTTTGCTTATTCCCTCCCTTACCTCCCACCAAAAGCATCTCCCTTTTGTGTCATGTATTTTTTAAATTGTAAGTGCTCTCTCTCTCTCACACACACACACCCTCTCATTCTCTCTCTTTAGTGATTTGGGATCTGCTCTGGGAATGTTTCCTGTCTGAATTGTGGGGTAATTTATTGTTTTAATGAATACCTTTTCTGTTTCCAACCTCTGTTTCATGAATGTCTAGCCATGTTGTTGTTGGTTCATCTATGCAGCTTTTAATTTCCAGGAGGAGAGATGCCAAAATGATCTGCCTGGAAACTTTATCATAAAAACCCCACCACTTCCTTCCAATCCCTCATATCTGTGACTTTATACTTACTTGGGTCCATCTAGGTCAGGCATCCCCAAACTTCGGCCCTCCAGATGTTTTGGACTACAATTCCCATCATCCCTGACCACTGGTCCTGTTATCTAGGGATCATGGGAGTTGTAGGCCAAAACATCTGGAGGGCCGCAGTTTGGGAATGCCTGATCTAGGTCAATGTTGTCTGCAGCTCTCCAGGGTCTTAAGGGAATGTTTCCAGCCCTACTAGGAGATGCTTGGGTTTGAACCCAGGACCTGCAAGCCAGACAAGTGTTCTCACTGAGCCACAGCCCTCTGAAGTTGTTGAAGGCTTATCTTGTCTGTTCTCTGTGTGTTTCAGGATTAAGATCTGACAATGGGCTGAAGCTTCTGAGCCCTAGCCTAAATTAAGTCCTGCAATACTTTCTGCTCAAGCAGAAGGAGCTGTCCAAGGTGCTAGAGGTCTTTTTTAAAAAAGATTGTTTTAGCAGGAGATGCCAAAGACTGAACAGGGGTCTTCTACATGCACTCTACCCCTGAGCAATGTCCCTTGACCATCAATTATCAGGCTGCATTAAGCTAAAACAACAGACAAGCTATCAGACCTTAAGGAATGTTATTAAATAGCTGCAGCGTTTATATAGAAACTCTGACACTGCCTGTTCTGAGGTTATTTTAAAATGCTGCAACCTTTCCATTTTGATGATGCCCAAACATCTATTAATACTACAGTTATTTATATAATTAATTGTAGTTAAAGTCTTTTTCTGATTTTAAGGGGGGAAGTGTCCCAACTACCTGAAATATCCTAAGTCAGTGGATCCCATCAAAAAATTCACTATGGAATGCTTGAAAATTGCTGAGCATCTTCACAAAGAACTTAATGATTTTGCTCCCTGTTGTTTCAGAATTGCAGTGGTCTTTTTAAGCTCTCCCCCTCCCTCTTTCTTACTGCTTCCTCCATTCCCATGTATTGAATCTCCACTCCTTTCAAGTGCCTTGACAGCCTCTTTTAGCAGCTTGGGACTTTTGAGCAGCTTTACTCCTCTGAGGATGAGAAGGCAGAGTCTCTTCTCACCCTCCACTACCTCCACAGACCACCTGAAGCTCAATGGTGGTCTATAGACCCACGCTTTGGGAACCTCTGACTTAAGTGAGCAAAATGAAGGTACTGCTTTTAAAATGAGTGAGGTATCCCTGAGTTATTTAAGCCAGAGAGGATCTAGCAGAGGGAGGGAGTTTGGAGGGCTTTTGTTCAAATCTGGCAGGTTGCAGACTAAAGTGCCAATTTCATGCTTGAGTTTCTCTCCCTTCCCCCCACCCCAAAATAAAAAAAAACCCAACTCTTCTGCATAATGTTTAGCTTCCTAGGCAATCTGCTCAAATAAAGGCTGCATCATGGCTCAACGTCTACACAAATTTTGGCTTTGTGAACTGAGCTCAGAAATGAAGCAGCAAACAAATACTGGGTTGCAAATGTAAGCACGTCTCTTTTTGTCCTGCACTTTATTGAAAATAGCTCTTGCTATTCTGTCACAATGCCCTCCCCCAGCAGCTTAGAATGAGGGTTTCAAAAACAACTCCCTCTCCAAAGAATCCAGACAATCATATAGTACAAATGGAACAGCAATGTGTGGAGTTTTCTCTATTATGCAGGTATTAGTATAACAGGGAGGGGGAACCTGGTGCCTTGTTGGACTTCAACTCCCATCATCCTTGACCATTGGCCATGCTGGCTAGTGCTGCTGGGAGTTGGAGTCCCACAACATCTGGTGAGCTGTAGGTTCCACACCCATGTCATTTCGCCTCCTTCTGTCTTACATAATGCCATTTCTAGGAATGGCGGCATTGCCAACATACTGAAAAAAGTCTTCCCTGAATCCACATTTGATGCTCCATTTCTCTGCCACTCTTTTCTTAACCTTTCAGTTTTGAATAAGAAGGATGCTCATAAAATCCCCCCCCCCTAGAGAAGAAAACAAGAACAAAAACAGAAATGCAGCAGCAGCATACTCCTGCACGCAATAGAGGCTAGTCCATTAGGGTGAATGGGGGCACTGACCAACCAAACTCAACTTGTTCTCAGCCACCTCCCTGCTTTCTTTCTGACAAGTTCAAGCACTGTCAGCTTTCCACCTCCTTAGTCTCAGTGTTGTCGTTACAGAACTCATAAGGGAGGAGGATGGAGATGAAACTGGAATTAGTTGGCTCAGCCTGCCAATGGCTCTGCGTCTACCATTGCCTCCTCCACCACTGTTTCCATCTGATGTCCAAAGACCAAATGGTGGCAGCAAATGAATCTCTCTCTCTCTCTCTCTCTCTCTCTCTCTCTCTCTCTCTCTCTCTCTCTCTCTGGTATTCGACAGATAATGTTCTATCTCTGGTCATCACATACCTAAGCTCTTCAGGCTCTTGCATATACCGTAACTTGCCATAGGGCATGATGCAGTCATAATTGCTGATCACTTACAACAGGTCAGTGGGATTTACTCCTGCATAAATGTATATAGGAGTAGAGAATCTTTCTGTGTCTTTCATGTTGAGGTGTAGACTGTAAGCCCCTCAGGACAGGGAACTGCTGTCTTTTGTTGCTCTTGATATGCTTTATTTTAATAGCACAATAAATGTATTTGTGGTGGTATACTTATTATAATTATTTATTATTAGCATGTTAACAACCGCTTTGGCTACACCTTCATGACCTTTTTGCCCTGCTGCCACATAGCCACTACCCCTTTAGATCCAAACATCACTGCTTTGCATTCAGAAGGTGCTAGGTTCAATTACTGGTTTCTGAGGTTAAAAGGAGCAGATAATGATAAGTTTAGTGCTCCTTGAGGGTTCTGCATTGCAGTGTAGAATTCAGTTCCATCTACTTTGCAAGTCCATTTCTGCAAATGGCTAACCACAGCATATAAACGAGGTGAGAGGCGCGGCAGAAAAATATCCATGTTAGATAACCAGCATGCAGATCATTAGAGAGTCGCTCTGTGTTTTGCTTCATGCAAGTGGAACTAAAGCATGCAAAATTGATGGGATCTGTAGGTACACTAGGGTTAAACAGTGGGATCAAATGCTGCCATGGTTATCCTACCCTAAAAATAGCCTTGTAAATGTGATGTCTTCAGTTTGTGCTGGGATGTTTTTAGAATTCCACCAGATTCAGACAGAGAGACAAGCCCACAAAGCCATTGTTATAGTGCAGTTCTCCAGCCGGGCAATTTGTACCCCAAAAATGCCTATACTAGGGTAAAGCATGCATAAAAATGCATATATTTGCAAAAAATAGCATACAAAAATGAATTAGGGAAACCTGCTTTGCAAGAGAGAGAGAGAGAGAGAGAGAGAGAGAGAGAGAGAGAGAGAGTATATTAGACAAAATAGTGTTGAAAAAATGTATATATTAGGAGAAATCCATACTGACATGCTGACAAATTTTCATAAGGAATTCAGAAACTGATGTTAAAATATGAAAACCTAAATTTAAAACTCGAGAAGCTGAGTGAAGTCAAAACTGACAGATTCACACGTTCCTAGGCTCAGCCTACCTGGACCTGCTCCTACTTCTTCCCATGTCATCCTTAGCAAATATTCCTATCTGTTCCAGTACTAGCAACTGCAGCACAGAGGAGAGAGATCTTCTGTGCATTTTAAATCACGTACTGTCCTTCACTGAACTGTCAAAAGGACAATCCACTCTGCTGAGAAATTCCCTGTACTGGAAAGACTAAGATAAAAATAAAAATGATTAGTGTCCTTAAAAAACATAATCCTCTGAAATAAATATTACAGTGTTACGTGAATAAAAATGGAAAGCATTTCTAAGGAGCAATAATTATTAAGGAGATGAGCCTGTTGAGGCCAGAATTTATTTAAATAATATTTTATTGCTGTTTGCTCCATCATGACTTACCAAAACTGCTTATTTAATAACCTGTTTATGAGCTTCCCGTTCTGACCACATTTCAAATGGAGATGAAAAATGCATTGATGCTGTTGGGCAGTGGGGAGAGGGGAGGGAGGGCTTTACCTGAATTACATGGAAGCAGTAGGGAAGGGCAGCAGACAGAGAGTTGCTCTGCATTTTTCTTCATGCAAACAGCACTAAAGCATATGTAGAATGGATGGGAATTTAGTGTACAGTGCAGGTAAAGGGAGAGATCAAATACCACAATGGTTATCCTGCCTTAAGAAAAGCCTTGTAAATATGCTGTCTTTAGTACCTGCTGGCTTTATCCCACATTCTTCACATTCTAAACTTAAAAGTCCATTTGCTTTTTATTTGCATGCATGCATTCTGATCAGCATCTAAGTAAGCCAGATGTGTTCCCTGCAGCAATCACAGTCTTCTATTTATACAGTATATTATAAAACAACCATCTGAGAGAATCCTCTTCCTTACAGTTTGGTATGTATGTGTGGTAGATGAGGCTCAAATATTGTTGCCAGATCTAAAGAGGTTTTCAGTGCAATCCCATGCAGGTCTACTTGGAGGTAATTCCCATTGAGTTAAAAGGGATGTATCCCTAAGGTGACCCAGGTGGCGCCGTGGGTTAAACCACTGAGCCTAGGGCTTGCTGATCAGAAGGTTGGCAGTTCGAATCCCTGTGACGGGGTGAGCTCCCGTTGCTTGGTCCCAGCTCCTGCCAACCTAGCAGTTCGAAAGCACGTCAAAATGCAAGTAGATAAATAGGAACCTCTACAGTGGGAAGGTAAACGGTGTTTCCATGTGCTGCTCTGGTTTGCCAGAAGCGGCTTTGTCATGCTGGCCACATGACCTGGAAGCTATACGCCGACTCCCTCGGCCAATAATGTGAGATGAGCATGCAACCCCAGAGTCGGTCATGACTGGACCTAATGGTCCCTTTACCTTTTATCCCTAAGTAAGTATGGTTGTCTAGCTAGTTGAAGGTGGCAGTTCCAAACTTTTGAAGGTCACCAGATTCAGGAAGGCTATTGTGTAAGACTGCACCTTAAGGAGAGAAAGGAGCTAGGGACAGGGTAGGCAACTCAGGCAGAAGAACCACTCACCCATAGTGCCTCTGTGATTCAAGCTCAGCTCGCTTTTGCTCAGATCCATGGAGTTACCCAAGAGCAGTCATCCCCAAACTTTGGCCCTCCAGATGTTTTGGACTACAATTACCATCTTCCCCGACCACTGATCCTGTTAGCTAGGGATCATGGGAGTTGTAGGCCAAAACATCTGGAGGGCCGCAGTTTGGGGATGACTGCCCAAGAGTTTGGGGATGACTGCCCACAGAGTTTGGGGATGACTGCCCAATTTTCCACTTGGATCCATTGTTAGAAGCAAGACTTTTACTCTGCTGTGCACATTCAGAAACACCCCTCGTTGTAAAATTATAAGACTATCAACCATTTCTACAAGTAATTTTTGAGTGCTTCAACTGTAAATTCTCATGACCAAGCCTGGACTCTTGGGTATACATAATATGCATTCTTACCATTGAGCTATTGCCATTGGGTGACAAAGAGCCATGGGTTGCAGGAATGATTATTTGCAGATGATAGTGCTTATTCGCCTCCCACCCATGAACACTCAAATGTTTCCCCCACACACACACACTCTATCTGCCTGTAAGCTAGTTTACGATATTAGGTGTTTATTTGTTTACAATGTTGAAAAATCCTCTTTCTTTCTTTCATATACACTGTATACTTTTAGCAAAAGATCTAACAGTTCTCTTCAATCTTGGGGAGGAAGCAAGTGTAGTATTCTATGTGCTTTTATATCTTCATTTCAGCTCCTGAAGCTGCTCTTAACATTTTGTTTTTCATTAAAGTGTGTTCTTTATTTCCTTGATGTGTCTGGTGATGATCGACTCTTTATCCAAATGCACCTGCCCTTTTCTTAATATCCACATGCCCTTTTTGCTTTGTATTCATTCACAGTGTGTAACCACTCCAGAATAAAATCTATTCTTACCAGTTTTATATTTTTGCATCTGTGTTTCACAAGGATGAGAAAAAATGTGTTTTAGTTTCTCTTTCCTAAGAAGTACTCTTTAAGGTGCTACCCCTGATTCTATGTCAATGAGCTATTGTGGGTGATCTTTTTTGCCTTTAAAAATTACTTTATCAGGCTTTAGAGATTCTAAATATTATGATTTGTGGAAATAATGAATGCTCTTGGGATGGTACTTGGGAATGCAGCATCCTGTATTTACTGCAAAGGTTGTAGCCTCTATCCCTTGCAATTATTCCTCCACGAATCTTAGGCAGTAAAATATATCATTACTAGGAAATGGTTGGTTTCCAAATACAATGAAGATTATAGCTGTAAAGGGTCTTTCAGATGGCACAAAACAGATTTTCAAAAACAGATGCATAGAATGAGGTCTTCATAGATATTAAATGCTAAGGGTTCATAAGTTCCACTTATCTGTTTTGAAACATAAATTATTATTATTATTATTGCTTTTTTAAATGTAAAATTAGCAATAGAAGAATTCTAGTGAACCAAGCTTATGAGTCACTCCATTCTAAAACTGGATTTTCTTATTGGCCTGAAAGCAAAGCAAAGAGCAATCATATTTGCAACTTGCCTTGTTAGTGAAGATGATTGTGACTTGCTTGCTATATAAGCATCACTGAAACTTCATCATGTTTCTCAAACATTGTCATCCATCCTTGCCCATCCCTGATTTGTAACAGCATTGTTCTTTTGTCTCTTAGTCTGTTCGCAGTTTTCCAGGGGCGTGTATGCCATCTTTGGATTCTACGACCAGATGTCGATGAACACACTGACGTCTTTCTGTGGGGCGCTGCACACATCTTTCATCACTCCCAGTTACCCAACTGATGCTGATGTGCAATTTGTCATTCAAATGCGCCCAGCTCTGAAGGGAGCCATCTTGAGCCTCCTGACTTACTACAACTGGGAGAAGTTTGTGTACCTCTATGACACAGAAAGAGGTAAGACAATCCCTTTGTACTCGCTGCACTTCCCTCTTTCTGCTCCTACACACAAGGTGTTTTATCTAACAGAATTTGTATACTGGATAATCATCGTGATAGCTAAGCAGTTTCTTTCCTTGGTCATTTAATGATCTGAGAGCTAGCCTGGTATTGTGTTGTACTAGGGTTCATATCCAGGGTTTAAATCCCTACTTGGCCATGAAGCTCACTGGGTGACCATGGGACAATCATCAGCTCTCAGTCTAACCTACCTCACAAGTTTGTGTGGGGATTAAATGAGCCAGGGGAGAACACCATGTGTGTCATGCTGAGTTCCCTAGAGAGAAAAGTGGGGTATAAATAAATATTGCAATAAAAATGCAAAGAATAAATAAATAACAGTTAGATATGTCCTGGCAACAGGCAGCTCCCTAGCCAGATCTGGTCTAGGTTGCATCAGCATGCCAAAGGTTCTAAAGCTAACTCTCAGCTGTCAAAATAAGCCACCTTGGGGCCTGAGGGTTCTTAGTCCTCTTCCTTAGTTCTCATTGTGGCTCTGTGATGTGGGGAGGTGAAACCTGGATGCTAGTACTTAAGATGCTAAATACAAGAAGCAGCGTAACAATGAAGTAATATTTATTTTTACTAAGCAAATATTAGCGAGGTCCAATAATAATAGCATTTTAAAAAAGCAGTGTGATTGAGCCATGATTGGAGCCCATCACAATGCTATGCTAAGGCCTGGTTCTCATAAATAGCAAATGAGGTAGTGACACTGTGTCTGGATTATACCACTTCAGCCTGCATAGTGAGGTGGCAGCTCATTTAACTGAATAATCCCAAGTACCAAAAGAGAAAAAGAAATAATCACAGAGAAACCTGTGCAAAGAACCTGGGATGTCAAGAGGGAGAGATGCTAGTTTCCCCTTCTTAGAAATCCAGCTGGGGTTTATATCTCTATGCTCTTCCTTATCTCAAACTAATTGCTTTCTGCACACAAAGGATGGGCAGAGCAGTACATTTTGGACCAGAGTCCATATTACAGGTGCCCATTCAAAAGCCCATTCTGTCCCATTTCTGCATTATTCAAGGAAATGGAATTGCTCCCCTGTGAGGAAAGGTTACATTTAGGGTTTTTTAGTTTAGAGAAAGGACACGTAAGAGGCGACTTGATGGAGGTGTATAGAATAATGCATATCATGAAGAAAGTGGATAGAGACAGGAAGATTTGCTGGAAGATTTAGGAGAGGCAGAAGAAAGCACTTCTTCACAGTGCTATCACACAAGAGTCAGTGGTGGTCACCAACTTGGATGACTTTAAAAGAGAATTAGATAAATTCATGGAGCGCAAGGTTACCTGGTCACAATGGCTATTTTCCACTTCCATTGTTGGCAGCAGTGGGCAGAGTGCTGTGATGCTCAAGTTTTTCTGGCAGGCTTTCCATGGGCATCTGATTGGCCACTGTGAGAATCTGATGCTGGGCCAGATGAGGCTGTGGTCTGATCCAGCAGGGTTTTTCTCATGTTCTTTTTTTTTTATGTGATGTATTTGTATGCATGTGGGCACACACACACACACACATACATACAGTTTGTGGGGTGTGTGTGTGTGTGTGTGTGTGTGTGTTTCTCCATATGAAAATGCATACTTAAATACACGTTTGAATCCATATGAAATTTTATATTTAAATACATGTTTCCATATGCATTATGTATTTCCAAGCATACCTTATCCTAAAATATTCATTTTATACTCAAGTTTATTTTTATATCTAAAAATGAGATTGTTGTATTGTGTGTCCTAACTGTGGATGCTTATATTTCCACGTCTGTGTAACTGGTTTTTATACCTGTAAGCTGCTTAGAAGTCTATTTTGGCCTTCAGTGGTATAGACAGTGCTTTTTTTCTTTAAAAAAATGTTTAGGGTTACTCTCATTTTCCTACTCATATTGAAATACTGCCCCTCAATGAGGCCAAACTTAGATTCACAAAATGTTTAGGAATATGCTTACCCCTGCGTACCCCCAGAGAAAATAAGCACTGGGTATACGTTAAATAATAATAAAAATTAAATAAATAATTCTAACACACTTTGGCACAATTTGATTAGGCAAGAATTGTATCACAAAATTTGGAGGAAACCTGAGTGATTTTCTGATCTATTCATTAGTCCAGCAGCTTGGTTTACTGAAAAGCATGGACCAAACAAAAACAAAAGCTGTCCTCTGTCCCAACTCTATACTGATTTAGAGTTCTGCTGCCTCTTTATATAAGGCCAAAGTGACGATTTGGGTACCACCATCAAGAAGCAAAGAGCTGAGTTTCAATAGAGTGAAGCTTTTCAGCTTTGGGGTTTCTTGTGGGCTGATAAAGTCTGTGCAAAGCTGATAACAAATCCTTTGGGTGTGGGCTAAAATGACCGGCACATCACTCTTTTATCGGGGGGAGGGCTGTATTCTATTCTGCACAGCAGTTTTATGACCCACAAGTCAGTAGTGGTAAGTGTGGCCAGAGGCAAAAGTTGTTGGAGCAATAACAGTAAATTTTACTTCTGCAGTGTAGGCTAGTTTCTACTGCAATCACATGTCTCTCTATATCCACCATCCAGGCAAACAAGAGGCATTATCAGAATTTAATGACATGTTCCAGCCAGGCAAAAACATTTGAGGAGAACTCATAGCAGGGCTGGTGAGAGGTGTGTGGCCTGGGGAGAGTCACAAGACCACATTTTACCCCGAGGCCTGAGATTTCCCATCCATAGTATATGGTAGGGAGCAGGGAAGAATAATGCTATCACTTGCTTTATATGCACCTTTTAGTACAGATTGTATGTTAAATTTAGCAGAGCTCGAGGAACAAAAAGACATCTCAAAGCAAATTGCTGAGATACACACTCATACAAATATAAAGTTCACTGTAGTGTTTTTTCCCAAATTTTTGCTAAAAATGAGGTGCTGGTACTCATATCTTGATAACAATGCCAAGGGTGATTGAGGCAAGGGTACAGTATACCACTGGGCACCATCACACACAAAAAAACACTGCTCTTATCTAATCCAAGACAGTATCACAAGCTCCAAAATTAGTTGCTACTTGGAAACCGCAGGCTAGGTATTCAAATAGCTTTGACTACCCACAGATTTCAGATAGGGGGGAAAAACTGGCTTGGAGCTACTCCGCTTTTTCTTTTAGCTGGGGAAGAGAACTTGGTCTGATTTTGTAAATATCTATAAAAATATAATTGCCTTACAGTTTCACCAAAAAAAGCAAAGACAGTTTGTGTTTTGGGCAGATACAACCCCAGTCAGAACATCTGTTTCATCTTTTTTGTGCTGTTAATGCCCTGTGAGGATATCTTTCCCAGACTAAGAAATTAAAGAAGTGTTGTAATTACTGCCTGAGGTCTTTAAATCCATAAAATGTAATAGAGATGCTTAGTCCCCAATACACACACACACTCATATGCACAGCTCAGTTGCTAGTTGTTGTTTGGGAAGTGTGCCCTGATTCACTTTGTAATATAGGCCTATCAGCACATCCTCATGCACAGGTGGGTGGGGGTGGACATGGCTTGCAGGTAATGCACATGCTTTCTATGCAAGTGGTTCCAGGTTCAATCTCCAGGAAAACATCTGTTAAAAGGTTTAGGTGGTAGGTGATGGGAAAAGACTCTGCCTTAGACTCAGAAGAATCACTGCCACAGTACACAAAACTGGACTAGGTCTGATATAAGACAACTTCCAGTTTTCCTAGTGGTGTGTATTTTAATTAACCTGTAGCTGTAGATCTGTAGACTGGCTACAGCAGAGAGTGTGCTGTCATCTAAAACTGAACTCTCTCAGTCAAGGAAGGCAGAAATCTTGCTCCATCTAATATTGACTTTGCTACTAGGGTACTAGAGCGAGCTATGTACAATTGTTCAGCATTCTTGCTCCATGGTTGATGAATGATCAAAGGATGCCGCAATCGACCCCCCAACCCATGAAAACCTCTTTGTCTCTACCATGTCCCACCTTGAAAATGCCCTTGCACAGTGTAGCTTTTGCAGAAGGTCTATAGCTCAGTGGCAAAGCACATGTTCTGCATGCAGAAAGTCCCAGTTGTGACCACTGGTATCTAGGGTTGCCACCTTTGGTCGGGTAAAATAAGGGAAAGGTCAGGCAAAATAAAGGACAGGTTAGGGGTGGGAACTTGGGGGGGCACACATTCTCATGACACCCAATCCTTGCCTACCGGCTTCTTCACCACCCTGGTCTTGCTCTTCCCCTCGACTCGTGTAGATGGACAGGGTCCAGGGATAGATAGCTGGCTCCCATAGGAAACTTGAGCTGCAGCTCCTAACTCTCTCCTTTGTTGCAATTGGAAGATACTCGAGAAGGAGAAGGGATGAGGGAGGAGAAGTCAGCTCAGGGTGGTGGAGGGGACCAAGCAGTGGCAGACCCACACCATGCTAGACCAATGGGCAGCAGCTGGCTGAGGAGGAGCACCAGTGAGAGGGAAGGAAGGAGGAGCAAGGGAGGGAGGGAGGGGTCACTCCTTACCCCTTCTCTCTCGTACTGTACCAGGCTCCTCATCAGCGGCACCAACAGTGATGCAACCGCCATTTCGGACCAGCCGAGCTCAAATATGGGAGGGGGACATCCCATTTTAAGTCCAAATGGGACAGGGGACACTTTTGTTTAAAAGCATGATGATCCCATTTTCTAGGGACAAGGTGGCAACCCTACTGGTATCCCCAGTTACAAGGTTCAGGTAATGGACAGTGTCTCTGCTAGAGACTCCAGAGTGGTATGGTAAGTCAGGAATAGACAGTGCTAGGTTTAATGGAGATATAGTTTGTACTGGTATGAAGGGTTCTGTGTTCCACACATTCAAATGTGCATCACAACATAGATGTATCTCTGGTTCTGGTACCCAGGTCCTTCTGCTAGTGATGCCCAGGATAATCTCTCCATGAAATCTCAAAGCCTGTAGAATCCACCAGGCATGGTATGAGAAGGATGTCAGCTCAGGTCTTTCCAATGAGCAATCTAAACTGGCCCACCCAGAACTCTTGGCTCCCTCTGAGAGATTTGAGAACACAGAGGGCGCAATCTAAGGCTGCTCAAGTGCTGGAACTGAAGAGCACCAGCTTGGTGGATTTTTGTTCTAAGACCACATGAAAGTCAGTAGAATTTCCAAGAGCAAGCTGGAGTTGCAGGACAAGTGCATTACCTTTTGGAGCAGGAGACCCTAAATCCCATCTTCTTGAGAGTTGTAACTGTATTTGACAGCATCTGAAACATTTGGCAGTTTGGGTAGGCTGCCTAATCTATTGTGATGGGTCTTCAAATAAGGGAGCATCACAAGAGCCTCCCCAGTAATTGTGGGGAGTCATTGCTTGTATCAGATGGTTCAGTAAAAGACTTCATATATGTCACTGCCAAAATCCCACTGAAAATTGGGGAGGGCGGGCAAGGAGAGGAATCTGGAACTGTCATACTTTTTAATAATTTGTTCTGTCAAATCTTTGCTTGCTCGGGGCACTACTGGGAGACGGTACTGAGCAATTTTCTGTCGGTTCTTGAAATACATTATCATTTAAATACAATCTCTCTCTCAGTGTGTAAACATTATTAGCTTACTAGGCTGTTGTTAGAATGGGGTGATCGGTGAGAAATCGCAGACTGTTGAGCTGTTTCCTCCTTGGTTTGACTATTGAGTTGCTGGGAAAGACAGATAGAAAGCATTAAACTGTGGATTTACCAGTGGAATGGCAAGTAGCATATTACAGGTGTTTGCAAAATGGAATGTGTTTTTGTGGAAGGGTATATTATATTGTAAGCTCCTTGGAAGACAGGGACTTATTTTGCTCATGTTCTGTAAAGAGCTGCAGCGCTGTAATCTAAGTCCTTAACACTGTGCCACACTTTGGGGCGATCAAAATTCGAAACACAGGATGCAAACTTGGTTTCAGCATGGCTAGGGCCACTAAGGATGAAGAGCAAGCTTAAATCCTCTGCTGTAACTGAGCCCATAGGATATACCCAGGTTTAGTTGTACCTAGAGTGGATCCATTGGAAATACTGCTACTTAAAATTGAGTTATGGTTTCAGTGGGTCTACTCTAAGCATTATAAGGTCTCACTCCAACCCTTTATTTTCTCCCTTTAATGAATATATATATATATATATATATATATATATATATATATATATATACACATACATACATATATGGGGGGCATAGAGAGTTGCCTTAAGAAGACAAAAAGATCTCTGCTTGGGCAAGAGGCTTCCCCTGCATTTGCTCTGTATCCACTGCCCTGCACATATTCGAAATAGGATAAGGCGTAAATCCTATACAAATCTGGAGTAGAGTCCCTAAGATGGTTGGAGGAAACTCATATGCCTCCTTCTACCAACTCCTGCTGGTGTAAAACATTTTGCTCTGCTTTCCTTTGGACCACATCAGTGGGTCCGGCATGTCAGGAAGGGTCTTATTGTGTGGGCAACCCAGGGCCTCCATGCATACTGGCCCAAGCTTGCACCCCATGGAGGTCACTTCAGTGCTGTTAACACAGCATTTGCTCTCCAGCAACGGGTATTCAATGGAATATTTCAGGTTTGGGGAATGTGACACTCCAGCTTCTATATCTGGCCCTGCCTGGAAAGGAATGCAGCCCTCAGACTGAAAGAGGGTTACCTGCTTCAGGTGTATCGGAATTGCAGATGGAGGTTCCACTTGATAATTATGACTAAATGCTGCTGTAGGCTCCAGGTTTCCACCTAAAGTATCAGCAAGTGATGAGAAAGGCTTCTGCCTAAGACCCTAAGGAATTCTTGCTACTGAGAGTGAGAGTCCTTCATTTGAAGGGTTGTTCAGTCCTACTCCAGTTTAAAGTTAAAGAGCCCTAAGAAGGGTGAATAAGTGCCTTGAACTTATGCGTCAGCAATTAACACCTGGGCAATAGCCTAAGATGGCAGACAGGATGCTTGGCTATAGTAAGAAAAACATTCACATTCTGTTTAAGTTCGTTCTGAATTGGCACCAAGACATTCAATGTGGAATTCAATGTAGCACTAAACAGATAGTTCCCAGGGAGAAAGCATTTTCTCCCTCTGTTCTGCAAAATCCCCAAACACTCGAGAGCAAATCTGGGGGATGTGTGGGAAAAACCCCACTGTACCAATGAGAGTCCATTCACTGGTTTCTTCTACTAGCGGAGTAAGGTAGCTTAATCTGGTCCATAAATTAGTACACACACACACACACACACACACACACACACAAATGAAAATATGGCTCCTCTTTTTCTGGCAATGATTTGGGACCACCTACATATCAGAGTAGATAATTCTGGTCTAGATGGGCAGATACTCTCTTCTAAGACAGCTTCCCATACATGAAGAGCAAGCTGTGAAGAACTACATACAAAAACTCATGCTTCAGTATAGCATCTGATTTGCATGCAAAAGGTATTGGGTTCAATTCCCAGTATCTCCAGGTAGGACCGGGAATGTTCTCTGACTGAAGTTCTGGAGAACCACCACCAGTCAGTGCATATAATACTGAGATAGATGGGTCAAAACTCTGACTTAGTATAAGACAGCTACCTATGTTCCTATTCAAATGAGAGTAACAGTCAGCTGAGAATAAATAAAGATGCAATAATATTATCCATACTATCTTTGCATATTCTCATCTAAACAGGTAGAGAATCAGACTTTAAAGGCCTAATTTTGACTCTACAAGCAAAGAGGGTGGGAGGAATTTAAGTCAGCAATTACTGTACTGTTTTCTTACTTCATTGCTAAGTAGACCACAGGGTAAAACACCATGGTGGAAAATCTATTAATTTGATGTACAGAGCAGCCATGTTGAGAGTCATGTTTAAATGCAAAATGAATGGGTTTTTTTCATAGTTCTTGGGGGGCTGCTAAGTCGGTATTTATCCTAAACAATGATGGTGGGGTTTGTGCTGCTTTCATAATCACACCTCCTTCACAAATAAGAGGCAAAACTTCCTAGACGTATAGCCAAATAATTTATTACCATCATGCAATGGGACACGATCCATGGAGGCAAGAAGATGTCATACATTGAAAAAATATTTCCTGAAGATCTAAAGCAGGTATTTCACTACTACTTTTAACAAGTCTTTTTTTAGTTTTGGTCAGTTTTAGTCATATGTATGCATTTATTTTTCATTATAAAATAAACATCACAATAAACACCACAAAATACCATAGTGGTGCACAACAATAAAAATACAGCAAATAAAAACAGATAAAACAGTTCTCAAAAGAACTCAACCTTCTAGGGAAGCCTATAAGCCACTGAGCAGAAAGTGCGGTCCTGCTTTGCTAGTCATGGATTCCCCCAAAGGATCCTGGGAACTGTAGTTTGTTAAGAGTGCTAAGAGTTCAGAAAATACTCCTATTCCGCTCTCAGAGGTTCATTTCCATAGTGGTTTAACAATCAATCCCGCTACCCAAGGAAAGCTGGGAATTTAGCTCTGTAAGGGAAATAGGGGCCTCCTAACAAATAGCAGAACCCTTAAACTCAAGTTCCTGGGATTCTTTGGGAGGAGTCATGACCCTTTAAGGTGGTATAATGTTCCTGCCTTAACTGTGTGGTGCAGATAGGACCTTCATCTGGTGGCTCACAGACTCTGCAGGCCTCGCTACTTCATCCTTCTAAGGCCTCCCAAGCACATTTTGAGCATGAGACAAGCATGGTGTGTTATGAGATAGGAGATAGGTGCAGAGTACTTCAGCTTAGCACAGAAAACTGGGAATGGGCTATGAACAAAAGAAAAAAATTAGAAATAATGTCTAAAATTCTCCAAAGGTTCTCATGCACTGATCAATATCACCAAGATTAAAAAGGAAAGCAAACGGAATTCATTAGGGCATAAAGAGAGGCAGCACTGAATGCAATATCTGCATGGAAGGCAATTCCAGTGCGCGGCCATTTGAGAGTTGCAGACATGCCATGTGTATAAGCAGGAGCTTGTTTTAATACACCCTATTTAAATATTAACCAGATCATAAATATGCATGCTTGCTTGAGCTACTCTCACAGAACAGGATAAAGCATGTTTAATTTTCATGGTATGTGTAGATATGTAAATAATTTAAGGGAAAGATACTTTGTTCACTGAATTTTTGGAATGCATCTGTGGACCAATTCTAGCAACAAACATGCATGCAAATGAAATGATGGTTCCCCTCACCTTCCTCTACTTGGTTCTACCCCTGACCTCAACCCCCACCATCAGCACCATTCAAGGATATTTGTTATGTCCCTATAGTAAATATATATCGTAACCCTTTTTCTCTCCATTTCTCTCCTTGATTTATTTTACCACCAACTCTTGTGTGTGTGTGTGTGTGTGTGTAATATATTCTCATTCTGACTTTCTTGTGGACAATGTAATTCATTCATAAGTGTATGTATGTATGTATGTATGTACGTATTCACTATGTCAAATAAATCAAAAATAAGAAATATAACACAAAACCATACAATAAATAAATTAAATAAAAATGTTAAAAACAAACATCAATTAACCATTGTTGAAGGATATGTTCTTAATTGGCCTGGTGAAACAGAAATGTTTTCAGCAGGCCTTTAAATGTTGGCCCCAAAGGGTGAACCTTATTGGCAGAGTATTCCATGGGATGGGGCCAATGACACTGAAGGTTTGGTTTCTTGTTTGGTCTCTGAGCACAGTAACTTGGGAAATGACTGTCAATGCTCCTGCAGATGATCTCAGTGATCAAGCTGGGATATAAGGGTTCTATAAACGGCAGAACTTACCTTTCACGTGATCTGACTCCTCTCCCGCAATACCCTTTTTTGCTTTTCTTCTATGTTGCCATCTGCAAAAGACATGTTTATGTCAATTCATGTTTCAGTTTACGTGCATGTTTATGTTACTGTTTTCTTATATTATCTGGTTAGTCAGTACTTAACTGAAAACACCAGCAAGCAAACCAATACACACACACGCAAACATAAAACACAAAATCATCAGAATTGGAAAAATAACAGGTTCACATGGGGGATAGTACCCAAAAAAGGCTTTTGTCTCCAGCAGTGATTGGTCAGTTCAATCCAGGAAGCTGAGCAACATGAAGGCCACCTCCCCTTGTTTTTCTTCCATTAGTGGATATTCCACTGATTATCCCAGAACATGGAGGTCCTGTTTATTGGCTACTGCACTATGATTAATGGCCATTGCTGGACCTACCATTGATTGGGTTGTCACAGAGATGGTCACACATTGAGAGAGTGAGTCAAGTTACAAATGGACAAAACATTGAGGGGGTTGATGGGGCTGAGGGGGAAGGAGTGAATTAATAATCTAGAACCTGCCTTTTCTGTAAGACATAGGTATTCAGGCAAAGCTACAGGCTGCATGTGATTGGGTACACAGGAGAATCGGTAGGTTTCTGCAACTAAGGGGTGGGTGCCACACATTAAAGGGGAACCTAAAATTTATGAGAAGACTATAAGGCGGGTAAGCAACACCTTTCAGCCCAAGGGTCTTTCTGAGCAGCTTTCTAAAGGCAATATGTCAGTGGGGGATGGGGGCAGGTATTAAAGTGGGAAACACAACAAACGCAAAATTCACCATTGTCACAGAACTCTCCATTTGGCTCACTCAGTCATCTTCCCCCAACTATGCCCACCTGCCCATCTGTTCTCATAAGTGATGTCAGGTAGACAGAACTGGAGATTGCACCTGGAAAAGCAGGTTTGAGCTCTCCATATATCGGTGGATGGGCAGAGGAGTTCATTCCTGCTTGGTTAGGGTTCACAAGTTACTTCCCAACAGGGAACTTGCTGGTACACCTGAATCCTGCAGAAACCAGGACCAAACTCCCTGCATGTCAGCTGATATATGGGGAGTTCAATCCTGCTTGGTCCCCTATCTCCACAGGTCAATTTTAACAAGTGGGCAGGACCAGTCACCAGTCGTCATGATTCCAGATGATTTTCAAAAAAAATATTGAAGAAAAAGAATTTTTAAACAATACAAATTACTGTACCAATAACATAGCCAATTACAATTTTCCCCCTTTTCCCCCTCCCATCCCTCCGTCTCCTACCCTCTCCCACCCTCTAAGGCAGGGGTAGGCAACCTAAGGCCCGTGGGCCGGATGCGGCCCAATCGCCTTCTAAATCCAGCCCACAGACGGTCCGGGAATCAGCATGTTTTTACATGAGTAGAATGTGTCCTTTTATTTAAAATGCATCTCTGGGTTATTTGTGGGCCCTGCCTGGTGTTTTTACATGAGTAGAATGTGTCCTTTTATTTAAAATGCATCTCTGGGTTATTTGTGGGGCCTGCCTGGTGTTTTTACATGAGTAGAATGCATCCTTTTATTTAAAAATGCTTCTCTGGGTTATTTGTGGGGCATAGGAATTCGTTCATTTTCCCCCCCAAATTATAGTCCAGCCCCCCACAAGGTCTGAGGGATGGTGGACCGGCCCACAGCTGAAAAAGGTTGCTGACCCCTGCTCTAAGGACTTCCCTCAGCTCCCCTCTCTGATTTGTTTGTACATATTGGTTTCTGCATGTTATAAAATTGTACATATCATTGCCTTATCTATCATATGTTCTACTAATAAATTGTGGGTAGTTATTCAAAACCTGCCAAGGAGTCCAAATCCTTTTTTTTTGTCTTTTTAAATAATTTGTAAAAAGTTCCCATTCTTCTTTGAAGTCACAGTTGTCCTTCTTACGTAGTTTATATATCATCTTTGCCAACCCCTCATCAGTTTTTCTTGCCATTGTTCTTTCGTTGGGATTTCCTCATTCTTCCATCTTTGTGCTAACAAGACTCTTGCCACTGTTGTAGCATACATCTCCCAGAAATTTTTGACTTCTTTACTTCCCACCACATATGATATAAAGTGCCTTCTTTTTCTTTACATTTCCAACATATGCTTGACCCAGTTTTATACATTTTTGCCATTTTAACTGGTGTAATATACCATCTGTACATCATTTTCATGTAGTTTTCCTTCAAAAGAGAACAATCTGTAAATTTCAAATCTACCTTCCCAATCCTCAAATTGTATGTTGTGTCCTATATTTTGCACCCATTTAATCATAACTGATTTGACCTCTTCATCTTTCATTTCCCATTCTAGCAGAATACTGTATGCTTTCTTCAATAGTTTCACTTCTTCTATAACCCCCTTTTGAAATCTGGGGATTGTATAGTTAAACTCTTTTTTATCTTCCTTGAACATCTCATTTAACTGTCTATAATGCAACCAACTCTGAAAATGTTCTTTAATTTCTTTGTAGTCTTTTAATTTCCATTTTCCTTCTTGATCTTTCAATAGATCTCTATATGTAGGCCAATTTCCCTTTTTGCCAAGCGGTTTGAGTAACGAAGCTTCTATTGGTGATAACCACCAAGGTGTTTTTTGTTCTATTAAATCCTTATACCTTTCCCACACTCTCATTAATGATTTCCTAATTATATGGTCGGGACCCAGGTGCATAGCTGCCAAGTATCCCGTTTCCGCCGGGAAAACCCCTTTTTTCTTACCATTTCCTGGCGGTCTCCCGTTTAGTGAAAAATCCCGGTATTGTCCCTTAAATCGGCTTCTGCCTGGCGGCCATTTTTCTGGTGCCGCTTTGCCCTTCTATGGGCACCAGAAAATGGCGGCGCCGGAAGTCGATTCCACGCATGACCGGAAGTTGCGTGACGTGACTTCCGGTGGCAATTTGCCCTTCTATGGGCATCAGAAAATGGCGGCGGCGGCGCCGGAAGTCGCTTTTACGTGTTTCCGGTCATGCGCGGAAGCCACTTCCAGCGCCGCCATCTTCTGGTGCCCATAGAAGGGCGAAGCGCCACCGGAAGTTGCGTCACGCAACTTCCGGTCATGCGCGCACTGCCGATCCCGGATCTTTACGTCCCGAACTTGGCAGGTATGCCCAGGTGGTGCTGTGGGTTAAACCACAGAGTCTAGGGCTTGCTGATCAGAAGGTCGGCGGTTCGAATCCCTGCAACGGGGTGAGCTCCCGTTGCTCGGTCCCAGCTCCTGCCCACCTAGCAGTTCAAAAGCACATCAAAGTGCAACTAGATAAATAGGGACTGCTCCGGCGGGAAGGTAAACGGCGTTTCCGTGCGCTGCTCTGGTTTGCCAGAAGCAGCTTTGTCATGCTGACCACATGACCCGGAAGCTGTCTGTGGACAAACGCTGGCTCCCTCGGCCTATAGAGCGAGATGAGCGCTGCAACCCCAGAGTCGGACACGATTGGACCTGATGGTCACGGGCCCCTTCTAATTCTATGGTTATAAAATCCTTCATGTACTTTCCCTTTCCCATACCATAAGTATGCATGCCATCCATATCTATTGTCATGTCCTTCCAAATCTAATGCTTCTTCCTTTTCCAGTTTTATCCAGTCCCCCATTAAAAAAATAACAGTGTGGAGATGAATCCTTAGGGTTGCTGTGTATAAACATTTCCGCAGCTTCTCCTTTTCATATATCAAGGTGAAGGAAGAGCAGAAAAACTGCAGGTGCTTCAGTTAGTATTGCCAAGTGTAAGACTTGCTACTGTAAAGATGGAACAGACAGGGGCTGATTAATTCTGCCATTCTTTCTATTATTTAGATGCCTAGAGCAATATATTGCATCCAAAATGCACATCTGACATTAATCATGGCGGAAGCCCCAGTTGACTTCCATAGAGCTACTCATCTGCTTAAATTTTAAGAGAAGGATTGATCCCCTTTACCACGCTCTTCAATGAAATATTTGGTGTTGCAGCATTAGACAAATTACTTGTGAGGTCTTGCCAGTAGTGTGCTGGCCATTTTCTGCCGCCTGCTCTCGAAACCCCAGGCACTCAAATTATAGAAGTGGGGTCCTGCAACAAAATGTTGCAGACCTTTAGTCCATCAAGCTCAGTACTGTATACACTGGCTGACAGTGTGTCTCTAGGGTTTCAGACAGGGCACATTCCTGACCCAACCTGGATATGCCAGGAATTTAACTTGGGACCTTCTGCATGCTAGGCAGCTGCTATACTACTGAGCTATACAGCCTTCCTGGCTTCTGTTGAGAGTTCATATCACTCCATTCTCTCACCAGCACCCAAACCTTCACTCAGCATTCTGAGCTCACTGTGGCCGCTCAGTCCTCATTTTGGTTCTCCCTCCCTGTCTCTGTGTGCACACAAATGTAAATTCTTGGATTTAGTTTCATTAGTTTTATGGGCAACTCCCATTTATTTATTGAATTTCTATCCTACCCCTTCCTCCAAAATCTGCAGAGCAATGCAAACATTGTGGTCTTCTTTTTTAAGCATTTTAAGCATCAAATAAATGTGCTAATTGCACAGGCAGCATAGGACACTGGCAAGGAGATACATAAAACATGAGACTGGTGTATTTCGTCTCCTCAGAAGACAGTAGCAGCTAGGGCTCACATTAGTGTTTAAAACCCTCAACAACTTACATCTGAGACTATCTCCATCCCTACCAACTGGCTTGAGTGTTAAGATTTATAGACCCGTGGTACTTCCTCCATCCACAAAAGTGTGGGATATGGTGGCCCAGGAGAGGACATTCTCTGGGGCAGCCCCTACATTGTGGAACTCCCTCCCCATGGAGGCATGCTTAGCATCTTCCACTATACGTACAAGTTTTTGCTCTATGCTGCGGATACACTTCTTTACCTTGGCCCTTGGCAATTAAGGTATTTTGCTTTGCGGGTCCAACCTTGTTTGCTGAATTTATATTGTTTTGTCCCACATGGAATGGTTTTATGTGTTTTCTAATTGTTATGGTTTTGTTGTTGTCGTTTAGTCGTGTCCGACTCTTCGTGACCCGATGGACCAGAGCACGCCAGGCACTCCTGTCTTCCACTGCCTCCCACAGTTTGGTCAGACTCATGTTAGTAGCTTCAAGATCACTGTCCAACCATCTCGTCCTCTGCCGTCCCCTTCTCCTAGTGCCCTCAATCTTTCCCAACATCAGGGTCTTTTCCAGGGAGTCTTCTCTTCTCATGAGGTGGCCAAAGTATTGGAGCCTCAGCTTCACGATCTCTCCTTCCAGTGAGCACTCAGGGCTGATTTCCTTCAGAATGGATAGGTTTGATCTTCTTGCAGTCCATGGGACTCTCAAGAGTCTCCTCCAGCACCATAATTCAAAAGCATCAATTCTTCAGCGATCAGCCTTCTTCATGGTCCAGCTTTCACTTCCATACATCACTACTGGGAAAACCATACCTTTAACTATACGGACCTTTGTAGGCAAGGTGATGTCTCTGCTTTTTAAGATGTTGTCTAGGTTTGTCATTGCTTTTCTCCCAAGAAGCAGGCGTCTTTTAATTTCGTGACTGCTGTCACCATCTGCAGTGATCAAGGAGCCCAAGAAAGTAAAATCTCTCACTGCCTCCATTTCTTTCCCTTCTATTTGCCAGGAGGTGATGGGACCAGTGGCCATGATCATGGTTTTTTTGATGTTGAGCTTCAGACCTTTTTTTTGCGCTCTCCTCTTTCACCCTCATTAAAAGGTTCTTTAATTCCTCCTCACTTTCTGCCATCAAGGTTGTGTCATCTGCATACCAGATGGTTTTATGGTTATGGTTGTGGTTGTGGTTGTGGTTTTATCTGTTATGGTTATGGTTTTATCTGTTTTTATAACTATATTTTCTGTGAGAGGGGTGAGTGAGAAAACTTATAAATAAATAGTAAGCCCAACCAAATTACATACTAATTATAATTAGCAGTATATACACCATTTGTTAATTTATTTATTTATTGCACATTGACTGTTAAAGCTTTTTTTAAAAAAGAAGAAGCAACAACGCCATTTTTTTTCAGTGCAGAAAACATACATTCTTTCCCTAAGGACATTTAACCACAGCTTCTCAGTGTGAACCAGGAAATTGTTCATCCAGACAATGAGAGGGGTTCTCCTCACGTTTTCTACAGCTGTATGTCTTCCTTCATCTTCCTTTTCCAGTTACTGCATTCCATTCCCCCCTCCCCAGTATTTTGCTTTTCAGTCAGTCTACAGATGGCAGCTGAGTATTTATTGGACAGTTTGGGAGTTTTCCCTCTCTCCTTTCTGAAGACTTCTGCAAACCTTGGGGGTTATTCTGAGTCTGCTAATATCTCCCTCTTGCCCATGGGGGAAGCCATTTTTGCTTCATTTGTACAAGCACAAAAAGACTTGATTCAGAAACTGGCAAGGATGACAGCTGATAGCCGCTTTGTATATAGAAGCAAACAGCTACAGGCCCCTTCCTATAGAATGATGAGGGATACAGTCACTTCATGCAAACTCTACCTCTTTGGCACTAAAATGAGGCTGATAATTTCTTGTACTGAGCCAAAGCATGTAGTACTTCTATTATTATTATTATTATTATTATTATTATTATTATTATTATTATTCTAGAGTTTACTCCTCAAAATTCACACAATGGAATCAACTGTTTTCTCTTACCTGTTTAATTATCCATGTCATGTTTTCTGGGAAAGTATTAATTCCCTTAGTGGAGCATAATGATGACTCAGATGTTTTATTAAGGGGGGGGACACAAACATGACAAACTTTGTGCATCTGGAGGATGAAATGACCTCGTTTTGAATTACTTTTAAAGCAATTTGTAAAGTGTTTCCCTCTTACAAAGATGGATTTTGTTTGGCATTCCAATGAGATGTTTAAAATCATAGTCATCCCTCCTCCTTCATATATCTTCTTGCCTCTAGTGAGTCACAGCTTAATTTCCTAGCGAATGTGGTAAACAGACTATATTGTATTCTTGGGGAAATTCTCCTTGTAAAGTGAATATGGATTGGTTCAATACAATCCAGAGAATCAGATAAATCTGTGAGTAACAGCTGAGGGGGTAGTGGGGTGGGAGAGCTGAAGTCCTCATGCCATGGAATGGACTCCTTTGGAAGGTGGAGAACTCTCCTTCATTAGAGGTTTTTAAACAGATGTTGGAAGGCCATCCCAGTCAGAGATTCTTTTGATGCAATTCCTGCATTGTAGGGGTTGTACTAGATAACCCTTGGAGTCCATTGGGCAGCTCCCAACAGAATATTAAAAACACGATAAAACATCAAACATTAAAAACTTCCCTAAAGAGGGCTGCCTTCTAAACGTCAGGTGTCATCTTTGACATCTGATGGGAGGGCGTTCCACAGGGCGGGCGCCATCTGCCTGGTTCCCCGTAACCTCACTTCTCGTAGTGAGGGAACCACCAGAAGGCCCTCGGAGCTGGACCTCGGTGTCCAGGCTGAACAATGGGGTTGGAGACGCTCCTTACAGGGCCGTGGCCATTTAGGGCTTTAAAGGTCAGCACCAACACTTTGAATTGTGCTCAGAAACTCAAAAATTTCAACTCAACAAGTCTGTGATTCTGTGCCCTGCTTGTGAATTTTCTTGAGACATTTGGTTTGCTTGTGTGAGTAACAGAAAACTGGGCTAGATGAGCCATTGGCCTAAAACAGGAGGGCTCTTCTGGATTCTACCAGCTGCCAATCCATTGTTTACATGAATGAAATGCATTATTCTGGAAGGCAACATGGCTGTTCCGGCTTGACCTGAACGGAAGCGCTCCCCCCCCCTTTTTTTTTTTGGCTAGTACCACAAAATAGGATCTTAGCTTGAGGATTTTGTTACTAAAGGTCAGCATGTTCTCAGGAATTGGCTCCTAGTCAAGGCTTGGTGTCATTAACAATGTCTACATGCTATTGATGCTGACAGCAATACATAGTTAGACAGAGAAAGATTGTGAAAAGAGCTGGATTTGGATTGTATTATCAATTAATTAATTATATTATTAAATCTGCAGACAGATTTAATAATATAGTTAATTACATTATTGTTATATGATTGCGCACCATTAATTTAAATGGGGTGCACCATCAATAATAATTGTTTGTGTAGTGGGGGAAATAATAGCGAATTGCAGACTGTAGAAGAAAATGATGGCAGCAAATATTGATTGTATTTGCCTGCCTGATTACCATTCCTACTTGCAGATGGACTCACAAAGTGACCCAGCTCCTAGTACCATTCCTCATTTCCATGGAATTCCCTGACATATCCAGGAAGATCTCAAGCTAGCCTTTCTCATGGACAGAAAAACATGGAAGAGGGAGCCATTTTGATGAACATTTTCTCAAGGAAGTGCTTTTTTTTCTGAGCCACTTCCACTCAGCTCTAGTCTAAATTTTCCAAATGTGCTACAAGAAATCAGCCCTGGGTCCCCCAAAAGCACTGATTGGCTAATAGAAACTTGTAGCAAACATCTCTGTCTGCCTCAGAGCATAGTGTAGCCCAGGAGCCAGACTTGTAACTAATGAAAACATAAACCCCAGCTCTGTTTCCTTAGCCCCATAGGGAGCATATTTTATTAGACTCATAAATTTGAGTTTAGCTACTGGGGCTGCTGCTACGGCAAGGCATGACACTTGGATAAAAGGCAGATCCTCCTGGGAAGGTTAAAGGAGTCCCAAGCACCAGTTGTTAAGGATTCTGCAGGAGTCTTGCAACTGTATGTCACAAAAGCTTTAACATGTCTTTTGCCTTTGAGATAGTTCTGTCAATGCCACACACGGCACCTGATGGTATCGCTAGTCTAGTATACGTGCGCCTATCTACATGAATGTTACTGAGACTGGAGATGTGTTTACTGAGAGTATTTAATTCAGTGGGTTTATAGAGATGGCTCTGCCTAGCAGCTGGCAGGTTGGTCTTATTTACTTTCTTCCTCTCTCTGCTGCCGAGATGGCAATTGGCAACAGGCTTCTGAGTCTTTTTACTGTCTAATGAAGGGATTAGACCTGGGTCACCCCTCGATTGAGTCTGCCCCCTCCCCCCAAAAAAAAAACCCTTTTAGCCCAGGGCCACATTTCCTTCTGAGCAATCTTCTGGGCGCTACGTGACTGCGGTGGGTGGGGCCAATGTGAGGTAAGTCGTACATGTCATCATCTGAGGCCCTTCTTCATGAGAGGTCTGGAAGGTGGCTATGCAGGAGCAAGCCCTTTCTGCAGTAACAGGCAAAATCATTCTGCTTATCCCAGGCCTTTAGCTAATCAAACAATCTATGAGATTTTAAGTTATGAGGGGGCATTGTTTTGGTTGTTAGTATGTTATGTATTTTTGTGTTTTTATATTGTAATCCAGCCTCTTGGATTAAGGGCAGTATAGAAATGCAATTAATAAAGTGGGACATGGGTGGCGCTGTGGGTTAAACCACAGAGCCTAGGGGTTGCCGATCAGAAGGTCGGTGGTTCGAATCCCCATGAAGAGGTGAGCTCCCATTGCTCGGTCCCAGCTCCTGCCAACCTAGCAGTTCAAAAGCACGTCAAAGTGCAAGTAGATAAATAGGTACCGCTGCTGCGGGAAGGTAAACGGCGTTTCCGTGTGCTGCTCTGGTTCGCCAGAAGCGGCTTTGTCATGCTGGCCACATGACCTGGAAGCTGTACACTGGCTCCCTCGGCCAATAATGTGAGATGAGCACCGCAACCTCAGAGTTGGTCACGACTGGACCTAATGGTCAGGGGTCCCTTTACCTTACTACTATGGTACTAGTAGTAGTAGTAGTAGTAGTAGTAGTAGTAGTAGTAGTAAAATGGTACTACTATGTAGTACTATGGTACTACTACTAGTAGTACTAGTAGTAGTAGTAGTAGTAAAATACCTCCCATCCTTCTTCCTCTGCCCCAGCCTCCTCTCCTGCTTAAGTCCTCTCTTCATCCTAATCAGCAGCAGAAGCATTGGATTTCCAGACCTGACAAGGAGGAAGGCAGCCAGGCAGAGGCCCCAAGACTGGCAGGCAGGTGTGTCCATTAAACTAGGGGGCTGCTGCAGTCTGTTCAAGCCATCTGTTTCTGTCTGTGGCTTGCTGGAGCTGCCTATCAAGGTCCCCTGGCCACACAGCAGTTAGCAGCGCCATCTGTTGGTAGCCATACAAACTATGGCATGACAACAGCCTTACACAAATATAGATATAGAAATATCACACACTTGTGTCCAAAAGAAATTGCTCAAAGTGACTATTGAGATATGAACAGACAGACACACATTAAACTTCATCATTAAAACAATTATCAGAAACAGCCACAATAAAAGCCAGATGGTGTTTTTTTTTACTTGTCCAATGTCTATAGGATACCTTCATTTCGAAAAGATGCAGTCACAAAATAGCACCAAAAAGGATGGAGTAGGAGAGAAATCCATATAACAACCATGAAATGAAACTTGCGCAAACACCACATAAAATAATAATAATATGGGGGTAGATGATAATACGGTTTCATCTTTGATCTTCCAAAACTCTCACAAAATGAATTGCCACTTCTTCTTTCAATATCCACTCACTTGTTATAAGTTCTGGGTAGTTCTCTACATTCTAGCCATTTATGCTCAGCATGAATCCCTGAGATGCGGACACATCCACGCATTCCCCTAATGTAATGTGGGCAATTTCTTTAGTAATGCCATTATTTTTAAATAGCAATGCATGAAACTCAGACTGTCACTGTGTACATTACAGCTGCCTTGAGGCAGCTATTGCTTATGTATCATTCGGCTTCTCCCCCTTCCTTTGCTTTTCTCCCTCGCCTCTCAAAATCTCTCCTTTTCTCAGAAATAATATCAAGCATCATTTCCTCTCCTGCCCACCCACCCCAACCCCCACTCCCATTCCTACTCTGCATCCCTTCAGGGTAGCCATCTGAATGCCTGTGACACATGAGGAGGAAATAGGTTAAGAAACTGAAGAAAATGGTATACATAAATCAGAAACTCTGTATAAAGGGGGGGGCTCTGTATAAAAACTGTTCTTCCTTCAAGACAGGCTGTCATTATTGTAGGTTGAGTAGGGAGGCTGAGATGGACATTAGGCTTTTAATTTCTTTAATAAGAGCTTCACCTAAATGTGGATGGATGATTGTGGGTGCAGGCAAATGTGCAAGGCTGATCGATAATGTGTATTGCTTAGCTATTTTCTGTCAGGTGAAATGAAGGTGAAGATGTTGCCTGGTTGCAGGAAGGAGGAGGTGGTCAGAACACTGGTTGACAGGAGAGTCAGTACAACTAACTACTACACCACACAGGGTGCAGTCAACTAATGCCGCAAGATCTGGTGACAGCCACTCACCTAGACAAATTTAGAGGAAGGCCCACCACAGTGGAGCATCTGCTCTGCTCAAAGGAAGTCCCAGGTTTGGTCCACAACATATCCAGGCAGGGCTTGGAGAGACCTTTGCCTCAAACCCTGTTGCAGGTCGGTGTAGATAATACTGAGCCAGGGTTGGTGTTAGGCAATATGGTGCCCTGTGCAAGGACAAAATCCCCCCCCCCAAAAAAAATGATGACAGAGCAAACCCAGCTACCCTACCAGGTTGAGACTAAAAATATGCTAGATCCCTCGCAAAGACTAGTTTCTTAATACAGTTAGATATGTTGTGCTCATCTCTGATAGATTAATCCTATATTGAGCAGTTCTCCTCATTTGTCCGTGTGGAGGTTATGACACTGTAGTTGAGAGACTCTCCCCAACACACACACACACACACACTATAGTTTTCTATCGGTTTCCCTACAGCAAAAGGATCCTCCCCTCACCTTGACAGAGCAAATTCATTGTACAAGAATGTTGACCTGCTTTCTTTGTGTGCCTTTGATGAAGGTGCTCTCTCTCACACACTACCCTACTCCATGGCAAGTAAGAGCCATTATCCTAATTCAAGGACACTGTGCAAAAGGACCAGGCAAAAGCGCCCAAGGAAAGGATGGCCAGGAAGAGCTTCCCATCCCTGAGCTAGATAATCTGATTTGCTTTAAGGCAGCTTACAACTTTCCTGACTGGCAAGGACAATTCTGGCTGAATCTCACCATGTATAAATATTTACATTCCCCAATAATTGTTAACATCTTTTATTTTTTTTTCATGTTCTGAGCACATTTATTCCAAACTTTGGCTCAGAATGTCTTTACAGCAGTTGGCGCTTGCTGGAGAACAGTTCCCCAAAGCATACTTTGTGCCATCTCCCCCCCCCCCCCCCGGTCTCTCCAAAGAAAAGAAAATGAAAAAATGTTTATTACTTACATTGAGCCATCAGTGTGCATGCTACAAGAGATCTCCAACTCCAAGGAGCTAACATTTGTTAGCAGAAACAACAAAGGAAGGGGAGATAAGAAGACAGGAAAGCATCTATGTGTAGAGAATATCCTCTCACAGAGGAAATCTGCAGACAGAATGCACAAAGGCTGAGGGGGGTGGCAGAACTTAGAACCTTGTAGACCACAAGGTTCTAGGGCTCCATCTGTACTATGCATTTTAAGCTGTATCATAACACCTTAAGCAGCCATGACTTCCCCCAAAGAATCCTGGAAACTGTAGTTTGTTAAGGGTGCTGAGAGTTGTTAGGAGAGCCATATTGCCCTTAGGGGGCTTCAATTCCCAGAAAGAATCATTGTTTCGACACTGGTGATTTTTGCTTATTCCAGTGCACTGGTATTAGTTTGCCTGTCTTCCCAAGTGATGTGTAAATTTTTTCGGAGACACCATTGATGGAATCTTTCAAGGAGTTGGAGATGGTGTTCATAAGAGGTCCATGTTTCACAAACATACAGTAAGGTTAGTACTAGTTACAGGTAGGTAGCTGTGTTGGTCTGCCATAGTTGAAACAAAATTTAAAAATTCCTTCCAGTAGCACCTTAGAGACCAACTAAGTTTGTTATTGGTATGAGCGTTTGTGTGCATGAACACTGCACACAGGTTACAGACGCTTCAGGTTACAGACTCTGCTAACCCAGAAATAGTACCTTGGGTTAAGAACTTTGCTTTAGGATGAGAACAGAAATCGCATGGTGGCAGCACAGCAGCAGCGGGAGGCCCCATTAGCTAAAGTGGTACCTCAGGTTAAGAACAGTTTCAGGTTAAGAACAGACCTCCAGAATGAATCAAGTTCTTAACCCAAAGTACCACTGTATTTGGGGGGTGAGATCCATAACTGTTTAAAGTGGCATGATACTGCTTTAAATATACAGTATAGTGCTTCTGGGGTGCAGGGTGCAAAGGTGCACCTCCTACTGTAACCTTTAGTTGTTGCAAAGGGCTGTCAGGTGTTTGTGGGGAGCCATGGTGCTTCTGTGGTGCAAAGCAAGGATAGCTAACCCGGTTCCCTTCAGGCATTGTCCAGATAGGACTACAACTCCCATCACAACCCCCCCCCCCGGCCAGCATGGCCTATGAGGAGGGAAGGTGGGATTTGTAGTTAGGGGTGGGGGAGAAAATTTATTCACCTCTTACTTACAAGGTTATCCTACCCAATTTGTTCTTTCTGAAACAATACATGAATGGAAAATCCTTCCAGTGTGATGTAGTGGTTAAGAGTGGTAGACGCATAATCTGGGGAACCGGGTTCGCGTCTCTGCTCCTCCACATGCAGCTGATGCAGCTGCTGGGTGACCTTGGGCCAGTCACACTTCTCTGAAGTCTCTCAGCCTCACTCACCTCACAGAAAGTTCATTGTGGGGGAGGAAGGGAAAGGAGAATGTTAGGCGCTTTGAGACTCCTTCGGGTAGTGATAGTGGGATATCAGATCCAAACTCCTCCTCCTCCTCCTCCTCCTCCTCCTCCTCCTCTTCAAAATTCACACTTCTTCCCATTTTGCACTGGCATTCTCCAACAGAGTAATGTGTGTAGGAACACATATACTAGGGTATGACGTGCACAGAAGTGCATGTATTCGTGAAAACGACACATGAAAATGCATTCCATTTGGGGAAATTGATTTGCAAATATTCGGTAAAATTGCATAGGAATATGTGTTTATTAGGAGAAATGTGTACTAAAATGGGCCAATTTGCTTTCATGAGGGCTTTTTAAAAGACATGTGTATCCATGCGCACACACACACACAAATTTAGAGAACTGAACTTAAGACTGGGAAAAATAAGAAACTGGGAGAAATCAAAACTAACAGAATTTCCTATCCCTACTTGTCCAACAATATCTTGAGGACACCACACTGGCTTCCACTGGTCTAAAGCTACTACCTTCAGTGAAACCAAAGTGCCCACATTTGAAGGGGGTGGTTTGATGTTCACTGAAGGTGACTTCAGTGGAGTTCCTTCACATCCTACTGACAGATGGAGACTTTACTCTTTTTTGTATGTACCGGTAAGTCATGCTTAAAATTGTCGCTCCAGCAGCAACAAAATTGTTCTTGGGTATCCATTGTTAAGAGCTGTATAGTTTTGCCTAGCAACCACATTTACTTAAAGAAGAATCACTTGCATTTTCATGCATATAATTGCTTTGAGTGTCAGTGGCCTTACTCTATAAATAGTGCCGGCATCTTTACAAAGTGTTTTTCCAATGAGTTTGCTGGTCTTTCTGATCTCTGCAAAAGACACATGCAAATCAAACAGTACACCAAAATGGAACATGGGCCAGATTATATTGTGAAAAATCCAGCAATACCTGCTTGCTGGTTGGTAACATTGTAGTGTTTAGACAAGAGTGAATCTCTATCTCCCCTCTTAAAACTTAGTGGTAAGGTGGAAGTTGAATGAGTAGTGTTTCCTCTGAATCCAACTTGCCTTGTTAACCAGCACAATACTGTACTAGAGTTGGTGCAATTTTACCTGATTGGACTCCTGTAGTTTTATTTTAGTTCTAACTGTGCGAATAGTGGCATTCTAGCTTCCTGACTGACTTGTCCGCTACACCTTCCATGACACATAAAACATGTTGAAAACAATGCAAAAATGTTGAGCTTCCTTTCACATCGAGGGAGAAAGACTGCTTAGAACTCTGAGCTGTTTACATCAGCATAAATATATTTTAAAAATGCACATAAAATGTAGTACTTTTCGGAGGGTTTTTTTAAAAAATCAAAACAATATGTATTTTAATCAATATATTATCATTGTAATCAGACAGTTAATACTCACATCAATTTACTTGATTTCTGACATTCTGATACTGAATCTAAAGTAAATTTATTCCATTCTTCCAGTGAGTCACCTTTTTGTTACATTTGATAGATAAACACTAAGATATGAAGAGGGAGAGTGATTGTTAGCAGGGAGGTCTGGTGAAAATGAAGTACAAGAATTAGAGATAATGATGATCATGTGAAAGTAGGTTTGACTCTGCAAGTTGTTTGACTCCACCTCCCATCATCCCTGACAATCGGTCATCTTAGCTGGGACTGATGGCAGTTGGAGTCCAAGAACAATTGAAAAGTCATGCATTCCTCATCCCCAACCAACAACAAAGCTCTAAGATATTAAAACAAGTCTTGTGTGTTCCTAGACCGCATGTGCACCATACATTTTAAAGCAATACCATACCACTATAAACAGCCATGACTTCTTCCTTGAAATGCTGAGAACTGTAGGGTGTTAAGGGTGCTGAAAATTGTCAGGCAATCCTTATTCCCCTCAGAGAGCTACAATTCCCCCACAAAAATGAATTGATTGTAAAAAAAACCACTTTGCAAATTGTAGCTCTGTGATGGAAATATGGGTCTCCTCAGAACTCTTAGCACCTTTAACAAACTACATCTCGTAGGATTCTTTGGAGAGGAGTTACGACTGTTTATAGTGGCATGATACTCCTTTAAATGTATGCTGCAGATGGATCCTAAGATAATTATTTGGTTCTTGGACATAGGTAGAATGTCAAGGTGATAAACTGACTTAATGAAGTATGCAAAATAATGTATTCATATATATATATATTCATTTGTTAAAATGTTTGTTTGTTTGTTTGTTTAGGAAGTCTTTCTAATCCAAGTATTACTAGGTGATGACGCAAGTAAAACTTTTCTCTTGTATTAAAAATTTAATGTTTTTTTTGTAAATTGCTTAGAGGTTCTACTTGCAATCAGTGCTACATAAATTCTGTTAGATAGATGAATAATTTATTAGACTTAAGCAGCCAAGTTTTTGCCTGCAGGCCACAAGCCAGACAATCAAAGTACAATCAGAGCAGCCCCATTCCAGTGGCTGCCTAACATTGCAGTCCTAAGCAACTGTCCTTCGAAGAAAGGGCTGTCAAATCCAGTGGAAGGTTGTATCTGACTAAACCTGCTTAGGATCAGTCTATCAGAGAGTTAAATTAATGGGCAAGGGGGTGGAGCTAACCTTTCCTTTCCCAGATTGACTGCCAGGCATATTCTCAAAAGGAAATATTTGAATTTGATGCATCAGGGTTGTGTGTTTGTTTCCTTTTTAATGGTGCCTTGGAGCAACTAGAAACACATAATCCCTTTGCTTTCTTAATTGGATTTGGGCATTCCACTATTGTGAATTGCTTTGCAAAACGCATATCGGAGCCTCTTGCCTCAGGAGTTCAATTAGAGTATGTCCGTCTCTTCTTAGCATTTCTGCAAGACAATTTCTAAACCTTAGCTCAGGTTTTGTTGTTGATCAGCCATCAAATGAGAAGCTTGCAGAAGCTGGACTTTTCAGCACTGTATCCATTAATTTATGTTCCAAGAGATGGCTTCAGCTGTGGAGATTCTGGCCTAAGCTTGGAAAGGGGAATAGGTTCAGATCAGTAGCTCTGATTCCATCAAGCACACAAGGTGAGTCAACATACGGCAGATTTAGCTTCAGGAAAGGCCAGGGTTCAGGAATTGAATAGGGATATATAAATACCGGTAGCTCCATGTGGAAGTCAAGCTGGAGACTCATACAGCCAGAACTCACTGGAACTCAGTTCTGGCACCTCTCACATGGACACCGTTGCTATTATAAGATTAAGAGCCTCACCCCCACCTCCATTTTCTTTGCTGCATTCCCCTGGGAAATCCCACTGATTACCACTAAGTCTTGATGTTTGTTCCAATTCAGTGGTAAATAATGTTGTTGTTTTTCCATGGGAAACTGTGGGGCAAATGTAAAACCACTCAGACTTGTGCCTAGAAAGCATGGGGCAAGCAGAAAACCATTTGGACCCACACACAGAGAGAAGTGTGGATGAGCCCTAAGCCTTAAATGGCAGCTGCAACTCCACCTGGGTAGGAGTCTCCACATTTAAAGGGGACTGGTTTTGACAGTCATCAGCTCCAATGAGTCAGTTGAGAGTGTGATTTCATTAGGGCTTCTGAACTGGAGTCTTGGAGTCAGAGCAGAGCAAAATCTCTAGGCCTAAGAAATGAGCTCCTGGATATCTGGGGCTGGCTCTGAAACAATGCCCATTCTGCATCCCAGGCTCGACACCTGAAGTGGAGAAGTCCAAGCAGAGTATTAATGAAAGTCTGACTCTTTAAATTAGGTTTGTTTGTTTGCTTCTGCGTTTCCTCTCCTCCATATACTGGTTGCTATGGAGATCAGGCCTAGCTGGGAATAACTGGATTTTCAACCCTCAATAGCTTGGCTTTCTTATTCTCCTTCCACACCCAACATTCTTGTGACAGTGCACATTTCTTTAGTTCTCCATTGTAGGATGCATGGATGAGGAGTCCTCTGCATAGTGGAACATGCTTTATTATTGCTGTTCTTATTAAAAGAAGATGAGTGGATTAAGTATTTGGACATTAAAGATTTCTACCCCACCCTAATCCATAACAACTCCCAAAGTAGTTTACTTAAGATCAATAAAAATAGCACATTCCCTGTCCATAAGCTTATAATGTGAAGGACATGGCACAAAAAGAAAATGGGGTGAGGGAAGAAGAAAACAAGCAAATTCAGACACTAATTCTGAACATTCTACAGTAGTTCTTAGAATGACCAGCTGGAATGGAAACAGATTAGGGAGTGGATAAATCCAACAGATGTGGTATCTCAGCAGAGCCAAGTGAACCTGCTTCAGTAACTCTCAGTGCAGAGGCTCCACAGAATTATGGTATCCAGATAAGGCTCCCCATTATGGAAGGAGGGCAATAGGTAGTGCACACTGTACATGCAGAAGGTCCCAGTTTCAGCTTCCTGTGTTTCTTGTCTGAAGTCCAAGAAAGCCACTGCAAGTGAATACTGAGCTAAGTGGACCAATGGTTTCCTGGCTCAGACAGAGGTAGGTTCCCATATTCATTACCAGTACCCATCTCTCAGTGGTGGAGCACATGTTTTCATTGCAAAATGTCCCAGTTTCCAAACCTGTCATTTCCAGTCTGCTGCCTAAATGAACCCATGCATTGTGAGCTAAATGGGGCAGTGATCTGCCTCAGTCTAAAGCAATTTCCTATGCCCATTGGAGTCCAGAGGCATTCGAGGGAAATAAATATACAGTATATATAACTTACACGAAAATTTTTTTTAATTTTTTTAGAGTGCCAGGTCCTAAATAAAGGGTTTTTAAAAAGGATTCTTTAGCAAAAAAAACCAAACCGAGTCCAGTGTCAGCAGCAATGGACCCTTGAGGCATGGGACCAGGGACATATGAAGTGTGGGGCAGAGTGGGCGATCCGCCCCGGGTACCACTCGGGGGGGTGTGACAAGATGGCCCCTGCCTCCCACCAGCTGTAGAGCGGCTGAGGGCGCACGCAGTCAGTATGGGCGCCGCTCGTGTGCCATCCGTACAGCCACTGTGTGTGAGTGGCAGCCCATACAGACTGCGCATGTGCGGCATCCCATACGGAGTGCGCACGCACGACAGCCCATACGGTCGCCACATGTGCGCACTCCATACGGGATGCCGCACATGCACAGTCCATACGGACACTGCGCATGCGTCACCAAGTGGTTCGTCCCACCCCGGGTGCTGGAGAGGGTTCCTTCGCCACTGCATGGGGCCCCTGGCATTTGTCCTACCACATCAGGTGCTGACACCAGACTTGCTTGCTGTAAATCTTGCCCTCCACTAATGAAATCTCTTTCCCTGTCTCTCTACTGATATCTGAAAGGGCACTGCTGTGTTGAGATGATATTACACCACATCCTCTGCAATGAAGCACAGAGAGAATGCACATGCTTTGCTTGGCTCTTCAAACCAATGAAGTCGAGAACAAGTTTCTGAGAGCAATGGAGGTGCAAATTGAAAATTGATGAAGATCAGTAACCTAAATGAGGGTGGTTCTGATTATTTAAACTGAAGATTGAAGTCACTAAATGGTCTTGATTTGCACCCCACTCAAATCAATTCTTGTGCTTGCACTCAATCTTGATTTCAATCCATCCGTCCCAAAGGGTGCAGTTCAAGTCTTCATGCAGAAACCTTGAGCATTAAAGAATGAAAATACCATTAAGTTCCAGTGGCGATGTTTGCTATTAGGGAACAACTGCTAACAAAACATCTGCTACGCTACCACTTTCAGTTGCAGCTTGCCCTACACCCCACTGCTGGTGTTTTTTATAAAGAAAGGAACCTCCTCTGAGGCAATTTCCTAATTACCCCTGATAATTAGAAAACACATGTTGCAAAGCTCCTTTCTGCCTGCAGTAGCCACTAGTAATAATTTATTATTATTATTATTATTATTATTATTATTATTATTATTATTATTATTATTCCCGGCCTCCCCAGCAAACACTGAATATATAATGCATTAAAAAAAACACAGCTCAAAAACACAGTAAAATCAAAATAAAATTAAGTGGCCAACCCACGAATCATAGCCATGAAGGTAGGAATATTAAATATTCGCCAGGCCTGGTCACCCATGCTGGTCCCATATGGGCCAATAGAAAGGGCCAAGGGGGCCACTTACATACAGGGTTTCATGAAAAGAAGAGGGTCAGACTGGGCCTGGACCAAAGGCCTGGCAGAACAGCTCTGTCTTGCAAGCCCTGCAGAAAGATGTCAAATCCCGCAGGGCCCTGGTCTCTTGTGGCAGAGTGTTCCACCAGGCCGGGGCCACGGCCGAAAAGGCCCTGGCCCTGGTCGAGGCCAGTCTAACCTGCTTGAGGCCCGGGACCTCCAAAGTATTATTATTTGCAGACCATAAGGTCCTCTGCAGCGCATACCAGGAGAGGCACTCCCATAGGTACAAGGGTCCTAGATCGTATGGGGCAGGCATAGATAAACTCAGCCCTCCAGATGTTTTGGGACTACAACTCCCATCATACCTGACCATTGGTCCTGTTAGCTAGGGATGGTGGGAGTTGTAGTCCCAAAACATCTGGAGGGCCAAGTTTGCCTATGCCTGGTATAGGGTTTTAAAGGAATAACATTACTGTACTAGAACAAAGTATTGTGCTTTCTTCTTTGAAGAGCAACATATTTAACATTTTGTAGATGAAAACTGAAACACTTGCATTATTGAAGGGATGTGGAGCCTTTTTCAGTCCAAAGGCCACATTTCCTCATTGGCATCTTCCAGGGGTCATGTGTGCCAGTGATCGGTGGGGCCAGAAGCAAAGTAAGTGGAGCAATTAATGCAACTTTGGCCAGCAAGCTACATTCCATTCATCCCAAACTCATAGGTTTCTATACATATCATTCCATCCAGCCAAGTAAGAGGTGCTGGAGCGATGGGGTGAAACCCAGAGGTCTACCTGCCTTTTTTTTTTGTCTGCTGTATCCTGTATTCATTTTCCCAACAATGGCCTATCATGCAATGGCTTCTGAACATAGCTGCCAAGTTTTCCCTTTTCTCACGAGGAAGCCTATTCAGCATAATGGAAAATCCCTTTAAAAAAGGGATAACTTGGCAGCTATGCTTCTGAAACAAGAGGAGTTGATAAATTAACCACCAAAGTTTCTTTTTCTCTTTTTGAAACTCAGAAAGTTTTAGCATAGGGAATGAGAACCTTTGGCTCTCCATATGTTGCTGAACTACACCCCTCATCAGTCTTGGCCATTGTCCATGCTTACTGGGGCTGATGGGAATTGTAGTTTTGCCCTCAGTCTATGGAGGTGTCTGGTTCACCCTTCAAGGACTCAAGTTTTAGGTCAGAGATAGGCACGGGACTCAGCGATCTCTGTTGCATTACCTTTAGTCACCTTTCAGCCCTCTGTGAGCTTGAGTGTGGCTTTGTGAAGTGGGGAATCTCCTCCATTCATGGAAATTTCCAACACATTTCAGGGTCTAAAGCACACCTGTATAAGTAAACACATTATCCTGTTTTGTATTGTGGAGGGTGGGTGATTGCAGGGCGTACAACCAACAGAACAGAACAATCAGAAATACAGAACAGGATATTAACAGTAATCTTTGCTGTGACTATAGGGACAGATCCATACCATACATTTAAAGCACATGGCTTCTCCCTGCCCCCCCCCAAAAGAATTCTGGGAGCTTTAGTTTTTAAGGGTACTGGAGATTGTAGGTTTGTGAGGGGGGCCCTTGATTCTTTGGGGTTTGTCATGTGCTTTAAATGTGTATTGGAATGCATTTGAAATACATTGTAAGCATTCCCCCATGTTTTTCTCTGGAATCAGAGTATCAATGTTGGACTCCAGCCCCCATCATCCTCAGCCAGCATGGCCAATGGACAGGGATGGTGGGAGTTGTAGTCCAACAACATCTGGAGGACCACAGGTCCCCCACCTTTGTCTTAGAAGAAATACTGCTTCCATGATTCTAGCCTTAATAAATCTCAACAGAAGGGTTGTGATTAAATGGATGGCAAAAGGTAGTGAGAGAATTTGGTGTAGTCCCTGGAGTTATTCCAAGCCTGTAATATCTGCAAGCAAATAATTAGCCATTTTACATGTTTTTTCCCCACCTCCTCCTTTGAGGCAACTGTACTGTGGCTCACGGGCAACACTGACCTGGTTTCTTATCTTTCCCTTCCTCTTTTTGCACAGATATAAATATCATAGTGAGGCAATATTAAATAAACATCTTTTCTGCTTTGTATGTGAAATAAACAAGAAAAGAGAAGCATCCGATTCACAGGGTGAGGTGGGGAACTGAGAACACTAATACACTTCCCACTCAATTTGTATTGTACCCTATCTGCTTAACACCTTACCTTCTTGCTTTGAATGCTCCAGTTAAATATATAGAGGAGAATCTACTGCTGTAAGAATGTCCGGTGGAACACCCACAGAGTCTTAATGCTGGAGCCCAGACAATGCTTTATTTCATATACCTTGTTAATTCTAAAACTGTGCATAGGGGCTGAGCTATGGTCACAATCCCTCTCAAATTGCACATGGTGGGAAGGGTTCCGTCGAACTCTTCACAGTATGTCACTATTGCCATCCCTCTCCCACCATGCTGCCCCTGTGCTGAAGCTGTGCTAAACTGCTTATTTCAAAACTAAGACCAAAATGTTCCTCGAAGCATCCAGCAGTCCGCTTCCCACCCAATGGAGATCTAGTCCTTGCAGGACTGCAATGATCACACAGCATTGCATAAGAGGAATGCATCTAAGGATCTTCCTCCAAGCAAATGGGAGTGTTGTAGACTGTTCCATGGAGTTTGGGACCAGATATGTTCCTCTACAAAGAAACCAATTCTAGTGCTGTGCCAAAAATTCTCTAGTGGTTGTTGTTTTAGCTATTTCCCATCAATAAATGTGAAAATATATAGTATTTCACAAGAAGTTCTGGAAGGAGGATTATATGAAATATTACATGGGAAACTTAGAAAGGACATTGAGTTATGGTGTATTTATAAGTAATAGTGAAGATAATGGAATGTAAGACTAAGTGAGGAAGTGGGGAAATCTTCAGGCGTGGCTGAGGGAAGTCAAAAAATTGAATAAGATATGAATGTATGTAATGAGATATTTGGAAATTATATGCTACATATATATGTATATATGTATATATAACATTTCAAAGTTATCCAAGGGGCGAGAACATTTCCATGAAATACTCATGGGAGTGGTACTGTGTTTGTGTTATGCTTGCCTACCATTTGAGGGGGACAAGCAGGGGTGAAGGAAGGCGTCGTGACACATGGGGCGGGGCGCCGCTACGTAGGGCGCATGCGCTGTCCATAGCAACACCGCACATGCGGTGTACATAGCGGTTTGCCGCCACCACCTCTCCAGTGCTGTACGGATGGTGCCGGGTCCCTCTGCTCTCGGCTGCAGCTGTGAACAAAGGATCCTCCATTTGCGGCTGTAGTGGTGACGGAGGGATCCCGGCACCATCCATACGGTACTGGAGTGGCAGCGGCAAACCGCTATACAGCACATGTACTGTACATAGCGGTTTGCTGCCAGTGCTGGGATCCTCTGCTCATGGCTGCAGCCGCGAACGGAGGATCCTCCACATGTGGCTGCAGCAGCACAATGGCTGTTCACGCCGCTGCGAGCCCCCGTGGGGTGACTTATTGTCACCCCTGCAGACACGGCACCCAGGCGAACCGCCCCCCGCCCCCACCCTGTTGCGATGCCACTGGGGACAAGGGGTGTTTATGAGCACCCTTTATTTCATTCTGCCAATCATCTCACCCTGCAGCTTTCCTAGCTGCCCATGTTCTGATAAAAGGGAAACCAAGGGAAAACATCATGGGGTAATTATTTCCATAAGGTGGTTTTGTTTGAGGGTTTTTGAGATCAGGAAGCAGGGGTAGCCAGGGAGACTGCAGAGTGCTGAATAAAATATTTGCTGGGAACGAAAAGAAAAACATATACCACTTTCAACTATGAAGAACATAGTTATTGGACTGATTTGCATGTAGTATGCCAAGTTATCCATGGATTATTATTAATGCCATTGTAAACAGTGTATGTAAATTTCAGAGTACTTTTTGATGACCACTTCTTTAAAACAAAATTCAACTTCACGTAAATGTGCAGGCACAGAATTCCTGTTACAAAGTTGAATAGTGAAGGATGACATGTTCCCTGACAGAACTGGTAGGTTTTTGCTTTGGGGTGGTTGTTTTATTTCTGGTTTAAAATTATTAGCATATTCTAATGACAATATCAAGGTGGATTCAGAAATATATATTAAAGTTTAGCAAGAGGAGGTACATATTTATTCACTCTTGATGACTGGAGGTTAGGCATCAAGAATCTTTTGACGAAATAGGAAGACAATTCAGCCAGCCAAATATTTGACTTTTCTGGGACATTTATCTAAGACTTGCTAAGCTAACATACTCTTATAAATGTTGAATATGAATTTCCATTCGTGGCTTGATTAACATAATCTCCTGCGATTGTTTCTTCAAACGAATATTATTTATCATTATTTAAACTCAGCAGTTTCTGGACTTTTGTTCTCTCTTTTTAAGCGTTATTCAGCATTATTCAGGCTTGCGTAATGAAAACTTGATTCACTTTATCAGTAAGATTACTGCATGCATTTGAAATTACATTTATTACATTTTTATCATGCCCTTCCACCTTGGAGCTCAGGGTGGCACTTGCTCCCCACAGGAATCCTGTGTGGCAAGAAAACGTGGCAAGTCAGGTGAAGCAGGTGATCCTAGCTGGCCCCTAGATCTGGTGGGTTCCAGATGGTAGCTATGGGGCTGTATTCTTCAAGGTAATGGGTCTGGAGCCATGTTGTGATGGCGAGCAAGGGACGAGCAAGCCACTTGTCACCAACCACCTTTTTCTCCCTGCTCAGCAGGCTGTGAGGAGAGGGCTAGATTGTTCCTGCCAAAGATCTTGTGCCAATTGCTAGCAGAAGATCTTTCTCCCTCCCACATTCATTGCTCCATCCCTTTTGGCTTGTTTCCATGTTTCCCCAGTCCTGACCTCCTTTTCTCCTGCAAAACGTCACCCCAAAGGCACAGAAAATTAAGCTGCTCCTGTCAGCTGCCATTTGTTGTCTTTTCCCAGAATGCTTCACCCTGGCTACCATCACTCCCCACCCCTGGCAATGCTCCAGAATTATCCTGCATTGCTGAATGGGGGGGGGGCACCAAATAGCAGCTTCCAGAAATGGCTACAGATGTCTGCTCTGTCGCTGCCACCAAAAGCAAATAAAAAAAAATGGGGTTGGGGCTGGGGTTTTGTTTTGTTTATTTTTAAAAAATAAAAGTGGGTGCCACAACAAAACAAATGCAAATGAATAAGGCATGAAATGAACTAGACCAGCAGAAATGACTGGAATCCCAGTGCCGTGTGTGTGTGTGTGTGTGTGTGTGTGTGTGTGTGTGTGTGTGTGTAATCTTGCATACCCCTTCAGAGGGGGAGCAGGCTTTTGTCAACGGCAGAATGCCCTTCACAGCTAAGAGAGCCAATCTGGCTTGAGAGTCAAATAAATTAATTAACTCTTTGCAATTTTCTTGGAAATAGTTCCATAAGCCAAATGTACCTTTTGAGGGTGTTGAATGTGCTTCTGGCAATTGTGAAGCTGCCAGCAGCAGCAGCAGCAGCATCTCACCTCCAGCTGAGAGCCACCTGATTATAGGTTTGGGTATCCCTGCATCTAGGCACTCAACCCTCCTGGAACACAGATCAACCGTCTCACCCAGTGCATGAGGTTATCTGCTAACCTGGTAATTACTAACTGCAGGATTCCTAATTAGATCCCTTTTCCTTAAATAAATACATAAACATGGGCAGATGTGTTCATCTGCATCTTCAGTTAGGCACCAGCAGCTAAAGAGAGGGGGAATTTTTTTTACACATATACACAGAGAGGCGTGGGGAGAGAGAAATGCTTTTGATTTTGTGCATTCCAGATTGCTGGGCATATTTTTAAAACCTGGGGTATATTCAGTTCAGTTCACATTTAAAGATAAACCTACCTAACTCACACTTCAGAACAAATTTCTGAAATGATGTACGAACCGAAACACAGGCATCCTTCGAGATTCCCACGCCTTAAAGTTTTGCAATGCATTTCTCCAGGCAGGTAATGTTTACAAAAATGCATATACTAAGGGAAAGCATTGTATTTGTAAAAATAACATTTAAAAAAATCATTATATCTCTTTGCAAAAATGTGTATATTAGGCATAATTGCCTGAACACCCATTGAGGGGAGTGGGGTGGGCTGGAGAAGAAGAGCAGCTAGCTACAGAAGACGGATTTAAATTACTGGTGCCTTCTTGCACTAATGTGCTTGATGGCTGTCCTAAAGATTTTCATGCTTCCAAAGATATGCGCTAATATGGTCCACTGGATGCAAGCCCTTATCGGATCTATCATTTCTTCAGTTGCATTCACAACAGTGCTATCTGACCAAGCACAACTATATAAAAAATTCGTTCAGTCCTGCTAGACATGGAATTTTATGTAACTGAATGAGCTCTTCAGTGGAAAAAGTATTATTTTCCTCTTGCTGCTCAGCTTGCTTTTGAAAAGAGAGATTCTCACACACTTTTAGAGTGCTATTAAACTGGGCAAATAGGCCTCTTTTGTCTGTGTAGTGGTATTATCAGAGCAACAGTATCTGTCTAAAATTGTAGGCAAAATGTGTTTATTTTTTTCCCCTTTGACAGCGATATATCAGTTTTGTTTGCATTTGGGATAGAGGGAGGCATTGCACTTGCAGCAACCTACAGTTCTATGATTCCATGAGCAGGAGGTTTAGACCACACTTACAACTGCATTAAGGTGGTAAGAAAATAGTTCCTGGTGCAGAATCTATGACAGCCCTCCTGCATGACCAGAGCAGCCCTATACTTACTTACTCAGAAATTAGTTCCGTGACTGAGTCCCATTGATAATAAACCTGTGAGTCTTTAAAGTTCCACAAGAAGACTGGTGTTTTTGCAGCAACAGTGTAGCACAGCTGTCACAGAACCATACAGTTGGAATCGTACAGGGGGGCAGGTTCATCTAGTTCAGGCATCCCCAAACTTCAGCCCTCCCGATGTTTTGGACTACAATTCCATAGCTGCCAAGTTCTCCCTTTTTTAAAGGGAATTTTTTTTAAGGGAAATTCCCTTATGTTGAATAGGCTTCCTTGCGAGAAAAGGAAAAACATCTGGCGGGGTGCCTGATCTAGTTCAACCCCTGATGTGCCACAGTGGTCAGTGTTAGACTAGAAGAAGACCCAGGGTCAAATCCCCACTCCCAACACAAAGGCCATGGGGTGGGGTGTGCTTGGGCCAATCACTGTCTCTCAATCTAATCTATCTCACAGGGTTGTTACATGGATAGAGTGGAGCGGAATAGAGGCCCTGATCTCACTGGGGAAAAGTCAGTAATAGGAATATAATATATATATTTTTAAAAATGGCCACCCAGTGTCTCTCTCTATCTCTCTCCTTCACTAGAGATATTTAAGCAATCTCCTCGTGAAGCACTCTGTTCCATAGGCAAATAACTCTTGTTGTTAATGCATTTCACCCAATGTTTAGCTGAAATCACAATAGCTGATATTGCTTCATCCACACTACACATTGAAAGTACATTGAAAATACATGGCTTCACCCAAAGAATCCTGATAGAGTTACACCTCTAACAAACTACCAGGAGTTCTCGGGGGGGGGGGAGTCATGTGCTTTCAATGTGTCTTAAATGTGTGGAATGGATGTTGCCACTGATTACTCCGGTTTGCTTTGGTTCGCCTCCAGACTTGTCAGATCTTTGTACAGAAGCTGCCAGCAACTGAATCTGGACCTTAAGGATACAAAGGGTTTTGTTTTTTTTACCCCATAGGTAAAAGGTTTTTTTTTTTTTACCCCATGTGTCACCAACACGGGCACACATCCTTGGTGTCCTCAGGGTCCCATCTCCACAAAGAATTATTTGGGCAAAATAAGGCTTTTTTAATCTCCTTGGAGGGGGTGATTTGTGACTAAGGCTAAGGGAGAAATGTGTATTTAAAGTCAAATCTATCAAATCTGCACATTTTTGAAACAGAGACATAGCTATATCCTTGTAAAAAATTGTGATGAAGCTCTCAAAAAACATATCTATCAGGAGAATATGTACGCAAAAATGAAGATAATTGTTAAAGAAAATCACTAAAATTAATTGTATTCAGGCAAATTGCTTTAAAAATGTGTACATTGGTCAAAACTGCATATAAAAATGTGTTTGTTGGGAGAAATTCATACTAAAATGCTGGTGGTTCATGTGCATTTTTTTTTAAAAAAATCTGCAAATTGCTGCAATGTGTGAAGAACTGAATTTAAGACTGGTAAAATGAGAAAGCTGAGAGGATCTAAACAGACTTCCATCCCTGCTTGTGGCATGCATGTTTCTCCAGTTTGCAAACATGCCATTTGGCCCCCAAAGGCCGGTGACCTAGCTTTAACCACTGACCTATGCCTCCCCAAGAATCTTGTCTCTGAAATTTTGGAAAGTATGAGTGCATACAACAGCTGTGTGGCAGTGAAGCAAGACTCCAGGTATATTGGCAGGTTCCCTTAGGGACGAGATGTACAATATTAAACACTCCTTAAGCAAAAGCAATAAAAGGCCAATTTTTTCCCCACTTAGCTTTAAAAACCAGCATAAATTTCCCTTTAATTGCACTTGGAGTTTTCAATTATAAGAATGTCTCATTTGTAAGCTGTCTGCTAACCCAAGCCTTGTACCTGCTCGTTCTATAGCATGTAGCAGAATCGTAATGCTGCCTCAGACATCACAGCCATCTTTGTAAAATATGATGTTAAGGAAGGCTGAGTTCATTGTACCATACATATGTAAATGCCTCTCTTTCAGTGGTCTCAGGGGAGAGGGGAAGCCAGACCGTATTCCCAAGCACAGCATGTATTAATTGTACGGCAATAAAGTGCACACGTACAAACTCAAGAACGTTCAAGAAGCATTAAGCAACCAAAGTCAGGACATCATTAAGGGAACCAGAAAGCCCTGCTCAGAAGTTATATTTAAAAGATGCTGCATTGGGAACTGCCTGGACTGAAGCTCATTTACAAAGGGCAGACAACCCAACCTGTAAACCAGGTAATGTGAGGAGTAATTTTCAGCCCAAGGCCTACATTTCCTTCTGGGTGGCCTTTTGAGGACCACTGGCCAGAAGCAGAAGTGGACAGAGCAACAAATATAAAAGTTACCTTTGCATAGTAAGCTGGCTTCTACACACTGATGTGAGCCCAACTGGTGTGTGGCTTGGGGAAGAGTTTCACAGGCTGGACAAAGAGCCATTGTTGGCATCCATCTGTTTCAAGAGACAACGGAGTGCACCTCCAGAGTCAAATCGTTGGAGAATTATAGTGCCTGCTGTGGATGAAGAAACCGGTAACTCAGAGCTGCTGCCTCCCATGTTGTTTTTGCTGTGTTAGCAGCACCAAAGTGACCTTCCACAGTGCACAAGCCTGGGCAGTCAAAACCCCCCTCTTAGCCTCACTGATGTGGCCCAAAGCAATGCATTTGCCACCAGTTTGGCTGCAGAAGTTGCTGGAAGGAGGCAAACATGACACCATCCAACCATTTTAGGAACTCCACTCCAGATTTGTTTAGGGTTTACTCCTTCACCTTTTCTTCTTCCAAAGATATCCTGCAAGGCAGCAGAGGTTTATGATCAGAGTTTTTCTTTTCCTAGTTGGGTTCCCTTCCCAGGCTGATGAACCGATCTGCCCCTCACTTACCTCCGCAGCACATGCAGAAACTACCTTCTTAACGGTTGGACCCACTATGGGTCTCATCCGCTCAATCCACTGGAGCCTGTCTTTGCATGCAGGGGAAGTCACTAACTCACTGAGAGTTTGAGACCCATTGGCCACCCTCACCTGGTTTAGCCAGCCAGTCAGAGGCCATAGAGAGCAGCAGCATACCACTTCAGATTCTCATGGCTTCCCAAAAAGAAACTTGGGAAATGTAGTTTGTTAAAAGTGTTGAGAGTTATGAGGAAGCATCCCTCCATTCCCCTAATAGAGCTACAATTCCCTGTGTTCCCTGAAAAGAGGGTCTGAGTGTTACACTACTCTGAAAACTGTAGCTCTGGAAGTGGAATAACAACTCTCAGTACCCTTAAGAACCTACACTTCCCAGGATTCTTTGGGGGAAGCTATGACTGTTTAAAATGGTATGGCACTGCTTGCAGAATAAAGTGCAGATGAGACCTGTTAAATCCACCCACGGCCCTGGACTGAATCCCTATCATTAGTAAATAATGGCTTCTTAAATGAAGTCAGGGGACATTGCCCTCCTGCTATAAGAGACCATAGCAAGATTGCAGCCCCTCCCCCCTAAAAAAAAAGCTTCCATGCAGATAGCCTTCAAGAATGAGATTATTCTCCCCAGCTGTTCCACAATTAGCTCTCAGCAGTTTGCTCAAATTCAGTCTACGTCCCAGCCACAGTTGTTCACAAGGAATGAATGGTCCACTTGCAAGCGTAAATTTCCCACTGTGCTGCTCTTTGTTCGTTTTATGCTGCCTCCCTGCTCTGCTGAAGCTGTTAAATGAGTCGATATTACCTTAATATGAGCTCTAAAGGTGTTATTTAATGCCATTACATTCTCCATTTTAAAAAAAGAAAGAAATGCACTACATGAACGGGGGGGGGGGGGGACGACCGCACACCTCTGAATACCAGTAAAACCACGTCTACATTACTTGCCTTGAGATAATTGCCACAATATTTTAATTGCCATTTTCTCCTTATGTAGAGCTCAGTCTGTGCTAGTTATTGGACAGACCGCACCTCCCAATCAATTCCAGTACTGCTCCGTGCCACCTTGGAAATCTGATAATGTCAAACAGAAGCTACTTCATGTAATATAAGGCTCCACCGGTACTATACATTCAAAGCAGTATCATACCGCTTGAAACAGTTATGGTCTCCCCCAAATAATCCTGGGAGCTGGAGTTTGTTACACCTTCCACTGAACATACAAAGATCAATGCTGGGGTGGAAAACATGATCCTCACAATTTCAGTGAGCATATTTTGAAGGTGTGAACATGACTTTTCAAGTTGTCCTTTGGGCTGCTGATTAGGCCAGGGATGGGGAAACTCAAATGTGCCCCCCCCAAGGTCTATCTGGCCCTTGGAAGCCTTCCCTGGGCTATGCCTTTTCCCTAGCCACATTTCCTCTCCCTAGGTCTTGACCCTTACCAGCCCTACTTTTCACTCTCCAGTTTTTCCCAACCTGGAAGGTGGCCTTGAACTTGACTGGATGGAGGTTAAAGAGGGGTGTACATGTGTCTGTACTGCACTTTTACTGCTCTGCCCACCTTTCCATCTCTGGCATGTGATTCCTGGAAGGTTGCGCAGAATAGATTCCCTCCGCAACATCAAGCTGATTGCATCATGAGGTCATCTAAAGGAAGTTACGCTGGTTTGTTGGTGTGTGAGTGTGTGGGTGTGGGTGTACCTGGTCTATGGCAGCAGGATGAATGGACTTGAAAATTGTCAAGGCACGTGTTAAATGTTTCATGAACAATCTCTATGTCTTGGCAACTCTGCTAAATCCAGAGGGTTACTACAAGCAGGAGGGAAATTACAACTGGATTTCTATTGTTCACAGAATGCTCGCAGGTCATTAATTTTACTGGGTTATAAACACTGCAGCTGTTTCCAGATGAAGCAGGAGATTTCTTTCCTTCTTTGTTTTTAAATCAATTTGTCCCCACTTTCTGTTTTTAAGTCTTCTTTCCCCCTTTTCTTTCCCCAGGATTTTCCATTCTTCAGGCAATTATGGAAGCCGCCGTGCAAAATAATTGGCAAGTGACTGCCCGATCCGTGGGAAGCATAAAAGATGTTCAGGAGTTCAAGGCAATCATTGAGGAAATGGACAAGCGGCAGGAGAAAAGATACTTGATTGACTGCGAGGTTGAAAGAATAAACACCATTTTGGAACAGGTAGGTGATGGGCAAAGAACTTCCCTTTTTGTAATGGGCATATCATTGTGCAACAGTTTTATGCATAATGCACATTGCACTCCACCTTACCGGATGTGTGAATTGAAGGATTGGGCTGCCTGCTGTTGTTACCAAGCATTGTGAGCCATCCTGTATTGGGCCTGCAGCACCACTGTTGCCTATTCAGAAGAAAATTATGTTGGAGAGAGAGATTTGGGAGAGATTTGGGAGAGGCGCGGGTGGCGCTGTGGGTTAAACCACAGAGCCTAGGGCTTGCCGATCAGAAGGTCAGCGGTTCAAATCCCTGCGACGGGGTGAGCTCCCGTTGCTCGGTCCCAGCTCCTGCCAACCTACATAGCTGCCAAGTTTTCCCTTTTCTCGCGAGGAAGCCTATTCAGCATAATGGAAAATCCCTTTTAAAAAGGGATAACTTGGCAGCTATGCCAACCTAGCAGTTCGAAAGCACGTCAAAGTGCAAGTAGATAAATAAGTACTGCTACAGCGGGAAGGTAAATGGCGTTTCCGTGTGCTGCTCTGGTTCGCCAGAAGTGGCTTTGTCATGCTGGCCACATGACCTGGAAGCTGTACGCCGGCTCACTCGGCCAATAATGCAAGATGAGTGCTGCAACCCCAGAGTCAGTCACAACTGGACCTAATGGTCAGGGGTCCCTTTACCTTTACCTACTCTCCAAAAGCAGAGTTAAGCACAATGTTATTGTTCCAAGCACATTAAAACTTTGTTAGATTTATATTGGCTCTTATCCACCTTTAAACAAACATTCACCACAAAAATATCTAGGCCAGAATAAATCACAGAAACTTACCTTTGCAGATAAGTGACTGTTTTACTCATAGGGTTTCTAGAAGTTGCATCAAATGAGTCTCCATCTGCTGGCAGTAAAATAAAGATAAAAAATATTCCAGATGACTTAAAAATAAATGTACTTGGTTTTCTTACCAAAAGGATCATATACTATTTGGGTTAGCAAACATACAGGGTTTTACAGAGATTCAATTCATTTACATGCAGCATTTGCTGAGTTCGGAGAACAAACAAAAAGGGGGGGAAATAAGGAGGCAAAAGCTGCTGGGAGCAAGCAAAGCAGTACTCGCTGGCAACATGAGCTCATGGCTCACTTTAACCCCTTTTTTACATGCAAGGGTGAATCAGTAACAATTTACTGCACCATCACTTTTTGTTCATTCATTATTTAAAGCATGTTTACCTTGATCTTCAGACAAAAAGCCCTATTCCTTTTTTCCTAGCAATGGCTTTTGCAGCCTGGCATGATGGTGGAGTGATGTAGTGCTGGCGTTCTGACCTTGGGGGTGATTCCTATCCCATGTGGCTGTGCTGACAGCTGAGCAAAACTCATGAGACCCTAATTATCACCCAATATGGGCTCTCAGGGACAGGCCTCCACTGCAGAGAGTGAAGACTTCACTCCCATGGGAAGCTGCTTTATACTTAGACTATTAATCCATCTGGTTCAATGTTGTCTTCAATGAGTGGCAGCTGCTCTCCTGGATTTCAGGGAAACCTTACCTTGAAATACTGGGGAATGAAGATACAAAGCATGTTCTAATACTGAGCTATGGTCCTTTCCCAACTGTGCCCTGTTGTGACAACACAGCTCTCATAATTCTGCATTTGAGATCATTATTTCTAAATAGGGTTGTTAGAGAGGGCTGTTTGTTTGTTTGTTTGTTTGTTTGTTTGTAGGTTGGGGAAAGAGCTAGCAGAATATGCACTGGACTGTTTTTAAAGCTTGATCTGTGGCAATTTGGAATACAATAAAATCATTGGATTAAAAGTGCACCATATGATAGATTATGAACCACCAGGGTTGTCCTCCTGCACTTTCTGTGAAATGTCATCAGTGCTCATGGCGCTATCTAAATAATATATGAAGAATTCAATTTATTGAATCAAGTATTCGACTTTACAGCTTGGAATTTAATGGAAAGTCACAACTGCAGCCGAACTGTAAATTTGTTTACTAGGAAATCAGTATCACTAAGTTCAGCAGGGCTTTCATTCCTGGGAAGCATGCTTAGGTTTGTTGCCTAAAATTTCACAGAGCATTAGCATATTTTCCTGAGCAAATTTTCCATTATTGACTGATGGCAAACTAGCCTCCCCGCTATAAGCAATTCGGGAGAAGCGCTGAAGATGTGAATTGGTTCCGACAGCATTCAGCTCCAATCAAGCTGTGTGTTGAATCTGCATGGGTAACTGGGGAGCTTGGGTCATACATATCCTGCTGCTTTTGAACTTAGCAGGAACATTGCAAGAGAGCCATGATGTTGAATTGCATTGCAAAAAGCTAAGCTTTTTGGTGATGATTGGGAATTACCCATAAACATCCTTGGTTGTATTTTTTTATCTGATTTACACTGAAGATCCTATTGGTTCATCTTCTGATCCTTTCATACAGATGTAGCAGAACTGCAGGTTTCTCAACCTGAAAGACCTGGAATAGGATCCTTTCCAAACAATGGTACTGATCCCTGGCATTACTGGGAATCTGAACTAACAGTTATGAATTTAGCTCACACATGCTACATAGAACCCCAAAAGGGTTTGGCGGTTTGATAGTAGGGATGGGGAATAATTATGATTTAGTTCATATTGAAAGACTAACCTACTTAATTCTCACTTTCCGAAAAAGTACACAGAAACACAGCCATCTTTTAAAATTCTTACTCCTCTGAAAGTTGGGATGCAGTTCTTTAATCAAGTAAAGTGTACAAAAGGGAAAATGGAAATTGGGACAGAAGTGCTATCATTTTGATTCATAAAACTAATGCAATAAATCACATGTCTGAATGCACCGAGGAAAAACTAAAATTATATTGAGAAGAGGGAGCAGACTTTCACTCTATTGCTCTAGAAGGCAAGATCAGAAGCAGTCGGTTTCTAACTACTGTGGACCAGGAAAAAGACCTTGGGGTCTTATTGGATGGCTCCATGAAGATGTCAACCCTGTGTGTAGCAGCTGTGAAAAATGGGTGGCAGCTGTTGGAAAAAGTGCATTCTAGGGATCATTAGGAAAGGGGTTGAAAATGAAATTGTCATTGTCATAAGGTCATTATGCACATGTATTGTAAGCCTGCACTTGGAATACTATGTACAGTTCTGGAGAAGATGAACAGGGAGAAGTCTGTGATAATACTAAAACTGATAAATCCAATGAAACTGAATGTTGAAAGATTCAAGACAAAACGAATGAAACTACTGTGGAACCTTGGTTTTTTAATGCAATCCATTCCAGAAGACTGTTCAAGTTCCGAAACATTCAAAAACCAAGAACTCAATATGGAAGCCTCAAAACGGAAAAATTAACACGAAAAACTCAATACGGAAGCATTCAAAAAGAGAAGCATTTAGGTGGAAACAAGGGACCCAGGTGGCGCTGTGGTTAAACCACTGAGCCTAGGGCTTGCTGATCAGAAGGTCAGCGGTTCGAATCCCTGTGACGGGGTGAGCTCCCGTTGCTTGGTCCCAGCTCCTGCCCACCTAGCAGTTTGAAAGCACATCAAAATGGAAGTAGATAAATAGGAACCGCTACAGCGGGAAGGTAAACGGCGTTTCCATGTGCTGCTCTGGTTTGCCCGAAGCGGCTTTGTCATGCTGGCCACATGACCTGGAAGCTGTACGCCGGCTCCCTTGGCCAATAATGCGAGATGAGCGTGCAACCCCAGAGTCGGTCACGACTGGACCTAATGGTCAGGGGTCCCTTTACCTTTACCTTTACCTATGGTGGAAACAGCTACCAATGGCATGATGACTATATGCTACTTCCAGGATCAGAGACACCATATTATTGCTTCACTGTCGAATGCAGTATACGCCTGGATCCCAGCTGTTGGGAAGGGTGCTGTTACACTTAGGCACTGATTGCACGCTTCCTAGAGGCATCACTCCCTCTAATAGCAAACTTGTGATGAGTACCAAAAGGACTGGTGTCAAAGCAGGGCTAGGAGGAAACAAGAGCTGTCTCCAATCAGGTGCCATCAAGATATTTAGAACTATTAAATTCGCTCCCACCAGAAGTAGCAATGGCCACCAATGTGGATGGCTTTAAAGGGTCTTTAGACAAATTCATGATGGACAAGACTGTCAATGGTTACTAGCCATTCAGGCTGTGCTCTGTGTCCACTGTCAGAGGCAGTATGTCTCTGAACACCAGTTGCAGGGAAACACACTCAGGCCCTGCTTGCAAGCTTCCCAGTGGCATGTGATCAGCCACAGTGAGAATAGGATGCTGGTCTGTGTGCGATTTTGGCCTTGCCTAGAAAGGTTCTGTCCTTAATAGCCAGGATGCTGCTGCTACTCCACTGCTGCCAGTATGCTTCCAAGCACAATTCAAAGTGTTGGTGCTGACCCTTTGAACCCTAAGCAGCCTCAGCCCAGTATACCTGAAGGAGCACCTTCACCCCCATTGTTCAGCCCAGACACTGAGGTCCAGCACCGAGAACCTTCTGGAGGTTCCCTCCTTGCGAGAAGTGAGGTTATGGGGAACCAAGCAGAGGGCCTTCTTGGTAGTGGTGTCCACCCTGTGGAACACCCTTCCATCTGATGTCAAATAAATAAACAACTATCTGATGTTTAGAAGACATCTGAAGGCAACCCTGTTTAGGGAAGTTTCTAATAACTGATGTTTTAATGTATTTTTAATCTTTTGTTGGAAGCCAGCCAGATGGGCAGGGTATAAATAATAATTTATTATTATTATTATTATTATTATTATTATTATTATTATTATTATTATTATATCTTCCACCTGATGTGCTCAACTCATTCTGCCTAGTGGCAGCAATCTGCCCTAAGATCTGCCCTTGCTTTCCCAGACAGGATTGATCTACCCCTGGGTTTACTTGCTGTGTGGTTTACATTTTCTTTCTTTGAAAGTGTTTGCTTCCTTATTTCCAGCTCAACTCCTTATCACCACACAAGGTAAATAAATAAATAAGACAATCTCAGGGAAATTTTAAACACTTCTTAGATCTCTGCATAGGGATAGTCAAGGGGAAAGGAGAGGTCCTTTCTTCTTGGCAACTGTGTTTGGCTGATAATGCAGCACTGTGGGGTGGGATTACTCTGGATTTGCATATTTTGGATTGTCTTTTTCCGTTAAGCTTAGAAGAGAATTTACCCAGCCAAAGGAAAGGAAAGCAAGCAAAAGAATTGAAATGAATTATATATGCCGTTGGTGCTTTTCGCTTTCTCTGGAGAATGAGTTTAGCATGTGCTTTCACACATTCTTGATCACTATGGCACCATTTCTTAGACATTTAAAATGGGAGGTTCATTTCACTCTTATGTCTTGAAGATTTTATTTTTTTATTTTTTTAAAAGCTAGAATTAGCCATTGTGTGAGTCAAGCCCAGAATGCCTTATTTGGATGCAGACCAAGGTAGGTCCCAAATCAATGTAAGACGAAGTCCAGCATAGCTAACTTGAATTCCTTTGGTTTCAGCCCACAACTCCTTCAGAGGCATAATGGGAGAAGTCTTCTCTGAGAGTGGTTCATTTTGCATGGTGTGGAAACAGTGGGCAGGGAGAGTTTTCTCCTCCCTATCTCATTAGCACTAGAACTTGGATTCACCCAATGAAACTAATTGGTGATTGAGTCAGGACAAACAAAGGGAGTCACTTCACCCAGTGCCTAACTCGTTTATGAGATGTGCTGCCACAAAAAGAGGTGGTGACAATCACTTGGATTTGAAGGCGTTAAAGGAGGACATGACACACTCATTGCTACTTTTAAAACAGTGAAGGGGGGACTGTAAAGGACATTTTCTAATGAATGTAGTAGATGGAGCATAACAATATGTCATAGGGCCCTGAGTAACAACAGTTAGTATGTGAATGTGGATAGAATGAAGGAGCATATTCCTGTCTTATACTGAGTCAGATACTTGGTTCTTTACCCTCAATACTGTCCACATTCAGCCTGGAGCCTCTCTTGGTTTTAACTGGAGTTTTCAGGAACTGAACCTGGCATCTTCTGCATACAAAGCAAGTGCTCTATCACTGAGCTATGGCCCTTCCCAGTCACGTCCCGCATCTCCTCCAAAAGAAAATATAGAAACTGTGATTTAACAGGTACAGGCAGGTGCCAGAAAAAATAGAGGCAGGCCCTGGTAGATATGGACAGTTGAGATATAAGGCTGCAAACGAGAATGCTCCTGTGAAATATAAGCAGTGCTGTTTGCATTTACATCAGTTATAGTCTGGAAGGCTACCCCCAGTCTGCACATATGGGACTTGTGCAGCCCTACGTGGAGATGATGGGGAATGAAACTGAAACTTTCTGCATGCAAAGATGTTACTCTAGCACTGAGCTTCAGCCCCGTCCCCTGCTTCACAGGCACACCACTGTTTTCACCTGTGAAACATTGCATGGCAATGGCAGACTCCAGGCTTTAAAATTTCAGTGCTGCCCTGTGCAGTGCCACCTCTTACCTTTTGTTTTTCATCATTGTTGCAGCACCCAATGCAAGCAAACTGGACACAAAATGCTGCAACATGGAAAAACAGCAGGAAAAAAACCCATACCCAAAATTGTGTGGGTATGTGCTTCCCTCATCAGCCACCCCATCAGTTAAAAATGGGTTCCTGCATCAGCCACTACTGTGCTTGCTCACAGAGAGAAGCTCTTACTGTCTCCCCTCCGTTCAGAGTGGAAGGGAAGGTCGTTGTCCAATCCTAGCTTCCAATAAAATGTTGGCATTTTTTAGGGGAAGGGAAGACAAAAAATGGCCAAGCAGGAAACTGTTTCCTGTGCATTGTGGGCTTTTGAAGGGATATGTACTGAAGTAGTGGTGGGCACACTGGCACAGATGCTACATTGAGCACCCCTGCTGTAAGCCTAAAAAAACTCAGTGGTTCCATGCAAGCAAATCCTGTGTTCCAGTCCTAACATTTACATCTTTGTTCAGCTTAAAATGAAAGATCATACATGTTGTTCTCTTTGTAGGCATTACCTTAATTTCTGCATCTGTCTCTCAACTCAAGCATTGGGGTGGAAACTTCACTCGCAAGTAGAGTCACTCCTTAATTAGTTTCCAAGGCAACCTCTGGAAAAAAGAGGAACTTGGTTAAACTGAGTAGGAGAAAGCAGATGAAAACATGGCAATGTCAAATGATAAGATAATGCCCTAAGAATCGGCTTTTTGCAAGTAGCTCGGTAGATGGAGCGTTTGCTCCATGTGCAAAAGATCCCAAGTTCAATCCCCAGCATCTGCAAGAATGATTTCAGAAGATCCCTGATTGAAAATCGGAACAGCCTCTACCAATCAGTATTGACAGTACTGAGCTAGCTGAACCAATGACCTGACTCAGTAGAAAGCAGCTTCCTATTCTGCAATAGCTCTTCCTTCCAATGAATGTGTCCAGAACAAAGAGGTGAAAATCTCCTCCTGCCTTTGTCCCACTTGGTTCTTGTGTTACACTTCATATAGTTCTAGGTTCTCCTATGTAGAAAAAGTGACGCATGAATTACATGTGAGCAAATGCAAAGCTACCAACCCCCCACCCCCAACTGCTTCCTTGCAAGTAAATCTGCCAGTGGGTAAAACCCCCAACCATTACATGTTATGGTTCAGGTTTTTCCAAGGAGCAATCTTCCATTTACTTTATCTATTAAATGTATTTGTATTCCACTCACAGTTTGTTCCGGTGCCTCTGGGTAACCTACATAGCCTGCTTTCCTTATATTGTCACATCAACTTTTTGAGGTAGATTAGGACGAGAGTGAGTGAGTTGCTCAAGGGCTCCCAGTGAAAGATGTCAACTACATAAATTAACTCTGCCCCCTTAACAGCAGGTGGGCATATAAAAATTAAAATTAAGTAGACAGGGATTTTTTTCTGGTACTGAGGAAGAGTAATAGGGAAAGTTCCCCAGGAACTAGCCAAAGTATTCTGAACTGTCACCCTTTCCAAGTAAGATGCAATCACATATCAGCAAAATCAGGTTGCATAATTTTAATTGATTGGGAAGTTTTACACAACAAGCCTGCTTCCTCCAAAAGGTTGGTATTTTTAAGCTAAAGAATAGGAGAAATGTGCTGAAAAATGTGGGATAGCGCTTGCTTTGGCTCCATGTCATTGAACATGTCTGCAAACAAATCAGAAGGAATGTTTATGAAATAGCTTGCAATATCTAATCTCCTGCACAAACAAAACAAGAGAAATGCTCAATAAATGGGTCATCAGGAAGTGCCCTGACATGAAAACTCTCTATCATTTTACATCCTACTTGCTGCTCCTAGAGAAGTTGTAAGTTAGGTTTCCTAAAACCACAGCTGGGCAGAATGCTATTATCTCAGAAATAACATTTTTGGAAATAGTGCTGCCTTAGATGAATCCCATTCTTGATCAATTCCCCAGGGTTATATTAAGTTTGCCCAGCTGATCTCATCCTCTGTTATAGCCTTCACCATCCTGGTTCACCCCTGGAGTTTTGGACTACAACTCCCATCAACCCCAAGCAGCATGACCAATTGTCGGGGATGATGGGAGTCCTGTCCAAATCATTGTGCAGGAACCAGATTGGGGGAGTCTGCTCTAATTGTCTCAAAAACAACAACACGGGAGTGCCTAGAAAGCCTAGCATACAGAAAAATCTTCTTTAAATGCCTTGATTTCAATGTGAATGTTAAATGCACATTTTGGCTATTTGCTACCCTGTTTCTCATATTTTAAGACATACCCATAAAATAAGCCATAGCAGGATTTTTAAGCATTCAAGGAATATAAGACATACCCCGAAAATAAGACATAGTGATAGGCGCAGCAGCAATGCCGGCCGCGGCAGGAGGAGAAGGAAAAAAATAAGACATCCCTTGAAAATAAGCCATATTGTGTTTTTTTGAGGAAAAAATAAATATAAGACATGTCTTATAATATGAGAAACACGGTAGATGTCACCGTTAGCGCTGCAGTCATAAAAGAAGAGCAGCCTATTCGTTTTTAAAAATAAAATAATGAACTAAAACAAAAAATGGTAGACCACACAGAAGGTTCTAGTGAAAACAAAGAAAGAAAGAAAAAAGACTGTAATCAGACTATGCTTCTTTGGGTGCATCTTACAACCATTTTCAGTAACCCATAAAAACTGCTGTCTGTCCATTGGAATAGTACCTCATTGTATGGTGCTTCTGCAGAATGAGAAAAATGCATTGGAGCAGGTCGATCTCTCATTGCCACCCCTGCTTAAGAGGCATATTTCTATGAGTTGTCACTTACTGCAAAACCCATGAAAATCTTTAGCAATGCCATGTGTCATCTTCAATATTTTATCTGGTGGAGAAATATAATGGGCTCAGGAATATCTGAAATGTCACCTTTGGAAGCGGCAAATAGAAAAAAGAAAACACGGCAGCAAATGGTTTAACCCTCATTTTAAAAGATAAGCATGGATCATTAGGCATTGATAGATCTGGGGAGCTGAACGCAATGCATTCACCATGTCTATCCTATATCCCTCAGTAAAACTATTGTTGAGACAGTTCCAAGGCTGGCACTAGGCCCTCAGAACAGGAGGGACCTCCATGCCCCACTTTCCCTGGCCGACCCCATCATATCTGCTTTTCTTCCTTTCTATTCTAGAAAATTGTGTGAATGATACAGTTCTCTGTAGTCCTGGTGGTTTTTCAGCATCACCCACCCTCCAAATACCCCAATGTTTTCCATACCACTTAACAGCAACAAACACACTTCCATCATATCAGAGGCCCATCTTTGTCCCAGGAATTCCCAGTGTGTTGAGGGAAAACAAAGATGGTGGCTGGGAAGCTTCTGAGATGAGAGTTCAATGTCTGTTACTGAGCATCAGCAAGGGAAGGGAGGATGAAAAGCCATAAGGGCTGCAGAGCAATTAGACTCTACCACCAAATTTCCATAACCAGGTGATTAAAAAAAAAGCTCTTTCTTTCCTCTTAAAACACCCCATAAACTTGAGAGGATGATCTGGGTTCCACTGAGTTCCACTGGGCACCATTGCTGGCACCAGCATTGTACAGTTATATAACATACCTACAAGTTGGAAATTATGAAATTCATCCAAGGGCAGGGGAGAGAGCAGATCAGTTCTGTATGCCACTAGATTTCTTATGAAGTACAGTGGTACCTAGGTTTACCAATTTAATCCGTTCCGGAAGTCCGTTCTTAAACCGAAGCATTCTTAAACCAAGGAGTGCTTTCCCATAGCAGCGGGGGACTCAATTTACAAATGGAACAAACTCAACAGGAAGCAAAACACGTTCTGCTTCCAAGGCAAAGTTCACAAAACCAAAACACCTACTTCCGGGTTCGCAGCATTCTTAATCCAAGTTCATAAACTAAGCTGTTCTTAAACCAAGGTACCACTGTATTAATTTCTTAAGGGTTAATGTTTCCTAGTTCTGCTGGATTGTTTCCTATTTCTGCTGGATCTCTCAGCGACCTTTGACACCATAGACCATAACATCCTTCTGGACCGTCTAGAGGGGCTGGGAGCTGGGGGGCACTGTCATACCGTGGTTCTGCTCCTTCCTCCTGCGCCGTGTTCAGAAAGTGGTGTTGGGGGATGAGTGTTCAGACCCCTGGGCACTCACTTGTGGGGTGCCTCAGGGTTCCGTTCTCTCCCCCATACTTTTTAATATCTATATGAAGCCACTGGGAGAGATCATCAGGGGGTTGGGGCTGGGTGTTCATCAGTATGCAGATGACACCCAGCTCTACCTTTCTTTTAAATCAGAACCAGTGAAGGCGGTGAAGGTCCTGTGTGAGTGCCTGGAGGCGGTTGGAGGATGGAAGGCGGCTAATGGATTGAAGTTGAATCCTGACAAGACAGAAGTACTGTTTTGGGGGGACAGGAGGCGGGCAGGTGTGGAGGATTCCCTGGTCTTGAATGGGGTAACTGTGCCCCTGAAGGACCAGGTGCGCAACCTGGGAGTCATTTTGGACTCACAGCTGTCAATGGAGGCACAGGTTAATTCTGTGTCCAGGGCGGCTGTCTACCAGCTCCATCTGGTACGCAGGTTGAGACCCTACCTGCCCGCAGACTGTCTCGCCAGAGTGGTGCACGCTCTGGTTAAGTCTCGCTTGGACTACTGCAATGCGCTCTACCTTTGAAGGTGACCCGGAAACTACAATTAATCCAGAATGCGGCAGCTAGACTGGTGACTGGGAGTGGCCGCCCAGTACGTTTCCGAGCACAATTCAAAGTGTTGGTACTGACGTTTAAAGCCCTAAACAGCCTTGGTCCTGTAAACCCGAAGGAGCGCCTCCACCCCCACCATTCAGCCCAGACACTGAGATCCAGCACCGAGGGCCTTCTGGCGGTTCCCTCATTGCGAGAAGTGAGGTTACAGGGAACCAGACAGAGGGCCTTCTAGGTAGTGGCACCCGCCCTGTGGAACGCCCTCCCAGCAGATGTCAAGGCAATAAGTAACTATTCTACTTTCAGAAGACAGCTGAAGGCGGCCCTGTTTAGGGAAGTTTTTAATGTTTGATGCTGTACTGTTTTTAATATTCGTTTGGAAGCCGCCCAGAGTGGCTGGGGAAACCCAGCCAGATGGGCGGGGTATAAATAATAAATTGTTGTTGTTGTTGTTGTTGTTGTTATCATCATCATCATCATCATTATAAAGAAAAAGGCTTCTGTTGTTGTTTACCTGCCTGTCTTGCACAATCAAAATAAATAAGCTGGCTAAGCTAAGGAGCTGAACAAAGATTCTCTGCTCTCATTGTAACAATTCTGTCAGTTTTCCCTCTAGGTTGCTAGACTCAAAAAAATGTATACACAGTTGAAAAGATTTATATGTTCTGCTTCTGTATTTCTGCTTTGTGGAAAGGCATTATCAAATTCATTTGCTCCTGTAGGGCCAACGCCAGTGTGGCTGATTGGTTCTGATAAGCTTGCCTCTCTTTCCATTCAGATTGCTGCAATGTTTTCACAGGCTTACATGCCGTTAGCTCTAGGCTAGGAAGATGTGCTGAATTCTAAAAGTACTATTAGGGCCTAATTAAGTCATTTTCCCTCTAACGAGCTTCGATTTCACCACATATATAAAACAAAACCTGATAACTTTCTTCTGGAAATGCTGCTATTTTCTCAAGCAGGGATTTGGCCGCTGCTGCACAGTGATCTTAGAACCACATGGTGCTTTCAGACTCTCTGCAGGAAATCTATTAGATTTCACAGAAGCTACACAGAGTGTCAGGTGCCCTGTGCCATGGACACAGCAAGGCAGGGCTGGGTAGGGCAACATCAGAGCAATGAACTGAACAGACGTGGTGGAATAAGGAGGAAGTTTCAGGGTGCAGTTTCAGGGTGCCAGGGGTGCCAACTTGAATAAAATATTGGGGGGACCCAGGTGAGAACCCGCCCTGCACAATCAATCACAAGATGCAGCAGGCACACACCATTTGAATGGCAGGGTCCATCAATTGAGGGGGAGCCCTGAAATATTTTCTTGGGGGGCTGAAACGACCTCATCCCCAAGAGGTTGGCTCCAATGCTACCAGTAATGTATGGTGAGGCACCCAGCATGCCTGGTCCCTTCCTCATTATTGGGAGTGCCTTTTAAGTCAATCAACCCTTTTTAAAAGAGAAAAAAGGATTCTGTTCTCTGTAAGTTGTTATTGGTTTGGTTGACACCAACCATCTTGTTCTACCTAATCACTTTGCTTTACTGACTTCGAAACTTGCAGAGTGTGTATGCAACGGTTGCCATATTTCAAACATATTTCAAATCATATTTCATTGCCATGATCCTACACTTTGTCGGCGGGAAACTCCCCACCGGAGTAGAAATCATATATTGAACAGATGGAAAGCTCTTCAATCTGAACAGGCTGAAAGCAAAAAAGTAAGGTTACCATAACTTCCGTCATAGAGCTTCAGTATGCTGATGACAACGTAGTGTGCGCATGCTCAGAGGATGACCTCCAAACCATCCTAAATATCTTTGCAGAAGCTTATGAAAAGCTTGGCCTATCACTCAACATCCAAAAAACCAAAGTGCAGCACCACAAATCCAACTCAGTGGTGTAACGTTGGAAAATGTAGATCACTTCTCCTACCTGGCTGTTACCTTTCCACAAGGGCCAACATTGATGCCGAAATCCAGCATCACCTGAGCTATGCGAGTGTGGCTTTCTCCCGAATGAAGTGCAGAGTATTTGAGGACCGGGACATTCGCAGGGAAACCACAAAGCTATTGTACTACCATGCTTGTGAAACATGGACCACTTAAAAATGGAAAGCGTAATGCTGGTGGTCAACAAAAGAGGTTGTACTACCAACCTTACTACAGTGGTACCTCACAAGGCGAATGCCTCGCGCAATGAAAAACTCGCAAGACAAAAGTGTTTTGCGGTGTTTTTGGTGACTCGCAAGATGAAGTTTTCTATGGCCGTGCTTCGCAAGATGATTTTTTTTCCCAGGGTTTTTTGTTTTTGTTTTGTTTTGTTTGCCACAGCAAACCGCGCTTCACAAGACAACATTATTGCAAGATGAAGCGACTCGCAGAACAAATTAATTTTGTCTTGCGAGGCACCACTGTATATGCTTGTGAAACATGGACCACTTATAAATGCCATCTCCAACTCCTCGAAAGATTCCATCAACGGTGTCTCCGAAAAATTTTACACATCACTTGGGAAGACAGGCGAACTAATATCAGTGTACCGGAAGAAGCAAAGATCACCAGTGTTGAAGCAATGATTCTTCAACATCAACTTCGTTGGACTGGTCATGTTGTGCGGATGCCTGATGATCATCTTCCAAAGCAACTACTCTATTCCAAACTTAAAAATGGAAAGCGTAATGCTGGTGGCCAACAAAAGAGGTTTAAAGACTGTCTCAAGGCAAATCTTTACAAATGTAGTATAAACACTGACAACTGGGAAACACTGGCCTGTGAGCGCTCTAGTTGGAGAACAACCTTTACCAAAGGTGACATAGGCTTAGAAGACACTCGATCTCAGGACGCAAAGGAGAAACGTGCTAAGAGGAAGGCACGCTTGGCAAATCCACACCATGATCAACTCCCGCCTGGAAACCAATGTCCCCACTGTGGAAGGATGTGTGGATCCAGAATTGGCCTTCACAGTCACTTATGGACTCATTGTTAAAATCGTGTTTATGGAAGACAATCTTACTCATCTACGAGTGATCGCCAAAGAAGAAGATTTCAAACAGTGAAAGTTGTTGACCTTTTTGGGGCAAAGTTGTTGGGCTTTGGGGGCAAAAATGCACAAAAAAAATTTCACTTTTAAAGCTATTTTTTATGGGAAGTCGGCAAAACAGCTCTGCCAACATAGGCTGCTATACGTCCAGATTTTCCTGGACATTTTGCCCTAATTTGCACCTGGACACTGCTGCAGTATTCTGGATATGTCCAGGAAATCCCAGACATATGGTAACCCTAGTGTATACGTGCACGTGCAATTGTTAACGTACTCCTGGTATTCTTATTGTGCAGCTGAGCACATCATTTAAAAAAAAACCTCAGATATGCAATCAAAACAGCTTTGCCAAATAGAGGGTAATTAATGAACTGTTTGCCGTTTGCACATAGAAATGACTGGATTCGGCTGTGTGGGTAGCAGACATTCAAAGAGCAGCTGCAAAAGATTGTTCCCACTTAATCCTGGCAAGAGAAAGGCAAACTAAATGTAATAACATGGCATTTTCTATGTAGAAGCAGAGGGAAAGGTAGGGTGGGTTCTGTTATTTTCCTCCAATAGAATTATCTGTCTCTGAAATCTAAATGAGCACTACTTCATTCTGATTATTAACTTTGCCTTCCAGTATATATTTTGAAAAGTTGTTTGTCCATCTGCTATGCATTTGAACACCTCTTAAGATCATGCCACCAAAATCTGCACATATCAGAGATTAGGAATTTGTGAAGCTCCAGATCTTCTTGGACCGTAGGTCCCATCAATTCTGACTGAGGCTAATGGCTGTTAGAGTTCAACAACATCTGGAGGGCCCCAGGCTTCCCATCCCTTGTCTGTATAAAAATATAAAAGTATATTATTTGGGGACAGGTTACTGACTGTTCTGATTGGCAAAGGTTGACCAAGGTCTCAGGACTAACAGCCTTTGTAACTGGAGGTGCCATGGACTGAAACTGAATCCTTCTGCATGCAACATCTACTGCTGAGCCACTGGTTTACAATTTTGTCTAACTTCACAGTTATGGAACACATACGTTTAGTCAATTCTGTATTACACATGTATGTGTATAAATATATACTACATGCAAGATTCAAAAGAAAGAGATAACATTACGGAACAGACTCTCCTGTTTCCTACACATTTTTCTGGTGTGGTTTCCAGGTATCACATTTGGACTGCAGGCTGGATGTTGGTCATCCATTATGCTTTGAACCTGTGAGTGTGGCAAAGGCTTTGTCCTTATAGAGGTTACCAACCTAGCTTAATTACTCACTCTGCCAATAATAACTGCTTTGTGCTGACCAATAAAACACAGGGACAGTGCTGCAGAGGCAAAAACTCTGGAAAAGATGAACAGCTTTGTTTAAAGTACTTAACAACACATGCCTCATTCCTTAACAACTCAGGGAGATTTCTCCATAGAAACCTAACCACATATCTTGAGTCATTGTGTTGTTCTGCACCAAGAACTTCCAAGGTTCCCAGGAGTTCCCAGTGTGGCTCAAGGAGATATGGAAGCCTTCTCTGTGGTCTTTTGCCTGTTCTGTAGATACAAGTCAACACTTAGATGCCACTGTCACCAAGCAATGGATGTTCATTTGTGAAGTTGCCCTAAGTATAGGTTGCCAAGAGAGCTTGTTGAGCTTCCATCTTGGGGAGGAAAGTGAGAAGTGTCACTTGGACAAAAGCTGGGGAGCGGCCATTGTTCAGTTGCATGCAGATGGTCACAAGTTCAATCCTATCATCTCTAGTGAAGGCTAGGAGATAACTCTTTCTGAACCATTGGAGAGCCACTGCTAGTCATTGTGGATAATACAGTGGTGGGTAGACCAGTGGTTTGATTCAGTATGTTCCTATGCAGGATTCACATTAAGGTGTTCCTACCACCACCACCACCACCACCACCCCAAAGATCTGTAGACTCCGTGTTTCTTTTGCAGTCAGCAGTTCCAAGCAGAGATCTATGCAAGACTAGACAGAGATTAATATGTTGCTTACATGAACAATGTGTTCTATACCCAGTCAAGGAATCCTCACCATTCTCAGTATCTGTGCAAGGCTAACATGACCTGGGGAATAGGCACCCATGATCACAAAGTAGAAAATCTACCATCAGATACATTCCAGCACAAGGTTCCATTCATTTCAAAAACAGAATTTTCATGGGAGAAGTCCTTTCTTGTGAGTTTTTGTGCAGCACTTCCCTGCGTGGAAGGCAATGTGAATAGCAGAGGTCACCACAGAAATCCTTGCACGTGTGCCTCAAAGTCAACATCACCTTATGCTTGCCTTTTTATTCATGTGGAATTTCCTGCAGCTAAATAATGTGTCTTTTTTCCCTTTCTTTATCCCTTATACAGGTTGCAACCCTTAGTAAACATTCCAGAAGTTATCACTACATGCTTGCTAATCTGGTAAGACCTTCTGTCTCTCTCTCCCTCCCTCTCTCTCTATCTATTTATCTATCAATGTAGGAGATTTAGCATGACTGCAGGAAATAACATAGTGACCTTTAAGTCATGCCATTCCTAATTGCCCAAGCAAACTGAAGGATGGTCACTAGAATCTGATGAATTGTGTGCAACTAGTTCCATATTCCCAGGATTAATGTTTCAAACCACCTCACTCTTTAGAATAAAAGCAAGAGTGGTACACCAGCCAGGAAGCTAGCTTAGCAGCCCTTCCCCATCCAGTGAGCTGCTTCTGATGAAGACATCCTATCCAGATCACAAGAAGCAATCCTTACACTCAACCCTAAGCAATTCAGGCTGTATCTGGAGCCCTCTGTCCAGTTCACAAGACAATGACAAAGTGGAATAGGTCTAGAGGTGGGTGACTAGGGCCTCAGCTGCACTATACATTAAAAGCATCATTATACCACTTTAAAGAGTGAGCTTCCCCCAAATAATCCTGGGAACTGTAGGTTGTTAGAGAGGCTGAGAATTGTTTGGATGTCCCTTTTCCCCTCACAAAGCTACCATCTCCAGAGTTCCCCACGAAGAGGGATTGACAAACCACTATGAGAATTGAAGTACTTCTTTATATAGCACGCACAGTAGTTAACTATGGAATTCACCCTTTTGCCCGAGGCAGTGATGGTCACCAACTTAGAGGACTTTTTATATTTTTTTAAAAAGACAAATTCATGGCAGATAAGCCCTCAATGGCTACTGACCATAATGTCTAAACTCTCTCTCCACAGTCAGAAGAAGTGTGCTTCTGAACACCAGTTGCTGGAAACCACAGGAGAGGAGGTTGTTGCATTCTGGTCCTCCTTGCAGGTTTCATACAGCCATCTGGTTGGCTGCTGTGAGCACAGGATGCTGGACTAGATGGGCTGTTGGCCTGATCCAGCCAGGATCTTGTTATCCTCTCTTAAAATGAGCCCAGAAGGGAATAGGAAGTCAGTGAAGACTGAAATCTTGGCAAATTTCTTTTGTATTTAAGGGACATTTCAAAAAGGTTCCATCGAGCATGTGCAAAACTCAAGGCATTTCTAAAGCACCTATTTGAATCCTGGCCAGAATGTATTTTCCAGCCCTTGATGTGTGGCTTTGGAACAATGCTAGAACTGGGATGTCATGATCATTTGTACTCAGTGACTGCCTCTTGGCTTTTTACTGAAGCTTCCCTGCCCTAACAATCTGAAACTAATTCATAATTTGTATTTCATCTCAAATTATGCCACTGAGAATCCAGATCTCCTTTATAATGTTTCAACCTCACTGCTAAGAAGTACGACATTGTGCTTGGTTATTTTACAGTTGTTACGAAGACTCAAAGTTAATCCATAATTCTATCTTGCCAAGTTGTCAAGCTGCTTAACAATTCATTTGTCCAATTCCAGGCAGTACATCTAAAGCTTATTGTGGAGAGAGTAAGATATATCTTGCTTCATATATTAAATTTCATATATTTAATATATTTCATATATTAAATAACTAGGTATGGTGTCAGTCTATTTTTAAGAGGGCCAGCCCATTTTGGCACCTGAAATGAACCACAGGGAGCAAGGGGAAAGTGAAGGTCTACACCAGGAATAAGCAGGGATTAAAGTTCTACATCAGAAACAGGGGTGGAGGTGGGCATCAAATCAACCTTTGATGGTTGAAGTGTTAATCAAAGGCTGTTGCTTGAGGGAAAGGGGTCCACTCTAAATCATGGACAGGAGACCCCAGAAAGCAACCCCCACCATTTCCTCTTTAATGATTGGGGGGGGGGGAGTCAGCAGGCTGCTATGGAAGCAGCATTTGAGGAGCCCTGCTGAGGTGTGCTCCAGTTGTTTCTGCCACCGCGGTGGTGGTCATGGTGGATGTATTCCTTGAAGGCCAGATCTATTGCCCCTGTGGATCCTGCCGCCCAAGGCGGTTGCCTCACTTTGCCTCATGACTAGGCCAGCCCTGATTTTTAACATATACTTTATAACAGGTTTTTCCCAAGGTTTTCTTCTTATGGCATGAGAGACAGACAGACAGAGAGAGAGAGAGAGAGAGTTTTGAAAGTCTTCTCTCCACTTCCCATGTGTTGCACGCCACCCTAATCTCTGAGCGGTGTGAGATTCCAGGGGTTCCAGGCGTTTACCCAGGGTTTCCTTGGGGAATGAGGCACAACAGACTGTGGTGTCTTTGTGATACATGGTTCATTTTCACATATATGCAACCTGAGCCTGCAATGGAGGTGTTTGCAGCACCAATACCCCAAAAGGGTCTTGCTCCTCCCATAGCCACAGCCTTGGTAGGGCCAGCCTGCAAGCACACACTGTTTGCTGAGATCCTTACAAAAGATGCTGGACTGTAGAAGTTGGCTAAATACAGCAATGCGTGATCTTAAGTGATGTGGGATTACTGAATCTGGATCAATTAAATTATTCCCACTCACCATTCACAAAAAGGGCCTGGTTAATGTAAAATAAAAAATATAAACAGGAAAGAGTATAATCAAGGTTATAAAACATAGGAGAGGTAAAAAAAGAAAGGTAGGATTTTCCTCATAAATAGAGAGCATATAATGTAGTAAAATAAAAGCAACAAAACACAGAATGAAAGCAAAATTTGTGATCTGGTGGGGGAAGAGAGTTTTGTATGTATTTGAATTTGACACTTAAGAAATGAAATCCCACCAAACAGCATAGAAATGTTCTCTACAATAGCCAGAGTCCACATAGCCTTAGACTATGACAAGAGGTTTAAGTTCTGTAGTGTCTTCTGGGCCAAATAGGTTTGTCTTGTAGCCAGCATCCATGTTAAGAAGAAGTTCCATAGATTGGGAAGATGTGGTTTGATCATCCCACAAGTTCAAAAGGGTGAGTTGCAGGGAGGCTTGCTACTGCAACCACACCAACAATCTTGAGGATATTTGATGTCATATGAGAAAACTGCACTGTGGTGCCACCTACACAGAATTTTCAGACAACAGTCCCTTAAATAAGGTGGTGCTTATTTATAAGGCTTAGACACATAATTGCATCCCACTTAGGATAATCTGTTTTCAATTGTAGGTCCTTCTACTAGCTACAATGTCTATGTTCTATTTATCTGTCACGGGCAATATGCCTCTGAACACCAGTTGCTGGAAATCGCAGGTGAACAGAGTGCTCCTGTGGTCAGGTCCTGCTTGCAGGCTTCCAATAGACATCTGGTTGGATACTATGAGAAGAGGATGTTGGGCTAGATGGGTCATTGGCTTGGTCCAACAGGCTCTTCTTTTATTTTATGTATCTATACTGCATTTCTGAATTTCAAAACAGTTATTTTTTTGTATTCCAAAAAAATGAATAAATGTATTTCTAATTCTCTCTCTTCCAACTTGAAAGCAACAGTTTATACATCCAGCAGCATAAAGTGGTTAAGCTGTTCCTGGCATGTGCCTCCTTAGGATGGAGACTGCAAGATTGTTTCCAGGTCAAAACAAAAAAAAATATTTCTATTGTCTTTCTAGGGTTTTACAGATATTTCACTGGAAAGAGTGGTACAAGGAGGTGCCAATGTAACTGGATTTCAGATTATTAATAATGACAATCCAATGGTCCAGCAGTTTATGCAGCGCTGGGTGAGACTTGATGAACGAGAATTCCCTGAAGCAAAAAATTCTCCGCTAAAGGTAAGTGTTGTGGAGCAGTGACAGAATGGGTAAGAAATAGGAGTCTATAGCTTTCTCAGGGTAGATCCCGGATCTGAAAAAGTTGGAGGCTACTATGCTAAAACACATGAACTATGAAGGCCGAAATGAAAAGTTATGGATATTGGGTGACCACTTTTAAAACCATGACCATTGTGGCAATTCCTCTTCTTTCCCTCACCACTAATTTGTACCACTGACTTTGCTCTCTGAGATCTCAGGTAGGAAGCCTTTCTCAGCTGTATTGGAGATGCAGCTTCTTGGAACTCAATACCTGTTGACTGATGCCAATTGATATCTGCTGAATGAACACTGTGTTAGACAGACCATGTACATATTAGGTAAAATGTCATACAAAAATGTGTGTGGTGAGAGAAATTTCCACGAAATGCTAAAAACCTTTACAATAGCTTTTTTGCAAATGTGATATAGTCAAACCTCGGTTGTCGAACTTAATCCATTCTGGAAGACCATTCAACTTCCGAAACATTCAACAACTAAGGCATGGCTTCCGATTGGTTGCAGGAGCTTCTTGCACTCAAGTGGAAGCTGCATTGGACATTCGAGTTCCAAAAAACATTTGAAAACCAGAGCATTTACTTCTGGGTTTTCGGCATTCGGGAGCCAAAATAATGGAGGCATTCGAGAACAGAGGTTTGACTGCACTGAACTTAAGACTTGTAAACTGAGAGAAACCAAAACTGACATATTCACCCATTCCTACTTGGGGGCAGGACAGTGCTATCTTGTCCAATCCAGTGCAAAAAGCATTGCAGTGTGTCGTGTATCAGAGCTCTGTAGTGTAATTTACTATAGTTTAGGCCTAAAAATAACTGATTTGGGGGTCAGGGGCAAAAAAAGTACTCCTCTGGCTTTTAAAAAATATTCTTATTGTTGGGTATCGCTCAGGAACTAAACTAATATTTGCACATCTGAGGAAGTGTGCATCTACATGAGAGCTTATACCCATAACAAACTTAATTGGTCTCTAAGGTGCCACTGGACAATTTTATTAATTTTTTTATTTATGTCAGACCAACACGGCTACCTACCTGAATCTAATATTTGCACAGATTTACTCCTGATTTGTTAAATTTGTACAGTGTTTATGAAAGAGACAGCCACTCCCCTTTAGAAAACCATCCTGACAAATGAATGTACAATTGTCTGGGACTAAGAAATGTAATTGGCTAGAGACTAATGCCCTGGTGTGTTGATTTATTCAGTATTTCATCTACTCTTTCCTTCTTCCCTCGCTGGCTTTCCTTTGCATGCTCATGCATTTGTTAGTAGAATACAAATAAAATAGAAAATTTGATTTGTTTCTTGGCATGATTCCAAGGAGGATGCATTTGGGTTTCTGATCATTAAAGCAGGCCTGGCCCGAGGGAGACAATACCACTGTGTGAGCTTTATATAGTAATAGATTGGACAGCTCTTACAAAACCCCTTTCTTGTAAGAGCAAAAGTCGACTCTAATGCTCAGTTGTGTGGTGGAGATGTTCTGTGATATTTGCTAGTTTTTAACTTTTTAAAAGAAGCTCTAACAAAAAACAAACTAACATGTGAAACAGAAGAAGCATTAGTTAGTTACGGTAGTTGTTAGTTAGTTAGTTAGTTAGTTAGTTAGTTAGTTAGTTTATTAAATATCCTCCCAGATATATTTGGGCTACCAACTATCTAGAGAATGGGTAGGCAAACTAAGGCCAGGATCCGGCCCAATCACCTTCTAAATCCGGCCCGCAGATGGTCTGGGAATCGGTGTGTTTTTACATGAGTAGAATGTGTGCTTTTATTTAAAATGCATCTGGGTTATTTGTGGGACATAGGAATTTGTTCATATTTTTTTTCAAAATATAGTCTGGGCCCCCACAAGCTCTGAGGGACAGTGGATGAAAAAGTTTGCTGACCCCTGATCTAGAGTGCTATGGAAATGGGTTGCAATTTAAAACTCAGGAGCCTGATTCCCTCAGATATTGCCTATTTGTCTTAGAAATACACAGCTATTCAGAGAGGACATATTTAGTTCTTTATGGGCTTCTAAGCAAAGGCGGTCTTTTTAAGGGCAAAATAATGTTATAGGGTTTGTGTAGCTGCTGGGAGCAGTGATCAAGTGCTTCCTCGACTTGGGCCACATTCACACCATACATTTAAAGCACTTTATACAGCCATGGTGCCCCCCCAAAAGAATTATGGGAGCTGTAGTTTGTTAAGGCTGCTGAGAGTTGTTAGAAGACTCCCATTCCCCTCCCAGAGCTAAAGTTCCCAGAGTTGTTTAGCCATTCTTCTTCCCAGGGTACCTTTAGGAAGGGAATAGGGAGTCTACTAAGAACTCTCAGCACCCTTAGGAAACTGTAGCTCCCAGGCAGTGGCATAGCAGGGGGGGGCAATGGGGGCGGGTCGCCCCAGGTGCAACCCTGGAGGAGGGGTAACACTCGGTACCCCCCACACACACTGGGGAACTTTTTTTCTGTTGCGTGAGATTTTTCCACTGTTCTTATATGTTCTTTCAATTCTGGTTTCATATCTGAAGTCGGTTTTGTTCTGTAAGCTCTAGGGGTTTTTTTGCAATTCATGTTTTTCACTTTTCACCAGAGCTAGAGCCAGAGCCAGAGCCGCGTGGGGGGTGAAAAAAAATTCTGCACCAGGTACCACCTGGGCTTGCTACGCCTCCGCTCCCAGGATCCTTTGGGGGGAGCTATCATTATTTAAAGTGCTTTAAATGTGTGGTTTGGCTGTGGCTTTGGTGACATCATTCCACCATTTAGCTTAGTAGAAGTGAAAGAGGAGATAAAGGGAATGTTTACCGTGCTCATGTTTTGAGAGGTTGCCACCCAGTGTCCATAGGGTTTTATCCTATAATATGTGATGGGGTTGGGGAAAGGAGGGTTAGTGATTTGTGGGTTTTTTTGTTATTGTTTTTAGTATATTTTCTGTGTTTTTATCTTGTATTTTTATGCTGTGAAATGCCCTAAGAGGTGGTATACAAATTAAATAAAGAATAGTCCTATGCATAGTAGAACCACTGAAGTTAATAGACATGGCTAACTTAAGCCCATTAATTCCTTTGGGTCTACTCTGAGTAGTACTTGGTTCACTACGACCCACTACTTTTCATATTAGCCTTTAACTCAGAGTTGGTATGTTGTAGCACAGTAGTCTTCAACTTTTTCAGAACCCACCTTCAACATTAGCTTCAGCCATGCTATTAAAATCATACACATCCTTCTTTCTCTCTGTGTTCCTGCTTCTCCCTCTTCTCTGGTTCATACATAATGCTAAGCCATGGTTTGTTTAGCCAAACTATGGTTATTCTGAATGTGTAAACCTAGCCCAGCAGACTAACTATTGTTTATTGTCTACCAACAAACATAAAGCAAAGCCATGGGTTGTTGATGGCTCACAAACCATTACTTGTTTTAACTACATTATGATATGGTGCCTGAATCCAACAGCCTTGTTTAATCATGGTTTGTTAGGTCACCCACCATAGACATTGGTCAGGCAAGACTAGCTGGATATAAGCCATGGCTGGTTCATTCATCCGTGAAATGACTCAGCAAGCCAGAAAGCAACAGCAACCCACCAGCTGGGAACCTAGCCCAGTGGCTCTTCCCTAGCCGTTGAGAAGCTTCTGCGGTAGCCACAGAGGTTCTCTGCACAATTTAGAATCCTGCGTAATCAGGGTTCTAAATCACATGGGGAGTCTCCAGCTACAGTAATTTTGTCAACTCTGAATATTCAACTACAAAGAAATGGAATGCCGACCACAGAAAGCAATCTATTCAGAATATAAGCAAATCTCTAGTTTTGAAGAGTTGGGTTTTCTTTTCCTTTTTAAGTCTTTCTCTGAAATAAATTCAATTCACTGGCAAAAATAATAATAATCATTTAGAGATCTTACCCTTCCTGTGAACAGGAATGTTTATCAGATTTATAACCTCAATAAGAACAGTAATTCTGAACCGTATGAGAAAGCAGTGAAAGTGGTGTGTTTTCGTTGTTTTCCTAAAGGAAAAAAACAGATTTATTGCTGGCTACATATTTGAGTTAATAGAAAATACGGTCCAGAGAGATGTAATTCATAGTCGCTGTGCATTTAACACCAGACAGCCTATATTGGCTAGCTCATTGTTTAACAAAAAAGAAAAAAACTGCAAGCAAAAAGAGGACAGAAAGAGATGTTATATAGAATATATAACATCTCTTTGGTTTATAGGCAGAAAAATGTCATGAATAGACCCTGCACCTAATGAGGCCTTGAATTTTGTTTTACGTGAGTGGTTACCAACTTTTCTTGGCAAATCTGTGCCACACATCAAGTTAAAAATTTGAGATAGTGCCTCTGCAGTGTGCACCACAACAACTATGCAACATCCTGCTATTCTGAGAGGGTTTTAAAACAAATCTATGACCCAGGAAACAGGCATAGTAGTATAAGGAGCTACCGTACACCCAGTGCTTTTTTCTTGGGGGGGTGCATACCCCTAAACATTTTGTGAATCATTGTACTTTTGTCCACCCCCATCATTCTGCCCGGACACTGAAATCCAGCGCCGAGGGCCTTCTGGCGGTTCCCTCGCTACGAGAAGCCAAGTTACAGGAAAACAGGCAGAGGGCCTTATCGGTAGTGGCACCCACCCTGTGGAATACCCTCCCACCAGAGGTCAAAGAGAACAACAATTACCAGACCTTTAGAAGGCATCTTAAGGCAGCCCTGTTTAGGGAAGCTTTTAATGTTTGATGGATTTCTATATTTTAATATTTTGTTGGAAGCCGCCCAGAGTGGCTGGGGGAACCTGGCCAGATGGGTGGGGTATAAATAAATTATTATTATTATTATTATTATTATTATTATTATTATTATTTATTATATTTATTTTTTCCAATTTGAACTATAAAATGGTGATTTTCTTGAGTGAAAATGAGAGTACCACTAAACTTTTTTGGGGGGGGTGGGGAGCACTGCTTATACCAAGTCAGAGCACTGGCCCAACTAGGCTAGTATTGTCTATGCTGACTAGCAGCAGCTCTCCAGCATTTTACTAATGGGCCATTCCCAGCCCCATCTGCAGATTCTGGAAATTGGACCTTGGACCTTCTGCATGCAAAACAAGTGCTCTACCCCTGAGCAAGAGCAGGGGCAAAGCAGCCAGGCATGCAGCCTAGGTCCATTGCCAGGTGAGTGGTCTCTTTGCTTTCTCTCCAGGTATGTCACACATCAGAACTGGATCCTCCAATGTGTGTCGATCCTTCTGGTAGCTGCTCTATGGCAGGTACCAGAAGCCATGTTACCTTCTCTCTCATGCTCACCTGCCCACTCTCTTGCTCTGGAGGTGCTGAGAGTTCCTGCCCAAAATACCTGGAAGGCTGGCACAGATACAACATGGTGCCCTCCAGAAGTTGTGGGCAACACCTCCCATCACTCCTAACCATTGGACATGCTGGCTGGATGATGGGAGTTGGAGTCCAAGACAACTGGAGGGCAGCAGGCTGGATGCCCTGATGTAGATGGATGAGTATAAGGCAGCTCCCTATAACATTGCAGCAGATGGTAACACCTCACAAAAAACCACTGCATATTGAAAGGTGAGAGATGTGGTAAAATAAATAAACACTATAGAAGGAAGGGGAGGGAAAGTGCTAGTAGACACAACTTCCAAAAGCACCAAAAATAATTTTGGGAGGAGCTGGTGAAGAATGACAGAGAGGAAGGAATCATTTGGGTCTCCCAAATAGGGGCTACGGGAGGAAGACATCTCCTTGAGATCGGCATAATTAATATGGAATAAGATAACCCAGCAGAACTACATACGCAGATGACACTTTATTGTTGCTGTTGTTGGTTTTATTTTGTTCTGGACTAGTCTCTTGTTAAGCCTCCATTAATATTTTTCGACACGAACGACAATATAAAGGTAAATGTGAATGTAAAGGAAAGGAAAGGAAATATTTATTGTTACAGTCAATGACCAGCATGAATATGAAGGAAAACGTAAACCCCTTCTTCCTCCTGTGTCAAGAATTATGTAATTACAAAATGAAGTTTGACATCTCCAGGGATGTGGGCTAGTTAGGGTGACTACTCCAGGCTGAAGAACAAATGAACACAGGGAGCAAAACTGGGTTTGAAGCTGTTACCAAAATGCAGTTTATCAAACTGTCTCTTTTGCATCTTCTTCAGTACACATCTGCACTGACCCATGATGCCATACTAGTCATAGCAGAAGCTTTCCGGTACCTCCGAAGGCAGCGTGTTGATGTCTCCCGGAGAGGTAGTGCTGGAGATTGCCTAGCAAACCCTGCTGTGCCTTGGAGCCAAGGGATTGATATAGAAAGAGCACTGAAAATGGTAAGGACAAAAGCAATGACGACACCAACCTAAATCCTAATGTATTTGGCTATATAGGTTATCTTTAGGGGATCCGAGAAATGTGTTTGACTGTGCATGCAGCTGTAAAGTACACAACCTGGCTTTGCCATGCAAAATGTATTGCCTTTATTTTACCTGATACCTTACAATGTCATGTAAACAGGTTGTCTGTATTCAGACCAGGGTTGCCAACTTGAATAAAATATCAAGGGGGGCCCAAGTGTGCCCCACCCTGCATCAATCACATCATGTGGTGCACGGAAACCACTTTAATGGCAATACCCATCAAATTTGGCACCCCCAGCCCCCTCAAATATTTTAGGGGGGCACACGAAGGGACCTCCTCCCCTACAAGCTGGCTCCTATGATTCAGCCTGTGTTGAACACAATTCCCTGGAAAATCTACACTACAATCTTTGTTGACATTTTGTGTGTATAATGTAGGTATTTATTTAAATACAAGAAGACAGGTCCCTGCCCCAAAGAACATACATTCTAAAATTCACCATGGGGGAAACAATGGAAGAAATGAAGAAGGAGTAGATTGGGGGAAGATTATTTCAGATCTGTGGGCATTTTATTCCTTTCAATGACAGTAAGCTGTGGTTTATCATTGCTAAGGTTCAAGTGCAAGGAATGACAGGAAATATCCAATTTGACACCTACGGACGTAGAACTAATTATACAATTGATGTTTATGAAATGAGACCTGGAGGACCACGGAAGGTAAGCCACACATGGGCAAATGTGTATTTACTCTCCCAGCTCAGCCCTGCTTCTACCATGAGTTTAAAATAGAAGAAAATATCAGCTAAAAAAACAGAAATATTTTAATAGAGTCATTGGGGACAAGCAGACTTCTAACTTATGGGGGCTTCCTTTTTATTTTGTTTATTATTTTTAGAAAACATCATATACCAGGTTTCCTTTATAAATTTACAAATCTCACAACAATATATAATATGCATAAAACCATTAAACGCAATAAATAGCGTATAAGAACTTAAGAAGAGCCTCATGTGCCTATAGGAAGCCCCAAAGCAGGATCTGAGAGCACTTGTGGTTGCATTGGAGGGGGGTTGGACTAGATGACCTTTAGGACCCCTTCCAACTCTACATTACTATGGTTCTATGATTCCCAGCAACTGATATTCAGGGCTATACTGCCTCTGACAACAATGTGGGATCAGTTACCTCACATTTCCTGGGTGTCTGGCCTCCTCAGATGGTTCATGGCTGTACCACATGCCCCTGAGGTGCACTTACTTTATACTAGATCCCAGGATTTTAGGGTTGAATCTCTAGCCGCCTGGATTCAGTTGCTAGCTGAATTTAGACAGGTACCCAGTGTTGTGGTGCTTAGGTGCCTACTGAAGCTGTTTTTCTTTGAGAAGGCTTTCCATGAAGTGTGACCCTGTTATTTATGAAATAATCAATTGTTGTCTTGCTTTTGTGGTTTGCAGAAATGGTTTTTAACTGTATCCAGAAATGTGTTTGGTTTTGTATTTTATCTTATTTTAATCTTGTTCTACACTACTTTGACGGCCTAGGCTGGAAAGCAGTTTATAAATTTGTGAAATAAAATAAATGAGATTAAAGCCCCACCTGTAGATCTCTGCAATCCTTTAAGGTGAACAGGTGATGAAAGCCATGTGCCACTTAATACTGGTCTGGTATGGATCAGGACCCTGCCGGATCAGGACCCATCACAGTGGCCAACAAAATGCCCATGGGAAACCCACAAGCAAGACCTGAACACTCTCCCCTCCTGTGATTTCCAGCAAGGGTTATTAAAAATGTTGGGGGGGGGCAGGGCAGCAGACTAAGGGCTTATCCACACTTGCCTTTTCTCCACTTTGGAGCAAACAGCAAACCCCCCCCCCCCCACACACACACAAAATCTAAATTGCCACATGTTTCACTTGTTTGCTCCAACTGAGCTTTAAATAATGGATTTTCATGGGGAAAGCTCTAGGGCAAAAAAGAAGAGCACTCAGACATAGAGCTTTAAAGCATGGACCCAGGGCTGTCTTAAGCGCCCCTGGCGCCGTGGTGCACTGGATCCCTCCGGGACCCTCCCGCCCCATTTCCCAGTGTGGTGGGTGGGTGGGTGCAGCACGCAGCGCGGCTGCCACAGGCGCTGCTGCGCGATGGGCGGGCACAGCGCGGTTGCCGTGGGAGCAGCTGCGCGGCGGACCGGCGGACCGGCCGGCCAGCGGGCGGGCGCAACTCGCGGCGCCCTCCTGGCGGGCCAGCGCCATGGTGCCCTGCGCCACCCAGCCTGGCTGTAGGGCCGGCCCTGCATGGACCTGTGCCTAGAAAGAGCAGGGCAAAAGAAAAGTGTTGATAAGCCCTAGATCTAAAAAGCTTAAGTTACAGAAAGGGAGATTTTGGTTGATTGTTAGGAGTCAGGCCTTCAAGGTAAGAGTGGTTCATCAATGGAACCAATTAGCTAAAGCAGGGGTAGGCAACCTACAGCCCGTGGGCCAGATGCGGCCCAATTGCCTTCTCAATCTGGCCCACAGACGGTTCAGGAATCAGCGTGTTTTTACATGAGTAGAATGTGTCCTTTTATTTAAAACTAGTGGAATTCAGCCCGTTTAAAAACGGGCGCTAGAGCGCGTGTCTCGGCAGAAGCCGGGGCCGCGGCGCCACCTCCTCGGCCAGGACACCATGGGCGCTGCTAGGAAAAGGAGAGGTGTCGGGGCTCAGGCAGCCAAGGGGCGGAAAGGAGGCGGCGGTGGGTGGATCCCAGGGCCAGCGAGCCTACTCCTCCTCTTCCAGCAGCCAGCCAGAGGCTATGGCGACGCCCGTGAGGAGCCGCGAGGGGCGGCCGGAGCTGCCGGGAGATGGGAGGAGGGGGTCCCACCATTGTCGCGCTCCTGCTGCTGCTGCTGGAGGAGGAGGAGGAGGAGGAGGAGGAAGGAAGGAGCCCGGAGCTCGAGGCGGCCTCCCCGGCGGCCCCCTCGGCTCGACGCCCGCCGCCTCCTCAGCTGCACATGGCAGCGGTGACTCTGCCGCTTCCCCGATGTCTCTGCCGCTTCCCCGGTGTCTCCGGCCCGAGTCCTGGCGCCGCTGCCTGGCCCGAAGGAGCCTCCGCCGGGGCGAAGGCAAGCGAGGCGCTGAGTTGCAGCTCTCTTTCCCCGGCGCCGCTTCCTGCCTTTGCCCCCGGCCTGAGAGGCGGCAGTTCCTGGCGGCTGCTTGCCGTCATGTCCCACCAGACCGGCATCCAAGGTACTGAGCCCCTTGGTCTGCTGGTCGTAGGGGGGGGAAGGGGGCTAAAGCAGCCTCCTCCTCCTCCTCGCTCTTTAGCGCAAGCACACTGAGGCGCTTGTCCGGCCGGGAGCGGCAGTTGGCAGAGGGGTGGGGGGGGAGAGCATGTGCGCGTGTGTGTACGTTGTCTCTGCTGTCCAATCCCTGTGTCCCTGGGGCCCATGCGCAGTACCCCAGGGACACACGGGACAACTGGACGCAGGGACAACTTGGACATTATTATATAGGATGCATCTCTGGGTTATTTGTGGGGCATAGGAATTCATTCATATTTTTTTCCAAAATATAGTCCGGTCCACCACATGGTCTGAGAGACGGTGGACCAGCCCACAGCTGGAAAAGGTTGCTGACCCCTGAGCTAGAGGGCTGGCAGGCTCTGCCTCACTGCAGCTCTTCAAACAGAGACTGTATAGCCATGTGTTGCAATGCCCTCTAGAATCCCTACATCAAGCAGTGGATTGGAGTACATATCCTACCAGACAGACAGACAGACAGACAGACACACACACACACACACACCAGTCTATAGATGACCTATTGAATGAATGGAGGAAGTACATATAACATTAAGAATGGATATCTTGAAATGTTCTCTTGACAAACACTTATTGCAAGACATATCAAAAAGAGAGGGAAAGCACTCCTAAAAAATAAATACTGTACCTTTAACAAAAACCCTTTGAATTTTTTTTTGCATGTGTGTCTTGTGCTAATTTATGTAAAGCACCAGGAGTGCCAATCAGCAGGGCTGTCATTATCCCCACAGTGGCCCAGCGAATTGCATGGAGTGGCTGGTGAAATATTAACACAGTTGAAATGCAATGTGCTAATTTGGCTGTGTTCTCTTCAATTACAGGCCGGCTACTGGAATGAATACGAGAGGTTTGTGCCAGCAGTAGACCCCACAGTCTCCAATGACACTTCCTCTGTCGAGAACAGGACCATCGTGGTCACAACCATCCTTGTAAGTTCTGGAGCAGCCGGTTTGTAACTAGAAAATAGAAGTCTTAGAAAAAGATTGTTCTCTCCAAAAGTGTATAAACCAGTCATGCTTCTCCTTTAGTTATCTCCTTTCTAACCTCAAGAAGCCCCAAACACTTTACCATTGCCTTGTACTGTATGGGAGGTGCCAAAAAGACCCATAGGTCTGCATTGGGAGAGTCTTTCCCACCCCCTCTAAGAAGTAAACCCTACACAAATCTCTAAGACAGTTGGGTGGTGCCTTGTACACCTCCTTCCAGCAACTCCTGCGGCCAAGCTGGTGCCAAATGTACTGCTGTGCTTTCTTTTGGACAACATCAGCAAGGCCAAGAGGCGGGTCTTGTCATCTGGGCAACCCAGGTCCTCCATACATTCTGCCCAGGTTTGCACCCCAGGGAGGTCACTTTGGTGCTGCTAATGCAGCAGTTTGATTTCACCCCCAGAGGCACATTCCACTGTCTCTAGAGACAGACGGAGGCCAACAATGGCTGCTTACAGGGAGATGAGTGTGCAAGGGGTTTTCTTCAAGGTAAAAGCTAATAGATTATCCAAATACGGCCCTTTATTCTCTTCCATTTCGGCTTACTTCCAGCATTTCTGAGATAGTGCTGCAGATGAAGATGGACACCTGCAAACTAGGGAGAGGAGAAAAATTTGGTTCAGTTCACATTTAAAGTTAGATCTACCCTATTTGCATTTGGAGAACAATGCAGTTCTCCAGTTGTGTACACAACTGTATGCTTGGTAAGGCATGCATTGAGAAGCATACATTAGTGGAAACAATACACAAAAATACAGTCAGAAAAATAAAATGATGTGTGTTTTAGATAAAATTGCATACGAATGTGTATGCACTTAGAATAAATTCACCCTAATTTCATGAGGACTTTAAAAAATTGAATTTGCAAACTGGTGTAGGAATATGGGGAACTGAATTTAGATTGGGGGGAAATGAGAAACTGAGAGAAAACAAAATTTGCAGGTTTGCCCGTCTCTGCTTCACACACACCCTGCAGACTCCAGACACATTTTTAATAGAAGATGTATGTATATTAAAACTGGGGGGAAAGGACTTTGGTTTTTGTTTTCACCCCCTGTCATTTCACAGGAAGCACCCTACGTGATGCGCAAGCAATCTCCTGACCAAAAGGGAGGAAATGAAAAGTACGAAGGCTATTGTGTTGATCTAGCTTATGAAATAGCAAAGCACGTTGGGATAAAATATGAACTGTCCATTGTCCCCGATGGGAAATACGGAGCAAGGGATCCTGACACTAAAATGTGGAATGGCATGGTGGGTGAGCTGGTCTATGGGGTAAGTTTCCATTGAACTTTTTGTGCATATATTGTGGTTTTGCTTAACCATATGATGGAATGGACAACAAAGCCAAGCAGGGCCCAATTTCTATAATCTATACTGGCAAAGCTCCATAGATGTGCATGCAGGAACATAAATGTGCAAAGAAAGTAAGAAATATCACTTTGGGATATACAGTACTGTGGTGAATGTCCAAAACCTGAGCATAATGTGTCTCTTTGGTCTGTCACCTGTTGACCATTCTCAATTACGTGACTTCATCATTTCAAGCATTCACTCAAATTTTCTTTAGGACAGCTGCAAATTGGGTGAACCTGAAAAAAATTAGTATTATGCTGGTATAGCTGTCACGGCTACTCCTTTCCAAAGGAATTCTTGGGAATTCCACCATCCTGCATAGGGTTCCATGACGGTTAAACCAAGTAACATCTAGAATATAAAGATATTTGTATTTGTTGTATGCATTGTATGTGTTGTATGCAAAACTGTTTCCATTGCTGCCGCCTTCCACCAAAAACTACATTATTCCTCCCAACATCCAGTATGACAATACGGATGTTATGTCCATATGCACAATAATTATGTATGTTATCTTGTCATTGCATTGCAATGAATGGGGTGGAATAATGGAAAGCAAAAATTGGGAGGGGCTGTTTAATCAATTACATATTGCTTATAGACTGAAAGCATAAACAGCAGCAATTGCCAATTGTATTCACTGGAATGATTTATGTTATGGCCATTGGACAAACAAGTGAACATTGCTCCTGTTTCTGTTTTCATGGGAATTCTCTGACATCCTTATGTAGATGTGACCTTAGCAGGTTTAAAGGGATCTCAGACAGAAGAAGAGAGTAAGCATTTTGCCTTATGGACTGAAAACAGGACAAGAAGTGATTGTTTCAAATTACAGAGAGGTAGGCTTAGGTTAACCAAGAGGGAGAGCTTCCCGGATATAAAAGCTCTTGAGCAATTAAAGAAATGGAGTGGAAGCCAATACCACCCTGTTCTGTTCTGGCTCTGCGGCTGACTTGCTGAGTGATGTTTGACCATGTAGTTAACCTCAAGGAGCCTGACATTTTACCCAGGGTAAAATGTGGATGAATGATACAAGCTCAGTCTCACCCAGCAAGGATTTTGTAAAACACCTGGAGACTTCATGATGAAAATGTTCTTGCCCGGTGTGAAAAGCTATTCCTCTCCACTCAAATTGGAACCATCCCTGCTTCTGTGAGCATGTCAGCAACCCTCATCTGGGCTGGCGATCGTTCAATCATCTCAGCTGCCAGGAGGAGAAAGTAGACTTAATGGTGTTATGTTATACATGTAGTTTACTCCAAAGTAAGCCCCACTTTATTCAGCGGGACATAAATATGTGTGAAATAGCCTTAGTCATTTTAGTGCTGAGGCAGGTAATATTAACTTTGGTCAGCATTTGATGTGTTATTTGTGGATTATACATTAAGTAGAATTACATGGTAAAGTGTTTTTCTCAGAGTGGTTATTACTTTGGGCTGCAGGTAAATATATATACTCTCTCTCTCTCTCTCTCTCTCTCTCTCTCTCTATATATATATATATATATATATATATATATATGAGAATGCCTGCTGGATGGGGCAAATGTCCCATATAGTCTAGCATCCTGTTCTCACAGTGGCCAGAAAAGAAATCTGTAAGGATTAGGAGACTTTTACGCTTTAGCAAGGTCTGTATCTGGCAATGGAGCACAGCAACTCTTTTCTGTAGGTTTTACCCCTATGAGGCAGTTGCAGTGGCTGAAGTTCCCCCCTTTCCACAGCTCCCAGATATCCTCCTTTCCCGTGTCCTCCCCAGCAATATGAGACTTTGCCAATGTGCCTGTCTCTGCTCCTCCCTCTTCATACCTCTTCTGTTTGTGGGAGACCAGGGCGAGAGGGGAGCTCACCACAGCAGGAAGGAGAGACACCTTGGCTTCTTCACCAGCCTGGCTAATCTCTGCCTCTTCGCCCACCTTCTCCAGCCTCTGCTTCTCCTTCTGATTCTGGACTGCCACAGCCTCTCCCAGCTCACTAAGCCCTGTTACCCCTTCAGCTGCCAACACCTCCTCTTCCTGGTCTTCTCCCTCTGACCCCACCACCACTCTCCAGGCTCAGAGCCATCTTCCCTTGGGGGTCCCCCAACTGGTGCCTCCTACCATTCCTGTGTCCATTCAGTCCATGACATCATACACACACACACACACCTCTATCTTCCATCTAGGGAAGCAAGAAGCATTATCAGAATTCTATGCAGGCAAAACAAAACAAAAACCCAAGGAGGGTGTGGCTAGGGACTGTGTGGCTAGGGCAGGCATAGGCAACCTTGGCTCTCCAGATGTTTTGGAACTACAACTCCCATGATCCCTGACCACTGGCCCTGTTAGCTAGGGATCATTGGAGTTGTAGTTCCAAAACATCTGGAGAGCCAAGGTTGCCTATGCCTGGGCTAGGGAGTGTGTGTGGCCTGGGGAAGAGAGGTCTGGAGGGCTGTGGGCATGAGGCTCCCATTCTCTGACCTAGGGGTCCTCCCCTTTCATTGGGCCCTGACAGACGTCTGAATATTGTCCCACATGAAGTGATTTCCCCAGAACTGCTCAGTTAGTGCCAGCTCCAAGTTTTGGCCAAGATATTCTCAACAGGCCCATTTTCTCTTTGGCGTTGCAACCACTGTCCCTTCCTTCACTTGTCAGTCTGCCAAGCTGTCCTAAGGGAGAGCAGAAGACATGTAGATGTGATGCTTCTGCATCTCCTAACAGACTGCCTGCTCAGAAAAGGCAGGTGAATAGGTAGCAGTAATGAATAGGAGAAGAGGCAGAACCAGGGGGCTCCAAGGGTTGACGGAGGGGTAGCCTGCATGGGTGCGGAACTTAGCAGCGACTTGACAATGCTGAACCCTGATGCTCCATGCTCCGTGCGATTCGGCATCCATACCTCTTGGATTCTCCTCAACCGCTAGCCACATCTGACCTACTTTTCTCATGACCACACTGGCAATATCATTTCAGTTTGGGATCTGCTTACATGTCTCCCTACAGCAGATGCATCCAGTGAATGATAAAAGAGTTTGCAAACAACGAAATCTCCGTGCAAAAGCCAGACTTCTGTAGGGTAGTTCGTCTCAGTTCAAAAATCTCCCTTGATCTTCTGGGATTAGTACAACTCAGAAGGCTGTTGTTCTGGTGTGTTGCAGAGAGCCTCGGGTGTGTTACGTGAACATGATTGCACTTCTCAACCTCTCTCCACAGGGAGCACAATAGCTCTGAGTGTTAGGCAGGCAATGATACTTTGGTTTTTTTTAACAAAACAGGAAGGCAGACTTCTCTGCCTGAGCAGATCTGGATAGAGAGGACTTCCACATTGCTGATGAACAAAGGTGGATTGATCATGTTTTCATTCATATGTCAGGTCCATTCTACTTTTGCACCAATCTGTTTTTTTTATCATAAAATAAGTACTTTACACATGTATTTTATCAAAACCTTTCTTCTCAAAAAAGATGTTTAAATTAGGTTATCTCAATATGGACATTTCTTAAAGTACTGTTTCCTAAAATATGTTTCTTTCTCTTTTTTGCACATTTTGGTGTGAAACTAAGAGCTGTATTGAAAAATTTGGAGAAATGTGAAACCCAAAGGGAAATTACTTTCCAAACCATGTAGTTTATGTTTGTGTGACTGGTTTTGAATTTATTTATTTTATTAAACGTATATCTTGCCCTTCTTCCCAAAGGTGCCCAGGGCAGCAAACCTTCCTCTGATAACAAAAAGCAATATAAAATATAATTAAAACATATTTAAAACATTTAAAAACTTTTATGTTTTGACAGCTGCTTATAAGCCTGTTTGGCAGGCAAACCCATTGTGCCCAAGAGCCCTCCATAGCCTGAATCTGGCATTGCTTCTGCTACTCTTCTTCCTTGCCAGCCAGTTGCTCCAGCTACCTTCCCCCAGCACTCAAATACAGGGCCGGCCCACCCTTGAGGCAAGGCAAGGTGACTGCCTCAGGCTGCAAGATCTACAGGGACAGCAGGTCCAGATGTAGATCTTTCTTCCCTCCTTGTTCCTGGTGTAGATCTGCACTCACCCCTTCTTCCCTTGACAGGGACAGAGGCACCATTTTGTGGTTTGCATCAGGTGCCAAATTGTCTTTAGCTAGCCCTGGAGCACAGCTCCTTTAGCTCTTATCCTATATAATAATATCCAAGTTTCTCTGCGTCCAGTCCCTGTGTCCAGGGGATTGCGCTACTGCACATGTGCCCCACGGACAGCCGTTGGGACTTGGAGTGCAGAGACACTTCGGAGAGGGGAGCTTGGTGCCCGCTCGGTCCGGCAGGGAGACGAGCCAGGCTGAGGCGGCGAAGCGGGCACGAGGACCACCCGTTCCCCATTGCTGGGCGCTGCTGCTGCTGCTGCTTTGTAGGTCCTGACGGGAGAGGTGGGCCCGGCCTCCTCAGGGCGCAGCTTGGTGGCTCATCCACGCGAGGAGCGACGCCGGTGGGAGAGAGAATGAGGCGGGCAGGCCGCTGCGGGGCTCGAGCCAGGCTGAGGTAGGAGGTCCGGGAAGGGAATTCGTAGGGCTGCTTGCTGGCCTCGGTGGAGGAGGAAAGAAAGTGAGGCCTTCTCCAAACTCCTACCCCATCGGGTCAGTTCTATCTGTTGGGACTTGGAGCGCAGACCCGCCGCTTCATCAGCTCTGTGCATGTCCCCAAGGTTGCTAGAGCAACAGGTCTGCTCTAGCACCCGTTATTTTAACGGGCTTCATGATACTAGTTTATTATAAAGTTATAGGGAGCATGAATTGGCCAAAATATGGGGAGAGCCTAGGGTAGGGCTTTTGAATTTAATTAAGGAACACCCCTGCCACTGGTTCCTTCTTCCATATAATTCAGCGCTAATGTTCTGCCCTCAAAGTAAGGTTCTGGGTACATTTTTACTACATGGGGAAACAGATGCGGGGAAAGGTTGCAAGGGGAACATAATAGGTGGGAGGATTAAGCTCCCTCCTTCCTGTTACTCTTTTTACTGCAAATCATGCCCTTTCCCCCAATTTGCAGCTTTTTCTGCTGCCAAATATGTAATTTGCTCATAATGTGCTTGATCATCCCATGGTCTGCAGCATTCAAGTAGCCCCAAGTTGGGTGCATTTGCTTAGACAAAATTTTACCTTGACAAGAAGGAAGGAAATAAATCAGGAAATTGGTAAGCAAATACTAGGGAACCTGCCACATTCTGCAATCAGGAAAGGTGATTCCTTTAACCATGATATGAATTATGCAAATAGGCACATTTTCCCTTTTGCTTACTTTGTATAATGCGTTCTCTCACTCCTTGTCCTTGAGAGGGGAAAGGGATGGGTTGATGGGCACTAGAGCTCATCCCTGATTATTCAACTAGTCTTCTGGATTTAAGCAGACACTTTGCCATACATTTCCAAGCTTATCTCCACACCCATAAGAACTAGAACCTTTGCTTTCTGTATTTAAATGAAAGCTGAACTTTGCCCCCATGGCCTTAAGGATTAGAGTTTTTTAAAAAAATTAAGACAGCCATCACTCAACCTAATATGACTTGCACCAGAGCCAGGGGAAGGGAGTGTGCAGTTTGGTTCCTTCTACACTCCCTTTTTCATACCATTATTCTTCACAGAATAATGAAATTCACACTCATTTTCCCCCCACTGCCAGCAATAGAGAGGCAGAAACATATGGCAGTTCAGAGGTGCAGGGGGCTTAATAATAAAATGCCCACAAGGCCATTTGAAGATGAGCTCCCCTATAAAACTGCTCATTATGGTAGATACACTTTTCATTCAAAAGATGGCTTTACTTTCTCTCAGGAGCTTAGGAGCCTGTCAGAAAAGTCAAGGGCAAAGAGCTTTTGCATTTCTCTCAATGCCCCTGTGTGTCTTGTCTGGAAAAACGATTGGCTTATTTTGTATGCACGGTATTAATTTTGAACAACTATGCTACCACCACCACCAGCAGCAGCAGCAGCAGCAGCAAGGAACGGGGTCTGAAGGAAGCTGGTCTGTTGTGAAGTCAGTTCCTGCAACAGCCAAGCTGAGCGGTTGCATAATTCATTATTTTGGCTTGTGTTTGTCCACTGTGTGCTTAAACTGTCACAGCAGACAAGTGGCTCCCTATGAAGCGGGCCAAGGCAGTCTAGCTGATGCGTATCCACATTGCGGCTTCTTCTGATGCTACCTTAGTAGCGTGAGCACTGCAGCAGTGTGCGTCCTTCACAGAGCAAAGCTGGGAATTTGTGTCTCTTTCCCCAGAAGTTGCTCTTGCATATATCTGAAACAACCTAAAGGCGCCAATATGTCCTTTCCTGCTGATATAATGAAATGGCCAGACAGTCCATAATTTGCTAGATGAGCCCTAATTAAGAACATAAGAAGAGTTCCATCTAGTCCATTGCCTTGTTTCCCACAATGGCCAATTGGAAGCATTCAAGCATGGCTTGAAGACAAACAGCCCTCTCTCCCTGCTGTTGCTCCCTAGCAAGCACCATTCAGTGGTATACTACATTTAAACATGGAAGCTCCATCCAGGCATCATGATGAACAGGTCTGTGTTTCCCTTTAAATTTGACTAAATCCCTGCTACTTTGTTCAAAACCCACCTTTTGCATAAAGCACACACACACCCCATTTATTTTATTACGTTTAATTTATTTAATACGGTACCTTTCCTTTCTTCAGTCATGGAACCCAAGGCACCGCTTAGTGTCAGCAATGGGGTGGCCTCACTTTCCTTCAGACCATTATCCCCAGCCAGCATGACCTCAAGGACAATGGGAGCTGTGGTCCAAAAACATCAGGAGGTCACCAGGTTGAGGAAGGCTGTGTTTGCACATTTATTAAGTGTATAGAGCACAGGCTAAATTGAGCCTGGACTCAGTTTCTGAAATGAAACTTCCCAGCTTCCTCCTGCCACCCCCACCCCTGGCACTGTTCATAGCATTAAAAATGTAGGTTCATGTTTTTGTGCAAAGACCTGGCTATCTTGATTACCTTGGCAGAAAGCATTCATCCTTTTTTTATAAGCTGTTTCAATTTGGGGACAGATCCTCTTCCCTAGTGAGTTCTCACCTCCTTCGACATCTTTTGAACAATTGTTTCAATATCAAATCTGTGTCAGAGTCATGCATAACCTCATTTTTACCCTATTTTCGAGACTTTGCCTCTTGGGGTCAGTTTCTGCTTTCGGTTGAAAGCATTGGACCATTTTGCCTATGGGTCTTCACTACATTATGGGCCCTCGCTCAAACATTACTGGGTTGGCATGTATGTGTGCGTTTGGGGGGGGGGGGCGTGGAGCAGAATGCCAGAACTTTACTTGGTTTCAAACGCCTTAAATAGCAACTGAACAGGATGGTGTTATCCCCCACCAAAACTAAGAAAGGAAAAAAGGCAATAGGCTGTATGCATTCTGCAAAAGTGCAGGACGATAACAGGAGATAGTATTAACCACAGAACACAAGCTTCCTGATTCTTTTTGTTTGTTTGTTTCTAGCCTTTGTGAGCTCCAAAGATTGGCTTGAAGATGTTTGAGCAATGACTGGGGGGTTCCTAGATGCTAGAAGAGTGGCGGCAGGATAAGCTTTCCACACTTTCAAAACATATGGGCACTTATACTGATTATTATAGCTCTGTCTTGGGGATCACTGAAGTACTGTATGTGAAGCAATGTAAGGAATCATAAGGGGTATAAATTACCTAAGAACTACTGAGATATAATATGTGGGAGGTGTTGGCTTGGGTGGCTTTTAAAGAGGATTAGACAAATTCATGGGAGATAAAGCTCTTGCTGGCCACAGACCACAATGGCTACGTTCTACCTGCGCAGTTAGGAGGCAAGTGGGGAGAGAACAATTGCACTCAGGTGCTGCTTACAGAGTAAGAACAGCATGAGGGAATAGATGGGCTCTTATGACATGAGTGCAACAGCACCCTCCCCTCTTGCAATTTCCAAGAACTGGTCTTCAGATACACACTGCCTCCAATACTGCTGGAAGGGCATAGCAATTGTAGTCATTAACCACTGCTGGCTTTATCCTCCATGAGTGTCTCTAATCCTCATTTAAAGCCATCAAGCCTTTGCCTCCATGATGCCCTCCATAGGTTTTGGCTGAGGGTGATAGGAACTGGAGGTCACCAGGTTAGCAGAAAGGCTGATCTATATAAATGCCTTTTGTTTTTATGCAAAGATGGCAGGGATACCTGGCTGTAATTCTCTCTTCTCTTTTCTGTGTGTTGTCTTTTCAGAGAGCAGATATTGCAGTTGCCCCACTGACTATAACTTTGGTCCGAGAAGAAGTCATAGACTTTTCCAAGCCATTTATGAGCCTGGGCATTTCCATCATGATCAAGAAGCCCCAAAAGTCTAAACCGGGTGTCTTCTCCTTCCTGGATCCTTTGGCCTATGAAATTTGGATGTGTATAGTCTTTGCTTACATTGGAGTCAGCGTGGTTCTGTTCCTAGTCAGCAGATTCAGCCCTTACGAGTGGCATTTGGAGGACAACCAGGAAGAACCACGAGACCCTCAGAACCCTCCTGACCCTCCAAATGAGTTTGGAATATTTAACAGCCTTTGGTTTTCCCTGGGTGCCTTTATGCAGCAAGGATGCGATATTTCTCCAAGGTTTGTTTTTTTCCACTCCATATCACACTCCCATCACCTTTTTGCATTTTATGGTCGTTGGCTGATGCCATGGTGCATATATGCTTCTTTCTCAAACATGCTTTCCAAATTTTTATTTTGACATTCCATCCAATGCTAAGCTTCCTCCATCAAGCCACAATTGCTTGCCGGCGTTCGCCCTCGAAAAGAAATGTTTGTGACGGGCATTGCTTTTCAATGCCTCTCATCCGTGCATCACTGCCAGAACTTATATACACCATGTTGAGACTGTAAAATGCATCGGGTTTTTACATCTTTCAGCAATACTTGGAGGGTTACCGTGTTTTTGCTGCATCTCTCATTTTACGGTCATCTGCTTGGTGCATATAACACTTTGATTTCTGCTTTGCAAAACAAGAGCCAATGCCTTTGCAAAGCCACACATGCAACAGCATTTTAAAAATAAAAATAGAAACCCTCTATGCTGCTCGCCATTATTCACACTAGCTTTTTGAGTTTTCGTCATGCCTTCATCTTCTTGTCTTTTTTTCCTCTCATCCATGACTTACGTTGTTATCTGATATTCATTCCTTCATACATATCCTCCAGAATTGTTATGTCTTGCCTTGTGTACGTGTTGTTCTGAAAAACATATTTGCTCGGATCTCCCAGTCTGTTAAACATAGTTCAGAGCCTTGACTGACAATGTTACGTTGGGACATGTCAGGGACACTAGATAAATGCAGATTGAATGTAAGTTGGAACAGCAGCAGCAACAAAAACAACAACAAAAATTCAAATAGCCAGCTTACAATAAAAAATGTATCATTTCCAATCTCTATAAATACAAGGGTTAAAGCTTTTGAAATAATGCAAAGAGGAGACTTGGATTGTCTTTGTGAGGCCTCCTTCTCACCACTCATTATGGCTACAGCCCCAATCCATACTGTCTTTGTAATAAAGGCTGCCATGTTTCAAATCCTCTATTTCGTTAAAAAAATTAATAAATCTTATTTGTATTAGATCTTGGTATGGCATATCTCAGCAATCCTGTTAAAAGAGGCAATGCTTTTGAATTTTAAAGACACTTAAAAAAAAAAAGCTTTTAGTTACAGTTTTACAAAACTGGAGATTTACCTTAGGGCACCCTCCACATTACAGTGTGTCCTGTGCCAAGAAAAAATGGATCTGAAACCTGGGCCAGGGGGCAGGGGGCAGATTCCCCAAAATTATTGGAAACCATTGAAAGTACAGTGGTACCTCAGGTTACAAACTTAATTCATTCCGGAGGTCCATTATTAACCCAAAACTGTTCTTAACCTGAGGCGCGCTTTTGCTAATGGGGCCTCCCACCGCCGCTGCGCGATTTCCATTCTCATCCTGGAGCAAAGTTCTCAACCCAAGGTACTACTTCTGGGTTAGCAGAATTTGTAACCCGAAGTGTTTGTAACCAGAAGCTTTTGTAACCTGAGGTACCACTGTACTCAATTAACTGAAGTTCACTCCCCCCTAGCTGGAGGCAGACCCCCCCCCATGATTTCTGAACTTAAGGGGGCAATCTCCTAAAAAAGGTCAACAAATTTGGCTGCTCCCCCTAAGAAAAATCCTACTACTGGCTACTCCCATGATCCAAAAGGTTTTCTGCTTGTCCAATGCTTTCTAGACACAGGTCTGAGCAGTTTTCAGTTGCTTCCCCTGCCCCTACTTTCCCTGGGAAAACCCACTCTTTACTGCTGAATGGAGCAAATGTCAATACTTGGAAAACCCAACTGATGTTTGCTTCTATTCAGCAGCAAAGAGCGGGATTCCCCTGGGGGAAGCAGTGGGACAGCAGAAGGGCTTACCCTTCTGCACTGGCCCAAGCTTAAAAGCTCCATATCTAAGCGATTGCCCGCAAACATCAATTCAAGTTTTCTGTGGGTTGCCATTTGCTCTGATTGAGCTTCAAAAAGCAGGTTTTCTCAGGGAAAGCTTCTGAGCAAAAAAAGGGGGGGGCTCATAAACATAGCCTTAAAGCCTAGAATGAGCAGGGGAAAGGCAAGTGTGGATGAGCCCTAAGTCTGAATGAGCCCTTATTCTTTGAGACTGAACTATGCAAACACAAAAGCTTTTTAACAGAAGTGTGTTGCGATGTATTGATGAAATTTGAAAAGGGAGCATGGACATAGCCAGGATTGGGGGGGGGCAGGCCTTTTGTTGGGAGGGGCAGAACCTCAGTTAGCTATGTGTTTTTATTGATTGGGGGGCCAGCTGCCCCTCCCTGCCACCGCCCCTCCCTCCTTGCCGCCACCCCACCCTGGCTATACCCATGGAAGGGAGATTTATGTAGCTTCTCTGGTGAAATTGCCCCCTGCTCTATTGAAAGCTACTTTCTATCAGGCCAGGCTATGTAGACCACAGTTATCTACTCTCAGTGGCAGCCAGAGGAGGATGCTCAATTAGGGCAAATGGGGCGCTGCCCCATCAATTTCAGTCTTCTTTCCACAATCTGCACCTGTCTGCCTTCTTATTTGCAACTATTCCAGAGAAATAACACTGCCCATCAACTTCTCCACCATAAGTCTTTCCCTTGTAGGATTTAACAAGTAGGAGTATGGAAACAAAAGGAGAATTAGTTGGTTCTGCGTGCCATTAGTTATAACTCTGCCTATCATTAGCTCTGGTTCCACCTACCACTGGTCCTCCTGCCTTCTCCCCTCCCAGTCCCATTGAGTACCAGCCACCAGTAGCTCTCCAGAGTCCCATCACCTGGTGCCTGAAACTTCCACCTGAAGATGCCTGGGATTCATGTAGACCTGCATGCAGAGTTGCCATAAGTCGTACTTTACAGGGGACAGTATTCTGTCTGAAGTGCTTCTCCTTTTCCCATGCCTTTCCCATGCCTAGAAAGTGCTGGGCTTTCTAGGCATGGGTCTGAGTGGTTTTGCCTTTGCCCTGCTGCTTCCCCCTGGAAAACCCACTCTTTAGCACCAAATTGGAACAAATGGCAATATGCAGAAAACCCAGTTGCTATTTGTTCTGATTCAACACTAAACCATTGGTTTCTCCAGGGGAACGAGATGGGGATGAACGCCAGATTGGGTTTAAAGGTAAAGAGCCATTAGAAGGGAGATCTAGGGCCTTGATGTTGTGCATCAACAGTTAGCACCTAGGTAGCAGGTTCAACATGCAAACAAGCCACCTGTTCACTATCTTCCCCAGTATGGGAAGTTATATGATATTTCATATGCAATGCTGTATCCTATTTTCTCTCCCCTTTTTGGCCATACCTATGTTGCTACCCTAGCACATGTGCTGTCAGTCAGTGCTTTTTTCCTGGGGGTATTGAAGGGTACGCAGTACCAGCTCCTCTTTTTTAAAAAAAAGAAAAGAAAAGCACTATTTCAAAGTGTGGCACTTACTGTAACGTCTTCATGGTGAGTACCAGCACCATTTTTCCAGAAGAAAAGCACTGTTGTCAGCGTGTAATGATCTCTCCTTTTCATTGCTATTAGTTGCAGAGTGGGAGTCAGGTGCCCTCTTGTACCTATTTCCCCATCTTCAGGGACTAACTACAAAGACAGGGGTGGATTTTTTAGGAGACCTATATAATATTTGCAAGAACAAAAAATCAAGACTGTGGATCTAGATGGCAAAGAGTTCTGATGAAATTAAATGGGACTGGAGCAGAATTCACACAAAGCCGTGACTGCTTGTTTGTTATAGTCACATTAAGATCCAGACCTTATGATCTGTCCAGCTGTTTATGTGCAATGCCTCTATAAGGATTTGTTGATGGTCAAACAAATTTCTGTCATAATACCCTTCTGTATATGAGTAGCTTATAGCCTCCTTCATGTGCCCGTGTGCTTTGTAGTTTAATCCTGAAACCTGTAATGAGTCCCTGCCTCTCTGCTTGCTGTTAAGATAGTGTGTAGTGATAGCATTTAAATTGCTGTTGACCATGTGTTCACCCATTAAAGGACCGGGAAAATAAGCATGAGGCATCACATGGAAAGCTGCAGGCTTTATATTTGTTTCCACTAGACCTATTTTTCAGCTGTAAATAGAATCCCATAGGATTTCTGTTAGGCTCTTTAGATGACTCTTAACATGTTCAGCAATCTCTGTTTTGCATAATGAATGGGACATTTTCTCTTCTTATCAATGTCCCAATTTTGGATGCTTCAAGAAGGCCTATGAAAGATCAAAGTCACTGTAATATACATATCAGTCTATGAGTAGCTAGTGTTATTAAAGTTTCCAACCCAATCTTGGCTGCTCCCCATGCCTGAGTATTAGTGGGGGGGGGGGCAATTCAAGAAAGCCCAACATTTTGTCAATAATTAGCACTGTGTTGTGGCCAAACCACACAATGAAACATCAGAAGATTTACCCACGATTCAATACAATTAATTAATATTTTATTTATGCATAAGAACCTTTCTGCCTCTGCCTTTCAGCTCAGAAGGGTCCCCAAGGCAACTCATAATAATAAAATATAAATACATATACAATATGACAATAAAAATTGTAGACACATTTTTTTAAATAACAAATGCCAGAGAGCATTAAAGGAGAAGTGAATGAAACAGAATATGTAGTGGGATTTACAACACATAGTAAACCAGCTTGTAGAAATAAGGGGGGGAGACTTGCCTCCCTGTCAATAAGCCATAAGAGAGGGAACATCCCAGGCCTCTCTAAGGAAGCAATTCCACACTCTGGGTGCTGCAACTGAGAAGGTCCTGTCCTATATCAGGAAACAAACCAGAGTGCTGTCTTAGCATTACATGTAAACCAATGCTAATGGTTTGTTTCTCTCCATACATACCTCAAGAGTGCTCCATAGTATCTTCTTCTTGCGGTTTGAAGAAGAGAAACAATGAGCATCGGTTAGCACAGGCATCCCCAAACTGCGGCCATACAGATGTTTTGGCCTACAACTCCTGTGATTCCTAGCTAACAGGACCAGTGGTCAGGGAAGATGGGGATTGTAGTCCAAAACATCTGGAGGGCCAAAGTTTGGGGGTGCCTGGGTTAGCACATAATGGCTTGTTTCAGTATGGCATAGCAAAGGGAGGCAGGTTGGCATGATTTGAGTAGCATGCATGCACCAGCATGCTTGCTCATTCCTGGTAAGCCATAGTTTTTAAACATTGGTTCACCATTATGTGCAAACCAGTCCAATGATTCTTATTGCTAAAGAGCCAATCCACTTTTGAAGCAGAACAGAGGCATGTTTCTTCAGCAGTGGGAACTGCTCATGGGTGGAGGACAATGAGCCAAACCTCTACTGCAAATACTTCCCCCCCCCCACACACACACACACACAATTGCATACCCTTCCTGTGGATCCCATCCACTGCTCTGCAAATGTGAAAAAGCTGAACAAGGTTTTCATTCATTCAGAAGATACTGAGCCTATAGTCTGTTTTTCAATATCACTAGTTAAAGGAGTTTAAGTCCTCCGGTGTGAGTTTTGTTGGAGTACATTTATGGAATGAAAGCATGCAGAGCTGTTAGACAGACGAGAATTCTGGGAGAGACTTCACTGTTGGACTTCCTGACCTAGACACTTTCAAGTTGCCTTTGTGTGAAACAGCCAGAACACCTAATGCCTAGTTAGACCTATAATGGGTGAGTATTTGGTGTGGAAATTCCTGAGGGTATGCCCTTACTAATGTTAGATTTTTAGCTGGAATGAGCTATACACTGCAATGGAATCCTCATGAGAATTAGCATTTGTCCAGGAAATTGAGTTCTGTTAGATGTTAATGATTATCATTCATTCATTCATTCACTCACTCACTCATTCATTCATTTTATCCTTCCTCATATGGTCCCACCCATACACACATTTAAAGCAGTGTTGTACCCCTTTAAGCAACCATGGCTTCCCTCAAAGAGGCCTGAGAACAGTGATTCATCCTTCACAGTTCCTAGAACCCTTAACAACTACAGTCCCTAAGATTCAATGGGGTAACACATGTGTATTGAATTTGCTTTGAATGCATAGCATAGGCTGCTGGAGAGATGCCTTCTGCACAGTACAGTTCTGCACCTCTCACTATGCTTATCCCTCCCACCATACATTTAAAATGCATTTAAAGCACAGAGCTCTATAATTAATTAAGGTCACATTCACACCTTACATTTTAAACACATGTGTTACCCCATTGAATCTTAGGGAATGTGACCTTAATTAATTACAGGTGTGTGGGGTGGAGGATCCCTACTGGGAAGGCAGCACTTGGGGAGGGCTAGGGAGACTTTTCTCTCTGCTTGTCTCTTCAGAAAGGACCCATTCAGGTTGCAGTGAGTTTTGTTTCTATATAGTTTTTTATGGTTATTTATTTATTTATTTATACTCAGTTATTGGAATGGGAGTGCTGCAACTCTCAGGTCCTGTTTGCAGGCCTCCAAGGGTCCAGAATCCTGTACACACAGTGGCCCACCATTGGTGGATGCAAATGCTTTAGAACATGAGAAGAGCCTGCTGGATTGGGCCAATGGCCCATCTAGTCCAGCACCCGTCTTTCACAGTGGCCAACCAGATGCAAATAGAAGGTCTGTAAGCAGGACTGGGCAATACCTCCCCCCCCCCCCGCAGATCCCAACAACTGGCTTTCAGAAGAAGCATAGTGATTCCAACAAGAGGAGGTAGAACATAGCCAACTCAGCTGCTAAGCCACTGATAGTCTGACCCTGAAGGAATTTTCCTAATCCTTTTAGAAAGTTGGTAGATATTTTGAAATGCTTAAAGGACATAAACAAGCAAACAGGAATCTGAGTGGGGTGGAAAATCTCCATGGCTACAGATATGAGAAAACCAAGGCCGGCCAGCATTTTCTCCTTGCACCTACAAATCTCTTTACATAGCACTTTTAGATCCCAGCCTGCATTTCTATATCTTTGTCCTTTCTTTCCCCCCCCCCCCCAAAAAAAAAACAGCTACAGAAATACTTTGTGGCCATCAAGAATCATGCCAACTGACTTCAACAGAAGTAAATGGGATTAAAAATGCTCCAGATTAGAGTGCCTAATGACAATTTGTCTAAGTCAGAGATGCATAATTTGAAGTCAAGAGTATAGTTAAACATTCACGATGTTCCCATTAAAGATTGAGTATATGGCTATATATAATGTTCTGTAAATATAATGTAATTGTTGCATAAAATGCATCTGTTTTGTCCTTCTTGTTAACATGCTATTATTTTAACAACATGCATCCACTCAAATTTTCCTCTCAAGGTATGCTATTTACTTTGATTTCATGATAATAGCTAAAGTTCATTTGTTGAGGAAGGTGCTCTTAACTGCAATTGATTTTGTGCTTATTTTCATGTATCTGACCACTCTATGTACTTTGCATAAATACTATTGAGTGGACGGGTGCAATTTAGAGGGATTGGGGAAACCACTGACTTTTATAATCCTAAAGTTTGTTTTTGGGACCAGGGATTTGGGGTTCAGAAAAATATTGGTACTCCTTGCAGATTATATCATTATAGCTGGGTAGCTTAGTTGGTTAGAGCATGGTGCTGATAATGCCAAGGTTGCAGGTTCGATCTGCTGCATATTCCTGCATTGCAGGGGGTTGGACTAGATGATCCTCGGGGTCCATTCCAGCTCAGTGAGTCTATGTTCTGTGTCATTAATTTGAAATCTGGTGTGCATGCAGTCCACAAATTTAAATTGCAGAGATAATGGGTTTCATCTAACTAATTTCTACTTAGAGTAGAACCATTAAAATTAAGGAACCTAAATTAGTCATGCCTATTAGCTTCAATTGGTCTACTCTGAGTCAGACTAGCATTGAATACAGCCCAATGTACTTGAGAGGCCATGAGTATCCTACTGGTGAAAGCTCTGAGCTTTGTAGTCTTCTCAAAGACCAAGAGAATACAACCCCAATATAATTTGGACAAGTCATTATTGTAGGCCGCACATTGGGATTGGTATTCTATTCTAGCCTAGATTCCAGTGTTCTGAAAGTGAAGGATGGAGGTGTGCTTCTTTTATCGTGGTCAGGCCATTACTCGCTGTAGGTTTTCTGATTACAGGTTTTCCATCCATCTACCAGGGTGGAAGTCCAGTTAAGTTGATTCACCCTTGGAGACTTATGGGCCCAACTGGTTTCCAGACTGCTCTCTTCTGTTCCTGTTAACAATAGCTCTTGGGTGGGTGGTTGCTGTGGGGAAGGGGCAGCTAGTATAAGGGGTATCCACTCTTATGGTTTAATCAAATTTAAGTAAGTCTCTCCCTGGTTTACTGGGCTGGGGTCTGCACCAAACGATGATAACTAGGTTTGTTATTGGTATGAGCTTTTGTGTGCAGGCACACTTCTTCAGATACCTGTGCATGCACAAGAAAGCTCATACCAATGACAAACTTAGTTGGTCTCTAAGGTGCTACTGGAAGGAATTCTTTTATTTTGTTTCGACTACGGCAGACCAACACGGCTACCTACCTGTAACTAAATGATAACTATAAGCCTGAGGGAGGGAAAGTCTCACAACATGAAGCATTTAAGAAAGTAAAGCTCACATGCTGAATTAATTAGTGACTATGAAGTGGTGCCATGCACATCACCAATATGTTGATGCAAACAAACATCAGTAAAGGGGGAATCATTGGTTGAACAGGGTTCCATATTGTGTGGAATCCTTCATGAGTCCAGCTGTACACAATGAACGATATTCCTTTTCAGCCACCTATGTCAAAGCACACACATTTGGCATGACTTCAGGGATGGGTCTAGCGCAGTGTTTCCCAACCAGTGTGCCTCCAGATGTTTTGGGACTACAACTCCCATCATTCCTGACCACTGGTCTTGCTAGCTAGGGATGATGGGAGTTGTAGTCCCAAAACATCTGGAGGCACACTGGTTGGGAAACACTGGTCTAGCGAGCACAGTTCCAACCCCTGCATATGTGTTGATTTGATGCATTAGTGTTATTTCCTGAATTGTGTGTTAGCCATACTCTAGTGGCTGGTGCAAAGAAGGTTGTTTTTTTTCCTTCACCACCCAGTGAACTAATGCAAAATCATATCTCTGGATTTCTGGTGATGAAAAAGTTTTCTTATAATGGCTTGGCTTATTATAAATTCATTCTGCGTTTTTATAAATTTGCTCGGGAGAATGAAGTGACTAAATATTTGCAGTCCTCTTCCGGGACAATGCTGGCTAAAATGGAAATCTGCCAGAGACTCAATTGCTAAAGTGGAATATGCATGCTTTGGAACATTGGGTTTTAGACATGCAAATTCCAATTAACATAAAATACACCAGAACATCTCCTCATGTCTCTCTGTGTTAGACTTAGATACTCAAAGTCCCAATAGGATCCGATCAAGAAAGCTTGCTGATACATATTTTTTCCCCAACAAATTACATATTTCCATTCACTGAATATATTACATTTATATTTCCTTAATCTGGCAATATAGAACAGTTATTTCATTTCTAAAATTGCACAAGTGCTCCTGTTAAGCAGAAGAAAATGACCAAAAGAAATAGTAATTGGGGAAGGTCCATAGTGAGTCACATTTTGAAAAGTTTTCTTCAGAAATGAACAACACCCCCACCCCCAGAAATGGGAAACTGCCTTACACCAAATCAGACCATTGGCCCATTTATCATAGTATTGTCTACACTGACTGGGTTGGCTGTCTAGGGGGCAACTCCCAGAAATGCCAGGTGTTGAACCTGAGACCTTCCTAATAATAATAATAATAATAATAATAATAATAATAATAATAATAATAATTTATTTATACCCCACCCATCTGGCTGGGTTTCCCCAGCCCCTCTGGGCGGCTTCCAACAAAACATTAAAATACAATAATCTATTAAAGCTTCCCTAAACGGGACTGCCTTCAGATGTCTCCTAAAAGTCTGGTAGTTGTTTTTCTCTTTGACATCTGGTGGTAGGGCATTCCACAGGGAGGGTGCCTCTACTGAGAAGGCCCTCTGCCTGGTTCCCTGTAACTTGGCTTCTTGCAGTGAGGGAACTGCCAGAAGGCCCTCGGCGCTGGACCTCAATGTCCGGGTAGAACAATGGGGGTGGAGACACTCCTTTAGGTATACTGGGCCGAGGCCGTTTAGGGCTTTAAAGGACAACACCAACACTTTGAATTGTGCCTGGAAACGTACTGGGAGCCAATGTAGGTCTTTCATGACCATTGTCTCAGTGGCTGCTCCCAGTCACCAGTCTAGCTACTGCATTCAGGATTAGTTGTAGTTTCCGGGTCACCTTCAAAGGTAGCCCCACATAGAGCGCATTGCAGTAGTCCAAGTGAGAGATAACTAGAGCATGCACCACTCTGGCAAGACAGTCCACGGGTAGGTAGGGTTTCAGCCTAGTGGAACGTGCAATCTGTACACTAAAAATATGCAAGGAACAGTTTGTGCAGGCAGAGCCTACACACATAGAGGTTTTTTTATATATGTAAGTATTGTACAGACAGCCTGGTCAATGTAGCTGGCAAGCAAAGCTCCAGAATTGGAAAAGTATTGATGTCAGAGGTGGTAAAAGGCTGAGGGAAGTCAATGAGGAAAGAACTCTGTGGGTAGGAAGGGAGCTGAGAGTTAAAGAGGAGGAGGAGGAGGATATGAGTCCTCCTTTCCGTTGACATTCTCAGGGAAGGTCTGTTGGGAGAAAGTTCATTTTGACTCTGATGTATATGAATGTTGCATGCAATGGGGATATTGTTGGGGTTGGGGAGAGAGAGAGAGAGAGAGAGAGAGAGAGAGAGAGAGAGAGAGAGAGAGAGAGAGAGAGAGAGAGAGAGAGAGAGAGGCCATTTACATTCAACAAGTGTAAGGTAAATAGTTGAGGTGAGCACCATTAATATTTCATATGTGACTTTCAACAAATGTGCAGTCTGCATACCTGTGTGTATGCGATAGTTGAGTTGTGATCCAGTACACTTGTTCACACAAACATATGTACAGATGTAGAGGCAACTTGTACATGTGCTCAGTGTAGCATGTGAATAACAAGAGGGAGAGGGAGGGGGAGAGGGAGAGAGAAGTGGAGTGGGAGAGGTATTTACACGCACACACGCACACAAAGCCATACTTTCTCTAGAGTTCAATGCATGCTAATAACTCACACATGTTCTACAGGATAGTTACAATGAATGGAAACAAAAGCAAACAGAGGGTGGATGGGGTGCTCCCCCATAGCATTTTGGAACTGGTTCTCGCCATGCATGGTTGGGGGCCTAGATTGGCCTGTAGCCTTCCTGGAGTAGAACAGTCAAGGGCCAGGTGAGTTGAATTAGCAGTCACGGGACATGAGTTGTTAATTTGGCTAGAGATACAATAAGATTTATTGAAAGGGAAGGGATCAAGCTAGGCAGGAGGAGCAGGAGGAAAGATGCTATGGGGTTCCACCCTTGCATAGATTAAAGACAGCCAGAGCTCTGCCCAAAAAAGGATAGTAGCCATGGTGAGACCTATTTCTCTCTTGCCTCTACCCACTGGGTGAATGAATTGTCAGCCCATTAGGTGTATCATAACAGGGGTTTTGGCACTGGAGTTACCTTCAAGCCTGTTTGGTGGTTTTCATGCCGTGATTATTGATGGTGTTGTGGCCTCTTTTATTGCCAACGTGGGTGTCTACCTCTCTCTCTCTCTCTCTCTCTCTCACTCTCTCACTCTCTCACTCTCACTCTCACTCTCACTCTCACTCACTCTCACTCTCTCTCACACACACACACACAAAACAACATCTTCTCTTCTCAAAAAAGATCAAAGACTTGTTTTTATAACCGATATAACCTCATCTCCTCTTTCTTAGATCTCTCTCAGGGCGAATTGTTGGCGGCGTCTGGTGGTTCTTCACCCTCATCATTATCTCTTCCTACACTGCCAATCTTGCTGCCTTCCTTACGGTGGAAAGGATGGTGTCTCCCATAGAAAGTGCTGAGGACTTGGCTAAGCAGACCGAAATAGCCTATGGAACTCTGGATTCAGGTTCAACCAAAGAATTTTTTAGAGTAAGTTTCCTGGTTTTTGTTACAAAGACTAAACTATTTCATTATTATTATTATTATTATTATTATTATTATTATTATTAAATCACCCTTTATTCATTCGGCATGTTTGTGTATGTGGAGAAGGATTGCAGCTACTGGAGCTGCTCCATCTTCAGCCTAACACATGAACGTAATCTATGTGCATGAAACCTACATGCATGTAGGCACTGTGTGTGCAATTAAAAGCTCTGCAAAAGTTTCATGGAGAGAGGCTATGGATGTAGGGGAGAAGGTCCTAGCTCAATAGCAGAGCAGCTCAGACAGTAAGAATATGAGACTCCTAATACCAAGGTCATGGATTTGAACCCCACATTGGGCAGAAATGTTCCTGAACTTCAGGGGGTTGGGCTAAATGGCTCTCCAACTCTATGATTCCATGAGTCTATGGTTCTACATACCTTCCTTGAAGAAGGTCCCAGGCTCAAATTTGGCACCCCCAGGTAAAGACGAAAAGACTCCTAACTGAAACACTGGAAAGCAGCTGCCAGTCAGCATAGGCAACATAGGTAGAAATGGTGCTGACCTCCAGACAATGCTGGGCTCAAATCAGTGCCATCTTGCATGGCCAGTTGTCAAGGATGAGCGGAGTTGTAGATGGACCATACCACTTGGTACAAGGCAGCTTCCTATGTTCCTGTAGATGTGGCCCTGTTCAGGGTGGAGGGAAGATCCAGCAGGTACATTTCTCCTCCCCTTTTGATGTGATCACTATATGCTGATAAGTCTCAAAAGATTCTTTGTATATGTAAATATGCTTAACATTCCAGTAGCAGGCCTGGTATGGTACACTGTAAGTTTGTTTTAGAGGGAGTCTTTTCATAATTAAGTGACCTCGTTAACATGCCATGGCAAACCATAGTTAATGGATTGCCTTTCTGCTCATGTGGAGAGGAAACAAACCATGTTCCCTGGCCCAGCATTAGGTCTGAACCAGAGACCATGGTTTATCTCGACAATATGTATGGTTTGTTCTTGGCTTACTGACTATGGTTTGCTGTAGCAAAGCTAAACAAGAACCCTGATTGGAACATAGCACAAAGCCAGAGATTGTGATTCATTAGTTGGCAGTACAAGCAGGAAGGAGTGAACCAGCCCTCTTAGGCTCCTCTTAGATACTACTTAAGGCGATATCAAACTACCTTTGGCTTTCCACAAAGAATCCCAGGAACTGTAATTTGTAAAGAGTGCTAAGAATTGTTGGGATTCAAAGAGCTACCCCCCATTAACTGCAGCTTGTCATGCTGTTCAAACATAACAAGCTGTGGAGAGCCACAATTATGGCTTGTTTGAAATAAGCCACTTAAGAGACATGGCAGCTGGATTGTTTTGGCCAAATCATAGTTCAGATTAACCACAATTTAGGGTTTGGACACAACACTAAACTGTGGTTAATCAAAGCTAAAAGGAAATGTTTGCAGTCTCTGCACAGTTGCACAAGAAGAGATAGGTATATGAGCTCATATCTCATTAATTTTGCATTATACCAGGGCTAGGCAAAATGGTGTTCTCCATATGTTGTTAGACTCCAACTCCCATCAGCCCCAGCCAGCATAACTAATGCTTAGGTATGATGAGAGTTGAAGTCCAACAACATCTGGAGGATACCCCTGCATTAAACCATAGTTTATTGTGATGCCCATTTATTGTGAACATTACAATAAACTATGGTTTAATGCAGGGGTGTGTCATCCATGTGTTATTGAACTACAGTACAGCTGCAGTGAGTGATTAGCTGAAAACTCCCCCCACCATCTCTCCAGTTCTTCCTGCACCTTATATCTAGGAGTCTGTGCAACAAAGTCTCAACGCAAACACTCAAGGATATTTCCTTAGTGCTTTTTGGCAACTGTCTATTTTCATCTGCTATCTCCCTCTCCAGAGAATTGGATGCTATGACCCTTCTGTTGTCTTCAAACTGTGATTCAAGGGGTGGGTGGGTGGGTGGGTGTGGGTGTTTTAAATAAAGATCAATTGCTGGCAGATAGGAAAAGATGGGGGTGCATGCACCCCCTCTTCTGTTATCTAAAAAGAAATCATTCCTTTGAAGTAATGAAAGGCAAGTGTTGTTACAAGGTGTACCAAAAAGGAAATCATTAAATATCTGAATGCTGCAATGTACAATTAAAAGAACTGGGTGCTTTATTGCTATGTCTCTTGGAGGAAGATGCATCTGGAATTCTAAATAATATGTAAAGAGAAATCTAGTGCAATCAAGAGGAGGAGTTGGTAGAAGAGATGAAATTGACTGTGGCAGCTTAACTTGGGACTCCTCTGACAGCTAAAATAAGCACTTATGTACCTTACAACTTGGGGTCATAGTCAGGCTAAGACCTTGGGTGTTTGGATTTCAAATGGAACGTTTTCAGATAAAAAGTCCACTGAGGGCTGAAGACTTGGGTTGGGTCTGGGCCCAGAGTTAGGGCTTAAGCAGGAGATAGAGCAAGGGTGGGGATGCTGTGGGACTGCAACGTCCATTGCCCCTAGCCATTGGCCATGCTGGGGGAGGCTGAAGGGTGTTGAAGTCCAACAACTTCTAAAGGGTCATTGGTTCTTAATCCCTGAGCATGAGCTGAGGAAACAGGCTGATGCTGAAATGCATTGGACAGGAGGTCTTGCTCTGTTGACTAGATATGGGAGAATGTGACATTCTATTTTTTAATACTACATTGTTTACTGTTTCTTTACCCTTGAGTCCTTATCAGGGAGAAAGACAGGATGGTGGTGGTAGTGGTGGTGGTGGTGGTGGTGGTGATAAGGTGTGCCTGGCACTACCTGGGGATTTGTTGAAATATTGTGATCCCTGGTATGATTCAGCAAAGATCCATAGTGCCCAGCATCCTGTACAGTGGTACCTCAGGTTAAGAACTTACCGGTAATTCGTTCTGGAGGTCCATTCTTAACCTGAAACTGTTCTTAACCTGAGGTACCACTTTAACTAATGGAGCCTCCTTCTGTCGCCACGCGATTTCTGTTCTCATCCTGAAGCAAATTCTTAGCCCGAGGTGTTATTTCTGGGTTAGCGGAGTCTGTAACCTGAAGCGTCTGTAACCTGAAGCGTCTGTAACCCAAGGTACCACTGTAGATGCCTCCTGGAAGCCTATGACCATGAAGGCAATTGTGCCTCAAATAGTCTTGCTTTCCAGCAATTGATAGAGAGTCAGATACTGCCTTTGAACCTGGAGCTTCTCTACAGTCACTATGGCTGATAGCTGTTAACAGACTGCTCGTTTTCATCCATAAATTTGTCTAATCCCCCTTTTAAAGCCACTTAGGTGGATGGCCATCACCACATCTTGTAACATTGCACTCCACAAATTACATATTCTGTGGAGGTGTACTTCCTTGTGTTTCACTGGATCACCCACATCCAGATTCTAAAGTCATGAAATGAGGGATCTATTTTGCCTTAACCCCTTGTTCTCAACCTGCATCTTGTTATACCCCACCTTTGTTCCAAGCTAAAAAGCAATGAACACTTCAGCCTTTCCTCATATGACACATGCTCCAGTCCTTTGGTTGTTTGGATTGCTCCTTTCTGCTCATTGGCAATCTTCTTCCTCTTTCTTTCTGTGCTCAGAGGAGTATTCTGGTGCCTGAGCACAGATATGTCACTCAGCAAGTTCTTGGAAAAATGAAGTTCTTGGTTCATGTCCTAGAATCTCTGGCACGTAGCCATGTGCAGGTGAGAGGTGCCTAGGTTAGTCCAGTGTTTGGCCTCATTAGCAAAGCCCCAAAGCATTAGTCACTGATGTTGTGGTGTTGTTTTTAATGAAATGAGGAACACTTATTATTTGAAAGTGGAATCACACCAGCAATTCATTTTATGTGAACAGATGGTAATGAATTTCATCTGCTTCAGGACTGGGCATCATCCAGCCAGCAACCTGTTTTATACTGCTGACTGTTTCCCTAGCCATCATAATGGTTTGGTGGCTGGCAGTACTCAAACTTTATAAGCCAAACATTCCCATTCTTTTTTTTTAAAAAAAAAAAAACACCCTGAGTTCTCATGATATGGTGTTCTCATCTGTAGAACATACTTTATGCTCCAAATAGCTACTGAGCTCGTACAGCTTCCCAACTACAAGTTATCTGGCAACCAAAGGATTCCACTTAGTTATGTTGGCCACATGACCCAGAAAAACTGTCTGTGGACAAACGCCGGCTCCCTCGGCCTGTATAGCAAGATGAGCGGTGCAACCCCAGAGTTGTCTGTGACTGGACTTACCTGCCAGGGGTCCTTTACCTTTTTTTTGTTTTACTTATTTCTAGTTAGCAACACTAGGCCCTTTTGCAGCAATGCAACACTTACGAGGGTGGTGCTATAAATGGCAGTCAATGGGTTTCGTGCACTTTTATCCACATTCTGGAATGCTTTTATCCCGATGGGATAGACATTAGGAATGTTTTAGCATTTTTAGTGTAATCCTTGATTCTATTAAAAATAAACCCTTTTATTTCAAAATGTCCGAGGTGATCTTCTACCTCTGCTGTCCAATGCAGTATACCTCGGTATGTCTGTTGCTAGGAGTTGCAAGTGATGAGAGTGCCATTGCAGTCAGGTTCTGTTTGTGGGCTTCCCATAGACACCAAGTTGGCCACTGTGAGAACAGGATGCTGGACTAAATGGGGCCATTGGCTTGATCTAGCAGGCTCCTGTGGTGTAGTGGTTAGAGTGTTGGGTTAGGACCTGGGAGACCAGGGTTCAAATTGCCACTCAGCCATGAAGCTCCCGGCTGACCTTGGGCTTGTGACTGTATCCCTTAGCCTAACCTACCTCACAGGGTTATTGTGAGGATAAAATGGGGAGAACTACTGTATGTATGTCACCTTTAGCTCCTTGGAGTACAAAGTTATTGTTGTTTTGACAGCACATTGCATGACTAAAAACTGAATTCATTGCTATTGGCCTTAGGAGAATGTAATTATTGTGTTAAAGTTGCATAATGAATCTGATTCTTTCAGTACATCAGAATTAACAAGAGGATGATAGAATCCATAATTAGCACAAAAATAGCATGGTGTTGCCATTTGTTTTTGATAATTCCAGTAGATCCAAGTGACCCTTGCACCCAGTTACCTCGCTGTCTCTCTTACACACACACACACACCACATACACACAGTGCATTTTAAAGCAGGAATGGGGAACCTTTTTCAGTTACACTCTCTTCCAGACAACCTTCCAGGGGACACATACCAGCGGTGGGCAGGACACAAAGCAAAAGTAGGTGGAGCAATTAAAGTAGGCTAGTTACCTCTCTACCCTCCCTCTAAGCAAGCAAGAACCATTATTGAATCTCAATGGCACATTCTAGTCAGGCAAAAAACACTCAAAGAGGGTGCACATCAGGCCAAGGGGAAAGGAATGTGGCCAGGGAATGGGTGCAACCTGTGGAAAATACCAAGTACCAGACAGAGGGGTCCAGAGGCCTGCATTCAGTCCCCAGGGTTGAAGTTCCCTACTCACAGAATTTAGTGGGAAATTCAGAAGTGCAGAGTAACTTCATTATGGTCTCAGCCACACACTCTTCTAAGATTATACAATATTCTAAGATTATACATGAATAATCATTAGAGGGACCCAGGTGGCGCTGTGGTTAAACCACTGAGCCTAGGGCTTGCTGATCAGAAGGTCGGCGGTTCGAATCCCTGTGACGGGGTGAGCTCCCGTTGCTTGGTCCCAGCTCCTGCCAACCTAGCAGTTCGAAAGCACGTCAAAATGCAAGTAGATAAATAGGAACCGCTACAGCGGGAAGGTAAACGGCGTTTCCATGTGCTGCTCTGGTTTGCCAGAAGCGGCTTTTCATGCTGGCCACATGACCTGGAAGCTATACGCCGGCTCCCTCGGCCAATAATGCGAGATGAGCGTGCAACCCCAGAGTCGGTCACGACTGGACCTAATGGTCAGGGGTCCCTTTACCTTTACCTTTACCTAATCATTAGAGATGCATTGTAATGACCAATGCAGGTCTCCATATGTTGCTTTTCAGCTAGATCTACTTTTTCATGCATATGTACATGGGCAAATGATTTGGAATGTTCCAATATCTTCTTTTGGAGTGGCATGCTTTTCTTGAAGTTCCATTGTATGTGGCAGAACTTGCACACCATTTTCTTGAAACTGAAGTGTTTCAATATTGTGTTTTCAATATTGCCAAGAGCTTAACTTTGGAGCATACAGGAAAAACCACTACACCTTTACACACAGCTCCCTTCACTCTGGCTTCAGTTAGTGCAAAGAGTGAGAATATTCCTTTTCAGTGGCTACAAATTTCCTTTTTCATGTTGATTAGGCATCTCTAGGTTGCTGAAGACAGGGACCCTACTAGGGCCCTGCTGTAGAAATAGTAACAGGGCCTCGACCTCCTGGACCCCAGACTACTGCACCTCTGCCCACTCCTGGTCCTAAAGTGAAATCTTTTATATCTTCATAGCAAAATTTGGCATGGCTGATAAATGGTCTCTTTGACTTGCATCCTGCAAATCTTCCCTCCACTCCATTTAACCTTTAATTGTGATTTGCAACACACACATAAGCAAATTTCACTCACTATCTCATGAATATTTGCTTGCAGAAGACACTGTGAGACCTGAGACTTTGTGCAGGTCAGAGAGCAAAGCATGAATTGCAAAGTTGTTGCAGCAGAGCTTCAGCTAACGGGTTAACTTGGTAGCTAGGAGAATGTATCACTAGAGCAAAGCAGTCAGAGCCCCAGGGAAATGCAATCACTCCCTGTTCCCGTGTTCTACTTTTGGGAGAACAACTACGTGATAATGATAGTGACATTGCCTGAGATAGTTAAGGCTCCATATTCTTCCCCCCACCCCCTAACTTACTGTACCACTTTATATAACTGCTGTGTCACATGAATAGGTGCTTGTTAGAAGAAAATATATAGCTTCTCAGTAGGGACACAAGTGTGCAGGTGATGAGTTGGTTAGATTATTAATTGATGAAAGACCTTTTGAGCGATTGAAGAGGCGCCCTAAATGAATAATAGGTATTTTTACAACTTTTTTTTTAAAAAAAGCTTACAAACATCACGAATGGTAGATCCTTTCACAGAAGAGAAGTCCAGCTCTGTACTGTATATGCCTCACTTAGGATGGCAAAGAATCCTTCAGAACTTTAGAGACTACCATTGATTATTATGGCATAAGCTGCTTGAAGTGTTTTCCTGTGTCTGCATGCATTGGATGGAGTAGAATGTAATCTATGAAAGCTTGTATCAAGGGAGGGGATTCTTTTTCAGCCTGGGGGCTGCATTGCCTTCTGGGCAGCCTTTTGGGGGAGGCCACATGTCAGTGGTGGTGAGAGGCCAGAGGCAAAAGCGGACAAAGCAACAAATGTAATATACCTTTGTACAGCATACTTATCCAGTCCTATCTTTATCAAGTCACTCAAAAAGCTGTATCAGAACTCAAGGACGCATTCCAATCAGGCTAAAAAACAGGGTCTGTGATGGGGAGAGTGCTGAGAGCCTGGAGTGATGCATTTGGCCCCAGATCCTGTGTTTCCCCACCCCAGCTTGCACCATAATAAATTTGTTATTCTTTAAGGCACCACAATAGCTTGCTTTCTTTCTTTCTTTCTTTCTTTCTTTCTTTCTTTCTTTCTTTCTTTCTTTCTTTCTTTCTGTTTTTGCTGCTGCTGACCAAAACAGCTACCCATCCAGGCATTTTTTAATATAATGATAACAGACACAATGCATGTCAAAACCCAAAAACGACAATTGTTAAATTACTTGCTTACTTACTTACTGCCCAAATAACTTGCCTTCTACAACCCAAAACTGTCCAAATTCACCTGAGGCTTTGAGACACTTGGAATGGAGCAGTCCAGTTTCCACATTAGTGTCTGCTTGGCATGGTCGAGATCACTGGGGGATGCCATAGCTACGGGGGGGCTAGCTGGGTTTTTTGCCCTGGGTCAAGCCTCCAGAGGGGTGCCATTGAGGCTCCCAGCCTGTGTGTGCATGTGGGGTGGCGCCAAACTGTGTCTTTGACCTGGGTGTAATAAAGCCTAGTTTTGCCTGTGCACTGGGACTGGTTCTTGGTTTTTTTTCCATCTCTCTGTGTGTGCATGTTAGAGTGAATAGAAGGCAACTTGGCAGGGCTGGGGAATCTTAGACCCGGTGGCTTCTCTATTTTGGCCTAGGGAATTTCTTAAGGCCACACCCCTTGCCTCTAGGCCACAAGCCCCCTCCTTAGGCCACACCCCTTACAAGGCATGCTACTCTGGTGCTTTTGGCTGGCTGGAATGTGCCCTTGAACTGCAACAATGGTCTTGCTTGCCTAGGTGAAGAGATGTTTGTGGGTTGGGGGGGGGTTGTAGAAACCTCTTTCTTATGTACTACGCTTGGATCCTAGAACAATAGGCAAGTAGGATTCTAGAATGCAACAACTGATTGGCTTGCAGGAGAAGACCAATCAGGCTCCAGGACAGGACCGTCTTAAGTATATTTGGTGCCCTGGCGCCATGGTGCGACGGATCCCTCCGGTGCTCCCACCCTGACCCGTTTCCCAGCGCAGCAGGCGGGCAGAGCTGCGCGGGCGCAGCACACAGCGCAGCAGGCGGGCGGGCAGGCGCCCTGGCGCCCTGCGCCACCCAGCCTGGCCGTAGGGCCGGCCCTGCTCCAGGAAGAAGTTAATCAGCCTATTGGGCTGGTAGGATCGTAGAATGCAACAACTGGTTGGCCTGTAAGAAAAGACCAATCAGGCCCCCATGCTTAAATACTTCTTTGAATCTTCCTGCCACACTTGCCGTCCTCTCCTGCCACACCAGGGTGGTGTGTCCCCAACTCACAAGCCACTCCATACTCAAAAGACGCCAAAGCTGCTCTTGGGCACTTTCTGTGTCATCCTAATCAACTGCTGAAGGTAGTTGTGCAAATGAAAAGGGAAGAACCCCTACATATTCTGGGACTACAACAAGGTGCAATAAGCAGTTAACATCCATAAAGTTGGGTGCCCATTTGGCCAAAGCACCAGATTCTGTGCAGGATGAAATGATGTTTGTTATTTTCCTGCTCTATCCTGCTCTATCTTTGGGGACAGGAGATTCATTGGAGAAAGGATTCTTTGCTTGTATCCTCTGGGCATCTCACTTAGCCTCTGAGCTCTTAGCATTGTACACCGCACTAGGTTTCCAGAGCAATCTTGTAATGCTCCCAGGGCCTAACAATTTCTTCCCTGCAGGCAAAGCAAGAAAATATAGGAAGTGATAGCAGTCCCAGCACACAGAAGGATCTCTCTTATTCTTAACTATTGCTTACCAAGAACAAACCTTGGTCACAGCTAGGGAAGGGGGGGGGGAGAGAATTCAATTTAGTTCACATTTAATGACAAACCTACTTAATTCATGCTTTCCAAAACATGGGAACCAAAATACCCACCATCCTTCAAAATTCACACTCTGCTGCGTTTTTTTAAAATAAAAAATCAAGATTCCCTGTGCTCTGCTCCACTCCCTCTATCTTCCTGCCCAGGGTAGTCCTACCTTCTGCCTGCACCTCAGAGCTGGGTCAGCAGCCTCTCCTCCTCCTCGCTTGCTCTCCAGCAACCACTACAAGCTGCCCAAGGGAAGAGGGTGGTAGCGATGGCCAGGGAGAGGTCAGGGAGAAGCCAGGGGGAGGCAACAGAATGTTCCCTTGCAGCTGCAGCTGCCACCACTACCTAGGACAAGCACCGGCTCAACCTCCTTCCCAAGCTTGGCGACAGTGAAGGAAATAGGGACATTCCACTGGTGGAGGAAATAGCACTGGTGGAGGAAATAGGGACATTCCAGGCTCAAATGTGAACCTGGCTGGCTTTTCTAATTTTGGGACTGTCCCTGGTTAATAGGGACACTTGGAGAGTGTGTTGTTCTGATTGAGTGCTAAAGAACGGGTTTTCTTGGGGAAAGACAAAACTGCTCAGACCCATGGCTAGAACGCACAAGACAAGTGGGAAAACTGCTCAGACCTGCCCTTTCTATGCATGGGACAAATGGAAATGTGGATGAGCCCTAGCTCTGGTCTAGAGGACTTTAGACAGTCCTAATTGGAGATGCTGGAGATCTTATTTGGGGATTTAGTGGAGCCTTATGGGTTGAATCCAACTAAGTTTTTACCCACAGTTGCCCCACTGAAATTAATGGACTTATGTTAGCCACATCCTACTTTGAGTAGAACTAACAATGAATACATGCAAAGCTCTATTACTGAGCCAAGTAGCTCAAGGCACTTGTCTGTTTTCTGCAGTGAAAATAGTGTGGTAGTCTTCTTAATTATTTCTGGAGGAGTTTCCGAAGGAGCATCAGGAGTTGCTGATAATGTCTATTTATAATCTACAATAAACATTTGGTTGTAGAAGGTAGTTTTAATCTCTCTGAAGGCCTACATGAAAGACTTAGAAATATGTTTGTATTTGAACTGTCCCTAAAAACTCACACATGCAAAACAACCCCCCAGAAAGCTATCATCTTTATCTCTTGAAGTTGTAAGAAAAATTTGCCTCTGGACTTCTAAAGAGCAGTATCAAAAAAAGGAAAATGGATTTTGCAGAGTACATAAGAGAAATCACTTCCATTTGTGGGCTTCAACACTTGGCTTCTCTCCATGTGTTTATGATGAGGGCAAGCTGAATGTAGGAAGCTGGATCGGAAGGAAGTCTTTTATGTACCACTGCATTTACACCAGGATACAATAATTACTTCAGGCCACTGAACCCACTTGAGTTGAGATCAGAGTAATAGGGAAAGGACTGTGGCACAGTACAGAGCACATGCTTTTACATGCAAAAGGCCACAGGTGATGGTGATGATTCAGTTGCTTGAAACATAAGAAGTCACCAAGGAACTTGCAGGATCTTAAAGCATGACATTAAAAAATCAGAAAAAAGAACAGTGCATTGTAATAAAAGCAAAACAGCAGCAAGCCCCATTGTGTTCATTTGCCAGCCTGATTTGGATTCCAGTGGGCATTTGTTCCTCTACAAACCAGCAAAACTCACTGCAATGCCAGCCTGGGAAAACACCCATTTCCAGGTGTGGTTTGAATATAAACAATGCCTGCAAATGGCCAGCTTCAAAGGGGCTTGCTGTCAAAGCCCATCAGCTGATCAGTGATGTCGCTGAGCTGTGCTTGCAAAGAAACAATCAGGGCACACTTGAAGTTCCCCAACATTCCGTTGCAGCTGCATCTTATATATGACATCTGGTGTGGGGCTGGTGGGTGTGGTTTAAAGAAAATGGCCAGACAAGGAACCCTGCCATGCCTGCTTAAGCCCATGGACCTGATTTTGCTCACAGCAGACTAAAAGTTTGAAATAGAGAGTTATATTACTGATGGTCTTGGGAGGCTCACTGATTTCCTGCAAAAGGTTTGAACAATGTGCACTGCTAAAACAGTTGCTTACTATTTAATACAGTGTTTTAGTATACCCTCCCTGCTGTGTATATCATCAGCCAAACTGAACTCCTGTGGTCTCAGGGCTGCATTTGAATCTACTCAATGGAATGTGAAATCCCATTTTCTTTTCCTTTTTTTCCTGGCATGGGGATTCCGTGATGGGGCAGGGTGGAATTTTAACTGCTGCTTTCTCCTTGCTGGGCCAGCGGTTCAGAGAAGAAGAGTACTACCAGAAGAAAAATTAACAACCCCACCTGGGGCTAACATATTTGAACTATGTTTTCCATACTTGTTCCCCATCAGCTCTTATCAGCCAGTCGCCCTTTTTTTATGTAAAAAGGCAGAGACACACAACCCAATTCACCCATAACAGCACAGATGCAGGGAGAATAAATATAGATGCCCTATTTGTGCTCTCTTGTGAACCTTGACTATCAGATTCAGGTTCCACACAGGTGTTTGCAACGAGGCCTGCACCATTTATCCTAGACCAGAGAAGGGAAACCTGTGGTTCTCCGGTGATTGTTGGAGTCCAGCTCAGCTCCAGCCAAGGATGTTGACAGCAATCTCTGGAGGGCCACAGTCTGTCCTGTGGGAAGAAGAGAGGGAGGGAGGCTGTGTTATTCTTAAGGGGAGAATGCTTAGCTAGCTCACTCCCAGTGCATCTGGTTGGCCCTCGCCCAGCAGTGTAGCTAGCCACCTGGGTGCCCGATGCAACACGGGTCCTGCAGCCGGGGGCGGGGCGAACTGCCCATCGGGGTGAGGCAAGCCAATGCAGGGCGCACTGTGTTGAGCCTCTCCGCAGCAGCCTCCCCCTCAGCTGTAGGGCGGCTGAGCTGAGGAGCATACAAAAGCCCTGGGCTGCTCGAAAAAGCAGCACGGAGCTTGCAGGCAGTCCGCCCGCCACCTCCCCCTCAGGAGATCCAGGTCCTGCGGTGTGGCGCTCAGTGCCTCACACCTCACCTAGCTACCAGTGGCGAAGGAAGGGGATGCGGTAGGTGCGGGAGTGTTTTGGTTTTTTTAAGTGTCATGAGCCTAATTTTTAATTATTTAAAACACACATTTTTGCCATTTTGTCGCACACACCCCTCAGTGATGACACCCGCACCGCACCCGCCTTCGTACACCCACTGCCACATCATATGGTCTGGTTAGCTCCTATGATCTATGGATTTTTGCATGGTAATTCTGCACATTCAGTGGATTTTATGATGCTTTGGTATTGTAGGATGATCTGTTGTATTTAATGTTTCCACTTCATTTGCATAGCAGCCAACCAGTCTAGGGGCTGAGGTCCATTCAGACCCCCAGTAAAATATTCGAGGGCTCCGGAGCCCCCAAAGTTGAAGAGCATTGCCATTCAAATGGTGTGTGTGTGCCCCATGTCATATGATCAGTTATGCAGGACGGGGCTTAACCTATTCCCCTCCCCATCTTCAATATTTCATTGAAGTTGGCACCCCTGCTCACTTGTCTAGATTTTGTCTTTTATATAGTATTGCTTAATTTTGCTGGATTTGGGGGACATTGGAAGCTGCCTTATACTGAGTCAAACCACTAGCTCACCAAGCACAGTATTGTTTAATTTATTTATACATATGTGTTTTTTTAAAAAAATATATATTATTTCATTTTTAAAATATCAAAGTGGTTTACAACAAAAATGCATAAAACCATACCGTAAGAACTATCTCTAGAAGTCTGCACTGACTTTCAGGTAGTCTCTCCCAGCCTTACCAAGAGGTGTCAGGGATTGAACCTGCCTGGGACCTTCTGCATGCAAAGCAGGTGTTCTACCCCTCAGCTAGGGCCCCTCCCAAAACCGTAAATCTCTTTCTGATCTCTTTCTTGATGAAAAATGGTACAAAAATATTTGTATGAACGGATTAAACATTTGAAGAAAATAGATCAGAAGCAGGGGGGAATGGCCTATGCTAGTGGTTCCCAAACCATTTCCCCTATGGACCTCCTGAAAATTTCCAAGAAATTTGGCAGACCACTTAATGATATTTCTGCTTGTTTTAGCGATTTCAAAGAAGTGTTCTAGATGCTTTATTGTTTTTTTAATTGCATTTTTATTTCTTCCTTTATTTCTTGTGTTGCATTTTACTTTATTAGACTTTGAATTCCATAGAATTCAACTGTTATACAATAAAATGCAATATAAGAGATAAAAGAAGCAACAAAAGAAATGTGAAGTCTGAAGAAGTGTGCATGCACACAAAAGCTTATACCCAGAACAAACGTAGTTGGTCTCTAAGGTGCTACTGGGCAATTTTTTCATTTTTTTCATTTTTTTCAACAAAAATACAGTTAAATATCATCATGAGTATTCATTGCAGACATTCCACGGACCACCTGAAGGAAGCTCAGTGGTCTACAGGCCACAGTTTGGGAACCCCTGGACCCTGCTAAGAATTTTGTAAAGTGAGAAATTGCATGTTAACCTTTCCTTCTTCCTCCACCCCACCTTCCTATCTTCTACAGAGATCCAAAATAGCTGTCTATGAGAAAATGTGGTCGTACATGAAGTCAGCAGAGCCATCTGTATTTGCCAAAACAACAGCGGACGGGGTGGCCCGCGTGAGGAAATCTAAGGGGAAGTTTGCCTTCCTGCTCGAATCGACCATGAATGAGTACATTGAACAACGGAAGCCTTGTGACACAATGAAAGTTGGTGGGAACCTGGATTCCAAAGGCTATGGTGTAGCAACTCCCAAAGGCTCAGCATTAAGGTGGGTGGAATAATATAACAATATCCATGTTGTTATAGTATTCCACCTACCCTGATGTATTGTGTTGTCTTTTTCTTTCTTGTGGATTTGAGGTAAACTTAAAAAAGTTTTCAACAAAAAATCAGTATTCCATGAAGTTAAATAAGACGGTAAATTATGGTTTCATTGACTTTAATGCATCCATTTTTTTTCTAAATGTTCTCTCCGTGTTGTCCTTTCCGATTGTTTGTTGCTGTTTTTAATTTTACAGTCCAGTGGCTTTTTTCAATTTAAATGGTAAAAGCCCAACTTAAAAACCGCCATACGTGACGGGTGTTAATTGCATGACGTGGTGTTCTCGTCGCCTCTTTTTTTAAAATCTCCTCCTCCTCCTCCTCCTCCTCCTCCTTCTCCTTCTTATTTTTTCTCAAAAGACAATTTCCCCATCCCGCACACTTCCGTTTTTTAAGCAAATGTTTAGATCCTCCATGCCACCTTTCCAATATTTAAACCCTGTTATTTGCTGTAACAAACACGTTCTCTATATAGCTCCATCTCCCTGTGAAAAACCAAAAAGAAAAGAGAGAGAGAGAGAAAGAAAAGAGGAAACAAAAATTACCGGCCAATTTGTCCTCCTTCTGCTCCTTTCTTTATACGTTTTTTAACGACTTTAACCGAGCATCTGTGCATTATTCTTACGAGTTATGTTTTATCGTTTCAAGAAATGCTGTTAACCTGGCAGTATTAAAACTGAATGAGCAAGGCCTCTTGGACAAATTGAAAAACAAATGGTGGTACGACAAAGGAGAGTGCGGCAGCGGGGGAGGTGACTCCAAGGTCAGCCTCAATGTCACCACAATCGGGTACCTTAGTCAAGAGTAATCGGCAAGGCTGTTATTTTATGCATCAGGGAAAAAAGAGCCTGGAAGATGAGAAACCATATTGAAACCATCATGTTCAAGTCACTTGCTTCTCCAGTAGCTTGCATGGCTCAGGGAGGGGGGTTTTTTTCTTTCTTCCCCCCTTCCTTTGCACTGCTACCATTGCAATCAATCCTGGGTCCTTATTTAACTAACAGAGAGAAAGAGAGAAGAAACCAGACTGAGGGATTCATCCAATGTTTGTCATACTCAAGGTAGGCCCACTGAAATTAGTGGGCATGGTTAACTGAGGTCTGTTAATGGCAATGGGTCTGCTCTGAGTATAACTTCGTTGGATGCAGTCCAGGGAATCCTCTCTTGTTGCATTCGTTGAGTTGGATGTAGTTATATGATGGGTTACGGGTTGAGTGGGATAGGTGATATGAGTCTCTGCTTATACACCAGCGGTTTTTACTGGGTCGCCCGTCCCCGTTTGTATGTGGCCTCTGGTAGGTGTGGCAGGCAGATATTTTTCAAGGATTCACTCTTCAGATTCCAGCCAAGGTTGCCAAATGTTAGCCTTGTGTCTCCATTGCATATCTAGCACAGGGCACTGAGTATTTCCAAAAAAAAATAGAATTTTCGCAAGTTACATATTAAAGACTAAGAAAATGTGGGGGAATATTTAAGTTTAGAAAGTTACATTTAAAAAATCATATTGTTTCTGGATTTGCTGGCTCTTTAAGCTGATAGTTTTTCATTGCTAATTTTTAATATGTATTGTTGTACATATATAGCTCAGGTAAGGTTAATGGATACTAGGATAGTTAAATAACCAGATGCTCAGCTTGTGATTTGTTAGAAAGAAAGAAACAATATCCATGTTGAATTTTTAAAGACACGTTTTTTAAAATTCGGTTGCTACTTCCTTCCCTGACAAAATACCCCGTGCCTTCGAGATTTGCAGATCCTCCAAGTGTCCCTGTTTACCACGAACAGTCCCGGATTTACTGAAGCCATCCCAGTTTCTGATTTGATCCCAGAATGTCCCACTTTTCTTTAGGACATCCTTATTTTCATTGGAGAAATGTTAGCGAGTATGGTTTTATGTAACCCAAGGAGATAAGCAACTATGCAACCTTTAGAAGACATCTGAAGGCGTCCCTGTTCTCATTGGAGATGTGTTGAATGCTATGGATTTGCCTAAAAGGTGCATAGGAGTTTCCCCCACCAGCAGATATTGTGATGATGCTATGCAAGTAGGCATTGTGGTGTGCATTGTTTGAAGGTGATACACCCATGGCTTGTTCCTGCAATACAATGCATGTTTCAGTTTCACAGCCCTTTGTCAAATCTAATAACCCAGCTAGGAAAGGGATATTTCATTAAATTAATCCCATTAATTGAAAAGTTATACCCTGAAGAATTCCATTAAATTCTCTGGGCTGCTGTTCCCCTCCCCCCCCTCCATGCAATCTACTCTTTAAAAAAAAAGAGCCAACAATAATTTGTAATTATTTTCTGTAGTTAACAAACCCACTTGCAGGAAGATTATTGATGGGAAAACGTGCAGGCAGTTAATACAGCTCCCCCCTGAATTTCTTCATAAATGATGCTTCTATCAGCAGAGCAAGTGCAATAATCGTTTACTTTAATCATATTGGATAGCAGCAAAAGCTGTATATGATTAAAACAAAGGAAGTTTTATGCCATTTTCTTCACTTCTCTAGTCATTACCACCGGGAATAAAAGCTAGGGTTGGGGAAATATCCAAGTATACATCTGAGCTCAAAGGCTTATTCCGTAGCCCAACATTTACTTTAATGTAACTGATGTGAGTTTATGAAATACTTAAATTCCCTCTTGTTCATGCTGTCATATTAGGTAAGGTGTCCAGAAGGAGTAGAATTTGGCTTGCGAATGCAATGCTGAAGCAGATCACAACCTTCTTTTGAGAGTCTAGGTAAAAAGATATGTTACTCCCTCTGAATAATGTGATATGGCTGGTTTGTTTGTTTGTTTTACATTTATATCCTTCCATTCCTCCAAGGAGCTCAGAGTGTGGGAGGGGCATACACAGTTCTCCCCTTCCCCCATTTTATCCTTACAAAACAAACATGTGAGGTAAGTTAGACCAAGCCCTATTGACTGGCCCCAGTCAAGTTTCATGGCTGAGTGGGGGTTGAACTCTGGTCTCCTGGGGCCTAGTCTGTTGCTCTAACCACTACACTATATTGGCTCTCAGTGAATAGTATTCATGGTGACCATATAGTGCCTCTGAATACCAGTTGCTGAGGAACAATGGTGGGAGCAAGCTATTGCTTTCTTTTCCAGCTTGTGGGCTTCCTGTTGTTGTTTAGTCATTTAGTCGTGTCCGACTCTTCATGACCCCATGGACCATAGCACGCCAGGCACTCCTGTCTTGCACTGCCTCCCGCAGTTTGGTCAAACTCATGTTCGAGAACACTGTCCAACCATCTCATCCTCTGTCGTCCCCTTCTCCTAGTGCCCTCAATCTTTCCCAACATCAGGGTCTTTTCCAGGGAGTCTTTTCTTCTCATGAGGTGGCCAAAGTATTGGAGCCTCAGCTTCACGATCTGTCCTTCCAGTGAGCACTCAGGGCTGATTTCCTTCAGAATGGATAGGTTTGATCTTCTAGCAGTCCATGGGACTCTCAAGAGTCTCCTCCAGCACCATAATTCAAAAGCATCAATTCTTCGGCGATCAGCCTTCTTCATGGTCCAGCTCTCACTTCCATACATCACTACTGGGAATGTGGGCTTCCTAGATGCATCCAACTGGTGACTCTCATTTTCATTTTCAAATCAGGGCAGACATCAAATAAAAGTCAGATTCTGTTCATTCATGCCAAGCAGAAGAGAATTCTTGCCCTACTTGGCATCTGGTTTGGTCACTGTGAGAACAGGATGCTAGACTGCAGGCCTTTCTTATGCTTAAAAAAAACCAGATGTAGACTTCAGTTATAACATGGAGATGAAGCTGAAAGTCCAGGATCCAAATCCAGCCACCAAAACATTCCATTTGGCTTCCAGCAAAGCTCTGCATGACCCAAAGGCTCACGCACTATTTGAAAGCTTTATACCTCACCCTTGCTTGCAAACATAAACTAAGCATTGGCTTATCAAACCTAAGAATGTTATGTAATCAACATACAAAACAAGGGTCCGTATAGCAAGCAAAACTGTATTTAAAGAAAAAAGATAAAACATCCACAGCAAGGAAAACAAAATCTAGACACTATGCCTGGACAAATAAGAAAGTGTTAGTCTCTATCTCCAAAACAAATTTTAAAAAAATGTTGGGGAAAATGTTCCACGATCGGGGAATTATTTTGGAAAAGTCCATCCATGGTTGCCATCCATTCTTTCTATGTCAGGTTTAGGGAACCTGCTGTTAGGGATATGGGTGAGATTCGATTCAGTCAGTTCAGTTCACAGTACAAAGCGAACCTATCAAATTCATATTTTCCAAAGCAATGTCAAGCCAAAACACAGCCCTTCTTTGAAATTTGCACTTCTCCCAGTTTTGCAGTGCAGTTGTCCAGCCAAGACAGCTCACATCTTTTGCAGGGGTCGAATGGCACTTACCGGTATATGCAAAAGTACAAGCCTGTCCCCTCAGGAGCAGTCTTACCCAGAGCCGGAAAACCAGGCAGGTCTTACCTACTCCCTCTAAGCAATGTATAGAGCTTTTGTGCTCTTAGACTTGGTTAACAGGCTCTGAGTATGTGTCAGGCTCTCAAAATCTTGCAGGGCTGTCCAAGTTCCTATGAGATCTCTCCCATCCAGAACCCATGCAAGAGCTTCCCACAGCCTGGTAAACTAGTTTCAGAACTTAAAAGTTATTTCCATGCCAGGAAGACCCTGTGCAAAAAGAGCTTTTTAGCTCTCCACCTTCCATGCATCTAATTTGTGTGATTTCAGCCAGCCTTCAACCACGTAAAATTAAAATTGCACATGTTAAGCAAGCAGGAGTTGAGAGTTACCTGTATGTACAAAAATTCATATACAGTAGTGGGGCAAATTGGGGATTAAAATGCATGTACTTGTGAAAATACATGTACTTGGCATGCTTTGGTCCATAGGGTTACGAAGAGTCAGACAGGACTAAACAACTAAACAACAACAACTTATGAAAATGACATATAAAAATACAGTACATTATATTAGGGGAAATTGCATTGCAAAAATGTGTAAGGCAAAGTTGCATGCAAACATTATATTGTGCTAAAAAGCTGATGAGTTTTTATGGGGGCTTTAAAAAAAGAATTTCAAATTGATGAGGAAATGCGGAGAACTGAGCTTATGACTGGAAGAATGAGAAACAGAGGAAACTGCAGTTGACAGATTTGCCAGTCCCTATCTGTGGCTCTCTAGATGTTGCTGGACTCCAACTCCCATCAGATCCAACCAGCAGGGTCAATGGTCAGGGGTGGTATGAGTGGTAGTACAGCAACATCTGGAGAGTCGCAGCTTTGCTCCCTCCTTCTTATAGGTCCTTACCCTCCCTGAATGTGCCATGTCCTTTTCTAGAGCCATTTAAGCTCCTGTGACCATTACCACTCCTTGTGGCAATAAATTAAGTGAATTAATTATGCAGGAACTTCTGTTAAGCAGGGGAAGTAAACAAACAAACAAAACACTGGAAATGCCCAAGTGTTTGGGTGCTCTGGAGGAGCTCTTTGTATTTGACCATCTGTGCTGGCCAAATGCTCTCAGCATTTACCCTTTATATAAAATGGAAATGGAAATAAGAACCTATATTTCCCTGTTCCGAACCAGCAAATTGCTCCCTTGCTCCCTTGCTTGCTTGCATTATTGTGTGTTTGTTCTTGAGCACAAAAGCTGCTCCTAAGAACCAGAAGTCATCAGCTCTAAACCTCCATCATCCAGGCCAAGTCACCTGGGAATATAATATGGGTCAAGCCAGTTGTTGGTGCCAGATGTATACACATTTTCATCAAAGAATTAACGGTGCCCTTTAAAACTGCTTAAAGGCTGGCATGATGTTGCTTTTTGATATAAAAAGAAACAGAAATAGGCCTCCCCCAATTTTCTTTTTTCTTTTTTTGTCTTGGGCCAATGTTTTGGAGCATCTTTTGGAGATAGCTTTTGCTCAAAATAGCTTCTTTTTCTAAAGTGACATTTTATAAACATTTAATATTGCATACAGTAATGTCTTTGTGTACAACACTCTAAAAGCATTTATTCCCTACTGTAATTAAGACAGTTCAGCCGCAATTGTTCAAGCAATATCCCCCCCCCCCATCTCCAAGATTACACATCTTTCAAGGAAATGCTCCAGAGTTAGCTTCAGGATTTTGCAAGACACGTGGCAAGCAAAGAATTCTCTTGCTTTCCTTTCAACCTTCCCAGGTGACTAGTCCTTTTGAAGTGATGACTGGTCTTGGCAGCCCAGCAAATGTTGAATGGTACTACTATCCTCTGGAGTTGCCCATTAATATCCTCAGTGTCTAAGCTATATAGGGGAGGGTTATAGCTCAGAGATAGAATCCATGCTTTGCATGCAGAAGGTCCTGGGTTCAATCCCTAGTGTCTCCATGTCAGGCTGGGAGGATTTTTTTTTTTCTGAAACCCTGGAGAGCCACTAATAGTCAGTATAGACAAAACTGAGCTAGGTGTGTCGGTGGTCTGACTTTTCATAAAGCAGCTTCCTATGTTCCTATCATAATTCACACTTACTGGATTCATTCTTAAACCAGTTGCCCCTGTATTTTCATGGTAATTCCAGAACAACCTAAATTTCTTCTTTTAAATTATTTGACTTTAATTTGTGTAGCGCCTTTCTATATTACTGCACACAAGGCGGTTTACAAGCTGAAGAAACAACAAAATAGACACTAAAGATCATATACCTAATAACAATCTGATCCAATACAAAAAAGCCATAATAAAAACAGCTTTAAAATAAACAACATATAAAGTAAAGCAATGTTCAATAATCCATTAGAATATAAAAGTAAACTGTAAAATTAAATGTCAGCAAATAATAATTAAATGGTTAACAATTACAATAAAGATTTAATAAATTATAATCAATAAAAATAATGGCAAGTCACAATTCATAAAATACCACAAAACATGCAAAACCATGTAAAAGGATCAAACTGCGAAACAAGGACAGCTTCTAGGAATGGCCCAAGATTTTCCACCACCTGAGGGTGATGATTCAAATAGTAACACAGACACATCAGCACTGCTTACCTTATGAAAAAAGTATTCTGTCCACCTTGCATACAAAAGGTGCTTGGTTTAATTCCTGGCATCTCCTGATTGAGATGGGAACAATTCCTGCCTGAAACCCTGAAAATCTGCTGCCCAAACGTGACCTGTTTGGGCCAGTGGTATAACTCTGTGTAAGGCGGCTTCCTGTGCTTAATGCAGGGGTAGGCAACCTAAGGCCCATGGGCCGGGTGCGGCCCAATCGCCTTCTCAATCCGGCCCGCAGATGGTCCAGGAATCAGCATGTTTTTACATGAGTAGAATGTGTCCTTTTATTCAAAATGCATCTCTGGGTTATTTGTGGGGCCTGCCTAGATTCTTTTTTTTACATGAGTAGAATGTGTGCTTTTATTTAAAATGCATCTCTGGGCTATTTGTGGGGCATAGGAATTTATTCGTGATTTGTTTGTTTTTTCAAAATATAGTCCAGCCCACGGCTGGAAAAGGTTGCTGACCCCTGGCTTAATGTGATTTATTTATTTATTTATTTATTCATTCATTTATTTATTGCAAATATTTCTATCCTGCTGTCCTGTTCAAAAAACAAACAAACAAACAAAAACCAACTTGAGGCACTGCAACCAATTTGGAAAATGATAACGTCACAGAAAAGAGAGAAGCAATCAAAAAGTTTGAAGTCAGGAGCACAGGAGCTATAAACAGAATTCCACATTCTCATTCCCATACCTAGACCTATTGGGTAGTTTCCCAGTGTTGCTCCTATCCAGAGTAGGTCCGTTGAAAATAATGGGCATGACTCACTTTGGTTACCTATTTCATTTTAACTGAAAAGTTACAGGCAACCTTATTGGCCATATACAGAAGAGGTCCATGCAAATCCCTGGTATTTTATGGCCTTGGCTTTTCCAGTTCGGTCCTCTTTCTGCTGTCATGTAGACACCGTTACCCATATTTTAAACCCCCTCCTCTAAAGCATAAAAACAAATGAACAAATGAACTGTTGAATTGCATACATACATGAAACATCCCAGCGTACACAGACACCTTCCTGCTTTCATGTCAGAACCCTCACTGGATAACTACCATGATGTTCTGTTAAATCAGCAGAACCTGTTTCCACATAATGGGCTTAAAATAGGGCCAAATGCATGCTTAATGACAGGTCTGTTTTTCTGACTTTTCCTCATGGGAGGCCCCCTACCTTCTCTGCTCCAAGGCTTCCTCCGCCTCGCATCTCTGGTTTGGCACTTCGTAATTTTGCACCTACCTACACTAATCTTTCATACCAAGTTCTTATTATGAACTTAAATAAGTATTTATTAACCCACACATTTCCTCCCACTCTGTGCTTCTCATGGTTGTGATGTATTGATAATAATAAAGTGACAGTCTGGTTAAATTTGACACTCAGGGAATCTAATGTGGAAGGATCTCAGAGATTCTACTGAACACCTCTGTGCACATGTCAACAGCCTCCATGCAGTTGGCTCAAGTCAGTGTGAAAAGGTTGCTGGACCTTAGGCCAAGCCAGACTCCTGTCCCTCCTTTGGAGGTGAATAATTTAATGCAACGATAGGGAACTGGATTTGGTCACCAGACCAATCCTTCTCTCCCCCACCCCCTGCAGGGCTGCCCAACTCTGTCACCTGACAATCACAATGACATCAGATGACCATTTTCACCCACATGGCTTCGAATTAAGCTGTGTTGGTGCAACCCCCAATGATTAGCTACATTTAGGAGCTTGCAAACCCCATTTTGGCCCCATGATGTCTACTACTGACCACACCTGCTATGTTATCAGGTGTAGGACAGGTGGACATTTGTCCAAAATGACCTTCTGGGCAAAATGAGGATTGGTGGACCATAAGGCTCATGGACCAGATATTTGTAGAGCAGAAGGTCCTAGATTCGGTTCGTTCTGTCTCTAGTAAAAAGATCAGGTAGTAGATATTTATAGTCTCAGGCAACATGGAAGGCTTTAAAAGAGGATTAGATAAATTCATGAAGAATAAGACTTATCAAGCAACATTTGACCTACAGTCTGCAGGGACATCACCTGCTCACCAGAAATTCTCAAATATTTTAAGACCCTGAGATTAAATCTGCAGGCTCCTTTAGTACCCTTAGGTGCTGCTCATCAAGCCAGGAGATTTGAATTCATTTAAAGTAACTACCAGGTGTTCTCTTACCACCTCTTTTCCTATCTTGGGTTGCTGCTCCCTCCTTCCTTTGTTTATTCTGTTATCACCAAGTTGGACACAGCTTTCCTTTTGGGTCAGAGGCAGAATGGGTGTTGAGCAGTTCCACCTTCTTTCTGTCACCCAACAATATTTCTCTGTCTTCTCCATGCAGAGGACCCACTACTTGCTTGTTCTCCTCTTGCTTCAAACATCGCAAAGGAACCCTTTTTTATTATTTTTACCCTTCTTGCAAGTCTGAGCTGATTTATTAGTGCTTTTTGCTCACATGACCTTCTCCCTGCAACTGTTGGCTCTTCATGTATATATACTCTTCCTTCATTTGTGTATACTCTTTCCCCTTTCTTCCATTTCTTATACATGCCATTCTTAAATCTTAGCTCATTTGTAAGCTTCTTATGCAGCCACACCAGTCACTTTAAATGCTTCCCACTTTTCTCTCCTGTTGCAATTGTCTGCATTTGTGCCTTCAATTTTTCACCTTTAAGAAACCCTCATCTATCTTGGACTCACTTCTTTTGAGTATTTCTGACCATGGGATCTCAACCCAGTAGTTCCTTCAGCTTATTGAAATTGGCCTTCTTAAAGTCCAAAATGCACGTCCAACTACACTCAGCTTTCCACCTTTCCCTTGTCTCTGGATCATGAAACCCAAAAGGACATGATCACTTCCTCCCAAGGTTCCCTTCGTCAATCAGTTCTTCCCAGGTGAGATTATGTTAGTGCATGAGCACCAACACTTAGGGTTCCTTTTCTCTGTCTCAGCAGAGTTCCTCAGAAAGTCTTCCTGCATCTTCACAGCAGCAGCATTCCTGCCCTCTCTTGGTGAATTTCTGTGACAGGAATAACCACATCACCCATCCAGTTCTTCTCTAAAGTCTTTATTATTTACATTACAAGTTGCATAATACTGCCGGTCTAAATATAAAATAAGAAACAGAACTATATACACTACTCCTTTCAGCCATCCAGCCAGAGAGACAGGCTCACAGCCTTTCACACATTCTGGCAGCCACACTGACTGCCTCACACTTAACTATATTTCTCCAGAATGCCCAAAGACACCTGTTGCTGGGGAGAATTCTTGTTGCTAAGCAGATGTTTTAGGAGTGCCTCAGGGACGTGCTTCAAGGCTCATTTCAAGTTTATTTTGGCAATGCGCCAACAGATGATCCCCTTGTTGCTTCTTCCACCTTTTGGGAAATTGCCAGTGAGGCAATTCAGGAATTTTCTGGAGCTTACATTATTGAAAGAGTGAGTTCGAATTCCTGCGGATATCATGGTAGCTGAAGTCCTCCATGACTATTAGATCTCTCCTTTTGTAATGCTTGGTAACCTGCTCTAGGAATGCATCATCCAAGTCTTCAGTCTGGCTTGGAGGGCTATAGTAGACACTCACAGTAGGGTCATTTCCCCCTCTCCTACATTTTTTTATCCATTTACCCATTGGCCTGCTCCAGCTGGCTCTTCCTGTGTCCCTATGTATATTGAACTGGTGCTTCCTCAAGAATGAATTCTGATAAACAGTTTGTATATTGACAATCTCAGGCAAATTGTGTAAATATCCTAAAACTCAAGAGATGCAAAGTGAATGCTGAGGCTCAGCTAAATCATTATTGTAGTGAATGCCCCCAGAGTATGCGTGTTTGGAGGGGAGGGGATATATCTATTATTGAACATTCCCAAAATTCATCTGGGATTGTCAGTATTCACAAGTGAGTACCAATGCTCATTGTACATGGCCATCAAGGCTTTAGTAGAATATTGCATTCTCTCTTGATTTACAGTCTTAACCAAAGGCCCTACAGAAGTCAGTGATATCTGTGAACTCTTGAATCACACATTACCTTACTCCCGTGGATGAAAGTTAACATGTGAACCTTCTCTTAGAATAGTGAAGAAATAAGTAGCATTGCATGCCAAATGCCATACTTCACTTCTCTGGATACTAGGGTTCTGGTTTTCAGCTTTGTTCCGTTCTGTTCACCGTGGTTTGGCATTCATGTTAGGATAATTATCCCTGCTACAAAACGTGTTTGATTTGCATTACTTTTTAATTTGAAATAAGAATGTGCTTAGAAGCTGCAATCCTTTGCAAACTTATATTAATAAGTCCCATTAAACTCAGTGGGGCTCACTTCTGAGTAGACATGCCTGGGATGGCATACCATGTATCTTATTGGTTAGTGATACAGTGAGATGAAGCACATTTTATTTTCCTTTATGAGAATATATTTCAGAGGAAGGCTCTTTGCTTAGTTTGTTTGGGGACTGAATGCAGGCAACAATTTCACCAAGTGGTAGTTTGCTACAGTGAGATCAAACTGTGCTTCAGTTGCCTGCAGTGATTGGCTAGGGAATTGCATTTGCAGTTGCTAGGGAAAGATCAAAGTTCACCAATAGAGTATCTATTTTGTATATAGAAACTCCCACAGTCAGTTCTCAGCACCTGCAGATAAGACTGGGAGATTCCTCTATGTGAAACCCTAGAAAGCTACTCCCAATCAGGGTAGACAATACAGTGCAGACAATGGTTTGAATCAGTATAAGGCCACTTTCTGTGTTCTTGAAACCAGTACAACTGCCTGATTTTTCCAACCCTGTATTGCAAAAATAAATGCTGTATCAGAGAGAAGTGTATAGCACTCTGATACATCTTCTGCTATTATTGATGCAGGTTGCATAGGTGCAATGCTTGGTGGACTGATTGTGGTTTAAACAGTGCTACAGAATTGTGTGCACGCATAGAAGAGACCTGTGTGCACTCCCATATGTGCCTTTGACATTTCTGCTGTAGCCCCAGTGGCATCTAAACAGACCAGTGAAAACCTATCTTGACATCTCAGAATTTCCAGTGGATAAGGGGAAAAGAAAGAGAAGTCCTTGCAAGTTATTATTTTGCCAACATGCCTTGACAGACCTTGAACTATTTGACAGTATTCTGACAATATCTGAGTACTAGGGCTTGTAAAAAGAAGAAGCAAAAGCAAGATTCAAGCACTTTCCCAGATAATTATTTGCTCAGGAAAAACAAGCACACTTCTTTTTTAACAAATGACTTGATGTCGATCATTTGCCCAATTATCTCTCTCCAAGAGCCAAACAGAGGCAGACAATAAAGGGCCAGGAAAGAAAAGACATGTGATGGAAGACACAGAACAATTTCATTAGCAAATTGAGTCCAAGTGACAGGCATGAGGTTCAAGCACAAATATCAGACTTGGACAGGTGATTTTTCCTCCAACTTTGAAGAAGGGGTGCAAGATGGAGTTACCACATATTTTTTGATATTCCTTTCTTCTTCTTTATGAGATTATCAATATGTGACATTTTTAAGGCATACCTGTAAACATTAGTGAAACATTAGTCAATAAACAAATAAAGGTAATGCATTGATGGAACAAGTATGTATTGAGAAATAGGTGCATTAATGCAATAGATTGGTGAATGCATTAAGCAGATTAATCAGCAAGGTAAAGTGCTGTTGTATTCAGGTCCTGCTTTTGGGCTTCCTATAGGCATCTGGTTGTCACTGTGAGAGCTGAATGCTGGACAAAATGTGATCTTTTTATGTGAACTCATGAGAGACCTGGGATTGGCTGCAGTTCCCTGGCAGAAATTAACTCATCAAAATTGCATGCAATTTAAAAATGGAAAGGGGTGGAGTACAATTCCAGCATCCACAAGATATTCACATGTCAAAATTCTGAGGATCAACATGAAAGCTTCTGTGTGTGCCAGGACAAATGTCAAGGACCATTGGGCACCTACCAAGGGCCAGCGGTGATCACCAGAGCAGCCTAGGCCCTGTTGCGGCCGCTCTTGCCATTTCCACCTGCTCTGAGGAAGAGCATCAGCCAGTGATGGGAGTGAGCCAAAGTAACAGCAGCTTCCATTGCCTCCTTACTCCTTTTATCTCTCATCAGTGGTGGAGATTGGACAAAATACCAAGTGACAATTGCAAGAAGAAGGACCCATTGAGAGCATTTTGCAACCTGGAACCAACATTACGTTGCCTTCTGATTCACTCTTCCTGTAGTTGTTCTCCCCCTCCCCCTCCTGGAAAACTTGCTGCTGAAAATGTAAGGAACTGCATACCGAAGAGGAAACCAAGGGTGTCCAACTGTTGTGTCTGGAAGTACTTGGGCTGAATCTAAGCCATATTCCCAACTGGCTTCATACACATCCTGGAACCCAGAGCTGAATATTGATAGGGCTACGAGGAGAAAAGGGAACACCTAGCTTAATAGGCAAACAACCACCATTTTAATTCACTGATCCCTGAAGACATGTTGAGTGAAGCTCATGCGCTCAACGTATTTGCATTTCTATAATGAGTTTGGTCTGGTTTTGTTGCAAGAAGCTCCCATGTATTTCATGAAGATCTTGGACCACTGCAGCTAAGCGCATCTACCTCAGAATGGATTGAGCTTCTGTATAGGAGAAGATGTCAAGCGTGCAGAAGTCCTTGGACAACCCAAGACTCAGAAACTCATGGGGAAGGCTTCATAAAAGGGGGAATAAAGCTGCAAAAAAGAAAGGGCAAGAGATTGATTAGGACGTTTATCACAATGCAAGTAAATTAAATCCCATAAGTGTTTTCACTTTACTCCCTGGATCTCAGAGCAGCTTTCATGTGGCTTCCCAGTGGTGTCCTACTAAGACAGTATACAAATCCAAAGCTGCTTCAGCTGTAGAACTTCATCAAGTATCTCCAGACCATCTCTAAGCAAACTGTTCAAGAGGGGAAAGTTGGAGGCAGATTGTGGAACTCATTGGAGAAAAGCCCCCTCCCCCCAAAATCTCATTTAGGAAGCAGTCATAACTGCCCAAGTAGCCCAGAGGGTCTTTTACAGAGATTGGCAGCCAGAGTGGAAGGTGAGGGGCAGACTTATTGATACAGTACTCTGACCTGGAGCTGGCACAGCAATAGGTCCAAAGCCAACACATGATGGCAGCAGCACTGGCTTGGGATCCAGGCTAGCTCAACCCCAACTTACCCTTGGAACATCCTATTTTCAGGCTTTCAACTGCCTGCTGCCTGGTGAATCTCTGCCAGCACATCTGCTAGCAGAAGGGGAATCTCTGCACCTTTTGAACAATGCTGGCATCACTCCACAGGTGACAGGAGGATGTCAGAGGTCAGTGTTGCTGCTAGATGGACAACACTGCTGCCCAAAGACCCAGCCCAGAGCAAAGGAAAGGATTTATCTGCCAGTATCGATCTCTCCACCAACATTGAACAGCTCATTTGATGTGCTGTGCAATCACTGAGTACAACCCATAGTTAAGCATTTCTCAGTCCCTTTGATTTCATTCTCCCATTAAGCATAGCTGCCAAGTTATCCCTTTTTTAAGGGATTTCCCCTTATGCTGAATAGGCTTCCTCGCGAGAAAAGGGAAAACTTGGCAGCTATGCCATTAAGACAACTGGGTTCTAAGTATTTGCCTGGATCATGTCCAGTACCATGGTTATGAATTAATGAAGATCCCTGGCAGCAGGGTTGATTTCCTAATCGGACAACTTGTGCATTGTTGCATTAGCACCTATAATATTGTTGGTGTAGAATTTAATATGTGTGGGCTACATTTATAAGAGATACAAGATATAAAGAGGCACCTGTCAAGCCAGATGCTGCCATTGGACATAGATAGCAACATTTTCACAGAGGTGAATGCAAAGATATGCAAAAATAACTTCATCAAATTGCACACACATATTGCTGTTTTCCTTATTATGTATTTTAACTGAGCAGAATGCACCATCTCATGTGGGGGAGGGGTAAATTCCACTGAAAATGGCAGGAAAACTGCATTAAATTCCATCAAGGGAACAGCAGGGATCAAAGGCTAAATGTGCACACTTGAAAGCAACTAAATAAGAAGGGTTTTCAATTGCTCAGAAGGAAACTAATTACAGAAACAAAATAATATATTAATGGAAAATGGAAAAGAATGCTGTGATGTGATGCTGTGTTGCTACAGTTCCTAACTCATCAATGAGATTTAACACTTCAGCTAATTTTCATAGGTTATGAAAGAGGCAGCTGAAAATTGCTCCCAACTCCTGATAGGGGAAAAAAGTGTGTTTTTATATTGGGATTACAACTCAGCCGACTGAGGAGTGTTGTTTAAGAGACTGAATACTGATGAATGTCTGCACTTAACTTGCATCTTTGAAAAACACACTTCAGGAAACGGACATGAATATGTTACCCTTGGCCAACATCTGCCTGGATTGGGTCTATTGTCAGTATGAATTGCAACATAAAGAAATATCTGTTTTATAAATCCACAAAGCTGGCTCATGCCATCTAACATCAGCCTAATATTTTCAGCAAGGAGTGGAGATGAACGTTCAGATAATCTCTCCAGAATGAAGCGAAGCACGATCCATTGGGATGAATGGGGTGGATGAGGCACCACCATCCTCAGCCTGCCCTCAGCCAGCTTCCACCTGCTGACTTCCATACTTAAAACCTGCCCAGGAGCTGGAAGTGACTGCCTTCTCATCCCTTCCCTCTCTACATCATGGTAAGCAGCAGTGACACAACCAACCAGAAGCGAGGTGAGCACTGCCACCCAACCATGCCATCTTCTGCAATCGACAGCGATGCTTGACAGTCCACTGAGGACCTCTCTTTTTTGCTGCTTTTCTGGGACTGCAAAATAAAGGAGAGCTTTACAGGGCAAGGCTGGCTGAATGCATTTGGCTTGGTGGGACACATATTCTGCAAAAGAATACCTTAAAACATTCATTTAGCTTCAGCAGGCATCAACATCCTGAGAGATGAATGGGAGAATCGTTGCTTTAATTTTCACACACTTCTATGGATTTGAAACTGCACTTCAAAAGAGATGAAAATGTTTGCCCATTGTACAAGAGTCCTCAACGCCTTAATGAGAGAAAGAATATCTAAATGCACTGTTTGGAAACATATTTGGAAAAAAGAAATTTCAGGAGCACTTAACACCAAGGATACAGCCTCTCCCCAATTAAATCTCACTGCTATGGCAAATGGAATTGCACAGATGTGTCACTATGTACACCTTGTACTTCATGTGTCTATCTTGGCACTTTAGATATTGTAAATGCATTTTAATAAGTCTGTCTATTCAACAAAACTCCAAGGAGAAGCACCTTCAATAGAAACTTCCTTTTAATTTCCTAACTCAAGCTGGGACCCCAGCTGGCCATTGTTTCTATAGCCCAGATTTGGTCAGTAATTTATTTCTTATTCTGAAAAGTAAGGCAAAAGTTGACCCAACAATGTTTTCATTTGCTTTTGCTCTTTACCCACCTCAGCACTTTACCTTAGAACTGTGTTTATCTAGCTCACTTTTGTCCACTCTGACTGGCAATGACTCTCCTTCCTCGGAAGTTTTTAAGCAGAGGCTTGGATGGCCATGGATGCTTTAGCTGAGATTCCTTCATTGCAGGGGGTTGGACTAGATGACCCTTGGTGTCCCTTCCAACTCTACAAATCTATGTTTCTATTACTCTTTTTGGGATCTCAAATGAAGGTTTCCCCCATCATCTGCTACCTGATCCTATTAGCTACAGATGCCAAAGATTGAGCCTGAGACCTTTTGTTCATATAGTTTTTATTGGACTTTCAAAACTTACAGAAGGAAAAACAAGGAGGGGAGGAGAAAAAAACCATCATGCAGCATCAGTGCAGACATGGAACATAAATCTTTTGCTGTACTTAACAAGTACTTACACATATTTGAAAAAGAAAATTCTACAGTAATTAGCAATATGTTGAGCTCAAGAGGTGGCTCAAAAAAAGATGCTAATCTTAATTTGCTTGCTATCTTATGTGTGCACCATATGAATAGAAATATAAGAGTAAAATATAATCAATATATTAAAAATTAATAGAGCTCTAATAAGAGTAAGGGGAAAATCAAATAGCATGAGTCTGCTAAATCTTGTTGATTGTAATTTCATGTAACCCATACTTTAGCATAGACTGTATATGCATAAACAATATGAAATCAGACAATATTGGAAAAAGCCTGTCATTTTTACTACACAGCCTTAAAAAACGTTCTACAATCATTAGCAGTACTTTTGAACTCAAAAATAATCAAACAAAAATATTAATTTACTTTCTTATGTGTGCACCATTGATTAGAGATTTAAGAGTAAGAGTAAAACATAGTCAATATAATACTAATTAACAGAGATATAATAAGAATAAGGAAAAAAATTAAATCAAATAGCATAAGTGCTAAATTTTGTCAATTGTATTTTCATGTAACCATACTTTAGCATAGGCTTGAAGAATGTTATTCATAAATAATATGAAATCAAACAAAAAGTCTAGCTACCGGTATTACAAAAAGCCTGTCTTTTTTACTAGAACCCCTAGAGACTTGCAGTTTATGGGGATTTATTTTTTTTTCCTTGCCAGACACTTGAGGACCAATGGTCCAAACTGACTAACTCAAATATTTTTCAAAACCTTATTACATACATTATTGCTGCCATCGAAAGGCAGGGGTGAGTTCCTTGTTTTTAAGGTATTTAAGGCACCAGATGCAGAGATGGGACAAGAGTTTTCTTTGCTGCTAGAGAAATCTCCTTAAACACCTTGTCCCGTTATTCTGCAACATTAAGGCATTCATTCCAACTACATTTGCCCACAGGTATCCACTGTGTGGCAGCCCATCCAGCGAGCTTCTCAGATGCATAAGTGAAAACTGGTGTCATCACAGCGGATGCAAAGGGCACCTGCCCGTGGCCAAGTGCTTCGTACTGAGCTAGACATATTAAATATATTTACATTTCAAATAGATTTTTTTATATATCTACTGTTTTAAATCTATTACTTCTCCTTTACCTGTAAATTCGGTCCAGAAACAAACAAAAGAACAGGTTAGAAATGACCATAATGATAATGATTATAACTTAGGTTGCTCTTTGCCAGGAGTGAAACGAATTCCATTTCCTGGTCTTGGCTTCTGCTTCCAACTTCTTTAAGACTTGCTGGAACATTTGGTGTGCGAAGAACAAACCTGGTTCAAGACCTTGTCCATCCACTGCAAGGGGCCGTTCAGATGGATCTCAATCCAGCAGGGAACACTCGTGATCGTCTGCCGCTTGGATTCAGCTCCCCAGCCCTTGACGAAGCTCAGTCGGATGATGCACATCTTCGTCAGCTGGTAGACCGCGTCAAAGCCCTTGGTCGCAGACTGGGACAATTTGGCACCAAATTCTTCCTTGTAGAAAAACTTCAAGTTGCATCCATTTGGAACCTTGATAACAGTGGACGGATCCCATCCAAAGCGCTGGTTACAGATGGCAGACTGGACAAAAACGGGATTCTTGCCAAGGCACTCCGCAAACGCGTCCCCGTCGACGTACTTGAGTCTCACTCCTTTCCCGATGTATCTTCTCATTTGTTCCACCACAGGATCGCGGTTGACATTGGACTGCTGGCCTAAGCAGAAACGGTCAGCATTGATCGGGTCGGTGAAACCATCTACAATAATGGAGCGCTGCGAAGCATGGAAGATCTCCCCAACCCGTTGGCCGAGCTCGTAGTAGGAGATGGAACACCAAAAGGCTGGTTCACAGTACAGGATGGGCTCGGGGTTCAGATTACTGGGTCCAGGGACCGCCAGAGCTTGAGATGTATCCACGCTGTAGTTCACCTGCTGGCTACTACAGGCTCCTGCATTCTCAGGAAGATAATGAAACACAGTGGAAGCTGTTTCTACCGGTACAAAGTTGCTGCTTTCAGGGACAAAACTTGCCTGGAGGTTCGCGTTTCCTTGAGCGTAGTTCGCGTTTCCTTGAGCGTAGTTCGCGTTTCCTTGAGTGTAGTTCGCGTTTCCTTGAGCGTAGTTCGCGTTTCCTTGAGAGTAGTAGCTGTGGTCCTGCATTGGGGGATATGAAGCTGGAGCTTCTGGCTGTATTGGCGGTAGCTGTTGGGTTTCCACTCTCTGAAAGTGATACGGATTCACACAGACTTCAGACTTCATTTTGTGGAAGGCATATTCACACGTTTCAAAGCTAAGCAAATCATGGTGGCTTTGCACATCTGGCCATCGCCACAGCCGGCAGTAGAAAACGTGCGGGAAGTTATTTCCGTAGGTCGCATACATCTGTTCAACCAGAGATCTGGGGATGATGATGCACTTGGTGCCAGTATGCCGAGTGGTGATAGCCGTTTCCAGCTCCTCCAGCTGCTTGGTGCTGTGCGCCTTCTTCACCAAGGTTTTGACAGCATTCTCGTACACCTTGCCATCCTGCTCGTTGTACACGAACATCTTCCAAGCTAGCAAGCGCTTGACGGTGGCGGAATGGAAAAATGGGGTGGACATGGCTGCGTCGGACCCACGCAGCCAAGCGACAGCGGGAAAACGAGAGGAAGCAGGAGGGATGACTTGCCGGCTTCTCTTATTCCAGAGGCACCCGGATAGCAGCGAAGACCAGTCGCGGCTAGGAGATGGGACAGTGCCAAGAGGGGCGCGGGCGCAGCAGCTGCAACACCTGTCTCGCGCCCCAAACTTTCTCCCGATTTCTCTCACTCCTCTGTGAAGGCGCCTCTGCCGGCAAAGGCAAAATCTGCTACTAATACCTCTGCCGGACCCTCCCCCGAACTCCTCCTTATGACCTAGTATCCTATCAACATCCCTTGGAGACAGAAAGTTTGCAGGAGATCTCAGGGCGGGCACAGCCAATCAGAGTTACCAACACTTTGTTGCGTTTGGGAGTGAAGGTTCTCATCCAGTTTAGGATGGCTGCAAGAACTCAATAAATTTAAATTTAAAGCCACCGTGCAAAGGATATTGGGAAGTGTACTTCCTTAAAGAGTATTCCCAAAGAATCCTGTGAGGTTAAACTACAGTTCTCAATATTCTTGGGGGGGGGGGTGCTTTGAATGTATGGTGTGTAGACAATGTTAAGTTCTGCTTGTGGCAGATGAGTTGGAATTAATAGACCTAAACTAAGCCTGTCCGAAAACTTCCGTGGGTCTACTCTTGAGTAAGACGAACTTTGGATGCAACACCTAGTGCTTAACCCTTTCCACACCCACGAATTCTCCCCTAAAAACTCTCCCTTGGATGTTTTAAAAATGTTTCCCCTCAGATGTACACAGAAATGAATCCCAGCGTGATAGAAAACTCAGGCTGAATGCCCTTGTATGAGCAAATGGACAAATGTGGGAAGATTCATCTCCTGCTGATACTCTCTCCTGCAAACACTTACAGCCTCTGCATTCACATTGACTGGCAGACATGTGGGAAACGCAAGTTTGCTGGTGTAATGTTTAGAATTTGTCAAAAGATCCTGTGGTGCCATTTCCCCATCCCTTGCATGTACAGACAGCACACTGGAGTATTGTGGGGAATAAGAGGTCTGTTTGCACCTCTCATGCCCTTGTCCAATAGAATTGTCCCAAAGGGTCATCTAGTTCAACCCCCTGCAATGCAGGAATCTCAACCAAAGCATCCATGACAGATGGCCATCCAACCTCTGCTTAAAAACCTCCAAGGAAGGAGAGTCCACAAACCTCCCAAGGGAGATCATTCCACTGTGGAACAGCTCTTACTGTCAGAAAGTTTTTCTGAATATTTAGTTGGGATCAGGAATGGTGGGGCGATAGGGGCGCTCTGCCCCGGGCAGTGTGATCCCAAGGGCGCCATCATGGCTGCCCCCGCCCACCCGTACTGGGTGCCCTGCCCCCGCAACACATGCCACGCCCCTACAGGTGGCACACCACGCCCCCAGAATGCACACCAGCCCCACCCCCGCCTGCTCTCCACCCCCCACCCCCGGTGCCGAAGTATGAAGCTCCGCCACTGGTTGGGATCTCCTTTCTTGTAACTTGAAGCCATTGGTTTGAGTCCTACCCTCCAGAGCAGGAGAAAACAAGCATGCTCCTTCTCCCATGTGATAGTCATTTGAAAATAGCTATCATATCTCTTCACAGTCTCCTCTTTTCCAGGCTAAACATACCCAGCTCATTCAAGCGCACCTAGTAAGGTTTAGTTTCCAGACCCTTGATCATCTTGGTCACCCTTCTCTGCATACATTCCAGCTTGTCAACATTCTTCTTAAACTGTGGTGCCCAGAATTGGACACAGTATTTCAGTTATGGTCTGACCAAGGCAGAATAGAGTGATACTATTACTTCCCTTGATTTGGACACAATACTTATGTTGATGCAGCCTAGAATAGTATTAGCCTTTTTTGCTGCTGCATCACACTGTTGACTCGCATTAACCTTGTGGTCCACCAAGACCCCTAGATCCTTTTCACATGTACTCCCAGTAAGGCTGGTGTCCCCCATCCCATATTTGTGCATCTGGTTCTTCCTGCTTAAATGCAGAACCTTACATTTGTACCTATTGAAATTCATTTTCACCCAGTGCAGTTCAATTCACCCCGTTCTGCAATCTGTTAAAGTCATTTTGAATTCTGATTCTGTCTTCTGTGACATTAGCTACCCATCCTAGTTTGTTGTCATCTGCAAATCTGAAGAGAATCCTCTCAATTCCTTCATCCAATTCATTTATAAAGACAGTGAACAACAACGGGCCCAGGACAGAACACTGCAGCACCCCTCTTGTCACTTTTTTCCAGGATGAGGGACCATTAATGGGTTCGGTCAGTCAACCAGCCACAAATCAAAGGCCTTACTGATATCTAGATAAACTATGTCAACAGCAATTAACTTATTCACCTAGTTTGTAATTCCATCAAAAAGAAAAAAGAAATCTGATTGGTCTTTCATGACTTATTTTTGAGAAACCCATGCTGGGTCTTAGTAATCACAACATCCATTTCTAAATGCTCACAAACTGACTGTTGAATAATCTGGTCTAGGACCTTCCCTGGTATCGATGCCAAACTCACCAGTCAGTAGTTACCTGGGTCTTCCTTTCCGCCCCCCTTTTGAAGATGGAGACAACATTTGCCTGCCTCCAATCTGTAGGGACCTCACCTGTTCTCCTAGAATTGTCTTCTCAACTCTCAGCTCATCTGTAAACTCCTTATGCAGGCTCACCGCTTTCCTTAGATGCCTCCCACTTTTATTTCTTGTTGGTATTGCCTGCATTTGGGCCTTCAATATTTCTCCTATTAGAAACTCCCATTCTTCTTGGACCCCCTTCTCATTGAATATTTCTGACCATGGGATCTCACCCAGTAGCTCATTAAGCTTTTTAAAATCACTGTTGCCCTAAACTTGCCCTTTGGGGTGGAGGGTAGTGGAATGGGTATATTTGTTCTAATATTTCATTGCTTTTTACACAAAATTAACATCACCTGTAGTTTGTCCATTTAAAATAGATTTTTGTCAGGATGGTGAAAATGTCCTTGCTGTGCTGTAGTAAATTAACTTCTGTAAAAGGCAGTAATGGCCACCAACCTGGATGGCTTTAAAAAAAGATTAGACAAATTTGTGGAATGTAAGGTTATCAATGGCTACAAGCCATGATGGCTATGTTCTGCTTCCCCTATCAGAGGCAGTAACGCTTCTGAATACCAGCTGCTGAAAGCTACAGGAGGGGAGAGTGCTCTTGTGTCAGCTCCTGCTTGTGAGCTTCGTATGGCCATCTGGTGAGAATAGGATGCTGGCCTGACACAGAAGAGCTCTTGTGTTATCTGTGGGATGCAAAGTTAGGGAAGGCTACACCAAACCCCATGGAATACTTTGATGTTGCTGCAGAGTTCAGAAGTCAGAAACAGGAGCCAAAAATTAAAACTGTTGAATTCCATGCTTCTGCTATTCAACAGTACAAAAGTTAGCATCAAGGCGGGGGGAAGGTTTAGATAAAAACAGGATTCTGGACTTGAAGAGCCACTGGCCTGATCCACCAAGCTTCTCTCATGTACTTACTGTTTAGTGGGTTGTATCCAACTAAGTTCTCCTCAGAATAGACCCAATGAAATGAATTAATCATCATGCCCATTCATTCCAATGGATCTGAGTATATCTAAGGTTGGATGCAACCATTAGTCTGGCAGCGATCAAGTATGTGTGTGCCTTGTGCACACGAATCAGTTAGTCCACATACACTTAGTAAAGAAGCAAAGCTGTTCAATGGTATTTGCAAATGCTTCAAAGAAGATATGACAGAGCTGTTTGACAATGGAACAGACTCCCTTGGGAGGTGGTGGACTCTCCCTTCCTTGAGTGTATTTAAGCAGAGGTTGGATGGCCATCTATCATTTATGATCTAGTTGAGATTCCTGCATTTAAAGGCGTTGGAGTAGAGGACCTCCAAGAGTTTCTTCCAACTACAGTTCTGAGATTCTATGAGGATGAGCCACTGGGAACATGAGCTCAGAAGAAACCAATGGCCATTTCTCTCAGCCACTAGCCACCCCAATTTCATTTGATAATAGTAATTGTTGTTGCTGCTGCAATTTATTACCTAGGTCTCAGGGGGCAGTTTATAACAATTAAAATACAATATTGATATTAAAACACAATGTTGTATAATATTAAAAAACAGTTTCCAACAACTTAACATTTCAAAAATAAGATTGATCCTAAAAATATATTTCAACCTTAGAAATCCTGATTGGAATGGGAGATTCCTTACACACACACACACACACACACACTACTGGTGCAAACAGCAGGAATGGGAACCCTATCCAGATTGGACTGAAGTAGGGGCAAAGTGTTAAAGCCGGTACATCAGGACCCAAGTCCAGATCAGGACTCCTGTTCCTGTAACTCTGCAACATGCTTTGGAAAAGTGAGCTGCTAGGCTTGTTGCCTAGCAATTCACTAGGGTTAGTTGTTGTGGTTGTGAGATTTTGTGGGAGTCTGCTTTCATCTGGTTGCATATCAAGGCCCTGTGACTGCCCTGTTCCCTGCAAATAACTAGACAACACATGGCATATTGGTTTTGGGGATCAAGTAAGACCACAACTTTATTGGTTACATATGTGAGGTTTGACCAAATGCATTGTGGTAAACAATGGCTCATGCCACTCCTGCTCGTCCACTGGGAGTATTTCTAAAGGTGAAGCTGGTGGGTGGAGGGGGGATCGCTCTATGACCTACGTCAAATCAGGGCATCCCCCAAGCAGTCTCCATTGGAGGAGGGGTATGCCCCTAGTCCCCATCTGGTCATTGGACAGGAGCCACTCCTCCCAGGTCCTTTTAACAGGATACCCTTAGCCATGGAGGAGCAGATGGAGACTACAACCTCCCTTCCAACGAAGACTAGGCATACCCAATGCCTACCCACCTCTCAAAGTTGTGGTGATTAATGAAGTCACTGGAATCCAAGCAGCACTAGTTGCTCCAGCTGTCAAGCATTATTTCCATAGAAAGTGGTTAATTTTATTCATTCATTCTGAGATTCTGGGGGAAACATATCCTACTGTAGCTCAGTCTGTTAGAGGCTGCATCCAATCTTAGTCCTATTCAGAGTAGATTCTTTGAAATTAATGGACAATACTTAATATAAGATCATTAATTACTCTACTCCGAGTAGAACTCAGTTGGAAGCAGCTCTAGGATTTATATCCTGCTTTGTGTTGTGGTTGATCATCAGACTACAGAGCATGTGTAATCCAATCCATCCATTATTTCTCAAATGTGTGGTCCCACACTGTTCCCATAACAACAACAAGAAACCGTTTCATCATTCAGCTGTCCCACATCATGGCTCCCTTTTTACAGACCTTGCCAGAGAGAGGTTTGTGTCCAGAATTTAGGGAAACTCACACTTCCTTAGTAAGGTATGTATTCGGTTAACATCTCTCATAAACAGCTTGAGACTTTCTAGCTTGTTTGAATTTCTCTCCCTATTCTTTTGTTTGTTTCCTTCTTTTGAATATAAGACAAGGGAAACAAGCTGAAATATTTTCAAAGTGCACATATCATGTGGCCAGTAGATATTTGAAGATGGCTATCATATCTCCTCTCAGTCTCCTCTTTCCCAGGCTACACATACACAGCTCCTTCAACCATTCCTCATAAGGCTTAATTCCCACACCCTTAATCATCTTGGTCACCTTCCTCTGCACAAGTTCCAGCTTGAATCCTTCTTAAATTGTGGCACCCAGAACTGGACACAGTACTCCAGGTGTGATCTCACCAAGCCCACATGAGGTTCTATTTATGCTAGTCATAAGAAGGAAATCCATTTTATATATCTATTGAGCTTTCCTGTGCCACCAGATCAGAGATAAAAGTGACTGTAGATAATTTCTACATGCAACAGTGCAGAAAACTGCATTGTGATCTCTTTTGACATACCACTGTACAAAGGGATTACCCGCAGCTGCATCACTAGAAATTCTCTGCAAATATACTGGATAACCCAATCTTATTCATCAGCTGGATGCATAGGTGAAGTGGAATGGGGGTGGGTGAGTAGAAAAACATTCATCAGCACTGGCTGAAACAAAGAGGTATTCTTTCTGTTAGTTCAATAAGCAACCTTTTGAGTGCAATCTTCTTTTTCCTCCAACTCCCATCTATTGCAAAGCTACTGCAAGCTGACTAAAGGTACTCACCGGGGGAGAAAGAAAAAAAAGAAAAAGGGGGTGGAAAAAAACTGGGGAGAATTGAACCACTTTGTTTCCATGGAGTTTATTTAACAGTGTGTGCCGATTACTCAAAGCGATATGGGCAGGACCTGGTGATCTAGCGATGCTCTAGAATTTTAACTTTTAAGGGGTTTACGATTCCAGTTTGCCTGCAGTACGAGATAATTTCTTTTGACATTTGTGGCCAGGAACCCTGCTTTATCGCTTTGTATAGTTTTTAAGTAGTTTAAAGCTTGAATAACATAAAATAACATAATATAATGTTATTTATGTTATTTCCCACGTGAAGAACTCCTGTAAACCTTGCAGTATTGAAACTCAGTGAACAAGGCATCTTAGACAAGCTGAAAAACAAATGGTGGTACGATAAGGGTGAATGTGGCGCCAAGGACTCGGGAAGTAAGGTCAGTCGCTGAAGGTCTTTTTGTACTGATTAGCAATCACATATATATTTATATATATATATATTTTTGACCCACTGTTTTATTTTATACCAAAATGATTCTCCAAAGTTAAATATTTACATTCTAAAGCTTTGAGGAAAACACACCCCATCCCCGTCAAAAAAGGGCAGGGATTTTTATTTTTATTTTATTTTTAAGAGAACTCCATTTTTATATAAAAAAAACTCAGTAAAAATGACAGCCTTTTTCTTTTGCAGTATCAAAGGCGCTAGTTGTAAGTACATTTTTTAATATATATACTCAGGTTGACCCCTCCCTCAAAAAAAAAAGAATCTCAAACTGGTATCTCTACTTTAATATATACCTACAGAAGTTCCGTTTGAGTCCATGTATGATTTTATTAGCCTCCAGTTTGCCTTTATTTTCCATAAATTTTCAAAACTCATCGATTTTATTACGAAATTTCGTAACTCCTTTCCATGCACAATGATGGTTTTTGAACAACAAATGCATGAGTGTTAAGGATGGATATTTTTCAGAGGACATCACATTAATAAGCATGACATATCCTTTTTTTTAAAAAAAGAAAGTTTGGAGGGGTTTATTTTTTTAATCTATATATAATAGCGCACTATTTTATTGCTGGTTCATTCCATAAATCTTAGCCATTCAATTTTTTTTTATGATTATTCATCAAACCATTTTGCTACTGTATTACTCACATTCCATACCAGAAACTTTTGCCACTGCGTACTTTGATTTCCCTTTTATGGTATGGCTTTCAGCTTGTCACAAGCTTCACACACAAATTATGTTGCTGGGGCGGTGGGTGTGGACCAGCCCAGTGGGGACTTCTCCAGTGGAACTTCCATAAGTTTGAAATGGATACTCCATATGTAGAAGTAACCATGGGGGTTTCCATCCATAAACGCTTTTCCTTCTTGATTTGGGAGAAAACATTATGCTTACCTGCTGTGATGAAACATGGAGATGTATATAATGGAACAATTTCAAAAGGAAAAAGAATTGAAATACCCAACCAGTATTAAATACTGTACTGATTTGGATGCATTTCTAAGGCACCAAACAACAGCCTGATGTCCAGTTCCCATTGCAAATAGATGAGAATTGAACACCTGCCTTTTGTTTGTGCCTTTGAAAAATTACTGTAATAATGACCATAATAAGAATTACTAGAAGTTTTTTTAGAGGGCTCCATTTTCTGGTCCTACTGAAGTCAACTGATGAGTATTGATTCCAGTAGGGCTTGGATATGGCTTCTTATTAAGGTGAACTTTGGGCCGATGGATGTTTGAATGCACCATTGCAGGATCAGCCTCTTTGTAACTCAAACCTAAAACCAAAAAATCAGAAAGAACTCAAAATTTATTAAGACAGCCAAGCCCAGTCTTCTAAAGTGTGTTTGTTTTCCCCTGGCTGGAAGGAACTGATCTATTTTGGGGTGTGGTTTTCATTGTTTGGTTTTCAGACATTTGGGGGGGGGGAGTGTCTCCAAATTCAAAAGACATTTTGCAACTGCTTAAAGATTTTTGGTGAGCTGAGGCTTAACCTGCAACTTTTTAAAGAGTCAGTTTCAAATTTCTGCCGCAAATTGGTCTGGAATCCAGATTGACATCAATTACTCAGGCCTTGCCTACATGAGAGAGCTGTGTTGGTTTTAGATGAAATCAGTTGTCAGACTGGAGCAAGCCCCTGTGTGTGGACTGCTTTTTTGTTAATTAGAATGGCTTGTTGCCACTTTCTGCTTGCTGAGTTAAGTTTTGCAATTCTTATAACCGTGGAGGCTCATTTAGTCCTGCAACATTAACAGCTGCTGATAGTTTAGTCACTGGTTGCAATGTGAGTCTTGGCTGGGAGGAGAACCCAGTCCCACAAGCCCAAAAGCAGTCTGTCCACTCTGAGACTTTAACCAGTTTGACTCAATCGGTTTGAATTCATATTCCAATGCACACCTGCACAGCCTTCTCATGTTGACAAGCCTTCTGATTTTCTTTGTGTCACAGCTCAAACCATAAGTATTCAAACAATTGAGAAACCATGTAGCAGGTAATCCAATTCAGCAGCAAAATGGTTATGATGGTGTCTCAAAACAGACAGAGAAATCATTAATATTATTTTTTTCAAACAAAAGGCTTCCCCCATTGCCTTGATGGTACACCTTAGACAGTATAGATTGATTAATATTTTAAGCTGGGAGTTTTGTTTGTTTGTTCAACCCCAGAAACTCAAGTGAGAGCATAGGATTATTTAGCTCAGCCTGAAAGTAACTGACCAGCTTCATCAAACAGCAACTGTTGCTACCAGATGTTTAAAAAGTATTTAAAAAAAGTGATTCTTTTCCTCTACATTCTCCAATATCAACAAAATTAAAGGCCTGCCTTTAATTTTTTAATGAAAAAGCAGTTTTTTTCTGAATTCACCATGCTGTGTTCTGCCCCGCTCTAGAGGGGGGAAATATTTAAAAGATCAATAGAAAGGTTCAGGTTAGCACAGTGATATTCACCATGAAGCTGTGTGTAGTCAGCTACAAAGTGAATACCACTGGTTTAGGGAACAATCCATATTGTTACCAGATACTGTATAGTTAGTATCAAGTAGGGGGAGATAAAACATTATTTCCTGGGTGTTCCTGCCTTAAGCTCTTTCATGTCATGGGACATTATTTGTGAGATGAATCTGGCAAGAGTGTTTTGGTTCAGCTGGTTACCTCTGAAATTGATGTAAAGATTTGGGTACAAAGAGTTCTAAGCTGCAAAATAGTGAGAGTGAGTTGTCTAAATGCACATTTAGGCCTTCAAAGCTAGACACCTCTAGAAAGATGTTGTCCTCCTGTCTCTTTCCTTCCCACTGCAAAACTAACCAACTGGTTCATTTTTCTTAGGACAAGACAAGCGCTCTGAGCCTGAGCAATGTTGCTGGGGTTTTCTATATTCTTGTCGGAGGTCTCGGCCTTGCCATGACGGTGGCCTTGATAGAGTTCTGTTACAAGTCTCGGGCCGAGTCCAAACGAATGAAACTCACAAAGAACACACAAAACTTTAAGCCTGCTCCTGCACCCAATACCCAGAATTATGCTACGTACAGAGAAGGCTACAACGTGTATGGAACAGAAAGTGTTAAGATCTAGTGGTACGGCTAAAGGTCCAGTAAGCAAATCAACTGGTTTATGTTTTTGGTGTTCCCTGTGGTGATGTGTTGTTGGTGTTGTGTTCCCCAACGTGGAGTAACATCTCAGGATTATGCACATCAGAAATGGGACACAACACAGTTGATGCCTTTCCAATATGTGCTCTAGCAATGCCATGGGAAAGGCAGTAGTTGATTGGCAGAGCACCTGATTCACATGCAGGAAGTCCTAGTTTTGTCTCCAGCCCTCTGGCTGGGAGAGAACCATGTCTGAAATACTGAGAGGCCACTGCAAGTTATACCCAATGAGACTGGTCAACATTCCGACTCAGTATAAGGCGGCTTCCCCACCTTTAATTCCCAAACAAGTATTGGATTACTTCTTAAACCATTTGCCATCCTGGATTTTCACTATGATGCCAGGACACTTTGAATAGCAGCTTCTAGTGCTGGTCCAGGACTTGCCACAACTTGAAAGATCATCTACTGTAAATAAAAACAGCACACACACACCAGTGCATACTCAATGAAAAAACATCCCAAATTTATTAGCTGCCATGACTGGATGCATTAACATTGCAGCCTCCAACAATCACCTTAGTGCATCAAAAATTAATGTTACAAATCACACACACACACACACAAATATGAAACACACACAAATATAAAACAAGAACACATGATGTTTAAATCAGTCATTAAAAATCATAATAAAAAATAAATTGAATTTGTTTGCCCTTAAGAGGGGCCCTTAAATTTGTCTCCTGAACCAGCTGCCTCATTTTATCCTCACTGGAAGGTCAGCCCTGAAAACTTTGGCACTGGGCACCGCAGGTCTTGCCAGGATATCATCATGCCCTCCAGCCTTACACATAGAGATGGACATCATTGATTATTCTTTCCTGACTTTCTTATGATCTTTTCCCCTTTCATTTATTAAAGGGAACTGTGGTGACTTCAGGTAAGTGCATTCTGGAGGTGTCTTCCCTGCTGCCAAAGCCGTGGGGGTGGGGGGGTGGGTAACACACTGACTTTCTACAATTATGTGATTTGTATAAGCAGCAAAGGGGACACAGGTGGTGCTGTGGGTTAAACCACAGAGCCTAGGGCTTGCTGATCAGAAGGTCGGCAGTTCGAATCCCTGCGACAGGGTGAGCTCCCATTGCTGGGTCCCAGCTCCTGCCAACCTAGCAGTTTGAAAGCATGTCGAAGTGCAAGTAGATAAATAGGTACCGCTACAGCAGGAAGGCAAAAGGCATTTCCGTGTGCTGCTCTGGTTCGCCAGAAGCAGCTTTGTCATGCTGGCCACATGACCTGGAAGCTGTACGCCGGCTCCCTCGGCCAATAACACAAAATGAGCACTGCAACCCCAGAGTTGGTCACGACTGGACCTAATGGTCAGGGGTCCCTTTACCTTTACCTTTTATAAGCAGCAAGGGTGAATGACAAGTCTGTATGTACATGGGAGTAGGAGTAGGGGTAGGGGAATCTCCTGGTAAAGACAAGGGCAGAATTCTCATTTATTGCTTTCTAACAATGAGTAAGGACTTACCCACACTAACCCTTTTTTCATGCTTTCCTGGCCCAGTCCAACACTTTAAAGCTCTGTGTTCGAGCACCCTTTTGTCTTTCTTTCTTTTTGGCTCCAGAGCTTTGCTCCCTGTAAAAACACACTTTCAAAAGCTGAATCAGAGCAAAGGACAATCTGCAGAAAACCGTTTGTGGACCGTTGCCTGGAATGAGTGGGGCAAGAAGTGGATAAGCCCTAACTCCTATCTCTACTGCATTTGAAAGGTCACAGTAATGTGCTATAGCTTTAGCAATCATCATTTCTCTAGCTATAAGTCATAACATAGATAAAATGGCATTCAGAATTCAGCTATGAATTCGACTCTCTATTTTCTGCCAGTGCAAGCAAGGAAGAATGCAAGGTGACATAATTTTCCTTGTCTGATAGCAGAAAACAAACAGGTTCACTTGATGTAACAGAAATTCCTCCATGGCTAAACTCAGATTCTCCCCCACCCCAATTTAAATACAAGGTAATATAATGACAACATCCTCTGTGGCTGTGCCAAAAGTAATTTCTCACAATGGCCATCCAGGAAGGCGAAGGTCATAACATTAATTCTTAATTCAGTAAGGCAATTCTACATGGAGCTGAGGTTATTACTCCAAATAGGTAGATACAGCCTAGATCAGGCATGTCAAACCTGCGGCCCTCCAGATGTTTTGGACTACAATTCCCATCTTCCCCAACCACTGGTCCTGCTAGCTAGGGATCATGGGAGTTGTAGGCCAAAACATCTGGAGGGCCACAGGTTTGACATGCCTGGCCTAGATAATCTCAAAGAAAGGTTAGTTAGCATATCAGTACGGTAAATAAGCTTTCCTGCACCAGAGAAGCTTTAACAACAATATGCAGGATTTCCCAACCTTGGGTCTCCAGCTGATTTGGACTACAATTCCCATCATCCCTGATCACTGGTCCTGCTAACTAGGGATGGTTGGATTTGTAGTCTCAAAACAGCTGGAGACCCAAGGTTGGGAAACCCTGATTTAGACATTGACTGGATCTTTGTTGTCTAGCAAGCGCATGCAAAGCAACAGCAGCCTGCTGAATTGGTATCGCTGAGTGAGAGTGATAGGCTATGAGTTATGCTCAGTAGTAGGACATCTGCTTTGCATGCAGAAAGCCCCAAGGTCAATCTCTGGCATCTTCAGAGAGAACTGGGAGAGGCCCTTGTTTGAAACCTTGGAGAGCTACTGCCTATTAGTATAGGTAATAGTAATATAGTTGGATTAATGGCCTGATTCAGAGTCAGGCAGCTTCCTATGTTTCTTAAATCCCCTTTGCAAACTCATCTGCAACCCTTGAATAATAATTAATTATTTATTTATTTATTTATTTATTTATTTATTTATTTATAGCCCGCCCATCTGGCTGAGTTTCCCCAGCCACTCTGAAGACAGCTACATATATGGGGTTCACATTCTACATTCCATGAGTTCATTATTTGTGTACCTGTATACACACTTAGAATCATAGAATTGTACAGTTGGAAGGGATCCGGAGGATCATGTAGTCCAACCCTGTACAATGCAGGAATCTCAACAAGATCGTACACAACAGATGGCCAACCTTTGCTTAAAAACCTCCAAGGACGAAGAGTCCACCCCTAGGGGGATCTGTTCCACTATTGAACAGTTCTTACTGTCAGAAAGTTCTTCCTGATAATGAGTTGGAATTTCCCTTCTTGTAGATTGAAGCCATTGGTTCGGGGCCAAGGCTCCAGAACAGGAGAAAAGAAGCTTGCTCCATCTCCCATGTAACAGCCTTTTAGATATTTGAAGATGGCTATCATCTCTCCTCTCAATCTCCTCTTTTCCAGGCTAAATGTACCCAGCTCCTTCAAGCAGTTCTAGTAAGGCTTAGTTTCCAGACCCTTGATTATCTTGGCTGCCCTCTTCTGCACACATTCCTGCTTGTCAACATCCTTCTTAAATTTTGGTGCCCAGAATTGGACGCAGTATTTCAAGTGTGGTCTGACCAAGGCAGAATAGAGTGGGACTATTACTTCCCTTCATCTGGACACTGTACTTCTGTTGATGCAGCCTAGAATAGCATTAGAGGGTTTTTTTGGCTGCTGCATCACACTGTTGAGTCAAGTTAAGCCTGTGGTAACTCGACTACCTTTACAGTTATTCACATGTAGCCTTCAGCAAGTGTACAGTCTGTGTCCCTGTGTGTTCAAGAGTTGAGCTGTACACATCAGCAAGTGTACATTCTTTCACTCAAACACTTGTTCATGTGTAGAGACAGCTTGCACCGGTGTTCAGTGTAATGTGTGAACAAGTCCTCTGTTTAGTTGGATTTTGTGATGCTATGTATTTTTCAGTATAATGCTCAAGTAGCTAATGTTCAGATCATTTCTTCCTTCATCCCTGGTTTTCACCTATGTCTTCGTGGTAACCTCCCTCTCATGGGACAGAGCTGAGATAGTTGCATTCTCATTGCAGATCCCGCACTTATGATGACATGCAAAGGAAGGAGCTACCAAGATCCCAGCAACTTCAGTGATCCTGACCACCTGAGCCAATTTTACTCCCTCCCAGATGTCGGGTCTGACACATTATTGACGATGGTGCAATGAACTCTTCATAGGAATTTTATTTTTTCCTTCAGTGCCTTACAGGAAATTCTTAAGACTCAAAAACAATGCAAACCATCAAAAAATAGTCTTGCTTTGCTTGAAAACAAAACAAAACAACTACTACTACAAGAAGAACACAGATTGATAAGAAGATGATATTCTCATACATGGAAAGAGAAAGAGAAAAGTATTCTTGTAAAAATAATTTTAACAAAAGTTCAACAGAAGCCATTCTTTGATACCACTGCACAGTATATATGGACGTTAATTCTTTTGAAAAGAGACAAAAGGTTTTCAAGTGCCCCCTTTTATCAAAATATTAAGCTGTTCTTAATATTATGCCTCAGAATACCACTGCTTATATTCTTAGGGCAGCCTGTTAACCTAACTCTGTGATTTCCTGTCACAATGTGTTGCTTTGTTCCTTCCTTTGTGATGGTAAGGATCCTCTTTTGCCATTTCCGCTCTAGATCCTGCCTCACGTTTTAAGAAAATGCATATATCTGCTCCAACAAGTGAATGTAACATACAAAAAAAGGATGAAAATATGTGGAGGGGGGGAGGAGGTGTGTCAACCAATCAAAATAAAACATCATGGAGGCTCATGCATCAATTTGTCAAGGAAGGACCTGGTGTATCTTACAAAGGAAAGTTTTCAAGAAGGAAAACACAAGAGGACAGACAGGCTAGAAATGCACCCATGTCCTCTATCATCTGCAAGTGCATTCTTATTTTTATTATTAAAACAAAGAAATAGCATCACTAGTTTTGAGAAGAATTCATTCCATTCCATTTCCTGCCACGTTTCACGTTTCTGTGCGATATATCTTTTGGATGTTTATTGCTGGCACCTTTGTCCCCTTCTCCATTCAGCATTTAATATCAAATGATTATAAGTGAGAGGACTGAAGACTACAGTTGTCCCCCATAACACAGTTTCAGAATCTCCACCTTTTCTTTTCTTTTTTCCTTTTCCTTTTGTAATAGTTAGGATGATGATGATGATGATGATGATGATAACTTTTTTAAAAAAAAAATCTAGCACTGTGCTCAAACGATGCTTCGTGGATCAGCCTCGCTTTGTAAAAAACTAAAATTAAAAACATAACACAGGATGGTACCTCAAAAGAGACCAGCTGGTCCGACTTGTAACAAAACACTCTAGCATTACTATTGCTGGTAGTTATTATATTCTCAGCTGCTGCCAATCATAATTTCATGGCTACTTTTTTCCTTTCCTTTCTGAAAGATACTTAGGGTTCATCTTCAGTTTTCCTAACAGATATAACGCATTCCAGTATATACAGCTTAAGATACGGACTGCATTTATTGCCTTACAGCTTTTTCAGATGTAGGATGCGCTCCACCATAGAGTCTAGCAGAAGTTGACAACATTGGAAGAGCTCAGGGGCAGAGCATGTGGCTGGAGTGAGAGAGGATTCCCAGGTCCGATCCCTGGAATCTCTAAATGTAAAAGACCTCAGGTAACAGGGTGAAGGAAGACCTCTGAGTCTGGGATCTTGGGGAGATTTTTGCTCCTTAGAGTAGACATCCTTACCAAGATGGACAAATGGTCTGACTCATTATGAAGCAGCATCATATGTTCATAAGCTGCATCTTTAAACAAAAACAAACAAACCCCATTGTCATTTACCAGATAGACAGAATACTGTACAAGTTAAAGGAGTCATCTACATACTAATTACCTCTAATTATGACAATATGTGCAACTGGTAGTTCAGCAAAGGGTTTCATTTCACTGGTAACATACTGGATATTAAACAAAATTTTAAGAAATATTATGAATAATATATTTTTTCTTTAAAATCAAAAAAGGAAAAAATGTTTGAAAGAGGTCACTGAATATATTTGATAGCTCATTAGAACAAGGCATATAAAGGTCACTGATGATATATTTGATAGTTCATTAAATCAAGGGATATACTATAGGACTTGGGGGGGATACGTTTTCACAAATGTAACATTAAAAAACAAAAATCATCAGAGAAAATTCTCCCATAGAATAAGCTGCTGCTCATGTTTTTACAGAGGTATTAAGCAAAAAGAAGCTGTACTTTTTCATGAAACTGTGATTCTCAATTTCTGAATGCTATAATGTTCCAGCAAAAGGAAATGCAAAGCTGTGCAAAATGTTGTATTTAAGTTTTAAAAAAAGGAAAAAATAGACATTTTCTTAGATGCTGTATAAAAAGAAATGTATGTTTGTCAAATGAAAATAATTTTTCAGAGTGGAGACTTCACACTAGTGAAGGGTTTGGTAAAAGGGTTGTTATTTTTAAAAACATGCATGTTTAAATAATTAAAAAGTGTCAATTGCTAAAAAAAAAAATCCTGCTACTAACTTCAAGCTCTGGAAGTTCAGCAGTAACCAGTTGAAAATATTTTATTTTTTCCCTTTTGTTTTTAAAAACAACAACAAATCTTTTTTAGGTTATTTCTTTATTTGGTTGTTAAAATTGCACTTCAGTGAACAGAAGAAGAAGAAAAAACCCTGCCGAGTGAAACTCATGGCTGTCAAAAGTGTAAAACTGCATGTGTGGGCATAAATTCCTAAGCCTCATTTGAATGAGGCATTGTACAAAGAGTTTTAATACATTTTGTAAATAAAATTGTAAAGAAAACAAAATTTAAAAAATCTGATTCTGAACTTTTGCCTACAGCAAACACTTGGCTCAGTAGCCTGTTTCACGGATATTCCTGGCAACTTACACCCAAGCAACTGCAATAGTTTCCACCATTCTCAAGAACCCTTTAAAAAAAGGAAAGAAAGAAAGAACAAGGTTCTAGGCCTCATCAATACAGGAAAAACCTGGGGGTATACTTGGCATTTCCAAAATAAAACTATGGCAGCAATTGCTCACAGGTTCACTAAATACAGTTTTTATCAAAAGGAATTAGTTGTGTTGAAATGACAAAATAGCCATCCACACAATCACCTAGGCAACTATCAGGGCTCATCTCAGTCTCCTGTATTAGGTGACTGGGTCTTTGAGCCACCATTTAAGAAATCCCCACAATTCTCCAGATTGCTACTTCATTAGGGGAATTATGGGAAATTTTACATGGCATCTTCTAGTTAGGGATGAGGGAGACATTTGAATTCAGCTCACATTTGAAGGTGCACTTACCTAATCTCCACTTTCTAAAACAAGACACCAACCAAAACATAGCTGTCCTTTGAAATCTGCTTTTCTGAGAATTTTGCAATGTGGTTCTCCAACCAAGATGCAGGGGGAAGGTTGGCTGGGATGAGCTGGAATCAGACCTATAGGATCCCACATACTGTTGGTTCCAGATTTCAGATGGCTTCTTAGGCATGGCACCGTCTATGGCGCCCCATCCTCAATGTATCTATTTCCTCACTGCAGCAGATCCAACAGGGTTCTTGTCAGACAGCCCACTTCTGGGGTGAAGACCATCTACAGATGCCTGATCATGCTGACCCCCTGTCACCAGAGGTGAAGCAACCTGCTGCAGTACCCGGAGCAGCGCTCATTCCAGGGTGTGTGGCATGTGTCCCAGGGGTATGGTGTGTGTCCTGGGGGGTGCCGCCAATTGGGGGTCGGCATTTTGCCACACACACACCCTTTGGAATGGCACCCAGGGCGCCCCCCCCCCGAATGCCTCTGCCTGTCACCAGGCTTGGTCACATAAACTATCCTACTTAAAGAAACAGCTCCTTTCTGCAACATATTTAACCAGCAGTATGGTCATTTCTACAAAGACTGTGGGGAAGTTTGCCTTGGCCCATAGTCAGTCCTACAAAGAGTCTTGCAGTGGGACCAATGGGTGGTGAGCAGAATTGGCAGCAGGTGAGATGTGATGTGGAAAACCCAGCAGAAAGGTCCCTTTCTCATCTCTTGCCCATCTGACTCCTACACCCTGTATGCCCACAACCAGTGTGGACTGGTTCATTAATTCAAATGGGGCACTGCCCCACCAACCTCTGCACTCAGCCAGTCTCACCACCTGCCTACCTCTCTGCTTACAACCAGTACTGTTGGCAGCTTCCTCCTTGGTGTTGGGGTTGTAGAACTCAGAAGGGAAGAGGATGGGGCCAAAACCAGGATCAGTTGGCTCAGCTTGCCATTGGCTCTGACTCCATCTACTGTTGTGCTCCTTGCCTTCTGCTTTAGCAGACCATATGGGCACCAGCCATCTCTGTCAACAATGTGCAATGGCAGGTAGGCACTTAGGAACACAGATAGGTGTGTTTTAGAACACAAACCACCCTTCAGATTATGTGGTGACAGTAAGACAGTAAGAAGCCTGGTCAGAACGCACATTAAGGCCCATCATCTATGGACACTGCAAGGTTTTTTGCATGTGTTAAGGGCTGGTCCAACACATTTTGCCACTTGAGGTGAACCCCAAAACAGCACATCCCCTCCCTGCCAGGTGAGAAGGGATGAATGAAGATCTGCATTGGGAGCAACAGGGTAATAAAGGACTGACTTCAGGATCTGTTGCCCCTGGGTATCCTGCTGCCTGAGGTGGATGGGACGGCCCTGCATGTTTTCCAACTGATCCTCTTTGGAAGAGACCAACAGTCCCTGTTTTCTAACCCCTGTAAATCACTGTTCCTCACTTATCCAAACATTTGTCTTGTAGGGATGCCCTGGTGAAATGGTCAGTGTGAGTTTGCTGGCATTCTCATTCTTTTTCCCAAGGACTGGGAATCCTGTGGCCCTCTAGATGTTGTTTGACTCCAGCTTCCATCAGACCCAGCCTCCATAGGCATTGGTCAGGGGTGATGGGAGGTGGAGTTGTAAAAACAACTGGAGGGCCACAAATGCCCCAACTCATATATAGCTGCTTCTCTAGAGTTTCAAGAGAGTGCCTTTATAGGAGGCTGCCGTCTACTGAGTCAGACCATTGGGCCATCTTGCTCAGTATTGTCCACACTGACTGGCAGCAGCTCTCCAGGGTTTCAGGCAGGTTTTCTTTCCTTGCCCCATCTTGACCTGCTGATGTAGGATTTTGGGACCTTCTATAAGAAAAGTAGATTGATTTATGGCCCCTCTCAAACATGAGGCCTCAACACTAAGGTACCTTGCTGTGACCAGCAGACCACTTCACATGTACACAGCAACCACCAGGTTATATTTGAGCTGCTGGTCATTTATTTTGGGATAATTATTCTTTCCTTACTATATCAAGAAGAAAGGGCCTTAATGTATTTAAATCTGTGGAAGACTGGCTTTTGTAGAGTACATGAGCACAGCAGGCAGAGCGAGGGAAGACCACTCTAGGGAAGTCCGAGCGCAGCATCAGAGCACACACTTAATAATAATAATAATAATAATAATAATTTATACTCCGCCCATCTGGCTGGGTTTCCCCAGCCACTCTGGGCGGCTTCCAACAGAAAAATAAAACACAATAATCTATTAAACATTAAAAGCCTCCCTGAACAGGGCTGCCTTCAGATGTCTTCTAAAAGTCTGGTAGTTGTTTTCCTCTTTGACATCTGTTGGGAGGGTGTTCCACAGGGCAGGCGCCACCACCGAGAAGGCCCTCTGCCTAGTTCCCTGCAACTTGGCTTCTCGCAACAAGGGAACGGCCAGAAGGCCCTCGGTGCTGGACCTCAGTGTCTGGGCAGAATGATGGAGGTGGAGACACTCCTTCAGGTATACTGGACCGAGGCCATTTAGGGCTTTAAAGGTCAGCACCAACACTTTGAATTGTGCTCGGAAACGTACTGGGAGCCAATGTAGATCTTTCAAGAGCGGTGTTATGTGGTCTTGGCGGCTGCTCCCAGTCACCAGTCTAGCTGCCGCATTCTGGATTAGTTGTAGTTTCCGAGTCACCTTCAAGGGTAGCCCCACGTAGAGCGCATTGCAGTAGTCCAAGCGGGAGATAACTAGAGCATGCACCACTCTTGCTAGACAGTCTGCAGGCAGGTAGGGTCTCAACCTGCATACCAGATGGAGCTGATAGACAGCTGCCCTGGACACAGAATTGACCTGCACCTCCATGGACAGCTGTGAGTCCAAAATGACTCCCAGGCTGTGCACCTGGTCCTTCAGGGGCACAGTTACCCCATTCAGAACCAAGGAATCCTCCACACCTGCCCGCCTCCTGTCCCCCACAAACAGTACTTCTGTCTTGTCAGGATTCAACCTCAATCTGTTTAATTTTGAACTTTGTGTGCATAAGGTTCCAGTTTGAATCTCCAGCATATCCAGAAGGGGGGGGGGATAGATCAGAGGTAGCAGTTGATCTGCCTAAGAAGCTGGAGAAGGTTACAGCTCAGTGGCCAGATTACCGACACATGTGCCTTGATATTTTTTATGATATGAAAACACCCTAGTTTTCATCTCTGAAAATCCAGGTGATTCTCCCAGGAGATACGCAGAGACTCTGCATGGACAGGTTGACATACAAGGTTCCCTAAGGTTGTGATGGTAAGGTGAGGGTGTGGAAATGAGTGTGGAAGAGCACGTTTGTTTGTTTGTTTGTTTGTTTGTTTGTTTGTTTGTTTTGCTTTTTTGTTTTGTTTTTGCTTTTTTAAATTAAAAAAAGCATTTCCCTTCCATTGAGCACAAAGAGAGGAAGAAATACAAGGGAGAGAGCCACTCCAGCTCCTGAGCTGATCTAGAATGAAAGGAGGGAATGGCTCAGAGGCCATCATCCCTAACATCCCAGGTAGGGCTGGGAAAGATTTCCCTTCTGAAATCCTGGAGATCTGCTGCCATTCAGTGTAAATAACACTGAGCTAGATGTCTATAGGCAGTTTCCTATGCACATCTAAAATTACCCTAGCTTTGCGGATGGGATGGTAGACAGCAAAGATACCTGACCCTTCAGATTCAATCCTTCTATGGACACTGGAGAGCCAACATTAGATGGACTGCAACATCACAAAAGTTTCTGCAGCAGTGGAGAAGGTGTGACCCAGTATCAGCCTTGCCGAGGTTGGAGATCTCTGTCTGGGGGGGGGGGGGACACCAAATCCAATGTAGCCTATAGCCCAGCAGTGGAATCTTCTTGACCAGGTGGGCTGTATCCGTGCCGACCACATACCACATATCACTTGATGACTTAATAATGAGGATTGAAATCTTGAGCAGAGAGTTTAACCCTGCTCTCTCCAAGGATCTGAGGCTGAGCTGGATTTAGCCTGTTGATAAGCAGGTGATTTAATCATGCTGCTTCGATTGTGCACACCCAACTTCCCTGTCGGGAACAGGTAGGTGCAACAGATGCAGAAACCCACCCCATGCCCATCAGCTAGTCTCACCTGCTCATTAGAGTGATGGTTGAGAGATGGGCAAGGTTTGGGGGGAAAGGGCCTTGTGGGTCAAATTAGACCCCTGGCAGGCCAAGATTGGCCCTGGGCCAGAGATGCCCTGCCACTGCTGCAGGAAGAGCACGTTTGTGACACCCTCCCAGGGACCAAAGAATTGCAGCCTTAGACAAATCCTAGATGCAAGGTTATTTCTGAAATTTGTCACCTAGCTACATTCAGCTCAACGCAGCAAGATGAATCTATTTATGTACTGAACCTCCCACACAGTATGCACACAGAGAGATGCATGTTAAGGAACAATATTATATTCCTTGTTAGCAACTTCATTTCATGCTCAAAATTTAATCAGACCCAGACAGGTGTGTTGTTGGTTCCTCCCCACCCCCACCATACCCCCATCCTTCAAAGCAAAATGTGCTTGCCTTCCTTTATTTCCAGACTCAGTGCAAAATATGGTGGAATCCGGCAAGCAGAACCAACCGCATGCTGGTGATTGATATTCTAACCAACGAAGCACATGTCAAAATTACCAGCATGGCACTGAGAACCGGGCTGTTAATTTGTTGGACGTTTCTGACTGTGAGAGTTATAGAAGTGTGAAAGAAACTGTAATGACAGACTAATAAATAAAGCCCTCGCTGTGCAAGCAGCCCTTTGCACAGCTATTCCAGCTGCAAGCTGCTGTGTGCTACAAGAAGCTAGGAAATTGGCACATTTAAATTGAGCTGGCGGCTGTCTTCCCAAAGAGGTGCAGGAGCATGTAGGTCTCAGGTTGCGCTCATTGCACATGGGGGTGCTTTCCTGGAGAACTGAGGCTCTAGCATATTTGAAAGAAGCAGCAAACATTACTTAAAGGAGCATATCTGCACTATAAACTTACAATGCATTCAGGCATGGGATATTATTGTGTATTCATACAATGCTAGCACTCCTGGGCCATTTTCTAACGTTGCTTTTGCCCTGCCCATTGTATTATGGAACTGTATTCTTTCCCTGTCATCTCCCACCCCCACCATGCTACATAGCCACATGTAAGAGAGGACATAAGTACAGTACTACCGCACAGAGTACAGTTATCTGTTTGAAAGACTGTCAGCCGAGAGCTGTCCGTTCAAAGAAGTAATCTTGCAGAAGGGCTGTCCAAGTCATGCTTAGAGTTAAACAAGCGTATGAAAAGAGATCAGGGACTTGAAGCTGTTCATCAATTGTCAGCACCTGAGCAGTGAATTCAGCAGGAATTCAACAGGTCACCAGGTCTTAATCTTCCTCACTATGTATTTCTCTTTCAATTGCTGTGATTATTCCTAAATGTGCACCTCCTAATTAGTATGTGAAGGTTTTATGCAAATCAGTGTCCTCCCAGCAGTACATATTGGACACTCTATCTCCCCCCCCCCCAAAAAAACCCCAACAATATTGGATTTAACATTTCCTCCACCCCCCTCTCTCATTTTGATTGCCCTTTCAATCAAGACTAGCAACTTTCTTTTAAAAAGCCAAAAAGGTTCACAAAAGCACAAGCTCAAACGATCTCGGAAAATATCTTGGAATCTGCTACTTTGAAAATAAATCAAATGGGATCATATCCCTCTGATGTGCAAATTGTCTATTTCAGAGCAAAGTGTGATAAGCTTAACTGCTAGAAATAAGCAGAAATGAAAGCCAACAGAATAATAGTTGTTTCTGGGCGTTGTAATGAAATTGCAGCATTCCTCAGTGAATCTTGGCTTAAAATCTATGCTCTTTTGGAATCTGTAGAACACAAACAAGTATTGGAAGTAAGCTATTAAGCTTAGAATCTTTTGTTACCATAGAGGATTTATTATTCCTTGGCGTTATCAAAATACCAAATAAGGTTGTTTCAGATTACAATACTGTTTAAAGTGTGTGTGTGCGCGCGCGCATGTAGCAGCAGCAGCGGAGCTTTAAGAAAAAGCCACAGAGATAGCCTATTGACGTTTGGCAGTTTTATTTAGTTATACATGTAAAAACAATTCTAACCAATGTTTTAAGATCTCTAAGTGCTATACAAAGGCACAACAAAAGCACAAAGCAGTACCACAAAAATGGAGGTACAACATAATGCATAAAAGAATATTATAAAAACCTATAAAAGTTCGGTTGCTAGGACTAAAGGTTATAAAGAACTGAATGTTGGAGAGATAAAATGATAGAACATTAAAATGTTAGAGAGTGGGGAGGGAGGGAGGGGGGGAGGCGTGGAATATACAGGCATTTGAAACTGTAGAATGAAGACCCAGAAAGGTGAAAGGTAAGAAGAGTCATTCTGAATCACCCCAATTACCTAATTAGTACAGCATTCTGTCTCCCACAGTGACCAACCAGATGATTCTGTGAAGGCCACAAACCATATTGAGAGAGCCCACATGTTTTAATGGACACAGTGATGGATTCTGCAATGTGAAGGGAACACACTGATGGTACTTGAGCACATTAAGTTATTGAAGGTAAAAACCACAAGAAGGATCTCATCCTTGCATGCAACGTAACTCATTCAGGACGGGCCAAGAAATTTTGTTGTCCATGTCTTGGAAGGAAGCCATTAAGCTAAGGAAACTTGAGCAAGGCTGCCCTGAATTCAACTGGACTAGTAGCTGAATGTTGTTTCAGCATTTGCTCTAGCAGACTTGAGGACATTGGGTTACTTTACAATAAGCATGGAGAACCCCAGGCCCAGAGGCCAAAAGCAGCCCTCCAAGCATTTCTATGTGACCCTTAAGACTCTTACCCCACAAGAACCTTGGGAATATAGAAGGAAATATCAGGAAGACAGCAAAGTCTGCCTTGAAACTATGGGCATTTCAGTCTACTGGGGCAGAGCATAAATGGCCCAGGACCAGAATATCTTTATGAACCACTTCCTCCCATGAGGGGATGGTTCATAGAACAATCATATCCTATATAATAAAGTCCCTGTTTCTCTGCATCCAGATTCCGTGTGTCCCGTTTTCCGCGCTACTGAGCATGTCCCCCACAGACACAGGGATTGGACACAGAGACTGGACGCACACAGAGCCGGGGGGGGGAGCGGAATGCGGTTCTCTCTCCCTCAACGGCTTCCCCTCCAAACTGCCGTTCCGCGCCTCACCTCCCGATTAATGGCGCGAGGGGAAGAGGGGAAGGGACCGTGAGGGATTGAGACATGAGCTGCCGGGGCGTTCGTGTCCCCGCCGCCGCCGTTCCCCACCCCCACCCCATCGCCGCATCCCAACCCCTCCCCCCACCTGGCGTGTGGTGGGCTCAGCTCTGGGTGGGTTGGGAAAGGCGAGGAGAAGGAAATAGAAAATATAGCCAAAGGGTATGACCTTCGTTCCATATAGCCCTACCCAGTGCTGAGGTCAACATCAGAGGTACTGCTCCATGTCTCTCTGCCAAGAAACTGACGGTGGGCATAAGGAAGCAGCGTCTTTTCTGTGGTGCCATCACAATTCTGGAATGTGATCCCAAGGAAGGTCTACTAGCTTTCTAAAAAGATTGTTTCAAAACATGTATTAGGAATATATGATAGTTGATTTTACAATTATACCATATTACAGCCTAATGAGGCAGCTGCCTGTTGTGTAGTGGGTCTTCAGTGATTTCAGCGGTGCAGATAGGTAAGAACAGGTAAAAGTCAGAACCAGGGCCATCTCTAGGCCTGGGCTGGGTGGCGCAATGCACCAGGGCGCCTGGCCACCAGGGGCGCCGCTGCGCCGCCAGATAGGTGATGTTTGCACTGCTGCGCCAGACAGCTGATGAGAAGGACTTTCCTCCCTGATGAGAAGGACTTTCCTCCCTGATGAGAAGGACTTTCCTCCCTTCCGGAGGAAAGTGATTGTGTGTGGGGCCCGCCTCCCGCCAGAACGCCTGGCCACCAGGGGCGCTGCTGCGCCGCCAGACAGCTCCTCACGCAACGCTATTACGCTTTTAAATTTGTTGGCACCCAGCAGCCACCGAGGCCGCCGCCGCCACTGCGTGGATGCCGGGCGAACCTGGTGGACTACCTGGGGAGCCGCTGCCCTCCCCCAGCGATCGTGCCAGGCTGGAGCCAAGGGCGCCTGCCCATCGACCGGGTGGAGCTCCGAGGCCCTGGGGTAGCCCGGCCTGCGGAGCACCGGTGCTCTAGAGGGGAAGAGGGAGGGCCCCAGCCAGCGTGCTCACACTGCCTGAGCGGCTCCCAAGCCGCCAAGAGCCGCCCAAACCACCGCCGACGCTGCACAGGTGCTGGGGGAACCTGGAGCCACTACCCCCTCCAATGATCGCACCAGGCCAGAGCTGAGTGTGCCCAGCCATCAACCCAACAAATAAATGTTGAGTTCAGGCCAGAGGGAAATTGGGGGGGGGGCGTTGGAGGGATTTTTGCACCATGGCACTGGATACCCTTAAGACGGCCCTGGCCAGAACACAGGAATGGGGAAAATTGGGGCTTATAATAATACAGAGGACTAGCAGGGAAAAGATACATTTTGGCGGGAACCAATGGCACGGATTCCCTCCCGCGGAAGCCAATCCAGCAGAAGATCCAAATCCTGCACCCTGAACCAGCAAATGATAGACGTTCCCGCTGGAACTTGTACATTAAAATAAACTCTGTAATACAATACAATACTTGGCTGTGCTATTACTTTAATACACAACACTGCCTGGTTTATTTTATTTGTTTATTTGCAAGTTAGAGCTCTTAATCAAGTTATTTAATTGTCGCAATGTTCCGTTAGATATTTGTTTGATGCCATGGCTATTTTGTCTATTGGTTAGTTGCTTTGATTGATTCTTAACAGGGAAATGGGATAAAAAGCCACTGCACCTGGCTTCAATATCAAAGTGAAAAGTGGGGTGATCGGTCCCACCCAATCAGTTCATTTGTTGCAGTTTAGCTCCAACTTCCTCAGCCATTATCAATTAGCAGCTACAGTATCCCACCTGGCTAACATCGGTGGTTATGAGAACTGCTTTTGTAGTTTTCCTAATTGGTGTCTGAGTGTTCTCCGTCCCTTTCTTCTTTTGAAAGATTGAAAGCCTTCCAGAATTATTACCGTATAAGCCTGAATATAAGCCTCACTTTCCCCCCCAAATTCCAGCCATGAAAAGTTAAAGTGCAGCTTATGTTCGCAACCTTATGGTATGCAGCCAGGAGCGCAGGGCAAACAGCACCAGGAGCGCAGCAAAGCAGTGCCCACCCCGCTTGCAGTTTCCCCATCCTCTTCCCCCAAGGCTGAGAAGGGAGAGAGTGAGGAAGGAGAAAGGCCAATGGCAACACAGCAGGGCTCCCTGGCTCTCTCCCCCTCCCCAGTCTACAGCCTGGAGCAGCGAGGAATGGAGTGACTTATATTCAGAGGGGTTCTTCCCCCCCCCTCCAATTTTAAAGGTGTGGCTTATTTTTGGGTGCGGCTTATATTCAAGCCAATACGGAATTATTATTTATTAAATTTGTATACCACCCTGATACCTGCAGGTCTCAAGGCAGTTCACAAAAGAGGGCTTTCTGTTTTTGTTTTTAACCTCCAGTACGTTTTAGGTGCTTTATAAATGATAAATAAAATAATGAGTTGGAACCAAGCAAGCAAGCAAGAACTATGCTATTACAAGTCACTGCAATATTACAGCTTCACAGGTTTAAGGAAATCAGGCTTCCAGGAAAAAAGAAAGGAGAAAAGAAAGCATTAGGTTAAAATCTAGGAGCAAGTTCTGTTAATTTCAACCTACTCAGTATCAGTCCTTCAACTTTAGAAGCATTTTAATTTTCTAAGCTTTGTGGAAGATGTATTAATTTGGAGCAATACTGACATTTAGTGGCCATTTAAGGCTGGCACAAAATACTGGCATTGGAACTGAATGACCAACCAAATAGCAATTCATGATCAGTAAAGGTTCTGGCTTGGAATTATAAAGGAGACAGCAACAAAACAGAAAACACCTACAAACCAATTCTTGCAAATATATCACATGTGCAAAGGAGTCTGAAATCCAGATAGAAAGGAACAGAGGAAGCTGCTTTGTACCGAGTCAGACCAGAGGTGGATTTAGGAGAGTGTGAGTGATTCACCCACACTGAGCACAGAGCTGAAAGGGCACCACAGGGGGGTGTCACAACTTAGAACAAGGCAAGAGGTGGGGGGGGCACCAAATTTTGCCATTGCACCGGGGGGGGGGGACCGCTGAAATTTGAAAGCCTGAAGTCCGCAACTGTTGACACTGACTGGCAGCTGCTCTTTAGAGCTTCAGGCAGGTGTCTCTCTCTCCCAGCGCTACCTGAAGAGTCTGAGGATTGAACCTGGGACCTTCTACATGCAATGCAGATGCTCTAGCACTGAGCTACAGCTCTTATCCTAAAAAGATTCAGGGCTGATTTGAATAGGTTTAATGGGACCGGTCAGACGGCTTACATTTTCTCACAAGCTAAACCTGCCAGGCAGGCCAGATCATACTTCTGTTTTGTAGCTGAAAGCACATCCCCTCAGAGCTAATGCTTTCAAGGTTGCAACACCATCCAACATTTCTCTGATGAAAATAGGGACATCCCATTCCATAATGATAATTTCACTATTTATACCCCACACATCTTACTGGGTTGCCCCAGCCACTCCGGGCAGCTTCCAACATATATAAAAACATAATAATAATAATAATAATAATAATAATAATAATAATAATAATAATAATTTTTATACCCCGCCCATCTGGCTGGGTTTCCCCAGCCACTCTGGGCGGCTTCCAACAGAAAAATAAAATAAAATAATCTATTAAACATTAAAAGCCTCTCTAAACAGAGCTGCCTTCAGATGTCTTCTAAAAATCTGGTAGCTGTTTTTCTCTTTGACATCTGATGGGAGGGCATTCCACAGGGCGGACGCCACTACCGAGAAGGCCCTCTGCCTAGTTCCCTGTAGCTTCACGTCTCACAGCAGAAGGCCCTTGGAGCTAGACCTCAGTGTCTAGGCTGAGTGATGGGTGAAGACATTCAGGTATACTGGGACGAGGCCGTTTAGGGCTTTGAAGGTCAGCACCAACACTTTGAATTGTGCTCGGAAGCGTACTAGGAGCCAATGTAGATCTTTCAAGAGCGGTGTTATGTGGTCTTGGCGGCTGCTCCCAGTCACCAGTCTAGCTGCTGCATTCTGGATTAGTTGAGAGTCCAGGGGTCTGAACACTCATCCCCCACCACCACTTTCTGAACACGGCCCAGGAGGAAGGAGCGGAACCACTGTATGACAGTGCTCCCAGCTCCCAACCCCTCTAGACGGTCCAGAAGGATGTTATGGTCGATGGTGTCAAAAGCCGCTGAGAGATCCAGCAGAACTAGGAAACAGCTATCACCTTTAATAAAACATTAAGCATGTTTTTTAAAAAAACTTCCCTATATACAGGATTGCCTTCAGACGGTTCAGGGGTCGGATGACTCCATAACCTCCAACATTTCTTCAATGAAAATAGGGGCATCCTAAGGAAAAGTGGGATATTCTGGGATCAATTCAGAAACTGGGATGGCTTCTCTAAATCAGGGACGTCCCTGGAAAATAGAGACACTTGGAGGATCTGAGGTTGCCAAGAAAAGTATCTTTCAACCATCAAAAGCCTGAGAAGGTTGTGTCAACACTAGCTGGGCAGCATCCAGCAGTAGCACCACAATAAGATATTTCCTGCTGGTTGTTGGGCTTGAGATGCTTGGTGCTGGAAGATGTGCTGTTTTTAAGCACTTTTAAACAGTTTTAAAGCTATTTGGGGCTTTGGGTTGTTGAATACCACCCCAATCTCCAAGTAGTATGGGATTCCAGGGGTTCCAGGCACTTACCCAGGGTTTGGTTTCCTTGGAATGAGGGGCAGTGGAGACTGTAGTGTTTTACATATACAGTATGCAAACTGAGCCAATGGTGGAGGGGTTCACAGCATTAACACCCCAGGAACATTTTGCTTCTCTCAAAGCCGTAGTCTGGGATTCCAACAGAAATTAGGCATGATTCTGTCTCCCAGCTGCCCACCTTGTTGTCTGCAAACTTCTCATCACTCAGCTCTGCTTTCAATGGTCTAAACTGAGACCACCCTTTATATCCACCTCAGCCAAAAGAAGGGAACATTTATAGATGGTACCTAACACCCCCCTCTCTCCCCTCTTATCTCTCCCCCCCACAGCCTCACACTATCTATAGCAGTAGTGTGTCAAATTGCATACAGCTGACCTGTAAAATAGATTCTATGAACTGAAATTGGAGGTGCTATATGTACTTTTTATAACCCTAAAATCTTCCAAGATATATATATATATATATATATATTTAATTGCCTTTGTCTCTCTAATTACCTGCCCTAGGCACCCCAGCCAAGGAGGGCATATGTCTGATAGTTGATCCTTTGTTGACAAAAGAAAGCACTTACAGCAACTCCCATGGTGCTCTGGGTACACATGCATCCATACTTCTATCCCCTCGGCACCTGGCCCCAGGTCTGTGCCCTGTAGAGCAGTTGCAGCAGCAGCAATGGGACCACACCCTGCTCTCCAGCTTATGTACCCTTATCTGACAGGGCATGCGCATGCCATGGAAGTCATCCCTCTTCGAGTTCCTCCTGGTTCTAGGAGACAGCAGGACAGGTGGTGGGATGGCAGGGAGGCGACTGGCCAGTCCCTCACCTGAACAGTCTCTTCTGCCTCTTCTGCACCTCCCTCCATCTCAGACTTAGATCCTTCCTCGTCCCCCCATCCTGGCTCTGGCCTTGCAAACAGTGCCAGACCCGATAAATCACTGGGCCCTTCTCCTGGGTCAATCCCCTGGCCCCCTGCTTCCACCCCACACACTTCAGAGCCCTGCCAGTCCCTGACACTACCTGTGAGTAAATGGGGACCCACCCATCTATCGTCTGGCACATAACCATTTCCTTTGCTACCTGAATAACCCATGCTTAGTAGTAGTAGTAGTAGTAGTAGTAAAAGGTAAAGGTAACGGGACCCCTGACCATTAGGTCCAGTCGTGACCGACTCTGGGGTTGCGGCACTCATCTCGCATTATTGGCCGAGGGAGCCAGCGTATAGCTTCCAGGTCATGTGGCCAGCATGACAAAGCCGCTTCTGGCAAACCAGTGCAGCCCACGGAAACGCCGTTTACCTTCCCGCTGTAGCAGTTCCTATTTATCTACTTGCATTTTGACATGCTTTCGAACTCCTAGGTTGGCAGGAGCTGGGACCAAGCAACAGGAGCTCACCCCGTCACAGGGATTTGAACCGCCGACCTTCTGATCAGCAAGCCCTAGGCTCAGTGGTTTAACCACAGCGCCACCTGGGTCCCTAGTAGTAGTAGTAGTAGTAGTAAACAAATTAATTAATTAATTAAATAATAATAATAATAATAATAATAATACTTTAATAATTTTATTATTTATACCCCACCTATCTGGCTGGGTTTCCTCAGCCACTTTGTGTGGCTCCCAACAGAACACTAAAAATAGAATGAAACTTCAAACATTAAAAACTTCCTAGCTGCCCTGGACACAGAATTGAGCTGCACCTCCATGGACAGCTGAGTCTAAAATGACTCCCAGGCTGTGCACCTTGTCTTTCAGGGGCACAGTTACCCCATTCAGGACCAGGGAGTCCTCCACACCTGCCCGCCTCCTGTCCCCCCACAAACAGTACTTCTGTCTTGTCAGGATTCAACGTCAAGGCCATTCCCTTGTCAGGAAGCTTGCCTGCCTAGACCAGGAATTTGAATCCTTGCTTAGATTTTAGCACTTCCTGGATCCAAGAATTAGAAGGTTCTTAACATACAGCCTAACGCGCACAACGCCAGGCCCCCCCATAAGACCCTCTCAACACTATGCTAGTACTAACACACTGAACTGGGCCTGATAACCCACTGGCAGACAGGGCAGTACTTTCAGGTACTGGTACAAGGTCCCTCCCAATGGGCTGCCTCATTTAGCAGCCTAGCTCAGGGGTCAGCAACCTTCTTCAGCCGTGGTCCGGTCCACCAACCCTCAGACCATGTGGTAGGCCGGACTATTTTTTGGGGGGGGGGACCAATTACTATTCCCCACAAATACCCAGAGATGCATTTTAAATAAAAGCACACATTCTACTCATGTAAAAATACACTGATTCCCAGACCATCCGTGGGCCGGATTGAGAAGGTATTTGGGCCGCATCCAGCCCATGGGCCTTAAGTTGCCTACCGCTGGTCTAGCTAGAAGAAGCAACCTACACTAGTGACAGTCTCCTGGTTGTCTTCAAGGGCAGCCCCACATACAGCACATTACAGTTGTCCAGGCAAGAGGTCACCAGAGTATGAACAAATTTGGCCATGGTTTCTTACTCAATAATAGATGGAAAATCTTTGACTGTTCTGATTGGGAAGAGAAGCTAACTTTCAAGGATTATATAGATCATTTGTGAGGCCAGCTCAATAAAGCAGAGTGAGGCAGCAATGGGGCGGGGGCACAGGAAGGATATGTGCGCTACATGCTCTTGCAATGTGCCCCCTAAGCTAGCCTGCTGCGATTGCCAGTGTTGAAGTCAGATTCAATTGTCATCCTGGTCAGCTTTAGTACAAGGCCTGGGGAGCTTGTATTAAATGATTGGGAGCTAAAGTGATCTTTAGTGCCTAGAAAACGCTCTTTCTGCTATTTGGAGTGCAACAACCACCTTCTATTAATGTAGGAATTTGATGAGATGCAGAAAAAGGCAAGAGAGTGATTCCTCGTTCCCCTACCCCATTAAGATTTGGCATTGATTAGAACTTAGGCAACTGCTAAGTCTGTCACAGCCATACATATTTAGATCTGCCTGCCCCCCCCCCAAGTTCTAGACATTGTAATTTTAACTGTCACAGAGTCAGAGTTCCCAGCAACTTTAACAAACTATAGTTCTTGAAATTGTTTGCGGAAAGTAATGTGCTTAAAACGTGTGACCAGGAGAGACTCAGAAACAAGTTGATGGTTCTACCTCAGCAGCCTCCCCATCAGTTTGGTGACCTAGAGATGTTTTGACTGGAGCCGTCTGTGGCTGATGGCACTTGGAATCCTACAACATCTAGAAGTTGGGGAAGGTTGGCATTGTAGGCCCAGGTTGCAATGTAATGTCACTGACCTTCAGAGTTTGACAGCACTATAAGAAATTCGCTTACAGATCAATCCAGATGAATTGGATTCCTTAGGTTGGCTTGGAAGAAATCCCACCCCCAAGCTGCTTTAGAAAGCAGAGGTGTTTGTTGTTGGCTTGTGGGAGATCAAGCCAAGGCCTTTTGAATGATTTGTGGGTTCCTTTGCCAATACTGGCTTTGAATTCCAGAGAAGGGCAGCACATGCAGGTTGCCAGGAATCAACAAATGTAAATGAAAGAGCTGCATTTTGATTTCTAGCCAATAAATGAAGAGCATTTACTAAATGTTCAGAGGCTGCGTTGAAAAGCACCACTTGCCACAACCAGCTAAATGATTTCCAAAGTGCCCAGAAGTTAACGGGATCCAAATATAGGCTGAGCAAATTAAGAGATTTTGTCTGACGGGGTCAATCAGTGCCAGACTAATCCAAGGATGCCAGCAAACCATTAGCCTTGGCTTTTCATCCACGTCAGTTTAAACCAGGGGTGGGGACCCTCCAGCTCGTGGGCCAAATTCAGTCTGCCAGGGGTCCCAATTCACCCTGTGTGGCTGTTTTTCTCAAGCCACAGCTACTTGACATTATATGACATCAGGTGTCAGGCAGGGAAAGCCACCGGTGGAAAGGAACAAGCAGGAGCCTTGAAGTGTAGCTTCCATTTCTCCACCCATGTGTTAGGCTTGTGTTTGCTGCTTTTAAATCTTGCGCCCAACGCAAGTCATGCCAAGGTTGGCTGCGTGCTAGGGAAGCACCCACTCATTTTAAACCATAGTCATGGTTTGCAGGCAGACATGCAGCATGCTGGTGCACAAGGCAAAAACTGAGGGTGCTTCACTCACCAGACAAACCATGAGTGGCAAGATAAGAACATTGTTTACAGCTTGTGGTTTCTTTGGAGAGAAATAACTCATAAGCCCAAATTCAGGTGCAACACAGGCAGGTGCAGAGGAGAAAAGCACTGTGCGTTCAACTTCAAAACTTAAACTATGGTTACAACTAGTGTGCGAACCAGGCCTTATCTAAGCACATGAGAAATATGCTGATTTAGGACCAATCTGCGTATTGCAAACAAATGTAAGAAAGTCAGGCTGCAGTCACATGTGCCATCATGCAATGTGAAATCTGGAATACTTTCTGTCCCAAATGAAGTCTGTTTAGGCTATGCCAGAGTAAGGTTTGCCCCTGGTCATCTAAAATGTAAAGGTTTATTTTACTGGCAGTGAATTATTCAGCGTAGCTGTAAATCCCTTGAAAAAATTTCATTCAGCTGCTTACCAGGCATTACTTTAGAGAAACATATTTTACAGACACTTTTTAATGAAATAAGTATCTCCAAAATACAGATTATGATGATAGTCAGCATCCCCCAACCCTAATAAATTTTTGAGGACCACATTATTCGGGCTTTAACACAACCTTCCACTTCACTTCAGTTCCTAAATGAAGTGGAACTTAAGGGTAAATACAGTTCAATATGCTTGACTTGCGGGGGACTTCTTTTTGCATCATGTCTGGAAAGTAGTGAAAGTAGTGAAAATGCCTGCACTGCATTCCCTAACCCCCCCCCCCAGCATTAAGACAAGGCTATAGACTTCAAGAGATGCAGACTACAGCCTTTTTATTTCAAGTGCCATAAATCAAAGGGAATAGTGTTTCAGATTTCAAAAACAAAAACACCACAAGAACAAGCCAACAGAAAGCCAAACAGAAAGTACAAATTTGCTCCTCACCCCCAAAAGGCCTGGGGTGTTGTGTGCAAAGAGCAAAGTTTACACACAATTTAGCTATTCAAAGCTCTAAATAGGGGTATCTCTGCTTCCTGGATTTATTAAAACCCTTTACAATGACAGAAAATTAAACATTTAACCAATTACATCCCCTCTCTGCCAGAGAAATCATTACAAATCAGCTGGAGAGGAGTCTGATTTCCAGACACTTGTTTTTTGTAAGCAGCCCATAATTTTATTTTCCAGACTGGGTCAATAAAGAACAATCTCTGCGCGCACAGCTGAATTGATTTTACTGAGTCTCAATGGCCCTTGGTTTAAGGGTGTGTGTTTCTTAAAAACCCATCCAATGCACCAGTTATGGGTTGCTCTTTTTAAAAAGCACAGTATGGCCTCAAACTCTCAGGATAATCCAGCCAGAACAATTCAACACCTGTTGTTTCTCCTGATATATCCTTGGCAGTCATACACAAAGCGAAACAAGCCGATTGCATTTTTCCAAACTTCAATTACAAATCAGCTCTGAAAGCCTTCATCACCACCCCCTTTTTAACAGTTCTTGTGAGTGTGCTAATCATAAAAAATGATGGGATACACTTCTGTGGAAGCTCTTGTGTTGCATGAGAACATCATTTTAGATGCAAAACCCACATAAAACTTAACCTTGCAGCCCTTTTATGCTGCTGCAGACAACTTGACAATTTTCTCTTGGTGCTCTTGACTCTGCTCGCAACCCACTTCTTTCATTATAGACATAGATATTAAAAGTCATGCTAACTAATTGGCGTTTCTATCTGCTCCTCTCCATCCTGTATTGGTCATGAAGACAAAATTGTTTGGTTGAAATAGGGGGTGGATGACATATCAGGTAAAAGCTGGCTTCTTTTATCAAAAGGAGAGGCAGTTTATGTAAACGATGAGCATAACAGAACTCCAGCAAGGGACCCAGCTATACAGCTGCAAATATGATTTTTAAGTACAAATGTGACACTAGATGGTGATGGTGAGCTTATGGCAAATTCAATATATTTCCCAAAACCCTTAAAAAGCAAACAAATATTTGCACAGTGTTTTTTGGGGCCCTGTTTTTCATTGCTTTAGGTCTAGTCCTAGCTGCACCACTGCTTGGGCTGCAATATTCCTTAAAGCTTATGAAATAAAACAAAAACATATTAGGTGTCAAAGTGGACTGAAGAGGAGGAGGAGGAGGAGGAGGAGGAGGAGGAGGAGGAGGAGGAGGAGGAGGAGGAGGAGGAGGAGGATTTGATTTGATATCCCGCTTTATCACTACCTGAAGGAGTCTCAAAGCGGCTAACATTCTCCTTTCCCTTCCTCCCCCCACAACAAACACTCTGTGAGGTCAGTGGGGCTGAGAGACTTCAGAGAAGTGTGACTAGCCCAAGGTCACCCAGCAGCTGCATGTGGAGGAGCGGAGACACGAACCCCATTCACCAGATTACGAGTCCACCGCTCTTAACCACTACACCACACTGGCGGACAAAAGTATACGACAGTTAGAATTTCAGTACAGAACCACCTGAATAAGCAACACACACAATGATTTACGACCCATTGAGAAAACTATTGTTTATTTAGAAAAAAAGGTTACACTGGTAGAATTTCAGATAAAAAAATTGTTTTACTTTTCTTAGAAATGTCATTGTGAAACTTTTTTTTTTTTGACTAAAGTCCAGCGATACAAAGCTCCTGTAGCTGCAATATGAAAACCTAATTTTTAAATTTCTGTTTGGAATGAAGTATTTCCCAATTTCTAGAAACATTATGACAAACATATAAGGTGTAGCAAGGAACAATAAGTGAGGGGTTTTTTTTTTAACTGGTGAAATGCTGTGCACATAATATACAAATAATTCTTAAGCACCGCACAAAAACAATGCTCCCACTTGGTTCTAGTTATTGATATTAGAAACAATAAATAAAAACTGGATTTTAAATGAGGTAAATTCCAAAGGTTCAACAACTGTTTATTTGTTGGGTTTTCAAACACAGCAAATGTTTCAATTCCATCTGAAAAGGATTACTGAAATCAGGCAGTATTTGGGTAACCTAATGTGAAACTCTGTACACGTATAAACCTCATTTGCACGATGGCAACAATTTGCAGCACATTGTGCTAAAATATGGAACATGTAACACTTTCAGCCAGGTACTGAAAATAAATGTTTAAGAAGCTAACCAACAAAAATACAGTAATGTACAACTCAACAATCAAATCTTCAGCAATGGGAGGGAAATAAAGCAGAGAACTGAATAATTTAAGGAGATGCAGATGGGTCCTCTTCATTCACAATCTTCTGTGCAATCCATATTCCGGAAAATACATATATGGTCACACCTCAGTATCTTCTCATTTCAAGCTTGCCTAAAATAGAGAGAGCATCAGGACAATTAAATCTATTTCATAAAGGATCAGGAGCTGAAACTAACAGAACTAAAATTGCAAACAAGCAGAATGGCCTGAAGTTGCTCTCACTAAGATAAACAAAGCGCATGAAAAAGATGCCCAGTTGTTACAGTGGCATCCAGCCCAAGATGGATTAGCATGACTCATGACATGATCCTATACTTCCCATAGATGAACAGGAGAGAATTCTTACTAAGCCTTCTTTGAAGAGATGCAATGCTGCACAAAACTAAGCACCACGAGTCCCAGTGTGCAGTTACAGCCCTAGTATCAGCCCAAGAGCAAAAGTAGAAAGAGGAGTCTGTGGTAACTGAGGGGGGAAGTACTTGATACAAACAGAATCTAATTTAATATGAGAGCAACGCCATCCGTAACAAAAACTTTTTATATAGTAAGAGTGCAACTTTTATGCTAGAAGTGAAACGTGACAAGTGGTAAGATTGCCAGTGCCCTCCTGAATTCCTAAATTAGATAGATGGGTTAAGAATAAAACAAGTGAGATAGCTCCCTTCACCTCGTAAATGCCCAAAGCAACCATTGTATTGACACTTACATGGCAGCAACACTGACAGCTGAAGAAGCATGTTAAAACTTGACATCTGAACATGTTGACTTCTAATCAGAACTGGTCAAACTTTTGCCATTATTATTTCAAGTATTAGCATACATAATTCTATATTTTGATTGAAATGCAAATTCATGATATATAGTCATCTCAACATTTATCAGTGTCTCAATGACATTTCTTTAAGTCCTATCCCCATAAATACGCATGTGGCAATACAGGGTCATCCCATCTATGGGGTATTGTTGTTTAGTCGTGTCCGACTCTTTGTGACCCCATGGACCATAGCACGCCAGGCACTCCTGTCTTGCACTGCCTCCCGCAGTTTGGTCAAATTCATGTTCGTAGCTTCGAGAACACTGTCCAACCATCTCGTCCTCTGTCGTCCCCTTCTCCTAGTGCCCTCAATCTTTCCCAACATCAGGGTCTTTTCCAGGGAGTCTTCTCTTCTCATGAGGTGGCCAAAGTATTGGAGCCTCAGCTTCACGATCTGTCCTTCCAGTGAGTACTCAGGGCTGATTTCCTTCAGAATGGATAGGTTTGATCTTCTTGCAGTCCATGGGACTCCTCCAGCACCATAATTCAAAAGCATCAATTCTTCGGCGATCAGCCTTCTTTATGGTCCAGCTCTCACTTCCATACATCACTACTGGGAAAACCATAGCTTTAACTATACGGACCTTTGTAGGCAAGGTGATGTCTCTGCTTTTTAAGATGCTGTCTACGTTTGTCATTTCTTTTCTCCCAATCTATGGGGTAAGGTGAGACAATAACCTCAGGCAGCAAGATCCACAGGGGCAGCAGTTCTCTGCTGATGCTGCAGCCAGAGTGGCAGCTACAGCTGTGGAGTGCTCCTGGAGACCAGATCTGTTGCCTCCTCAGCATCCACTTGGCAAATAGGAGGCATTGCTGGTTTCCTCCCACCCCTAGGGAGGAAGTGGTGGGGGTTGCCCTCGGGGTTCACCTGTCCAGCATGTTTCATAGCAGGCCCCTTTCTTCCAAACAACAGCCTTTGATTCACGCTTCAACCATCAGATAAGGTTGCTTTGATCCCCCTCCCCTGTTCCATGGTGTAAATCTTTACTCCTTGCTTATTCCTGATGCAGATCTTCACTCCCCCATTGTTCCCTGGTGGGGGTGGGGTACCATTTTGTGGTTCGCCTCAGGTGCCAAAATGTATTGGGCTCGCCCTGCCACAGTATGGTCATTCCTATTGAAGGGATGACAGGTTAACTTGGCTACCTTAGTTGAATTTTTTATTAACTGAGCAACTTGAGGTTCTTTTTGAGAAAAAAAGACTTATGTTAATGAACCTAAAGCTAGAGTGACAAAACTTCAGTCTGCACAGCAGTTTTTGATGGTACAGAAAGCTTTCATTTAAAACAGGAGTGACAGGAAGAATCCATGGGTTCCTTTATGATTTTAGTCTTGACAGTTGAATAATAAAGGAGTTCTAGAAAAGCTCAGAAGCTAGAACAAATTAGCTGATGAAGCTCTATAGATCAACCTCTGAGACTACTAAGCTATAAGCAGTCAGGAATTTCATGCAGGTGGGTAAGCAAGCTGGAAGAGGAGCCGATTGCTCCATCCCTCCTCTGCCAGTCCACCTTATTTTTGTGCTAGCTGCAGAGAAAGTAAAGTCTCTTCCTCTACAAGAAGCCCAGAAATGTAGAAGACTGTCAAAGGAGGGAACAGATCACTCTGTACCTCTTCCATCAATCCACTTGGCAAGGCAGACTCTTTCCCATCTCCAGTGAAGAGAGAAGATGAAGAAGTTATTCTCACCTTGGTCAGAACATTGTTCATTATCTGTGTTTGTCAGAAGACTTGTGAGTAAATCAAAAGATTAAGGGAAATTTGGTTGTTTTAAATTTTTAGAAAACCAACATACACCAAGACTATTGACACAGTGAAAGGATATTGTTTCTTTTCTTCTTTTCCTCCAGTACTGTCCCGTTTCTCTTTTTTCTCTGTTTTCTCCTTATCATGTCTGGACTCCTACACAAAACAAGTTTAAAACAAGGAGAAATAATAACTTATACATACACATTTGATTCTTCTTTCATAGGAGTGGGAAAGGCCAGGATAGTGAAAGGAAAAAAAGAGCAAGGTATTTACTCTTCCTAAACAAAATTCCTGTTTGTTGTATTCTACTGCATACATTAAAATGAAAGCTTGCATTCACACATACAAACACTCATTAAAAAGCTACTAATCTCAACTGTATGTTCAATCCAATTATTATGAAGGACAAGCTTCACATGCTACCTAAAATCCACTGAACAAGACAATGATTTTGCTATTTTAAAAAACGAGGGGGAAGAGTCTGACTTACCTTTTTGCTACCAGAGCTTTTCTCCATCTTTTCAACTTTTATTGAGTCTCCTTTCTCTTTGCCTGAAGATTTTGATTTGGTTTTGTCCTTTTCCTTCTCATTGGAGTGAGGAGAATCAGAGGGACTTTCACTCTTACTATGTTTGGAAGAACCAGCTGGAAAGACAAAAGCTACATAAACCAGCTGGAAAGACAAAAGCTACATAAATAGAGCCACTCATAGCACTACCTAGGCATTATCAAAAAGAAAAAAGAAAAAGCAGGAGAGAACGTACTTGTTCCATTTTCCTCTTTGCGACGTTTGGTTGAATCCTGAGGCACTTCCCGATCACTATTTGAATGATCCTAGTCAGATACACAACATTAATAAATTTAACACACATAGATCTCCAAAACAATAGTTTAAATATTATGCTTAAAGAGAGCTGATTTGTTAAAAGCTGCTTCTTCCTTTGAAGTGCCTCCTTGCACCACAAATTGTAGTAATTTGCTCCCTGTTTTGTCTTAGTGAAACCAAGAAGCAGTCATTAAAAACTTGGCAGAAACCTGTCGTCGTATTTTAAGAACCACAGTTTAAAATTGTTATGTATAAGTCACAAACCCTTTTTCGATCTTTCCTTTCCTTTTCCTCTTTCTTCTCTCTCTCTCTGGATCTTTCCCTTGACTTGTCCAAATCTTTCTTGTCCACCTCTCTCTCTTTACTCTTGGACAGTGTTGGAGTTGAGTGGTTAATGTAGTGCTGTTAAATTAAGGCAACATTACCAAGAATTAAAGCTCATCTCTCAAGACAGTGCACTAAAATAATTCTCTTTTGCAGAAATCCAGAAATATTATTTATTTTTCATCTCTGGCAGTCTCTCTGCTTTTCCTTATGTACCAATCTGAAAAATTCCTTGGATATCTCGAATTCAAAGTAAAGCTGGAAAAAAACATTTTTACAATTTTATTTTTTTTACTCAGCATTGTAACTTACTACATACTGGAATCCTGAAATTTCAGTAACGGAAAGACAACAGACAAAAGTGGTGTTCAAGCATGCTTGCATTGTAGAACTCCAAACTTAATTGTGAATCCAGTCTATTTAAATAATGAGAAACATTAATGATGTAGACTACACTTGCTTCCTAAAAGATTTGTTATCAAGCTCATATCTAAAAGGTATATAAAATTGTATGCTACCGTTTGCCTTTATTGTCGGTGATTATATGAAATAACTAAGCTTCAGTGGCAAGAAATGGTGCATGAATATAATTTTTCATTCAAGTTCAGGGGTGGGTTAGCACAGAACTCATAAAATTACTTACAATAATATTGCATAGTGGCTAGTTCCCTAATTTAAAAATAACTGCACAAAGTACTTAGTAGAAAAATAGACCAAGCCTTGTTCCAAACTAGGTACGATGTTGAAGTTCTGTAGCTAGGATACATCAATTTTTTCAAAAATAAAATAAAAGCAGCCACACAACGGGGGCAGGTCAATCTGATCACATATTTAAATATGATCAGTTTTTCTCTGTTTAAACTGACTGGCTGGCATTTTCCCAGTTTATATTCCCTACATACCTATATGGTTTTTTCCCCTGCAGGGCAAATAGCTTCAGGTAATGAGGGAATTTAAGTCATAAAAAATACATGGAGAGTTATCAGATTTTCCATACCTGGCACCAGTCTCTCTCTCTCTCTCTCTCTCACACACACACACTTACTTCATGGCTGCTTTTAAACAAAAAAATTGTTTGATTTTGTTCAAGGATCTTCCATATCCACCTAGTTTAGTCTTCACATTCTGCATTTTCCCAACTTTTAGGTTTTTCTTGAAATAGCATTCCCCAAGGGAGCCATTCAAGAACAGAAATCTTTACCTGGGCCCACTATTTCTAACCATATGCAATTATTCCCCAGGAGAGCCTATTATTTCTGGCTTTTCTGAAGTACAAGAAAATCCCCAAATAAAAGATACTGGGGGCAAAGGGTTGCAAGTTTAATCTTGGATATATCCATAAGCAGATCAGTAAGTCTCCTCCCTCACCTGTCAAAGCAACTTTGCCCCTTCCTAATGAAACCATAAACCTTGCATGCATTATCATCTCATACTGACTGCCACACCTAAATCTGTGTACTCCCCATTCTTTCAAGAACCTAAGAGCAGCCCTGCTAGATCAGGTTGATGTTTCCTGGTTTCCCTAGAGGCCAGTCAGATGCTGCTCAGAAACCTGCAACCAGGACCAAGAGCAACAGACCTTTGCTATTGTTCCCCAGCAACTGGTATTAATTAATACAGCTATCCCCCAAGAACCTGTCTAATGCCTTTTTAAAGCCAGCAGCCATCACATCCTGCAGCAGGAAACTCCATAAACTCTTAACATGTTTCTGAAGTGTTGTGTCCTATTACTGTTGGGTGATGGGAAGAGGGAATGGCTTACTGGATGGAATATTTAGATTAAGAGGGAAGGTACAAAGTGGGAGGGAGGTCCAAATGAAATTTGTCTGTTAAAAACCAGTTAATGGGACTATCAGGAGGAGATGGAATTGCTGGGTTCAGCACTTACTAGCCATTCAGATTTACAGCTTCTAGGTGCTTCTGGGTCAGACAAATCTACCTGCATTCTTAATTTTTTAGGTTAGAGCACTGGCCAGGTCTGCTTTTCACCCAACCCCAAAGCAATCCTAGCTTTCTGATTCAGGAGATTGAAGACAACACAGAAGTTTCAGCTTGTGCACATAGATGGAACTGCCACTTGCACAAAGAGTAAATGCTGAGTTGCTTTAGAGGTAGTTATTTTTCCAACTAAAACCCAGTGAAAAATAGAATTAAAACAAAACCATTTCATTCAGCATAGCTGGCAGTTGAAGAAGAGCATAGGGGGAAAATGAATGTAACTGCAGCAATTTGGGACAGAAATGCTAACTGCTGCTTTCCTAGCAAGCAAAAAACTTCAGAAAAATATGGCACAAATATATTATAAAAGCTTAAGTGCAATCAAGGGGGATTTAATGAACTGATAGGAGGGAATAACCGCATCCAAATTGCTGAACCATTTCAAAGGTGCATGCGGTCTGCAACTCTTTTCACATAGCAGCTAGCCAGAAATATCTAGAAAGCACCTTGGTAAAAGACAAGCCCCCCCGGTTGCTCATATGCCACAGTGATATCAAAAAAATTTTGCCTTCAGGGAATACTTTCAATATTGATCAGACTATTGAAGAATGTCTACTACCCTGTTTCCCCTTTTTTAATACGTAGTCAGAAAGTAAGCCATGGCAGGGTTTTTAAGCATTTGAGAAATATAAGACATACCCCCAAAATAAGCCATACTTCCGCTCCGCGGAAACCAACCCCCACAGGCACCTCCACTCAGAGTCACTCCATGCAGCTGGCACTGCAGGAGCGCGATCAGCTCTGAAGTGGCGCTCCAAGAGCTCCGCTTAACAGCTGATCGTGCTCCCGCCTTGCTGGCTGCATCCCCGCGCTCCGCCTTCTCGTCCATCGCCGCCCTGCCGCTTCTGTGCTTGTCGCCACCGCTGGGCTCACTGCTTCTTCCTTGCCTGGCCTGGCCAAGGAGCTTGGAGCGCCCTGCAGCGGCAGGCGGAGCGCCTGAGCCAGCGGCCTCTGCCTGGCCCGGCCTAGGATGCCTGCTGCCCCGCCACCCGGAACCAGTGGCTGCTGCAGCGCCGAGCACTCAAGAGAACCGAGCAGCGCCCTGAGCCAGCGCCCTGAGCTGTAAAAACTGTACCGGTAATAAAAAAAATAAGACATCCCACCGAAAGTAAGCCACCCTGTGTTTTTTTGAGGAAAAAAAGTTATAAGACGGTGTCTTAAAAAAGGGGAAAGACGGTAGAGAATAGTTGTAGAGGATTTTAGCACATGTTCTAGGAGGACTGACCATGTGGGGGCCTGATGCCCTGCTTTAACTGAAAGTGTGACCTTGAACTAAACAATATGGAAGAAGCCCCAACAAGCTTTGTAGGGCTTCCTAGAATACAGTCCGAAAACCAGTGGGAATATTGCACTAAAGCAGCCCAGCATGTTGCGATAGCCAGGTTTGCACAATTTATACACGGCGTGCAAAGCATCTTGCGGTGCTAACACAGGCAGGATTTACACAGATATTCAAAAATGCTATAAAAAAACTCCTATATATCTATATATCCGGTGCTATTTTTTCCTTTAAAAAATGTTTAGAGGTACTCTCATTTTCCTACTCATATTGAAATACTGCCCCTCTATGAGGCCAAACTTCACAAAATGTTTAGGGGTATGTGTACCCCTGCATGCCCACAGAAAAAAGCACTGGCTATATCTAGAGCACAAATCCCCAAACTAAGGCCCAGGGCAGGCATCCCCAAACTGCGACCCTCCAGATGTTTTGGCCTACAACTCCCATGATCCTTAGCTAACAGGACCAGTGGTCAGGGAAGATGGGAATTGTAGTCCAAAACATCTGGAGGGCCGAAGTTTGGGGATGCCTGGCCCAGGGGCCGGATGCAGCCCAATCGCCTTCTAAATCCAGCCCGCAGATGGTCTGGGAATCAGCATGTTTTTACTTGAGTAGAATGTGTCCTTTTATTTAAAATGCATCTCTGGGTTATTTGTGGGGCATAGGAATTTGTTCATATATTTTTTCCAAGATATAGTCTGGCCCCCACAAGGTCTGAGGGACAGTGGACCGGCCTCCTGCTGAAAAAGTTTGCTGACCCCTGATATAGAGAAAGAAAAAGAGAGAGATCAATCCCAATGCAATTAACCATTGACTTTGGATCGCAGCGCTACAGCGCCATCTGGTGTCACATTTTTATAATGTATTCCATGTTAGAATTGTAAGCTGTGCAGCTGAGTCCACAGCTGAACCTGCAAAAACCATTGTTATTTATTTATTTTCTGTGAGTGATTGAAAGATTCAAACCTTTGCTGAAGAGTCCTTGAGTTCGCTGAGGTTGTCCTGTAGAAAATGAATGGAGATGACACATAAGGTCGCACAGTTCTCAGAAACTCAGGAACTTGGGGAAGCAGGGCCATACCCTTGAAACAAAAAACAGCTACTCCTTCTGGGAATAAATGAAGTATTAATACTTCTCATATGCACTTAAATAATAAGAACAACCTAGCTACAAAATAATGTGTTTGCCAATTAGTTTTTTTAAAACACCCAAACCCACATTATATCTTAATCTATTTTAAAAAAAAAAACTTAAAGTGCTGTATAAGTAATAGTTATGCAACTTGGTTGAGGTGGGGAGAGAAATTCTCTAACTTCCTGACTTAACATTAAACATGTGGCTAGCATTCCCCTAAATAGCTATAAATGCAGCTATTTAAATAGATGCATAGAAAACAATACTATTATAAATGAAAACTGCAATCTTTGCCACACATTTGCCTGGGACCAAGTTCCACTAATACCAATGGGACTTGCTCCCAAGCAAACACCCCAAGGATCAACACCCCAATTATCTATTATTACTCAAAAATTTAAATGAAATGGTACTACTCCATCCAGCTGCTCTACACCTCATGCCAACGTCTTAAGAGAAAGTTCTTTTAAATGTTGGCAAAATGGCAACACACCCACATAATCCAACCCAGTTTCTCTGATGACGCATCGGTAACTTACAGTTTTAAAGCTTCAACGTACTGCAAATTCAAAGATTCCATGAGCTTAGTTGGTTTAGAAATAAAATTATAAACATGGAGCAAGGAATTGCTACCCTGAGTCTTCAAGAAGGCTACAGCCATGGTTTTGTGCTGCACTCGACTGCTGGGGGTTTTCTCTTTGCTGGGTGGAAGGTTTTGGCTGCCGCATCTGGCTTAAGCGTAACGCAGAGCTCAACAGGGTGGGAACCCACTGGAATATAAAAAACCTCGCAGGAAAGGTGCAACAGAAGTTGCCTGCTCACTGAATATACACAACTACAGGAGAACTGATCACCAAGGAGACTTTAAAACGGGGCTCCTTTTCAAGGCTCCTCCTTGGAAGGCACACCGTGGTATGAAGCTCATCAAGAAGCCTGGTGAATTCAGAGGTATCGCATATCCCACAATCCTCCAGGAACTCTTCAGTGCTACAGATTCTTCAACATTAGTGCAGGAAAAATAGGCTCCTCTCTCTGCTTGCTGCAAGACACTCATTTGCTTGTAGCTACCACTGCACTCCAAAAATATATCTGACTGTTTAAAAACAGTGAGGCACTTTTTGGTTTTTTTTAAAAAAAATCTTGACACTTCCAAATTCTATTTACAACATTTGTGCTAGGTCCTTGAAGCTTTTAATTTCTTTTTCTAATTTTTTTTATAAAAAAATATTTTTAAAAATTTTAATATGAAAAAAAGAGTCCACCAGACCAAGAAAAATAACGCATTTCGTAATGCAATATAAAACCTCCAATGGCTCCAGTTGGCACAAAACTTGAAGGAAGTCGAACACTGGCATTCCAAACACCGAGAGCCTAAAATGGGCGCTGCCTTCCTCAGGCTATACTAACCTTTACTGTTGAGGAATGTGATGGAGAAGAATGGGTATCAACTTTGCGACGTTTTTGTTCTAGGAGAGAGAGACAGAGACAGAGAGAGAGAGGAATGAACTAATTTATTAAATCATTAAAATCACCATGAGTCAGGTCATCAGTGCTTGGAAATTCGCATCAGATATTCAAGACGGATTTATTATGGAGCTTTCCCATGAAAAACAAGTAATGGCTTAATCTGTTAACTGGTATGCAGCTTCCATTAAAAAAACCAAAACCAAAACCTTCTACCCTATTATGTGTTATAGTTAAGGAAACGGAAGACCACAAGGAAGGAGGTGAGCTTACCCCTTTCAGACTCTGATGCTTCTGATCGGGGAACAGGTGACTTCAAGGACCCAGCTACTGGAGCCTTCTCTCCTCCTCCTCTAATGTTTTCCTTGGATTTCACATCCTTGGTTACTTCTCTCTCTCTGGACGGCTCCTTCTCTTTCTCCTTTTCTGCAGCTGACTTTGACTCAGCATTGGTCACAATGATCTTGGATTTTTCATCCTTTGACGACTTCTCTTCTCTCTTGTTCTTTTCCTTCTCTTTATCAGACTTAGGTGTCTTTTCCTTGCTGTCTCTTGCTTTGTCTTCTTTGTTCACCCTTTCTTCCTTTGGTTTATCTTTCCCATCCTTCCCAAGTGTTTTGGCCTCAGGAGTGGCAGCTGGAGTTTTCTCTTTTTTCTCCTTATCTTTTTCCTTCCCGCATTTCTCTTTCTCTTCTTTTTCTTTTATAACTTTGCTACATGAAATAAAAAGGAAATCAGTACTAATAGGAAATACAATTTAATTATCCTTAATTTAAAACATCTCTCCCTATAGAGTGCAGAAACCCTTTTAAGTTCAGCTTTTCCTAAACATGTTAACGAGAGTTCCTCTCACTTTTTAAATTTAAGTGGTGAGTGGAAATGAATATTTTTTTCTGGAGCAGTGGTTGCTTCTGGTAGATAAGTGGGCTACCTGGCTAATCCCAAAGTAACTGGTGGTCTTGACTGCGCCAGAGATCAGCATTGAATCCTGTTACCTCCCTACATTAGAGGCCCATAAAGTGGCCTTACCCCATCCATACATGGCCTTATGGTCATGTGCATCAATGGGAAGTCTCCATTTCATCCCAAGCAAAATGGAAACATTATTTTAACCCCAGAATTCTGGGTTTTTTGAATATATACTCAAACCTCGGTTCCCGAATGGCTCCATTTTGGAATGTTTCGGCTCCCGAACACCGAAAACCCAGAATTAAATGCTCCGGTTTTCAAACGTTTTTCGGAACCTGAACATCCAACGCAGCTTTCTGCTTGAGTGCAGGAAGCTCTTGCAGTCAATCAGAAGCTGCGCCCCAGTTGCCGAACATTTCAGAAGCCAAACAGGCTTCCGGAACGGATTACATTTGACAACCGAGGTTTGACTGTATGGATCTTTTCCCAATGAAATTTGCATTCTAAAGAGAAAATGGTGGCAGTTACTCACCTGTTGGAAGCATTGCTCCCATTGCTCGTGGTCAGCTTTGGTGTTGCACTGGCAGCTTTATTAATCACTTTAACAGCACCCTGAGATTTCTCCTTTAATAATTTATCTGTTGAAATAAAAAAAGAAAGATACTGACAATGAATAAACCAATAGACTCACTCATGTATAAAGTCTTCAAAACAAATTATACTGTGCTTAATACCCAAGTAAATCGTATTTGTTTTACAGGGAAACATCAGTAAGTATTTGTCAGTAACGAAAAAGTTACATTGCGGATACCACTCAGATTAACCTCAGCAATTAGTATTCATACAATAGTTATATGCATAAAGAACTAATATGAACATTGATAGTACAATCCTATAAATGTCAAAAGTTAAGTCTCAATGAGCTCAACAGTGCTTGCTCTTGGGTAAGTTGGAGCTTAACTTTTTCACTACGCAAAAGGCAATTTTTTTAAAAAAAAAAATCAATTCAGCATTATTTAATGTATAGCACACATGCATCTTTCCCTTCCTGATAATACCAAGCTAAACAAGTAGTGGGGCAGGTTCAAACATGTATGTGCATAACTAAAGGACCAGAATTCTACTTGTGAAAGAGCATTAACTCACCCTATCTTAGTCATAAAGTGTTTCAACAGAGTAATTTCTCACACTTGCAGATCACCAGCAGTTTAGCAAATGATATAAGTATGCATGTGTGAACTGGCCCTTATCTGTTTTTGTTTTTAAACTAAGAAAACATCAGTGTGAATACCCACAATCTATACTACTACTTTTTTGGTAACTGACATACCAGTCTCCTCAGCTGTGCTTTCTTCCAGTTTAGCTGCATTTACTGTGAGGGAAGAAGTAAGCCCAGCTCCTCCGGGCCCATTTTGCACTGTTGTAGGTACTGCATTCTTGGTGGGTGGGTCCTTGTGGTGGAAATCATTTTCAGGGATCATGCAATGTTTTCTACTTTTCAACTGTCCAGAATAGCTGTAAGTCGCACAAAGTGTTAAATATGCACAACACACACAAAAAAAACAAACACAAGAAGTGGATAGCTGCTTGAAAAGATAAAGCAAATTATTTAACTGTAGGTTGTTTAACTTTGCCACCGAGTTAAATACAAACATTTGATTTTGTAGAATCGCATAACTCTCTTCAAATCAACTGTAACACCTTAATCCTTATTGAGATCCTCAAAACCTCTGCCACCAAAATATTTTCCCCTCGTTCTGAAAAGAATAACCAATCACTGACACTATGAATGAAATGCATTAGTGACTTAAAAGTTGTTTTTTTCTGGAACATAAAAAGGTTAGCATGTATAAGAATGTGGTACAAAATGCAAAATACATGAGGATTTAATCAAAAAAGTCGGAAAGTTCAATATGTACAGAATAACACTTTCTACCCTATCTTTATATTATACTTTTAATCAACTTGATCTTATCTGCGAACTTTGTTGAACCCTAGATGTACTAAGTATACGCAAAAGTTTTAAGGACAGGATTTTTGAGTTTAGTATGCCCAAGAAGATTCCTGACAAATAAGCCATCTACAATAAAAATCCAAAGTTACTCTGAAACCAACCCTTGCACAACAGAGACACCATCTTTCAAGGTAAGGCAAAGTCAACCTAAAGTAAAAAGCAGATCTAGAAAACACCCTCAGGAATGCTTTCCTTGTATTATTTACTCATGTTTTTAAATGAAGGATTTGTTACCCCAACGCTAATGCATATAGATCAGGTCTCTTCTCTTTCTCCTCTTGGCAGATCTTATGGACTCTTCTCTCCAAAGCCTGGCCCAAGTTCAAAACTTTGGGGTACCATGGCAGGATTTTGATCAGCACTATCAGGATATTTCTGATGTGTGTATATTCACCGGTTTCCAGGCAGTGTACAGATGCCTAGGAAAGGCAGAGACAGATGTTGCCAAGAGGCTTTCAGCAAAACTACAAAACCAACAAGCTTCACAGTGTCGTCAGGTTACCTTGGTTAACTTATAATGCCACTTGTGTACCACATGCCGAAAATTTTCATAATCTAGCTGGTCGGCTTTGTTCCCACCATCAAAACCAGTTGCCCGTAATATGGTGAGGAAGCCGGGATAGTTGCCACACTCCTGCATATACACAAAGAAGATATTTAAGCTTATTCAAGATGCATGTTAAGATGAAAGTGGTTTATACAAAGCTACTGAAATATGAGCCTACTAGGGGGGGGGGGCAGATATTGGTATGGCTAAGGCTAGACAGGGGAAGTAAATATCTCATGGATATATTGCTACTTAAAAAAACAACGACAAGTTTTCCCTAGGCTAGGATTTAAATGCAGGTCTTCTAGAGAAGCCACTAAACATAGTATAACACTTTACAAACAGGTATCTGTTTTTAGTTATGGTACAGTCCTTCCAAATGACACCAAACTCCTATTATCTGGGCCAGCAAAAGTTTCTACTTCTTTTGGGGGGGGGGGAAACACCTGCAACACTGATACTTATCTAAGTATGACAGGTTTTCAAGTGAACATTTTGAACATTTTACATACCTTTTCATATATGGCTCTATCACTATGCCACCGAGTTACAGTATCAAGCATGCAGCAGAGAAACCTGCCATATCGACTAGCTTCATTTTCAGTACAGCTGGCTACAGTATAGATTATATCAGAGAATACCTGCAAGAATTTTTTTTTGGAAGTGAAACATTACAATGCTATGAAACCAATTTTTTATACTTGAAACGCTGGATTTTATTCCAATAACTTGTTGAAAGAAATGAAAATGAAATCCCCAATCATCCTCCCTCCTCCAGTCAGGTTTTGTTTCCTGTGTTAGTGTAACCTGATGTCAAAAGGCCTTACTATTACAATGTTAGAGAACAATTATATAATAATTTTTTTTAACGCTGAAAAAATAACTTTCCTGATTTCATTAGTATCCTATGAAGCCAACAACTTTCTCAGTCTTTTAAAGCTCCCAAACCATTGAATAGCTTTCTGATCCAGAAAAATTTGGGATTCTTTTTTTCTCGCAACCACTTTTTCCAAAGGTTTCCATAATAGGTTTCATCTCTATTAGCTGAGGAATTGACATTATTACCCATACTCTAAGAGTTACATTTCGGAGAAATACATCTTTCAGCTAGTGTGTCTTTCCTTCCTTGACGGAAAGGGTTCGTCACTACTAAAAGAATCAGAATAATGAACAAGAGCTACTTACTCTGTCATAACAAAGAAGTGTTGAAAAGTTTGGTGTTTTCTGTTGATGCACCAGTTCCACAAAGCGAGCACAGTAAACAGCATCAATGGCAGAAAATATACACCGAGGAAATATACACAACTGCAGAAATTTTGTTATAGTCTCATTTTTGGTGGACTCTAATAAATAAAAAAGAGGTCATTATATCACCATCTAATCTTCAGTAGTAAATTTGACACATGCACCGTGCACAAAAAGGCATTTAAACTTACTGATAAAGGGAAGAAATAAAGTGGGAGTACTTGGGTGCACAATGTGTCCTTATTGAGATAGGTAGCCCTCAACCAGGTACAATGGTACCCCTACTTACGAATTTAATGCGTTCCAAACGCACATTCGTAAGTCGAAAAAATTGTAAGTCGAATCCCATAGGAATGCATTGGGAGAAAAAATTCGTAAGTCGAAGCAACCCTATCTAAAAAAAATCCTATCTAAACCGCATCCAAGATGGCGGACGGAGCTCCGTTCATAAGTAGAAACATTCGTAAGTAGAGTTATTCGTAAGTAGAGGTAACACTGTATCTATCTTCTCCCCAATTGAAATCCCCCCTCCCCAATCTTGAAAAACAGCTAAGAGATAAATGGGTGCCAGTGATAAGACAGTTAAGCCTAAACCTACTTACTGAAGACAGGTTGAAGTGTGCCGCAAAGAGGGATCTTATACCCATTTAACACAGAATGAGAGAATGTGCTATAGGAAGGGCAAAAGTTGCAAGGCTGGTACTCAATATCTTGGGCGTAATTATGATTGCATCGGCATTAGATCTGCAATTGCCCTAAGATCTGTTTACAAGTAAGAGAAACTGCCACCCAAAGTGCCAAAACTCTGCCAACTTTTGGGTCTGCATTCAAGTAATGAATTTTATATTCATTACAAAAAAGTAAGAATGAACAGTCACTCATTTACAAATATTTAACGAACCATTTACATAGATGCTGCAATTCTGTGTAAGTGGCTGGTGATGAAAAGGTCTATCCTACTTACTTGCAAGAAGCCAATTATCCTTTTCCAGCTTAAGTCTCTGCAGTACTCTTTGCACATGCTCTAGCTGTTTCTTTTCCTCTTCAAGAAGCTTGTCCTGAAGAGCTGTACAGCGTTCTTTTTCTTTTTTCTTTTTGTTTAGAGGCTATGAAAAAGAAACGGCGTGTTTAGATTTGATAGTGTGCATACCATCCTGCGGGTGGCGCTGTGGTCTAAATCACTGGACCTAGGGCTTGCCGATCAGAAGGTCGGATGTTTGAATCCCCGCGTTGGGGTGAGCTCCCATTGCGCAGTCCCAGCTCCTGCCAACCTAGCAGTTCAAAAGCACGTCAATGTGCAAGTAGATAAACAGATACCACTGCGGTGGGAAGGTAAACAGCGTTTCCATGCGCTGCTCTGGTTTCTCCAGAAGTGGCTTAGTCATGCTGGCCACATGACCTGGAAAAACTGTCTGTGGACAAACGCCAGTTCCCTCGGCCAGTAAAGCGAGTTGAGCGCCGCAACCCCAGAGTCGTTCGCAACTAGACTTAATTGTCAGGGGTCCTTTACCTTTACCTTATACTGTCCTGTAGTGCTATGTCTGACCACTTGGATAGATTCAAAACTGGTCTTTCATGAAGAGCTGGCTTATTAAGGTGTAAAACATGTTCCACAAACTATATCAACACAAATCACCAGGGTTTGATAGTCTCCTATGCAAGGTCCATTTAAATGGCTAGGAGCTGCACGGGACCAACATCTGCTGGGTTATGACCAACACTGGCACTCCTTGAAAACCTACATACCATATTACTCTGCCGTTATTCTACTGCTAACAGATCCTTGTAAAGCAATTCAATGCTATTGAAAAGCTAATACAGTCGTGCCTTGGTTGTCGAACGCCTTGCAACTCGAATGTTTTGGCTCCCAAACACTACAAACCGGGAAGTGAATGCTCCGGTTTGCAAATGTTTTTTTGGATTGAGTGCAGGAAGCTCCTGCAGCCAATTGGAAGACGTGTCTTGGTTTTAGAACGTTTTTGGATTCTGTTTGAGAACCAAGGTACGACTGTATAACCTTTTTCATCCATTCCTACAGTATATATCCTACCTTCGCATAAAAGAAAATTCAAAGAGGCTTATTGTTATCTAAGCAATAATAAAATAACAAATCCTTAAACAAATTACAGCCATCATGCAAGGAAAATCTCATTGGAAAACCCACTTGGGGTGGGGGAGCTGAGCAACAACAGATCAGATGTACCTCTCTTGGGAAGCTATTCCAGGCACTACAACTGAAAATAGTGCTAGTCTCCAGTCACTGTATAGCTCAATGGTGGAAAGGTCTAGAGTGGCCCCAGAATTGCAGTGCTCAGGCAGAATTGTATGGATTATTATTATTATTATTATTATGGGAGATGAGCAAGGTAACTAAAAACCTCAGAGCAGAAAATGCAATTGCTTTTTTTAAAAACCTATTATCCAATGCTGTCAATTGTTCTTGATCAAAGATTTTCATGAACTGATAAGATTCTTAAAAACGGCAAGCAAACATACATTTAAAATGATACATACCATTTCCGGATTGTCATCAATAGCTTTCATCTGGACTTTGAGTTTGTTGACTTCCCGTTCGTAGCTACTATGTGGCACAGCAAGGTCATACATTGTCAGTGACCAGAACGTAGCATAGAACTGTGGACTGATATCATCCCACACCTTTGGGATGTGCAGGGAGATCACAGAGTCATGAACAGGGGCCATCACAAGCTCACACGCTGTAATGTATTTGTGAACTTTCTGCTGCTGTTTGTTCCCTTTCTCAGCCTTTTTCAATTCATCATATTTTGACTAATAAAAAGAAGACACGAGCACTCAAATATCCATTTCTCAAATAGAAAACAAAATACCTTTTTTATTAACTCTATTAGATTTAAATACAAAACAAAGTCCAAGAAATTAAGTCAGCTAGATTTTAAACCCAGTCACTGAATGAAGAGTGCTTTCAATCTCAGCAAGGTCCCTTAGTGGAATGACAGGTTTAATTTTCAATACAACTGTGTTCTGGATATACAGACTGCAAGCTAACTGAACATGTGTACTTACTGAAATGTGATGTGCATACATAGGCCGTGAAAGGAAAAATGCAGCATCATGAGGGGTGTGGAAGTCATTACAGAGAACATCAATAGAAGGCACTCGCTTAATATAATCATCTGTGCTTAAATTGGATGCTAAAAATCCACCGAATTGTACCAGAGTATCATGGCACTGAATAGAAAAATAGAGAAGTATTAGATCAGACTTTTCAACGAGATATAAATATGTTAACTTTTTAAATATCAAGAAAATAGCTGGAAAATCACTTTTTGCAATAAACATACAATAATACTAATGAGAAATTGTTCCTCAGTACATAACAAACTATGTATTTCTTATTAATACTCAAGGCAACTTCAGATATGACAATACCATACAGTCAACTAAATCTGTAGTCTGTAGCAGTACAAGATCACACCTGAAACGGAACTTACAGAAGCTGTGCAGGCAAGTGGAATATTGTCAAACAATTTGACAGCATTATGGATGGTAAGGGATTGCCATGACTGAAGCTACTTAGTTTTCCATCTTTTAAACACAAATAAAACAAACATCTATACCACAAAATATAAATTCAGTTTTCTGAATGCAGTATACATGGCATTTCCATGGAGGTTTGTTTAAAACAAACACAAATGTGATCATTTTACTTGCCTGATCATAGAGCTTTCCCACCAACTTCAAATGTTTCTCCCCTCCTTCTTGAAATATCACTCCATTTCTCTGTTGAGCCATGAGAAGGCACAGTGGAAGGGCAAGATCATGGTCCAAAAGTGCATCTTTTAATCTCTGAGAAGATTTTTTAGTGTTTCTGATCTGCCCAAAATATCCACCCTGCCCAAAGAAGAAATGCAGTTAAGATACCTAAACTGAGAAAAACAGCAGAAGATGTAAATTAAGGTGTACAGCACCAAACCCTGTCAGTAAATAGCCTTCAGGAAACCTTGAGTTAGAAAGTTTCTTCCTCTCCAATTCCCTAGCATGCTTGGAATAATTTGACATTTCCTGGCTTGCAGTAGGATATGGGGATGAGAAGCTTTTTCAGGCTGAGGGTAACAAACCCTCTTGGGCAACCTTTGGGGGTCTACATGCCAGTATACGAAGGCCCTGCTTTCCAAACACAATGCATTCCAAGCAATTACATAACGAGCTGATGATTTCGAATATTTCTATTCGATCTCTCTCCCCACTCCCGCCATGGTTTCTTCCTAAAAGAAGACCAGCAGCCAACCAGCAAAAGTGAGACAAAGAAAAAAACTGCTTTGTTTCAATCTCTCTTCACACCTCCCTCTCTTCCATGGTTTCTGACCAAAAATGCACAAACAAGTCAAGTAGTGGGCAAAGTCTGGCTGCTTGGGTATCTCAATCAGCCATGCACTTGAGGCTTGGGCTTAATTCTTTATGTTTGGATAACTGATCTGCAGATGAGCATTCTGATAGCAGCACTTGCGTGTTCTGAAACTGGAAGGCCACGTTAACATGTGCTTCTCCTCCTTTCCTATGCTATACAATGGTCCAAATACCAATCTTAACCACCGTTGAGGCAAACAGGAAAGTTCACTGCTAGCCAGGATTTCACAACACATTTGAAGGCAGGCTTTGAATCCCTGGTTAGCAGCAACACCCTTGTTTATTGCTTTGGTAAGAAGCAAATGTTAAAACAGGTAACTGAACAATGCATTGTTTATTTGTGATTTTGTGTTGTTTTCTCTCTCTATGCCATATTTAAACCAGTCCATCGTTATACTGGTGACGGGCTACACATGCTCCAGGGTGGGTGAAGCATTGGACAGGCAGTTGGTGGGGCGAGCAAGGAAGCAAGGTGGCGGCCAAGCAAGCTGGGATTGCAGCTTTGGTTTGAAGTAGGAAAGTGAGCTGGGTTTGTGAACTGAATGACAGGAGCTGTGTGGGCAAGTGGAGTGGGCGAGTGAGATGGGCTTACAGCAGTAGCATGCTGTGGAGGTTTGGTGAGGTGTAAGGGGCAGAGGAGCTTTGTGGCGGTGGGCTGAGCCAAGTAAACAGGTACTTGAGCCCCAGTAAAGTAATAATTAATTTAATTTAAAACAAAGAGCTAACCATATTTAAAGATGGTACCAGTTAAGAATGCTTAAGGCCAGCAGTGAGAAATTTCTGTGTGACAGAAGAGGAATAATCCTGCTAAACATTCCTGTTTAACTGCTGCTAAGAATCTGAAGTGTTACATGTAGATCAGGCACGTGAACACGCTGCTCTAGATTGCTACGAAAATTATTTCCATAGTTGTTATTGTATTAATATACCTTTCAGAGGTATATCAATTATTCATCTACCTTAAAAAATAAATACAGTCGTACCTTGGTTTTCGAACATCTGAGTTATTGAACGTTTTGGTTCCCAAATGCTGCAAACCCAGAAGTGAGTGTTCTGGTTTGCAAACTATTTTTGGAAGCCGAACGTCAAATGGGGCTTCTGATTGGCGAAGCCGCGCTTTGGTTTCCAAACATTTTGGAAGTTGAACAGACTTCCGGAACGGATTCCGTTCGACTTCCAAGATACGACTGTACAGCAGGTGAAATGTCCTAAGCTACTATGTATGTATTTTTGGGACATCTATTTTTCTTTTCTTTCTAGCTTCAAACACACCTCTGCTTTCAGCTGCTCTCCACCAGTCATGGCCTCTAGCTGGTCCATTGTCATCTCTTCAGTGATTTCTATTCCAGCCATTTTTTGTACCACCTCTTTCAAAATAAGCAGGTCAAAGCTATGGAAAAGAATGAGAACAAAAATGGGCGAGGGGGCGGGGGGAAGAGAGAAAGAGTGAAACATAGGCAGGTAAAACCACTGCTCTTGAACTCTATTGAAAGTATTGTGAAAGGTCTAAGAGCCCATTACAATATCTTTCTGAAATTACTTGCACATGAAGCACAAACTACTTTGTCTCCAATCCAAGTGCATCAATGTCAAGGTGTTGTAACAGCAACATGAACAGCAGACTGTATGCATGAGCACTTCAATGCAGCTTTGTAATGTAGTAGGCACTCTCTGCAATTTCCCTGGGAGATGTGAATGTAACCTAGCTGTTCGGGTGCAAATTACCCAACTGTTTATGTCTTAGTATATTTTAAATCCAAGGATTTTCGTAAATCTTAAAGTTTGCAAAATTATATTAAACACAACTTATTAAAAATATATTAAAACACTCCAATGAGGGCAACAAAAACTACCAAACTGGAATATTTTTGAGATCTAAAGTAACCATGATCTACTTACCTTTTCCCAGCCTTTAGCTGGTTTGCCACATACTGAAGTAGACCAGCTAGTTCTATAGGGTATTTTCGAAAAACAGCACCACAGAAGCTAGCTAAACCTAAAATAGATGGGAGGAAAACGAACTTGAATTACTGTCATTGAAATATAAGCTTTCCTATGTCATGCACATTCAGTAACGTCATATCAATAGACTATTTCTCATGCATCAAAAGCAAGTTATCCTTAGAACCTGTTTTTCACACTTCTTGGTGTGCAAATGACGTTCCACCTGGTCCCTCCCTCCTGCCCCCTCTTCCTGTACTTAACGAATCATGTCTGCAACCATACGTTTCCTGGCTCCAATTTTTATTCAAGTGCAGTGAATTTACAGGCAAGTGGCTCCCAAGCTGTTGCCAACAACGGAGGTCCTTGGAGGCTCTCTCTTCTACATTCCTGCTCTTTCTGAATTGTATTAGGTGCTACTCAAGGCCTATGGAACTCCCAACCTAGAGACTTGTTGATTTTCAGACAGGAGGCTGAAGCACTATTTTTTCCCTGTAGTTATTTCAAAATTGTATTCCAGATGGCTCTGGAATACATTTGCTGTGTGGTTGGGTTTTTTAAAATGCTGTTCCCCCTTGATTTGTGTGTGCGTGCACACGTGCACACACACACACTTTAACAACCATTAGCCACAACATGGATTTTTTTAAAATAGAAAGGCAAGATACAAATGTTTTAATTAATGAATTAAACACGTTAGCAGATGCTAAGTAACAAGAGGACCGCAATTCTGATTTAAAATAAATAAATAAAACCCAAGTACTAACTTTGAAGCCAACTGGAGATTGTGGTGTCATCGTGTTTCATCCTCTCCTTCTCAGGATTAGCCAGTGCTTCAATTATGCAATCTTTGCTGAGGTTAAGGAGGAATTCTTCCCCAAACATAACAATTACATGATTAAGCATTTAATTATTTTGCTTTGTAAATTTAACAATATTTTGAGACACCTGACATACACTACTACCTGTGATATCATAGCAGAAACCTAAAATGATGAACACTTCAGGAATATCTCTCTGTGGTTCCAAAGTGTTTTTAGTTCTTGTTCCCTCATAAATTCCTTTTTCTCACACACCTTTAACCACAACTCAAACAGGATAAAGCAAAGAACCCTTAGGAGTATTTATCCCTCTTCTGTCAAAAGCTACAACTCCCTAAATATATGAGACATAGCCAAATGAGCAGTCAAATACGGCTTGGCTCTTAATTACATTAACAGCAGTTCATGAATCTGAATATTTAGAAATTTACAAAATATGATAAAGGATTACTACCATTGTGCTACAATGGCGGGACGGGTTTGTTTTTTTTTAAAAAAAAAAGGTTTCAATTATTCAATTCGTGCTAGGAGTAGGCCTGGGCAATATGGTGATAGATTGTTGAAAACCAGCTTTAAATTCACAAGTGATAACCCGTTCAAAGTATTTGCCCAGATGGTAAACCACTCAAAGCCAGAGGATGCTTTTGTCTCAGCACTCCCCTGCCTCCTGCAGAGGGCAGCAAACCACAGAGCAGGCACAGGCCAGGAACTTTCCTCTGGCTAGAAAGCAACTTGCTCAACTGAGCTGTTTAAGAAGCCCCCCTGTCCAACAAAGGTGCTTGCTCAGCTGAGGCAATGATTCTCATTAGAGCAGTAAAAAAAACTAGTGTAAGATATAACTATTGGGTAACTAGCAGTTCTAGAAAGTTAGCAAAAGGATACATGCCAAGACATCATAGTTCAATGAAGTGAGGTATTTCAGTGAGTCGACAACTGGGGTGATTAAATTATCATACTTCTGTATCTGAGACAAAATCTGAAAAAGAGCAAAAATGAGTTTCCCAAGTGTAAGAAGAAGCCAGAAGTCCTTAAAAAATCTTAAAGAAACTACTGCTATGGTTTTCAGTCTGAAGAAAAAACAAGTAAATAATGACACTTCATGCACACATCTGTATTACTTAGTTAATGTGTGCACTTTTCCCAACGTAATATATGAGAAAAGCCCTGCTGGATTAACCCAATAGCCCTTCTATTCCAGCTTCCTTTTCTCAAAGTGAGCAATTGGATGCCTAGGGGAATCTCACAGCAGAACCTAAGCACAACAGCACTCTCCTCACTTATAATTCCCCACAACTAGTATTCATGAGCATACAGCCTCCAAAAGTGGAAGCAGAGCAAAGCCATCGCAGCAAGTAGGCATTTACAGCCTCATCTGCCATGAATTTGTCCCACTCCCTTTTAAATTCATCCAGGTTGACAGCCATTGTTACATATTGTGGTAGTAAATATAATGTCTTTAAAGAAGCACCTTTTTACCTGGCCTGACAACACAGCTTTACTGGAATGCCTCAATTTCTAGCATTTTAAAGGAGGAAACCTATCCATTTTCTCCACACCATGCATAATACTATATACTTCAACCATGTCTCCCCCCGCCACATTTTCAAACACATTTTAAAATATTCAACTTGTTTTTCAGAATAAGGTAACTTGAATGGGGCTACTACAAAAGCAAAAGTAGTCAATACTTATCTTGCAACATACATAATCAAATAAAATGGTTGGGTTGCTGTGGCTCAGTTTTCCTATTTGTCTTCCAGATGGCTTTACGTTTTCCTTGGTTAAACGCCTACAAGAGTACATTCACATTTTAGTTCCTCTCTTTGCAGTCTTATATTCACATTTTTCTAGTCACAGCTTTAGATTAATCTATTTTCCTGTAAATGCAGATAAACCTTCCCAATTCCCCCAGAGAAAACTCATGTTACAGGCGACTTTCACATATGATTTCTGTATTCAGCTTGGAAGAGAGGATATAAAATACAAATAGGCAAACTGTAATGAATTAACGCTCTTGGGCAGAAAAGATTCAACCAGGGTGGATAAAAAGCAATGCTTTTTTTAAAAAAAATCATTTTTTTATTTAAATCGATTTTTTTGATTTAAATTGGATTTTTTAAAATAAAATGCTTTTTGAGGAAAATATATTACCATCCAAAGGTTGTTCCATCATGAAATAAAGATTAGTTTTTTAATTATGTAGAATAAGGTTGTATATGTTTAATTTTTTGGTTAAATAAATTCCATTAATCCATTCACAATGTCATGCTCTTCCAGAGGTTTTTGTAAGATTATTGGGCAGTTTCTCTGCCTACAAGATATTATCACAGATGCTTGGTTTACTTTTGCAGTTCTCAAAACTGAATTTGACTCAACAGAGATCACATGCCTCTTCTTCACAGCAAAAATGTTATAACATGAACAGAGTTGAGAAAAAGACCTTAATCCTATTGTTCTACAAACCTATGAATACCGAAACAATGAATAGAATTCTATTCAGTGAATAGAATAGAAACAATATTTTTCTGATTGTTTGGAGTGGGCAGTATTTAAGTTTTCCATGTGTAGGCTGGGCTGACAGTCTAAGTTTCTTAAAATATATATATATTGTTTTTGTTTAGCCAAATTAGTTAACAAACATGGATGTTTGTTTAAGCAAATAACATATGCTGTAATGTTATTGTTTCAGTTGAATAAATCTATTTAAATTGTTATTATTAAGGTAATGATGTAAAGTTGTCCAAATATGAATGATTAACCTATTAAACTGGGGATAAAAAACTAATATGAAAAGTTGTTATTCTAAAAATCTTCATCTACTTGCATATTAAAGTTATACCAGCAAGAATTAGTCTTTATGTAGAAAACTATGATTTAAATCAAGCCTTAGTGACTTGTGATTTAAATCGTGATTTAAATCAAGTTTGATTTAAATCAAATCCACCCTGGATTCAACAAGGTTGTAAAGCTAGTGTATATTCATTTTATCATTTAAGCTGGCATTATTTAAAATAGCCAAATTTTCTGACACACCTACTACTCCTATGGTAACCACCTGTACCCAGGGTCCTTGCCATCACATTTCCTTATGGGATGGGATAATTACGCTCTTCCATTCATGAAAAGGGAGCTGTGTTCGTGAAATGACCCGTTTCATGAATGTAATTCTCTTTCTGTAAATGGAAGCTTCTTCATGTACAGTAATTTATCTAACCATCTTATGAAACTGAAACTGATTTAACATTAAATTGTAGAAGTCTTGTCAGCTTTCTAAGTTAAGGCAATATTTTTTGTTAAATATAAATTACATTTTAGGAAGTTTCATTTAAACACGGTATTACTTGGTAATACAGTAGCAGGTAACATTTCAATCCAATACTTAGGGCTGCAATCCTAAGGATACTAACTGTGGGAGCCAGCTTCATGGAACCCGATGGGACTCACTGCCCTGCTACAATTTGTTCTATAGCCTCATCAACATTCCCCAGGAGGAAACAAGTTTCAACATAACTTACTTCATAATGTATTTGGCGCGGTCAATTGTCTGAGCTTTAACTCTCACCAGTAGTGGGTGACTATTGTATGTTTCATTCTTCCACTGTCCATAGAGGCGATACCTATAGGAAGTTCCAAGAAATCAATATATATATTTAATGCCTCTCTTAGATAATTTGATGAAGAAATTCAGATGCCATATAGTTTTTACAGGTAATTACTTACCGATACTGGTATGGAAATGTTTTAAACATCCCCCAGAGTTCCTCAGACATGCATGCGTTACAATCCATCAAAGAAAGAGAAGGAAGCAAAACCTGGTCGGTAATACTCAGCAAACAGCTGAATAATAACTCCTGAAGGAAAGGAAATGAGTTATCTTATTTGAAGGCAAAATCAAAGGGTAGACATTCTACAACTTTATGAAGCAAAGTCTATGGCTACTAGTGTTACATTTTTTAAAGGATTAAATTCTGTCAGTTTTCTGTTATGTATTTTTGAATTTAAAAGACAACATGGCTTTAAACCATTAAAATATAACAATATACAGAAGCTGCTGTACAGTACATTTCTATGCAACCTTCCCACTAGACTTGTGAAGGAAACAAAACCTTCCCACTAGACTTGTGAAGAAAGCAAAAATTAATGAAGTCACTGTGGCAACAGTGAGGTCATCTGGTTTTATTTTTAAAAAAACAGGTGTTAAGTGTCTACAGTCCCATTATTCCAAGGGAAAAGGTACACCAGTCTTACTAGGCACTACTAAATCAGAACACATTTGTCCTAGTTGACATCACCTGCTTTTTCTATTCAGGCAGCAGTATTTGACAGCTATGACATATGATGTACAATAGGAATAGACATTGGGGAAGAGCGGGGGGGCGTCAAGAAATGCTGGTGCATATACAGATGAAACTCGGAAAATTAGAATAACATTGAAAGGTGCATTTATTTCAGTAAAGCAACTTAAAAGATGAAACCAATACAGTGGTACCTCTACTTACAAATTTTTCTACTTACAAATGGAGCTCTGTCCGCCATCTTGGATGCGGTTTAGATAGGATTTTTTCTACTTATGAATTTTTAGATAGGGTTGCTTCGACTTACGAATTTTTTCTCCCAATGCATTCCTATGGGGTTTGACTTACAAATTTTTTCAACTTACAAATGTGTGTTCGGAACACATTAAATTCATAAGTAGAGGTACCACTGTATATGAGATAGATGCATGACATGCAAAGCAAGATATGTCAAGCCTTTGTTGTAATTGTAATTATTTGTCTTTAGGAGGATCAATTATAAATGGAATGTAATTAATGAAATGTAATAGCGATGTTTACTTTTGTTTATTTTTGTATTATTGTAACTATTTGTTTTATTACTGTGGAATTTCCAAAAGAAAGCATTTTTAAAAATTAAAACAAAAGTAAAAAATATTAAATTGCATTACTGAAATAAATGCACTTTTCAACGATATTCTAATTTTCCGAGTTTCACCTGTATAACATCCTCTCACTTCCCCTCACCCTGTTGGTGAACTGCTCTAATAACACAAGCTCTGAAAACTTTCTGCACTGAAATGAATGAACATTGTATGTGAACATCTCAAAGCACATTTGAGGCCAGGCAAGTGTTTGAGTCTTCAACAGTACACTTGAGCCCTGGAAGCTAGAGACGCTTTAGAAGCATTGTGCCTCTTGCTTACTTTGAAATATTAATATGCCACACTTCAGGGTGAAGCCTGTCTAAAGTATCTTACAATATTAAAAATGTTAATACAACAATTAAAGTATTATTATTATCATTATTATTATCATCATTATTATTATTATAGAAACAAAGAAGTAAAACATATTCAAAGCTTCTGTAACCTTCCTTGGCCTTCCAAGACAGCTAGAGTGGCATGCAACAGGATCAACACTGAGTTGCAGCTTTTATTATAGCTGTTCCACCTTTAAGCCACATTACATAAGACTATCCAGATATATGGTGGTCATTTCAGCCACACTTACAATCAAGATTGGAGGGGGGGGAATCAAGAATACATTTTAAAACTCCTCACCATTTTCTCTTTATCCTCTTGCTTGCCTGTATCTGCTTGGTGCTAAAAACAACAACGAACAATCAAATACTACTAAAATGCAATGGTTTCATATCAAAGACACAATCTTGAGCAAGTCAGGTTATTCCCCCTTCCCAAGTACAGGAATCAGCTGACTTAGAGCGAGGCCTGCAGCATTGGATTCATTGGTCCTCTGCTGCTGAAGAGAAAGTAGGGTACTGAATATGGTGAATAGTAAGTAAGGAGCTGCTCTCTTTACTGCTGAACACAGGAGGGGAATGTTGCTGCTCCAGCCACAACTGTCTGTAGCAGCTCTCCGGCGTGTGAACAACCACAAGTGTCTGGACGCTCTTGTAAGTATCTTTCCCTCCCTTTCGAAGCCAATAGCCAAGTTGGGCTTAATACTAAACCAGTTTAGAGTTACATAAATGGGCCTTGGGTTTGTGAATTCCCTCCTTCCCTCTGACAAGAGAGCAAGAAAATTAGAATCTCCTTTCTGTTTTCAATTAATCATTATAAATTAGCCTATGGTTATTTACTTTAAGTATGGTCTGTTGACACAAACTAGGATCAAACTGTAATTTAATACATGACTTCTTGTTGTTGTTAAAAATATAGTTTAAAATAACCAGAGCCTGCAGTTTTGACAAAACAAGCAAACTCTGATTACAGTAGTTTAATCCAGGAACAGATGCTTCCAATCTCCTTTTCGTGGAAGCACATCAAAGGAGAGGTTCATCTACTCTTAAACAATGGTTGGGCCAATGTGTGAACTGCAGCCTTGTCACCTTGAACTGTGCTTAACTTGTTTGCAATTGCACACTTCGGACATTTTACTATTTTGGGGGGGCGGGACCATTTCTCATCAGTATGCTGGATGCTTTCTGCAAAATATATTGTGCCAGGCAAGTGATATTTACAGAGACAAAATTTGACAAAAACTGACAAGGATTTAGATGTACAAGTGCTTATCCAAGTAGTTAACAGATGCTTAAAAACCTGCAAGTGTTAGAAGACAAATTTCACTGTACTTTTCATGGAAACTACTGTGAATATATTCAGCTGTTTAACAAGGAAATTATACAGGGCACTTTTCTGTAAGAAAAGGGTTATAATTTTCTCTCAATTGATTGGCAACAGTACATTATTTGTACACACAACTTCTTACAACATAATCCTAAAGAAAGACTCCAAAATCCAGATGGCATAAAAGCTTCATTTTGGTACCTGTTTATGTTTTTTTTAGTCTTGTCGGAAATAGCATTTTAAAACACTGGAAGTGTGCATTACTCACAAATTACATTAAGTGTTACAAGACTTACAGACATCTTGGTAGCAAACTTCCTGTATCCCAAACATCCACTGAAGTTTTTAGAGCAGAGTTGCCAACATTATACATTTCAGCATTACTAGAGGAGGGCCAGTCTGGGCCTCTGGTTAGTAAGGTCCCTTCTCCAAGCCCCCCCTTCCTTGCACATGGCAATTAAAAACTTCCAGTCATTTTCTTTGTAGCAAATCATAATTTGCTGTCCAAATCTGAAAAACCTGAACATGTATAGCTGCGTTTCAAACCCAAGCTCTGATATCCTCTCAATTTGGATTACTTCAATATGTTGTATATGAGGCCTTCTTTAAAATAGTATGGACACTTCAGCTCACAATCCTGCTGCCATACTCTGAACTAACTAGGACTGGGCATTAAAAAACACATTATGCTGAAGCTTAGTGATCTCCACCAGCTTCCATTCCATATCTGGGCTTGCCTTTATTTTTCAGGATCTTTGAGGTTTGATGCTAGAATAACCAAGCAATGAAGGGCTCTAAAGGACTTCAGGGCAGTTCAAAATCACCTCTTCCCGGATGTGCCAACTCAGATCCTGACGTCTTCTCCAGAGAACTTTTTAAAATCCTGTTTTAATTATTGCTATTTTACTCTACACTTCTTGTTTTTTAGGCTGCATCATTTTTTATTGTTACTTTCTATGCTACTGTCAAGTAATCTTTAGCTAGTTGAATTTTATCTTGTAAGTTTGCCAAGGAATCTTTCGTTATAAAATAGCATATAAAGTTTGTAAGTAATTGTTTCTTATTTGTGTTTAATAAGGAATCTATTCTCCTATCGTTATTCAACTTTCAGAACGCTAACACCATTCACTTTAAATAGGGACAAGATTAGGCTATCAACATTTTCCTTTTAAAATCTTTTCAGGAACTCTTTGGTCTCCCACACATGCATGCAAATATGTACAAAGCTACAAAATACACTTCTGTAGGGCACAGAAACAGTTTTTAGGAAATTTTGTTTATTAACTATAAGGTTACCAACCTCTTTCATAAATGCTTTTCCAAGACGCACTACTTTTGCAAACAATATGGGGTCATGAGAGAGATGTGGGCCAAGGTAACAAAGCATGTTGATCACTTCCTTTCTTAAATCTTCAAAACTTTCTACTTGCTTGGGTGCTCTTTTGTTTTGCAAAGGAAGAATTGGTGTCCCTCTGGCACCTTTGGGTACTCCAACTCTGTAAATAAGAGGCAGGTTTTACAGTTAGGAACAGTGGAAATCGCTGTTTACCGAGCCAGACCATTGGTCCATCTAGCTCAGTATTGCTGGCACTGATTGGTAGCAGCTCTCCAGGGTGTCAGACAGGGGATATTCAGTGATTCCAGGGATTGAACCTGGGTCCTTCTGCATGCAAAGTAGCTATGGCTCTTCCACAGTTTATACAATGCACTTTAAACATATCAAAGAACTTTCTTCTACAGTTTCTGTGCATTACTTGTAATTGCCACACCCGTGCACTTGTCAGATTTACTCCACATAATGCACAACCAACCCAAAAATAGAGGACCTGGTGAATATTAGGCAAAGGGATATACATTCAGATAACAACTTCTGCAAACAATTTCTATGTAGCACAAGAGGTGCAGGTATAGAACTAATTTTTTTAAAAAAACACCAGACCAAGCAAAAATATTGCAACAAAAAAATCATACTGTGAAAAAGCTTTTCTGCTGAGACCTTTTCAGCAACACTGCTATTGTTGCCTACTAAGGGACAGAGTGACTGTGCAGGATTTTCTTTCTTTCTTTTGGATCTCTTTCCATCCACCTGCCCCTTTTTTAGCTTTACACATTAGAATAGAAAGTTTGAAACTAGGCCCTAACACAGACAATGGCTACCTAGGTATTAGTACATTTGTTTTCATTTTCAGACTTGGCATCCCTAAACAACAAGCAGCCTCATTGGCCTCCTAGCTTTGGGCACCATGTGTGAGCTTTTAGTAAGTTCATAATCATTTTCTAACATCTCCGCAGATGAATCAAAGGTTAAGAGCTCATTTCAATCAATCACAGCCAGACTTATGCATGGTTAGCTTGTACAAATATTCTCAGTGCACATATCATCCATTCAATTTATTTACCTTCGGTAGAGAGGTTCAATCATCACATGAAGGAGCTGACAAAGAGCAACAGCAATAGGCTTGTGTGAAGTTGCATAAAATGGAGGCATCTGGTCCATAATGTTTTGTGCATGTTGCCAGTCACCAATTTTTAACATTGCTTCTAATAAGCCCAGTTTCTGGTTATCAGGTGGCTGAAAAGATAAGCAGGCATGCAAGGTTGTTTAGTGCAGAAAAAGGTTTTTATCCTCCCATGGTAAGAGGAAGAACTACCATACCAATCCTCCATCTTCCAACTACTGCTCTTCACTAACCCACACTTGCAGACTACCGCACTACTGTGAAATGTGCAAAACTTCAACCGAGCCCTTCAAGATATGCACAATAACCTGCCTCAGAAGGGAAGCAGAGCTAATATGCAACACAAAAGGAAAAGGAAACATAAGCGACTTTCTCCTCCAACACTGTAAAAACTTTGGTTACAGGTAGGTAGCCGTGTTGGTCTGGATCGAAGTAAAATAAAAAAAAATCCTTCAGTAGCACCTTAAAGACCAACTAAGTTTTTATTTTGGTATGAGCTTTCGTGTGCATGCACACTTCTTCAGATACAAACTTTGTAAGCCACAATTTTAAACAAAGACAGTGTAACAGAATAGTAAGTGTATGTGTATGACTGTAACTGTGCTTTTGTTTTGTTTTTAAGGGAGGGCATTCAATTTCGTTGTACTATTTAAAGTACAATGACAATAAAGTATCTATCTATATTTCTATGCACATTTGCATCTCTTACGTACATAGTAACTGGGGGGAAATATTAGGGCTCTCACTTGTTTAAAGGAAATCATAGTTGATTAATAGCATATGAAAAAGGAATGAGTTTTAATCAATTAAAACCGCAACCAGACTTCCAGCGAGACAAGATGGCGAGCATCATGGCCACACAGAGCTCCTGAGGACTGCCAGTGCCAACTGCGCTGCCTAGCTGGTCCCCACACCTGGGGGGGTGGCAGGTGTGCCCGGCTTGACAGCCAGGAAAGCCGTGTGGAACCCACAGCCCCTCACCCTGGCCTCGACCACGCAGGGACAAGGAGCACCCGGCCCAGCAGAGATAAGGGGCCTGGAGGCCTCCAGAATTGAGCAGAAAACAAAGCAAAGAGCAACAGGGAGCCCCATCCCCAGTCGAGCACCAGCCTATGAGCACCGCCTCTGAATATACAAATAAAAACATCCATATACATATATATCCCCATCAATTCTCAATTGTGTGTGTGTGTGTGTGTGTGTGTATTCATTCATATTCTTCTCTTATCTCATGCTATAACTTGAATCACCTCCACAATAGCAGATATTGTTTCTCTTCCTTTTCCTTCTTTTAATGACAATCCTGTTAGCCTTAAAAAATTTAATTCTTAATTCATGGTGTTTATATACGCATCACCTCGTATGTAAACACCATGAAACTACACATTGCTTTTCTACAAGAAGCATACAATCCACCCAAAGGAATCAAACTTCTGAGCGAATCCCACTCAACAATGGGTGGCACCTGACTCAGAAAAGGCCCGTTGAGTAACCATAATACTCAGTAGAAACCTAAATTTTAAAGCCACAACAGTGGTGAAAGACAAAAAAGGAAGATTCGTTTTTTCCTAAAGGGATATGTACTAGACAGCCAAACACAAAACAACTAGAATTCATCCAGAAAACACTAAACATAATTCCTCTCCTTCTCCGAAGGGGAAGCAATCCCCCTGGGCAGCCTTCCTCGGATTCCTACAAACTACTGAAAATGCTTTAAAAAAATCATAGGCCTGGGGAGAAAAAACCCAGGAGACTCCAGCCACACATTCTAATCTGGATGCCATGGCACAATGTCCAAACTGGAGAGCATTCTGCTCTCACAAGGCCTGATCCCCCTGGTAGAAACAACATTGGTAACATTAAAATCCCACACCACACCCCAGTAGAAGCTACCCTCAAAATAGGAGAGGAAGCACAAACTACCCCATCCCAACCACAAACCAACTAGCTTGAGAGCCTCTTGAAAACTCTAAAACTCCTTTAAGGACAATGATGTGGGCGACAAAACAACTCCCCCCCTCTGGGACACAATGAAAGCGGTCAACTGAGGAACCTGTATAAAGGAGAAGGCATCCCTTAAAAAACAAACCACTTCAAAAATTGGTAAATTAGAACAAGACATTATGACCCTCTCATCATACTACAATCAAACAGCCATAAAATTCCTTAAACTCATAGTACAAAATAGAAGGGACATTGACTCTCAAGAAATCAATAGAACAATGATTAACATTCCATACTCTAAACAACGCTTTTACGAATATGGAGGGAAGAACTCCAGACTATTAGCAAACAGATGCAGGATAAACTAACTGAAAACAAGAATACACTGTGTCACTAAAAAGGAGGTAATATAACATCCTCCACCAAAGAAATAACCTCAGAATTTCCTGAATTTTACACCAATTTATACACCACCCACAACCCACCTGAACAGGAAATTAGAAGATTCCTAAAAGGGCTGATCACGCCAACCTTTAACTGCAGAGGAACAATAATTCATGGAAAGCCCAATAACCCCAGAGGAAATAGAGATGGTACTCAAAAACCTGAAACCACACAAAGCCCCAGGCCAGATGGATATACAGCAGAATTCTACAAACAAAAAAAGATCGGTAACCCCGGATGCCTTACATGACTCACCAATTTAGTAACATCATAAAATAGTCTCTATCCCAAAACCACATAAAGGTAGTCTCAAAATACAGTGGTGCCTCGCTAGACGAATTTAATTCGTTCCACGGGTCTTTTCTTATAACAAAAAATTAGTCTAGCGAATCCCATAGGAATGCATTGATTATTTTTTTGCCCATAGGAACGTATTAATTGAATTTCAATGCATTCCTATGGGAAACCGCGATTCGCTAGACGAATTTTTCATTAAACGAATTTGTCTAGCGAGGCAACCGCCGCTCGAAAAATCCTTTCGTTAAGCGGAAATTTCATTAAGCAGGGCATTTGTTAAGCGAGGCACCACTGTAGAATCATACCACCCAATCTCATTGATAAGCCAAGACTACAAGATACTCACATCAATCTTGGCTAACCACCTAAAAATCTTCCTTACCAAACTTATCGCCCCGGACCAGGCAGGCTTTCTCCCTGGTTGCAACATAACAGACCCCATTAGGAAACACAGCAAAACAACCATACTTCCACTGATGATCGTGTCCCTAGACATCCTTAAGCCTTCGATTGCTTAGAATGGAAATATCTGCAGTATTAACTAACATGAAATTTGGCCCCAATTTCCTACAAACCCTCAAACATATTTACTCCCAAGCCTCAGCAAAATGCAGAATATGGACTCCAATACAATAGCAATCCAAAGAGCCACAAAACAAGGATACCCACTGTCTCCCTTCCTATTCATCTTGGCCCTGGAACCCTTAGCAATCCGACTCTGAGCAGGGTGTGGAAATAAAAGGTAAAACCTACAAACTAGGGTTCTTCGCAAACAACCTAATGGTCACATCACCAGACCCCATAAAACAGCAACCACCCTATCTAAAGAACTCGACACATTTGCAATGGTGTCAGACTATGATTAAACTTTGCAAAATCTGATGCTATGAGCTTCAACACCCCCCATACCCAAAAGGAATTCTCCAACATCACAAGGATAAAAAACGGCCGCACTCAATTCAGGTACCTAGGGGTTCCAATAACCAGAAACCTCAACAAACTATACCTCCACAATTACAAGCCACTGTGATAACAAATCAACATAAACTTGAGGAAATGTAACACCACCAACTTCACCCTCTCAGACAAAATAGCCATGTTCAAAATGATCACCCTCCCAAAACTAACCTATTTATTCCAAACCCTCCCAATCTGAATTCCCCCAACCCAACTCCAAAAGTGGAGTTCCCATTCCTATCACCATTAACCCTCCTGGCCTATCACCCACTATTCCAACAAGCAGTACAAAGCCTTCAGATAAAAACCTAGCATGCCAAGACTCTACACTGTCTAAAAGTCTTCAACAAAAGCAACAAACTCATACCAACACAAAAAAATGCAAGACAAACTAGGGGACATCCAAATACCTTGGCTAATACATCAACTACATGCTTTCTTAAACAATTCAGCAGTAAAATCAACAAGCACTAGGCCCTTGACCACCTTCACAAACCTTCTCCTGACAGCAGAGGGACATGATAAAGGGATGGCATCCACAATATACAAAATACTGCTCCAAAATCCCACAAACTCCTTGACACAATCAAAGAATAATTACAGGTAGGTAGCCGTGTTGGTCTGAGTCGAAGCAAAATAAAAAAATTCCTTCAGTAGCACCTTAAAGACCAACTAAGTTTTTATTTTGGTATGAGCTTTCGTGTGCATGCACACTTCTTCAGAAGAATTTTGAATTTTGAATTTTGAATTCTGAATTTTGAATTCAGAAGAATTTTGGTATGAGTGTGCATGCACACGAAAGCTCATACCAAAATATAAACTTAGTTGGTCTTTAAGGTGCTACTGAAGGAATTTTTTTATTTTGCTTCAAAGAATAATGTGAGCACGACATAGGCTATGAAATTAACCCCTTCCAATGGACTAGAATGTGGTCTAAACCTCCTTTTAAGTCCATATCAGCCAAAAGAAGGGAACTCACTCAAACTCATCTACAAGTGATACTTAACACCACAAAAACTGGTGCTGATACGCCCAGGAACCTCACCAAAATGCTGGAGAGGCCTCACCTCCACATGTGGTGGGAATGCCCTAAAATCCAACCTTTCAGGACAGCAGTCCTACAAGAGGTATGCAAAATAACTAAACAGGTATTAGAACTCACCCCAGAACTGGCCCTACTGAACATCTTTCAAGATCATAATGACCACTCACATTATACAGAGCTTATAACCCACCTACTCTCAGCAGCCAGAAGCCTCATAGTCAGACACTGGAGGGACCTGTCAGGATTAAACATGAACCAATGGTATCAAATTGTATGGGAAACAGCCTTACTAGAAATGCTAATCAATAAGCTGAAACTGACATGAGGACAAATAGAAAAGGATGCCTTCACCCCAGTACGGCTCCCCTTTATCACATACACAGCCCAACAAGACAACGACAAGAATCCACCGACAGCATACAAATCAATCTGGCATACCTGACCCAACACGTCCTTCCCCACTCAAAAATGCAAACAAATCCCACTGCAGCCAACCACACCCTTCCCCCCAATACCTCTCACTACCAAGGAAATGTAATATACGAATAGAAAGAGAACCTACCCAGTTGACACTGACACAAAACCCCACAGGCACACTATACAAAAGAATATACACCCCTCCTCTCCCCTCTCTTCTTCTCCAACCTTATACTGTACTCAACACTAAGCTCTAATAACAAATGTAACTGATCTGTAAGAAAGACTACAACCTGAAAAAAGAGGCAATGCATATATACTTTTGTAAACCAAGAAAATCTTTAATAAAAATATATTATTTATTTTTTTTAAAAAAGCTGCAGCTCTATGGTCACTGGGAGGATGTCTCCAAGTGTAGAGAGAAATTTGCCATCAGACAGAGAAATCTGACCTTGTGAAGCTGCTCCCTGCTGCTATGGAAACCTTCACATCACTTGCTTTACCACTGGGAGGTGATTTTAATGCTCGTAGGGCTGCAAACTGGGAGGCATTAAGTAAGGCTAAGTGGTGGGTTACTCCTGGCCACCAAAATTTGGATCTATCCCTCTATGTACAGAGGCGGTCAAAAGATAACAGAGTGAATGAAGCGGGTGTCCTTTTATACCAAATGATAATTCGTTTAAATTTAATCATTTTAAATGGTAACTGCCCTCCGGATATCCCCGGTGAATTCACCCACCTGAGCGCATTTACAAACAGTGCGCTAGATTATTTCATAGTTTCTAAAGACTTACTTTCAAATCCTTTTTATTTTAAAATAGAAAATGTCCAACTGAGTGACCACCTCCCGTTGGTTGCCAAACTTTCAATGGATTGGCACCCGGTTACACATCCCACACATATAGGATTAAATGCTGCAGCACAAGTGAGAGGAATAAAATGATCTCCAACTCAGGCCCAAAAATATATGGAACTCTTCCAAAAAGAGATAGTTCAATCTCACATTGCCTCAAATCTAGACTCATATGGACATGATAAAATCATTAATGCATTTTCTTTGTTTATGGAAGATCTCACATCCTTCTTCACAGTACCGGCCCACCGAGTTAACCGGACCCAATACAAGATTGGTGCTCCCTGGTTTAACTCGCAATGCAAACAAGCTAGACAGCACCTCTGCACTATCTACAATGAGTATAAATTCTCTGGCGCCCTAGTACTACCCCCGAATTATCAACAAGCCAAAACTGCATACAAGCAGGCTCAGAAAATAGCCAAGCGTAAGTGGCAGCAAAATCACTGACAAGCGCTAATAGTCGCCTCCAGATCCCAAAACTCACGACAATTCTGGCACCTCGTTAATAGAAGATCTAAAAAGTACCCCTTAACAGTCATCCCTGCCCCAGTTTGGAAACTATTTTTAAGGAAATATTTTGCGCTAACAGAAACCAAGACCTATACGTTTGATGATCTGTTTGAACACCTCCCTATTTGGCCTGCCACTGAGCCGGATGAAATTTTGGATTTAATCGCTAAACTTAAGATCTGTAAAGCCCCCAGGCCCGATCTGGTCCCGGCGGAAGCCATTAAACTCCATCCTGCTTGGTGGGCAAAAATCCTTGCTATTACTTTTGATGCCATCAACGCAACTGGACTTGTACCCAAAACATGGAAGGATGCAATTATAATTCCAATTTACAAAAAAGGTTCCCCAGCTGATCCGGGGAACTATAGAAACATCAGTCTTTTGTCAATAATTGGGAAAATATATGCACGCTTCCTGTTAACCAGACTTGTCCAATGGTCTGACGAAAAACAACTGATAGGCCCTGAACAAGCAGGATTTAGACCAAATCACTTAACTACCGACCATGTATTAGTTTTGTACCATCTAGCTCAAAAATATACTTTTCCAACTCGAGGCCAACTTTGCGCGGCCTTTATAGATCTCAAAGCCATGTTTGATAGTATTCCCAGAAGGCTACTTTGGGAAAAATTGGCACGCTGGGGAATTGATAGGAGGTTATTATGGCTAATGATTCAACTTCACGAAGGGTCGGCTGCCAGGGTGAGAATAACCCCTGCCGGTGACCTCATAAATTCTGTACCCATCAACAGAGGAGTCCGGCAAGGGTGTATCTTAGCCCCTCTTCTTTTCAATTTATTCATTAGCGATATGAGGGCACCCTTAGCTGAATCCCAAATAACCATCCACGCCCCCCGCCTTGCAAACTACCGCTGCCCACTATTACTTTACGCAGACGATGCAGTGCTCCTCTCTTTTTCGAGAATTGGCCTTAGGAGGGCACTTTGCTTCATATTGTAAATCCAATTTTCTCACCATAAACCAATCTAAATCCAAAGTTCTAATTTCTTCCAAAAGTCGAAAATCATATAAGTGGGAACTAGACGGGAAACCTATCAAACAGGTTTTTAAATTTCAATACCTAGGAGTTTATCTCCAACACAATATGGGTTGGAAAGCACATATTGCATATACCCTAAATAAGGCCAAAGCCCTTTCTTTCGCGCTTTTGCGCTTTTTCTTCTCTGACGGGGCTCTCCATGTTCCATCCGCCTTGAAGGTATTTAACAACAAAGTGATCGCGACAATGACCTATGCCGCCCCACTATAGGGGGGCCGCAGTAAATTTAAGGCCTTTGGAGGTAATCCAAAATCAATTCATGAGACGTCTATTAAAACTGCCTCAGTGTGTCAGTAATTCAGCCATTCGCTTAGAATTAAAAATCTCCTCTCTAGAAACTATTTTCTGGAGGCGTATTCTATGCTATTGGCTGTCTCTGTGGTACAGGCTTCCGAATCGTTATTTGATTCAATGGCTTTGGCGAGACGAGTTTCCTAGTCCCTGGGCAAAAACGATCCATACTAAAATTGTGTCCTATGGACTGTCCCCTTCGGACTTGTTGAAACTAGACCTTGTCACAGCTAAAAGAACCCTCAAGCAAAAACTAGAGGAGATGGACCTCCAGCAAAATGTCATAATGCGAAGTGGTACCTGTTCACCATCGAACCTCGGCATAGTGCCCTCCCCGCAGATTCCATCTTATTTGACATCCCTATCAGTCGAGGCCCATAGGTTATTAAGGCAAGATTTAATGTCTTTCCTTGCAATGTTGTGAATAATAGGTTCTCGAAAGGCCAGAGTTCAGTTCTGTGTGCATGTGACAACAGATCCATAGAATCCCTCCATCATATATTATTCTGTTGCCCCTTGCACATGGTCCCTCGGACCAGATTTTTATCCCCCTTAATATCTGAAACTTTGGATAAGACTTCGGAATCCCAGGTAACATATCTGTTACAGGATAATGAGCCAAGTAGATCACTCCTTGTAGCTAGATACCTGATTGCAGTTCTATCCTACAAGAGGAAAAATGGGTTACTTTATGATTATTGATTTTTTGCCCTAATGTTTGATTTATAGTGGTGACCAGATGATCTAAGTGATATTTTTTACCTTGTAATTGTAATTTTATAATATTTATAGGGATAGGATTTTTATGAATGGAATTGATTTTGTTTACTTTTGTTTTGTTTTGTTCTGTTGTACGATGTACATTGTTTTGTGTTGATATCTTGATATGGGCCTATGGCCGTAATAAAGTACTCTATCTCTATCTCACTTGCTTTACCAACATCAGAGCTTTAACCTCAACAGAAGTATAAAGAAGGCTTGGCTGAGGGCAGACAGGAAAAATGACCCCTGATATGGCCACAAAATGGAGGGAAACATACCAGCCCTGGAGCTGGTATATTTATTCTCTCTCCTACTGTTTCCAATGGGAGCAATATTGCTAAAGGAAAAATCAAAACCTTGGAAAGAGGATCAATACTGCCACTTTCTTCCCGCTTTTGCTCTGCTGCCACAAGCCCAGTAGTGTGTTTGGGGAAACTGGATTGTCCACCTTTGGTTCTCCCCGCCCTGCTGTTGCATTGCTCTGTAATGCTGCAAACACCCGCACACTGGTTTTGAAGACCATACAAAACTCTTTCCCCGCCTGCCCATCTACTCAGTATTGCCAACTATGTCTCACTGACAGCAGCTCTGTCTCAGGTCATTCCTTCCTCATTATCTACATGATCCTTTTAACTAGAAATTTGACTTTTGTCATTCTGCATGCAAAATATATGCTACACCACACTGTCTCTTTAGAAAGCATCTTTTTTTAAAAAAGATGAATATAGAAAGCAGATAAGATATAAATACTGAATTTGAACTGTTCATTCTAATCACAGAATTTGGGTTTAATGGGCACACAGCTTATCAGATTTGTCCAAGAGCTCTGAATTAGTTACAAGTGCTTTTGTTTTTCAGCAGCTGCATATTCCCCCCCCCAAAAAAACTCTCAGTAAAATAAATTTCTGTAACTGCAAAAAATGTGCTATTTAAGTTCTGCTCAACTGAGGTGTCTGGATATCTGTGCTAGATTTACAACTCTAAATATCCTTAGAACTTACTTTTTCTGTTTTCTCCTCTTCCTTTTCCTTTTCCTTCTCTTTCTCTTCAGTCTTTTCAGAAGATAATACAACCACTGTAAGCTTCCTCACAATTAGTTTGGCTTCTCCAATTTCTCGTTTATGTTCTTCAATAATAGTGTTGTCTGCTGGAAGGAGCTAAAGAGACAATTTGGAGATTCTTATAAAGATGTTTTACTTAATTGTGAATACAGATGCCTACTGTAATCTTCAGTAAAACTCCCTAAAAGAGATACTTGAAATACCGGAGCTGAAGATTACGAGATTAAGAACAAGTATTGTGCCTCTGGGCTACATCCTTACCCCTCCCGCCACAAGTGCCCATTTTCAAGTACATATATGGTTTATTAGTGTCAGTTCCTCATTATGTCTGAGCCAGAAACCAGTTTAAGCCAGAGTGGATTTAAAACAATGGTTTTTTAAAAAAGAAAAAGAAAAATAAATCAGATTTTTTTTTATTGATTTAGGGTGAGGCGGGGCAGATTGATGCAGAAAAATTCAATCTCATATTTTATTTAACAAAAATGAGTCAAGTAATAATTTTTTTGCTTTATGCATGGCATAACTAATCAGTATTATAATAGCAATCAAAATAAACCTTTAAAGTTGGAAGATAATGAAAATATAATGACTTGAGTTAAAAAAATGGGTTTTGTATCATTCTGCCTCACCTACGGGGCCCGTTGATACACTGGATGGGGCAGTTTGATACAAAGCGTAAATTGTATGAGAATGGTAATTATTTACAAATTTTAATGAAAAAAACCTTTTTATTGTGAGAGATCATAATCAGCCTTACAATTTGTTACTTAAAATCTAAATTACAAACCTAAGTGTTTCACAAATATCATAGACTTTATGGCAGGTTTTCTTAACAAAACATCAAAACTTTTATTAATCTTTCCTCAAACACCTACCCATTTAAAAAAAGCTTTGAAAAAACTTAAGTATAAGAACTCACATTAGGTAGTCAAAAACAGTAATTTAAACAAAATGCTTACATTTAGCGTCTATTGCACATTATATCCACTGAAGTCAATAGAAAAAGTATAAAGAGATGATGTTCGAGATGTGCCCTTAGAGAAATTTGTTTTTTGCAACTGCAAAACATCCTTGAAATCAATGCTTACCTTATCTTCTACAGTGGGGAAGACAAACATACAAGATCCTGGTTTTCCCCTGTGATCTGACACTGAGATAAACTTACCAATAAGCAACTACATGAACAGTCCAGAATGCAAATGTGCACAGAAATTAGCAATGAGATACTGGGGTTTTTTTTTTGTAAGCCACAAGTAACAATCTCAATAAAAATAATTCATATGAGAAGTTTTCACTTCAAGAAAAATTAATAACTTACGTGTACATAAAGGTCTTCCAAATCTATCAGATTGCTTTGCAAAAGTACTGCAGCAACTCTATACAAAGAAACAGGTGTCTCTCCATTTGGCTCCTAAAAGAAAAGAATAGCTTTAGAAAGGCAGTTCAGAGTGTTACAGAACATTAGAGGGTCCTCCATTTTAATACAAAGGTAAAGAGGGTGGAGGTTTAACACAGAAGGCATCTGCATGCAAGAACTTGCACCGTGGTGAATGAATCAGTTGTTATATTACCACTGCTTTTAAAAAAAAGTCTAAGTGCTTAATCTTCTGACAGTTCAATTTTCCTTAATTTGCTGTAATAACTTCTATAATATGAATTAGCCTAGTGTGACTGCAAAAAACAGATCCACTGGAGGGGGATCACAAGAGACGATGAACAGAACAAAGAGGATTATGTTCACCTCTCCCTATACCCACGTTTTTCATCTCCTCCGTAGAGCCAGTTATGGCGACAGCTGCCCCTCTGCTTGAGCCAGAAACTGTGAGCAACAGCTTCAGAGGCAAAATGGTGTGATGGAGATAAGGATCAGCCATCACAGAGACTTGTCAGGCTCAGAAGATAAACAACCTTCACCACGGGAGAAAGATGAGCTCATCTCCCAAGTACAAAGCACTCAAATCCTAGCAATGCCATCACTGGGGAGGGAGGAGTTTGCTTCATCTCCCTTTTGGCACTTCCAAACATATTGTGGGTTGGTGTGGGACTGTGATAAGAGAATGCACGGTATGTTGTCCTCTGTGCCAATTTCACATGGTTTGATGCTTAAAACTATTCAGCACTGATTTGCAATCTTAATGCAAAAGCACTCTGTTAAATATGTATTCAATTTATCTCAATGTACACATTTTCAAAACATTTTATCCTAAGGTAAACATTTTTAAATGTATTTCTGTGCTGTTTAAAGACAAGAACTGTATAAAACAATTTGAAGGAGTGGAAAACACAAAGGATATTTATAAGCTGATCTGCATAGCTCCTCATTAAGCAGCATGCACATTTAGCAGGGGTCAGCAAACTTTTTCAGCCGGTCCACTGTCCCTCAGAACTTGTGGGGGCCGGACTATATTTTGAAAAATAATAATGAATGAATTCCTATGCCCCACAAATAACCCAGAGATGCATTCTAAAGAACACATTCTACTCATGTAAAAACATGCTGATTCCCAGACCGTCCGCGGGCCGGATTTAGAAGGCGATTGGGCCACATCCGGCCCATGGGCCTTAGTTTGGGAACCCTGATTTAAAGCTATGAGGCTCATTAAAACCTTAGGTCCAAGTAAACATAAAAAGCTAGCCATGATTACCTTTTCACATTCAACTCAATTAAGCTTAAGTACAACTAACTGGATCCGACACAAAATTATTCAGACTAATGTTTCATATTAAGAAAATAAGCATCAGGTAACTGAAAAACACACTAATACCAATGAATTTTAGACTACCAATACCTGCATTACCTGATAAAACTTGAATTTGAATCCAAGGATATGGCAGAGTGTTTGAGGTTCACACATATACATATAAGATTCTATCAAAGGTACAAAGAATTCATCACATTCTGGCCTGCATTCATAGACTTCTAAAATAATATCCAACACTCTATTAGGATCGAGGTTGAAACACCCTACAAAAAAAAAAGATTTAAAAAGTTATCACTGCCTAAGGCAACTAAAACAACCCTTTTAGCTGTATCAGAAAATGTTTTCTATCAATTCTAAACAGAAATTTATTAACAGTCTTTCATAATTAGGCACATCAATATCAGTACATTTACAGGAATATGGAATTTGCCCTGTGTCTTTACAGGACTAGATATCAGAATTAAGGGTTGTTTCTGACTAACTTAAGTTACAGCGGGCCTATTTGGAATGTGACTTAGGTCATATACCTCCCTTAGAAACTATAGAGACATGGCTAAAATTTCAGTTGGGCTGAATGTTCAAAACCAGGCAACATTCAGTTTTGGGGGGCGGAAGTGTTTATAAATTAAAATTAGCATTGGGTTAAATCCAAGACATATCATATCCAGGAAAAATGTCAACATGCCAGTGTATTTGCCTTACCTATTAAAGATTTGATATTTTCTAAGATCAGTTCACTGGTGATATTGCCAGATAAATCTTGGCCGAGTTCAGCAATCAGTTTTGCATAGCCTTCATTCTCTTCTCTTAATAAATTGAATTTCTGTTGCTTATAACTACAGAAATAAGAATAAAGAACAAAGATAACATGTTTACATTTTTAAATTAAAGCCAGTACTTACAGTAATACTGAACTGATCATATCGGCATTTATTTCTCTAGGTTTTCATATTACGTTTCCTTAGATGTGAAACTTAATTCAATTTAAGAATTCGTTTATATGGTCTATTTAACCCAGGTATGGAGAACCTTTGGCCCTCCAGATGTTTGCTTAACTAAAACTATCATCATCTCTGGCCCTTGGCCATGCTTGCTAGGGCTGATGGGAGTTGTAGTTCAGCAACTTCTGAAGGGCATAAGGTTCCCACTCTTGATTTAACTCTACAGTGGTACCTCGGTTTATGAACACAATTGGTTCCGGAAGTCTGTTCATAAACTGAAGCCTTCATAAACTGAAGCGAACTTTCCCATTGAAAGTAATGGAAAGTGGATTAATTCATTCCAGACGGGTCCGCGGAGTACTCAACGTGACGCGTACTTAACCCGAAGCATGGGTGTAATTGGTTCCGGAAGTCTGTTCATAAACTGAAGCGTTCATAAACTGAAGCGAACTTTCTCATTGAAAGTAATGGAAAGTGAATTAATCCATTCCAGATGGGTCCGCAGCGTTCGTAAACCGAAAATTCGTAAACCGAGGTGTTCATAAAGCGAGGTTCCATTGTACTGCGTATAAGCTACATGCTGATACAAGCTGCTTAAGTGTTCTTAGTTTGCTTGAGTAGTGAAACAAACCAAATAACGGATGTCTCAGCAGCAATCCAAAAAAGAATTCATGGCTTGTTGGAGAGAAACAAACACTGGTTCAGACACAAAGTCTGCTGCTCCATGTTTTGTTTCACTGATTATAATAATAATGTAACAATAATATAAGAACAACAATGAAATAAAAGTGTTTAAGCTACATGCATCAACTTGTAGCTTCAGCCCAGCATGCTGAATGTGGTCGCTGAGAAAGGTTTTTAGCCTAAATGGTTCAAGACTTTGGCTAAAATGCAGCCAGAGAGACACATACAGTAGTACATCATGCTCAAGATGAAATATCTGAAATTTTCAGATACTGTATTTGAGGAACTGCATTTCCTGATCTCACAGTGCAAAAACCTGGTGCCCGTGTACGGTACAATATTATGAACACAGAACCATTTAACATTAATTCCAAAATAAAGAGTGAAACTTATCTTTGAAACAGGGCAAGGTATTCCTACAGTCATGAGATACTTCTGTGTCAAAGATGACAAAGGATTTAGATCCAAAGTTTTGTGTATGATGTTACATACATACATATTAATGCTTTTCACTCTCACACAGACACCACACAGAAAGCCACTACTTGAAGACTGGTGAACCTCTCTATACAGTATAAGCATTTAATAGATGCAAAATAATGCAGCTGGAAGAAGCCATTTGCAACTCCTATCTGCATACAGTATTTCAATGAGCCCCAGGTATGTACTGTACAAGTGGCTGTTTAGACTGCAGCCACAAGTTCTACAATCTGATAAGACAGGACATAAACATTTGGACGAACTTATTATTTTAAAAAGCTGTTGGAATACACTCAATTGGAACTTAGTTTTGTACTTACAAAAGTTTTGTCTTGATTTTCACAGATTTCTGATTAAACTGCTGAGACTGCTTGATCAGTCCTAATGATTCTAATGTTTCTGGGTCCAGACGTTCTTTTAGTATAGTATCTGAAACCAAGTACTGAGTGGAAAAAGAACACAATAGACATTATCTATTGCAGCATCTGACCTTTGGTTATCTTACAATGAAAACAAAAATAATTCAAATTAAAGACATGAAGATTCAAGCCTGGTGAAACTCATGTGACTGAACGTTTCTTGGTACAAAAAAGCCTTCCTAGCAAGAAAATGGGAGGTTTCTAGCCTAGATTTCTCTCTATAATATGGTACTTCCGAGAGAGAGAGACGACAGAAAAACATTCAGTCACTTGGAACCCCACCTACCGGTATAATCTAAAGAGGCACAGCTCAGACACAGGTTTAGCAGTGAACTGAGAGCTAAGCATAAGTTTCAAGGGGTGAAATTCTACATTTCACTTGTGCAGAACTGTATAAATTCCACAAGAGGGCAGCAAAATGAACTGGAGACTGTCATCTTTTCACAAATGGCCTGTCTCAGAAAAATGCATTAAATCTGGATAACGAAAATGTAGCTAAAATGTAGGGATCAGCAATCTAATTATACCCTGCATAGAAATTTTGACATCGCCACCTAAAACTCAACATTTTCCTTTTTTTAAAGCAAAAAATATACAGAAGCATAACTTACCAAACATGCTGACACCAACTGCATGAACTGATCCCTCTTGCTTTTTTCTTCTAAGCAACTAGTTTCTATATCTTAAAAAACAACACAAGATGAATTGGTATAATGTATCAACAATATTTGCCTGATTTCTGAGTCTTCTGTTCTGTGATTTTTCATTTCAGAAAATATCCTGAAAATATGCCTATCAAACAACTACCCCAGAATTTAGTGTTTCCGGAGTACTTGTTTGATAGGTATAATTTGGCTCACAGGAATAGTTGGCTATTCCAGTAATAAGGATTGATTTTAGAAGTTTCTTATTAAATACAGTAAATGTAAGATTAGCTCATTCCCCGAGCCTAAATTAGAATGCTATTTCCTGCAGCTTTATTTTAAATAAAGCCCAGAATTACTTAATAGTGCCATCTTGTGCATGCTTCTTGAGAAGAAAACTGCATTCAATAAGGCTTAGTCCTACATAAGTGTGCACAGGTTTGCCAACTGCAGTCTAATGCATAGCTGCCAAGTCTCCCGTTTTTCACAGGAAACCCCCGGATTTTAATCCGTTTCCCACTGTTATCCCGAATAGAAAAAAAATCCTGGAAATCCCCTGGATTTCCTACCTGCCAGGGAGGCTCCATTTCGGGTGCCGCTCTGCCCATATCTGGGCACCGGAAATCGGGCAGCGCCGGCACCGGAAGTTGCTTCTACGCATGTCGAGACATGCATAGAAGCGACTTCCAGCACCGCACTGCTGCTGATCCCGCATTTTTCAGTGGTAGACTTGGCAGCTATATCTAATGATACTAACACTCTTGTATATTCACAGATCTAATCACACAATTGTGACCAAGTCACAAATCTAATCATTATTTAGCTCAGGACCTGATAAGACAAATAATTTCAGACATGATTTACAACCTGCCTACATCTAGATTTGTATCATATTTTCTCTCCCCTGCAATGTTTTAACACAACTAGCAAACATTATGCCTATAAAGAGAATCTATCTGCGGTTAAAACAGAAACTGCCAAGGTTGCAAAAGTCTAAGACTATTTTATTTTTCATACACATGCCTTCCTTTTAATAATTTTAGTTTTTTCTCCTTCTTCATACAGTGGAACCTCGGTTTATGAACACCTCGGTTTATGAATTTTCGGTTTATGAATGCCGCGGACCCATCTGGAACGGATTAATTCATTTTCCATTACTTTCAATGGGAAAGTTCACTTCAGTTTATGAACGCTTCAGTTTATGAACAGACTTCCGGAACCAATTACACCCATGCTTCAGTTTATGAACGCTTCAGTTTAAGTACTCTACGGACCCATCTGGAACGGATTAATCCACTTTCCATTACTTTCAATGGGAAAGTTCGCTTCAGTTTATGAACGCTTCAGTTTAAGTACCCCGCGGACCGTCTGGAACAGATTAATCCACTTTCCATTACTTTCAATGGGAAAGTTCGCTTCAGTTTATGAACGCTTCAGTTTATGAACAGACTTCCGGAACCAATTGTGTTCATAAACCGAGGTACCACTGTATTTCTAATTTGTAACCATTTTTGGTAAGCAACATTTAATACATTAATTTGAATAAATTTGAAAACAGGAATAGGAAACAATTTCCCATGAACATGCTTTGAAAACCTATAAGGCATCAAAAAAACTGTAAATAATAATGACACCAAACTTAGCATATAACTAATTTCATTTATTTAAACCATGATTACTCAGATACTGTATAGAATACAATGTGTTCATTGCTGAATAATAACCAAGCTTTAGAAATCACTAACATAGAATGGTCCAAGATAGTCACATTAAATCTTAATAATTGTTTGGTTAGTGGATTATCATCCTCTAATTTTATGGTAGCTAGGAATTAATGCTTTTGGATAAGCATTTTATTCTATCAGCATAACCATATACAGTACTCAGAGGTTGCTGCAGAAACTTGCTTTACATGTACAGTGGTACCTCTGGTTACAAACGCTACAGGTTACAAACTCCGCTAACCCGGAAGTAGCTGCTCCTGGTTGCGAACTTTGCTCCAGGATATAAACAGAAATCGTGCGCACAGTGGGAGGCCCCATTAGCAAAAGCACGCCTCAGGATAAGAACGGTTTCAGTTTAAGAATGGACCTCTGGAACGAATAACCAGAGGTACCGTGTTTCTCATATTATAAGACATGTCTTATATTTATTTTTTCCTCAAAAAAACACACTATGGCTTATTTTCAAGGGATGTCTTATTTTTTTCCTCCTCCTCCTGCTGCGGCCGGCATTGCTGCTGCGCCTATCACTATGTCTTATTTTCGGGGTATGGCTTATATTCCTTGAATGCTTAAAAATCCTGCTATGGCTTATTTTATGGGTATGTCTTAAAATATGAGAAACAGGGTACCACTGTACAAGCAACAATGTAAGCTAAAATATATGTGATTTTTGGACTGCTTTTCTGTACAAAATACAGCAAATTTCTTTTCAATATCTGCTAAAACAAATTAAAGTATCGTGTTGTAAGAAACTGGTTAAAAAACACTCCGAACAACAAGAACTTGACACAAACAGTGCAATGTAAAGTTGTCCTGTTCAAATTTCCAGCCAGACCTGTTCTCTTTTAGGACACTTTTTGATTCTGCTTCTCTCCCTTATTGCCCTTTCGCTCATCAATAGACATGCAGCATTCCATAATCACTGATCATACTCGGTCCTCATTGGACTTGTGTGGGTGAGTTCTCCCCGCCCCACCCCATTTACTATACTCCCGCAAACCTTGATGTTTCTCCAAGCATAATGATAGTCCCTCTTGTATCTGAATGCCCCTGTTTTGGCTCCACAGTTATCAGCACTAAGCACCTGAGCTTGCTATTAGAAGTAGTGATTATTTCAAGAGAAGTTAACCTTATCCCTTCATGGTGACCTGGGTGCTACATACTAAATGTGACAGTGCTTCTGAAGGTAAAGGGGGGTGGGCTTACCTAAAATGCAAAATACATCTGCCAGAATGGAGGGCATGTCATCCCGAAATTCCTATTAAAAGAAAACAGCTTGGTGAGTACAGTATGTTTTAACTGTATACATCAGAGTGTCGCCCCAACAGCTAAGGAAAACTGATACAACTGTTAAGTCTCACATGCTTTTAGTTTTTATCCGAAGAGCAATGGCAAATTGCCTCTGCAATATAATCCAGAGGTCATCAGCTATAAGCTATTATAAAACAGACTATTTAAGAACAGTGACTACAGCAGTCTCAAGAAACACCATTTAAAGCACAAAGTGAAATCCTCTTCACTCTCAAACTCAAATGTAGGCCATGAAACTGGTTAAATTGTATGTTCTGAAATCCTACTGATTTCAGTGGAGAAGTTAAGTATGAACAAGTGTTCATCCCGTACACATCAATAGCACTTAAACATGTGCTGAATTAGCTTGGCTCAACTGTACCCTTAGTTGTGTTAGACCTGCGGTCAGCAAACTTTTTGGAGGGGGCTAGTTCACCATCCCCCAGACCTTGTGGCGGGCCAGACCACACACATGCAGCAGAGGGGGCCTCTCTCTCTTCCCCTCTCTCCCCAGCCCCTCCCCTCCCCCTGCCTACCTATGCTGCTGCTGTCGGCACTGCACTCTCCAAACCGCAGCTCTTGTGCCTGTCCTTGTAAGGGCTGCTTTTGGGCTGCTCGTCCCGCCGCCGCCAACAACAGCCTCTGCTGCTCGCAAGGGCAGGCACACGAGCCATGGTTGGCAGAGCACAGCGCAGCACCTCTCCCAACCGCGGCTCCTGTGCCTGCCCTTACGAGCAGCAGAAGCTCGCAGCGGCGGCGGCGGGAGAGGCCCGAAAGGGCTGTCTCCGGAGAGGCGCTGCCCAAAATGGTGCTCAGCCAGCTCACCCCAGCCCCCTTCCTCCACTACGCAGGCCAGGAAGAAGGGCAGGGAGAAGCCCGGGGGGGGGGGGAGAGGAAGCGTATGTGAGAGGGAGAAGGGGGGGAAATGGCACTGGGGGAGGAAATGGTTGCACCAGAAAAAAAGTTAATGGAAAAAAATTAACAACAGAATCGTCGATCCACGAAACGTCTGCAGACCAGATCCTGAGGGTAATTGGTCTGGATCCGGCTCGTGGCTCATAGTTTGCCAACTCGTTTTAGACTAAGAATACAGTCATACCTCTTCTTGCAAAAGCTTCACATTGCATTTTTTAAGTTAAGAACGCAGGTTTTGTCCTGCATGGTTCGCACATGCACAGAAGCGCCACTCTGGTTACGGACTTTTCAGGGTGCAAACAGCACCCCAGAACAGATCATGTCTGCAACCAGAGGTACCACTATAGTGACCACCTAATTAAAACACAGAAATGAAATTTTAATCATAAGCCACCTCATTTTTGTTCTGCTCCCCAAACCTTAAATAGTATAATTACATCAAAATGAATCAGAAACAGATTTTGTTATTAGTAGTCAGCCTGACATTCAAACCTCCTACTTAGAACATTCTGGCACAAAGAACAGAATTGTGGCAGAAAACCATTCTCCAACTTTCATTTGGAAATTTAAAACAGTGTTAAACTAAGAAGTTTTTGGTAATAGGTACCACAAAAGTATACTTACTATTGCATCATTAAAGACACTGGATGCTTGATCATGCTTTAGGTTTCCCTTGACAACATGGTATGCAAGCTCATATAAAGCCTGCTGGATACCTGCAAGACATGGGGGGGGGGAATTGTGCTGAATTATGTAATTTTAAACTCTCATGAGTGTATTTTATAGCATTCCTATACAATAATTTCACAGAATTCATTTTGTTATTTCCAATTACGTTCAAATGATGGCTGAATATTACCAAGATAGATTTCAATCCAATTCTTTTTCACTAAAACCTGTTTTTTGCCAAAAATGATTTCAAGACAGGTTTTTGATAAAAGGTGAAAAATGTCTAATATATAGGTATCAGAGCAGTGTGCTGTTGCACAGTTCCTATTGGTTTCAAGAAGGCTTGCAAAAGGGAATGTCCCAAGAGACTGTGCAAGAGCTCTGATCCAAAAATATACCAAATTTATATATTACACGCTCAATGATCTCTTTTCAAGTTTATCCGTTACTATTGCCATAAGAAAACATCGCTTAAACCAAAAAGTGCTAAGAACTGTGATCCGCTCACAGTACTAATGGATAAGTTTAATTTAACTCATTTTTAACCTTTTGCACCGTTACTTCATCCTCAAGAAACTTCTAGAGGAGTGAAGGAAGCTCCTCACACTTATTAGCTGTATCCTACTTCCTTCTACCATAGGCAGAAGCAAATTAAGTAGGCATATCTCAGGTTTATTTGAATATAAACCCACAGCACCACTGAGTGCCTCCTGAGTAAATTATAGGGACCAGGTATTGCTCCAAAATCCTGTCTTTTATTCATGATAAAGTTTGTCCTTTTTTAACAGTAGTCTGGGATGAGTGATCACTATCTCAGACTAGTCCAACGGCTGGCATACAACTATTGGGACTGTATATACTTTCTTCTTTGAATAAACTTTTCCATGCATATGTTAAAATGTTTTTAAGATGTTCATTTGAAAAGTAGCTAGCTATGTGGTGTGGAATGGCTGCTATACAAAAATCATGTTTAAAACTAGTTTGAAGGCACACAACTAGTTTTGAAAGTTTCTACAGTGAGGGGGGGGGAGTATTTGATCCCCTGCTAAATTTGCCCATTTGTCCTCTGACAAAGAAATGACCAGACCATAATTTTAATGGTACATTTATTGTAGCTGTGAGAGACAGAATAACAACAGGAAAACCCCCAGAAACCCAGAAGACAAAAGTCAGAGATTGATGTGCATTATAATGAGTGAAATAAGTATTTGATCCCTTTGCAAAAGATGACTTAGTACTTGGTGGCAAAACCCTTGTTGGCAATTACAGAGGCCAGACCTTTCTTGTAGGTGGCCATCAGGTTTGCACACATCTCAGGAGGTATTTTGTCCCACTCCTCTTTGCAGATCCTCTCCAAGTCAGTAAGATTTAGAGGATGACGTGTAGCAACTTGAACCTTCAGCTCCCTCCACAGACTTTCGATGGGATTAAAGTCTGGAGACTGGCTAGACCACTCCAGAACCTTAATGTGCTTCTTCTTGAGCCACTCATTTGTTGCCTTGGCTATGTGTTTTGGATCATTGTCATGCTGGGATACCCATCCTCAATCTATTTTCAATGCCCTGGCTGAGGGAAGGAGGTGCTCACCCAATATTTGACAATACATGGTCCCGTCCATCGTCCCTTCGATGCGGCGAAGGTGTCCTGCCCTCTTAGCAGAAAAACACCCCCAAAGCATAATATGTCCCCATCCATGTTTGACGGTGGGGATGGCGTTCTTGGGGTTGTAGGCAGCATTCCTCCTCCTCCAAACACGGCAAGTTAAGTTGATGCCAAAGAGCTTGATTTTGGTCTCATCTGACCACAACACTTTCACCCCGTTCTCCTCTGGGTCATTCAGATGTGCATTGGCAAACTGCAGAAGGGCCTGTACATGTGCTGTCTTGAGCAAGGTAGCCTGACATCTGGCTGGTTGATAGGGGATCAAATACTTATTTCACTCATTGTAATGCACATCAATCACTGACTTTTGTCTTCTGGGTTTCTGGGGGTTTTCCTGTTGTTATTCTGTCTCTCACAGCTACAATAAACCTACCATTAAAATTATGGTCTGGTCATTTCTTCATCAAGAGGGCAAACAGGCAAATTTAGCAGGCAATCAAATACTTTCCCCCCCTCACTGTAGATCCTGATCTCTATAACTAGAGATTACTTTCATTATTTTTTATTAAAAAGCCTTAAATGTATTTACTTACCTCTGAAAGTTGCATTTTCAGACAGATTACGACAAAGCTGCAAGCTAAAACGAAATGAAATGAAATTTTTAGCATCTTAGTTCCCAGAAAGTTTGCCTCCTGAAAATTTATTATTTTTGATTGTGTGGTAGAATACACAAGCTTTAAACAAACAAACTACACACATTTGTTGTTATTTATAATTCAAGCAGTATTCAGGACAACCTGAACACCATAATTCAATGGAGTTAGGAAGGGAAACGTTAGGTTCATTTCCCGCAACTGGCTCTAAGAACAGCTGACATTTCTTAACTCAACTTTTGTGTTTCCATAATATTCAAAATTTTGTGACTCAATAATACATTACACTGAAAGTTGATGCTAAAGATAGGATCACAGATAAACAAATACATTAATACCTTGGTCCTATAACCCACCCACCGAGGCAGCAACACCAATCAGTGGTGGAGGGGAGTTTTCAACCTGGCCCTTCTCCACATCTGCTTGGATTCCTGTTCTTGAGGAAGCTAGCCTTTTCCCACTTTTGGCTGTCAGAGATAGAACTTAACCTGCTTCTCCCACTGCTGACTTATTGACAGTCCACCTGGGCTCAATCTACCAGGGGAGTGGGGACTATATAAAGCCCTGGGCTGATGTGGGAACTGGCACCCCAGAAGGGGCTGAAACCAAATGGGAGTAATCCCCTTGGGGAGAGCAACTTTATGGGGAGAGCAAGGGCAAAGGCTACCTGTTTAACACCATCCTAATTGTTTTTACTTTTTCTTAATGTGTTTTGGTTTTGGAGGGAAGAAAAGGTGTGTGGGAGGAGAGGAGCTGGGGAGAGTAGGAGGAGCCCCAATCACAGGGGAAGCCTGATGTGGGTGGTGGGGCAGACACAGCACAGGCAGTTAGTGGCTGTGCTATGTGCCAGCACCCACACCCCACAACCTGGGGAATCGTGCTTGCCCTATCAGCCAGCCCTCAAGTCTGCAGCTGCTACTGTTGAATGCCAACATCGACTCTAAATAAAATCTCCCTCAACCATGATGTGATTGTGGACAATGAGACTGATCAGGTCTATATTACTGAGACCTAGGTAGGTGATAAAAGTGGAGTTGGCTTCACCCAGATATGCCCACTTAGGTACTCAGGGCAGACTTGAGGGTCAGGGAACATGAATTGTGGTGGTTCCAGTCCTACTTGGATGGGATGCTTGGGGTGTGTTGTTCAGGACCATGGAGCCTTCAAGGCAGGGGTGGTGGCCCTTAAGGTTCAATTTTATATTCTATGTTGTTTAACATCTACATGAAACTAGTCAGTAGGGTCTTCCCAGGTTTGGGACTACATGGTCACACAGCTCTGCTTCTCTTTTACATTTGCAGGTGTGGCAGTGGATATGCAGGACCACTGTCTTGCCTCAGTAATGGACTGGATGAGAGCCAATAAGCTGAAGCTCAATCCAGCACAGTTAGGGGGTGGTCCGCTAGATGAGATGGATAGAAGGTGGCCTGCTCTTGATGGGGTTAAACTGCCTCTGAAGGAGCAGTTATGTAGCCTAGGGCATTTCTGGATATTTTCCTGTCACTTGAGGCTCAGGTAGCCACAGTGGGATGGAGTGCATCAACTGTGCCTCTACCTGGAAAGTGAAAGCCTATGCTCTGCTTCAGTTCAGAAACTTAAGCTGGTAAAGAATGTGGTGGCCATATAACACCAATCCTGGTTTGACTACACCAGGCCCAATTCAAAGTGCTGGTTTTGACTTATAAAGTCTTAAATGTCTCAGGACTGCAATACCTACAAATACCACCCTCTCCCCATATGAACTGACCCAGACCCTATAATCATCTGAGCCCTTGTTCGTGCCCCCACCCCCAAAGGATTTCAGAGGGTGGCAACACGGGAACAGGCCTTTTTTTGTCTCCCTGTTTGTGGAATGCTCTTCCCAGGAATGTTTGCCTCGTGTCTTCATTGCACAGTTGGTTGCCAGGTGAAAACATTCCTCTTCAACAAAGACTTTGACTGCTAAAAAATCTATGGCCTTTTAAATGCTATTTATTATTACATTTTGTGTTTTTATGTTATAAACAATCCTGTCATCTTAGGATGAATGGTGGTATATATATTTAGTAGACACTAATGCTTATAGGACAGAAATAAAAGTTTCTCCATGTTCACAGTGTTTTGTTTTTTAAAAGGTATTATTCTCCAGCCTCTTGAATAAATGCCTGTTTATGAAGCATTCAGTACTTTCTGCATTTCTTTGACAACAGGTAGGTTTGTCACTGGGCACAAAGGCCTACCAGGAAAATTACAACAAATACGTCTTCAAGTAAAAAATTGCTTCCAGTAGCACCTTAGAGACCAAATAAGTTTGTCATTGGTATGAGCTTTCGTGTGCATGGACACTTCTTCAGATACACTGAAACAAAAGTCACCAGACCCTTATATATAGTGTGAGGGTGGGGAGGGGTATTACTCAGAAGGGTGGTGGGAATGGGTGATTGGCTGATAGGTGTGGTAGCTCATAACACAGCCATCAAATTTTTAAGAGACAGAAAAAGGGTTCAGGAGCAGATTTTGTTTGTACACTGATTTTGCTCAAGCAGCAAACTGAGTGAAAAATAAAACCAGTATATGTTTATACTCATATCTACTGCTGTGACAAACACTACAGTTTAATTCTACAGAGAAATACTAAAACTGATTGATGGTAAATCTTCCATAACAATTTCACATAACAATCATCCAGCCACTACATCTACACAGCTGCCATCCAGCTGCTTAATCAACTTAGCAAAGAGACTGGTTCAAAACATTCTAGAATATGAACCTTCAAATACAGTACAAATGTAACAGATTCCATCAATAGGAAGACCAATGGACCTTGACCAGTTTGTTTTTTAAAAAGCCTGCAATTTCTTTTTTACTCCTAACCATCTAAACAGTAAATGAGTACAGTGCCTTGACTTACGAATGACTCGACAACCGAATTTTTTGACTTGTGAATGGGGCAAATGGCCGCACGCTTACAAATTTCTTGACATCCGAACGGAAATCGCGGTGGTTTTAGATAGGGTTTTTTCGACTTATGAATTTTTAGATGGGGCTGCTTCGACTTACGAATTTTTCCATTTACAATGCATTCCTATGGGAAATCGCGTTTCCAATGGCGCTTTTCGACTTACAAATTTTTCGACCTACGAAGGTGCCTTCGGAACGGATTGAATTCGTAAGTCGAGGCACCACTGTACATGGAATTATGAAGAAAAGAAACAGCAAATGGGATCTGTAAATCATGAATGGTCTCTCACATCGCACTTAAATAATGTATTTTCTTCTTTACAGTCTTAAATATGTTAACATGTTCCCTCTCTTTCATTCTCTTTCTATCTGTATTTAAAAATCTGTTATTTAAATTCAGCTCAGTTACAAATGGAATGTGTATGAAAGTATATCTTTAAACAGCATTCATTTATGTCTATTAAGTGCATATGTAATATAATAGCCCTTCGTTATGCAATTCAGAAAAACCTTCAGCATTTAGGTCATGACATAGTAGTGACATAAATGGGCTTAGGTCATGCACTCCCTTCACCTTCCATGCTGTTAGGGGAAACGGTTTGGAAATTTTGGCTTCTGCATAACTCTGTTTTATCATTCTGTTTGAGCTGATAAACCAAGAAAAACATTAACATGACCTAAAACCTTGATTCAGATAAGAGTAACCAGTTTATCAATGTACATGAAGTAACAAATCATGTTTAAGCAAAAACAAACAAATGCTTCCAACCTCCTACTTCTACACACTTAGGAGAGAATGTGAGCTTGACGATCTCTGAGGCTTCTTCATGCCAAGCTTAACTATGGCTTAGTGTAACAGCCAGATGCAGCCTTATCCAAAGGCAATGTTAGCAAGGAAAACATTTTCATGAGTCAACAGTCCTAGTTTTTCTCACATCTTGAAGAAGTGAAATTTCAACTACCGTAAGGCAGATTTTTCAATACTGCAAGAATGGCTACAAAACATGTATTTAGCGTTCTAAGGGGGAAATGGCACTGTAATTGATAAGATTATCACTGTTAAAAAGCAACTGACTCACAAATATATTTCAGCCATAAGCCTCAAATGGTAATTCAACTTACATAAATGTGACTTATTCTCAAATCGCTGTACTTATGATTGGGGAGTAAACAACCACTGTCTGGCATTCTCAATAAATAATAATAATAATAATAATAAGAGTACTGAAAATAAAAGGAAGCCAAAAGTCACCACCAGAAAAGCCAAAAGAAAGCTACAAGGTATGAAGAGTAAACAAAATAATGTCTTAAAGTTCATTTAATACTCATTCATTTATTTTACTGTTTCCAGTGTACATAGGATGCAACAAAGGATACAGACCTCCAGTTAAAAGCAGGAAAGACAGGTCTGTTCATTTAAAACAATTGCTGAAGCAAAGTAAATATGATTTACATTACCAGTTTGCAGGCATGCATCTAGTCTACGAGAGACGCCTGATAAATATGAAATAATTACTGGATATGAGAGTGATTTTATTTTGCTCTTTGTTCCTTTTGAAAATTCTGTGCTTGATCTTTTCAACTCTTCATTCAAAGAGGAAATACTTGTGGTATCAGAATCAAAGGATTCACCCAATAAATTCTGGCAGCAATCCTTTAACAGTAATTCTTGAAAAATCCAACTAACAAGTTAGACGCAACTCCCTCATATGAATATTCATTGGGAATATCACCATCAACAGTAGATGATGCCAAATAAAATACCATTGGGCAACTCAGAATTTTTATACCACCACAAAACAACATAAGCAACCAAACCAGCCTAATGCTATTATCTGCTCATTTTTACTCCTGGAGTTTAGATTAAAAAGGTAAAGGATCCCTGGACAGTTAAGTCCAGTCGCAGACAGTTGCAGCGCTCATCTCGCTTTACAAGCTGAGGGAGCCGACATTTGTCTGCAGTTTTTTAGGGTCATGTGGCAAGCATGACTAAGCCGCTTCTGGCAAAACCAGAGTGGCGCATGGAAACGCCGTTTACCTTCTCGCCGGAGCGGCACCTATTTATCTACTTGCACTTTGACGTGCTTTCGAACTGCTAGGCAGGAACTGGGACTGAGCAACGGGAGCTCACTCCATTGCAGGGATTCGAACCACCGGCCTTCTGATCAGCAAGCCCAAGAGGCTCAGTGGTTTAGACCACAGCGCCACCCACATCTGAGTTTAGATTAAAACACAATTTTGTATAAACCTGCTCTGTTATATTTTTGTCAACGTTAACTAATCTTTTATGTTAAATATGCATTTTATGAAGCAACATTTCCTATTGTATGCACTAAATCTACTGCCAATCAATTTCATTGGTTGACCAAAAGTTATAGTGCTATGAAAACTAATTCTGTCTGACCATGGGCATGTTTGCATGCCCCATGGCTTACAGTGCAAGTCTGATTCAGTCCTTTTTTGTGCTTGGAAAATAAAACATGATCTGTTGCCGAAGTATGTTGTTAGCATACTGTTGTTGTTGTTGTTTAGTCGTTTAGTCGTGTCCGACTCTTCGTGACCCCATGGACCAGAGCACGCCAGGCACTCCTGTCTTCCACTGCCTCCCGCAGTTTGGTCAAACTCATGTTCGTAGCTTCGAGAACACTGTCCAACCATCTCGTCCTCTGTCATCCCCTTCTCCTAGTGCCCTCCATCTTTCCCAACATCAAGGTCTTTTCCAAGGATTCTTCTCTTCTCATGAGGTAGCCAAAGTATTGGAGCCTCAGCTTCACGATCTGTCCTTCCAGTGAGCACTCAGGGCTGATTTCCTTAAGAATGGATAGGTTTGATCTTCTTGCAGTTAGTTCAAGTAAGCCATAAACCACCATAGCTTAAGCCACATTCAAATGTGGTCACTGGCTATTTTATAAACTTCAACACATTTTCCCCATGTCATCTTTTTTTTAAAGGGCACAGACAGGCTTCATTACATGGTGTGTGTTTTTTGGTAATTCAATTATATAATGTTTACCAAATTACTTGTATCTACCAGACTTTCCCAATCTGATGCCTTCTGGGTATTTCGTACTACGATTATCAGCCCCAAACAGCATGCAAGATGTTTGTTGAGACTAATGAGAGATGTAATTCAAACATCTAGAGGGTACCAATGCAGGTAGCACTGCACTCTGGGGCTACCCTCAGAAAATACTTCTTTTAAAAATGGTGAGAAAAGCCTTTTCTTTGCAGAAACTATTATTCTTCCTCTTCAACCTTATTATTCTGTATGTTTGATCATTGCAGCTCATAGCTCAGGCAAGAACCAAAACTCAGTGATGGAGTACTTGCCTTGTGTACAAAAGGTCCCAGGTTCAATCCAGGTAGTGCTGGAAACTCGGAAACTCTGGAGAGCTACTGCTGGTCAAAGTAGATAATACTGAGCTAGATGGATCAATATTCTGACTTCATATAAGGCAACTTCCTAGGTTCCTATGTAATGCTTTTCACTCGTTTACCTGGGATAGACTTTAGGCTGATAAGCCTGTAATTTCCTATCTTCTCTTACCCCTTGCACGTTTTAGAAATTGTTGTAATATTAACACATGACTGACTGAACTTTAAGCTGGTCCTAGCAAAGAGTTTAGAATGTGATTTTTTTTCAACAAGGAATTTAAAGGCACAAAAATACAGTAAGCAGCAGAGCAGATAATGAGGGACCTTTGGGGAATAGCAGCAGTCATGTTTATGAACAGAGACTACAAAAACAAGATATTTTTAAAACAAATATAAAATTAGTTAGGAACTTCCATCATGCACAAAACACACATCTAAAGAACAGGTTTTGAACTCTATGAAGACAAGGGTTTCAGCTAACATTCATGCCTGACAACAGGTATTTCTGGGAAGAGGTGAACACAGTCTAACCTATGTGGTACACTTTGAAAATGGAAATCTGTGACCAAAAAATTAAGATGCTTTGCTCACAGCTGTATATTTGTATCAAACCCACATAGTGGGCTACTGAAGTATGAAAACTGTATGGATAATTGAACCAGCCCATCAAGATGTTGTGGCTAAGATTTTATGGACCTGGAAATTTCAGGAATAATAAATAAATAAATAAATAAATAAATAAATTATACCCCATTCATCTGGCTGGGTTTCCCCAGCCATTCTCCCAATCAAATGAGAACAGCTCTTGCCCCTGGATCTCAATTCTTCACTCCAGGAATTTTTGGGAAGGGTTGGGGAGAGGAAACAAGAGTTCCACCCTCACACAATACTACATTTAAGTTCAGGAATTTATTCTTCAAGCTTTTCAAGCTTCTTCACAAGCTGCATTTATTTACTGGCTTCACAAGAGGTTTGAATTGTTTTTTTATTAGAAGCCTTCTAAAATGATTTTACTTTTATACCCTGTCTGCTTATGCTGACAGGAACTCAATGTCTTCATTGTTAAAGAGCGGGCATCTGTTTGTGTATTAACTTTTATTTATTAAATAAATATATTACTTTTAGTTAATTGTGCATTCATTTATATATCCAATTGAATATATTGTGTATATTAAATATAATTAACTATATCGCAAGCACTTTAATTTACAATATGGAAATCAAATCCAGTGTGTGGCCGCATGTTCTGCATTAAAGTACTCTTGTGTCCCACTTAGGCTGAGAGGTTGGACCACACTAGCTCAAGCTATAGACTGCAATCCTAAATAAATTTAATTGGAATTAAATTTAATTGATGTCAGTATGATTTTGATTTGAATAAACATAATTGGGACTGGGCTATAAATTGTGGTCTGGGATACTGCATAGCTGCTCGATTTAAATTGAATTCAATTCATTTAAGGCATTTATACTGTATTCCGTTTAGCTGTTAGCATTTGTAAGTTGTTAACTGAAGTATCTGCTTTCTGCATAGTGACAGGTCTCGATCCACAAAGTCTTCAAATCCCACTGCAGCTAAACTGCAAAAAGGCAACTTTTATAGCATGATCTTACTAAGCACGTTTATTCAGAAGCAAGCCTGACTTCAATGGAACCCACTCTCTAGTGAGAGGGATTATGGTTGCAGTCCAACCCCATTACATCTTCAGCAAGCAGTCAGATTTTATTAGCAGAAGCCCCACACTAAGATGTACAAAACTGAAGACCACAAACCTCACTGGGGAAGGTACCAGAAGGCAGCCCCAAAGCAAGCTAAGATGGTGGGGGAAAGGCTTACACTTACAGCATCCAAGTTTCACGCTTCTCTAAAGATAGCTTTTTATTTAGATGGTTGAAAAAAATAAATTGTTGGACAAACGAACAATGCAACTGCAGGAAGGTCGGTGAAGCTATGGTGGGGAGTGGGGAATATTACCAAAAGGTGAGGGCTAGTTAAAATAACAATAATGACAGTAATAATAATAATAATAATAATAATAATAATAATAATAATAATAGTAATAGTAATAATAACGGGGAAGAGAAAAGAAGGAAGGAAGAGCCCAAGACACCTAACATTACACTGTTTTTGACAAACGCCAGCCTCGCGGTGAAACGGGAAAGGCGGCGATCGTAGGGGAGTGGGATGGCGGGGGGGATGGGACACTGAAGTATGGGAGTGGGATGGCGGGGGGGTGGGACCCCCGGGGGGGTCCCATCCCACTCCCCTACGATCGCCGCCTGTTTCGTATGCGCGCGGAAAGGGGCTCAAGGCGGTCTGATCTCCAAGCAGAGCGAGAGAAAGAAGGACCGAGATATAAAGGTCTGGGCCGGTGGGAGGATTAGCGCATGAAGAGATGGTGGCAGGATCGGCGCTAAAAGGAGCGAGGGAAGCCCGGAGTCACCTCAGGGCCTAGCGCTGGGAAGGGGCGGCGGAGATCCGATGGGGGGGGGATCGTACGCGCGGGAAAGGGGGGGGATCGTCCCCACAGCAGGAGCCGCCGATCTGAGGGCTTGGATGCGTGGGCCCAGGCCCTACATTGCCCGCCCTCGCCGCTCTTCTACCCGGCGCACAAGCTTGCTTGCTCCCCCCCCCCATGTCTTTTTTCCTCATTACCATCCCCCCACACACACACACTACACGGCTGCGCCTCCACACACCCCACACCCCCGGACTCACAATTCTGTCTTGCCCGATTTGTCCCAGTTCTTGATCCACTCGGCTGGGAGCGCCGCCGCCGTGGATCCCCCCGATGTCGATGGCACCGCCGAGGCCCCCGCTCCCGCCGCCATCTTCCTGGTGTAGCGCCGAAAGCCCGGATGCGAGAACAGCGGGCCCGAGGTCAGAGTGGACGGTGGGGGCAGCCGTGACGAGCATGACGGGAAAGTGGGCGGCGCAGAAGGAGAAGGAGGAGGAGAAGGAGAAGGAGGAGGATGACGACGAGGAGGACGGCGACGGCGGCGACGGCGACGACGACGGAGAGGAGGGGGAGGCAACTTTTGAAGGCTTGAAGACCTGGTCTTCCTTTGCGGCGTGGTGCCGTCTTGACCCGGGGGCGGCGCGGCCGCGGGCTTCCCCCGGGAAGAACGGAGACAGCCGGCGCAGGCGAGGCGGTTGACCATGGTTTCTCTTCAGCACAGCTGCAGACTGCTCGGGGCCGAGGCCTGCTATTTAAACATGTGCACGTGCGCCGGGTCATGTGATGGACTGTGACTTACCTGGGGGCGCCCCGCCCCCTTTTAATTTCATTTTGCACACCTGCGGTGCTGCTCTGGGCTTAACTCAGGCATCCCCAAACTGCGGCCCTCCAGATGTTTTGGCCTACAACTCCCATGATCCCTAGCTAACAGGACCAGTGGTCGGGGAAGATGGGAATTGTAGTCCAAAACATCTGGAGGGCCGAAGTCTGGGGATGCCTGGCTTAACTTGAGCCAAACCCACAAGATGTTTCTGAACGCTAAGCACAAAGTCTTATCTCCCCTCACCCTTTGCCCCACTCATTCCAGGCAAAGGATTGCGCTTTAACATTCCATGCTTTAACATTCCATGCTTTATTATTATCCCAAGCTTTCCCACGAAGATCTGCTTTTTAAAGCTGAAATGGAGCAAACATCAATTCAGATTTTCCACGGTTTTTCCATTTGCTCTGATTTTGTGTTAAAGAGTGGGTTTTCACATGGAAAGCTTTGGAACAAAAAACACTTCTCTGACACAGAGCTTTAAGAGCACAGGAGAGGTAAGTACTGTAAGGATAAGCCCCCAGTGGTAAACAGCGAGTTTTCCTCAGAGAAACAATGGAGCAAACAAGAAACCTCTCAGACTTGTCCCTGGGAAACATGGGGCAAGCAGAAGTGTGGACGAGCCCTGCTAGTCGTCATGGCTAGTCGTCATGGAGTTGTAGTCACAAGAATTTCAGGAGGGTACCATAGACTCAGCTGTACAGCTGCAAATGCAATGTTTTAACTGCGTTATAAGTGCATTATACAAATGTGACACTAGATGGCAATGGTGAGCTAATGGCAAATTCAATATATATATTTTTTTAAAACTTTTTAAAAAAGCATTTTCACAGTGTTTTTTGTGTGTGTCTAGATTTCACCCGTGTTGGCTATCCCAAGGTTCGGGAAAGGTGTTGGCACGTAGCCTTAATTTTATCTTACAACAACACAGTCATGTGGCACCTTGATTTGACTCACTTAGCTTGCTCGCTTTACACTTAACACCAGATACAAACAGACTATAGATACAGTGGTGCCTCGCTAGACGAATGCCCTGTAAGACAAATTTTCCGTTATACGAATAGGTTTTGCGATTGGAGGTTGCCTCGCAAAACGATGAGGTTTTTTATGGCTGCCGCTTCGTCTTGCGAAACATGGCCATAAAAACCTCCGATCGCAAAACCTAGCGAAAGGGGCATTCGTCTAGCAAAAGGGGAACCAGCTGTAGCAAGGAAAGAGGGCAAAGGAAGATCAGCTGAGAGGCGCTGACAGCTGTCAGCGCCTCTCAGCTGATCTTCCTTTGCCTTCTTCCTGCGCTGCAGCTGGTTCCCCTTTGTGTTCCGCTGGTCTCTGCCGGTGAGGGGCAACCAGCAGAGACCAGCGGAACACGAAGGGCTGTAGCGCAGGAAGAAGGGGGGGAGAAGTGGAGGAACGGATGCTCCCCCCACCACCACGCCATGGATACCTGGGAGCATATGACGGGGCATCGGAGAAGCGCTGCGCCTTTCTGAAGCCCTGTCCGATGTCGGCTTTGTGCCGGGCAGCGACGGGAGAAGCGGTTCCTCTGCTTCTCCGCAGCAGCCTGGCACACAGCTGCTGAAGCCAGGCGGCGGCTGCCGAGGGAAGCGAAACCGGCTTTGTGCCAGGCAGCAGCGGGAGAAGCAGAGGAACCGTTTCTCCTGCCGCCACCCGGCACAAAGCGGCAGCTGCTGCCGAGGGAAGCCGGCTTTGGCTTGGCGGGGGCGGGAAGAAGGGGAGGAATTCCTCCCCTTCTTCCCGCCGCGGCCAAGCCAGTCCCCAAGCCGAAGTGCAGCGCGACAGGGGCTTTTTGCCATTTGCCTTCCCCGAGCCAAGGCGAACGGCAAAAAGCCCCCTCCCGCGCCGCACTTCGGCTTAGGGACAGGCGGGATGTGGGGGAAACGCAGGAAAGATCCTGCGTTTCCCCCCCCCCATCCTGCCCAACACAGCGGGGGATCATAGGGGGTTTCTCAAGCCCCCTAGGATCCCCACTGTGTGACAGGTGGGATGGGGGGAGAAGCGCATGATCTTTCCTGCGTTTCCCCCACATCCCGCCCGACACAGCGGGGGATCGTAGCGAGCTTCTCAAGCCCCCTAGGATCCCCACTGTGTGACAGGTGGGATGGGGGGAAGCGCATGATCTTTCCTGCATTTCCCCCACATCCCGCCTGACACAGCAGGGGATCGTAGCGGGCTTCTCAAGCCCCCTTCGATCCCCGCTGTGTGACAGGCGGGATGTGGGGGAAGCGCAGGATCTTTCCTGTGTTTCCCCCCCATCCCACCCGACACAGCAGGGGATCGTAGGGGGCTTGAGAAGCTTCTCAAGCCCCCTAGGATCCCCACTGTGTGACAGGCGGGATGTGGGGGAAACGCAGGAAAGATCCTGCGCTTCCCCCCCATCCCGCCCGACACAGCGGGGGATTGTCCTGCTTGTCCCCCCCCCCGCCTGACAGATCCGGCATTTGGCTCTGTCTTGTGGGGGAAGGGAGAAGCGGAGCATTGGACCGGTCCTCCGCTTGTGCCTCCCCCCGCCCAACAGATCCGGCAACTCCGGGATCTGTGCTTTCTGTCGGGCGGGGGGGGAGAGGAACGAACGGGGAGAACGGGCTTCCTCTCCCCCTGCCACCGACAGCAAGGAGAGCTGCGGGGCTGTTGCCGCCTGTCTTCCTGCCTTCCAGGGAGCCAAGAGAGCAAGCGCCGTCACTGCCGCCAGTCCCCCGGAGCCCATAGGAACGCATTAATTAACTTTTAATGCGTTCCTATGGGAAACGGTGCCTTGCAAGACGAATTTTTCATTGGACGAATTGACCGTCGGAACGAATTGAATTCGTCTAGCAAGGCACCACTGTATATAAGGGTTTGCATGAAAGAGTGTAAACTTGTTGATTTGTGAAGTTCAATGGTTGTGTACACAGGTGCAAAGACTGCTCATAGAATGTAACATGTGAATGCCCCTTTTTCTTTATGACATTTAACAACTTTGATGTGCCTCTGCTTTGCCTTCTGTGCCAGCAGGGAAAGGCTACAATATTAATTCTACTGAATTTAATTTGACTTCTGGGTATATAGATTGCATGTGACCCACCCACTGTGGCACCCCAAGGTAAAACGTGAATACTCCTACAGAATACTCCTACAGAACTGGGGTCTTCCCTTAAACATTAAAATTACCGTATTTTTCTGTGTATAAGACTAGACTTTTCCCCTTAAAAATAATGTCCGAATTTTGGGGGCGTCTTATACATGGGGGCCATCTCCCCCATTTTCTTAAATCTGAGTCCCAAAAAATAGGGGGTGTCTTATAGATGGAAGAATATGGCAGTAAATGCTAAGGTTTGGGGTTATTTGTGATAGGAAGGGAGAATATAAGCTGCAAAGGAATTCCTGGGTAGCTTGGTCAAACTAGGGCCCCTAAGAGAACCATTGTGGGTCTTTAATAAGGCAACAGAACCAGGTGTGACCAGTGACTGGAGATTTGGAAGGTTGCCAGTGAACTGCTCTGGGGGAGGGCAAGGGGCTTCTGGGAAGAAGAAAGAGGAAGGCTTAAATCCATCTTGATGAGGGAGAAGGAATGACTGTCTGCAATGCTTTGGGTCATGCTATAACATCTGACCAAACTGCGGGAGGAAGTGCAAGTCAGGAGTGCCTGGCATGCTCTAGTCCAGGCATCCCCAAACTGCGGCCCTCCAGATGTTTTGGCCTACAACTCCCATGATCCCTAGCTAACAGGACCAGTGGTCGGGGAAGATGGGAATTGTAGTCCAAAACATCTGGAGGGCCAAAGTCTGGGGATTCCTGCTCTAGTCCATGGGGTCACGAATAGTTGGACACAACTATATGACTAAACAACAACAACATAACATCTGAACCCCCTTCACACAGACTGAGAGCGTAAATAGACAAATAAACCTTATTTCTTAAAACACTAGTGTCTCGACAGTGTCTTCTATTCTCCACACAGACCCTGGGGTGCTTGTGACCCCATGCGCTCTGGCCACTGCTTGGCAGAGAGAGGGAGCAGACACCCAGCTTTTGTAACAATACAAACAAACACACTCCAGAATGTAATCATTTGTTTCCATTTTTGTTGATTACAAACCAGTTAATCATTTGGAACATTAATGAGCCTTTGAAGATGTTTGCCAGAAGCAGAGAACAATCCAGCTGTCTTAAGCATATGAGCCAGTAGAGACACACGTCACATCCACATCATACATTTAAAGCACATTTTCTCTGGCTATATGAGATCTGGCAGGTGGTTGTTACAGGGCCTTTTCATTCAATTATGGCGGAGGTTTTCAACCTTTCTGGGTCCAAGGCTCCCTTGACCCCTTTTCAAACACCCTCCCTTGCAGAGTGTTCGCTCAGCTTCCTCTCTCCTTGGGAGTCCTCTGGGCAGCTGCTGCTGCTGCCCCTGGTCTTTGAGCTGCCCCACCGCAAGGAGAGGGGGTCTCTTCACACTGCCCCACAGCAGTGTTGGAAGGTTTTTTGACCAATATATGAATGTTGAAAGTAAAGAAAAATGTACATTCATTCATTCATTAATTTACCACTTAACATGGGCAAAGCTAGGGGGAGGAGGCAGGTGCCCCCCCATCAAGCAAATAAATAAAAATACTTAGTGTGCCCACTAAGATCTTGTGCATATATAATAAGAACAAACCCGCGTTTACAGGAAAATGTAAGCAACTCAGACGTGTCAAGGAAGCGTACAACAAAGGAGATAGCATGTTGTATAATCAAGCGAGGAATGCATTGAATAAATAGATTAAAGCGGCAAAACGAGCTTATGGTACAAAATTGCAGGCTCAATTTTCAAACAGTGACTCGGCTACTCTTTGGAAGAGCTTGCAGAATATCACTGGATATAAGAAAACATCTTCCTCAGCTCCGGAGAGTCATAAATTGGCAAATGACCTGAACCAGTTTTATAGCAGGTTTGAAAGTCAATTATTATCAACTAGTACCACTCAATTGGTGCCAGAGGCATCAATAGACACAACCACCTCTACCGGCTTTGAAGTCACTCTAGTGGTGATCTGTGAAAAAGATGTACAGTATGGTGCCTTTACAGAGACAGAAGGCCAGAAAAGTTCAGGCACAGATGGGGTGACTCCTCTTTGTTTGAAAGTGTGTGCAGTACAGTTGGCCCCAATCCTGGGTTAAACCACTGAGCCTAGGGCTTGCTGATCAGAAGGTCGGCGGTTCGAATCCCTGTGACGGGGTGAGCTCTCGTTGTTTGGTCCCAGCTCCTGCCAACCTAGCAGTTCGAAAGCACGTCAAAATGCAAGTAGATAAATAGGAACCGCTACAGCGGGAAGGTAAACAGTGTTTCCATGTGCTGCTCTGGTTTGCCACAAGCGGCTTTGTCATGCTGGCCACATGACCTGGAAGCTATACGCCGGCTCCCTCGGCCAATAATGAGAGATGAGCGCGCAACCCCAGAGTCGGTCACGACTGGACCTAATGGTCAGGGGTCCCTTTACCTTTACCTTACACAGATATTTAACTATTCAATGGAGCTGTGTTGGGTTCCTTCATGCTTTAAACATTCTGTTATCATTCCGGTACCTAATAAATCTGTTATTAGTGGGATGAATGATTACAGACCGGTTCTTACCTTCCAAGTCCTGGCCTGCAGAATCCGGGACCGGCAGCCGTGTGACACCGGACGTTGCGTCGACGTAACTTCTGGTGTTGCTTTGCCCTTCTATGGGCACCAAAAATGGTCGCCGTCGGCTTCGAAAGTCGCTTGTACGCATGTCAGGAAGTGCGTCAAAGCAACTTCCAGTGTCGCTCCGCCCATCTATGGGCACAAAAAATGGCCGCCGCCGGTTTTGAAGCCGGCGGCGGCCATTTTTGTGCCCATAGAATGGCAAATCGGGGTAAAAATGGCCGCCAGCAGGAGAAAATAATGGAGAAAAACGGGAGACGAAGTGATATGGGGGACTACCAGGAAAAGGTAAGTAAAATCGGCGTTTTCCCGGAGAAAACGGGGTACTTGGCAGCTATGGACCGGTTGCTCTAACATCTGTAGTAATGAAAGTCTTTGAAAGATTAGTGTTGGCCTATTCGAAGGATACTACTGACCTAGAGCTGGATCCTTTGCAATTTGCTTATCGAGCTAATAGGTCAGTAGATGATATGGTCAACATGGCAATGCATTACATCTTGCAACATCTGGACTCCCCAGGGGGTTACATGTCAGTTTTGTTTGTGGATTTTAGCTCAGCTTTCAATACCATTGTTGCATCCAAATTGGTTTCTAAATTACTCCAGCTTAATGTACCTACTTCTGTTTGTCAATTGATATACAGCTTTCTAACGGACAGGAGCCAGCAGGTGAAGCTGGGGGAAATTACATCAAGTAATAATACCATCAGTACAGGTGCTCCCCAGGGGTGTGTGCTTTCCCCACTGCTTTTTTCTCTATACACAAATGACTGCACCTCAGCGGATCCATCGGTTAAGATCTTGAAATTTGCAGATGATACTACAGTCATTGGGTTAATCCAGGAGGAGGATGAATCTGCATATAGGCGGGAAGTAGATCATCTTGTCTCATGGTGCAGCAGGAATAACTTGGTGCTAAATACCCAAAAGACAGTGGAAATGATAATTGAATTTAGAAGGCACCCTCCCATCTTGTTGCCAATCTCCTTTCTTGGTAACATGGTTGTAGTGGTAGAGTCCTTTAAGTTATTGGGCTCTATTATCTCTAAAAAATTGAATTGGTCAGATAACATCAATCAATCTATATAAAAAAATGTAAACTGGCCATGTCCGTTAGTATCCACATTTCGCCAAAACTGCTTGACCGATTGCGCTCAAATTTTGACACAATGCCGTATGTGAATATGAGAGCAAGCCTGTTGTGTATTAAAGTAATAGCACAGCCAAGTGTGTATTGTAATATAGAGTTTATTGTATTGTATTACAGAGTTTATTTGAATGTACAAGTTCCAGCAGGAACGTCTATCATTTGCTGGTTCAGAGTGCAGGATTTGGATCCGCTGCTGGATTGGTTTCTGCTGGAGGGAATCCTTGCCATTGGTTCCCGCCAAAATGTATATTTTCCCTGCTAGTTCTCTGTTACTATATAAGCCCCAGTTTTCCCCATTCCCTGTGTTCTGGCTCTTACCTGTTCTTTGAAGTAAAGAGATGTTGTACCATGCCACCTGAGCTGCACTGAGCTGAAATCACTGAAGACCCACTACACAACATTCTGGCGACGAAGGTGGGATCCGGCTTGCCGTGAATGGATGTCAGAGGTCGGCATCCGGAATCAGAAGAAGAAGAGGAAGAAGTCGTAGACGCTCCTGACTGAATACACCATGGCAGGAAGTAACATCATTGAGCCATTTAAATCGGTAACCGCAGAAGCCTGGGATTCCTATCTCCAACGTTTTGGTTTCGCTGCTGCAGCGCAAGGAATCACCAATGACGACAGGAAAAAGACAGTCTTCCTGAGTTGCTGTGGGGCTGAGGTTTTCGAGTTGGCCCGAGGCTTGGTGGCTCCTCTCACGCTAGAAACGGCGACGCTGAAGCACATAATGGACCAGCCCATGAGGCACTTTGTCCCAGCAGCAACCACGACAACACGCCGCATAGAGTTCCATAATAGGAGGCAGAAGGATGGTGAATCGGTCTCCATATTCCTTGCAGAGCTGAAGGTCCTGGTGAGGCCCTGTAATTTCGTGGCCCTCGAGGAAGCGCTGCTTGACCAGTTCATTGGAGGCCTGAGCAGCAGCAAAGCCCGATGTCGGATTGCCACAAGGGAAGAGGTGGATCTAGCAACGGCTGTGTGCGAGGCTATAGCCACTGAGACCACAGAGGGGGAGAAACAAAAAATCCCACAACGAAGTGCCAGGCCAGCAGCAGAGGCAGCTCACGCTTTGAGCAGTCCAGCCCGCCCCAGAGTCCATCCTGTGGAGTTGGATCCCTGAGGCTTGGTTCATCTGGAAAAAAAGAGAAAAAGCTAGAATGCCCTGGTTGCGGTGGGGCGCATGAACACCGGAACTGCCGATTTCGGAATGCCACGTGCTGAGCATGCAATAAAACGGGCCACATTGCTCGGGTATGCAGGTCGGCTACCAGAGGAACATTGGAATCCCCGCAACCATTCCGGCGACAGGCAATTTCATCAACGCACGTGTTGGGCGACTGCAACTACCTTACCGAGATAGAGGGCAATACCGTCCAGTTTCCTGCTCAGGGGAAAGCATCAATCCGGGTCAGCATCGAGGGCCACCCTTGCCAGATGGAGGTAGATTCCGGTTCGGGGTTTACAATCGTCTTGGACAAGACAGCGAGGTTTTTCTCAGGGGGTAAGTTTCCTCCATTGGAGCCTTTCCCCGTCACATTACAATCTTACTCTGCCGGCGAATACACATCCTTGGAATGTGTTTGTCAAAGTTAACTTTAAAGACAAAAGGGCCGTACTTAAGCTGGTGATCGCCAAAGGGAAGCGCACCACCCTCTTGGGAACAGACTGGTTTCCTGCTTTAGGGCTGGGCCTCTCTGGACTGAACGCAATAACAATAGCCCCAGGATCATTTAATAAACTTTATGGGGAGTTTGCATCATTATTTGATGGCAGTCTGGGGTGCTATAAAGGGCCTCCCATTGACTTCAAGTTGGACCAAGGGGTGGCTCCAGTTCGCCTCAAGCCAAGACACGTGCCATTCGCTTTGCAGCCCAAAATAGAGGCAGAACTTGACAAGCTAGTCCAGCAAGGGGTGTTGGCACCAGTTGACTCAACAAGATGGGAAACCCCAATAGTGACCCCACTAAAAGCAAATGGGGAAGTGCGCATCTGCGCAGATTATAAATGCACAATAAATAAGGCAATTCGGGAAAATTCCTACCCCATTCCAGTGGTGTCTCAACTGTTGGCAAAATTGGCTGGGGGCAAGGTATTTACAAAGATCAATTTCGCTCAGGCGTACCAGCAGCTACCTGTAACGCCACAAACAGCAGAAGCTCAAACTATTGTAACCCACAAAGGGGCATTTAAGGTGAACCGATTGCAATTTTGAGTAAGCGTGGCCCCAGGAATATTTCAGGGCATTATGGAGAGGTTATTAAGGGGGGTGCCTTGCGCCCTCGCATATTTTGATGATGTTTTAATATCGGGGAGGGACCCCCATGAGCTGGAAAGCCGCATCAGACTGGTACTCAAAAAGTTGCAGGAAGCTGGGCTCCATCTATAAAAGACGTGTGTCTGGCATTGGGGAAAGCCGCAACAAAAGGCTTTCAAAACCATTAGGGGAATGTTGTCTGCTGAGAGCGCGTTGGCCCATTATGATGAGACGAAACCCCTTGTACTTGCTTGCGACGCTTCTCAATATGGACTGGGAGCTGTGCTCAGCCACAGAGAGGCGGATGGGTCAGACAGACCCATTTCATTCTATTCAAGGACTCTTACTTCCACCAAGAGGAACTACGCGCAGGTCAACAAAGAGGCTTTGGGTGTGGTAGCAGGTGTAAAGAAATTCTACGACTATGTGTATGGACGATCGTTCTTAATTGAAACGGACCACAAGCCATTGCTGGGCCTGTTCTTCTTTTTTAAGTTTTAAAATAAGCTTTATTGAAGTTCATATTAAAATACACTTTCTTAAATTCATACATACCCAAGCAAAACAATAATATAAATAATAAAGAAATCATAACACACAAAATCATATATAATGAAATAATGTTGAAAGTATAACCTATAATGAAATAATAATGAAGATATAGCATAAAAATTAACCTCACACCACGTCAAACATAGGTTAGATTTAAATAAACAATACTCATAATCGTGGCGAAATCAGGTTAACAAAAGGAAAAGAAAAAAAGGGCAGAAAACAAAAGAAAATTACACTCAAATACTCATTAATTCCCATAATATAACCTAACATGGAAGAAAAAGAAAAAAGACGTAAAAGGGAGAAAAGAAATGTAAGAAAGGGAAAAAAAACAGAACCAAAGTATTTAAAATTAAGCTATAAAAAAACTTCCAATTGTCGACTTAACGCTTACTCATCCTTTTCCTCCTCTACTTATTTTCTCCTAATTCCCTAGAAATAATACCTCTTCTCCTTATCTTTAATAATTCACTCTCTTCATGCATTCTTTAAATTAAGCAAATCACCAACTCTGTTTTAATGCCTTCTTTTTTAAAATAATCTTCCACTAATTGCCATTCGTTTTGGGTCTTCTGTCTAGGTACGTTTCTAATTGCTGCCGTCATTTTGGCCAGATTCATATATTCCACCATTTTAATTTGCCATTCCTCCACCCCTGGCAATTCTTCACCCTTCCATTTTTGTGCTAGCAATACCCGGGCTGCCGCCCCACCATACAACAGAATATTCCTCTTATCTTTGGGCACGCTTTCTGGAATCATGCTTAGCAGGAATAGCTCAGGTGTTTTTGCGAAAGTTAATTTTAGCATACTTTTCATTTTTTCATATATTTTATTCCAGAAGTCCTGCACACCTTCACACCACCACCAGCAATGCATATATGTGCCTATTTTATTATGGCACTTCCAACATTTGTTCGATTCCAATTTATAAATTCTCCCTATTTTCTCCGGGGTTAAGTGCCATCTGTAGGCCATTTTCATTATGTTTTCTTTTATTGATGTACATGCTGTGAATCTTAAACTTTCGGACCACAATTTATCCCACTGTACACTGTAAATTGTTCTCCCTATGTCTTGTGCCCATTTAACCATACTACACTTAACCACTTCGTCTTTTAGGTTCCATTCTAACAAATATTTATATAAATTGGCCAGATGTTTATCTTCTTTATCAATTAGTATTTCTTGTAGTTTTGATTTTTTTCTCTTGGAAGCCGATTAATTTATGTTTTTGGAATATACTTTGCATTTGATTGTATTGGAGCCAGCTTGTGCAATCTTCTTTTACCTGATCAAATGTTTTTAAAACGTATTGCCCATCTTTGTTTTCAATCAACTCTTGGTATGTTATCCATCTGCCCTTCCTCGCTCCCCCCCTTCCCAGATGTTATCTCAGTTGGCGATAGCCACCAGGGAACCTTGGGTTCCAAGATCCTTTTGTTCTCCTCCCAAACCTTAAACAATGATTTTTTCACTACATGGTCTGTGAATTCTCTATATCTTTTCTCCTTTTCATTCATGAGATACTCATGCCATCCGTAAATATTTCTGAAGCCCTCAATATCCAATAGTTCTTTATCTTCCAAAATAATCCAATCTCTCACCCAACATAGATTTGCTGCTGCATAATATATTTTTAAATCAGGTACCCCCCACCCACCCCTTTCTTTACTATCTGTTAAGATTTTATATTGGATCCTGGGTTTTTTATTTCCCCATATAAATTTACTTAACTCCCTCCTCCACTCTTCAAATACCTCATTTTTCTCTATAATTGGCAACATCTGAAATAAAAACAAAAAAATTGGTAAAATTGACATTTTTATGGCCGCTATTCTTCCCATCATTGTTAAATTCAAATTACCCCATCTTTCCAAATCTCCTTTAATGTGCTTCCACATTCTCGAATAATTGTTTTCATATAAATTTACATTATTTGCCGAAACTACTATTCCCAAATATTTTACACTTTTAGCTATTTCCCACCCTGTATCTGTCTCCAATTTCTCCAATTCTTTCCCCCATATATTTTTAACAATCATTTTAGTTTTTTCTTTATTAATCTTGAATCCGGCTACTTCACCGTATTCTTTCAATTTCAATTTAAGATTAGGCCTGTTCAACCCCCACAAACAAACCCCTCAAATCCTGTCCCCTAGAATGCTCAGGTGGTCGATTTTTAAAAATGGGTTCCAATATAAGATATGCCATGAGAAAGGGAAATTGCTTTGTCACGCAAATGCCCTCAGCCGGCTTCCAATCCAGGGGGCTAGTGGTTGTGACCCGGCACCAGCCGAACAGGTCATGATGTTAGAGACATTGCCAGCCGCTCCTGTGACTGCGGAAGAAGTTGCGGCCAGGACTTGAAAGGACCCCACACTCTCCCGTGTCCTTGCCTGGGTAGGGAGGGGGTGGCCCAGTGGGGGCCAAGGAGAGATGTTCCGCCCATTTTTAATGCAGCAGCATGAGCTATCCCTTCATAAGGGGTGCGTACTCTGTGGGGACAGGGTAGTCATCCCTAACCCACTTAGGAACCGCATTCTATAAACCTTGCATATGGGGCACCCAGGGATGGTCAGAATGAAATCCCTGGCCCGCTGTTATATGTGGTGGCCAGGGATGGATAAGGAGATAGAAATGTGGGTACGCACGTGCAAGGCATGCCAATAGGTTCAACCTGAGGTTCCCAGGGCACCCATTCATTGGTAGGAACAGTCCAGAGCACCATGGAACCGTCTTCACATAGACTTTGCGGGGCCCTACCAAGGGAAAACGTTTTTGGTTGTGGTCGATGCATACTCAAAATGGTTGGAAGTAGCATTAGTCCCCAGTCCCACATCAGCAGCCGTTATCAAGGTATTAAGGCAGGTGTTTGCCATGCATGGTCTGCCAGGAACGTTGGTGTCAGACAATGGGGCAGCATTCGTGTCAAGTGAGTTCAGAGGTTTCCTCGCTGACAATTTCATACAAGGAGTGACCTCTGCCCCTTTTCATCCCTCGTCTAACGGTCAAGCAAAACGAATGGTGCGAACTGCAAAGGGTGCTATTTCCCGTCTACTGGAAGGTGACTGGGCAGCCCGAATAGCTCGTATGCTGTTCTTACAGCATGCCACACCATGCACAGCCACGGGAAAGTCACCAGCTGAGCTACTGTTAGGTCGCAGGCTAGTAACAGCCCTGGACTTTGTGCATCCAGATAGGATGCCCTCCCGTTCGGCACGGGAGCCACCACAAACCGAAGGAGACAGAACGAGATACCTTAATCCGGAGGGTCTCATTTGGGTAAGGAATTATGCCAGAGGTCCAACTTGGGTTCCGGGGGTCATTTTGCGGGCCAGCGGTCCCTTGTCATATTATGTCACATTGTCACAGGATCAGGTCTGGCGTAGGCATGTGGATCAGCTGAGGCGCAGGATACCCAGCAGGAGTGATGACGAGGGACCAAACACCCCCACATTAAATGAAGAGTTGCCGCCCTCGAGTCAGGTGGAGAAGCCTTCACTGATTAATGACCCACCAGGGCAGTCAGAAGGTAAGCTCCCCGCTGGGAATACGGAGCTGGCAGAAGATAATGAGTTGGGGGAGGCCTTTAGGAGGAACAGCTGTAGCCGATACTCCCAAGGAGACCCCTCAGCCTCAAACCCCTAGTGTCACAACACCTGAAGTGAGACAATCTAGTAGAAGTTGCAGGAAGCCACAGTCCCTGAATGACTTTGTGTGTAATTCTCAATAAGTATGGGGAGTGTTGTGTATGAAAGTAATAGCACAGCCAAGTATGTATTGTAATATAGAGTTTATTGTATTGTATCACAGAGTTTATTTGAATGTATCTTTTCCCTGCTTGTTCAACTGTTACTATATAAGCCCCAGTTTTCCCCATTCCCTGTGTTCTGGCTCTTACCTGTTCTTTGAAGTAAAGAGATGTTGTACCAGATCCACGCCTCCTGTTTCTTATTTGCACTGAGCTGAAACCACTGACTGCACCTCAGCTGATCCGTCGGTTAAGATCTTGAAATTTGCAGATGATACTACAGTCATTGGGCTCATCCAGGAGGAGGATGAACCTGCATATAGGAGGGAAGTAGATCGTCTTGTCTCATGGTGCAGCAGGAATAACTTGGTGCTAAATACCCAAAAGACAGTGGAAATGATAATTGAATTTAGAAGGCACCCTCCCATCTTGTTGCCAATCTCCTTTCTTGGTAACATGGTTGTAGTGGTAGAGTCCTTTAAGTTATTGGGCTCTATGATCTCTCAAAAATTGAATTGGTCAGATAACATCAATCAATCTATATATATAAAAATGTAAACTGGCCATGTCCGTTAGTATCCATGTTTCACCAAAACTGCTTGACCGATTGCGCTCAAATTTTAACACAATGCCGCATACGAATATGAGAGCAAGCCCATACCATTTTCTAAGACAGATATCACACGGCCTAGCCATTTACATACTAGGCCGAAGCCTTTACAGACTAGGCCAAATGGAGGTTCTGACTCGCCTTGGTGGGGGTTGGGGGGAGGAGGGGACGGGATAGGTCAGAACATGGGCCCAGTCACAGGGATGACCTGGGGGTGGGGGGAAGAGGGGGCATGATACATCATGGATCGACACAGGGTGGTGGCAGTCACAGGGATTAACCACGACAATGCGTGACAGGACCAGCTAGATATTCAATGCGAGCAGCAAAGAGGTGGCACAAACTGCTCCATAGCTTTTGATATTGCCTTGGCTGTCAAGCAGTTGCAACAAGTTAAATTCCCCAGCAACAGCCATTCCCACCAATCACAACCCAGAGGTCATCCAGACTGACCTGCCCCCAACAGCCCTGGGTCTTCTTGTTAACCCTTCCGCAACCCATGCTCTCCCCTATGGTGAGAACCTGCTTTGCGTGCCAAGGTACCAAGAAGACCCCCCCAATAACTCACACCAAACACCATAATTTTAGTTTAAGGTGTTTGGCATTAAATTTGGCCACAACTTTATTAAAATATAAATCAACTAGTGTCATTCAGCCCGTTTAATAAACGGGCGCTAGAACATTCAGCCTTTTTCGGCGGTGGCGGTGCGTGGGAGGGGCCGATTGGCCCCTCCCACTGCCGCCGCTTCGTCGGGGCGCTCTGCTGAGCCCAGCTGGCCAGTGGGCGCCCAGGAGAAGGCTGCGATTTGGCCTCTTTTGGCGGCGGCGGCGCATGGGGGGGGCGGCTGGCCCCTCCCACAGCCGCCACTTCGTCGGGGCGCTCCGCTGAGCCCAGCTGGCCGGCGGGCACGCAGGAGAAGGCCGCGATTCAGCCTTTTTTGGCGGCAGCAAAGGAAGCAGCCTCCTCATCGCGCAGTGAGGCACTTGTCCGGCCGGGAGCGGCGGTTGGCAGGGGGGTGGGGAGAGCATGTGTGTGCATGTGCGTGCAGTCTATGCATCCAATCCCTGTGTCCGTGGGGCACATGCGCAGTAGCGTGGACACAGCGACACAGGGAATACTGGACGCAGAGACACAGGGACTTTATTATATAGGATTGTGAGTGGTTGCTTAGTCATTGGTTCCCCAGCCATCTGTCCCCCGCCTGGGACAGATCTGACTCCCTCTAGCCTAGTAGGGGAGCCAGTAAGTAAGCATAGAATACTGAAATTTATTGGCCAAGTATCAACCATACAGGGCCGGCTCTAGGTAGAGTCCCGGTGGTGCGGGGCAGCAGGGCAGCAGGCAGGGCGCTGCGCGGCAAAGCCGCGTGGAAGCCATGCTGCGCCCTGTGAGGGCGGGGGCGCTGGAGTGATCTCCGCCCCTCAGCGCCAGGGCGTGCAATCTGCTCGAGACTGCCCTGCAACCATACTTGGAATTTTGCTTCGACTACATTGCAATGTAAAGAAAAAAAGTACCTCATACAACCACTATTCCCCTCACAATACAACAGCACACCGAAAAGACCCCATACCACCAACTGGCCTCCCTTCCGCCCACTACAGATTCAACAATTTGATGGCACAAGGAAAAAAGCTATTCCTGTGCCTAGACGTTTTTGTATATAGAGTCCTGTACCGACGTCCGGATGGGAGTAAATCAAACAAGTGATGACCAGGATGCGAAGGGTCTACAGTACAGCAATTCTCTCTGCTCTCTTCCTGACTCAAGCGGCATAAAGCAGGGGTCAGCAAACTTTTTCAGCAGGGGGGCCGGTCCACTGTCCCTCAGACCTTGTGGGGGGGCAGACTATATTTTGAAAAAAAAAATGAATTCTTATGCCCCACAAATAACCCAGAGATGCATTTTAAATAAAAGCACATTCTACTCATGTAAAAACATGCTGATTCCTGGACCGTCCGTGGGCCGGATTTAGAAGGTGATTGGGCTGCATCCGGCCCCCGGGCCTTAGTTTTGGGAAACTAACACCAAGTATGGTTGATACTTGGCCAATAAATTACAGTATTCTATTCTATTCTATTCGTGGGAGGGGAGGGGGAGTTCTGCCTGAGCATACATTTACTAATGTAAATGTAGGCTTGTCATATTTCAAAAACCAGGACGCCCCGAAAGTTGTTGAGCTTTTCTTAGACAATACATATTTTTAAAACGCAGCCATAATTATTTTATTGTCATTTCTTATGGCGACGTGCCTCCTTCCTTCACCCCCCCCCCTTTTCCATGGAAGTGCAGTCCGCAAACACGCCAATAAGCCAACATAGGCAAGCTGTTGATGATCCTGAAATCCTGCTCGATTTTGAGTCGCTGACTGTTACAAAAGAGCGCAGCGCAACGCCAGCCGAGGCAGGGGATGGGGACCTGACTACAATTCCCATCACCGCTGGTCCCTGGCGACGCAGCGCTGGGGGCTGACGGGAGCTGTAGTCCGTCCGCGGCCTCCGCCGCATTTCCCTGCGGCTACGCTTCCCGCCCTGGCAACTGAGTCCCGCCAGGTGCCGCTCTTCCGCGAGGCGCTTCGCCCGGCATCGCGGCTCCTCGCCGGGGCCGCTGAGTGGCGCTTTCCCCCGCGCCCGGCCGCTCTTCTGAGGAGACGAAGGGGAGCCGCCGCCATTTCCCCCGCCCCTCTCTGAAGTGGCTGACGGTTTCTCGAGTCACAGGAGCCGCTTGGCCTCGCGAGTCCAAAGGTAAGGGGCCAGGCATGGCTTTCCTCTGCGAAACGGGCGGGTTGAAGCGCCCGAGGTTAGGGTCAGTGGCTAAGCGAGGAAAGGTGGCGAACCCCTAATTTCTGGAGCGGGGCCGCCAAAGCCGCCCCTCTTTATATAATAAGCAAATGCAGAGGAGGTAGCCTTGGGGGAGGCTCAGGAGGGAGGAACGTGGCCCACCCTCTCACGATTTCAGCCCCACAAACCCCTTTCAATGGGATTGGCGTGGGTAGGGCCGGCCCACCCCATGAGGCAAGGTGAGTCGATTGCCTCAGGCAGCAGGATGCACAGGGGTTGGCAGAAGCCTATGTGGATCTTTGTTACCCACCTTCCCACCCCGCCCCCGATGCAGATCATTGCTTGCCTGGCAGGAAGGAGGGGCATTTTGTGGTTCGCCTCATGTGCCAATATGCCACGTACTGGCCCTGTGTGCAGGTGTCCCCACCCCCCTATTTGGACAGTTCCTTCCTTGGTTACCCCACAGATCTGTGGGACTGGGGGGGGGGGTGTAATTTCACTTTTGTACTCCTGCAGCCTTTAACCTGCTAGACTTGAGTGTGTGCATACAGGTGAAACTCAGAAAATTAGAATACTGTATCGTCGAAAAGTGCATTTATTTCAGTAATGCAACTTATTATTTCTTATTTTCCTTTTAATTTTTACAAATGCTTTCTTTTGGAAATTCCACAGTAATAAAACAAATAGTTACAATAATACAAAAATAAACATCACTATTTACATTTCATTAATTACATTCCATTTATAATTGACCCGCCTAACAACAAATAATTACAATTACAACAAATAAAGGCTTGGCATATCTTGCTTTGCATGTCATGCATCTATCTCATATATTGGTTTCACCTTTTAAATTGTGTTGCTGAAATAAATGCACTTTTCGACGATATTTTAATTTTCCGAGTTTCACCTGTATGTGGGGGGAGGAGGGTGTGCTATCACAAGTACACTTTCCTGGAAAAGGGTGTTATGAGAGCAGAGTACCTGCAGTAATCTCTGTTGTTGTTGTTGTTGTTGTTATTATTATTATTATTACTCCACAATCGCTTCCCTCAAGCTGAAGATGACAGGTAGCCATGCATGTCGTGTTTTCTTTGGCTTCTGCTTCTTAGGTTGCTTGCTCGGTTTTGACACGTGGAATAAAAGCTGTGCAGGATAAAAGCAAGATGTTTCCTTGTAGGAACCAAGGTGGTTGGGTGTGGCTGCTGGACAGACCTGTACACACAACAAACTCCTGATGCTGAGTTCTCCTTTGAATTCTCAACCCGAATCCTTTTCTTCCTATAATACAATAGGAATGTTGATTACCCTGAATGTAATTGCTCAGGTTTTTAAATAAGTTGTTTGAAAAGTGCAGCTTAGCTAATTTTTCTTCACCACTCAAATCTGTCAAAGCATGGTAAAAAATAACTTCCACTCCTTTGAAGAGGTGTGGGGAACCTGTGACCAACCACATTTTGTTGGCTCCAATCAGCATGGCCAGTGATCAGGAATGATAATGCTGGAGCATGGCATGCTACCACCACTCATCAGCTGATAGGTAGTAGGAGCATGCCTAGCTCCAGGAAGGAACATGTTTACAACATGTGGGGCTTTTTAGCTTAGGAGAAAAGGCAACTAAGAGGGCACACAATAGAAGTTATAGAATTATGCATGGTGCAAAAAAAGGCAGAAAAAGATTTTTCTCCTTGTCTCATAATACTAGGACCTGGGCCATCTGATGAAGCTTAATCGTAGAAGATTCAGGACAGACAGAAACATAGAATTGTAGAGTTGGAAGGGACAAAAAGGGTCATCTAGTCCAGTTCCCTGCAATGCTGGAATCTTTTGCCCAACATGAACCTGTGATTAGAGTCTCATGCTCTACTGACTGAGCTATCTGTGAACTTCTTCACACAGCTCTTAACCAGGAGTGGGGAACTCCTGACCTATGGCCCAGACTGGGCCTACAATACTGTTCCCCCCCCAAAGCACACCCATCTATGATGTCTGGTCCACTGTGGGGTGGGTAAATACGAGATTTAAAAGGAACAATCCAGTGCTTAAAATGAGCTGATAATTGTCTCTTTGCTTGGAGCAAAATGCAGTTCCGTGGTGAGAGTGCACCTTGCTCCAGCACCAGCAGCATTTTGTGAAAAGGAACTCCCTTATGTAGCTGATGCTTCCTCCCCCCCCCCCCCAGGGGTGAGAGAAAGAAGCACTTTGCCATCCCTATGCTATATGCTTCCGAAAAGTGGCTCTCAGGTCAAGTGCTTGGAAACTCTACACAAGGGATTTTGACAGATGAGCCAGACAACCCACCTGTCAATGAGGTGATGCCATATTGATGTCATGTGATTGAGAGGTGGGCTGCGATTTTGAATTGAGGCCTAAGATACTTGATTCTCGTGGCAATCAGTAACTGGGCATCCTACATCTTGACAACCATGTGAAAGAGTGAATAAAGCAGCTGAAATAATTGAGATTGCTGTTGGTACATATGATGTTAAATTTGATATATTGAGTGAAGGAGATAACTGGTTGTCTCTGGTAATGCCCACCAACTTCTTTAATATATGAGTACTGTTTAAAATCTCTCATCCGTAATATGTCCACCATGACAGAAACTTAATTTGCCGAGATATTATGCATACACAGCTGCAGAAAAGTAAAATGCATCAGTAAACAGTGGTACCTCGGTTTATGAACTTAATCCGTTCCAGAAGTCCATTCTTAAACCAAAGCTGTTACTAAACTGAGGCACGTTTTCCCTAATGAGGCTTCCTGCCGCCAGTGCCCTTCCACTGTTCGGCTTCCATTCGTAGACCGAGGTAAAGTTCGCTAACTGGAACACCTACTTCCGGTTCTGCGGAGTTCGTAAACTGAATAGTTCATTAACAGGGCTGTATTTGAAACACCATTGAAAAAGCCTGCATAGACGCAATTCCACCCCTTTTTGTGACATTTTCAGCTCAGTTCTGGGTTTGGCATGATGCACGCAGTCACACACATACAAGACACACCTAAAACAGTCACTGCCTGTAGTCTCAACTACTCACTGAACGTTAAGGATTCATTCCCCACTTTACATTCTGTTGGTATATGCCAGGCTTCCTCAACCTCGGCCCTCCAGATGTTTTGAGACTACAGTTCCCATCATCCCTGACCACTGGTCCTGCTAGCTAGGGATTGTGGGAGTTGTAGGCCAGAAACATCTGGAGGGCCAAGGTTCAGGAAGCCTGGTATATGCTGTTATCTGCCAGACATACCTTTCTGCATTCTGCATAAAACAAACAGGTTAGTCCTTAGGGAAGTGAATCTACTCACACAAATCAGACATCAGGAATGATACTTACCGTAGCTGCAAGCCCACCCCTTACAATCTGTAAAATAGAAGGTAATAATGGAGACGTTTATAGGTTTGTTTTAAGGATTACAGCTGGATCTGAGGTAGCCAGTGTGGTACCCTCCAGAAGTTGTTGCACTACAACTCTCATGATCCCTGGCTATTGACCATGATGGTAGCTGGTGTCAATGGGAGTTTGAGTCCAACATCTGGAGGTCATCATGTCTATTCTGAATGTGAAGCACTTTGAACGTTCGAAAACCCATATACTGTAAAAGTAAGTATTAAGTTTCATACCTTTAGATTTCTAAACTTAAATGTGTTATTATTTAGGAAAACACTCGAAAACCCCTTTCTTGAAGGAGGGATGACATGTAATGGACCAGATAACTGTGAAGCTCATGCCACTCCAGAGGATGATCCTGACCAAGATCTTGCTAAAGAATGCTCCAGACTACAAACATTTACCAATTTTCCAAGTCACTGTCCTGTCTCCTCCTCAACTCTAGCCCAAGCTGGTTTCTTCTACACTGGAGATGGAGACAAAGTAAAGTGTTTTAGTTGTCATGCAACCATTGAAGGATGGCAAAATGGGGACTCGGCAGTTGGAAGACATAGAACTGTTTCTCCAAACTGCAAGTTTATTAATGCCATTAAGATTCTGAAGAATGATACACATTCTGTTTTCCCAAACTGTTCACACAGAACTGAAATCAGCCTTGCAGCTGACTCTGCCCAGCCCCCTCCTGATCCATCCTCTGCTCTCTATGCAGATTATCTTTTGAGAAGTGGGCAAGTGGTAGATCTCTCTGGTTCTCTGTACCCCAGAAATCCTGCCATGTGTAGTGAAGAAGCCAGGCTGAGATCTTTTCACAACTGGCCCTCGCATACTCTTATCACTCCGAAAGAACTGGCCCATGCTGGGCTCTATTACACTGGCAATGGTGATGAAGTTGAATGTTTCTGCTGTGGAGGAAAACTGAAAAACTGGGAACCTTCTGATCGTGCTTGGTCAGAGCACAGACGCCACTTCCCTAGGTGTTTTTTTGTCCTCGGCCACGATGTGGGAAATGTTGGAAGTGTTCCAAATCAGTCTGGTGATACCAGCCTGGAAAGAAGTGACATACATAATGCTGACCTTCCCCAAAGTCCATCTATGGCAGATTATGAGAACCGAATCAAGACATTTGCAACATGGAGGTATTTGGTTAGCAAGGAGCAACTTGCCCAAGCAGGCTTTTATAGTCTAGGTAAGCTGAATACAGAGCTTCAAAGTTTGTATTGCTATCCCTCAAAGGGGAAAACTACATTATATGATTAGTAGTGCCTAACATGGTTTCAATGAGCTCTTAATAAAATTAGCAAAATGATGGAATTAAAAGCAGTGGCCTTTTTCAGTTCTCTTACTGTTTTTTAGAGCACCACATTTGACTAACTCTTGTTAACATGGTATCACTAGTGTGTAATTCTAAATTTGGTGCTTTTTAAATAATTCATACAACTGAGTCACTGTTGTTGTTTTTTGTGGTAAATCTTCAAATGGAATATTTGTTCAAGTGTATAATTATTATTATGTCCTTTGTATTGGAGAGGATATACTTTTCCTGTACTGTACTTGATTTAGTACAGATTCTTTTTCATCCAACTTACATAAAACTTACACCCCATCCCAAGAACTTGGGGTAGTTAAAAATATGTTAATGACAGAAATTTACAGTTGACCTGTTCTTAGAAACCAAAAGTCAATTTGAATGTAAAAGTCTTACGCTGCATAGGAGAGTTTAATAGGCTACCTTAAATGATGTGGTGGGACATAAATATGGACAAGCTGGTTTTCAGTGATGCACAGTTCATTTGTGCTGAACTTTGGTTCCACCCCAGAAAAATGTGAATACTGTATCTGTATGTTAATTTGTATAAATTCAGCCTTGTGTAGAGGAGAAAAGTGTTGCCTAAATAAAAATATAAATAAAATAGGGGGTTCTAAGAGAAAAGATAAGGAATGATAGATAAGTTTCCTTTTAAAATACAGTTTGTCTACCTCAACTTACCTGCTGCAATGGGTGCCTATGTGTCTTGGGCCACACATTAGTTCATCTGAGGCAGTTGGGAGGCATGATCAGCAGCACCCCATGTAAACTGAATGTGGACCCCAGACACTCCAGAGTCTGCAGCGCAAGCATGCTAGACAGATTAATGTGGAAAAGTTTCCCTGAAGGGGGAAAGGCCTGAAAACAGTTTATTTAATTAGGGCAAAACTTGCCCCCATTTTGGATCATTTTCTCCAGGACTGCTCACCTGGCACCTGGCATAATAAGCTTTCATTCCATTCAAAGAAATATTTGCAGAGGCTGATTTTATTAAGAGTTTATACATGGATATATTCTTACTTCTCCACAGGTAATGGTGATAACGTTGCATGCTTTCACTGCGGTGGTGGATTACAGGAGTGGAAGACAGATGAAGATCCTTGGGAGCAGCATGCAAAATGGTTTCCTGGGTGAGGCACTTCATTTCTCCCTATGTGTATTATCTGTTATCTGTACCAGTGTCTGTACATACATACTGTACATTGTATACTTATGTTAATAAGTACTCTTCACGTGGTTCCATTCCATTTTCAGAAGTTTCTACAAATGTAGATTACCTATTTGTAAAGTGGTCTGTGATGTTGGAATTTAAACCAGATGCTCTGTGACCTCCTTTGCAAGCTTCTTACTAATCTATTCTTTAATATTTCCCTCAACATTTTATTTTTGGGAGGGGTGTGGAGACATTCCAGACAGCAGCCTTGTAGGAAAGGGAGGCCATCTCAGAAAGAGTTGGTCTGTCTGTCAGCTCGGAGGCAAAGTTATGTGGGAGATGCAGTTGGGAGAAATTGGATCTCTGGGGCTTCTGAATCCTGGGCAAGTTTGGGTGATCGCTCTCTGCACCGTCCCTCTCCCTATGATGGAATGGAAACAGACCAACAGAGACCTCACTGCTTATGTTGGTAAATAGGATCTGTGAAGGATGCTCCCAAAGCCTCTTCTGTCTGAGGAAAGGTTGAGAAGAGAGCTTTACTGTTAGCAAACAAATTAAAAGATGGAAGGGCTGGGGCTTGTTTGTTTGTTGTTTCCAAATCAGTAACTCACTGCACCTGTCAATAATTTAAAGCAGTAATTTGGTTTTTAACTTCCAGGTAATCTGATCAGTGTACATTTTAAGGAATTATGTTCACTTCCACTTCCATAACATATTAAGAACCTTTTTTCATAGGCTACTATGTTCTTCCAGATACACTATATCTGTACTGTGTGACAGTTTTAGGTAATAACAATTTTATTTAGTTCAAATATTTTCCATCTAGGTGCAAATATCTGGTAGAAGAAAAGGGGCAAGACTTTGTGAATAACATTCATTTAACACCACAACAGGATTCTACAGTAAGTGTGTGTCTTCTCCACTCTCCTGCCCCCAGGAACCATGCTTTCTGGATACCTCCACTGAAAATCTATTTTAAGATAAATGTAATTTTGAACTATAAATTCACTGAACCAGTCAAATGAATAAAAGGGCTTTGGTTACTATCTTGCCTTCTTTCTCCAGCTGTCTATGTGTGAACAGATGGTGCTTCCATATATTGTTGTAAAGGTTAATTACTATAGTAGAGAATGCTGTGTTCAAGTTACTTTATATTACTATTATTATTATTTACTAGTTGATTTCTTTTGCCAAAAACAACTGAAAGTGATTTGCCACAAAAAAACAAATAAACAAAAATCCACATAGATAAATGAAAAGAAAAGAAAAACCCATCCCTATAAAAATGTAAAAATTAAAAATACTGTTTCATTGTGAGATTCTAGGGGTTCCAGGCACTTGCCCAGGGTTTGTGCTTCATTTGGGAATGAGGCAAAGTGGAGACTCTGGAGTCTTTAAGAACTGACAACACCTCCAACTTCCACCTCCATGTTCTCAGCTGCTGGTTCTGTTGCTGCTGCTTTTGGTGGTGGTTCCTGTCAGGCAGTGGCAGTGGAAGCATGATGATGATGATGATGGGGAAAACATGGAAAGTAAATGAGCATAAAACCCTATTTACAACTATTGGTCCAGAATACATGGTGTTCTCAGCAGAGTAATTAATTTGCTCAAATAAAAAAAAATGTGTTTGTATAAATCGCAGTACTACTTTAAAATTATTGTTTTTAGGGCTTCAATGTATTATGTGTGGGTGGGGGGGTTATTGTGTTTGTTATTGTGGTTTGTGGTTTGTGTTCTTGTGTTTTTGTATTGTATTTGTATTGTAAACCAACCTGTGATCTTTGGATGAAGGGTGGTACAGAAATTTAATAAATAATAATAATAGTAATAAACTGCTCTAGCACAAGATTTTACAGAACAACACCAGCAGTTGTTTTCTGTTTTGCTAACAGTTCATTACATCCATTCTAATGTCAGTGTTTCTGTTTAGATAGAAGAAGCAGAGAAGTTTTCACATTTTACAGGTATGAATGCAATTGTTTGTAACTGTCCTGCTCAGTTTGTAACTCAGTAAGCCTAACAACGGTCACCAGGTCTTCAGTAAACTAAACTTCCTGTATTTGTTTGTGTTCTTCCTCTCCTTGGATTTGTAAGGGAGATGGCAAAACCACAATCAACATTACCATAAAAATCTGATTTAAGCATAGAAAGATTATCCTCCTCGAAGAGAGACTTTACGTTTCTGCAATGGAGTCTTTTCTAGTCCCAAAGGAAATCTCAAATACTGTACAGTTTGCAGGCAAGGAACACTTGGGGAAGGGGGAGGGCAGGTAGAGGCAATGAATGAGTCTTGCGAAAGTTTAAGCAGAAGATAATAGAGAGGAGCCAGCTCCTGTGTGAGTTCCTGGGAATAACACATCTGGGGGGGGGAGCATAGAGCAGCCTCAGAATTTGAGTCTGAAAAGATGAATGAAATTGGGATGTGATGTTCACCCAGCAGAAGGAAAATTTAGCAGATAGCCTCACCCTGAACTTGAAAAGTCTTTCCAACAAAGGATTTGAACCTGAGTGTCCTCACATAACCAACAGCATAGTTCTTGGGCCAGCCTGACTCAACTAAGTGTCATGCCACAGGACTAGAGCTCAGCCAGTAGGGCACTCTGGGAGCTCTACATGCACTCCAGGAAACTCTATCATTCCGGTTTTAATCTTACATGTATCTGAACATTGGTAAATTTTACTGCAAACTATGTTTTCCATTAAGTATTTTAAAGTAATTCAGTATATCAGGACACCTTCTGTATTTTTATTTCAGTTAATTTCCTTGCTTTGATTATATTTTCATCTCCTGGTTTTGCAGATGAGGAACTTTTACAGAACCAGCTGGTACAGAATGCAATGCACATGGGTTTCAGCCTGGATGAAATTAGGAGCACTGTGGAAAGGAAATGCCATCTGTCCACAGAGGGCTACAGATCTATTGAGACATTGGTCACTGACTTAATCAGTGCCCAAAGAGAGAATAACCCTGGTGCATCCTGGGAAAGCACCTTGCAAAAAGGTGAGCACAGTATATCTCCAAAGCATATATGGGAGCTGAGAACAAGGAAAGTTGCTCTGGGTGGGATCTATTTTTGCTTGAGAGCAGAGCGTTTGCTCATGGATATATGCAGTGGGGTTTTGGTGACCAGAATTTTGGGCAGCAGCACCCTTCCAACATTTTATTACACATTACTCCATTGACTGACTGCTTTGACAGCCGTTTCCTATCTCTTTCTTGGGATGCTCTTGGCGTTCACTGATTTATCATTTTTAAAATACTTGTCCTGCTATACCATTTAACATTCCTTCTGATGTTGGTCTAGGAAGTTTAGAAGTTTGTTGGGGGTTTAATTTTAGATGCATTAATTTTGCTGCTATTACGCTTTTGCATTTTTTATTGTTAGACCTTCTGTATTACTTGAGGATTGCTTGATTTTATTGTATTTTTATTGAAATGATTTCATCAGTTCATTGTTTTTGATATATGTATAATATGTAACTGTTAGAGAATTATACATTTCTATTTTTTATTTTTTGCTGTTGTAAGCCACCTTAGTAGCCACCTTAGTATGGTTTAACTATGGAAAAATGACATACAAATTGGTGATCAGTTGAATAATTTCCCTAACTTTTTGGTAATCTTTGGATGATTTTCCTTTGTTTCTACAAACATGATGGTAAGCAAATATTTTTAACCCCTTTTGCTTTATAGTTTAAAACAAAATTTATTTATTTATTTAAAAAACATAAATTGGCAGGCGTACAAAACATTTTGTATGGCAAATTACTTTGCATAAATAGTCTCCAAAGAGTTAGGCTGGTAGTTTTATCCTCACAATGTGGGGGTAAATTAGTTGTTGCTTTGTTTATTCAATGTACCTTTCACCCAGTCTTCCAGAGAATTTTCGAGGTGGCTTCTAAACATAGAATCAAACAATAGCAAAGGCTGCAATCCTAATCCCATTTACCTGGGAGTAAGCCCCAGGCGGCGCTGTGGTTAAACCACTGAGCCTAGGGCTTGCTGATCAGAAGGTTGGCGGTTCGAATCCCTGTGACGGGGTGAGCTCCCGTTGCTTGGTCCCAGCTCCTGCCAACCTAGCAGTTCGAAAGCACGTCAAAATGCAAGTAGATAAATAGGAACCGCTACAGCGGGAAGGTAAACGGTGTTTCCATGTGCTGCTCTGGTTTGCCAGAAGCGGCTTTGTCATGCTGGCCACATGACCTGGAAGCTATACGCCGGCTCCCTCGGCCAATAATGAGAGATGAGCGCGCAACCCCAGAGTCGGTCACGACTGGACCTAATGGTCAGGGGTCCCTTTACCTTTACCTTACACAGATATTTAACTATTCAATGGAGCTGTGTTGGGTTCCTTCATGCTTTAAACATTCTGTTATCATTCCGGTACCTAATAAATCTGTTATTAGTGGGATGATGATTACAGACCGGTTCTTACCTTCCAAGTCCTGGCCTGCAGAATCCGGGACCGGCAGCCGTGTGACACCGGAAGTTGCGTCGACGTAACTTCCGGTGTTGCTTTGCCCTTCTATGGGCACCAAAAATGGTCGCCGTCGGCTTCGAAAGTCGCTTGTACGCATGTCAGGAAGTGCGTCAAAGCAACTTCCAGTGTCGCTCCGCCCAGTTGTCAGCTGTCTTTTTTTTAATCAATGATTGTCATATTTGTTTAAGGAGGGAAGACATTTCAAGAAATTTTTGTATCTTTCTGTTTCCTTCTTAGAACTCAGTGCTGAAGAGAAATTAAGAAGTTTGCAGGAAGAAAAGCTTTGCAAAATCTGTATGGATAAAACTATCTCAGTGGTCCTCATTCCTTGTGGACATCTTGTTGCTTGTAAGGACTGTGCTGAAGCAGTTGATAAATGCCCTTTGTGTTGCACAGTTATTACAAAAAGGCAGAAGGTATATATGTATTAATAAAAGCATCATACTATGCAACTGGAAAACTCTTACCATTACAAAAATAGATTGACTGTATATGCAATGTTAATATGTAAATGGTTTTAAAGAAAATTAAGTTTGAATTGAATGCACTTATTTACTCTCTGAATTATGTAGCTGCTAAATTGTGTGTACTTTTACTCACTTTAGTCCTGATGGCCTGACCCCGAGAGCCACAATGTATGTAGAGGCATCAGAAATCTGCCCTGAGATGGTATATAGGACAATATTTAGCTATGTCACCCACCACCATCTGCAGTCTGAAGGGATACAGCTCAAGCAGAAGCTTACTTCCCCAGTAAGAACTCGGTTAGAGTTGCCTTGAGGTTTAGCCAAAGTTTTGTCCTCATGAATGGCAAAGTGTTTGAAGAATGTTTCACACCAGGGCAGAGAGAATCGGTAGATCAACATTATTTTGTATCGCTTAGGATGCAGTGGCAAGTTGATTGCACTTCATGTGTCTTTGTCATAGAAATGGAAAGCACATTATATCTCTACAACATTCAGTTTTCATAATGCATGTACATAAATAATTTATGTTGTTGCTTTATGTCTAGACCTTCTAGGATGTTTGGGGAGTTTCAGAACAATAGCTTTTTGTTGGTGTTTTTAACTCTAATGATTCTTTAGTCTCCAGTTGAGAGTTGAATTGCTGGTGGGGAACCTCTCCTATATGTCAGAAGGTTTATTCCAGTGATTTGAAGGAAATGGTTGAAAATCAATCCTATTTTGTACAATTTGTATTTCAAAATATTTACATAGACTAGTGTTAAATGTCAGGTGGTTATGTTTCCCCTTCCAAAAGCTCACTTGTTATATTTGTTACTGGTGTCTCTTTCTTGTTGACTTTGCGAATGGATTTGTTGAATTTTGCCATTCTGTAGATCTATATATATCATGCTGCTTACTATCATGGTTAGATCTGCATGAACACTAACTAAAAATATGTGACACCTTCCATGCATAAATCTATACAATTTGGGCTTTTTCCATTAAACTGCAACATTACAGCTGCAGTTCTGCCTAAGTTCTATACAGTATTTGCAACTGCTGTTGACTTTATTGGGAGTTACAAAAGAGCATAGGATTGCAGTATTTGGGCTTGATTCAAAACACTGCTAGCTAGGACCATTCCCATGAGTTGCTAGAAAGAGCAGCATGGTGTCACAGATAAGTCTCTGAGCTCCAGGGCTGGCAGCAAGTTTTTGTAGTAGCTGTTGGGACACTGTGCCCTGCTGTTCTGTGGAACTGCATTGTGGAACAGGCTTTAAATGTATTTGCTAGTTGATCTGAAAACAATCCAAAGCATAAATACCTCCAAGATGTGCAGTAATCAAACAGGCTTTTGTATAGCGTTTGGTTTTCTACTCACTTTGGAATTATCTACAAGTCACATGTTTTGAATATGATTCACATTGGTTAAGCTCAGTCGACCTAATGCTGTTGTTCATTGTAGTTTGTGTAATAGCACACAGCCTATCAAGATTAATTAACACTGTGCAGCAGCACTGCTAGTTAAATTATACCCTTCATTGGTAATTTATCCATCCTGGTGGTTATATCTTTGTAGCTTTCATTCTTATCCATTTGTGTTTGCATCATAATGAGAATATGATCTGTCTCCAAAAGGGATATCCACAGCATTTATTCACCCTCTCCATTTATTTCACTTTGCTTTAAAATATATATTTTTTAATTTTATTGCAATTGATAGCAGCTTTAAACTATGTATATTTTGTGGAAAATATTGAAACACACTTATGCAAACAAATAGGTTTGGAATCTTAACTGTAAGTTTTGATTGTAAATATTGTTGATCTGTAACTATAAAATAATGGTTCACCACCATCTGGATTGAGTGGAGCAAATGTCAATGTCTTGACAGGTGATATATTTTTTTAAAAGTAGTATAATCATGTAATATAATCTTAGTACTATTTTGCAGTTCAACTCTGACGATTTTTAATAAAGTGATTTTATATTATAAATCGAAATTTATTTCTCACATTCATAAGGGACACCACAAATAAGTCTGACTCCTGTCTTTTCTCTTCCCCTTCTTATTCTTTGGATACAGTAGAGTTGAGAATATTTATAGTGCTTCAGCTAGAGTTAACCATCTCACTTCCCATCAAAGAATTCATACAGGGGAGAAACCACATCAGTGCTTGGAATGTGGAAGGAGCTTTAGCTTTAAGCAAAGTCTCACTAGGTGTGAAATAATTCATTATAGAAGGGAACTATAAAAGCAGTGATTGCTGGCAGTCACTGGATCAGAGACGGCTGTGCTACAAGGTGTGAATCTGCACCCATACGTGTCTTCAGCACTCTTGTATATCCCTAGACACACTCCTAACAGGTTTAGAGTCTTGCTGGAGTTAAAACATGCATCCACTATCAATATGTGTTTCTGTTCTTATCCTTATGCCCCATAAAGATGTTGCACACACCAGAGCAGGTATCTTCAGCCTTTTCAGACCCAGGACCCACTGTTAACCCAAACATGCATTTGTGGACCCATTTCTTAATCTTCTACCATATATTTGTATACTGGTAATGCTCCTCTTGCACTGCACCTTGATTATACCCTTGAATCAGATTGCGACCCACTGGTCACAACTAGTCCCAACCCACCTGTTGAAGACCACTGCCACAGAGGAATAAAGATTGGTTTATCATAATAAATGGAAGTGATAGAGTATACAGCTGCTGTTTTCAGGCAGCAAGCTTACAGTAAAAGTCGGTAGCAAATCGGGCAGCATGCCTGACCATGAGGGTAAAAAGAATCCCTGTTCTGTCCTAAAGAAAGGTGTGGAATGGGTATATCTGTCCTAAATAAAGCAGAACCTGTTAGGGATCAGAGGTCTGTACCTTTGGTCTGAGTTCTGCTTTTCCTCTCAATAGCCTCAACCTGCAAGACTACAGCATCCCTCTCAGCCCTTTGATCCCTGTCCAGCAAGACATGAAGCAGGGAATTCCACTGGAGCTTTGAACTACCCAACCATTGAGTATCAGGGATTTAAGTATTTTTTGGAGCCAACGTATCCTTATGGGAAAGGGATGAGTGAGGGTTGTAACAGCTTTATTTCTTAGTACCATTGTTTGTTTCCTACAAGTTCCTGTATGTTTACTATTTTGTCCATTTTACTAAGTTTGAAGTTGAAAGGAGATGACCCTGGTGAGAAATGACTGGTTGGTTATATTATATTTCTCCTGTTTCATGAGTTTACCTTTGGAGGAAGATTCTGTAGTCTGTGGAGAATGCCGTTCTTTCCCACAGGTGATAAATAAATTTTGCTGGTAACACAGGATTAGTGTACTGAGGTTTACATTAAGCTTTAGGAGGTCAGGATATTTACCCATATATTCCAGAACACATCACAAGTCATAATTTCTAGCATTGGTTCATGCCACAATAGCCATACCATTACTCAGAAATACGCCCCACTGAATTCAGTAGAGATTGCTTACATATTAGTATGTTGCACAGGACTTTTAACAAGTTACCCCATCTGTTTCTAGAGCGATGGGAATCCCCCCCCCAAGGACCCAGTTTATTCATTCCTACGACATATTTACAGCCATGGCAGGCACTGTAACTTTCCCAGCGATTTGACTTTACCCCCAAAGGTGCACTCCTCCATTGTCTCCTGAGATAGACTGATGCCAACCAGTGATAGTAAAAACGGCACAGCCCCAGCCCTTTCATTAAAAGCATTCAGGTTCCCAAAAGGCTGTTGGAACAAGAAAGTCTGCTGGCAGAAGGACAACAAGGAGGAGGTAAGTCCAGCTTTTCCAGGGAGGGAGTTCCAGAGTCTGGGAGCAACCACCGAGAAGGTCCTCTCCCACATCCCTATCAAGGGTGGCTGTGAAGGTGGCAGGACCAAGATACGGTCCTTCCCCCGATATCCCCAAACCCAAGCAGGTTCATATGAGGGAATATGGGCATTCAGATAGCTTGGACCCAAGCCAAATAGGGCTTCATAGCTCATAACCAGCACTTTGAATTATGCCTGGAAACAGACTGGTAGCCAGTAGAGTGATTATAGTAAGAAAGTTGAATGCTCCCTATAACCAGCCCCTTCTGGCTGCAGCTCTTTGAGCAAGTTGGAGTTTCTGTGGACTTTTCAAAGGTGGCTGTCACATAGAGCATGTTACAGGAATCAAGAGAGGATGTAGCCAAAGTGTGTGTCCCTGTCCATCTGCATAAGTCTTTAAAGGGTCGCTTGGCTATTGTTTGTTTCTGCTGTAAATCTTTATGTGTTCACTACCCTTTGATCTTTAGGCGCTAAACAAAAACATCCTTCTCTCAGGCCTGTTATTTTACCGTATATTGTAAACTACGCGGGTGGCACTGTGGGTTAAACCACTGAGCCTAGGGCTTGCCGATCAGAAGGTCAGCGGTTCGAATCCCCACGACAGGGTGAGCTCCGGTTGCTCGGTCCCTGCTCCTGCCAACCTAACAGTTCGATAGCACGACAAAGTGCAAGTAAATAGGTACTGCTCCAGCGAGAAGGTAAACGGCGTTTCTGTGCACTGCTCTTGTTCACCAGAAGCAGCTTTGTCATGCTGGCCACATGACCCGGAAGCTGTATGCCGGCTCCCTCGGCCAGTAAAGCGAGATGAGCGCCGCAACACCAGAGTGGTCCGCGACTGGACCTAATGGTCAGGGGTCCCTTTACCTTTAAATAAGCATAGATATCAGCCTTGTATTTGATGCTCTGCTGGGAGCAGAGGAGAGATACAGCACTCCATCTCCGCCAGCCTGCTCTCTATTATCTGCATGCAATTCTTCATCACCTGTAGCTATCATATTGGTGCTTAAATACAAGGTTTGTTTATTTGTTCATGGGTTACTATATCCTTTGACTGCACCTTCAGTCTGCCAGCCTTGATAATCAGCCAAGAAAAGTTCATATAAACTTTTGACTCCCCACCCCGCCTGTTCCTATGCGTGAATAGTAAAATGCCCTTGTTATAAATTTTAAAGAACATTCCATATGAACTTGACTTCCTTCCCCTCCCCCCCAGTGGACTGAAATGTGGAGTCAATATTAATATTTAGATTTTATGTACAGTCGGCTCTGCTTTGTAGCTCTGCTGTCATCAGCTCTTGCAATAGATTCTTATAATCTTCAAAGGCTTGGATTTCAGCTTTCATAGAAGCAGGCCTATTATTTTGCAGGCGCAGTTATATGGATTCAAAATCTCAGTGTTGCAGAAATGCTTTTGATGGGTTTGAAGCTTGTATGTTATGTAAAGTTAGCTGTCTTATTCACAGCTTGAAATTGCAGGGGACAGAAAAAGGACAAATTTCTCCTAATGAAGCTCTAATGCAGCATTCCAGTACCTTAAAAAAATCCTCTCTCTTTTTACCCAATTTATATTTATGAAATGAAATATATCCTTCCTACAAAAATGCATTGCTGTTGTTTTTCTAAGTACTTTCCAAACATCTGTACCAGCACTACAACATTTACAGCACAATCAAATGCATGTCTACTCAGAAGTAAATCCCACAATGTTCAGTGCAGTTTACAGCTGAAACAAAATAAAAATATTCCTTCCAGTAGCACCTTAGAGACCAACTAAGTTTGTCATAGATATGAGCTTTCATGTGCATGCACACTTCTTCAGATGAAACAGAAGTCACCAGACCCTTATATATAGTGAGAGGGTGGGGAAAGGTATTACTCAGAAGGGTGGTGGGAATGGGTGATTGGCTGATAGGTGTGGTAAACCTGTTGACGACTGTTAACGACTGCAATTGGTCTTACAGGAAAAAGCAATGGGTGAGATGGCTAAAAATAGCTTTATCGTGTATAATGAGATAAGAATCCAATTCTCTATTCCAGGGGTCAGCAAACTTTTTCAGCAGGGGGCCGGTCCACTGTTCCTCAGACCAGGGTCGTCTCAAGCAGGTTGGGCGCCATGGCACTGAGGCGCGGAGATCGCTCCCGCCCTCGCAGCGCACAGCACGGCTTCTGCGCAGCTTCGGCACGCAGCGCCCCATGCCGCCCTGGCACCCCGCGCCACCGGGACTATACCTAGAGCCGGGCCTGCCTCAGACCTTGTGGGGGGCCAGACTATATTTTGGGGGGAAAATATGAACAAATTCCTATGCCCCACAAAGAACCCAGAGATGCATTTTAAATAAAAGCACACATTCTACTCATGTAAAAACACCAGGCAGGCCCCACAAATAACCCAGAGATGCATTTTTAAGAAAAGGACACATTCTATGCATGTAAAAACATGCTGATTTCCGGACCATCCACGGGCCGGATTTAGAAGGTGATTGGGCCACATCCGGCCCCCGGGCCTTAGTTTTGGGACCCCTGCTCTATTCAGACCAGGTCTCTCCATGGTTTTAAGTCTGGTAATAAGTTGCAATTCAGCAACTTCTCTTCCCAGTCTATTTCTGTAATTCCTTTGTCAAAAGACAACTACTTTGAGATCTTGTATAGAATGTCCTGGGAGACTGAATTGTTCTCCTGCTGGTTTCTCTGTCTTGTGATTCCTGATGTCAGATTTATGTCCATTTATCCTTTGGCTTAGGGTTTGGCCTGTTTGTCCAATATAGAGAACTGAAGGGCATTTGATGGCATATTCAATGTTAGAAAATAAACAATTAAATAGTCCTGAGATGGTATGTTTGAAGTTGTTAGGGCCAGTAATGGTGTTGTCCGGGTGTATGTGGCAGCAAAGTTGGTGTCTGAGTTTATTGCAGGCTCTGGTACCAGCGTCCATGTTAAGTCTGGTGGTTGTTTTATTGTGGGTGAGGAGTTGGGTGGCTCTCTGTAGGCAATGAAAGGTCTTCCTCACAGAGCTTGAGAAAGAGAACTGTCATTGTCCAGGAGAGGCTGTAGATCTCTGATGATGCGTTGTACTGTTTTAACTTGGGAGCTGTATGTGATGACTAGTGGTGTTCTGTTATTTTCTTTTTTGGGTCTGTCTTGCAGCAGGTTCTCTCTAGGTATCTGTCTGGCTCTGTTGATCTGTTGTTTAACTTCATTGGGCGGATATTTTAGTTCTAAAAAGTTTTGCTGTAGATCTCTTAGGTGAGAGTCTCTGTCTGTAGAGTTGGAACAGATGCAGCTGTAACGTAGGGTCTGGCTATATACAATGGATTGTTTGGCATGTTTGGTATGGCAGCTAGAAGCATGTAGATATGTTTGTCGGTCAGTTGGTTTACGGTATAAGGTGGTGTCTATACGCCCATCCTGTATTTTTATAGTAATGTCCAAAAATGTATTTCTTGCATAGACTGGTTCATTGTTAGGTTGATGGTGGGCTGAAAGTCATTGAATGTCTAGTGGAAGGTGTCCAGGGCATGGCTGCCAGCTTACGGATTGGAAAATAAGGGATCAGCAGCCTCACCCAGAGGCACGGCACCGGAAATCGCTTCTGCGCATATCTGGACATGAGCAGAAGCAATTTCCGGTGTGCAGACATGGGCAGAGTGGCACCAGAAATCGGTTCTGCACATGCCCGGGCATGCGCAGAGGTGATTTCCGGCAGCACTCGGCAAGTGAGCGAGCAGCCAGCCGCTGAGCGAGGCGTTTTACCGGGCAGGGGCTGGCTGCTCGCTTGCGGGGGGGGGGGTGCTGAGTGAGGCCTCCCTGGCCAGCAGGGAGGGAGAGGAGCTGCTTTGAAACCCGGGAAATTTACGGGATATCTACAATCCGGGATAGCAGCGGGAAAGGATTGAAATAAGGGGTTTCCTGCGAAAAACGGGAGCGTTGACAGCTATGGTCCAGGGTCCATTGACCATGTGTCCAGATAATAAAAATATCGTCAATGTATCGCAGGTACAAGAGAGGTTTGAGCGGGTAGGGGTTTAGGAAACGTTATTCTAAATCTGCCATGAAGATGTTGGCATACTGTGGGGCCATGTGGGTGCCCATTGCTGTGGCGCTGATCTGGAGGAACAGGTCATCACCAAATTTGAAGTGGTTGTGGGTAAGGACAAAATGGCAGAGTTTGGTAGCAAAGTTCGCTGTGATTTTAGCTGAAATGGTATTCCTTATGGCTTGTGTGGGATGTTGGTATACAGAAATTCCACATCCATAGTGTCTAGTATAGTATTGTTAAGAAGATTGTTCAAAGATGGCATTTTCCTCAGAAAACCTGTGGTGTCACGTACGTAGCTGGGAGCACTGATGGCATATGGTTTCAGAACAGAGTCCATATAGTCGGAAACACCCACTGTAATAGCGCCAATACCTGAGATGATGGGACATCCTCGATTTCCTGGTTTGTGTATTTTAGGTAGAAGATAGAAAGTTCCTGGTTGAGGTTCCGCTGGTGTTGTTGTGAGGATCTGTTCTTGGATGTGTGGGGGTAGCTCCTTAACAATCTTGTTGAGTTCTTTTTTGTATTCTTGTGTGGGGGTCTGAGTCCAATTTTATGTAAAATGCGGTATTGGAAAGTTGTCTGTGAGCCTCCTGGATGTAATCAGTTTTGTTCATGATGACGACAGCTCCACCCTTGTCCACCTCTTTAATTATAATGTCTGGGTTGTTCCTGAGATTATCTATAGCTCTCCTTTCAGCATGGTTTAGATTTTGTTGTAAGCGATGGTGTTTTCTGGTCATATCCATTTGGATTCTGTGGCAGAAGCAATCAATGTACAGTTCTAGTGTGGTATTGTGTCCACCGGGAGGGGTCCATGTGGAGTCCCTTTTTGTGTAACATTTTTTCGGTGGTAGTTGGTGGTCAATGTTCTGTTCATTAATATGTTGGGAGGGTGGTAGTTGTTCCCCAGTAGGTTGAGAGGTGTTGTGTTCTACTTTGTCTTGTTCTTGTGTGTGTTGAAAGTACTCCTTCAGGCGTAAACGGCAGAAAAATGCTTCCAAGTCCCCGCAGAACTGAATCATGTGCAGGGATTTGGCAGGGTAGAATGATAGTCCACGTGAAAGGACTGATTCCTCAGCTGGGCTGAGCGTTTGCTATGAGAGATTGACAATATTGTTGATCTTCTTGTTTTGATTAGTAGCCTGTAGGTTGGAAAGGTTAGAGAGTTTTTTTTTGTTTTTCTGTTTTTTCAGTAACTCCAGTTGAGAGTGGTAAATGGTTTGTTTGTCCTTGTGGAACTCTTGCCAAGCTGGGTGATTCCTGATAGAGCTGTCCAGTACAGAGAGTTCCTCCTTTATTACCGGTAGCTTTTGTTTTTTAGAGTACAGAACGTCGATCAGATGTTTGAGCAGCTTCTTGGAGAAAGTGTGGCATAGTTTACTTGCATATTCAGTAGGATAAGTGGATTGTAGAGGGTTATTAATTCTAAGACCCTTAGGTATAATGTCCAGGTTCTTGCATTTACAGTAGTTAGAAAGAAGAGGTCTGTCTGTACCTGTGCAAGTTTCTTGGTGAGGTTGATGGACTTTAATTTCATGCAGCTCAATGTGGTGCCTTCCATAGTTCTAGTTACAGGTAGGTAGCCATGTTGGTCTGCCTTAGTCGAAACAAAATAAAAAAAATTCCTTCCAGTAGCACCTTAGAGACCAACTAACTTTGTCATTGGTATGAGCTTTTGTGTGCATGCACACTTCTTCAGATACACTGCAGGCAGGCAGAGATAAAAGCTGTTTGAAGGAATTTTGCAGTTTTTCTAAGTTTCTACAGTATGTGTAATAAGAGAGAAGTTTCCTGGCAGCTTATTCTCCTATTCCCAGTTTTCCCCTATAGTAAGAATGGTAAGTGTGTTTTAAATTGTACCCTCAGTTTGTCAGGGGCAATAGGTGATCCTAATGTGTAGAGACTCCAGGACATATGTATTCCTTAATAGGCAAATCAATGTGATGAAAGATTATCCAGTGATAGCAAGGGTTTTTTTTGGGGGGGGGCTGGGGGATCTAATGTAACAGAGTAGGTCTGTAAGTCAGAGGACCTCAGATCAGGTTAGATGCATTCATATTCAACCTTCCTCCAAGGAGTTCAGATAGTACCTAGTTCAATCCCTGCCTCTTCCCTTTTATCTTCACAATAGCCCTGTGAGGGACTGAATGATAGTGACTGGTTCAAGGTCTCATTGTGAACTTCTTGTCTGGCGCAGGGGTGGGGGTGGTTGAATCTGGATTTTCCTAGTCAATTGGAACCTGTTCCAACTCTAGCTTGCATCAGGCTGGCCAATGGTCATGGTTGATAGGAGTTGCAGTTCCAACACCACCTAGAGGACCACAGGCTCCTGACTGCCTCTGCAGCAATCTGCATAGTGCTGAAGAGGCAGCCTTGTGTATGGAGTCAGTATCTTGAATGACCACTGCAAAAGGCATTGGGTCCCTTTCCTCATTCAGTGGCACTCAGTGGTGAAGGTTCTCAGCTGGGTGCTGAAGTGCCTCTAGACGTAGGGCTGCTTCCAATCAGAAGGATGGTGGTAACTAGAACTCTTCAGTTTGCTGACACCAGCTTGCCACATAAATTGCACCTTGCCAGGCCATTCCTTTCTAGTGTTACTAGCAAGGATTAGAGCCCAAATGAGGACGAATATTGAATTGCTAAAGGGGCAAGGAGAACCATTGTGGATTCAGAACACAGGAAACACACAAACTGGGTGAAAGCTAGATATTTCATTAAATACCCCACAGAAAGCTACAAAGCACCAGCATCAATGGGTGTGATGCCCACAGCTGGAGCTTGCTGGTAAACAATGCTTTCTGGATAGCCCAGCCCGTGCAGAGCTTGTCTGAGACCCGGGGTGGCAGTCTTGTTAGAATAAAGTTATAAACTCAAACTAAAAAACAGCCGGCAAGCATAAGATGGCAAGGGAGTTCAGAGAAACCAGTTCATTGCAACATTTCCAACACAGTATATCTTACCTGTTTTAGAAACTCAAAAGTTAGTAATCACTAATCAATCGTACCCAACTACTGTGTAGCATTTGGTCACACCATTCATCGTCTCATCGACTAGTCATCCAAATAAAAGATTGAGTAGTTCAGGACTAGAAATAGAAGCACAAAGGGAACATTAGGAAGGTTGATGCACATACATTAGGCATTCAGTGGCTATTTCCCTGGGGTCACCCTGGCATAACATATACCGTAAGCATAAATATAAACTCAAGAAACCTACTTTCTAGATTTTTGTTCAGCAAAACACTCTATACGTAATGCCATTTTGGTCAGTAAGATCTGGGATGGAATGTTCGATGCTGAGAACAAGATCATTAAGGTGTTCATCACCCATGGTTGACTGAAGTGAGTTCACTTCCAATGCAAGTTAACTCCAGCGCCAGATATGTGGCTTTAATAGACTCTCAAGTCCATGAGATGCGCCACCACCTAATTTGATCTGATGCTACATGTTCAGGCCCTCCAAGTGTCCCTATTTTCCAGGGACAACCCCGGATTTACAGAAGCTGCCCCAGTTTCTGATTTGATCCTGGAATGTCCCACTTTTCCTTAGGACATCCCTTTTTTCATTGGAAAAATGTTGGAGGGTATGGAGTTATGCGACCCCCAAGCTAAGGAGATAAATAACTATACAACCTTTAGAAGACATCTGGGAAAGCTTTTAAATGTTTAATGTTTTATTATGTTTTTCTATATGTTGGAAGCTGCCTAGAGTGGCTTAGGAAACCAGGTTAGATGGGTGGTATATTATTATTATTACTTATTGAATAAAATCCTTACTTTCATTAGAGAAATGTTGGAGGATATGCATGCTACTATGCAGTAACAGAGGTCCAGGTTTTACTATTGAAGCCTTGTAGCGCATAAGGACAGGCATGAACGTTTTGCTCATTAAGTCCCTGGTTGGCTGGGAGGCATGGGGAGTTCTTGGCATGACAGCGTAAGCCTCCAAGGCCCAAGGCAAGTGTACTTGGCTGCCCCTCTTCTGCACAGGCTTGCTGAGTTCAGGGATTGTTTAGTCCATGGAAAATGAAAGTGTTTTAATTTTGCCAATTTTGCTCTGATAAGGACAATATTTTCTGACAAGGACGATATCAGATGTGGTTTCTTCCTATTTTAACACCCTGATGCTTGGAAGCCCCAACCTTGAGAGGCTTGAGGAGTTGCCAGGAATAGAAGGTTGTTTAGGCTAACTGATAAAGGGGGGAAACCTCATAGAATAATTTCCTCCCTTTATCTGGCGGCAGCAAGTTAATCAGGGAGGATGGGCTGAGTATAGCGGAATCCTGTGTTAGCTGGGGATTCCCTTCCCTCCACACCCAGAGTGGCTGGAAGTTGGTCATGACAATCTGCTTCCCATTTTGGCCTGGTTCAAGCTGCAATTCTCCCTCCTGGCAAACTGGAACAATGGTAACGTTGCTATAGTTGTAATACTGCTTTATAAATGGATATTGGCTTAAAGGTGATATAAAATGATTTAAAAACAACCAAAGTGGCTTTGTGTCTTGAAATTAAAAGACTATAGTAGAGGGTATCCTGGGCCCAAATTGTTAATTCATGAAAGAACCTTAAACCTGGTCTGGTAGTGTATGGGCAGTCAGCACAGTCTTAAGATAACTTGAACTTATTTCAGCTCAGATCCACCTTCTATATTAAACCAAAATAAATATTTAAAACAACCTATGCTCATTATTTTCACAATGAAAAAAGAGAAAAAAACCAAGAAATGACATAATCAAAGTGACACAAATATTGTGGAATTAAAAATGCAACTAGCCTTGCTCTCTGCATTTTATCTTATTGTTATAATTATGATCTTATAAGTAGCGACTGACCCAAAGTGAGCTTCAGGGCTGGGTGGGAAATTTGAACCCAGGTCTCCCTGGTCCTAGTGCAACACTTACGTACCCTAGTCACAATCATTATGAAAGTTCATCAACACACACAGCTGCCAGTTAATGTCAACAGCACTGAGCAAGATATGGTAGTGTCCTATGTTGCTATGTTGTATGTAGCAAGCATCAGTTATGCTACGGTATTTTATTATGGGTGCAAGGTGATTTATCTATCCAGAATATTAGCGCTTCCTCGCTATTTAAATATCAAGTAAGTGCAACAAGTGATCAAATTATCTGGTATTACCAGCTTAAAGCACTCAAAACACACAGTAGCTTTAATCACCCATGAATCATGTTAGGTCACAGTGTAATGACAGAGTAAGAGAGTTTCAAGGTGGAGTTGCTATATTCACATGCAACTTCCTTTGAACGGTGTGGAGTTTGCAAGCAATCGCCTTTGTTTTCAGCTGTTAGAGAAAGGTTCCCAAAGATAGCACAATTCAGCAATAACAGAATCAGACTCTACACGATAAAGAGAAAGCATCCTTATGCACTCATTTTCTTATGGGGGGAATAAACCCTTCAACTTGTGGGTCAGAACCCACTAGTGGGTTATGGCCTAATCCAATGTGGGTCACAACAGGAGCACTCCCCAAAATTTGGTCCCCAAATGCATGTTTGGATTTAAAGTTGGACTTGGGTCTGAAAAGGTTGAAGGTACCTGCTTTAAATGAAAGACAGAGTGACATAATGTTTAGTGTCAGACTAGGATTGGGAAGGAGACCCAAGTTCAAATCCCCTACTTTGCCATGAAATGAACTGAGTTACCCTTAGGCCAACAAGCAGCCTAACAGGCATCTAGGATTGTTGTGAGGATAGGAAGAAGCATGTGTATGTAAGCTAGAGCTCAAAGTAGGAAATCTGCAGATGGGAGGGAAAGAAGGAAGTCGTATAGCATAGCACAGCAGCGGCTGTGCAACCTGATCTTATTGGACTTCCCTCAATGTAAAGGTGTACAGAATTTGTGCAGCCTGATCTACTCAAGAAGCAAACTATACTGTTTAATGGGACTTATTAATAAGTATTTAGAAGCATTTATAAACTGCTTAATATTTGATAAATCTCTTAAGCAGTGTTCAGTACAAAAACAAATCATTATAAAATACATAAAAGCATATAAAAACAAGTAGAGCAGGAATTCAGGACACTCATTTGCCCCAGCGAAATGCATATTGAATCACTGCAAATGTACAACCTAATTTTCCCCAAGCATATATTATGCTGAAACAAGCCCTTCTATGTTCAATGGGATTTTCTTCCACAAAGCAAGTATCTAAGCGTTAGCCATGCATCTGCTCAGGACCAGTGTACAGTATTCTGCCTATTCAGAACACACCTGCAATCCTGTGTTCAGTTTTGGGTGCAGTAATTTAAGAGGGATATTATTGACGAGCTGAAACATGTGCAGAGGAGGGCAACTAAGATGATCAAGGGTCTGAAAACCAAGCCTTATGAGCAATGGTTGAGGGAGTTGGGATTTTTAGCCTGGTCAAGAGAAGACTGAGAGGAGATATTAAAGCGATCTTCAAATATCTCAAGGCCTGTCCCATGGAGGATGGGGCAAGCTTGTGTTCTGCTGCTCAGGAGGCTGGGACCTGAGCCAATGGGTCGGGTCGTTCCGACTAAACAACAGTAAGAACTTTCTGATGGAATCCGCTGCTGGACAGCGAACCGGCCTCCCGCAGGTGGTGGACTCTGCCTCATTGGAGGTTTCTAGCATTGCAGAGGTCCCTTCCAACTCCACAATTTTATGATTCTGTAAGTCCGGAGGAGCCCAACGGAGCTTTTCCCCAGCCTAATTTCGGGGTCACGTGCACTCAGAAGCAAACCCCAGGTTATTTGCACCATGGGATTGTCGCGGAGCTGGGGGTGGGGCAACCTTCCTTCTCCTTCCTCTTCCCTCCGGATTGTTTTGCCCAGGGTGGGGTGGAGAGGGGCGGGGTATTGCACGGGATCCCTGGGCGCGCCTTGCTCATTATCATCACCATCCCTCCGCCTCTTCTGGGCGATACGTGCGGACTCGAGCCTCCCCCGCGCTCGCAGGGGAACAGCCAGGGGCGTGGTCGATGGCAGTGATGACGTAGCGAAGCGGAGGCGGAGAGAACTGGAAAGCGAGAGGAGGGGGGTGCGTGGGGAGGGGGTCGGAGAAAGAGGGCTGCACGAGCCGCGCACGCGCAGCACCTTGTTTACCCAGAATGTGTCTTATATGCCATCCTTTACCCCCCACCCCCTCCCTTGCATTCCCGAGTCCTCCCGGCAGATGCCGCTCTAGGCCCAGCAGCGGAGAGCGTGCTCGGTGGCCGCCAGGTGGCGCCTGCGCTCTCCATTCGCTCTCCTGCCGCCGAGCTGCGAACACCCCAAACAATCCCCAGCGCCGCCGCCACCGCCAAATTAAATAATCCGCCCGTTTCGCTCCCTTCAACCCCCCCTCCCACAACGCCCCGCTCGAGGGCCCCCCCTTCTCGGCCTTCCTACTAGGCCCCACTTTCCACCCCCCTCCCCCGCTGAGGGGGCCTTGAAGGTAAGGGGTCGACCTGACCCGAGTTGTTTGGCCTTGGAAGTGAGAGCAAGAGAGGGAAAGAAGAGAGGAGAGAAGCGAACAGCAATAATTACTTGGAAGAGGAGAGAGAGAGAGAGGACGGGGAGGAAAGGCGCACAGGGCCCGAGGAACCCCGTCACCGCCAATCCAGCGAGGCCTGCCGGGTGAGGTAAGTTCGACCGTGGCGTAGAAGCTTCTGGAAGTTTATTTTTCTGAGGAGGAAAAATTCCGAGGGGGGGAAGTTGTTTGTTTGAAATCAAATCGCCGCGAGGGGAGGGCGCGCGCGCCTGTTTGCGGGTTTTAAAAATCTTTTATGTTTTTTTTAAAAAAAACATTATTTTTTTGAGCGGCGGCGGAGGGGGCGTACGGAGAAGGAGGCAGCGGGCGGTGGGGGGGGGAGAGAAAGGGAAGCAGCCAACGGCAACAACAACAACGGCGGCGTTGTGTAATACATATAGATAGATATCTGGAAATATCGGTGTCCCTATCCATCTTTCTTTGAATATGGAATGTAGGGCAGGCCTCGGAACAGCTCGAGTCTGAGGGGAAACTCACAAGCGCAGGCAAGATGGAGGACGCGGGGCCGAGCGAGCGAGGAGGGAGAGGGAGGAGGAGATGGTGGGGGAAGAAGGCGAAGGAGCCCCACAGACGCTGCCTGCCCTCCCGCCTCCCCTCATTCGCTCGCCCCCTTTCCCGGCGCTCCCTTGGCGGACGCGGCGGCGGGAGGGAGCGAACCTGAAGACGGAAATAACCCCCTCAAGGAAAAAAAATCGCTCCAGCTTTAAATTGCTATTTTTTCCCCTCTTTCTCTGCATCCATTCCCCTCTCTCCAATCAACCTTTCAACCGGAGAGGAAAAAGGCCTAGCCCGCCTCCTTCGGGCACAAAAAATGGAGACTCGCCCCTATCCGTTCCTCTCTGCCCCCCCCCCCCCAAACAACGATCCAGGGGTAATTGTTTGGGGTGGGGAGGCTGCCAGGGTAGGTAAGGAGGATAAGATGCAAGCCTGTGTTGTCTACTATTAAGAGCTACGGCTGGCAAGATGGAGGATTTCCAGCAGATTATTTTGGGGGGGGGATGGAAATGGGTGTGCAGTGTGTGTGTGTGTTAGAAAAGGGCACTTCGTTGGATATGTTGGTGTTTTTTTTTTAAAAAAACACACACACACACTACCACCACCACCAGCAACAACGGCAGCACGAATGCCTAACCTCTTAACGTTGTGAACCGCCCTGAGATCTGTACATGAAGGGCGGTATACACATCGTAAAAATAATAATGATTCTCTCAACTCCCCAAGCTGGGAGAAGGCGAATCGGACTTCTCGGTTCTCCGTGGGAGGAAGCTACGGGGGCGCTTGTAAGACACGCTTGGTGGCAGAGAAATCAGGAAGGCTTAGTGGTTTTTCTGCCTTCCGATCCTTCTCTCACCCCCGTTCCCCCCCTCCACTTCAAAGCGATGAGAAGGAAAATGACATTTCCCTTTTTTGCATATTGGGGAATTAAAAACTTTCGAGCGGGCCTATGCCTCGAGCTGGACGGAAAACCCTCAACTTTTCTTGTCCTCCTGTGACTTTGGCAAAGGGACAGTATATCATGGGAAATGGATGCACTGGGAGGAGTGAACACTCCTGTCTTTCTCTCTGTTCGGGGAGGAACTTTTGCGCGAGTTGTTTTTCCACATCGATAATGATTTTTAAGTGAGTTGTTGGGAAAACGTGGGATTTGCTTCTTGCCCACTTCATCTCCACGCATTTTGAAAGTGTGAGGAATGTACTGCCCGATGTCCTGAACATGTTTACATAGAAGGAAATTGTACTGTGTTCAGAGAGCCTTTACTCACAAGTAAAAACCTCAAGGATTGTAACCTTAGACATGTTTCCCATCCCTCCTCCGGCCTTTTATGTTTTATGGTGGCCGCTTTGAACTGTTAGTGGTGATGGTGGGGGAACCAAACCCCTGTTCAAAGTGACTTTTTGGTGTGCTTGTGCTGCTGGAAACCCCGCTGGGCCGCTGCCGGGTGGGAGGAGAGGAAGAGGCGGAAGGAGGCTGTTTAATAGCTTTGGGTTTTTTTGTTTTGTTTTTGGCGCCACTTTTGTTTTAGATACATACTCTCTTGTCGCTCTTTTCCTCTCGTCTCCACACTCTTAGAAACTGAGCTGATTACTCTCCAGGTATGAACTGGTCCCATTTTCTTAGACGTAAACGTCCCCTTCCTGGCATTTTTGTATGTGTGTGTGTGTCCCAGAAAATAGGGCGGCGGCGAAATGACCCAAAGTGGATGAAACCTTGTGAGATTCTTCCCACTCCCGATTTTTGGTGGTGTGCGGTGTCTAGCGTGAACTTGCTGCCCTTGGATTTTGAAATGTGTTAGTTTTACCGCCTGCTTTTTCCATTTTCTGTAGATTTGCTAAGCTCTGTTTTGAACCTCTTTGTGTCCAGTTTCAGCACAAGTATGTATATATGGGGCAGGGTATTGATCAACTTGCCAGTCGACCTAAGCAACTGTGGGTCTCCCCGGGCGCTGCTGCCCTCGAGGCGTTCCACACCGTGGCTTGTAGCCCTTATTCGGTACGTAGTTCCCTTCCTGCGGTGAGGGAGGAGGCGCTTTTGGCTGCCACACCCCATGTTTGTTTCATTCTAGCCGAGGCTCGGCTCGGCTCGGCTCGTCCTGTCCCCTTTCCCCATGGAGATGCCGGCTTAGCTCCGTTCTCTCAACGCCTACGGGTTAAGAGAAGGAAACATGCCGAACAAAATTATCTGTTGTTGTCGTCGTCCTCCTCTTAGGGGAAGGAGGGTAGTTTTCTTTTTTTTTTATCAGCATCATGGGGGAGGGCGGGGAGTCGGGTTACCGAAGTGCGTCACACAGTCCTGGTTGATGGGGCCTACTCCGCAGCCGACTTGTGCTCTGATGCTCGCAGAAATCACCCCCGCCCACCCTGCATTCTCGCTTTCGTCAGCCTCCCTAGAAGACACCGAATCTTCTATTCTTGGCAAGTGGGTTTAAGTGCACTTGAGGAAAGGGCTGGATTTCTAAACATCTGAACACGCGTGTGTTTCTGAATGCAAATCATTTGAGTTTGTGGACAAAGTAGTGCATGATTTATGGCCTACTCCCTGAAAGTGCGCTGTAGAGAGAGATATTTCAATCCACACCTTGGGGCTGCCATCAGAAACATCACCTGGAGTCTTGCAGATACAGCATCTGTCCTGAATTTCAGCCAAAGCTTATGCCTCTCTTAAGGACACAACAGAAGCTTGCTTTGTAAGTTAAGATTGCTCTCAGTAGTGTGCCGTGCTTATAGATTTGGGGTGTTTTGCTGTGGAGATATAATAGTTTCCACGTGGTGTCTCTTCGACATAGGGTATGATATTTTGGAATAAAAGGACACGACGCTCCGTAGTGCATTGTTTATAAACAGCCAAAAGTTTCTCAGCAAGCTGGGAAGTGATGGTCAGTATTTTTACTTCCATAGATTAATAATGTTTCATGGTTTCATAACCTAGAGCCTGTCTTAGCCCAACCTCAAAAGGTGACCCACTTTTAAGATTATACTGTATTCCTTTCATTTTCTCTTCTTTGGCTCTCTCTTCCAACACCATTCCTTTCTTATTTCCTTGTCTTAATCCTGCCCTTCACCCTAGGGTTCCAAAGTGGGCTACAACAATTGAAACACAATATTAAAATAGTTCAGAACAACTTATAATCATAACTTGCTGCTCCTCTTGCAATTCACATTCAGTTGGATATGATCTACATGTGTCACTAGCCTATTTTATGACTGCTCCCTTACCACCTCAAACTAGGGCCATTTTTGACATTAGGTAACACTTTGTCCGAACTGTGGTGTCAAATATGTTTGTACAAAATGCTGAAAAGTTATTAACAGCTCTGTAATCTGGAGTGCTTAGTATTTAGTTGCTATTTTGTGAGTAAAAACAACTAAGAGTCTGGTTGGTACCTTATTGTGGCATTAGCTTTTCTGAACCAGAGCTTGCCTTTACTGTATAAGAGATCTGGCAAAGTGAGATGGCAAAGTGGCAAAGTCCACAAAAGCTTATGCCACAATAAATGGGTTAGTCTGTAGAGTGCCACTATATTCTTAGTTGCTCCTAGTGGAACAGACTAATGTGGCTACTCTTTTGAATTTTGTGAGACAAAACTAGGGTGCCTATAGGTTGATCAAACCAGTGGCATTTTTCAGGGTTTGGGGGTTGTGGAAGAACAATTTCTTGCTAGTTTTTTCTAGTTTCCATGGCTCTTGCTTTAGAACTTCGATAGGCAAATATATACATTCCTGAGAAAGATATTTGCTCTGGTGAACCCCAGGAGCAGAATTCACAGTGCAATTCCTTTCAAATAAATTTTTATTATTTTTTCTCATATTCTTTAACATCAAACAAATTATAATCAGAATTCACAGTGCAATTCAGAACAGTGCTATGCTGAGTGGGAAAGGTTAGGGTGTATCGTATAGTCCAATGCACTGAACTGGCCTTGAATTGGTATACAGGGGAAACTTGAAAAATTAGAATATCGTCGAAAAGTGCATTTATTTCAGTAATGCAACTTACTATTTTTTTCTTTTAATTTTTACAAATGCTTTCTTTTAGAAATTCCACAGTAATAAAACAAATAGTTACAATAATACAAAAATAAACATCACTATTACATTTCATTAATTACATTCCATTTATAATTGACCCACCTAACAACAAATAATTACATTACAACAAATAAGGCTTGACATATGTTGCTTTGCATGTCATGCATCTATCTCATATATTTGTTTCACTTTTTGAGTTGCATTACTGAAATAAATGCACTTTTTGACGATATTCTAATTTTCCGAGTTTCACCTGTAAGTAACGTATAGCAGCCAAAGCTCTCTTGGCATAAATTAAGGCGATAGAAGTTACACTGGTGTAGAGGGCAAAAGGGTGTGTGTCAAGAATGGGAAATGGGTATGCTGGAGTGGAGAGAGGATTTTAAAGCAAAGTAATGCTGATCCTAGCTGATTTCACTAGCAGGTGTAAGATGCACCACCAAGCTTACATTGCCATATAATCATCTTGGCTGTGAGTCCTGGAAGACCTGCTCCCTGTCTTTATAACCCTTTCCTACTTTGCCTGGGTGGGCAGTGCCCTGATGGACTCTAGCTGCAAAAGCTGAGGTGGCTGAGCAGACTATTGTGTTGGGGTATTGCTTGTGGGATTTTGTTGCTGTTGATATAATTTTTTGGTATAAAAACGAGATGGTTGGACAGTGTTCTCGAAGCTATGAACATGAGTTTGACCAAACTGCGGGAGGCAGTGGAAGACAGGAGTGCCTGGCGTGCTATGGTCCATGGGGTCATAGTCGTTTAGTCCAGTGTTTTTCAACCACTGTTCCGCGGCACACTAGTGTGCCGCGAGATGTTGCCTGGTGTGCCGTGGGAAGGCGGCATATAAATTCAATAAAAAATAAATTTAATTAAAATACATTTGTCACTAGGCGCACGATAACTGGCGGGGCTGCGCAGCTTCACAACCGCCAAGATCTTAAAGCTCTACCGCCCTTAAAGCTCTACCGCACTTGCAGTGATGGACAAGTTTTTGACAAGGAAAGAACTGGATATATATACTATATATATACTTTATATATAGTCAATATAGGCACAGAGTTAATTTTTTTAACATTTTCTAATGGTGGTGTGCCTCGTGATTTTTTTCATGAAACAAGTGTGCCTTTGCCCAAAAAAGGTTGAAAAACACTGGTTTAGTCGGAAACGACTAAACAACATAATTATTTTAAAATCTCATTATTTATGTGGAATTTGTTCAATTTGGTTATGTACTTTTTGATATGCTTTATTTCTGACTATTGTTGTTATGTCTCGTAATTTTGAAATTCTTTTTCTATTGTTAGGCACTTCAGCATACTGTAGTTTTATCTATGGAAAGGGAACATTCAAATAAAATGATGGTCTTCTTGCTTAGGATTGCTTTGCTCAAGACCACCACTTCCCTGATACCACATTCTTCTGCCAGTTCCCCCCTCCCTTTTTCCCTGGAGGCAGATGATGTCAAATTTATGCTCAAATTTGTCAAACGTTTCTGACTATGAACTTCATAACAGTTGGTGCTCACTCAGTAAATTACTGTCCTTTTGTTTCTCATAATATATATAGTTGCCCTGATGGAAGATAATGTCTGATAGCCTCAATTCCTATGCAATTCTGCTGAATTTTCAGGAAAATACACCCTATACATTTGTTGCCAGATCACATATTTACCATGTGTTGAATGTGTGTGAAGGGAAATGTATTTTTCATGTGTTTGATGGTTGACTTGACAATGTGAGTTTTCGAGACATTAGTGAATAGCCCAAAGTAATGTGGATAGGTGTTTGAACCAGGTCTCCCTGGTCTAAGACCAGCACTCTTAATTACTACCCAGTACTGTACTGGCTTTTCATATTAGTTGTGTTTGCAAGCGGGAATGGGGAGGAGTTGCTGATTCAGCCAGTGGTCATTCCTGATAGAGTAGAATGGTTGAAGGTTGGTAATATTGTAGAGTGCCATTCCAGGTTATGGAAAGTTGAAGTGATTACTCGCATGGTTGTGAGTCTGTTTGTTTTGTTTTGAACACATGGGCAGTTGCATTCATCTATAAAAAATAAAGTCAGTTTCTTGTTCAAGCAGTTTTTGATGGTGAGCACCATCTTAGGGCACACACAGATTGTATAGAAATGCCTTCCTCAGATAATATGCTTAGCTGAAGCTGTGTTTCTGGAACTGTGATATTATGTGTCTCAAAACAATGCTGTTATATATGACAATACTGTATAAATTGTTTATTTTTAAACAAACAGCTATGGCAAACTAGCCACATGTTTCTGTCTTGTCTTGATCCTCCCAAGGTAGTGGGCTATTACTGATCCCAGCAGATCTTATGAGTCCAGGGAAGGATTTCAAAAAATACATATTTCAGAGTCAGTTTATTAGCCACCATGCAGTCAACCACTACATTCAGGCACTAATCCAGGGGTTGCACAGCCACTCCTGATTTCAGGTGCTATGAAGAAATAATCTATATATCGTTGGTGTATTTATGACACCTCATCAGCCAAGGCAGACTTATCACAACCACTTTTACACCACTTATGGACCAATATTACCATGAGAAATGATTGCTTTAAAATTATTTCAAGCTAAGTGGTAGTGTTCTAATTCCTTTCTCATTTGCTTATTGAGTGCTTGTTGCTCTATAGCCCCTATAAGCGTTGCAACTATCAAAGAGGAGGCTTATTTCTGCCCATCTTGCCCCAAGAACCAATAATTCTGCACTGACTATTTGCACTATCCAAATAGTCAGTGAATGCAACCAAGCACAATATATACTGAGGAGACATAAAAATGGGGAAAGAAGCAGCATAACAGCAACATGCTGTTAGAGAAATAATGTGTTATCTCTCAGGGCACAGCAATGATAGGAAGAGAAATAATGGGAAGAAAAAAAAGGGAATAAATGAGCAGTTCTGTATTTGAGTTAGTTTGGGTGGATGGTGAGATTGTATATGTGAAGTGTGTTCTCTTCCACCCCATTTTTAGGGGTGTTTTCAATACTTTTAGCTGTTTTGGTTATATAATTGTGTTCCTCTTTCTACAAAAATGTTACCCATCCCAGTTTAGGGTAAACTATTGCATAGTAAAGCAAAGCACAGCAAATGCATTAAGCCATTTTCAGGTAGTTTTCTTAAACTGTGTTTAAGGGCAAGAGTAGACAAGCTTTTGCCCTCCAGATGTTCATGCACTTTAGCCTGGTTCACACATGACATTAAGCCATAGCTTATACATATCGCTTACTGTGAACGAACAAAGGGGGAAGGGGCAAACTATGGAAGTTACCCTGATCTCCTTAGAGCAGGGGTGTCAAACTCAAATTCATCGGGGGCCGCATCACCAGTTTGGTCACCCTCAAAGGGCCGGTTGTATCTGTAGGACTATGTGTCCACTCTTTATTATCATAAATTATTGTCATTGCATTCAATTATTACAGTTTTTTGTAATAATGTAAGTAATAACTAGCTCTGAAAGCAGAAACATAGTCAGAATAATGGCAAGTAGATATTCAAATGTACAATTATTGTACAATTTATTGAAAAATGATTTTTGGTAACTGCACTGGGTGGTGGAGGCTCGCTAGGGTTTCATGCAGGACCTTTGCAGAGCTACTAGTACCTGGAGATGCTGGGGTCCTTCTGCATGCAGGACAGATGTTCTGCCAGTGAGCCACCACCCTTCACCAAAGGGACTGGCTGAGGTTGACTCACTGGAGCTGCTCTCCTGGTTCCAGGGTTTAACGGCCAGAAGTATAAAGCAGCATCCTATGTTTCTGAGGAGAGGGAGGGGAGGGGAGGGAGGGAGGAAGGAAGAAAAGAGGGAGTGGGAGGAAGAGAGGAAGGAAGGAAAGAGGGGAGAGAAAGAAAGTAGGAAATAAGGAAGGGAATAAAGAAGGAAAGAAAAAGAAAGAGGGAGAGAAGATGGAAAGGGAGAAAGAAGGAAGGAAGTAGAGGGAAAGAAAGAATAAGAATGAGGGAGAGGAAGATGGGAAGGACGGAAGGAAGAAAGGAAGGAAGGAAGAAAGAAAGAAAGAAAGAAAAAGAAAAGATTGAGCAGGAGGGAGAGAGGAAGGAAAGAGGTGAGAGAAAGAAGAGTAGGAAAGAAGGAATAAAGAAGGAAAGAAAAAGAAAGACGGAGAGAAGACAGAGATAAAGAAGGAAGGAAGGAGAGGGAAAGAAAGAATAAGAACAAGAGAGAGGAAGAAAGAAAGGGAAGGGGGGGTCGCCGCCTTGATTCAGCGCCAGAAAAGAGTGCGAAGGGACCCAGGGGCAAAAAGCATTTCCCGTGCAGCGTGAGGCAGCGGGGGTCCGTTTTAGAAGTGCGTAAAGCCTCAGAGTTGCATGTCCGTGAGGCTGAACCGCTGCTGAGCTCATGTTTATGAGGCTGAGCCGCGGCAGGAGGAGGAGGAGGTGAGGCAAGAGGAGGCAGAGGCGGCGGCTTGCCGGGTCGGTGCCCGACAGCGCCGTGCGGAGAGTCCCGAGCCTCTGGGACGCAGCAGTGCTCTGTAGCACTTTGAATCCTCCTCCTCCACACGGCACTGCTGGGTGCTTTGTCTGTGTTTCAGCAGCAGCAGCCGTTTCCAGGCGCCGAGCCGTGGCAGGAGGAGGAGGATTCAAAGTGCTACAGAGCACTGCTGCATCGCAGAGGCTCGGGACTCTCCGTGCGGCGCTGCCGGGCACTGACCCGGCAAGCTGTCTCCTCCTCCTCCTGCTGTGGCTCGGGGCGCTCCACGCAGCGCTGCTCTGGCCGCCTTTCTACCCCCTCTGGCCCCAGCTGTTTGTCGGCGCGGTGCTTCAGCAGCAAGGTCCCGCTGCTGGGTCCCGCTGGCTGGGGCGCTCGGCGGGCCACATGACGAGGTCTGGTGGGCCAGATTTGGCCCCCGGGCCTTGTGTTTGACACCCGTGCCTTAGAGGAAAGGCATGATGCACATTGGAGGCAACTAAATTAAATTCACTAAAATATTGACATACATCTAGCTAAACATTTCTATAAGCAGCATACTCTGGTGCTCTGTCTTCTTTCCAAAACTAACAACACCATCACCTCAGCTACCTCAGCCTAGCTAGGGGCACTATGGTAAAAGTAGGCTTCCATAACCATTTACAGTGGTACCTCGCAAGACGAATGCCTCGCGTAACGGAAAACTCACTAGACGAAAGCGTCTTGTGATGTTTTTGGTGACTTGCAAGACAAAGTTTTCAATGGCTGCGCTTCTCAAGACAAAGTTTTTTAGCGGTTTTTTTTTTTTTGCTGCGGCAACCCGTGCTTTGCAAGACGAAATTATCGCTAGACAAAGCGACTAGCGGCACGAATTAATTTCGTCTTGCGAGGCACCACTGTACTTAGCTGAATGTGGAATCATAGACAGAAACAACAACCATACACACCTTCCTTTAGATGATCCAACAATCAGAACTGAGCACAAGGAGCCCATCTAGGAAGGTTAAAATTCTGCAGATCACCTGTAAGGAAAATGAGTGGGGTGCAGGATACAGTGCTTGCTCACTCCCCCCCCCCAAATAGCAGTTTAGCAGGATTTTAAAAGGTAAATGACCCCTGACAGTTAAGTCCAATTGCGATCAACTGGGGGTGTTGCGCTCATCTCGCTTTACTGGCCGAGGGAGCCAAGGTTTGTCCGCAGACAGTTTTTCTGGGTCATGTGGCCAGCATGACTAAGCTGCTTTTGGCAAAACCAGAGCAGCACACGGAAACTGCTGGAGCGGTACCTATTTATCTAATTGCACTTTGACGTGCTTTCAAACTGCTAGGTTGGCAGGAGCTGGGATGGGACCAAGCAACGGGAGATCACCCCGTCGCGGGCATTTGAACCGATTGGCAAGCCCTAGGCTCAGTGGTTTAGACCACAGTGCCACCCGTGGCCCACCACACAGGATTTTGGCTGCTTTCAAATAGTTCTGCATGTTCAGCCTTAGCTGCTCCACTCTGTTGGATCAGTATTTCTATCTTTTGCCTCTCAGTGTCTTAAGTTCTAGTGCAGCAGGAAGCCATGTGTTCTGCACACTATTTTTTTATCAGCTGAGATCATAAATTTGCTTGCTGTCCATTAGTTGTAAGGACGAGATTGCAAGGGGAAGCTGTGCAAATTGGCTGCAACAAATTGGCTATAGAAACCATGATAATAAGTATCAGCTTAATTTCCCCCAAGCTAAATAAGATCTTCTATCAGCATATGCATATTTCTTGAGAGCCACAAGCATAGATTTTCAAGTCAAGTCTCTGCTATGCATACAATTAAATTGGACGTATATTCCATAGTAGCAATTTGCTTTTGAAAGTCAATATTGGTTTCGACAAACCTTATAGAAAATAAGTTACAAAATTGTAGGGCAGCTATCAGGAAAACCTGTTCGTTGAACTTAAATATTGCAGAGACAGCATTGATGTAAGAAACTGTTGCTTAAATTCATGGTCACAGGTACAGTTTTTCCTGATTAAGGATGATATAGCTTTACCAAGGACAGTTTCCCATATATCTCCAATCAGGTCACAGTGTGAAATGAAGTGGAATACATGAGAAATATAAGACATACCCCGAAAATAAGCCATACTTCCGCGCCGCGGAAACCAACCCCCTCAGGCACCTCCACTCACAGAGTCACTCCAGGCGACTGGCACTGCAGGATCGCGATCAGCTGTGAAGCGGCGCTCCAAGAGCTCTGCTTAACAGCTGATCGCGCGCCCGCCTTGCTGGCTGCATCCCTGCGTTCCGCCTTCTCGTCCACCGCCGTCCCTGCCGCTTCCGTGCTTGCCGCCACCGCTGGGCTCACTGCTTCTTCCTTGCCTGGTCCGGCCAAGGAGCTTGCAGCGCCCTGCAGCGGTGGGCGGAGCACCTGAACCAGCGGCCTCCGCCTGGCCCAGCTAAGGACGCCTGCCGCCCTGCCACCCAGAACCGGTGGCTACTGCAGCGCCGAACACTCAAGAGAGTCCCGCAGTGCCCTGAGCTGTAAAAACCGTACCGGTAATAAAAAAAGAGAGACATCCCACCGAAAGTAAGCCACCCTGTGTTTTTTTTGAGGAAAAAAAGTTATAAGACAATGTCTTTAAAAAGGGGAAACACGGTAACCCCCCCCAAAAAAATCTTAGATGATATAAATATTCCTTCTGTTTAGGTTTTCACTGTTGAACAGCTAAATTTGATATGTTCCAAGTTTACCATCAAGATGATAAACAGTTCTAAATAAGTCAAAAGCTTAAGGTTTTGATTAACTAGAAAATATACAGCTCTAATTGGATTTTTCATTATGGCCAACAGTGCCATCTTTACTTATTTGTGAGTGGCAGACATTTAAGTCCCATTTACTGTGATGCCAACAAATAAAGGTTGAAATCTTTTCCCAATGCTATGTTTTTAAATAAGGTGAGAGGAAGTTTAGCATAAAATCAAAGATTCTGTAGCACTCTTCACTAAAGAACTGAATAAAAATCTATATCAATATAAAAGTTAACATTTGTTTGAGACAGAGTTTGTGCAGAGTTATTCCCATTTCTTCATCATTTGTCTAGAACTTTATACAGTAACTGAGAAAGAAAGATCAGTCACAGGATGTTATCAGTGCAGGTGTGCCAATGTACTGCTGCACCAAATAACTAAAGTGACACAAGTAATTCACAAAGCTGTACATGATGCTACCTCTTGGGTGTAATTAATGCATCTCTGTGTTAACTGGAGCATAGTGATAGAGGTTTCCTGTCTTCCAAGTTCTGTGAAGATGTGCTGTCTTTTGTGCAGTACAGTCTTTCCCAAAACCTTGGCTGTACTGTGTACTGCTAGAATTGCAGGAAAATACTACAGAACCACTTTGTACTTCTTTCCTGAAGCAATTTTAAGTAAAAGCTACCCATTCGGTTAAAAGAGATATACACAATGCTGACTGAGGTTGATGGGATTTGCGAGTCCAGCACCTTCAGGATACTGTCTTGACTGCCACTGACTTAGAGCAACCCTTCCTTACATAAAGTTGAATTTAAGATTTGCATTTTAATGCCTTTCCAGCCTTGCTCAGTAGGTCCACAAAAGTTTTTAGTTAATAGTGACGACAGCGGCGGCAGCAGCAACAATAACAAATACTAGCTGGAGACTGGCAGAGGAGGAAAGAAGAGGTCATTCTCCTCTCCAGCAGCCTGCTGAAACCAAGGGGGCAGCCCACTTGGTTTCTGTGGTGGGTGCAGGGGACAGATGGAGCAGTCCATCCCTCTTCCAGCAGATCGCTCAAAGTTACCAGCATGCTGTTCTTTGTCACCTATGATTACCAGGTTATGCATGATCAAGGCTTAAAATTCAAAACGTAATGAATGCTACTGTTTTGTGCTTCAACACAATACTGTGCTCACAGTACTGCTCACATATAATATATAATGAGGTGTGTGCAAAAACATATCTTCCAGAGTTTATCATCTGAAGAGAAAAAATTGTAATTCTTAGCTTCATAATACCAGCATACATCTAGGAACTCTTTAAGTTGTATGTCATAAGAATACTTTCAGTAAAGAGTAATAATATCAGTTATTTAACTATCAGTTATTTGGATGTAGTATATCATCCAATAAGGTGAACCTTTGCATTCTGTGCCAAGTTCAGAAAATCAGAGTATTAGCTGCACACCTTAGACACGCTTTTGTTTTATGAATTTACTAAATATGCAAGCACAATTGGTAAAGGCTATATATATATATATATTTGTTGGAATTATTCCAACTATATTAAGAAACCAAGAGGAAAATAACTTTATCGAAGACTGAGACTATTTGCATTTGTGGACACATATAAGTTCCTTAGCAGGATTAGTTCAAAGTCAAGCAATTATAATTAATGTGAAAGGAAAACTAGGGATTAATTAATAATTAGAATAAAAGGATAACAAAGCAGTGTTATGAACTATATAAATATATGAAACAGCAAAAGGGGTGAGGGGAAGTCAAAATATACATTTTTTGAGGAAATATTGGATTTGTATTTCTAAAACGTTTCAAAAAACTGAAAAATAAAATTTATATAATTTTACAGAAAGAACAGCAAAAATAGAAAGAAGATCATTTCAAATTAAAAGTATTACTGTAATAGTTAAAATTTGACGAAAGACTAACAGTAAAATAGCAAAAATCAAAGGAGTTCATTTGTACTGAAGGTTATGTTTGGCAAAGGAAGAACCAATAACCACCACTGTGAATTCCTTCTTCACTCCCAAGCACTCCCCAAAATTCAGACTTGCACAGGCACCCACAATGCACTAATCAGCCCAACAAAAGCAATTACTCCTGGCAATCTGTCACACAGCACACAAATTTCCTCTCCAGAGCTCCCTTTTGTTCTGCAAATTGGAGGTCTTGAGAAACAACAGAAACTCTTCCAAACAGTAGGATAAATTTCTGCTGGTTCTTACCTTCTCCATACATCAGTGCATTGGAAATACTTTGCTTCTCTTGCTGCCCCCCTGCATCATATAACTATGGGAAGGAAGACGCCCATAAATAATGGCTGACTAGTAAGCCAAGCAAAAATATGTAGTCCACAGGGACTGAACACATTGTTTTCCTCCTATAAGATTTCCTTTAGATCCCATATTCATGCAAACTCTGGGTGAATTCTGACTTTGTATAGCAAAAGAAAAACTTAAATGCCTACTGAGCATCATTTGCTCCTCCTTTAATATATGTATCTTCCAAGTACTATAGTTAACAAGGTTCTCCAGATCTGGTTGCCAGCAACGTATTGCTCAGTATCTCCACAAAATCATCAATATTATGAAACAAAACAAAACAAATTCCTCCCAGTAGCACTTTAGAGACCAAATAAGTTTGTCATTGGTATGAGCTTTCGTGTGCATACACACTTCTTCAGTTAATCAATATTATGATTTATCTAGCACAGCTTCGTTTTCCAATACCAGCCAAGAGAAGTTGACAAGATAATAATAAAGTTAACATGATAATAAAGTTAACTTACCACCACTACCCTGTACAGTGGTACCTTGGGTTACAGATGCTTCAGGTTACAGACTCCACTAACGCAGAAATAGTACCTCGGGTTAAGAACTTTGCTTCAGGATGAGAACAGAAATCGCACGGCGATGGCGCAGCAGCAGCGGGAGGCCCCGTTAGCTAAAGTGGTACTTCAGGTTAAGAACAGTTTCAGGTTAAGAACGGACCTCCAGAACAAATTTAAGTTCTTAACCCAAGGTACCACTGTATAATCATTTATTGTGATGGATGATGAGCTTACATTGGTCATTATATTATTATGCCATCTCCCATCAGCCCTAGCCAGCATGACCAGTTGACACACATGACAGACCAACAACATATGGAGGGCACCACATTAGCTATTCATACACTAGTGCAGGGGTCCCCAGACTATGGCCCCCGGGCCGGATGCGGCCCAATTGGCCTTCCAATCCGGCCTGCGACGACCCCCACCGCCCGCTGCCGCCGCCCGGTCTTATGGCGCGCGGCGCGGCGGCGATCTTACAAATCGGGAAAAATCGCCGAAAATCCTTTGTGTGCACCGGTCATTTCCGGTGCACTTCCGGGTCGGGGGAGGCCCATACGCATGCGCACAAGCGATTTTCGGCAATTTTTTCCCGGGCGTGTGCGCATGCGCACGGGTGCGCACTCTCCAGCCCTCCGGCCCGCCGCGCAGTCGGCGCGGCAGGCACCGGCCCGAAGCCCGGTAAGTCTGTGGACCCCGGCACTAGTGGAAGACAACTGCAAGCAGACAACCCAGATGTGAAAGGGGCAGAGGAATTACGAGATGTAGAAGCTGGACCAGGAGTCACATTGTTTAGCTGCCGTACTTGCTACTGTATCAAGCAAGCAATAAAAGTTGTTGGTAAGATGTCTGGATTCAGCTGTCTGAATATGTCTGTAAGATAACATGGAACCTTATGATGCGGAGCTACCACCTGCAAGCTCCAAATTGCAGGTCTCACTTCCACCCCCACCTGGCATTTGAAAATTCAAGAAAAGTGAATGCATTTTTATTTTGGCATTTGGATCCCAAAGGATTTTTCTCTCTCTGTATGGTTCTAGAATATGTTATAAACACTGCTGAATATTGAATGTTATTGTTACAGGTAGGTAGCCGTGTTGGTCTGAGTCGAAGCAAAATAAAAAAATTCCTTCAGTAGCACCTTAAAGACCAACTAAGACCAAAATAAAAACTTAGTTGGTCTTTAAGGTGCTACTGAAGGATATATATATATATATATATATAGAAAGAATGTTATTGTATTTGTTGGTTTTAAAATGACATTTTATTTATCTAGGTCGCTCTGTGCACTATATTGGAGAAAGGGTCTAACAGAAACCTTTAAAAGTTAAATAAAAAATATATCATACTGGATGAGTCAGATAAGGTACACTAATGCTAGCCCCTTGTACTTGAGTATACTGTTTCCAGCTGGCAACCTGTTAGAGAGGCTTAAGCACTGGCGGTACTTCAGAAGGAATAATGACATGACACTGTACCAGTTCTTGGTGAACAGGTGCAAGACCAAGAAGTCATTTTCAGCTTGACAGTCAGCCCGGAGAAGCCCAAGATCTTTGTGGGCTGGAATATAAAAATCCATCTGTGACAACTGAGGGAAACTTACAGTCAGGGAAGAAGCAATAAACAGCATCCAAGCACAGTCATAAAAAAGTGCTGAGTAAATAGGAAGTCTCTGAGTGGATTTAGCACAACCATTAGACAGATTGCCACTCCAGCTTCATGTAACAATCCTGCTGAAAATTTGAAACAAGAAACTACACTACTTAACCTGAAGCAAACTTTCCCATTGAAAGTAATGGAAAGTGGATTAATCCGTTCCAGACAGTCCATGGAGTACTTAAACTGAAGCATACTTAATCTGAAGCGAATTTTCCCATTGAAAGTAATGGGAAGTGGATTAATACGTTCCAGATGGGTCCGCGGAGTACTCAACCTGAAGCGTACATAACCCGAAGTATGAGTGTAATTGGTTCTGGAAGTCCATACTTAACCTGAAGCGTACTTAACCTGAAGCGAACTTTCCCATTGAAAGTAATGGGAAGTGGATTAATCTGTTCCAGACAGGTCCGCGGAGTACTTAAACTGAAAGTACTCAAACTGAGGCGTACTTAAACCGAGGTATGACTGTAGTAAAATAATGTGTTAAATGAAGTACCTGTGACACAGTGGGTCAGTGGGTCTGGTTGTTAACCAGAGGGTTGGTGGTTTGAGCCCACCCAGTGATGACTGGGTAAGATTCCTGCATTGCAGAGGGTTGGACTAGATGACTCTTGGGGTCCCTGCCGACTACAATTTTGTGATTCTTAGAAACGAAAGAAAATGCAGGAGACTTGAAACAAGCAGGAATTCCAACAGGTTTATAATCCACTCCTGTAAGCAAATTGGTGAATTTTTAAGGGAATTACAGAAGCATGTAAACTTCTGGTTGTCAAATAGTGAATGGGTCACTCAAATTGAGAGGGTATATTAATAATAATATGCAGTGGCTATTTCTACTAAAGAATAATCCACTGGTGGATATGGTTGTGGAGGGCGCTACTGCAACTGATCCTGAATAGTATGGATTATCTGGATCCACTTCAGTCAGAGTCCAGGCCTGGTTTCAGGACTGAATCAGCCTTGGGTGACCTTATTGAGAAGAACAGGAGGGGTGCAACCTGGTTACTCCTACTAGATTTCTCAGTGACCTTAGATATCAATTACCTTGTATTGTCCTTGATTGACTGGAGGGTGGGTATAAGAGACATGGTAAAGTGGTTCAATTCCTATTTGTGTAGTTGAGTCTTTTTCATCCATGGGCCGGTCCACCGTCCCTTAGACCATGTGGTGGGCCGGACTATATGTTGGAGGAAAAAAATGAATGAATTCCTATGCCCCACAAATAACCCAGAGATGCATTTTAAATAAAAGCACACATTCTACTCATGTAAAAAAATACTGATTCCCAGACTGTCTGTGGGCTGGATTGCGAAGGCAATTGGGCCACTTCTGGACCACGGGCCTTAGGTTGCCTACCCGTGGTCTAGAAAGTAGCATGGGGGAATGCTCTTCAATCTGTTGGCACTTGTGCTATGGAGCTCTGCAGAGAACTATTTTGCTTCCAGTGCTATTTGTAAAAGACTAACGCAGGTGGCGCTGTGGTTAAACCACAGAGCCTAGGGCTTGCTGATCAGAAGGTCGGCGGTTCGAATCCCTGCGACGGGGTGAGCTCCCGTTGCTCGGTCCCAGCTCCTGCCCACCTAGCAGTTCGAAAGCACAACAAAGTGCAAGTAGATAAATAGGGACTGCTACAGCGGGAAGGTAAACGGCGTTTCCGTGTGCTGCTCTGGTTCGCCAGAAGCAGCTTTGTCATGCTGGCCACATGACCTGGAAGCTGTACGCCGGCTCCCTCGGCCAATAATGCGAGATGAGCGCGCAACCGCAGAGTCGGTCACGACTGGACCTAATGGTCAGGGGTCCCTTTACCTTTACTTTAAGCATTTATATAAAATTTCTAGGTGATGTTTGGAGAACCTGTGGATGTACAATTTCCATCCTTTCTATTTCCTATGCATGCAGCACCTAGTGGGAGTTTTAGTCCAGCAATATCTTGAGGGCCACAAGTTCTTCAGTCCTGTTTTTGGTTTATGCTTTTTGTGCCTTGCCCATCATTTAATCTAATAGTGGGCTGAGATGGTTGAGTGCCAACAGATCTAGAGCCAAACAAAGTCCATTGGAAAAACAATTGAGAGGTATTGGTGTGGTTGGGTGAACCCAAGGTATGCAAAAATACAAAAAGAAAATGACAGAAGAATTGCACAATATTACCTGAGCATACTCAGTTGCCTTCAGGAGCCACAAAAATATTGAGATCCAATTGGAGAAGAGAGATGAAAATGTGCCCCTTGCAGCTTATAGAATCCTAGAGGGCACGGCTGACTGGTTGGAAGAGGTGCATACCTGTTATAATAAGGATACATTACAAAATTTAGTTACAGGTCCCACTTGCCCAGGGTTCCCGAAACTAAGGAGATGTGGCCCAATCGCCTTCTAAACCCGGCCCGCAGATGGTCCGGGAATCAGCATGTTTTTACATGAGAATGTGTTCTTTTATTTAAAATGCATCTCTGGGTTATTTGTGGGGCCTGCCTGGTGTTTCTACATTAGTAGAATGTGTCCTTTTATTTAAAATGCATCTGGGTTATTTGTGGGGCATAGGAATTCGTTCATATTTTTTTTCAAAATACAGTCCGGCCCCCCACAAGGTCTGAGGGACAGTGGACCGGCCCCCTGCTGAAAAAGTTTGCTGACCCCTGCGACTTGCCAGTGCCTTAAGTCTACTTCTGTATTTTGAAGGGCCCATTCATCTCAGCCAGTTGATGCAAATCACAAACTTTAACTACTGACTGTAACAGTCAGTAACTCTAGTGTAGCAGTAAAAATGCAGTCAAGTTTGGTTGCTCTCAATTTTTGTAGAGTGCTTATTTGGGGACTTTTGTCTCACAGTAGAGAACGCTTAAGTTAATAAATTGGTTCTTTTAACTGCCCACCAGCTTGCTATATCTTCACTTACTACCGTATAATGCCAGTTTTTGCCTAGTGTTGATTAGCATATTTCCCATGTCTGATCTGTTTTAAGGTGACACAGTCAGAATGACCTGCATTTTTTAAAATAAACATTTTAATTAGATTTTCCAATTTAAATATCTAATCCATTTTCAAATTATACAAATATCAATTAAACAATTAACCCAAATCTTCTGCCAAATTATACAAATTTAAATTTGACTTCCCATGCTTCAGAAATCACCGAAAATCGCTTGTGTGCATGCGTATGGGCCTCCCCCGACCCGGAAGTGCACCGGAAATGACCTCTTCTGGGTTGGGAGAGGCCCATACGCATGCGCAAAAAGGATTTTCGGCGATTTTTTCCTATTTTGAAGATCGGCGCCTTTTCAGGGGATATTTGCCAGATCAGAACTATAAACACACATCTAATGTCTTATTTATGGCTCTCCCCCTTTGACTAATATTGTAGCCGGCTTTATCTTCAATATGGCGGAATCTAAATTATAGCTGCGTCATAACTTTCTTGACAAGTTTCCAGCCGCTAATGAGATTGCTTCACTTTGATGTCCATATTTTAAGGAATCTTACCCACATTCCAAGCGAATCCAAGAATACATACTTTGATTATTTATATTTTCAATTCACACAGTTTTCATATTTAAGAAACCATATTAATTCAATAAATTTCACCACTTTCCGATCTCGCTTGCTTTATAAATGTTTACGGTTCTCCAGGAGGGAGTTTTGTTAAGTGAATTGTAAAGCATAATAAAGCAGAATTATAAAGTTCTCGCTCCCTCCTTCAGCTCCGTCACATATCATTTCTTTGCTGATTACATTTCTCAGTTATCTTTGTTTTTTCAGTGGCTGAGCTTAGCAGAATAAATCTTCTTTCCTTGTCTGAAGCATGTCCATGACTTATATGTTTTCGTACAGTGTATTTAATGGGGGCTTTCCATCCAGTGCCCCCAACCTCTCCTTCCTTCCTTCCTTCCTAAGTCGAAGCTGGTAGTGGGCATCTGCCGATGAGACTGCATCTTCCCGTACCCCGGGAAGACTTTGGGAGGCTGCATACTCCCCTTTACAGGTTCGTAAATTACCCCGTGGGAACCAGAGAGATGGTATTTTCAGCCATCTTTTACGGCAATCCAAGCGGAAGTGAAGACCTGCATTTTAAATGAGAAGGCAGTGCAGTGCTAAGACCTGGGAAACCAGGGTTTAAATTCCTACTCAGCTGTGAAGCTCACCAAGTGACCTTGGGCCACTTACAGCCTCACAGCATAACCTACCTTACAGGGGCGTAGTAGAAATTAAATGAGATGGGGATTGGAACCATGTATGCAACCTTGAGCTCCTTGGAGAAAAGGTGTGATATAAATGCAAAAACAAACAAACAAATAAACCACATCTAACCAAGATAAAACTCTTCTGGTCAAATAATTTAATTTGCTTACACCTAACCTCTCCCCTCCCCCTCCCCTTCATTCAAAGGGTGAATTTCATACACGGCAACTTGAGAGAGAAGTTACCTTACAGCAAAATGAAATAATTTCTTTGTTGTATCAATTAATCAGTAAAGCTCTACTGCGGGGGAATTGTTCTTTAAAGCTTTGTATTCGGTAAAGAAAGTTGCAGAGAAATTGTGCAAATCATTGGGGTTAAGTCCGGGGGGGGGGTACAGAAAGGGTTGGCAGTGTAGTAAAAGCAAGGCACAATCTACAGTGCATGTGTATAACATCTGGAGGTTCTTGTGTTTGGATACAGTACGCATGCTTGCATTGCTGAATACACATTTAATTGAGTAAACAAGTGCCCTTGCTTGCACATGAATGGATGTCTGGATTTATCCATTGTACTCTGCATTGCACTTAAGCTAGTGTAAGTTGAAAAGGTAAAGGGACCCCTGACAATTAAGTCCAGTTGCAAATGACTGGGGTTGCGGCGTCCATCTCGCTTTACAGACCGAGGGAGCCGGCGTTTGTCCGCTTCCGCAGACAGTTTTTCTGGGTCATGTGGCCAGCATGATTAAGCTGCTTTTGGTGAAACCAGAGCAGTGCACGGAAACGCTGGAAACGCTGTTTACCATCCTGCCTACCCCTATTCAAAAAATTTTAGGACATTAAAGCTTGATAGCTTACCCTTGTATTTAAGAAGTAGTCACAGGTGATCAAGAATTCCACAAAGGTGAGTAAGCTAGCTAGCAGAAGACAAATGAAGTGATCAATCTTTCCTCTGTAACAAGCATAGAAATGCAATTATAAATCCCTCCTTGTCAGCACTAAGCCGGGCTAGTAACTTCTCACAGCTTATTTACAAGGCTGTGTTAGATCTACAATTCATCTCAAAACTAAATCAATGCCTGCTGATAAAGACATATAAAAGAGGCTTTTCTATGCAAATGAAAAACCAATCTGAACATTTCTCAAATAGGAATATTTACATGTCACCTACAAAACATAGGCATTTCATATTCACCTGATGAATGTAAATTACTGCAATGTGTTCAGTAACAACCATCCCTGTTTTGAACTATTGGTCATGGGCAGTTCATTTTGGTTTGCTGCTACTTTTGTGAGAGTGGGACTGTATTAAATGAAGCAGAAGGAAATGCTTGAAAGAAGAATGGAAGACAGAATTTTGTAGTGCACATGTTCCTGTATTCCCATACTTAGGCTTCAGACATGTATATAGGTGCTGGTTTTAAGTCCTATGGGATTTATTAGATGGGCTCTAGTGTGATAGTGACTGGGTGAGTTCTGTGCCCTTCACTAACATTGTTCTCAATTATGTCAGCTACTTTGTGGAATCATTTGTGGTGGCAGATTTTTTGGGTGGGCTGTTGTTGTTTGCATAATGTGTTTGGGAGGAGTTTAGGAAAAGAGGGATGTAGTTGATGCCACCACAATTTCACTGATCACGGGTAGAAGGAGATACACCCATGGGGAGGTGACAGGTTACCATGCAGGTTGAAGATGGGGCTATTTACTCTTTCTTTCTCACCCCTATCCCTTCCAGTGGTGGGTTGCTGGTTACTCATCATCTGTGTCTTCTGTTTAATGCTAGATCAGTACAGAATAAAACCACATTTATCCATGATTTGATTATGGATGAGGATGCTGACACCTGGGTGGTTGAGCTGGGAAGAGTTGATCTTATCCAGCTGTGCCCACCTGGATACTTGGTGCAGCATCAGCACAGGCCGCAGTATGGGAATGAGGAGCTGCTGTGTTCCATATAATGTCCATCTCCAGGAAAACCCTCAGTCTCAAGAGCTGGTAGTGTCTGACCAAGGAGACAGTAGACTAGAACTGTTGTTGGTGTACCCTGCTGCCCAGTATCTTTTCTGACTGAGCTGACAAAAATGGTCTTGCGTGTGATGTTAGAATAACCCAGAATTACAGTGCTGAGTCAGCCCCATGCCAACTTTGGGTTTGTCTCAGGTTGGTCCAGCACATAGGGCAGAGCACACCCTAGTTTGGGTTTTTGCTCCAGATGAAGGAAAGGATTGTCTGGAGGTGGGGATGGTGGATGCCACCCTGCTATCATAGTTAGATCACTTCATGGTAAACTTTGGACTTGTAGCTCCAATTTTCCCACTCAGAGTGGTGGACAGATTGAGATGATCTGTCTTGGGAGACTAATGGAGTCCACTGGATTCCTGAATGCTCTGGGGGAATTTCTCGTAGATAGAGCAGGTGATCCTGTTGCAGCCCTTGTCATGCTGTGGAACACCAAGACTTGTAGGGCTCTTGGCAATGCTCTCAGGCATTGTTGAACCCACTTTGCACCTTACACAAGTGAACTAATGGCCATGAAACAGGCTGAATGATGGCTAGAGCACAAGTGGAGAAAGATGTGTTGTGAAGCCAACCTAGCACAAGTGAAACAATGGGACCATGCCTATTGTGTGACTGTGAGGGTGACAAAGGTTTCCTATGAATAATTAGATACTGTGCTAATATAAGTGCTGCTGTTGCCATTTGTGTACAGGTGTACACATTTTCCACTTCAAGGGGGTGGGAGAAAAATTATATGTACAACTGGTTCAATCCCCCATAGTGTAAAGAATGCTGTCCAGCTTCTGCTTTGTGTAGGTTGCAGGCTTACACACATCAACCTCTGATACCTTTCCTTCTCCAATTGTCATTGTTTCCTTGTCAGTATTAACCATAACACAGCAATAACCCTGAATTGGGTTTTTAACCATAATTCTTTGTTTCCTATGCTATTTAACATTTATATGAAGCCACTGGAAGCTGTTGCCAGGAGATTTGGAGCAAGGTGTCATCAGTACAAGGAGCAAGGTGTCCTGGATGGGGTTGACCTCCCCTGGAAGGAGCAGGCTCATAGTTTGGGGTTTCTGCTGGCTCGCAACAGGGCATTCTCTGTGGCAGCCCCTAACATATGGAACTCCCTGTCTACAGAAGTGTGTCCGGAAACTTTAGTTTCAGTGACCTCTTTATTCTGGCTTATGACAGCAGAGATGCATATTTTTATGATGCACCCGATTTTTGTGATTATAAGTAGTTTCAAGTGTTTTAATGTTGTGTTTATTATTGTTGTAACCCACCCTGGGACCTTAGGGTGAAGGGCAGGTTGTTGTTGTTGTTGTTGTTGTTGTTGTTGTTGTTGTTGTTGTTGTTGTTGTTGTTGTTGTTGTTGTAAATTGCATTTGGTTAAAAGATTAGCAATGCTTGGCAATGCTATATCAGACCGTATTTTTTTTTAAAAAAAATCTTGGACCTTCAGGAGTATACTTTTCTTGAACAGTAATGTTTGCTTCATATGTAGGCTTCATTATCAAGCCCTCGTGGGAAATATGCAATAATAATAGTTTTAAATCCAGAAGGGCCTGGTTCACATAGGCTGCAGTCATATCATGTGATGAATTGCATGTGTAACTGACCCCATCTTGGATTATTCACCTCAGTGTTTTCATCTTGCTCAGTGTCAGTTCACAGTCAGTCTACTTTTCAATGGGAACATTCCAAACGACTGAGAGCCACATTTTGTGTGAGGTGATACAGATATTTTGTCCCTGAGGTTTGATCAGTTTTGGCTCATTCTATTTGCAATTCTCATTTTCAGTGGACATTTATCTGCATAATTCTTAATGGAGCAGTGTTCTAAAATCAGATTGTTCATTTGTGGCAGAATCCTCAGCTTACAACAACTGAAAGCACGCTGTTACCTGGAAAATTAGCTAATATAACTAATATTCAAATATATGAATGTGATGAGTTTAATCACTATGCAGAACTCTGTAAAATCACTACCTTCCTCATTGTTGTAGCAGGTTTGGGGTTTGTTTGCATTGTTTAAAAACAACAACATGCTTTTGATAAGCTTGGCATGATTAAAGTGAGGGAGTACTTTATGTACGTAATTTTATTTAGCAAGCTGCAAAATATAAATTCTTACTCATTATAATATTGTTCTGCCTTAGCTGTTACAGTTTAAACTTCCTGTCTAGAAATAGCTAGGTCAACCTCTGGGTGACCTGTCTTATTTAGCTTTGGGCTAGAGCTCCACCAAGTGATCTTCCAGCATGATACAATTTTTTTAAAAGTACCGGTAAGCTGATTGTGTTTTAGCATCACTTAGTGGCAGTATTAATTTTAACATTTTATTCCTGCCAGGAAATTACATTTCAAGAACTTTGGTGTAAAATTAAAAGAATATAGTGTTAAGTTGCATTTGATAATATTTAAATTTGATTAATTGGATTTAACACTTAGACTGCTGAAATGTTTGTATATGGTCTTCAGTTTTGTCATTTGTTTTCAGCTTGAAACCTCGCAAGAGGCACTTGAACCAGGCACCCCCAAACTGTGGCCCTCCAGATTTTTGGCCTACAACTCCCATGATCCCTAGCTAACAGGACCAGTGGTCAGGGATGATGGGAATTGTAGTCCTAAACATCTGGAGGGGCAAAGTTTGGGGATGCCTGACTTGAACCATCTGGTGATTAGCTATTGCTTACAGTATTTTAAACGTGTTGAAAACTTCAGTCAGGAATTGGACAAGGGTGTCACCACTGATAGCAGGTTGGCTACCATAGTTGCAGCTGTGAACCCCTCAATGGAAAGTGTGATGGAGCCTGCACTTCCCCAATTGAGCAGCCCCGATCCAGCTCCTGTCTTGCAGCAAAGACTCCTACTTGCCTGCAAGCAGGAGCAGGAGCAGGCTGGGGTGGGGTGGGGTGGCAGTGACATCCCTTGCCTGCTCGCTTGCTGCCCCAGCCCAGCCTCCCCTCACTCAGCGCCTCTGGAGCTGGAGGAGGGGGTGGTTGCTGTTGTGGCTGCGATGGCGGAGGGACCCAGTGCTGGAGGGCAGCAGGTGCCTGCTCGTTTGCAGCCCAGCCCACCTTCCCTCATTCTGAAAACGGAAGTGTGGCACTCAGAACGGAAGTTATACTCAGAACAGAGCACGTTCTGCTTCCGAAAAAAGTTCAAAAACCAGAACACTCATTTCTGGGTTTGAAGTGTTTGGGTTCCAAGTAGTTCGAGAACTAAGCTGTTCAAAAACTGAGGTACCACTGTATTACTCCACTGACTCTCCACATGGATGCGCCAACCTCCCCTTCTAAACTAAAACCTCAGTATTCAGACTAAATTGCCATGTTGGCACTTTGTGATAAATAAGTGGGTTTGGGGTTGCAGTTTGGGCACTCGGTCTCTAAAAGGTTCTCCATCATTGGTATAGCCACATTTGGGATTCTCTGTATAGTTCTGATCATCTGCCTATAATAAGGTATTACAGAGCTGGAAAAGACTGGGGAAAGGTAAACCAAAATGTTCTAGGGATTGAAGTACCTTCATAGGAGTGAACTGATTGATACATATAAGTATGAATGGTGTTGAGAAACTGGGTGAGTGAGATAATTTTCTCTCTCATAATACAGAATTCAGGGCTACTTGTTGAAATGCATAAACATTAATAAACTTGGGGGAAACATAAGAAAGTTCTTCCCTAAGGGCACAGTTAATCTGAAATTTGCTACTACAAGATGTAATAACTTACATGGACTTTTTACATGATCTTAAAGGGAGGCTAGACAAATTTGTAGGTCTCTCACTGGCTGTTAACTACCGGTATGAGAGAACTAAATAGAACTTCCATGTTGGAAGATGATTTTCTGCTTAAAAGCTATTGTTTGTGGGAAACAGTAGGGAAGATTGCAGTTTGCCTTCTCTGTTTCTTGAAGTATCTCATTGATTTTTTATGAAATCAGGATGCTAGATCCAGTGGACCTTTGATCTGTTCTGCTCTTGAAGGCATTTATATTCCCAGGAGCACTGTGGAATATATATGCATATATACTAATCACAACTATATTTTGCTTCTTGAAAATAAGTTATAACTTTTATTTATTTTATCTTTGGGGGCTATTTTTTAAAGCAGGGGTCCCCAAACTAAGGCCCAGGGGCCAGATGTGGCCCAATCACCTTCAAAATCCGGCCCGCGGACGGTCCGGGAATCAGCATGTTTTTACATGAGTAGAATGTGTCCTTTTCTTAAAAATGCATCTCTGGGTTATTTGTGGGGCCTGCCTGGTGTTTTTACATGAGTAGAATGTGTCATTTCATTTAAAATACATCTCTGGGTTATTTGTGGGACATAGGAATTTGTTCATATTTTTTTTCAAAATATAGTCCGCCCCCCACAAGGTCTGAGGGACAGTGGACGTGGCCCCCTACTGAAAAAGTTTGCTGACCCCTGTTTTAAAGAAGCAACAATACATATTTGATGAGAACAACTAAAACCACAAGCTGCTGTGTAAATTGAGTTAACCTTTTGTTTGTTTTTTAACAGGTATAGGCTACTGCAACAAGAGTGATAAACAATTACTCTTGCAAACTACAGCTGCCTTTGAATGCATTTTTAATACAGTAGTGCTCCAGAAGATGATAAAGAAATGATAGCAGCTCAAGAAGCAACAACTAACTTTGCTCTGCTTCAGTAAGTACCTTAAAATAGCAATGTTAAATGATAGCACCACAAAATATCTCCCCCCCCCCCAACAGCAATGATATATACTATTATGTATATGCCTTAAAATTATGGCTTATATTAACTCAGTAGTTCTAGCATCATTTCATCATCAAATAATTATGTGATGATATTGTTTAAAAAGATTGATTGAACAATTTAGCAGCTATCAAAGTGTAGCTGCCATAAATATTTGTCTTGTGACTTCTTCAGATATAATGGCTTTTTAAGCCATATGTGTTCAATGATCAATGAGATGTTGGAGGTGTTTCTTGCAGATTTGGGGTAGTGTATGTCAGGTGTCTTCAGCCTTTTTAGACCCAGGACACACTTTTTTAATCTTTTAGCATATATTCACATGAAGGTAGTGCTAGTGTTGCAACTCGCCTTGGATCAAGTTGCAACCCACTAGTGATTCCAGACCCACTAGTTGAAGACCAGTGGTGTAGGCAATGAAGTACTTCACAACAGGCTCAAACAGGGTTACTGAGTATGCTCTTTTTAAGATGCTACAAAAGTATTACTTGATAAGGATGAGCAAAGAAATGAGTGTTCCTCTGACTGCATTGTTTTTTCTTTAAATCGTGTGCTGTCTAAATTTGATTTGTTCACCTGATGTTAATTGCGCACAGTCTGTTGGTTTGCCGCTTCCTGCAAATCATGCTGAGAGTTTATTCAAAGTTATGCCCATTGAGCTTAGTAGGGTTTATTCTCTAGTAAGTTTATTTTGAGTTGAAGCTTAAGTGAAGTATCTGCATGCATCAGGAAGATAAATTGATATGGATGCATGCAAATTTCATTGTTACGTATGCAGTGTTCTTGTCACACATTTAAATTTTGCAGATGGTGGGTAGGAAATATTCTTTATCCACATATTAACTCAAGGTTTCTAGTTTTTTCTCTCCTTCCACCTCTGAATTGGCATGGTGTGTATCATATGCTGAGACCATGTACTGCCATGGACTGGCTTGCTTCTGACAAGTACCTGCCTGTTCATATTGAAACCTGTTCATATTGAAACCCTGTTCAGAGTACACTATTTTGCATCCAGGTAATAGACATGGTAAATAAAATACTTTCGAAATAAAGGCACACTTACCAAAGAATATAAAAATATGTCTTTTTAGGGAGTCTGAAACACATTTTTCTTCAGATACTGATTTTGAAGATATTGAAGGAAAAAATCAGAAACCAGGAAAAGGAAAGGTATGTGTATCTGGCATTCTCAGTCATATAGACTAATGATGGTGGCAATGTAATAAAGTTGGTTTATATTTTATATAATTTTTGAATGAAAATTTTTCCATGCAGTAATGGTGACTTAAGTGCTTGTTTGAATCTGAATAATGTTGGTGTAATAGTGTGTGGGGAGGTTGCAGATCCCTTCAAGTTGAAGCTGTTCTTCTCATGGAATGTGTTCCAGAGTGTCCACACACCTTTGGGGGCAGCTTTACCAGAGATGGGTTGCTACTAGAATGGGCAGGCCAGAAAGCCACTGTGTACATGCAACCCGGTCTTTGTGTTGAAAACATTTGTTTCAGCAAATATAAATTGGCAGAACACAACAGGTGCTAATAGTGGTTTATAGTAAATAAAGATTCCAAAATGTTAAACCTCTGATAACACATAATAATGCTAAAATTAGTTCAATTATATTTTTACTAACAAATACATTTGCTTTTGATATTTATACAGACCTGTAAAAAGGGGAAAAAAGGTGCAGGAGAGAAGGGGAAAGTTGGAAACGGAGCAGGGAAGCCTGGTGGTCCAAATCGAATGAATGGGCATCACCAGCAGAATGGTGTGGAAAACATGATGCTGTTTGAAGTTGTTAAAATGGGCAAGAGTGCTATGCAGGTAAATCTTTTTAGGGGTCTTAAAGTGAATATTCAAGCAGTGTAAATAAAGCACTCTATAAAATTGAAACTGTCTAAGGAGTTGGGCTCATGTACATCCTTGATGTTATATTTTAAAACATAATTTTTTTAACAGCGAGACAACTATGGGGAGGGGGAGAGATACTTTCATTTTTCTCTTTGTTTTTGTTTGTTTGTTTGTCTAACCTTTGGAATGAACCCCTGGAAAGTTGTCCAAACTCAAATCTATCCCTCAGTCCCCCACTCTGGCTATAAACTGAGAATGGCCTCATGAAGAAATTAATAAAATAACATATAATCATATTGGCTATGATTGAACATAAACTAAATAATGTTTTAGCATTTAAAGTTCCAGTAAAGACCTGGGCTCATAAAATCCTCTCTCCTTCTCCTCTGGGGCAGCTGTGAGGAGGAAAGCAGAAGTTTCTACTGAACAAGATTAACAGCAGTTTAACACGTGTGCAGTTTTTGACTGTGAAAGCAACTTGATAAAACTTGCTTGTTTCAGCAAACATAGTTAAGGCTGACCACAGTTTGCCCAAATATTGATAACAAGACATGCTGTTATTAAGTGAAACTTCCAAAGTTCTCCTTCAGAGGGGGAGAACACAAGCCCAAGACTGTGCGGCAGTAGTGATTTAGTCATACTGGCCACATGTCCCTGAAAGCTGTCTGTGGACAAACGCTGGCTCCCTTGGCCTGAAAGCGAGATGAGCGCCACACCCCATAGTCACCTTTGACTGGACTTAATCGTCCTGGGGTCCTTTAACTTTACATATTCAGAAATTAATTTATGAAGCTAATTCTACTAGTATTGGCAGATCTTAAGACAGGCGTTGGCAACATTTTCCGGCCATGGGTCAGAGCATTCCGACAGGCTATCATTCGTGGGCCAGACATGGACCAAACATGCACAGAAGCTAATTCTGGCACCACGCTGCCCATGTCTGGGGTGCCGGAAATCACTTCTGCGCATGTCCGCAGCGCCGGAAATCACTACTGCGTCTGTGCAGACGCGATTTTCGGCATTTGCGCAGGCGCCATTTTCGGCGCTGCTTGGCAAGTCCCTGCGCTGCGTCTGCGCGGGGGGGCTTGCTGAGCAGGCAGCTCGGTGACCGGGCGGCTCGTGGGCTGGATAAACGGCTTCCATGGGCTGGAGGTTGCCGGTGCCTGTCTTAAGAGTTAGTGTGTATTATTAGTGCAGGTTTATTTAATGCTTCTAAATTATTTTGGTTAATGGAATCGTTTGTTTTTATTTAGATACAAACATAAAAATAGTTTGATCCAAAGGTACCCTTCTGCTCAAAGGGGCAGCATCCATGAGTTGAAAGGCACCTTTGGATTAAAATCAGTGTACCTAAATCTTTTGTCTCATTGTCATCAATCTGCAAGCTATAGTTTTAACAGTGAGAACTGCCTTACTTGATTAAAACATTTTACCTCTTTCACCAGTTGAAGCTGCTTACAAGCAAAATACTTTGTTCACAACAATTTAGGCTTCTCTGTTTCGCATAACTGGAGCAGGACTGGCAGAGGGGAAGGAGAAGGGAAAGTTGTTTTGTGTGAGCAGAAGAACATTCTGCTAGTGAATGCATATAGCCTAATACTTTGAGAAATGAAAGAAAGTAAAGACATAAGCAACTTAGCTTGCTGTTTAGAAGAACTGGTTCAGGAAACTATGAGCTTATTATAATTTTTTTATTGGTGGCTTTTTGGGGTGGGTGGGAGCTGCATCTTGAAAAGGTAGTTACAGTGTATTTAATGGTGGCTTTATTTATTTTTCCCTAGTCTGTGGTAGATGACTGGATAGAATCCTACAAACATGACAGGGATATAGCACTTCTTGATCTCATCAACTTCTTTATTCAATGTTCAGGCTGTAAAGGTAAGAAGTGTATTTGGAAGTAGTGCTTACTTCCTTACAGACTTAAAAAAATTCAAATCCCACCCTTTTTTCAATTAACTATTCAACTTAAATGTGGGGGCTTGGCTTGCAAATGCCTGCCACCACTCTGTCTCTTAAGCACAGCTGGCTAGACATGTTTCCATTAGACTTGCCTGTCACAGAGTAGCTCAGTTCAGACATGATGCCAAAGCATGGCTAAGGAAGCACAACTATGGTTTGTCATGGCATCTGAATTTATAAACCGAGTTTTGTTACCAGCCAGCAATTCAGAACTGGAAATCACTGTTTGAAGTGGGCTTGCAAACGATGGCTTGAGACTTGAGTTAATATGATGTCTAAATTTCACAACTCAGTGGTCACACAGAGAGGAAACAATGTATTCACTTGAATGGGTTAGCTGCCTCTTCTTTAAAGATTTGAGAAATTTTCTTCAATAAACACTTAAAAAAACAAACAGTAAGTGAGGAGGTAGAAGAGATAGCATAGTTTGCAGTACTTTCAGTTCTTGTTGTTGGAGAACAAGACTCGGTTCAGATGACTCTCAGTCTAATAAACCAAGCTTTATTAGATTGAGAACAAGCCCTGTACCATAAGGAAATAAAGGACTACATAACTTTTAAAAGGCATCTGTAGGCAGCCCTGTATCGGGAAGTTTTTAATGTTTGATATTTTACTAAGTTTTATATGTGCTGCAAGCCACCCAGGGTGGCTGGGGAATAAATAAAATTATTATTGTTATTATTATTATTATCTCTCTCCTCCTCCTCGGTTCTCTTGCTTGTAAAAATTGAAGACATTGTGGATTGATCTTAGGCTGCCAACCAGGATTTCATGTGTTTGTGTATCATAATATCTCAGGATTAATTTATTGACAATATTTCTGTAGTGGTTTACCAGAGGTTGAGGTGACACACAATATAGCATATAACATATTTTAGAAAATTCTAACAGCCAACTATATAAAAACTTGCATGTTAGCAGTTTATAAAGCAGGCCTTGTCTGAATTTGTAATTGTTTGTATACACAAACAGTGCTTATAGTCCAAACATTAAATGGCATTTCAGTTTAGTATGTTCCTGCATAACCTTTTTCTCCCCCACAGAAGTTAAGGTCTGTGATACTGTATGATGTGATTTTAAATCACTGTTTGTTACTTGTAGGGGTTGTAACAGCAGAGATGTTTCGACATATGCAAAACTCAGAAATTATTCGGAAAATGACTGAAGAATTTGATGAGGTAAATCTTACACATATTTCTAGAAAATTTGTCGTGCATTTATGAAATGAACTATCATGTTGCAGGATATAAATGTTTGATGTAATACATTGCATATTTTGAATTGCATAACAAAGGATATTGGTAGGGTGAAAAGTTAATAAGTAAAAGCAGTGGAAATGAACTTATAGTTAAAACATGCAGATATAATGATGGCATCTCTTTTGAAGGGATGTTTTAAGCAGTGCTAGAAACTCAGATATGTAAGCTATCCCCCAAATGGCACCTTAAACCTAAGTTACGGTCATCACAGTGGAATGTTGGAGTCTCCTTTGGAATCAAAATCACCTCAAAAATTAAACAGCCTCGCTGATTTTTAAAGGATTGGAATTCAGCATCACACTAAGGCAATCATTCTGCCAGGCCAAGCTTTTTGACTTGCCGAATGAAACAGTCCCCTCTCTCACCCCTGTGCACTGTGGTGGTGGCTACTCCAACCCCCCCTCCAGCCAGTTTTTTTTTGGGTGGCTTGTGGAGGAAGGGAATAAAGCCCATTACAGAAGCAGAAATCCTTTATTTCGTTTATTGTATTTATATCTCACATTTATCTTCCAAGGAGCTCAAAGGAGTGTACATGGTTCTCCTCATCTCCATTTCATCCTCACAACAACCCTGTGAGGTAGGGTACGCTAAGAGATGGTGACTGGTCCACAGTCACCCAATGAGCTTCATGGATGAGTGAGGATTCAAACCCTGGTCTCCCAGTTCGTAATCCAACACACTGACTCTGCAGGGCTTCCATTGGCAGGGCTCTTTAATGGAATCCCATCCAAAGTTGGCACTGGGTGATAAATAAGCTAAGGTCTTAACCCCACTTCTCTGGGGTGTAAGGCTGAAAACACTATATGTACACCTATTTGGAAGTAAATCCAATTGAATTCACTGGATATTACTTCTGAATAGACTTTCATATGATTTCATTACAAAGCTCTAGAATGCTAAGCAAAAGTGGCGGGGACAAGATCTACTGAGTATTCTTGGAACTGGGATGATAATGAATGTGAGCACTTAGAGGAGACCTTGAGAATTGGTATATGCTTTTTGTGAAAAAGAAATGTAGGTCCTGTGTCAGGAAGGCACAAAATGTCACAATATGGTTTAAGTCCACAAATAACTATATATTAACTAGCGTTTTTATAACCATTTTACTTTTCAAAGTTTTCCTGTGCTTCTAAATAGCTGATTACTACAACCATTTTAAATGTGACTCAGACCATCTTTCAAAGACTTTTCAGAAAGTAGCAAGCCACACCATGTGTGTTAAGAGGCGTTCATAAGGCTGATGGCCTTGTCGGAATTCCACCCACCCCACTTCAGTGCATAGTACTGTTGTGTCAAGTGGTCCTAAAATACTTTTTAAAAAGAAAGAAGGATAGTTTAGCAGTGATAGCAATAGAAGAGGGTCAAAGGAGATTGAGAGAGAGATAGGTAAAGGTCATAGCTGCCAAGTTATCCCTTTTTCAAAGGGAAATTCCCTTATGCTGAATAGGCCTCCTCGTGAGAAAAGGGAAAACTTGGCAGCTATGCCAGTAAAGGGACCCCTGACCATTAGGTCCAGTCGTGACCGACTCTAGGGTTGCGCGCTCATCTTGCGTTATTGGCCAAGGGAGCCGGCATACAGCTTCCAGGTCATGTGGCCAGCATGACAAAGCTGCTTCTGGCGAACCAGAGTAGCTATTTATCTACTTGCACTTTGACTTGCTTTCGAACAGCTAGGTTGGCAGGAGCTGGGACCGAGCAATGGGAGCTCACCCCGTCGCAGGAATTTGAAACCGCTGATCTTCTGATCGGCAAGCCCTAGGCTCTGTGGTTTAACCCACAGCGCCACCTGTGTCCCTTGAGAGAGAGAGATACAATGAAGTAAAAGAGAGTCCAGAGGACCACTAGGGACCAAAGAGTAGTCTTAAGAGAAAAATACCCAGCCAGACAATGGGTTGTAGCCAAGTACTGCCTAAGAGTAGACCCATTGATTGTAATGACCCTGTTAGCCATGCCTTGTAACTTAAATTGATTTACTCTGAGCTTTGACTAGAACCCACAAGTCTGAAATCCTATCCACTAAACGTTAGAAATCCTTCTGAGCTTAATTCTGGAGTATGAAAGTTCACCTGTTTTGCAAACATCCCTTTGCAGCCCTGAGGTTCTGTAACTTGTGGATTCATTAATAAATAAAAAAACAACCTTGGAAACTTAGTTTTTTGAGAGCTTAGGTTGCATGTTTATGGAATAAAAATGTGAACACCATGCAGCTTTGGCCTCCGAGTGTCCTTGGCAGTGATATTAAATGATAAAAATAGTCAGCGGTGTTTAATCCATGAAAGTGTTGAGGAAGGCAAGGTATTAAGATGTGCAAATAATTCTGTTGGGGCCTCTCTCGTGTATCCTTCAAATAGGATGAATAGAGTTCAAGGAAAGTGTTTCTTGTGTGTTCCGGACAGCTCTGCCGTTCAGCCACCACCACCCCAATAAAGCTGCTTCTGTTTTCCTCGTGGCTCCGTTGTCTTAACTTCTCCCCCTCTCCACTCAGAGTTGACAGCAACAAAAATCTCCACAGGTTGGCTGGTTGGAGCACAGTGGCGTCTTTTGCTGCCATGCTACTACACGAGTTAGCTGACTTTTGTGGTTGTGTGACAGTAAAAGACGCTGCCGACGTGTGGAGATGTAAAGAGTTGCTGGCGATTCTGACATCTCTCCAGCTTGGCTGGCTGGTATGCAGCAAGAAATGCTACTGTGTGCCAGCCAGCCAGTTGGTGATGTTAGTCACCAAGTAGATGGTTGTGAGTCGCAAAATGTGACTGGCGACCAGGGAATTTTGAACACTGGTTTTCAGGATAGGGTGGGGGACCTCTGGCCCAGAGGCTGAATGTGACCCTCCAGGCCTCTATTGGGCCCTCAAGATTTTCCCTGTGCCACACCTATCTCTGCTCTATGTCCTCCTTGAGTGCATAATGCCTGTTGTGTGTGGAATTGTTTGTGTTTGCAATCCTCTGTCTGGCTTTTGCATGTCTGGAATGTAGCCTGCTGTACAAAAGTAAATCTCGTGTGTGGCTTCGTCCACATGCCCTTGGCCCCACTCACCATGGGCATGTAATCCACAGAGGGTTGCCCATGTGAGCCTACAGCTTTTCAGCTAAAGAAGCTTCTCCTCCCCTGTTTTAAGGGGAGTGATGAAATACCAAGCATGAATAGAAATAGGTGTCCCAAAGAAGTTATTGGAAACCAGACACTTAAAAAGAATATACATTTCCAATTTTAAATAATGGCTTTTAACAGTAATGAAGAAAACAATGGACAGTGGAGTTTTGAGAATTTTTGCATGGGATAAATTAAAAGATATTAATCCAAGCCATATTCATATAACTGGCATTGTTAGATTTACTATTGCATTTAAGTTTAGAAACAATATGATACAGTGGTACTTCGGGTTGTGGACCCGATCCGTTTCAGGGTGCCATTCACACCCCGAAAAGTCCGCAACCCAAGAGGTGCTTTTGAGCATGTGTGAAAGCGTGACAGAGTGCTTCTGCGCATGTGTGAAGTGTGCAGAACGCTTCTGTGCATGCGCACGTGGCAAAACCTGGAAGTAAACACTTCCAGGTCCGCCGCGTTCGTAACCGGGAAAAACTCAACCCGCAGCGGACACAACATGAGGTATAACTGTATGTCATAAAGACACTGAATATTTGATAAGTATTGCATATGTAAGTACATGCCCCTACACAAATATTCTACTGTTTAAACCTTGAAATACTGTTTAAATATGGTTTTTAAAAGACGATTCCCAACTATTCATCTAAAAGAGTTTAGCTGTATTTCTTAGCACAATGGTAATAAACTGCACAGGAGCCATATATATTCTGCTCTGAAGAGGTTATCAGTTTTTGCCTTGATAAGGGAGCTCCTCTCCAAAAGTGTATCTTTTCCAGAGCTAAAGAAGACAGTTGACTTGAATGTCTTACAGATTGCTTATCATTGGTTTCTTTTGAAATCCCTGCTTTGTTTTGAAAACCGCTTGTTGGCATCTCAGGTTTATGTAGTTTTCTTAAAATAACTTCTTTCCCCAAGGCTATTCCAGAGTGATTATTATTATTCTTGCATGTTCAAATGCACCTGCTGCCTTGAGAGTTTTGGTTCTGCAAAAAATGGTTGTTTTGTGGTGAGCAGAAATCTTGGTTCCACTTTGGAAAGCAAAACAAAACTTAGAATATCTCATGTACTAAAGAAAACAATGATAATCTTTTTTGGAGAAGCATTTCTTGGGTCTTGAAGAATGCTGACATTTACAGCATTTACTTTTGATGTTTTAGTTCCTCAAGTCATCTTATATTTTAACAAACAGTAATATGAAATATCGTTAACATATATTTGTTTCCTATTGTAGGATAGTGGAGATTATCCACTTACCATGGCTGGTCCTCAATGGAAGAAATTTAAGTCAAGCTTTTGTGAGTTTATTGGAGTATTGGTCCGGCAGTGTCAGTATAGTATCATATATGATGAATATATGATGGACACAGTCATTTCACTACTTACAGGACTATCAGACTCTCAAGTCAGGGCATTTCGACATACTAGCACACTGGCAGGTAAGCAGTCTTTATTAGGATGATTTTGTGTATTCTCTTTTTAATTCTTAAAAGGCATCCTAAATAATGATTTCTCCCATATTTTATTGAATTTGCGATGACTGGTTCAGAAATCTGCAGTAAGCCAAAGAGAAAAACACAGATTGATAAAATAGAACAAGGAGATAGCTCTATTTGCCTTCCTTTAAAGTGGGAATGATCACAGTAAAATAAAATATACTTTATATTGGGCTATATCCAAAAACTGAACTCATCCTCACTGGACTCCCTCCTGTATTACTGAATGTTAGCATGTGGATGCTTTGTTGTCTCTACCTTCTGAAATAAAGCAGATGCAACTGGAAAAAATGTCCTTGAGGATATGGTTCTCTGCCCTCTGGAGTTCTTTCCCTGGGAAAGCTTTTTGGTACTAGGCAAAGACATAGGATTTGATTGCCCCCAACCCACTAAAAATAGGATAGAGTCTCTGAATAAAACAACAGAGGTGTATGTAATGAAAAGCATTTTTGAAAAGTTTGGGGTTATTTCAAATTGTTATGGAATAAGATACTATACTGTTGTAGGAAATATATTCCTGTTGTTATATAAATGAATACATTTCTTATTTATGCCAGTTTCTGTTTTATAAACTTACATACAAATGCATACATACATCTTCTATGTGTGCATGTGTTGATTGTAATTTACTTTAGAAAAATATTCTCTAGGTTTCATGTAACAATCCTTTCCATTTCTGAATGAATCATTCAAATGGTGCATTCCTGTACAAGTCCTCTAAGAAGTAAGTCCCCTTGAGTTCAGTGGGACTTACCGCCAAGTAAGTGTGTATAAGATTGCAGCCTTGTTTACATTGAGCAGTCTAATTTAAATGTACTATAGTGGTTTTGTCTCTATGTCTCATTTGGCAGTCTTGAAAATGTTTTTATTTTTTAAAACACATGCACGTTAAGTGATTTTATCTTTTATATTTTTTTAGCTATGAAACTGATGACTGCATTAGTGAATGTGGCATTAAATCTGAGCATTAACATGGACAATACCCAACGACAGTATGAAGCAGAACGAAATAAAATAATTGTAAAACGAGCTAATGATAGACTGGAGCTCTTGCTACAAAAAAGGAAAGAGGTTAGAGCCTTTGTCAATTATTTTAGTTTTTAAGGATTTTGATGCAAAATGAGGTGTGCTGTCAGTTGATTGTGAAATTTGTCTTGCCATTGCTTAGTTATTAGAACATAAGAATAGCCTGCTAGATCAGGCCAATGAGCCATCTAGTCCAGCATCCTGCTCTCATAATGGCCAACCAGATGCCTGTGGGAAACCAGGGAGCAGAACGTGAGTGCATGAGCACTCTCCCACGGTTTCCAGCAACTGGTATTTGGAAGCATTGTTGCCTCCGACTTTGGAGGTAGAGCATAGAAATCATGGCTAGTAGCCATTGACACCCTCTTCTCCATGAATTTCTTTAATCTTTTAAAGTCCAACACAATGACCAAGGCAGACAGTATACAAAAGATTCAAATAGAGTGGCATGCCCAGGGTCACCCGGTGACCACATGAGAGAGTGAGTTCCGTTGTTTGACTATGTCCTGTATGAAGAACAAGATAATGACCCTAAATCACCCCAGTCATATAGACCAATTCATTTACTAAACCAGTATGCCAAGATAGGGTCTTCCATAACTGCTAAGCGTTTGAATAATATTATAAATAAGTAAGTAAGTAAGTAAGTAAGTAAATTCAGATCAAACCTTTATAAAAAGTAGGAGACTACTATACAATGTAGAAAAAAATATTGATTGTATTGAATTAATAAGTGTAAGCAATTGCGGAAAAAGCCTTTGATAGGCTTGAATGACCCTTTCTAGTAAGAAACCTTCAATAAGTGAATCTCAGTGGCATATTTAAAGAGTGGGTTGACCCAATGTCAGAAGTTTTTGTTAACAGTCACTTGTCAAAGCCACTAAGATTGCAGTGTGCCACACGTCAAATATGTTCATGATCTCTTCCTGACTTGCAAGAGTTCATAATGTCTCTATGCGAATAATATTACACATCAATACAAAATACATGGACCTTACTATACACTTTTGGAGAAGCATCTGGTTACTTGATTAATACTACTAAATCATTTGTTTTCGGAATACTGTAAATCTGAAAACTCAAGTGACAAACACCTTTTATAAATACTGTATATTCCGGCGTATAAGACGGCCCCCAACTTTTCCAGTTAAAATATAGAGTTTGGGATATACTCGCCGTATAAGAAATACCACCTGGCGTATAAGACGACCCCCGACTTTTGATGGGTTAAAAAGTAGTCATACGCAGGAATATACAGTACTTTGGATTTAATTTCAAAATTGGCCCAATAAAATATTGAAGAGTTTGGTTGTACTCAGATTCACAAGCAGTGGTTGATCACAATTATAACAAAATAAGCACAGAAATTAATGAAGATCTTAAAAGGTGGCATACTCTTTCTCTTATATAGGCAAAATATCAACTATTTCTATGATTATTCTATCCATGTGTGTAGATGTGTTTTAAGGAAGGCTAACCAAGACAGCCCTTTTAAAGACTACGTTGACTCCCACCAGCTGGATTTGTGCTGTGTGGAACATTATATACAATGGAGTTTCCTTTTTACCCCATCTCCAAAAATTGAGTTTTTAGTCTAGTTTACTGTGGGTCCTCAAACTCTTCTGCTAGGTAGCACTGAGCATTATTTTTTCTGTGGAATTCTTATCTCCAGAATTTAGCTACTGTGTCATGAGTCTTCACAGGATTTGGATCCTAGCTGATGACCTTACTGTGCCTAAGACACAATATAAATATAATAATAGCTCATCTGGCTAGATTTTCCCAGCCACTGGGCAGCTTCCAACAAAATATTAAAATACAATAGTGCATCAAACATTAAAAACTTCCCTAAACAGGGCTGCATTCAGATGTCTTCTAGTTTTGAAGTATTGAAATATTGAAGTACAATGGCTGTAGTTTTAGTTTCAGAGTTCCTGTAGCATGAATAGTGTAAATAGTCAGCATGCACATCATCTGGGTACAACGGATGGATGTAGAGGATATATTTCTTTTTCTATGCATTCTCTCATCTCCTTTTTCATTGATAACCTCAATTTGGCTAAAGAACTATTGGGCAGAGTCAAAGTGACCCTTCTCCCAACACGTGCACCATACCTGAGAACAAGTGGAGGCCAAAGAAACATTTCTCTCCAAACTGGGGAGCTAGGCTCAGAGAGCCTCTTAGCTGAACCCAGTTCCATTTAATCTCCCTACATTGCTCTAAGAGAGCTTCCGCTTTCTTTTATGGGATGTTGTCCATCACTGAACCACTTCCTTCCACTCTCTCGTCTTAGACGTCTCTAGCTGACTAGGTTTTCTGCGAAAGGTAAAAGTGAGTTGATTGAAAGCATGGTGGGCCAACAATTCATCAATGCTCATAAATTGCTTTGTCTAAAAGAAACACTCCACCTCACCCCCTAATTGTGTGCACTCTTGTAAGCATATCTTCAAGCTTCATTGTTTCCTTAGTATAATCTAAAACTTTTAAGGCTATTTTGTTCATGTTGCTATCCTGCTTTCTGGCATGTGTAGGGAACATTTGACCCTCTAGCTTTTGTTGCAGCTACAACTCCCATCAGCCCCAGGAAGCTTGGCAAATGGTAATTGTAATACAGCAACATCTAGAGGGCCAAAGGTTTTCTCACACCAGTATGGCATGCTGTGGTGTTCACACACTCCAGGTCTCTGGGGAGAAAATGATTTGTTAATATGCAATTATTTAAACAAATTCACCTGTCCCGTAATCTTTTTTGAGAATTATTTCCGTTTTATAGACATTGTATTGTGTCAGTATATCTCTTAAAACTACAGTTTCTTCATTTGGCTCTTAATGTATTTTTCAGCTCCAAGAAAATCAGGATGAAATAGAGAATATGATGAATGCAATTTTTAAAGGTGTATTTGTTCATAGATACAGGTGAGTTCAGTTGCGCTGTGCTATAGAGTGGGCTAAGCTTTGCTTGTGGTTATTTTATTTATCATATTTTATTTACTTTTCAATCCTCTTCCAGGGATGCAATAGCTGAAATAAGAGCAATCTGTATTGAAGAAATTGGGATTTGGATGAAAATGTATAGTGATGCCTTTCTCAATGACAGCTATTTAAAATATGTGGGATGGACAATGCATGACAAGGTAAGGTGCTGTGTACCATTTGTCCATTTTCAAGGTTTTCAGAACTATTTATTGAGAATCAAGCAGCAAAACCAAACAAAGTTAGTTTCAGTACAGGTACAACATTTTAAATATATATATTTTGTGCTGGTTTTAAGCAAAATGGAGAAGTACAAAAGTTAAGTTATATGAATTACATTCCAAGAGGTCTTTGAGTCAAAAGTGTTTCACAAGTATTTGGGTACTGCTTGGGACCAAAGTGCCTGAATACAAATGTTCATTAGGCTTTTTACGGTCTGCCTTGTCAGTAGTGGTGCCATAACCCTAGAATGTTTTTTAGGAAGGCTGTCTGGTGCCTACTTAAATGTTGTTAAATGTGAGGTAAGCCATAAACTATGGCTTATTGTGAATGAACAATATGCTAGCACACACTGTCAAATCGCTCCTGCTGCATTTCTCTCCTAGCGTAAGCAGGAGCAATCAACCAGTAACCTTGGTTTCTATCAATGTCTGAACCAGCACATGGTTTTCTTTCTCTACAAACTATAATCTGTGAAACTAAGGCTCTTGCTTTCCCAATTTGTGGCTTGTTTGGAAAACACAAACTACAAGCTTTGGTTTAGATTATAGCTTGTTGCCCTCACTCGGGAAGGGGAGCAGCTGGAGCAATTTGCCAGCGTGAAATAGCATGCTCTTCATTCACAGTAAGCCATGTTTATGGATTACTATGTTAGAATGCAGCCAGTAGTTGTTTGGATCCCAATCACAATCATAGTGAGGAAGATTATATTGTTTTGGGAAATATTGCCTGTTTGAGCAGGAGAGTGCTTGGTTATTAATATGACAGCAACAAACCAAGAACAGTAAAGACCTTTGATTTAGAATAGATGTAGAGCTGTTTAATCAATGAATGCAGCATATCATGTTGAAAAATGATATTTAAAGCCTCCATGTGTTTGATTTTTTTCTTAGCAAGGGGAGGTAAGACTCAAATGTCTTACAGCTTTGCAAGGGCTTTATTATAATAAAGAACTGAATTCCAAATTGGAGCTCTTCACCAGTCGATTCAAGGTTAGTATTTTTACTCTTTCATTTAAGCTAGCATTTTCTCTCTTTTCATTTAAGCTAGCATTCCAGACTTTCCATTTTTAACACTTGTCATTTTAAAACTTTGTTTCTCTCCCCCCCCCCAAAAAAAACAGGATAGAATTGTGTCTATGACTCTAGACAAAGAATATGATGTGGCAGTGCAAGCAATAAAACTACTTACTCTTGTTTTACAGTAAGTATTTCAGGCCAGTGTGTAATATAAACATGTGGAGTTAATTGGTGCATTTTGTTTACGTGTACTTTGACAAAGCTTTGAACATAGAATATCTGTTTTGCAGTGTCACTTTTATTATGTTGCTTATGGGGCTGAAAGTTCTTTTTTTGGGGGTTCAGTTTTCATCATGCTGGGATACTCTGAGCAGGTTTTTAAGTACTTCTCAACAGCCATTTGCGCCAGAAAATGTCATGATTCCTTGATATATTTGCTTAAGAGCCCAAATTATTGGGTGGTTTCCCCCCCCCCCCCATGTCCACAGTGAGTAGCAGGGCAGCCTAAACTGGCTTAGTAAGGTCAGCTGTTCTGCTGTGGTAATTTTAAAAGTCCACTGATTTCATGGTAGTTGTTTGTAGGTGGTGTAAGAATTCCTACAGCATCTTCCCCCAGTTTCCAAGCAGCTGCAGCTATCGACTACTTAGCAATCAACCGGATTTACCCTGTCTCCTTTATATCTTTTTATTGCCAATTACATTTCATTATACTTGAATAAAAATGTCTGAGAGAACTTGGCCCATTTCCCACAGTGCAAATAATATTACATATTAAACTGCTGTAGTGCTTGACCAGCCCTCCATTCATAACCAATTCTGGTAGCTATGGGGCATGTCAACCATTGGTGGCAAAGATAGTTTAACTTAGCTGTCAGCATTTACTTCAGATCACTTACCATTTTTTATACAGCTGTTCACAAATTTAATAAGCAGCTAATGAAACTCAGTAAAATGAAACTAGTTATGCAACCCCTGAGCGGTTGGTGTACATGGCTTTGGACTGCAATACCTCAAAGACCACCTCGCCCCATATGAACCAGTCTGGACTTTGCAGTCATCATCTGGGACCTTCTTTGTGTACCTTCTCTGTGAGAGGTCTGGAAGGTGGCAAAACCATAATGGGTTTCCTGGGTTGGCTCCCTGCTTGTGGAATGCTCTCCCCCAGAGATGCTCACCTGGCACCTTTGTTCCATAACTTTAGGCACCAAGCAAAAACATTCCTCTTCTTCCAGGCCTTTGGCTAATTAAACTATCTATGGCCTTTTAAACTGTGGGGTGGGTGCATAGTGTTTTCATTTGTTGCTGTGATATGTATTTTTGTGCTTTTATATTTTAAACCTAGCTCTGCTAGGCTTTGTGATTATTGTTTCTGTCTTTGTGGTTATTGTCTACATCAAAATGTTAGTCACATTGCTCCTTTTTTATTTTAATGTTAACATCAACATGGAATCTCTTCGTTCTTCTGTAATATTTTGGGATATATATATTTTATTTTCATTTCTAGGAGTAGTGAAGAAGTCCTGACTGCAGAAGACTGTGAAAATGTCTACCACCTGGTTTACTCAGCCCATCGTCCAGTAGCTGTAGCAGCAGGAGAATTTCTTTATAAAAAGTAAGGCAGGATAATGTTTTCGTTTAAGTACCACTTACGATAAATGGTTGATATTTTCTGTAATTAGCACACTATGGATATTTTTAAACAAAGTTTCTCCTCATGAGGGAAGCAATAATTGAATGCAGTATAGTTGCTTCAGACTGTAGGAAGTCACATGCACAAATACCACAACTAAGTTTTATTTCTCTAGTTCCACCTGAGCAGGAAATCTCAGTACTGTGCTATATACAGGGCTATGTCAGAGTCAGTTCCAACAGAATGGGGCTTGATAATGTTAAAGGGTATAAAGTTTGTTTCTGGACCCATTTGAAGTGCTCGTTTTGACCTTTAAAGTCTCATACAGTTTAGGGAAATTATGCCTGCTCACACTCTGTGGACATCTTGTGCCTTTCACTGCGTGCCACAGTTCTAGTAAATGGACAGCCTGAAAATCCTGGTGGTTTTTGTATTTATGGTTCAGTTCAGACATAATGACTTAAGGTGTTTTGGTGTGATATCTGACTTGACAAATAACAGTTTATGGTTTATTAGCAAATTGGATGATCATAAACCAGGATTTGCAAACTAGTTTCCACTAACTATGGTTAGTGGATTGCAGGAGGTATCATGCAGACTTAAGATGAGTATAGTTTTATGGAATTCAAAGCGCAATACAATAAAATACAATGTGTAAGAAACAAAAGAAGCAATTTGGGCATCATTTGGGGGAAAGGGTTGTTTCCATTCCTGATCTGGAGGCAGTCTTCTACTTGGAAGTAAATCCCAACAGTTCAGTGGGGTTTCCTCCCAAGTAAAACATGTGTGGATTGGGGACCTCAATGACTAAAGCCGTGTGTGTGTGTGTGTGTGTGTGTGTGTGTGTGTGTGTGTGTGTGTGTGTGTTAATACGGCTGCCCTGAGACATTCCATAGCAACTGCTGGTCATTGTAGGCCAGTGATGTCCAAACTTTTTTCAAAGAGGGCCTGAAGTGAAGGGCCGTGAGGGTCAACCAAAGAAGTTGAGCTTTTTTAAGGGTTGAAGTTGTTGAACTTTTTTTTAGGATTTCGGATTAGGTCCCCAAAATGGACTGGACTTTGGACATGCCTGGTGTAGGCAGTACTGAGGTAGACAAAGCAATGGGTCTGACTTGGTATAAGGCTCCTTCCTGTGTTTCTGTTTCAGAGCAACTATGGCTGAATGCCAAGAGCATCTTCTTTGCACCCAGAAGGACCTTGGTTCAACTCCCTGCTTTGGTTAGAGCATGGTGATGATAATGCCATGTTCAGTCCCCATATGGGACAGCTGCATATTCCTGCATTCAGGGTTGGACTAGATGATCCTCAGGGTTCCTTCCAACTCCACAATTCCATGATTCTAAGTAGGCAAGCATTTGCACTCCTGCTATCCTAACCCAGCACACACATATTTAAACTAGGCCACTGAGTGTTCAGTCACCAGAGGTGAATATGCATGAAAATGCCTCAGCTTTTGCCTGACAGAACAGAAAGTAGAAGTCAGAAAATATGTTCCACTTTTTGTTCTTCAAAATGTGGCAACCCTATTATTGGCAACCCTTCCATAGTGACAGAGGATGAGATCGCACATAGTGCCAGTGTACACAGTGGGAATTCCCCTTTCTCTTCTGCCCCCTACGTCCCCCCCCCCATCTATCTCAGAGGGTCCCTCAACCCATTGGAGCAGATTTTGGGGTGCATTGGTGACAGCAAGGAAAATGAGAAATAAAATGTATCACATGTGCAAGTGGAAGTTCACTGCATCAGTAGGGTGCCACAATTGGATATTGTCTATAAAAGAGCAAACTTTTACCTGTTAATAATAGTTAACTGTTGCTCTTGAAAACATCATCTGTCTAGTAAATGCATATGCAGCAATTTTTGATACAGCAATAAATGTCTGGTGCTTGTTTTTTTGTTCCCTTGCTTTGAAAGGCTTTTTAGTCGTAGAGACCCTGAAGAGGATGGAATTCTTAAAAGACGGGGGAGACAAGGTCCAAATGCTAACCTTGTCAAGACTTTAGTATTTTTCTTTTTGGAAAGTGAGGTATGTTTATGAGTAACTTGTTCATTTTATAGAACTATAGTTAAGATAAATGCTTGATTTTTATGGTGATTTCTTTCTGAAGAGCATACCAGGCATTCAAGACTTTCTGAATAGTAAGAAGTATCTCACCCAAGTATAGCAATTTGCTTAAAATAGGAGTAAAAGTTTTGCCCCAGTTCATTTTATATACATTTCATATACAAATGCTTCGGGTTACAAACTCCACTAACCCAGAAATAGTTGCTCCAGGTTGCAAACTTTGCCCCAGGATGAGAACGGAAATTGTGGTGTGGCGGCAGCAGCTGGAGGCCCCGTTAGCGAAAGTGCGCCTCAGGTTAAGAACGAATTAAGTTCATAACCTGAGGTACCGCTGTATCTGTTGAATGTTTTTTTAAACTAGGATGTCTTTACAAATCTATTATTTAATGGATTATTTCTTTTACTGTAAAGGTAGTTTTTGATAATTAAACATCTGCCTAGAGTGATGCCAAGGCCTATATATTTTTTTGGCTACACTAATTAGAGTTCATGAAAAGTTTTGGCTACTCTGTTAAGAGTATGAATATAAACAATATGGTCAGGAAGATTGAACTCATAGGCCACATTTCCTTTGCTCTTCTTTGCACCTCCAAATCTCTCCCTTTATGATTATTGCTGACACTGCTTAGCTTGACAGTTTTGATAATAGAAGCATGAGGGGAGAAGAAGAGTTGTCTGATTTGAGGTTCTTTGAGTGCTTTGCTGCGATTAGATCTTTCAAATAACCATGACTGTCACTGTCAATTCAAATGCAGCACACATTTCTGAATTAGTAAACCAGTTCAGGATGCTTAAATACACTTGTTTTAAGGGGTCATCATAGTACTGTAACTGCAAACAAGTAACAAAACATTTTCCTGGTTAATTGCCCATAATTCTGTTCAATATTAACACCTCCCTTTGAAATCATAAATAACAGGAATTAGTACTGGCTCTTTTACAGTTTCAACAACAGTAGGGATTTTCCTACATATTAACTAGTTTTCCTGAGACAAAATATTAAATACAGTTGAATCTTTTTTTAGTTACATGAGCATGCTGCTTACTTGGTGGACAGCATGTGGGATTGTGCCACTGATCTCTTGAAGGACTGGGAATGTATGAATAGTCTTCTGTTGGAGGAGCCACTCAATGGAGAAGAACGTAAGATTTCACTGTATTCTTCAGCATCAAACTTTTTCATAAGAAGACTTTATAGTCTGGTTGGGAAGGGGTTTTGAGTTTGGAGAGGTTTCCTTTCTCATGGAAGAGAAAGGGAAGCTCTTTTGTGTACAGAAATTTGGATTGCAACCATTGGTTAGCAATAGTCCATAGGTCTTGCAGTCCATAGGTCAGTTTGGTCCTATGCATATTTCTTTGGAATGTACTCTTCGATGGGGCATACTCATTATGAAGCATAGTTTGTAGCCTAAATCTGTTGAATTTTTGTTGTTGTCTTCAACTTGGGGATCAATTGAAATATGTATATGTTTAATAAACAAGCTCTCCAGAGAATTATAGAGTAGATCTTGCAGTGATGAGGAGCGAAATCCACTTTCCCTTGTTCACTCACCGTGATTTTTTTAGTATACAAAGTTAACCCCCTCTCCTATTTCATAGTCAAACCAGCAAGTGTGCTTTAATAAACAAACAGATGTCTGGTTGCTCCTCAGTTTTCTGTATTGGTATTGTGATTGTATAAATAGTGCTGTCTTGTAGATTTATACTGAAACATCATCCCTGATAACTTTATTAAACATTTGAAATCATTTTAATGCTAAATCAGTACCTTGAGTTAATTCTGCAGATCAGTACCCTTGCTTCTGCTTTGTTCTTATCATGTGAATCTCCCATTTACTTTATTCTGTAAAAATAATACTGCTGTTTTCTTAAAGAAAGCATTAAAATGCAAATACACCATTGAATGTAGTACAAAAACTGTAAAACATTACTATTACTTCCAAACCTGAATTCAAACTCATAATTGTACACATTTGTTGTTTTCTACTTAATCTTGAAGCCCCAGTTGCAAGTTTAAGCTATTAACATAATTCCAGTGGAAAACCTTTATTACTTATATCTAAGCCTTCATAAGCAGGTATGCTCTTAGGAAAAATGAGTTGAAATATTTATTCATTTATTTATTATAATTTCAGCTTTAACAGACAAACAGGAAAGTGCACTAATTGAAATAATGCTGTGTACAATTAGACAAGCAGCTGAATGTCATCCCCCAGTAGGAAGAGGCTCAGGAAAGCGGGTATGGTTTTGTTTTTGTAAACTTATAGTTTGGCAGTAGTGCTGAATTCATTCTCATATTTGATTTTAATAATAAGGCTTTCTAGCAAATGAAAAAATGTGTTGGTAATTCTTCACATATATTGTGACAGATGGGTGCAGTACAATGTCAGTAATGTTTCATTGTTAAAGTACGTATCAAAAGACCCTATTGTTCAAAACATATATGTTGTGTTCCAAAAGCCTTTTAACTTTCATGATTATTACATTAAATCAGAAGTAAGATGTGCTGACTGGAAGATGTAGTGTACATCTTAGTGTAAGTATCTTAACTTTAACTAAATTATCTTTTGTCTCAGAGACCAGCAATCCAAGTTCCAATACTGAAATTCGGTCATAGAATTGTGGCACATTTTTGTAGCATTAGCACTTAGTAACTCTACTATGCAATAAGTTTATGTAGTGTTAAATTGTGTGGCTGTTGAAAACATGATTCTATCCCCATTGCTTAACTTTGGTTGTACATTGGTTAGAGGATTCAGTTAATAAGCAACTAATAAATGTAAACAATAAATTTTAGTTTGCTCTTTTATATGAATCTGTTCATACATGTGGCATCTGTACCAAATTCGTAATTGTCACTGGGCATGCATGAGCACATGGATGGGTGGGGATTCTGGCGCAGCTGCTGCACATCTGAGCCACACCTGTTCTTTATTTTTTATATTAACTCCAGAAAGTAGTACAGCATAGCATGTCTTTGAATAACAATTGCTAGAGAACAACAGTGGGATAGAGCTATTGTTCTTGTGTCCTGCTTTTGGGTTTCCCAGGGGCATGTGGTTTGCCACTGTGGAAAACAGGATGCTAGACTATATTGGCCTTTGGTCTGGCGCAGCAGGGTCTTGGGTCTACTATGAGTTACATTTTTATAACCTGGTAAGTTACTGATTTACTTTCCCGCCAGAGCGGTACCTAATTATCTACTTTCACTTTGACGTGCTTTCGGACTGCTAGGTTGGCAGGAAGAGGGATCGAGCAACGGGAGCTCACCCCATCATGGGGATTTGAACCGCTGACCTTCGGATCAGCAAGCCCTAGGCTCTGTGGTTTAGACCACAGCACCATCCGTGTGCTGCTCTGGTTCACCAGAAGCGGCTTAGTCATGCTGGCCACATGACCCGGAAGCTGTCTGCGGACAAATGCCAGCTCCCTTGGCCTATAGAACGAGTTGAGTGCCGCAACCCCAGAGTCATCCACGACTGGACCTAATGGTCAGGGGTAACTTTACCTTTAAGTTACTGGTTGGACTAAACAACTGTTGAAACTGTTGATATGATAACTTATTTAGTTATAACTATCCTTGCACTTTCAATGTAGGTACTTACGGCAAAAGAGAAAAAAGCACAGTTGGATGACAGGACAAGGATTACAGAACTTTTTGCTGTGGCTCTCCCTCAGCTATTAGCAAAAGTGAGTGGTTTATTTCTCTCCTTAAGACTACAATTCCATAGGAAGCTGCCTATAGAGTTAGACTATTGGTCAATCAATCTCAGTATTGTTTACACTGGCTGGCAGCAGCTCTCCAGGGTTTCAGACAGTAGTAACTAGTAGTAACTTTCTCATTCCTACCTAGAGAAGCCAGGGATTGAACCTGTGACCTTTTGCATGCAAATCATGTGCTTTGCCCTTCTTGTGCAATTTTCCACTGGTCCCAGCACTTGAAGAGGCATACAGAAAGATTGCATTTGGAGAAGCTACCTGGTTAATGAAGTTAACAGTGTTGAATAATAATGAATATTTTTGATTTCCTGGTAAAACTCATATCTGGAATTGTAGAATGCATAATGTGGTAGAAATCTGGTATTAAAATTTAACAAATACATGATTATGTGGGACACTTTTGTTTTCTTTAAAACGAGCTTTGTTTTCTTTATCAATTTCTACAGTATTCCGTAGATGCAGAGAAAGTCACCAACTTGTTACAGTTGCCACAATATTTTGATTTGGAGATCTACACAACAGGAAGATTAGAAAAGGTAAACAAATATGCAAGTATAGAAGAATAAAGGGAATAAAAACTGAACAAATCCTCCTATTAAACAGATAATTTTATATTGGGGGTTAGCAGCATTCCATAGTGGGGGCTATTGCAGGCTTGGCTATGGAGCAGATAGCTTCATGAGAATGCAATTGTAACAGGTGAAGCCAATACCTACCTCTTTTGAAATACAGTGGTACCTTGGTTTACAACCACAATTGGTTCCGGAAGTCTTTACTTAAACTGAAGCGTACTTAACCTGAAGCGAACTTTCCCATTGAAAGTAATGGAAAGTGGATTAATCTGTTCCAGACGATGAAAAACACCCCCTAAAACAGCAATTTAACATAAATTTTACTGTCTAATGAGGCCATTGATCCATAAAATGAAATGAATAAAACAGTACAAAATGAAAATGTGAGGGATCTCTTACATATCGGAGCACTTCAGTGACTGCGGCCCAGTCGCGGACGCTCCGATGCCTTCTGGGTGGCCAGGCCTTCACCCCGGGCCTTTGCAGAGGCATCGGAGCGTCCGCGACTGGGCTGCAGCCACGGAAGCACTCCCATGGCTTTGTGAAGGCCCAGCCTCCGGGAGGCATCGGAGCGAAGGCCCGGCCTCCCGGAAGGCACCAGAGCATCCGCTCTGCCTCCGCAGAGGTCGGGCCTTCGCGGAGGCATTGGAGTGTCTGCAACTGGGCCGCAGCCACGGAAGCGCTCCCATGGCTCTGCGGAGGCCGGGCCTTCACACAGCCATGGGAGCGGTTCTGCAGCTGCGGCCCAGTCGCAGACACTCCAATGCCTTCACGGTGGCCAGGCCTTCACTCCGATGCCTCTGTGGAGGCCGGGCCTTTACTCCGGGCCTTTGCGGAGCCATGGGAGCGCCTCTGCAGCTGCGGCCCAGTCTTCAGGCCTTTGTGGAGGCCTCCGTAGGCCTCAGACACCTTGGGTTACTTACTTCCGGGTTGCAGTTGTTCGTAAACCGAAAACTCGTAAACCAAGGTGTTCAGTAAACCAAGGTTACACTGTAAGTAGTTTTAAAGAAATTCCTTTTGGGTTTGTTTGTTTGTTTGTTTGTTTGTTTGTTCTACTTGATCAAATCACCAGAAAACATATGTTTGCTGTGCTTATTTGATAATTTTGATTTGTCTTTTGTAGCATTTGGATGCCTTGTTGCGACAGATCCGGGATATTGTTGAAAAGCACACCGACACAGATGTTTTGGAAGCTTGCTCTAAAACGTACCATGCACTCTGTAATGAAGAGTTCACAATATTTAATAGAGTGGACATTGCAAGAAGTCAACTAATGGATGAACTGGCTGACAAATTCAATAGACTTCTTGAAGATTTTCTGCAAGAGGCATGTATCTTGTTTTAGGTTTTCTTTTGTATTTCTTGCTTTAGCATTCAAGCTAGCATTCTCAATGGCAAGATAGCAAAAGGCTTCTCACAAGGTACAACACCCCAACAATTGTGTTTATTTACAAGGTTCTATTGTTACATATTGCAAGAGGTAATAGAAGATATATTTGTTTCTCATCGCTCCTTGTAAGAACAAAAAACCTCAACAATTGCAAGTACACTTCATATCTGGCCTGAAATAGAAAGGATTGATAGTTGTTGATTTTGTAAGTGATTTTCATTTGAGCTACTCTTAAAATATTACTTTACCATTTTTTGAAGATACTTACTTTTACTGCAACCGTATAATTTTTTAACAGGGTGAAGAGCCTGATGAAGATGATGCTTATCAGGTCCTATCAACATTAAAGCGAATCACTGCATTTCATAAGTAAGTACAGGAACAGCCTGTCCACTTCTTGCAACTCTCAACTCTTTGTTTTAATAAGAAAAATATTTTTTTAAAATAATTGACAGTAGCGCTGTGATCATTTTAGCAGTCATGTGTTGTGCAGGCATTCGACTACTTTCTGCTCAATATGCCCAGCTTCTGTTCCTGCTGGTCTTTCCCCCTATTAACATCACCACAACTACACATTTCATGTTTGTGTAAAGAGGCATTGACTCTTTTAATACTAGAGAGAGACAGAGTACCACCGGTTAGACTCCATGTTAGCTCTTTGTTTAGAACAACTTACTTAGGGAAAGCTGTGCATGAATCTGTCTTGTCTTGTTTGAAGGTGGGCATTAAAAACCTGTGTATGTGTCCACCACCTACGTGTCTTCTATGTACACTCCCAATATTAATCTTTTTTGCTAGTCACAGTGTGCTTTTAAAAAAAAATATGAATGAGTTTCCCCTTGTTCTTATACCCAGTGGAAATTCATATGTAAGAGAATAAAGAAATATTGTCTTACTACATGAAATAAAAGAGACCGAATATATGGATGCTGCTTCAGACAGCAAAATTTTAAAATAAGCAGGCAACAAATCTTACAACACTTAACATATCTTGATCTAAAGAGTAAAAGAATCATTAACTATTCCCCAAAGTTTCATTACTTGCTTGAAGTCAATTGTTTCCTGAGTCTTCAGGTTATCTTACTGTTGACAATGTGGGACACATTCCTTTACAGGAGATGTTGATTAAATTTCGCTGGTAACCAGATTATTTGTGCAGTACATTACGTAAATAGTCTTAGGAGGTTAGGATGTTTGCTCAATGCTTTCCAGGACAAATTTGAGATACAAACTAGACCAAGATCTGGAAAGTTCATTTAGGAATATATTTTATATTGAATGATACCTGTGCTGATGCCACAATCTATTCTACAGTAAAAAGCTATTTACAGATTGGCACCCCTCTTTCCTTCCTCTTCCAATCCAGGGCAAAGGGCAAGGAGGGAAAACTAGGCACATTGCATCCTCCATGGCTTGGTGCTGTGCAAAGCACACTGGATCTCTGTAGCAGGGGTGGGGAGATTTATTCATATCAAGGGTTGTATTCCCTTATGGGGGCTACATGACTGTTGTGGACAGGGTCAGAGGCAAAAGTTGGGGCTGCGATAGGTGTGGCCTAGAGAGGTATGAGGGCCACCTGAAGCCTTCTCGGTGGTGGCGCCTGCCCTGTGGAACGCCCTCCCATCAGATGTCAAAGAGAAAAACAGCTACCAGATTTTTAGAAGACATCTGAAGGCAGCCCTGTTTAGGGAGGCTTTTAATGTTTAATTGTTTTATTTCATTTTTCTGTTGTAAGCCGCCCAGAGTGGCTGGGGAAACCCAGCCAGATGGGTGGGGTATAAATAATGTTATAAGGAGAGTAATTTGACTAATGCCTAAGGGTAGTTGCACTGTGCTGCTTGCACTGTATTGCAAGGATTACAGTCATCAGTGCATTGCAAAGTGGGAGAGAAGGTGTGATGAAATTGAGCTGTTCATTTTTTTTCTATTTCAGTGCTCATGATCTGTCAAGATGGGATTTATTTGGTTGTAACTACAAGTTATTAAAAACAGGCATTGAGAACGGAGATATGCCTGAACAGGTTTGTATATTTTAAAAAGCAGTAATAGGAAAAATACATATAAGAAAACAAAAATCAGGTTTTTTTTTAATAACCATTTTATCTTGTATTTTAAACACAGATTGTTATTCATGCTCTGCAGTGTACTCACTATGTAATCCTTTGGCAGCTAGCAAAAATTACTGACAGCAGTTCTACAAAGGTAAGCCTTGTTATGATGATGGTGGCAACTTATAGTTTCATAGAATGAAATGTGTAATAACAGTGTGTCACCAGGTTCAAGCTACTTGAAGTGCCTGTCAGTATGATTGGGGGGGGGGGAGGACAGCTGGTAACCCTTCTGACCTCTGGATGGCAGGGTGGATTTATTGAGCTTTGGGAGGGAGGTCTCTCATTTAAATGACATAAATGGGACATCTCTTTTCAGCTGCTTATTTCTATCTGTAATGAGAACAGAGGGATGCAATGTGTGATCCAGAAGCTTGCTTGAAACTTGCACTGGGTATAATTCCAAGGGTCAAATAAGCTGCAATTATAATACATGTTTTTTGTTTCTTTTCTTAGATCATTTCTATTTTATGACAAGTTCTTAGTTAACATACATTTTTTGTTTAACAAGCAAGTATAATTTAAAGCATTGCATATTATTTATCATTCTATTTCAAAGGAGGATCTTCTACGCTTAAAGAAACAGATGAGGGTATTTTGTCAAATCTGCCAGCACTATCTTACCAATGTAAATACTGCTGTTAAAGAACAGGTTAGTCAATGTTTTACTACTTGGCCCCTTTGTATGAAAGTGATTGAAGATATTTTGCGCTCTCCTCTTTCACTCACGTTAAAAGGTTCTTTAATTCCTCCTCACTTTCTGCCATCAAGGTTGTGTCATCAGCATATCTGAGGTTGTTGATATTTCTTCCGGCAATCTTAATTTCAGGTTGGCAATTCATCCAGTCCAGCTTTTCGCATGATGAATTCTGCATATAAGTTAAATAAGCAGGGAGACAATATACAGCCTTGTCGTACTCCTTTCCCAATTTGAACCAACCAGTTATTCCATATCCAGTTCTAACTGTAGCTTCTTGTCCCACATAGAGATTTCTCAGGAGGCAGATGAGGTAATCAGGCACTCCCATTTCTTTAAGAACTTGCCATAGTGTGTTTTCATATGCTGAATATATATATGCTATATGCACGCGCTATATGTATATGTGTGTGTGTGTGTGTGTGTGTGTGTGTGTGTGTGTATATATATATATATATATATATATATATATATATATATACACACACACACACACACACACACATATCAATCACGCGCGCATATAGCATATATATATTCAGCACATGAAAACACACTATATATATTGTGTAATAGTGCAAATTGATAGGATGGTAATGTTTGGAATATTAGAAAGGCAGTATCTTTAGATTTTTTTCAGCATATGAAAACACACTTTTGTATGATATTTTAGTTCAGTTTCTAGCCTTGGGATTGCCATTGCAGTGCTCACTGGCAACCTGGTACCCCAGAAAACCTACATTAGCTCTGCCGCCCCGCCCAACAATCAATTAAGAAAATTGATTTTTTTTAAAAAAAATGAAAAGGACTTTCAGCTATTTTCAACCCAGAATGCTTCTAGGTGCACATGGGCCTGGATGGAAGATGGACTGGAAATTACTCAGGTGTTGCCTTTAGAAAGGTGAAATATACATGTGCTAAAATATAAAGCTCTCTCACTAGATTTAGTAGAGCTCCTCAGAATAAAAGGTAGAGAAATGGGAAACTTTGTTGGATCCTTACTTTACAAGTTTAGCATATCATATCTCTGGTTGATGATGACTATAACTGTTTATTGGATTCCTTGCCATAATAATACAAACATACTAAAATCTGTTAATGCTTAAAATCGGAAGAATGAGGTGGGTCCTAAAACATCTCAGGTGTCAAAGGTCAGGGTTTTCATAATATGACAGAAGCAATATAATGATGGGAATTCCACATCTAACAGCCTGCAACGGAAAATAAAATTACAGTATAATCACATAATTATGGTTCTTATCATTATTTTTTGCAGGCCTTTACAATTTTGTGTGACGTATTAATGATCTTCAGTCATCAGATTATGTCAGGAGGTCGTGACATCTTAGAGCCGCTAGTTTACACTCCTGACTCTTCATTGCAAGCTGAAATGTTGAATTTTATTCTTGATCATGTCTTCATTGACCAGGATGATGATAACAACAGTGCAGGTATAAGGCTGTGAAATCATCTTCTAATCATATTGACAGAATCTGAATATGACCCAAAAGACCTGGGTTCTCCCTTAATCTACTATATCACTGGCTTCCTCAGAATAGCTTGCCTGTTTCCTTATTTTATCACATGAGTTCCCAACTGCAGTCTGAAGTGGTACAGTGAAGACACACATTTATCTCACTTGAGTGGGAATTAGGCCCTAGCTTACACCATATTTTCATCATTGCAGTCTATATTGTAGTAACTCACGTTAGCTTTGAATGTGTCCTTTACAACAGTTAGAACTTCCTGGCCTTGCATGGTGTCCTGCTTTCAGTTACCTTTAAAAGATAGCTCTATGATTCCATGAAGTACCAGTCTAGGTGTAAATTCGTGTAAAAAGTTGGAAAGGGATCATACAAGAAATAAAGAGAACTGAAATCAACTACCAAAACTATTCTGTGCTACAGTGTACTTAAAAGTTATAGGTTCTTTTTAAAGATTGCCTTGTTATTACAGTGTAGCTGGCAAAGCATTTGGTAGTCACTTCTTTTTTTCCTGCTATCATAGGTTATTTTCAACAACATTTTCAGCAGCTGTTAATAAAGGTCCAGTTGATGAGAATTGATTTTTTTTAAATGTTGTGCACCTTATTTCATTTCTTAGATGGACAGCAGGATGATGAAGCCAGTAAGATTGAAGCTTTGCACAAAAGAAGAAATTTGCTTGCAGCTTTTTGTAAACTTATTGTATATACTGTGGTGGAAATGAATACTGCTGCAGATATTTTTAAGCAATATATGAAGGTAATCAGCATTTCTGATCTTCTGAAAATGTGGGGTGGGGCTTTCATGTTAACTGGTTGCTGTCAGCTAGCATGTTCTCATTTTTTCAAGATTTTATATTTCCTTTTTCTGTGTGGCTGGTAGACCATAAACAGATTATATACTTGATTCATATCAGAATACATTTCTTTTCCTTCTGTCTTGTATTGATAGAATGCATGTCTTGCCTGGGCCCTGGGAATGTCTTGTTAAATTGTAGTTAAATGAAATATTTTAAAGTCCTTTTTTAGTATCCCTTCAATTGACTTCTTAACACTGTTAAGAAGTGACTGTTTGCTGTCAGCAAGTCAAGCTATTTTGTGTGTTTTCTCTCCCTTGTAGTATTACAATGATTATGGAGATATAATCAAAGAAACAATGAGTAAAACAAGGCAAATAGATAAAATCCAGTGTGCAAAGACTCTGATTCTCAGTTTACAACAGGTAAGTACTTCCTCAATTAAAGTACCCGATCCCAATGTTTGCTAAAAACAGACCTTATTAAGATAAATAAATTAGTGCAACTCAAGTTATAGTAGTACTGTAATTCTATTTATATCTGAGTCCATTGTTATGCCCATGAAGCTCTGTGATACTTAATGCTAACTTTAATAAGCGTTGACAATTAGGAAATTTCATTTCATGTTTGTGATTTCTCTCAAAGAGAAATTCAATCACTTAAATGTATGCAAGTATGCATGAGCCATGTGTTGGACTACCCTCACCTGAAGGAACAGGGTTTTCCATATGTTTCCCTCAGTCTGTAAATTAATGGGTTGAATAATATTTGTCAGCTTGCATCACCCTGCAGGCCATCGGATGAATAATTATGAAATACTTTAATAAATCCTTATTAATTAATAGGGGACCCAGGTGGCGCTGTGGGTTAAACCACAGAGTCTAGGGCTTGCTGATCAGAAGGTCGGCGGTTTCAATCCCTGCAATGGAATGAGCTCCCATTGCTCGGTCCCAGCTCCTGCCCACCTAGCAGTTCGAAAGCACATCAAAGTGCAAGTAGATAAATAGGGACCGCCCGGCGGGAAGGTAAACGGCGTTTCTGTGCGCTGCTCTGGTTCGCCAGAAGCAGCTTTGTCATGCTGGCCACATGACCCGGAAGCTGTCTGCGGACAAACGCCAGCTCCCTCGGCCTATAGAGCGAGATGAGCGCCGCAACCCCAGAGTCGGACACGACTGGACCTGATGTCAGGGGCCCCTTTACCTTTACCTATTAATTAATATTAATGCCCAGGTTCATAATGTCCAGATTCTTTAAGTACATATCTTCTATGTTCTTCTTCAGCTTGTATATATTTTAGAACTAGCACTAACACCACATTGCAAAAGGTTTACTGAAAATAAGTTGACATACGGGTATGCACGTTGTAAGCTTCAATCAAGTTTTGGGGGATGGAATTCAGCAGACAGAATGCTCTGTACACTTCATTGTATTGTTATAAGTAATACTTCCCTCTTTATAACCTTTGCATGTCTTGCTGGAGTATAAGCAAAGTTATTATTTTATGTTGAAAGACTAGCTCTTAAGATGGTTTTGGTTAAAGTTGGTAGAAGTCACTCATTTTGTAAGATTTGGGGAAATAGTCAGATTATGCATTAAATTATACAAAAGTTTATTAAGACTGAAAAATACTTTCTTTATGCAGCTTTTCAATGAGATGATTCAAGAAAATGGGTATAACTTTGACAGATCATCACCAACTTTCAGTGGCATTAAGGAGTTAGCTCGACGTTTTGCTTTAACATTTGGACTCGATCAACTGAAAACAAGAGAAGCCATTGCTATGCTACACAAGTAATTGCTCCCATTTTATTTTTTTTGTTTCGGAAAACACAAATGCATCTGGAGTTTTGAATTACTATTTAGCTTTTTGTGAATTTAATGTGTTATCAGTCTCAATTTCTAGCAGGTGGAAAGTCTAAAATAAATTGTATATTCAATTCTAGCCAATTCAGTCTTTGTGGTGTGGGTAGAACCTCTGACCCAGAGGCCAAATATAACTCTCCAGGCTACTGTCTGCTGTTCAGGACTCTCCATGGGTTATATCCCCCACCAGCCAAACTTTATACCCTCCTTGAATGCTTTTGCCTAGCTGAAATGTGTCCATGAATTCCTATATTTCCTCTTGTTTGTCTGGGTGGAGGGTAGAGAGGGTTGTGAGAGTGTGTGTTGAAATGAGCCTAGTTCACAAAGGTAAAATGCATATTTATTGCTCTGCCCACTTTTGCCATTGACCCTGCCACCACTAGCATGTGACTCCTAGGTTACATTTGCATAGAGGCATATGTGAACCTCAGTTTGAAAGATTCACCACCTATATAACTTTCTGTAATTTTAGCAATGCTATCTCACAAGCCCCTTGGAGGTCTGTGCATTTTACTCCATCTGCTGTGCAATAGCTTGCTTCCTTCTAGCCTAACTGGACATAAAAGAAAGTAGACCATGTTATTTCTGAAGCTTTTTTATGATGGTAAGGCTGTAGTTTAGTGGCAGAGCACCTGTTTTTCATGAAGAAGATCTGAGGTTCATCACCTTTGTTTTTCAGATTTGGGCATCAGGCAGTGGGTAGACTTTCATAAAGCACTTTCATATGTGCACACAACACCAAAAAGAAAAATGTCATACTTTGAATTTACTGTATTCCATGAGAATACAAAAACAAATAGGAAAAATCATTTTAGCTTCATTTAAAATGTTTAATTTGAATTGAGAACAATGTTTCATTCACAGTTGTAAAAGACATGATTTGCAATATGTGAAATGTAAAAACACCGAATACAGTGGTGCCTCGCTTAACGAATGCCCTGCTTAATGAAATTTCCACTTAACAAAAGGATTTTCCGAGCCGAGGTTGCCTCGCTAGATGAATTTGTTTTACAAAAAATTCGTCTAGCGAATCGCGGTTTCCCATAGGAATGCATTGAAATTCAATTAATGCGTTCCTATGGGCAAAAAAAATATCAATGCATTCCTATGGGATTCGCTAGACGAATTTTTCGTTATAAGAAAAGACCCGTGGAACGAATTAAATTCGTCTAGCGAGGCACCACTGTACAGTACTGTTTACCCTTTTGAAAGACTTTTCTAGCATCAATTGTTTTGGAGCCTTTTCATGTCAAAGGAAAACCTTACTGTATGTTTTTCATTTTTTTGCCCTTTGTGAAAACTCATTTAGAAGTGCTCACTTCAGTTTTTAATTGTTTTCAGGGACGGCATAGAGTTTGCTTTTAAAGAGCCTAACCCTCAAGGTGAGAGCCACCCACCATTAAATCTTGCATTTCTTGATATATTGAGTGAGTTCTCATCCAAACTTCTCAGGCAAGACAAAAAAACAGTGTAAGTATATTCTTTATATTTGGATCTTCTTACAAGGTACACAGATGTCATTTAAGTATCGCCATTTAAGAACATTTCTGTAATATAATTCTCTGAGAATAGCTGTGGAACATTTTATCTTCAGTTTGCTTAATAATTAATTGCTCCATATACCATATTTTTCAATTTATAAGACACCCCCATGTATAAGACACCCCCTATTTTGGCGGACTCCAATTTAAGAAAATGGGAGATATATCCGTGTATAAGACGCCCCCCCCCAATTGTGACATTATTTTAAAGGGGGGAAAAACAACTAGTCTTATACACAAATAAATACAGCAATTCTCCTAAACGAGACATTTAGCATTGTGGTGAGTAAACATCAGTGTTAAACAAATTATGAGCATAGGATGAGATACAATTCATGGAGGTATATTTTATTCTCTTGTGATAGTCTATAAAAGAATTGTTTCAGAATGTTGTGGGTGGACAAACTTTAGCATTGGGACATAGTGCCCAAGTCGTCTTGTTGTTTGAGACACTAGAATTAGGACAAAATATACATGTAGCTTGTCCATGATGTATGGAACAAGAATAGCTTTTATCAAAAATTCCAGAGAAGAATTTGATAATAGTTCCAGAGCCAACATTCCATTCCATTCCATTCTAGCTCTAGGGGACTGTTTGCTATTACATTCCAGATTAGGGCCAACTCAACAGTCTTTTCTAACTTGATCCTAGTGGGGTGGAGAATTATTATTACAATTAATATTACAATTATTATTATTAAATTTGTTTACAACCCTTGATCCAAAGATCACAGTGTGGCTCATAACATAAAAATACCAAATGAGAACAGAAAATACATAATAACCCAAAAGCAAAATGAGCAGATGTAAGAATGACTAGAGTCTGTGCTGACAAAAGCAATACATGGACATAGCTGCTAGCTGTTTTGTTATTGCAGGGGAGAATTGCTACTTAAATGCTGTTTCTGTCTTTAGACCTTTGAATTTAAAAGCTTTAGAGAACTGTGTCATTACTTTTGATATTCATATGTTAAATATATACTGTATCCAGGGTATGTTAGTAATAATTTTTTGTTCCTCCTTAAAGGTACGTATATCTGGAGAAGTTCATGACTTTTCAGATGTCTCTCCGAAGAGAAGATGTGTGGCTTCCACTCATGTCTTACAGGAACTCTTTGCTAGCTGGGGGTGATGACGATACTATGTCAGTCATTAGTGGAATCAGTAATCGAGGGTCTACAGTAAGGAACAAAAAAACAAAACCAGCTACAGGGAAGCGGAAACTACCAGAAGGTTTGGATTTTTAATTTTTCCATTGCAGCATGTTTGGCTTTCAACTTGAGAAGTGCTAAAATGTAAACTGTAGTACAGTTCCTGATTTCACTTTATGTGAGGGCCTCTCTCACAAAACCTTAGCTATTTGTAGCCCACTGTTTCCAAAGATCTGACCCAGCTGTCTTATATAAAATAAGAAAGCTTTCAGCTAATTTGGTCTCAGTGAAAACAACATATTTATCGTACTCCAAACCACTGACTTGTGTGATCCTGCCTCCCTTCATGGTTTTCTAAAATCATAGTTGCTGTTCTGTGACTTCTGACAGATCTTGGGCAAACTTTTGTTAGGGCCAGTAAGGGATTTCCATGAGTCGAAGCAGTTTTGCAGATGCATGTTTTGCAGGCAAGGCTTGTTAGCACGAAACATAGTTTCCCTGCAGTAAATAAGGGAAGGGGGGCAGGGAACCACCTATTGGTGGTGGTGGGGATTAATGACCCTATGCTATATTCCTGATAGCCATATAATTTTAGGGAAGGGTTATTGGATTTTCTGCATTGAGTCTATGCCTGTTGATTCTTTTTTCCTGCAGTACAGGAGGGGGACCGTCAGGTGAGTTGCTCCAGTAGTCAGGCGGAGCTAATGTGCCTACTAAGTGGGAGTGAGGCGTTGTTGTTATTTGTCTTGAGGTCTACTGCCCAGTCTGTGCAGCCACACTAGCTCTTTTTCTTCCTTTGAGTTTCCTTTCCTGGGGTTACTTACAAGGGGGGCACTTAAAAAGAAGAAGAAAGGAACTCAATAAAAAGACAAAGACTTTTTCTTTTGGAGGTAATCAGTATAGGCAGCACTGCCTAGCAAGTACAGTGCTTCCAGCCCAGAAGTCTTGTTAGAGGGAGGCAGGGGCAAAGGAGAGAAGCCCTCAGAGCTACAGAAAGCAAAGCAAGGAGCATCTAATCTGGTGGGCCTATTCCTGCCAATCAGTCTATCCCCTGGCATTTGTTCCTGATGACCTAAAGCCTCTTGAAACAGGGTATCCCTGCATTCATCAGGGAAGTTATGCTTGGGAAGGATTTGGCAGTGGTAGGTCAGAAGCTGGGAGTGGCCAGCACAGGTTGTCTTACTCACCCATGATTATCCAGGTCTTTACTCTGAATTTGGTGCAGATTATTTTGGTGAGCAGCCCTGTAGCAAACCAGCTGCAGGAAGGAGCTAGACCCCAGCTGCTTTCTCTTTATTCTGAAGAGTGTGCTTTGGGTCCAATGGCTTCACACAGGTCAGTCACAGTGGCAGCAGCAGCGTGGGGCTCATCTGGGGAAGATCGTCACAGAAGAGTTTAAGCAGCTGTGCTTCAAGACAGTTAAGACTCAAAGACTGGGCAAGAGACTCCAAGATATATAAAATATATTAAAATAATAAGCATCCTTGAGGGAAGTACCCTATCTGAGAAAGGTGGTCACTGAAGTGACTTTGCTTTGTACAAAACAATAGTTTCTTGCCGGGTTATTGCACTGTACTCTTAGAGACGTGACCACAAACTGTATGACTGCAGTTTTGTTTAGCTGTTTTAATTAAGGGTTTTGAGTTGTTCTAAAGCTGTTTTATCTCTCTAGCTGAGGAAAGCAGCAGTAGTGACAGCATGTGGATGAACAGGGAGCAGACAATGCACACACCTGTCATGATGCAGACGCCGCAACTCACTTCCACCATCATGAGGGAGCCCAAAAGATTGCGGCCCGAAGAAAGCTACATGGGTGTCTATCCAATGCAACCTGAACACCACCAACCTCCGCTCGATTACAAGTATATACACGCTTCTCTCCTCTGTGCTTTGCTGCTGCTACTAAAATATGTGGTCTGCCCTTCTTTTAAAATCTTGTTTATTCTTCTTTCAAGTACGCAGGTGACATGGATGTTAGCTCAAAGGCAGCAGGAAGAAGTAGCGAGACAGCAGCAGGAGAGAGCAGCCATGAACTACGTGAAGCTGAGAACCAACCTGCAGCATGCCATGTAAGCTCAAGCAACAATTGCTTATATATAATGTTGCTTATTCTTTGCTAGTATGTTTTGTCCTTAGGTTTACATTATTTATCTCTTAATTGTAGTCAAATGTGCCCTGATACATCAGGCCAAGATCTAAAGAACTCTGAAACTAGCTTCCTTTGGGCGTTTAGTCTCAGGTTTCTCACATTAACTTTCCCAATGCCACACAGCAAAGTGCCTTTGAAATTGGTGGAGTTTCAGGTACAACAACAACAACAACAACAACAACAACAACAACAACTTTTTTTTTATTATGCCACCCATCTGACTGGGTTGCATAAAATCACAGTAAACATCAAATGTTTAAAATGTTCCATTCTTTTGGAACAGCTGCTCTCAACCTGTTCATTCTGCCCTGCGTACCTGAATTATAGGCAATGTGTTTGCCACATTGGACACAAATTTATATCAACAGAACTAGCTAGCTTGCCAGGGGATGGGGTGGGGGACAAGGAGGAATTGCAGTTGCACCAGTTCCAGAGCCATAGCAAGATATAGATGGGAAGACAAATGAGAATACGATGTGGACTGTGTTCAAGGAATATTTGTCTTTGACTAGAACCCTGGACAGTCATTTCACGGTGCAAGCCTTTGAATGCAGCCATCATCTTAAAAGAGTTGCTGAATCCCTTCTCATAGTTAGTTAAAAATGATGCATTATGTGCCTGCCTATATCGAGGGCAAAGCACTCCCGTTGCTTTCCGAAGCCACTTACTCTTTGAAAACTGCTAGTGTTGGGTCTTGATGCAAACTATATATCTTTGAGATTGTTCTTAATTTATGTTTCAAACATACATATTGGTGAAAGGCTAGGCATTGCTCACACATTTATTTATTACATTTTTAGTTGTTTCATTCTCTGAGTTACTTTTTTTGAGATAAACTTTTGAGAGCTTCCGATAGACAAGAGTTTTTATTGCCAGTGCTTACTTTCTGTAAGTAACTTGATGGTAAACGCCAATGGGTTTTTTATATAACAATTATATGTATTACATGACTAAGTTAAAGTTCTGTATTAATATTTAAATATCAGTCGACGTGGCACAAGTCTAATGGAGGATGACGAGGAGCCAATTGTGGAAGATGTGATGATGTCATCAGAAGGGCGCATTGAAGATCTCAATGAAGGCATGGATTTCGATACCATGGACATAGATTTAGTAAGAAAAATCAATTACTGCTATCTTAAAGCTTTTCCCCTGCTGTATCTGTCTTCATAAGATGGCTATAGCATTGCACTGATTCTGCCACAGCAGGTTTTAGGACTCTGCTGCAAATGCAGCTTTTGTACCAACCAAATCTGGATGCACCATTTCTTTGTCTAATACGTCAACTAAATTAAATGTTAACAGATCTCTAGATTTTATTCACTGGCTGACACATTTTAAATAAAACTCGTAGAAGTATGTGTATTAATTTTAGATTGTCTAAGCAGATTGCATAAATAAACATCCAAATATGATGATACCTGGTTTTCTTTTCAGCCACCATCAAAGAATAGGAGAGAGAGAACAGAGCTAAAGCCAGATTTCTTTGATCCTGCTTCAATCATGGATGAATCTGTAAGTGTGATATGACAAGCTGGGTAATGTATTTAATTGCAGTTATTTGATGATCTACAAATTAGTTTGTTAGGGCAAACATCACTTCCTTCTTGGCAGCTGTGGTAAGGACCTTCCCCTTGGCTCAGAGCTTGGAAGGTGCTAGCACATAAATTCTGCATTCATTCAAGAAGTACTCCCAATTGAGTCTGAAGGTTGCCATGAAATGGGCTGCCCCTTCCTCCTGAGTTTGTAGCTAGTGGGGGAATTGTTACTGGCCTCTAGTTACAGTTCTGGTGCCCCTGAAGCTCATGGTGAGATGAGGCACAGAACCACAAATTTTGAATACTCTAGTGAAAATGTGGACCTATAAAAATAGAAAAAAAGTTACAATAAAAAACAAGAGACTAAACACCACAGAACCTTTCTCCTAGGGAGTATCTTTCCAATGTAAAAACAAATGTATGAGTTATTGGGCTCTATATTTACTTAAAAGTCTATTTGACTTGTATTTCATTCACTCATAAGTAGATCAGGAGTTGGGAAGAGCCTTTGAAGGTGATCTTGTAAACTGTTTAGTCACACAAACACCCCAGCTGCTGTTTCCTGACTGCTAAAAGGCTCTTCAATCCTGGGAAAATTAATAATAAATGGCATATTTTTACAGTATTTAATCTAAACCACAATCCACTTAAAATGAGCATCCTATTGCCCTTCCAGCTTCCTTTCTTTTCTTGCATTTATATCCTCCCCCTTTCCCATCACGGAACCTAAGTTGTCAAATGTTTGTCAGGAGTACAGTGGTGCCTCGCAAGACGAATTTAATTTGTTCCGCGAGTCAATTCGTTTTGCGAAAAATTCGTCTTGCGAATCACGGTTTCCCATAGGAATGCATTGAAATTTATTTTTTTGCCCATAGGAACGCATTAAATTTCAATGCATTCCTATGGGAAACCATGATTCGCAAGACAAATTTTTTGCAAAACGAATTTGTCTTGAGAGTCACCATCAGATCGCAAGACGCATTCATCTTGTGAAAAATGCGTCTTGCAGGGCATTTGTCTTGCGAGGTACCACTGTAGTCCTTTTCTGTCAAGGGTGTGACCACAAAATAGCTACCAATGTGTGTTTGGGTGGGGTGATAAGCTATTTTGTGGCTAGTTATAAACTTTTAAGAGCACCCTCTGACTCAATGTATTTTCTACATGTGTGATTCTTAGTCCTGTCTCTGTTTTCATTTCATTTCATTATATTCTTCCCATCCCTAGTCTCTGATCTCCCCCCTTCCTTTCTTTTTCTTTCCTTGGGTTGGTGGTGAATTTTTTGTAAGCAGCTGTAATCCTGGGTCCCCCAAATGCATTGCTTAAAGTCAACACCATGCATTTGGGGGCTTTAAGATAGCAGCGACCTGCTGCGTATGGCAAATGAACATCTCTCTTACAAAAGTGCCATTGCCTTCCATTCTTGGGAGCATTAGGATAGGTAGGATAGAGGGAACAGCAGCAGGGGTGGATTGGTGGGAGGTGCACCAGGGAATGCTGGCCTAGAGTAAATCAGTCAGTTCCTTTTGCTTGAATAGGAAAAGTAGCATTTTATCAATTGCACCACAAGATGGCAGTAAATACTGAATTATTTGATCAGAAAGTCTTGTGGCAACTGTAAATGCATAATTTTTAGAAATAGACAGACTTTGACTTTTAATTTCAGAAGGAAACTGTAACCTTTACTAGACTTCTTTTAACTTGTCCCTCCAAGCCATAAGTTTTATTTCATTGTTTTTCTAGCACAGACACTTGAAAGGGAAACAACTGGTAGATACGGAAATGTGCATATAAAGAAATGCACTTTGATTCAAAGTTTACCCTTGGTTTCTCTAAACATAAATATTTTTTTAGTACAGTTCTAATAATTCTAATGCAACCACAGTTGGAAAAATGAAAAGTCTTCACTTCTAGTGACCTACTTTCTGTATTCTACAGATTCATGTTAAATATTGTCTTGATATGCTCAATCCAACTGAAATTATTTGCATTACATTTCTTCTGCATGTAGCTGGAATATGTTGTAGCTTAAATATGAATAAGCTGCATTACCTTCTGGATTTGCAGTTCTTTGTATATTTCCACTAACCCAATTTCATTATGCGGAAAAGAGAAAAAGTTGTAATACTCTATAATGATTGGTATTTTCTACTTAGTATTTACTGGGATATGGGCCTCCCCACTTCAGGCTAAACTCCCTCAGGGGAAAGGGGTTGGGGGCTGCATGTCCAAAGCAGGTAGGACCAGCACCCAAAGTGTCCAAGGACAAAAGGTACACACAAACACAACCCCATTCTCTCTTTCCATGGTGATTGCTTGCAGTGAGAAGGAGTTCCCTAGATAGGGCAAGCAGTGATTTAGCATCTACACTTAGGGCTCCCCTTTCTCAGTGGATGTTGTATGATAAGAGGCCTGTCAGACAGCTTCACACTGCTGGTGTATACACTAAAAGTATTTTCTGTTTATAGATATTAACTGCTGTAGACATTGGTGAAAAAAAATTACAACCTGATCTCTCAACTTCATACATTTCCCCCCTCTCTTCTAGGTTCTTGGGGTATCAATGTTTTAATACCAGTACAACCGATAACTCCATGCTGAAGTTTTCTAATGTGGAAGAGATTTTTAAAATAAAAAACATGTGGTAGATACAGCGATATTCTAAATAAGATTTTTTCTCTAAGGAGAATGATGTGCTTAAAAGATCCAGTACATTTAAGAGGCAGTTTTGTTTGCCTGAAACATAAAGGACAAGTAAACAACTTGAGGATAAGCTACAGTTTCTGTTGGCAAACCAGTATTTTATTTATGTAATATTAGTTTATTTCCAAATCATAGTAAATAATCACTTTTTTGAAATTCGTAGCTGTTGGATAGGGGCTTGGTGCATTTTCAAGCCCTCCTCTTTATAATTTTTCTGATAGAATTCAAATAATCATGACTTATTCTAGATTACTGTTGAAATTATGAGCTGAAATGATGGGATGGTTCAGAGAATCATTGACTTGTTGGAAGGGACTTGAAGCATTTTCAGCGAAATGCTATAAATTTTGGTGAACTGAAGCATTGGTTAAGTTACAATAATCATAGAGAGAAATAAATTTACAAGCTGATCGTTTTACTCAAAAGCTATTTTAGGATCTAAAAAAAGTAATGCCCAAGCCTCCCAAAACTTGCTTATTGCATATTCATGAAATATTCAGAAACCATAAACTGCCAGAAAGCACTGAGATCAATCCTGCTTACCCATTTATGACCCTGAGAGTTTGCTTGTCCTTTAAGAAAAATGTAATGTTGTGAAATTCCTTCCAGTAGTGCCACTGTATTTTGTCTCCAAATAAAGAAGCTTATTGTAGTATGTTTGCAGAAAAAAAAAATCTAAACAAAAAAATATACAGCTTATTAGAGTGTGGGAATAGGGGTCTAAATTCTAAATAAAATAAATATATATATATAAATATACATACATATATATATATATATATATAAATTGGTGCTGATTTTATAATTGCGCAGTTTGTTTAGTTTTTTCTTACTTTTAAATTCCAGCTTAAAAATTATGAGGTTTCAGAAATATATTGAAAGTTTAACAATGTTTAAAAATAGATGAGCATGAGAACTCATGCTTTAAAAATGATTTTTAATTTTGTATTTTATATTGGTTTATCTATCTCTGTCTTTGCAAGCAGTCTTCAGGTTAATACTTCTAACAGGTTACAGTACATTTCCTCTGTATGTAAATTAAATTGGATAATAGAATTCATCAATTCCCCCCATAATATTCTTTGAAAGCTAAGCTTTAAATTTCATTTCATGACTTTTTCACAATTAAATTTAACCATTCTAAATAAAAACATGGTTCTATGCCATTTTGACATCAACTCACTGCAAGGCTTAGGCAGCTACACATCACTTTAAAGGAAATGTTAACTTATATTACATATGTATATTTTTTGTCAGTTGTCTCTCAGCTCTTGAGGTATATAATTTCTAATCATTCCATGCGCCTTAAAATGCTTGCAATACAATAATTTCCTCAGATAAGCAAATATTTTTAAAAAGGCCTCTTATTCATTCAAAAAATAAAATTGTGGGCTGTGGTAGCCATAAACCATAGGTTTTCTAAAGTATCGTGATGACATAATTATTTTGAAAAATCATGGGTTAATGAACACACAGAGCCAATCTGCCTAGCTTCATACTGTCATGTCTAAAAACATACTGCCTATACCCCCCCTTCTCCACACCACTGCATTTAAATGGAACTGCTGAAAGGACTGTATATATGATTTAAACTTAAGCTGATTTTTTTCTTACTCTTGAAGGAGTGTTTCTTTGTGAAAGCAGTTCTTACAGCTTTATGTTTTCAAACTAAAAATGTTTTATATATTTACCTTAACCTGTTGTCCTCCACATTCTATTGTCCTAATTGTACTGTTTTCTGATTTGTATTTATGTCTTGAGACAAGTAACTTTTTGAATAAAAATAAACCTACAGTATGTTGTAAGTTTGATCTTTTGGAATCAAGGGTAGAGGAGAAAATAAAAAATAGTATGAATGGTGCAAATGTTATGTTTATAAAAATTAAAGCTTTTTCCATGTCTTTGAGTTTTTGTCTCAGAATTGGGATAATGTATGGGAAATGCACTGTTTTATATTTGTAATAAATTGTACAAGTTTTTAAAATGTGAATAAAGCACTAATTGGGTTAATAATTTAAAGTAGAGATGTTATGCAATGATGATTGGTGTAAACATTTCTTTAATTGAAGATAAGTTTGTGTCTCCTCCCCCTCACCCCCATTTTCCTACCTGCCCGAATTGTAATTGTATTTATCAAGCGCATCAAGAGAAAAGAATTTTTAGGGATATAAGCTGTTCACTGGTGTTCATTAAAGTTGTTGAAAGTCCAAGCTCTGCAGAAGCCCTAGCACCTGTATTAAGTTGGTCTGATTTAAACTGTTCTGATTTTGTGTTGCTACTGTAATTGTGGGCATATGCATACAATCTTATCAAAACTTAATAATGACCGATGTTGCATTCTGATGGACACTTATTTGAAAATAAGAACCAATAGCAAAGATTTCTAAGAATGCATAGGCACTATATGTTGAAATCAGTGGGATTTAAGTTTCCATTGTTTTCAGTGAGACCTTGTGTAACTGACATCTATCCATAATGCATGACACAAGATGAATCACATACATACACATATACATACCGTACATAATATTGTATGCTGCCTTTCCATAGTTCCATATTCAAGACTGCTTACAACCTGAAAAAATACATAACTGTAACATGGCAAAAGTGGTCATAAACAATAAAAAGACGTCCAAAAAATACACAACCAAGCTGAACAATTTCCAGCTAAATCACAAGATGTAAAATAAAAGTACAAAAAACAACAGCATCACCCCCTACCCCCCAAAAACAGCCCAGCCCAAGAGTCTGTTCAGCATCCTCAGTTTTTGTAGTTGTAGTCAGGTCTCTTCCCTCCCAGGCCAAGTTGAAAAGGCCTGCAAGGCAAGGAGGCCTTCAAGGACTCACAGCTGAGATGGTCTCAAACTTCTTCTGTCTGTTTTTCACCTTGGAAAGCTAGCCTGAGAGTTTCGGAGCTTGTAACAAGCTACTCTGCTATATCAAGATGGGGGAAAACTTCACACTACAGGATTTGACAAATTACAAATTTTCAAACATTTTTACTGTTTACATGGATGGAGTCACATAAATGTACCTTCTGAATTAACTTAATCCACCTGCAGTTCTGATTTCAGTGTCAGTTTCCCAGAATTTGGCACCCCCCCCCCCCATTTTTCATATATGATTTACCTGAGATTCCTGCATTGCAGGGTTTTGAACTAGATTACCCTCGGGATCACTTCCAACTCTAGAATTCTGTGATTCTATTCGACACCTCAAGCAGCTTCTATACAAAACATGTCTAGTGTCCTGTCATAGCTGCCCTATTTGCATAAAGCATACCCAAACAACTGGGTGTGATGCATATGCAGATTTAGTGGCCCAGCTTAACATGCTGCATGCAGAGATGCTCTTCCGCAATGAAGTACTGGCAAGTTTCTCTTGATGTGCCAATTCTCAATTCACTGAAAAGGTAAACCACCGTGAAGTGCAAATATTTAAAAATATATGCACCAACAACCTTCACATATACAAGGAGTTTCAAAAATGTGTACAAAATCTCATGCTCGAAGTCTTAAAAGTCCAGTATAAAGTGCAATAATCAAGTCCGATAGTAAAGTGCTAGCACAAAGAATGAGAATTATGAGCTTCGGTAGTCTTGTTAAGCTTTTGCACATGAACCTTTGAAAGGGTCCGCCCCCTAGGAAACCATTCCTGTGAAACGGGGAAGAAGCTGGCCACCCGTCGGATGAGATAAGAACGCATGGGAAGAGATAAGAATGCATGATACATCATAGCACTTTACTATCGGACTTGATTATTGCACTTCGAGCATGAGATTTTGTACACATTTTTGAAACTCCTTGTATATGTGAAGGTTGTTGGTGCATATATTTTTAAATATTTGCACTTCACGGTGGTTTACCTTTTCATTGTTTTGCTAACTACTGTGTGGTCTGTCTGTTACTGCAATTCTCAATTCACTGGCTGCACATTGTGGAGTTGGGGGTCAGCATTCCTGCACTACATTTTCCACTTGCATGTTACTGACAGCCTCCAGCAGGTGCAAGACATTTTACCACTGAGGGAGAATGGTGCCTCTCCCATTGTTAGTTATGGGTGCCTTTTTAATATAATGAAAACAACAGGGAAGAGTCACCGCTTCTTTGCCTCCTGCCTTCTCTACAGCCTGAGTCATTTTTGGCAAATTTGCATGGTCCTTGCAAACAAGGCAGACACAAGAATGCCATTGTGAAGAAGATTGCTACATGCCTAGAGGCGGCAGCCAGTGGAGTGGTTGGCATAGTGCAGGCACAGCAGGCAGGACCAATCCAACACTCACTGCCTTGCCCCCTTGACTTCATTGACTAGCCTTCATAGCCTCATAGCTTCATAGCTTCATAGACTAGTATTTCTTAACCATAGAATCTTAAAATTGTGGAGTTGGAAGGGACTTCAAGGGTCATCTAGTCCAACCCCCTGCAGTGTAGGAATCTTCTGCTCAACATGAGGCTTGTACTCACAACCCTGAGATTAAAAGTCTCATGCTCTACCTACTGAGCTTGTCTACTCTTGGAAGTCTAAGCTGGTGACCATCACTACATTCTGAGGCACTGAATTCCACAGTTTACATCCTGTTCACATCTCTGCTTAGGAAAAGGGAGTCTAAAGACCACTCAGACTGGAAAGCCACTGCCTCTTGTAATAAACTATCCTGGGTTAGATTGGCGGTGGCTAATCTGTGGATCTCCAAAAATTATTGGACATTTAGACACATCAATCCCAGCCAGGGCAAATAGGCAGGGACTACTGGAGTTGTCCAGCAACACAGTCCTGGGGAATCCATCACAGTAATTTGCAGGTTGTCCCTCTAAGAGTGAGAGCTCGGAAATCTCCAAATCTCTCATCAGCATTTAACTCAATTTAAGCAGCACTTGCATTCTCTATAAATGACAAACATAAAAACCCGCCATTTATGAGTAAAACAATAAACCAGACCAGCTTCCCCAAATCTGTTCATTACTTATTTCATTACTTCTAAATGGAAAACTTACAAATTCACAGCCATTATGTCCTCCCCGAATATGCGAGTACATGACTGCTGCCTTCTCTACAAGCAGTCAATTTGTAAATGTTTACATGAGCACAACCCCTCCCCATTCAAGGCTGCAGTCCTATCCCCACTTACGTGGAAGCAAGCCCTGTTAACTTCCTTTACTTCCGAATAGGCACGGCTAGAGCTGCGTTGTTTCTTTAATAAAGTCGCAAAGATGCTGGTGGCATTTTAAAATTTAGCAAATGCATTGTGCCACAGGCTTTTGTGGACCATTTTTGTAAAGTGCACTTGGCAAAGCAGGGACATGAAATAGTAAATAGGTTAGGCTGCAATCCAACGGCAATTTACCTGGGAGTAAGTCCCATTGAACTCAGTAGGACTTCTGCGTAGAGATGCATAGGAAGGTGCTGTCAAGTGACACCTGAATTCCAACCACTCCATAACACATATGGTTAATAAAAACCATACTAAAAAGAACATTTAAGCACATGCCAGTTGCATGTTTCCATGCTGGATTGGAAAAGGCCCAAATTGGCTAAGGAAAAAAAAAGAAAGAAACTTCAAACTGGAACATTTTAAACAGTTCTTAGCTTTCGCTTCACAACCCTGAATTCACATGGCAGATACAACATCACGTTAAATGACACAGCCTTTGATAAACATTAAATCCTGTCTCCCAAGTCTCCCAATAATGATTTGAAAAAAGGGAATATATTTCTAACTACTGCAGGGGAGAATCGGAGAATAGTCCATAATTTTGACGCGAGGAAAAGCAGGATGGGGAAAGCAGAAAGAGAGATGTGTTATTTTAAATGGTGTGTGTGCGCGAGTGCTGCTTTTAGTTCAAGGCTGGGGGATGCGGATGGGGAGGAGAGATCTAGTTCTGCAGCCACAAAACTGCTCTTTGCCCACTGATTTAGTGGATCCAAAAACAAAACCCCAGGTAGCGAGGAGGCTGACTTGGTTGCGGGATCTCTCTTGGGATCCCAAGTTCCTCTCCCGAAGCGATCGGATGTTCAGGGTTCGTCCCCGATTTCCAATAGGGAAGTGAAACTTCCTCTCATTTGTGCTTTAAAAACAAAGTATGTTACCGAAATGTAGGATATCGAAGGGGCTGCTATCCTCAGCAAGCGCGCTGGCTAGGAAGGATTGCTTCCGTGTAGACCTGGCTGGTCAGTGTTACCCAGGCAGCGAGAGCACATATGCTTTGTAAAAAGCATCGATGGTGGCAGTTTATTTAATAGTCTGGGGTGATACAGAAGATCATCCAGCCGAAACCTCCAGACATCCTGAATAGGGTAAGCCCCATATCAGGGGGCAGCGTTCCAGCATCCTTTGGAGCTCTGCAAACCAACTTTAATGATGGTATACAAGGAGGTGTTTTTTAAACACGCCTCAGATATTTATTTGTTGTATTTATATCCCACCTGAGTTCAAGATGGCGCATTGCTCTCTTTTTCCTCACTTAATCTCCACAAAGGTAGGTGGTTGGGCTGAGAAGACATGACTAGCCTAAGGTCACCCCGTAAGCTTCATCATGGCGGAGTAGGCATTCGAACCCTGGTCCTACTCCTAACACTCTAAACCACCCCACCACCACACAGAAATGGTCAGTTGTTGGACGTGGAATCGCACAGGCTGTGATTTATTTATTTTTTCAAGTTCCGTGAGTTAATAAAAACCTCAACTGAAAAGGTGTATTCTTGGGAAATTCTGCGCAAACGCCTCGAAGGACCCAAGAACTGCCCCGTGGATCGTGCCCTCAAATCACCAATAAATTAATGTAATTGGATGCGTCTTTCCCTCCCTCCCCCAACACTACACCCAGAAACTGCCACGTGCTCTACTTGACTGGTTCTGCTTTTGCACTGGTTCCTTTGAAACTGCAAAGCTTTCAAACAAAGCAAAGGCCGGCCCAACTGGGTTAGGTCGATCTCCGCCTGTCCCCCCGCCCCCGAAGCAAGCCCCACTGAGCATTGAGAGAGCCAATCAGAGCAGCGAGGAGAAGCCCACAAGGCAGAAGGAGCAGAAAAAGCAACTTTCCGATAAAGGGAGGAGTGCCCAGGAGGTGACAAATCGCCCCTTCTCCCGCATTGACGTTGCTCTGATTCAGATTTAAAGAGCGGGTCTTTCAGCGCTCCGACAAGGAGCGTTAAAGTTCTGCCTGGAAATGGGTGGGGGGAGGGGAATGTGTCCATAAGCCCTAAGCTAGGGATGGCCCTAGTTCTACTTCACCTGCACGCACACATACCCCCGCGCACCTAAGCACCTACTCAGAGTTTCTCCAAGGCATTGCTGTACACAACTTCTTTTCCCAGGCTCCAGCAACAGGAACCCACGAGGCGCACAAGCCCCAGCCCCTTGGTGAGCTTTCTCGCGCTCACAAAAGCCCCTGGTGCTGGCAGGAGCTAGGAGCGGAGCAGTGGGTGTGCGTGCTTCGACTCTAGCTCTCCAAAAATTGAGTAAACTAAGAGCGCCCCGCAGTGGCGTTGGTTACAATAGTCACTCCAACAGCAGCACGAGTTCCGTTTTAGGCAAGAATCAGGAAAGAGAGAGAGAGAGAGAAGAAATATTCTCACCACTCACAGCTACCCACTCCCTCCTGCTGGCCTTGCACCTGTTGAGCCTTTCACCACCAGGCAAGCTAGTCCCAGCAGCTGAGAGAAGCAGCAGTCAAATGCATTGAACATTGCTGAGGGTTTGTGATCAAGCCTACTTAGTGGCAATGAAGGCAGCAAAGAAGGCATGTTTTGGTGCCTTCATTCATGGGCATAGCCAGGCTTTATGTTAGTGGCGGCAGAGACTCAGTTAAGTATTTTTATTGATTTGCTTTATTTGGGGGGGGGGCAGCTGCCCCTGCCCCTGCCCCGCCTTAGGCTATGCCCATGCCCCAAATCTTGAGGGTCATGCTAGGCGTCCCTGCAGTGGTGGCAGGCCTCGCCAGGCCTTACTGCCTCCTCCTGACACACGTGAAGTCCAGGGGCGTACCCAGGATCAAAACTAGGGGGGCAAGGGGTGGGGCCAAGACATGGGAGGGGAGGGGCCACAAAGTGGGAATGTGGGCGGGGCTACGGAGCCCAGGTGAAACTGACTCCGGTCTCACCTAGGCGCCGCGAAGCTTTTTGCAGTCGGAGACGCAGGGGCTCCGCTGACTGCACGCAGCCAGGGCGCTCGCTCTGGCCCGCCGGGCTGCCCCCAGTGCACTATGGCCAGGACCCCGGCGGAGCGCGCAGCTGTGGGCAAGAGCGGCGCTGCCAGCGGGGCTGGTGGGCAGAGGCGAGTTCCACGGGCAGCGGAGCGTGAGTTTGGCATTCCCGCCCGCCGCGCCCTCCAGCTTCCCGCCGCGCTCTCTGGTTCCCCACCGCGCTTGGCTTTGCTGGAGGGCGCGACAGGGTGCTGGAGTGAGGGCACGGTGTGGTGCGGTGGGTGGGAACGCCAAACTCGCGCTCCGCCGGGCTGTGCTCCGCCTCTGCCCACCAGCCCTGTCAGCAGCGCCGCTCTCGCCCACAGCTGCGCCGGCCCCGCTTCGGGGGGGGGGCAGCTGCCCGCGCTGGGTACGCCCATGGTGAAGTCACATGTGTGTGTTGCACATGTGACATCAGGTGCACATGACAAGCCTCCCCAATGTCTCATGGAACTCGGCACTTCTGGCCACCCTGCAGAGCTTTTTTGGGTAGTATGAGACCTTTTACAGTCTGGCCTAAAGGAGGTACCAGTAGCAAAACTGATCATAGCTCACTGTGACTTGTTGACAAAGCATTTTGAAGACTAAATTACTTGCATCTGCTGAGAACTCGTCTCCAATATTACACAGATTAATCTCAAGGGGGTTCCCTTGTCTTGTTGGATGAGTTTCAGTAAGGCCCAAGGACACAGACATAGCACTCGGATCGGTCAGAGCAACAGAGGGAGGTGATTAATGTTTTCTTGTGAGAGGAGGTGGTTCCTGCTTGCTTGAAGGAGGCAGTTCCTTAAGAAACCCTCCCTGGATTTGTAAAATCTAAGCAATTACTCGTCAGTTGCCAATCTACCCTTCTTGGGCAAGGTTCTTAAGCAGGTGGTCATGGACCAGATCCAGGCTCTGTTGGATGAAGCCAATTTGTAGATCCATTTCAGTTGGGTTTTAGGGAGAGAAACTGTTTTGATTGTTCTGTATAATGTCAGGAGAGACATGTGTCCCTGTTAATTCTTGACTTTTGATACCATTGACCTTGATATCTTTCTGGAGTGGCTGCCTGAGTTAGGAGTAGGTAGAACCACTTTGTGGTGGCCCCAGTCCTACTCGGATGTTCACTTCCAGAGGGTAATGCTTGGGGAATGTTCAGTCCCATGGAACTTTCAATATGGGCTTCCTCAGTGTTTGATTTTGTCCCCTATGCTGTTTAACATCTATGTGAAACTGCTGAGTAGGGACACCCAGAGTTTTTGGAATACATTGCCACCAATATGCTGATAACTCACAGCTCTAATTCTCCTTTACATCTTCAGGTGTGACGATGGATATGCAGGACCATTGTCTGGCCTCAGTAATGGACTGGATGAGAGCCAACAAAACGAAGCTCAATCCAGATGAGACTGAGTCACTGTTAGTGGGAGGCTCCCTGGACCAGATGGGTGGTGCCCTGCTCTTGATGCGGTTACACTGCCTCTGAAGGAGCAGGTACATAGTTTAGGAGTCTTTCTGGATCATTTACTGCACGGGTGTCAAACACAAGGCCCCCGGGCCAAATCCGGCCCGCCAGACCTAATCATGTGGCCCGCCGAGCGCCCCAGCCAGCGGGACCCAGCAGCGGGACCCTGCTGCTGAAGCGCTGCGCCGACAAAGCGCCGACAAACAGCTGGGGCCGGGGGGTAGAAAGGTGACCGGAGCAGCGCTGCGTGGAGCGCCCCGAGCCACAGCAGGAGAAGGAGGAGGCAGCTTGCCGGGTCAGCACCCGGCAGCGCCACACGGAGAGTCCTGAGCCTCTGTGACACAGCAGTGCTCTGTAGCACTTTGAATCCTCCTCCTCCTGCCACGGCTCAGCGCCTGGAAATGGTTGCTGCTGCTGCTGCTGAAGCACAGACAAAGCACCCAGCAGCGCCTCATGGAGGAGGAGGAGGATTCAAAGTGCTACAGAGCACTGCTGCGTCCCAGAGGCTCAGGACTCTCCGCACGGCGCTGCCGGGCACCGACCCGGCAAGCCTCCTCCTCCTCCTCTTCTTGCCTCACCTCCTCCTCCTCGTGCAACTCTGAGGCTTTACGGACTTCTCCTAAAACGGACACCCGCTGCCTCACGCTGCACGGGAAATGCTTTTTGCCCCTGGGTCCCTTCGCGCTCTTTTCTGGCGCTGAATCAAGGCGGCGACCCCCCTCCCTTTCTTTCTTCCTCTCTCTCGTTCTTATTCTTTCTTTCCCTCTCCTTCCTTCCTTCTTTATCTCTTGTCTTCTCTCCCTCTTTCTTTTTATTTCCTTCTTTATTCCTTCTTTCCTACTCTTCTTTCTCTCACCTCTTTCCTTCCTCTCTTCCTCCTGCTCCCTCTTTTCTTCCTCCCTCCCTTCCCTCCCCTCCCTCTCCCTCTCCTCAGAAACATAGGATGCTGCTTTATACTTCTGGCCCTTAAACCCTGGAACCAGGAGAGCAGCTCCAGTGAGTCAACCTCAGCCAGTCCCTTTGGTGAAGGGTGGTGGCTCACTGGCAGAACATCTGTCCTGCATGCAGAAGGACCCCAGCATCTCCAGGTACTAGTAGCTCTGCAAAGGTCCTGCATGAAACCCTAGCGAGCCTCCACCACCCAGTGCAGTTACCAAAAATCATTTTTCAATAAATTGTACAATAATTGTACATTTGAATATCTACTTGCCATTATTCTGACTATGTTTCTGCTTTCAGAGCTAGTTATTACTTACATTATTACAAAAAAACAGTAATAATTGAATGCAGTGACAATAATTTATGATAATAAAGAGTGGACACATAGTCCTACAGATACAACCGGCTCTTTGAGGGTGACCAAACTGCTGATGCGGCCCCCGATGAATTTGAGTTTGACACCCCTGATTTACTGTCTCTTGAGGCTCAGGTGGCCACAATGGCGTAGAAAGCTTTCTATCAACTTTGGTTGGTAGCCCAGCTGTGCCCCTATCTGGACAGAGACAGCCTAACTACTGCTTTCTAAGCTTTGGTAACCTCTAGCTTAGATTAGTGCAACGTGTTATATGTGGGGTTGCCTTTGGAGATTGTTGGAAAGTTCAGCTGGTACAGAATTTGTTTTTCACCAAGGCAAGACAGTTTAAACATATAACATATAACACCAATCTTGGCCTGACTGCACTGGCTGCCAATTAGTGTCCATGTCCAATTCAAAGTGTTGGTTTTTACCTATAAAGCCTTAAACATTTCAGAATTGCAAAGTTTCTAGGACCGCCTTTCCCCATATGAACTACCACATGAGAGGTCTGGAAGGTGGGAACATGAGAATGGGCCTTTTCTGCAGTGGCTCCCTGTTTGTGTAATGCTCTCCCCAGGGAGGTTTGCTTGACACTTTCGTTACATATCTTTAGGTGCCAGGTGAAGACATTCCTTTTTCCTCCCAGGTCTTTGGCTGATTTAACAATCTGTGGTCTTTTAAACTTGTGTTTGGGTCTCTGTTTTTTTGTTTGTTATTATGGTATGTTTTATATTAGAAACTTCGCTCTTTGGATGAAGAGCAGTATAGTAAATAATAATAATAACACACTCTTTGGAACCCAGATCTGCCACTGTGGATCCTGCAGGTGGACCAGCTGTGAGCAGGTGCAGGCAAACTTCCTGTGTGTGGTGCCTCTATTCATGTCGTGAAAGCTGCTAAATACTAAGGCTGGCAAAGGAAAACTTTCATTTCCTGTTGCAGTTTTAATAACCAGCTTATTTTCCCTGTCCCATATCTGGCACCATGTCTTTTTGAAACAGGATCTTTGGTTTGAAAAATGGGCAAGCACATGAGTTATTTCTTCTTCTTCTTCGTATACAAAAGACAGCCACTGCCAGTTAGTGTAGACCAGGGGTGACCAACGAATGGCCCTCAAGATGCTGCAAGGCTGCAACTCAGTTGTCAGGGGTGTATGTTTGTTTATTAAATCACACAGGCAATAAACCAAGTAAAACAGGGGTGTCAAACTCAAATTCATTGGGGGCCGCATCAGCAGTTTGGTCACCCTCAAAGGGCCGGTTGTATCTGTAGGACTATGTGTCCACTCTTTATTATCATAAATTATTGTCACTGCATTCAATTATTACTGTTTTTTGTAATAATGTAAGTAATAGCTAACATAGTCAGAATAATGGCAAGTAGATATTCAAATGTACAATTATTGTACAATTTATTGAAAAATGATTTTGGTAACTGGTGGTGGAGGCTCACTAGGGTTTCATGCAGGAGCTTTGCAGAGCTACTGGTACCTGGAGATGCTGGGGTCCTTCTGCATGCAGGACAGATGTTCTGCCAGTGAGCCACCACCCTTCACCAAAGGGACTGGCTGAGGTTGACTCACTGGAGCTGTTCTCCTGGTTCCAGGGTTTAAGAGCCAGAAGTATAAAGCAGCATCCTATGTTTCTGAGGAGAGGGAGAGGGAGGGGAGGGGGGGAGGGAGGAAGGAAGAAAAGAGGGAATGGGAGGGAGGGAGGAAGGAAAGAGGTGAGAGAAAGAAGAGTAGGAAATAAGGAAGGGAATAAAGAAGGAAAGAAAAAGAAAGAGGGAGAGAAGACAGAGATAAAGAAGGAAGGAAGGAGAGGGAAAGAAAGAATAAGAATGAGGGAGAGGAAGAAAGATGGGAATGACGGAAGGAAGGAAGGAAGGAAGGAAGGAAGGAAGGAAGGAAGGAGGGAGCAGGAGGGAGAGAGGAAGGAAAGAGGGGAGAGAAAGAAGAGTATGAAAGAAGGAAGGGAATAAAGAAGGAAAGAAAAAGAAAGAGGGAGAGAAGACAGAGATAAAGAAGGAAGGAAGGAGAGGGAAAGAAAGAGTAAGAACGAGAGAGAGGAAGAAAGAAAGGGAAGGGGGGGTCGCCGCCTTGATTCAGCGCCAGAAAAGAGCGCGAAGGGACCCAGGGGCAAAAAGCATTTCCTGTGCAGCGTGAGGCAGCGGGTGTCCGTTTTAGGAGACGTGTGTAAAGCCTCAGAGTTGCACGTTCGTGAGGCTGAGCCACTGCTGAGCTCATGTTCATGAGGCTGAGCCACAGCAGGAGGAGGAGGAGGTGAGGCAAGAGGAGGAGAAGGCGGTGACTTGCCGGGTCGGTGCCCGGCAGCACCGTACGGAGAGTCCCGAGCCTCTGGGACGCAGCAGTGCTCTGTAGCACTTTGAATCCTCCTCCTCCTCCACGCGGCGCTGTGGGTGCTTTGTCTGTGCTTCAGCAGCAGCAGCAGCCGTTTCCAGGCGCCGAGCCGTGGCAGGAGGAGGAGGATTCAAAGTGCTACAGAGCACTGCTGCGTCGCAGAGGCTCGGGACTCTCCGTGCGGCGCTGCTGGGCGCTGACCTGGCAAGCTGCCTCCTCCTTCTCCTGCTGTGGCTCGGGGTGCTCCACGCAGCGCTGCTCCAGCTGCCTTTCTACCCCCCCCCCAGGCCCCAGCTGTTTGTCGGCGCTTTGTCGGTGCGGCGCTTCAGCAGCAAGGTCCCGCTGCTGGGTCCCGCTGGCTGGGGTGCTCGGCGGGCCACATGACGAGGTCTGGCGGGCCGGATTTGGCCCCCGGGCCTTGTGTTTGACACCCGTGAAGTAAAATATCTAAAAGCAGGTCCAGTACACATGGAGTCTGGGAAAGGTATTCAGTAAGCACACACAAACAAAAGAAAACAGATGGCAGCAGCCTAAAATTTAATAGGAGGGATTTCAAACAGGTTGGTACCAAGACACTAAATTCCTACATTGTATGAAATGGGCCTTCTCCTAACATGACATCTGCAGGAGCTTCTCACCCACAGAGCAGAGTGATCAATTGCCTGGGCAACATTCAACAGGGAGCTGACACTAGCCATGCCTGAGGGCTGCATGCTGACTTTGTAAATACCTTTCCATGTTGACGGCTAGGATCCCAAGCACACTTACTGGGGATACAATACATGTGTGTGAGGGGACAAGGGGTTCAGGGAATGCTAACAGCCCCCACAATACTTAACTTGCCAGGTGTTTGCAACCTATGCTACCCCACTGTTGGTTGGTTATATAAGGGGCAATTTTTCAGATATCCCAGGCCCAAGCTGTATAGGATAATGGGAGGTCTGGTGCAACAACAGCTGGAGGTTTACCAGAGGTCACCAACCCTTGCTCCATAAAGTCCATAAAGTTTGTTTTTTCCACCCCAGCACAGATTTTAAAGAAGTGCAACAATTAGCACACCTCCGTTGCTCCATATTGTGTGTGTGTGTGTGTGTTTTGTAAGGCAGAGGGGGAAACGCTTTGGTCCTCCAGATGTTGCCTGGAGTACAATTCTCTTCGTCCCCACTGGGATCAACATCTGGAGAGAAACTTATTTCCTATTCCTGCTAGATAGAAATTGAAGGTTTTATTTTTTAAATGTATCTTTCTCAAGTTAACCAGCAGAGGGCATACATGAGTTAAAAAACCCTGAATAGTATCAACCTTAGAACAATTCTGAATGATTAAAATCTTCAAGTACTGTACAGTATTTGTACTTTCCAGAGAAAATTTCCAGCTAGTCTTCTGCAGCAAAAACAACAAAGGATTGTATCTAATGCAGGCATCCCCAAACTTCGGCCCTCCAGATGTTTTGGGCTACAATTCCCATCATCCCTGACCATTGGTCCTGTTAGCTAGATTCATGGGAGTTGTAGGCCAAAACATCTGGAGGGCTGCAGTTTGGGGATACCTGATCTAATGCTACTCCTACTCAGTAATCAAGTTAGAGATGTCCATTAACTTCAATAGGTCAACTCTGAGTAGGATTAGTATTACAAATACCCCAAAGCAGGCACCCCCAAACTCAGCCCTCCAGATGTTTTGGGACTACAGTTCCCATCATCCCTGACCACTAGTCCTGTTAGCTAGGGATGATGGGAGTTGTAGTCCCAAAACAGCTGGAGGGCCGAGTTTGGGGATGCCTGTCCCAAAGGGTCTTATGGTTGGTCATTCATGGCACAGACATCCTGGCATTAGTAAGCCCATTAACATCTTGAGTGTGATTAAATTAATCATTGCCATAGTTCAACCCACTATTAATCCCATCTGAGTCATCAGTGAAAGCAATGGACCTATTGAAGGTTTCCTGCTGTGACCGGGGTCACCAAAGTCTCTTTTCCTGTTTGCTCACCCACTTTCTGCCCCCTTTCTATTTTTTTTGTATTTTTAAAATTGCCAAGCGCATAAAGCTGAATGTGCACAAGTTAAATGTGCACAAGCTGTGGGTCTACTGTAATACAACTAAAACATTTCAGACAGCATAGTTGCGACTGGACATGCGAATAAGGTAAATCCAAATACAATAGTTTGTATAAATATTATTTAATGAGGCATATGCAATTACATATTACATTTGTAAACATTGTTCTGCCATTCAAATGCACAAGTCCATTGTCATAATCTCCATGTCTAAGGGAGGGCATAGCTCAGAGTCTTCCCCATAAGTGCCATATTTGTAAGAACTTGAGTTGTGTTCGAGCTCCTGTCAGGGAGAGGGGAGAGAAGTTTCATTTCCTAATGAGAAATTGATCCGATCCATGTTTACTTAGCAGTAAACGGCAGCTGTGTTAATTGAGGTTACTGCACTGTAAGTGTGCATAGAACTTTGGCACCTCAGGACCAAAATGGGGTATCTGATTGGCTTTACAGCACCATGGGACTGCTCTGCAATGACAGTAGACCATTTTGGATCAATAGGATGAAGTTTGAAACCTTTAGCCATGTGGACCAATAAGGCAAGGTTTTTCAACCCTCAGCCAAGCAGAGTATTCAATTGGTTTTTCCAGCTCATGTGACTCCCCCCCTCTGCCATGACAGTAGGCCATCATGGGCCAATAGGCAAAGGTTTTGAACTCCCTAGCCAATCAGGGAAAGGGGAAAGGAGGACATGAGTCAAAACAGGGTATCCGATTGGCTTTACAGGGCCATGGGGCCTCTACGATGATAGTAGGCCATCATGGACAAATGCTTTGCAAATGTTATTAACACCCTAGCCATTGGACCCATAGGCTGAGGGATAATTTTATACGCTTCTTCTATGCTGCCTCTTCCTTGTCTTTTCTTTAAACGCCCCAGATGCTGCAACACTTCTTCACAGGGCAGCTGCTCCATCCCCTTGACTGTTTTAGTTACCCTATTTTTTAACACCACATTATCCTTTTTTTTTACCTGAGCTTGTAGATTGCACTGGGTTGTGCAATGAAGAATGCAAATAGTTACAAGTCCTTAGAGAGAAATGAATGAAGAACTGAACCACCAGAAATAGAATATCTCTGAGTCAAGGAAATCAGCAGCAAAAAAAAAAAGGGGGGGGGAAAGCACACTGAAATGAATAATAACTTTTATTATATGACAGCATGGTGGCATTTTTTCATCTTGGGTGGGAGGTGTTGTGTTCCCCCATTTCATACATATTTCATACTCACATACCTCAACACCTACTTGCAGAGGAGGGACTAGATTTAATGGAATTGTAGAGGTGAAAGGGACCCTGAGAACCATGTATACCAACCCCTTGAAATGCAGGAATATGTAGCTGTCCCATACAGGGACTGAACCTGCAACCTTGACGTCATCAGCATCATGCTCTAACCAACTGAACTAGCCAGCATATTGTACACATGCTGTGCACAGAAGGCCCTGGCTTAGATTTGTGGCATATCCAGTTAAAAGAAGCAGTGACAGTTTTGAGCAGGGTGTTGATGCCTACCACACTACTGATCCTGTCCACTTAACCCTGTTGCTGGTTGGGCCCTCCCATTAGAGCTGCTTGATCAGTGCTGGACATATGTTTAATTTCCCTCAATGCAGTGCTGCAGAATGCCCAATGTTGCAATGCTAGGCCAGATCCTCTGCAGCAATGCATGGCGGGAAAGTAATGTTGAGGGGGGCAGCGGACGGGGCAGGTCTTATTGAGTCCCTTCTAATTCCTGGCTCCAACAAGAATCCAACTTCTGGAATAGCCAGGCAAGTTTCTTGGCAGCGGCCTAAGTATGGGTTGTTAAGGTAACAAAGGAAGTGGCTCTGTGCTAGAAAGCAAATGGGTGGGCCCTGCTCCCTCAACAATCTGGTAGTTAGAAAGACAAAAGGTCAGAGTTATATGAGAGCGCTAGAAGCTAGATGCAGGCAGAAGCCAGAGAGAGAGAGAGACAGACAGACAGACAGATAGATAGACAGACAGACATGCTTGATTTCTGTTGGGATCCAAGCTTGCAGCCATGGGAGAATCAAGACCTTCTTAGGGTGTTAATACTGTGATCCCCTGCATCCTAGGCTCAGGTTGTATGTATATATGAGTAAATGAACCTAAATACACCACAGTCTTTGCTGTCCCTCATTTTGAACTCTTGGTTGCCTGGAACCCCTGGATCTCACATTGCTTGGAGATTGGGGTGGTGTGTAATTGTAAAAATGGCAGCCTCCTGGTGCTGAGTGTTTTTTGATTCCCATGAGATATGTCCCCCCCCCCCTCAAATGGTGACCTCTGCCTGACTGCCAATCAGCAATTGGGGGAGTATTGCTGCTGACTGGCAGTGCCTAAGCCCTGGTTTCAGTGGGGCCTGTCAGGATACATGTGTTAGGGTCTCTTACTCGTGAGTAGGACCCTGGCAGAGACACATGCCTGACTGGCATGTTCTCTCCCTCCTGGTCGATCGGGAGCTTCAAAAGCATTCTTCAGCCCGAACACCACAGCGACTGATTCCAACAGACATCAGCACACTTATGGATCTGCAGAGTTTGCGTAACAGATGTCAGCAACTCAGCATTTGGCTAATCTACGTTTATTTACATATAAACATACACGGAGCACTGCAACATGGCTCCCTCTCTCTCTAGCATCAGGCAGCAAAGAGAATGAACGAAGGACAATAGTCCCACTTCAGGAAACATAGTAACACAAACATCCTGTCTTCGTGGAATGAAAACATATACCATCATGTGATAGACAACAATCCCATGAATGCAAACACAGGGAATGAATCTCTAACATGTACCCTGGCACTCACCAGGTGCTGCCACTGGGTCTGGATTACAAGTAGCCTGGTTGAGACCCTGGAGAGCTAAAGCTAGCAGGGGCCAGGCCAGATAATACCTACTTACCTCCCGGTCCATCAGTGGGAGTATAAGGCAGTGCCATCTATTTTGTTCCAGTAGCTCACCATATAATGCTAGAATTCTGCACACATTGATTAGAGGAAAATTTCATGCATGTGTACAGAGGCTTAAAGCAGTGTTGTTTGTCTTGGCATTAAGAGTTCCATTTAACAGAAAAAGCTACTCTTATATGGTTAATATTGATTCAGACCAAAAGGGATGAATATATAACTCATCTGAAGATGTTATGAGGTTAGTGTTTATATGCACAGGAAGAATAATTAATTCCAGGAAATGGAACATAAAAAATCAGGGATGAGTCAGGCTGCATTGTGAAGCATACTTAGCTGGGAGTAGCAAGCAGAGTTTGGCGAGGACCGTCAAGGAAGCTGTCAGAGGCTAGAAGACCTTGCGCCTGTCCAGGTTATTTGTGCTCATGAAGCTTTTGAGAAGGCCATATGCAGTTACGCTTCCAACACTGTGTCTGCAAAAGTTTTGCAGTCAGTTACTCTGCTTTCATTTCTAATCGGTGCATATCATGTAACTTCCTGCAGAAACCCTGCAACTTTTCACACCATCAATTTGGCTGCGGTGGGGGGCATGGCAGAACCGAAAATGGCAGCCACACCTGGAAAAAAAAAGTAGGAAAAAAGACACGGCCACAAAATGGTGCAGTCAAACTTCCCATCAGCTGCCCCATTAATAGAGGAAAAGGCACATGCACCACCCCCCAACATTTGCTCACAGAGAGAAACTCTTTCTACGTACCTCAGGAACATATGTTCAAGAACAAAGAGAGGGTGGGTGTCTAATTCTGCTATCGAAAGAAGTATGTGCCTATTTAATGTGATGTGCTAATGTACAGGAGATGTTGATCCACAAGAGCAAACAATCTGTCATGGATTTTTGAGGGGACATTTGCTGAGCCCTTCCATGGAGGTAATGGCTGGCACACTAGTGTCCACAGATACCAGCCATGTTAGCAACCCTGTCACATAAGCATAGTTTAGTGAATGAACTTCTGGCTCTCCTCTTCCCTCCTACATCACAGCCATAAAGAGCAGATCAGAGGCATCTGCTTTAGTTTTCAGCTACGGTAACTACACCTGAAAGTTTGTTAGAACCAAGACATACCGTGGTTAGTTTTAGCTCCAGTTTGTCCAAGTAGGACAAACTTCAGATCATAGTTTTTGATCCTGGCCTGTTTGAATGCATCATTGTTACCTGCAGATTCCGAATTATTAAATGGGAAGAAACTCCAATGAAAACCCTCGTTATTACATATTTTTTACATATATATATATATGTTTATATATATATGTTTATATATGGATGCTTTATGATGGCCTATATTTGTAATGCCTAATAAAGGTTTGGTGAAGTGTTTAAGATCCTGAACTGGATGAAACAACCATACCTGCCAAGTTTCTGCCTGAGAAATAAGGGACCAGACCGGAAGTAGCAGATCAGAAGTAGCGCTGCCGCCATTTTGGAACTGGGCAGAGCATGCTCAGAAGTGACTTTTGATGCTGCTGTGCCCAGTTCCAAAATGGCTGCCGCACCAGAAGTCGCGCTGCAGCCATTTTGGAACTGGGCAGAGCAGCATCAAAAGTCGCTTCTGAGCATGCTCCGCCCAGTTCCAAAATGGCCGCTACGCCAGAATAAACCGGGAAAAAACAAAAAAAAATCCGTTTTTTTCGACTGGGGACAGCTGGAAAAATGGGGGTTTCCTGGGGAATACGGGAGACTTGGCAGCTATGAACAACAAACTGCAGTTAGCTGAAAATTTGCAGCAAAAGCTGAGAAAGAACGAAAAGGAAAGGAAAGGAAAGAAAAAGAAAAAGGAAGGAAGAAAGTTTGTTTTCCAGCAACATTGGAGAAGAAGGTTGGGTGTGTGTGTGTTAGCATGCTCAGATGTGCATTGAATCAAGCCATTAGCTATCCAAACATTACCAATTATACAACGATTAAAAATGAGGAGCTAAAAAGAGCCAACAAAATCCCTTGCTGAGATGAAATAATAAAATCCTTGAAAAATCCACAAGCTGGGCAAAAATAAAAATGTTTTCATAATTCATCAGAAAACCCACTGCTACACAAGTAGGGGGCCATATCTGACAAGGCCCTATCCTGTGTCCTTGCTCAGAAAAATTTGAAGGTAACCACAGTGTGCAAGCAGGTTGATATAGGTGGGGGAAAAAAACTCTCAGGTAACCTGTTCACAAACTGCATATGATAGTAAGAGTCAGTGTGGTGTAGTGGTTAGAGTGTTGGCCTGGGAGACCAGGGTTCAGATCCCTATTTACCCATGAACTCACTGGGTGACCTTGGGACAATCACCGTCTCTCAGTCTAACCTACCTCATAGGGTTGGTGTGAGGAAAAATTTGGGAGGGAGAGTACCATATATATAATATCAGCCCCAACCAGTATTGCCAGTGTATAAGGCTTTATCAGTACTTTGAACTGGATCCAGAAATGAGCTTGCAACCAGTGTTAATGTACATGAGGCCATGCATACTTTATCTGTGTTCTATTTCTTGCACTCAGCACAGAACCAAGGTTGAACAAATAGAGAAAAAAAGGCTTGGCTTTTTTTTTTAAAATAGAAAATATTATCCCATTTCGATACACAAACTCTGTTCCACATGCATCCAAATGAGCTCATGTGTGCAAAACCTTCATGCACACAAATGGGTTTGCATTGATTTCCTGCTCAAAATCCATATTTTCCTGCAATATGCACCAGAAATAACTGCCACTGTTTGGGTAAATTAAAAACACAAAACAAACACAAAACTCAAAGACGTAGAACTTAAAGATTTAAGAGTGGATAAAGACCTTCCATGCTAAATGGTTGGCAATGGGCAGGCATGATGATTTATTTATGGTATGATGTGTTACTTAAAAAGGGAGAAGAAAAGAAGAAGAAGAAGAAGAAGAAGAAGAAGAAGAAGAAGAAGAAGAAGAGGAAGAAAGACCTCAGGAAACTATTGTTTAATGTAGTTTGAGAGGGAAGTTCAACAGGAATTTCTACCCCAAGAGGAAGATGTGTTGTTTTATGGGGAATACAAATATCGCTCAGCACACTCAGGGCAAAGGAAACAGGAAGCTGGCTAGAAAAAGCTCTGATACAATCTGTCACGGAGAAGTGTGAGGACATACAATCGCTTATCAGTGATGTGCTTTTAAATTCCACAGGCCTTTACAGACACTACCTGCACGAGGCAGTAGTCTTTTGTGAAAGGAAAAGTAGGATATGAATAATTTCCCATGGTGGCTGCAAAAGGTGCATTACTTACATTTGGGCTGATGAAAAACTGTTTTTATATGCACACCTTCAACCTCAGGATGGGTGAACCTGTCAATTTCAGTTTCTCATCTTTCCACATAAGTTTGCTGTTTCAGTCATTCATTTTTATTGGAATGTCGTCATGAATATTCATTAGCATCTTAGTGCAAATTTCTCCTGATATATATGCAGACTTGAATGCAATGTTGTATAACATACATATTTTTCTGAAGCACTTTCCCCTAATATAATGCATTTTTGTATGTTGTTTTCACTAATATATGCACACTTTTACTTCGTATGCACAATTTTGTACACATTACTTTGCTGGAGAGCTGCATTGCAAAATTAGGAGACATGCAAATTTTGAAGGTTCGCTGTGTTGTAGTTCACACATAGTTTCAGAAAGTGTGAATTAGGTAGGTTCACTTTTAAAAGCAAACTTAATCTATTTTCTCCCCATCCCTACAAGTGAAACAGAGTCTTCTCTCTAATACTCACCCAGATCTACTGGAATTCGAAATGAACCAGGAGCCAATGTAGCTCAAAATTTATGGAAGCATTGCACTCAAAACTAACTAGGTCCTTGGTATTATCCTGGAGGCAACATTTGGCACCAGTTGTAGCTACTGAACACTCTTCAAAGATCACTCATTATAAGATGTGTTGTCTTACAATATTTTTCATTCTTTGGCCTTAAGATGAAGTTGGACTGCATCTCCCATAATTCCCAGACACTTAGCCAATGCTCAGGCCCAATGGGAGTTGTAGTTCAGCAGTATCTGGGGACCCAGGGTTGAAGAACAATAACTTGGAATATTCCCCAGAAACCATTGAGATACGCTGTGGTTCCATAGTCAACACAGGGCGGTTCCTCAGAAGACTAACACCAATAGCATTTCCTATAAGCTTAAAATTTGACAAATGCTGGGTTACAACCATCGATAAACCATACTGTAGCTGTAGCCTCTCAGTGTCTTCCTGCAACAGTATGAAGATACCAGTTCTGTTTTCCCCAACAATCATTTCAAAATAGCAAGTACAACTTGACAACGCCCTGAAGGCTGCAAAATCATTTTGTTTTGGCTTCCTTTTCCTTAGTGAAAAACATATTCTTGATTTTAAAAGTGTTGCTTCTGGCTTTGTGTATGACTATGTTTTGTGTCAATCCAAACTCTACAATTCATTTGAATCTAAAACCCTTCTAAAGGGAAGAGAGGAAGTGGGAGCTTTTGGATGAGCAAAAAAGGGGAAAGTATCAGTAATTTTTCACTGAAGCAGCGTGGGCAGCTTTTCCAGATGGTTGAATTGTACACCATGCCAGTTGTATCTGTGGGAAGGAATCATTTCTACTGTTTATGATGTTCAGGCTTTGAGTGCTGTTGTTTATGTAGCCAAAGCAGTACCACATTTATTTATTTATTTATATCCCACCTTTTCCCTCTAATGAGCTCAAGGTGCCATGCATAGTTTCCCGTCTCCTCATTTAATCCTCACAAGAACCTTGTAAGGTAGGTTAGGCTGGGAATCAGGGACTGGCCCAAGCTCACCCACCACGTTTGATGGCTGAGTGGGGATTTGAACCCAGGTGACCCTGTCCTAGTGAGATGCTCTTCCCAAAATACCACACTGGCTGTCATGGGCACAAGAGGAACTCCTTAGCATGGATGTACAAACTTCTCAATCTCCATATCGGTTTGTTGTGATGATGATGATGATTTAAGTCCTCATGAAAATTCAACAGCAGTTTTCTGTGAGTTTCTCCCAACATCCACATATTTGCATGCAATATTGCTTAATATACACTTTCTTGCAGAGCAATTGCCCCCTAACATGATGTGTTCGGTGTCAGAGAACTGAATTGCACGAAATTCGAAGGATAGCTGTGTATTGGTTCTTGTGTTGTTTGGGAAAGTGCAAATCATGTAAGTTCACCTTTAATTGCAACTGAACTGAGTTTATCCTCCATCCCTACTCTTAACCATGGGAAAGGGGTTGTGACATTGAGCCACCATATTACATCACTGCTCAGCCCAGGAGGTGGGGGAGGGAAGTAAGGAAGTAAGGAAGGGGATTGCTCTTGTAAACATGTTGAGGCATACATTGTTTTTATAAGACTACACACACACACACACACACACACACACACAGAGAGAGAGAGAGAGAGAGAGAGAGAGAGAGAGAGAGAATGAGGCCTCCTCACTCTTATCACAACCAGCCACTAAACTAGTCATTGGCTATGATAGGACTCTTCCAATGTATGTATAGGAATACCACTTTCATGGTCACATCCCTGAAATAACACAATCAAACAATGGAAGCTGATGATCTTTGTTGACAATGGAAAGAGAACAGTGCAGTGAGATTTTCCAGAACATAAAACGTTCCTAAATTGCCATCTCTGTATTATCCAAGGTCATTAGTGTGCGTGGCTAAAAGCATCTGTGTAGCTGTTAAAATGAACAGAAGATGGGTTCACCTAAGGGCCAAACGACATGGTCAGCAACAGAGCTGTTCAGTAGGAACATGTGGTTTGGACCAAAGTCCCACATTAACAGGATTGGCCTTTAAGCCTACAGTCAAGTGTGCAGTAGCCGCTTCAGAGGGGATAAAGCCTGCCCATTTTCAGACAAAGAGGTGCAAGGATTTTTGTGCCAGGTGCCTTTAACATAATTACTACAATATGTCAATAAATGTATATATTTAATCTCAATCTAATTTATAGGTGTGTATATGTATGCATGTGTGTGTGCATGCACACACATTTATCTGATTAGTAGAATCAGCTAAAATAGACAATAACAGCTGCCCCATCTAAAGGGATGAAGATGACGACAACAACAGCAGCAACAACAACAATAACAATTTATTTATTTATACTCCACCCATCTGGCTGGGTTTCCCCAGCCACTCTGGGCGGCTTCCAACAAAATATTAAAATACAGTAGTCGGTCAAACATTAAAAGCTTTCCTAAACAGGGCTGCCTTCAGATGTCTGGTAGTTGTTGTTCTGTTGTTCAGCAACCACCCACTCAATCACCTTTCCAAGAATGGGCAAAAGTTGACCATAATGGCCGCATCTAAAGATGGTTTTTTAAGAAGCGGTTTGATAATCGCCTCTTTAAGCGGGTCTGGGAAGGCTCATTCACAGAGGGAAGCATTCACCATCCCACGAAGCCCATCACCCAGCCCTTTCCGGCTAGTTTTTATAAGCCAGGATGGGCAAGGATCAAGGAGATAGGTGGTTGGTTTCACTTGTCCAAGCAGCCTGTCCACATCCTCAGAGGTAACAGATTGGAATTGATCCCATGCAACTTGACTACCAGGACTCTAGCACTCTTGCTATTTGTTGAAGGCTGTGTCTGGCAGTATCTTCCGTACTCACATGAATCAGAAGGAAATGGGCTTTCTAATAAAACACCACCACACTTTACCACAAATGAAAATTTCTCAAATGAATCCGAAACCCAGTGCCTAAAATTCCTTGTAGAAGATAAGGACCCTGAGATTACGATAAAAGTAGCCAAATTTTGTGCGACTGCCATAAAACTCAGGGAACAAGCGGTGTCACCACAATGATCAAGGCACCCCAACGGCAATTTTAGGTTATATTTTAGCGACCCAGTTTTAATTTACATATTCTAAATGCTGTAATATATACACGTGTACCATCCCTCCCATGTAAATTTTAATGCTACACCATTGAGTTTTATGATTTTTGATTCTGTATGTGAGCTGGTCTGTGACTGTAAATAAAATTGAAAGAAAGGTTTTTACCACAAATGTGGCCTGCGTTCTTGCTCCTAAAAGAACGAACTAGTAAACAGCCACAGAAATAGAGGCATGGTTCTGTTACACTCCTTTAAACAGCACTGTGCCTTGTAAGAGCCATGGAAGAACCATTCCCTGCTTAAAAGCTACAGGCAGTCATGAAACACCATCCTTCATCTTCCTTCCATCCATATATCACCACTATGTGAACAAGTGCTTCCTTTGGACTGTCCCAGATCTTCCACAATTTCAGTTCATTAGAAGATGCTGGGTTCCTTTAGTATTATGGGAGAGGAGAAAAAAGTGCAGTTTTCTTCCCCACTTTAGGTGATCCCGATGCCCTATTGTCAGGCAAGTCAAAGCCTGTTTGGGCAGGCATTCTCATTTTTTATTAAAAAAACTGGGTTTAATTAACAAGAATAATGTTATACAAATAAGGGTACCAAGTTTTCTCATATCATTTGTATACCACAAAAATAGCATAATAAATGTGGATAAATATCTACAACATATGTTTCATACTTTCAGACATCTCTTGAAGACCTTTTCATGCTGACAGGTCTTTGCAGCTTTGTTAAAATAAAATAAAAAATGAGCTGGGCACAATAATGATTTCTTGTACTGCTTCAGTGTTTCGTGCCTTTCCACTGTACACTGCCCTCTGGTTTTATGAAATGGTGGTATACAAACAAACAAAACAAAACAAAACAAAATTTCTCCTCCATCCCATCTCTAAAGCTAATTTCGTTAACCTCTAGCAGCTCCCATATGTGTACTAAAGCTTTCTTCACGCAGCACATGGTTAAACTATGGAACTCACTGTCACAGGATGTAGTGAGGGTCACCAACTTGAATGGCTTTAAAAGAGGATTTGCCAAATCTGCAGATGGCCATGGCTATGTTCTGTCAGTAGCATTGTTGGGAATTCCAGGGGGGCAGAGGGCTGCTGCATTTACATCCAGCTTGCAAACTTCTTATTTTTCTGTTGGAAGCCACCCAGAGTGGCTGGGGAAACCCAACCAGATGGGCGGGGTATAAATAATAATAATAAATTATTATTATTATTATTATTATTATTATTATTATTATTATTATTGGCATTTGGTTGGCCCGAATGAGGAGGAAGCTGATAGGCAGTGCCACCCACTGAACAGTATGCAAGTAAGTCAGCTGGCAAGTATGGACTGGCTGAGCTTGGTAGGGTAATGCCCCATTCATCCCAATGAACCAGCCTCCACTGAAATGTTTAAGAAAGCCTGTGCACAAGCTGCTATGCATGTTCTTAAGGAGGGTGGCACTAAGCTGCACACCTGCAGTTTCCTGGACCCCGGCCCATTCATGTTTTTAAAGTTAATTTCAATTAACTTTTACTCATTTGGGAATAATAAATGTCTTCTGGTTTGCTTTAAAAATACCTCCCCCAAACCTGGCACATTAAAAGAAATGTCAGCAAAGTTACCTTTTGATAACAGACCTGCTTATTTATATAGCAGAAGTAACAATGTATTGCTCTGTAAAATGTGCTCGGCAGGGTGAAATCTCATTGTGTTTCCATGATCACCTAAACAAAATAGTTCTAACAAGGTCCTGAGAAAGAAAGGAGAGGAAGTAGGGAAAATGCCGAAAACAAGCTGGCAGGAAGCAGTCTCCGTCACTTTCTAGGGTCTGCAAGCTGGATCAACAAGGAGGGGAAGGGAAAAAAGTAGTCCAAAGGTACATTGAAGCATCTTGTGTTCATCTCAACAGATGCACAGATGGCACAACGGGAGGACCAAACCAGATAGCCAGGAGGAGGCCTCGGTCCTTGTACATAAGGGGTATGGAACCTCAAGCCTAGGGGCAAATGAGGCCCTCCAACCCTCTGTGCCTGGCCCTCAGCAGTCTCCCCTGGCCACTCACCTATCCCCAGGCACCACCCTTTGCTTTATGCCAGGCTGGAATGTGTGTTTTTGTACTGTGATAATGTTTACTGTGTGACCTTGGGAGGGAACCATGTGCACCACCTTGACCTCATTGGTGGGGCATAAATGTAATAGATAATAAATGCAACTAAAAATTGGTGCCTGAGATTGCATGATTTCCTCTTCCCTCCCCTTCCTTTCCCCCCTTGTGTCATGTCATATCCTTTTGGCCCATAAGGCTTTCAGACAGGATTTTCATGTTCCCCCCCCCATCTGTGCTCAGCAGTTAGTACATTTTAAACTGTTTATAAATTGTAAATTAATAAGAATAATGCATTGCTGTATATGTATGTGTGCATGTGTGAGCACCTTCTCTTGCTCCCTAGCAGCTGGTGATGCAGTCCAGATTTCAGAGGTTCTTTCCTGTCAGGGGGAGGGAGCAGACAGTGGCATTGGGGCATCTAAGGGGTGGTGGTGAGGATGGTGAATTTCCGTCTTGGTTAAAACAAACAAACAAAGAAATGTCAATATTTACTGCCAAGCACAGACATAAAGGGCTAGACGAAGAGAGCCAGTGTGGTGTAATGGTTGGAGTGCTGGACTAGTATCTGAGAGATCAGAGTTCAAATCCTAACACAGCCGGGAAGCTTGCTAGGTGACCTTGGGCCAGACACTGTCTCTCAGTCCAACCTGCCTCTCAGTTTAAAATGGGGGTGGGGGTGGGGTGGGGTGGGCAAGCGAGGGAAAGTCATGTAAATCATCTTGAACTCCTGGAATGAAAGAGGGGATATAAGAAGAAGTATAAATAAAATAAATATGCCAGCACAGAGAAACAAATTTGGCAGCTGTGTTAATACACACACACACACACACACACACACACACACACACACACACACTTTTTATTAAAGATTTTATTGAACAAACAAATAAACAAGGAAAAGATTCATGGAGTCTTTTTCATACGGTAGTTCATTTACATTTGGTATGAGACATAAGATAAGAGATAAGATAAATACTTTATTGTCATTGTACATATAGGACAACGAAATTGAATGCCATCCCATAAAAGCAAAACAAAAACACAATTACAGCCACACATACACACACATCACAACTCCTCAAGATCATATTATTTAGTTACAGCATTTAAGATGGTTATAGTTCTTGGACTATTTAAACTGAACTATTTAAAATCTTAAAAGATGATGCTGTTAAGGTGCTACACCCAATATGCCAGCAAGTTTGGAAAACTCAGCAATGGCCAGAGGATTGGAGAAGATCAGTCTACATCCCAATTCCAAAGAAGGGCAGTGCCAAAGAATGCTCCAACTACCGCACAATTGCGCTCATTTCACACGCTAGCAAGGTTATGCTTAAAATTCTACAAGGCAGGCTTAGGCAGTATGTGGATCGAGAACTCCCAGAAGTGCAAGCTGGATTTCGAAAGGGCAGAGGAACCAGAGACCAAATAGCAAACATGCGCTGGATTATGGAGAAAGCTAGAGAGTTCCAGAAAAACGTCTACTTCTGCTTCATTGACTATGCAAAAGCCTTTGACTGTGTCGACCACAGCAAACTATGGCAAGTTCTTAAAGAAATGGGAGTGCCTGATCACCTCATCTGTCTCCTGAGAAATCTCTATGTGGGACAAGAAGCTACAGTTAGAACTGGATATGGAACAACTGATTGGTTCAGAATTGGGAAAGGAGTACGACAAGGTTGTATATTGTCTCCCTGCTTATTTAACTTGTATGCAGAATTCATCATGCGAAAGGCTGGACTAGATGAATCCCAAGCCGGAATTAAGATTGCCGGAAGAAATATCAACAACCTCAGATATGCAGATGACACAACCTTGATGGCAGAAAGTGAGGAGGAATTAAAGAACCTTTTAATGAGGGTGAAAGAGGAGAGCGCAAAATATGGTCTGAAGCTCAACATCAAAAAAACCAAGATCATGGCCACTGGTCCCATCACCTCCTGGCAAATAGAAGGGGAAGAAATGGAGGCAGTGAGAGATTTTACTTTCTTGGGCTCCTTGATCACTGCAGATGGTGACAGCAGTCACGAAATTAAAAGACGCCTGCTTCTTGGGAGAAAAGCAATGACAAACCTAGACAGCATCTTAAAAAGCAGAGACATCACCTTGCCGACAAAGGTCCGTATAGTTAAAGCTATGGTTTTCCCAGTAGTGATATATGGAAGTGAGAGCTGGACCATAAAGAAGGCTGATCGCCGAAGAATTGATGCTTTTGAATTATGGTGCTGGAGGAGACTCTTGAGAGTCCCATGGACTGCTAGAAGATCAAACCTATCCATTCTTAAGGAAATCAGCCCTGAGTGCTCCCTGGAAGGACAGATCGTGAAGCTGAGGCTCCAATACTTTGGCCACCTCATGAGAAGAGAAGAATCCTTGGAAAAGACCTTGATGCTGGGAAAGATGGAGGGCACAAGGAGAAGGGGACGACAGAGGACAAGATGGTTGGACAGTGTTCTCGAAGCTACGAACATGAGTTTGACCAAACTGCGGGAGGCAGTGCAAGACAGGAGTGCCTGGCGTGCTCTGGTCCATGGGGTCACGAAGAGTCGGACACGACTAAACGACTAAACAACAACAACAGTTCTTGGACAGAAACTGTTTTTTAATCTATTCATTCTTGATTTAATTGTTCTGTATCTCTTGCTTGAAGGCAACGGTGCAAAAAGACTATATCCAGGATGAGATAAATCCTGTAAAATATTTGCCTTTTTTAAGGCAACAGGAATTGTTTGGTTCTTCCAGAGATGGGGGAGGGCATGATTGTCATAGACATGATTGTCATAGACCTCATATGGTTGGGGGAAAAGAGAGTGGAAAAGGGGGCAGGAGAGAGATGGGGGGGGATAATGATATTTCATTGTATTTCATAGTGTTTGTGCAGGGGTTGTGTGTCAGCATCACGTGGGTAGGTCCTTTATTTATATATTTACTTATTTTTATTCTGAAGAGTTTTCTTGGCGGGGATGCTGGAGTGGCTTGCCGGTTCCTTCTCCAGGTGGATGGATCACATTTGGTCAAAACATAACTTCTCTAAGTTATTTAAGCCCCTTCGCCACGGCAAGGCAGTGATCCATGAAGGGGATCAAAATTGCTCAAAAATCTACAAGGCAGGCTTCAGCAGTATGTGGATTGAGAACTCCCAGAAGTACAAGCTGGATTTTGAAGGGGCAGAGGAACCAGAGACCAAATAGCAAACATGAGCTGGATTATGGAGAAAGCTAGAGAGTTCCAGAAAGACATCTACTTCTGCTTCATCGACTATGCAAAAGCCTTTAACTGTGTTGAACACAGCAAACTATGGCAAGTTCTTAAAGAAATGGGAGTGCTTGATCACCTCATCTGCCTCCTGAGAAATCTCTATGTGGGACAAGAAGCTACAGTTAGAACTGGATATGGAACAACTGACCTTTTAATGAGGGTGAAAGAGGAGAGTGCAAAATATGGTCTGAAGATCAACATCAAAAAAACCAAGATCATGGCCACTGGGCCCATCACCTCCTGGCAAATAGAAGGGGAAGAAATGGAGGCAGTGAGAGATTTTACTTTCCTGGGCTCCTTGATCACTGCAGATGGTGACAGCAGTCACGAAATTAAAAGACGCCTGCTTCTTGGGAGAAAAGCAATGACAAACTTAGATAACATCTTAAAAAGCAGAGACATCACCTTGCCAACAAAGGTTCGTATAGTTAAAGCTATGGTTTTCCCAGTAGTGATGTATGGAGGTGAGAGCTGGACCATAAAGAAGGCTGATCGCCGAAGAATTGATGCTTTTAAATTATGGTGCTGGAGGAGACTCTTGAGAGTCCCATGGACTGCAAGAAGATCAAACCTATTCATTCTTAAGGAAATCAGCTGTGAGTGCTCCCTGGAAGGACAGATCGTGAAGCTGAGGCTCTAATACTTTGGCCACCTCATGAGAAGAGAAGTCTCCCTGGAAAAGACCCTGATGTTGGGAAAGATGGAGGGCACAAGGAGAAGGGGACAGCAGAGGACGAGATGGCTGGACAGTGTTCTTGAAGCTACGAACATGAGTCTGACCAAACTGTGGGAGGCAGTGGAAGACAGGAGTGCCTGGCGTGCTATGGTCCATGGGGTCACGAAGAATCGGACACGTCACTAAACAACTAAAAACAAAAACAAAAATTCTGAAGAGTGTTTGCTTGAAAGCTGGCTGCTGCTATGTCCCCTGCCTCAGGGTGTTGACCTTGAGGAGGACTCTGATTTGGTTGATGCACCATCCAGCAGCACAAGGGCACGGCCTCAGCACTCACTTCTATACCACCCTGAACTGAAGACATGGCGCTCCCATCATCCTTGGGGCCTGAAGATGTTTCCTGAATTTTGCGATGCAGTTCTCCAGCCAGGTAATTTCTACAAAAATGCATCTATGCAGGTCAAGTGTGCCTCAAAATACACGTATAAGTGAAAATAACACAAAAATGCATTGTATTAAGTAACACAGCTTGCAAGAACGATCGCATTAAAATGTGTATATTAGGTGAAATTCACACTAAAATACTGATGAATTTTCATGAGGACTTAAAAAAATAACAACCATAGACTAATGTGGAGAACTGAACTTGGGAATGGGAAAACGGGAAACTGAATTTAAGATTGGAAAAACTGAAAAACCGAGTATGTCAATTCTTCTCATGGTTTCAATGCTTCGCTAAGGTCTCAGAGGGTCATTGAATTACAGGTGAAACTAAAGGAAGGAAATGGAGATGCCCACATTTCTAACAATGTAGTGAATAAAGGGGACAAAAATGAGGATACAAATTTCCAAAGAATAATGGTGATAACTGCCATTTCCTTCCACTCTGGTATTTAGTATTCTGAAAGACACCCTGCACTCCCCACACATGCAGACAATGAATAATTAGTATACAGAATGTCTGGACAATTTTACCTTGAATGGTGGGAATGCTTACAGCACAATCTACAGATTCAGCTACGGTAAGTAACATTCTGATGGAGCAAATTTGCAATTCATGAGAAGTGGTGTTAGTTTTGGCAATTTGAAATGCTATATCCTGCAGAGAAAATGAAAAATGAGAACTGATGGTGCCAGTGCTAGTCTATGGCTGGACCATGAATTAAGCATAGCTATTTCTATTATTGTATGTCTCATATAAAGGTAAAGGTAAAGGGACCCCTGACCATTAGGTCCAGTCGTGACCGACTCTGGGGTTGCGCGCTCATCTCGCATTATTGGCCGAGGGAGCCGGCGTATAGCTTCCAGGTCATGTGGCCAGCATGACAAAGCCGCTTCTGGCAAACCAGAGCAGCACATGGAAACGCCGTTTACCTTCCCGCTGTAGCAGTTCCTATTTATCTACTTGCATTTTGACATGCTTTTGAACTGCTAGGTTGGCAGGAGCTGGGACCAAGCAACGGGAGCTCACCCCGTCACAGGGATTCGAACCGCCAACCTTCTGATCGGCAAGCCCTAGGCTCAGTGGTTTAACCACAGTGCCACCTGGGTCCCTATGTCTCATATAGCACTATCCATGTACATTATTTCATCTGAAACTTGAGCTACAATTAGGACTGAAAAGTTTAAGGGGTTAATTTTTTTCAAATCCAATTAAACATTTTGACTGATTAAAATTATGCCCCTGTCTGATTGGGCAGCCATTTAAAAAATGAATTTTTAATACATGGGTGGGAGCAATAATACATCCCCATTACTAAATTACTCTTGAGACCCAATAATACATTCCCAGTACTAAATTACTATTGGGTCTAGCCTTTTAGGGATTTCTGGTTTGTTGGACTCCGTGCCCCCTTTGACATCTAGAGTGACACCATCTTCAATCAATATTGTGGTGACTTAGAACTGCAAATACTTCCTTTTGTGTGAGATGTGCTTTTGTATATTGAATGCCTGTTCGACTAACTAACAAAAATCATTTTCTCAATAGATGGGGTGAGGTCTTGGAAGGCAAGGAAGTCTTGCAAGTGAGCTTGCTCTGCCTCGTCTGCAAAAGTTGGGTGGGAGGGGTATGACAACTGTTGGAACATCTTCATTGCTTCTGTTCATTTCTGAATCTCTTTGCCTTGCATATGTACCTTCAAATCATTGACTTCTGGATGCAGTGCCTGCTTCTGGACCTCCACCATTATTAACCCAAATAAAGATATATTCCTTACTCTCAAGTAAAAGTCACTGCTGTTGCATTTTTGGATGGGAGCATGAGAGTTATGTGGAAGATGGGACGGACTTCTCTTCTGTTGCTCCAAGGGCAGGATTAGAACTAATGGATGTCAGTTTACTGTTTGAGCTACTCAATAGCTCAAAACCCCCGCAACTGCCATTGCTTAATCTTCTTATGGAGGAGAATACAGATTTGCCTAACAGAACATTAATAGGTTAGTGAACACAGGAAAACAGGAAACTACTTTATTAGACTATTCATAGAATTGTAGAGTTGGATGGGACCCTGGGGGCCATCTGGTCCAACCCTTTGCAATACAGGAATCTCAACTAAATCACACATGAAAAATGGTTATACAACCATAGAGACATTCACATTCAAGCATAGCCAAGGAGAAGGGCCACAGCCATTAGTTTGGTAGGCAGGATAAGCACAGACCAAAGTGGGGCAAAGTGCTTTCTGAATCTTTGGTTAACTTAACTCAGTATTGTCTACATGGACTGGCAGCAGCTCTCTAGGGTTTCAAATCAGGATCCTTCCTAGGCCAAACTGAAGATGTCAAGGATGGAAACTGGGACCTTCTGCATGCAAAGCACCACAGTTTTATGACCCTTCCAGAGGTGGCAAGAGTTACTATAGCTCAGTTTGGAGGGCATCTGGTTGACCACAGTAAGAACAGGAGATGCTGGAATACATGAGCCATTGTCTTGATCTAGCAGAGCTCCTCTTACCCTTTTTGGGAAGCTATAGTTGTTCCCTGCATTGCAAGCCCTACACTGAACCCAGGGGGGTTGCATCAGGTGGCCTCTAAATATATTTCAATTCCAAATATTCTATGTTGAGAATGTTGTCTAGAGTCTTCTCCATTTCACTTCATCATTCATGGGCAGCAAAATCAATGGGCAGTGCGAGCAGATATTCAGGTGGTAGGGGGAGGTTATAGAAGCAGGAGTAGGCAAGGTGACCACATTTAAAAACACAAACTGGAATCCATCTAGGAGTGACACTATGTGATGCTGTATCTATGGATCCTGGATTTTTAAAATGGTGGAGGCAAGCAGGGTGACCCTCAGGAAATCCTCTCCTTGTCACCACTGCCTGTTAATTCCAGTTGTGGACAACTCTGGGGTTGCAGCGCTCATCTCACTTTACTGGCTGAGGGAGCCAGCGTACAGCTTCCGGGTCATGTGGCCAGCATGACTAAGCCACTTCTGGTGAACCAGAGCAGCACACGGAAACGCCGTTTACCTTCCCGCTCGGAGCGGTACATATTTATCTACTTGCACTCTTATGTGTTTTCAAACTGCTAGGTTGGCAGGAGCTGGGACCGAGCAACGGGAGCTCAGCTCGTTGCGGGGATTCGAACTGCCGACCTTCTGATTGGCAAGCCCTTGGCTCACTGCCACCCACGTCTCAACACATAGGTTCCCCCAAATAATCATGGGATTGTAGTGTGTTTAGGGTGCTGGGAATGGTAGCTTTGGGGGAAGCCATAACTGTGAAAGTGCTTTAAATGTATGGTGTTGACATGACCCCTGAATGTTTTTGGTTGGTTGGAATGCATCTTTGAACTCTGATGGTGCCTGGATGGAGGTGTGCAGTAAGAAACCTCCTGCAAAAAGGTTAAAATGTTCATTTGTTACTTTACCTACTTTTGTCTTTTGCCCCTCTATCCTGGCATGTGGCCCCTGGAAGGGAGTCCAGGGAATTTCCTGGACCCTGCTATGAAGTTTATATTTCCTGGATATTCCAATCTTATCATATGTTGCTGAACACCACCACCACCAACAACAACAAGGGGTTGTTGAAGTCTAATTACCTTCTGAATTTGAATTACTTCTCCTAGAATCTGGAAGTGAAAACACTAGAATAATAGATCGGCTATGAAATCAGTGGGCTAGCTATTAATAACCACTGTTTATCTTCAGTAATGAGATCTCGTGATTAAACAGCCAGAGTGTGCAAAGCCACTTCTGCTTGCCTTCTTAGGGTGTATATTCTTTCACTGGAAACTTAACCTGGCACACAAAAAAGGACCCTTTCCCAGTCAAGTTGTGGAGAAGAGGGAGAGAAGGGGCCATGCCCCCTAGGAGCACCTGAAAAAAGGAGGGCATGTGTTTGCATATGCATTGATGGGTGCAGCTCTGAGGGGGAAGAGAAGGAGCATGCTGCACACTACCATTCAATGTGGTTGCAAAGCAAAACATGCCATAGGTTTATGTTCATCTCTAAAGTCCAGTGCTTATATATACTAAAGAAGGCACCTACACTTCCCAGGAGACTGCTCTGTTGCTACCTCAGAGCAGTACACACACCCACACACACCACGCTCCCATTTCCTTGGCAGCAATGGGCCGTGTTCCTTTATAAATGACACAAAGCACTCACCCTTTGGTGCAAGAGACAGGAATAGATATAATGAACAGTAGGATTTGCCTTCTATAGCAAGAGCAATGGTCTATCTCTAGCCCTGTCTAGGCTGCCTGAAGCTCTCCAGTTGTTCCAAGTAGAGGTTTTTCCCATGCTTTTCTGTAGTCTAATTCAGGCTCCATTCAGGTTTCAGTAACTAACAGGTATATTGAATGGGTATACAACTTACAGGTAGGGTTCTTAATACAGGCTTGCAGCAGGGTTTATTCTAACCAAGGGGGAAAGAGTTGGGGGGAGGTCAGAGTCGAGAGGTCAGTTTGCTCTTGGGCAGGTAATTCAGATTTTAAAAGCAGATAAAAGGATAAATTCAATAATAACAGCATCCAATCCACTGGTCATGGGAAGCCTGGGCCAAACGATCTGACTCCATAAGACATTTCATGCTGTTTTATCTGTGGCAGAGGGAAGGGAATTCCACAGTACATGAGCAATGATGGAAAATATGTGACTAGAGCAGACATAGGCTTCTCAGATGAAAACTTTCAACTGAATTATTGGGGAGGGGGGGGAGAGACTTGAGCAAGAGAAAGGTTAAAAGTGCCTCTCTGCTTTCACATACCAGGTGAATGAATCTTAAGAGTGGGGTTTATAACTCACTGGGACCTCCTTGGGCTCCAGCATGCTGCTTGAACCATTTTTTGTTCCTTCAGAATACCCCACAGCATCGCAATGCCCTCAAAAATTCAGCCCTACTCCTGGGAAGGGCCAATAGCTCTCATCTTGAGAGGAATATCCTGGAGTTCCAGAAACCATCCTGGCTTCAGATTGGATCCCAGAATGTCCTGTTTTTTTGGTCTGGTACTCAGGCACAAGTCAGCTGCCTCCTGTGAGAGCTTGGGACCACCCCCCCCCCAAGTATTCTGATTTTGATCAGTGGGATGTTGGAGGGGATGCAATTGTCTGGCTAGTTATAAGGCAGCTTCCTATGTCTCTGCCATTTTCATGGCTCATGAATGGCTTATCCAAAACTGGGGCAGCCTTTTTTGGTCTTTTTTGGTCCAACGCAGGCTTAGATGAATCTGGCACCATCGCATCTAAGTTTGTGCCTAACTTCAGGACTTCTTCTTGGGGGCGTCCAAAGCACACAGCAAGTTTGTGATCTTGAGATCTGAGATGCTGCAAGCAAACTTTATTGCAGACCTGATCTTAAAAAGTAAGAGACAGAGGGACCTCATATCTCTGATCCAACCCAAACCTTTTCATTTTCTTTTTGAGAGGAGGATATTTTTATCCATTGCAGTACAGTGTGACATCTCTAGCAGCCTTGCACCTATTGTTCAGATTTTCAAAACCTTGTTCTCAGCTCCTTAGTGACTAATTTCAAAACTTCAGATATTACAGCGTTTCTGTACATGATGTTCTTTTCCAGAGGTTTTCAGCCTCTGCTTGAAAGAGACGAGGACATCTAAGCAAATGCCATGGAAGCTGGAGGGGAAGGCAAAAATATATATCATAAAAAATGAAGTAGAGAGAAGAGGGGGGAAAGGAATATTACACAGTTTTATAAGAGAATGGGAATTAGCCTGGGAAGCTTCAGAGCAACCATCTTGAGGCCTTTATGTCTCCCCTTTTCTCCATATTTTTTAAAAAATTGATGGACCCAATTACATTAAAAAAGTAAAAAAAACCTTAAGGACTGAAACAGAGCAAATTTGTCCCTCTAGGAAAAAAGAAAAGAAAACACAAGCAACGCACATCTAATGTCAAATGACAGCAATTGCTCACAGCTCTATGGACAAGGACTTCTATTTCTGAATGGTGGTGGTGGTGTAGTATCATGTCACCCCCCCCAGCCTTAGAAAAGCAAACAGAATTCAATAAGTGACCAATAGATAGATAAAAAGGTGTCAACAGTATGGGGGAGGGGAGGGGAAAAAAAGGGGGGAAGTGGTAATACAACCCAGGAGAGAATTCAACCATATTAACATTGATTGACTTCCTGAAGTCAATTTTAGCATCCTTTCAGAGAGAAGCTGATTAAGGGATGCACTAATAGCATCAATTGACTTCATTAGGATTATTCCAGAGTTTGTATCTTTTACAGACGTTAAAAAAACCACAGTATAGCAAGACTCTGGGGTGTTAGCTCAGAGACAGCAACCCATTCAATAAAAGCACACACACACCCAAGCACAGAGTAGTTGCATTAAAAGCAACCAGAAAGGGGCCACCTCCTTATTTTTATTTGTTTTTTGCTTGCTTGCTTCAGTTGTTAAATACCACATACTTTTATTTATTTATTTCAAGCGTTTATGTACCAATTTTCCGCAGGTTGGAGGGGGAGGGAACTCTCCACTCCAAATTCAGTCACTTTGGAAGAGAAAGTAGGGATGGTGGTTCTCTTCTCCAACCTCTCTGCAGAGCAGGACAGCTCAGGGGAGGCTGGGGAATGTTCTGATCAGTCAATGAAGGAGGCTGAACAAGTTTGAGTGATCATGCCACACCCCATCGTGAAAATCATTGTGAGAAGGACAGGGAAACCTATTGGGACCTCTTCATTGCTTCCGTCCAGTTCTGAACTTCTTGCCCTGTTCTTGAGCTTCTGGTTCATGACTCCTAAGCACTGTATTTGGTTCTGAGCCTGTCCCATTGCTTCCCTGAATAAAGATCTGTGTCTTACTTCCAAGAAAGAGCACCTGTCTGCATGTCTTGGATGCAAGTCTTGGACATTGCCTTGCTCAACAGTGTTCTGTTGGCATAACACATTTCATCAGCAGAACAAGTATAGTGATAAGTGACTTTGAGTTAGTGCCAACCCATGGAGTTGGAAGGGACCTTGGAGGTCATCCAGTCCAAATCACATGCCTTGAGTAGGACCTTTAATTCAGGGCACAACTACCACATCTCTGTCAGACTGACATCTGCACTCAGTCTCTGCTTAAATGCTGCCAGTGAAAGAGAGCTCACACCACTTCTCATGGAAGTCTGCTCCACAAATCTCTGTAATAAATAGGCAATGAAGAAAGGAAGCAGGAACATCTGACCTGCTATGAGAATGCCAGCTTTCAACAGCAAAGATGTGAAAGGTCACTTGTAAGTCAGGATTACCAAGAAGGCGAAGCTACAGTGTGTGGAACTTTTGAGGCAGTCAAGCTAAATGCCTTGGTTGGAGACCGGCTTTTGCGCCACATATCCGAAGACTGGCAGAAAGGAGAATGGGACTTGTTGCCAAGGTAACTCTTGGCATAACACCAGCAGTAGCAAGCCCCCTGCCACTTGATCCACAGCAAAGCATTGATATGTGGATTAGAAGAGATTGCATGGCCAATCTTTAAAACAGCACAGTGTTCTCTACTTTGCCTTTAAAAAGATTGTTGTGGCAACCTCGCCCTTGCCCCAAGTTGCTGCTCCGCTAAGCTCCCAATACATTTGAACAGCACTGATGCACCTGCAAAACTCTTCTGAACAATCAAGAAGCCTGGCTGCGAGAGCAGGAAAGAGAAATGATTTATGTTGTAAGTGAAGTTCAAGCAAGAAAGGCAGAAACAGTCCGTGTTATAAGCAGAACTGAAAATTTCAATCAATCACTTATATTTGTAGTCCAAAAATCCCTTTAGGCTACATTATTACATCTCAGAGTAGGGATGTGTGAATCTATCAATTTCAGTTTCTAATTTTTCCAATCTTATGTTCAGTTCCCCTCGTTTCCATATCACATCTCACTTCTCCTCATGAGAATTCATCATTTTTTGTTCACATTTCTCCTAATACACACATTTTCAAATGCAACTTTGCCAACACAACATTCTCAAATTTGGCATCCAATTTTGTAAGTTATTTGCTAAAATGTTTATGCACACTTTACCCCAATACAGTATATGCCTGGTTTGTACACATTATTTCTCTGGGGAAAATGAATCGCAAAGTTCAAGGATGTGTTTGGGTTCATGTGTAAATAGATAGCCTCATTTTTAAATGTGGACTGAAACCCATCCAAATGTGGATTTAGGGGAGTGTGACCAGTGGGTGAGGAGACGGGTGCTATAGCGGATGCTACAACTATTATACAGAATGGAGCTAGAGAGATGGGAGCACCAAATTTTGGTGTTGCACAGGGCACCACTGATTTGAGACCCCAATGTCCACTCCTGCCCCATCTCTATTATAAACTATAATAGAATTAAAACAATGTAAAAAGAGATCTGCTAAAACACAGTAAATAAAAAATAAAAAAATTGTCCAGTAGCACCTTAGAGACCTACTAAGTTTGTTATTAGTATGAGCTTTCGTGTGCATGCACACTTCTTCAGATACATAGTGCGCATGCACAAGAAAGCTTATACCCAAAACAAACTTAGTTGGTTTCTAAGGTGCTGCTGGACATTTTAAATTTTTATTTATTTATTTTGACTGTGTCAGATCAACACGGCTACCTACCTGAATGCTAAAACACAAATACGGTATTAATAAGCGCACAGCACCCCTTAAAAGTCATTTCCTTAACAGAACAGTCAATCCCCCAAAGCCTGGCAGAATAAAATAGCCAACTTGCTGTTGGAAGGACAAGGAGGGAGCCAGTCTAGCTTCTCTAGGGAGGGAATTTGGGGAGCAGCCACCAAGAAGGCCCTCTGCTTGACTGATTGCCCAGCAGAAACCCTGGATCCTTGGACTGTACCACACCTGAATTCAACACTAGCCAATTCCCCCAGAGAGCTGGGTGTCTCCCATCAAGTGTAATACCATTCCAGCAGCAAGGGCTCAAAATGGAATTGATTGGAATCATTGCATGATTGCTGTGCCAACCCTGCTTGCCTCCTCTCTATCAGTAATGTTGTGGGCTGATTTCTCTCCCTAAGATTTCTCTCTCTATGTTATGTGTCTTTCCTACTGCACCACCTGCTGCAAACATACACCTGTGGGAGAACTCAAATAAGTGATACTGTATTCCGAAGGGACATTTGGGGGTGGGGAGACAAGGAATGGATTTTAGGGGGCAGCTAATTTGAAATGTTACACTTGAAGAGCCAAGTCACACAGGCTGATAATATATGCAGTTCTGTCCCAGGCTTGTTTACTTGGCTTTCAAAAATAGCCTGCTGAGATAGTACCGTTGCAGGAGAATTAATTTCAGTAAGAATAAGCATTTCAGCATACTGTATTAACCCCAGAACATCTCCACCCCTCAACTCCCCCCCAGTCAAATATAACACAGCAATTAAAACCAAACAAAGACACTTTAATTAAATTGAACAGGCAGCTATGACATTTCTAAGTGTGCCTCTTCAACAGAGCTTTTTTAAAGTAAGAAGTAAGAGTAGAACAATGAACCTTTCTGCAAATGGGGGCCCATCTCTTGATGTCTGCAAGTTGAAAGATGTGCTCAGCTCCTCCTGCTGAACTGACATCCAGAAACTGAAGAGGACAGGAAGGTAACAATCTATGTTGGGGAAAAAATCTGCTGTCCCTTTTCAAGAGGAAGAGACTTCTTCTCCACAAATTGCCTGTACCCCTAGGTCAGGCATCCCCAAACTGCGGCCCTCCAAATGTTTTGGCCTACAACTCCCATGATCCCTAGTGAAATATACTCGGAGTCGAGAGTGAATTTCATGCTCTTTATTCAGCTCATATTCATCAAGGAGAAGAAGAGAAGACGAATGGCTCTTTTCCCAAAACCATCTGCTTATATACATTATTTACACAATGGGCCTTGCGTGATTGGCTACTTCAGGGCTACACCTGTGGGCCAATTATATTGTGGATTGACTTCTGCCTGCAGCCTGATTGGCTGCTCCTACAGGCCAATCAGGTAGCAGATTCACTTCTGCCAGCCGCCTGATTGGCTGCTCCAGCAGGCCAATCAGGTTGCGGATTCACTTCCACCTGGAGTTGGATTGGGTAGCTCCCGCTGATTCTGAATCCTATTGTTCTAGGATTCAGCTCAGTACATAACACCTAGCTAACAGGACCAGTGGTTGGGAAAGATGGGAATTGTAGTCCAAAACATCTGGAGGGAGGGTCAAAGTTTGGGGATGCCTGCCCTAGGTGAAGCCATAAGAAAAAAGGTTCTCTCGGTGCCAGTTTAAAGGCTGCTGTGACACCAGCAACCAAAAGACCAATCCCTTCCCTTTGCCTGCCAACTCTACTTGCATGTTAGGAAGTTTTAGCAGAATTTAAACCACTCCACCAGGTATCTCGTTAGACACTATATTTGGTTCAGCAAAATATGCAACAGGTTGGCGGGATTTGGGAGGCTAAAAATTACTTTGAAAGCAATCCATTACAATGACTTTGAGTTGCCATCTCCGCCCCCCCTCCACCTCTGCCTGTGCAAAAACTCTCCTCCTCCCGTTCTCCACCAGGGCCATACAACCCCCCTCTCACTCTCCAACCCACCCACCCACCCACCCGTGCAAAACCTGATACTCCACCATAGCATGCCCACACACTGCAAACCCTCCCTCTAGCTATCGGCAAACTCTGCTGGCACAAAAAATCCCTCAAACTCCTCCTCTCGACCCCACCCTACTCTCTGCCCGCATCCTGTGATAACTCTCACTATAAATGGTAAGTGAAGAAAGACCTTGTATCTGGGGAGGACAGGCAGTCCATATTATGACACACCAGTTTCTTGATTCTGGGGTTGACTTATCAAAGCAAAATAGTGCAAGGGCCCTTTGTCTTGGTTCAATGTTGTGACTCAGCCTGATTCATGGTTCTACATCAGTACAATGAAATGCCAAGGATGCTAAAATAACTACAATGTCATTTATAACCTTTCAGCCTCATTTACTATGGTGAGTAAAATAACCATTGCTCATCGTGTTGTTTGGTGTTTTCTTTTTGTTGGCAGATGGGAGGCTGTTGCTGTTGTTGCTGATGGTATTTTTCATCCATTTTATATTTTGTTGTGCTTTATGTGGAAATTGTTCTGTTTGATTTTGTATTTTTTAATGCTTTATTTATTGTTTATGACTACTTTTGTTATTCTGCAATAATGCATTTTGTTCATGTTATAAGCCACCTTGAGCATTGTGTGAACTATGGAAAGGCAGCATATAGTCAGCAGTTGTTGGGCAGAAATTGCTGAAATGTCTGGGAAAATCTGGACAGTAAAGTCAATTTTGGTGAATTTCCTTAAACGTAGCTGGAAAATGTCCTTTTTTAAACATAGATTTTGCAAAATAAAAAAAAAGTTCAACAACTTTGCCAAAAAAAGGCTCAACAATTTCTGTGACTAGATTTTTACCTTTTGAAATATGGCAACCTTACCAGAGGCCATGATGGAAACAAAGGAAAACAAAACAAAACTCATAGCTCACAGTTTGGTACAATGGGTAGGAAACAAGCCAACCAAATGTCGTTATCATTACAGCAATCTTGGCAGCAACTGACAACCAATCAATTGCCTCAACAAAGAAACATGCAATAATACAAAAGTGTAAGATGCAGGCTCGAGTGTGATCATATTTCTTGATATTTGTTAGCTAAAAAACAGTTGATTTTGAAGCTCAACTAAACTTCCTTGCTTAATTGTGGCTGGAAGAGAGTTTTGTTTTTGACTGATACATGAATGGGACATTTGAAAAGATAACCTCTAAGGTCCCCCGTTTTTTCTACTCCACAAAAAAACATAAATATGAAACAGGTGTACTCAATGTGGTGCCCTCCAGGGTTGCTGACTCCAATTCCCATCAGCCCTAGCCAGCAAAGCCAATAGTCAGGAGTCATGGGGGCTGGAGTTCAACCTTTGGATGGCCCTGCATCAGTTACTCCTGAAATGGAGCATCGACTAATCAGAAATCCAAAACAAATGTCACCGGATTAAACCTCAGTAAGGTAAGAATTCAAATGGGCCTTAGAAAGCACTGCTAATAACAAGGCCAGTGGAAGTGATGATATTCCAGCTGAACTATTTAAAATTTTAAAAGATGATGCTGTTAAGGTGCTACACCCAATATGCCAGCAAGTTTGGAAAACTCAGCAATGGCCAGAGGATTGGAGAAGATCAGTCTACATCCCAATTCCAAAGAAGGGCAGTGCCAAAGAATGCTCCAACTACCGCACAATTGCGCTCATTTCACACGCTAGCAAGGTTATGCTCAAAATTCTACAAGGCAGGCTTAGGCAGTATGTGGACCGAGAACTCCCAGAAGTGCAAGCTGGATTTCGAAAGGGCAGAGGAACCAGAGACCAAATAGCAAACATGCGCTGGATTATGGAGAAAGCTAGAGAGTTCCAGAAAAACGTCTACTTCTGCTTCATTGACTATGCAAAAGCCTTTGACTGTGTCGACCACAGCAAACTATGGCAAGTTCTTAAAGAAATGGGAGTGCCTGATCACCTCATCTGTCTCCTGAGAAATCTCTATGTGGGACAAGAAGCTACAGTTAGAACTGGATATGGAACAACTGAGTGGTTCAAAATTGGGAAAGGAGTACGACAAGGTTGTATATTGTCTCCCTGCTTATTTAACCTATATGCAGAATTCATCATGCGAAAGGCTGGACTAGATGAATTCCAAGCCGGAATTAAGATTGCCGGAAGAAATATCAACAACCTCAGATATGCAGATGACACAACCTTGATGGCAGAAAGCGAGGAGGAATTAAAGAACCTTTTAATGAGGGTGAAAGAGGAGAGCGCAAAATATGGTCTGAAGCTCAACATCAAAAAAACCAAGATCATGGCCACCGGTCCCATCACCTCCTGGCAAATAGAAGGGGAAGAAATGGAGGCAGTGAGAGATTTTACTTTCTTGGGCTCCTTGATCACTGCAGATGGTGACAGCAGTCACGAAATTAAAAGACGCCTGCTTCTTGGGAGAAAAGCAATGACAAACCTAGACAGCATCTTAAAAAGCAGAGACATCACCTTGCCGACAAAGGTCCGTATAGTTAAAGCTATGGTTTTCCCAGTAGTGATGTATGGAAGTGAGACCTGGACCATAAAGAAGGCTGATCGCCGAAGAATTGATGCTTTTGAATTATGGTGCTGGAGGAGACTCTTGAGAGTCCCATGGACTGCAAGAAGATCAAACCTATCCATTCTTAAGGAAATCAGCCCTGAGTGCTCACTGGAAGGACAGATCGTGAAGCTGAGGCTCCAATACTTTGGCCACCTCATGAGAAGAGAACAATCCTTGGAAAAGACCCTGTTGTTGGGAAAGATTGAGGGCACTAGGAGAAGGGGACGACAGAGGACAAGATGGTTGGACAGTGTTCTCGAAGCTACGAACATGAGTTTGACCAAACTGCGGGAGGCAGTGCAAGACAGGAGTGCCTGGCGTGCTATGGTCCATGGGGTCACGAAGAGTCGGACACGACTAAACGACTAAACAACAACAACAACAAGGTAAGAATTACTCTCGGTTGCTTCCAGATGTTGTTGGACTACAACTCTCATCATCCCAAAACATTGACCATGTTGGCTAGGGCCAATGGCAATTGTAACGCACCTGGAGAAGACAATGCCAGCTGCTACCCCTAACCTAGGCTTATTCTGATTTGGCCAAATCTGTCTTTGAGAACAAAAAAAATAATTCTGAGAGAAGTTACAATATTTCTCCATTTGGATTATTATTCTTATTTTACCAAGCTGGTTAGTGAATTGAAAAGAGAGTGGGAAGCAATTGTTGACTATCATACTAATAAAAAATGCTACTATTTTAACAAATCAAGTTCTTTCAGCTACTTTTTCATTTTTATCATTGTCCACCAGAATTCACAGCACAACAATAAGCGGTACTGAACAGAACCCTGAAAACAAGAGACACTCAGGCTCATATTATGTGTGTGTGAAGTGGGGGAGGCCTCTCCCTCCTTCCCTCCCTTTTGGTCAAAGGATAAATCATATGCATACCTAACCACAGAAATAAATTCCCTTAAATCTTTGGACAGACATCTGTATTACTTCACTGGTAGGATCTGCTTCCCAGCAATCCATGTAGCTCAGGAAACTGCCTGCTTTGCCTTTCTGTCAACTTTGTCTACTGTTTTTCTATTTAAGGCAGGAGTGATGAACCTTCTCTGGCCAAAGGGCTGCACTTCCCTTTGGGCAGTTTTCCAAGGGCCAAATGCCATTAGTTGTGGGTGGGTTCAAAGACAAAACTGGGTGGAGCACAAATACTGATTTTATCTTTGTACAGCAGACTAGTTTCTGCACATACACATACCTTCCTCTGCATCCTCCTCCATCAAGAAGGATTATCAGCATTCAAGGATGCAGTCCAGCCATGCAGGGCCAGGGGGTATGGGCTGGTGAGAGTTCTGAGGGTTGATTAAGAGGCCAGGAGGGATGCGTTTGGTTCCTGGGCGTGCAGTTCCTAATCCCTGATTTAAAGCAACAGACCACTTTATTGATCCAGTCAACAGACCTTACAGTAACCTGTTTAGATCACACAAAAGTGGCATGCATCTATACACCAACCAAATAAGACATGAGCATCTTGCTAAAAAAAAAAACTTTAAAAAGGGGGCACAAGTGCTGTGAAATCACAATCCCCAAATTTGTCTCTTAAATCATAAAGAAAGAAACACGGCAACACACACCATTAATTAAACATGGACGATCCTGCCATTACCAGCAATCTACGCAGCAGGGAAATTAAACCAGAGTGTAAAATTTAAAAGGAAAAAGGGGGCTGATATTATCTGGATGACATCATATTCTGAGGAAATGTAGTTTCCCATCCAAAATGTGCTACTGAGTTCCAGCAAACAGTATTTCTTTGTTCAGAACTTCTATGCCACTCAATATTTAAATATGTTTGTGGTGTAAAAATATACATGCTCAGGATACAAAATACAATGAAAAATAAAACAGTACATCCCTAAGTGTGGCTCAGTAGATATTGCTCTAAATATAGGCCACAACCCCCTGGCCCCACCCCCAGGCATCCCCCCCCATTACTTGTTTAAAACTTAACTGTGTGGCCACTTGGAGATGATGTATCTTGAATACAGGTGAAAATATGAGTGACTATTATAAATTCATCTACATTGTTTTTCTAATGCATTTATCTCAATAATTTACTCTATTGGTCTGAATACCAGCTGACCCCAAATGTAGTCTCTGCCCCTAAAATGAGATCTCTTAAATGGCGGCTTCTCCATCCATATGAGTCTTAGTATAGGCTGCACTCTGGTTTTATAAAAAGGAGAAAGCGTGTCCTCCCTAAAAGAGGGCATGTGTTGCGGTGAGACCTGGAGACTGACCCTCGTGTTGTGGGTGGGTATTATTGGATAGCCACAACACCCGATTGGTAGGTCCCTCATTGCTAGGTTTAATCTGGCCAATGGAGTGCAGTCTAAATGGATCGAGGGACCTATATATGCCCATGCACATGACCCAGAGCTTCCTCTTTTGGCATGTGCATTGGAACAGTTAACAGCGTGTCCCTTGTACAGCCTTCGACGATCGTCTTTGGTTATTACTTTCCGTTATTTACTATTTTCTTTGTCTTTAGTTTAATCATTTCAATTTCCCATTTAATTTAAGTTGACCCCTTCCTCTTCCTTTGGGGGGAGGCATTTGCCCCATGGGGGCTTTAAGCCCCTTCAGCGCTCCCGGCTGGGAGCTTGCCGCTTCGTTTCTTCTCTCCCACGGGGCTTTTGGCCCCTTTAGCGCTCTCGGTTAGGGAGCTTGCCGCTGATCCTCTTGATTTCTGATCGGGTCAAATTGCAGTAGCCTCGTTTTCCAAAATTGGCTGGCAGCTGCAGCTTCGGGGCTTTTTAACCATAATGCAGCCTGTCGGACTTTGTGGTTCCTGTTGCTTTGGGTGGCTGCCTTTATCAGGTCCCGGTTCCTATTGAGAGTTCCCTCTCCAGAAAGGAATTTTCTGTTAGCCATTTGTTAAAAAAAGCCTAGTTGGGCTTTGTTTTTAAGGGCAGGAATCCCCCCTTCTTCCTAACCACCATTTTGGGTTCCCTTTTGCATTGGGAGAGATTAAACCCATTTGATTTTGGTGGGAGCGCCATCTTGTTTTGGCGGGAGCACCATTTTAATTGTTGGGTGCCCAGTTGATAGCAGATGCCTTAATTCAATATCCCCCCCCCAACCTGGTAGGTTGGATCAAAGAGCAATGCCTGTAAAAAGGAATCCTAGCCCTGTTCTCCCTTCTAAGAGGGTGATTAGGGGGTCCATCACAATCCTTGCATTCAGCGCTGGCCTCCGCAGTTCCCCAGCTTACGCTGGATCATTTGGGTGCAATTGTGGTTAATATCAATTTGGACCCTGGTGCAATTGCAAGGTTTGACACTGAATTGGAGACCATGGCCCAGCAGTTTTTTTGGGGGGCAGCCTGAGTCACAGTGTGGCCCCTCCACATCATCTATGGTTTTTGAGGCTCATGGTCCTTTGGATGCAAGTGAAGGGAGTGAGGCTTATGACCCTTCAGGTGCTTTGCTATCTCAATTTCAGCCTTCTAGGATCCCAGTTCCAGCTAGTCCTAGGGGTTGTCCTAGGAGTCCAGGTCCCTTGACGCAGCGGGCCTTTCGGTCGGGACTGCCTCATTTGCAGTCAGCACCCCCGGGGCTTGGGAATGTTGTGCCTCAATTGGCACCACATGGGGGTGGTGGAGTCTTTTCCCAGCCAAGCACCTCACATGTTTTTAGTTCACAGGTACGATCAGCCCCTGTGAGGGAGGGGCTCAGTGTTCAGTCTTCGGAGGAGGATCTCCTGGTGCCTAGAGTCCCTTCATCTGGTGGCAAGTGACAGAGGAGTTGTCCCTCGAAGCGGACAGCCAAGAGGCGCAGGGATGGTGATTCTACCTCTTCTAGTGGTAAATGTCTGCATGATGGTGTTTAGTCTAGAGGTGGGCATTTGAGACAAACAGTGTTATCTGGAGAAGAGGTATCCTGTATTTTTCTGTTGGTAAATTGAAGATTTAAGAAGAGAACATGGGGAGGCCCTTGTTGCTACATTGTGCTGCTTGATGGAGGGGAAGGAGAAACTCCTCTGCAAGGAAAGGTGCAGCATGGGATGTCTTTTTAGGTGAGTAAGAGGAGATAAGATAGAAGAGTGCAGAATTATGCAGAGCAAGCAGGAAGTGAAGAGAGATTTATTATTTTTTGCCCCCTTCATAATGTTAGAACTCATGGGCTTCCAAAGAAGCTGAACATTGTAAGATTCAGGACAGAAAAGAAAGAAAGCACTTTTTCACACAGTACCTTGCCAAACCATGGGATATGCTCCCACATGAGACAATGATGGCCACTAGATTGGCTTTAGTTGGCTTCCTCTTGAACCATTTTCCTCTTCTTGGGTTTGTGGTTGTGGGGAAGCCATAGCTGCCAAGTTTTCCCTTTTCTCGCGAGGGAGCCTATTCAGCATAAGGGAAAATCCCTTAAAAAAAGGGATAACTTGGCAGCTATGGGGGAAGCCACAGAGTAGGGTTGGGCAGATGACTGGTACAAACAAACAAACAAACAAAGCTGTCATTTGGATGGTCAAATATAAGTCAGATGTTTTCAAATAATGGTCAGATATTCCTAAAGCATTCCCATTATTAGACCAACACTGCAGAACCAGGGAGAGAAGGTAAGCAGACTTATTCAATAAATTCTGCTGAGAGACTTGTGTCTCTACTGTCCCCCAGAAACAGCCCTCGTCTGCCTGGTCCAAGACACTTAACTGCTATACCACACTGGCTCTCTATGTTAATCTGGGATCTTTTGTATGCATTGAGCCATTGAGCTACACCCACTTCCCCATGTTTTCTGTCCCATAATAGGAGAAAAGGGGTAGTCTTGCTACATCCTGAAACACTCTTCCTAGAAGCCACCAGGAAATTGCACATCAGTCCCAGTCAATGCCATTTCAGAAGTGATTTTCAGGGCATTATCCAACTGGCAAACAGAGCAACAATGTCAGGGAGATATATATATATATATACACATATATCTCAAGGACCTATCCCATCTCTGTCTCACATTCATTGATACAAACCAGTATTGACTGATCTATTTTTGACACAGTGCTGATGCCTCTTAGGACACAGGACATCATGGCTAGGTTCCTTAAAATGCAGTGTTGCAAACTGTCACTTTTTGCCTCCTAGACACTTTTGTCCTCTATTTTAGCAGCATGACTCAGAAGAAAGGGAGCGGGGAGAGGAGTGGGGGTTGTATACATGGTGACATCAAAGAGAAAAGGAACAAGAACTTTCCTGCCACTGTAGCACAAAGGTTAGAGTGGTAGGTTAGAACCAGGGAGTCAAAGGTTCAAATATCTCACTGAGCCACAAAGCTCGCTGGATGATCTCACTCTTTTGCAACCAAGTCTATCTCACAGGGTTATTGCAGGATAAAAGGAGAGTAAGTCCCCTAAATAAGCTTTCTTGGGAATATTTTTTTAGGGTCAGAATAGGGGTATCTTATTGTTTATTTATTGCGAGCAGCTTGACTTGTTATAGGCTGGTTTTCTGGAACTTTTGCAGACATCCAGATTTTTTGTTTCGGTTGTTCTAGGCTAAACCACATCCTGTGCTTGAGATTGCTGAATTGAGATCAACAATTCATTATTTATTTAAATACCCCGGTTGCACTTACAGCAGGCCTTCATGGGTGCTATCCTCTATTATTTTAATTATGTGTGTGTACTGTAGTGTTTCATATTAATTAGATAATTTATGCAAACACACGTTAGATAACTTATAGAAGCATAAGCACTTTCGGAATCAACCCCCCCCATTTTTCCCCAAATATCCCTTCATATACAAGCTATGGGACGTTGTAGAAGGAAGGCAAGACTATTGCATACAATGAATGAGGATTGAGGGATACATGGTTTTTAAGAGGCCCTGGTTCAGTTTGCTTCTAGGGTAGATCAGCATATGCTGAGATCATCAGCAGAGATTGCCATTCCATTCATGCATTTCCTCCCATTATTCTACTCACACTGCCTGTCTTCATTGAGAAAAAAAGGGGGAAGAATTTATTCTGTGAGAATAAAGACAGGACAGATAAACATCCTGAATGCAGCCCCCTCTCACTTGGCCACACCCCCTCCCAGGCCACACCTCTCAATGGCCCTGCACCATGCTCCCCTTTGCTGCTTTTGCTTGTCCAGTTTACCTGGCTAGAGTGCATCCTTGAACTCTGGATAATTTAGGGTTGCAATATATACTGGAAAATTTCGGTAATGTCCAGGGGGTGGGGGCTAAATTGGCGCCTGGTGAGAATTTTCAATTTAATAGTAAACGTCCAGGATTTTGTCTGCTCCTCGGAGGAAGCAGAAGCGCTGTGCAGCAGTTGCTTCCTTGTTGCCTCCTGTCATCCACCACTGCCAATCGCCCTAATACAGCTCAAAAACTTTGGTTTGTCCCCCAGAAAGGACAACTTTTTGGAGCAACTGTGTCAGGATTTGTAGAGAGACCTGGGTGCAGCTGCAGACAAGTCTGACTTTGCGTAGAAGGTAGCTCACTGTCCAGAGCTTAAAAAAGAAAAGTCACTCCAATTGATACACTCACCTTTTGCCTCTGGTTTCCTCTGAGAGCTTAAAAAAAGGGTGTGCCCCCCCGACACTGATCTAAATTGATGGCCAGGTCAAATCAGGCTGCCTCTGCTAAGCACTGGAAAATTTATCAGTTACCACCTTTACATACCTGTATATGGGAACAAGCAATGTGGCATTGCAGTGTTTAAGCTGTTGTATTACAAGAAATTGTGGGTGACTCCCTGGAATGTATTTCCCCCCCTCAAAATTGGGAAAGCAAAACAAGTGGGGAGGTGATATCTAAAGCCATTTGTGTTGCTTACACAACACAAAACACTGTTGCTGTATGTAGGTTTTATTTTATTTGAATTTTTATCTTATATTTTAGAAATGTACATCCAGTTTTTTCCCTTTAATTTTTTTTGGGCCCCCAAAAGAGTGGGGCCCTAAGCTATAGCTTGTTTAGCTTATATGTAAATCCAGCACTGGCCATTACTTATAAACAGATATATTTAAAGAGTCAGCTTAAGTCAAGCCAAGTCAAATAGCACCCTGACCGCTGACTACACAGGCCAAGTAAAAATAAAATACAAAGGTTAAACAAAACTCCAAGTGATTACATTAATAAAATAGATTATTCTAGGCAGACGTACGCAACCAGAGGGCTGTATCCAACCATATTCTATGCAGAGCAGAACTATTGAAAGAACCATGAAGTTACTCTGAGTAGGACTGGGAGTGGATACGACTCAGAATATACACTAGCACACACCCATCATTGCAATACCAGCAATGTTTTAAGCATTCCAGAATTTTAATTGGCAATTATAAATGTCTCAATATGTGACCCAGAATTACTGGCTTGCTGTTATGTTATCCTGATTATGTTGGGCCAGATTGGTGGTGGAGAAGAAGAAGAAGCACCTGAAGCTTTAAGTCACTGTCACCTTGAATTACTGCATAACCTCTGCAAAAAGGCATTCCCCATAAAGTAATTAAGAAATAATAGATGCCTGGAATGATTTATGGATTGGGGAGCATCTACTGAAGCCTGAAATGCAACAGATTTATGACAGCAGAGAAGAACAAACTGGGGATAATTCACAAGGGCTATATAAATTCCTGATTAACGAAGAATCAATGGCATTAATGTTTTTGCAGTTAACTCCAGAAACTGATGATAAAACTAATGTTTTTAAATAAATTGCAGAACAGGTATGATGATCCCAAGAAATGAAGGATGCAGGATCAGTGAAATAAATGTTGCTGACTGAAGATGACTCAGGTGGTGTCATCTCATAGAGGCTGTTGAACAAAGTGGGAATGAGCAACGCTGCCTGATCTCAGTGTCCCATCAAAATATATTCCCTTTTTCATTTGGGAGAACCCTTGGGGTTGATATTGAGGATGCTGGGAAGAACATAAATGTTATTAGTTGGACCTTGCTGCTGGTAAAACACCCAGAATGTAACACAGGTTCCATCTGTGTTGTGCATTTAAAGCATGATCATAGCATGTAAAATAGTCTTGACTTGCCCTAAGAATGTTGGGGGCTGTAGTTTGTTAAAGGTACTGAGTGTTGTTAGCAGATCCCTGTTCCCCTCACTGAGAGGATTTGCTCTTCTTGTACATAGCAGAAAGACATTCAACTAACAGATAAAGCAGAAAAACTCCCTCAGAACTTTGCAGCTAATAGAGGATGAGATACCTCACTGAAGAACATGCCACTCTGCCTGGTTGCTAAGAAACACCTCCACTGTTCCCCTCTTGGCTAACCGACTTACTGGTAAAATAATTAACTCTTAAGTCACACACTGAATGATCTCTGCTGTTTTATTTCCATCAAAGATTTGCTAGATTGAGGTGACCCTGACCTGGGTAAATTCAAACTGCTCCAGGGCCATGGCAACACAGGGCCTGCTGACGTGAATGATGATCTCTTTATATGCCCTCTGGTTGCCAAGTTGCACGGTCAAGAGCAATTTGGAACATACTCAACCTGTGATGAATTTAAATGATGAAAATATTTGTTTTCAAGAGAACAATTTATTTTTGCTGGAGAAATTCTAAATCCTGTACACTGAGATTAAAAAAAGAAAAGGAAAGCTTGCCATCTCTTTCAGTGTAAATGGCACATTTTGCCAAAACATTCTGTTTCATTATGTGCCTGATAGGTCTGAAAGCTTAAACCGGATGAGGTTGAATCAGACAGAATCACACACCTGCACCACATGAACCCTCATTCAGCAAATAAAAGATGATCCTGCAGAAGAAGAAGAAGAAGAAGATATTTGTTGCTGATAGGCACTAAAACTTTGGGTTCTTCCAAACAGTTGGGAAAATCTTGGGTCCTTCCGTACATTCTATGGCCCCATCTGCACTATTCATTTAAAGCAGTATCACACCACTTTAAACTGGCTTCCCCCAAACAATCCTGGGAACCATAGTTTGTTGAAAGTGCTAAGAGTTCTTAGGAAACCCCTATTCTCCACACAGAGCTACATTTCCCAGAGTGGTTTAACAATCAAACTCTTTCCCCAATGAACTCTGGGAACTGTAGCTCTGTGAGGGGGACAGGGGCTGCCTAGCAACTCTCAGCACCCTTAACAAACTAGGCTTCCCGGGATTCTCGGGGGGGGGGGAGCCATGGCTGTTCAGTGTGGTATGATACTGCTTTAAATGTAAAGTGCAGATGGGGTCATAGAGACATCTGTAGGAACATAGGAAGCTGCCTTATACTATACCAAGTTAGATCATTGGGTCATCTACCTCAGTAGTGCCAGCTGCCCAGGGTTTCAGGCTGAGAATCTTTCTTGGCCCAGTCCTACTTGGAGATACCAGGGATTGAACATGAGACCTTTGGCATGCAAATGAGGCACTCTGCAAGTAACTATGACCCTTCGCCTAAAAATAAAGTGTTTCCAGTCTCCATGGCTCTGAGTGCCCGTAGAAAACTACCTTATATTGGCTCAGACCAATGTTCTACCTAGTGTTGCTTTCGCTGACTGGCAGCAGCTCTTGAAGGCTTCAGGCAGAAGTCCTTCCCCAACCTTACCTGAGACACCAGAGATTGAACCTGGGATCTTTTGAATGCAAAGCTGGTGTTCCATCACTGAGCTAAGGTCCTTTGCATTGCAATCAACACATCTGAGTTCAAATGCTGCCACGGCAGTGGGTTACTTACTGGGCCTCATTCCTACTCAGGTGGCACCAAGATCTGGAGAGGGGGGGGGAACCTATCTTGCATAAGCAACATCCAGAGCTGACATTTGCTAGAGGTTGGTAATTGCTTCATCCTTTGGGTGAGGGACTTATTTACTCTGACAGTGGACTGAGCACCTCTGAGATAAAGAAAAAGAAAGACATAGCTGAGACTGACCTTAGGCACGTGCACTTATTCTGTCAGGGCTCAAAGATGCTATTTGATGAAGATCCACAGTGATGAATGCCAAGCACTATTGGGAACTCTGTTTAGGAGAATGTCAGAGCCTTTCTACATTGCTTAAAATTTACTCAATATTGTTACTAGTTTTGACAAGTTTTGAGGAAGGCCATGGCACTGAGGCCAGGATGGAAAATGGAGGTGCCTTTTAATTGATAGGTATTTCACTAATGTCACCCCATTGTGGAAGAATATAATGCTGTAGGTTATATAGATCCAGACCCAGTTTTAGAACCCCCGTTCATGCATTCCTGCCACAAGTTTTCAGAAACTTTAGAGTTACAATTCTCAGAGTAGTTTATTCCTCTTCTCAGGGAACTCCAGAAGATTTGGCTCGTTGAGGGGAATAGGGTTCTCCTAAAAACCCTCAGCATCCTTAACAAACTACAGCTCCCAGGATTCTTTGGGGAAAGTTATGACTGTTCAAAGTGGTACAATACTGCTTAAATTGTATAGTGCAGATGGGACCTTGAATCTGGAGTTTTGGTTGGTGGTGAGCATCTGTAGGCATCTGGGAGGCTGGACAGCCATCTGTCAGGGACACTATAGTTTCATACTGTATTGCCTTGGAGATCCTGTATCAAGTTGGTCTAATTGATCTCCATGGTCTCTTCCAATCTGATGCTTCCATAAACTTCCATGCACAGCACAAATCAGTCAGAGCAAACCTTTCAGCAATGATAATGTGATTTGGATAGTAATCCTTGGCATGAGAAATCTGTGTTTGTGTTAAACACTTGTCCCTATTTTCATGTATGAAATATTGGAGGATATTCCATAGGAATTAAAAAGGAGGTGAGGCTGCAAAACCAAGATGTATCATATTTGCAAGGGGATCCCCCCCCACTCTCACCCCACTGTGCGAGGCACATCTTTCTATTTTGTCATTCCACCAATTGATACCTGTAAAGTCGATTGTAAGCCACCTTGTTGGAGACCTCCTACTGTATATGGCTGCCATTGTTACATTCTTGAAAGCAACATGTTTCATGAGTTCTTATTCAGGATATCAAACAAAAGAGAGAGTAGTAGGTTATTCTCTACCTAACAAGTTATTCAAGGAATTGGGGGGGGGGTAATTCAAAGACTGACAACATTAGCAAACAGCCAAGATGATTTTCACAGCTCCCACGGGCTTCTCTAAAAAAATTGCTGCTGAGGAATAACGTCTTCTCTCTCTCTCTTTCTCTCCCCAAATAAGTCATCACTCAAACAAAAGACAACATGGGTATAGGGAATTGGCTGGAAATATAGAAGTGGGTTGTATGCACCAATCAACTCTAATATTCAATCATAAATCAAGCTATGCAGACGCAATATCCCCATGTAACAGGCAAATGGTGCATGCGGATAGGGAACTCATTTATGAAAAATATAATTGCTTGACAGAGAGGAAACTGACAGGGAATATGTGATGGGTGACATGGCAATTCTCAAGAAACTCAAAATGAGTCAAATATGCCGTAGGAGCATGTAATATGCTTGGGAGGCAAATTCACAGCCACATCCATTATTTAGGCACTTGACAGTTTCTGCTTTCTCGAGGCAGGAGTGAGGAACCTGTGATCCTCCAGATGTTGCTGGACTCTAGCGATGAACACCCTTTACCACTGCCAAGGGGCTGATGGGGTCCAACAGATCTTGGAGGGCCACAGGTCATGCATCCATAGGTCAACCCCACCTTTAAAAACAAACCAATAAACCAGGCATTTCTGGTGACTACGATGGTGATGGTGGTGGGATAATATACTTTGATCCCACAACAATTTAAGTGCTTTGCATTTCTCCAGCAAGTTCATATCACTATACATAGAAAGTCGGTTCAATCCCTGGAGCATTACAGTTGTTAGGGAACTTCCACATGACCCAGAAAGCTGAAATTTGGTGCACATGCAATTCAGGGCACCCTGATTATGAGGAAAACGGAAAATGATACATTTGTACTTCTGTCTTTTTTAAAAAGATAATGGGGACAAAAAGCCCACTGTAAAATAGTTAAGAGACACTTTTCTCTGAGGCCTTATATAAGAGTACAGTCATACCTTGGATCCTGAATGCCTTGCGAGTCAAACGTTTTGGCTCCTCAACGCCGCAAACCCAGAAGTGAGTGTTCCAGTTTCAAACGTAGTTTGGAACCTGAACATTCAACGCAGCTTACACAGCTTCCGATTGGCTGCAGGAGCTTCCTGTAGAGTAGAGTAGAGTAGAGTAGACACACTGAAAACAAGGGATCTTGACTTGTTTTATGCTACTGACTTCTCTGGAATCTGAGTGTCAATGATGTTGGATACAATCTCGTATCTTTAAAGGGAGCTCTGATGTCTTTACAAGTGTATTGGACACATTTATGAGGTAGGAGTGTTGCATTCTGAGATGCTACACTACCAGTGGTGGCTGGTGCCCATTGGAACTAGTTGGACAGAAAGCAGAGAGACCAACAGCAGGTGGAGCTAAAGGCAATGTTAGGCAGAGCCAATTCATTCTAGTTTTGACACCATCCTCCACCCTGCTGAAATCTGCAAAGGCAACACTGAGACTAAGGAAGAGGGAGCTGTCAGGCAAGGCCATGTCCAGGTAGACAGGTGAGAGAAGACTTGGGTTGGTGCCTCACTCACCCTCCACCACTGAGTAACAATTTGGTGGTGGAGAAAATGATGATGGAAGTATATTCCTTTCATGTTTGTGGGCTTCTTGGAAACATATAATGGTTTAGTGGTGGGGTTAGATCTGGGAGGGAAACCCATGAATGCAGATATTAGTGGACTGATTAGCTGTCATCAACCAAAGCAAGCATGGTGAACAATCAAAAGATTATGAGAAATGTAGCCCAGTAACTTTTAAAGGGTGACTAGATTCTTGATCCCTGGATTGTGTGGATACTTGATGTGATCCAGCAGGGTACACCTAAAAAACCAGTAACACGTTAATCTGATCAAATTGTGTATACAGTATAAATATATGCACTCACAGCAAAGATTTAAGTAATGCAAACTGAGTTCAGATAGAAAAGTCCCGATAAAACTTTACCAAGCAAAACTGAACCAAAACAGTGTATAATTTGAGGAGAATGGAACAGAGAGGTATTGCCTTTCTTAGTTCAGAGCTAGCACATAGTAGAGAGACATTTAACCAAAGATACAGAAGAAAACTCCCTCAGACCTATACAGCCAATCAGAGCAGTGAAAATCATGCTACTCTGCCTGGTTGCTAAGTAACATCTGCACTCATCCTCCTCTTGGCTAGCTGACTTACTGATAACCAAGGCTGGCCCAAGATATTTTGGCACCTGATGTGAACCATAAAATGGTGCCCCCCTCCCCACAAGGGAAGAAGGGGTGAGTTACTAGCTACATCAGGAACAAGGCTGGAATAAAGATCTACATTGGGATCTCGTGCCCCTGTGAATCCTGCCACCTGAGGCGGTTACCTCACCTTGCCCCATGGTTGAGCCAGCCCTGCTGATAGCAGAACTAATTCTTAAGTTACAGACTGAATGATCCTGCTGTTGCATTCCTAATACAGTTGTACCTCGGAAGTCGAACAGAATTCGTTCCAGAAGTCTGTTCGACTTCTGAAATTCTTGACTTCCAAAGCATGGCTTCCGATTGGCAGCAGGAAGCTCCTGCAGCCAACCAGAAGCCACAGAAGCCTCGTCAGATGTTTGGCTTCCGAAAGAACATTTGAAAACCGCAACACACACTCCCAGTTTTTGATCATTTGGGAGCTGAAACATTTGACTTCCAAGGCGTTCGGGAGCCAGGGTACGACTGTACTCTTTCAATAGCTGGATGTCAACCAGGCCCAGCACATCGGTCCACCTCAGAACGAAAAACTATGTTGAACATTTCAGGCTTTCAATAACTATAACTTATTGTGAGAGAGGGGAGGGAGGAAAAAAAACCAAACTAGAGCTGACAACCTGCTTATGAGGCTCTTTCCCCCCTCTGGTTCTTCCTTAACAAGCGAGTTAAGTGGCAAGTCTGCAAAAAGAAATGTGACATTTGCTCCAGCTGCAATATGGTACAAGTGTCTAAATTGAATGTTCTCTTTTTCTGCCTCTCTCTCTTTTATAAAAGTCTCCAGGCTATGTGTATTTATATATTCTTTCCCATTAGAAAGTACTGGAACTTTTCAATCCCTCCTAACAAAAGGCCCCTTTCTCTGCTTTTTCTCTGAAGTATTGAAATATTGTGGGCATAATGCTTAATAGTGGAAAAGCAAATGTGTGCTTCATGCTATGGGCCACCTTGCTGAGGCAGCAATTTGCAAGATATAGGACTGAACGATACACTTTGCTGCAGACCAAGGTCTGTGAATCCTGCTTGCTGCTGGAAGTGGGGAAGGAATTCAACTAAGTTTGCATTTAAAGGCAAATCTGAAATTCACACACTTCAAAACAATATGAAAACTGAAACAAAACCTTCCTTCAAAAAAACCCCACACCGATCCAGATTCTATGATGCAGCTCTCCAACAAAATAATGTTTGCAAAACTGCATGTACCGTGTTTCTCATATTATAAGACATGTCTTATATTTATTTTTTCCTCAAAAAACACACACACTATGGCTTATTTTCAAGGGATGTCTTATTTTTTTCCTCCTCCTCCTGCCGCAGCCGGCATTGCTGCTGCGCCTATCACTATGTCTTATTTTCGGGGTATGGCTTATATTCCTTGAATGCTTAAAAATCCTGCTATGGCTTATTTTATGGGTATGTCTTAAAATATGAGAAACAGGGTATTATGTAACAGTGTGCAGGCCATGGTGCTGTATGGATGTACAAGGGGGTGTCAACTTTGGGAATAGCCCTCCGCAATAAGAATGTCAAGCAATTGTTAAACCCCCCACCCCACAAACAAATAAACAAACCTCAAAGCCACACACACATTTCTTTTTTACACACATTTTATACTTGCTTTTCAACAAGTTCTTCAGACATTTCTGCCAATCTGTTTTCTGGACAGCACTCTGTACCACTAAACCAAAAGTATAGCCATTCTCAAAGGAGGCCCTCCCTTGTGCCTCTAAGCCAGGGGTTCCCAACAAAATTTTCTCGAGGACCCCTCATCGAGCCGCTATTGTGACAAGGACCCCCATTAATTCCTAATCCTAAATCTAATTCCTAATTCCTAATCTAATTTTTCCAGTAAGCTTAACACTGATCTTGGAAGGGTTAGGTTCAAGGGACACCGATGATTTAGGTTCAATGGACACTGACAAGATCGGTTCAAGAGTCACTGACTTACTTGCTTGAACATCAAATGCATTATCTTCCTCTTCATCTGTAGGCCTTTGTCGTTTTAATGAACCACTTTTTAACCAACGGTCCATTTTTAACTATGTGAACTGTAGCTTCCGCGAAAAACAACGTTTTGTTTACAAACACTACTGTTTTGCAAAGAGGCAACGCGCGCCAGGGAGGAGGGAGGGGAATGGAGAAGACAGGGTACCTGCACAGTAGCGCACAAATGAAGCCGACGCACGCAAAGCATCTTGGGGAAGTGAGCGTTAGTAGAATGCGCGCGCTGCCTCTTTGCAAAACAGTAGTGTTTGTAAAGCGCCACCTAACGGCATGCAGCAGAACTACTGCCTCTATCTAATTCTAGTTTTGCGCTAGACTCTGCTCATGCAGGAAGTGGCCAAAACAAAAAATCTGTTCTCATAAGAAATATATTTAATATATTTTTTATTCTAATAGCATCTTGCGGACCCCTCTGGCATAGCTCGCGGACCCCTGGGGGTCCGCGGACCACCTGTTGGGAACCACTGCTCTAAGCAAAACCACCAGTCATAGGATTACCTGCTCTCCATCTGTTCTAATGAGGCCAATCCAGCACAGACAGGGTTTCCCAAACTCGGGTCTCCAGCTGTTTTTGGACTACAACTCCCATCATCCCGAGCTTGCAGGACCAGTAGTCAGGGATGGTGGGACTTGTAGTCCAAAAGCTTATGGAGACCCAAGTTTGGGAAACCCTGCTGTAGGAGGTTAGGGAACAGTGAGGAGGACACTGATCCAAGAACAGCCTTAGCCTATGTCAGAATCATATAATGAAGCCCACACTGATTCAGCTGAGCTTTAGGAGTGTGCTTGTTCCCTGAGCAGCCTTGCTGCTTGCTCCTTTTTCTTTGCTGCCTCTTTATGAGAGTGAGAACTACTGGCACATGGCGAGTCTCTCGTTTGCAAAATACATGTTTTTGGTTATTACTGTTTTTATTTAGTGGATGGAAATATTGGGAGGACTTAAGTTATTATTCTTGTTTTTCAATCCTGCAGAAGTTAAGCTTCATTTGAAGCTGCTGGGAAAAAAATCATTATGCTGAGACTAAGATAAGGGGAGTTTTGGCCTGTCCCATCTTGAAAGGTTGGACTGTTGTCCAAACCTTCACTGTCTTCACTCACTGTGCCTTAACACACAGGTTTTAAAAAGTGCTTAGGCTTGGACTTAGAAGAGAGTCTATAGCAGGAGGGAGTTCCATAGGCACAACCACTAATGCCTTTCATCTAATTTCTTGCTGAGAGTCCTGCTGGAGTGAAAAATGCCCATCTAGTCCTGCATTCTCTTCTCATAGTGGCCAATCAGATGCCTACTTAAGAACATAAGAGGAGCCTGCTGGATAGTCATCTAGTCCAGACATCCCCAGACTTCGGCCCTCCAGATATTTTGGACTACAATTCTCACCATCCCTGACCACTGGTCCTCTTAGCTAGGGGTCATGGGAGCTGTAGGCCAAAACATCTGGAGGGCCACAGTTTAGGGATGCCTGATCTAGTCCAAGATCCTGTTCTCACAGTGGACACCTAGATGCCCGTGGGAGATCCACAAGCAGGATCCAAGCATGAGATCTCTTTCTCCCCCCCCCCGCACTTTCCAGCAAATGGTTTTCTGAAGCATTTATGCCTCCAACTGTGGAAGCGGAACATAGCCATCATGTCTAGTAGCCATTGATAGTGTTATCCTCCATGAATATGTCTCTTGGGATGTCAATGCTGCAAATGCTCCATTGTAGCCTCAGGCTATATATGTGTGTGTAAATAAACCATATATCCCTAAAGACACCACAGCCTCTTCTGTTTCTCATTCTGAGGGAACCGAACCCTGGGTAAGCTCCTGGAACCCCTGGGGGGGCTGTTCAGTGTGGTACTCCAGGACTCTCTGTCTGGCCCCCAATGACTTCTCCCTCACTGCCTCTGCTTCACACCTGCCTTCAGTGTTCCCCCCCCCCCCGGCTGGAATATGGCCTTGAACTCTGATCATACCTCTTGCTTCCCTGGATGGAACATGAAACGGGGCCTGTGAGTGTGTGCAAACTAGCGTACTGTACAAAGATGATATTTACATCAATTGCTCTACCGACTTTTGCCTCTAGCCCCACCCACTCTTTGCACATGGGACCTAGAAAAATGCAGAGCAGGGAATGCCGCTCTCAGAGTTCCTTGAGCTTGCCGTAAGATGTTGTTTAGGCTAACCAAACTCTACTGCACACTCCTTGGTCTTGATGATATCTGTGGTATATCCTTTGGAAGATCATTTACCTGATCTTCCCTCAAACAGGGTTGCCAGCATCTTAACTGCTCCTGCTCCTGTACAGCAGAGCCTTTCTCATCAGCTGTTTCAATGCCAGGAATAAAGCCGTCAGCCTGTCCGCTTGAATTCTATGTGTCAGGCTGGTGTCAGAAACACGGGAGTTTGGGGCTGTCGTTTTTTCTTAAAGTGGAAATTCCACAGACTGATCTGAGCAGCTCATAGGACTGAGCGAACCGACCTCACCAGGAGTCCCCTGCAAATTTCAGGAGCAAATCTTCAAACAGGCAAGCACCTTTAGATCGTGTTCCTTTTTAAAGCGTTGTTAATACCCAGATGACACACTTTTCATCACTGTAAAATGGTGCTGAGCTGACAGAAAGCATGCTGAGCACTCCACAAAAAAACAGGAACACCTCCTTGCAACCTCATACTTAAACCATATTCAGGTAATATGCTGTTAGTGTCCCGCCAGGATCAATTTAAGTCTGCTAAGCTGGGGATTCTTTGGTTCACTGTTGTTGTTGCTGTTGATTTTTTTTTTTAAATCCTGCTGAGCAAGTGCTTGAACAAGCATACACTCAGATGCACAGCAGTAAGAAAATGAAATGAAAAGCATTGTAGGTATCACAGCAACATTGTAGGTATCACAGCCCCCAATGCATGAAACAGTCTTAGGAGTTTTTATATTCTTTCCCTGATTTTCAGTTTTATTTTGCATGAAATGTAAACGCTGAAGATTAGAAATGGGCAAATATGTCAGTTTTTGGTTTCTCTGTTCTCTCACTGTCACAATCTTAAGTTCACATTTTGACATCACTTTAAGTGCACAAGAAAAATTATCAGCAGTTTAGTGAGAATTTCTTCTAATAGGTATCCTTTTTGCAAAGCAATTTTCCCCAATATAATGTATTTTGGATGTTATTGTACTAATGCATTTTCATGCACACTTTAACCTAATGCAGGTGTGGGGAATCTACTATGGGCCTCCAAATGTTGGTGAACTACAACTCTCATAATCCCTGGCCATTGGCCATGCTTGCTAGGGCTGATGGGAATTGTAGTTCAACAACATCAGACGGTCCAAAGGGTCCCCACACCACCTCTAGTACTGTATATGAATTTTTGTATACATGACTTGGCTGAAGAACTGCATTGCAAAATTTGGAGAAATGTGAATTTTAAGGGGTTGCTGTGTTTCGGTTCTAGTATTGTTTCAGAAAAGACACATTCAGTAAGTTTGCCTTGAAATGCAAACTGGATCCAATTTTCTTTCCCCTGCTGAAGATGGAGGGGAAATAAATACATGAAGGCAAAAAGCCAAAGCTCCATGGGAGGATCTCTGTGGAGTTCTGAAACAGAAAGGGAAAATTGGAAACCTAAGACAATTGAAAAAGCACAGTCCAGCCAATTAAGCCCTTAGCAGTCCGTCTTATGTTGATTGAAGGCCAAACTAAAGCTTAGCTCCTCCTGAACCAGGAACATAAGGAAGTGCCCTATACCAAGTCAAACCATTGGCCCATCTGGCTTAGCATTGTCTACGCAAACTAGTAGCCGCTCTTCAGGATTTTAGATCAGGGTTTCTCCCAGCCCTAGCTGGAGATGCCAGGGATTGATTGTGGGACCTTCTGTATGCAAAGTAGATGCTCTCTCACAGACTCAGTGTTTTCTTAAGGTAGGTACAGTCATATATTCCTGGGGCAGAACCCCAGGTTCGATAGGGTATATAGCCTTCAGATACCTCCCACTTATGCAAGTTTAGTGTCTTTTCAGCTACGTAAGGACTGGCACTCAGAAGATTGAGCTTGCAGTTATTATGCAGAGCAGGGGCTACTAACCCCTTTGGGCCAGTGGGCACACTGGGAATTTTGAGAAAGTGTTATAGCTGCCTATCACCAAATTGCTACTGTGAGGGAATGGCGTGGCACAAAATGGCTGCCATGAAATTGTGGCATGGGCACAAAGTGCATGCCATATCTAAAAGAGCGCCAGAAGAGAAAAGACCACCGGGTGCTGCAGACATCGCCTCCCATCGGCACCATCAATGAAGAAATAAAAAGGCAGCTATTTGATTACAGAGAGAAGTTCTTTGTGCTTCTGTTCAGAGTGCAAAGGAGGGTGGATATCCAGTCCTGGTATTCAGTGAAAAAGGAGCATGCTTACGGGGCATGTTGAATTGGGGAGAGAGGTTGAACCACTGCAAACAGCAACTGAGCTGGTAGAACAAACAGTCTGTTCTGCATTGTGGATTTTGCAGGTAATATGGGTGGGCAGACAGGTGCCCATGGGCACCATGTTGGCAGCTCCTAATATAGAGATTCCTCATTGATGCCAATGAGGAAAAGCAACGGCACTTCTGGTCATTGTTTCAACAAGGCTGACGTCCTTGACCCCAGGTGCTCCCAGAAACGCAGTGTGCCAGATGTCTGTCTGTGTGCACATACTGCGCCCCTCCAAATACCCCATGATAGGTAGCCTCTTCCTCCAAACACCCCACCATCATAAATGGGAGGGATGTGGATCTTTAATAAAATGACAGAGGAACTTTAAATCCATGTGCTGGTTCTTTAGCACATGGGTAGGCAAACTAAGGCCCAGGGGCCGGATCCGGCCCAATCACCTTCTCAATCAGTGTGTTTTTACATGAGTAGAATGTGTCCTTTTATTTAAAATGCATCTCTGGGTTATTTGTGGGGCCTGCCTGGTGTTTTTGCATGAGTAGAATGTGTGCTTTTATTTAAAATGCATCTCTGGGTTATTTGTGGAGTATAGAAATTAGTTCATTTATTTCCCCCCCCCCATATAGTCTGGACCCCCACAAGGTCTGAGGGACAGTGGACCGGCCCTCTGCTGAAAAAGTTTGCTGACCCCTGCTTTAGCATACCACAGCTGGTTACAGAGAGCATAATTGCTCTGATTCTTTATGCAGTGTGTGTGTCAGAGAGAGAAAATAGATGAGCCGGATGGCATGAGGATATTTACATGGGCACTTAGCCAGGAAACAGTGTTGTGTTTTCCATAGATATGCTTCTTTAGGGAGGGTATCTCATCTGAATGTTTCAAGTTTCCTCTGCAGTCCTTCCTATAGGGAAGGTAAATTCCACAGAATTCTATGCCTACAAACCGGGGGACCCTGGGGGAGAGATCGAATGAGCATTTATGCCAGACTATGCGATTGAATTTAAAATTAAATGCTGTTCATTTAATTTACAGTAATATTGTATAATACTTGAGGGCTACCTGCCTCTAGTTATTTCACTTTTAAAAAAACAAAAACAAAAACAAATAACGAAAACAAGGAATATACGAAAGATATTCTTAAGAAGTATCTGAACTGCTGGAGAATCACGGCATTTAAAAACTGAGCATTAAAAACCTACTTAGAAACATCCTCCCATTAATACCCCTTATAAAATCTTGTATCGCATCCCTAAACCTCTTCGACTGACTTGGAAATGAACCAGATTTGATTTCACTGAGTGGCGTTTGCTTGCAAGTAAGAAGGCTTAAAGTTGTGCAACAAGGCATCCTGACCCTATGTGTGGGGCTTAACTTCCAGGGAAGTGTATATAGGATTGCAGCCCTAGTGTGGGGGAGGGGCATTTTGGCTTGCCTTGGGGTGTGTGTGTGTGTGTGTGTGTGGAATAAAGTATGAACTGCTTTCTGTTTTACATGCAGCTGAGGTTGCAGGCTAAGATCCCTTAGGATGATAGTGCAGCGCTACAGTGCTGCTTGCATGAGAGTGTGTGAGCTGAGCCACCGGGTAGTGTAATAGCAGATGCTTGCCTGCGCTAAGCTGATTTACTTGTTTAAGATCTGACCTCATCATTCTGTCAGGATGGATTCCCACCTATACAGTTAAGAAGATCTTACAGAACTGTCCGCGACATACAGAGGAAGGCTCAGTGAGAGAAAGGGAAGGACAAGTATTAGGAACACAAGCATTTCTTCCTTCCTTTCCTTATTTTAGAGAGGATGAAGCGGAGGCATTGAAAAACACAGGAGACGAACACAGGGTCTGTTTCCTTTCTGGAACAACAGGATTTTTTGTAGCAGTGTTTTCTTTCTCTCTTTTCCCCCTTCCACAACTTGTGAAGATGTCAGTCTCGGGGAAGAAGGAATTTGATGTGAAGCAGATCTTGAGGCTTCGCTGGAGATGGTTCAGCCACCCCTCTCAGAGTTCCACAGGCACCGGAGGTTGCCTGCAGCAGGAAGGATATGAGCATAGAGGGACACCAGTTCAGAACAGGCTGAAGAGCCACTCGCGGGACAGAAACGGGCTGAAGAAAAACAACAGCCCAATACGACACAACATCTTGGCGCCAGTGCCTGGACCGACCCCAGTGCTCCATCGGCAGATCCAGACTTGGCCTGAGCAGCAGAACTTCATCGAGCACCTGCAAACCACAGAGCAGGCGCCAAAAGCTGCCAGAGAGGAGGAAGCTGACAAAGAAGAGCTGGACAGAAAGGTGCAGGAGTTGCAGATGATCACAGAGGAGAGCAAGGATGAGTCTGTTGAGAGGTGGGTGATTTAGAGGGCAGCGCTGAGGAAAATCACCTGCATGTTATTGCTGTTATTAATGGTCATTGTTTGTAGTTATTGCTGACGTTGTTGTTGTTATTATTATTATATAAAAGCACCATCAATATGCACAGCACATTGCAAAGCACAAGAGAACAAGTCCCTGCCTGGAGGAACTTACAGTGTAAAATTTGACATGGCGGGGTGGGGGTGGGGGTGAGAGAGGAATGGTAGAGAAATCGAAGCAGACAGGGTATCCATGTGCATTTATTTTGGTTGCATGCACTTATACTTGGTTACAGCAGGGTATGGAAAGTGCCTTAACACTTTACATGCAGAAGCTCCCAGGTTCAATTCCCAGCATCTCCAGGTAGGACTGGGAATACCCCCTGCCTAAAATCTTGGAAAGCTGCTGCTAGCCAATGCAGACAATACTGAGCCATATGGGCCAGTGGTCTGACCTGGCATATAACAGCTTCCTTTCCCCCAGTTAAGGGTTTGTGAGCCTAAAGTTTAATGAGAAAGGTGAGCTTTGGTCTAAACTACTTACTCTTTCTTTCTCTCCCAAATCTCTCTCTTTTTAAATAAACCTTACTCTTGCTGTTGTCTTGGAAATGAATATACCGTCCAGTTCTTAGGAAGCATGCTTTCATTTTAAAAAATTGCTGGAGATTTTTAACCCCAAGTGAATGAAACCCCCTTCCTCTAAAAGTCACACACATCACACTGTGCTAAATACAGCTATGTTTTTTTTGTTGTGTGAATGGCGTTTCCTGTTTATGAGATGCACCCCCCCCCACTAAGGAACAAGGTCCTTTGTGCTTCACCTTATTTTCACTCCCACCCCCTGCCCCCCTGACACTTCTCTGAGAATTTTCAGTAGCTTCTGTAGAGCATGTTAATTTGTCTTCAGATAAATGAACCAGCTCAAAACCTTCCCTTTCCCGTGACTTTATCAATAAGTTCAAGCTTTGATGAATGGAAAACATTGGGACACACATGGACACTGCCACCAGTCCTCTTTGTTGCTGCTGTTTATTGCCTCATTGAAGAATATAATTAACCTTGAACCATACTGGAAAGTGGCAAGGAGCTTCTTAAAGGTTTATTTTAAAATTGCAGTAATCTCACCCGCAGCTTGCTGAAGGGAGAGAACCTAGGGCAGTCATGCTTGGGAGTACTATTAAACTAAATGCTTGGGGGTGGGGGGCCACGCTTGTCAAGGATATTGACCTGTAAGTCCTAAACACACATGGAGGCTGATCATCTAGGAATAAGTTCCTTTGTGTTCATTTGAACTAACTACTATGCCAATGTAGACAAGGCTGCTACCTTTCTAAGTAAAATGTCACTGAAAATGAGCAGGACAGCTTTAGAGTTCAGATTTAGGACGGGAGTCACCTCTTGTGAGTAACTGATAGCAACTGATAGCAACAAGGGCCAAAAGCAAAAAAAGGGACAGTGATGGAAACGTGGTTCCAGAAGTAATTTGTTTTTTAAAAAACAGTATGTTGTAGTGGTTGGAGTGTTAGGACAAGAAACCTGAGAGACCAGGGTTCAAATCCCTTCTCAGTCCTGAAGCTTACTGGGTGACCTTGGGCCAGTCACTTTCTCTTAGCCTAACTTACCTCACAGAATTGCTGTGAGAATATTTATTTAGTTCAGTCAGGATGCAAATGTATTTGCTCCAATACAAACTGTACATGTATTGCAGAAAATATATATATAATTTTAGTCTCCGGCATTTTTTCATGCCAGGGAAAAAGGAATCCTGTTTGACAACCTGCATTTTTAAAAAATTGCTTCTCATTTCTCCAGCTTGTGATGTGTACTAGGAATCCTGATTCATTCAAATCTATGTCTGGGCAATTTGAACAAAAGCATATTGGCATATTGAAATCTAAAGAGGATTCATTAAGGGCCTGACACCAGTGTACTTTTTGCACTGATGCCAACAGGAATGCAGCAACATACTCAGGAATGGAATTTCCCTTGTGGTATGATTCTACACACCTTTACTGATTAGTGTTCAGTGGAGGCCAATGGGGCTTACTTCCAAGTAAGTGTATGAGAGAGCATAGCTTGAGCAGGAAATTTGAGCATGAAGAACAACAAATATGGTGGAAACTGTGGAAACTGCTATACTAGTGCAAATGCAGCACTGCTCAGCCAACTTCGTTGGGTCCTCAGCTTGCATGACTTCTTACTTATGGCCACTGCTTACTAGCTTTCTACTCCTTATAACTCAGACAATAATCACTTGGCTCCACCTAGCAGCCCAGATACACACCAATCACAATTGGCTGGAAAGATCCCTTCCTGTGCTGGTACCTGGCTAAAGTCGGGCTGAAATTCTCAGAAAAACAATAAGAATTTCTTTGAATTTTTCTTTTTCTGAACTGTTGGAAAAGGTTGATTCTCCCCTGGAGAATATTAAACAAAATGGCCTCCTCAATTTCTTAATCCAATAATTGGATGGAGAATTTCAGCTCCTGCTAAACACCCCCAATTTTCATATTGTTTAATATTCAGTAATTCGGTAATATTAAATAAAGCAATGGGCACCCCTTCCTTCCCTTGGTCCTCTTCTCCTGGCCAATTGCTTCCTTCCTCCATCAGAATGAATGAGCAACAGTCTCATTCAGCATTAACCTGAATCAAAATGTCTCAAAAGAGAATTTTCTGGGAATTCTTTTTGCTACCACAAAACCTGTTAGAGAATTCCACATCCCTCCGAGAGATTAATCTGCATATCCTCCTCCCCAATCTTGCCTCCCACAATAAGGGTAGAAAATTTTGGGAGGCCACTTTTGCCTAGCAAAACTCAACAAGTCAATATAGGCATCACTGCTGGGATGCCTTCAAAATTGTATGGAGTCTGGCCTTCCTTTGAGAGTCTCTCCATATATCCTACAGCAGCTGTCAGGAATATTGAACAGGGACATGGAAAAGTCACTGTATGAGGACAATTCCAGGCACTAAGTACTTCCAGTTGTAATGGACCTGGCATGGGGAATCATAAGAAGCTGCTTTGTACCACATCAGGCCACCCAACTTGGATTGCCTACTTTGACTACTCAGAATGAGGTCCTGCTCATTGACTGTTTCTGGATCCTTTCAACTGGAGTCCCTGGGAATTAGGCCTTGGACCTTCAGCATGCAAAGTGTGCTCTCTTCCACTAAGCTATAGCCCAACTTAGAAGCTCCTCAGAGTCTGTGGAGGAGGTCCTTCACATTTACTGCTTCCTGCTCGTTTTAATTGGAGGTCCAGGGGCGTGAACCCAGGATCTTCTGTGTGCAAAGTGATGCTGCCTTATCACTAAACTATGGTCCCTACCTGGATTGGGCAGCACCACTGTGTTTTGCAACCCTAAAACATATTTCCTCTGGATTGGAGAAGTAAACAGCAACAGCCATTCCAGCTAGGGGCTTCAACAACGTGATCAGAATGAGAAGTTGTTTCCAATTACCAGGCAGGAAAGAAAACCTGTCACTAAAGCAGTGTGTTGTTGTTATTGTTATTATTATTGTTGTTGTCATCATTGGTAGTGGTGGTGGTGAAGAAGAGGCTCCAGGTAGATTCCCATCTTTGTGTCATGGACTGGTTGGATGCAGAGGAATGGTGGGAGGAACCAGCTGGAGAACCTCCAGGAAAGGAAGGCTCAGAGCCCAGGGATTTGTGGTGGGATGATGATGAGAGGGAGAAGAGGAAGAAGACTGGGAAAAGGAGGTGTCAGAAGCTGAAGAGGTAACAGGGCTGAGTGAGCTGGGAGAGTCTGTGGCAGAGAGAAGTCCAGAATCAGAGGCAGAAGCTGAATCAGGAAAGAAGGGGGGGGGCAAGAGGCACGGGTGAGTCCGGCTGGTGAAGAGCCACAGGTGTCTCCCACTCTTGCTATGGCAAGCTCCCCTTCCCCCGTCTCCCAGAACCAGAAGAGGTATGAAAAGGGCAGAGGAATGGTTGGCTTCATGCAGGCGCAGTCTCTGATTGCTTGGAAAAAGCCTGAGGAGGTGGGCACTTTCAGTCTTGGCAACTGATTTTCATGGAAGAAGACCATTGGGAATGAGCTGCTCTGCTCATTAAGCCTGACAGTCAAGTCTGTGGAGCTCCTTCTTTTTGCTAATAAAGAGTTAACTATCTTTGAATTGTGTGATTACAGACCAGCACACTCCTGTGACAATGTGTTAGAAAAGCCTGATCGGCTGAGCTATGGCCATGACCCTGCAACTGCTTTAGAACTGCTTTAGAACCTGAAAGTTCTAATTGGTTCCCATTAGCGGCTCGATGGGACTGGTAGGCAGGGAGACCAACAGTAGGTGAAGACAGAGCAAAGAAAGGCAGAGAAAACTATTGTTTTGTCCCTGGACTCCTTCACCCCTAGTTGCACAAGGGAAATGCTGAGAATGATGAAGCACCAGAGGATAAGCAGTGACATCCCTTTGACTGGTTGTAAGCCAGAAGGCAGGCAGGTGAGCAGGCTGAGGTTGGTGGGGCAGTTTATCCTAATGGACCAGCCTCCACTGTTAACCCACCAGCAGATCTATCCACTGTGAAAACAGTCAGTTAAAGGGCCAGTATTAAAAATGGCCAGGGGGTTAGACATGCTAGTCGTGTCGCTTCTTAAACATTAATTCATTTATTATGACACATGCTTCTTCAACCAGATCCCCGCTTCATCAGATGCATGAAGTGTTATCCTCACTTGGCATATGTATGGGTGCAGAAGGGGGGTGAAAAAAAGGAGTGAACACTGGTATCAAATGTCCCCAAATGCAAAAAGTACTGTCTGTGACCATCTGCTTGAAGTTTAAAACATGCGGTGCAAACGCAAGCTGTTTGTACATTGCATATTTTTTGACTGGGTGTTTTATTCTGTTTTGCAGTGTAAAGTTAGTGATTGTCTGGGTTACAACCCAAGAAGGGGATGGGTGAGAAAGTGGAAGGCATAATAGTATTCAATATGCCCGAACCCAGCAATTAAAGGTCAGGGTATGGCACTTCTCATCTGTTGCCTAGCTTCCCCAAATCGTGATGACACATGTCTAGCGTCTCTGATGAACTTCACCAAATGACAAATGCAGGGATTGTGGACTCATCTAATGGGAACCGTTTGAATCACAACCTCTTTCTATCAAGGATTCGTGACTGTCAGGATTGACTGGGCGTTGCGTTTTTCATGTCCTTGTCAATGACTATCTTCTCATTACCATAGAAATATGGTGTTCTTGCCTCTAAAATGTCTAGTGTTTTGACAAACATTCTAGGCATTTTTTTTTTAACCGAGTGGCCAAATTTCCCTCCCCTGTGGTTTGGATTCAGTGGTGCCACAATACAAGTGGAAGACTATTCTATTCATGGAAGAACTGAAGGGGAGTGTATGATGTCCAAAAGTCCCTCTGCCACCCCCCCCTACAATAATTTTGGATAACTCCCTCACCACCAGGAGAAGTTTCTAAAACAGTGTGCATGCTTGGCAGGCAGAAGGCCACAGGTTAGATCTGCAGCATCCCCAGGTAGGGCTGGGAATGGCCATTGTCTGGAGAGCCACTGCCAGTCAGTGTAGACAGTATTGAGGTAGATAGACAAATGCTCTCACTTGCCATAAAGCATCTTCTTATGTTCCTAAGGAAATCCTGTTGCATAAGAGGAACTCTGCTCATTAGAAGGCAAAGCTGTGCTGGATCAGACAAGGGCATATAAATTCCAGCCTCCTGATGCCCACATCAGATCCTTTCCAGGAAGGTCACAAGCAATCCCCCAAGGTGAGAGCCTTCCATGCTGTGGCCCACAGGAAATCATATTCAGTGGTATTCTCCTCTTGTAAATGGAGGCTCTGTTCGGCATCCATGGCTAGCAACTTTTGCTAAACCTCATAGTACTTAGGCTCAATTTGTGTGCCCATCTAACAAATGATTCTCATTGCCTCCCCAAATAGTCACCATGCTCAGTGTATTTATCAAATATTCCAAGACTGAAATGGTCAAGTGTAGATCCTTTTCTAGCAAATAGCACACTTACCCCACGCAAGAAGGAATCATCAGGCTTGTAAGAGGCTCAGACTTTGCAGAGGAAATGAACCCCTAAGGGTGGAAAACCTTGAAAAGCAGCTCAGTGGGGACTGAGCATGCTCAATGGGCACAGAATGCTAATTCTTGGGGAAATGGAAATGGAACTCTGGGGAGGGGGAACAGAATGAAATGACACATCCAGAAAGAGGACACGACCGACCGACCGGAATCGGGAACGCAACATTTCATTATTGCTGCTCCTGTTGTTTTTGAGTACATTTTGAATGTAGATGACACTTTAATACAGGGCTGGGAAATCTAGATATCATTGGACTACAGATCCCACCATCTCAGACCATTGACCATGGAGGGTCCCAGGTCCCCCATCTCTGCTTTAAGGGAAACAAATGGCTGTGTCAAGGAGCTTACAATCCAGATTTAGACAGTTGCCTCTCTATTGCCTTTGCTGTTATTCTGAACCAACACTTTAATTCGGGAACTATACCCTGAGCACAGGGAGAAATATTCTGGCATTTAAACTTATGACCCAGACTTGGGAGTACAACTTTTGTCTCCACGAGCATTTATTTGCTACAGGTGTTGAAGCTGTTTCTGTAGAACTGGGGCTGCTAGGTGGTCTGGAGGGCTGTGACCCTGATAGAGAGGAACCAAACAATTAAGCCCCATCTGCACAACTCCCACATTTATGAACTTTGCATGGCAGTGCAGAATCTTGCCAGTGAGAAGTGGCTCGAAGCAGTGAGTATGAACGACACTGGCCGATTCCGGTTTCAGGATGGTCCTGAAGAATCCCTATTCCTTTCAGGCCATTGTGAGCCCTCCAGGATTTTGCTGCCTGCAGAGTTGCCCATTTAAATTTCAAGTCACATCTGCACTTTCTATGCAGATGACATTGAACCGGACCACTAACTAGCAGTGTAAGCTTATTCCAGGCTCACACAATGACTTCCAATCAGCGTCGCCTAAATAAGGCCAGGGTCAGCTATACATAAAATCATTAAGCTGCCTCCAAGTTGGCAGACTTTGGGTGCGAGACTGACAAGGTGAGATGAGCACAGCTTGCCTTCAGAAAAGGTGGTTTGGGAGCTTTGGCAGCCTTAGCTCTTTTCACCACCACTATCATCAAATCTGTAGTTTATTAATGTTTTTATCCAGAGCTATACAGTATCAATAAAAAGGAGAATAATGATAACTGAAGGTAGAAAAGAGAACTGAAACAATGGGGAGGAACTCCCATCATCCCTGACCACTGGCCAAGTTCAGTGGGAGCTGAAGTCCAACTGTATCTGGAGATTCACCATCAGACCAAGAAGCTTGAAAAAATAGACCTCTCTCTTCTTTTTTTGGTGATACAAAATTCACAGGGGAAAAGAAAAGAGGCTTCTAATAGTTGAATTTTCTCCTTCATACTACTGTCTTGGACTTGTTGAATTACCAACAAATCTGATTTTAATTTTTTTTAGATAAATGTGAATATAAGGAACAAAACAGAGGAGGGAAATAGGTGAGGAGAGAGATGAAGGATGAAGATTTGTGTGTCAGGTAGGGAAGGTGTCAGATAGAGAGCCAGGCAACAGCGGTTGTTCTTCCAGGGTAATAACGTTAGCAGAACACCACTCTTGATAAGTCATCAGCATTTTTGTGCCATTTTTTTTACTGATATACACATTTTTGCAAGGCATTTCTCCCTAACACATTGCAAATTTGCACAGTATTTTCATGAACATATGTGTTTCTATGCACACTTTTCCATTCTGAAGGAAATCAGCCCTGAGTGCTCACTGGAAGGACAGATCCTGAAGCTGAGGCTCCAATACTTTGGCCACCTCATGAGAAGAGAAGACTCCCTGGAAAAGACCCTGATATTGGGAAAGATTGAGGGCACTAGGAGAAGGGGACGACAGAGGACAAGATGGTTAGACAGTGTTCTTGAAGCTACGAACATGAGTTTGACCAAACTGCGGGAGGCAGTGGAAGACAGGAGTGCTTGGCGTGCTATGGTCCATGGGGTCACGAAGAGTCGGACACGACTAAACGACAATGCACACTTTACCAGAATATATGCATCCCTATGCAAATTACTTGGCTGCAGAACTGCACTGTAAAATTTGGTGATGTGTGAATTTCAAAGGATGGCTATGTTTTTTGTGCATTGTTTCAGAGAGTGCAAATTTTGTCGGTTCACCTTTAAATGCAAACATAATCAAATTTATCCTGCATCCCTACAGGTGAATAGCCCATTTGTTTTCCCATCATCTCTGCCTCTTTCTTGCCTTCACAGTCCCCAGTGTTTAAGCTCTTATGACCTCACTTCCTTCATTTTCCCAATGTGCTCTTTGATTCTTTTCCTTAGGCAAAGAGATCATTCACTTCTCTCCCAGAAGTTGCACAGTTTGCTAACATTCTGCAGTTTCATTTTCTCTGAAACAGCCTATGGATGTGTAGGTAGAGACAACAGGCAACAGATAATGTTTTGTTTATGATAAACATTACATTCTGTAAACCTAACACTGTTGTACAGCTGGGGACTTTTGAATTCTACTGGGCCAAGGAAGAAAAATATTCTTTTGTGAATATACTTAATGTTTTCACCAGCTCATTATTACCTCTTTCTTTTAGTTCGCCTTTGCCTAAAGTTAGACCTTTCTGGTGTAAAGCCTCTGCACTGCAAGCCATGTCTCCCATTTAATTGCATTACACTCAGTAGGGGCATCGTTTGGAAAATAACTTAAATTATATATTATAGTTTCTAATTATAGGCAACAGAAATTGGCTGTAGCTGTTACCTAAGGGAGCAGCAAGCACCAACTAGCAGCATGGAAGTGCCCTTTAAGTAAAGGTTATACACAATTCTTTAAAACGTAGAGGCAATAAGAGAAGTCATTTGCACTTCCATAACAGGCTTTCTATCCTGTTCTTGAAGCCAGGCACACACTAGGGGCAAATCACACAACTTTTTATGTTTGTGGCTCGATCCAAATAGCTTGGAAGAATGGCACAACAATGGGCATAGACTCTGAGCATCTGCCCATGATCCTGGCAATGTGCTCACAGCACCCTTCCCCAACCTATGTGCTCTAGTGGTTTTTGGACCACAGCTCCCATCAGGCTCCATGGTGGGAAATGCAGTCCAAAATTGTAGTCCCATGGGGCTGGTGGGAGCAAAACATCTGGGGGGCACGAGGTTGGGGAAGGCTGCATTATTTTAGCAGCATTGCCCTCTTTATCATGGGAAATAAAGATAATGGAATGGTACATTTTACTCTTTCTAATTATAGTACATAAATCTTTCGACATAGCCATTGATTACTCTTGTGAGAAATGGCATCTCAAAAAAAGGGCCTGCAGACAGTGTATGAAATAGCAATGAAATAAGATACTTCAAGCATATCAAAGCAGTGTTTCGATTGTTTTCACGGAGAAGTTGGGGTGATACAGCTATGAAATCAACAGGAAATTGCATCACAGTGTGTGCATTCTTAGGAGGGCATAAAAAACGATTGCTCGTTTTATAGAAATGCAGTCTAAAAGCACTTTAGTTAGACCTAATGGACAATTAAAGGTTATTTTACGGTTGAATCATTGACTTCCAAACTATTTATGAGGAGTTAGGCACAGGCCATTAGCGCTGTGCGCTTCATGCTTTAGACGATTGTCCATGCTGTGTTGACCACTTTACCCATCAGCTTTGGTCCTTACCAGGGATGGGAAAGAAATTTGGTTCAGTTCCCATTTAAAGGTGAACCCACATAATTTGCACATTTCACAGCTATATGAGAAATAAAGCCTTTAAAATTCTCAGAATTTTGAAATGCAATAGTCCAGCCAACTGTGACCTGTGGGTATAGGGCTGTATACAAAATAGATAAATAGATAGATGATAGATAGATAGATAGATAGATAGATAGATAGATATACAGATAGATAGATGATAGACATGTTGATAGATAGGTAGATGATAGACATGTGGATAGATAGATCAGTGTTTCTCAACCTTTTTTGGGCCACGGCACACTTGTTCCGTGAAAAAAAGCACGAGGCACACCACCATTAAAAAAGTTAAAAAGTTTAACTCTGTGCCGCCCTATATTATAATTATGACTGTAAGAAACACTTGCCAAATATTGCTTTCCGGCGGGTTAGTGTCGTGTATTGGCGGCCGCCAGGCTCGTTTGCACTGAGCTTTGGGAAAGAGGAGGAGAAATATTGCTTTCCGGCAGGTCAGTATTGTGTATTGGCGGCCGCCAGGCACGTGACAATGCAAATCGCCCTTCTCGTCGCCGCTAGTGTGCCGCGGAACAGCGGTTGAGAAACGCTGAGATAGATAGATAGATAGACAGACAGACAGAATGCAAAAATGCTTACATTCTGAAAAAGTGTGCATAAAAGTGCATATTGTTGTTAAAATAACACACAATAACACACAAAAAGGCACTACATTAGGGAAAGTTGCTCTGCAAAAATGTGTATGGTAGGTACATTTCCCCGCCCCTTGGAAAGACTTCACCAGGACAACCCACCTGTCTATCACATGACACCTGCCAAAATCTCTTGTGTGGGGTTCCCAAGCACCTGACAGCCAGCCAAGAAGTCTGTTCTTCACACTCTCCTGTGAGTGGAGGGTTGTGATTGGTGATGCCGTGCACAGACCTCTCCGTGGCAGCACATCCTTTGTGTAATGCACTCCTTCTATAGCAGAGGTGGGGAAATGCAGGACCAGGGGCTGACTGCACCAGCCCAGGAGCTGGCATACCAGTACTTATTTCCCCTCCAACCTGACATTCCCAATCTTCCATCCTGGCCAGCGTGAGACTCTCAGGGTTCTGGTTTGGGTGATTCTTCTGGCAGAGACCCTCCCTCTGATCCACAGGCAGAGCAACTAGATGCTCCAACTTCATTATCTCCCACTCTTTCTCATGCACACATATTAGAGAGGGGAATGTAAGCAGCTGCAGGTGGCAAGATTTTTAACCTCTGTTCTGTCCTATAAGAGGCAAAACGGACTGTTACATGAACCCTGAAAGCTTTTACCATATTGTTTTTCCTAATTTTTATACTATCTGTAATTATTATATTTTTAGCTCTATATCTGTTTTTACTGATTGTAAAGCAAGTATGTCTCGTTGTGTCTATTTTTATGTGTATATGAGCTTAAAGCTGAAATAAATCTATCTATCTAAGCAGCATTCCTAGAACTCCACCTCAGCTACACACGAGTAACCCTTTGCTCTCTCTTTAAAAACTGCCAGCTGTTTCTCTCTCTCCCACCTTTCCCTAAGTTTGCCCAAAGTGCTGAAGTATATCTCATTCAGAGTCCAAGAGAGATCCCCAGCTTTCAGGGCACCATCTCCTAAGAATTAATTCCCATCAGCAGGACCTCCTGGACCTCCTAGCCATCCAACTGTTTTACAAAGGAGTGGTTGGACAGCAGCTGCCTAAACTGCATCTATCTTCATTTGTGGCAGGAGCAGGGAGTCTGTGGGTTTTCCAGATGCCATTGAATTCCAGCTTAAACCAGCATGGCCAAAAGCCAGGGATGATGGGAGTATGGACATCCGGAGGGCCACAGCGCCCCCACCTCCTCGACTACAGTATCTGTTTGCCCTCATTCTCCATGAATATTGATCTATTCCTCTGGAAGTTTCAAAGCAAAATGCTGGTCATACCATATTATGCTTGGCTCAGCTTAGATAAGACACCCCCAAACTCAGCCCTCCAGCTGTTTTGGGATTACAACTCCCATCATCCCTGACCACTAGTCCTGTTAGCTAGGGATGATGGGAGTTGTAATCCCCAAACAGCTGGAGGGCGGAGTTTGGGGATGCCTGGCTTAGATCCATGCAACACAGCTGTGAGTTTTGAGTCGGGATGACCTACAAGAAAAAAAACACTGCAGATAAGAGCATAATCCCCTCCAATTGTCATCCAATTTACCAGAACAGCATGTTTGAGAGAGAGGAAAGGAATGTGTGCAAGGCCGGCTGGTGAGCTTTGTGGCTGATCCTGAACTCCATATTGGCACAGAGTAGTCAGTGCCCCCCCTTTAGTCTCGAGTGTGCACCCGCCTCCTGTTCCTTTAGCTCCAGAATTAAATCATGCTCAGTATGGATTCCTGACATCTTAGATTAGCATTTGGGTGCTCCTCCCCCTGTTCCTCTGCACCCTTCAGCTCTAAGAGCTGTCAACACCTATTAATTCTAATCAGAGCAGAAGCCTCACCACATCTTTCAGAACTGGGCCCTACATGCTTACTGCAAGCTGATGTGCAAAGTGCTAAAATGCATGAAATCCCAATTGTGGGAAAATAACAATTCTGAGGTTTTCCATATGGCTAGAAGCAGCACCTTTGCAATAAGTTTTCAGAGCAGCCCTACTGTGTTATTCCCCAGAACCACAGAATTCTACATTTTTAATTCTCCTCCTCCTCCTCCCTCCCCTCCCCCATATCATTTATAAATTGGTTCCCATGAGGCATCCTGAAGTGATTCACCAAATAATAAAATATAGGCACAAAACAGTTTACATCGAAACACTTAAAACAATCGCATTTGTAAAAAACACACACAATTAAAAACACATAGTTTAAAACAGTTCAGAACAACAACACATGCATGCATGCAATCAGTTCAAAACAGTACAACACAGATATTGACTGGGATCAAGATGTCAGTTTGTTGAAAGGGGAACTTAACATGGAGCTGGAATTCCTTCGCCGCTTAACCCCAGAAACCCTTTTCAGATCTCATGTATGGCACATGTATAGTAAAAGTCACAAAGGGACAATATTTCTCCTTCCTTTCTGTCCTTGTCTAGCTGGGGATTTGCTCCATGCTATGATAAAGATATTTCCCCTATCATCTTTCCTGAACAGCTTTTGGGAGATTTCTCTATTTCCACTTCCCCTCTCCCCCGTTCCAGTTGACAATCATCTCCTCTAACCCCCTCTTGCTTTTCCGTCTTTTGACACAAAGTATAATCTTCTGCGTCATCAGAACAACAGTGTGAAAGGTATCATCAGGACAGCAGCTCACTTTCCCAAAGATGCTGTTTCTACGGAAACACTGTTTCTAATTATGGTGGGTCTTTCTGACAGATTATGCAAAACTGTACATCACTTTAGAGGGGGGGGGGAATCATGCCACATGCCCTCCCAGCACCCTTTAATTTAACATTCTCTGGCTCTCAGGTACTCAGTTACTTGGAAGGGGGAAGAAGGTAGAGATGTTCATTCAGTTCATATTTTAATGGGAGCTACCTTTTGGAATTCACAAGTCTCTGAATTTTGTGGTGCATTTTCACACCCCAAAATAATATACAAAAAAGTGTATATTAGGGTAAAAGTGTGCTCAATAGATTGATCAACTAAAGCTTTAGCTGATCATTTTGTGGAGACCCATTCTCACCAGTATGACTGTGAGCTAAAAGCAGTCTTGCATATTTCCCCCCTTAGGCTACTTTTTAGGCTATTTTTGTTATGATAAATTATTAGGTAATGAAAACTAATGTGCTACACAATGACATTTCCTTCTAACAAATCTTGGTAGCTTTTATCTATGAGAAAGTATGTATAGAGAAGCAAAATAAAAAAATTCCTTCAGTAGCACCTTAAAGACCAACTAAGTTTATATTTTGGTATACCAAAATATAAACTTAGTTGGTCTTTAAGGTGCTACTGAAGGAATTTTTTTATTTTGCTTCGACTCAGACCAACACGGCTACCTACCTGTAACTATGTATAGAGAAGTTTTCCATAAGAAAATCTGTACTGTATAAAGTTTTCCCTCTCCCCAATACAGTGGTACCTCGGGTTAATAACTTCATTTGTTCCAGAGGTCTGTTTTTAACCTGAAATGGTTCTTAATCTAAGGCGCGCTTTCACTAATGGGGCTTCTTGCTGCTGCTGCACCGCTAGCGTGCAATTTCCGTTCTTATACTGGGGCAAAGTTCTTAACCTGGAGCAACCACTTCCTGGTTAGCGGAGTTTGTAACCCAAAGCGTCTGTAACTCAAAGCGTCTGTAACCTGAAGCGTCTGTAACCCGAGGTACCACTGTACTAGGACACTTGGCAATCCAAAGAAATTGATTGGAAGTCAAGGTTGAACTTGCTACAAGATATGCTGTTGATTGCAAACTTAGATAACTGTAAAAGGGAATTGGGCAGATTCATAAAGGACAGATCTGTTAACAGCTCTATGGAATCTTCCAGTTTAGAGGCAGTATGACCCTATATACCTGTTATCGAGGGAACAAACCTTGGCAGAGGGCAATTGCAATCAAGCCCTTCTTGTGGGAAAGGATTTTTCTGAGCTTTCTGAGCAGGAAATGAAAAATGCAAGAAACCAATTTGAAAAAAAAATCATTTCCTAATGCAAACTTGTCACTCTTCTAGTCCTCATCATATCATCTATTTGGGAAGTCATTTTACTGCAGTCACTGATACCCAAGTCAAATATGAAAATGTATAAGCAATTTCAAAATAAATAAGATTAATTGGAAAAGCAATTATTATAGAGCGGCAGAGTGAACAATTACCGAATCTAGCATAATTAGACTCGCTATACACAACTACCACAAATAAATTAGGTCCATCGGTGCCAGCTCCTCTCTAAAGGATTTGTATAGTGGCTCCCCAGTTACCATAATTCTTCTGCATTTTGTAGCCTTTGGACTTGGACAACTAATCAAGCCATAATTGGCTATTTACCTGACAAGCTGAAAAGATTATTAGTATTGCAGAGCAAGGCTCACACTTTATTACCACGTACGTGAAGGCGCATCTTCTGGGATGTTTGGGTGCATAATGAGAGTATTATTTATTAGGTCACAGTTGCCAAATGGTTTCTAATGCTCCATAAGAGTATGAATATGGAACTATATTAATAAGATTATGGGGGAAAATACATAAAGTTTAAACCAGGGAGACACTCTTGGTGTGAAATAAAGCAGTAACTTAAAGCCTCTGGAAGTTTACCTCACACATGCTAAGCTCATTGCCCTTTCAGCTTCTCCCCAGGGCCTCTGCCCAAGCCTGTTGACAAATGGCATGAAGGCAAGGATAATGCCTCTCTCTGTCATTGTTTCCAGGCGCTTGCTATTCAGTGTCTTATAGCCTGGGGCGGGGTGTGTGTGTTGGGTGTTACAAGAGCGTGCATGCTTCCTGCCTGCTCAACCTATACTATCATCATCTTAGCTGTGAGTCTTGGAAGACCTGCTCCCTTGCCTTGCAGGCTTTTTCCCACCTGGCCTGAGAGGGCAGGGCCCTGACTGACTCCAGCTACAAAAGTTGAGGGAGCTGAAGAGACCAGATACCATCATGGCTGCATATGCATACCTAGGGTCCCATATGGGGCCATATGGCTCCCCTCCTCCCCCCAAATCACTTTACCTCAACAACCACATTAGAAATCATTGCATTCTATTTGGCCCAAGTACTTGAAGAATCCTGAGTATGCAAAAGGTGTGGAGGAAGGGTGGAAAAATCGATGTGCCTTTGTGCTGCGTTGTGAGAAGGAAGGGAAGCTTCTTTTGTGTTTGATATCACCACAACAGTGGAGGTATGTCACCATACACATTGTTGTGTAGTGGGTCTTCAGTGATTTCAGCTCAGTGCAAATAAGAAGCAGGAGGCGAGGATCTGGTACAACATCTCTTTACTTCAAAGAACAAGTAAGAGCCAGAATATATCTTGCCAATGTTGAAGTTCTACAATTGATTGCCAACAATTGCCAAGCTCAGATCACTCTGCAGCTGTTTGCCTGCCAAGCTACTCATAGTAGGAACACACATGCTTAAAGACACGCCTGCTCCTGTATCAGTTCACCTGTATACTGTGGTCATCTGTTGGTACTCTTTTTCAGGTGTTTGCATTGTTGAGACAAGTGGAGACTGGGCAGGAGGCTGTTTTTGGCCGTAGCACTGCACCTGTGGAACTCTTTTTTAGGGAACCTAATCTGAAATTTACCATGTTATCCTTTAAGTGCTGGGTCTTTTAAGGTCCTTTTTATAAAGTCTGCCTGCTGCTGCAATTAGCAATATTTTATGCTACTTACTTGATACATTACTGTCACTTGTGCTGCATTTATTTTAATATGTTGCACACTATCTAGGGATGAATGGTGGAGGTGTAAATTCTCAAATGAAAAATAAATAGCTAGATAATTAATTAATTAATAGATACATAAACTAACAAAAGCAGCACAGCATTCTTCAGCAGTGAGCTTTTGAGAGAGTTCAAGTGGATCGGAAGCTGCCTTAAACCGAGTCAGACCATTGGCTAGCCTAATTTTATAATGCATGTTTTACCCTAGTGCATGCATTTCTGTATACACATTTCTTGACTGGAGAACTACACTGCAAAATTCAGAGGAGCACAAATTTCAAAGTATAGCTGTGTTTCAGTTCGTATGTTGTTTCAGAAACTGCTTGTTAGGTATGTCTGCCTTTAAATGTGCTCTGGATGGAATTTGCCCTCCACCTCTAACTTTAACAGATATAGGTCTTAATATATCTTCCATTTTGAGTGTGTGATGGCAAAAAGAGGTGGATGTTTAATCACTGGGTCTTCATGGTAGCTAAAAAGCTACACAGTGTAATGCTGCTTGTTCTGTAAGTCTCCCGATAGTCTCACTGCCTCATAAATACAAACAAGTTCCCTGTTTTCTGAACCACATAAATACTCAACAAGAGAGCTGGGAGCAGGAAAATGGCTCATTTTAATCCCAAACTCATAAAAACAACCCTGTGGTGATAAATGAAAATGATTCTCCAGACCTAACATCATATAAGTTTCCATTAATGTTACATGAGTTTCCCATTATATTGGAGACACATCAATAATCACCCACAGAAGACATTTTCACAAGCATCAGAAATGTGTTCCTTTGGGTTCCCCCGCCCCTTCAAAAAGGAAGATGCAGCTCATTCCTATCTGATGATACAATTCACTGAGACAGTTAAAACAAACATGTTTGCATCCCATTTCTTTGCTGTATGCGCAATCAGGAACGTGGGCAGAGCACTTCAATGGGACAGGGAGAGAGAGAAACTGAGGTGGAAAAACTGCTTTTTCCTATGCCCTGGTGCCTTCTATTAGTCAGGCAAAATGTGTGTGTAAGAGGGGGGGGATGGGGGAGGAATTAGATTTATTCCGCATTTAAAGTTGAACTTACCTAATTAACACTTTCTGAAATAATACACAAAATGAAATGGAGCCATCCTTTGACATTTGGGCGCTTCCAAAGTTTGCAGTGCAGTTCTCCAGCCAAGTAATGGGTAAAAAGAATGCATATACTAGGGTGGAGGGTGCATAAAAATGCATATATTCATGAAAATAACATACAAAAATGCATTATTAGAGAGCATTGCTTTACAAAAAGGTATATAGCAGGCAAAACTTTCATTCAGATATGTGTATATTAGGAGACATTCCTTTTATTATGATGATGAATTTTCATAGAGACTTGGTTTTTAGTTTTTAAGTGGCAAACCACTGTGGAAATATGAAGGACTAAACTTAGGGCCGGGAAGATGGGAAACTGAGAGACATCCAGCCTGATGGTTGAGTGGAGATTTAAATTCTGGTATCCTGGGAACTGTTATGATAGTTTTTTTCAATTGGACTTCCATGCCCATTTATCATGCTAAATTATTTTCCTTCCATTGCTTCTTACACAATTTTGTTGGGTTCAGGATAATGTATGCAGCAGTTGTGGAAGTTCCTCCCTTGCAATTTAGGAGCCTTGCTATTTTGGATTGTAATATGCATGGGGTGCTGAGCACACAGAGAAGACTCTCTACTGCTTACATTATCGTGAGCATCATGATGGCAAAAGTGGGGCCAGGAGCAACAGGATGACTTGGGGGGTGGATTAAATGCACAGTCGTAAGTCCCATTCTCCACATTTCCCATCTACATGAGGGTCAAGGCTTGCTGAATTTGGGTCCTATTGAAAACATTTGGATAGAAGTCATACCTTCACAATTCTCATTGTCTATGATCTAAGTTACAAAACTGTGAGATGATAGATAGATGATTGATAGATGATAGATAGATAGATAGATAGATAGATAGATAGATAGATAGATGATAGATAGATAGATAGATGATAGATATCTTAAAACAGTGGCAAGTCACCTAGTGGGAACAGTAAGGACACAGGAATCTACCTTATCAGGTGATTGAGCCTGAGTATTGTTTGCACCGACTAGCTGTGGGCTCTTCAGGGTTTCAGACAGGGAACGTTCCGCAGCTCTTCCAGGAGATGCTGGGAATTGTCATTGGGAACATCTGCATGCCAAACAGATGCTGTTCTACTAAACTATGGCTCCTCCCCTAAAAATAAAGCAAGGTCCCAGTCCTCATGATTCTGAATAAAAGGCTAAAATAAATAGGAGCACAGAAAGCTATCACTGGTCTACTTATCTCAGTATTGCAGACAGTGACTGGCAGTGGGTCTCTAGGGTTTCAGACGGTGGATGTTCCCAGCCCTAACTAGAGATGCTTGGGATTGAACCTAGAACCTTCTTCATGCAAAGCAGACACCCTGCCATTGAGCTACAGCCCTCCCCAAACAGGAGAATAAGCTGGCTGGTTAAACCAAGCCCCAAACCATGCTGTAAAGGTTATGCTGCAAGGCAGAGTGTAGCGAGGCTGCTGTTCAGAAGCTTCAAAAGAAACTCACCCGCTGGAGTGGGATCTTCATTTTTTACTCCCCCACCCCTATTTTTGAAACAATTGCACCAACAGGATTAAAGAGGCCACCTTCAGGACATTTCTGTCCTCCATGGTAATTCTTGTGCTAGCGCATCGCCATCTTCTGCTCGAAATGCAATGCCAGCAATTTGTTGCGCTATTTACCTAATAGTTCCAATTTTTGAGCTCAGCCTCCCATATTTATCTTCTAATGCAGCAGCCAGCTTGATGCCTCCATTTGAAATGTATGGGTATTCTGTTGGATATAATGAGTTTCCGTCAAAAGCTCTGTTAGTGGCTGGCACTGGGGATAACTCATTTTGATGGAAAATAGGAAAAGAGTGGAAGAGGGAGTCACGCATTCTCAGTCAACTAGAGCAAATCCTTTAGGCTATGTACAGATGATGATTTCTGTGCTGCACCTGGACTTTTCTCCCCCCACCCCTCCGCCCATTGCTATATTGCTACTGTAGCACTCAGTAACTTTACAGGTGTACAACTTAGCGGGAATGCAGGTGGGGCAAGCCTGTTCGGCGCAGTCCCCTTTTACTGGAGCCACTCCTAGTCTGATGCAAGTTAATAGCACATTGGAATTGACTAGACCAGCCTCAAGCTGCTTTTGGTCTAGTCAATTTCACATCAAAATATAAAAATCCCTCTAAATAAGAACATGTGCTTGAATGTGGACTTCCCATTGGCATCTAGCTGGCCTCTCTGGGAATAAATGCTGGGCCTTTGGTTTGATCCAACAGGGCTCTTAAATAAATAGGATGCCATAAAATCTATTCGATGGTGGCAGCATACACTGTTAGACATTGTGGCAGCCCATGAAGGGTAGAACTCCCTCCCCACAGAAGGACACCTGGCGTTTTCTTCATATAGCTTCCACTTCCCTGGCCTCTCAACAGCTAAAGTGGTGTGTGTGTGTGTGTGTGTGTTGTTGTTGTTGTTGTTGTTGTTGTTGTTGTTTAGTCGTTTAGTCATGTCCGACTCTTCGTGACCCCATGGACCATAGCACGCCAGGCACTCCTGTCTTCCACTGCCTCCCGCAGTTTGGTCAAACTCATGTTCGTAGCTTCGAGAACACTGTCCAACCATCTCGTCCTCTGTCGTCCCCTTCTCTTAGTGCCCTCAATCTTTCCCAACATCAGGGTCTTTTCCAGGGAGTCTTCTCTTCTTTTGAGGTGGCCAAAGTATTGGAGCCTCAGCTTCAGGATCTGTCCTTCCAGTGAGCACTCAGGGCTGATTTCCTTCAGAATGGATAGGTTTGATCTTCTTGCAGTCCATGGGACTCTCAAGAGTCTCCTCCAGCACCATAATTCAAAGCATCAATTCTTTGGCGATCAGCCTTCTTTATGGTCCAGGTCTCACTTCCATACATCACTACTGGGAAAACCATAGCTTTAACTATACGGACCTTTGTCGGCAAGGTGATGTCTCTGCTTTTTAAGATGCTGTCTAGGTTTGTCATTGCTTTTCTCCCAAGAAGCAGGCGTCTTTTAATTTCGTGACTGCTGTCACCATCTGCAGTGATCATGGAACCCAAGAAAATAAAATCTCTCACTGCCTCCATTTCTTCCCCTTCTATTTGCCAGGAGGAGATGGGACCAGTGGCCATGATCTTGGTTTTTTGATGTTGAGCTTCAGACCATATTTTGCGCTCTCCTCTTTCACCCTCATTAAAAGGTTCTTTAATTCCTCCTCACTTTCTGCCATCAAGGTTGTGTCATCTGCATATCTGAGGTTGTTGATATTTCTTCCGGCAATCTTAATTCCGGCTTGGGATTCATCTAGTCCAGCCTTTCGCATGATGAATTCTGCATATACAGTATATTCCTGCGTATAAGACTACTTTTTAACCCAGGAAAATCTTTTCGAAAGTCGGGAGTCGTCTTATACGCCGGGTCGTTTTATTAATACAACAAGTATATCCCAAACTCTATATTTTAACTGGAAAAGTTGGGGGTCGTCTTATACGCCCAGTAGTCTTATACGCCGGAATATATGGTAAGTTAAATAAGCAGGGAGACAATATACAACCTTGTCGTACTCCTTTCCCAATTTTGAACCAATCAGTTGTTCCATATCCAGTTCTAACTGTAGCTTCTTGTCCCACATAGAGATTTCTCAGGAGACAGATGAGGTGATCAGGCACTCCCATTTCTTTAAGAACTTGCCATAGTTTGCTGTGGTTGTTTTCAAAATCTACAGTATCAGATTAATCAAACACAATTCCAAGACATGTAAACAATAACACCTTAAGTTAACTGAATTTTAATCATCTGTATGTAATTTTAGACACTTCAGCATGCAAGATGTCATGCCATACTTCAGAAAGTACTTCCGCTCTAATCTCATGCTTCCTATATCCTTGGCTTGCTGAATTCAGGGTGACTTTAATTTTGTTTATCCCCTTCAGCCACAGAAAAGCACTTAGAGGGACTAGCAAATCACTATGAGAGAGAGGAAGAAGGAAACCCAGCCACCGGGCATATAATGTAAAAAAGAAGAAGAAAGGTTTATTTTATGGTAAAGGGTGGCAAGAAATCTACTATAAATAAATAAAGACACAACACATAAGGAAAATGGACGAGGAGGGAGGAGGAGATAAGGAAACTCGTGTACAAGTTCTCAGTTACCAGCTATAATTTTTTAAAATGAGTTGTTGATTTAGAATTACTTTTACAAATAATAATAAAAAATAACTTATTCTATTGAGCAATGGGCTGGTACCAGTTGAATAAGGTAAAAGTAAAGGGACCCCTGACCATTAGGTCCAGTCGTGACCGACTCTGGGGTTGCGCGCTCATCTCGCATTATTGGCCGAGGGAGCCGGCGTATAGCTTCCAGGTCATGTGGCCAGCATGACAAAGCCGCTTCTGGCAAACCAGAGCAGCACATGGAAACGCTGTTTACCTTCCCGCTGTAGCGGTTCCTATTTATCTACTTGCATTTTGACGTGCTTTCGAACTGCTAGGTTGGCAGGAGCTGGAACCAAGCAACGGGAGCTCACCCCGTCACAGGGTTTCGAACCGCCGACCTTCTGATCAGCAAGCCCTAGGCTCAGTGGTTTAACCACAGCGCCACCTGGGTCCCAATAAGAATAAGAGCAGGAGTCAAATACTGTTATTCTCTCAGCTATACTGGTGGAATGGCACTGCATTCTTTCCATCCCTGCTCTCCTTTTCATTTTATATTCTCAGTAAAAAAAAATTGTATGTGTATATTATTTGTTAAATGTTAATGATAAGATAATGGGGTCACAAAGAGTCAGACATGACTAAACGACTAAACAACAACAACAATGATAAAAATGAAGTGTCATTTGGCAGAAATGAAAAACCTTATTAGTTGTAGGTGGATTTAATTACTTTACTCCATCCCCACCCCCACTGATTTTTTGGTTGCACAGCAGTTTCCCTAGTTAATGTTGAAAGTGCGACCGTCAATATCATTCTGTATGCAATATGTAAGGGTAAATTCTGTCAATGTTAAAGCCAAGAAGGGGCAGGGTGGAGGTCCTGTCAGACAGGTTGGCATGAGATATGCTGAAGGAGCATGTACCCTGATTGGCTCTGTACTTCTGAGGGAATCCCCCCCCGTATGTTTAGTTGAATGTGTCCCCAATATATACAAGGCCTGAAGTAAGAAAGACAAAACATTTCTGTTTCCCTCTCCCCAAATTATATATACCGTTTTTGTTCAGTTTCCTCAGTGAAGCATAATTAGGATTTCTTTTCTCTCTGAACTCTGTGTTATTTAAGTGACTTTGCTAACAGCTATTACTGCATAACAGTGACCTCATTTTTTCTCCAGAAGGCTATCAATAAGCAGCTGCTCCTCTCCTATGGGAGGGAACAACAACAGATCAGATGAATGCTTTCATTCTGCAAACCATGCAGAGCAGACCTTCCGCAAGATGGAGAATTATCTCCAGCAGAAGCAACTATGCGATGTTCTTCTCATTGCTGGAGAGCATAGGATTCCTGCCCACAGGTAAAGATTTTGACCTGCTACAGGTGCCCAGCCTCTCTGACTGCCCTGCTGTAATTTTGTCTAATATGCACACTTTTGCAGAACAATTTCCCCTAATATACTGAATTGAATTTCTCCCCTATTCACACCTGGGTGTAAGTTCCCCTGAAAACAATGACACTTCCTTCTAAGTAGACATGCAGAGACTTGCATTGTCAGTGTATCAAGCCAGTGAGGGGGGATTTCATTTGCCTAGGGAAGAGAAACAGCTCTCCAAGAGAATATTAAATTACTTAATCACCTTTTTCTCTTCACTGCACAGATGTGTGGCATTCTAGTCATAGGCCAAAATAAAATAAAATATGTTATTCCATGTGCACACAATGGATCATTTAGAGCAACCCAGGCAAAAAGCAAAACAAAACCAACGCAGTGAGGAAGGCTGATGCTTCCATCAAGATAAAGAGCTGACACAGATCCTTACCAAGCACCTTCTCTTCCCAGGTTGGTTCTGAGTGCTGTGTCTGACTATTTTGCTGCAATGTTTACCAACGATGTCCGTGAAGCAAAACAGGAAGAAATCAAAATGGAAGGAGTGGACCCCGACGCACTGAAAGACCTTGTGCACTATGCATACACAGGTAAACTCCCTGCCAACTCTCTTATGCGCAGCGAGTTCCAAATCAACAAACTATGCTCTTTCACACAAACAGTTGTGCATATTTGGAGGCAGTTTGTGCCTGTGCTCATCGTGTTTTGCGAACAAACCTAATATCTTGTGCAGTCACAAGAACACTTTCTTTGAGTTTCCCCCACACAAAAAAAGAATAATCCATTTTCATGTACCTCTCTCTCCCTCCCTCCCTCTCTCTGAAAATATTAAACCACACAGGTGTCTTGGAACTCAAAGAAGAAACAATTGAAAGCTTGCTGGCCGCTGCTTGCCTTCTTCAGCTTTCGCAAGTCATTGAAGTCTGCTGCAACTTTCTTGTGAAGCAGCTCCATCCATCAAACTGCTTAGGAATTCGGTCCTTTGGAGATGCTCAGGGCTGCACAGAGCTCCTGCGGGTGGCGCATGTGTACACTATGGTGAGGTCAAAGGAACAAGTTTCCTGGAACTAACTGGTGGGAGGTTAAAGCTAGAGAGGAACTGGCAAGTTGTGGTTGTGGTCGCAAGAAGATTCAATGCCCAAGGAATCTGTATGGGGCACCATCAAGGTAGGACTTTGCAGCACATATCCAGGGCCCAGCTCAGCAGAATGAGTGAGGTGGCCTGTAAGCAGAGCAAGGCTGGCTCACCACTTTTTAAAGTATGTAAAATAGTACACATTTGCAATCTAAAAAGAGCTACCCCCCCATGTAAGAAAATGAAGAAGCAAACACTCAATTCCCCCTGCCTCCAATTTGAAATTAGAGGAAGGGCCATAGCTCATCTGCTTTGCCTGCAAGAGTTTCCTGGTTCATTTCCCAACTTCTCCAGGTGGGGCTGGGAGTGCCCTCTGGCTGAAATCTTAGAGAGCTGCTGCCAAGCAGCCGCCAGACAGGCTGTTGGTATCTGACTTTGTATTCCAATATTCCTAAATTATCAAACCTCACAACAGATAATCATTATGTAGGCCAGGCATCCCCAAACTTCGGCCCTCCAGATGTTTTGGACTACAATTCCCATCTTCCCCGACCACTGGTCCTGTTAGCTAGGGATCATGGGAGTTGTAGGCCAAAACATCTGGAGGGCCGCAGTTTGGGGATGCCTGATGTAGGCCTTCTGCTCCATCCCCACCCAACTGCCCTGAAGACTGATCAACATAATGCAGCGGAAGGGGCTGGTAAAGAAGTGGAATAGTCCAGAGGTGGCAGAATGGACCTTGCCATTTCAGCCAGCAAGCGCTAGGGGAATACTGTATCTGAATACTTCCACATATTCAACAATAACAACAACCCCAAGCACTCTGCAGTTAGAAAACTAGCACAGCAAGCAGTGGGCTAGAGCTCATGTCCCTGATGTGTCTGATGCCTATTTGAAGGGAGGTTTGAAGGAATCTTTACAAAATAGCTTCTTCTCCCTCCTCCCAATGCTTCCTGAAGAGGTACAGTCCACTCTTCCAACACACTCCCTGCATTTGCATACCCGCCAAGTGTCATGGGAAAAAATGGGAAATTCTGTTTTTCCGTGCAAGACCACAGTTGCCATTTTGGGTGCCATGATCTTGCGAACTCTTGCACAACGCCCACGCTGAAAAAAAGCATTTTGGTGGGGCTGCAATCTTGTGTGGCATCCCAAAATGTGTGTGTGAGATTGCACCCTGAAAAAAGTGGTTTTTTCAGGGTGAGTTTGCAGTGCAGTTCACGTTGCAGTGCAGTTCGCCCAGGAGCACGTTTAGAAAGATGCACATCCCAATTTTTGATCTGAAAAAAGCTGGATGGTACGCATCTGTAGCTACCTAGGTCTCATCAGAACTGGCATGTCCTCAGGTCATGATGGAAAGTGCTGGGAACAAGAGTCCATCTGCCTGACTCAATTTAATCTGAAGAGGTTTTTTAATTTGCAACTGAGCTAATCGATTAGATACACCGATTAAAACCATTCAAGCTTCTTCACTTCTACGTGTCATCTTTTTTCAAAGAAGAGGAAGCCTTCTCCCCTCCCTCCTGTTTCAAGATGATAGGGCAAACGAAGGCTAGAATCCTCTTTCAGCTGTCAATAAAGACGGCGCCTCCCCAAATAGAAGCTGCACATTAGCTGTGGGTGGGTTTTGATGCCTTTGGTGGCAAGGAAAACACAGTGGTGCTTTTCAGAAAGGAAGCAAATGACTGGGTGTGATTAGGAGCTGGAACAAGCGGATATGTGAAAAATATAATCTGAGGAACAGAGAAGAGCATGTACACTGTTGCCCATACACCAGTGATTCGAAGCAGAGGAAAGAGCAATTGAGACATGAGGTGAGAAAGAGGAAGCCTGCTGTGAAATAAAATCTACGTATAAATATTGCAGGGGGAAAGAGTTAAGAGAACCTCTTCAAATGCACAAAGAGCAACAATTCCTGGGTCTGAATGTGAAATGAAACTGCTGTGAGGCTGGGCACAAGCTCAACCCAAGTTGCTGTTTGATTCAGAAGCAGCTTAAATCCCTGTGAAGCAAAATAAGAGAATTTCCATGGTTTTTGAAGCCACCAAGATGAGTTAAACTGGAACGCACACACTGCCGCTTAATTTTTATGACCCATGGTGGTGGTATTAAGGTGTGCAAGGTGCTGGTTACATAGACTTCTGGGTGACTTGTAGGCCCTCTACTCTTGGGGTGGGGGGCAGCTGAGTCCTCACACCTTCACTTGTAAAGAACCAGGAAGGTGCTTACCCTAGATCAGGCTTCCTCAACCTTGGCCCTCCAGATGTTTTGAGACTATAATTTCCATCATCCCTGACCACTGGTCCTGCTAGCTAGGGATCATGGGAGTTGTAGGCTAAAAACACCTGGAGGGCCGAGGTTGAGGAAGCCTGCCTTAGATACATCAGGAATTCAGTGGATGCTGGGCCATTAGGGCAAATGGAGAAATGCCCCACCAACCTTGGTCTGCCCTCAGCCAGCCCCCACTTATTTCCCTACTTCCCTATTTCCCAGGGAGTAGCACAGACTGCTGGCTCTCCCCTCCTTAGTTTCAGTGCTGCCCTTGTAGAACTCAGCAGGGAGGAGGAAAATGGGGGCAAAGAAAGAATTAGTGGTCTCTGTTGTTGGCGATGGTTCTACCTACTGTCTTCCACCCTACCAGGCCCAATGGGCAAACACTGCCATGATTCCATCTAGCTCATCATTGTCTGCACTGACTGGCAGAAGCATTCCAGAGTTTCTGTCAATACCCCGTCCGCAGTAAATTCCCTCTGAACCTACGCATCCCATGATCTGAGTAGATGTGCAGGCTTGAATTTGCGAAGATAACGCTTAACTTGGTCCTCTATTGAAAATGTCAACAGGCATGAGAATGAGGAGAGTGACTCTCAGCAATAAACACTCAGTGGATATATGAAGCAGCCTCTAAAAAGTCCTGTGAGAAAAGATCATTACTATTTTACCTTCGTTGTTACTGATGTGAACTATTAACAGTCTCCTGCCTGGGAAACTTGCTTCGACAAGCAAGAAACTGTTTGCTATAAACAGCTTGTGCTATTTCTTAAGCTCATAGCATCTGAGTAGGGATTAATCCTGCATAGTTTTTAATCAGTTCATATAACTGATAAATCAGTGAAATGCTGCGCTCCTACTTTATCCTAGAAATGTTAGAAAAAATATTCCATCCAGGGCTCAGAACTCCAGCTGAAGCATATTTCTCTAGAGACTTGGTTGGGGTCAGGCAAGGAATGTATGGAGTGAGGAGTTATCTCCTTATTGTCAAAAGTACCCTTATAAGTTAGGCAAAGACATGTCCTTCATCCCCTTGTGTGCACCTAATGAGGCACTTGCCACAACAGAGAGGCCTTGCCCCAGACCTCAGCTTAAGCATCTTCCCTACTAGAGCTGCAGGCAAGCAGGCGAAGACTCCACCTGCATATAACCTGCTTCTGCTTTTCCCACTTCAATCCTCTTCTGATTCTGGGAGAGAGTGAAGCAGGAGAGGTGAGGAAGCCCTGGACTCTACACCAGCCGGACCTCTCTCTCCCTCCTCCTGCACATGTTCTTCACCCTCCAATCCTGCAGCTTCTCCTGCCTCTGACTCTCACCTCTTAGCTGTTACAGACTCCCTCAGATCACTGACCCCTTCTTCCAAGTCAGTCTCCAACCCTCCTTCTCCTGACGCCCACTCTTCAGTATCCAGGCACCACTCCTCAGCGTCCAGCCAGGCCCTGACACCAGAGTTAGAAGAAAGAAAAGTAGGCTACTTGTAATTGCAATACTATCCTCTCTGAGCCTCTAGGCTCAAGTGGGATAAAAGGCAGTGTGAATGAAATTCTTGCATTGTAGGGGGTTGGACTAGATGATGCTTGGTGTACCTTCCAGCTCTACAATTCTATGATTCTATGAATGAACAAATGTGTAAAACTCAGATGCCATGCTAAGTTACGTTTTACTCCCTTCATTAGGAACACTTCACTGAGGTAATAAAGAACCAGGAATTTCTCTTGCTGCCTGCCGGTGAAATTGCTAAGCTCCTGTCAAGTGATGACATCAATGTCCCAGATGAAGAATCCATATTCAAGGCATTGATGTTGTGGGTTCGGCATGACTTGCAACCCAGGCAGCGGGAGCTCGGAATGCTTCTCTCCTACATCAGATTGCCGTTGCTTTCCCCGCAGGTAGGCCTCTGGATAGAATGCCTGAGAGATTTGATTTCTATGAATCCTTATGCACGCTGACCTGATCCACACCTCCAGGGTAAATGTGCAGCTTGAAACATCATTATCCTGCAGATTTTGTGCTTCCCTAGATTTTTGTGATACAGTTGTCAGCTCCAAACCTCCTGTTGTTACGGCTGTTATTAATTTTTATTTTATTTAAATTATTTCGAACCTACTCTTTATTAGTCACACAATCCTGGAGCAAGCAATCACATTTCAAATAATATTTCATTGAAATGTACCTAATGTGAAAATCAAACCCTACACTAGCAACTAGGACTGAGTGAGAAATTTGATTTAGATCACACTAAAAATGTGAAGCCTACCTAATCTGCAGTTTCTGAAACAGTATGTGAACTGAAACACAAAGGGACTGTACCCCTTTCATTAGAAGACAATAGGGATATGTCAACAATCCTGACACTTAGGTTGGAGCCAAAGCTGGAGGCATCAGAGAGCAGAAGCTGGCCAGGTCTGGTGGTAAATCACAAGGCACCTCCCATTGGAGACTAGGCTGTGCTTGTGTGAGAAACTGTGAGTGGAATTGTTTCCTATAATTCCCCTATCCAGACAGCCCAATAGTATCATAGGATCATCAGGCCATGGGGAAGTGCTTTGGTAATGCATTGAGAGATGGGAGACAATCTTCCAAGCTATGACAAGAAGGTTGAGGATGATAGGGAGTGGGATTTGGTTGGAGGAGGCTTGCCAGCCGTTCCCCAAACCATGGTTAGGCATCTACTGGAGTTCATGCACCAGCAGGGAAGTCTACTGTTGACCTGCAACTTCATTCCCCCAAATTGCAGTTGAATTCCAACATTTTGTTTAGTCTTATGTGTGCAAACTAATATGCACAGAAGCCCATGCAACCTGAATCCTGGGTCCTATTGGCCCACTTGCCAACCCTCTCCTCCCTTGGCCAACTCCAGGTGTGGAAGAGGAGGAGGATCAGTAGCAGCAACACCAGCCGTGAGGAGGATTTCTGATGGCTGTCTCAGGGTCCCCACTAATTATTATGATGCCCTGTGGCCCATAACATCTAGAGAAAGACTTGGCTGATATATCTAGAAATGACCTTTGGATTGCATCAATATGAACACCAAGACTTTGTATGTCTCAGCTATTAGCAGATCTGGAAAACAGCACCATGTTCACTGATGACCTTGAGTGCCAGAAACTTCTCATGGAAGCAATGAAGTATCACCTGCTACCAGAAAGGAGGTCTATGATGCAGAGTCCTCGTACTAAGCCTAGGAAGTCCACCGTGGGCTCTCTCTATGCTGTGGGGGGTATGGATGCCACCAAAGGTAAACTGACAAAGTGACCTCTGGCCTATGAAAACTTAGTTCATAATAAATGTAGTTAGCATGTAAGGATGTAAGGATGGGGTAGCCAACAAGCTGCTCTCCTGATGTTTTGGATTACAACTCCCACTATCCCTGATCATTTATTATGCTGGCTGGAGATGATGAGAGCTATAGCCCAAAACATCTGGCAGGTACTGGTTACTCCTGATACAAAGCCAGGATAGGGAACCTGGGTCTCTCCAGATGTTGTTGGACTCCAATCATCCTTGGCCATTGGAGATTATTGATTAGGATGAGCACAACTGTGGCAACAGTTTAGATGAACTACAGCAGATTGATATTAGCAAGCTGTGCTCTGACTACTAGATCACTCCTTTTGAGAGGCTACCAGGCACTGCCTATACAATTCCAAGTACATTTTCACGTCACAGACATCATGGGATGGTAAAAAGAGTACTGGGCTTGGAATGGGGAAATCAATTCAGACTAGGATGGGCAGATGCAAAAGAGGACAGAGCGCCTGTATTTAAATAGTTGTGTAGAAAAGGGAGTTTTAGCAAGTGTGGTGACTTCTTCTACAAAACTACAAGAGGAGCCCTGCCCTCATGTATCTTCTTTCACCAGCTTTAGCTAGGAAGACAGCTATGGCCATTCCAGGGTTGGGATAGCTTGACCACAGTTGTCCATGCAAAGTTGGATTACTGCAATGTGCTCTATGCGGGACTACCCTTGAAGTGGCTCCGCAGGCTACAGCTGGTGCAAAACCTGGTGACTAGGTTGCTTGTGGGGGCAAACTACTGCTGGCAATCTGCTACTGGGTCAGGTTCAAGGTGTTGTTACTATCATATAAGACCCTCTACAACTCAGGACCAGGTGACTTGAGAGAATGACTTATCCCTTATATACTATGTAGAACATCACTCCTGTCGAGATATGACAGGTGACCACTATCTGCACTTTGGGAAACAGTTGAAGACATTTTTGTTTCCCAGCTGGAAGTATGCTTATTTTGTATTTTATTGCATTTTGTACACTGCCTTGAGACATAATGTGCGTGGAAGGCCCATAATTTAATATAATCGCCACCACCACAACCACCCCACCTTAATTAGAAGGCAACTTCCTGTGTTTCCTAATCTACCTTCACATTATTTTTACTATTGATTTAATATCCTTATAAACAACTGTCTCAAAGCAATTTACACCAAATATATTTTAAAACAGATAAAAATACAAAAACATACAAAGTAGACACTCATGATAAAGACCCATTCATCCCAATGGGAAAGCGGGTCAGGTTGAGATGGTCTTAAATGGTTTCTGGAAAGTGCAAATAGCTGACAAGAATGATGCTCCACAGAACAGGGCAGCCACACTAAAAGCCCTGCTCCAAATTATACCTCACACCTGTTGGCATCGCCAAGCTATGGCCCTGTGCCCCCTCCACCAGGTATTGCTAATTCTGCATACAGTATTTCGAATCCTCAACAGGGAATGCAGGTGTAAACTCTGTAAGATAAAGCAATTCACTTATAAACCAAAGCTTATCCGATTCCATCTGCCACTTTTAAAGTGCCACGCTTTTTTTTTTAAAAAAAGGGAACAAATAGGTTTATATTCCGCTGCTACCTGCAGAAACTTTAACCTTACACCCACAGCATACGACCCACAGAAAAGCAATTATTCAAAGAGATTGTAGTGTTACTTGCTACTGCAGAAATTGCTAGCAAGATTGGATGTTTGAACTAATTTCAAACACGCTGTCTTGCCACCATATTACATTTCGTTATATGGAATGAATATTAACATTATTCAGATACAGTTGTTCACACCGCTCCCAAGGTAAAAAAAAAAGGGGGGGGGAAGCACACAGCACTTTAGATCCTCAGGATGAAGAGGAGAAAATGGTTTGGATTGCATTGTGTTTCTTGTGCAATCATAATGGACACATAGGAGATTGAAGCTGAAGTCCGAGCCTTAAGATCTTTGCTTTAGTGGCTGACCTTTAGAATTGAATGGACAGGAGTGGAATGAATTAGAATTAATTGGAATTTCACAGTTGAAAATAGCAACACTGGTTGCCTCACTTCAGAAAGGATATTGTAGAGCTGGAAAAGGTTCAGAAAAGGGCAACCGAAACCATCAAGCGATTGGTGCAACTTCCCTCTGAGGAAAGGTTACAACTTCTGGGGCATTTTAGTTTAGAGAAAAGGCAGGTAAGAGATGAAATTCTAGAAGTCGGTAAAATTATGGATGTCATGGAAAGTGGAGAGAGTAAAGTTTGTTGTCCCTTTCTCATAACCTCAGAATTCAGGGACACTCAATGAAGCTGAATGTTGGAAGACAAAAGAAAATACTTGTTTCACTGTTAAACAATGGAATTGCCACCAACTTGGGGGGATTTAAAAGAGAAATTCAGGAGGATGAGACTATCAGTGCCTACTAGTTGTGATGGCTGCTGTTCTCAGGCCTTGCTTGTGGGCTTCACATAGATATCTGGTTGGCCTGATCCTGCTCTTTTTTTTAAGCCTTTACAAAGCTTTTTTAAAAAACAAAAAACACCATTCACCACTCAGTCTGTTAATATATCCCTAGCTACAAGGTACAAGTCTTGAGTGTTCACCACTCTACTTTTTCAACCTATTTTTGCATGCAACTATAAGCATGTAGTTCATTTTCCACACTCTGTTACTTGCCACTGATACACATTGCCACACCATAATTTTAGAAGTTTGACCAGTTCTTATCCTTGAAGCTAACTCTCAAAAATCTTCTTAACCACCAAATATTTAATGGTGCCTTGCACTTCCATGTATTTCAAGCACAAATACTTTCCATGTATTTTACGTACAAATCCTCAAGATATCTCAGTTATATAAGTGGTTAAAATTGGCTGCTCATTATCTCCAAACAGTGTCAGCGATACCACTGAATGTTCATTGCCACCACTATTCTGTAAGATTCTCCTTCAAATTTACTATTCATATATTTTCAACAGGCACTACCACCATTGAGAAATACGACTTGAGAACAAATAGCTGGATCCAAATTGGAACCATGAATGGAAGGCGGCTACAGTTTGGAGTTGCTGTGATTGACAACAAGCTGTACATTGTAGGAGGAAGAGATGGCCTAAAAACATCCAATACAGTCGAATGTTTCAATCCAGTAACCAAAGCCTGGACTGTGATGCCCCCAATGTCAACCCACAGACATGGTTTGGGTAAGAGCATTTGCAAAATTATCTTCTACTTAAACTGGCAATGACAGTTTGTCATACATTAAACATACACTTGTCGTGCAATGATTCTCCAGAGACCTGTAACTGAGAACAGGTCTACACATACCTTGAGAACAGGTCTACATATTCCTAGCCATCTGTTTACATTAGATGCATGTGTGAATGGACCACTGTGATTCAGTGATCACATTAAGAGCTTTCCTATCATAACTCAAACACAACAATTTGGATCCAGCGTTGGTGGAAGTCAGAACCACGTGTGCTACTGGGCTTTCCCAGCCCTCCTCTTCACTGTAATTATTAAAAAGAGAATGTTATGAGTACACACACAGAGGTAAAAATGGGATGGAACGCACTGTATGAAACAGACATGGGCCAAGTGAAGGCCATTCCACCGATCCCTACTCCATAGCCATGAAGCTTCACAGGCTGTTTGCAGCCCCAGAGATTCCGTGTCCGGTATTGTTGCATGAATTTCGATGTTTTGTTTTGTTGTGTGATTGTTATGCCAGTTATCCACCATATGGCTCTACTATACATAATTAAACAGATGTGTCTCTACATTAATATCTACTACTTTCCTCCCAACTTTGATTTTCATCCAAAGGTGTAGCAATGCTTGAAGGGCCAATGTATGCGGTGGGAGGCCATGATGGTTGGAGTTATCTTAACACGGTGGAAAGATGGGACCCTCAGGCCCGACAGTGGAATTACGTTGCAAGCATGGCAACACCAAGGAGCACTGTGGGGGTTGCAGCACTGAACAGCAAGTATGCACAACACTCACAGATACGCTTAGTTGATTAGACTGTGGGGCTGATAATGCCAAGGTTTCAGGTTCGATCCCTGTGTGGGATAGCTGCATTGTAGGGGGTTGGAGAAGATGACCCTCAGTGTCTCTTCCAACTCTACTATGATTCTATGATTAACCCTGAAGAGCCACTACCAGTTAGTGTAGACCAGAGATGGAGAACCTTTGGCCTTTGGGATATTGTTGTACTGCATCCCCTCCCCCCCCATCACCCTTAAGCACTGGCCATGCTGGCAACGGCTGATGGGAGTTCAACAACATCTGGAGGGCCACGTATTCTACATCCTTGTTGTAGAGCAAGATGAACTGATGGCATGCTTCCTGAGTCCTTCCTTTAAAATCAGGCAAGATGCCTTCATGTCTTGCTTGTCCTGCTGTTATAGGTTGTATGCTGTTGGCGGGCGAGACGGCAGCTCCTGCTTGAAATCCGTGGAGTGCTTTGACCCCCACACAAACAAGTGGAGCATGTGCGCATCCATGTCAAAGCGGCGTGGAGGGATTGGTATTGCAACCTACAATGGGTTTCTCTATGCCGTGGGTGGCCATGATGCTCCTGCTTCTAATCACTGTTCTCGGCTTTCCGACTGCGTAGAAAGGTGGGGCATTTTTAAAAATTGTTATTGCATGTACTGTATATAAACCTCATTTTCTTCAAGGAGGACAAGGTGACATACAATATTCTCCAGCTCCAACGTTATCCCCACAACAACCCTATGAGGTAGTTCAGGATGAGAGAAGGTGACTGGCCCAATGTCACCCCAGTGAGGTTCATGCCCAGGTGGGGGGGGGGTCTGGTCACCGTCTCATGCTGTAACCATTATGCCACACCACATAAAGGAATTAAATGATTGGAATCTTCTTTTGTGTGTCGAAACAGATGTTTTAGTTTTAAACAACATGCTGGATTTATCAGGTGTTTAAAAATTATTCGCCAGAGAAAGTAATTTAGAAAATTAACAAAATTAGGGATGCAGTTAGAGGGCCTCCCAAAGAATGAAAGTTAAAACTAGGGAAGTGATCATACAGTACCTGTGTGCCGCTTCGTAAACTGATAGGGGAACCTTCTGGAGGCCACATACCATGTAGGCAGGACCATAAGCAACAATGCATATAAAATTTATACAGTAGGCTAGGTCCTACACATATTCACACTCTTCTTTATTTTCCTTCCGTGGTAGCGAGAAGCATGATCCGTATTTGAGGACATATTCAAGGCAGGCAAAAACACTCAAGGAGCAGGCACCCCCAGACTTTGGCCCTCCAGATGTTTTGGACTACAATTCCCATCTTCCCCGACCACTGGTCCTGTTAGCTAGGGATCATGGGAGTTGTAGGCCAAAACATCTGGAGGGCCGCAGTTTGGGGATGCCTGCTCAAGGAGGATACAAAACAGAGTCAGTGGTGGATGGGATGAAGTCCTAAGGCCCAGGCAGAGAGGCTTGGAGGTCTGAATTTGGGCCTGAGGTTTCCCATCTCCTGATTTATCTGAAGCAAATGCTGCTACTCTTAATTCCAAATGTATGCTGTATGCCCACTTTCCATGGGCATACAGCATGCAATGGTAGCTTTGATTTATTAAACTGTACATTACCTCAAACTACTTCAAGAACTGCAAAAGGCTCCTATACTAAGAATCCACCAATTTCTTCAAAAGGCAGATTGCTGATAATATAAAATTCCTTAAAGCGTGCACAGACCAAAACACTTTTATGAATTATTACAGCCATCCAGCAAATAGTAATAATAACAACAACAACAATAAATGCTTGGCTTTTTCTTGAGACATTTGCTTGATGTCCTCCAAATGGAAAGGGAGTAAAGAATGGGTGATTGGCTGTCACTGTTGCTGCTGTATGCTTCAACTCAGTCATTTTACATTGTGACTAAGAAGAAAAGACTAGGTCATAAGTCAAGAGTGCCCTCTTGTGGCTGCAGGAAGCATGATTATATTTACTTCCTTCCTCATGGCTCAATATGGAGACTTGAGAACCTTTACCAGCTCAGATTTTGGGGATCGGGTGTGGGGGAAGTTTTCCCAAAGCAGTGCCACTCCTGCCTGTTAATCTGGGTGCCTTTGTTTTCTCTTCGATTACTCTTTGCTGCTGCTAGGTATATTTGCTGCCCCAATGCCATCGATTCTTTCCTCCCCAGATGGCAAATGTTGTTTCCTTTTACTGCCCTCACTCTGAAGCCAAATCAGAGTGAGGGCACAAGTGGGACGTGACACGTCCTGTCTAGAGAGGAAGAAACAGAAGGAACTTTGCAGGGGTGGAGAGGGGGAAGAGAAAGTAGCATGTAGTATAAGAGATGAGGATGAATGCTACTGGGTATATAATTCACCCTCTTCAAGTTCCCACGCCCAAATCACCAAAATGGCCCCTTCCAATGGGGTGCTGCAGCTGAAGGAGGCATTTAAGCTTAGTTATTTTATTTATTTATCTATTCTACTAATAACTGAAAAGATCTACATAAATACTCTAGGTATGATCCGAAAACAGACACTTGGACCACTGTAGCACCTTTGAGCGTACCCCGTGATGCTGTGGGGATCTGTCCTCTTGGAGATAGGTTGTACGCAGTGGGTGGTTACGATGGACAAACCTACCTGGATACGGTGGAATCTTATGATGCACAAAACAATGAATGGATAGAGGTAATTTGCTTGTTATTGCATTTATATCCCGCTTTCCCTCCAAGTAGCTCAAGCTGCTTTACGAGGTTCTCCTAACCCCCCCCTTTTTGTGCTCACAACAACCCTGTGGGATAAATTATGCCGAGAAGATGGTGGCTGGCCCAAGGTCACCCAAGGAGCTTCATGGCTGAGTGGGTCTAGCCTGCTAACACAACACCATCTTGCCTATTGCAACTAACCAAGAAATGCCCACCTGTCTCTATTGCTCCTCCAGATGTACCAACCCCAGCTGGTCCAGGGTCTCCCTTTCCCTCAAATGTTTCCATCCATTATCCCTGGCTGCCCCTTCTGCTTGAGCCTGTCTCCCAAGACGCCTCAAACGCAATTACCCTGTAAAGCCTTTGGTACAAGCCTTTAAGTCCTTACTCTGCACAGAAACTGAACTTCTGTGTGCGTAACTGTATTTATCCCATATTAGTTACTTTGCCTAAGTCTTCCTCCCCCCGCCCCTGTCAAAGTTTACATTGTAAGGGTCTTGGGGCAGGGATCTACCTTTTTGTCTATGTTACTCTGTAAGGCAATTAATAGATAAGCAACAGTAAACTGCAACGCCTTTTATGGGAGGTGGTGGACTCTCCTTCACTGGTGGTTTTTAAACAGAGGTTGAATGGTCATCTTTCAGGGATTCCTTAGCTGTGATTCCTGCATTGCAGGAATGACATCCTTGAAAAGAAGCTCAGGTTAACAAAAGGTCCCATTTTCACTATACATTTAAATCACTATTATTCTACTTCAGACAGTCACAGCTTCCCATAGACTAGTTTGCCAAGGATGCTAAGAATTTTTGGAAGACACCTATTCCCCTCGCAGAGCTACAATTTCCAGAGTTTCCCCAGGAAGAGGGATTGGTTGTTTAACTACTCTGAGGGCTGTAGCCCTGTGAGAGGATTAAAAGTATCCTAACAACTTTCAAACTACAGTGGTACAAACACTTCAGGTTACAAACACTTTGGGTTACAAACTCCACAAATCTGGAAGTAGTACCTTGGGTTGCAAACTTTGCCCCAGGATGAGAATGGAAATTGCCCAGCGGCAGCACGGTGGCAGCGGGAGGCCCCATTAGTGAAAGCACACCTCAGGTTAAGAACGGTTCCGGGTTAAGAATGGACCTCTGGAACAAATTAAGTTTGTAACCTGAGATTCCACTGTACAGTTCCCAGGATTATTTGGGGGAAGCCATGACAGTTTAAAGTGGTATGATACAGTTTAAATGTATAGTGCAGATGGTGCCCAAACAGTGTCCAACAGAGGAGAATTTCTGGGGAAGGTGTTTACTGTTGGAATGTCATCACAGAAAAGGCTGTGTCCTCACTCACCTCCTGGCCTAACCACCAGAAAGTGAGGGCATTTGGAACCATGCTTGGATGATTTCAATGAATAGGCAAGTGGTCCTTCAGCTGGTTCACACATTGACCAGTATCTTACTGTGCATATTCTGCACTTGGACAGTATGCACGTTCACTGGTTGATATGCGCAAACTTCCAATTTACTGAGCACCCCAGTTTATACTTTTATATTGATCTCTACATTACCCCAACACACAGTTGTTGACACCTGTATGCTTCAATAGAGTGTGCCTCAGGGGATGAAGTCAAACCATTGCATAAGCAGCACTGAAGTGACCTTCCTGGGGCGTAAGCTCGGGTAGCGTATATGGAGGTCCTGGGCTGCCCAGGTGACAAGACCCCTCTGTCAGCCTTACTGATGTGGTCCAAGGGCAAGCAGAGCAATACATTTGGCTCTAGCTTGGTGGCTGCAGGAAATGCTGGAAGGAAGCATACAAGGAAGCCACTTTAGGGATTCCATTCTGGATTTGTGAAGGGTTTACTCCTTAGCCTTTTCTTTTCCTGAAGATATCCTGCAAAGTTGTGTGTGTGGCAGGGGGGTGTTAGGGTCAGAGTTTTCCATCTCCAAGACTGGCTCCTTTCCCAAGTTGACGAGCCCCATCTGCCTCTTACTTCGCTCTAAAGCACATGCAGAAACCACCTTCGGACCCACTATTGGCCTCATTCACTCAATCCGCTGGAGCTTTTCTTTGCATGCAGGGGAAGTCCCTAACTCACTGAGGGTTTGAGACCCATTGGCTGCCCTCACCTGGTTTAGCTGGCCAGTCACAGGCTTTGCTGGGGTCTGGCTGCTGTCACATGCTGACAGCTTTGAGGAGCCACAGGTGAGAAATGAGTGCAGGGTGGGGACCAAACTATCCATGAAGGAGCACCACGTGTCCCCCACCAGAGGTAGTAGCCCTCCTTTAACACCCCCACACCCCAACAATAGCCCTAGCAATAGCAACATAGTATTTAGAGGGAAATTATATGCTATTCTTAATTAATTTAGATCATGGCTGGGCTCCCACCATCCTTGGCCATTAGCTGATGGAGTTCGGGTTTGACAACATCCAAAGGGCAGCAGTTCTCCCTGCCCCCCCCCCCCCGATTCAGACTGGCATGTGAGATGGAGTTAACAGTCCACATTCTGTATGTGTGTGTGTTTTTTTTTTTAGGAAGTTCCAGTCAATATAGGAAGAGCTGGCGCCTGTGTTGTAGTCGTGAAGCTGCCATAACAGACCATTTCCAGGTGTGAAATATTAATAAGAAGCATGGCAGAAGAGGAGGGAAAGCATCCTTGAAAACAACACAAAGCGCTTCCTCTACAGGAGGAGGAAAGACAAGGATGAGCCTGTGTGGAGCCTGAGCATGAAAATCACATTGTCTGCATTCCAAAGACACACTTAGCAGGTGTTTGATCATCATGGGTGATGTTAATCTCTATCTGTAGGGTGGATCTGGGTACACACTGTGCATCAATAGAGAAATCCTCATTCTAAAGCAATTCTGTGTCAAGAACAGCTGAGTGTGCAGCTGGAAATGAAACATGTATCTCTCCCCCCCCATAACTGCTTGCATTATAAGAACCCCTTGACAGCTTGATATGGAGAAGGAGGGCAGGGAGCCATGTGGAGCCTTGAATCCCTATTCCCTCACCAGAAAGACGTCTTGCTTAGTCTCCTTCTCATGCACAAAGATACCTCTGCAGGGTCTTTTCTGCACCACTTAGCATCCATGAACAGTTGCCAGGACCCCAGGACTTTGGCAGGGCTCATTGCTAGTGCTTCCCTCTTTTGTGCTTTTTCAGGCCTTGCCCCTGGTTTTGATCAACATTGGTTAGCTGGATCTAGTTGCCCTTAAAGTTTCTCACAGTGCTATTGACCTTTGGTCATATTGCATGTGGAAAAATTAAAGGGTAGCTAGGCACTGCTGGCTAGTGCTGTGCGGAGCACTGCTACTGCTACTGCAGCAAGATGTTCCCTGATGGAAGGCAGTGCCGAGAGGACACATTGTTCAGGGCCACCTAATGCTTGAGCTGACCTTGATTCTTTGGATTCTGTGATAAATCTGGACCAGGAGTTTGCAATTTAGCACATGTTGGCACAGTGGTGGCTTTGCAGCTACGGAATCTCTGAGCATCCCCCGTCACTGTCCTCACTGCCATCAGACATTCTAACCCCCCCTCCCCCCATTGGGAGTCCGGGCTCGCTGTGGCGCTGTAGGCTTCCTCCTCTTCCCTTCTGTCTGGAACCTCTTTCCTGCCTTCTCCCTCCACCCTTCTGTCTGGTGTCTTTTGTGTGATTTCCTTCCCCTCCCTCCTGTCAGCGTCTTGTGCTGGATGTGTGTCACATCCTCTGAACCTTGGGTTTTCCCTGAAGTGTGAGAGCAAAGACCTGTGACCCACGGGATGGACCTTCCTTGCTGTAAGTACTTACAACCTGAAGGTGACAGGGTTGATCTGTGTCAGAACCTTGAAGGGCCCCAGCCTTCTGGGTGCCAGCTTCTTCCTCCTTCCCCCCATGGGAAGGCCTTCTGACAACAGCCAGACCCTGTCCCCTATCTGGAAGACCTCCTCCAGTCCTCTGTGATGGTCTGCCCCATCCTTGTAAGCCTCATTGCCCCTTGCCAAGTCTCCATCCAGTTGCTGGTGTACTGTCTCCCACCCCTCAACTCATGCCTCACTAGGTGGTCCCCCGATCTCCTCCTCCCCCTGCTCTGGGAAGGCTCTGGGGTCTCGCCCAAGATTGGCCTTACTGGGCGTGAGCCTCGTGAAGATGTGTACTGCATGCCCCTCTGTGGGGTTGTCATGATCTTGCTTGAGAATCTTCCCTCTGAGGGAGTCCTGGGGCATATACAGGGCGTCATTGCTAAAGAGTAACCCCTCTTTCTCTGCAAGCCCTTCCCCTGCCCCCTCTCCCTCCCTCAAGTCCCTCCGTATGTTCTGGGTAAAAGTGTCCTCTTTGGTGAGTTGGCTCAGTTCTTCTTCCTGCATCCCCGTCTCTGCGTCGTTCCACCTGGCTTGGGAGGCGACGTGGTGTGATACTGAGGTTTCTCCTTCTTCCATTTTCATGATGGCCACAGTGGCTGCTCACTCTCGGTGTTCTCCTCCTTCCCTGCCCTCTGCATCTCCAAAGGTGAGATCTCCCTGGCACTGGCTGCCCACAGGGTCATGGTCAATTAAGTCAAAAGCTAGCACTTCTGAGTGCTTGTTCACTGTCATCTTCAGAGAGGGGGGTCTGTTGCGTGACCTGCAATTCCCTGCCGTCTATGGTCAAAACGCTCATGGGAAGCTTCCTTGGGAAAAGGGGAATCTGATTCTGCCTAGCAGAGTCCACCGATAGGAAATCGTTGCTGCTGCCCCTGCAGAGAAGCCCGACTGTCTCCTGGGTCTGGCCTCTTGGCAGCTGCAGACTCACTTCCATCACTTTGCCGTGCTGTGGGGTGTTACAGGAGGGCTCTGTTGCTGCTCCTCCGCCTGGCTACTCCCCTCCTGATCTGGCAGCCAGGCTTGCGCCTTTCCCCATGCTCCAGTTTGCATTCTGAGCTCCCCCATCTCTGTGCCTGCCTGCTCTCACCATTTCTTCCTCTGGGGGCAGTGTTCCACCAAGTGGCTGGACGCATTGTAAGGGAGGCAGCTCACGCCTTTCTCTTCTTTCTGTTTTCCCACGTCAACGTTTGAAAGCACCCGCGCGTGGGCTTTGTCCCTCTGCATCACGTCTGGTGGGAGGGGTCTGTGCTGGGCTGCAGCTGCCTCACCAGGACTGTGTGGGAACTTGGGGTGGCTGCCTTTCCCCTCCGTCTGTCTTCTCTGCCTGGATTCCTGCCACACCCCCTCCTGCACCTTCAGGGCACACTGCATCTCAGTCTTAAAAGCCAGGTCGCTCTGTGGGTTGCCATTACATCTGCTGCCCAGCGATGGCACCCTGCGCCCAAACCCTTCCGAGGGTCCTCTCTGCTCCTCCAGCCTCCGCTCCTCCAGCTTGGCTGTGCTCAGAGCCGCTCAGTCCACTAAGCTTGGCTTCCCCTGTGCTTGGGCGCCTACCTGGTCCTTGAGCTGTTCCATAGTTGCAGGGTGCTGGCTGCAGCTTGCTCTCTGCTGCTCCCCTCATGCGTGCCAGTCCTTCCTTGGCATCTCTCTCTTCCGCTTCAGATGCTGCCAATTCCATGCCTGCTGCCACATCTGCAGCTCTCTCCCCTCGGGGTAGCCATGAAAAGATTGTGGGCTTCCTGGAGTTTACACGTGGGAATTGTTATGTGAGAGGAATAGGGGTCTCCTGACAACTTTCAGCACTGTTAACAGTTCATAAGATTCCCTAGGGGGAGCCATGACTTGTTTAAAGTATTATAATACAGATTTAATTGTATGGTGTGTTTGTGTCCTTAGTCCTACTCAACTCAATGGGGCTTAACTTCTGAATAAACATTGGGATGTCTAGGACATGCTACATCAGGGATAGGGAACCTCAGGCTCAGAAGCCACATGTGCACTCCCCCCCAGATTCTCTGTTTCACCTCAGGGTCACCTAGGCCACACCTCCTCCAAACCCACACTCCTTCACCTCCTTGCTTTGTTTTTGCCTGGCTGGAATGTGTCCTTGAACTCTGATCATGCCTCCTGCTCTTGTGGATGGAGGAGAACTGAGAGAGGTGTGAGAGTTTGTATAGAAACTAGCCTGCTGTATGAAGGTGAAATTCACATTTGCTGTTCTGGTCTGTTTTGCTTCTTTCCCTGCCTGCCACTGGCATGTGGCCCTTGGAAGGTTGCATAACAAAATGAGCATGTCCCTCTGGCTAAATAAGGCAGTCACACTGCCGCTTTGCATGTTAGAATGGCCATGGCCAGAGAAAGGAGAGTGGATTCATGTCTGTAGTCTTCTCCTATGTGCAACCTACATATGCACCAGTCCAGTGGTCCCTCCTAGCTCCTAAAGAGTCTGGATATACTTTGCACATGAAGTTTATTATGCTGAATAAGCATCAAGGGCAGGGCCAATGGCTGCAGTCCTGCTCCCCTTTCTTTGTACGTTTATTGTAATATGTGAAGTGTTCTTAAGATTTACTTTCTGATGTTGTGTAGTGGGTGCAGCCCTCCAGAATCCAAAGTCTGTATACAGTACCACCAAAAGTGTGAAACCTCTCTCTCTCTCCCCCCCCCTCTGAAGGATTTCTAATGAAGATGGCACATAAAACATAAGCTTAAAACCACACAGCTGCTATTATATTAATCACCACATGCCCGGTGATTCTCGGAATTGTCTTTCCTTTGCAAATCCATCTGTGAGAACCGTTTTGAACCAATTTTGCTTCCTCTGAAATAATGGCCGTGGGTCAAGACCCTGTTGGCAGTGTGGCATTAATGTAATCACATTTGCGGAATGAAACATGCACAGGGGAACTATGTATATCATATTGATATGACAAGCCTGCGACCTCAGCTGTGGGGTGCAAACCTTGTGGTGCATTCCGATAAATATTCTGTTAAGTTCAGAACCGGTGTGCTGCAGGGAACTACAGATCATTAAAATAAGTGTGTTTACATTTTAATTCCAAAAGATGCTGAATACTAAAGAAGGTGATTTGTTGAGCACTTGCTGTGGAAAGGAAAGGGCAAAATACATAGGAACATAGAAAGCTGCTCTCCACTGAATCAGATCGCTAGTCCATTCCATCCCAGTACTGTCCACACTGACTGGTAGCAGCTCTCCAGGGTTTTAGGCAGGGTGTCTTCCACAGCCCCAATGAGATGTTGATATGTTCTTCCCAGTGAAGGCTGTTCCATCAGGGCAAATGGGGTCCTGCCCCATCAACCTCAGTCTGCCCTCACCCAGCCCCCACTTGCCTGCTTTCTTACTTGCAACCAGTCCAGGTGGTTGGCACAATTGCCTGCCTGCCTGCCTGCCTGCCTGCCTTCCCCCTCCCCCTCCCCCCTCCTCCTCCCTCTCAGTCTTGACCCTGAAAAACTCAGTATGGAGGAGGATGAGGACAAAACCTAGAATTAGCTGTTTCTGCCTGCCATCGGCTGTGTCTCCATCTACTCCTGGCTAACCTGCCTTTTGCCCTATCAGTCCCACTGGGCACCAGCCATCACTGGGAACATGGAAACATGATACTTGTGTGCTCTTTTGCCCTCCTCTTCACTTATACTGAATGGGCAGCAGTGAATGTGTAAAGGTCAATATTTCCCACTCCAGTTGGCAGCAGTTCTCCAAGGCCAGAATCATTGTGAACAATGGTAACCTGAGGTCTATTTAACTGGAAGGGGTCCTTTGTATGCCAAGCATTCTATCACTGGCCTGTGACTTTTCCCCATGACAAAAGAATCCAAGGAAGATGGCAGATCCTCTAAAGTGAATGCAGGGAACCTAAGTATTCAGGAGTTCCCTATGTGCATCAGAATATTGGGGAGGCTCTAACATAGGAACATAGAAAACTGCCTTTGAGCAGGTTGAACTGTTTGTCCAAATAGTTCAGGGTTGTCTACTTTGACGGGCAGCTGCTCTCCAGTGTTCCAGGCAACTAATGGTTTCCCACCTCCATGCCAGCTACCCTGAAATGTACAGGGTAGACACAGTGGTAAGCACCCCTCCTCCCCAATCTGCCTTCAATCAGTTCCCCATTGCCTGCCGTCTTTCTTGCAGCCAATGACTGGCAGCAACAGTTCAAGATTTCAGGCTGTGTTTGTGCCTCAGATGCCTACTTGGAGATGCTGATAATTGAACCTGGGACCTTCTGCATGTAAAGCAGGTGCTCCACCCTGTGGAATGCCCTCCCATCAGATGTCAAGGAAATAAGCAACTGTCCGACTTTTAGAAGACATCTGAAGGCAGTCCTGTTTAGGGAAGTTTTTTAAAATTTGAAGTTTTATTCTGTTTTTAATGTTCTGTTGAAAGCCGCCCAGAGTGGCTGGGGAAACCCAGCCAGATGGGCGGGGTAGAAATTTGAGCTATGGCCCTGCCGTAAGGTTGACAACTTAAGGGGCCAAGTGAAATTCCTCTGGTGGATGGGATTTGCTTTAAGGTCTTCTAATTGCTGATCCTTACATTAGTGCTCAACACTGCCAGTAGTTATTGCTTTAAAATGAAGATACAGTGGTACCTTGGGGTTACAAACACTTCAGCTTACGAGCAAAGTAGTACCTTGGGTTGAGAACTTTGCCCCAGGAGGAGAACGGAAATCATGCGCTGGCAGGACAGTGGCAGTGGGAGGCCCTATTCGCGAAAGCGCGCCTCAGGTTAAGAACGGTTTGGGTTAAGAATGGACCTCCAGAACAAATTAAATTCATATCCCGAGGTACCACTGTAATATTTTATCGTCAATGTAACCTCATAAGCATGTGATGTAGGTAATCATCCATTTATTAAGGAAAATGATGAAGTCTTCCTAAATTTTTTTAAAAAATAGAAATAATCCATTTCCCCCAGAGAAAGAACAAAGCACATGCAGATATATTTCCTTTCATGTGCCAATCTATACAGTGTGTGTGTGTGTGTGTTTCTGATAATTTCCCCTGTTGCCATCATATAAGCAAGGGAATATTACACTGTATATAAGAAGCTTGGTCTGGCTTTTTGTTTGTTTTATTAAAAAAACAACAACTTGGAATCATATGTGTTTACCCACATAATTTTGCAAGTTGACTTCCTCCCTTTAAAAAAGTTATTGTGACGGGGAAAAAGAAAAGTTTTACAAAAAAAAGACAATGATTTCTGAACCCTGTCAATGTGCAATTTTTTTTAAAGAAATGTTTTTTTAAAATAATATACTATTTGCTGGACTTAGATAATGAAAAAACACGTGCAGAACATGGAAGTATTTAGCGGGGGTGGGCAGTATATGGGAGGTGGGGAGGGAAGGGTGTGTGGTTATTGTTGTTTTTTTAAAAAAATTACTGTTCCATTCAAACATTAAAAATACCTTATATTTATAGTGCAGCAAGTACAGCATGCAGTTGAAATAAAGTCTACTTTCTCTGACAAAGAATTCATGGTGTATGTTTGGCTGTGATGTGATTTTCTTTTTCATGGTATCTGTTGCTGTCAACAGTCAAATGAGAGAAGGGATGCTTTTCCAAATATTTTATTGGGAGAGGCAAAGGGACCTCGGCCCCTTGGAGTTGGCTCCTGTGCTGGAGAGCCAGAGCAGCACATTGGTTCGGAAAATGAGCTGTTAGCCACAGAGCTTATATTACTGTGCAGTCCAAAGTTCGTTGCATTGCCTTTGGCCAACCACAGTATCTCAGCCTGTACTCTGGAAGACATTGGTTCTGGCTTACTTTAAGAGACTGTTGTGGAAGGACTACTGAGGACCAAACCAACTGAGCCAATTCATGCCTGTGATTGCGCCTCTTGTTTCTATTTTTGTAAAGAGCATCTGTATGGCAGCTGTGTAGTTCTGATGTGGACCAAAGCTGTAGAACTGCAGGAGGGGCTCCCACCTCTGCTCTAAGTAATTTCTCCATTAAGGACACTTTATCTCTCTGATGGAGTAGTTAAAAGTTTTAGACAGATGGGGTGAGGAAGGAGGGACTTTAATTAAGAAAAGGGCACCAAGGGGAAAAAGATTTTTTTAAATCAAGCACAACATCATGTGTGCTTGCCAACACAAATACATGTTACGCTCACAACCTGGAAGGCAGGTTAGGCTGTGTCTCAGTTAGGCTGAGGTTTAGTGGTGGTTCTTGAAAGAGTGGCTGCTCCTCCACCAGTTTCCCCCTGTCATCTGAACAGTACCAGGGAGGGATTCTCTTCCCTGTGATCTCTTTCTCTCTATGCTGCCAAGCTGCTCATGAAACAGATGAGTGGTGTGTGTGAACACATTTGTTGTGATGGGCATGTATGAGGCTGAATTCAGATGTGGTCATTATGGGTTGTAACCAGGCACACCCCCCAAACTCGGCCCTCCAGCTGTTTTGGGACTACAACTCCCATCATCCCTAGTTAGCGGGACCAGTAGTCAGAGATGATGGGAATTTTAGTCCCAAAACAGCTGGAGGGGCGAGTTTGGGGGATGCCTGGTTATAATGCAAACATCCCCTGTCCTGTTTTCTAACATTCCTTTTTACGCCGCAGTTCCTGTTGCATTGTGGAACTGTGGCTTTTTGATTCATCACATTCTGATTATTATTTAAATAGTGGGGAAGAACTGGGTATCGCCCCAAATTTAATCATATGTGAGTGATGGTGGCATGATCAGAAAATCGCAGGGAAAACTACAACTCAAAACTCCCACAATTTTCCACGTTAGAAGGGTTGCAAATTGGTCGTCGCCCCCCCCCCCCCGGAAATGATTAACAAAGAAATGAGCATGAAACACCTGCAAGATTTCACTGGCTTTCCAGAGGTGGCATTTGTATCATGTCAAAGATTACCAAAAAAAAACACCACACAAATTAACAGGTAAAGAAATGGCAGGAATACTATAGAAATGCAGCCTAAATGGGCTGTATGTGTGCAGATGTGTCTTTTGGCCCCATCCTGTTTTAGGTTGGGTTGCAGCTCCTTTTGTATTCAGCCTCCACCTACCTCCTTGTGCAAATGAAGCTCAACTAATCACTGTGTCCTGCAAGAGAGGGCCTCCTGCAAAGACTATTTCATCACCTACCCTTTGGAACTTGCTTCCACTGTATCATATCTCCCCAGCACCGATTAAAACCGTTCAATGGAGAAAGTGAATAGAGAAAAAGTTTTTCTTCTTCTCTCATGATGCTAGAACTCGTGGACATCCCATGAAGCTGAATGTTGAAGTATTCAGGAAAGGCAGAATAAAAGTACACAGCGACTAGTTAAACTGTGGAACTCACTCTCACAGGAGGCAGTGATGGCCACCAACCCAGCTGGCTTTAAAAGAGGATTAGACAAATCCATGGAGGACAGGGCTATCGATGGCTACTAGCCACAATAGCTATGCTCTTCCTCTACAGTTGGAGATGCCAGCACTAGCATGAAGAGACTGCTCAGAACCAACTCACTCCGAGGAGCACCTGTTTGCTTGCCCAGTCTGAATATTCCTCTCGCTGTGCTAAAGCTGTGCGTACCCTTATCTTTTAAAGGAAAGAGCAGGGTGTGTGTGTTGCTCATTGGATCGCCTCTTAACTTGCATAGCCATGCAGTTCACCTGAAGTGCCTTTAACCCTCACCTCCACCCATACGTCAAGTTTATCTGAGCATTATAGATTTTTGCAGAAATTTTAACCCGAGTTCTTTATCTGGTGAGAGTCTGGACAAGCAACATACTTGTGCTGGCTGAACATACTTGTGCAAGAGAAATCACATCAACAAAGACGTGGATTGCACAGCAAGAATCAGCTGACTGGGAGGAAGGGTAGGATAGAAATTGAGTGAATTGGTGAATAAAAAAAGAATAAAAACAAGCTTCTGCAAATGTATCTGTCACACTGGATTCATTTGTGCCACCTTTAATCTCTGCTAATGCAAGGACTCTTGTGCTAGTGAACAGAGAATGTTGGTTATGACACTATGCCTGCTTTGATTAAAATGAAATCTTTTAATCTTTGTTTTGATTAAGTAGGAGCATCATTTAAGTTTGTAAACAATAATTATTGATGGAAATAATTGGATGAACTATGAACTAATAATTGAACTTAAAAGTGCACTGGGGAAAAGAATTCTGGCCTCTCTCCCTGATATATCTCCCTGCCAACCATGCATGATTTTTATATCCATGTGTGCACGTATTGGTGGATATTCAAAGATGTTCCTACACTCCACCCACAGAACGAAATGGCAAACTCCAGCTAAAGTCTCACCATGTAAACCTACTGCCTGCCTAACTCTGTTTTAAATCGCTTGGGAAGAGCTGGTTAAATCCCTTTTCGTTAGAAAGTGTTTAACATTCTTTCAGATCTTGGATACAGAACAATTAATTGAAGAGGCATCTAGATTGCACAGTGTGTCCATGAATATGATTAGGGCATTGAATTATTGAACAACATTGATAATACAGAGAGCAAACATTTGTGGTGGTGTTTGTTCTTTTCAAGTAAATAGCAGAGTTTGTCTTCTGGGCTGGAAAGAAAAAAACCATTCTTTTCTCACCCCCCTCCCCTTCAAACCATTGATTGTAGGAGATGGTTTGGTAACACTAGGAAAGAATGCAGAAGTGATGACACTACTCACTGGTGTGTGAGAAAACCATGAAGGTTTCCTGGTGTCTCCAAAAATGAGCACGAAGAACTAAGAGGTTGTTGAGCCATGGCTCCCATCAGTTCCTGCCAGCATAAGTCAACGGTCAGGGATGATTCTAGTTACAGGTAGGTAGCCGTGTTGGTCTGAGTCGAAACAAAATAAAAAAATTCCTTCAGTAGCACCTTAAAGACCAACTAAGTTTTGGTATGAAAGCTCATACCAAAATAAAAACTTAGTTGGTCTTTAAGGTGCTATTGAAGGTTTTTTTTATTTTGGTCAGGGATGATGTTAGCTGAAGTTCAACAACATCTGGAGGGCACTGTACTAGCCACCCCTGAGTGTAGATGTAAGAAATGCAGAATGGATTTCACAGGGAGGATTTAGGTTGGGCCATCAGAATTTCTAGAAGAAGGTTTTTGAAAATGTTTGGAATTTCAATTTCAATTCAATTCGGTTCAATTTTGCACCTGGTGAATTCTAGTAGCAGTATTTCTTCATTCACAGCCTTTTCTATACCAAATTTTAATTATTTTATTTATTTATTGGAGTATCTATGGGCTGCAGTTCCATAAAAAAACACAACAATGTGGTATTCAGAATACAAAGTTGCAATAAGAGAAATAAAAGCACAATAAAAATGATAGGGAAAAAATATATCAGGAAAAGCATCAATAAATACTGGTTGGTGAAAATAGATTCACATTGCAAAGACACATCTGAGTAACAGTCTTCAGAAGACATCTAAAGGAAGGCAGAAGTGATTCATGCCAAACCTCTACCATCAGAGAATTCCAAAGAGCAGGGCCTCCCATACTAGAGGTTTAGTCCCTAATAAAAGCCACCTGAACAGGGTGACAGGGGGAACCATGAGATGTGCCCCCTCAGAGGTTCCTCAGTGATTGAGGCAGAGCATAAGGGAACCAGAACTCCCTTAACATACTGCGGGCCCAAATTATTTAGGGCTTTCTAAATTACCACAATTAAGTAAACACAGTGGTATGTTGGTTCTTGAACTTAATCCATTCCTGGAGTCCATTCGACTCCCCAAATGGTTCAAAAACCAAGGTGTGGCTTCCGATTGGCTGCAGGAGCTTCCTGCACTCTATTGGAAGCTGTGGAAGCCACGTTGGACATTCAGCTTCCAAAGAATGTTTGCAAACCAGAACACTCACTTATGAGTTTGTGGCATTCAGGAGCCAAGCCGTTCAAGTACCAAAGTACCACTGTACACAAAAGATTGGGAGATTGCACAACAAGAATCAGCTGCTAGGGAGGAAGGGTAGGATAGAAACTCAGTGAGCTGATGAATGAATAAATAAGGATCAAAGCAAGCTTCTGCTAGCATACCTGTTGCACTGGATTCATTTGTGCCCCATTTAATCTTTGCCATCTGCTCGTGCAAGGACTATTGTGCTAGCAATCAGAGAATGTTGGATATGACACTATGCCTGCTCTGATTAAAATTGATTATTTTAATCTTTGTTTTCCTTAAGTAGTAGTCTCATTCTAGTTCATTAACCATGATTATGGATGGATATATGGAAGTGAGAGCTGGGCCATAAAGAAGGCTGATCGCCGAAGGATTGATGCTTTTGAATTATGGTGCTGGAGGAGACTCTTGAGAGTCCCATGGACTGCAAGAAGATCAAACCTATCCATTCTTAAGGAAATCAGCCCTGAGTGCTCACTGGAAGGACAGATCCTGAAGCTGAGGCTCCAATACTTTGGGCACCTCATAAGAAGAGAATTCTCCCTGGAAATGACCCTGATATTGGGAAAGATTGAGGGCACTAGGAGAAGGGGACGACAGAGGACGAGATGGCTGGACAGTGTTCTTGAAGCTACAAACATGAGTTTGACCAAACTGTGGGAGGCAGTGGAAGACAGGAGTGTCTGGCGTGCTATGGTCCATGGGGTCATGAAGAGTCGGATATGACTAAACGACTAAACAACAACAATAACTGATCAACGAACTAAAAGTTGAAGAGAATAAATGCATCTGGGAAAAGAGACTCAGAAACAGCATGGCCAATGATCAGTGAAGATGGGCCTGGTAACATCAGAAGGGCACCCTGGGTGAAAGTCCCACAATCCTTTGCTTCTAATGTCCTATGTATGAAGCTGGCAAATAATGAATATTGCACCACACCAAGCCTCAAGTATACTTCTTGCAATAAAAATTCTGATCAGAAGATGGCACTGTATGATCGCCTTTAAGGGAAAATACACCTGTTGAATAGAACATGTTAGTGTAATAGTTTGATTAGCTGCAAGACTATCTTCTTTTGCAACTTTATTTGGGGTTCATGCATTTTGCTGCTGTGATGTGCCTGTCCATATGTAACAGCTCATATTGTTAGGCACACAAATGCACACATTTCCCATCACAGTTCCTTTACACTCGGCTGTTGCTTCTGCCAGCTCCAAGTTCCTTCTCAAGTATGTTTGCAGCCATTGCCAATTCTGAGCATGGATGGTGTACATAACACATCCAGCATTCTCCAGCTGGTGTTTGAGTCTGATTCCTTCTATTCACCAGGCTAGCTTGCTGGATTAAAGAAATGCGACAACAGTGTAAATAGAATATAAAACAGACTGAGCCGTGTGATTAGAATCTAAACTGACTTGACGGTGATTTCATTTAATCATCTTTCCCTGCAAGCACTATTTAGCATTTATTTAGAGCCACCAGGGACTAAACACTGCAGAGAACATGTGCTGGCGGGTGGAAGTGAATGCAAGAACAGTGGACTGAATGGAAGCAACAAGTTGGACTTTGGCATTAACTATACTACAAAGTCTTATCTGATATGAGAAACAGTGTGTAGAATAGTGGTTACACCTGGGAGATGTAGGTTCAAATCCCCACTCAATCATGAAGCTGACCTTGGGCTGACCAGCACTTCGCTCAGCAAAAGCAGCAGCAGTGGGTCAGGGGGAGGAATTGAGGATGGGATTGGAGTGGAGGAGGCACGGCTCAGCGATGTATCAGAGCCCCTGCACCACTCCAGCCAACAAGTAGGAGACGGAGCACAGCCGCTTCCGGCCCATGAATTGAGGCACGTGCCCGAATGCAAGGTTAGAGGGCGACGTTTTGGGGTGCCCAAGCCTTTATGCTGGCCCCGGAGCAGAAGGGCACCATTGCTGTGAGTGACTAGGAGGTCATGTTTTCTGCTATCTCTGCACTGTAAATACTATGCACACTAAAACCGTTAAAGACAGAACGGACTTGGGAGTGTTTACTCGGGAGTAGCCACAACAATCCCCTGACACAGCCTAAACTACCTCACAGGGCTGTTGTTCAGAGAAAATGGTGTGTGTGGGGGGGGAAAGATAACCATATACACCATATTAATCTCCTTGGAAGAGATATAAAAACAATGAATAAATCTTGCATCACTTTATAGCACTCATGGCTTGCCTCCGAGATTGTGGGTACTTTTTTGGCAAGGTGCTGAGGATTCAAATGAAAAGCCCCACTTGATCAAACCAAAGGCATATATGCTGCTCCAGTTTCCTGCTTCTTACAGTTGGTATCTGGATGCCTTCTTAGTTTTTATTCTTAATATCTTGCATACTTCTGATGGAATAGTTGAGTTTTCAGCAGGTGTTTAAAGGTTGAAATGGAGGACACCTGCTGAATCTATGCTGGCAGAGTATTCCACAGCAGGACTGGGCCAATGACACTGACAGTTCTATTTCATGTTAAGGTCAAATGAGTCTTGCCAACTCAAGGAACAACCAATGACAAACCTGCCGAAGATATCAGTGATAGAACTTGGGATATAACACTCAGATAAAGACATAGGGTAGCACCCAGTGGAGTGCTTCTGCTAATGAAAGGATTTCTGCTTATGCAGTGGAAATTCCCTCCTCTCTCTTCTTTCCATGCATTCCACACACCCAACCTAAATCTGCTCTAAAGAGGACCACCAGAACAGATTTATGGGGTGCATGGGGAAAGGAGAGGAGAGGGATGTTCTCTTGCACAGCCAAAATCCTTGCACTAGCAGAAGCTAGTTGGATACCACCCATGAAGTGCTTCTGCAATGGTATTGTCTGAATATTTAATTAAACATTTTTGCATCCATTTATGGATATCTGATTATGAAATGATGATGATGATGATAGATGAAAAGTGCATTGTAAAATGCTTTAAAACTACCACTGAGACATAAGTGTGCACATGTCTACAGATTGCATCTTGAGTATTCACTGGTTGCATCCAGAAAAAAAGCTGACATATAGCAAGAAATTACTGTTCACCTAGGCCCTCTCGTATGAGCACCAGTTTTAATTCAGAGGAACTAGTTAAATCAATACATCCTTGCACATCTGCTTCTATGCTATGCCATAACCAATTAAGCGCATTGATCTCTGAGGACCTCTGGGGCAGGCAGAGTTGTTCAGCTTGTTTTTGAGTACACTTTACCATTCATTAAACATGGCTTTAAAATCCAGTAGTCTCATTACTAGGATATAATTGGATTTATTCACAATGAAGCCCGAGGTACACAGTGATAATGAAGTATTCCCCTCATCCTCTAAAACTCGGATTCTGGACCATTTCAAAAGGAAGAGGAATGGAAAGCTCTAAGGTCAAGGGATGAAAGAAGTGGTTTGTGGGTCCAGGCACTCATCATCCCGAGATGATGAGAAGTCCTTGCTTATCTCCCTGTGTCTCCCAAAGAGAGGAAAGCAATTCTCAAAATGAAGTTTATTCAATGAATTTGCAATCCAGCACCAGCTTGTTATACTGAAGTGTATCTGAACTTGAGTTGTGAAACTGCCGCCAAGAGGTCCTCCCTGAGTTCCCTTGCTGTAATGCCATATGGACTTGTTGCATGGATGGTAAATCAACTCCCTTCTTCAGTTCACTTTATTTAGGACTTTTCTACATTAGAGATTAGGGTGGAAATGTGCAAGCAAGAGGCAGACATACCATAAAAGGCATAAGGAGACATGCCCTCTCCTGGCAGTAACTTCCACACCTCTAAGAGTGGGCTTTACATGCAGTAGTTCAACAGGTTCAGTTTTTCCACAACTGCAGGTCCATGGTGAGGGAAGCAGAAAAGACAGATATTCTTCTTGACCTTCCCAAAACAGTGGCATATAAGAAACTAAGAAGAGCTCCACCAGAGCGATCTAGTCCAGTATTCTCTTCCCATAGTGGCCAACCAGATGCTTATGGGAAGCCACAAACAGTGCATGAGTGCATACAGTTTGTTATACTGAAATGCCTCTGAGTCCAACATGCTGAGTTATGTTCTATGTGTAAATCAGGCATGTCAAACCTGCGGCCCTCCAGATGTTTTGGACTACAATTCCCATCTTCCCCAACCACTGGTCCTGCTAGCTAGGGATCATGGGAGTTGTAGGCCAAAACATCTGGAGGGCCACAGGTTTGACATGCCTGGTGTAAATGAAACTCTATTGCTCAGTTTTCAATATTAGGATGGAAATACATAACATTTGCACAACATAAAGGGGGCAGGTTGCCAAACCCTTTCATAATAGTACATCCCATGCCTAAAACAGAATAGAGAAAGGCCATAACTTGGTGGCAGAATATTTGCTTTGCATGCAGAAAGTCTCAGAATCAATCCCTGGCAACTCTGGGTTAAGCTGGGAGACATTGCTGCCTGAGATGTGGGAGAGCCGGTGCCGGTCATTGTAGACAATGCCGAGCTAGTTGGAGCAATGGTTCAATTCAGTAAAGGTACCATAGCTTCCTAGTTGCTTTACAGGCAGTAATTCACCAGGGCCAGTTGCCCCACCCCAGCAGCTTCATGATGGGGAAAGTTGAAAATGCAGACTTTTTTTCTTGATAATGCATTGAAAACAAATCAGTTTCATACAGGGACACAGCATATAAGAACATAGAAGAGCTCTACTGGATCAGACTAAAGGTCTATCTAATCCTGCATTCTGTTCTCAGAGTGGCCAACCAGGTGCTCTTGGGAAGACACAATCAGAAAATGATGGGTGCAATAGTGCACATTATAATCATTATAAATACAAAATCATGTATAGTCAAAAGACATTGTGCTCAATGGCAGGTGGGATTGGCAAAGCCTCCCCCCCTGCTTTCCACCCCCTTTAAAAAAAGCCAAGTGCCTAAAGCAAAATGTGCACAAGTTAAATGAACAAAAGTTGCAAGTTATCTTTTTAAACTTTAACTTAAACCATTCTTAACTTACCAAACGTGTAGCCTTTTTCTATGCCAGGAGAAGGAGGAAACTTTTGAAGGAACACAGAAAGGCATGTTTCAAAGGTCTAACAGCCTATATTTCCACACTTTACTTTGCTGCATATTTTGCAATTTAAAATTTCTGCTGCGGTTTTCTCATCAAATAATACTTTCCCCAAACCTGGATTTTGGCATCCAGGGAATTCTCCTTTGTATCCCTATTTCCTGCCTTTGTAACCAACAAATAGCACTTTACTATGGGAAGAAGCTGATAAAGTTGGTCATGGCCAAATACATATGTGAAAGAGTTGCTCCTCAGGTACAGCAAGATGCATCAGGATTGCTTACTCAAAGAGAGTGAGGCAGGTGTTAACGCCAAAAGAATTTGCATCCTTGATTAAAAGAGAGGACCCCCCCTTTCTTTTGCTGAAGAAGCAAAGACGACATGAAAATATTTAGATTTTCCCCATATTTCCCCCCTAAGTATGTTTTTGCTCATTAAAATCACAACACTGGGTTTATGCCATGATATACCACTCTAATTAGGAGGATTACAGCACTCAGTGGCAATGAGATTCCATATTGCCTGCTAATCCTATTAACATTCTGTCAGAGATAAGTTGAGCATCTTCTATTTACAGTAATGTTTACTCCAATTATGAAAGATTAGTAGACAGATACGGGATCTACTCCATTTCTGGGGGGGGGGGCAACCACCACCACCAAGAACATTTGGAGGCAAAACTGACTGGAGAATACATGGAAGCTGTTGAATGAAAGCCAGTAACCCTGGGTTTCCACCTCTCCCCAACTATATTTAGTTAACTAGTGGGGAGTACCCAGTGCTGCCCAGGAATCTGAAGACCAACCCGCCCCCCCCCCATCCCAAAGTGATTTTTAAATGGATAGTATAATTTGTGATGTTTGGGACTGCACACACACACACACACACACACACACACACACACACACACACATGCATTGTTCACTGCATCTAATGGCATCCAAATGTAGGTAGAAATGTCTCCTACACCTTAGGAGCTCTTGTTTGTAACAGTCAAACCCATATGGGCAAAGTCACACCAAAGTCACCTTTCAGTCCACCATATTGATTCAAAATGGTGTCCAGTGTCCAAAGATAGGCAAAGACGTTACCTCAGGAACCCATTTGACAAGTTGAATAACAATGTCTTGAGAGGCATCCAAGTCAGCACAGTTGTGACCTGTTACGCCAAATTTGGTGACTGTACTTCAGAATCCACAAAATCCGCACAGTTTGGACCATGGCACTGAACTGGGCAAAGTTGCACCAAACCCGGCAATGATCTGCAGAGGAGTGGTGCAGTTTGGGGCTGCCACACCAAATTGGGTGAAGTCACACCAAAGCCATGTTTCAGCCTGCCAGTTTGATTCAAAGTGGTGTCTGTCATCCAAACATCAACAAAGACTGCTGCCTCCAGTTTGGGAACCTTCTCATGCAGAGACATTCGTAAGTCGAAAAATTCAGTTGTCGAGTCGTTCGTAAGTCGAGGTACCACTGTAAGGCAAAACCCAGAGGTCTTTCCCACTGGGACTCTGGGCTCAGGCCTTCCTCCAATGGGTCTGCCGCTGGGGAGGTGGGCTCGGGTTGGGCCTGTGCCTCCTCGTGGCCCACCTCTCCCCTCACTCAGCTATGCTTGCACGGCGGCGGGGCAACAGGGAAGGGGTTTCAACTTACTTGGGTGTCTCTTCTCTCTTCCCGGGATGGCGGCGAGGTGGTGGAGGTGGCAGCAACGAGGTCGGGGTCGGGGTTATTCTCCCTCCTCCAAGGGCCCCCTCCTCTCCCTTGGGGCGGGGGCGACGGGAACGGCAATGGAGCGAGCGGACCCCTGTTCTCCTTTGTCTTGTTTTCCCTTCTTTTCTCCCTCCTTTTTGCGGGGGCGGCGGGAGCGGCAGGGGGCTGGAGCTTCCTTTTTCCTCCTCCGGCCTCTGGAGTGCCTCGAGGCCGTCCGTCAGGTTCGTGGGGTGGGGTCCGGCAGCTCCCCGGTTGTTGCACTGGTGGCCCCCAGTGTCTGAGCGGTGGCGGTTTCGGTGCCTCGGGAGCCCGTCCGGCAGCTCCTGCAGCGCTGGTCACTTTCAGGAGCTCCACGGCTCCGTGCTGACAGCCATCTTGCCTCGCCGGAAGTCTACAAGGCCCCCAGAGATGCGTTGCCTGCAGCATTCCGCCGCTGGCCGGAAGTGAGGTCTCGGCATGCGGCTGCGTGTCACCGAAAATGGCTATGCGTGTCAGTGCTGGCACGCGTGTCATAGGTTCGCCAACATTGCCTTATATTGTAAAGGCAGAAGAAGAGCCTGACTGCATCAGAGCTCAAGACCACCTACTGCACCATCCCTTTCCCAACAATGGCAAAGCAAATACCTACAGGAAGGTCATAAACTAGGAAATGTGCTTTGGTTTTCAGATAACACCACTCTCTTTTGGAGTCTGGTATATATATTGCAATCGACTGCGGAAGTTAATAGTCTGGAAAGGTTGCTGGTTGAAATAATATAGAAGCTTAAGGTTGCTGTTTTTTACTCATGGCAAACAAGGCTATTCAGGGTACAGGATTACATGTGGCCAGCCTAGAATCAAGAGGCTAAGACTAACACTAACTGATTTGGAGAAGAAGCAGGAAGGAAGCAAAGGATGAAGAAAAGCAACCTACCAGAAGTTGTTCAAGAAGGAATCTGTGAGTGAAGGATAGGTAGCCTTTCCATTACAGTTGTACCTTGATTGTCGAATGCCTTGATACTCGGATGTTTTTGCTCCTGAATGCCACAATCCTGGAAGTGAGTGTTCCAGTTTGCAAATGTTTTTTTGGAAGCCAAATGCCAGACGCAGCTTCCGCGGCTTCTGATTGAGTGCAGGAAGCTCCTGCAGGCAATCGAAAGCCACGCCTTGGTTTTCGAACCGTTTAGGGAGTTCGACACCCAAGGCACCACTGTACTTTCTACTGGTTCAGGTAACTTATTTCAAGCATTGTTTCTTTGCTCCCAACACTCCACTCAGGAAACTCTAGTTCCCATAACGGCTTATCTGGGTATGGGAACAGCTTGTTGTTTATACATTTAAATCAGGGATGGAGAACCTGTGACCCTTCAGATGTTATTGGACTCCAGGTCTAAAAATCTGTGACCCTGGGGAATTGTTTGGGGCTGATGGGAGTTGGAGTCCAACAACATTGGGACAGTCACAGATCTTTTGTCTCTGTTTGCCTTAGTTTTCAAGATGGACATGCTTTACCAGGAAAAGAAGCGCTTAAGCCAATCCCTGTTGGTGAAGGTAGCTTTCAGATCACAGCAGGACATGAGTTGTCAGGGTCACCAGAAGAACTACTTTGCGGACACTGCTTCGCCTCTGAAGTGCAGGAACTTACTTTAGCCATTGAAACACAAGTCATTACACAGGAAAACTACAAGTTAAGCCAATCCATGCATCAAACTGCACGATTTCTTTCCAGCTAAGATTAATTCAGAATTTATCAGGATTCCTCCCCCCACCTTAATTTTTAGCTTTGAAGAGGACTACAATTTGCCTGTGATACACTGAGCTTTAAATTACTATTGCGACCTCTCACCCTTAACTTAATCTTAACATAGCTTTTGTCTTTTGGATAAATGGAAATTTGTGTTAATCTTTTATTAGATATACTTACTTTGAATTATAATTGGATGACCTATGAAGATAATCATCAATTTTTGATCAGGGCCCAGATGAAAACAGAAGAATGTGAATCATTAATTATGCATCCTTTGAAGAATTGTGGTGGTGCAAAATATATCATATTCCCTAGGATGGAAAAGTTTTTTTTTTTCTGCTAAGATTTGCAAGTCTGCTAAGGGAAAGCAGAAAAGCTCAGATTGTAAGAGAATTTCCTTTTGGGGACATTTTTGAAGAAGTGGTTGGTCAATTTCAAAATGTTCAATTCTAACGTAAAACAAAGGGTTGTATGTCTCCAATGCCCTCATTCTGTTAGTGCAAGGATTTATGCTTGCAGAATAGAACTTTGCCCCTCTCCTCACTTACATTATCTCCTAATCTGCTCTAGAGGGTTGGGTAGGGCTGCCTTATGTATAGAAATTCCTGGACATATATGGGATTCGTCCGCTGAAAATAGTGACCGGGCGGAATTTTCAGAAATCAGTTAAAATTTCCAGGAAAATCCTAGCATAGGCAGCCCATATTGGAGTGTGTGTGTGTGTGTGTGTGTGTGTGTGTGTGTGTGTGTATTCCCTAAAAGATGCATCAAAAACCTGTAATTTTTCATGCATAACACAACCCCATGTATAAGACAATCCCTATTTTTGGGAACCCAAAATTAACAAATTTGGGAAATTGCAAAAACAGTTGAGTTTCTTTTGCAAGTTCTCTGAGCTGCTGAGCTGTTTTTTTTTATGATCCCCCACTCTGGCTGACCGAACTGGATATTTTGGAGATTTTGCAAAAAAAGCAAAAAACAAAAAACCCAAACCCTCAAATATGGCCACCCTAGGGTTGGGGGAGCCCCTATAAGAGATTTAAGTGGGCATTGGGGGGTGGAGAGGGGAAAGATTTGTTGTGCATCTGTAAACCCTTCTGCTAATGGAACAACTGCCTTGATACTACTTTGGATAGGTGCGATAGGTTTTGTATTTAGAAATATAACGATCCATTTCACAACGATCCATCATGATGCTAAACATTATTTGAAAAACAATTGCTTTTAAGTGGATTCACCTGCAAAGAGCATGCATGGTGTCCACAACTGTAGTTTTCCCCAACAGAAGTGTGAAAAGGGACACCAAGACTAAACCTTCTTTCAGCTCAAATGGGGCTGGACTCAAATAAATGTTTGCATTTCAAGGATCCCCATTCAAAGTTTTGCACCAGCATAATTAATCATGGTTGGTGGAAGCCTTCAAATGGGGGTTCAAATAACCACATCTCAATGCGGAGACAGTTACTGTGGAACATTTTCAATGATGGGCAGCTTCTCAGGCTCAGAAGCTACTGCCAGATAAGTTTGTGACTGGAGGAGCAATGTGCTTGCTCTTTCGTAGGTGGCAATGCTTCTGAATGCCAGTAGTTAGGAATCACTACTGAGTTGCTGTTGCACTCAGGCACTGCTTGCAAGCTCCCCATAGACACCTGATTAGCTACTGTGAGAACTGAATGGTGCACATGATAAGCCATTGTCCTGATTCAGCTCTCCTTAGGGGTCCCTTTACCTTTACCTTTTATTTTCTTATAACAGGCAGGTGTGTGGGCCAAGTACCGTATCAGCACCAAAGGGCTCTGCTTCAGTTAATGGGCCTTGGCAGGGGCATGGGGTAGCTGCCTGTTAATATCAGCCCTGGTGACCTGTGTGTGTGTGTGTGTGTGTGTGTGTGTGTGACATAAATAAACAAAAACCCAATTGATCATAAAGTTATGAGACCCAGTTCCAGGAAGTGCAGCTGCACTTTCAACTAGAAGGAAGGGATTTGGCTCAGTTTCTCATTTTGCTAAACTTAAACCCACTTCTTCATGTTTCCAACAGCAAATTATTCTAAAGAAGATTCATTAGCACTTTAGGGTGATTTTTCATATTTACATGTAGTTTTGACTAATGTACACATTTTTGCAAGTAGTTTCCCCTAATACAAAATATTTTTGTTTTCACTGATTTATTCATTTTTATGCACAAATAGTATGGATAGCCTATGCATTGTTGTAAGCAATGTTTGATTGGAGAACTGCATTGCAAAATTTAAAGGATAGCAGTGCTTCAGTTTGTGCATTGGCTGAAGAAGTCCAAATTAAGTAGCTTTTTATTAAAATGCAAACAAATGAACCCCCCACACCCATTCAACACTATTATGGCCAACACCAGCATTTTTTTTTAAAAAAATGCACATAAACCCCTGGGAATAAGCAGCAGGCTTGACAGGAAAACAGAAAAAGGGAAAACAAATATCCATGTGCTCAACCCTAAGATCAGGGTGAGCGAGAGGAGAAAGGGGAGGGACTTGCGTAGTAAAAGCAAATGAGCTGTGGCAAACTCACTTTGGGTGATAAATCACCTGGCCGGTAACATCTCATTTCATGCATGCCAAATTTTACTTTCCTTACAGTGAAACCTAGTAAGGATTCAATTTTCCAATTACCACTCCAGCATTCTTTAAACTGATGATCAAATCAAATTCTCTCTCATAACTTTATTTAAATCTTTCCTCCTCCACTGAGCTATAAAAGCATTTTTCTGTGAGAAAAGAAAATGTACCAAGGCAGTGGTGTGCTGCATCCTAACTAACCTGTGTCTGCATATGAACCTGGTTGGGTTTTCTTCCCCTCCTCTTCCTCCTTCTCCTTCTTATTAGACATCATGACTATATTTTGGCCTTTTAAAAGGCAGTGGCTTTCTCTTTGCTGCATGATAACTAACTTGTGCCTCTATATGAGCCTGGGAAGTCTTCTCCTGCCTCCTCCCTCTTCCTTTAAACACATTAAACTAGTTTGGGAGTTTCATTCTGCTGTTAAGATGGGCATGGCATGCTTTGACTACCATCAGATCAGAATCAGAACAGGAAGTGGTCTATTGGTCAAGTACATGTTTGGCTGAGAAATGTCTCTGGTTCATATCGAAACATCTCCAGGTTGGGTGGGGAAAGACGCCTTTTCAAAACCCTGCCCAACAGTATAAATGATGGCTGGTCAACACAATATGACCTTTGGCCATGCTAGCTGGGACTGATGGGAGTTATAGTTCACACAGTGGCGAACGGTGCCGTTTGGCTGCCCAGGGCGGCACCCCCTGGGGGTGGGGCATCACTCTACAGCATGCATGCATCCTGATGTCATGATGCATGACGCGCGCACCAGGACAGACTGCTCATGTCCGCACATGCACAGTCCATCCGGGTTGGCGCTGCTGCTCTGCTTGGCCGCCGCGCTCTGAAGCAGAGCGCGCTACGGAGCGGTTTGCTGGCACCGCCGCTGCCCTGCAACCCGCTCCGTAGCATGCTCTGCTTCTTCCTGCTCAGATGGAGGAGTCAAGGGGTGGGCCAGGGGCCGGGGGCACTGTTCCCGCTCGCTGCCCCGCCAGAGTGTAGCTGGGGCGGCCCGTTCCCTTCACCACTCCCTTGCTACGCGCCTGAGCTCACAACATCTGGAGTGCAGCACATTGACTAGTCCTGGTGTAGACAATACTGAGCCAATGAATGGACTCAGTGTAAGGCACTGTCCTGTGCTCTAGAGGAGACCAAACTCACCACCCAATGGATCCTTCCACCTCCTTAGGAACAGCCAGCATGGTGCATTTACAACTCCAACTCCCACCAGCTCCTTCCAGCATAGCCAATTTTCATAGCTGGACCCAATAACTACAGCGGGGTGCCATGTTGGCTGTCTCCATTGCTATTTTATTTAGAAAAAGAGGTGCTGGAACTCACCACGAACACTTCCCTTGTTCTCTTATAATGGCAATGGGACCCACCTGAGAGGTGCTGGAACTGAGTTCCGGCAAGTTCCCACTAAAACAACCCCTGGCTGTCTCTAACCTAATCTTAAACAACGTTCTCCATTGAGGGCCTTGTTCTGGTATTATCTGTGGGAATTTATGTTGCACTTCTCCCTCTTCTACCACAAACACAATGCCAGAATAGCCCAACTGCATGGCAGGAGTCCATGGGGTATGTATGAAGATATAAAGCTGCCTTCCATTGATATGATATCAGATTTTTCTCCTATAATTTTATTGAAAACTTTCTGCCCCTGATGAATAAGAGAAGCATGGTAAAGCTAGCAGGCTGTTAGTCTTTCTATATGAATGACTGTGAAGGAAGTCAATGATACAGAGGCGAGAACTCAAAACTTCCTTAAAGTGCTAGTTTATGAGCCTATCAAGCCCAGTATTTATTGACTACTCTGCCAGATAGTAGTTCTCCAAGGCCTTCAAGGAGATGTTGGGGATTCAACCCAGGACTTCATACATGAGAACCAAATGCTACCCGCTTTTTAAGTTTATTAATGATGGGGGCGGGGGCAATAAAAATGGCATCATATTAAGTAAAATTGCTTTGCAAAGGGGTGCATTGAGGAAATTGCCTTTTTTTTTAAACAACACTTGCATATTGGGAGAAGTTCACACCAGAATGCTTTCATGAAGTCTTTCTTATTTTTAAAATCCATAAACTGATGCAGAAATATAGAGAACCAAACTTAAGGCTGTTAAAAATGAGAAACAGAGAGAAACCCAAATTGATAGCTATATGCACTGCTACACTTGTCAATAATCTTAAGACGCCTAACATGCAAGTCATCCATTTACAACATACCTGGTTATTATTTTGTGGGGCAACAGTTTTTTAGAAAAAATTATAGCCCCAAAGGGGGGTTTGTTATAATAATTTTAAGGATACACACACACACACACACACACACACACACACACACACACACACACGCACAACTGTATATATAAACCACATGTCTGAAACTCCACAGAAAAAGTCCTGAACAAATTGACCTCAAATATTTCTCTGCAAGGTCAAAGTGGGAAACCTCCCCATTGTCTCTTTCCCCACAAATCCTGTCTTAAGGGCACATTTACGATATGAATAGGGTGTGAGCCTGTGACCTAGCTCAGGAACTAAGTATTTATCATTACAAAAGACTGGCCAGGCTCCCCAGGTAATCCAGTCAAATGACCATTAACAGGTAACCTGCCAGGCAGGATAAAAACAACGCACTCGGATTTCTGTTGTAGACTGCCTTCTCTGTGATGTAGGTGTGATGTGTTTGGGGGTGGTATTGGGCTACACCCATTCTGTGATGTATCTATGATGTTTCTGGGGGCGGTCTTGGACTCCAGGGTGGACAATTTAAAATGTCTATACAGTGGAACCTCGGTTTATGAACACCTCGGTTTATGAATTTTCGTTTTACGAACGCCGCGGACCCATCTGGAATGGATTAATTCACTTTCCATTACTTTCAATGGGAAAGTTCGCTTCAGTTTATGAACGCTTCAGTTTATGAACAGACTTCCGGAACCAATTACACCCATGCTTCGGGTTAAGTATGCTTCAGGTTGAGTACTCCGCGGACCCGTCTGGAACAGATTAATCCACTTTCCATTACTTTCAATGGGAAAGTTCGCTTCAGTTTATGAACGCTTCAGTTTAAGTACTGTTATGAAAAATGTACCCCAAAATGCGTTGCCTTTTAAGAAGGACAGACGCGGGTCGGAAGCTCCAAAATTTGCACTAAGTTCAGCTCCGCCGGGAAAATGACAGAGACCACACGATGCTGTCAGGAAAAACAAACTGATCCCTTTATTGCAGAATGCAAAGCTACAGCTGTAGGGTCCCTGCCTCTGGAAAGAAGGAAGGAGCCCCGGGAAATGGTGAAGTCCCCCTATATACCCTCCTGTTCATGCATGGAAATCTCTGGACTAGGAGGGAGGGGGAGACAAGGGCGACGGGTGGGAGATCGGATTAGCTGGGTGCGGAGATGACTTCTCCTTTCAGATGGAGAGATGTCAATCTCTCTTCTCCTGTCGTTGATGGTGCTCCCTGTTGTTTGGCAGGAAGGGCAATCAGTCGAGATGGGTGCAGAGGTGGGGCAGTTCCTGGCGATTTCCATGGGGTGGAAGTCCGCCCGGCAGTGTTTTCCTCCAGGCCATGGAAGGGTGGGCTACGTTGAGGATGGCAATTTATTTGAATAAAGTTGTTCCAGCTAATCCCTCTATTGTCCGTGTGTCCTTGAATGGGTATAGGGTGGTAGTAGGGCAAGGTTCAGGTGGGTTGGGATCATACAGGGTTCATACAGAAAATATACCTGGAAAACATACCTAATGCAGGGATTTCTAATTAAAAGGTAGCAGTCCTGACATATACAGTTCTAAGATATAAAACAGCAATTCTAATACAGAGGCAGCGGATAGAGATTTCATGGTAAGAGAACATATAATAGGCTGTATTATTAACTTGAGTAGAAAAGTTTAACTTTGGATTTGGGCGGTTTCCCCCCCCCCTTCTTCTGGAAACATTGTTTTGTTCTGGGCGGAGGGGAGGTGGAGAGGGGAAATGTGTGAGTTTATGCTAACTGTTGTGCATATGCAGATCCTTAAGCCTTCCTTCAGGCAGGGTCGAGTCCTAGCTGGAGGGGTGGGGAGACAGGGAAGATGGCATTGAACAGGATTCTGGGTATTGCAGCTGTCAAATTCTGTCACCCCTCTCTGTTCATTAATAATGGTGTCCTGCAAACCCCCCCCCCCCTTAATATGATTTTATAACAATTTTATAACAGCCCCCTCTCTGAGTCAATATTGTTGTGTAACAACCAATCATTGCCTCACATAATCGACAGTGACGTATTCTCCATTTCCCAGGTGGTACATTGGCACAACCTAGGGGTATGTGGTGGCGGCTCAAAGGGGGGCTTGGGAGAAGCATTTTATAAGAAATGGTATATGCCTTACATTTACCGGAAGGTCCACCAATGACTGAAAAATGCAGTTTCCTTGGAGTTTGCCTTTTGTGTGTTCTCAGGTGTAAAAGTTAGCTTTCTGGTCCCACACCTCCATCATGGCACAGCAGCAACAATCCCTGGTGAATCCCCTTAGGGCTTTCATATCGACCATGTCACCTGGCACTCACCATAGCTGCCACAGGTTTGGGCATGTCATGAGAGAGATGCCTTTGCCTTGGGCTTTCTATGGGATTTTTTTATTATAGGCTCTGGTCTTGCACTGTAGTAGGGAGTTGCTCAGTTACTCTTAAAGGGAGAAAGCTACTTGCACCTTGGATACACTTGCCCAATTAGAACTGACCCAATTATAATTTATACAGCCCCATAAAAACCATTCTGAAAAGGGCACATGTCCAAATTGGTCAATTTAATTCTATAAGGAATCATTCCAGGTAAATCAAGGCATATACACCTTCTTGTATCTGCTGGTTTCATGAATCCTGAAACTGCTTCTTGGTAAAAAGAAGGCTGGCACACTACAAAGTGCCAGGTGAGATAAGGAAATGTGGTCATAAATTGATCTAAATCTCAATAATGGACTATGCAATAGCCTGATCTATTAGAAAACATGAGTCCTCCATTGGGCGTATAAGGAATAATACCACCATACAATAACTTACTATACATTAAACATGAAAACAATTACACACAAAAATGCCCCCCCCCTTTGTGGAAATAACATATACTTGTCAGGCATAGGTCAACGTTTCTGCATAATATCACGTAACATAAAACATAATTATATATCAGTTGCATATCTTGAGGCCAACTCTTAACAGGGCACAGAGTCCTGAAGTCAAAAGAGAGCATATGTCCTTGCAATTCACTTTCCCCCCTTTGTCAGCCCATATCCTTTTGGAATGAGATAGTTGTGGCCAGTTTGAAAACTCTGGTGTCTGTTGTTGCAGGTAAAAGTCTTGTGGTCCGGAGGATTTGGGTTCAAGGTTTTTTCCATCATTGCGTCTGTAGTAACATCTGTAGAAGGAGTATGCTGTAAGGGGCAGGGTTTGGGGTACTTAAGGGCACAGTTAGAAGAAGGAAAGGGCAAAAGCCAAAGGGAAGAAGAGGGAAAAAAGGGGGTGGAAATATCTCCTGGAGTTTTTTTGGGAAGCTGCAAACAATAAAATCTTGATGCATTAAGTATTTTATTCATCACATTTCTATATAATTACTACTGTTGTTAGCTGCTAAGTCTGTTTTCCTTTACCTAGGGGTTTATTATTATTATTATTATTATTATTATTATTATTATTATTATTATTATTGTTATTACTACTACTACTACTGAAAGAATGACTTAGATGTTACATTCACATGTACAGAAATAAAAAGTAGAAATGCAAAATAATGCAAAAATAAGAACAAAATAATATTTAGATTACCACTCAAACAACATTTTTTTCAGATGGACTTGACACAAAAATCTCAGATTAAAAAAAAGAATTATTATCAAATAATATGAAGACATTATAAAGACCATACAGGTTAATATTGGACTGTAACCTAAAGATTTGAAGGTGAATGGTAAAATAATGGGAAAAAAACCTTAAAAGTCATCATGTGCTATCTGAGAAAAGAGAACTCTATGGGGAAAAACACAGATGGTACCTGAATAAACATCAGTCTAATAATGAGCATCTCAAATGAAAATAAAGAGTAGCAATCTAAAGTTGTACAAGTATGGTTAGATTAATTTCATAGACATAATGGAAAAACTGATTTAATAAATGAAAGCAGATTATTTGCAACCTAAAGAGAAGCATCAAAGTAAAGGAAATATATAAAACTATAGCGGGAAGTAAACTAATACAGCAGGGATTTAAGCTCGTTTTGCAGACTGTAAGGAAAGAAATTACTGTTTGTATCTCTTCACTACCCCCCCTTTTTTTTTGCTGTGGGAGAAAGGAAAAAATAAACACTTGTTACTGGGGTTTAGTCTTCTTAAAGGTTCACATATCCTTTAGAAATGTTCTTCCTGGGAAAGCTGTGAGAATAATTTTTGCATGTTAGGTTGGAACTTTGCAAGGGGGGAGGTTATGCAGGAGTTAATGCTTGGGGTGAAATGCAAATGCGAGATAAGTATCTGAAGGTGCTTCCTGAATACCCATTGGAAAGGGGGAGCAGACCCTTGGTTTGCATAGTCTGGAGTTTTTTCTAAGCCCTTGACTAAAATCACAATCAGTATCCTGTTGAAAGGGGAAACAAACAACAACAAAAAGTACTCAAGCGATGAAAGTACTCAAGCGATGAACTCAAAGTGGGAGTGCTGAGATATTTACCTCTGGAAAGAATTTTGCATATTAGATTTGGAATGATGGTCCAACACTTGACCCTTTTGTTTTCTCAAGTGACCCCCTGGAGTCAAAGACACATAAGGAAATTTAAACAAATTTTCCCCTGCATGGCACAGGCCCTTCAGCATTTGGTTGCTGTTTTTGTTTTGTTTTGTTTTTAACCTCCTTTCTCTCTCTATTTTTTCTCTTCAAGCTGGCATAGCCTCTGTGCATGTACAAAGTTCATGATTCAGAAATCCATTGTACCATTTGAAAGTGTTGCTGGTGTTGGCTAAATTACCATTTGAATAGAGGAAGGGAAGGGTGAATAGGTTAGATTTTACACAGAAACCCAACAATTTACACTTCCACCAAACCAGCAACAAAAAGTGGTCAAATTAAATTATTTTTGGTCAGTTTAAATCCATTTCTATAGCTTTTGTGTCCTGAGATATTTCTGACACCTCTTACTTCCTGTTCCTTGCTGCTTAGGAAGCAGGCTTATAAATCTTAAACTTTAAATATATAAAACTTCAACATCCAGACAACCCAATATTTTCACAAGAAAGCTGCAAGAAAAGTTTGGTCAAATTAAACTCCTTAATGAAGTCATGGCACTAATTAGCCATGTTTACTGTACTATATAAACATCTCATACCCCAGGCAAAAGAAATCTAGATTTGCCCCCTTTATCTACAGGGTTTTTGGGGATACCCCAGGCAAAAGAAATCTAGATTTGCCCCCTTTATCTACAGGGTTTTTGGGGTGCAGACTTTTATTCAAAATATTTCACAAATGTGGATTATTATTATTAGTGTGCTTTCCCTCTAGTCATTAGCGGAACAATGACCCGCCCCCTTATGTACGGGTAAATGACCAGTCAGAATTCATAAATTGCAAATGTTTGGTTTTTTTTAAATAACTTCAGCCATGGGCAGACTAAAATTCCCTGCCCCCTCATATATGGGAAAATGGCTACAGGGTCACAATTCATAAGATATTTTCTGCCATTTATTTACAAGGGAAAATGGTCAAGACTTTCATATGTGCTTAAACTTTAAACCTTAATAGACAAAATGGTAAAAACTTATATAATCACTCCTTAAAAACCAACGACACTCTTGTTCTAACTCTGAAAACCAATAATCTTTCCTTGCCAGAAAGCAGAGCTGGGCTGAATTTCAACCCATCACCACATCAGACACATTGCCTTTCACATAGCTCTAAAATGGAAGTTAGAAGGGACCCTGAGGTCATTTAGTCTAACCCTCTAAGATGCAGGATTCAGAAGATTTGACTGAGAATACCAACCCTATACAGAACCCTTTAACAGATGAGTTTTTTCCTTAAGAGACTGATATCAGGAGCCCAACAAGAACCCTTCTGTCCAACACAATCAAAGTTAAAACTAGACTCAGATAGACAATTCCTGGCTATGGAAGCTCTACTTTTGACAAACAAATCGCCTTTATAGGAATAGCTGTTCAATTTTCCTTTAGTCAATATTCCTCTAGTCACTTGGAGAAAGACTCCCCTTTGTAGCCTCTCTCAATAACAACATTTGCACACCTCATTCTCATATTTATCATGTTTAAGATTGATTGGTTCAACATTGTTTCTTTATACTAGAAATTTAAAACAAGTTGGCAGTTTTAACTATGCACACTTAAGAAGGCAGTCTATGGATGTTGTGGCCAATTTATACACAACCCCATAACATTTCTAAACATTGAGTACATCTCTTATCCACTTATAGCTGGAGTTTATGAAGTGAACATTTTCAAGTTTCGAAATATTTTCAAAGCATTGAGCAAGCATTTTCAAAGTTACAACTCTTTATTTTCCTTCATCCTGCCCCTCTTTTTACTTTTGGAGAGGAAAAAATGGCCTTCTACAGCCTCTTTAAAATAAACCTTTACACACTACGTCCACTCTTTTTAATATTTGCCATGTTTTTTTTGGGTTGATCAAGCCCTTACATAAAAATTATTTAAGCAAGCTTGCATTTTGTTTTGGTTTTTTTCTTTTGTTTTTTTAGACCCTGAAACATTTCTTAAATACAATTGGAGGCGTCTATCAGAGTTCAGACGGGAAGTAAGCTCTCCTTGGGCTTATTTCTCCCCTGAAGCCTGCAGAGTTGTCTCTTTGGACAGGGGTGCACCCATTTTTGCCCTGGTCAGTCTCCGAAGGGGCACTTGCGCAAGTTCTAGCCCTGGGCAGTCTCCGACGGGGCTGTGGGGTCTCTCGGGGTTCTGGGGACTCCTTGGAAACCTGGGGCACGTCTAAGGAAAGTGGACAGACTCCGATAGGAAAGTGGACCGACTCCGATAGGAAAGTGGGCTTGGGAAGGTTTGCTAAAGGGCTCTCTAAGGGAAAATGGGGTTTGGAAAGTCTCCTTAGGAAAACGTTCTAGGAAAGTGGACACACTCCGAGGAGGACTCCTATTCCCCCCCACAATTATAACAATTTTATAACAGCACTCTGCGGACTGTCTGGAATAGATTAATCCACTTTCCATCACTTTCAATGGGAAAGTTCGCTTCAGTTTATGAATGCTTCAGTTTATGAACAGACTTCCGGAACCAATTGTGTTCATAAACCGAGGTACCACTGTATAAGAGCTTGCACACCTTTGTTCTGGGTCTCTCTTCTCCCTCCCTCCTGTGTGTGCGTGGAGAGCACCCTGTTGCAATAGCTTTTAATAAAGACCAGGCTCAACTAGCCGCCTTGCTTTTTCACTAGAATTCTAATCTGGACTCTGTCATTTTACTAGCTGGTAAGGGCTTTCAATTGTGCTCTGCTGGAGATCCGGGCTCCCTCCCCGAGAAGGACCCTTTTAACTCTTATAACAATTGGTTCACCCATCCCTACCCAGTAACATTTAGTCCCTGGCTCATGCATGAAGCCAGACTTTGCTCCCCGTCAGTTCTGGATCCCAAGGCAATTGGTAGTTGGAGCCAAATGTTCTTCTGTCTGAGAGGAGAGAGGCAAACTCCCTTCAACTGCTCCTTCTCTGGCTGGATAGGGCCAGGTTGATTTCCTCTTGCAGTGAGCAACACAGCCTATCAGTATCCTGATGGAAGAACCAAAAGGACACACAACATCACACGTAGTTTGGCTCTTCTATGCTCAAAACATAGATTTTCATTCATGGTCAGATCCTTGTGACAAAATGAATTCTACTATTCACAGATGTGAATAATATCCACATTTATATCCATAATGCTCAGAGGCCCAGAATATCCTACCATTTCCAGTCCTGAGTGTGCTGTATTTTTGAATATAGGACATGTCCCCCCACTCCTCTCTTCTTGACCTTACACTCTGATGTCTTTCCATTCCAATTTACCCTTCTGGGCTGTCCTTTTTTATCTTTCTTACAGCACAGACACAATATTATTATTGCAGCCTTAAGAGGATTTGCTGAGGCATTTGAAAGTGTCTTTTATGCAGATTCCCACACTCCTTTTCCCATTTGTGCCAGACACAGCTATAATTGCAGCTTAATGCGCTTTCTCTCCTCAAAATAAATAAAAATTAAAAATGGTCTGTAACCATTTCCAACTCTGACCAATGTTATTATTTTAAAAAGGGAGGTAAACTTAGTATTTTAAAGTGTAAGCAAATGAAAGCATAATTCAAGACCGCCAAAGAGTTATGCTACTCCAAGGAAGTCAAAATGCACTCATTTGCATTTCAGCACTCAGCAACAAGGGATACAAGGTGTCGATTATGTTCCATGTGTGACCTTTTTAGTTTTTAGGTAATGTGCCTCAATTAATTGTCTGTGGCATCATAAAGAACCCTTTTTGCTGCAGCATGACTCTGAAAAGCCATAAAATGCTTCCCGTACAGCTGAAGTATGAAATGCACAGCTGACCTTAGCACTTAGTGATAGCTCACCGAAGCTAATGCAGACTTTCTATTGGCATAAATTACAGCGTAACCCAAACTGAATAAGCTCAGCTAAAGCTTTCTTAGCCAACGTAGATGGGTTTGGTAAAGTCATAGAAACCATCAGGCTTTTGAATTTGTTTCTCAACCCATCTGCACGGAGCTGTACCCCAGGATCTACAAAGAAATAGCTCAGTTGGTCATGATAACAATAACAATAATTTATTATTTATGCCCCGCCCATCTGGCTGGGTTTCCCCAGCCACTCTGGGCGGCTTCCAACAGAAAAATAAAATAAAATAATCGATTAAACATTAAAAGCCTCCCTAAGCAGGGCTGCCTTCAGATGCCTTCTAAAAATCTGGTAGCTGTTTTTCTCTTTGACATCTGATGGGAGGGCGTTCCACAGGACGGGCGCCACTACTGAGAAGGCCTTCTGCCTGGTTCCCTGCAACTTGGCTTCTTGCAATGAGGAAACCACCAGAAGGCCTTCGGCACTGGACCTCAGTGTCTGGGCAGAACGATGGGGGTGGAGACGCTCCTTCAGGTATACTGGACCGAGGCCATTTAGGACTTTAAAGGTCAGCACCAACACTTTGAATTGTGCTTGGAAACGTACTGGGAGCCAATGAAGATCTTTCAAGATCGGTGTTATGTGGTCTCGGCGGCCGGTCCCAGTCACCAGTCTAGCTGCCGCATTCTGGATTAGTTGTAGTTTCCAAGTCACCTTCAAAGGTAGCCCCACGTAGAGCGCATTGCAGTAGTCCAAGCGGGAGATAACTAGAGCATGCACCACTCTGGCAAGGCAGTCTGCAGGCAGGTAGGGTCTCAGCCTGCGTACCAGATGGAGCTGATAGACAGCTGCCCTGGACACAGAATTGACTTGTGCCTCCATGGACAGCTGTGAGTCCAAAATGACTCCCAGGTTGCGCACCTGGTCCTTCAGGTAGTCCTCCACACCTGCCCACCTCCTGTCCCCCACAAACAGTATTTCTGTCCTGTCAGGATTCAACCTCAATCTTTAGCCGCCATCCATCCTCCAACCACCTCCAGGCACTCCAGGCACCCTGAGAATCCTAATCTCGGGGTTATGGGTTCAATCCCTACATTGGGCAAAAAGATTTCCGCATTGCAGGGGGTTGGACTAGATGACCCCAGTGGTCCCTTCCACCTCTACAGTTCTATGACTTGATGATCAAACAAGTTTAAATGTTAGAATATAGGGCAGGGGAAGGGGGAAAGTTCAGTGGTAGAACACATGCTTTGCATGTAGAAGTTGGAGTTCAGTCCCCAATATATCCAGATAAAGTTGAAAAAGATCACAACCTGAAATCCTGCACACCTGCCTATAGCCAGTATAGACTAGCCTCCTCCGAACTGCATTGGTGGACTTTGGGCTCTCAAATTTCAGTGACCCCCTGTGTGACACTAAAATTTGGCATCCCCACTTCTCGTGCTCTGTCCTACAACATCATTGTGGTCCCCTTGCAGCTTGATGTCCAGTATGGATACATCACTCATGCTACCCTAAAACCGACACGGCAAACTGATACCCTTCAGATGTTTGGGAATGCTACTTCCATGATTACCAGCCAGCTACATAGCCAATTTATGATTTTTTCAAGTTAGTTCTCTAACCAAGTAATAAGTACAAAAATGCATATACAGCCATACCTTGGTTGTCGAACGCCTTCGTACTCAGACGTGTTGGCTCCTGAATGCCGCAAACATTGAAGTAAGTGTTCCGGTTTGCAAACTTTTTTTGGAAGCCAAATGTCCTTTTGGCTGTCAGCATTGTTTCAAGGGCCAATCAGCCAATCAGAAGTTGGTTTGTGAACGTTTTGGAAGTCAAACAGACTCCCGGAACGGATTCCGTCCAACAACCAAGGTACCACTGTACTAGGGTACTAGTGTTCATATAGATGCATATATATTAGTGGAAATAACATGAAAAACTTCATTATATTAGGGAAAACTGCTTTGCAAAAATGTGTATATTAGGCAAAATTGCATAGAGAAATGTGTACATTAGGAAAAATTTGCACTAAAATGCTGGTGAATTTTCATGAGCATTTTTTTTTAACATTGCAAAATGATATGGAAAACTTCACTTGAGACTGGAAAAGTAAGAAAACAAGAGAAACAGAAACTAACATATTCATCCATTCCTAATCCTGACCAACACTTCCCACTAAGCAATTGTGATAATAAATAAAATCACTTTTCTTCCTCAGTGCTGCATGTGACATTGGAAAATGTTCATCTAACAGAGGAATCAATGCGGGCAAGTAAATGGCGTGTAAAATTGAGTCGAAAGAGCTTCACTTTTTCCTCCATATTTATTGTTACCAAGTATCCTCGGAATGGCAATGGGTTGACGAAGCATTCAGGTGAAGCCCTCCATCCATCTGTGGCTTGTTTTCATTAAACACTATAATTTCATGTCAACAGAATTTATGCCTAGTTCTGACATGCATCATACTATATGTTTAAGGACGATTTAAAAAATGTTTTTGATCATCCAAGTTTCACTCATTCAGCTTCCTCCACTCAGAATATGACCTTCACTCCATAATGAAAGCTAAAGCTGTCTTCCCTCTGAGAGCAATCTGCTGCAATTATGTTGCCCCTTAATTATGGAAATCCTATTGCCTGAAGTGTGTATGTGTGTGTATGTGATCAGAAACAAAACCATTCACACATTTAATGAAAAGCAATGGCAAAATCCTCTCTTTGTGTCTCTAGTCACATCACACCATGTGTTCAAAGAGCTCTTGCGATACTTTAACAGTCATGGCTTTCCCCATAGAAGACTGGGAACTGTTGTCTGTTAAGGGTGCTGTTCTCTGTTAAGAGACCCGGTGCAGAATCACAATTCTCAGCACCCTTAACAAATACCATTCCCAGCATTCTTTGGAGGAAATCATGACTGGTATAAATGTGATTTCAATGTTTGGTGTGGATGCAACTTCTGACTGTACTGGCTTACGATGCTTACACAGCTGGATGGCTCTCTGCTTGTAGGAGACTTCTTCAAGGGCACAGTGACATTCCAAAGGGTGAACTGGTTTGCAGTTGACAGAAACAAGGACAAATGTTAATACTCCAGAAGCTATGCATGGCATATTTTATTTTATTTATAGGCATTCATAAACCACACTTCACCATGTAGTCCCAGGGTGAACTAAATACTGCTCAGTGTAACAAGTCAACCATTTATTAGATTATGAGACCATAAATTAAGCTGACAGAAGTCAGAAAAAGCAACAGCACTACAAATGGGAGGGGTGTTCCAATCTCATATTCACCTCCCCCATCCTATGAAAAAGGTGCATCTTCTTCACCTGATGTCAAAACAATGTATACCTCTGAATTCCAGTTGTGGGAACCACTGGAGGGGAGAATGCTGCTGAGCTCAATTCCTGCTTCTGTCTTTCCTGTAGGCATCTGGTTGGCCAACAGGACAATGATTTGAGTCCAGGTAAGGATATGGCTCCAAAGGAGCAACCAGGAACTGACAAGGTACTCCACTGGGATTGGCCCCACTAGGGACTTTCCATCAATGTCAGCCAACCCCACAACTCACCAAGGCATAAAAAGTCCTGGGCTTGCCCATCTGTCTGAGCAACTCTTATGAGTATCCGCTGCAGAACGTCATCACTCGGGGATCTTGTCTTGCATGGCAGAGTTGTTTGATGAGGATAAGACTGCTTCCTTCGAGGGAGAACAGAGAGTTTCTTATTCACACAGCCCTGGCATCATCCTGTGGCTCAGAGGATGACTCCTGCAGTCTCTCCACCTCTCCAGCCTTGCAGAAACCAAAGACTACAAAATAAGACAATGTTTGTTACAAGGAGCTGGAGCCTACCACACTCCAGGCACCAGCGAGTTCTAGCTCTCTGTAGATAATAGCTCTGTCCAAGGTCTGGTGTGGTGGCTGCTTGGCACAGATGTTTCCTGCTTTCCCTGCAAGTTTCCAGTTCCCACCAAAATTTGGGTACCTTATTTTGCCTTGAACTGCACATTTTAACAGACCTCCCCCTGGTTCCTTCTGCTGTCATCTCTTTGCTCTGTTCTTAGCCTTTGGATCTGTTTGGGCCATGTTATTTTTTTCGACCTGACAACCCAATGAGGCCTCAGAAGGACCAGATAAATTCTTAAGGGGGGTCAGGCCCTCACAGCTCCTCGCTTGGAACTCTGACCCTGCTAATATCTGTGTGTACTGTAGCGCTGCTGCTGCTGCAAGGTCAGGTGTCTATGGAAAACTACTGTGTTCAACATGATTAAGCATCCATAGCTCTAAATGCATTGATTACATTTATTAAGGAGGTTTGAAGGGATGGTTTGGGGATGAGGAAACAATGAAATTTTAAACTTGACATTCAGTGCCAGTATTGAGCAAAACTATGCATGGGGAAAGGGTAGAGAGAAAATTAATTGGCTGTGTCCATTACCACTGTGCTTGCCTAGGAGTCCCCTGAAGCTATCGCTGTAGCAACTGTTATGGGAGGCTGCAGCAGTGATGAGAGGCCTGGGCAGAGCTATTATTATGGAAACCACTAAGGCAGAGAGTAGAACAGAGAATCCAGAGGGGCCAATAGGCTATTGGTGCATGCCTTATATTCTCATTTGTGATTCTGGCAATAAAGAGATTAGAGAATATAATAAAAAGGGCTCTGTTTCTTCTAATGAGCTGCTGAATTTCTTTCAATGGACTTTGGGGACCTTAAGTGATACAGCTGAAATAGAAGCAGAGGCTCTATGAAAAGACTTTTGGATGGCTCATCTCCTGTATTTTAAAATAATAGAATAGAATAGAATAGAATGATTTGTAAACATTGCCAAGTGCTGTTGACCTAAAGGAAAAGCATCAGAGGCTACAAAGCTTGAAGGAATTGCAAGGAATTTAGAGGATGGGCCCCCAAATTGAAAATGACCTAAACCCAATGGACAGCTTGGCAGAAAGAAATAACAGGGGAAATGTTCTGGTTGTCTTCAAATGTTTGTAGATATTGGAATCAAACCGTTGTGATAATTTTTTTGAATGACAAGAAAAATGATACCGGTTGGACCTTCTATAACACCCTTTATTTAATCCATTGGTCCAGAGATGGGGAAGCTGTGGTCTTCCATATGCTTTTAGATTTTAGTTAACATCATGCAACAAAGCCAATGGTCAAGGATGATGGGAGTTTAAGTCCAGCAACTTTGGGTGGGCGGTGGGGGGGGGACTGCACAAGTTCCCTATCCCTGCCTTGATTCATCATCCTCGGTACTGTTCACTTTGATGGATGATACCATAGCTCTTCAGGATATTCCTTGAAATATTTTAATTTGAGGATGCTTGGAATTGAACCATGGAGAACGTAAGAAAAGCCTAATAAATCAGACCACAGGTAATTTAGTCCAGCATTCTGTTCTCATGGTTGTCGACCAGATGCCTATGGGAAAACCACAAGCAGGACATGAGCACAGCAGTGCTCTCCTCACTCATATTTCCAGCAACTGGTTCTCAGAAGCATACCTCTGCTGGAGGTAGCTAAAGCTGTCATGACTTATCTTCCATTAATACGCTTTTAAAGGCATCTTAGTATCAATTGTGACATCTCATGGTAGCAAATTATTACAGTTTACCTATGCACTGTGTAAAGAAGCACTTTCATTTGCCTGTCCTGAATCTTCCAACGTTTTATTTCATAAAATTTATATACTGCTTGACTGTGGAAAACAACAACCCTGAAGCTGCTGTTTATAAGTCATGAGTCAAAAACAGCTGTTGAAAAACATAGAAGCTATAAAACCATATTAGAACATATATTCAACATTCTACATGCATGAATAGGCTGGCCTAAAGAAAAAAAATGTTTTTAGCAGGCACCAAAAAGACTAAATGAAGGGACTTGCCTGGTGTCAATACACAGGGAGTTATGAAGTGTGGATGCTGCCACACTAAAACTATTTTTATTTTTACAAATTATTGGATGACGCAGGGTTCTTCAATCCATTTCCTGCATAATACTGTACACTCCCAAGATGCACCACTTTAAATTTGCTTACCCTGAACTGCACCTCCATTTCAGCACTCATTCACCCAATTTGGAGCTCAAATCTTTCTACAAGTTCTCATAATGCCCTTTTGCTCTAGCCACCCATGTATCATTAGCAAATTTACACATGTCATTATTATTCACTCCTAACTCAGGATCATTTATGAACAAGTCAAAAAGCACTGGTCCAACTGCAGATCCTTGGGAGATTCAACTTCTTACATTTTTTCCACCGTGAGAACTTTCAATCTATTTCAACTCTCTGCTCTGTGTTCTTTAACCAAGAGCATGTGTTCTATGGTATGCCCCACGGAGGACCTTATGGTCTGCAAATAACAACATCTTGGAGGTTCCAAGCCTCAAGGAGATTAGACTGGCAGTGGCCCCGGCCTGGTGGAACGCTCTGTCACAAGAGACTAAGGCCCTGCGGGATTCGACATCTTTCTGCAGGGCCTGCAAGACGGAGCTGTTCCACCAGGCCTTTGGCCGGGGTTCAGTCTGACTCCCCCTCACCTTTCATAAGAACTTGCATCAAAGTGGCCTCCTAATCTTTCTCACAGGCTCATTTAAGTTCAGCACAGTTGGGCCTGGTGAGCATTTAAAGTCCCCCAACCCTAATCTGCGGGTTGCCATCTGATTGAATTTTATTCTGATCCTGATCTGATTTTAGGATGTATTTTAGTTGATTGCCTGATCTTATGTTAATGTGTTATACATTTAATGTTAGCCGCTCTGAGCCCGGTTTTGGCAGGGGAGGGTGGGGTATAAATAAAAATGATGATGATGATGAGCTATAGCTGAGCTCCCAAATCCAATTTCCGCCCAGACGCTGCTTCTGACTGTGGTATTCCAGATATGTCCGGGAAATTCTGGGCATATGCCAACCCTAGATTTAATCTTCTCACAGACATGGGAAATAACCACAACCCACAATATTCAAAGTCAGATGTACAAATATTATAGCTTGTTCATTTATCCATTAGATGGCAGCATAAGCTAATACAGAGAGAAATTCAAAGATAGCCCCACCGTACTTCTGGTGCAATCTGGTTATTACAGAAACATAATGCCACTCAGTGTACATTTCTATATGTAACCGCAGTATTATATCAGAACTGGCTAAACCAGACTGGAAAATACATTGTTTACAAGTAAACATACTAATAAACTGAGAATTTCAACTCTTGTTTCCGTTTTTCTTCCTTTGTTTAAAAACAACAACACACAATTTGGGTGACTTCCAAGTCAAAAGAAGGGGAAAATCCCCAAACAAAATAAAAATATTTCACATGATATTCTGACTAGAAATAAGAACGTATTTACTTATAGTAAACCAATACATTGTGAAAATGGTTATCATGCACAGCTTTGCATAGAAATTCAAAATCTCCTACCCCAAATTTACAGGACTTGTTTGAATGTAGAATTTGTCTTCATTTTCTGGTTGTTTTATAATTTGTGGAACTGTTTGCTGCCATGGGCTCCTTTGAGAAGAATGGCAGGGTGTAAATTCAATAAAGAAATAATAATACATCAATGCATTTCTGTAATTCAGTGTATGATAACACTGAGAACCAATCTTTTTCTTAAAAAAACACACTGATTAAATACATCAGCCCTCCTCAGATGTCACAATGAAGTATTAGGCTACCATGTGTTGGGGGCATGTGTGAATAATGCCTGTAACAGCCTGTTGTAGTTGTGGAGTCAGAGGGATGTTCACTCTGTGCTGGAATTTGGGGCTCCCATGGAAACCTAATGGGGAAGTAAGATGTGTTGAGGTGTTAAAACTGTGAGCCCCTCCATCCTGTCCCCAGGTTGTATATATGTGTAAATAAAACCATACATCCTAAAGACACCACATTCCTTCATCCCAATGAAACCAAAACCAATAACCCTTTGAGTGTCTTACCACTTGGAGACTGGGGTGGTGCATAACAGCAATGAACTCAGCATAGGCCAAACCATGGCTTATACTATCCATAGCTGGCAACCCATGGGAAATCTTGAGCTTTGGGCAAACCATGGTTGCTTGACTTCATTCTTACTCCTCCCACTTACAACCTGATGACTAAAGTATCAGGCACATTAGATTAGGATGAACTAGGGTCACTTTATTGACTTTGACCCAACCAACCAGCCAGCAGAATTAGCTCAAAATATCAGGCAAAGCCTGCAACCAATAGGGCAACCAACCCTAACCTGTGGAAAGCGGGGGTATTGAAGTACTGCCTAACACCTGAAGAAGAAGAAGAAGAAGAAGAAGAAGAAGAAGAAGAGTAGTTTGGATTTGATATCCTGCTTTATCACTACCCGAAGGAGTCTCAAAGCAGCTAACAATCTCCTTTCCCTTCCTCCCCCACAACAAACACTCTGTGAGGTGAGTGGGGCGGAGAGACTTCAGAGAAGTGTGACTAGCCCAAGGTCACCCAGCAGCTGCATGTGCAGGAGCGGGGAAGCGAACCCGATTCACCAGATTCCGAGTCCACCGCTCTTAACCATTACACCACGCTGGCTCCCTTCAGGCCTCACCCTGAAGGTGAGTAGGTAGGATTTCCCCATATCACCCCTGGTTGGGGCCCCAGAACTCTAGGTGGCTGAGCTAGGTTGGCCTCCAGCAAGCCCCAGGGCCCATTGTCCAAAAAGCCAGCTTTGGGCACTTCTCTCATCTTGAAAGGGGCCTATGGGGTGCACCTAGCTGAAACCTCCTGTTCCCCTTCCTGCCCAAAGTGCCCAAAGTAAATGCCCAAAGTGCCCAAATAAAATCTATTTACATATGACGGACTGCTAACACCATCTTTGAGCTTCTCAGTGTGGAGCAGGTAACAACAACAACAACAACAACAACAACAACAATAATATCCAACCCACTAGGCCAATCAGTGGGTGGGCCATTTTTTTTTTACTCGGCCCAGAAGTCACCAAGGAATCACAGCCAGCTCCTTAAATGTGTGTGGATTATTGCTTTTGTTTGTTACTATGATAGTATGGTATGGTATGCATTTTTGTGTTTTTATATTGTAAACCACCTTGTGAGCCTTGGATGAAGGGTGGCATAGAAAGGTCAGAAAAGGTATGAAGAGGGAGGAGTAGAGGAAGGCATGGCGTACTCACATATTACTTGGAAAGGACCTGGGATGGGGGGGGGGGGAGAGAGAGAGGAGATTTAGGCAGCTGTGGGAAGGTAGGCACCTTCAGCTTCATAGGGGCAAGATTTACTGAGAAGAGTTCCTGTACTCATTAGGCCTGGCTCCCCTGAGAAGCCTTATTTCTTCTATTAAACAGTCAACTCCACTTACCCGGTGTGATTTATTGCTGCCTGGTTCCCTGGCACTGGCAACATTTCTCCAAGGTCACAGGAGGCATCCCCTCCCCAAACATCCATTACCAGATAGCCATTTCACCTACTACCACAGTGGCAATTTCACCTGGTTCTCATACTGAAAATGAATGTACAGTGGTACCTTGGTTGTCGAACTTAATCAGTTCTGGGAGTCCGTTTGACTCCGGGAACCATTCAAAAACAAAGGTGCAGCTTCCAATTGGTTGTATGGTAGGAGCTTCCTGTACTCAATCGGAAGCTGCAGAAACCGCATCAGAAGTTCGGCTTCCCAAAAGCTTTTGCAAACTAGAACACTTACTTCCGGGTTTGTGGCGTTTGGGAACTGATTTGTTTGGGAACCAAGCCGTTCAACAACCAAGGTACCACTGTACCTGGGAAGCAGAGAAATTTCCTGAACCTTCTTTCTTTTTGTGCTGCATCCAGTTCAAACTTCTCTCTCCCCCCCCTTTTCACTTGCATGGACCTGTTTATTCTATTCTTTTCACAGTGCTTAGCAAAATTTAAAGCAACATCATAAATAATAATGATAATTAAAAGGGGGTTTACTTCACTGCTCCAATTTCTTAAGGTTAGATCATTTTCATAGGATGTTTTTTCAATTGATTCGTGCTTGGTATGAGTGATGATTGTATAGACTGGACTCTGCAAGAAGACTGAATAGATCAACTTAAGCACAAATGGGTAGAGACCTAACATGTATAAAATAAAAACAAACATCTATTTATCATGATATTTTACACACCCAAGTGATCCAGTATGGAAGCACAATAACAAATTTGGATACTCACAATTTTGGCACAAAGTGCATGCAAATGCTTGGCAATTCCAGCAACAAGACACAAAGTTTAGTGAAGCATCTTCAGGGTCCCTGCCAAAGGTTTTCTTTTCTTTTTCAATATCCCACATTTCCACTGGTTAAATATTCAATATGAAGCTTCACATAAATGTTTCAAGTCTCCAGAACAAATGAACTCTCTAGAATGCATCTCTATAATTGTTCTTGCTTCGGATAACTGACTCTAGCTCATGCTGTTGCCAAGATTAAAAAGTGCTCCATTATATTCATTTATTAGTGGGGATGGCATCCAAGTTCATAATGAACATCCAACTAGGGCTGAAGAATTGAACTTCGACTTCCTCATTTGGACGCATGTATCCAGAAAATTAGCAAGCCAGGTAAATTCACATTTTTCATTTATTCTTTCTCAGTATCTCCATATCTGACATTATTTACTGGTAGCTAATTAAAGGGAATCTTTTTGAGCCTTGGGGCCAAATTCCCTCCTGGGCAACTTCCCAGGGGTCACATGCCAGTGGAGGTGGGGCCAAAAGTAAAAGTGGGGAAAGCAACAATGTAAATCCCTCTCTAATCCTCCATCCAGATAAGCAAGTGGCATTGTCAGAGTTGAACGACCTGTTCCAGCCAGGCAAAATCTTTCAAGGATGGTGCAAAGAAGTGGGGTGGGAAGAGGGGCGAACGGTACAGAGGGAATCCCAAGGCCCAGTTGCTGATGATTGGAGGGCTGGATTTGGAGGGCCCACTTTAAGACAACTTCTTGTTATCTGACCCATCAGAACTTGGGGGAGCTGGTATGCCTGCCCCCCAGCTATGGGGAGAGGGAGGATGTTTCTGAGCATGAAGAGGAGCAAAATTTACTGCAGTTTTAAACACAGGCATGGAGACAGAGGGGCAGAGAGTTATCTGAAGGTGAGGTGTCGGGGATGGGCAGGAGCCCAAGGAGAGAGTGGGATTGTGTGGTCAGAAGAGACAGGACCAGAATAGTCAGGTGGTCAGGTGGGGAGGCAGATGATTCAGAGGAAGGGGTTACGGATGTGTTCTGTGCCACCCATGAGACAGCTGCTGGTGGAAGAGGAGGAAGAGACTGGGCAGCCAGAGATGGGGGGGGAGGTAAGAGAAGAGCTGCATGGAATCTTGGAGTCTGGAGAGCCTATGGCACTCCCAGAGAGAGTTGTGTCTTTGGAATCCCCTCCATTGTCTCTATACTCAAGGAGGAGCTTGAAGTGATGGGAACAGTTAGAGCTGCTTAAGGAGTAGCTGTCAGGTGCTTGAGCAAGCTGTCAGACAAGGAGGTTTAAGAAAGCGACACAGCAGGGGTGGGGCTACACTGTTGTTCCAATTGTCCAAAATGGAGCATGAGTCTACAGCTGTACGTTGCCTAGACCAGCTGCTTAGTGGAGAATGTTGTTGTATATCACTTGCACGGTAGGAGCTCATTTAACTGAGTGCTTTGCCAATAAAGAACTCAAAGTCCAGTCACTTGTCCTCATTGGTCTGGGTTTGTTGTTCAGGACAGAAGGTGTTTTTCTGGGGATTGGATGGGAGACAGGTCCATCCACCTTTTTCAGTGGGCAGCCAGGCATCTGAGCCCGTGCAGTGATCCGCCATGGTGATGGGGAGTTGATGACCCCCTCATTCCATCCCGGTCCTGTCATCAGTGCTGGTAGGGGGCATAGCCATGGGAAATTTAACTGCTGCGTGGCTGGGGAGCCCTTTTCACTTGCCCTTTCACTGGATCTTGCTGCTCGTGGGCTGGTGTGGTGTCATTGTGTCAGCCATGTGAGTGATTGAATTGTGTGTGCTGCTTCTCCTGGTGTTGAAGAGGATAAATTGAGCTCACTTGCCACCTGAGTTCCCTAGTACATCGGCTGTTGTCTTTAGCGACTCTCAATTCTGCCAGTTGCAAATCATATGCCTTCTGGGACTCTTGGTTCGGCACCAGCTTTCCCCGTTCAACTTCACTTGCACCCATCTTCAGCTCAGGCCCCGCCAGCAATGCACATATCACCTGAGCTTGCAGGCCCTTTTCACTCCAGTCTCCAAAGTTTGCATAATTACAACCTGCCCCCCCCTTTGCCTCACCAGTCAGCAAAAACATCTTCCATTGTCTTGCAGGGTGCACACAGGCTGTCACACACCCTGCCACCACTCTGCTGCAGGTGGCGGGCAGCACTGGGGTGGGGTGGGGGTACTAGAGCCAAAAAGAGGGGCAAGGGACCTGGCTTTGACACCTCCAGCTCGGAGGAGGATGGGCAACCTCAGAATAGTGGGTCTAAATCACCAGCGAAGAAACAGGAAAAACAACGTTCCAAAAAAGGGGGAAGAAGAGTTGTAAGGATGACACTGACGAGGAATCAGGTACATCCAGTTTGGAGTATGACAGCACCACCACGCTGGATTGTTATTAGGTGGAGGGGGAAGATTTTTTTGGGGGGGGGGCCTTCCGGATTGGTGTTGGGAGTGGAGAGTGAACTTCCACTGGAATAAATTTGGGGGAACTTTGGAATGGAAGGGTGGGGCCTTGGTGGAGCACACAAAAAAGTCCCACACACGTCGCCACTGATGATGTCCCAAGTTCCCACCTGACCCCCAAATTGAGGGCTAAAATACTAAATGGGGACTATGTTGACATGTTCAAACTATTACTGTCAGAAGATGTCCTGGGAAAGGGGGAGTCGAAACGCTCCTCCAGTAAATGTAAGTATAGGGCACTCGGGGTAGAAAGGTCTTTTGCCAATTGGCTGGAAGGTTTTCATGCTTTTTCAGGGGTTGTTTCCGCAGCCTACCCCTAAAGTCTTGATGTCTCATTAATTACCTTAAGAATGTGAGGGAGGCCAATGCATTGGCAGGGGAAGCCACAACACTATATTATGATGTTAAATTTCATAAGCTAGCCTGAAATTTACCTAGCACTTGGTGGGACTTGGTGAATCAATCGGTGTGGGTAAAGATTGTGGGGTCTGACATCAGTAAAAAGCATAGCTGCCAACCCTCCCTTTTTTTGCGGGAAACTCCCTTATTCCAAGTCACAGCTGTCAACTTTCCCTTGTTTTGCTGGAAATTCCCTTATTCCAGCGCCATTCCCGCTGCTATCCTGGACTGTTAGATATACCGTAGACTGTCCCCAGGACAGGTGAGGCTGCTGATCCCTTATTTTCAAATCTGAAAGTGGACAGGTGAGGCTCCTGATCCCTTATTTTCAAATCCGAAAGTTGACAGCTATGGTAAAAAGCAGTCTGACACTAGTAGATACCCAAAATTCACATCCAGATGGGATCCTCACCGTAAAGTGTGTTGGGAGTTCAATCAGGGATTATGCCGGCGGACTAACTGAGAATTCTTGCACTAGTGTGAGAGGTGCCTTGGCATGCACCCCTGGGTTTCATGTAACAGGGGGAAACAGCCCTTTCAAACTGCATGCAGAACCTCCATAACACTTACCAATTGGGCAGCAGGAAGCAACCATAAACAATAGTTGCTTCTCCCTGGCTAACTCCCACATAAAAGCCTCTCCTTGATAAGCACCCCAATGTTGATGTAGCTAGGTACCTTTGGGAGGGCTCCATCCAGGGCTTCATGATACTAGTCTCCTCTTCCCCTAACTCCAAGGATCTGCCAAATCAGAAATCACTTAGGGAAGAAATCAGAAATCACTTAGGGAAGAAATCACTGGAAGTAGCTAGGAAGAACATCACCAAGGAGATTGTGGCAGGGCGTGTGGTGGGGCCATTCTCCTCCCTGCCCAATCCCGGTTTGCATATCTCACCACTAGGTATCATCCCCATAAAGGCCCTTGGAGAATTCCATTTAATTCACAATTTGTCTTATCCCAAGCAGGGCCAGACTTGTGCACTGTGAAATACGCCCTGGGGCTCTACTGGTGAAGTGTGACGTTGAATCTGCCTTTTGCACCCAGATGACTTTTGTTGGTTAGGCTTCAGGTTTGAAGAAAACTGCTATGTGGATAAGCCATGCTCTATCTATGGGTTGCTCTATCACATGTGCAGCATTTGAGGCTTTTAGTACCTTCATCTTTGTACTCTTTGTACGAAATGTTCCTTCGTACAAAGATTACCATAATCAAGGACAAAAGTGGTAAGGACCTAACAGAAGCAGAAGACATCAAGAAGAGGTGGCAAGAATACACAGAGGAATTATACCAGAAAGATATGGAGGTCTCGTACACCTCAGGTAGTGTGGTTGCTGGCCTTGAGCCAGACATCTTGGAGAGTGAAGTCAAATGGGCCTTAGAAAGCATTGCTAATAACAAGGCCAGTGGAAGTGATGATATTCCAGCTGAACTGTTTAAAATTTTAAAAGATGATGCTGTTAAGGTGCTACACCCAATATGCCAGCAAGTTTGGAAAACTCAGCAATGGCCAGAGGATTGGAGAAGATCAGTCTACATTCCGATTCCAAAGAAGGGCAGTGCCAAAGAATGCTCCAACTACCGCACAATTGCGCTCATTTCACACGCTAGCAAGGTTATGCTTAAAATTCTACAAGGCAGGCTTAGGCAGTATGTGGACCGAGAACTCCCAGAAGTGCAAGCTGGATTTCGAAGGGGCAGAGGAACCAGAGATCAAATAGCAAACATGCGCTGGATTATGGAGAAAGCTAGAGAGTTCCAGAAAAACGTCTACTTCTGCTTCATTGACTATGCAAAAGCCTTTGACTGTGTCGACCACAGCAAACTATGGCAAGTTCGTAAAGAAATGGGAGTGCCTGATCACCTCATCTGTCTCCTGAGAAATCTCTATGTGGGACAAGAAGCTACAGTTAGAACTGGATATGGAACAACTGATTGGTTCAAAATTGGGAAAGGAGTACGACAAGGTTGTATATTGTCTCCCTGCTTATTTAACTTATATGCAGAATTCATCATGCGAAAGGCTGGACTAGATGAATCCCAAGCCGGAATTAAGATTGCTGGAAGAAATATCAACAACCTCAGATATGCAGATGACACAACCTTGATGGCAGAAAGCGAGGAGGAATTAAAGAACCTTTTAATGAGGGTGAAAGAGGAGAGCGCAAAATATGGTCTGAAGCTCAACATCAAAAAAACCAAGATCATGGCCACTGGTCCCATCACCTCCTGGCAAATAGAAGGGGAAGAAATGGAGGCAGTGAGAGATTTTACTTTCTTGGGCTCCTTGATCACTGCAGATGGTGACAGCAGTCACGAAATTAAAAGACGCCTGCTTCTTGGGAGAAAAGCAATGACAAACCTAGACAGCATCTTAAAAAGCAGAGACATCACCTTGCCGACAAAGGTCCGTATAGTTAAAGCTATGGTTTTCCCAGTAGTGATGTATGGAAGTGAGAGTTGGACCATAAAGAAGGCTGATCACCGAAGAATTGATGCTTTTGAATTATGGTGCTGGAGGAGACTCTTGAGAGTCCCATGGACTGCAAGAAGATCAAACCTATCCATTCTTAAGGAAATCAGCCCTGAGTGCTCCCTGGAAGGACAGATCGTGAAGCTGAGGCTCCAATACTTTGGTCACCTCATGAGAAGAGAAGAATCCTTGGAAAAGACCCTGATGTTGGGAAAGATTGAGGGCACTAGGAGAAGGGGACGACAGAGGACAAGATGGTTGGACAGTGTTCTCGAAGCTACGAACATGAGTTTGACCAAACTGCGGGAGGCAGTGCGAGACAGGAGTGCCTGGCGTGCTATGGTCCATGGGGTCACGAAGAGTCGGACACGACTAAACGACTAAACAACAACAAAGTACCTTCATAGATTGGGTACTTCATTTTCAGACAGGTCTAATGGGGGTCATTCATTATCTGGATGCTTTTCTTTTAGTGAGACCTGCAAATGAACCTTCCTGCGTTAATCTCCTGAGAGGCCTGGCTTCTCTGTTGGAAGAACGGGGGTTCTCTCGGCCACAGATAAAACTGAGGGTCTGGTAACAAGTCTCACAGGCATCAAGCTGGACATGGTGGCTCAGTCCTCCCGCCTTCCCCCAGAGAAGTTGGCTTCCCTTAAGTATAGCATCACTCAGATGCTTCCCCTTAGGAAAGTCACTCTCCATCAGGTACAATCACTTCTGGGTCATTTAAATTCTGCCTGCTGTGTGTTTGCCCCTAGTTGGTCCTTTTGTGCCCATCTACCGGTAGCCAGACTCACTGTGGGACTACATGCCCCCATTATTGGGTCTGCTTCTCCAAATCAGGATAATCTGAAGTAGTATAATGATTTTCAGGTGCATCCAGAAATGGCTGGGCCCTTGGGCTTTGGGGTGTACTTTAGAGGTCACTGGTGTGTGCAGCAGTGACCTGTCAACTGGTGTGGTACTTCAATCACATGCGACCTTACCTTTTTGTTTTTTAAAATATTTTTTATTCATTTTATAAGAACACAAACAAACAGACAAAACAGAAAACCACAAGACAACAAGCACCACACAATAATTCTTACAATTTCCTAATGTCTCTTAACCTTGTTAGGTGACTTCCCTGAGTCCCCCCAACTGAATTCCACTTCTATTCATCTTTAGCTCATTCCTTTAGAATTGGAGCTGCCACAGTGGCCACACATTGGGGTCTTCCTACAGACAGGATTAAAGATATGGGCTGTTGAAGTTATAATGCATATAGAAGATACATCCACAAGAACCCACAATATCTGGATTGTTGGACACAACATAGCCCATTGGGCCCACATGCATGGCATCACTACCGGCAAAAGATGCAGCCTGGGGCTCCCACGGAACATCAGGGTCTCTTGGCTGACAAGATGCGTTCATGAAATGGCACAAATTCATGTCCACCATGACAACAAGAAGTGCATTGAGTGGCCTCTATGATTAATTGGTCATTCAGCTGGGTGAAAATGACTTAGTTCTAAGGAAGGGCATTGACCTAACCTGGAACATTAAAGAGGACTATGATAAGCTTGCTGCCCTGTACTTGGGTTAACCATAATTTGGTCCCAGCTGCTGGAGAAGCCTTGCTGGCATGATTGCCCTGACCTGGTTGCCAATAATAGAGCTAGAAAGAAAGCTAACCACACAGTTGTGCAAAAGGTACAACACTTGAAAGGCCATGTGATACATCACCCTTCCATCACCTTCAACCAGGAGGCTTTCCCCCCTGTAATGACAGGGTACACCTTTCTGATGTGGGCAATGATATCTGGTTGAACGACATTACAGACATTACAGGGATTGGTTGCAAGTGTGAGGGTGTTGGCAGTGAACCGTTTGGGCTCAAGTGTTGGTTAGGCATTGGGGAAGCCTTCGTTTGGATGGAGAGGAGGTTGTAGCCTCCGCCTGCCCCTCCTCATTAAGAGTATCATGTTAAAGGGATCCGTGTGTGTGGATCCTGTCTGATGCCTGAATGTGGTCTAGGGCCATGCCACGACCCCAATAGGGACACCTCGGGTTCCCCTATTTGATGTAAGTGGTTTACCCTTAGATGGACCCCCAGAAGACGAGCGGGAGTCAAGATATAGCCTCGCTTCACCCAATGCCTAAGCCAAACAGCTCACATCTGTAACCAATAAAGTTGTGGCCTATTTGAACCCATAAACCAAAATACTCGTGTCCATGTGTTTAGTACACTAGGGTACTGTGGATCACAGGGCCTTGGCACACAATAGATTTGTAGGAGTGCTTAAGCTTGAGGTGACATGCAATATAGAGCAATGTGGGCTTCCAGTTAGGGATGAAAGAGGAATTGTTTTCTGTGAATTTTGTTGGGAATTGACTTGGTCTCCCTCTCCCAAATAAATGTGCAGATCAGAATGGATTTATACTTCAAATTTCCCCCTTCAAATTTCCCCTTAATTTGTGGTACAGGTCTCCACCTAATAGAACTCCACCTAGAAAAAGTGCTATTTTTCTAGAAAAAGAGGTGCCAGAACTCACCACAAACACTTCCCTTGTTCTCTTATAATGGCAATGGCGCCTATCTGAGAGGTGCCAGAACTGAGTTCTGGAGAGTTCCAGCTGAAAAAAGAGCCCTGACAATACTACTACTAATAATAATCATAATTGCCACGATGTATGACAAAACATATGTTCAGAAATGAGTACAGTGAGATAAAATATGAATTTAAATGCATATTTAAAGGCAAATTTAATATAGTTTTTTCTAAAACAGGAAGCAGGACAATATGTATTTATGAATGAATAAATATGAAAATGACACAGTCGAAAATAGATTGATTTCTCTATCCCTAGCTTCATCATAATACTTTTTCTCATCATCATAAATGAACCAAATGAGGCGGGTCTGATCCTATAGTCATTTGCTGGAGTGTAAACCTTTACTTCTAAAGTGAGAACATATAAACATCCAGGAGAAACCTGTGCAGGAAGGAGAAGAGTTAAATAAGAGCACATCGGTTTAAATCAACATAATTCATCTCACCTGGGTTGTGAATTTGGTTGTACGTCTGTGATCGTTGGATGAGCCATAATTCATTTTCTCCCATTAAAAATCTAATGGAAAACACGGGGCATTCTTTAGCAACCAATTTCCAAGGAGCAGCTAATGAAGGCAGCACAATGATCCTATGCAGGAGCTGAAAGCAATACCAGCAGACTGAATGTCATCACAGCATGAGTCTAATTATTCAATTTTTAAACTAATTTTGAGGGCTTTCCAGTGACTATGGAGTTTAATAGTTTTAACGTGCTTTAGTTTAATGTATTACTCAGATAGGAAAGACTGATTGTTTTTTGGGCACTGGAGGGGGAAAGAAGCCCTAGCATGACAAATGGACCTTAATGCTTTACAGAATGTTTTCTTGCCTACTATCTCATTATCTCATTCATAAAAAAACAAAACAAAAAAACAACCCACCACGGTTTGATCTTGTCACTCCTGCTGAAAGCTTTGCTCCTTGTTTCTACTCAGCTACCAAATTCTACTCAAATCATTGCATCCAAGTCCTGCTCAAAGTACTGTAGATCTGTTTAAACCAAATGGACATGCCCCCCCACCTGTCCATTTACTACAGTTATCTGCAGGTGGCCTTCCTTGTGGTGCTTTATGTTCCTTGACAGCTCAGGCTAGATCCTTCAGCGCAGCAGCAACTGCCTTGAGGAAGGCACTGCCCATTGCAGTTAGTCAAGCTCCAACACTGTCTACATTTTGTTGGATGCTAAACATGGGTGGCGCTGTGATCTAAACCACTGAACCTAGGACTTGCTGATTGGAAGGTCGGCGGTTCAAATCCCTGTGACAGGGTGAGCTCCCGTTGCTCGGTCCCAGCTCCTGCCAACCTAGCAGTCTGAAAGCACGTCAAAGTGCAAGTAGATAAATAGGTACTGCTGGGGTGGGAAGGTAAAAGGCGTTTCCGTGCACTGCTGTGGTTTCGCCAGAAGCAGCTTAGTCATGCTGGCCACATGACCCAGAAAAATTGTCTGTGGACAAACGCCGGCTCCCTCGGCCTGTAAAGTGAGATGAGCGCTGCAACCCCAGAGTCGTTTGTGACTGGACTTAACTGTCAGGGGTCCTTTTTAAACACTCCCCTCCCTATTTACAAGTTTTCTCAGAAGCTGTAGGCAGCCTGCATTTTAAAATAAATAAATAAATAAATAAATAAATAAGAACAGTTTTATCTGTTTCCACTTGTTTTCTTTTATTGCTTTATTGTTGCACAACACTATGGTATTTTGTAGAGAGGTCTATGCATGTACCAACTAAACTGCAAAAAATAAAAAATTGGGATGGTCATACATATTTGTGATTGATTAAAAAAATAGGATAATCTAGCCAGCCCTATCTGTGACATGCAAACCAACCCATGTTTTTAGAAACCTATTTGTTGCTGGAGCCATTATTTCATATTATGAGATTTTGTATAGAGGGTGTCTGCTCTTCTGTTCCATCAGTGGAAGGAAGGAACTTTTTCATGATTTGACTCGTTTTAGAAGATGGTAGTGGTTTAGTTCAATTGCAAGCTGGCTATAGGGTAATGATCTCCTTATTGAGTGATTATAAAATCCTTTGTGTACTTTCCCTTTCCCATACCATAATATGCATGCCATTCATATCTGTTATCATGGCCTTCCAAATCTAATGCTTCTTCCTTTTCCAGTTTTATCCAGTCCCTAATCCAAACCAAACATGCAGCCTCATAGTACAGTTTAAGGTCTGGGAGGGCGAAGCCTCCTCTTTCTTTTGTATCTGTAAGTATCTTGTGTTTAACCCTTGGACTTTTGCCCACACCCCCGCCCCCAACAAACTTTGAAATAACCTTTTGCCATTTTTGAGGCAATCATCCTTAGCCATTACTGGGACTGTCTGAAAAAGGAAAAGCATCTTCAGCAGCACATTCATTTTAATCGCAGTAATTCTTCCTAGTAGGGAAAGGTTCGTTCTGCTCCATATTTATAAATTCTTTTGCATCCCACACCATACTTTTTTATAATTATCTTTATGCACATTTATATTCCTTTGTTGTTAACCAAATTCCTAAATATTTTAATTTTTTTTTTTGCAATATGTGTTCTAATTATATCCAATTTTACAATTACATGTTGAATTCGGTTACATTTAGCCTTGTCATTCAAACTGTTAACATTCCAACTTAATATTTTAAATTGGCCATTTTCAGAGTCACTTACAACATCCATTTTTCTACCTACTGCTCACTCCAAAGACAGCCTCTCCAAAGCATCTCTTTGTTCTGCTAGTGGGTCTGTTTTTCTGTCATGTGCGGTATCTAGGTCTCTTCTGTATTTTTCAAAAAACGCCCTGGCCTGATTTTCTGTTGTCAACATGTGTCTCTTTTTCATAAATGTAAATGAAATCCCTTCTGGTATTTCCCAGACTTGTATTTAATGTCTGCTCTTCTCAGAGCTATTGTAAAAAACCTGTATCTCTGTCTTCTAATTCTGAGTTTAAAAGGGATTTCCCTAAAAATGTCCACCTTCTGTCCAGCAACCACAAGATTGTCCTCAAAGTTTTTTTGAAGGATTGTATCCCTAACTTTTTTTGTAACAAGTGTTAAAATGACATCTCCTGGCTGCTTTCTCTGTCTAGTTTCCCTTGTGTGAACTCTAAAACAGCTCTCAATCATTTCCACCCCCCTTGACTCACCTCCATCCAGTCTGCAATTGTCTTCGCAACGTATGTTTCTAAATTCTGTTCTTCCTCTGAAATTGGCAATCCCTCCCCCCCTTAACTGCAAAAGAAAGATTTGATCTTCCAGATAATTTTGTCTTTCTTGGAGACCTCCCACAGTTCCCACCATAGCCTTCTGCTCCTCTCTGAGATGGCCCAGTTCCTCACTGTTCCCCCCCCCCAACTTACCCACTTTAGTTTCTAAATTATTAATCTTTTCCCCCAACTTCCCAAACTTTTCAGTCAATAAGTTAGTAGATTTTTCCAAGTCTGGGTGCACTTGTTGCGCCAGGCTTTTCATTGATTGGGCCATCTCCTTCCTAAATTCAATAAATTGCTGTGTGAGAAAGTCAGTGTAATCTGCCTTCCCTGCTTTTTTGTGTTGTTGTCTCTTCCTGTACACTTTCACGTCTTCTCTCAATGGAGGCCTTCCTAGTAACAGCTCGTATTGTATTCTGTTTTTATGACACAGCAGTATACTTTTTTAAAGTAAGTAAGTAAGCAAATAAACAAACAAACAAACAAACAAACAGATAAATAAATAAATACTCTTACACTGTACCCCACTTTATTTTAAAGCATGCAAGAGTAAGATAAATATATTCCTAGCGTCTGGGCACAAGTCACGAATTTGGATGTGCCTCCTGACTGGAGTGTGGCCAGCCTAAATCATTGACTTGTGGGAAGCAGAACAGGGACCTCAGCTATGGGCTTGCAAATCTACATCTTTGCAAGGAAAGAGCAATAGAATAATAATAATTTGTTCAATACAAAGAGAAATCAGCATTACCTATCCCACTGGAATCTAACTGAACAGAGGGGAAGGATAGAGCAGTGAATCTTCCATAGACATAAAAAATGGACTCTGATGAGGAGGGGTAGGTTGGACCCAGAGAAGGCTTTAATTATGTGATTTCATTTCTTGTGCCACAATTGCATGCCTCAAGCACTCGAGAAGGGGTAGAAATTTGATTCAGTTTGCATTTAAAGGGAAGTCTAACTAATTCACACTTCCCAAAACAACATGAAGACTGAAACACAGCCATCCTTTGAAATTCATACATTTCTGAATTTTGCACTGCAGTTCTCCAGCCGAGTAATATGTTGAACAATTCACATACAGAGTTAAAGTGTGCATAAAAGTCCATGCATCAGTGAACATAATATAAAAATGCATTATTTCTTGTAACTAGCTTTGTAAAAAAAAAAGTGAGTATCAGGCAAAAGTTCATATAAATGTGTGTATTAGGAGAAAACTGACACCAAGAAACTGATGATTTCTCATGAGGACTTTTTAAAAAGTGGAAGCTTAGGTGGAAATGTGGAGAAAAAAGAAAAACCAAGAGAAACCAAAATTGACCAATCCACCCATCACATCTTAGCTCATAGATGGTAATTAACATGAATGAGCTGCACTATATTCAGAAGACCCAGATTTAATCTATGACATCTCTAGTTGAAACTGACCCTAGGAAGGTAGAAGTTGTTGCTCTCTAAGAAGCTCTTGATCTCATCACTTTGCAAACATCAACACATTGGTCAGGACTGGTAGCAACTTACCATGAAGGCATGGAAGAATCCATCCATTTTGGTCTATCTCAGCTTCTTATTTTCAAAATCATAAGATCAGTTTGCCCCATTTCCTCCTCAGAAACTTTTCATGTGCAGTTCCCCTAATATACCCATTTTTTGCCTAATATAATGCATTTTTTGCAAGCAACTTCTCATTACATTTTATGTTAACTTACTGCACTCTTCCACTTCATAAACACAGTTTTTATGCATTTTTAGGATGGAGAACTGGACCACAACAATTCAGAGAAGGGTGAATTTCAAAGGATAGCTTTGTTTTAGTTTGTCATGGTGCTGGTAAGTGTGAAATAGGGAGAATTGTATTAAAATGTACAAAGTTCTCCCTCACCCTTTCTACAGTGTATCAGAATAATTTCTGGGCCAGCACAAATCCTGAAATCATCTATAACATTCCTACAAAAAAAGCATCACTAGAGGGGTAATATATTTCACTTGCTGTGACATGCTTAAGGCCCACTAATGAACTAATCTCTACTATTTTAAAACTCCCAGTTTTGAATTTTGTTTAATTAAATGAAAACCACTAAGGCATATGTTCCCCACCATCTTTTCTCTGCTGACTTAGAAAGGCTTCTGGGATTAGGAAGCCCTATGGGGAATTGTTGTGAGATTAAAATTTAGAAAAGGATTTTCCATTATGTAGATACTTATAATTAATATTTTGTCATGTTCAGGGCTCAGTGGTGCTGCCATTAGCTACTGCTCAAAAGACAAACAAGAAAATGAGGTTTAAACTTGATAACTTCATTCCTTCAAATATAGCCCGGTATTAGGAACTTTGTGCAGTTTTCAGCAAAGGCTGCCACCAAATTAGCAGAGAGATGGACAGCAGCCAATTCAATTAAAAGGCCATGATCAGGAAAGACGAAAACCCACCAAAAACATAATTTGCCTCCATGCCGCTTGAGCTTAGACAGATAACTTTTGGGAGAACATTGGAGGAACTGATTAGATTCCCTTCAAACCTGTTTAGTTTTTCCTTTAATTTTTTTAGGGATAGCTGCTTGTGATTGAACTCTCAGTAAGGTGGACATGTTGTTAAGAAAACATTTTTATAAAGTGATTAACAAATGCAATGTTTGTTAATGTTCATTTATTTAAGACATTTTCAAGTGGTTATTTAAAAACAAACCATACATAGAGTTATCATAAAACCGAACACTGCCTTAATATGCCTTTTGGAATAAGAAAGTCTTTGTCATATACCTGAAGTTCAGCAAGCAGCGTACCTGCATAATCTCAATCAGGAGAGAGTATAGTTAAAGCTATGGTTTTCCCAGGGGTGATGTATGGAAGTGAGAGCTGGACCATAAAGAAGGCTGATCACCGAAGGATTTATGCTTTTGAATTATGGTGCTGGAGGAGACTCTTGAGAGCCCCATGGACTGCAGGAAGATCAAGCCTATCCATTCTTAAGGAATTCAGCCCTGAGGACAGATCCTGAAGCTGAGGCTCCAATACTTTGGCCACCTCATGAGAAGAGAAGACTCCTCCCTGGAAAAGAGTCTGATGTTGGGAAAGATTGAGGGCACAAGGAGAAGGGGACGACAGAGGATGAGATGGTTGGACAGTGTTCTCGAAGTTAACAACATGAGTTTGACCAAAGTGCAGGAGGCAGTGGAAGACTGGTGTGCTCTGGTCCATGGGGTCATGAAGAGTCAGACATGACTAAACAACAACAACAAAAACAACCACAGGATTAGTTTTTCAGCACTGAGTGCATTGCATCTAAGCCATGGGGAACCACCAACAGAGACTCCTCCAAAGATCTCAGGGATCATATTGTCTTTAAGATATTGTGGACCTAACTTGTTAAGGACCTTGAAAATTAATACAAGAACCTTGAATCTGATCTGGTAACGTAATGGTCATGTCAGCTGGGGCTGAATGGAAAGAGTGTGCAAATGAATTGCAATGAAAACATTTCTAGATCACACTTCCATTAAAAGTTGAACCAGAAAGTCACCCACCAGAAAGTATCCCACTTTACTTCAGAAAGGCCACATGCCTTAAAGCACTATTAGGATGCAACTTTAAACAGCCATGGCTTCCCCAAAATAATTATGGGAGGCGTAGTTTGTTAATGTGCTGAGAGTTGTTAGGAGACTCCTATTCCCCTCACAAAGCTACAATTCCCAGAGTTTCCAGTGAAAAGAGATCGGCTGTTAAACCATCTGTGAACTGTAACTCTCTGAGAGGAACAGGGGTCTCCTAACAACTCTCAGCACACTTAACAAACTACAGCTTCCAGAATTCTTTTCTGGGGAAGCATGACTGTCTGAAGTCATATCATAGAGCTTTAAATATATGGTGTGAATATGACCATAGTGGAGTATTCCTGGAGAGTGTAATCCTGTAATTTGTAAACCATCACTTAGATACAGTTGCTTTACTGCAGGCACCCCCAAACTTCAGCCTTCCAAATGTTTTGGACTACAATTCCCATCATCCCTGACCACTGGTCCTGTTATCTAGGGATCATGGGAGTTGTAAGCCAAAACATCTGGAGGGCTGCAGTTTGGGGATGCCTGCTTTACTGCATCTGCATCGGTTCTTAGCGTGCACTGATCCCAACGTACTGTGCTACTCTCTCTTATGTAGAGAGTCACCCATAGCTGCCAAGTTTTCCCTTTTCTCGCGAGGAAGCCTATTCAGCATAAGGGAAAATCCCTTAAAAAAGGGATAACTTGGCAGCTATGGAGTCACCCCAAAGAGATTTTTATAGCAATAGCAAAAGTCAGTAAAGACCTGCTCTATTTTTTTCTTTTTCTTAAAAACAGGAACAGCAAAATTCAGCAAGAGCTTGCTACCTTTTTGTTTTTTATTGCTGAAAGAAATGGGCCGTGACATTCCTGTCGCACAGCTGATGGTTATCAAAGCTCTCCATGATTAAGAGCCAATGACTAGCAAACTTTCAAAGTGTCACTTGAAATTATCAAACTGGAATGGATTTTTCACAACCACATCAAGGTAGCAGCGGTTGATAAGAAAAGTGCAATCCAATTTTCCTAGATGAATTAACTTCAAGCTGTCAAGAACTGCTAATTTGAGTACACATTTCCCCCTCTACCAAAGGAAACAGTTTAACCCCCTTCAAAATGTGTGCAAGGTAACAGGTGTATTGCACATTGACTAGATAGTATTATTAATATGCAGCTGAGTAATTTCTATCCCATAGATCCTATGAAGATTCAGAAAACTAGAGCTGAACTACGGGTTATGAAGACCATAATGGTATTCCCACACCAGTCTCAGCTTTCTTCTAAGGAACTCAAAATGTTATACATAGTTCTTCTCCATCACAACCATATTGTGATATTCTTCTCCATCACAACAATATTATTGTTACTATTGAATTTGTGTACTGTTTATGGACAACAGACCTCTAGGTGTTTGCACAAACATTAAAATGTAAACTAGGTCAGTGCACAGTGCCCCTGCTCAGTGAAGCTGACTTACCCTGGGCCAACCTTAAAACCACCTGCCTTGTTCTGGATCTGGTTTCCATTTAGTCTGGAGGTCAGAACATTAGGAAAATGAGGAAATAATTTATCCCTTGGGTCAACATCCAAGTCAGGTTCAATATCTAAGGGATGATCTTCTTGTATTAAGTTCTGGCTCAAGTTATGGGACTCCAATTTGGATGTCTGAATAGGAGCCTTCCCATAGTAAGGTATGTGTGGATAATGCCATTTGTTCAAACAACAACAGTGGGTTAATATGATATTAACAGCACAATGAGCAGTACTCAAATTGATTTTTGTTCAGTATGTCCCACCTTCTCCCAAGGTTCAGCTATGCTGAAGGAAGTCTGCATCATCAGGCCTCACTGTCTGCTTGGAAATGCAACCAATGAGCAGGGTTCTTCTGGACACACAGAATTTCACAGTAGTGCAGTAAGGAACCCCAACCAGCAGGTGAGAGCAGAGAGGCTGCAGATGCAACTGGGATGTATTGCAAGAGGAAAAGGTAAATATAAAGGTACCCCTGACCATTAGGTCCAGTTGCAGACGACTCTGGGGTTGCGGCGCTCATCTTGCTCTATGGGCCAAGGGAGCCGGCTTTTGTACACAGAGTTTTTCCGGGTCATGTGGCCAGCATGACTAAGCCGCTTCTGGTGAAACCAGAGCAGCGCACGGAAACGCTGTTTACCTTTCTGCTGGAGCGGTACCTATTTATCACGTGTTTTCGAACTGCTAGGTTGGCAGGAGCAGGGACCGAGCAACGGGAGCTCACCCCGTTGTGGGGATTCAAACCGCTGACCTTCCGATCGGCAAGCCCAAGGCTCAGTGGTTTAGACCACAGCACCACCCGCATCCCAATATTGTAAGAGGGAACTCCTTTGCAAAATTAGGAGAGGTGCAAATTTTGAAGGATGGGTGTGCATCAGTTGGTGGGCTTTTAAAATGTGGATTATGTAGGTTGCCATTATATGTGAACTGAATTAATTTTCCCCCATCTCTACCAACAGTGGAAACAGTGGAGCCACTGGTGGCTGCCATTCCCCCCCCCCATGCCCTTGGAATGATGCTACTGCTAATGCAGTGCTACATGATATACTGCTAATGCAAGGTTTTGGTTTTGTTTCTGAAAGAAAATGGCAGCTCTCACTGGCGGAAGCCTTTTAAAAACAACAAACAACAACAACAATAACAACAACACAAAAACAGATGCCACCTTGTAGCAGAACATTCTGAGAAGATAAAATCGAGTTTTTCATAAGGAGCTTCTCTGAAGCAAAAATAGGCAACAAAATAAAAAAGGAACCACCATCGTACAACCCAGCTCTCCCAATCACACTTTGTATTCACGAGTGACTGCACTTCAACCTTTCAGTCTATTGGATCAATCTCTACTCCTTCAGGGCTGCTTTGGTCTACCCAGCTACATTATTCAATACAGTTTGCTATAAAAGTCTGTGTTTTCTGAAAGATAAGGGATGACAAAAGTGATAGGAGAAATTGTGTCTCACAAGCAGGACTTGCTATCAAGCCCATCACACCTGCCAAATCTAGGGGATTAGGGATGGGCCCCATAGTTCAGTAGAAGAGCACATACTTGGCATTCCCTGAGAGCCCCTAGAAGGTTTAGCTCTTGGGTAGCTCCAGCTAAAAGGAACAGGTGACGGGTGATAGGCAGAAAGAGGACTTCTCACAAAGCCTTAGCTAGCTCTTGTCATGGTAGACAATATTGGGCTGGATGGGTAAATGGTTGACTCAGCATAAATACCTCGAGGACCGCCTCTTCCTGCATGAACTAACCCAGGCCCTGTAATTGCTTTCTTTGGGTTTTTATTGGTTGTGTATGTTGTAACTGGTTGTTATTGTACATTTTTTTTAATTTTAGCAGTCTTTAAAAAATTAAAAATTTATAAAGCATACTTTCAAAGAGAGGCAGCATAAGGCAGCATACAACATAGAAATCTAATTATATAATTGTAAGAGCAGTTTTTTTTGAAGGCTAATAACACATTGATAAGCTGCTTGGTAAAAAAACAAATAAATCACACTCACCAGTCTGAACAGTGTGATTTTCAAAGCAGAAAGAAAGTGAGGATTACCCCTGACAAAGTACTAGTGGAAAGGAATTTCACAGGGCTGGGCCTGCCATGCTAAAGGTTTAATCCCAGTGATTTTTTTGTTTTGTTTTAAATGAGGTGCCTGTAATCATAACTCGATAAAAGTGCTGCAGCTGCCAGCACAAAATAGCACTGCCTTGGGTGTCAGCAGGGCTGGCCCAAGACATTTTGGCACCTGGGGCAAACCATCAGATACTGGGTGAGTGGAGATCTACACCAGGAGCAAAAGGAGAATAAAGAGGTACACTGGGATCTGCTGCCCCTATGGATCCTGCAGCCTGAGGTGGTCTCCTCACCTGGCCTTTTGAATGCGCATGGCCTGGGTGTCAGTATTCAGTACTGGTGAGTACCACCACAAAAAAAATCGCTGAGTACAATTCCCAGCGAAGCAGGAATGTGCTGTGTTTGACCTGCTCCTGTGAATACACCCTGCACTGCTTGCAGGACCAGCCTTCGGGTTCCCATATCCCAACCCATGCAAATAAGAGACTAATGAGGCTGGCTGTTGTTTAGGACTATAGCACGCCAGGCCCTCCTGTCTTCCACTGCCTCCCGCAGTTTGGTCAAACTCATGTTTGTAGCTTCGAGAACACTGTCCAGCCAACTCATCCTCTGTCGTGCCCTTCTCCTTGTGCCCTCCATCTTTCCCAACATCAGGGTCTTTTCCAGGGAGTCTTCTCTTCTCATGAGGTGGCCAAAGTATTGTAGCCTCAGCTTCAGGATCTGTCCTTCCAGTGAGCACTCGGGGCTGATTTCCTTAAGAATGGATAGGTTTGATCTTCTTGCCGTCCATGGGATTCTCAAGAGTCTCCTCCAGCACCAAAATTCAAAAGCATCAATTCTTCGGCAATCAGCCTTTTTTATGAGGCTGGTATTTGGGTCAAAACAGGCCACAACTTTATTGAATACAGATGAAAACGGTTTGGCTTGGGCATGGGGCAATCAAAATACTTCTGGCAAGTGGTGGATCCGAGGGAAGCCTATCTGCTCCACGGGCTTCTGCCCCCTAGTGCAGCCCAACCCCAAGCCTGCATCCCCATTAGCCAAAGCCTGGTGCAGGCTAGGATCCAGGGAAGGGTATCACTGTTCCAGTTCCCTCACCAGGTCCCTGGTGAAGCTTCTGGTGTCCTGCAACACCACGGCACCAAAAGCGGACTTGCAGCTTCCAGTCTTCACTATTCACTACAAGCAAATTCCATCACTTAGCTCTCACAATTTTCTGGGTTAAGGGGTATCCCCACCCCCACCTTCAGAAGCAATAAACATGGAAATGAGGACTGAGCTTCCACTAGATTCTGCTCGATTTCCAGAACTGGCTTTTATGTTCTGTGAAAGCTCAAATATAATGTGGAAATTTACAGTTAGGGAAACAGAATAAACTGCCGTGTGAATGCAGTCATAAATGTACTAAATAAATAGAATATCACCTTTCAATTAAAAATAAAAGCCTCAGTGTGAAATTCAAGTTCTGGAAATCATTCTGTTGCTTAATGTAGGTCAAGATCTTTTCAGCATAAAACCTCAGTGTTAACACCATGGGCTAACTCATTCTGAGAAAGCCAAGTTCATTTGGCTTGATAGATATTGCCTTTCACGCAACAAAGATGATATTGGCAGAAGAGAAAATGCAATGTCAGTTGCACTTTTGTCTCGCTTTGTTTGCTTGTTTCTGCACTATACATAATGGTTAGAGTTGGAGATCTATTGTCAAGAATTCCTGACAATTAAATGTGGGTGGGGGTGGGAGTACCACACAGACTAGAAGTTGTTCACTGATTATTTATATTACAGTTCAGGGATTTCACTAGTCATTAGAATGGTGCAATGCTCCCAACAGTGTACAGCAGTTATCATCTTCACACCGTGATCATAGAAAGCAATGGCATAACATTATTTCCAGTCTGGTTACATCCCCAGGTAGACATGCTGAGGGCTGACACTTGCAAAAAGGAACTGACATTTGTGTGGCTAATTAGCATTCATTTACCCTTAGGCTTTGCCCAAAGAGAAAGAGGAAAAAGCCCCTCTTAGTGTTGTCTTAATGACAGCTATACAAATTCCGAACTCTGATATTAATGGGAAGTAATTACTCAGCTTCTCTGCTAAACAGTTTGTAAACTAGCTAGCAACTATGATACTACCAATTAACTGTAAATTAAAGGAGTGGGGGAAACGGGTTTTCAATTTGAATGCCAAGCCCCTACCCTAAACAAATCATCATTATCATGTTTTATACAATTAAGTTGTATAGAGTAGATCCATTGAAATGAATGGACGTTAGTAATGGCCATTAATTTCAATGGTTCTGCTCTGAGGAGGACACAGTATGATCACAACTTACACATCTTTAACATGTGTGCAATTTCAACTTTACATTGTTGAAGGCCAGCCGGTTCAAATCACATAAATCAAATGAACCGAAGGCAGAGAGCTTCAGAGCTCTTTTGCAGTGGGTTTTCTGAGGCAAAACAAAATATAAGCTCTGAGACTTGCTAACTGGGCTCTGGAAGGCTCTTGTATGGTCTCACAAGAACCTCCCATAAGTTTAAAGAGCTCTCTGCCTTGCTGGGGGTGGGGCAAGGCCCACTTGGGGCGTGGCTCCAGAAGGGGAGTGGTTCCAAGGGGTTGGTTTGCGTTTGCATGTTTTTGCATAGATGTGCAATTCCTGGAACATACCGTAACCCCCATGCAAGACACAACCATTATCTCTATCTATATCTAGATATATCATTACATATTATACACAAATATATATACAAACAGAAAAACAGAACTAGTTACCTATATAATACAAAATAATCATTTCCCACAGAAATAACACAATCAATATCTGCACAATCAATAACTAAAGACTGTCAAAAACTGAATAAAAAGGTTTTCGTGTGGGCTTTTTTTTTTTTAAAAAAAAGTACTTCAAAGAACTATCCAAACTGTTTGAGTAGAGATGATGGTGAGACCCAAGCTCCTTTTGTACTATACATTTAAAGCAGTTTCTTACCATATTATTATGAATTTTGTGTGGGGTAGGTTGTTTGCCTGAGTGCCCTTTAAATCCTGAAAAAGCCAGAATAGATTCTTGATGAGCTGAGCCTAGATAATGGGCCATTAAGGAACAAAGAAAGTGGCTCTGTTCTAGATAACAAATGAGTGGGACCACTCCCTCAACTGCGTGCTGGTTAGAAATACAAAATCCAGAGTTGAGAGTTGAATGATGTGAGCTAGAAGCTGGAAGCAACAAGAGTGAGAGATTCAGAGTAATGCTTGATTTCTGTTTGAATACAATACTATGGCTATAGGAGAAGCAAGGCTCCCTTGAGGTTTTAATGCTGTGAACCCCTCCATCGTAGACTCAGGTTGTATATGTGTGTAAATAAACCAAATATCACAAAGACACCACAGTTCCCACTGTCACTCATTCTGAAGGAAGTCCTGGAATCTGGTGCCACTCAGAGATTGGGGTAGCATGGAACATTATGAAACATTCATGGTTTCCCCAAGAATCCTGGGAACTCTATAAGTTCCCTAAGTGTGTGTGCTGAGACTTGTTAGGATACTCTTATTCTCTTCACAGTGCTACACTTCTGAGTGGTTTCAACAATCAGCCTCTCTTCCTACAGGTGTGTGAACATTCTTCCAATCACACCCTGCTCCATTGGCACCCTAGATACCATATACTTCCACCCCAAGTAGTTTTCATGGGCAGTTGGGTCAATCCTAACTTCTTCTGCCTTTGAAACTGCATGCCAACACATTTCCTGACTTGCTCCGTTGGCTTATAGAACAGGAGTTTGCATGCTAAATTTTTTTCATCCTTTAATAACATTTCTCCAAAGTTATAAACCCTTGAGGTTGCGACAGGAGAAACAACACTTTCAATAATAATTTAAAAAATAGTGACAGAGGTTTAACTCCAGTTTTGTGAGTTGTGACATTATAATTACAGGTAAGAACCTATGGAAGTAAACACTTAATTTGTGCAAGCATCAGCCTTTACAAAAGTATGTTGCGGTGCTGACATTTCAGTGCAAGGCAATAGGCTGACAACAGGACTAGCTGACAACAAGCCACTATGAGGCAGAGAAGCAGGGAACAAACACAGAGACAAATGGCTCTTAAGCACACAGATGTATGGATTTTACTCTCTCCTTCCTCTTTCTCTACCCTCCAGGATAAAATGGGTAACGAGGGCAATTAACTGAGGCAGGCCCATCGTGCAATCTTTAATTAACCCCTGTATCTGAATTGTCACTAGCGGAGGCAGGAGAGTGGGTCATATTCATCTGATGGCTAGAGCCCAAACAAAAGCAAAAGGAAGCGATGGAATACCTCTGCCTCTCCAGGTAACCTAGAACTAGAGATTGCTGAGAAATTCAATTTTGTTTGCATTTTAATGAGAAACTACCTAATACAGCTATCCTTCAAAATTCTCACCTCTCTGAATTTTCTTATGTGGTTCATTCTCCAACAAAATAATGTGTACCAAAAAAAAAATGCATACATTATAGGAAAATGTGCCTAAGAATATTATATTGAGAGGAAATCATGTGGAAAATTAAGTACAATCTGCATTCCATACAATTCAAAATTTAAAACAGTAAAATGCAATATAAGAACTAAAAGAAGCAATAAAAATGCAATGACTATTTAAATTGGGCATGCCATGGGCCACCTGAACCAGCCCACGAACCAGTGGTGGTTCATGAACCACAGATTGGGAACCCCTGGTATAGTTCATTGTATATTTTGGAATCTTAACCAGGGATAAGGCAACAGACCACATTTAGTGTTAACCTTTGGATAAGATCAGCCTTCCCCATCCTAGTGCCCTCTACATTTTGCAGAACCGGAGCTGGAGCATATTGCATATTGGAGATGGAACATATGGAAACTGGAATCTAGCAACATTTGGAGGTCACCAGTTTGGGGTAGGCTGGATAAAAGTTGTTTACCAGGGTAGTGACAAACTCACTCAGAGTTTCCTGGTTGATCAAGTATTATAACAGGGTTTCCCACAACTGAACATCGTACCATACCAATCCTCTAAAAACTCAGCAGGCGCTTTTACCCTTGCTGTCACTATGAGTACTTACACATAGAAGCAGAAAAATGAACACAAAACCCATTAAGGCAACATGGGCCTGAACTATTGTGGGGAGGGGGGAAGCAATTGTAATAACCTGAAACTATTGTCTTATCCTTTTGACCTTAAAGGTTCATAGCCATTTCTCCATACCGCAAAAAAATAACCTGAAACATTCCATCTTTCTATGACATGACGAATGAGCTTCGATTAACAGCAGCTAAAAGAAGAAAAAGCCACTAATGTGTTTTATACAGTCACTGATCAGTTCCTGACATGTAATATTTCATTGGTTTGAAGACATTAAGAGATGTTGTGTACCTAGAAACAACAGCTTGCATGATGGTACATCTATCATTACATGTGTCATAAAAACAAGGAGGACATAAATTTGTTTCTGCCTGTTAAAGTCTAATTACCTGTAAAATCATTACTTGGCACTTTAGCAAATTGACACAATCAAGTTAATGATCCCCAACATACAAAAAAAACCCTCACAACGTGTTTCCTGCTTGCTCGCATGCCCCCAAATGCCAAAACATGTTTGCTGGGACAGATGACATCATATGCACAACTGTGTTGTTTCTAAATATAAAGGCAGGACAACACCAACTGAGGATAAGTGACTGCATCTCCAATGAGTGTGAGAGACAGATGTATGAATGTGCTCCTTCCAGTGGTATGCAAGTATGGTTCCACCAGGTGCATTGCTTATTTTCTTCTTTCTGTCACAGATTTGGCAGCAAGGTCATCGTGAGAAGTACCGAAAAAGTGGAAGAAGTGTCTGGGAAGACCATCTCAGCTAAGGTAAAGCAATGTAGAAAACTCAAGGCTGAGGAGGCTCAATAGCTGGGATCTGCCCAGCATCTGTGAAGCTGATAAAAACTTATATACCGCTTCATTGCAATAAAACCTCTAAGCAGCAATATGAACAAAATACTTCACACCTGCCTCTCCTTGCAAGGCGTCAGCAACAATCCATCAGGTGTAGTTGAGTCAGTGGTGCCAGGAGTACATGGCCACTGGGTATCCATGCTAGACACCATAACCAGGTCCCCTGGAGGAGACAGAACTACTCGCCCCACACTAACTGTAGCTAAGAATGGGTCAAAAGTAACTGCACACAAGCTGTCATCTCACTTGCAGGTGGTAGATTGAGAACCACCATTTTGAGGGTCATGGTTAGACCTCACTGGTTGAGAAAAGGTGAAGCTTTTGACATGGAGGGCATGCCTTACTTGTTCTTTATTTTTTTAAAGCCTCTTAACATTTTTTAAATTTACTGTTTTCTTTTAAAGCAGAGCAAGACAGTAAGTTGTAAATGAAGACATCAAGCAGAGATGAACTTTTCTCCATGGGTAAGAAGGGGAGTGGGGATTTTTTGGACAATGATGGCAATGGCGGCATTAACAGTGGGTGTCTCTTTTACATCTGTGAAATGGAAGGAGAGAGGGAGGAATTTAAAATTAGGGATTTCCTAGTTTCTAACACGCACTGGTATCAACTGTCAAAGATAATGACCCTGTTCAGTTGATCATCTAAGCCAGCCTTTTTGTGCCCTCTAGATACTCAGTTATTATAGGAGTTATAGCCCAACAACACCTGAAATGCTGATCTAAACCATGGTTGCAGTGATCACAAATGATCCCGCAAAAAAACTTCAGGCTTATATGCTCCACTCTCCTGTACCTTCATACTTTCAGTTTAGAACAAACTTACAGAACTGCTTTGTTCTAACTTCAGTTTAGTTAATAAGCCATGGTTAGAACAAACACAGTTCCTTGAGTTCATAATAGGGAACTGTGGTTTGCTCAAAAGTGAAACCAAAGCAAAGGAAGAGGATGGGGAGGGGAGTACTGGATCCTCAGACATGTAAAGTCTTTCATAATAATCAAAGTGATGGTTTGGATCAGGGGTTCCCAACAAAATTTTCTCGAGGACCCCTCATCGAGCCGCTATTGTGACAAGGACCCCCATTAATTCCTAATCCTAAAATTAAAAAGTGAGAGCCAAATTAAGAGTCTTTTTATATTTTATATTTATACGTTTTTTACAGTTACAACAGAGTACTCCATCAGTATACAGTTAGTTTTAATTTTCAGTTCTTAATGAGATGAACCACTTTTTAACCAACAGTCCATTTTTAACTACGCGAACTGTAGCTTCCGCGAAAAACAACGCTTTGTTTACAAACACTACTGTTTTGCAAAGAGGCAGCGCGCGCCAGGGAGGAGGGAGGGGAATGGAGAAGACAGGGTACCTGCGCAGTAGCGCACAAATGAAGCCGACACGCGCAAAGCATCTTGGGGAGGTGAGCATTAGTAGAATGCGCGCGCTGCCTCTTTGCAAAACAGTAGTGTTTGTAAAGTGCCACCTAACGGCATACAGCAGAACTACTGCCTCTATCTAATTCTAGTTTTGTGCTAGACTCTGCTCATGCAGGAAGCGGCCAAAACAAAAAATCTGTTATCATACGAAATATATTTAATATATTTTCTAGCATCTTGCGGACCCCTGGGGGTCCCCGGACCACCTGTTGGGAACCACTGGTTTGGATAATCTGAATTGGGTCATTATTTTGGGAGGGAGTGACTGCAACGATGTAAATCAGGGATGGGGAAATTGTGGCACCCCAGTTGTTGTTGGACTCCAGATTGCACCAACCCCAACCAGCATGGCCAATGGGCAAGGATGGTAGGAATTGCAGTCTAGCTATTTCCAGAGCTCCACAGCTTCCTTGCCCCTGACTCACATTGCTAATATATTCCGTTAGAATACATTTTAGCAGCTACAAGTGTAAGAAGGAAATTGTTGTAAGACAGTCTGAAGTGACAGGAGCATGGAACAACATGTTGAAAAGCATAAAGTGAATATTGTCTTGGTGCCTGAACAATATTATTAGCATCTGACACTAAAGATATGCCGCCAGCTTTTTAATCTTCCTTTTTATTTGCATTGCTTACCAAAGGGAAACTGTCAGACAAAATGAGATGACTGAAATGCCAGAATGTTTCTCCCCCACTTATCCCCAAAATGAAATTATTGAATAGTCTTCACCTAGTTTTCTGACACATTTTAAATGGAAATCAGTTAACACACTTAGTGATTGATACAGACAGAACTTCAGAACACATAATCATAGAGCATTATGACCAACTCATTCATATATATATATATATATATATATATATATATATATATATATATATATATATTGAAGGAAGCACTGCATTAAAGAGGACAGCCAAGATTTAATAGAACACACAGGGCATAATAACAAAATTAGCAATCATATGAAGCTTACGGTATTTGTGCAGTCTGCTGGTCTGCTCATAAGTTATATTGAATTCAATGCAACTTATTCCCAGGTTCTCCATCCTCCATCCTGTCCAGACTACTCAAATGCAATCTATGTAGGTCTGTCCTTGGTCAGGAAGCTTCATTTTGTGTGGACTGTGACTGCAATCTTAATTGGGGGGGGGAGCCATTATGTGCCACTGGTTCTTATAGTGCTGCACTGTCTGCCAGTGAGCAACTGGGCACAATTCAAGGTGCCATTACTGTGTATAAACCCCTAAACAGCTTGGGAGCCAAGTATCAAAACTAGCAAGACCTCTGTATCAAACACCTTGTACCCTACAATCAGCATGTGAGTACCCCTACAGCACCTTGTACCCCTACAATCAATCAGAACTTGTTTCTAGTTCTGCTGCTGTCTGTTGCCTAGCTAGCAATGATCCATGACAGAGCCATGTCAGTGGTGACTCCTAATTTGTGTAATGTTCTTTATGGTGAAGTGTACCTGTCTTTCTCATTATTGACATTCAGGAGGGATTAAAAAGCATTTCTGTTCATTCAGGCAATTGATGTCTGAAATATACTGTTCCTGCCAAGCTTGAAATTATTAACTTTGAGGAAACTTTGGGAATTGTAGCTCTGTGAAGGGGATACGGGTCTCCTAATAACTCTTAGCAACCTTAACAAACCACAATTCCCAGAATTCTTTGGGGAGGGGTGGGGAACCATGACTGTTAAAAGCGGTCTGAGATTACTTAAAGTGTACCATGCAGATGTGACCCAGGATGCCGGAAGGGCAGTTTAAGTTACTTTCTAAAACCCTGATGTATTAGAAAGTTAGGTGTAACTGTTTATTTTAATATCAAGCACAGTCTTGAGCTTTTGAAGTCAGCTGTCTTAACAATACCAACAATGATGGTGGGGGGGGGTGGATGTGGTAATAAGCACAAGGAATTATTTTCCCATGCTGCCTCTGGAAGGCAGACCATCCCTTCCTACAATTATTAGCTTTTCACTCAATAAAGCAGGCTTCCACAACCTTGGCCCTCCAGATGTTTTGAGACTACAATTCCCACCATCCCTGACCACTGGTCCTGCTAGCTAGGGATCATGGGAATTGTAGACCAAAAACATTTGGAGGGCCGAGGTTGAGGAAGCCTGCACTAAAGTATGGTTGCTTTGCCACATAGGCATTCCTCCAGTTTTTCATTCCTGATCCTCCAAGACCGATCCACATTCTGTGGCCAATGAGCATGCTCAGCCTTCATTGGTCTACTTCGGGGCTTGCCTCCCTTATTTTTCCCCTAAATATTTGTTGTACTTCTTAGGGCTCCTCTCTCCCAAGCTTTCTGATAGCTCCCTCCTGTGTTTCTATTTTAGGTAAGTATGCAATGGCACTCACACCATGAACACTGGAAATAGAAGGGATGATATGCTTGAGCCACTGGATCCTGAAAGCAAAGTCTGATGTGTTAAATCGGGGCTAATACTGGTCAGATAAAATGCCGTGCTGGGGTAGAGGTGTGGTGTAAATGAAATTACGTTAAGATTTAAAAGTGAATCTATCTAATTTGCCTTTCCTGAAATGACATGTAAACAGAAATGCAGCCTTTCTTCAAAATTTGCGCTTTTCTGAATTTTGCAATACAGTTGTCTAATTACCTAGCATTTACAAAAATGGAAATGTTGGGGTAAAGTGTACAGAAAAATGCATGTAAGTGAAAACAACATAAAAACATAGTCCACTTCCACAACAGTTGTTACATTTGCACCATCCTTCTGGACCAGATAAATATTCAATGCTAAGAAGGAAAAACTTGAAACATGCATCCCTGCAAACATATAAATTTGTTCTAGCTGCAATGAGAAAAAACCAGGAAATAATGTTAGATGCCTGAAGAGGGATCAAGAATCCAGCCTTGTGGTTCAATAGGTTTCAAAAGTTTCCCTCCGGCTCTGCAATAAGTTATTTATAAAGGCTGTTAATACCACTGTTTGTTTTGGAAACAAGTGCATTATGAATATTCATTCCAACCAGTTTCTAATTGTGAACCACTTACATGATTGGCTTGATGCATATCAAAATGATCTGAGATTTGTTTAACTACCTGGAGATCTAAATGCCCGTGGCTTAGTAACTTTCCATGACCAGGAAAGTTAACAGATTTCTCAGATTAGAAATGTGTCCCTTTAAAAAATTATATTTAGAAAAATAGAACGGGCAAAATGAGAGTGATATGATTTTTATCATGTTTCACATTTGTATCCCAACCTTTATCTAATTAGCTGAAGCACCACTGTACTGTTCCCATGTCCCCCTCAGGTTAGATTGAGAGAGAGCTGACTTGCCCAACAAGACCAACCAGCAAGTTTCATGGCTGATCAGGATTTGAATTCAGGTCTCTAGAGTTTGATGCCAACAATGGCTCTTTCCTACTCCCCTTGACAGTCACTCCTGCATGAATTAATGGGTCTCGCATCTGAGTTTTCATGCACTCTTGCCAATTTGCCACTCATTTCATCGTGCTTTGGAGTTAGGAAGTTCCCAGTGGGTCGAGTCTCTGAGCTACCTCAATATATTTAGCTGAGTATGGGTGTGTTGGCTAGGGCTGATGGGAATTAGAAGACAGCACTGGGTGCCCTGAGTGCATAAAACTCATGATTATGGTTACTGGTCACATCCACATCATATATTTAAAGCACTCTTACTGCAAAGCACTTTGCTTCCCTAAAGGAATCATGAAAAGTGTAGTGTAGTTAAGAGTGCTAGGATTTGTAGCTCTGCAAGGGGGTCTTCTAACAACTATCAGACCCTTTACAGTTCTCAGGTTTCTTTGGGAGGAACCATGACTTTAAAGTGCTATAAGAGTGCTTTAAATGAATGGTGTGGATGTGGCCAAGTTGTGTGTTCACACACTGCAATTAACTTATGGACCAAAGGCAGAATTTCTGTTGAGGCCAAATCTACTTGTCATTTTCTTCAAGTGTATATATAGCCACGGGGAGAGTGCATGAGAAGGATGTAAGCATGTGTTTGTAAGTGTATGGTTTTACAAAGTGTTATTGGAGATAAACTATTTTTCAAGAATCCATGTAAATTGCTAGTTTCTTTGTTTAATCAAGCCCAGCACTGATATATTGCCAACTCATCATCTAATTAAAAAAAGACAGCATCCTGATCAACAATTAATCACAGAGAGCGAGCATCAATATAAGTAGGTCATTACATGATTGGATTTGTAACCTCTTTGAGTCCTCATTTCTTCAGCACCACATACACTCAAATGAAGTAGCATGATTTCAATGGGAACTTCCTCTTTAAAGCTGCCTATTTATCACAAGTTCTTTTTAAAGGTTAAGATAACCCTAAACACATTGTACAGTGTTGTTATTGCTCTAATTAGCTGCGTGCACACACACAAAAAATCCATTCAACAGAATCAACAATTTAGGTTGCAGTCTGGAAAGGGTGGGAAAGGAGGTGGGGATAGAAATGAAAGCAGATGAACTGTCATTTCCAACACCCTGTGAGACTTGTGGCAGCAGGCCAGAAGTGTGAGTGAAGAGGCATGATTGTGCTATTCCATACTTTTCTGGTCCTCTGTCACAATTCAGCAACACACACACACACACTCCCATTGAGAATAATGGGAAGGAAATGCCCTACACCAGTTCTTAGGCTGTTGCAGTCGTCTCCTGGTTTTGGTGGCATGTCCGGAAATGGGAATCATAGAATTGCAAAGTTGGAAGGGACTCTGAGGGTCATCTCGTTGAGCCTCCAGGATTATCAACACATGCTCCCCCCCCATCTAGGGTTAGCATATTTCAAAAAGTGAAAATCTGGACACAAAGGTTGTTGAGCTCTTCTTTTTTTGGTATGTTTAGTTTGGGCCAAAGTTGTTGAGCCATACGCCCAGATTTTCACGAACATTTTAACTGATTTCTGAAAATACTGGCCAGACGCTATGGTTCTTTTGGCTCCATAGTCTTCTACAGATCTGCCTTGGAATACCACCTTTTCAGCCTCTCCTAATGCCCAAGCTTTATGCCCTACAGCAATGTGATTATTATTTGATTGTCAGGACTTGTATAGCTTCATGCACTGCACAATGCAAGCACCAACACTGAGCTAACTGTCAGCATTTGCAAAGCTCTGAATGTGAGTCATTTAATTTACTTCCCTCCAACAATTATGACATAAAAGACCCAAAGTGGCTAAAAAGTAATGCAAGAGAATGAACCTGAAGACGGACCAGAAGTCATGCAAAGTTCTACTCCAAAACCAATTTAACTCATGTTCACCTGGCAGTTATGGGATTTCCCTTCAGGTGTAGTTCAGAAATTTTTGAACTAATTCAGTGAAGTTTATTAAACTGAACTAATTCATTCCAAGCATTGCTAAAAACTGGAATCTCGTGAGCTAAACATAAGGACCATCAATATATTTGGAAGGCCTTTGTTAGCTCTACATTCTATAGATAAGGTCATTATTATGGAATTATTTTCCTATCTCTCAGCGATCTCATTGACTTCAAGAGTCTGCTGACTCTCTTTTCCTGGAACAACCTATATACATTTTTTAAAAACTACATGAGGGATCTATTTATTCTGCTGTGACATGCAAGGGTAATTTCCATTAACATTAATGAGACGTGCTCAGGCCATGGATGTATCTAGAGAACAGGTCTCTAATTAATATCTTGATCCTATCTTTAACCTATCCACATTGCACCTCCTGCTTCTCTCATCATTAGAAGTAGGTGAAGACAATTAGATCTCCTGAAACACCTAGGTGCTGTGCAAATTTATCACTACTCAGGACAAAGCCTCTCCCGCCTTGGAAACAAGCAATTAATTTCTGGTCAATGAACTGTTCTCTCCCATTTTCTGGAAGGCAAAGAAAGGAATTAAGCTGAGTACACACTCAATTGCAGGGATGGAGAACCCATTTTTCAGCCTGAGGGCTACTTTTTCTGCCAGGCAGCCTTTTGGGGGCCACATCCCAGTGGTGGGTGGAACTGGAGCAAATGTTACCTTTGTACAGTTGGCATTTTTAATATCCTCCATCCAGGCAAGCAAGCAAGTAGCATTATCAGAGTACAAGGACAGATTCTCGGCAAGCAGAAACAACCCAAGGAAAGCAGGGCTGGTGAAGGATCTGGTCTAGAGAGGGAGTGTGTGGCTCACAAGGCATTGTATGCTGGGCAGATTCCTGACGACAAGTCAGAGAGGCTTGGAGGGATGTATTTGTCTTGAAATTCCCCATTACTACTCTATTGGGCCCGCAGCCCATTTTCTGGGAAGACCAGTGGCATACTGGGAACCAACAATCTGAATTGTCAACTACCTGACTGGTGCTTGTTTAATTAGCATTTTCCTGCAAAAAAGAGGGAGAAGAATGAAAGCAAGAGGAAGGGACAGAGCTTAGGGTACAGCAGGAAACCACAATGTGTATTTTCCTCGACTGTTAGTCTCAAACCTTCCCTCTGCTGGTTGCAGAAAGGTTGCTTATACCCAATACAAATACCAAAATGCTTGTATTAGCAGCTAGTGTTCTTGTTTCCCATGGTAGGCATATAACCACCTTGCAAACAGATGCCTCTCCCCTCCCAGAGCTCCCTTTGTCAACAACCTTTCTACCAGGTTGCTAAGTTAATTATACAAATGGATAAAAAGAGCTGGTACGCAGATTTACTTATTTCCCCCCATTCCCTCTCCATTTGTTCCCTTTCTTTTGTATCCTGTCCCTAGATTGTCAGCTATTATTATAAAACATAAAGCATGTAGAATTCCTTGGCAGGCATATATGCATTGCCATTTTTTGGGTGGGAGTAAAACCCAAGGTAGGGACGCGGGTGGCCCTGTGGGTTAAACCACAGAGCCTAGGGCTTGCTGATCAGAAGGTCGGCAGTTCGAATCCCCGCAACGGGGTGAGCTCCCATTGCTCGGTTCCAGCTCCTGCCAACCTAGCACTTCAAAAGCACATCAAAGTGCAAGTAGATAAATAGGTACCACTACAGTGGGAAGATAAATGGCATTTCCATGCGCTGCTCTGGTTTGTCAGAACTGGCTTTGTCAAGCTGGCCACATGACCTGGAAGCTGTACACCGGCTCCCTCGGCCAATAACACAAGATGAATGCTGCAACCCCAGAGTCGGTCACAACTGGACCTAATGGTCAGGGGTCCCTTTACCCTTAAAACCTAAGGTACTGGTATGCATGTCTTTATAAAAGTGTCATGGATGCCAGAAAACAACAAGTGGGGAGGAGTGGTTCTGGTACTCTCCGCCCCTGATACCGGATCATGAAGCTCTGCCACTGCTCAGAATATATATATCCTGGTATCCTGGTATGCATATCATATCATATCATAAAGACACTACAGTCTCCACTGTCCCTCATTCCAAAGAAACCAAGCCCTGGGCAAGTGCCTGGAACCCCTGGAATCTTGCATTGCTTGGAGATTGGGGTGGCATGCAACAATATAAATGTATGTAAAATATATACAGGCAACTCCCAATTTACATGGGAGTTATGTTCTGAAACACCGCACGTGCCAATGAAACTGTGCCTATTTGAAACATCATTGGACAAAGTCTGCACACACCCTCTAAATCTCTCGAAACCCTTGCAAAACCCCTTTTAAAAACCAGCAGCACTTATCAGACTAGCAAGAATGGTTGCAAACTCCATCACAATCACTCCCTCCAAACTTTTCTCACACTCCAACTCTCCACAGGCCTCAACGATTGGTGCAAGGGTTCCTGGTTGCACTTGCAAAGGCTCGTGGGATCGCTAGGTACTGTTTCCACACTTTTTTGCCCTTTCTGGGCTCTTTTAGGACTGTTTTTACCATTTTAAAAGTCACTTCCGGGTTCAGCGTGATGTGAGCATGCATGGTTGCACATCAGTTGGACACTCGTAAATTGGGAGTTACCTTTAAATAAAATTAGTTATCTAACACTCAGTGGGGCTTACTTTTCCAATATTGCTCTGTAAGTTGAGGTGTGTGTGTGTGTGTGTGTGTATTTAAGAACTTTAACAAAAAAGCAAGTCATCTAAACATTTAAAAATTACTGCTTTAATCTAAGTTCAATTAAGCAGGCATCAGCACATATATTAATGATTCACCCCCCACCCATTCTAGCAAATTTATACTTGTAATCCAGGCAGCATGCATCTCAAAAGTACCTACTTCTCAGCCTCTGCCTTGTGGTATATGGCACCTAAAGGGTTGAAAGGAGCAGGGCCGTCTTTACCTGGGTGTGGGGCACTCGGGTGCCAAATTCTGGGTGGTGCCAGGCACCCTCTGCTGAAGCCGCCTAAGCTCTTAACCAGGCGTCAGCAACCTTTTTCAGCCATGGGCTGGTCCACCTTCCCCCAGACCATGGGGAGGGCCAGACTATATTTTTTTGGGGGGGAAATGAACGAATTCCTATGCTCCACAAATAACCCAGAGATGAATTTTAAATAAAAGGACACATTCTACTCATGTAAAAACACTCTGATTCTCTGACCATCTGCAGGCTGGATTGAGAAGGTAATTGGGCCGCATCCGGCCCCCGGGCCTTAGGTTGCCTACCCCTGCTCTTAACTATCTACCTGTTATGAAATAATAAATAATTTTGATCAAGCTAGAAAAATAAAATACATATATACCTAGGTATTACTGGAATGTATACCTATTGTTTCACTACTTTTGACTTTGTGCATTCATTTACCAAAGATGCGCCGCACCAGCGGTGGCACTCGTCATTCACAACAGCGGCGCTTGTCAGACTTAACGACGGACCATGTCATTCACAACGGTGCCATGCACGCGAAATTAACTCTTACATCAAAATATTAGGTTATGTATTGCATTGAGCTGCTATGTGGCAGCGGGGTCAGTGGCACCTTTGATACGACTGATGTTTCTCCTAAGTAGGTGCCTAAACAATACTTCAATAAGTTTAAGTGTGGTGGTGTTGTCTACTTAAGTATAAGTGTATTGTAAATAAATGAGCAAATAGAAAAGTTTGTTTCTTTTTCCTTCCTTCTTTCGTAAACAAGAGATAAGGCATAAGTGTGGTGTCTGACATAAGCATAATAAAAGTTGATTGGGGGGGGGGGTTGAACAAAATTTTGGGGTGCTGAGCGGATCTTTGCACCCTGGCAGCGCATATGCTAAGGACAGCCATGGAAATGAGATTGCCTGCAACCATCACCCTTCCTATGACTCAGTGGGTGGGATCTACATGGTGTGTGCTTTGACGCTCTAGCAAGGCAGTTCTGTGTAAGCTGATCTTAGAGCTGGCACCAACTATCACCTGCCTGGTTTTTTTTAAAAAGAACTATTCTGCTGCACTCTGCTGTTGTGTGCAATGAACAGGAAGGCATGCAGCCAGTAGCGTCTTATGCTTGTCTTGCGCCCACCCTCAGGGGGTTCCCCCACCCTCCCACACACGCGCCTGCCGCCTCGCCCGCACTTTCCTCAGCGGCTGCCTTGGCCGGGGAAGAGCAGCACTGAAGCCTCCTGGGGAGCACGGTGTGCCTTCCCGCCAGGCCCCGACGATGGTGCCTCGTTCTTTGCCACCATGACCCGCCACAGGCCCGCCGTGCTTGCCGCCTCACCCTCGCCGGGAGGCCTCAATACTCCGCCTCAGCTGAGCCATCACCACATGGAGAGCCTCAAGGCCGTGAAGGGGAGAGCGCGGCCTCCGGAGAGGCTTCGCCACCAGCATGCACACGGTGTGGGGAAAAGGAGGAGGAGGTGCAGCGCGGCGGCGGGTCCAGCATAGGGCTTAGTGGCTGGTTGTGCCCCGCCAGTGCCCCCCAGAGGCTGGCGCCCTGGCGCAACGCGTCACTAGGCCCTATGGCAAAGACGCCTCTGCATGCAGCCATGTGCTATAGATGCACAAGGGACCCAATCTTGCATCCCAATGCGGTTTGGTGCTACTGGAGCAGCCTGTGACTGCCAAATTTTGATAAATCCACTGAAATTACTTCTGACCATACTTAATTGGAATCCATTTATTATGCTCATGGGCCTAAGAGTTATAAAGTGAGCAGCACTGCAGTACATCAACAGTCAGGGAAAATTAAAGGGAAAATCCTGAGAGCTTTCCCCCCCCTTTACACACACACACACACACACACACACACACACAGAGAGAGAGACTTTTCTGCAAGAGTTTATGAATTTGAATTATCCCTAAATTAAATAAAAGTATCTGAATTTGTTGTGGGAAGAAACCTTGCACTAAAATAAGCATTTGATTAGACAGCGAAAGTTCAATTAATTCATTAACTTCCATTTGCCTTCTGCTGTAGTCCAACGGTTCAGGGTAGCAACAATATTTTTACCCTTCTTAAAAATTATGCAACTTGTATAAACAGTACGAACTGAGTGGCTCCGTATAATTTCTCTTATTCTGCATAATTTATTCTGTCATTTTGCCCAGCTTATTCTGCATAATTTAATGATTGCGAGAGGGAAGGAGCAGGGCACTGTCTTATTCAGCCAAATCCTCGAGACTTTGAGAAATGAAGCATGCATAATTTCATGCAGGCCTAAAACTTTTTTCTAAAATAAAAAAAGCTAAATTCGGAACTCGTACCACATTCTATCATTTTCTTGCACATTCACTAAGTTTTGTCATAGGCACAGCCCTACCGTATATTTAAAAATATGAAATAAATCAAAAGATAACGCCCTCCTGTTTCTTATTTGTGGCAGCCTTGTGGTCTTTCTTGTTGGAAACGTGCTGTAAAGTTTATGAGAAACAGGTATAAACACCTGCAGCTGCCATGGCGTATCCCCTGGTGTGCAAACAGCCTGACAAAAGTAGCACATCCACATCTTCAGAAATAAGAGTTGCTAGAGCTCCACATGTGTTTTGAAGTATATTTGGTGCTCCTGAAACATTATGAGCTTCTCCTATTCACTACCTTGAAGGCATAGCTCAAGAGATTTGTAGCTGCCAAGAAATTAGAGAACTACTCACTCCAGTTAAAAGGAATGGAGGAGCTCTCAAAGGCGAGCAACTTATGTATGTACACAGGATCCTCTTCAGGACATGATGGACGGTCACATGTTTCTAATGCAGGAATGCCACGTCAAACTTGTGTTCATCCTGAGATTTGTCTATCTAATCTTTGTAATGCTTCAATTTCTGTCTAAGAAAAATCCACCAGACAGGTCTTTCTAAATTGCATAACAAATTTGCTTGGCAGCTCTACCGTATCTGTCTCTATCCTGCAACCTAGAAGGATTCATTCACTACTGGACAATCCATTCCAACACGGTGGCAAATCCAAATATACCTGTTCTTCCATAGCAATAACTTTATTAGATTTAAGGAGAGAAGAATGAACACAGAAGGTGAGGGGGGGGAACCACATACTCAACCTCATGGCACTAGAGTCTCTGCCACTTAATGGGGGTAGGGGGAAACTGGTGGTGTGCAGGCATATTAATAGGAGCACTTGACTGGCTACACTTGTACGGTATGCATGCATGGCATCGACATCCCCACAGCTTCCCAATGAGAGCCAGTGTAGTATAGTGGTTAAGAGCAGTGGACTCATAATCTGGTGAACCGGCTTCACTTCCATGCTGCTCCACATGCAGCTGCTGGGTGACCTTGGGCTAGTCACACTTCTCTGTGTGAGACCAATCTGCTTGATGGAAACTTAGAGCACATCCTCCAGTTGGGGAATGGAGCCTGTGGCTGCAGTTCCGGTTTCCTCATTCATTATACCTGCATTGATGGTCAGAGCAGGGATACCTTATGTAACACAATGGCTCTTACATGTCAAAGGCAGAGACATTTTCCAGCCCCATTAAGCTGCTGAGGGTCAAGTCTGGGACTTCTAAGTATGTGCTCTGTCACTGAGTTATGGGCCTTCTCCAAGTATTTTTAGTTTTCATTCCCCAAATTTCTAGTCCTTATGTTCATGGAGACATGAGAGCAAAACTGCCCAAGGGTTGAAAAGCATAGCTGTCAAGTTCTCCCTTTTTTAAAGGGGATTTCCCTTATGCTGAATAGGCTTCCTCGCGAGAAAAGGGAAAACTTGGCAGCTATGTTGAAAAGATGAAGGTTTGTTTAAGTGCTGCACATGAACACACCTGAAAAACCAAATCCTATTTTGCTGCTGGAGTTTGCAGGAACCAAAATAGGGTAAACAGTATAAAAGCATGGCTTGAAGTTCCTGGCACAGCCTTTGCTTTAATTAGCAGTTTAGCTGCCACTGAATGAAAAAAAAACATTTCACTTTTTTTATTAAAAAGCAACCAATGATTCATACATTTTTAAATTAAAAGTGAAAGATGAAATAGACGCCGTAACAGTCAAAATGGTAATTAAAACTGCATTCACTTCAAAATACAAAGCACCACAGCTTGGGAGGCGGGATGGAAGAAGGCTAGAGGCGAAGATCACATTGAAAATGTGCCAGATACCCAGCTCTTTGCTCTTGATTTAGGGAACCGGCTGATTGCTCTAGCAAAATGAAAAAAAGAAATTGGGGTGGGGAGGTGTATGGCTCAGAGAGTGATGATCTATGATGTAACAGGCCAAACCATTCCAAAATGGAGCATTTACATTCCTAAAATATAGGGTCTGCAGGGGTTGCAGCAGACTTCCACCTGAGTACACACACACGGGAGCCCACACAAATAAAAAAATTACCGCAAGCATGTGGGAAGCACCATTGCTCAGTGGAAAGAGCATCCACTTCTGCAAGGTCTCAGAATCAATCCCCAGATAGGACTCAGAGGGAAAACCTCCCTGGAACCCTGAAGAGCCACTGGCACTCACTGTAGACCTGGGGTAGCCAATGCCAGGGCCGGCTCTAGGGGTAGTCTGGGTAGTGTGGCGCGCCGGCCCGGTAGGGGGGCGCCACGCAGAAACCGTGCTGCGCACTGCGCCCGCCCACCAGCCGCGGCAAGAAACGGAACCATATTTCTGTAATGGTTAGCCACTTAAGCCTGTTTTCAACCTTGTGTTTTAATTGTTGTAACTTGCCCTGGAACCTTATGTGTGGAGGTGGTTTAACAACAACAACAACAAACAACAACAACAACAACAACAATGTGGGTCAGATGGAGGAAATGCCCTTGCAGACCAAATTGGGACCCATGCTGAGGTCTATTTAGGCCCACAGGCTGGAGGCTCTCCACCCTTATGATAAGAAATGCGCTTATACCTGCAGTTGTCATTTTTCACAGCTCAGTGTCATGAAAGGCCATCTTTAGAGGGGTTTTTAATGGACTCCCCAGGAAGAAGTATTAGCACAGCAGTATGTCTGGCTGCAGCAGAAATACAATTAGGCAAATGAGACGTGCTCCCTGAAGAGTCCTAACAGGATTTTTGTCCCATATACTGTTTCAATTTGTTCTCATGCCCTCTTTCTCTTCATTGTCTTCCAGATGCACAAGAAATTGAAACTTTTTAGCTGAATTGTTTCCCAATTATATATCAAAAGGGGCTGCTGTCAGTCCACATCAAGAGCAATTAATTGTTTGCTCGCTGCTTAGATCAATGTGCCAGCTTCCAAATAACAGCAAATAGTCTTATAAAGCATCTCAAATGCAAAGGAAACTGGGGCCATCTCATTGCACTGTAACTGTAACTGTTTTTCTGCTGATCACCCTTCAGTTTTGAAGAGGTGAGGAGATGAATGATTGGTTGCAATTTCAAGAATGTATGGTTTCAGTTATGGCACAGAGCAGGCACCATTCCATTGAATTATGTATATTTTCTTTAGGTGAGATCATGTAACTCACTGGGAGTGATATTTTTGTAAGCACACACAACACAATTATTGGGCAGATGGCTCTATGGTGGTGTAGTGATTAGTGTGGGATATTATTGCAGTCAAACCAACAATTCATGTTTTGCCAGATAGGCACATGAAGGGGCTAAGGTTCACGGAGCTTTCCTGTTAGAGAGAATACTATGAGATCACTTCCTTTGTCTGCCTTGGGCAGCCTTCCTGCCTGGGCAGCTGTCTCTTCCATCACCATGCTTCCAAGCTGACCACATGTGCCTGTCTGAGCTCTGCAGCTCAGACCCCATTTTGAACTTAGATTTTTGTACTTTTGTAACTTATAGTAGCTATAAATCTGCCTAATTTTGCTTCTGTAATCACTGCTTCAGTACCTAGATTATGTAAGTAACTACTACTTTTATTGCTTCACAAACAATGTATGTGTGATTGTTAATTTTAAGGGGCAGAAAAGGGGTAATACCAGGAAAAGCCTGTCTTAAACCATCCTGGATTATTGTTTATAGAAGGTTAAATCAACCTTGTCTTAGTTTCCAAGTTTAAGCTGCAAAGAATGGTACAATGCCGATCTCACTCATGTGCAGTGGCGTAGCTAGCCGCCTGGCTGCAAACCCTGGGGCCTGGTGGTGGCGGCAGCCGCTCTGAGGGGGAGGAAGGTTGCCCGGCCGGCACCACGGAGAGAGAGGGAAGGAGAACCGCGAGCACCGCCGCCGTGCAGCGAAACAACTCGCCAAGCTTCTCACCGCTCGCCAAGCAGGGGAGAGGCTGTGTCGTGTAGGGACTGTGGGAGCTGCAGCAGGGGTCTCCACCATAAGCGGCTCGGGGGTGTCAGCCTGCCTCCTTCTCCATAGCCACTGTTGCTGTTGCTGCTGGGAGCCCTTTTCTACGCGCGAGGTAAGAGCTTCCGAAGGGAACCGGGTTCCCTGCGCTGTTCTCAGCTGCCTTGAATGAGACACGGCCGCGGCGCAGGGCACTTGCATCGGGGAAAGGCTCTTTTCCATGCAGTTTGCCTCCGTGAAGGCATCTGAGCGCTTCCGTGGCTGCGTCCCAGTCGCGGACACTCCGATGCCTCCATGGAGGCCTCCATAGGCCTCGGAAACCTCTTGACAGTAAAATTCATGTTAAATTGCTGCTTTAGGGGGTGTTTTTCATCGTCTGGAATGGATTAATCCACTTTCCATTACTTTCAAAGGGAAAGTTCGCTTCAGTTTATGAACGCTTCGGTTTATGAACAGACTACCGGAACCAATTGTGTTCATAAACCGAGGTACCACTGTAGTAACTAGGCAATATATCCTCTCCTAGTGTATAAATCCATTCCTACAGTTAGAATGTCAGACTAGGACCTGGGAGACAAGGACTCAAATCCCCACTCAGCCATGAAACTCACTGGGTGACCTTGGGCCAGTTACTGCCTCTCAGCCTAACCCACCTCACAGGGCCATTGTAGTGATAAAATGGGAAGAAGAACTACGTACACCACCTTGAGCTCCTTGAAGCAAAGGTTGGGTATAATGTAGTAACATAAATAAATAACACTGTTATTTCTTAAACCCACACCCACTCTTCCCCCAAGAAGCTCAGAAGGACACAGGACTCTTCAGTAGCAGTGAGCCTAGTAGGGTGAAGTGGAGCAATGTGGTTTAACTGGCTTTCCAGTGCTGGGGCTGCTTCTGGCCACTGAGAGGGACATGGGTATGAGAGGTTTGTCTGGTGTAGCTACAGTAGCAGGAAGCTCTCATTTTCCTGCTCTTATGTTCAGTTCTCCACAGTGCTACTTTTCTAGGAAAAAAAGGTGCTAGAACTCACCATGAACATTGCTCTCTTATAATGGCAATGGCGCCCACCTGAGAGGTGCCGGAACTGAGTTCTGGCAAGTTCTGGCTGAAAAAAAAGCCCTGGTTCTCCACATTCCACCACCAGTTTGTGATCTTTTTTTCTTCTTCAAAAAACAAAAACAAAAAAAGTACTCATGAAAATTCCACAGGATTTTAGAGTGGATTTCTGCTAATACACACATTCCCTTAAAACCATTTCCCCTTATATAATGCATTTTTGTGAACTACTTTTAGTAATATATGCATTTTCATGCAAGCTTTACCCTGCACGTATATGCTTTTTTTGTATACACTATTGCACTGGAGAAGTACATTGCAAAATTTGGAAATGAGTGAATTTTGAAGAATGACTGTGTTTCATGCCCTCAGATCTACGGATGAAGGGCCGTATACAAATTAAATAATTAAATAATTAATAAAGCACAATGTATTGTTCTGGAAAGCGAAGGTTAGGTAGGTAGGTTCTCCTATGAATGCAAATGGAATAGAATTCCTCCCCCATCCCTACTCTTTCCCAGCCCTATCTGAAGAAGCTGGGGTTGAACCTGTGGCCTTTTGCATGCAAATCACTCGCTTTACCACTAAGCCATGGTCCTCCCTGTTAAGTTCATTTTCCTAAAGGAAAAAAGCCTACCTTACTAAACCCAAAGGAATTTATCTTCCAATAGCCTTCTTTAAATAGAGACTGATAGGCCATCTGCCAGTGATGCTGTAGTTGCGGATTCAGACTGTGGGGTTGAAGTTGGTGACCTCTTATGTCCCTTTTATCACTAACCTCTGTGATATTGGCAGCCATTATCACTGAGGCCCTTAAAAGAACTAAGTTCTGTAGCTGAAGTTGGAATCTCATGAAAGTTTTTCCAAGGACATTTACAAATAAATATTTTCTCCCCCAAGAACATTAAGGAAGTGCATCCCAGAAAGTCTCCTTTGGTTCAGCCTGCGATTGAACCCCACACGGCACAGCTTTCTCCAGAGCCTCTGATGAGCCTTGGAGAGCACGATAGGAAAGGGATGGAAGCACTTCACCTTGATTGAGCTGTGTTTTGCCGCAGATCATCTTTAATTGAGTACGACAAGTTTCTCCCTAGTCGAGTGTGCTTTGATTCACATTTCAAAGCTCTCCTGTCAGGTGTGTCTCAGAAGATACCATTGAAGTCTGTTGCTAGTCTCAGGCAAGTTCTCCTGTGTGTGTGTGTTGTTCTTTTCTTACAAAAAATTATTTATTTATACACTTAGAGCATACTGCACCCTGTTTAGATAGAAAACTGAGATGGAAGAGACTTCTGTTGCTTAATAGGGAATCTGCCGAGGAATAGATAAGACTTTGTTGTTGTTATCCTCGGAAGACCAAAGATGCAGCGGGCAAACATAAATGCATTAAAGCTTTTTGGGGGGTGGGGGCAGTAGTACAAAGTAATGCAGAGAAATTGTTTTGGCACACATTATCTCTATTTTTGAGCAGACATTAGTTCAGATTCTGAATATTTTGTGCAGAGTAGAATGACAATGATTATTTGCAAATACTCGACAGTCATCATTTTTTTTATTTTGGCAATCTCACATTCAGGATTTCAAATTCACTTTAGGAATAGGAATTTGTAAATATCAACTTTTTTGAAAAGAGGTTCTCCTGTAATGCTTAGCTGCAGTGGTGAATGTCAAATTTGTAAAGTCACATGCTGCTGGTAATCCAAAAGTAAATTTAACCATTGTATGTTACCTATCAAATGCTGCCATATATTACATAGTAGGGGTGCACACTAATTTCAAGATTTGGTTCATATTTCAATTTGGTGCTTTGCAAATTAACTTGATTCAGCTCAGATGGGTATGGAGGGAGAGGGCATTTTTAGCTGTTGCTCCACATCTGTGGAATGCTCTACTCAGCAGGGTTAGTATGGTGCCTTCTCTGATATATATATATTTTAAAAATTGTTGTATGCATCTTAGTCCAACTCAGAGTCAACCCACTGAAATTAATGAACCTTAATTAGTCATCGGTTTACTCTGATTAGGACTAGCATTGGATACACACACACACACACACACACACACACACACACACACACACACCAGAAGTTAATGGAGATGATCCATTGAAATTAATAATGTTTTCTATGAGGCCCTCTCCCTCATTTCCATCCTCTGAGACGCCCTCAGAGGGAGGACCTGAAGAAGGGTCTAGGTAGGTTCTAGGGTCTATGTAGGTCCATATAAGAAGAGACATTTCAGAACATATTGGGGTCTGGAGCCATAAAGAATTGGGCTAAGAAGCATACAAATAGCCAATGTAGTTGTAACAGAAGAGGTGCTACACGATCTGTTCCCCTCAAACCTGTCAACGGTTGGCAGCTACATTCTACACTGAACCATTTTCAAAGGTGGCCTCATGTAAGGCACATTGTATTAGTCCTATCTTGAGTTAACCAGAACATAGATTACTGTAGCCAAGTTATCCCTATCCAAATAAGGCTGCAGTTGGGCCACCAGCCTAAGTTGATGGGTGGCACTCTGTGCTACTGATGCCATCTGTTTCTCAAGTGACAGCAATGGATCCAGGAGAACCTCGAAACTACAAACCCACTTCTTCAGAGGGAGTTTGACCCCATTTAGAGCAGGACACATGCCACTCAGCAAAGGAACCATCTACTAACAACATCTCAGTATTGTCTGGATTCAGCCCCATAGTGGAGAACCCATAGAGCCAAGCAATGCTCTCCAAGAAGCTGGAGAGCTTCTTCTGGAGCTGGCATCCAGATGTGGATGTGGAACCACTCTAATGTGGTGCCCCGAATACCAACTCAGACTGTCGCCACCAGAAGAATGGTATCAAAAACTGAAAAAACAGCAGAGCTACATGCCCCTCGTTTCTCTCACAACATAGGCCATTTTCCATGCTTTTCATTTCCCCCCCCAAAAATATGTATTTTGGTATGCACTTTTCTTGCAAAGCACACATTTTAAAAACCAAAACTGCACCACAAAATTCAGACTGATACACAACCTTATGGTTAACTATTTTCTAATTTGCATATAAATTTGAGAATTTATAGTCTGGGCTGATTTGCTTTAAAATCCTGTCTTAATGAAATTATCCTTCATCCTTAGTCTACACACACAGGAACTGACACAGGTTGGACCCTGACACTCTGAAATCGGAGACACCACCTGTAAACGTGAAGTAAAGAGCCAAAGATGCAAGATAAAATTAATACCTGTTTTGGTGATTATGCCTGCCTAATTGGTATTACTGCTGTTACATATCCGTTAGACATAGAACTGCCCAACAAAATCTAATTAGCTCTTTAAACTCATTTATGTGCCACATTAAATCTTGTGCTTGTCACATTCAAAATTTGTTTAAACCTTAATAATATTCAAGATCATGTACTTGCATTAAAAGGCAACATGTGTTGGCGTTATAATGGATATTTTAATCCTGGCAATTCATTACTGCTCTAACAACTTTTTATTTATTTATTTATCTAGGCAAATCATTTATCTTTCCAGTAAGATTTATGAGACAGTTTGATTAAAAGTACTGAAAACCTGGAGCTAGTTATTTATTTTGTGTTTATTTCCAGGTTGTTAATTCAGTAAAAATTTGGACACTGAGCCACATTTATTTCAATGAAGCAAACTAATCCACCATCTAGTAACAAATGCTTGGGTTCATGTATGGACAAATATTTAATTTGAATGCAGGAGAAAGCAGGCTATAATTTACAAAAAGAAGGAGGAGGAGGAAGAGAAGAAGAAGAAGAAGTCTACAAATAAAAATGACAAGCAACATAGTTTTAGCAATAACTCTCAGCTATCTTTTCAGATGCAATTATAAAGGTATTATTACAGGCACTCTCATGCTAAAAACCATGTGCCTCACTGATGAGAGTTAAATACAAATGAGACCTAGTGGTTCAGAGTCAGACCTTGGAGCTGTCTAGTTCAGCAACCTCTTTCCCAACAGCAACCAACCACTGCTGCAAAGTTCTGTTACGTGCAGCTGCTCTTGGTGTGGAATGCAGTGGCTAGGCTACTGATGAGGGTAGATATCTGACAGCATGTGACACCTCTGTTAAAACATCTGCACTGGCTGCCCATATTCTACAGTACTGGCAAAGGTTCAAGGGACTTGTGAATATACAAACCCTGAACAACAACTTGGATCTAGGAAAGCTTAAGGGTTCCCCGAACCCTTATATTCCAGGTTGATTACTGGCATCATCTGGGAAGGCACAATAAACTTGCCTCCCCCCATGTTAACTTGACTGGCCTCAGCTAAAAGTCAGGCATTTATTGTTGGTCCTGTGCTGTGGAACAATCTTCCCTCAGTGATTCAGCAGGCACCCTCACTTTTGAATTTCAGATGTCTATTGAATACCTTTATATGCTAATAGGCCTTTGCAACTGTTTCATTTTCAGTTTTGATTAGACAGTCATCTTCATAACCTGCATTTTAAAAATAACATTGTATACCACCGTAATGTTTTATGACATGGAGGTACAGAAATACTCTCCCCCCACCACCAAAAAGAAGAAGAAGAAAGAAATAAAAGAAATAAAAGCTATGCTTCCAGGAAACCCATAAGCAGATGATGGACAGATCCAACCAATGATGGCTGCATGCAAGAACTGTTTCTGCACTGCCATTTGCTTCTTCTCAAACTACCCTGTAAAGTTAATGGTGAAGGATGAAGCACATTACAATATGAGAAAAGACTGGGGCTCTGTCTCTACATGGTTTCTACATTCCTTGGTTATCAGAGAAGCAATGGGGTGTCCTTAAATCTGGTGTGTGTCACCAAAACAAGATGACATGGATATGAGAACTCAGGGCCACCCAACGAAGCTGAATGAAGCTGACTCAGGACAAAGGAAGCACTTCATCATACAGCAATGCATAATTCAACAATGGGGATTTGTTCCCACAGGAGTCAGTCATGGCCCCAATTTGGATGGTTTGAAAAGAGGATTCACGGAAGATAAAGACACTAGTGGCTACCAGCCATGATGGCTATTTTTTACCACCACTTTTACAGATGGTGTACTTCTGAATGACAGTTGCCGGAGTTGCAGGTAGGGAGGGTGTTGCTGCACTCAGGTTGTGCTTGTGGGATTTCCATGGGCATCTAGTTGGCCCCTGTGATAACAGGATGCTGGATTGGTTGAGCCTTTGGCCTGATCAAGCAGCCTCTTCCCATGTTCGCAGGGCAGAAGCATCTATGTTGCTGTATTCTATCTTTCCCAGTAATAGAATGTCATGGCTTTTACTCCAGCCTTTGTTGGTAATCCCTGAGGTACAGCATTTACAGGATTATTTGCTTTGTTCCAAAACTATGTCAATGTGCAAACACTCCAAACATGAATGCCAAATATCCCACTTATGATCTCTCTTACAAAGCTGTGGGATGTGGGACTACTCTGAGGTAAGTGCTCTGAGGACTGCAACCAGAAAAAAAACCACATGGGCCTTTGGGTTATCGTGAGCTCTGTAGAAAATTCTGCCACATGTTGTCATTCATCCTGAGATATCCATTTGTCTAAAAGCAATTAAAGCTTAATTGCTGCATAACCTGAATAATTTAGGAAGGCAAATGAGGAGAGCAGGCAAACAAGTATGTGTTCATTAATTTCTTTGTTATCGCCATCTGTTTAATTAAAAAACTACTTTTACTGAATGAGAGTTTACTATCCAAATGTTTTCTTAATTGAAAATATCTCCACCAATGGAGGTCAGCAGCCAGTGCAATATATTTGAGCTTGTACATAAACATGGGAGTTAAAGAAATTCTAAATTTCATGGGAGCAGGGGAAACTGTCCCAAATGGAAAAGTTCAGATAGCACCATAGTCAATATTTTTTCTTTCCTCCCAAACAGAGTTGAATGGGTTGAATGAGTTATTATGAGAGCTGTCATGCTTGCTTGCTTGCTTATTTATTTATTTATTGCCAAATGGTCCCAGGGCAGAACACACACATCAATAAAATAATTAATTAACACTTTCTTCAGACAAGTGAAACATCACAAGTGCTCTGGTCCTTCTTGCAGACTCACTGCAGGCAACAGTACTGGATAGGCCAATGACAGACTGGCCCTTGGGAACCATAGCTGCCAAGTTCTCCCTTTTTTTAAGGGAAATTCCCTTATGCTGAATAGGCTTCCTCGCGAGAAAAGGGAAAACTTGGCAGCTATGTTGGGAACCTTCCTGGGAGCTGCCCCTCTCAAGCCACACTCTTTACCCATCTATTCTAGCTGACAGTGGCTCTCCAGGGTTTCAGGCAAGAGTGTCTCCCAGCTCTACCAGGGATTGATCCTGGGACCTTCAATATGCAAGGCAAAGGCTCTACCATACAACTACAGTCCTTCTTGCTCTGTGGTCCAGACTCCTGTCTTGTTCTCTGGGTCTGTGTTCTTGATTTGTTCTGTTCCTGCTTATCATGGTGAGAGGTTGAGAAGCAAGCACTGATTCTGCAGGATGGCCAGTGGAAATTCTATCCATAAATCTCTGGGATTGTGTGATTCTATGGGATGTTGCCCACACTATTTCAAAAATGTATTCATAGCTCTTATGAATTAAAAATAAAAATAAAAATGGGAATTAAAAATATTAAACTTTGTAACCAACCTTTTATGCTGTGCCTTTCTTCTCCTAGTAGATAACTGTGGCATAACTATAACCCTGGTTAGGCCTGATAAGGCAGCTGTTAGGGGGAAGGATGACAGCTCAGTGGCACTTTATGAAATCCCAGGTTCATCCACTGGCTGGAGAGGTGCAGGGGGGAAATCTCTGCCTGAGATCCTGGGAACCACTGATATACTGAGCAGGCTGTATTGTACTTAATGTATAACTAGTCTGCCATGGTTTAAGACAGGCATGGGCAACCTTGGCTCTCCAGATGTTTTTGGAAGTGGTCAGGGATCATGGGAGTTGTAGTTCCAAAACATCTGGAGAGCCAAGGTTGCCTATGCCTGGTTTAAGACAACATCCTACACTCTATTTGACATAAAAACTTAAGAGCAGTTCTGCTGGATCAGATCAAGCCAACTAGATGCCTTCGGGTAGTGCATAAGGAAGATTTGAGTAAAGCAGCTCATTTCTGATCATGTCTTCTGGATTCAGAAGAAGAATAGGCTGGGCACCTAGATTCAAAATGGGGGCTTTGCACACTCTCCATTGGGAGAGAGCCCCCACAGAGTTAAAAACGCTATCAGAGTTAAGCGGCATCATAGCATGGAATTCAGGTTGTCAAACCCTTTTGAATATCCCATTTAGTCTGCTTTGAAACACTTACCCCTCTAGCAATGAGCAGACCACACAAAATTATTTACTTACTAAGTCCAAAGGTCTGGTTCATGCATTATTCCTCAGAGCAGAAAGGAACACACAGCAGATTACTCTTGGGTGCAAAATACAGCATATAGTTTCAAATATGTAGTCTGAACTTGGATCAATTTCAGACATGTCCATCCTGGTCGGTTTTATAGTTGGAAGAGATTGAGGGAGAGAAAGAGAAGAAGCTTTATTTCTTTCATCATGGACGTAAGGGTGTGTGACCTAGCTGAGACTAGGAACAGATCTCTCTGGTCTTAACCCTTTCATGCACTTATGCATAGTTATGTCTGACTGCAATCTTCCATAGGGAGGAGTTTCAGAGAACCCCAGAGAACAGATTCCAGGAAACAAATGGTAGGTGTGTTGCATTTCCAACCAGTCTGACACTTTCCCCTGTAACCAATAGAGGCTAGTTCCCTCAGTCTGCATTCAGTCACCCCCCACTTTCCTCCCTTCTTACTTACAACCAGTCCAACAGGTGGCACTGCCTGTGAGAAAGGGATGCTGGACTAAATAGTCTATTGACCTGATCCAGCAGGCTGTTCGTATTTTCTTATGTTATCTTCCTCTTCCTCCTTAATCTTAGTGTTCCCCTTGTAGAACTCAGCAGGCAGGAGAAGAGGGACAAAACCAGAATTAAGTGGCTCTGCCTGCCATTAGCTCTGGCTCCACTTACCATTGGGATCCAAAACTTCCCACCAGTCCCCACGGGCACCAGCCACCCTACCTAACACAGCAGAAAACATGATTGGGAACAGGATGATGGACTAAGGCTCTTTTATTTTTACCTTTCAACTGTTTCAGCCCAAATACTCTTCATCCTCCAAACCAAGCCTTTCAGATAATCACAACTGTTTGAGTGAAGTTACAGGTAGGTAGCCGTGTTGGTCTGAGTCGAAGCAAAATAAAAAAATTCCTTCAGTAGCACCTTAAAGACCAACTAAGTTTTTATTTTGGTATGAGCTTTCGTGTGCATGCACACTTCATCAGATACTTCATCAGGTATCTGAGGTCTTTAAGGTGCTACTGAAGGAATTTTTAAAATTTGTTTAGACTCAGACCAACACGGCTACCTACCTGTAGTTTGAGTGAAGGTTAGACTCCACATGTGCTGCTGTTGTAAATTGATTTAGAAATCTAAACAAAACAAATGTACTAGAAATGCTCCATATTTTACACACTTGGCTGCATTTTAATGGGCGATGGCTGGGAAGTAACAATCAAACTGCTGTTGATGTGAATCAAAGAGAGCATCTGCACTCAAGCCAGTGCCTCATTGACAAAACCATATATTTTAGTAATTTCACTAGATGGCAACATTGTATCAAGCTTGCATGCCTAGTGAACAGCCAAGAGTCCCTGTGTGTTTGTTTGTGTGTGTGTGTGTTTTTAAAAAATGCTGCTTTATTTGATTTTTTAAAAAACACCTAATTCACAGGTAGTGACGGGGTTTTGACGTTAGTATTTTGTTGCCTTTTTGTTGTTGCTGTTTATAACCTTTCAGTTGTGAGCCAAAGACACTTGGTTTTGAAAAGTGGCATAGAACTTGAAAGGTAATAATTGCAGTAGCTATAAAAGGAGAAGTCCTGGAAACAGAGAGGACTTTTAAACTTGGAAAACCATGCACACACATGGCCCCTCTTGGCAATTTTGTTTTGTTTTGTTTCAGCTGGTATATTCTGCAATCATAGTGCATTAGTGGTGGATGATACTTGACTGTCCACATATAATTTCCTGTAGTTACTGCATTATTGCTTTCTAGAGTGGCACTCTTGTGCTATAGCTCAATGAAAGTGGGGCAAAAAATAAACTGGAACATTTGTGGTATAAAAAGCTACAATATTTCACCAGGAAGTTATGCAACATGCACTGATTGGAAAAGAAGAAGCACATCCACCCCAAAAAGTTTCCGAGTGCAAGCAGTGCTAAAAGCAGAATTGTGTACAACAGGGGTCAGCAACCTAAGGCCCATGGGCCAGAAGCAGCCTGCTGAGGTCATTTGACTGGCCCACAAGCCGCCCCCGAACCGAGCCACCTGCTCGCGTGCTGCGCTAAACCGTCGTGGCGCAGCATGACACGGGGACTTATTTTCGTGGCACCAAAAATCACGTCTGCACATGTGCAGACACTGAAAATCACAGGCACGCACATGATCTGGCACACGGAGGGATCTCTGCAGGACCAATCCGGCCCAGGCAAGATAAACCTTGCTGAGCCCTGGTGTACAACTATCTTCAATTTTATCTCAAATAATCATGAATGCATAGTAAAAAGGATGTCAGAGAGACACATGGGATAAAAATGTCGATTTCTCTTAGCTTCTAATTTTTCCAGTTAAGTTTGGTTCTCCAAATTTCCACAACAGTTTGTGATTTTTTAAAAAATTATTTATTTAGCATGCTTATGAAAATTCACCAGCATTTTATTGCTCATTTCTCCTAGTAGGCACATTGCTGTGCAATTTTTGCAATATGCACATTTTTGCAAAGCCATTTTCCCCAATACAGTACAATGCATTTTTTTGTATGTTGTTTTCACTAACACATGAAAAAGTACATGCACTTTGGTACACATTACTTGGCTGGAAAATTGCATTGAAAAATTCAGAGAAGTGCAAATGTCAAAGGATGACTGTGTTTCACTATCTGTAATTTTCCAGAAAGTGCAAATGAGAACTGAATTAACCGTATTGCTATCCTTAAACACACACATGAAACAGAGAATAATTCAAAGTTTTGGGGAAAGAGTCCAGCAAATCAGATTTTCTGGGTCCTTAGGTTTTAAAATGAAATGAAGTAAATAGGCCCCACCCCTTGATACTGCTTTGGAAATGTTGCTGGAGCAGCTGAAGGGCAGAGCGGCCCCATATGCAAATGTGATGTCCAGTACTGGGAGGGATATGAGGAAATGCAAAAGGAACAGACAGCATTAGGTCTCCAAAGAACTAAACAGCCATGATGTTAATTACCTGCAAACTCACAAATGCATTACCAATTAGCCTTCTACACCCCCCTCCCATCTCTTCTAGTGACAAGCAGTGGATGCTGGTGGAGAGGAGTTGCCTTTGGGACCTGCAATTCATGCTCTCTGTGCCAACTGTGCTTCTTTTATGAAGAAATTATATGAGTTTAATTGTTTTTAATTCTCATCATGAGTGTCCCTGAGAACTCTCGTCATAGGACGATCTACAAACACTGTTAACAAATAAAGAAATAAATGTGTAACTGGGCCAATCACAGGGTGTTACTATTAGTATATGAAATCCTATGTAGCTTTGGGACCAGTTTACTTGAAGGATCACAATGTCCCATATTTTCCCACTCAGCCTCTTCAATCTGAAGAATGGGCATTTCTGCAAGTGCCAAATAACATTTTTTCCACACCTGCAAGAATTCGATCCATTAGGTTGGCAGCAGCTACACTCTAGAACTTCCTTCCTGCAGATAGCAAGCAGGAGCTTTGGCTGTACTGTTTTTCACCTCTGATCAGACCTTTCCTTTTTGTTTCTTTTTTAAAAGCCTACCCAGATATGGAATTTTATCATGTATATTTGCTTTTAAAGCTGCCGATAAATAAAATAATTTGATGATTCTGTCTCCTGGTTTAAAGCCTGCTTTCACTGCTATTTTAAATCAACTTTTATACCAATATAATATCAATAGAAGCATTTTGGTTTTTTTTGTATTATAATTTTATGTTGTGAACTGCCCTGATATTGATGGATGTAGGGCGGTAGACAAATTTTAACAACAACAACAATTTTATACCATGTAAGACCACACACACACACACATATATATATCTTCATATAAATCATGTTAAATAAAGAAAGAAATGGAATGAAAAATACATATAGTATCTGCATTTGCATCATTCCTTATGTTTCCTTGTTTATTTAATTTATATCCCAAGGAGCCCATGGTGGCAAACAAGTGAAAATCAATAAACTCCTCCTCCTCCTCTTCCTCCTCCTCCTCCTCTTCTGAATTTCAGTACAGATGAAGACTGGGTTCAGCTTAAAAGGGTTGTTGAAAGAGGAAGATTTTCAGTAGACTTTGAAAAGACAATAGAGATGCTGCCTGTCTAATAGTCCGATAACAGATACTGTCCATTTTTAGAGAACTTTGGAGTTTGAGGTGTCATGTTTGAATTACTCTCTGGACAGCTGTCAAAGCAACTCCTCTCTTTAAAACAAGAACCCAGGCACTATTCTTTTAAATATAAGTGTACACGTTTCATAGCCTTCTAAGGTTTCACTCATCTATTTTTATTTGCTATAATTAGGTGGTTTTATATATAATTATGCCAGGTTGACAGAGGAGCTGCAGGATTATGCTTGGTAAGAACTGGCTCCACTCCCAGCTGTCTAATATTCAAGGGGAGAGAATAGCCAAGGGTAGATGCCACAACACTAAATGCCTGATTCCTACATTGTGAAAAACTGACCTCTTGGTAATATGGTATCTGTTGAAAGCCCTGCACAGCACAGTGATCAATTGGATATATAACGGGTGATATGATCTTTCAGGTAAATTGGAAATTCCAAATCACCTGCTGGATTGACAATGGTCAGACCTCGACCAGCTTAGCTTCAGGAACCTGGTGGTGTCATGTGCCTTCAGACCACACCCCAGGAGCTACTACACATCCCCAATGAACCAATATGGCTCTCTAAATATTCTTGGGCCAGAAACCCATTCTCAGTGAAATCCACTGGTTGAGATTTGAATAAGTGACTATTGTTCACATAAGAAATTCAAAATCTGCTTTGCTGTTCTAAGTATTCTTCAAGACTGAAGTAATTTCCCCCTACTATTGCTGCCACTGAAAGAATATTTTGAAGGGATTGTGGTGGAAATGAGCCGAAGGCTTGTGATACTTGCCACCGTAGTACAGATCCTTGAAATCAACACAATTAAAATATACACAGGCAGAAAATCGATGCGAACCACTTAATCTGATAATGTCAGGGCTGCTATTGATAAATAAATAAATAAATTGCTTTCTCCGTGGAAAAAAGAAACAAAAAGGGTCAAAAATGTTTTTGTAGCACTCAGCCACTGCAGAAAGTATTTTAAGAAGTGTCACTAAATAAATTGGTCTGAAATTAAAAGGGTTTGGAAAGCTACATCACTCCACAGTGTAGGAGAGAAACATGCTTGCTAGGATATGTCATAAGTGACAGCATCCAGTGTTTCAATAAAACTCATCCAATGGTTAAGTTTTATGGTTTGCTGCTTTCCAACAGTCCCCTGCCACATCCCTCATTAACCTCGTCACAAGATGCAACAAGAACCTTTGCTGCAGGAAGGGGAGAGAAAACTTTACTGTGCTTGCAACAATAAATCATAGAGTTGATACACGTATATGGACTGTAATCAATATTTATGGGTGGGGAGAAGAACAAGCATGATTGCTGAATCATTTTTCTAAAGCACATACATAACTTGGGGTCGATATATTACTGGCCCAGACAGCAGTGCTGTGCACTGGGTTTGGCCAAGGACTGACTCCCAAGCCTAATTGGAGGGATCTGAACCTTGTCTGTGTTGAGTTGAGGCAGCCCCAGATCTACACAGGTTGCATTGAATGGCCCCCAGAGCCATCCAGGGCTGTCAGGGGATGGGACATCAGGAGAGAAGAATGAGAAGAAGGCCAAGAAGAAGGCAAGGCCCCCTTTTCTCACCAGGTGTTTCATTGTAATACAGTGCCGCCAATTCCATTTCCTGGAACAAATCTAGGAAGATGCAGTGGTTGATGGTATCAAATGCCAATGCAGGAGCAAGGTTGTATTCGACCAGTCCTGTTCTCTGCAAAGTCATACTAAGGTCAACTCTGTTCTGTGGCCAGGTCTGAACCCAGATTGGAATGTATCTAAAGAATCTGTGTCTCTAAGAATACCTGCAGCTTTCATCACCTTCTCCTATAAAGCAGTACTGACAACTGGCAATTTTAGGGATTGGACTAGATGCCCCTTGGAGTTCCTTATAACTTGACAATTCTATGCTTCTAAGACCCTTTGGTAGGAATAGTCAAATCAGCCCATTTCCATTCTGTGAAGTGTGTAATCAAACTCCTTGCTCCATTCTAATCTACTACACTACATATTTGGAAAAATGGTTTGTCCTTTTGTCCCTTTTCCCACTTGTTTTCTACCATTTTGGCTACCTCTTAAGATATTGTTTTCAAGCTTGGTATGAGGATACCTGAGGTGGCAGCAGAAGCCTTCACGACCCTTTGAAACCAGCTGCCATTTTGAATCAAGATTGAAATATGATTTTGGTTTGACTTCACCCAATTTTGGATGTGATGAGTTCAAACTAAAAAATCACACTACCCAGGTAAAAATCACAATATTTTTTGGTTTCTAAAAATATATGAACACTCTCTACCACTCTGTTTATAGGCCTGGGAGCAGAATCAACTCAGTTCACTTTAAAATGTGGGCAGAATGAATTTCACATCCACCCCTAGTATTGGTTTCTGTGTGCCCCATAAGGCTTTTTGGGGGGGGAGGCTCCTTAAATCTCAGTTTTAACATTTAAGCAGAGATATCCATCACACAAATTCACTTTTTAGAAAAGGATGCCAGAACTTTATTTTAAAATAACAGTAGTTAAGTTTTCCTGGTGAAACTTCCAAAAACATTCCTCTGGAATCTGACCCCAAACCAGATTTTGCCCACCAAGTTCCACTCCTAACGCCAGGCTCGAAAGGCAATGCCACAAAATTCCAACTGTAATCCAGTTGAGATTGATTATGTGAGGGTCAGTACCTTATTCTCACCCATTTTACCTGCGATGTTATCCTAAACTGAACCCTATGCACTAAAAAGAGTATTCTAAAAATACAGAGGACCAAATGTAAATGGACTTTGAAGCTGTATTTAGCATGACAATGACTAAATAAGGAGTTCAGCAAACAGGTTTATGGAAACTGAAGCTTCATCTTGAAAAGTGTAATAATGAAAGGGAGTGATTTCTTGGTTTTTAAAGAGTACTTAAAAACCTTTTACCAAAGCAGCAGAGGATATTCCACGGCTGTGATAAAAGCCATCTCAACACCTACAGGAGCTTTTAGTGATTACTGGAAATCTTTCCAGTGTATCAAACATCTGTGAATCTCACAGTAGCGGCAAACAGAAATCACAGTTTGTTGCCTACAGTATAGAAACCATAATGTAGCCCCTTTTATTATTTTGGAAGCTTCGGCTGTCTGTCGAGAAGACAGGAAACAGCTGGGAATAAATTCACCTGATGTGTCGGAATGCTAACATGTGACAATTAGATTTTTGGAAGTTTCAGTAGTAACTCAGGCCCAGTTTTAAGAATACGAACCCCTTTCTAATCTAGCAGCTGTTTGTGAATCAGCAGAAGGCAGCATGCCTGAGAACATGGTTACTGATACTGTATTTATGGGGCAGGAATGAAGGAGAAGGCAGCTCACAAGACGTTTCAGATGGAATAAAATAGGTGACTGACAGAGCAACCCTATGTCTACTCAGAAGGGAGCCCCACTGAATTCAATGAGACTTACTCCCAAGTAAAAAGGTATAGGTTGAAATCTTATATATACTGTTATGGTTCTATTTCCCCCCGGAGTGGGGGATTAGGCTGTATGCCGAGACCCTTCTAATTCCTGGATCCAGCATGTGTTAAAATCTAAACAATGATTCAAATTTCCGGAATAGCCAGGCTCTAGCTCCCTGGTGAGGTAAGGTATTGGGCTAAGTTTGGGTCAGAAGTGGATCTGTGTCAGACAGCAGATGGACAGGCCTCCTTCCCACAACTTGCTGGTAGTTAGAAAGGCAAAGGCCAGAGATCAGAATTGAGTCTTGTGAGCTAATAGCAAGGCAGCAGGCTGGGAATGCAGAGATTGAGAATCATGCCTGATTTCTGCTGGAATCCAAAGCTGAGGCTACATGATAAGCAAGACCCTCTTGGGGTGTTAATGCTGTGAACCCCTACATTGTAGCCCCAGGTTTTATATACCATGGTACCTCAGGTTACAAACACCTCGGGTTACAGACTCCGCTAACCCAGAAGTAGTACCTCGGGTTAAGAACTTTACCTCAGGATGAGAAAAAACCTGCAGAATTGCACAGTCTCTGGTGTTTAAGCTCGGACTTCAAAGAGATTCTCATCATGGGTTTGGATTATGGAGGTGATTCGTACGTTCTTTTTTTCTTCTCAATACCTACAATTGTTTTTTCTACGCCAAGCCTCATTAAGAAACCTTTTTTTTAAAAAAAAGTGCAGATGGACTTCTATTTATAATTAAGTATTCAATTGCGCAGCTTTACGTAGACATGAAAGACTTGATAAAGATAAAAGAAGAAACAAGATGGCGAATGCAGCACCAAAATGAGAGCTCCTTCCTTTTTGGGGGGAAGTGGGGGGGTGCTTGCTTGCTGATTTTGTAGTGACTTGATTGAATAATTTGGGATAACATACAGTACATCTGTTTGCAGAATTTCTTCATTATGAGTGAGAGAGAAGGCTAAATTGAAGTCTAGCAGCCCCCCTTCTAGGGCCCAGAAGGGGGGGATTGTGTGGTCTCCGAAAGCTGATCGATCGCCAAATGACTTATATCTGCGAAATACAGTTCATTTATACTGTATTGCAATATTGCAAACAGAATGCTTAACATCAAACGACAGGCTTGGACAACAGCCCAGATAGGAATAACTTAATAACATGGGAGTTGCTGCATCATTAAACTCTAAACGATAGACTTGGACCATAGCTGCCAAGTTATCAATTTTTTTAAGGGATTTCCCCTTATGCTGAATAGGCTTCCTCGCGAGAAAAGGGAAAACTTGGCAGCTATGACTTGGACAACAGCCGGGATTGGAAGATTGGAATGAAGTCAGGAAAAGCTGCGCTGGCAAATAGACAGTTGGAAAAATACACACGGTATTTACAAATGAAGCTGTATTCGATGGATGAAAGGATATATGATTTCTGACATGATTGAGAATCACATAGCCAGGGATGGAGAACTCTAAAGTGTTAAGATCGGAATGTGGAAAAAAATGAGAACATGAAGAAGAGGGCAGGAACGAAGGTCCAGACTATGGGGAGCCCAGAAAAAAGGTCCAGACTATGGGGAGCCCAGAAAAAATAATAATTAATTTGTTTTTGTTTTTTAAATTTTAGTTTATTGTTTTTAATTGGATTATGATTATGGATATGTTAATTGGCTGTTTTTATTGGAAAATTAATAAAAATGATTTTTACAAAAGAAAGAACTTTACCTCAGGATGAGAACAGAAATTGTGTGCCGGCGGCGCAACGGCAGCGGGAGGCCCCATTGGCTAAAGTGGTACCTCAGATTAGGAACAGTTTCAGTTTAAGAATGGACCACTGGAATGAATTAAGTTCGTAACCAGAGGTGTAAATAAGCCAGATATCATAAAGACACGACAGGCTCCACTGACATGCTCCACATGACAGGCTCATTATGAAGGAAACACAAACCCTGGGCAAGCACCTGGAACCCCTGGAATCTTGCACCCCTGAGATTGGAGTGGTGTGCAACCATACTATCATAGCTGCCAAGTTTTCCCTTTTCTCGCGAGGAAGCCTATTCAGCACAAGGGAAAATCCCTTTAAAAAGGGGATAACTTGGCAGCTATGAACCATACTTTGAAGGGCCTTTAGCATGCCAACACCTACCCTTTGGAACTTCCCTCCACTTCAGATCAGGCAGGTGCCATTGCTATTGCCCTTTTTGTACTCTTTAAGTATCCCTCCTAAGTGGATATCTGTTATCCCAGCTAATATATATTTTGGACTTGAAATTGTTTTAATACATAAAATTGTTTTTACTGTTTTCATATACGAGTCCCCCCCCCATGCTTTTATTGTTGCAAGATGCTTCATAGGAATTGATTTGTAAATGAAATTATGATGATAATGGGTTGTATCCAGTGCTAATCCAACTCAACACAGACCTATTCAAATTGGTGGATAATGCTAATTATTTTCCATTAATTTCATTGGGTTTAGGACTTAGCTGGATAAAATAATGTGTGAACACAGCATCTGTAAGGTCCTTTTGGATTCACCCCAACTTGGTGGATGGAGGCCCCTGTGGGATTAAGAGCTTTGTGTATGATTTCATAAGCAACTTTTCCAACACAGCATCATTATAGAAGCCTAAACTTTTTTTTAGTCTACTATGCTGAATTTTGTCCTCTAATTCCAAACTTGCATTATACAGTATGGAGTTTGCTGACAACTCCAGGCTTTGAATTAACCACAACCTCCTGGGTAGCAAAACTCAAATGAGCAATCCGAAAGGAAACAATTTCTATAGGGAAAGGTTTTTTTGTGTGTGTGGTGGTGGTGGGGAGTTAAAAGGGAAATGCAAGATTAAAAGGGGTTTTTTTTGGGGGGGGGATGCCCGAGTATTTTAAGTTGCAATGGCTGTTTTAGTTAATATTTGTTAAGGGGAGAACAGTTTGAAAATGTTTGTGGGGAGTTTGTAGAAGCGGATAGATTAGGAAGCTTACGGACCAAGTTTCTTTATCTAGGGCTGCCAACATCAACACCTGAGACAATGCATCCCTTTGAGGGAACCCTCTCTGACTGCATTAATTAGCTGTTGTATCCCCAGTTGTTTGAATCCTCAGTTCCTCTGGTGATAATGCAAATTATGTTGCCAATTATAATGCTACTTGGGATATGGGTTAGTTATGGGAACACCTTTAAGCAATGCTGAAAGGGCATTATGGTGTGTATGGAACTGAACACACTAGATTTCATAGAAGTGAGAAAGTAAAGTATAACAGAGGGCATAAGATAAAGCATTGAAAAAAAAACAGCAACAAGACAACGATTCTTCACCCCACCCCTCATTCTCAGAAATGCTACTTCCCTTTCTCCGGTTAATCATGCTCAGGCACCCCTCCCCCCCAAACACAATGTAATTAAATAGCTTTATTTAACCCCATTTCGTTTAAGGAACCAATGACCACTGTAGCTGGAAGAATACTTTGACATTGTCATTTGATAGGCTAATAGCCAATAAATGTGTCATGTCAATTGATGAAATATTTCCTAAAGAAATCTCAAGCATCTCTAGAAGCTAGACACATCTGCTAATTTTCATGCAATTTTGATATAATAGTAGCCTGCTGGGTGAGATCAAAGCGTATCTGGTCCTAGCATGTTGATCTCACAGTGTCAAGAGGATACCTATGGGAATTCTTCAAGCATTCTTCCATTCATCATTCCTGCAGAGGGCACCTTACAACCAACAGTACTGGCAGGGGCGTAGGAAGAGGGGGGCTATAGGGGCACTCTGCCCTGGGCAGCAGATCCCGAGGGTGCCATTACAGCTGCCTGCCCCACCCGCGCTGGGTGCCACGCCCCCGTGGGCGGTGCACCACGCCCCCAGAACACGCACCAGCCCTGCCCCCGCCTGCTCTCCGCCCCCGGTGCCGGAGCATGAAGCTCCGCCACTTAGTACTGAATGCAATGTAGCCATCACAACTAGTAGCCAATGATAGCTATCCCCTCTGTGAGTGTGTCTAACCCCCTTTCAAAGCTATCTGTGGATTCATAGCCACATTTTGTCTTCATATGCTGCTTGAAAAACCACTTTAATTTGTCAGTCCTGAATAAGTCCAATCATTCAACTTCTCTGGATGACCCTAAATTCTAGGATTATGCGCGCGCGAGAGATAACCATCTCTCTGTCCACTTTTATACACGTTTATCATGTCCTCCACAACTCACTCAATGTCTTTACTGAAACTAGAATACCCCGATGTTTCAACCTTTCCCATTTAAATGTTAAAAGGGAGGGAAATGCATGGACAGAGATAAAGCCTGAAGCTACACATTTTACACAACATGTCACTAGTCCTTGATTAGTTGCTGGCATTTATATTTTAAAAGAGACAGTAGACATGCGCTTGTGTGTCTCAGCTTTTGGTGTAACTCAAGGTTTCTTTATACACTGAATAAGACTTCAACTAATTAAAACGTTCCAGTTTCAGACTATTAAAATCTGCATGCAGGCTTATATTCTTTTTCCATGCTGTCACAAAACATCAAGCATGATGAAGGGTTTGATGGAACCAAATGTTTGCTTGCTCCTTTGGTGACTTTTCAGTGGCCCTATTAAAGGGCATCACCCCAGAGTTCCTTTTAGACTCACATGCCATGCTCACATGTCAATAGTATGAGCTCCGTCATCAGAAACTGGTATTTCAAGAACTGGTTACACTTTCTGAATTTCAATGACCTTGCAGCAATGAATATGCCATTCAAATACTTTTGGAGAGAACATTATTATCTCTTCAGACACACCACGAACAAGATCCACAGAAAGGGAGTCTGAAACTGGTAAAAGAAAGATAACAAGACTGCACTTTTCCTTTTTTTTAAAAAAGAGAGAGGACAGAATGTGAGAAAATGAACTTTGCACTGTAGCATAGATGAGTCAAATTATCAGAAGACTGTCAATACGTCTTATTGGTGAAGAGGATTTGGCTGATAAGTGATTCTATCTCCTCTTCCATGCTTTCAGTTTGGACTGATGAAATGAGAAAGATGCTATATTAAGTTCAGTGCAATTTGCCACTATCCATCAGGTACTCTTAACTAGGGATGGGGGAAAAATTGATTCAGTTTCCATATAATGGAGAAACCTACCTAGTTCATACTTTTTGAAACAAAATGAGAATAAAACCACAGCCATCCTTTTAAATGTGTTCTTCTCTGAATTTTGCAATGCAGTTCTGCAGCCAAATAATGTGCACAAAAATGCATATACAGTACTAGGAGAATGTGTGCATTAAAAATCCATATACTACAAAAAATAACACACAAAATGCATTATATTTGGAAAATCTGTTTTGCAAAAAGGTGCCAATTAGAGAAAATTGTACATTAAAATCTGCATATTAAGAGAAATCAGCACTAAAACTCTGATGAATTATCTTGAGGGTTTTTAAAAAACAAACAAACAACAACAACCCAAAAACAAATAAATGGTTAAATCTCAAACTGGGATAAAAATGTGGAGAACTGAACTTAAGAGTAGAAACTGAGAAACTGAGATAGAAACTGAGAGAAGTCAATGTGAGCAGATTTGCCCATCCTTACTGTAAGCACAGCTTGTTGAACACTTTCCTAAAGCTCAGTTTCAGGAGATCAGATGCGGGAAACAGTTTGCATGTAATACTAAGCCAAGCAATGGCCCAGCATGCACACGAGTGTCTGGGTACCCACAGTAGAATCATAGAACCATAGAGTTGGAAGAGACCACAAGGGCCATCCAATCCAACCCCCTGTCAAGCAGGAAACACCATCAAAACATTCCTGACAGATGGCTGTCAAGTCTCCGCTTAAAGACCTCCAAAGGAGACTCCACCACACTCCTTGGCAGCAAATTCCACTGTCGAACAGCTCTTACTGTCAGGAAGTTCTTCCTAATGTTTCGATAGAATCTTCTTTCTTGTAGCTTGAATCCATTGCTCCGTGTCCGCTTCTCTGGAGCAGCAGAAAACAACCTTTTACCCTCTTCTATATGACATCCTTTTATATATTTGAACATGGCTATCATATCACCCCTTAACATTCTCTTCTCCAGGCTAAACATACCCAGCTCCCTAAGCCATTTCTCATAAGGCATTGTTTTCAGGCCTTTGACCATTTTGGTTGCCCTCCTCTGGACACATTCCAGCTTGTCAGTATCCTTCTTGAACTGTGGTGCCCAGAATTGGAAACAGTACTCCAGGTGGTACTATTACTTCCCTTGATCTAGATGCAGCCCAGAATTGCATTGGCTTTTTTAGCTGCTGCAGTAAATATGGTCCTCCTCCAGTCCTGCTGTTGCCATGCTACTTGGTTTGGCTTAGTGTTCTGTGTGAATCAAGCCTCATGGTTTGTCTCACTCCAGAAAAACCAGAAGTGGTAAGTGAAGTACAATTGTTGGTTACTACTTTCATTGGTTAAATTCCCATACATTTGTTACCATAAATATATTTAGGGACATTTAATATGATGCATTACTTTCGATTAATGTTTGTTGATGTTGTCTCTTCCAACTCTACAATTCTATGATAAGCCTGCCTCTTCCAAGCAATGAGGCAGGGAGAGGGATCTGTCAAAGCTGGGTTTTCATAGCTGCCAAGTTATCCCTTTTTTAAAGGGATTTCCCCTTATGCTGAATAGGCTTCCTCGCGAGAAAAGGGAAAACTTGGCAGCTATGTGGGTTTTGTTCTGGCCAAATGTTTCCACTACCAGCAGAAAAAGGCACATGCTTTGTTCATCAATAATGAATTAAATAAATGTCTCAAAATTGAACAACCCTTATCTTTCCCATTCAAGGGGATAAAGCTTCTATGCAGCTAAATATGACTTTAAAAAAACAACAACACACAACATGTAACACCTGAAGGCATTTCTTTATTGCCACGAGATAGTCTGAAATTGTCTGTTAGTTCCAGGGGGGCCTGCTTGAGCAATAATGGGGCATCTTTACCATCTCTTTATATGTCACTGTTGATACTGTTCTGGACCCCTCCTTTCCTGCATGCCATAGCTCAAGTCAATTATAATGACAGATAGCATCCTCCTGGCTTATCTGATTACCTCTGACCTTTTTACAGCTGGAGAAAGCCAAAAGAAGCCTGAAAGAACTCATGCATATATGACACAAAGCTGGAATTTCATATCTCAGCCACAGTCAAGAGCACCCTGAATGTCAGCAGATTTCTGACAAAGCCTCTAGCAAATAATTTCTTGGATGGTTTGCCTCTACTGCAGCCTGTCATCTATTACAACCAGGCACTGACAGGAGAAATAAACTTGATTAATCTTATATCGATACGCTGTATAACAGTCATTATGGGGCATTGTTCATTCGCCAGAGTCTGGAAAGGCCTGTCCAACAGGGTAGGCCCCTGATGAGGATGATGATTTACTTTGGTGGCTTAAGAGGAGGAAACATTAACTCAGCTTTAACAAATGAAAATGAAGAACAAAATACCAGTGAATGAGAGAGTAAGGCAGCCTGCCACCATACATAGAAAACCTTTAAGATCTGATGTGGTTCAAGGAGTGTCTGAACAAATCCTAACCCTGCAGCCTCCATTAGAGGCTCTTCTCCATGTGCCCCACCCAAGGGAGAGACAGAGGGTTGTCACATGAAAACAGGCCTTTTCAGTGGTAGCCCCTGATAAGTGAATGTTCTCTTTACATTCTGCAGCCTAAGGGAATCTTTAGGTTGCAGACTAATTTTGTTTTTTTGCTTTTACCCAAGCATTTGGTAATGAAGATGTTTCTTCCAGTGGTGCTCATATTTTAGTGGGGTGGGTAGGACTTTTCCTTAGCAATATCCTATTGGAGGAACATTTTATGAATTTTGCATTGTTCATTGCTTTATTTTTTCCCTTGGTTTTAAATTGTTTTCCTTTTTGTATCTTGTTAATGCGTTTTAAGGCATTTTCTTCTTTTCTTTTGTATAATGTTACTGACCATTGTAATTAACAGCAACAGCAGTAATAATATGATGATGATGGGAAGGGTCTTTGAAGGAACTTGTGCCAGTCCCAAGTGGCTTCCAGTTTAGATCAGCCTTCCCTCAACCTGACACCCTTAATTAGTAAGTGACTAAACTAAGTCAGCTACGAATAAACTAATAACAATGGCATTGACAAGGGAGATGAAGAAAGCAGAGGGCAGGGAAATGGGCGCAGGAGTAAATGTGCCCTGAACTATGTATCCTTCCACACAGTCTGGGCCAGCCCTACCACGAGGGAAAGTGAGGGCAGTTGATAGAACTTACTTGATGCAGCACACAGAACTTTTCAAATACTCATGATCAGCTGGGCAGTGAGAATTGCATAATGCTGTGCACAGAAGCCCTCAGGATCAATTGATCACTGGAGTTTGGAAAGCAACCATCCACTATGTTCGACTAAAACTCCTATCGTATACTATCATATCCAACTACTGAGCTAAAGCAGCTGGGGACAATGAGACATGGTCAAGAAACATCTGTAGGACCCAAGACTGCAGGCCTCTTGAGATAGATGGTTTCTTTAACAGTGCAAATTTCATTTCAGTTTGCACATTATTTTCAAAAGTATAAATTTAGTAAATATGAACTGAATAAAACAGTAAGAGCTATTTGACAGTGGAACGGTCTCCCTCAGGAGGCTGTGGACTCTCCTTCCTTGGAAGGTTTTAAGCAGAGGTTAGATGGCCAGCTGTCATGGATGCTTTAACTGAGATTCCTGCATTGCAGAGGGTTGAACTTGGGGTCTCTTCCAACTCTACAGTTCTATCATTCTCCCCATGGCAAATATCACTGATACAGACAGAACTGTGTTAAATGGACCAATAGTCAGACCGTGGACAAGACAGCTCTGTGTTGTTGTTTTTACAGTTCACCAATGAGGCTCCAAAACACCTGAAGGGCTAGAAGCACAGGTAAACAGAAGTAAATTAAATTATGCTGTACTGACAAAGTGCCAGTCAAATGACACAACCAGTTTTGGTTTTAAATAGATTTTAAACTAATGTCTACAGTATGTAGCAGGGGTAGTTAACAACAACAACTCTCATCCTGCTTGGCCATTGGCTTCCCCTGATACATGAAATAACCCTATAGGTTCCCTATATAGGAAGGTTCATTTCAAGGGATAAAGTGATAACTCTCTGAAATAAACCTTTCTTATTTGGAAATCTTTTTATGTCCTGCTGTTTTCTTTCAGAGGCCTCCGACCTCTCTGTAACTTTCTGAGAGAGAAAGGAAAAAACACACACACAATGGCTTGGGTGTCTTTCCAAGTAGTTTGGTGATAATATACACTAGCAAGTGGACTTTATTTTATGCTCAATTAAAATTTAATTGCTCACTGACACTGCTCATATTCCTCAAACTAAATCACTATTTCTAAATGAGAAGAGCGGCTCTGCTGTTTATGAGAACTTACCAAGGCAATCACCAGTTTGACAAAAATTGCCTGCCCTGCTGTTCTGAAGAGCTTCAGGTGGAATTAATGTGCATCAGAGTTGACAGTTAGTTTGACATCTTTAAGATGATGTTGATCTATTTATTATATATCAAGCCAGTCCTTCCTGTATAGAAAATATGGGGCTCTCAGAGGTCTCCTATGCAGGCAACTGATTAGGTCCGGACCTGCTTACTTCTCCAGCAGTGCTATGACACCAGATGCTCCCAGCCTTTTGCTATTTCTTATTCCACTTTTGCACAGAATAATGCCCAAAACTAAAAGGAGCCATGAAAAGGCAGAAAGTATAATGAAGCTATTATAAAGTACCGTGAAATAGTTAATGCAGCTACATGTATTTTATTTCTAAAGAGACAACTATGTTAGCATTGAGGTGGTTCCATGGTATGCAAACATTAAGTTCACTAGAGCCATCTTCTCTTAAAATACCATTGTACCCTCATTCTCACACTCCGAGAAGAATTCAAGCTAGCAGACTTCCACTTTTCCTGGACTTAAACTTGTGGAGGAAAATGATATGATCTAGCTTCCAAAACAGATCTGCCCTGCTGCTCAGTAGTGATGAGCGTGGTGGTAGGAAGCCACAAGGCCACCCTTATAAGACTAGATTTCTGCTTGCCTGGACAGGGCTGGGGAAGTGAGGTGAGGAGGTCAGGGCCATTTGGGTGCACCAGATGGAGCACAAGATTGGTAGTTGGGGTCCCACTGGTATGCCCATGAAACCTCAATCTCGCCTCTACCTCAATCCAGGCCCATCCAAGCAAGGAACAGTGATGCTGGTGTTTGGAGTGTGCGTCGACACCACCATGTGTACTGCTGCTGCAACTGCTACTATATTACATATCAGTTCCCCAACTGTACTTAAAGCACCACCACACTACTTTCAGCAGTCATGGTTTTCCTCAAAGAACCATGAGAGTTGTAGCTTGTTAAGGGTGCCGAGAGCTGTTAGGAGGTGCCCCCTCTCCATTTCCCTCGCAGAGCTCTCTGGGAAGAGGAATTTATTGTTAAACCACTTTGAGAACAGTAACTCTATGAGGAGAATAGGAGTCTCCTAACAATTCTCAGCATCCTTAGCAAACTACAACTCCCAGGATTCTCTGGCGGAAGCCACGACTGTTTTTAAGTGCCACGACACTGCTTTAAATATATAGTGCAGATGGGCCCTAAGTTGCAAACTAGAGTTTCCATCAAGTATTCTGCTAATGACAGAAGGGAACTTGGTATATTGTGCATCCCACCTGTTTAAACTCCTGAGTGTGTTTGCACAGGAGTAAAAACACCTCTGCCCAAACCAATTCCATCATTTAGAGCACACTCTTAGGTATGTCTGTCTAGAAGTAAGTTCCACTGAGTTCAAAGGGGTTACTTCTAGGTATGTGTGCACAGGATTGCAACCATAAACTAGGTTAGCCAGGATTCTCTGCTAACAACCTTCAAAATCAAAGGCTTACTGGCATTCCGGGTGGCCCCAAATAAGCAAAGATTTAGCGAAATGCCTACTTGTGGGACCAGAGAATTTTGTCTCTGTCCCAGCCAAAGGCCTGAACACCTAAAGGCTAGCCATGCTGTTTGCCCTGAAGTTAACTCAGCAGTGACTCTCTTGTTTGCTTACGTTTCTAAAGTCCACACTGATGTAGTTCTCTTTTTGTTATTTGAATCCATTTGCCTGACATCAATCTGTTATTGTTTCTTCTTCTTCTTTGTCTTTTTTTATCCAGTATGGAAACAATAAAAAAAAATCAATAGGAGATAATGTTAAAAAGCGTGGATGAAAACTGATATGCTTTAGAGCACACTTACCAGATGGGAATATTTTATTATAGAGTAAAGAACCACATCAAAAATAACATCAAAAGTTGCAAAACAAGGATCCTTTCATATGATGAATTCCTTCACTTCTTGGCTTGGGTGAAATTAACAAGCAGGACTAAAAAAAAAAAAAAACCCAACCACAACAACCTTGCAATCTCCAATAATTCTTTGGTCCCAGGCATCTTGAAGAATAAAAAAATGATGAATGCTGCGTCTTCTTTTGAATTGCCAATAAATCCTGCAGGAGGCCATCTCTCCCCAAGCATCCCTCAAAGGTCAGAAAGGGATGGATGCCACATTTAAAAACCTAAAACATCCCACCCTGGTAATTAGATCAGACCTGCAGGACCTTTGGCCAGTTAGATGTGGATAAATGGTGAATGGCTGAATGGCATCATGTGCTAGAGACGATGATGCACATCTCTGCCAATTGGAAAACCCATTAGAACTGAGGATCTCACCAGAGACAGGCTTGGAAGCCTCCTTAGGAGATAATACACAACTCACTTGGGGGAGGGAGTGTAACTCCATGGTAGAGCATGTGCTTAGTATGTGAAAGTTTCCATGTTCCATCCTTGGCATCGTCAAGTAAGGTTGGACAAGATCCCTTTCAGAAACCTTAAAGACCCACTACAAGTAGACCAGGGATGAAGTTCAGAAATTGAGAAGTGGTGACCCTACAGATCTTGTTGGCCAATGCCCAGGGTTCATGGGAGTTGTAGTCCAACAACTGGAAGGCCATTGCTTCCTCATTCCTGCTGTACATAATATGGAGCTAGTTTAGTTAGACTGCTATGTGGCAGCTTTCTATGCTAGTTTTGTCAGGGAAAAGTATGACAAACCATTCACTACAATGATATACTGTATGTACATGACTATTGTGGTGCACCGAGTACTATGCCAGTGCCCGGTGACAAATTCATAGAGAACAAGGCTATCAGTGGCTACTAGCCATGAAGGCTATGTTCTGCCTGCACTATCAGAGGCATTGTGCTTCAGTTGTTGGAAATTGCAGGTGAGCAGAGTGCTGTTGTGCTTGTGATCTGCTTGCAGGTTACCTACACACATCAAATTGGCCTGTGTGAGAAAAGGAAGCTGGACGAGATGGGCCATCATCCTGATTCAGTAGGCTCTTATGTACTGTTTACACACTTTCAAGACAAACATGAACAATGCCAAGCAAACTCAGGTAAGCAAGTCCATGTTACTGTATATCAAGTACACCAGGAGTCAGTGTAGCAAGCATGTTGTGAAAATACATATCATGTTGGTTACAGGAAGCTTTTGTGCAGTACTAGGGAATTCAGTAAATTGCTCTTTGGTGAGGCAAGACATAGCTGGTGTGTGTGTGTGTGTGGCAACTATTTAAATTTCCCTACAGATTCCTCATGGTATCAGATCATTGTTGGGAACTTAAAATGGAGGTTCATACTCTCAACTGCTGCAAGGGTCCATGGGCAAGTATCTGTGCCGTGCTGGGGAACTGGCAATAGTTTAAAGATGCTGAGTGTTGATGCCAAGGCCCAAACAGAGCAACTGAGCTGGCCTTTGCTTATGCAAGAATAACTCTTTGAAAGCTCAGCACCTAAGGACCTTGCTTCAGAAGTGTGATAAATACGTTCAGTTGCTTCCAGAATTCCCAGCTTATTAATTTCTCCTTGAGGTTTTGAGGTCAAAATTATAAGAATTGTTTCTGAAAGTGAAAAGACATATAATGAATCCTAATGCACAGCACCTAAGGTTCCATAATGGAAGAAGGGCTTGAGATAAATGGTACAAAATAAATAAGATAAATACAACAATTTATGAATTTTGTACAGAGTGCAATGCATACCCAGTTCACCGAAGCCTTTGCTTCAGCTGATATTTGCCTTCCCACCGTGCATTACTGACACACATGTGCAGATTGATAAAACACAGCTCATCCACAATTACAAAGGAATGTATGCATGGCTCTGCTTCATCCATGGGAAGTTTTTTATGCATGAACATAATACTGAAACTGCAGCGAACGCCTCAGGCAAAATTAATGACAACAAGACAGACAAAATGGGTCAGATAGCAACATTTGCATATGATATGCAAATGGTAGGTCAACACTTTGCATGGGGTTCTGAAGATGTTCTGGGAAATGTCACTGTGCATATTTTGAAAGAAACATGATGTGTGGTTAAACACATGCCCCAAATATGACTATATATTACTGCAGGTCTGTGGTCCCCTTAGTTGTTGCTGGATTCCAGGTGCCATCAACCCCAGGCATCTATGCTCAATGGTCAGGGATGATGGAAGTTGTAGTCCAAACCCACTTAGGGTCACAAGTTTCCCATTCCTGTCATTGTAGCATACATATTTTCTTGCAACTCTGTTCATGTAGGTAAGAGTGCGTCTCAAGAACAGTGAACCAACACAGACACAACTGCCTAGCTCAGAACTTGACTTTTTTCAAAGAACTTTTTCCCTTTAGCAGCATGTAGAATGATAACCCTTAGGTGGCGCTGCTGTTCTTCCAAAAACACTTTGCAAATTCTAGAAGCTAAGTGAAAAATATATCCAGGAGACATTGTGGGTATTTCATAGAATGCACTAGAACCTGAACTTTTTATTGCTATTTTGCTTAATTAGAAAGAAATATATTCAGAATAAACTTTTAAAAAAGCAATGGTTATGTCTATGCCCATCCAACAACATGCAGCTTTAAAAAGCTAATCAATATAAGCTACACAGTATATCGCTTGCGCATGTCTAGACACTAAATGATCGCTGGCCATCTGAATGTCAAGGGCAACATTATTTACTCTTTCCAATGGATTTAGATGCTGCAAAAGGACACATTGTTGTTCAATGTGTTGCTAAATCTAAGTACTTTAATTAAGCTGCATTGGTTTTCATTATACAGGTTTGTTGATGCCAAAGCGTAGCAACAGACTTTCACTACAGTTTCACATTAATGTCTTTCTAAGCACTTCTGTGGATGGAGCAAGGAAACGCCATGTCCTACATTCACTTTGATCACCTCTTGGGCTCTGCCCAGGTTGTTTTCTAGAATGGAGCAAGAAGCTGCTTGTTTCCTTTCAGCACATTTGGGGCCATCATTAGATCCATAATTTAACTCAATGCTAGTGATCTTTTCCAAAGGCACAAGAGTAAGGGGGGGGGGAGAGAGAGAGAACCTTTGGCAGCCTGAATGCCACACTCCTTTCTCCAAAACCTTCGGGGGGGGCATGTTGGAAACACACAACCCTTTCCCGCAAATTATCCCCACCCCTGTGATGTAGGCTATGCTGCAAGAGAACGACTGGCCCATGATCACCCAGTGAGCTTTGTTCCCAGGGCTGACACCGTCATGAAGCTGAATGAAGCAGATGTTGGGTGGTGCAGAGGGGGGAAAACTGGGTGGGTGGGTTTCATGCATTAGAACATAAGAAGAACTCTGCCCATCTAGTCTAGCATACTGTTCTCACAGTGGTCAACCAGGTGTCCATGGGGAGCCCAGAACCAGGTTCTGAGGGCAATGGGACTCTCCCCAGCTGTGATTCACAGCAAACAATGCCTCCACCAATGGAGCATGTCTCTTAGCTACTGATAGACTTGTCCTCCATTAATTTGTCTAGTCCTCACTTAAAGCCATCCCAACTGGTGCCCAACTTCCCCTTCTATGGGAGTGAATTCCAGTATTTAGCTATGCACTGTATGAAGAAGCAATTCCATTGTTTAACCTGAACCTTCCATAATTCACCTTCATTGGATGTCAGTTCTCTATATTCTGTCACAGTGCGATGTGTCCAGCTAACAGGGCTAAATGCAGACACCGGCTAACCCTGTTTCTTTGGAAGCCGAGTTTGATGGGACAAATGATCCAAGTGAGAGATGGGTGGGAAGTCATCAGGACTGCTTTGTTTTTTTAATTTTTGAAGGATTCTGCTACTATGAGAAAGAAGGAAATGTTTCCCTATCCACTATCTCCACACAAGCCATCATTTATACACTACTATCATGGCAACTTTTATTGCCCTTACTCACCTGTCCTGTACCAAGTTAGCCTGCTGGCCTCAGGTGAAGTGGAAGATGTTGAAGGAAAAGTCAGCTGCCAGTCTGGTCAATTTTGTACATGAAATGGCCTCAGGCAGCAAGCCAGCCGTTTACGGCTGAATGAGCATTTGAAACTGCCTGTCCCCAGTACCTTTCTGACACTCTTAACTATCACACCACACTACTTAGAAAAGTGAGGTAAGATATATTTTTTTAAAGAATCCCGAACTTCTTCAAGCAAAGTGAAAGTGCTTGTAAAGTCAAGAAGAAGAAAGTTTACACAGCTTGCTTGTGAAGTGCAGTATGGTTGTGGCCAGGCAAGGTCAACACCAGGAAATAAAGACACAGGGCACGGGTGTTAGGTGAAAATAGGCCACAACTTTTATTGATTACAGATGTTAGTAGGCTTTGGTGAGGGCACTGGGTGTAATCTGGGATCAACCAGCTTGCCCACAGATTGATACTCTGGCTGGATTGGTTCTGGGTTGAGGGTTCCCCTATGCCATACATCCAACTGGGGTAACCCACCAGAACTGCTGTTTGGAGGGGTGCTATGGCCCATTGGCCCCTACATGAGCTTCCAGAGATACACCTTCCTGGAGCCATTTAACAGGGTATCCAATAGTCTAAGGCAGTGTTTCCCAACCTTGTGCCTCCAGATGTTTTGGAACTACAACTCCCATCATCCCTAGCTAGCAAGACCAGTGATCAGAAATGATGGGAATTGTAGTCCGAAAACATCTGGAGGCACAAGGTTGTGAAACACTGGTCTAAGGATCCACACCAATGCCTAATCCACCACTGGAGCTGGCCTCCTGCATGGCCAACTCATGAAGCAAAGTAAAAGTGCTTGTAAAGTCAAGAAGAAAAAAGTTTACACAGCTGTTCAGGACAGGGGGCTTGCTTATCAAATTAAATAAGTGTTTCTGTAGTCCAAGCTCATTGTTCGGACTTGTTTTCAAGCTTCAAATGAAGATTAATTTGTCTATCTGCTGTTCATGAATCAACCCTTTTTTATATATAGCTCAATTAACTAAATAGCTTTAGAGGCAATCTTGGTGCATTTATATGGATGAAAATCTTCATTGCTAATTGTCCCTAATATCTTTCCCCACTCATCCCTCCCAAATGAAATTAATAACCTACGTGCTTCTTAGAGTTTGTTGCTTCCCAGTGGCTCATAGGACTCCCTGCCCCCACAGTTTGTTAACAAAGGAAAATATGAGTTTAAGATCAACACTGATAGACCTTGGCTGCCTCATCTCTCTTCAGTTCAATTTTATTGAATTTATACAAATTATTTGGAATGAAATTATCAGAAAACCTTGAAATCACCGAAACCTGACAAGTGATATTTATACATAGACATGGGTTAGGGTTACTGCAGAGGTGGGGAACACACCCACCACCACTCTTAGGTTAGTGCCTAAGGTAACAGATGCTGGGGACAGCAACAACATTACCCAAATATTGCTCACCATCTATCCAACCATTCTCTTCTGGCACTCCTGACTCTAATCTAGTTTTCTGCCCCAGTTGACCTGAAATAGAGAAGGGGCACCATCTTGTCAAATGTCTTGAGCCAAACCTGAAGCAAAGGATAGATGATAGCAGTGTGGATTTGAGAAAGGCTGAGAAAAGCACAGCAACAAATTAAAAATAAACTGGACTTCTAAGTTTGAGTGCCTTTCACTTTACGAATTTTAAGGAATGTGCTTAGTCCTGTCTCAGCATAAGAAGCTGGTTGGGTCAGATGACTTGTCCATTCAGTTTTGTAACATTTACACAAGTGTGAATATGTGTGTGCATGGGGGGGGGTTTGTTTTCATCCAGATATTTTTGGACACCCATCAGCCCCAAGCTGGGATTGTGGGAGCTGCACTCAACAATATCTGGAGGGCTACTCCCACACTTGTTTCGACAGTGTAGAATGGGATGGGCAAATAGTTTGACACAAACTCTGGTCTGCACTGACTGCCAGCTGCTCTCCAGGGTTTTAGACATGGACCTTTATCACCCTTAGCTAATGATGGTAGGAATTGAACCTGGGGCTTTCTATATGGAACCTTGGGCTTTCTATAGATTACAATGGGTTATTTGGAAGAAGCCACGATGCTGAATCAAACCAATGAATGTTTGTACAGTAGTGTAGATATGTTGTGAGACTCTGAACCAGACATCCTAATTTCTCGAAGCTGTTCTTTATTTCAGCATCCTTGAAGTGTGGCTCAAAAACAAACCAAATCAGAAAAATAGAGGGGCTAGATTGCCATCACTATTTTATCTTCACAGTAGTGCAGCCCAGCATACAACATCCATCAATCTTAATATACTAGTCAAGGTCAGTTATTATTACTGCAGTAATATATACTGATAAGACAGGTTGCATTTTAAAACAGTCCATCATTTCTGCTTCTTATTCCAAACATAGAAGAACAATGGTTGGCCAGGGAGGGGGGTGGTATTAGCAAAGGGATTATTCATGGTGTGATTAAAGGAGAAATACAGTAAGAAATATCAAAAGCAGGCATGATGGCCTTCAAAAGGATTAACACAGATTGGAAAGTTCAACAGCATTCTGTAAACTTTTAAAAGATGGCTCTGGGGCAAAACTGTCAAAAGGAAGATAAAAGAATAGCTATGGCTATAGTCTCCTCAGAAGGATACAGGACATGCAAGATGTCAGACAGCTTATGTCCATGCTTAGGTTCTTGCAGCTTAGATGCTTACTGGTATTGGTTAAAGAATACTTATCAGTTTGTTTTAGATATTGCCTTTTGCCTTACCTGTGGTGCACTGACATCTGAACCCATTCTGATCTTCAGCTTTGATATGGCTTCATTTTATCACAGCTCCTTCAGGGAGGGCTTCATTGGAAGCTAGCTATACAGTGAGATTGTGCCCAATGGACATGCTGGGGCCTAGTGAGTACCCTGGAGTTCTGTGGGATGTGGAACTTTCCCTATGACCAAAATGATCAGGTGGCCCAAGCAGCAAGTGCTTTAAAAGACTTTGGCCTTCAGGTTTCACTTCTGGGATGCGGGTGGCATTGTCCAACAGCATCTGGCTTTCCACTGTGAGAACAGGATGCTATTCTTCTGAGTGCACTTGCCACTACATCACTGTCCTGGTCATCCTTTCCAAACTGAAGGGAAACCATCTGTGGCAGTGAAGCCTGCTCTACTTAAGAATGTCAATGGCCCATCTGGTCAAAGGCCTATATCAATCTGTTCCCTACCGCCCACTAGTGGGCCTTTCATGAATCTAGGTTGGTGGTAGGGGTTTGTACGGCACAAGCTGAATCCTCCTTCCATTGAGCACTGGTGGGCAGTAAGGAAATTTTACCACCAAGAAAGATGCATTAATGGGCAGTAGGTATAAAAAGGTTGACTACCCCTGGCCTATATAGAGAAGCTTCCAGCACCCTCACAGTGGCCAACTAGATGGCTATGGGAAGCCCACATGAAGATTTGAGTGCAAAAGCACTTTCCCCACTTCTGAATCCCAGGAGGTGGTATTCAGAGTTGCATTTCCTCTGACAGTGGAGGTAGAACCTAGTTAGCATTGCCTTATCCTCCTTGAATTTTTATAATGCTCTTTTAAACCCATCCAACTTGGTGGCCATTACTACCTATTGTGGGAGCAAATCCCATATCTTAACTATGTGCTGCGTGAACAAATACTTGTGTAGGACCACACCTGTACCATGCATTTAAAGCACTATTTATGCAGTTATGGCTTTCGACAAAGAATCCTGGGAACTGTAGTTTGTTACAGATGTTGAGAGTTGTTAGGAGACCCCAATTCTCCTTGCAGAGTTACAATTCCCATAGTGGATTAAAAACCAATCTTTCTTGAAATGGAACTCTGGGAATTTTCATCTCTGTTAAGGGAATAGGGGTCTTCTAGCAACTCTCAGCACCCTTAGCAAACTACAGTTCCCAGGATTCTTTTGAGGAAGTAATGACTGTGAAAGTTGTATAATAATGCTTTAAATGTACAGGGCATATGGGGCTGTGTGAATGAGAGGCTACGGAAGGAATTTTCTGAAAATCTGGATGTTCAGTGTCTCCACACCAGTTCAGGAGCCTACAGCTCAAGTGATGCTTCCAAGCATTTATATTTTAATGTCCCATTAGGGAACAAAGAGCAGGAACATTAGGTAGGCATATGCATCCTCCCTCCCCTCCCCACCAGAATTAAACAGCTTGTTCAACCACATCTGCAATTACACGATATCAGATAACCTGCAGTTTTATTGTCAGTTACCCACTGTTTTTCCTGCTCTTGGAAGTCTCTCGGCTCTGACACTGATAAATACCACAGAATAAACTGTTTCTATATTTAAATCTATAAACACTACATAGCTAGCAATAACTGTTACAAGTATTGATTTTATCTTCCTTAGTTTAGACTGTAATTCCAATCTTGGAGAGCAACTTTGCCCAAATATTAAATCAGACGCTGCAAAGGTGTGGGGAGCAGTGGCAAGGCAGTCTAGTGTTCAAAAAGTCAACTTGAATAAATATAGAAGTCAGGTGGAAGGCATTTTAAGATAGGGCTCCTGTTCATGGTTTTTTTGTGGTACCAAATATGCATCACTCTTCCAAACACACTATTGCATATGCTCCCCTTGCCCACCCTCATAATTTCCATGGACCTTTTGAGGTTCAGGAAAGAATGAGCAAAATGATCGAGGGTGTGGAGCAACTGCCCAATGAGCTGGAGCAACTCCCCAATGGGAATTTTAAGTTTAGATAAAAGGTGAGTAAGGAGCAACATGATAAAAACATGTAAATTATGCATGGCAGGGAGAGGGTAGATGTTTCCACCCCACCCCCCACTCCCTGTCTAGAACTCATGGACATCCAATGAAGCCGAACACCTGAAAATTCAGGACAGATAAAGGTAAGCAATGGAACTCGCTCCCCAAAGAGTGGCTTTAAAAGAGGATTGGACAAGTTACCATAGCTGCCAAGTTCTCCCCTTTTTTAAGGGAAATTCCCTTATGCTGAATAGGCTTCCTCGCGAGAAAAGGGAAAACTTGGCAGCTATGCAAGTTACATGGAGGAAAGGGCTTTTTGAAGGCTACGATTGATGAAAGCTGTGTTCTGCCTCCATGGTTGGGTCCTGCTTGTGAGTTTCCCATAGGTATCACAGCTCCTTTGGATCTAGCGTATAGTTTGCCACTTTTGGAAATCAACAGGGCAATACGTAAATCACCATTCACCCTGGTTCCATATCTACTTTCATATCTACAGTACTTGTTCTAAGTCAGACTGGTGGTCCATCTCGTTCAGGGTTGTCTACAGTGAGGGTTCATCCACAGGTCCAGGTCTTAGCATCCCCCCCTCGGGGGGGGGAGGGGGAACTTTCCCTGCAAAAAAAAACAGCTATTTACCACTGAATCAGAGCAAGCTGCAACCCACGGAAAATCTGCATTTCCCTTTGCTCCAATTCAGCAGTAAGGAGTGCGTTTTCTTGGGGAAAGTGGCAGGGCCTATGCCCAGAAAATGCAAGGCAAAATGTATGTATGGATAATTTAGGGATAGCTCTTTCCCAGCCTTACGTGGAATTGCAAAAAAGACACAAATTTTAAGGTAAAATGCATACAAAAATGCATATTTGGTGAAAAAAGTTCAAAAGCAATGCAAACTTTAAAAATAAATAAAAATAAATGAATGAATAAATCAGAGATGGCTACAGAAACAGACCTATGAATGAACACATGCAAATTTGCCAGACCAGGAAACACTGAGCCACCCATTCCTAGTCCATATCTTGCTTTATCTATGTATATGAGCCTCATTTTATTGTCTGTGCTGTATAGTTTTTTTTTGTACACATACTCTAATTCTGTTAATCTGTCACTGTGTGACCATATTTATGCCTTGCGGGTGTTTTTGTGTCCGTTTTTTTTAAAAAAAAACAACAACAAATTATTCACAGATCTGTATCTTTCTTTCCGTGGTAATCAGGCACACCCTTGCTAAAGGAGAAGTAATTAGGGAAAGGTATATGGTGTAGCGCCAGTCTCATATGTAAAGTCATATTCAAATCTTCCTCTGGCAGCAACTCTGCCTCAGGTTTGCCTAGAGCAGAACTACAGTGAGGCCTTTTAAACCTCAATATCATTTTGACATGGCTGACCTTATAAATAATATTGATGTTGGCATGATTTTCAATATTATTGAATGCCACACTGCTAATGGGAAGCTAATAGGAAGTCCTGCAGAATTTATATGCGAAAATAGCTCTGCTTTATTGCAAGCTCCCCCCCCCTTCCCATTTCTGAAAAAGAAAAAGTACAACCAAGTGATCAGAGCAGAAGGCTGAGGACCTGGCTTTCATGATGCAAACCAAACCAATCCATCACATTTTTATTGTTGAAACTATAGCTCATAAGAAAGAAGAAAAGACACCCAGACACCATCCATTCAGAAAGGTTGCAGAAATATCTGGAAAAGCACCAGTGAAAACAGCTCCAACTTCACACCAAACCCATTGAACTGGTCTGGAGATTGACAGAAATTTCAAACCATTATCATGCATATTCACTCAGAAATAGATCTGGTTGTGTTTCATGCCTGCAGGACTCTCAGTTGAGGCAAAAGCATTCCCTTATGACTAGAGATGGGGAAAATAGTGTTGTGAATTTGGGTGTCAGCCTGTGTTATGCCTAAGTCAGTTGTAATTCCTGGGGTCCTGGATCCAGTGAGGGTTAAAATTTAAAGGAGGATTCAATTGTTGAACTAGCTAGGCTAACATTTTGATGGTCCTTAGTATAACAAAGGGAGTGGCTTTGTGCCAGAGAGCAATTGGATGGGTCCCACTCTCTCACCTGGCTGGAATGTGCATAGAGGAGGGCGACAAATATGATCAAGGGTCTGGAAACCAAGCCTTATGAGGAACAGTGGAGAGAGTTGGGTATGTTTAACCTAGGAAAGAGGAGACTGAGAGGAGATATGATAGCCATCTTCAAATATCTCAAGGGTTGTCAACATGGAAGTTGCAGCAAGCTTGTTTTCTCCTACTCTGGAGCGTAGGACCCAAACCAATGGTTTCAAGTTACAAGAAATGAGATTCTAACTAAACACCAGGAAGAACTTTCTGATTGTAAGAGTTGTTCAACAGAAGGTGGTGGACTTTCCTTCCTTGGAGGTTTTTAAGCAGAGGTTGGATGGCCATCTGTCACGGATGCTTTAGCTGAGATTCCTGAATTGCAAAGTGTTGGACTAGATGACCCTCTGGAACCCCTTCCAACTTTATAATTCTGTGAAGGGTTCTGGAAAACTTGGAAAACTTGCACATTTGTTTTCTTTCAGTTTTGCTTCTCCCTATATTGCCCTGATGTGATCTGTCTCCCCCAGAATTGGGCATCACAACTGCTCTTCTTCTTTTTATATAACCTCATAACATCCCTGTTTTCATTTGTGAAACATCAAAGGAAGTTGTCCATATACGTCACGGAACACAACCGATGCAAAGACTGTCCCATTTTCAGAAGTTTTGCCTTTGAAACTTGAAGCAGGTGGATCTGAATATTAAAAACCATGCCGTAAGATTTCCACTTCCCCCACGAGCATTTGACTAACTCAAGGGGATTCCTTGGTGAAGTCATGCGGATTTTATGGAGAGACTTTGAAAGACTCAGCTGTGGGCTGAAAACACAAGCTCCCTGATCTAAATGCAACACTTTCCAAAGACTTAGACGGAAGAGAAGGCCTGGATTTATTCTTTTTCTGATAGAAGATTCTCACTGTGTTCAGGCTAACAGGGGAAAAAAGCCCTTTACAGCCCCGTGATAACCATAGTAAGGGGGGGGGGGATGAAAGAACTCCTTCCTTTGATCTTGTTAACAATCACACAGTCACATAGAATAAGAAACAGGCACAGTCTAAATGGTTTAAAGTATTTATCTGATTTTTAAAAAAAGTCTTCACAGTGATACAAAAAATGAAGAAATTTTATGCATCCCTCAAGCAACAACAAGCTGCTTTACATTCACTTGCTTGTAGCAACAAACAATAATCTAACAATCAGTGTGCATTTGTCTATTTTATAACCCTATTACGGAGGCTACAATGCTGTTCAGTTTGCTTTACGAATTAAGCCTGCCATGCTATACACATAGGGGTTAACTTTTATTGAAGTCAAAGGAGCTTACTTCTGAGTAGACATGTATATTATTGATATATAAATGTCAGAATTTCCTAGTTCAACCCAAATCTCCCTATGTATGACGGGGAAATGGTAACCCCCAACAGGGCAAGTGCCCTGAAACCAAAAATAAAGAGGCAAGACACAAGGTGTTTCCTGCTTCGCAGGGGGTTGGACTGGATGGCTCTTGTGGTCTCTTCCAACTCTATGATTCTATGATTCTAAGGTACGGAGTAACTTTATAATGGCAGAGTAGTGGGAACTCCAGGAGTGGTAGCAGCCTAGCTTCTCTTCAGGACCTTTGAAGGTTTGAACTCAACTGTGTGATGTGTTGCTGGCAAGCATTTTCCTCAAAAGAGCATGTGCACATGGGACTTAATAGTGGTGACCAGCCAACCATATTTCCACACCATATTTTTTTCCTGCTCACTTCTTCCATTTTTGGTATCTGGCATGCATCTTGCACTGTTGCTTTATCATGCCCTGTGAGAGCAGCCAAGCCTATTTTCCTTCCCACCATGAGCAATGCCTCAATGCTTTCCACATGTGCTGCATCAGGAAGATTTTGGGCACCACATGGCAGGACAGAGCCTCAAACAGGCCCACGCTCCCAGCATGTTCACACTCCCCTCTTAGAGACATCTACACTGGCTTGGTCATGTCCACAGAATGGAAGATGGCAGGGTCCCCAAGGATGTGCTTTATAGGGAGCTGCCTTCAAATCGGCGATTTGCAATTCAATACCTTTATCACCGGATCTAAGGTTAAACACTAATGTGTAAAAGTAGAGAACAATAACAGTTAATTATCAATGCATCTAGATGCTTAAAGGTAAAGGGATCCCTGACCGTTAGGTCCAGTCGCGGACGACTCTGGGGTTGCGGTGCTCATCTCGCTTTATTGGCCGAGGGAGCCGGCATACAGCTTCTGGGTCATGTGGCCAGCATAACTAAGCCACTTCTGCCAAACCAGAGCAGCACACGGAAACACTGTTTACCTTCCAACGGAGCGGTACCTACCTTCTGATCGGCAAGCCCAAGGCTCTGTGGTTTAACCCACAGCACCACCCGCATCCTAGGTGCTTAGAGAGCTCTTATTGCTGTTCCTTATCTTCAGTGGAATCTTCCAGTTAAACCCTTTCAATACACAACAGGCATTCTCCATTTGAGTGTGAATTTAAACCATTATGCTTAACTGGCTACACTCCTCACCATGCTTGCTTCAGATATTCCATGAGTATTTCAGACTGGTTGCAAAGTGTCCTTGTACTGCTACTGCTTCTTGCTTGCCTCAATGGACAGTGGAGAGCAGTGCGTGTAGAAACTAACCTACAATGCAACATGATAAATTATATTGAACATTCCATCCACTTTTGCATCTAGCTGCACCCACCACTGACATATGGTGCTTCAGAAGGTTGCCCAGAAGGGAACATGGCCCCTGAGATGAAGAATTTTCCCCATTTCTGGTATATAGGTTTTCAGTCTTAATATCTGAAGACAACCAATTTACAACTGCCATAAAATTGATTGTAAAAAAAAAATCCCTTCAAAGAGCAGTGTTCCAAATAAAACTCCAGGAGATGTTGGGGGCAATGGCATCTGTTCTTTACATTGGATGCGTGGGAGAAATCCTTCTATTTCAGTTGTATTGGGCACATTTTGAGTTATTATGCAGACAGACATTTTGTTTTCACAATGCCCCAGGATGTTCCAGTTGGAAATTATTAGCACTGACACCATTGTCATGTTAATTGAAAAGTCACATTTTCAGCCTGACTTGCTTAGGGGAACCTTTGGCACAATTTTGATGTAATTATTTGCACAGCGCTTTCCTTCAGAAAGCTTGCAAAGTTTTAGGGCTGTCTCTCCACTATCTTGATTATATTGACTGGACTGAGTCCTCACTTGCTAAGTAAAGTAGAATGTAGTCCCTCCGGGAATAGGGCTGTGGCATTTCTGTCACTGACATAGCACCTAAAACAGTACCTTTTATAAAACAGTTTATAAAAAGTGGTAATGGAAATGGGCAGGAAGAGATAATGGGAGGTTAGGATTGCTACCTTCTTCCCAGGCAGGGCTCTTCTGCTATCACCTTTTTTTCTTTTTAAAAAAGAGTATTTTATTGATTTTTAATTAACAATAAAAGGGAAAAACAATACAACACTCTGAGCACAGAATACCTTTTCTCAAAGTGTCTTTTACCTTCAACTAGACCCATTAATTACTCACACAAATAGATTTTGCAGATGTTTTTCTACCCTGAGCTGCATCCCAGTGTATCTCAGACTAGTAAGAACCCTTAAAACAAATGAAGGATGTGGAGTTAGAAGAAATATGTTTCTGTGGATCAGTTTTCTTTGAAAAATGTAACAGGACGTGTTTTATCCCAATATGCTAACTTCGGCTGAGTATTTTTTATTTTTAAGAAGTATTCCCATGGCCAAAATCAATATATTTATTGGAATACTTTTTGTTGCAGACACTTCTTGGTTTTTAAAGAGAAAACTCCATGTGGACTTTTAAATCTGTAACAGGATCAGTGGTCAGGGATGATGGGAATTGTAGTCCAAAACATCTGGAGGGCTGAAGTTTGGGGATGCCTGGACTACATTATAGATCTAAAGATAAAGGTAAAGGGATCCCTGACCGTTAGGTCCAGTCACGGACGACTCTGGGGTTACGGTGCTCATCTCGCTTTATTGGCCGAGGGAGCCGGCGTACAGCTTCTGGGCAATGTGGCCAGCATGACTAAGCCGCTTCTGGCGAACCAGAGCAGCACACAGAAACACTGTTTACCTTCCTGCCGGAGTGGTACCTATTTATCTACTTGCACTTGACGTGCTGTAAAACTGCTAGGTTGGCAGGAGCTGGGACCGAGCAATGGGAGCTCACCCCGTCGTGGGGATTCAAACCGCCGACCTTCTGCTCGGCAAGCCCAAGAGGCTCAGTGGTTTAGACCACAGTGTCACCCGCGTCCCTACATTATAGATCTACTCCTGTATAAATTGTGCAACAAAAAGTGAATGGTTTTGTGTGTGTAATGTTAACCCCAAGGGTTTAGGTAAATTAGTAGAATTCTCTATCCATTCTTGAGCAGTGTGAAGACTCAGGAATAATGCTTACTCTGGGTTTGGTTCCCTTTGGAAATATGTGGTTGGAAATGTGAAACATTTCTATAACATTTGTGGGTGTCTTCTCTTTTTCTTTACACTCTGAAAGCAGCCATATCCTCTTGACTCCACATCAGATCACCAAAGAGACACTCCAAAAGATGCCAGAGCTTAAAGCATGCTTCCTTTTTTTTCTCAGTCCATCTCCAAAAAACCCTATCTCATTTTTTTAAATTTTCACACAGCTCTACAATAATACATGCATTATATCATCCTTTGTGATACATAATTCCTGCCTCATGCCTGCAATGTTCATTGCAAAAATGGTCCTATTCATTTTAAGTGGACTTCCTTGCTGCAATGCAGATTACAGGTGGTGATGGCAGTGAGCTGGTGGTAGTGAGCTAGACTTCTAGTGGTGGGAGGAGAGGAAGAGGAAGGGCTAGAGGTTCTCTATACAACTCCACTGTAGGGTCCAGATCTGAACTGGTGGGTCAGCAATTTGATTGGAAAACAAATCTCCAGGTAGGGAGATTTTCAGACTCCTGCCTGAAAACCTGAACAGCCACTGCCAATCAATGTTCACAATAATGAGCTATATGAACCAACAGCCTGTCTAACAATGACAATCTTTCTTTGTATAATGGAAGAATGACCTGAAAAAACTTTTGTTTCTTTTCCTTCTTCTTTTAAATGATGATTTATTCAAGAAGTAAATATTCAGTGGCATTTACAAATGACATGCTTGACTTGAATTCATAATATTGGCTTCCCAGCTTGACTTAAGATATTTGGACCTTATATAAACTTTAATTCAATGATCAATAGTTTCATTTCCGGTCACAAATGTCAACCTGCCTTGGGGGTGTACCAGTGAAATTCATTCACCCATGAAACAAAAGCACAGGAAGGGGGGGGGGAATCTATTTTTGCCTTCCATATTTTCCCTCCGACTCTTCCAATGGTGCTAATTAGGTTAACAGTTCCATTGTCAGGTCAGCTCATTGCAAAGCCAATGTGCTAATAGCACATGCAATGCTGAAGATGAATTTATTCCTATTAAAACATTCTTACTTTATGTCATTCAGCTATTCAGTCAGCGCTTACATGGTAAACATCATATAGATTGTTTCACCTGAGTTCTTAGGGCACAATCCTATGGTCCTGGAATGAGTGTTTCAGGGATCACAGTATATTGTGGACTCCCACTCTACACATGTGCATTGGAAAGATTTCCAAGGCATCATGGGGTATTGCAATCTTCCTCTCTGCATATGGACTTGGAAAGGTGTCCCAAGGATCATAGGATATTGCAGACTCCCATTCCAGACTTGGGCCTTAGGCCACACATGGGCCAAATGTGATCCACACGTAGACCACAGAGATTTTTCCTGTGACATCAACCTAAGCAGGTTTCCCAGCCATGCAGAAAAAGCAATAAACCCCTTCAGGCATTTGGCCTAAGCATATGAGCAAAACATGAGCAGGGAGCTGCAAGTGAACCCTGCCTAAATGTGCTTGTGCATGCTGCCTTACCCTACCCATTTCTAAACTTCGTATCTTTACCATGAGGGTCTGTATGAGCTTAGAAGTCTCCCCCACACTCAGAAATAGGGAGCCTTGCAAGTGTGTTCATCTGAATGTGCTTAGAAGTCCCCTTTCAGATTTCCCCACTCAGTGTAAAGGTAAAGGTAAAGGACCCCTGGATGGTTAAGTTCAGTCAAAGGTGATTATGGAGTATGGTGCTCATCTCACTTCAGGCCAGTGTTTGTCCACAGGAGTGCCCAGTGTTCATCAGCTGGTACATACACATCTGCCCTCTACATACTGTGGCAGAAAGCCTGAAGAGTGCTAATATGGAAGGGTTTCTCTACAACAGGGCTAGCCAACCTGGTGTACTCCACATGTTATGGTATGCCAACTTCCATCATTCCTGGCCAATGTTTGTTTCTATGCCCCTCCTTTTTTACTTTAAATTTCCACTTCACACCATCTCAAACCTGCGTGCCTTCCAACTGTTGTTGGGCTCTAACTCCCATCAACCCCAGTCAGTGTAGTCAAATGTTAGGGATCATAGAAGCTGGAGTACAACATTATTTACAGGGCACCATGTTGATTACCCTTGCTCACAAACTGTCAAATGAGCTTACCTAAGTCATGCATGGAGCCACTCCTTCCTGCTATATTTGTTTGACATATCCAGTTAAAAGTTTTTGAGGGGATGGCCTGCTAAGAAAAAAGACACAGCTAATGAAAACAGTTTGCTTGCACAACCTGGGTTGGGGGAGGAGAAAGAAAGAAGATATATCTAGAGATGGATATATTTGATACTGTCGACCATCAAGGTTAGGCGATCTGAATTTAAAATCCTTTCCATTCAGGTCTGAAATCTATGAGGCTGGAGGTGTCATAACATACCTGAATTACAAGTCACATCGTGCTGTTCCAAGGCTTTCCAAAAGTAATATGCCTTTTTTGTTTCATTTTGTTAACTTAATGGCATTTTTACGACCGAATGCAGAAAACAGTAGCTCTTCCTCCCTTGAAATTGGTACTGTACCCCCAACAGTGATATCATGTCCTCACAGTATGCTTGCTTCTTTGCTCTTTCCAAACAAAAACAACCTGAAGGCTTTGGGGAAACTCCCTCTTCAATAAGCAGTACAGTCAACTAGGTCTACTTCATTTAAAAGGGAAAGGGAAAATGATCTCATTTAATTATTCTCAGCTCCCTACAGGTGTCTGGTAAAGAGATGGAGTTCATTGAGAGTGCTATGAGTGGAGCTTTCATACTCCAAAAGGACATCTGCAAAAATGCCTTTCCTGAATTTGTAGTTTAAAGTCAGGAAGACTGTAGCTGGCTGCATTTGGGATACTGTGCTCACCATGTTGGTTGCTCCATTCATAAACACTTGCAGAAAAATTCTGCAAGAAAACTAAAATTTTGCATCACTTGTCTGTTTGCTTTTTAAAAAACAAGGTTGGAAAAAGAACAATTTAAATTCCAGGATGTGAATTTTGTGGATGGCATTTTAATTCCAATGCTTTACACTTGTTGGTTGTTTTTATTTTTCTAGGTACCAAATATGAAACTCTGTAAGCTGTTTAATGAAACTGTTATGAAGAAATGCCATCACTGTGCCTTTACACAATGGAAAGAGGACAGGTCTCTGTTTCAAGGACCTTGCAGTCTAAAATACCATGGTGTGTCATGAATGAATGCAACCAAATATGAATGCCATTGAATGCCACTATATACCAAATAATAATAATAATAATAATAATAATAATAATAATAATAATAATAATAATAATATATTATTTATACCCCGCCCATCTGGCCGGGTTCCCCCAGCCACTCTGCGCGGCTTCCAACAAAACATTAAAATACAGAAATCCATCAAACATTAAAAGCTTCCCTAAACAGGGCTGCCTTAAGATGCCTTCTAAAGGTCTGGTAATTGTTGTTCTCTTTGACCTCTGGTGGGAGGGCATTCCACAGGGTCGGTGCCACTACCGAGAAGGCCCTCTGCCTGGTTCCCTGTAACTTAGCTTCTTGTAGCGAGGGAACCGCCAGAAGGCCCTCGGCACTGGACCTCAGTGTCCAGGCAGAACGATGGGGGAGGAGACGCTCCTTCAGGTATACTGGACCAAGGCCGTTTAGGGCTTTAAAGGTCAGCACCAACACTTTGAATTGTGCTCAGAAACATACTGGGAGCCAATGTAGGTCTTTCAGGACCGGTGTTATGTGGTCTCGGCGGCCGCTCCCAGTCACCAGTCTAGCTGCCGCATTCTGGTATACCACTGCATGCCAGTCCATGTATCGCCACACTAAATGCTGCTGTACAACTAACTCTAAAAAATGGTCAGTTGTCAAAACAACAACACAAAAAAGGGAAGCAATTACCACTTGCTGTCAAATACTGATTTCTTGGGAAATATTCAGAGAAGATATGGTTGTCTATTCGACATCGATATTTGTGGATGAGGTGTTTTGTAGGTAAGGGATTTTTGTTTCCATTATTGCCAGAGCGTACTTCAGCCTTCCCATCCCCAGTACTTTCCTACCTCACGACCCTTGACGCCACATTTACACATTCACACTGGACTCTTCAAGCCTTATACCCTAAACTGCAAGATGGAACTGTACATATTTATCTAACTCCAAAGCAGTTTCCTCACAGTTATGCTCTTCTCTATGAATTTTTCATAGCTACCCTGCTCTGCTGTAAAAAATCATACCCCGCCCCTATGCACACAGCAGCTCAAACACACAGAGAGTTCAATATTTCAGAAACATGTTGTGCTATTTGGGCATTCAAGGGGAAATTCCTAACAGCAATCCACATTATTCCCTACTGCATTGCTGAACCCATATGCAAGACTTCACATGAAACTGAATGGAGTTGTTGTTGGTGTGTTATTATTATTATTATTATTTATCCCTGTATGGAAAGTCTGGTACTATACATGTATATGCCTCTTCCTTTTAACACCTTCCAAGCTCTGGAAATTTGATGAGGGCAGGCAGTGCTGTGGGCCTTATGGACAGCTAACAATGGCAGCCAGCAGCAATGAGGTGGTAGGCGAGCACCAATGAGCTTTGCCCACCCTCCAAACTGCCCAATATAGTGAAGCAAACTTCCCTTCACCACCCATTGTAGGACTAAGGATTTGAGAAGAGTAAGGGAGGCAGGCGAAGAGGGGAACAGGATATGCTATGCCAAGGCCAGCCTCTTCACCACAGGGCCTCCTACCACAACATGCCCCGGTGGAAAGGTTTATGTTTTGTTTATTTATCATATTATTTTATTTACTACATTTCAATCCTACCTTTTGAGGAAGGATTTAAATCCTGGTCTCCCAGCCTCAAGTCTTACACTCTAACCTGTATGCCACACTGGCTGATGAATTGTCATGTCTGCATTACTTAGTGTGGTTTTCAAGAGTACATTTTAGTGTTACATGTGCATGTCATTGGATGAGTTGGTCTTTTACATAGTAGGATATGAAAAAAAGGAATGGAAGGGGAGATGTCAGTTCAACATACAGCTTAACATGAAGCTCTGTTTCCTTTCTTTGACATAGGAGTTTCCCCCTCCATAACATATTTCTTTTGCTGTACAGCATGCTTGGTGACAAGTGCAACCTGACACTTTTAGGAATGATAGCAGTACCCTTAATCCAATGGCAACCTGACGAGTTATGGGTCACTGTGGTTTGCTGTGACCATGCAATGAATCCATGGTGTTTGTCAAGTTGTACGTCTAGGAATGTATATTACTTGTAAAAAAGGGTAGTAGTAGTAGTAGTAGTAGTAATAATAATAGTAGTAATAAAAGACCTTTGGGTCTGATCTAGTTCTCCCAAGCTAAGGGAGCGTCTCATTCACTTCAGAAATGGAGCAGGAGCTGGAACTTTGTGAGAGCACTGAAGCTAACAGGAAGTTCTCTGTTCTGGAGTATGAACTTTTTCAAAGTATTTTAAAACCAGAACAAACAGTGCAAATCCAAGATCTGTCAGGATGAGTAAATTAGGAATATGTGGGTCTTGGGCCATCCTGGCTGAGCTGGCACTATGCCAGGACTATACTGGTGTAACTCTTTCAACCTGGCTGAGCTGGAGATATGCAGGCACAAGTCCGTTACCCCATCTCAGCCAGGTTGAGCTGGTAGAATTTAAGCTGGCATAATTTATGGGGTGTTCAGGGCATGTGGTGTGGTCAGGATGGAGCAAGGGGAGACTTACACTTATTGTAAACGTCTTTCTGCTCAGTCATGTGATCTAGCAACCTGGGAAAATGTATGCTGGTCTTAAGTCAAATTCTATTTTAAAGGTTTGTCTTCATTCAAGCTGGGCTCAGGCCAGCTCAGCTGGCAGTAGCTCCATTCCTGAACAGAGTTTGGAATAAGGGTAATTTAACCATCTTAATTTAAGATGATGTAAATTCCACTGGATTCCTATTCTGAAGCTTGCTCTGAAAATGAATCAAAACATACAGCCAATTCATATGTTGCGTCAACCATGCAATCGGAGGGTTTTGCCAAACATTTGTGGGTGAATGTTTAAAGGGGGGGGTAGTTTTACATTATTTTATGACAACTCAAAAGTCTGATATACAAACAATTCCAGCAGTCAACCAGCAGGTGGTAATGTACACTTAAGTTTTCTTTTCCCAATGTAAACATGGTGCAGCCATTTTGTTTCATTTTTTTAAAGAAGTGTGTTCTTCATGTTTCTGTCATCAAATGTCTACCCCAGTGCCTTTCAGCATCATAGAACAATCTTGTCATAATTCTGATTAACACATCCGTTCAGAATGGCTATAATCCAGGGCAGCAATGCTGCCAAGTCTTATTGGTTTCAATGGCCCTCAAACCGGCTTACCTGTGCATTGGACAGCAGCCAGGGTTGATACAACTGGGGACATTGTTAACAATGCATTCAAGGGATTTTCAAAAATTCAACAGTATCAACAGTAAACCTTATATAATCACCAGGAAGGCTGATCAAACAGCTACCCTGAACATTGCCTACTATGTACTCCTGTAGAATAGGGATTTGTCTCTATTTGAGAATGTGGCAATGCACAAGACATATCTTCGCCTTACACAAACATACAAACTCAAACATAAATGCACCTTTCTCTTACCTGGAACAAATGAGATACTTTTGACTCTTACCAGAAGAGTTCTAGCATTTTTTCCACCCCCTCTTGACTTTGGAACATTCCAATAAATGCCTATTATTTCCTTCAGTCTCCAGACACACATGACAGCTAATGATGCAAAGTATCCAGGAAATTAAGACCCACTATTCTAAACTACAGGGTTATAAGAATGGCTTTGTTAAATGATTAGTTTAAAGTTGCATATATATATATATATATATATATATATATATATATATATATATATATATATATATATCTGCACTTTAATGCCCTTTAAGAACAATTAGAATCAGTATTAACATTAGCCCTGGCAGAAGGAATTTCAGAATTATTTCTCATCCACATTAATGAGGCTTATTATAGAAAACCCTGAGGTATTTTATATCTCACATGGAAGAATATAATTAGACTCAAATTGATGGGCTTGTGCCTGATGCAAAATTAGGAGTTTATGGTGGATGATTCAGAACCCAGAGTATATTGTCCCGAGAAAAGCATCTCCAGAAGGTGTAACTAATCCTGCGAAATAATCTGTAACCAATCTGCCTGACGCTTCCCATTTTCTGATACACAAACCATTACGGAAGCAGCCAGGTGCATTCTTTCTTCTTCTTTTTACAGCTTTTTACTCAACATGACTGAACATGTAATGATGACCTTGAGAAAAAAGTTATCTCAATTAGAGCTTTGAGTGCTAATGTCTTGGTGGGTGGCGGAGGTGTAGCCGTGAGAGGTTAGGAAGAAGATATGCCACACTGGCACCTCCTCTGTGCATTGGAGGACACAGAAAAGAAGGAAAAGAAGGAACATGGAACATGTTCATGAGAGTGTTTTCGATGCTGCTGAGCCAAGGACCTCACAATTGGGAGATAATCCAATTAAAGTGAGAGTAGAGATCTGTGGATAGCTACTACAGCCTCTGAAAACAATGGTGAGGGAGAGAGGGGCCTCTGTTTTTTTCCCCCAGGCAGAAATCATAGATAGATTGGGAAAGGAAAACGAGAGTACAGGCGAATTAACATGGCCAGGGAGAGCTACAAGTGAAACTGAGCAGGAGTCAGACTTGATTCATGTATCTGAGAACAAGAGGCATGAGAATCTGCAATTGGACCTAATGGAGGACTTAAACAGGGTTTCTAGCTATAATTTCACTCAGGAGGTTATTGGTCAATCCTGCAGGTGTTGGAATCAGCTGAGCTGGAGAACCTCTGATCCTGAAAATTCAGAAGCGGAGCTCGTGAAGTCTGAGAAGGAGGCTTCCTACAAGCAACAGGATGCTGGATTAGATGCATAGCTGCCAAGTACCCCATATTCCCCGGGAAACCCCTGTTTTTCCTTACCATTTCCCGGCGGTCTCCCGTTTGAGCTCCTCTCCCATAAATCTCCCTTAAATCCGCTCCTGCCAGCAGCCATTTTTCTGGTGCTGGTTTGCCCATCTATGGGTACCAGAAAATGGCTGCCGCTGGCACCGGAAATAGCTTCTACGCATGCCCGGCAGCCATCTTAGGGGTGGCCACATGGCGGCGGCCATCTTGGAGGTGGCCACATGGCCACCCCTAAGATGGCCGCCGCCATGCGGCCACCCCCAAGATGGCCGCCGGACAACTTCCAGTGCAACTTCCGGTGCTGCTCCTCCCGTATTTTTCTGTGGGAGACTTGGCAGGTATGATTAGATGTATGCTTGTTTTATTCCAACAGGACTCTTCTTTTTTCTTGAATTGCCAGTTGGGCTACAAAAGTCTGGATATATATTTGTTGGATGTTTCTGAATGTTTTACACCTAAGACTACTTTATCATTGACTCATAATTATACCTGGACTCATTAGATTCAAATTTGATTTTTTCTTCAGCAAGAAATTGCTGAAAGATTTTTCATTTTTTGCTCCCATAGAAAGAGTGTAATCTGAATTTTTCTTTCTTTCTTGCTGATAATTGTGTCTGTCAATGATAGTGTCTTTCTTTCTTTCTTTCTTTCTTTCTTTCTTTCTTTCTTTCTTTCTTTCTCTTTCTTTCAGTTCAGACAGGCAATGTTTATCCATGCACTGTTTAGGACTGAGCTGACAATCTGGCCGCAGATCTGATATACAGAATTCATGACCTGAAGCCAGGACAAAGAATTAAAATGGAAACTTTAGATTCAGATCATGAATTCGGTGTATCAAAACTGATTGCTAAATTGTCAGCTCCTAATGCGGCTCTAGTATTTAATCTTCCCTGAAGCTTAATTGTGAAATTACCTTTTGGACAGTTTTGGATTCTAGTCAGGACCCAATATGTGTGTGAGAGGGGAAAAAATGGAATAGTTTTTAAAGAGAGAAGAAAAATGGAAGGGGGGATGGTTAGACTTGAGTAAATAATGTCCCCCTGAAAGTGGGACAACACCTCATATTGAAAGCTGCCTTATACAGAATCAGACCAGTGGTCCATCAAGCTCAGCAATGTCTACACTGATTGGCAGTGGCTCTCCAAGGTTTTCAGGAACAGGACATTCCTAGCCCTTCCTGGAGATGACAGGAATTGTACCTGAGACCTTCTGTATACAATGCAGACGCTCAACCCCTAACCTATAGCCCTTTTATCTGCTAATAAACATGCAGTTTCACTGCAGTCTTCAAGCCTATTTACTTCTAATGTTATGACTCGTTGCTGAACCTTCTAACCATCTAACCTTATTAACATTGATCATAGGAACATAGGAAGCTGCTTAATACTATTGGTCCATCCTGGTCTGTACTGTCTATAACACAGTGGTACCTCTGGTTACAAATGCTTCAGGTTACAAACTCCGCTAACCCAGAAATAGTACCTCAGGTTAAGAACTTTGCTTCAGGATGAGAACAGAAATCGTGCTCTGGCAGCGCAGCGGCAGCAGGAGGCCCATTAGCTAAAGTGGTGCTTCAGGTTAAGAACAGTTTCAGGTTAAGAACGGACCTCCGGAACAAATTAAGTTATTAACCAGAGGTACCACTGTAACTAGAAATAGATCTCCAGGGTTTGAGACAGGACATTTCCAGCCAGAAACTGGAGGTGCTGGGAATAGAACCTGGGAAAACACATGCTCGACCAGTGAGTGCACCACCCTTCCCAACCCCATTTTGAGCACAAATTATAGATTTATTGTCTCCCTATTAAGAACAATGTGTCCTGTTCTTACGCATTCTTCCTCTGAGTTCTAACCAAGAGGGGAAAGGTACAGAAACTAAGCAGTGTGTAGCTAAGCAACATATATCCTAACTTATTTATTATTCCAGACAGAATTACAAAATTCAAAATGTGCTGCTGAGTGAATCTCTTAGTGAGGACCAGGGCTGCGTAATTTGTTACTCATCTGTCTTTGAATGTTACCTGATAGGTACTTGATAACCTTTAGGACAGGGGTGGAAAATGCCTAAAAGCACGGAGTATTGGAGCCTCTCTAAGGATAGCATTCAAGATAGTTGGTGCCACTGCTGAGAAGACCCTGCTTCTTGTATGCATCTGCCACACGTAAGTTGGCAGGGGCACACAGAACATGGCCTCTGATACTGAATGGAATGCACGGGAGGACACATATGGCTGGAGGTGATCCTTTAGGTACCAAAATGCCAAATTTCTTTGTTCTTATCTGCATTCCTATATCTCTTATTTAGTTCCACCTGCACAGATGTATGGACCAGCCTTTAGGAATCTTAAGTTTCCAGTTGCCTAGCAACTTGGTTAAATGCCTAAGCTCAGCTATGTGGAGGGCTTGCCTGTCTCCCCAGGGCCACCCCAGGACATTAAGCTATATCACTTAGGTCCTTAAGTATAAATGCCCTATTAGATTTATCACAGGCAACTGATGACCTTGAAGCCAGGTGAATTGGCTACTCCCTCCAAGGTGTTTGCATGTCTCTGTGGGTTTCTTCAGTGACAGAATACATTGGTTATATCCCTGTTATGACTTTCCTGCTTTTTAGATCCAAGACTTCTGAAGAGCGCCCAAACTTTTTATCCCTCCCCCCCCCCAGGTTGTCAAAAGGGACAGAGGAAATGCTACAAAGTTAATAATTATAATTTGGATGTCTGATTGCCATAGATTTTTGCTGTTCTCTTTTGGTTGTTATTTTTGTTTTTGCAACATAGACAAATTGTAATTTTACACAGCAAGCCAAACTGGGAGCAACAGCTGAGAAAGGGAGGGAAGCCTCAAATTAACCAGGGAGGGTGCCTGGCAACACGTAGAGATACTGAGATAGCTGGTGTGACAAGACCTGTCTATCAGCTGCATGTGGAAATGTCATATGGAGATCTTTGCTGGGACTTTGCTTAAAATGGATACAATCTCCATCCTTCCCCAGCATGCAACTGTCTGTCTTTTTTTACACATGGAAAAATTCAAATGACTGTTCTTGCCAAAACTCACACGTGGGTGGCTACTGCCCCATGCCCTCAGATAAGGAAGGTTTTAAAGGGAGGAGCTAAACACAGAGTTGTTTTAGCTTTGTTTGTCCACTATTGCATTATGGAAGCAAAACTAACATTGATTAGCCAAACGAAAAAAAAAAAATGGGAGCTGAACAGCACAAAGAGAAACACACTCATCTGTTACAAGACCAGCATTTTCCAGACTTTTCTTTTCCACCCTACCCTTTACCCATCAGCTCATCCACAGATCCATCATGGCGTGGTTGGCTTTCCTTCCACAGCATTGTCTCAGAATTCCTGAAAACATGGTGAGCTTCCCCATTCATTTGGAGGAAATGGAAGGGGAAAACTGGCCACACACATGCAAATACTCAATGTATGCTTTCGGTCCATTAGGGGAAATGGGGCACTGCCCTTCCAACCTCAATAGGCCATAAGTCAGCTCCCATCTGCCTGCCTGCCTTCTCAATTCATTTGAGGGCTGCTTTACCTGCCTCTGGTGCCTCCTAATAAATGCCCTTTCCCTGCTTTCCACCCTACCATTACCAATGGGCCACCAGCCACCACAGGCACTGACCGTTTTCCAATCTACCATGATTTTTCATTGTTTTTCCTCAGTGCTCTTCTTATCACTTTGGGATGTGGTGAGATATTAGCTAAGGCCATCTCACATGACAGACAGCAGACAAGGGAAGGCAGATAGTGTCCTTTTCAGGAGATTGAAAAGGATTTACTCAGTTGTACATCAATGACAACAATAAAGGTTTTTGCCCACCCCTGCAAAGTCAGGCTGATAAAATGGTGAAAGCTTGTGAGGGTGTGAGGGTGTGTGTGGGGGGGGGGAAGGAGCAGATTTTTGTGGGAAATAATTGTGAAGCAGGTAAGAGCAATTTTGGGTTTCTCGTTTTTCCATCCTTTAAGTTCAGTTCTCCACATTACTACATCACTTTTTAAAAAAGTCCTCATGCAGAGCCAAGCGCAGGGGAAAACCGGCTCTCGCGCTGCCTCCATGACAGCGGGCGGGGAGGAGGGAGGTCTCCTCCCCACCCACTGTCAAGGAGGTGGCCTGAGAGCCTATTTCCCGCTCTCTTGCTTTCACACTATAGGGCACACAGGGATTTTACTTTTCATTTTGGGAGGGAAAAATACGGTAACTTGAAACACCCCCCCTTTTCAGATCTGTTCCTGAAAATGTTAGAAACCCTGATCATTATTAAATCAGATATTGATTGTTTTATCCCAGGTTATCCAGACTCAAGGAGTACAGTTAGTAATTGGCTCCACCTCCTGACATACCATTTTGCATCTGGCTTCACTCCCTAAGACACTTTATTGCTCCTGGCTCCAGCTGGTGAAGTCAGGGGATCTATTAAGAAACAAACAAACTAACAAACAAATAAATAAATAAGATCTCAGTAGCTGGAAATCTGCCCACAGTTGCAGGAAAGGCACCTAAGTGTGCTGTTTGGACTAAATGCAGGCTATAGAGCAATTGCAGATGTCACAACACTTTCCTCTCTTTGCTACTACATACTAACTTACCCACCCTGCTGGAATTAAATTGTGCAATCAATGAAGTAACATTTGCTATTGTGAGTCTAATCACACAGCCACTTAAGTCTGTGTTCTGCAGACAGAACACACACTGGCTGTATCTAATTTGCAGTTCATGCTTAAGCTTAACGAAGACTGTGGTCTCATTCAGTCACTTCCTCCTTATACCCCACCCCCTTGTGGTTTTGCTGCTTGACCCTGAAACATCTCCCCTCTCTCAGCTAATCTGGCTGCCTTCATCTCCTCTTTTAGTCCTCTTTTAGTCTATTGTTTTCTGAACCACCTAAGGCATAGCTGCCAAGTTATCCCTTTTTAAAAGGGATTTTCCCTTATGCTGAATAGGCTTCCTCACGAGAAAAGGGAAAACTTGGCAGCTATGACCTAAGGATGCCTCTCTGGTTCTCCTCATTCCTCCTTAGTGATATCTTGCCTCAGCATCCTCCCACTTGGTTTTTTCCAGTTCCTTCAAACAATCAGTCCAAGGTAGCATGACCAGTAGTCAGGGATGATAAGAGCTGTAATTCAACAACATCATTCCATTCTGAAGGAAATCAGCCCTGAGTGCTCACTGGAAGGACAGATCGTGAAGCTGAGGCTCCAATACTTTAGCCACCTCATGAGAAGAGAAGACTCCCTGGAAAAGACCCTGATGTTGGGAAAGATGGAGGGTACTAGGAGAAGGGGACGACAGAGGACGAGATGGCTGGACAGTGTTCTCGAAGCTACGAACATGAATTTGATCAAACTGTGGGAGGCAGTGGAAGACAGGAGTGCCTGGCGTGCTATGGTCCATGGGGTCACGAAGAGTCGGACACGACTAAACGACTAAACAACAACAAGAATGACTAGTAGTCAGGGATGATAAGAGCTGTAATCCAACAACATCAGGATGACTGCAAGATGACACAGGTACTCACTGTCCTTGGTACTCATTGCCAGTCCATGTCCCATCTCCTAATATTGGTATGATTCATCTAATGTGGTTTACGAAGGCTTGTGAAGTATACAATGCCATTTGTGCTGTGCTGAAGCACACCAAGGTTATGGATTGGTTGAAGGATTTTTTTCCTTTAATGACACTATAGAGAAGGCCAGTGCGGGGTAGTGGTTAGAGTGCTGAACTAGGACCTGCAACACCAGGGTTCAGATTCCCACACAGCCATGAAGCTCACTGAATGACTCTCAGCCTAATTTACCACACAGGGCTCATGTGAGAATAAAATGAGGAGAATCATGCATCCCACCTTGAAATTATTGGAGGAAATTGGAGATATAAATACAATAAATAAACACATAATTAAAATAAAATAGAATAAAATTAAAAAGTGCATTGGAAGCTGCCTTGTACCAGCAGGTCAGATTGCTTGCCAATCCAGCCTGACAGCCTTGTCAGAAGTCTTCCCTATCACATATGGCCTGTTCATTTTAACATACAATGCTGTGGATTGATTGCAAAGGATGGAAAACCTTTAGGAGTCTGTAAACATTGTGAGGCCAGCATGAGCATGAAAGCCATAGACTTGGTGGTGAAAATAGCATCACATTCTGACCAGAAGAGCTAGCCTGACAGTGCCAACTAGGGAGAAGGATTATAGCTCAGTTGACAACACTGAGCTATAGATCAACAATCTAACGGAGTATAAGGCATCTTCAGAAGTATCTTCAGAAATGCTGTGGGAACAATTACTAGGATTTTTATTTTTCAGGACACACATGTACACACAAACATTTTGTGCAAGAGCAACCATAAATTTAGTGTCTTTCTCATGCATATAGATTCTTATTTTGATTCCAGTTTCCACCATATAGAAACCACTGCAAGACAGATATGCAAAGGAAAGGGTTTGGATTGGGGCTATCAGAAATATGTAAATGCCAGTGATAGGATGTTGCTTTTTTACATGCATGGGCTTGCTCAAAAATAACCTCAGAGAGGTTTTTAAACAAAAAGTCATTGTATGCATACACCCCAGCCTTGAACTCTGTATGTACTAAGTTTAGCACATGCATTCATGCTTGTGTTGTTTTCCCTGTTCACTTCAGTGGAGAACACAGCTATGTGCATACATCCCTAGACACACCGAGAGCTGCCCCTTTCATTATTAAAAAAAACACAATACCAGGATCACACTGGGAATTCTGCATTGAAGCAAACACACAAAGATATGTGTTGCCATTGAACAAACAGATGTTTCTGCTTTCTGCCTGCTTCCTTAAGTGAGTTGTCTGATTGGCAAGAATGATATATGCCTTCAGATCTTCCAAAGAGTGGAAACAAATTAATCACATTTATGCCTTGCAGTTGTTCTAACAATGATGAATGACAAGATTACTTGAGGAGTGTTGCTGAATCATACAATAAAATGTTTACTATTAACTCTCAGTCTTAGCCACAGATCTGCTGACCTTCAGTATGTTCCTGACAGGCTCAGTTATCAAACTCCAGCATTCTGGCACATAGTGTACAACTCAGATACCACACAACTCTTAATGTGCAATGCTGATAATTGTGGCTGTCAATGATAGTGTCTTTCTTTCTTTCTTTCTTTCTTTCTTTCTTTCTCTCTCTCTCTCTCTCTCTCTCTCTCTCTCTCTCTCTCTCTCTCTCTCTCTCTCTTATTGCCCATCACAGGAAGAAAGAGGGGTGTTGGATATCCTGAAGATCATTAGCCCATTTTTCCATGACAGAAATGCATCAGTTTCTATTTAAAAACAACAACTTCTGGCTCCATAAAAGGCATTCACATGTTATATAATGTTGTTTTGCATCTAAAGGTAAAGGTAAAGGGACCCCTGACCATTAGGTCCAGTCGTGACCGACTCTGGGGTTGCGCGCTCATCTCGCATTATTGGCCGAGGGAGCCGGCGTATAGCTTCCAGGTCATGTGGCCAGCATGACAAAGCCACTTCTGGCGAACCAGAGCAGCACATGGAAACGCCGTTTACCTTCCCGCTGTAGCGGTAAGTATTTATCTACTTGCACTTTGACGTGCTTTCGAACTGCTAGGTTGGCAGGAGCTGGGACCAAGCAACGGGAGCTCACCCCGTCACAGGGATTCGAACCGCCGACCTTCTGATCAGCAAGCCCTAGGCTCAGTGGTTTAACCACAGCACCACCTGGGTCCCACATTTTGCATCTACATCTAGATATATATAAATGTAGACTGGCCCTGTTTGTTCCACATGAATGGTCACAAAAACCGCTGGACCATTACTCCTCAGCTTTGGCCACAACCTCACTTGCCACTATGAGAGTGACACCATCCCCTTTCCATGGTCAGATGCCATACCTGTGTAAAAAAAAACACCGTTTTCGGCAAATTTCAGAACCCACCACTCAGATACCTGGGGAAGCTGGGAATTATTCCAAATAAATCTGCATCTCTGGGGGTGGATATAACTGACCACGCCCCCACCCAAGCACCACCGCAAACCTCGCCAGGACCGTCGGAGTCACCACCACAGACCTCAGAACAGAGGGCTCCCCCCTCCCTCACCACATCCGCCGTGGGAAACACACCACCCCAACGTCGTCACCGAAACCCCCACGGCCCAACGACACGACTGTTGACACACGGTCACTCAAAGGGAACCATGGAATGGGGGGAGGAGAGGACACGATAGGTCAAACCACCGGACACGGTGTGTGTGTGGGGACTGGGAATGACTCAGAGGGAAAGGGAACGGAATACTTCATACCTCAACACAGGGGGAGGAAAATTACAAGGAGGACCCATGGAACTGGGAGAGGAGGGGATGGAGACCTCATCCATCAGACACCCCTGCGGGGAATGATATAGATCACCCACACCAACCGAATGGAGGTGGGGACTTACCTGGGGGGGGACTGGGGGGGAACGGGATCCAAATACCTCATAGTTCAGGACAGGATGACCCCAATCACAGAGATGACCTGGGGGTGGGGGAAAGAGGGGATGGCATAACTAATGGATTGGAACAGGGTGGGGGGGGGACTCACATAACACCTGTAAAACAGGGGTACTCTGAACCTCAGGGGATCTGAAGGGGGCCTATTACCCTCCATTTGACAGACTAACGCACAGCAACGTGTGCCAGAGCCAGCTAGTATACCTATAAAAGGCAAAGAAGCAGTCTGTCACTAGACCCCTGTGCCACTAAGTCATCCTCTGAGCTGCAGTGATGGCACAGAATGTCCACAGGCATTTTCACTGCTAAATGCAGAAGGTGTGAGCAGTAGAATATTGACACAGTGTAGTTTCCACTGCCATTGCAGAAATCCTGGGACTGGGGAGGGAGAGCACTGTTTCAACAGTGCTGCCACTCTAATTTTGCGCCCAAGAAGGACATAGGCGGTGAAATTTCTGCCTTTTATGGGCGCTCGCAGAGACAACTGCACTGAGAAATGATGCATTGTTGGCATAAAGGGAATGAGTAAGAAAATGAACATTGAGGGCTAGAAACTGGAGGACTGCAATGTGGGTGGTGTTTTTTTGTAATGCAATCAGCTGATTTTTACATGAATGTCAGGACCCCATGAGCCAATGCCTGCAAAAGTGAATGGGCCTCTTCCATCCCAGGGATGGAGAAACCTGTGGCCTTCTAGACATTGTTGGACTATAACTCTGACCATTGGCTCCGCTAGCTGAAGCTGATAGGAGTAGAACTTCAACAACGTCTGGAGAGTCACAGGTTCCTTACCACTTGCCACGGACTGTCGCAATTGCATGACACATTGTGAAGGGTTTATCCACAATATCTCATGTTATGGTTGGATGGCATGTGGGAGGTGAATATTGTCTTAAAACAAACACATTGAAAATTGCTTTGTTTTTACATTTCTGCTTCTGGTCGAGTGAGATAATATGACCTGCTTTGGTAACACTTTGCATTTCTATAAAACAGAGATGGGAAACCTGTCGTGCCCCCCCCCCCAGTTGATGGGCTGCAATACCCTTCACCCCCAGCCAGCACAACCAATGATCAGGGATTATTGAATATGGAATCCAACAACCTCTGAAAAGCCCAAAGCTTCCGCATCCATACTCCTACCTCCTACATGTTTTCAGACAGAGAAGTCTATTGTGGCTGCAAAGGCAACCATTTAAACTGACCGTAATTATAGGAATCATAGGCACGCAGGCACAGGACACCAGTTCAATCAGTCTAGTTTTCACAAGGTCACTGTACCAAAGTATGAATAGGAGGGTTTGCACATAGATGTCTGGATTATGTGAACCATCTCCGAATTTATATTAATTTCCAAGTTAAAGACAAACTAGGTAAAAATGACTATGCTAAAATTACAGTCTTTTGAGTACAACTGTGGTAAATACTACTTTGGTAAGAATACTGAAATTACTGTATTTATCTTAGAAGTCATCCATTACAGTAATTTACAGTGGTGTAACAATAAACTTTCTTATTACTTAATACCAGAGTGGTAACAACTAAATTTACAGCTGCATATAAAAATCACACAGTTTCAAAGATCATGCTGTAGACAACATTTGACTCAGAATAATGCATTATGTAGCTCATGCTTTTCAGTCACTGGAATATTTGCTAAGAAAAAGAGAAACATGTTCCATTCCTGCATTTTCCCACGATGAAGTCTTTAAACTTATTTATAAATGACAGGGTCAATAAAATCCAGAGTGCTGTTGATATATCAGCCATGTACACATTCTTTATTGTAGGGGTGAAGCTGTTGGACTCCAGCTCTCATCAGTCACTTCTAGCATGACCAATGGTCAGAGATAATGGACATTGAAGTCCTGCAACAACTGGAGAAGACTCCCCATCTCTGTTCTGTTGCTTCTGGGTTAAGCAGGTATCATAGGAGGAGTTTGTATGGTTGCTTGAAATGTTTGTTTTCCATTTGGATGGATTTTTCACATGATCCTCCCACAAAACCATCAGGTTTATAGTCTGCCAATCACACAAGTAAGACCTAATGAGTCTTGTTTCCCTGAGTGGCTATTGGAGAAAGGCCCATTTCCATGGTGAAATTCCAGGTTTGAGATATGTGATCCATGAGATGTTGCATTGTTGCCAACTAAGATTTCCAGTGATCTGGGTGTAAGCCCCATTGAATTCAGTAGGACTTAGTTCGAAGTAACCATAGTTAGGTTTTCACAGTCTAGACTAATTTAAATCAGTGGATCCATGTAAGTCCATTAATGTTTGAGTCCATTAATGTTAATGAGACCAGTCTGAGTATGACCTGGTGGTAGTTCCATTTTCGTTTAGGGTCTAGGCTAAGTGTGACTTTTTGCATGAGCTTTTAATTAACGACAGTGGCTTTTATGTACTTTTATGGTTTATTATGTGCTGCTGCTTTGTTATTGTTTCAGTCTGTCCTCTTGCTGCTTATTGGCAATTATTTTTCTCAGCTTATTGTAAGCCACCTTGCATCCATGTTTATACAAATGTAGAGGAAGGATAGAAACACTCTCCATTCACCTATCACGTTAAGCCAGGGTTCCCCAAACTAAGGGCCGGGGGCCGGATGCGGCCCAATCACCTTCTAAATCTGGCCCGCGGACAGTCCGGGAATCAGCATGTTTTTACATGAGTAGAATCTGTCCTTTTATTTAAAATGCATCTCTGGGTTATTTGTGGGGCCTGCCTGGTGTTTTTACATGAGTAGAATGTGCCCTTTTATTTAAAATGCATCTCTGGGTTATTTGTGGGGCATAGGAATTCGTTCATTTTTTCCCCAAAATATAGTCTGGCCCCCCACAAGGTCTGAGGGACAGTGGACTGGCCCCCTGCTGAAAAAGTTTGCTGACCCCTGCTTTAAGCTAACTAAATAGAAATTCTTGTTGCCTTTACTTGTGTAGCAAAAAGATCATGCTATGCTACAGTTTTGGTGAACTTTGATTTTCAATGCAAATAATTTCTTCTTCTTCTTCTTCTTCTTCTTCTTCTTCTTCTTCTTCTTCTTCTTCTTCTGTGTGGGGGGAGGAGGGTGTAAGAAAGGATCTGTCAAAAATCCTTATTTGCACTCTTTTCTGCAGTTAGTTCACCCACCATTAGATTCCATAATCTAATGCTGCTTCAGTGAGGTTTTTTTCCCCTTCAAAAGACTCCTTAGGCATTCATTTTATAAACTTGATGACGTCACAGGCCCTGTCACGGAGCCAATCATATTTGGCTCCATGACAACATGGCTGAAATCAAACACAGCTCTCCCATTGCTTTCACCAAAGCAGAGAGGGAAGAGAAACTGCATCCCAATCACTCAAGCAACTGCGTCACTGCTTCTTGTTTTGCCAGGCTCATTGTCAGCTTCATTGCCCACTGCGATTGTGCAGCAAGACTTTCACCTCAATCTAGCTGTATAAGAGCGTAGTGTGACCAGTTGGGATGTGCATCATTAAGGACCATTGATCTCTTTTTCTTAGGCTATTAGTGGCTAGGTGGGCAAAACCACAGTAATAGAGCCCTTTTGCAGGTGCTCATCTTTAGTGAGGCACGGAAAGATCTGTCATTTTTATTCTCATTGTTGGATGAACACCTTAGAGAATATTTGTTGTGTTTCATGGTTTCTTCTATGCGTTTGGTGTTAAATGGTTTAAATGAGTGATAAGCTGTTTGGTACTTTATAAGTCACTTTGAGACTTTTTTTGTAGGAAGAAATGTCAATATTATTATGAACAATAATCTATTAATCACTTCTTACATGAGATGATTCACAAACAAACAATAAAAATAGTTTAAGGGGTAGCACAACCTACCATCAACTAAGAACTTTTGGCCCTTCAGATGTCGTTGAATTACAATACATGAGCATGCTTGCTGGTGTTGATGGGAGTTGTAGTTCACCAGCATCTGAAGGACCAAACATTCTCCACACCTGTGATATAATAACTCATAGGTGTAGCTTATAGAAGTGCCTCCCAAATCATTACATATCCAAGATCTCACACCTCAGAGGAAACAGGCCTCTCCAAAACCTAGGTTGGCAAAATACAGTACTGAGCTTTCTGAAAGACTTGCAGGCCTGCATCTGCCAACACGGCATCATCTTGTTCACTTCAAAGGTGACAAAAACAGTAAATGTGATAATGGTATTTTACAACTGAAAGATTTATGATAAAGCTAACAGAGCACACCCGGTAAAAAAAAATCCTCAGGAGACTATCTGATGAACACACATTTTATCTGCATTGAATGAAAAATGGAACACATCCTTTAGGAGTGAGCATTGATTTCTGAAACAGCTGTCATTAACGGATTCATTAAGAATGCATGCTTCTTAATTACAGCTGACTCAAATGCATAGCGGCTTTTCTTGATGGCAAAAATCAATCAATCAAAACAAATGAACAATGATCAGACTTGGAAATCAGATAGACAGCATTCCCTCATTGGTGCTTCATTGGCTCCTTAGATAATCTATAGATGGGACAAAGAGGAAATGATTTAGCAGTGATGCCACATGCTTGTAACCCTTACAGTTGACACAAGAGAGTGTCGTTCCCCCCCCCTTCCATACAGGGGGAATTCTCCCAATGCAAACAGCAGCTTCAGAAGATGCATTTTCATCAGAACTCAAGCAGAAGAGAAAGGGGTTAAGCTTCCCCTCCCCATTAACTGCAGTCTTGTTAATTATAACACAATCTGACTGCCGAAGAGCCCAATAGGTATCAATCACCATCGCCATCAATGGAATTCACCATGAGCACCAATCCCACCGTACCTCTGTCATTTTCTGTCTTAGTCCAGTCTTTCAGATCATTATACTATCTCAGCCTTAGGTCCAGAGCAGAAGGGGTAAATTCTCAAAGCAAAATTGCATGTAATGTTTAAGCAGAGAGACACTAGCATTTGTGCATCATTGTAGCTTTAGAAGAGAATAGATTATCAAAATCAATTGTCAGCTGGCATATTGCAAAATCTTGCAGCAAGTCAAGATGAATTATAAGAACCAGCTGGGTTCACAGATCCATTTCTTTCAGAAACAAATGAAAAATGTGCTTACAGCTTCAGATTTATTTATTTTTAAGCGACATATATTGTCAGGGTCTAAAAATCCCACAGTGTACTCCAGGCCTGAACACATTAAAACACCCCTCGAAATGTTAAAAGATAATTCAGGAGATTTAATATGCTGATCTTATTCTTTGGGAGGGAGGCACTATACTGTATATGCTTTCATGGAACCCAATGATAAATTTAACAGAGGAGAAAAGGCTCACAAATGGGGGGGAAATGAGACCATCATGGACAAAGTAAGAAATAGGATAAATTAGCATCAACAACCATACGCACAATTAAGAAGACAAAGAAATAAACAGGAACTGTTGGCATTCATATTCTAGATATGTGTTGTTCAGTGGCTTCTACTGTATAGCATTTTTTTTGGACAACATACTTTGTGATACTTCCCCTTCCATTATCAGGGGGTCTGTTGAATTTGAAATCAGTGGTGCCACTATGCAGGGACTTTGGGGCAGATGACCAGGACCCTAATCAGTGGAACTAGCAGGTTGACCCCTGAACAGAGCAGGGCTGACTTGCCACATTTTGAAATCTATATACAGTGGTACCTCTACTTACGAATGACTCGACTTACGAATGTTTCTACTTACAAATGGAGCTCCGTCCGCCATCTTGGATGCTGTTTAGATAGGATTTTTTCTACTTATGAATTTTTAGATAGGCTTGCTTCGACTTACGAATTTTTTCTCCCAATGCATCCCTATGGGATTCTACTTACAATTTTTTTCGACTTACGAATGTGCATTGGCTAAAGAGCATGAAAAGAGCCTGCTGGTTCAGGCCAATGATTCCTCTAGTCCAGCATCCTGTTCTCACAGAGGCTGGCCAGATGTGTGCAGGAAACCTTCAAGCAGGACCCAAGCACAAGAGCATCCTCCCCACTCCATGGTTTCCAGAGACTGTTATTCAGAAACATTACTGCCTCTGACTATGGAGCCAGAGCACAGCCATCATGGCTAGTAGACCAGGGCTCAGCAAACTTTTTCTGCAGGGGGGCGGTTCACTGTCCCTCAGAATTTGTGGCGGGCCGGACCATGCATGTGCATATGCCTTCTCTCCCTCGGAGACAGGGCAGCTGAGATACCTCCACTCACCGCGTTCAAACGGAGTGGGCTGGGCCGGGCTGCTGGTGCTGGGTCTTGGCTTGTTTGGATGGGCCACAGCCACCCCACCAGGAAGGGCCTCTACCCCAGGGTGTCCATGACCGTGCTGCTAATGTGCCCCCACCAAGCAGCACAGAAGAGTCCTCCTCCTCTTCCTCCTCACAGGCTCTCTACTCCTGCTTCCTCCCGCCCCTTCGCTTCTCCTCTTCCCTTCTCGGAGCTAGATGTCAACAAGGCGCCCTGCCCTGCACCTTGCCTCAATTGGAGCAGCGAGTCTCGGGAAGGGTTGCCATTGGCCACTGGCTCGTGTTAAACCGGCCAATGGAGGAGAGACCTGAGGTTGCCAAGGCTTCGGATTGGCCAGCATCGCGGAAGTCTGAGCAACCTTGGAGCAAAGAATGTAGATGTAGTCCATGGGGAAGATAGCAAACAAACAAACAAACAAACAAACAAAAAGCACTCAAAAAAACACACAACAATCGTGCCAATTGCAGAACCGTTTGCGAGTCAAATCCAGAGGGCAATTGGGCTGGATCTGGTCCATGGGCCGTAGTTTGCCAACCCCTGTAGTAGACACGAATAGTTCTCTCCCCAGTGAATCTGTTCAATCCTCTTTTAAGCCATCCAGCTTGGTGGCCATCACTACCTCATGGAGAGTGAGTCCCATAGTTTGTGTTCAACATCATTTATTTATTTAGAATGTTTATATCCTGCTTTCTAACCCTAAGAGGTGCTCAAAGCAACGGACAAAAATTCCCTGCAATAAATACAAGAGCATAGAAATGCCCCTATAGTGACAGGGTTATTAATGCTGCCTTCCCACTTGGTCTTCCATTTTATTGTTATTTAGGTATAGAAGGAGGACTCATTCCACCCATAATGGAGGCCAGTCTTTCTACTAGGACAAAGCTTCCACTATAGTCCTCTGAAGCAAAGCAAAAGGGCTGGTCAGCATGGAATTCGCTCAAGCCATAATACTAAACTTCTTGTATTTAGAAAAGCAACCAATTCTTCACTTGCCACAAACCAACTCTGAGTTGCCACAGCATTTCTGCAGCTACAAAAAAATAGTATCCCTTTTCTCCCGGTATGAAATTAAAATGATATAGAATCCCAGAGACACTAAAACAAGATCTACCCATAGATGGCGGTGTTGCCACAGAAAAGGCACCCTCAATTGAGATTAAGTGCCATCGCTTAAAAACATTTATGATTAACAATGAATTAATAAAGCCAATTATTACAATGGAAATTTTTAAAATGGCATACAGTGCTCAGATTAGATCAGCTGCCAGCACTTTTTAAAAATGTGTTTCAGTCAATTTAATCATCTCAATGGCCACCCTTATGATGCTAATATCATATGGGATGTAAGATTTCAGACGAATAAACTTCTTTCCCCTCCAAAAAGAGAGACCTTCTTGGGTTCAGAAGGTCTTGAAAATAAAAATAAAATCTTATATTTCTGCAGCAGGCAGATTTTTCCACTGAGGTAACTCTGCTCTTACTTCAGCAAATGCAGAAGAGATCGATAGCTAGAGCAGCAGCAACAGAAGTTCTAAATAATGGGAAGGTTTGTAGTTGAGGAGATTGAGTGGACTGAATTCTAAACTACCGGCTTTTTTGACTCTGTCTGTCCCTGTGTGGAAGCTTCTAGAATATTCACTGCTATCTTGTTAGCTGGCGCTGTGCAGCAATTAAGATATTGAAAGTTGAAGGCACTTACGGTGGTTTAGTTAAATTATTATATTCTGTTTCCAGAGACACAAGCCATGACACAAAGTATTTGAAACTATGCATTGCTGTTGTTTTTGTTTATAAAGAAATTTAAAACACCTGAGAGATTTGATTTGATTTTTTATATATAAAAAACCCAAACCATATGGACAACACAAACTGTTTTTACTGCTAAAGGGAGAAGACAAGATGGTACCCACAGATTCAAGTTGGTGAAGGGGCAGCATCCTTCATCAAGCCCAAGGACAAGCAGGTCAGCAGGATTGCTTAGGAGAATCAAGGAGAACAGTGGTGACTAGAGCCCATGGGGACTAGTGGAAGAGAAGACAGGGGGCCCGATGGTAGTACGCAGTCTCAGGGGCTCCAGGCACTACAGCTTGGAAGAAGGGTTGTCCCAAGTCATGTTGCTGTTTGACTGTCATGTTGCAAGTGGTGCCCCCACCTCTCTGAATCAAGGTTCAAACATTTGTTGACCACCATGTCCAATCCTACAAGCACCTTGCCCTCCCACCTCCCCCCCCCCAATACATTAGATGAATTTGTTGCCTTATCATTCTGGTCATATTAATCTGATAGAGGCAGCTTTACTCTCCCTAATGATGGAGATGGGAGAGGAATTCAATTAACTTTGCTTTTAAAGGTGATTTTACCTAATCCACACTTTCCAGAATAATGCACAATCTGAAAAACAGGTATCCTTCACTGCAAGTTTTTCCCTATCCTTAACCAGCACAGTTATTTATTTACTTACAGACAAAACTAGCTCTCCTTTGCTTTCCTTCAAGGTTAGTGCGGGGTGGGGTGGGGGGGGGGAAGGCAACCCCCCCTCCCCCACTTACTTCCTCTTAGTGCCAGACATAATCTGATTTTTGTCTTGGAATTGGGAGAAAATGATGAAAACTTCTTAAAATGGTAATAGCAGCTTAAAGTAGAAAATAATATGTAATAATAGGGTTGAGAAAAGAAGAACACAGCTGGAGCGTAAGCGCTTTAGAAATATAATCTATAGACTCACGTAGCATAAGCAGATCTTAATTAAAATAGTGGCCATTGTAAAGGCTTTCCTCCACCACACACACACAAACAAACACACAATACAACACCTGCTGAAGAATGTGTATGTGCTGCTTCTGAGTTTTTATGCAATGATGCAAGCCTTTTCTTAAGGACAGGGCTTTTTTTTTATTCTCAAAGTCTAGTAAGTTTTAGTAATGGGGTTCTCAAAGCTTGTCTGAACTAAGCCTGCTACAGTTCATACTGGCCAGAGCTTTTCCAATGGATATTGAGAATAGATTTGCATGTGCTTCAGATATAAATTACCTCCCCCAGCTACCTGAATTTTAAAAATAAAAGGAAGAAGTCTGAATGTTTCAGTTTCCCATTTCACAAGCTTCCTCCCTCCAGAGAATAATGGATGAAATGGCCCTCATAATTTGACCATCCATGAATTTTGTAAACAACTGTTGATCCAGTTTTAGTGTTGTCGAATATTATTTTAAGTTTGTTGCGGGAAGCCATGCATTGGCCCCTTTTGCTTCCAGTAGGATTGCTGCCTTTGGTAGGGCAAAATAAAGGACAGGCTGGACCATTTTCTAAGACGTTTTCTCTGCAGAACGGCGGCAGCAGCAGCCCTACTGCTGAACCACTTTTTAGATCTGGTGTAACTCGACACCAACTTGAACTTGCACTTGTTTGTTCTACACCAGCTCTTTGTCTGCAGGATTGCTCCCTTTTTCACTTCAGTGCTATGCTGCTCATACAAGCAGGCCATTCATGTGAGCAGCCCCCACCCAGCTCACCTCCAAGTGCACCAGTGGAATGTCATGAGGCAAAGGTTCTTGAGAGCAGAAGAAGCGGTAAGGCCTACAAGGCCTACACAATCATTCAAGCCTAAGCCTGCTAACTGCTAACAGCAAACTGCTAAGTCACTGTGACTCATGGCTCATCTTGAGTGATGACTCATTCTCCCTTTAAAAGTAGCCACTCAGTGAGAGAGCTGTATGGCAGTGTTTCTGAACCTTTTTTGGGCCAAGGCACACTTGTTCCATGAAAAAAATCACGAGGCACACCACCATTAAAAAAGTTAAAAAATTTAACTCTGTACCGCCCTATATTGACTATATAATTATGACTGTAAGAAACACTTGCCAATTGCTGTGTTGGTTGCAATCTTCTGTAATAAGGCTCCACAAGCCGCTGATTTCTCTGCCAGCACAATCCTTTGCTCAGCAAGTTTCAGGTTGAGCTCATCCAGCCAGCTTCTTTAAGTTTGTCTAAAACCACCCTCCCGTGGTGGTGGCTGTTGAGAGCTGTGCTCGCCCCGCGTCGTGACCCGGCTGGCTTCCTTTCTGGTGGGTCAGTGTTGTATATTGGCGGCCACCAGGCACGTGACAATGCAAATCGCCCTTCTCGTCGCCGCACGTCGCGGCACACCAGCCAGCGTCTCGCGGCACACTAGTGCAGCGGTTGAGAAACGCTGCTGTATGGATTGTGAATGGAGTAGTCTGTGGAATAGTGCTGCTGTTGTTGCTATGTAAAGGCAAGGCAGACAGAGTGGCTCCAGGACCCTAGTAAATCACTAACTAAGACTGTGCCTCTGTGAAGAGTCAGGTGGCTGCTATGAGCACTCTGTGTATGCTCTTTAACTATGCTGTTTCTGAACAACTTTATTTTCTCAAGTAAAAGTTTTGTTCTGTTTATGAAGAAGACTCTGCGTTGATTAATTTATTGCTGTGCGACATGGAATGTCATTCTAATGAACTCTCAGTCTGAGAAAAACACATAGGCTCAGAGAAAGGGCTTAAGTGGTAAACCGAATGTATATTTTTAAATTGGCACCTACTCACATAAGTTAAACAAGAAGCAGAAGAACTGGAAGGATGGAAGGGCCTTATATCACTCCCCACTCCCCACACCACAAGTCCCCCTTTCCATCAGAACATAGAACACTGCATGACATAACACTGCTAACAAAACAGCAACAACAACAACAACAAGCAGCACTGGGCAAATTAGATGCATCAAAATTATTCTCCCCCCCCCCCCGACTCTAATGCTAAATGGGAAAGGATTGTTTTGCAGCATCCATTGCTGCCACAGAGTGAACAAAACAAGAGAAAAAATGAATGTGTAACTATTTGGTATGGTCTTACTTTTTAAGGTCTAGCTCAAACATGCATTCATTTCTAACCATGTGCAGGACATAGTTATGTGGAATAAAGAGTTTGGTGCTGCACCTGGTGCGCCTTCTTTACAGCTGCTCCTTCTGGTGGCACCTCAACATGCTTGTTGAGGTGGATTACTGTGGTTATTGAGGCAGTTTTAATTTCCCTAGAAATATTCTGCATCAGAGATAGCCATTGCAGTGTCCTCCAGATGTTATTAGACTACAGCTCCAATCACTCCTAGCTATAGGCCATGCACAAGGCTACTCCTGCTCTGAACAGAAGCAGGTGCAAACATTTGAATCAACTGCAGCATCAGAAAGTGTGTTTGTCCAAGTGTTCAATGATTTACATGTCACCTCTTGACAAATAAGTCTTCAGCATGAAATTCAGGGCTCAACCACACTTCCTTTTGTGTTGCACAGGTATGGGATTTCCAGGTTCGCGTCTGAGTGGTTTTTGTTTTGCCTCAGAAAACCCACATTCTGTCACTGAATTGGAGCAAATGGTAATCCATGAAAAACATGATTGCTGTTTGTTCTGTTTTCCCAGAGAAATCAGCAGAATGAAAAATAAATAAATAACACCACCCAGACACAGACCTGGACATTCCAGACCTGCGCCTAGAAACATGGCACAAAAGGATGAGCCCACTTCACTGTTGTTGGAATTCATTCCCTATTCTGTGGAACTATGGCCTCGGAGATGAAAGGTAAAGTAGGATCACTTGGTTACAATTGCTGGCCAGAGAATGAAAGACAAATAGAAGGTTACCCCTCTCACTTCTCAGCAATTCTCAGCGTGAGAAAGATCAGCATGGTCTCAACTATTGGACATTCTCCCTCCCAGCCTGAAAGTAAACACAGCTGGCCGTCTCAATTGACAACATGGCTCGGTGTTCCTGTAATTACCAAAGGAACTGTCTGCAGACATATTGTAAAACAGTCATTTCAATCCAGCTGGTTTAGGATGTGACCGTGGAATTTAGCACAACAGCAACCTCTACGCTTATGAAACAACAACAAGAAGAAAAACCCTTGGAAGGCTATCAGTGCAACAACGAAGAATACAGGGCCGGCCCTATGGCTAGGCTGGGTGGCGCAGGGCACCACAGCGCCGGCCCGCCAGGAGGGCGCCGTGAGCTGCACCCGCCTGCTGGCCGGCCGGTCCGTTGGTCTGCCGTGCAGCTGCGCCCACAGCAACCGCGCTGTGCCTGGCGGCCGCGCTGCACTTACCCGCCCTCCCCGCTCTGGGAAATGGGGCGGGAGGGTGCCGGAAGAATATCAAACTAGGTAACAGTTACAATTATTTATTGGTTATTTAGATTTTACTGGTATATCCCAAATTTCTTCACAGGACCTCAAGATTCACAGAGGATAAGGCTATCAATGGCTACCAGTCATGATGCCTGTGTTCTACTTCCAGCTGTGTTCTGTCTCCAGTTGGAGAACAGCCTTTACCAAAGGTGTCATGGGCTTTGATGAAACTTGATCTCAGGACAAAAGGGAGAAACGTGCTAAGAGGAAGGCATGCTTGGCAAATCCACACCATGATCAACTCCTGCCTGGAAACCAATGTCCCCACTGTAGAAGGGCGTGTGGATCCAGAATTGGCCTTCACAGTCACTTACGGAGCCATTGTTAAAACCGTGTTTATGGAAGACAATCTTACTCGGCTACGAGTGATCACCAAAGAAAAAGACGACTTCCACTATTGAATAACAGTTGTTTGGAATCACAGTGGGGGAGGGGGGGCGCCGTTGCACTCAGGACCTTTTTCCAGGCTTGTTATGGACATACTGGTTGCCCCCTGTGAGAACAGTGTGCTGGATTAGATGGGCCATTGGCACGATCCAGCAAGGCTCTTCTTATATTCTTGAGATGTCATACATGGTACTCTCCTCCTTCAGTTTATCCACACAGCTATCTATTCTACATGGTGGGTTAGGCTGAGAGATCATTATTGTATGGTCACCCCAATGAGCTTCATGGCTGAGAGGAGAGTTGAACCTGGTCTCCATGGTCTGACTTCATGCAGGAAACCTTCCTCAGCTAGTAGAACACCGCCTGAAAGTTAACTGTGCAGATATCTCAGCTGCACGATCATTCCTCAATTATTTTGCGTAGGAGTTGCAGCATGTAAGGGACGCAGAGCTAAACTACTTAACTTTATTGCTACAAATAGCCAATCCAAATGTGCATGATTAGTCTGCTTCTGCTAACTCTCGGAATTCCTGTTTGATTCCCCCCATCCATAATAGTCAGGTAAACGTCTGCCAAATTAAATGTAACTGCCAGTTCTTTATGATGTGGGAAAAATCAAAGCAAATAAGCCAGTCTCTGCTTTCTTTTATCAGTTTGTCAATAATTACATTCCATGCTTAGCCATTTAATCACTCATCGCCTGGTCTGAAAAGGAAGAGGGATATTTAGAATTTTCTTTCCACCCCCCCCCTCCCAGTACTTTGTCTTATTTATCATCTGGATAAAATACCCCTGAGCTGAAGTGAATGTGTGGTGTGAATAAATGCCAGGAAATAGACCTTTTAAAAGACCTTTTAAAAGACCTATACTGGCAAAGCATGGTCTGTGTTTAAAATCATTTTACTGGGGGAGGAAGAGGAACATGAGCACATTCTGGAAGTTCTAATTGAGAATTAGGGGTGGGAACTTCAAGTCCAGGGGCCAAATGTGGCCCTTCAGTTCACTCTACCTGGCCCCTGGAACTCTCCAGAGGCCATGTCCCTCTCCCCAGACCACACCTCTTGCTGACTTTGCTTCATTTCCTAAGTGTTTTGGCCTGGCTGGAATATGTTATTGAACTCTAATAATACCACTTGCTTATTTGGATAGAATATAGAGGGAGGTGTGAGAGGGTGTGATAGAAACTAACATATGGTACAAAGGTAAAATTCACATTTATTGCTCCTTTGCTCCTTATTACTTTGGGTCACACTCACCGTTGGCATGTGGCCCTCAGATGGGGAGCCACCACAGAAAAGGCATGTTCTCATGTTGCCAGCCTTCAAAGGGGACATAAGAGATACTGCAATAACTGCATAGCATTAATTAAGGCTGGCCAATAACAAGGCCAGTCCAAGACATTTTAGCACCTGAGGTGGACCCCCAAAATGGCACCCCCACTAGGGAAGAAGGTGTGAGGGAACATATACATCAAGAACAAGGGGAGAAGATTGACATTGGGATCTGCTGTCTTGGTGGATCCTGCTGCCTGAGGTGGTCACCTCACCTGGACTCATAGGTGAGCCAACCCTGGCCAATAATTCATCCATAATGTTCTGTATTTCTCACCACCACCACCACCGGCATCTAATATGGAAAACCAGGGCATAAGACAAGTTCCATTAGCCATTATAGTGGGGAAGGGGAAGAGACATGGTGCCCATTTTGAAAGAGGGACATATATTTACTGTGATGTCTAGTTTGAGCTTCCTTTGAGGGTGTGGGGGAAATCCAGATTACCTATTTTGCAAGGCTGCTGAATTCCCCTGGAAAGAAGTATATCTTCTTGTTGTTGAATCTGCAATGTTGTAGAATGGCAGTTCATGCACTTTGGGAATGCTGGGTTGGAAGGCAAGGAGCCCAACAGAAGCAGGAGCCAGAGCCAACAACAGGTAGAATCCACTCATTATAGTGTTGCCCCTATCCTCCCCCTTGCTGAGGTGTAGAAAGGCAACACTGAGAATAAGCAGGAGGATGCTCACAGGCTTGTCTAGCTGTAAGGAAAAAGGTGTGCATGTGAAGCCTGGCTGATTTGGGGGGCAGCACCCCATTTTCCGGGGCCACCCCCCACCCCCATGAAGTGTTGGGATCCTGCAGTGAGATCTTGCTGGAAGAAGTGGCCACCACGTGATCCCAGTAAGTGATGCTTCTGCAGGGACACCTTCCCATTTTGCTTCAGGCAGTGAAATGGGATGAGCTGCCCCTGCCGTTGGCTGTAATGGGCCAGTGTAGCTTTATCTGCAAAGGTTGCTGGGCACTCAGTTCCAGTTTAGAAAATCTCCTATGACCAGGGTGTAAGAATCAAATCCATACTGCGGGCCTGGCCAGTTATCTGCAGAGCCAACACTGCACTCCTTCACTGCACATCCAAATTGAAAATACTAACCCATCCTTCAAATGAATGGAGATAACAAGAAATAGATTTCTTCCCAACATACTAGGTTGAAAATGTTAGTTTTCTACGTGTCTAGAGAGCCCTCCCCACAATAAAGCATAAGGAGAGCCTTGCTGATTCACACAGAAAACATTTCTGTTTCCATTGTGGCCAACCATGTATCACAGGGAAGCCCATGTGCAAGACCTGAGCATGTTAGCACCTTCTTGCTCTTCTTCTCCAGCAACTGTGGTTCTGTCTGCACTAAAGCAGCATCATTGAACAGTCATGGTTTCTAATGAAGAACGCTGGGAACTGTAGTATGCTAAGGATGCTGAGAGTTGTTAGGAGAAATATATTAAACCGGGAAAGTTCCCCGAGTTCCCTGTTAAACCACTTTGATAATTGTAGCTCTGTGATACATTTTCCTCTCAATATGCAAGTTTTTAAACACATCTTAGTACACATTTCAACCAAGATCAACAGTGGAACATGTTGTAAAGCATGAAGAGAGTTGGTGGACTGAATCACAACCTGCACATTCCCCCCAAGAGGCATACAAGTGTGTAGCAATGGAATCCCCATAGTAAAATTCCCACACCGTCCCTGCATGCAATCCCCACTTGCAGAAAAGGCCATGCCCCAAACCTCAGGAAACTCCCATCCTAGGGAAACATGACCTCATCATTGCTGGTCTTTAAGAGGACCTGTAAGATATTTGTATTCCAGTCTGCATTGGAATAATAACATGCTAAGCTTTAATGTGCTCTGCTCTGCTGTAATGTGTTTATCCTAGTTAATATCTGTATTGGACTTGAACTGATTTTATATATTTATGTTGCTGGCTCTATTTCTGTTTTAAATTGTTTTTATATATGGATTTTGAAAACTGTTTTATATATATGCAATTGTTCTCTATATTTTTATGGCACTGTGTAAATCACTTTAGGGGGCTTATTGGCAAGCTGTCAATTAATTAATAGATTTCTTTTAAAAAAAATATGCTACTGGAATGATGGTGGAGTTGATTTGTTGTGTTGTGTGTGTTTTAGAATGTTGTAAACCACCATGTGAGGGCAGTGCACTTTGAAAGGCATGTCGGAAATCTTTAAACAAACAAATATACTGTGCAGTTCTTATGAATGAACAAACTGCTTCCCGGATTGTGGAAGAAAATACAGGTACATCTCACTTCTGCATGTGTGTGGTGGGGATTACCTTACTGGCTACTGCATGTATAAGCAAAATTGTGCAAAGCTGGAATGACCCCAGAGCAGCATTGCATGGCCATCTCTACCTATCCAGGGCTGGCACTGATTGGGTCATGTCCCTGCACGCAAGGCAAACAGCTTTTAAAACCCCACACCTTGTTTACTAGGCTCTGGAAAGGTTGCATGAGGGCTCCCAAGAAATCTTGCAAGATCTCAGATGGTCCTTCCAGGTGTATTTTCCCACTCTCTCACTCTTTAAGTTATTTTTAATATTTTTGGGGGGGGGCAGGGGGTGGAGATTCTGTGCAACCCCATAGAATTTAATCACCTAAGTTAATTCAGAGTAAGATGTGATCTACCTGTAGTTACTTACAGAGAGGCTCATACAAGTTCCCATCCCATCACTTAGGTAAGATTTGGTCCAATTTTGATCAAGGTTTTGAAACGGCTGGCCCTTTCAGTGTTCTATTTTGCTGAGTTAAATCACTCCAGCCCAAAGTTGTTGGTACTGGCACATGCTGTCCCCATCTCCACAGCAGTGTGAGGTTCCAGGAGTTCCAGGAGTGCTTTACCCACCAGGGTCTACATTTCTTTGGGAAGAGGGGGCAAAGCGGAAACTGTGGTGTCCTTATGATATATGGTTTATTTACACATATACAATCTGAGGAGGGGTCCATAAGCATTCATACCCCATTCTTTCAGAGCCATGACAGATTTAAGACTTAAGCAGACCCCAACTATTGTTCTCAAATGTTGATCTTTGCCTCTCCCTCTCTAGCCCACTGCTTCCTAACTCTGTTGCTTCACTCCTAACACTCTGCACTGAGCTTCTGCCTTCTTCCCCTTCTCTAAGCTATTGGAGCCCGACTTCTTTGCCTTCCATGGCGAGTTTCTTTGATTCCTGGTACCAGATAGTTGAACTCTGTGATCCTATGATATTGCTAACAACTCATTGCCCCAGGCTAACATCTCATGCAGCAGGCCAGTCCTGACTTAATTAGCTGTGACACTTGGCTTAATTAAAGGATTAGCAGGGTCTAGCACAGCTCAAATACACACTTGGGTCCAGGGGCGGAGGAAGCCGCTCCGGCACCTGGAGCGGCACCCGGGGGCGTGCACCTGGGGACAGGGCATCACCATGCAGAGCACATGTGTGACATCACCATGCATGCTACACACATGTGCGCTGCACACTGGTGTCATCGGCAAACCGCTCCAGCGCCGCGCGGGGACGGCACCGGGACCCTCCGGTCGCAGCTGCAGCTGCCAGCACAGGACCTCGCCACCACCCCCACATGGTGCTGGAGCAATGGCGCTAAGCTTGGGAGTCGTGGGGGCGCACCAAGTGTCACCCCCCTCCAGGGTGGCACCCAGGGTGAACCGCCCCCATCACCCCCTTGCTACGCCACTGCTTGGGTCTATCCTAAATACACATGAGTCTGGCTTTAATTTCCTGGCTTTAATACTACAAACCAAAATTTAATTCTACCACTAGCTTAATCTGGAATTTAGGGTGTCTTGACTCCAAGATTCATAACAATATATTCCTAGGAGAGGGGGGCACTTGTCCGTTCTTCCTTTTTTAAAAACAACAACAAAACAAAACCAGCTTTTTGGAGAGGAGTACTTTCAATCAGGGAAATAGCATTGTGGCAGAGGGCTTATTTCCATCTAGCTCCCAGAACTGCTCTAAGCAAAGAAGAAACATCAATAAATTCAATGGGGGGTATCCCATCTCATGTCTAGTCTGACCCCAATTCACACATATAGAATTCCATATGTGTTTGTTGCATTCCAAAAGGGATAAACATGCATTTATGAATCAGTCATTGGATATCTCAATTTCTTTGAACTGTTACTCATTAGAGGGGGGGAAAGAAGTAGCCAGTTTTGTTTTCTTCTCACAAAATACCTGGGGCTTGTTACCTATCTCTTCCAAAGATCAATAGCAAAACTCCCACTGATCTGGAGTCTTGGAGATACTAACTCCAGAGTAGTCTCATTAACTTCAAATGAGTTGCCTTGGAATTTGAGCCTATATTTCTTTAATAAATGCTTTGGAGATGAAAATCCTTGAAAAGCCTATTGATTTTGTTACCTTGTTTAGTTTGGAGTTATTTGAAATGCTTCGTCCTAAACTCATTAGAGTAGAAATGGATCAAGAGAACTCACTTAAAACTCTCATATCAAAGGAAAAGGACGTGGAAATTTCCAAATGCTCCCAGCATTTGCTTCATTACCTTTCCTGTTCAGGTCAGCAGAAACTGAAACATTTTAACTGGTACTAAGCCCCAGAAGTCCCCAAGCCCAGCTTCAGAAATGCATATAGAAATTCCAGTGCAAATGATTTCCAAGTAGAGAATAATTCAGGTATTTTTAAAAAACAACAACAACAACAAAACGATAGATGTTTGTTCAAATGGACACCCAGTTAATACTATTTGGACACATAACCTTCATATAATTAAATGGAGGTTAAAGGGAGGAATGAATCATTTAAGACGTTGCAAATTATTGGTTTTTCATTTTCATTTTGAATACACAAAATGCAATAACAACAACAATGAAGAAAAAGATCAAAGCAAGAATGGAAAAGCAAAGAAAAAGAAAGGAAATATATGAGGAGACTGGAGGGAGCAGTAGTATTCCAAAAGCAGCATTATAATTCAAGGCAATTATTGCAATATACAGTGGAACCTCGGTTTATGAACACCTCGGTTTACGAATTTTCGGTTTACAAACGCCGCAGACCCATCTGGAACGGATTAATTCACTTTCCATTACTTTAAATGGGAAAGTTCGCTTCAGTTTATGAACGCTTCAGTTTATGAACAGACTTCCGGAACCAATTACACCCATGCTTCGGGTTAAGTACGCTTCAGGTTGAGTACTCCGTGGAACCGTCTGGAACGGATTAATCAACTTTCCATTACTTTCAATGGGAAAGTTCGCTTCAGTTTATGAACGCTTCAGTTTAAGTACTCCGCAGACCGTCTGGAACAGATTAATCCACTTTCCATTACTTTCAATGGGAAAGTTCGCTTCAGTTTATGAACGCTTCAGTTTATGAACAGACTTCCGGAACCAATTGTGTTCATAAACCGAGGTACCACTGTACAATAGAAACATACCACTTTTAGGGTCATTGTAAAACATTTACAATGAAACCTGATTTCAAACAATAATAGCAATTGCTTACTAGGTACATCATCAGTTACAGTGGAAGCTTGGTTTTTGAACGTAATCAGTTCTGGAAGACTGTTCAACTTCCGGAACATCCCAAAACTGAGGATAAATTGAGGGGGGGGAGATGAAAAATGCGCTTCGGAAGCCATTCAACATGGACATTTAAAAATAAATAAATCACTGAGGGCATTGTGACTGCTAAAAGCAAATCTATGTCTCCATGCTTACCTTCTAAGGAAACAGCAGGGTGGGGATAGGATGGGTTGAGATATTTTTGGTGACTTATGATGTTACCACGGCACTCCATTCACAGTGTTTTGTAGGGGGTGGGTGTTAATAAAATAAAAAGCTCCACTTTCCAATGCTTTTTGCTCTTTTTTGCTCCTCCCTAAGAAGTAGTACATTTTAAAAGATCCAATGGAGTTATACAGAGGAATGTTTTATGTTCCTTCTACCAAGTGCCACATTTTAGCCCATGCACCCAGGCCCCAGGACCATAAAGCTTCTGATCTCCAACACCTCTCATTTACATGTTAAGATATGCAACTGCTTGCAAGTTTCCCACAGGCATCTGGGTGGCCACTCTGATAACAGGATGTTGGACTACATGGGCCATTGTCCGATCTTCTCAAGTCCTAGTAGACATCTCAAAGACTGCTGTGAATAAATGACATATTAATGGCAGTACTTAGGTGTTCTAACTGGGTTATCTACACTAGTACATACTTTGTTTAAAATTGTTAAAGGGGCGCAACAGTGTCCCTCTAGTTAGTCTGAGCTAATAACTTGAATCCTGGCATATCTTCTCTTCCTGATAAGCATTTCCAGTAAAAATTGCCACAGGCACAGCAAGTTAAATTGTGCTGAAAATTGGCCCATTGAAACCCTTTAATGTGTTTTTTAAAATACAGGCATATCATATATTACTTTCCGATTTTGGGAGGAAACTACTGGTGCACATTATTCAGACTTGTCAAGGAAAAAACATGGCTCATTGGTTTGGTGAAGTTCTGAACAGTGCTTCAAAAGTTATTAAGGTTTTCCCACCCCATCACACCCTATGGCAGCAATCACTGGTAAAATAACTACGGTGCATGCACATTTCAATTTTGGATGTGAAAATTTGCTGGGACTTCAGTACAGTCATACCTCGGGTTACAGACGCTTCAGGTTGCATCTTTTCAGGTTGCGTCCTGCACCGAACCCAGAAGTACCCGAACAGGTTACGTCTGGGTTTCGGCGCTCATGCATGCACAGAAGTGCTAAATTGCGCTTTGCATGTGTGCAGAAGCGCCAAATCGCAACCCGTGCGTGCGAACGTGATCCATGTGGGAGGCACGTTCACAACCCGAGCGTCCACTGTATCTGCAGAAGGAGCCACCTGCTGGGTGCTATGCGCAATGTTCATTCCTTTAGTTATTGAATATGACAGTGCAATAAAGTGATTTGACCTTCTTGGGGCCTATGGCCACATCTGGAAACCTGAGAAACTGTGTTGTATGACCAAATCCTGCAACTATTCAGAGAGCCACCTGCAACCCCACACGCACCCTGCCCCGCTCAATAATGCAATGCAGTAAGGCTGAGATATTACATTAGACAATGTGTGTTGTGCATTAGCCTTATCTCCCAGTTTGCTGGAGTTTTGTGAAGCTTGAACCAACTGGGAATAACCTAACCCTGATTTCAAACCAGCAGATACACACACACACACACACACACACACACACACACACACACACTTACAGTATCTTTATCTGGACATCTAAGAACAATATTCTCTGTTCATGATTTTAAACAAGTTAGCTTAATCAAGAAAAATATCAGGGTACAGTACCTGAGTTTCAGCTTAGCTCTCAAAGACATTTACAGCATCCAGTTACTTTCAGGAGAGGATCCACAAATGCCAAACCTTTTTTCAGTTCATTCTTGCAAAACCCAAAGATATGCTAGAATTCCCCAGTGCCTTATGCACAGGGTGATAGATAAAAGGCTCTGCTTTGTCATCTATATTTTCTTTTACAGAGACCCTTAAATGTTTCAGACCAGAAGACAGAAATATTGTGCTCATTGACCTTTTCTATACTATATTGCTTCATTTTCTTGCGGAGAATATAAACTCCTTTCAATGCCTGAAATCAAAACCTTGCCTTCAGAAGCAGAATCTGCAGCAACTGACTCCACATCAAATAAAAGTTCTGCGAAAGAATATAGAAAATATGAAGGACGCTTTTTCAAAGAGGTACAGTTGTAAAATGTGAAATGTGAAGAGCAATTAAGCCTAGCGCTTTTGAAATCATTGTTTACAATGTGGTGGTACAATACTTGGAAACACACCTGTGTGCACCACATCCCAAGTGGTTAGCATCAGTTCTACTCTTGCCCCTCTTGCATTAGAAGAGGCACCCCATACCCCACTGTTTAACGCATCCTGCCAGCTACTGCTGTAAGCAGCAAACAGGCACAAACTTACTGTATTTTTCAGACCATAACATGCACCGGACCACACCGGACCTAGTTTTTAGAGGAGGGAAACAAGAAAGAAAAAATTTCCCTGGTTTTCCTCCTCTAAAAGGCGCGGGGGGGGGGGGCGCTGGAACGGGATCACCCAGAGGTATCAGGGGCCAAGAGCAGCACTGACTGTTCTTTGGCTACCTTATCTGTTGAAAGGGGACAGGGGAGAATAAAATAATAGAATACAAGCAAACATTCACTGCCCAAATGTCAGATCTACATACGACCTTATCAAGCATCAGGGCAACACCATACACAGCATATCAGATATATGGTTACCCCAATGCCACAAAAAGTCAGTTGCCAGGATCTGCAATTAAAGCACCAATTGGTTTGGTGCTTTGAATATCAGGGTTTTGTTTTTTAAGTTAAATGATAGAATGCCAGCTTTAAACAAATGATGCCACAAAAATCAATTTCTGTTCTTATTTGTTCATTTGTCTTCCAAGGGACAATGGGAAGATCTTCACAGGAACAGGCCACTGTTGGTAGCAGAAACAGAAACTTATAGAGGGAGGGAGGGAGGGGTTTCTAAATGACACAAATGGAGAGCTGCTCTCCATGAGGCATTTGCAGCTCTTCTGATTATGGAGTACAGCTGTTTAGGGCATTAGCTGTTAAATAGTGGGAAAGATGGACTACGGACACAGCTCTGTTAGATTCACAGCTCTTTATTACAGTAGTTAGAACTGCTCCTTGAGTCTGAGTCACTGCAGCCTAGCTGGCTGCTTTATATAATACTAAGTAACTTGTAACAGTAACGACTTCCAACTAACCAATCAGTGAGCGACAGTTCTCAATCCTTCATTTGCATACTGGGTGGCCCTGAGTGAGAACTGCAGCCAATCTTAATACTTAGCTTCTAACTTCCTGACTGTGGAATATTCTTCACAGAGAGTCTTGCCATCATTGACACTGAGTATTATTTAGGTGCCAGACAAAAACATTCCTTTTTACCCAGGCCATTAACTAGTATATGGTCTGTTAAAGCTGGGCAGTGAGTGGGGTTCTTATTACGATTATTATTTTATTATTTTGTCTGTTATTTTGCTTTGATTACATTTTGCTTTTTTATGTTGTACACCAGCATCTTTTAATATAAATTGAAAACAAAACAACAGCAACAACAACTTGAACCAATTTAGGGAAGCCTTTTTGTTGGTCTTCAGCCAGCTGATTTTAAAAGTGTGTGTGTGTGTGTGTGTGTGTGTGTGAGAGAGAGAGAGAGAGAGAGAGAGAGAGAGAAATCAATTTCCTGGGGGAATAGGAAGGCTTCTAATATACTTCATGGATGCTGAGAATCTTGTCCTGCCTGCTAACTCCCCACCACCACATCCCAAAGTAAACACTGAAATATCCTCCTTTGGTATTTCACAGGCAAGCACTGTGGGCTGTTTTCTTACATCTAATTGGGCTAGGCTACGCCCCCAGGTGGCGCTGTGGTTAAACCACTGAGCCTAGGGCTTGCTGATCAGAAGGTCGGCGGTTCGAATCCCTGTGACGGGGTGAGCTCCCGTTGCTTGGTCCCAGCTCCTGCCAACCTAGCAGTTCGAAAGCACGTCAAATTGCAAGTAGATATTAGGACCCCTACAGCGGGAAGGTAAACGGCGTTTCCGTGTGCTGCTCTGGTTTGCCAGAAGCGGCTTTGTCGTGCTGGCCACATGACCTGGAAGCTATACGCCGGCTCCCTCGGCCAATAATGCGAGATGAGCGCGCAACCCCAGAGTCGGTCACGACTGGACCTAATGGTCAGGGGTCCCTTTACCTTTACCCTTTACATATTTCAAACACAGCCGTTAAATGGGCAGGCCCGGCTCTAGGGGTAGTCTTGGTGACGTGGGGTGCCAGGGCGCGGGGCTGGCAGGAGGGCGCTGCACGGCGAAGCTGCGACGAAGCCGTGCTATGCGCTGCACTCGCCCATTGGTGTGGGGGCGCCCGAGCGATCTCCGCACCACGGTGCCCGACTTGCTTGACACGGCCCTGTGAATGGGCCAAAATTTGTTTTTTAGCATCAGGTGTCTTCCATCATTATGGATGAGACAAAAATCACATGTATGGCAGCACAAAGATTTGTTTTAATCCATCTAAGACATTCATCTTGTTATCTCAGCATGCCCTGCATGAGCCCATATATCGTTCCTTGAACCATCTGCGCATCTTGCAGTTAGCAAAGTCAGAAAATCATAATTACTCAAGCTTTAATATAATTTGAGGTGTCCTCATAATTAGGGATCCTGCATTATGCTGGTAAGGATCAGAGACGTATTGAATGTCTATGTAGGTGTCACTTAAGTTCCTGTGGGTGCTCTATTAAATAAATTAACTGCTGTTGCTGCTGAAATTAGCAACCCCACCCACCTACGCATATGGAAATTGGATTGCACATTGAATACTGATGCATGTTCTTAGTCCATAATAAATCATTAGGTTGGACTGGGTGAGTTTAAACTGGCCCTTATGGCCTAGACATATTAGTTCAAAGGGAATTGACTCATTACACTTTTTCTGGGTGGTAGGAAGATCTGAGGCTGGTTAATTTACATTGTTTGCTTCCTCATAGTGAGATAATGCACTGAAAACAACAACAACAACAACGAAAATATTTTATTTGCAATAAACAAGTAGAGCCTGTTGCAGCAGGACAAACAACCAATCCTGCAAAAGACAGTGCTTGTGTGAAAACATAATAAACACAGGTGTTTAGCACACATTCTTGTTCTGGCCTAGCAGCCACATTCTACACTAGCTGTAGTCTTAAAAGGCAGCCCAATGAACTATTAAAAAACTCCTATACCTGCTCTGATTCAATTTTGTTTTGCATAGTACTTTATGAATTGTTTAAAACAGGACTGTTAGCACTGTCTCCCATCATTGTCCTGTTAGCATTATAACTTCTTGATTAACTGATTACTTGTAAAAACTAGAAGCCCAGGAAACAGTTGTGGCCTGTAGTTCAGGAAGAGAAGTGAAGCAGGGCTTCTGAGCTTGCCATTATCACCATATCCTTGTTGACACCTCTTTTTCCTCCCCAGAGGGCAGGCCTGCCTTTGTGTGGAGAGAGAGGAGTAAAAGTAAAGCATTGTGTAGTCTTCCTTGTTGATGATATCTCATACTATGCAGATAGAGTCAAACTGGATAGAGTTAAATATGAGCTGAAAGTCTGCTTTACCTTTCTTGAATGCGTTTGGTGTTTTAGTTAAAAACAGTTTGCAAAATTCCTTTGTACACCTAATTCCTTTCTCTTTTGAACAGTTTCTTTTATTGTTCTCCATGAATATTTGATAAGCTGAAATATCAAGCCAACTTGCAAATAATATACCATTTTTATGGCGCAGATATAGCTGGTCACACTGTCACTTCATCATTGCTGATGACTCAAGGAAAGCAGGTTCTCTCCATAGGAGAGAACATGGGTTGCGGCAGGGCTAACAAGATGACCCAGGGCTTTGGGGTGGGTCTGATATTTGGCCTTGATTGGTGGTTTAATTGTTGCTGGGGATTTTTGCTTGTTGCAATTTGTTGATTGACAGCCCTGGCTACGTTTAAGCTGAAGGAGCAGTTTGTGCTATCTCTTTGCTGCTCGCTTCGAATCTCCTGCCCACCCTCCGCTTTCTTTAGGCCCCTTTGCTTTGACCTTGCAGTGCCTGTCTAGGGGTCGCCTGTATTCAGGGGCCTGGTAGGAATTTTGCCACTTGACTGATTGGCTGGTGTCAAGTGGTTTTTGCCTACCATACTGCAATTAGTCACAACTTGTAAGGTTGCGGTTAGTCATTGGTTCAAATAATTGGTCGAGGGGTACAGATTTTGGCTGGGCCTGACCCTCATATGATTGCTGCTGCCATATAGAAGTATTCCGTTAAAGGAATCCCGGGCTCCACATGTTTGTCTGTTTATCCCCGCTAGGGGTCAGGACCATGCATGAGCCTCGGGGAGCATCTGGGGAGAGGACAAAGAAGGGCTTGTGGTCCCCTGACCCGTCCTCTCTCAGGGGGGTGTTTACTTACTGACTCCCCTACTAGGCTAGAGGGAGTCAGATCTGTTCCAGGCGGGAGACAGATGGCTGGGAACCAATGACTAAGCAACCACTCACATTTTGATTGTATTTTAATTAAAAAGTTGTGGCCAAATTTTAATGCCAAAAACCTTAACAAAAATTATGGTGTCAGTGTGAGTTATTGGGGGGTCCTTTTGGTGCCTTGGCACACAAAAGGTGATCTGAGATCTAGGGTTAGCCTTTGTGCAGCACAATCTTACATTGATAGGACTTAACAGTAAGTTTACATAAACTTGCAGCCTTGGCCTCACTGTGTAGTCGGCCTGGGTGATATATCGCCCAGGACCGGTATGAGGAGCAGACAGTGATGTTGGTTTTACTCAGCAGTATATCGCTGGTGAAACTGCCACCGTTACTGAGTCCCTCTGCCAGCAGCAGCTGCTGGAGAGAGTCAAGAGTTCCTTCCTCCAGCTGGCGCTGCTAGCAGAGGGATTCAGGAGCAATGGCAGTTTCACCAGCGATATATCGCTGAGTGAAACTGTCATCCCACTCTGCCCTCATACGACGCGGAGTGTGCAGCTGCTCCTGCCTCAGTCGAGCAGTTAAAGGAGCCCCTGGCACTGGCTCCTGCAAGCCGGCAGGGCGATGGGGCTGTGTGAAACTGCTCAGCCAAGGAGAGTGTGGTTGCCTCTCCCCGCAGCAAGCAGTTAAAGGAGACCTGATGCTCTACCTACTCACGCGAGAGCACCGGGGCTGTCTCAGCAGGGGGGGGGGAACACCTTCCCCCCCCAGATGAGTGGCACAAACAAGCTGCATTGTCTCAGCCTGTGAGTCTGGGTGAAACCGCCTCAGCTCTCGAGGTGAGAGATGGGACAGTCTCACGGGCAAATGCATTTTGTTTTTTTAACATCACGGTATATCACCAAACAGCAATGTTTGGCTGGCGATACACCACAATGTTGAAACGCTGCTATCGCCCAGCTCTACTGTGTAGTGGAGAAATGTACAGGTACTTGGTAGGAAGTTTTACTATGGTTTCATTATTCTTGTGGTTATAATACCCATAGGACCAGCCAGAATATTGGGGGCTTTGTTGGGGGCACAAAAACATTTTGTCCTCTTGAAGTCACAGCTGGCAACCCACAGAAGGATGATAAAGATGACAATTATTATAATTTTAGATTGGCACCAGGGCCGTCTTAAGCATGTCCGGCGCCCCCCGCCCCGTTTCCCAGTGCGGCGGGTGAGGACCGCACGCAGGGGGGCTGCCGCGGGCGCAGCTGCACTGTGCCACCCAGCCTGCCCTCCCCCTGTTGCGACGCCCCTGCGCACGGCGGAGGCGGCCCCAGGCTCGCGCACCCCCGGAGAGCGGCCTGAAGCCACTGAACAGCGGAGGCGCGCCTGGGGCAGCCTCAGCCGCACCTCTCAGCGGGCGCCCTGGCACCCCTGGTGGCCTGGCGCCCCGTGCCACCGGGAGCAGGCCTAGAGCCGGCCCTGATTGGCACTAATTAAAGTTTGTGGTCTTGGAGGTCAAAAAATCATTTTGGGACTCCTGATCCCAATCTTCCTCCCATAGAAGTTTGCTGTTCCTCTCCTTTTCTGGCATTTCAATGAAGTGTTTCAAAGACCTTTGGGGACTTTCTTCCTCCTGGCTATTTTGCTGAGTTCTGCAAGGATTGGCTGTTGTTTGGCTGAGCTTCTTCTGCTACATTTATTTCCTAGTCTCTTGTTTGGATTTCTGTACTGCTGCTGTTTTATTAATTCCACTGCAACCCCTTGCTTATTTACTCAGAAGTAAGTACCAGTGCATTTTGTGTGGCTCATTCCAAGATAAGTCTGTGTAAGATCGTGCTATTAGTTTTGGTTGGCTGTTTTATATATAAGGCTCTCCTGTTGTTCTCAGTATCCTGTTTTGTTAACTGCCTCATTGAGCATGTTGGCCCCAGAAGCCAGTATTTAAATATTTTTTTACTAACAAACTCCCTGCTCTCTCTGCCTGGCCAAATACAAACTGCAATACAGTTTTTTTGGGCCACCTGCACACCTTAGTCTCTGAACCTATGTTCAGGTGACCCATTACGGAAATATCTCCACCCAGGAGCAAGCAATCAGAACAGGCAAAACTCTTCTTTGATGCAGCAGGAGGTTCACATTTATGTTGCAATTATTTTGCTTATATAAGAAAGCTGTACTGTTAAGTACTTGAAAGCGGGAACACCATTCAGGTGTCCCCACTGTGTTGAAGGCCACAAAGTCCCTGGGTGAATTGAGGTATCTGGCTAGAAACTGCAGAAGGACAAAGAAGAAAGAGAGAGCAAAACATCAATGCAGAAACTGCACTCCCCCCCCCAAAAAAAAAACACACCCACTGCTGTGGGAAGGAGGAGTGATTTCTGAACCCGGCCCACAAACCCAAATATAACTTCTTTGGGCTGCTTGCAGCCCTGCCTTTTGTTCGCTTTGGATAACTTCAGCTGGTTCTATTGCCTTCCTCCTTTCAGCAGCATTCTGTGCATAAGAAGCAGGCATAAAGCAAGAAGGCACAAGCTAAGATAGCATAAAATTACACAAGATCCAAATTTCATTCAGCAATGAAGTTGCTGCAGGGTAAATGCATGTGGCGGAGCTGTATAGGCTTAGGATCCAGCTTATGTCCCTCTCACTTTGGTCACACCCCTTGAGTACTCCTTTTGGGAATTAGACCCACCTCTGCTCAGACAGCTTCATCTCAGCCAGCTGAAGTCCAACTGAGATTAGGCTGAGCAAATTACTCCAGTATGTATTTGCCTTCCATGGGCAACTTCAAGGTCCCTTATTACCATTCCTTATCTGCACACCTGAAAAATTTGCAAGTGTAATTTTAATCTCCTGTTGGAAGCTGTCCAGAGTGGCTGGGGAAATCCAGCCAGATGGGCGGGGTATAAGTAATAAATTATTATTACAGTGTTCCCTCGACTTACGAATTACTCGACATCCAAAGTTTTCGACTTACGAATGGGACAAATGGCCGCACACTTACAAATTTTTCTACATCTGAACGGAAACCGTTGGCGGTTTTAAATGCGGTTTCCTCGACTTACGAATTTTTCCGAATATTTTTTTCCTATGGGAATCCGCTTTTTGACTTACGAAATTTCCGACCTACGAGTGTGCATTCAGAATGGATTAAGTTCGTAAGTCGAGGGACCACTGTAGTATATTGTTGTTGTTGTTGTTTTTAATTATTATTATTAAACTGATAGAATTTGCGGCAGTATACTGACATACGGTAGTTCTTTTGTGCCATTTCCATGGGGGAACAGATGCACACGTGTGGAAAGAGTGTGGGAGTAGCAGTGTTGTCCAATGACGTTAGCTGTTGTGTCACACCACACCCACTAATGTGAATGAAATTTGTCATGACATGCCAGTGTGTTGGTCAGAAAGCCATAGTTTCATAATGCAGCTGGTACTGCAGTTAGAAAATGGTCTGGGAGTGCTAGCATTATAATCAGGAAAGCTAATGTGATATTCCCCACATACAAGTGCAGACTTAGATGGTACGTCTCTACAAATAGAAGATTCCTTCAAATAGAAGTTTGTCTACTGACAACCCTTGGAATAAAGGGCTGTTCTCTGTAGAGCAGAACACAACGTCACCCTGAAAAATAAGGATGCTTGGTGTGATGAACCCAAGTCGCATCAACATTATGAGAAATAATATGTGGAAGGAGAGGAGAGGAAGCAAGTAGCTTCAATAGTATTAGTTTATTCACCTAAAGCAGCAGATGCCAACATGTTAATTAACTTATTTATACTGACATGAATTCATTACTGTTAATGCTCAGTGGCTTCTGGTTACTTCATAAATCTCTTATCAGAAGGTAGTATTTAATGAATGATCAAATTTATTAACTCATTTGAGAATACTGGTCTGCACCTTCTTTTCGTATTGTTAACTCTCAGCCAGAAGTCAGTGGCAAGGCTCTCAGTAGCTCAGCCGATGCTGCTACAGGTGAGAGAAATCTCCCAAATCTTAGGTTGTGCACTGGATTTGGCCGAGACCCGAGTCCTGAGCCAAGCTGGGCATGTTCAGAGGAATTCGGGCATCAGACAAGTTGGGTACAGCCAGCCACAGATTTTGATGGGCCAGGACTGGATGGCCTAAAGAAATCCATGGCTGTCAGGTACACACCATCAGGCAATGAAAGACAGGCATCAGAAAGGAACACCTCACAAAAGGCTGAGACCTACCCTGACCACTGGCTGCAACTTTTGGAGAAGGGCAGGAGCCCATTGTATGACTTTCCTTCCTTGCAAATAGCTTTCCTTCAGAGAAATCACTTGCAAAGGAACATGCAGGATTGGTGCATGTATGGAACAGGTGTTCAGTAGAAGCGAGGATTGAGCCTGGTGCAAGGTGCTCTCTTTCCAAGCAGCTGTCAGAGATGCCTCTTGAAAAGAACTGGGCACCCTGTTCTCAATCAGGAGCAGGGGGAGGGGGAATGAAAGCATCTCCTTCCCCTGCCCTTCTCATAGTTGTATGTTTAATTAAGCTTTAAAAAAAAACTCTAGTTAAACATTAGTCCTGCCCCCTACCAAATTTGGGACCACATCTAGGGCAGAGTGGGTGGTCCCCAGGTTGGCCCAGTGTGGGCTGAACTGATCCAAGACCCCACAGGTCTGTTGGGATTTTCCATTCCACCTTTAGTTGCAGACGTGGGATTCTTGTGTGTCACATGTCTGTTTACATTCCAGCACTGTTTGCTGGAACTTCCATTGTATTGTTGTTGCTTTTGCTTTACTCTCTCTCTCAGATGAGACGGCAAGGAGAGAGATGACATGTTTCTTTGTTTCTGATTTAAGATCATACATCCGTAGTTTGCTAGCATGTCTTCACAAGCCTCAAGCCTCTTTTTGTCGCGCAGTTTGCGATGCTAAGTAAAGTGCGCCCATGTCAGCAAACTTGGGTCACTGATTTATGCCGCACCAGAGGCTGAGGGATCTTCGCAGCGTGACAGCTGGAAGCAGACGATCCATTTGGGGGCTAGCCAGCTGGCCGTTCAACCCCCAGATGCCAACAGGGCCATGGGCTGGATGGAGAGGATTGTACACAGTCCTGCCCTCCATGTCCCTATTTTCCAGGGAAGTCCATGATTTAGAGAAGGTATTCTGGTTTGAGATTTGACCCCAGAATGCCCTGCTTTTTCTTAGGGTGTCTCTATTTTCATCAGAGAAATGTGGGAGAGTATGGAACTGGCAAGAAATAGATCAAGATCCTACAACCTGGATGAGAGGAAGAAAACCACAATAAGGTGCAGAGCATTACATACATGCCATGATTGTTATCTAAAGCATCACCCAAGCCAATGCACATCTAATAAGAACAACATTTGAAGAGATCAGTTTACCAACCCTGCAGAAAAAAACAACCCTTCAGTCTTTGTCTTTATAGTCAATAGGGAAGAGAGTTAATAGTGTTAGGGATGGTTGAATGTGTCAATTCTCATTTTTTCAAAACTTCCATTCATTTCATCCCATTTCCCATGCCAAATTGTGATTCCCCCCCCGCTTACAACATTAAAAAAATACTTAATTGCTAACACAACAAAAGTAATAATAAACAATAAATAAGTCAGCAAAAAGTACACAGATTGAACAATCTCCACATAAATCATAAGACTGAGAATAAAGAGACAAAAAAATAATTTCAATAACAGCAGCAACCACCACTCATCAACCCCCCACCCCAAACAACACCCAAGCCCAAGAGTTTGTCCACAGCCTTAGCTTTTGTGGTTGGAGTCAGTCCGGGCCCTGCCCTTCCATGCCAGAAAAAGCCCTGCAAGACAAATCTTTCTCATAATATGTGCATTTTTATACCATTATGCTGAGTAAATTTGCAAGCGATTTCCCTTCATATTCAATGAAGAGGAATACATCCATTTAAATTCATGAACATGACTAGGTTAGGCCCATTAATCTCAGTGGGTCTACCTGGAGTAAAACATAATTGATTACCACTCATAATGTATTTATGTATGTATGCATTATTTTAAGTAATACATGCACATTTGGGGGTTGGATAATTACATTGCAAAAATAAATAAATGGTTCTTTACTCCACCCCACCATATCATGCTGATTAACATCAGGAATAAGAAGCAGATAGTGCCTCTCTCCCCATCCCCAAAGTAATCGTCTTTACTCCTTCAGTTTTAGAAATTTATATGCACCTTATGATTTACCCCTGGGACCCAGGTGGCGCTGTGGGTTAAACCACAGAGTCTAGGGCTTGCTGATCAGAAGGTCGGCGGTTCGAATCCCTGCAACGGGGTGAGCTCCCGTTGCTCGGTCCCAGCTCCTGCCCACCTAGCAGTTCGAAAGCACATCAAAGTGCAAGTAGATAAATAGGGACCGCTCCGGCAGGAAGGTAAATGGCGTTTCCGTGCGCTGCTCTGGTTCGCCAGAAGCAGCTTTGTCATGCTGGCCACATGACCCGGAAGCTGTCTGTGGACAAACATCGGCTCCCTCGGCCTATAGAGCGAGATGAGCGCAGCAACCCCAGAGTCCGACACGACTGGACCTGATGGTCAGGGGCCCCTTTACCTTTACCTTATAATTTACTCCTAGGAAGTCTTTGACTAAAAGAAACACAAGCAAACAGAAATAAACACTTTCCCATCTGTTTTCACTAATATAACCCTCTAAAAAATAAATCTGTCTCAGACAGGATTTTGTCAACCTAGTATTTTTAGAAGCACCCACTTTGGTTGCAATGCTCAATATGCTTTCAAATGGGCACAGACAGCTAGCCAGGGAAAGGGAAGATATTGCTTAATTCAGGGCTCACACGTCAAAGTAATGAAGGGTTTAACTTGCACTGCCTGCTCATAGCATATGTGCCAGCCGAACAAAGAAAATGTCATCTTAGGAAGTGTTTGATCATGTTTACTGCCATTAAAGCTATACATAATTTAATGTTTTAGCCAAATGCAATGAAATTTTAGGAGGTTAAAATGTTGTCATAATTTAAGCAGCCTGTATCATGTGTGAAAAGGACGAACACATCAAGCAAGCTTACTGACTTGTGATTACACTGTCTTATTTTCTGGTAAAAATGTCAGCATTGGCATGCCGGATGCTATAAATGACAGAGCATCCTCAGCCAAGGGTCCGTGTCATATGAACCTGCCAACTATCAGTATTTCAGTCTCAATGGGATTTGTTTTCGCTTCATATACCCACATTCATTCACTTGTTGTGGCCAGACAAGGCTTCATTTATGCTCTTTCTCATTCAAAGTCCGGGAATTTCTGCATTCACCAGGCCCCATATGTACCATATATTTAAAGCAGTATGACACTATTTTAAACACTCGTCCCTTTCCCCCAAATAATCCTGGGAAGTGCACTTAGTTATGGTTGCTGAGATGTGACAGTATACTCCTATTCCCGCACAGAGCTACAATTTCAGTGCGCCCTGGGAAGGGGCACTGATTGTTAAAGAACTCTGGTAAAGGGTTAAAACACTCATTTATTATTTTTTTAAAAATTAAATCTGTATCCCACCTTTGCTCCCAATTTGGAGCGCAGGGTGGCAAATGGCAAAGCAGTAAAAGCAATACAAAGATTTTTTTAAAGCATTTGAAAAGAATCAAATACCATCACAGCTAAATGATTTCAAGGTTGCCAGGACATCATATGCATCATATGCACGGGAATGTTTTTAAATGCTGGTTATTATTTTTTTTAAGCAATAAGGCGATGACTTTCAACAGGAAGCACATTTCATAAGTGGGGGGCCTCTACCCAAAAGACCCTGGCATTAGTCTGCACCAGCCAGGTGGCACACAGCTGTGGCACCACCAAGATAACAGGAGCCCCTGATTGAAAGCCCACCTCTCCCACGTGATTTTGGGCATGCCACTCTATTTGAACCTAATGTGTTCTGTCATTTTACACTTGCAAAATGAAACTCCTCTTCAGCCCTCCAAATCTGCTTTTGTATATTCGGCTAGCCTTCCAGACCAGATTTGAGAAGGGTGCAGAGTGTGCACAAGATGAACAGAGGGCGGCAGTTTTGATAGCACAAGTGTAAATCCTTGTGTGAAGTGAAGGAGTGCATTGGATTTGGCCCCAAAACAGCAGCTACAAAACCCGAGTCCCTGCCCCCCCCCAATGATATGAATAAGAACTAAAGTGATCCAGAAATAGTTATATGCTGAGGAATAATTTCTGGGTGAAAATAGCAGGGGAAGGAAGCTGAGGAATATCTGAATGTTACCAGGTGTCTCCCCCCCCCCCCAGTTCTTGTTTCATTTTTCATACCGAATGGTTACTGACATAAGCATACAAAATGCAGTGAGAATAATGAGTGCAACAAATAAAAATAGAAATAGAAAAAATAACATGATAATACAGAGGGAAGGGGGGAAACCGGGAGACAACTGAGAGTGCAATGCCACATAAAATTATCACATATAAGAAGCAAAAGGTGAGTCGAATTAGTTCTCGAAATAGCCTCTCCACATATTTATCTGTGGAGCAAGGGGTTTAGTAGACTGCACAGATGAGTCAACATAGGAGAAAAACTTCTATCAAGTTGAAGAAAAGTGGTCTATTTTTGATGAACCATTTGTGTATAATTGCGCAACATCACACTGCCAAGTTTATTCCTTCTAATCAAGGCCACATTCACACTACGATGCCTCTTTAAATGGCCATGGCTTTCCCCCAAAGAATTTTTGGGTGCTGCAGTTTGTTACAGGTGCTGAGGTTTGTTAGGAGACTCCTGTTCCTCTTACAGAGCTACAATCCCAGAGTGGTTTAACAACCAATCCCTCTTCACAAAGAACTCTGAGGAGTGATATCATAGTGCTTTAAATGTATGGAGTGGCTATTAATCTGGCTCCAGCCTCTTTGGGACATTTATAAACTTGCAAATACTACACATGCAATATGGAGGATAAGAATGCTGTCTTACCTTAGAGAACTGCTGTAAGGATTTCAAGAAAAATAATGCATGTGGAACATTTTGAGCACTTTTAAATAATTATTTTATTTAAAACATTTTTTTATCCCACTATTTGCTCCCCTTCCCCCAAGAAAAAGTCTCCCAGAGCAGTTTACATATACTGGTAGGGAGACAGTCCATGCTCTCAGCCTTACAATCTAGCAGGACCAGTGGTCAGGGATGGTGGAATTGTAGTCTCAAAACATCAGGAGGGCTGAGGTTGAGGAAGCCTGTTCTAAGAGCCATGACACAAAGGCAAGAAGGGATTCTGAGGTGGAAGGGAAAATAAATAAACATTTATAACAGTTGACTGACCAAATAAAAAAATTCATTCAGGTAGCACCTTAAAGACCAACTAAGTTTTAATTTTGGTATGAGCTTTCGTGTGCATGCACACTTCATCAGATACCAGTTGACTGACCATTAAGCAAAGTATAGAACATGAAGTAGCACAAAAAACCTTGGTTGAACCAATTATTAAAGGTGCACATGCTAGGAACTAATAATTATAAGAGATCTAAGAGATACTACTACCTTCCGATATACCGCCACCTGTTCAGTACCTAGATTTATAATCCACCTCCCTCTCTCTCTTCCTCACTACTATAGCCTGATGGCATGGCTGTTGCTAAGATGAAAGTGCTACACATTATTATTACTGTATTATTATTATTACTACTAGTAGTAGTATTAGTAGCAACTATCTTTTATCCAGCAAAGTTGTCCCATTTGTGCACAGCTTCTGCATGTGCAATGGAGCTTCCCTTCACTCTCTTCTCCGCACACCCCTGTCCCCTCCCCCAAAGAGATCTGTTCCAGAGAGTTGGGTAGGATCCCAGAACACACTTTGTGAGTGTGTTTGTTTGTTTCTGTGTGTGTGTCGGGGGTGGGGGTGGGGTTTCCAGTGTACAAGCAGAAGTCCTTGAATCAATGGGATGACTTTGTTGGATACAAACGATAATCACAATTATCTGTGGCAGTGACTTTAGCTTCATAGACACATTTTACAGTAGTTGATTTTTTTTTAACGAGACTAAACAAATTCTTCATCATTCTATTGTACCAGTTTCTGAACCTTTATGAGCCATATATTGCTTTTATGAGATTGCTAGCAGCTTTAGGTAGGTTGAGGGTCTTAACAGGTCTCAATCGGCATCTCACTAGAGGCAGGAAATGAAGAAAATGTTTAAGTCTAACATGAGTTATGAGTTTGAGCTTCTTTCAAAAGTGTGTGCATGTGTATGTGTGTGTATATATGATGTTAATGTCACAGGGTGCCATAATATTGACACTCTGATGTTAGCATCACAGGGCTTCTATAATATTCTGCTTTATTGCTATTTAATGTGCAAACGGGCACCTGAGGAACATGTTCTGAAATCATGTTTATCCAAATTTACATATCACTTCACATTTAATAATGCAGGAACACTTGCTTAACATTAGTAAAATAATTTAAGTATGTGTTATGCAATGTCCCATGAAGTGCATTAAAGCAATAACACATTCTAAGTACTTAAAAAAAAGAGCCTAAGCAATAATGCACCGATGCAGCTAAAAAGCTCCATTAAATGAACACAGAGGGAGAAAAAAACAGCATAAAGAGTTTTGCCTGCTTGGTTTAATGTTTTGAAATTAATGTAGCATTCACTGTTTTTGTTAGGTTTTTGAACTGCCATAGCTTAAGAAGGAGAAAAATCAGAGGACGACGACATTGGTGCATGTTTCAATGAGTGAAAATGGTGTGTGTGTGTGTGTGTACTGTGGTATTTGTACCGGTCCTTTAAAAATAGGCTGCAGGATCACTATTATTATTATTATTATTATTATTATTATTATTATTATTATTATTATTTTCTATGCTGACTTTCATCCAAAGATCACAAGGTGGTTTACAATATAAAGACAAATTATATGCATTATTATAATAAACTAAAACAATCCTCCCTGCCTGTTTGAAAGGCCATTGTTTAGTTGTTTAGTCGTGTCCGACTCTTCGTGGCCCATGGACCAGAGCACACCAGGCACTCCTGTCATCCACTGCCTCCTGCAGTTTGGTCAAACTCATGTTTGTAGCTTCGAGAACACTGTGTCCAAACATCTCGTCTTCTGTCGTCCCCTTCTCCTTGTGCCCTCAATCTTTCCCAACATCAGGGTCTTTTCCAGGGAGTCTTCTCTTCTCATGAGGTGGCCAAAGTATTGAAGCCTCAGCTTCAGGATCTGTCCTTCCAGTGAGCACTCGGGGCTGATTTCCTTCAGAATGGATAGGTTTGATCTTGCAGTCCATGGGACTCTCAAGAGTCTCCTCCAGCACCATATTTCAAAAGCATCATTTCTTCGGCGATCTGCCTTCTTTATGGTACAGCTCTCACTTCCATACATCACTACTGAGAAAACCAGGCCATAGATGGTTTAATTAGCCAAAGGTCTAGGAGAAGAGGGACGTGGGTGGCGCTGTGGTCTAAACCACTGAGCCTCTTGGGCTTGCCGATCAGAAGGTTGCCGGTTCAAATTCCCACGACGGGGTGAGCTCCCGTTGCTCGGTCCCTGCTCCTGCAAACCTAGCAGGACATCAAAGTGCAAGTAGATAAATAGGTACCACTCTGGCGGGAAGGTAAACAGTGTTTTCATGTGCTGCTCTGGTTTCAGTGTTCCATTGCGCCAGAAGTGGCTTAGTCATTCTGGCAAGATGACCCTGAAAAACTGTCTGCGGACAAAGGCCAGCTCCCTTGGCTTGTAAAGCAAGATGAGCGCCACAACCCCAGTTTGTGACTGGACTTAACTGCCAGGGGTCCTTTAGCTTTACAGGGAGAAGAAAAAAGTTTTTGGCTGTCACCTAATATATTCTTGCCCAGTGGTAGCCAGATTCCAGGGGGGTTCCAAGTGCTCACCAAGGGTTGTGTCTTTAAGAAATATGGTTTATTTTTACACATATTTACACCTGCAGCTTTCAGTGGAGGGGGGGCAGACCATTATGTGGGATGTAAGACAAATGCAACATTCCTTGTTTCCCTAGAGGGGACACAACATACTGTGAAGCTCTACAGTTTTCAGAAAGTTGGAAGAAGCCCACTCTACAAAATGCCAATTTCTTAAGTCTTTCTTTCCCCCTCCCTCCCTCCCTCCCTCCCTCCCTTCCTTCCTTCCTTCCCAGTTTCAGAAAATAGGAGCTGCTGAGCAGACTGGTCCTTTTCCTGCTGCTGATTAATTTTTTAATTTATTTATCATTCATATCAAAGGTTACCTAGCACTTTTTGTCCTCTGCCAGATTTGTCTAACCACTCAACATCTTAATAGGAATGATTTCATTATTTCTTATATGCTTAGCATGTCCGTAACTTGGGCCTAATGGCTTTGCTATGTATTCACCGGGTTGGTTGTGCTTGCCAATTACCCTTAATGCACTGAAGCCAGCAAATTTAGGCATTCTCAACAGGTCAGTGCTGCATCCCAACATTGCTTATTAGGCTATTGCTATAGACACGTCTCTGTTCCCATGGAACTTACAGCCTAACTAGCTGGTTGTGGATAAGCAGCGGTGTGTTTTATTTCAGAGTTAATCTGAATGTTCACAATAAGCATGTGTATACGCTAGTTCTTTGGAACCATGACACATAGACTGCCCGTAGACTTCATTTTCTAATAAAATTATTTATATGCCACCTTTTCATCCCTAGAAAAGAATTCCAATATGGTTAAAAATAAATAAATTGTAGTACGGTAAAATCAAGTGCAGACTTAAACAGCCATAACTTGACAAAAAGTTCAAACCAAACTAGAAGCTAAGTGAAACCATGATATTTGCTTTTCCTTAGAAATACTGGCAGCAGCATTTAAGTTTAGTTGACTCAAATCTCTACAAGGGAGACATGTTTTTATTTGGCCAACTAAAAGCAGCTGTCAGCATCACAACCAATTTAAAAAGCAGATAATGTTCAGTGCAGAGCTACAAGTTATTTAATAGGCTCATTATTTTTACCATGTAGTGTCAATTATTAACCACAGTAAGAATTCTGGCTTCCTGGAAATTCCAGCTCTTGTGTGTTAAAAACAGACAGATAGGCTTCTGATCTCCACAGCTGCAGAGGAAAATTTACAACAAACATACAGCTGCCAGCATATTGAGGAAGCAAGTTGCTTATTAGAATCTCTCTCTGGGGCCAGAGGGAGAATAGTTCTTGGACTATATTAACAACTCCGGGATTTAACTTGTGGCCAGAAGCTTTGATGTACCAGAGTGGGCTGTTTTGGAAGAGATGAAGTTGGGGTGCCCCTAGGGGGGAGGAAGATCGCGCAATGCAGGAGACATCCCCCTGGTGGTATGTAACACAAAAAAGCAGGACACTGATTCTCAACCAGGAGAGCAGTTGTAGATCTCAGAACACACCAAGGTGGTAGTGAAAGGTACTCTTCCACCCCCCCCCCCCAGGAAAGGAAGAGATGTATGCTGGTGGCAGGTGACTCCCTACGGAGGGGGACAGAGGCAGCAGTGTGTGGGGGAATGAGTCATGGTTTCAGTTGTCTCTACACAAATGCACATTGTATGGGAAACAAGCTAGCAGAACCTGAACTCTTACTACTGAAACTACTGAAATGTGGTGGGACAGGATGAGACTCATGACCCGGATGTAGAAATTGGAGTGTATAGCCTGTTCAAAAGAAAGGAAGGAAGGAGTAGCAGCATTATATGTAAAGGATGTGTACACCTGGAGCATGGAAGGCAGATTGAGAGCATGTGGGCAAGAATTGTAGGAGAGGGAAACAAAAGTTAATTTACTGTGGGTGCTAAGCTGTGACTGAAGATTTGGATGATGCTTTCATAGAGCCTATTATCAAACACTCAAAAGAGAGAGAAAGTAGTCATGAACTACTTCAGCTACCCCAATATCTGTTGAAACTCAAACTCTGCCAAGAATGTAAAGTCCAACAAATTCCTCCATTGCCTCACTGATAATGGAAAAAGCAACAAGGGGGGTTATCTCTCTTGGACCTGGTCCTCACCAACAGGGAGGAACTGACTGAGAGAACCCACCACCTCCTTAGGGAGTCTGTTTAGGGCCAGCGCTATCATTATGCCAACTTGGGGCATAGTTTTATAAAGATTAATTTTGTTATACATTTCTGATGATATTTTACTTTTATATTTTGAAGGATTTTTATCATTTTTGAAGTAATTCATAATTAGATTATTTACATATCTATGAAATAGACCACAGAGTTGATTGGAGGTTATTACACAACCTCCAATCAACTCTACAGTCTCTCTCTCTCTCTCCATAAAAAAAGGAAAATGCACTGAAATTTAAATTTTACAGTCACATCTTAATCTTATTTAGAAAATGTATTCGCTTTTATAGTGAGCTATGGCTGATAAAAAGTAACCATCACAATTCACAAAATCATTCAAAATGATTTGTGTGCTAAAATATTTTCTTTTGTTATTTGAGAAAGATAATATAAGATTATTTTATAACTTATTCTTGCAATTCAAAATAAATGTAGCAGTTTCAAGTTTTGTGCTTTTCATTTTTTCTACAGGAAATCTGGTTTCATAAATTGAAGTTAGCAAATATTGTGTGTGTGCACGTGTGTGTGTGTGCATGCAAGTAGTTAGCCTTGCCTAGGGTGCAAAATAGTGTGATACTGCATTCCATGTCTACAACTTTTACCATCAGAAAGCTCTTCTTAACATTTAGTCAGAATCTCCTTTCTTGTAATTTGAATCTATTGGTCTGGGTGCTACCCTCTAGAGCAGCAGAAAACAAGCGTGCTCCATTCTCCATATAACAGCTCTTTAGATATTTGAAAGTGGATATCATATCACCTCTTGGTCTTCTCTTCTCCAGGCTAAACATACCCAATTCCTTCAACCATTGCTCATTAGGCTTGGTTTCCAGACCCTTGTTCATCTTGCTTGCCCTTTGCACCCGTTCCAGCTGTGGTGCCCAGAACCTGACACAGTACTCCAGCCACTCCATAGGGTTGACTGTGTGTAGAACTCAGTAGAAAAGGGGATGCGGGGGGAAAACAGAATTAGTTGGCTCAGCCTGTTATTGGCTACTCTTGAGCTCCCTGCAGGCAGTTTCACTAGTCCTAATGGACACCAATCACCACTAATAAGAACATAAGTTTTATAAGTGAACAGAAAACTACGCATGGAGAACTTTAAACTAAATAAAGCATTTCTAAAATAAACCTGAATGACAACTAATTAAAAGCTAGTTGTAGAACCAGTTGAAAATAATGTTGCAAAAAGCTATATAAAAAAGAAATTGCTGTGTTAAATTTAAGTATGTGGTCTCGAAATTGGACCCTGCCATAGCTTCTGCTTTGACATTGTGCCATTTAGAATTATTTTCTTCCCTGGAGGAAACAAATGCCCTGTTTCTGAAATATGCATTTTTATCCCCACTAAAGCTTTGAAAGATGTTTGCCTTATAGCATCATTTGTTATGCAAAAAAAACTTGGAGATGTGGTTATAATCACAGAAATGCATGACACATACATACACTTGTCAAACTCTAGAGTAATCTAGCAAAATCCACACATGCAAATATGACAAAAGACTTCAGAAGGTGATACTGCTCTAGGGAATTGATATAAAAGCTTTATAAATTTGAAATTCAATGACATATGTAATAAAGATTATGGGACAGCTGGTCTTAAGTATTTGGCTCTGGAATCATTATGTACCAAGAATTGGTACATATTACTGCGGCTTCAATTTTTTATCTTGACAAATGTATGCATTTCATCTCCCATGCTCATGGCAATGCTCTTTTAAGATTCTGCACGAGAGAATATATCTCCCCATATACATGCATACACTTCCTTCCCCCTTCACCCCAAAATGAGGTATTGGAGATTGTTCCCCTTTTTATAATGCAATCACAATTATATTCTCTTACATAAATATAAGAAGAGCATAGCACTTAAGCATCTGCTCGGCTGTTGCTGGTGCAACAACAACTTTGTGAGATTGGCTCCCTTGCTGAGCCTTATAAAGTCAGCTCCTGTTTGGCAGCTCCCCAGTTGGTCCTGACGTCCTTGCTTAAATATGTGCTCCTCCTGCTCAGACCTGACCGAGACACAAACACAAACATGACTAATTGCCATCGATAAAGTTCCCCATGAACTCATTCCACTGCCCTGTTCTTTCTCATGTAATATACATAGAATAGATGAGGAATACAATATGGGAGACCGTTCCCCCAATTAGGAAGCATTATGTGTCTAGGAATCTTGAGTAGCATAGTGGGAAATCACTACAAATTTGGCACAGAACTGCACAAAGATATCTTTGTGGATGTAACTTTAAGTAAGGCAACAACAACAACAACAATAATAATAATTATTATTATTTATACCCCGCTCTCCCCAGCCAAGACCGGGCTCAGGGGTGGCTAACACCGAATATAAAACAATTAATTAAAATACAGCTTAAAAACAAGATTAAATACAACATTAAAATTAAAATGTAGCCTCATTAGAAAAAGGAAAAAGGGGGAGGGGGTCAAGTTGATTCCAGGCCAATGGCCAGATGGAACATCTCTATCTTACAGGCCCTGCGGAAAGAAATCAAATCCTGGGGAGCCCTGGTCTCATGAGACAGAGCATCACCAGGCCGGAGACAATGTTGAAAAGGAGGCCCTGGCTTTAGTTGAGGCTAATCTGACTTCCTTTGGGCCTGGGATCTCTAAGGTAGATAGATAGAAGTAAAGTGAGCTATTTATGGACCTTAAGGTCCTCCGCGGGGCATACTGGGAGAGGCTTAACCCTGGATGGTTAAGTCCAGTTAGAGGTGACTCTGGGGTTGTGGCTCTCATCTTGCTTTCAGGCCGAGGGAGGTGGTGTTTGTCCACAGACAGCTTTTCGGGTCCTGTGGCCAGCAGGACTAAACCGCGTCTGGTGCAATGGAACACCGTGACAGAAACCAGAGCGCACGAAAACACTGTTTACCTTCCTGCTGCAGTGGTACCTATTTACCATATCTATTTGCACAGGCGTGCTTTCAAACTGCTAGGTTGGCAGGAGCTGGGACCGAGCAACGGGAGCTCACCCTGCCGCATTGATTCAAACTCCCAAACTTCTGATCGGCAAGCCCAAGAGGCTCAGTGGTTTAGACCAGTGCTTCCCAACCTTTTTATCGCTGCGGACCAGTCAACGTTTGACCATTTTACCGCGGCCTGCTGAGGGGGGACGTTGATTGTTTATATTTTATTTAGATTGTTTTGATTTAATAATTTTAATTTAATTGTATTTAAATGTTCCTTGGCGGCCTGGTACCAATTGATCCACGGCCCGGTACCGGTCCGTGGCCCGGGGTTTAGGACCACTGGTTTAGACCACACCACCACCCGTCTCTGTGGCGCAATTGGTTAGCGCATCTGGCTGTTAACCAGAAGGTTGGGGTTCGAGCCCACCCAGGGACGGCTGCTGGAAATCTGCCTGCAATGAGGGCCCTGAGTGGGTAACTTCAAGTATACCAGTTAGGTCACCACATTATTGATGATCTTTAGGAAGAAGCAAATGCAAGCTGGGGAGCAGAACTTTCCCACATTCGTATGCTATGGAGCCACTTTATTCTCCAAGCAGTGGTCTGCGGTTGGAAACAAATATTTCACCCTTTTTGGGTCCTCTGCTCTGGTTCACCAGAAGCAGCTTTGTCATGCTGGCCACATGACCCGGAAGCTGTCTGTGGACAAACGCTGGCTCCCTCGGCCTATAGAGCGAGATGAGCGCCACAACCCCAGAGTCGGACACGACTGGACCTGATGGTCAGGGGCCCGTTTACCTTTACCCTTTACCTTTAAATTTGCTTTGGGGGTTGGCTCAAGCCCACAAATCTCATTTAAAACACACACACACACACACAACCTTTTAGGGCCAAACCCTCACAAGGCAACTAACAAAATAATAAATTTGTATAAAATATTTATACAAGGAATATCAAAACTATCCATACCTTGGCATCAGATAGAAGTAAAGTGAGCCAATAATAAAGTCAGTGATAGACTTGATGAAATGATAAAAGAAGAAAAATGTTTTACGGATCTATTTGAAAGCCACAAGAGAGGAGCGCAAAGCTATCAGTTCTGAGCAAAGGAAGTGTCAAAGACGTAGGGAGTTGCCACTGAAAAGTCTTTGCCCCTAGTATCTGCTAATCTGTTTTTTCTTAGTGGTGGACCAGAGATAAGGATCAGGTGCATGGAAAGGTTTGTATGTTTGTGGATGGGGAACCTCTTGCATGGGTAGAGAGTCTGTGGCCTTTCAGACAGGAGGCCTTTCAGAACTCCCATCATTCCTGATCACTGAGCATGCTGACTGGGGCTGATCAGAACTTGGATCTCCAAATCAGCATGGAGACCCACAGGTTCCTGATCTATGCTTTAAAGGCCAATAAACCATTTCAGAGGGTTTTAAACAGAAATCCAGTATATATGTTTTGACATATTTTCCTAGGTTCTGGGGGATGGAGATGGGAAATTGGGGGTTCATTTGTATTGATTTAAAACTTGTATGCAAACAAGTTCAGACTTATGGGAAATGCATCATGATCATCAACATCACCATTTGGGTGTAATATTAGCAAATCCTTATTCCCTACTAACATTCTGGTGGCTGCATTTTGTACTATTTGAAGTTTCCAAGCAGTCTTTGAAGGCAGCTTCAGAGAGAGAGCATGACAGTAATCTAGCCTGGATGTGACCAGTTTGTGTATGCGTTGGTGTGTTGACCAACGGCCATCTCTGCTATGGAGAACTCATGGTGTTGCTGAACTAGTCTGTAAGAAAACCATTTTCAGTAATGAGGTTGTCAGCTGGGGAAAGTGTTAAGAGATCAGTGCACTCTTTACCTGCTTTATGAAGCATGACACAGGGAACCATCTGCTTCGCTTATTTTCCCAACTGAGAGTCTATGAGGCAACTTTGGTACACCTTCAGAGTTTTACACAAGATTATCTCATTCACAATGAGGAACAGAAATAAGGTGAAGAATGGCTGGGGATGATGCTCATCCGTACTACTTATGGTAAGATTGCACAGAGATATTTGCATTTTAAAAGCTGGTGATAATTTCTCAAGTCAGTGGTTATTCCTGGTTTCCTTTCAACAGAGAAGTAGTAGATTACTTGACTCTTGACCAAGCAAGAAAAGAAACCCACCATAAACACCAGTTAGGGTTAAGCATAGGAGTTGCTATACAGTTTTATTACATAGTTCTGAGGCTGGAATAAATCAATAGGTTATCTCTCTCTTCTTTGTATGCTGCAACCCCTCTGCATGGCAATTAGCCTTTTAAAAAGCCTCCATTGACAATACTGGATGTTTTTAAAAAGAGTTATTGCTGCATGGGGGTGGGGTTTGAATATGGGGAGGTGGTCACAGTACATGAAGAGAGGGAAGTTGAACTTACCCTACTTACCTCTGCTTCCCCCCAATAAAACTCCCTATGAAGGGCAATTAGGCTTTAGGAAAGCTTCCATTGGCACCAAGGACACTTTTAAAAAAAGTCCTACTGGCTGCACAGGTCTGGGGCTGGGAGCATAGCTGCCAAGTTTTCCCTTTTCTCGCGAGGAAGCCTATTCAGCATAAGGGAATTTCCCTTAGAAAAAAGGGATAACTTGGCAGCTATGGCTGGGAGGGAAGCACTAAAGGTCATGCACAGTCTGCAGGCCAGAGCTTCTCCATCCCTAACAGTGGGCTATCACATGCATACCATAGGAGGACTGGCATTAATGAGTGCCTCATGAGGAGAAATAAAATAGCCTAATCTAGGGGAAGCCTTTTAGGGCATTGGCAACCCCTTCCCCTACCTAAATTGATGGCAGAATTGGTGATGACTGGTGCCCATTGGGACAGATAGGTCAAAGGGCATTCGGACTAACAGTAGGTGGAGCCAGAGCCAATGACAAGCAGAGCCACACCTCTGTCTGGTGGTTGTGAGTAAGGCAGGCAGGAGAGGACAGTGACGTGTTTACCCTAATGGGCCACCTTCCACTTATAAACAGAGGACATGTCTTCCAGCAACATGGTAGTCAAATGGAGCTGCCATGTCATACCATCTACCAACTTGGGAACCAAAACCAGGATGATTATTTTTTGTCCCCGAACTCTCACACATGCTTTTTTCAGGCTTTCAGTCCAGTGCTCTGGTGTGAGCCTTGTCAGGAGCTAGATGATGTTGAACCTTGGATTCATATGGTAATGCAGTAGCCCTCATGTTTCTGTGCATGTATAGAATGCATGTGTGCTGCTATTACTACCAATGAATGAAGGGACTGGCTGCCCTTGTAGGTGATGAAGGTACTGCTCTAATAGGTTGGCATGAAGGGCTGCCCTTGTATATTGGATTATGTATGGCTGCAGCAAATTTCAGCATTGGTGTGTACATGTAATTATTATTTAAATACTATTTTCTGTGTCTGTCTTTTTAGGGCTAGGGGCAAAATCCATTCTAGAGCATGGCTCATATTATGAGCTGAAGTGGAAAAGGAGTGCTAATGGTAATTAAACCCCCATAGGAAAGCATTTTAATTTTGGTTCCTCACAATAAATAATATTAAATGTTTCATTAACACTAATTTCTTCCTAATTATAAAGCTGTGGAAAGTGTCACAGTGCATATATTTGAAGTCTGTTTCAAACAACAATGCAACTTTTCATAGAAAAGCATTTAAAATATTTAATGATGAAATTAAGTCCCATTAAAGTAGTGCTCTTTATTTTCCAGAATAACAATTTCAGAGGTTGTTATCCCTTTTATCTTAATTAGGTCATGTATTTTCCTAAACAAAATTGCCAAGGGGAAGAAAATCTTTGCACACAGTTTCACTTCTATATCACTATCACTAAATATTATTAATGCACCCAACAGGCATTTGAGGATGCTACTCTAGCTCTTTGCCATATTACACATTTTAAAAGCCTATGTTTTCTGAATGCATGGTACTTCAAACATACAATCATTTCTATCTCAACACCATTTACAAATATGCATTTGTCAATCCCCATCCAAGTAATATGTTAATCAAGCAGAATGCTGAAAGATTCAGGACAAGCAAAAGAAAATGCTTTTTCACGTGATACATAGATAAATTATGGAGTGCACTCTGACAAGAAGTAGGGATGGTCACCAATGTGGATGGCTTAAAAAGTGGATTCAATAAATTAATGGAAGCTAAGACTATCAATAACTGCAAGTCATGATGGCTATGTTTTACCTTCACTGTTGGAGGCAGTATGCCTTCAAACAGCATTAGCTGGGAATCACAGGTGGAGAAAGTGATGTTGTGTTAAGGTCCTGCTTGTGGACTCATTGTGGGCCTCTGGCTGGTTGCTGTGAGAAGAGAGTGCTGGACGAGATGTGGCCGATCCATCAGGGGTTCTTATATTCAAAAGCCATACCAGTACACAGGTATAAACTAGTTTTATGGCCATTCCTACTCATCAGAGAATTCTGAGAACTGTAGTCTTTGAAGGAAAGGATGTTTCAGAATTTTAGCACACCTCACTGAAATACAATTGTCAGGATTCTTTGGGGAGGCCGTGGAGTCTCCCAGTCAGTTCAGCCAGCTTCATATAGTCCATCATTTTCATCTGCCATTCTCCAACAGTTGGTATTTCTTGTGTCTTCCAATTCTTGGCTATCAAAATTCTCGCTGCTGTTGTGGCATACAAAAAGAAAGTAACATCTTTGGGAATTTCTTTTTCAACTGTGCCCAATAAGAAGGCTTCTGGTTTCTTGATAAATGTGTTTTCCAACACCTTCTTTAATTCATTATAAATGTTTTCCCAGAAGTCTTTTACTATGGGGCAAGTCCACCACATGTGGTAAAACGTTCCTTCTACAACTTTACATTTCCAGCATTTATTATCATGTGTATTGTCAGGAGACCTCAGTACAGGGAGCCCCCACCCATCCTCCACACCAGCACCTCGACCAGTGAGAGCGGCAGCAGCGGGTCAGGTGGGGGAATTGAGGAAGTGAGCAGGATGGAGCAGTTAAGGCTCAGCGATGTAGGAGACAGGTGGAGGGAAGCAGGCATCCGCTTCCATCGCCTGATTTAAGGCGTGTGCCAAAACGTAAGAGTGGGGGGGCAGCGTTTTGGGGTTCCCAAACTCTTATGCTGAATGCGTAGCAGGAAGCGTCCACTCCCGGATTCTGCGAGTGACTGAGAGGCCATGTTCTTCACCATCTTTGCACTGTAAATACTATGCACAATAAAATAATAATAATAGTAATAATAATAATAATAATAATAATAATAATAATAATTTATTATTTATACCCCGCCCATCTGGCCGGGTTCCCCCAGCCACTCTGGGCGGCTTCCAACAAAACAGAAATTCTAAAATACAAAAATCCATCAAACATTAAAATACAGAAATCCATCAAACATTAAAAGCTTCCCTAAAACTTTTAAAGACAAAGCAGTCTCGGACGTTGTTACTCAAGAGTAGCCGCAACAGCACCCTTACATGTATGATAAATTCTTGCAAGTTTTACTGGTGTAAAATACAACCTATACATCATTTTCATAACATTTTCTTTCAAAACTTAATATTCTTTTTTTACAATTTTTTCCCAATTCCCCATCATGATATTATGCCCCACATCCTTTGCCCAATCAATCATTACTGATTTCATTTGTTCATCTTTCGTATGCCACTCCAACAACAGATTATACATTTTGGAAAGATTCTTTGATTTTGAGTCTAATAATTCCGTTTCCAAATTGGAATTTTCTTGTTGAAAACCAATTTTCTTATCCATTTTAAACACTTCATTCATTTGATGGTATTGAATCCAATAATCAACCTTGCCTTTTAACTGATCATATGACTTTAACTTATATTGGTCTCCTTCTTCCAACAAAATATCTCTATATTTCAATCACTTAGTTTCCATATTCAGCCTTTTATGGGTCTTAGCCTACAATGGTGAAATCCATTTGGGTGTTTTCCTTTCTAACAAATCTTTATATCTTATCCAGACATTGAACAATGATTTTCTAATAATATTATTTTTAAAACCTTTGTGGACCTTAATCTTATCATACCATAAATATGCATGCCATCCAAACACATCAAAACCTTCCAAGTCTAACATGCCCTTAGTTTTCCAACATAAACCATTCCTTCATTCAGAAAAAAAGCAGCTGCTTCAAAGTAAATCTTCAAATCTGGCAGGGAGAATCCCCCTCTCTCTTTCGAATCCGTTAATATCTTATACTTAATTCTGGGTTCTCCCCCCCCCGCCAGATATATTTAGACAATACTTTTTGCCATTCTTTAAAACAACTAATCAATAATCGGAAGTGCTTGAAACAGGAATAACATTTTTGGCAATACATTCATCTTAACCACTGAAATTCGGCCCAACAAAAGTAACTCCAGATTTGACCAAACATCCAAATCTCTCTTAATTTCAACCCATAGCTTTTCATAATTATCTTTATACAAATTCAAATTTCTAGCTGTCATATTTACACCCAGGCATTTCACCTTTTTCACAAACAACAAACCAGTAGTTTCCTGTAACTTATTTCCCCCCTCTATTGTTAAGGCGTGCTATGGCGTGCTATGGTCCATGGGGTCACGAAGAGTCGGACACGACTAAACGACTAAACAACAATTGTTAAGTTCTTATCTAAAACTATCCAATTTAAAACCTGCAACCCGTCCGAACTCCTGTATCACTTCCAGTGCTTTAATTGCACTTGTTTCTGGATCTTGTAATGTCAACACCAAGTCATCAGCAAAGGCTTTTAATTTATATTGTTTGGAGCCCACTCCAACCCCTTTTATCTCTTCATCTTTTCTTATCATATTAAGCAGGACTTCCAGAACTGAAATAAACAATAAGGGGGAAGAGTGGTCACCCTTGCCTGGTGCCCTTCTCAATTCTAATTTCCTCTGATACCACATTGTTTATTATTATAACTTTTGCTTTCTGCTCAAAATTCAGACTTTGAATCTGAATGTGTCTTTTGAGATAAAAATAAATTCTCTTCTATCATGCTATGTGTGTTTCTGTGTAGGATCTACAACTCTGGGTGGTTAGCATTCTGAAGTGCACAGGTAACTTCAGTGTGCAGACCAGGCTCCCTTCTTCAACACAGAGCGGGAAGGAACATACCCATTTTGGGGCAGGGCTAAGTGTCCAGTTCTAGTGTCCCATTCAACATAATTGCCCTCTTCTTGTAAGCAATGCCTGAAGAGGGTTTATATGATATAAAGGGTTTCACAAAAGGTTATATGAAAACCATCTGAAACAGATGAATGCTTATTTTTATTTTTTAAAAAATTATTTTGCTTTTAGCACCAATAATATAATTTTAAGAGTGAGGTTTGGGTGAAAAAAGTATGATATATGTTACAGGTTGGCTGTGAAATTTAGTTAATTTGCATGCTAAAGTGTGATCTTTAACTTCTATGTTACAGTTAAGCGTGAAATGAAGTAAAACTAGTTACTTGTACAATATAACAGGATACATCCATTCATGCGTAACGAGGAACATCAGACGTGTAGCTTTTGTGAATAAAAGACTTAGGCTGCAATCCTCACACCACTAACCTGGGAGTGAGCCTCAACTGAATTCAGTGAGACTTACTTCTGAATAGTCATGGTTAGGACTGAGCTTCAAGTGGGCAAATAACCAGTAATTATGAAGAGTAACTGATTAGTGTGTGAAAAAGAAAAGAAAAGGAGGGTACTCAGATACTGTGCTTGTTAATATTCCAGTTCTTCGCTGTAAATAGCCCATCAAATAAAGGTGGCTTTCTAAAAAAAAACACCCCACAAGCCCTATATCAGTTTGTAGCATAAAAGAATAATTTTTCAGTAGCAAGCAAGTCAGGATGATCTTATTTGTGGACAGAGAAACTGGGGGAACAATTTTTCTGAATTTCTACAGGAGGAGGAGAAATTATCTCAATAGTTTCTTGGGGGAGGGGCTCACTCACTAATAGCAGTGGTAGCTCTACAGTCCATTCCTTTATGCCCCTGCAAGTGGTGCCCAGAGCCAGGAGTCAGATTCTCCCTCTGGTGATGGAGCGGAGAACTGCAAAAGAGAGGATCCAGAGCTGACCCCAGAAGTATTGTTATCTGATGAGCTCGTGGGGCCATTGATAGCCACCCCCCAAAACCAGAGAACATGACACTGCGAAACTAAGACTTGGATGACATCATGGGAGATCCAGTGCAACCAGAGCCCACCCCCCTCCCCACCACTGCTTCATTACAGTAAGACACAAATGGAGGGCGCCAAGCCCCTTCAAGAAAAAAACAGCAGCTTGCAGTGCAGGTGGGGCTCAAAGTTTGAAGGCAGCTGTGTTGTTGCTGCTACACAGGGCTAAGGTACACTTTGTTCCCTACTGAAGCATCATTTGTACTTATACAGTGCAGTCTGAGCCCCTGCATTCAACTTGATCTCATCACTGCTTAATAGTGGAAGCTGGTCCATTGAGGCTGAATGGAACAGTGCCCCAGTGACCACAATCTGCCCTCAGCCACGACCACCACCTTACTTACAGCCTGTTCAGGGGATGCCCCTGCTTGTCTGCTATGTTCCTTACAGATATTCAGTTTACTTTAATGGGAAGCATTTACTTTTCAAGAAATGAAGGAAGGACATCTCTTAAAAACAAAACCAGTGAGCTGGCCAATCTCAGGTGCTTGTTTGTTAACCATTTGGCTTGCCCTAATTTAATTAAAATCCAGGAGAAGACACAATGAAGTCACTCGTCCTAATGGGGCTTTTCTGATCATGAAAGCAAGGAGAAATAATTCATGGAAAGTAAAACAGGATTACCTTGTGCTGTACCCTCCAAAAATATGAAGTGCCTTGCAAGTTGTGGGGTGAATTTCCAAGAAATTGGCAGTGTTGGCATAATTCAGTATATTGATGAATTTCAAAAATTTAGCACTCCCCTTTCTTTCACATACCTGAAATAATTATAATTAAACTAAAATGAAGATTAAAGGCATAAGACATATTTAGGGGGGGAGTGATTAATGACTGGTGAATATATGAAGTGGGAGTAGCTGATTTATATTGTTTCATGTCTGAAAAAACACAGCAATTTCAGTCTTGATCACAACAGAACTGTTATTAAAGGATTTACATCCTGAGTGCTATCTAACCAATTAATCCAATGGGAATTATTTATAATTGCTTAATTAGTCTGAAGAATACAAATGGTGTTCAATTGAATAATCTACCAACTCCTATAAAATCAAGGAGGGTATAATAAAATTGCAATCTATTACCATAAATCCCCAATGCAACCATAGCACAGGACATCTTAGTGCAGAGGCATATGCCAATCAAGAAGTCAACTTCACAACTCACTGCTAGGTCAACAGGTATCCAGGTGCAGGTATATTTTTAGCTGCTTGCTATTTCCTCTATTATTCATTGCTCGCTTAAGGCCAAATGCCATCCTTGTTCTCATACATTTTTGCCGCCTTCTTGTTCAACTCTTCTGTGACTTTCTGAACAATAACAGTCCCTTGTTCCTAATCTTTGTCTCTCCTGCTCTGATTATTGGCAAGGCACCAGAGAGCCGATTGAGCAGAAGCCACCTGAAAGAAACACGGTCCCTCTTCAGTAACCTGACAATTGACATTTGGAACACAGCATGAATTCATGCCGGGAACTGTCAGCATTGACCCATTCGGCTGAATCATCCTAACCCCCCACCCCCCGCCTTGCAAAGTTACTTAAATAAAGACAAAGAAACTACAATGATGACAAGTTTGCAGATAGGAATATAAGGACTGCCTTGCTGGATCAGGCCATATGCACCACCCAGTCTAGAATCTGTCCTCACAACAAGGATGGACAGATCCTGTCAATTTCAGTTCCCTCCCATTTTCTCTCTCCATTTTTCCAATTCTAAATTAAGTCCTCCACAGTTCTGCAACTATTTGCATTTTTAAAAAAGCAATCCACATGAAAATTCACCAGCATTTTAGTGTGAATTTCTTGAAATTTACACTTTTTATATGCCATTTTCACTAGCATATGTCCACTACCCTAATGTATTTCATGTTATTTTTTATGAATATATTCATTTTTATGCACACTATTCTCCAATATATACATTCCAATAACCATTGTTTGGCTGGAGACCTGTATTAAAAGTTTCATAGAAGAGAGAATTTCAAGGGATGGCTGTGTTTTGGTTCTCATATTATTTTGAAAAGTGCAAATTGCATAGGTTTGCCTTTATATTGCATTTCTCCTCCATCCACTCCTCAATGTGGCCAACCACATGCCTATGAGGAGCCCTGAAGTAGGACTGGGGCACCACAGCAGTCTCCCCACTTTAATTCCCAGCAATATCCAGTCTGATTCCCACTTTGGCAAGGCGAACTAACTTTTCTGCCATTCTTTTGAACCCTTCCTGCAACTAGGTTTGAGCATATGTCTGGTAAAAAATAAATAAAAAAGATTTTCTCAACTGACTACTCAAGAATTGGTCAAGCATCCTATATAATAAAGTGCAAGTGTCTCTGCGTCCAGATTCCCTGTGTCCCTGTGTCCGCGCTACTGCGCATGTGCCCCATGGACACAGGGATTGGACGCAGAGACTGCACGCACACACGAGCGCACGCTCTCCCCACCCCCACCCCTCTGCCTACAGTTTACCTGCAGCTGCCAACCGCTGCTCCCGTCTGCTACCCCCGGTGACCAGCAGCCAGCGGGCGTTGCGCACACGCGCGCGCACTAACCCCAACCCCCAGCCCGGCCGCTCCGCTTTGACCTTTTGGTCTCCGAAGCCCCGTCTCATGCTGTAGGTGCGCGGCAAGGCGACGGGGGAGAGAAGCGATCTCCCCCCCCCCGCCTTGCCACGCACCTCCAGCATGGGACGGAGCTTCCTCGGCGAAGGCAAGCAGGTGGGCTGTCTGCCTGCTTGCCTTCGCCGAGGAAGCCGAAGGGGCAACGGGCGCTTTCTGTGCGAAGGCAAGCAGGCGGGCTGTCTGCCCGCTTGCCTTCGCCGAGGAAGTGCCCGCTGCAGCTTCGGCTCAGCGGCAGCAGCACTTCCTCGGCGAAGGCAAGCAGGCAGACAGCCCGCCTGCTTGCCTTCGCCAAGGAAGCCGAAGGGGCAGCGGACGCTTTCTGGGCAAAGGCAAGTAGGCGGGCTGTCTGCCCGCTTTCCTTCGCCGAGGAAGTGCCTGCTGCCGATCCGGCTCGGCGGCAGCAGTGCTTCCTCGGTGATCGCAAGCAGGCAGACAGCCCACCTGCTTGCCTTCGCCGAGGAAGCTGAAGCGGCAACGGGCGCCGAGGGAAGCCGGCTTTGGCTTGGCGGTGGCGGGAAGGTAATTACCGCAGGTAATTCCTCCCCTTCTTCCCGCCGCCGCCAAGCCAGTCCCCGAGCCAAATTGTGGCGCAGTGGGGGCTTTTCACCATTTGCCTTCCCCTTGGCTTGGGGAAGGCAAACGGCGAAAAGCCCCCGCTGCGCCGCAATTCGGCTCCGTCCCCCGCGCGCTTTGGCTTGGGGAAGCAGGCAGGGAGACGGCAACAGCCTGGGAAGCTGCGGGCTGTTGCTGTCTCCCTGCCTGCTCCCCCGAGCCGTAGCGCATCGGGGGACAGAGCCGAAGATCGGCGGGCACTGTTTGCTGGGGTTGACAAGCCCCGGCAAGCGGCGCCCACCAATCTTCATGTCCCAGGGCTTCCCCTCCATTCCCGCCCGGCTAGCGCCCGTTTACTAAACGGGCTGAATGACACTAGTTGTTCAATAACGGTCAAGCATTTTACAGTGTTCACTTTAGGAGAACAAAAACTACTACAGCAGTACACTTTCATCCCACAGAGCCGCAATTTCTAGAGCAGGGGTCCTCAAACTTTTTCAGCAGGGGGCCTGGTGGCTGCTTACCTGTGTCTTGTGAGTGGCAGGGGCTGGTGGCGGTGGCGGGATGATGAGCGGTGCACAACAGGGCTCCGGAGAGGGGCTGCTTAAAATGGCGGCCGCTCGAGCGCTGCTGCTACTGCTGGCACCAACAAAGCCCAGCCCCTTCCTCCTCTAGGCAGGGCAGGGAGAAGCCAGGAGGAGGGGCCGCCACCGCCACTTTGTGAGGGAGAGGGAGGGAAAGGGAAAGAATGTGTGCACTGGTGATCCATGTGGCGATTGCTGGACCATTCGTGGGCCGGATCGAGGAGGCAATTGGGCCTGATCCAGCCCGCGGGTCTTAGTTTGCCGACCCATGTTCTAGAGTGATTTAATGACCAGTTCTTCCCAGGGAACTCTGGGAATTCTAGCTATATGAGGTGAATAGAGGTCTCCTGACAACTCTGCGAGACCCTTAACAAGCTAAAGTTCCCATGATTCCTTTGGGGAAACAATGACTGTTTAAAGTGATATGATACTGCTTCAAATGTATCATGCTGATGGAGGCTTAATTATCAACAGGTTTGAGACACACACATTATAAAAAGAAATTGGTTAAGTGTCATTGTCAACTAATTTAACATAACAATTCATTTATTATTTCATTGAATTGCTTGCCAGAAAACACTCAGAAGCTATTAGCAATAAAAAAACTTACATATAAACGATCCATTGCAGATATATTATTTAACTTGGTTGCTGTAAATATGAGTTCTTTTCTTTAGGTTACACATTGAAATACCAGGTCTGGTTGCCAGTAACATTTCCTTTTACAAAGAAAGAAAGAAAGAAAGAAAGAAAGAAAGAAAGAAAGAAAGAAAGAGGGAAAAAATGGAAATACAATTAGAAATAAAGGAAAGTAACAACTATTAAAGGCCAAAGGAATTTGTGCTAAATAGGTAGCATCAGCATCAAGGCTTAATTGAATATATGACAATATTTGAACTTGATTAAATAATAGGCAGTCAATTAATCAATTATTCTCCACCATTTGTATATCTGCTGCTGCTGACACTTTCCCCAATGATTGTTAAGAACAGAGTCTAAAACAGCAGCCTCTGAAGAGATACTTGTTGCCGGACTGTACCAATTAAGCCTGCAAAATATAGGGTGGTAACAACCCTATATGCACATATAAATCAAGGGTGGTATTAGAGATCAGGGAGTTATTCTATTCAGTTCATATTTAAAGGCACTTACAAAAAATGCACATTTTGAAACAATATGCAAACTAAAAAGCATCCAAGTCTGCCCTTCTCTGAATTTTGCAATGCATTTTCCCAGCCAAGTAATGTGTACAAAAATGCATATACTATGACAAAGTGTGCATTAAAATGTATATTTTAGTTTAAAAAACATACAAAATGCATTCTATTAGGGGAAAGTGCTTGCAAAAAATTGTATATTGGTCAAAACTGCTTTAAAAAGTATGCTTATTGGTAGAAATTTCCAGTAAAATGCTGACCAAGCTTCAAAAGATTTTTTTTCTTTTGCCTGCCCTGTGGAATGCCCTCCCAACAGATGTCAAAGAGGAAAACAACTACCAGAATTTTAGAAGACATCTGAAGGCAGCCCTGTTCAGGGAGGCTTTTAATGTTTAATAGATTATTGTGTTTTATTTTTCTGTTGGAAGCCGCCCAGAGTGGCTGGGGAAACCCAACCAGATGGGCGGGGTACAAATAATAAATTATTATTATTATTATTATTATTATTATTATTATTATTATTTGCACATCGCTGCAGAAATGTGAAGAACTAAAGAATTAGGATGCTAACATGGGGCAGCATTGCAGAACTACTAATAAAGTGGGGTGATGTGTGGATGATTACTGTAGTATCCACAACTAATGTGCCATTATTTCATCAATGGTATGTTTCAAAATACACCTACAAACCGCCGCCCCCCCCAGCATTCTGAAGGGCCCCTCACTTAGTTTGCATATATTTTGAAAGCAATGCCACACCTGTTAGACAAGCTGAATCATGGTAGATAAGACCTGCCTTTGAAAGTACGTTGCAGACCTTAAATACTTAATTGTTTGAAATCTGCTGCAAAGTGCTAGCAAAGCAAAGCAACATGTAAAGCATACTACTGTGAAAGCTACAATTCTGCAATGATATTAACAGATTAAGAAGTCTGAATTATCACAAACGGCCTGTGTGTATTCACACATTACAAATTGCAGACACTTTTTTCACATTAAGCCTTGCAAAGATTTGGATGTTTACTTTTCCTGTTGCAATATGAGCCCTCGAAATTCCTCAGCAACTTCCTACCCAGCAGCTAAACAAAATTTGCAATTAAAACTATTTGCAACTATTCTTTCTCAATTTAGCTAACATAAATGATTGTGTAGCCTTGCTGCTTTTAACACTTTTTTGCCAAAAAAATAAACATGATTGCAAGCGATTAGTACATGCTTTAGTAGTTTATACAATAAACATGCTTGCTGCAGATGGTTCCCAATTAAACTCTTTCACTGGCAGCCCACAGCATCTTCAAGCAGATGTCATATGATTTCGTTCCATTTAAGTCCCATTGGCTCCAGTAGGGTTGATGGTAGATTTCTAGGTTTACCGTAACACATGCAGAATTTTCTACAGCTGCTTCACGTGGAAAGCCATCCATATAGGCAGCATCTGTACATTTGTCATATATCCATCCTTCAGTTTTAGTTCACATTTAATTAACATGCGAACCCTTCCCATCATATTTTCCCAAGCTTTCCTAAACATGACAAATGATTTTAAATGGATAGGGAGGTTGCCTCCTCTTGATGAAGTTACACTCCCTCTGAAAGAACTTGGGAGTACTTCTGGATCCTTTCCTGTCGCTTGATGTTAAGGTGGTCTCAGTGGCACAGAGTGCTTTCCATCAGCTTTGTCTCATGCTCCAGCTGCACCCCTATCTGTACAGAGATAGCCTAATTTCTGTTACCTATACTCTCATAACCTCTAAATTAGATTATAGCAAAGTGTTGTACATAGGACTGCCTCCGAAGATGGTTCAGAAGCTTCAAAAGGGCAAAATGATTTGAGCATGTTACACTGATCCTGGCCCGACTGCATTGGTTGCCAATTAGTGTCTGAGCCCAATTCAAAGTGATGGTTTTGACCTACAAAGCCTAAAAAGGCTCGGCACAATACCTCAAGGACTGCCATTCCCTGTGTTAACTGCTCCAGACCCTGCGATAATCATCTGAGTCCCTTCTTTGTGTGCCCCCTCCGTGAGAGGTCCAGAGGGCAGCAACATGAAAACAGGCTTTTCTGCAGTGGCTCCTCATTTGTGGAATGCTCTCAATAGGGAGGCTCACCTGGTGCCTTCATTACATATCTTTAGACACCAGGCAGATAGGTTTCTTTAGAACCAGGCCTTTGGCTGATCAATAATCTATGGCCTTTTAAATGTGGGGGTTTTTTTTGGGGGGGGAGAATTTATGGGTTTGTTTTGTTTAGCTTCTAGGTTTATTATGTATTTTGAGTTTTTATTTTGTGTTTTTATGTTGTGAGCCTCCCTGAAATATTCGGCTAAATGTTGCTATACAATTGCAATTAATTAATAGTTAATTGATTAATTAATTGTTTCTCATTAGGTCTTCTAAAAATCTATTAGAATTGATTTTGACCCAAATCCACAAAATTATGGCAGAAAAGATAAGGGGCCCATAATGAAATCTAGGAGCCCCAATGCCTAATTCACCCAGTTTTATTTATTCATTTTTTAAAAATACTTTATTTCAATCCTTTAAAAAAATTACATGATCAAAAGGAAGGAAGGAAAAAGAAAAAGGAGAGAGAAAAAGAAAAAGAAAAAAACACACCAGCATACAATAATCAAATCATAATTTTCAGAATAAAGCATACAAAGAACTAAACAAGAAAAAAATTAATAAAATTAAAAATTGACTCCCTACTACTGATAATACTGCTTCCTTTAAAAATAAAATAAAAATCTTATCTTGCATTATTTCAAAGCTTCACTATACTTTATTTCTTCTCTATATTGTTCAATATGTACCCTCTCTATCTCTATGATTCCCTGCATTTCTTTCAATTTAAGCAAATTACCAATTCAGTACTGAAATTTTCCTTAATCAAATAGTCCTCAACATACTTCCATTCTATTTTACATTACTCCCTTGGAATATTCCTGATGGCTGCCATCATTTTAACTAGGTTCATGAATTCCACCAATTTTTCATGCCATTCTAATACTGTCGGGATTTTTTCTCCCTTCCAATTTTGAGCAATAAGGATTAATTTAAGGCTGGACCAAAGGCTGACCAGATGCTTATGAGAAGGCCACAAGGACTCCCCCTTCCACGGTTTTAAAGGGGAGTTGGATGGGTTTCATTTTGTCCCCACCAAACGACTGTTTGTGGAGGATCTATTTTGCTTTTGCAACGCTCTGATTTCAACCAAATCATTCCTCCTATAATGGTAGTTGGTGGAAGCAATTTAAAAGATACCAGGTATGTGTCTCCCCCATACATCTTATGTAATCTGAGTGTTGGAATTTGGCTTCTTTTGGATACGCTGATTTCTAAAGATGGCCATGACTTGTACAAAAATTCAATCAAGTACTTCCATTCAATAAATAAATATTCAATAAATAAATAAATAAATAAATGGTAGTGTCTAGAAATAAACCAAACTGCATTAAACACCAGAGATGAACTCAAAAGGAACGGGTGATGGAATCCCCAAATGACAACATTCTTTCAAAGCAAGGAATGTTCAGCTTTGACTTACAAATTAAGAGTTTCACTTTCTTTTATGCATGGGTGAATCAGTTTATTTCCCGTCCATCTCACTTTCATATGTTCACTCACGAGTCAGCTTCATTCCATTTCTAAAACTATCTGTTGTTTTTTTTAAAGGGGTATAGGGGACCAGCACAAAAATGTGCATTTATAAACAGTTCTAAGATTATTTAGATACCATTGTGGAGATTGGAAAGTGCTGGGGTCAGTTTTTTCCTATGTTCTGATCTGTGCATTAGGCCAGGATTATCCCAGTTTGTAGTGGGATTCAGAAATAACAAGTTCCTCTGGCATCCCCCCACTACAAAATTCATACCAAATAGAATTGCATCAGTTCCCACCTCCCCATATTTTTAAAGAAATAAAACTGTTCTACAACGCTCATAACACATGGTTAATAATTTACACATTGTTTCTCCCACAAGGACAAGACACTTTTGAGGTGAAGAACAAGATTTGAAAGATGACACATTCTTTGGAGGAGGGAGAAATGGACAGACCCCCACCTCACTGATACTGAACAAAGTTGAACGTTCAAAATCCATTTGCTGAAATATTTTACAGCAGCTTTGCACATTCTCTCAATTTATGGATGAAGATCAGTTGCAGATCTGATGCTGTCTGTTTTGTGATTTATTTGTGCTCTGCAATGTACAACCTAACAAATATTTGCCAGTGTGATTCACCATACAGAGATCTGAATTCTGACAATGAAATGTTGTTTTCTTTTTCTTTTCCACCCAAGCCTCAAACAGCAAAGAAAACTACATTTTTTCCCCACTCCGTTTTTCACATTGTCCATATAAATTCTCTACAAATGCCATCTTCCTGGCTGATCTCTATTATAAGACTCTGTTCCTTCCTATACCCTGTTCCCTCCCACATCTATAAGATCAGCTAGAGAGAAAAAACACCTTGATTTTTCACTTACAGGGTTGGGGAGGATTCAAGATTTTTCTTCATGTTAGAGTGAACTGTTCCATTTTGCCTAGGTGGTCCAAGGATGCCTCCTCTAGAAAGCTTTTTTAATTTAGAGCATCTCTGTGGGTATGTGTTTTGACATTGTATTGTAATGTGCAGTCCTTTCCTGGGGAACTGTACTGCTGTCTATCCCAATGTACTATGTGAGCACTTCACAAGTACTTGTTCGTTTTTAAAAAAAGTTTTAAGAAGTGTGTAGATTTCTAAAAAAGATTTCCCCTAAGTAATCCACACATGAATGGAACAGAATTGAGCAGGGCCGTCTTAAGCACCTTTGGCGCCCTGGCGCCGTGGTGTGACGGATCCCTCCGCCGCCCCCGCTGCCCCGTTTTCCAGTGCGACAGGCGGCCGGCTCAGCGTACAGTGCGGCCGCCGAGAGCGCTGCTGCTCCTGGCGGGCCGGCGCCGTGGCGCCCTGCGCCAACCAACCTGGTCGTAGAGCCGGCCCTGGAATTGAGCCAGTTTTGGAGCCCCAGGGAGAACCAGCATGAAATGGAACTATGGTGATCTGTCCTTCCTTACTCATTTTTGTACCTATATATAAAGGACCTTCACCTTTCACTCTCAATCCTTCCTGGCTTGTATTTGCTAATATAGCAGGGACATGGGAAATGTGACTAGTTCCTGAATTGAATCAGGCTGATTTGGGTCAACATGGGATTCAGCTGGGTTGAGGCTGCTGGCTGCAAGGATAAAATAGCTATAAAATGAGAATTTCCAGATGCTAAGATTCAAGTTTGGAGCAAGAACTTTTTAGTGAGAAAACCCCAGCAGAGATTTAAAATCACAGAATATGTAAAGTGTGGAAATAGAGGCCATTAGACTTTTAAAATATGCCCTTCCAAGTCCTTCCAAAGTTCCACTTAGCATAGCAAAAGACCAAACATTTGGTAAGTTAAAAATGGTTTACTTACATACTCTGCAAAGGTCAGATTCATGTGCTTATCCATACAGCATTCAGGAAAAAATTACACCGGCAGTAAAACTTGGCGCAAGTTCCTAAGTTATTGGTATAGGAACCAAAGAGAGGCTTGTAAGAGCCATGTGGCCTGACCCTGGAGCAACCAGCTCACCCCTTCTCACATGTTGAGTTTCTTAGGTAGACTGATGGGGGAACAAAGCTTGACTACCTAGTCCCTCCCAATGTGAGCTAAGCCTGGCAGAACAGCTTATTCTATGGCCTTAACCCCTTCATGCTTTAATTAGACTTAAGCATGCTGGTTATAACATGCTGGTAATCCCCCAAAGGCAACCCCAGATCAGATAAGCTCCACCCAGAACTATATGGAGCTAACAAAAGTGGATGCCACATACAGGAAGAACAAGGATATAGTTTGAGTTCCTCACTTATAGTTTTATAAATCATTTAATGTGTCAACATGAATAGAAGGTATTAATATTGCAGTTGTTGTACAAAGGATTATTATTATGACCGGAATGTAATGGAAATTAATAAGATTTTGGAACACAGAAATAAAGCAAATAATCAAACCATCAATGCTAGCACATGGGGGGGCACTTTATCTAAATTATATAATTTGGTATTTGATTGGTATTAATAATTGTATTATAAATTAGTGTTGTTATAATGAGGCTATTATTGGATTGTAATTGAAAACCATTAAAAATTATTTTTTTAAAAAAAGTGGATGGGGACAGTCTGGCAAGAGGAGAGGCAAGAGAAGGAGACATTTCCCCTCCTGACTGTAAACTGTTGAGAGCGGGGAGAAGAGACATGGCTCTTTCCCCGACTCCTGTCTCACCAGTGTACAGGAAGCTGGCAGTCAAACAGGCAACGGCATGGCTTACAGCAAAATTGTATGCCTGCCTACTCAAAAGCAGGCCATCCTGAGTTAATGGGGCTTTTTCCTATGTAAGTATAGACAGAATTACCAATGTAACAAACAACAAATTAGAGGATACTATAAATGGATAATTTATTTCAGGGGCAGAGAACCTCCAGCCCGTAGCCCTAATTTAGCCAGGCAGTTTCCTGAACCAGGCTAACGTGCCTCACCACCAACTTCATATGTAGCTACAAATGAGCAAACAACGGCTTAAAGTATGCTCCCAAATGTTGCTTTGCAATCAGGGCTTGCTGTCAGTGAGCCCTACTAAGATTGTTTGCACCAAGGTGTTTACCATTGGGAATTTCCTAGTGTGCAGCAAAAAGGGCTCACTAACAGCACATATCAGCTGGCTGGCGCATCACTTTGTCTGCAGGGGCTACTTTTTAAAAAATGTGCAAACACATTATTGGTGGTTACAGCAAGACCCTTTGAACTTTGACAGGAGGGTGACCCCACCCACCAGTACAAAGGAGTGTTGGAGAATAAAGGATGGATCTACAGTAGTTTCTCTCCAATGATATACTTATTTGTTAAAAGTACAAGCTGGTACTAATGGAGACTTCAAAAAGATAGCAACTTTTTATTGACCAAAATAACAGTTCCACTCTGTGGGGGAAGATGATATGCATTTCATATTCCCAAGAGAGTGAATTTAAGTGTTCTTTACATACACCCTGCTCATTTCCAACTGAAAACAAAATAACAACCTGGCACTTAAAGTTATCTCTGAAATAAAATATACTTGTAATTCTTTTTTTATTTCTATCATGTATTCCAGAAATTGTTCTCATACATTATTTAAATATGCTCAATTCATCTTCAAATGATTGTAATTTCATTATGTAAAAGTACTGTGTTTTATGCCTAATGTTTATTGAAATGTTGCATCGTTCATAATACCAATTTTAAATAGGGGGAAAAACCATATATAATTAGATATGTGCCACATATTTCCTGCTAAGTATTGTTTGTTCACTTAAGAACTAGAGAGAGAGATTTGGATGCCAATCAAAACACTTAACTTGTTTGCTTTGTATAATTACATGCCATTCAGACACAGGGTTTTTTAATTGATCATTTATGCAATCAACTCCAATAAAACAGTTTTATTCTTGCCCTACTTAAAATCAATATGCAGCAAAAAACCAGGGGACATAATTAGCGATGCGAAAAAAAATTGATTTCGTTTGGAATCTAAAGGCGACTTCCCTTAATCCGCACTTTCTGAAGCAATATGTAACCCAAAATACAGCTAGCCTTTGAAATTCAAATTTCTCTGAATGTTGCACTGCAGTTCTCCAGACAAGTAATATGTACAGAAATGAATATACTATACTAAAGTGTGCATTAAAATGTCTGTATTAGTGAAACTAACATTTAGGAATTATTATTATTATTATTATTCCTTTAATTTCAATGAAAAATGAGAAGATTGCTTTGCAACATGGTATATAGTAGGAGAAATTCACACCAAAATGCTGATATGTTTCCATGGGGGTGTCTTAAAAGAAGAAGAAGCAAACTTATGTTGAATTATCTAGAAATGAATTTAAGAGGGGGGGAAATAGGCAACAGAGAAACTGAAACTGACATATGCCATATATCAGTGAGGACTGAATATACTCAGTGGCCACAAAGTTTTAGTTAGAAAAGGAAAAGGAGGAACCAGGGTTGTGGGGATGGAATGAAGCAGCAGAGGAGAGGACATGGCTGGCTGGCTGAAACCATGAACAGGAGCACTCCACACCGCTGCAAGTCCCACTTGCGTTCTTTAAAATTTCATTCCTGACAGGCGACAGAGCGTGGCAGCTGCTCAAAATAAATGCTGCATTATAATTCCAGCAGGGGAGCCAACACTTTTTAAGTTGCACTGAAGGTTTATTTCCCCATTGCTTTGGTTTCTTGATGGACTGGGAACCAAGTTTATGAGCTCTGTTCCGTTAATGAGGTTCTTTTTTTGACCTCAGGAAAACATCACTGCTTTACATGTTGCCTACTTGTAAATGAAAGTATTTTCAATCTCTCTCCCCTCCCTCTAGTGAACAGCCCCACTAATTTATACCACTTCAACCTGAATTGTAAAACATAAATGGAGGAGGGGAAATGCAGCTATAAAAGTCCAGGAACTCAATGCTTTTGATATAAATGCCCTCATAGTTTATACATCTTGTAAAAAGAAGGGGGAGAATTTAAAACCAACAGAAACTGCTGTGCCACAGCTCCAGAATGTTGCCTTATACATCAGGTCTAACACGGCCAGCTGTCTTCATAAAAGAAATGAAAAACTAGAAAACACATGCAGAGTTCTTAGACTGTTTTCCGAAAATCAAGATGGATTGCAAAGGACTAGCTCCCTGCCAAGGCTGTCTCTAATTTTAAACACAGTGGGCCCACTTCTCCCCTTGCTTTGGTATTCATCAAGCCATTTTTTGTCGCCCATGTGCAGGAACTAAAGCTCTTAGTATCTAGTTGAGCATTGCATTCCAATGCACGGCCACAATCACCCAAGCCTGATGATTCACTCAGGGAACACAATGATGGGGCTGTGAAATAACCCAGTTGAACTTGAGCTAAAAACAGTAGGAGCAGATAAAATGGCCAGACAGGTGCAATAGTGCAGATTTTCTGTGTAAAATCAGATCCGTAGAACAACAACAACAAAATTAAGCTTAAATCACAGAAAAGGGAATGTGATAGTCATTAGAATTCTATTCAGACTAATCAGGAAATATTTACCCCTCCAATGAGGTATAATCTTTCGTACAAGAATAGAGGGAAGGCAAAGAAGATGTGAAGAATGCAATTGGTCTTAGGAGGTTATCATATGTATACTGTGTGTGTGTGTGTGTCCCCTATCGGGTAAAACATATCAAGGCAATGTATAAAAATAACAGCAGTAAGACCAAAAAACAAAAACAAAACAGGAATATAATGCAATCAATAGCCAAAAGCTTGCAATCATTATACCTGGAAAGTATTTCAGCATGCATCCAAGAAATCAATATTTTATTGTGATGGTGCCTACACTTTGGAACTCCCTGCCTGTTGGCATCAGGCAGGCAGTTTCACTGTAGAATTTCTAGTGCCTGCTTAAAGTTTAAGGGTGCCCTTTTCAGAAGCTTAGGTGCTTTTTAATCTCTTTTACTGTTGATTATTTTTTAAATGTTCTTAACTGTTTTCATTGATAATTTTATTATTTCGTGTAAGCTGCTTAACACTTTTATTGCAACCAAGTGGCATTCACATTTTGTTAAATAAAACAAATAAATCTAAACTGCACATGTTTTGCTTTGTCTCCAATGTTAGTCTGTAGATCTACAGAAATCAGTGGCTGTGTCTAATTTAGGGTTGCCATATTTCAGAAAGTGAAAATCTGGACATAAAAGTTTTTGAGCTACTTAAAAAAAAAATCACCAAAATTTACACTTCCGACATGGGTTGCCCTACGTCTGGATTTTTCTGGACATTTCAGTGATTCCCACCAGGACAAAGTTTGTGACGGCCAAATTCTAGGAAATTCTGGACGTATAGGAGCCACCTCCTAGTAGCAGAGGGTCCCTCCAGCCCCCCCAATAAAACTCTGTCCGCCCCAAAAGTTGATGGCCATTGTCATTCAAATGGTGTGCATGAGCTGTATCTTGTGAACAATTATGCTCTGGTGGCTACAGTGTGCATAGAACTTCATTCGATACAATCCTTTATTTCTGGAATCATCTGATAAAAATTACAGGTAGGTAGCCGTGTTGGTCTGAGTCGAAGCAAAATAAAAAAATTCCTTCAGTAGCACCTTAAAGACCAACTAAGTTTATATTTTGGTATGAGCTTTCGTGTGCATGCACACTTCTTCAGATACTGATAAAAATGGTCATCCTTGACACATCCTAAATTTGATTGAAACACTCAGAGTGACCTTTGAAGACAGGGAATGGCAAGTCAGGCCATGGATTGGGAGCCTGAGGTCTCTGGGTTACAACAGCTTCACAAATTAAGCATAGCTGGAGGTGAGCAGTATCACACCCCTAGCAGAGAGCAGATATGCTACCTTATGGGAAATTCCAAGAGGGAGGAACTTGCCCCCAAGATGCTTCTAGGGTTCACAGCTAGCTATCATTTTCTATCTGCTCTGTCTTCCCCAAAATGACTTCTATTATGCCACCCTCACCTCTCTCTCTCCCTCCTCCTTCCGATGAGCTGTTCATAAAGCAGCCACCCTGATTTGCTTTGTTGTTGTTTCTTAAGTGGATTTGTCGACCTAGGGTTGCAGAACAATTTAATCCACTTTAACTGTGCAAACCTAAGTTCCCAGCATGCACTTGAATCACTGCCTCAAAATATGGCTAGTGTGGTGGCACCCACACTCACTTTTACACACACACACCTGTGATCAGCAGCTGTCCTTACCTGTGGCTGGGTGAGTGAGGTTGAGTCAGTTTCTTAGCTTCAATTCAAGAGGAATTGCCAACTGCTTCCCTAAACATTAGCTTCCATTGAGCTCATCAAGCACCCATCCTAATCCATTAACATTCCTTTGTCCAGTCCCCAAACTGTGATCCAGCATTTGATAACAAATAGTCTTTTTTTGGGCAGACACAACAGAACATTCTTAAGAAAACTACTGTGCCAGAATGTCAGGAAAATCCATCTTATGGTGGCATTTCCTTCTTCTAAACAGTCATCGTCCTGACCTTTGCAACTTCTTTATGAGGGAAAGCAATAATTATACACCTTGAATTTGGAGGACAGAAGTGAAATTGACGTTGGCTTAGTTGTAGTGAGGTTACATAAATTTACATGCTTAAAAGTCCTGACTCTTTGCTGCTTCCTCAACCAAAGATTTCTGAAATTAATCAGCTTTGTAGTTCTTTTCTGGATCATCTTTGATAGTTAATCTGTTTAGCGAATTTCATTGACTTTCATTTCACACTGCCCGAGTGTTAACCTTCGTTTTCATCAAGAAGAACAGGTTTTATGGCTTCTCAGTGAAGAATCTGAAGCAACAAGATGCTAACCACTTTCTTTTTTTCTTTTTTTTTAAAAAGGCCTTTAAGAAAGCCTGTAAGATCAAACATCTTTGAAGTAGGCGAAAATGGTGTCACTAACAAAGAGAAGGAAAATGACTTAATAATAAGACACAGGATGTACAAAATAGCAGAAAGCAAGACACTTTCATATTGCAAACAGCCCCCTCTTTTTATTTTGCACCTGGGCCCTTGCAAAAAGCAAGCCACTGCACTGTTCTTTGGAATTTAAATGAGCAACAAAATGTAGTGCATACCAATTTAAAAGGCAACAGGTAGCAAGTGTTCTGTGCAAACTAATTCCCAGCTGTGTGGGTTCCCATAGACCTGGATCTTAGGAGCATTATATCCACATCTGAAATTTCAGGGTAAGCTTCTATGACTGTTTCTATTTTAAAATGCTCTGAATTCATGTTTGTTGTAGAAGCTTTATGTTTTAATATTGTAAAATTTTTAACATCGTTTTGATATTTTTTTGTTTAAATTATTTCCACTCTGAGCTTTGGGTGAGGGGCAAATAATAAATATGGCAAATATCTGTGTGCCTCCTCCATGAGAGGTCAGGAGGGTGGCAACATGGGCCTTTTCTGCAGCACCACCCTTCTCTCCCCAGGGAGACTCACCTGGCACCTTCATTATACATATTTAGGTGCCAAGCAGAATACATACATACATGCCTAGTTGCTCCCAGTCCACACTGAAGCAGAGAAACATTCAGATAGTTTACCGTTGCAGAAGATAAGGCTCAGTGAAACTGTTCTGGGCATAGATATATACAGTCTCTAGGCTTTTGCAGATACAGATACAGGCCCGTCCTAGCCATAGAGGGTAGTGGCACAGTGAATGATGGCGCCAGGCAATGGAGGGTGCCAGAGAAGTGGTCCGGGGGCCACGGCTTGGCGGCGGCGAGCTTGGTGCGCAGCAGGGCGGGCAAGGGGGCTCCTGAGCTTGCGCAGAGTGCCCTTTCTATCTCCCATCCTGGCTGGCCTGGCCCCATCCCTCCCGTGCCGGCTGGGCGTGGCGATTGGGCGGCGCCGGCGGCGCCCTTTGTGACAGGGTCTCTGGTGTAACCCTAACCCCTCAGGCACCGCTGCCCGCCTGGCTGCACTCCCGCTTGCCCTGCTCCTTCCCTCCCTCCCACCACGGGTTCGAGTCCCGGCCTCGGCCTGGTGGGTCGGGTTGGGGGCATGAGGAGGAGAGGCTGGCACTGCGCAGCATCGCCCCCCCCCAGCAGAGGCCTCCGTGCCAGAAGAGGAGGTGGCAGCGCCCTGGAGGACGACCAGGCAGCCCGGCCAGCCCACTGCGACACCCCTGAGCCGGGCCCGCCTTCGGCGCCCACCCCACCCGTGCCATGTCCCTCCTCTGCATCCGTGGTGAGGGGGGGGGCGGAGGGACCTTTGCACCACGGCGCTCGATGTGGTTAAGACAGGCCTGCACAGATACATACAAGTACAAGGTATTTCTGTTGCTCTAAATAAGTCCAGCAATTTAAGATACAACACTGGACATTAACAGACTCTACTACTGAGCTGACATGCATTAATCACAGATATAGTCGGTGCACTGGGCTATTAGCAACTGGCTTGAAGGACCCTGAACCTGTTATTAGCTCATCCATGAGTGATATACACTCATGAAGGAAATTAACCTCTTTCCATGTCCAGTATCTCCAATATCTTGTTGACCACCACCAGAGGCAGAATAACAGGCAAGAAAGACCACTATTATACAGCAATTAAGAACATGAAGAAACAGTCAGACAGTGCTACTTAAAAACCTTCCTCATAAAGTGGCCTTCAGGAAGATGCAATAATTCAGCTATGGCCCTCTCACCTGCAATAAGGGAACAAAAATGGCACTTTCACTCTCAAATTGGGGTGAATTTGCAACATCCTGCCTCACCTGCAAAGAAGCAGTGCTTTGCCTCAGGGGAGGATTTGGGCATTAGCACATGGGCTGTCTGTTCCAATAAGGACCAGGCTTTTTAAGGTGATTCCACCACACATTCTTTCCACTTCTTTGTTACATTGCCATCTCCCTACCTTTAGTGTATGAGCTGTGCTTGTTACCCTTTTCGGGGGAGCTGAGTAGGAATTTTGGGGGGAGTCCCTGCTTGGTCTTCAGGGCAGGGCCGACCCTACGGCAAGGCTGGGTGGTGCAGGGCACCAGGGCGCCAGATATGTTTAAGACGGCCCTGCTTCAGGGCCCCTCTTTTTTGCTTACTGTTGCAGTGGCATTTTTTTTTGGATTTGGCTCAATTGGCATTTAGTCCCAGCAGGTGAGATAATTTAAGTACTGTAAGCTCACAACTTAGGCACACTTAACAGAGATGGTTTACATACTGCAAACTGTTTTGGATCTTCAAAAAGTGCTGCATGGATGCTATTTATTAGTATAATCAAAGCAAGACTATTCAGACTGAACAGTCCTAGGTTGGACTGAAATATGCAGCTAATTCAGGTGGAACAGTCCTAATTGTGGTAGAATGGCATGGACTTTGCAGAAGGCGTGTATCCCTTTGTTGAATGCTCTCCTAGGTAAATAATAACTTCTCCATATAAGAGGAAAATGAGATCAGGAAGGGAAAGGCTACTTTGACTGTTTGGTCTGCTACAATAAACTTAATCTTGTAAGCATCTATTTTTAGATGGGAAAGCTTTCAAAAGTGGAACCTCCCCTCCCCAATTCTGAAGTGGTACAGTTCATTCACTCTACGTTCCTCTGCATATGGAGGCCTGTCCCTACATGCACAGTTATCAAAATTCCATTGGATATTCAAATGCCACACAAATGTCAAGAGTTTGAAAGGTTTGGAGTGTGGAATGAGGCTAGATGGGTGGGTGGATGAACAGGTGGTATTGCAGTGTATAACCAGGGCTGGCCCTACAATTATTATTATTTATTGAATTCTTATACCACTCTATAGCTAGAAGTCTCAGGGTGATTCAGAGAATAAAATCAAAATATAGAACCATAAAATACATAATCAAAATGACAACAACAATACCCCCCTAACCCCCACATTTTACGACTGTCTCAGGCAAATCAAATCAAACTTTATTCGCGTAGCCGACAGGCCATAGCACTGTCTCAGGCAGCAGATGCTGGTGCAGTGGTGGCAGCCCCCAGCTGTTCCCCCTGACTATACCTTTCTGTTAGAGGGCATGTAACCTATCCTGCAACCCCCAAACTACCCTGCTGCCCTATGGAGGGCTCCATTCTGTTGATACTATTGAAGGAAAAGTCCACTGTCAGTCCAGTTGGCTTCTGTATGTGGGCACCATCTTGTCCTTCCAACCTCAGGCAGCAAAAGCTCTGGGGTGGCCCTGTGTTGACATTTAAGGGTTGACATCATACAGTTTGTTGAAAATGACTGCTAACCCGTGCACTTCTCAGAATGGGTCCATTGCAAGCATCAATCCTTTTTAAAAGTATATCAAGTCGGAGAGATGCTAATGCCGTTGGCGGTGGAATGCCTGGAAAGTTTTAAGTGGCATGTACAGCGCAGACACAAATAGACAGGCCTGACATTTGCTCAGCTTTTTCTTTAATCAATTTTGTGACAGTAAGACATATATCTGTTTAAGACAAGGACCATAACCAAACACATCAAAGCACATCTCTTTTTCTCCTTCCCTCCTACTTTTGGGGTGGGTGGTGGAGAGACTAATCCCGACTCAACGGAACTCAGCACACATAAGAACCCAGCCACTTTTTTTTTTTAACTTTAAAGAGATGCATATTCTCTCTCCCAGAGTAGTATGGAATCACTGCGATATTCATAAGCTTTACTGTAGAAAGAAATACAGCTAAGGAAGTAACATCAGAAGAGCCCTGATGGATCAGACCAAAGGCCCATCTGGTTCCCCATCCTCTTCTCACAAAGGACAACCATATGCCCATGGGAAGCCTGCAAAACTGGGACTTGAGTGCAACACTCTCCCAAGTTGTGCTTTGCAGTGGTAGACATGAAAGTGGTTTATAAAATTCCATCTTCTGCGCAGAGTTGATAGACAGAATTTTGCTTGCTTTTCTAGAACTTCAGGTCAACCAATGGAACTGATTTGCAGGAGATACTTGATAGGAAGAAGAAAGTACTCCTACTCCACCATGTGCAACAGAGTCCATAGAAGCTCACAGACACAAGAAGTGGTGATGTCCTCTCCCTAATGCTAATGCTGAACATGAGAGTACACATGTCTCCTCCCCACCCCAATGTTCTAATGAATGCCTCAAGGTCTGGGGCTGGAGCCTGCTCCTGTGATGTCACCTTCATATACGTTCATTATTTTAAAACTGAATGCCTTAAAAAAAAGTTTCAGATGACATATGGGAGCTATGTCTCTCATCAGCTAAAAGCTGCAGTGGTTGTATTGAAGCTTTACATTCAGAAGCAGTGTGCTACTGAAAACCAGTTGCTGTAACTGCAGCTTTTCAGAGGGCTGTTGGAGGCAAATGCTGTAGTTCAGTGGTCTGGGGTTCTATTTATGACATCTCGAGATAAGGCTGAGGGGGTACCAGTGTGAAAACATGGGAGTAAGGCAATGATATATTGAGAGGGAGATATCAATAGGTGAAGTCACACCAAAAGGATGTTTTGGTCTGGCATCTTGATTCAAAACAGCAGCCAAAGATTGACAAGGCCTGCAGCCCCCCCCCCCTTCGGAACTCTCATGCAGAGTTTGACGATGACATCTTGAAAGGCATCTGACTGCAAAGAGAAATAATCGACAAATGGGCAAACTATTTTCTACACTGTATACTAGATGACCGTGCATTTGGTTTGGAAGCTGCTCTGATGAAATGTGAAGAGGAAATGCTTCAAATAAAGACATATGAAAATGAAGGTATATGTGTGCACGCGTCTACATAAAACATTTCAGAACGTACCTGAATTTTTAAAACTTCCCATAAAATCATTCAATTTGATTCAGTTTTTGTATCTATATCAAGCTGTGTGTTCTACAAAGAAAAACTGGCAATCTATAAAGATCCCCCCCCCCCCGAATCCTAATGCTGGAAGAAAATAGATCAGCTTCTGATGCTCCACACACACATTTCCAGCAGGTTTTTTATATATATATAATAGGGAGCTCTCCTTCCTTCATATGTGTGAAAGGCAATGCAGAATGTGTCAAATTAAGGCGTTAGTTTAACTCACTATAATTTGAGAGGACCTTGAAGGCAACAATTTTTTTGCTATTTTTAAATAAAATGTTTACAAGTACATTAGGAACACTTAAGAATGTAAGTGTTATAGCCTTCAATGTATTGTTCCAACTCGAGCCTGTTATTCCTTTCATAAATGAAAATATAAACATGCTTATTTTCAGGCAAGCTAATTCAATGCATGACTTCAATTGTGTCTTAATTCCAAGGAATCTCAAGTTTCTGGTTCTTCGTGAGGGAAAGAACATATTTTATGAAGCACATTCATCCTGAAAATGTTAGTGTAAGTCAGAGCTATAATGGCACCTTAGGAACTGAGTTCAGTAGACATAATTGGAGGCGAGTATGGGAGCTGAAGTTACCTGTGTTCCAGGACTTCTAAGAACCCACTTCCCATTGAAGCCCCTTGTGCTCTCTGAAAACCCATGTGACAAAAAAATATTTTCATTAAGCCTGCATTTTTAACTGCACTTACCTTTCTGCCAGACTAATACACAGATTGGAAAATAATTATATTACAGAAAGTGCAGTTCTCTGAATTTTATGATAGAGCTCTTGACAAAGCAAAACCAATCAGATATAATTTCCCAGGATTTCCCAGAGTTTCCCTCTCTGGGGTAATGTCATCTCCCTGCCTCTGTTTATCTTCAAGACCACAACTTATCCCTGCCTCACTTCCCTTCCCTCAGAACTTCCCTCTCCATGACCCAACATCACCCTTTCCAAGACAATGTGTTATTTCCTTCTAAGCTTTCAAACCAACAAAAGGCTCATAATATCCCACCCCCCCCAATAAACACCATAGCACCCACCATCAAATGGTGGACAATAATCTCTCTCTTGTTTTCTTGCTAGGAAAACAAGGTGCAGAGAGAGAAAGAGGAGAGCTCAGCCTGGCAGGTCTTGGAGTCAACTCACCCCCACCACACACACACCATCCTTTTCAGATTGTTGTGAACATACGATCGAATGGACTTCTGCACACATCCAAAATAGACATCCATAGCGGACATTGACCACTCATTGCTCAAGCTAATAGCCCATGTTGGTAAATTAGAACCAAAGAAATAATAGAGAAGCAGGGAAATTTATTGTTGGCCTAGCAGTGGCACAACCTAAATAGGAAACCTACATAGTTCTTACAGCTAAGGATAGCTAGCATCCACCTTGGGCTAGGTTAAGTTCAAGATCAGGAAAGCTTTTGTCACCAAAAAAAGATACTGGAACATACAGTTCCACTTGTGTAGTTTCTCAGTTCTTGTTCCTGACACACCCCAAAGATAGCATAGATCACTTGAGCTGCTGGCCATAGCCTTAAGGCTTGTGAAATGTTTATGGCAAAAACATTGCTTTGGCACTTTGCTCCAGTACTCCACACCTTGACTTTTTAACCTTCTTTGCCTGCCATGAATTGTGCTACAGTTCTGCAAATATTGTGACTTGGGTGGCTGTAGTTTAAACAGGGGTGAGAATGTGCTGTTATGTCACTATGGCTGGCATAATGATAATGTTGGCCCTGGCGGAAGATACAAAGGTGCAGTGTTTAAAAACCAGCAAACCTGTCCTGGCATGTAAGTTAAGGATGACTTTTTAATGTTAGCCCTCACTATAAATATTGTGCAAATGGAATCTAGCAGCGACACTTTTATGAAACGCATCCTGTTTTATGGCCCAAGGCAGCTCTTATTAACACAGATGGAAGCTTCCCATTAATTTTTATTGAAGTTAGACATCAGCTGATAAAGTAATATCTTCCTTGAAAGAGCATTAAAGAAGAAACTTTGCTGCTGGTTTAGTTATCTGTTTGGAAAGTTGATCACAGTTTGGGTGATGTCACTAGATTTATGTCAGCTGAGATTTTGGAGACCTGGATTGATCCCAGTGCTTAACAACAACAACAACAACAACAACAACAGGCTTCTTGGAATTTCTAATAAATATATTGTGATATATCTATCTATCTATCTATCTATCTATCTATCTATCTATCTATATCTATATCTATCTATCTATATATATCACAAGGACTTGATTAGATAATATATATTGTCTTTAAAATTGTTCATAAACACATACATATGTTAAGGAAGGGGGAGGAATTTAATTAGATTCACATTTAAAGGCAAAACTACATAATTTACCCTTTCTGAAACACAGCCATCCTTCAGAATTTGCACTTCTCTGAATTTTGCAATGCAATTCTCCAGTCTTGTAATGTGTACAAAAATGCATATACCAGGGTTAAGTGTGCATAGAAATGCATATATTAGTTAAACTAACATACTGTGATACTTCGTTTTACGGACGGGATCCGTTCCGGAGGCCCGTCCTTAATGTAAAATGCCTGCAACTCAAAGTGCTGTGTTTGCGCAGGCACGTGGCACGATTTGGCACTTTTGCGCATGTGCAAAGCGTGATTTAGCGCTTCTGTGCATGCACGAGTGGCGAAACCTGGAAGTAAACCGTTCTGGTACTTCCAGGTTGCCACGAGACGTAACGCGAAAAGACGCAACATGAAGCAAACGCAACACGAGGTATGACTGTACAAATATGATTAATGTTAAGGAAACCTTTATATATACATGGAGAAATTGTGTACAAAAACGTATAACTTAAGATAAATTTTCTCTGAAATGCAAATGAATTTTCATGAGGATGTCTTTTATGCACCCATATACCCTGCCTGTCCTAATTCAGATCAGGGGTAAGGGTGTCCAGTTTTCACTAAAAACAACAACACCCACTCACAAATGCTGTTAGTAGTGGCATGTCTAGCTTGGCCCTTAGACTACAATTTCATTGTGAGCAGGGACACCTCCTTTTAATCTATGGAAAGAACCATATACACAGATGTATACGTACCACTATTTTTTATGTCAAATGCTTGAATTTTTTAATATTAAATTATGACATATAAAACATTTATAAATAAAGTGCTTCTGCTGCTACTATAACAATTGACCATAGAATTGTACAGTTGGAAGATATTCCGAAGGTCACCAACCCAACGCCCTGCAATGCAGGGATCTCACCAAGGCATCCATGACAGGTGGTCATCCAACCTCTGCTTAAAAACCTCCAAGGAAGGACAGTCTACCACCTTCTGAGGGAGTCCGTTCCACTGTCAAACAGCTCTTACCATCAGAAAGTTCTTCCTGATGTCTAGTCAGAATCTCCTTTCTTGTAACTTGAAACCATCAGTCCTACCCTCCAGAGCAGGAGAAAACAAGCTTGCTCCATCTTTCATGTGATAGCCCTTTATATATTTGAAAATGACAACCATATTTCCTCTCAATCTTTTATTATCTGGATCAGATGTACCCAACTCTCTGAACCCTTCCAGACCCTTGATCATCTTGGTCGCCCTCTTCTGCACACATTCCAGCTTGTCAATATCCTTCTTAAATTGTGGTACACCCAGTACTGGACACAGTATTCCAGGTGTGGTCTAATATTCACTTTAGGAAACTGCAGAACAGTTTAATTACATGTACATTTATGGGAACAACATAATGTGCATCCAGTGGTACCTTGGTTTTCGAACAGCTTAGTACCCGAACAACTCGGAACCCGAACGCTGCAAAACCAGAAGTAGGTGTTCCAGTTTTCGAACTTTGCCTTGGAAGCCAAACGTCCTCCTGACCTTCTGTTTTTACTGTTGCAGGTAATAAAAAATAAAAATAAAAATTATTATCTACAACACTGTCTTATTTATTTTATAGTACAGTCATACCTCGGTTTAAGTACGCTTTGGTTTGAGTACTTTCCATTTAAGTACTCCGCGGACCTGTCTGGAACAGATTAATCCACTTTCAGTGGGAAAGTTCGCTTCAGGTTAAGTACGCTTCAGGTTAAGTACAGACTTCCGGAACCAATTGCGTACTTAAACCGAGGTACCACTGTGCAGGACATTGATTATTGCTTTCATTTTATGGATCAATGGTCTTGTTAGATAGTAAAATTCATGTTAAATTGCTGTTTTAGGGGTTGTTTTTAAAAGTCTGGAACGGATTAATCCGGTTTGCATTACTTTCTATGGGAAAGTGTGCCTTGGTTTGGAACTCTTTGGTTTTGGAACAGACTTCTGGAACTGATTAATTTTAAGAAACAAGATACCACTGTATACTATTTGTTTGCTTCTACAATGTTGCTCAAAAGAAATGGCTTTCAATGAGCCAAGTGAAATTTTATTTTACCCAAATATCACCCAAACATCATTTTTGTACCCAAAACTGTTACTGCGCCACCACTGGCTGTTTCTTCTTGTACTTGGATTTAACTGGAGTCATTTTGTCACTATTTTCAAGACCATTTGTATTCATATATTAATTTTCCTTTACTGTCTGCAGCAGCATTTTTTAAAAAAGTATGTTAAATCTCAGCAACTGTGGAAATGAAAGGGGGGCGGGTTTTCTTCATAAAAGCTGTGAACCATGCTAGTGTGTAATATAAAATAGAGGGAGTATGCCCTCTCTTGCTTTATCTAGCACTGACATAGCTGGGAAATTGGTGATAAACAATGGACATTAAGGGACAAATTGTCTGCTATGCAACTTTAGAATGTACCTGAAGTCACAGTTCCCTGCAGTATCTGCAAAAAGAATTCAAGTGCTGCATTTGGCTGCTTTATGCATTACAAGGATCCCCAAGACAGATTCATACTCAAGTATACGCTTGTACAGACCACATAGCTATATAGGGTTTTTTACAAAATCAAATGCAGTCCAGGGCATCCTATTCATGCCAGTGAATTAAGAAAAACTAGGTAACCTTTCTCTGAATCCTCTCTGGTGGCTTGAATAAACCAACTGTTATTAATTAATTAAATTGCTATTCCACCTTTCTTCCCAAAGAAGCCTAGAGCAGCAAATGCATAAGTGATAAAATGATTGAACATCTCAAAAACAATTTCAATGCAGATGCAGATTCGGAATCTCTCAACTTAAAAAGGGCTTTTTGGTGGCTTCCAAGATCAATTAGGTACATAAGGGGTGAGAGGACATTTCAGGTATCCTGGCCCCAAACTGTATGCACCACAACCAGCAACTTCACCTTGGCCTACGTTTGCTCAGCCCTCTGTATGAAATTATGAAAAGAACAAGGGAGGGGTCCTCTTGCAGCAGTTCAGATACAAGAGCAGGTCTTTCCTGGCCTTCCAAAATCTAAGGAGGAATTCGGTTGACTAGAATTTCAGAAGCATCTTGGTCTGCAAGTTTGATGGGTCGGATGCCAAAGCAGCCCAGAGAGGAGGTCAAGGAAGAGGCAGGAAACATACTGGCCATGTATTGAGGGCTATAGCTCAGTGCTCTGTCAAGCAAGAACAGCTGTCTGTCTTTCTTTTCTGCTCATCTGCTCTCCTCCTCTTGCAGGATGGAAGAGCAGGAATGTTTGGGTAGCTATAAGCAAAGGCTCATTAACAACAAGATCCAAAGTTCATTGTATGGAAAAACTTTCATGAAAGATGGTCAAAGTTGCAAGGATAATATTTAAGTGAACATATCAGGAAGGTCAGCAGATTAGGGGGGGGGGGAGAAAAGGCCTGTGTAGCAATCCTGTCCTAAGAAATGTTTATATGGCTACAGTGCTCTGTTTTTAATGTTTAATGCTTTATTATGTTTTATATATTCTGTAAGCCGCCCAGAGTGGCTGGGGAAACCTAGCCAGATGGGTGGGGTATAAATAATAAAATTGTTTTTGTTGTTGTTTATAGATATAGGAAATCAGCCCTGAGTGCTCACTGGAAGAACAGATCCTGAAGCTGAGGCTCCAATTCTTTGGCCACCTCCTGAGAAGAGAAGAATCCTTGGAAAAGACCCTGATGTTGGGAAAGATGGAGGGCACAAGGAGAAGGGGACGACAGAGGACGAGATGGTTGGACAGTGTTCTCGAAGCTACGAACATGAGTTTGACCAAACTGCGGGAGGCAGTGCAAGACAGGAGTTCCTGGCGTGCTGTGGTCCATGGGGTCACGAAGAGTCGGACACGACTAAACAACAACAACAACAACAACATAGATTTGACTGTGTTTGCTGCTAGATGCAGCTACAATTAAAAAAGAAGGGGAAAGAGAAGAGAGGGGGGCGAGAGAAACCATTTCCTCCTAACGTAATGCATTTTAATGTTATTTTCACTAAAGCATATATTTTTATGCACACTTTCCCCTTAAGCAAACATTTTTGTACCCATTATTTGCCGGAAGAGTGCAAGTTTTGAACGATTTACAGTTTACAGACTTCTATATTCCCTACAAGCAATTCTTTCAAAGAATAAACTTTTTTTTAAAAAAAGAAGAAGAAAGGACCACCCCCCCCCAACAACTTTTTACTTCACTGTTTGCAGTGGAAGACAAGGTATCTGGTGGGAAATCCACCATAATTAACATTTCTCACTCTGGACAGCTGCCTGTTTTGATACTCTCCTTCTTAACTCCACTGAGCATCGGAATGGCAGACTCAGCTCAGTCCCACCCCCGCCCCCACTCCCAATTCTCTTCTCTTTAATTTGTATGTTCTTTAAATGTGAATCATGCTGTGTTTCAACGTTCAGGCTGCAGCATTAAGAAAGCCACTCTCTTTTCACTTGGTGTGTGCACGTGGGTGAGTTGGGTGCTTCGCAGAGGACTCAAACAGATGCCTCCTTGGCGTTAATGATATTGCTAATCATCTCACTTATCCTCCAAGGATATTTTCTTATGCTTTATATTCCTGTCATGCTATCCCCTCATTACTGCAGAGTGCTATTTTTGAGCATTTAAACTTCATCTTGCTTTGAGTCCCTTCTCTCTTTAAACAAGCATGCAGGCTCTTTCTATGCACACAGAGGCTCTGGCTCAAGCAGATGGCATGGGGCATACTGACATGGGGAATGGGGCTGTTTTATCCTTGCCCCCAAAGGGCTCTTTCTGTTTCTCACTGCAGCGCAAGACACTCTTACAAGAGCACTTTCCAATGTGCTGAAGGGAGATTATTCTGTACATATGATGCATACCTTATATTTGGTCAGAGCAATGCTTATTCTAGCTCAGGGTCATCTGCATCTGCTTTCCCCAACCTGGTCCCCTCCAGATGTTTTGGACCACAGTTTCCATCATCCCTGGCTATTGACAGTGCTGGATAGGACTGAGAAGTAGTGGAATCTCCTGCCTTGGAGGTTTTTAAGCAGAGGTTGGATGACCATCTAGCATGTATGATCTAGATGAGATTCCTGCATTCCTCATGGTCTCTTTCAATTCCACAATTCTATGATTTCTGGAGTGCAAGGTTGGGGAAGACTGATCTTCACTATAGGGCAGCAGCTCCCCAGGGTTCCTGAGAAAAACCTTTTCCTAGGTCTGCTGTTGAGTTATGCCCTTCCTCTTTCTATTTTCTGTTCCCAACAAATCACTATTTATTTTGTCCCTATGCCTTTTGGGGATGTCTTATTACAGAGGTCACGAACCTGCTGTCCATGGCTGCCAAGGTGCCCTTGAAGGCTTTCAGTGCTGCCTTTGGGCAGTTACCAGAGTTTGAGCTTCTTTTTATTTAAAGCAAGTTTTTAGCCAACCGCTTGAAACAGCTTAAATGAAACCTACTTTTAGTGGTAGCCTACACCGGGTGGTAGGGACGCAGGTGGCACTGTGGGTTAAACCACATAGCCTAGGGATTGCCAATCAGAAGGTCGGCGGTTTGAATCCCCGTGACGGGGTGAGCTCCCATTGTTCGGTCCCAGCTCCTGCCAACCTAGCAGTTCGAAAGCACGTCAAAGTGCAAGCAGATAAATAGTTACCGCTCCAAGCGGGAAGGTAAACGGCGTTTCCGTGCGCTGCTCTGGTTTGCCAGAAGCGGCTTTGTCATGCTGGCCACATGACCTGGAAGCTGTATGCCGGCTCCCTCGGCTAATAATGCAAGATGAGCGCGCAACCCCAGAGTCGGTCACGACTGGACCTAATGGTCAGGGGTCCCTTTACTTTTACATGGGTGGTATTCTGCTAAGTGTTACTCACAGTAGACCTACTGAAATTAATGGGCCTAATTTAGTCATGTTAATTAATTTCAGCAGGTCTACTCTGAGTAAAATTTAGCTGAATGCCACTCATGGCAAAAAAGCATTACTACTATTACTACTACTACAGTTTATCAGTCAACTTGCATAATAAAAAAGATTTGATGAGTACTGGAGGATTACTGATAAATCATGGGCCAGAAACATTCCAGTTCTACCAGGGCCTCCCCTCCCTTTTTCTTTTGTTGTCCAGAAGATTTTTTTTATTAACACCCTGTGTCTCTAATACCTCGAATTTCTAATTAGCTGCTTGGCTAATTGAATTTTAAAGACTAAAATTTGCCATCTGCTAGAAATGGCAGCTGAATTAGATCAGTTCTTAAAATGCAGTCTCCAGTATTTCTGCCATGAAAATTCCATTGGGCATATCATTTTTGTTTTTTGTTAAAAACCTTTTAAGTTCTGCTATACTAGTGCGGTAGCTCAGTGTGCATGTGTCTAAGCACCATCATATTTGTAAAAGTTAATATAATTTATCCCATCCTAAAGGGTCATTAAGATTTGTAGGAAACTTTGGCAAGATTTTATTATATTTATTACTGAGATCAAGCATAGTAGAAACTGCTATAAAGTAGGAGAGAGCAGATTCTCTCCATTCTTGCTATTATTCCATGGCATGGCTAAGGATGGATGTCAACTTTGGTTTCTTGCAGTTTCTCATTTTTTAAATCTTAAATTCCCTTCACCTGATTTCCTTGTCAGATTTCTTTTTCTTTTTTTTAAGTATGAAAATTTGTAGGCATTTTTGTATGCATTCTTCCAGTATACACATTTGTGCACACACTTTTTGCCTGATATTCACAGCTTCTGCAAGCCATTTCCCCCATACAAGGCTTTTGTTTGTGTTATTTTACATAATGCATTAAGTTTTGGACACATTCCACCTAATATATGTTTTGCAAATCCCATTTCTTGGCTGGAAAATTAGGAGAGCTGCATTTTTTTAAAATGATAACTGTGTTCTTGTTCACATATTGTTTCAGGAAGTATGGATTGTGTACTGAAGAAATCCCCAACCCACCCACCCCCCGCCCCATTCCTAGTCACATATATTTGCAAAATTCTCCCATTTAAAGTTTGGTGCCTTTATCAGAGGCAGTAATTCTTCTGAATACCATAGGAAGGGAGAGTGCTTTTGTGCTCTTGTGCTTGGGTTCTGTTTGTGTGTTTTCAACAGGCATATGATAGAATAGACATGCCATTGGCCTGACCCAGCAGACTTGACTTCTGTTCTTCCCAGATTTGGGGTTTCAAATTACCTGGCTGGGTTGCCCCATGCCATCTCTGGACCATCACTATATTTTCCCTTTAGTGCTCTCCTACCATTATTGAGTTAGGAACTGGCAAACAAAGGGGGGGTGGGGGGAGCGGACCGCCCTGTGTGCCATCCCTGCAGGGGTGCCATTGCAGCCACCCCCTGGGACGTGCACCGTGCACCCCCCCCCCCAGGATGTGCACCACACCCCGAAGGCGCCACACCCCTGGACACTTCGCCTCCGGAACATGCGCCAGCCACGCCCCCGTCTGTTCTCCGCTCCCAGTGCCAGAGAATGTAACTCCGCCACTGAGTTAGGGTTGGCATCAAACCCTCCCTGCCCCCACCCATCATGATTTTGCCTGCTGCTGTACATAGAACCCTGGTGGGTAAAGCTGAGAGATTAACACCCCCCCACACACACACCTAGTTTTATCCAACCATGTCTCCATAACACAAGGTCAGCATGCCCTTCCAGGATCCAGTCCTGGATAGCTGTTGTTTTGCCATTCACTGACCTGGCATTGATTGACCAGCAACATTTTCAACAAAGGGGGGCAGTTGCCAAGACTATCAAGGCTATTTGAACAGGAGGACAACGTGGGCGGCAACCAACACCCTGTTGTGGTGCCACCTTTGTGGATAACACAACTGTCTCCCACCTCCACATCTCCCTCTGCCTTCTGTAACTCTGACAGCTGCTCCCTGGGTCTCATCAACTCCTCCCCTTTTTTGGCAACACATCCCACCTATCGGCACCTGCACCAGCAAAAATAAAGCACAAGTTTGAGCCTAAGAACAGGCAGTCCTCCTCCACTCTCTTGCACAGGGGGACAGGTCCTCACCCTCGTGCCACCCCAAAGTGGCAGTATCCTTCAGTGTCATTCACTTCAGGGGTAACCCCACCCCCACAGAAGTCCGGCTTTCATTCCACTAGCCCAGCTAGATGACTCAGTTCAGCTGGGGTGGAACAGCAGTTGTTGCTGGGGACTGCTAAGTCAGGACATCAATTGTACAAGGAGGGAGCCCCTTCCTATCTTTTAAATCTGTATTCAGAGTTCCGCACTTTCCAACTCTGCTTATCCCAGCAGAGGATAGCTTTCTAAAGGATTGTGTTTGTCTCATTGCCATTCCTTCAAATAGGTGGGGAGAAAGAGAGAAGGAAGGCTCAGAACAAGAATCCTGGTTCTTGTCAGTGGAATGATTCCCTTCAGCAGGATGGGGCAGTTTTGTGTGTGATGGGCTTAACTCTTAAATCAGTGGTTAGGGAAGTGGGTTGAGCTGTATGGATTTTGGTTACATGGGATGGTATTCCTTTAGCAGTCTCAAGTGTAAAAATTACTTGCTCCAGATCATCTCACTGAAATATGGAATGTGCTTATATTCAGTATCTATGAATAATACACTTAGGGCTTTCATCCGATTAAAGTGTTCTCAGTCAATTAATCAATCCGTCAAGAAAATCTATTAAATCTGCATAAGTCTGCATATAAATAGCAAACTTTGTTTTTTTTAAAAAAACTTTATTTTAAGATGATGTACTTGGGTTGTGGCAGTTACCACCTCAGAAGACAGTCTGCTTGCATGCAGTTGAGAAGGCATTGTTTAAGATAGTGCTCAACATAATAAGTATTTCATAAATACCTTTATTATATATAAAAAATGTAAATAGTGGTCTTTGCAGTTCAGCAAGGATTCAAATCCAAGTCTTCCAGTCCTTGTAGCCCAACACTCCACCCACTTCACAATGCTAGCTCTCTGAGGTTAGGTGATTGAACTCTGTTGGATTGACTGGAACAACATCTGTGGAACTAAATCTGATTGAACTCAGTGAGGATTACTTCTGGCGTAGGAATGTACAGGATAGAACTGTTAGCCACTTGGCTACATAAGCTGTCAAATGTTTAAAGTTCTAGCAGGCAGCATTGCTAAATGTATATTCAGGCCCGAGACAAAGCTGGGCCCAGAAATAATAGCAAAACCCAAGGGATGAGGCCTAATGGAAAAGTAGAGTTCTTACACATGTCTGATGTCTCTAAAGAATTATGTCCTGGTGAACTGCAGCCAAGCACTCCTGTGACTCATAGTTCTACTTTTCTGTATTTGAAAAGCCGGAAGGATGACTAAGGAAAGGGATGCTGTGAGAATAAAATGGGAGAATTTTGTGCATATGGACTGAACCTGCTTTGAAGGAGGAAAGGAAAGGAAGCAATGTTCACCAAGCAAAAACAAACAATAATCAACTATGACGAGCCTAAGTCTAATGCAGTTTTCTATTAGCGTTAGGTTCCTTGCATGGACACTTCAAAATGACACAATTTGACACAATTCGTGGAATCCTGAAATATATATATATATATATATGGAAAATTTTAAGATAAGGAGAAGAATCTGGGCCATCTGCAGCTCTTCTGTCATAATTATTGTTGCAATTTGCATCTGCTGTCTGTGAAGATTAATAGGCGATTTTAAATAACTATTTAAGCACCCCTAATTAAAATAATTGTTAGATGAGTAAGATCATATAATTGTTAGCAATTAAGTTATTGGATTTTAATACAAGGATGCGTGAGCTTGTATCCAAATCTTTAGACAAGGAGTAATATGGTATTTTACATTTTAAAGCTTTGTTAGACTCTGGTGTGCGTGGGGGAGGGGGGGAGGCTCAGTTTAATGGATATTCTGCTTATTCATCCCTTCCATTCATTTGGCACAATGACAGAATAAGCTGCATTATCTTTTTCCAAGTATATATTAGTCACTCAAAATGGGGAGAATGATACTTAAAGCTTTTAGAAAATGACTAGAGGTGGGGAGGAGAGCATGGGGAATCTGAAGTGACATAAAAATTGGTTGTTTTTGGTCATTACATGCACATTTGGGTGCATAATACATCAACATGAATTCTAATGTTTTCTCGCAAATATTATAAAGTCAAGTAGCATCACTATAAAATATTGTATTAAGTGCAATAAAACAATAGGAAGCTGAAATAAGATGAAGTGGAACTTAACCACCTATTTGAAGTTTGTTGCCTGTATTAACTGAATAAAGAGGGACACGGAATGTAGAGAAAGGATGAAGGATTTTTTTTACTTGCGATATCTTTACGATGCAGTTGTAAACCAGAGGTAGGAAATCTTTTTCAGCTTGAGGGCCACACTGCTGCCTGGACAACTTTTCGAGGGCCGCATGCCAGTGATGGGCAGGCCAGATGGAAAAATGGGCAGTACAACAGCTATAAATGCTACCTTTGTACAGTAGGCTACACACCCTTATCTGTCTCCCATGCAGACAAGCAATATGCATCATCACAGTTTGAGGATGTTTTCCAGCCAGGCTAAACTACTTGGGGTGCAAAGCAAGGCTGGTGAGAGACATGGTCTAGGGAGATGCGATGTTGCTTAGGAAGAGTTCCAGGTGTCAGATGAAGAGCCCTGGAGGGCCACATTGACCTCTCTGCTGGCTCTGAGTTCACATAAATATTTTCTTTGAAATGTAGAGCAGGATTTAATAACTTATCTAAATAAATAATAAGTAGCAAGCAAAGCACACTAATTGAACCTGCAGGTATTGCAGATTGGATCTGAGGACTTCTGTGAACAGAAAGTGAAAAGATATTAGTTCTGTCTCATGAACTTTTCTGCAATGTAGCCAAAGATTTTTGGCAGCGTAAGTTACAGTACAGTATGAGAAACGTGGTTAATTAGGAAGATACAGGACCAAAGGTCAGTGGAGCAGACTTGCTGCCAGAAGAAGCACAACTTTGGAGTGAAGCGACAGTAACTGATAGGGACTGCAGATGCTACAAAGAACAGGGTTTAAATTCAGAGTGGTTCTGAATCCACAGCTGGGTATTAAGAGCATGAAAAGAGCCATGTTGGATCAGACCAAAGGTCTATCTAGTCCAGCATTTTGTTCCCATGGTGGCCAATTACAGCAGTCAATCAGTGTCCCATGGGGAGCCCATAAGCAGCACATGAGAAAAACAGCACTCCCCAGTTGCCAACCCTGGAAACTGGTCTCCATACAGCTTTGATGCTGGAGACAGTATAGCCATCCTTGCTAACAGCCACCTTTAACTTTATCTGACATGAAGTTGTCTAATCTCTTTTTAAAGATGATGCAAGTCAGTGGCCTTTACTACACCTTGTAGCAGTGATTTTCATGCTGATCTCCTTTCATTTGCCCTAAAATCCCCCACCATTAGATGACCCTGTATTCTCATACCATGAGAGGAAGAGAGAAAACTTCTATTGATCTACTTCCTCAACACCATGCATAATGTTATGCCTCTCTATCATGTTTTGCCTTACTTTAGTACCAAGTAAAATGTTTGCTCAGTGCTCTTGCCTGAAGAAACTCTTTCTATTGGATTGGGAACCCTGACTATGAGCATACAACTGATATGTGTGTAGACTCTGTTCAGGCATTCAGCTCACATTGGGTGGAGGTTAGAGGCATAGGCAATGAGTATGTTCCCACTTCTTGCTTTGGTGAGGGCAAGTTGGGATATCTGGACACAGATCCTTCCCCCTTCCCCCTTTGTTATAAGCAGAAGCCAGGGACTCTGGATTCAGACTATGCTCATTAAGTGAAAAATTTTATTTTGGAATCTCTTTTTATTTATTTATTTATTAAAAAATACACTTTATTAATGATTATTTAAGCAATACACTTACAAACATACACTTACACATATAACATTAACATAAAGAAAAAAAAGTTAAGGAAAAAGAAAAAGAAAAAACTAACAGAAGCAATAACTTAAACAGAATAATATTATAATATGTAATGATATTATAATATATCTAAATCATAATTATAATGTAACAAAAATAGAAAAGTTGACTGACATAAAAAAACCTTAATCGTCAAACAGAACATAAAAACTTATGATAGGGCCAGATATGAATAGACAAATCATACAGTTCTTTCTGGAGGTCATCCATACTTGGCCCCTTATTTTCCCAAATTCTAATCTAAATCATTTTGACCATTAGTGTTAAAAAGCTAACTGCTAACTGCCCTCCCCCTGCCCTCTCCCCCTGATGACTTCCAGTCATTCCTATATGTTGATTATCTTTCTTTCTTCTGATGCATACTCGATTTGGTTTTTTTTTTCCCCCTTCTCTCTAATTTCCTTGCCCTTCCTACCTCTGCCACAAGATTCGCTTATCCAACCTTATTTTTCATATAAGATTCGAAGGATTCCCAATTTTTGCCCGCTTTTTCCCTGCCCAATCCTTTTGAAATCCCATTTTTAATAGCCAAATTTTTATATCCCACTACTTTCAATAGCCAATCTTTTATATTTGGAATTTTATCACTTTTCCAATTTTGTGCGATTAGGACTCTGGCGGCTATGGTACCATAACCACACATCTATTTTCAACCTTGATTTCATCACTTAGCATACTCAAAAGAAATATTTCCGGATCTTTCTTGAATGATGTTTTGGTTATCTTTTTTAACTCCTTGTATACCTCATCCCAAAAATTTCTTATTTTTTTACACCACCACCAGACATGTATAAATGTTCCAATTTCTTCCTTGCACCTCCAGCAGGACCTATCATTTCCCTTGTACATCTTTGCCAAACGCACCGGGGTTAGATACCACCTAAATTGCATTTTATAGATATTTTCCTTTAAATCATAACTAGTTATCATTTTGATATCCCTTATCCACAATTTTTCCCAATTTTCATACATTATTGGTTTACTCACATCCTGTGCCCATTTGACCATTACATCTTTTGTTAATTCATCTTTGGTTTCCCATTCCAGAATCAATTCATACAAGTTTTTTATAAATTTATTTCTCCCTTCCAATATTATTTTACCAAATTTAGACATTTCTTTTTCGAAGCCAATTATCTTATCTTTTTTAAATCTTTCATTAATTTCAAAATATTGTAACCACACATTGCAATATCTTCTAATTTCATTATAATCTTTTAGTTTTAAATTTCCATCTACCTTTTCTAATAATTCATTATATGTTGGCCAATTGTTTTCCATATTTATTTTTTAACTGATATTATTTCTTTAGGTGATATCCACCACGGTGTCTTCGGCTCCAATATCCCCCTGTATTTTATCCATGTTCTGTAGAATGATGTAGAATGATGTTGTTCCACATTAGGAACAACATTATTTTGGAATCTCATTTGCTTTGCTAGTCCAGAGTAAGTCCTGGAGTGGACTACTCCATCATTCACCAAGGGCATGCTGAAATGCTGGTCTGTATCAAGGAAGGGATCTGCCATAGATATGATTTCCTCTACACACAACTAGTAGAAAATTGGAGGAAGACCATCTTTTGATTTCAGCAAAAATAGAGGAGCTATACAATTCCCAGAGACTTGATTCTGAATCTGTCAACGAACCTATGAACATGTCAATGAATATATGACTGGAGGTACTTCAGCAGACAATCATTTGTGGAAAGTTAATTCTTAGAGGTATTCCAGTTACCACAAAACTCTGAGAAAGTATTTTTTATGAAAGTAATAGACAAAGAAAACTGGTTTTAAAATAAAAAATAAAATGCCACTTTTGTATCTGCTCCTGATATAATGGCAATGCCATGCCAATAAATACTTTCTACCTCAGCAGACATGTTAGTGGTGTGACTAAGTCTTCTGGTGTCAACTGAGAAAACCTTAGCAGCTAAATTTCAGAGAGCTGAAGTTGGTTGAACAATGCTTATTAGATTAATAACCCCATAGCAGTGATTAATGTTTCTCTGATATAGAGCATGAGGCCTTTGTAGGTTTTTGCAACAGGGGTGGTTAATAGTGTGTTACATCTCAGGTCAAACACAGTCAGAATTACTTAATTTTGAAGATAAATCTGGGTGCTTCATAGCTGCAAAAGCCAAATTATAATTACAAAATTATTATAGCTCTGATTCTGTGGATTAGAAAGATCTTATCAAGGGGAGCGACAAGCTCTGAGTCTTGGAGTTGTAAAATGAAGCCATAATTTATTTTTCAGCAAGCTACCTTTTAAAAATTCAGTTTTACTCATTATCTTTTATTCATTATTTCCCATGTCTAAGATAGAGTTAAATCCAATCTATGTTCTGCCTTCTCTGTCAGAAGCAGTGAGCCTCTGAACACCAGTGACTGGGAATCACAAGTGAGGAGAGTGCTGTTGCGTTCAGGTCGTGCTTGCCAGCTTCCTACAGGCATCTCATTGGCCAATGTGAGAACAAGATGAGGAACTAGATGGGTCTTTGCCCTTATCCAACAGGGATCTTCTTACAGTATATTCTTAACTTGGATAACAGAGCATGAAAGTTTGTATGAAAGAAGACTGAGGAGAGATCCACAAGCAATGCCTGGCTGGATGGCCAATGGGACCTTCCTTGAAACAGTTCTGACAACTTTTGTACAATCCCTGATTGACAGGCCCACTTCCCACTCCCCATTACAAAAAAATGATTGAAGAATACTTGTAATAAAGTTTCCATGGTTTGCTGTTTCGATTATGAGGTGACATATTTTCTGTTGGGAAGGGGGCTAGTAGCCACTGGAGTTACATCTTCAAATTCTGCCATAGTTGGACATTGTCTTGAGCAGGAATATGTCCTAAAATCAGTATATCTGAGCCAAGTAAGAGAAAAGAAGAGAATCTGCACACTTCCTTGATGTCCCCCACCATGAAATTTTAATCATGAGGATATTCCATTCACTTTTATTGCTGGGGATCTGAGGAGCTTCCTTCACTTGAAGTTTTAGAAGACTTTGACAGGCTTCTTATGGGAAAGGGAACAGAAAACAATGTCAATAAAATGTAGTGGGTTCATTCCTTCCATGCTTTCTCCTCCTTACTCATCAAATAGGTTGGGTGCTATTCTACTGGAAGAGACTAGAGAGCCTGGATGTTGCTTTTTTTAAAAAAAAAGAGTCCTGAAAAATTCCAGATGTACAAAGGGAGAATTCTAGCTGATCAGACTTTAGGGGATATTTGTGTGAGAGCTGGTGTGCTTATCTAGGTACTTATAAATGCTAGTCTGACATAAGAATGGACAAACCTGTCCACTTTCTGCTCAGTTTCTTACTTTTTCCACATCTTCAGTTGTGCATTGTTTGTATTTTTTCTTTGAAAAACCCTCATCAGAATTTGTTGCAATTCCCAGCAAATGGTATTCAGATACATACAACCTCTGACAGTTCAGGTAGAATATTATGGCTAGGAGGCATTGATAGCCTTATCATATATGAATTTGTCTAACACCCCTTTAGGTAAGGGTAAAGGGACCCCTGATTGTTAAGTCCAGTTGCGAATGACTCTGGGGTTGTGGCGCTCAACTCGCTTTATTGACTGAAGGAGCCGACGTTTGTCTGCAGAAAGCTTCTGGGTCATGTGGCCAGCATGACTAAGCCACTTCTGGCGAACTAGAGCAGCGCACGGAAACGCTTTTTACCTTCCTGCAGGAGCGGTACCTATTTATTTATTTGCACTTTGAGGTGCTTTCGAACTGCTAGGTTGGCAGGAGCTGGGACCGAGCAATGGGAGCTCACCCCATCGTGAGGATTTGAACTGCCAACCTTCTGATTGGCAAGCCCAGGCTCAGTGGTTTAGACCACAGCACCACCCGCATCCCTTTAGTCGATAGCTATGACTAGCTCTTGTGGGAGAAGATCCACAATTTTACTGTGTGGAGATATTATTTCTTGTGTCTGTCTCAAACCCTCCAACATTTACCAACACTGGATGCTCCTGAGTTCCTGTATTATGACAAAGGCTAGGTATTGTGATGTGTACTACCACCTATCATTTTTAGTTGCCTAATTCCTCTAAGTGATGACACAACATTAAAGCTATTCCTTTTAATAATATGGCTAACCACCAGCAAAGGAACACAACATCTGAACATCAGTTTACAAGGAGCAAGGGGATAAAAAGAAGTTTAATTTTTTAAGGCCTAGGGAAAGAAGAAAACTTTCAAAATTGCATCAATGTTGGCACCAGGTGAATGTCTTCAGAGGATTGTAGAAACATGGGACTGCCACTGAATAGGCCCTCTCTTGTTGCCACCCTTTGTGCAATATAAGGAGGGCCTCTCCCCAAGCATTTCCAGGTAGAGCTGGGAAAGATTCCCTGCCTGAGACCCTGGAGAGTTGCTGCCAATCAGTGTAGACAACACTAAGCTCAATAGAACAATGGTCTGATTTCGTATAAAGCAATGTGTGCTCTGTTATGCTTTATAAGGCAGCTTCCTGTGTGTCCCCCCCCCCAAAAAAATTGCTTATCGCTTATCTTCTGTTCCCCATCCAATTGGTAGAGCACCTGGTGCAATATGGTCACTTACACATCACCAAAAAAGCAAACACAGCTCTGCATAACATTTGCATTTGCCTATTTATGTCTATAGGTCCAAAAAAGAGAAATAATTACATAGAAATGCAGTCTCACCATAGTTGGGAAGACTGTGACTAGCTCACCTGTATGCCTGCTCTCAGTGGGTAACTTCAATGTCCCCGATCTCCCTTCAAGTTTGGCTTTTGCACACAGTAACCCTTCAAACAGAGGACTGTGCCCTGTAAAATAAGACACATGGCTACCTAGCAAGCACGCCAAGTCAAAGAATCAAGTAAGTAGCTATAATCCAAAATAACATGGCCATAACATCTGCTCCATCACATATGCTTTTTTCTTTTTAACCACCCTTAAAAGTAAGATCAGAAGTTTCCTTCTAAACAGTTTCAAATATCCTGCTATCTGCAAACTAGTCCCTTTAGTGCCCATCAAAGCATGAAAATTGTATGGGGTGGGTTCTAAAGAGGACAATGTGCAAATTGTATAGCATGTTGCTGATTTGCCCTTCTGTGTTGAATGGATAGCTTATCCATAGAGCTTCTGCCTAGAACTTTGAGAGCTGTTCCAGGACTGCAGAGGGGTCTGTAGACTGCAGACTACATAGTAGGAGGGGCTGAAAAGTCCCCGTGTGAAAATTATCTTCATTATTCATAATTGTTTCTAAAAACAACAAAACATTTGAAAATATTAAAACTTTTAAAATGGTGGCATTTATAAATGATTTGGGGGTAGTGAAAGTTCATTCCCACCTTTCCAGACACCCCCTCCCCAAAACCAAGTAAGCATACTGTCATTTCAGCAATTCAGGAAGCAATGACCCTACAGCCCCAATATAATATACGTCTTTGTATGAAATTGTTTTGATGCTCTGAATTATTGGCTTTTGTGATTATTTATGTCACTAATGTAGTATAACCTTGGAAGTAAACCATGAAATGTCACTGCTAATAAATATCTATAGTCTTGATAATTCAGCTAATGATTATTGTGATGTTCAAAAACATATGGTGCTACCTTAAAGGTCTTCCCACCACCAGAAACACACGCAGCTATGATTTCATAATTGTGTACAGGCAAATGAGCTTCTCAACAATTAAGAATGATAAAATATGCACACACCAATTCATACACCCACACAGGCAATTTAGCAGTTATAAAGAATTCACTAACTTTGATCAAATTATATCTCATCAAGTAGTTTCCAAAACAACCCACATATCTATATCTATATGAAATATTGGTTTATAAGCCATATCTTTGAAGTATTTGTGAAAGCAGTGTTACAAGAATTACTAATTCACTGATCTGTGAATGTTTGTGGTGAAGAAAGGAACTTAATAAACTTAAACCTACTTAAGAAATTTAACCAACTTAATCCATGAGAACAAAATACTTAAAATGAGAAAAATATGGAACTATGAATAGCCAAAAGCAATAATAATTTTACTTATATTAAATATTCTTCTCGAACTAAATAAGTCAAACAGGCTCAATTGATATCCAGAAATCAGAACAGAAGTTGTTCCAAACCTCTGATGCCATCTAGATGCTTTATTTTATATTTATTTATACAAGTATTTACATACTGCCTCTCATACACAATCTCAGGGAGCTGTACAATATTTACATGAGATATAAAATACCATTAAAATCAATATCCAGAAAATTGTGGGAACAAAGTGGCAAAATTGGGGGTGACACAGAGGCTTACGGCCCTTTCCTGCCGTTTTCATGGTGAATGATTGAGAGACAGAAACATGCAAGTGCGGAAACAGAGGGGGAGTAGCGATTATGTCCAATGATGTTCCCTGTTGTGTCATACCACACCCTCTGGTGAGAATGGAATTTAGCATACCATGTGGTGTATCGGTCAAAAAACCACAGTTCCATAACACAACAGGTACTGCAAGGCAAAAGCAAAATTAGAAAATGGCACAGGAGTGCTAGCATTATAACCTGGAAAACTAACACAATATTTCCTATGTCTGAATGCACCCAAAGTCAAAAGTGAGGGTGCCTGCCAAATCTCTGCTGGAAGTGTAGTTCACATGAGACTGAAGGTACTAAATCCCCAACATCTATTCAAAGCCAGTTGGCATACCCTTCAACATTTATCCGATTAAAATAGGGATGTCCCATTCCATAATGATTTTTTTTTTATTTATACCCCACACATCTTACTGGCTTGCCCCAGCCACTCTGGGCAGCTTCTAACATATATCTATCTATATCTATATCTATCTATCTATATACAGTGGTGCCTTGCTTAACGAATGCCCTGCTTAACGAAATTTCTGCTTAACGAAAGGATTTTTCAAGCAGAGGTTGCCTCGCTAGACGAATTCATTTTATGAAAAATTCATCTAGCGAATCGCGGTTTCCCATAGGAATGCATTGAAATTCAATTAATGCGTTCCTATGGGCAAATTTTTTTTAAAAAAAAAATCAATGCATTCCTATGGGATTCACTAGACAAATTTTTCATTATAAGAAAAGACCCGTGGAACGAATTAAATTCGTCTAGCGAGGCACCACTGTATATAAATGTAGGCAGTGCACACGCGGATGAAACAGCCTTTCTCTGTAATTGCTGAACTGTAATGTAACAAATTTGGCCACAACATTCCATGCCCATCAGGGAGGGATCTGGCATAATTTCCCCCCCCCCCAAAAAACCATACCTTTCACACCTAAAATAATGATTAAACACAAAAAGTGGCGCCCAAATTAGACGTCACCACCAGAAGCTCTGAAGACTCCAGCAGCTCCAAAGCTGTGCCGCCAGATGACATCACAAAATTCCACAACAACCAACTGAAAACAGTCCTTTTGCAGCAACAAGGCCCAGCTTTTTCAATAGGTCGCAGCATTGCCAAGCAGGGGAAAACAAACAGAATAGGGCCAGTCACAGGGATGTGCCGGAGGGGTGGGGTGGGGGGCTCGATAGCTCATGAGTCAGGACCGGGTGGGGCCAGTCACAGGGATGTGCCGGAGGGGTGGGGAGGGGAGAAGGGGACTTGATAGATCATGTGCCCGGACAGAGTGGGGGGGAATCAACATGCGGCCGGGCCAGCTAGTAAAAACATAAAAAACCATTTAAAAAATTCCATATACAGGATTTCCTTCAAACGGTTTGGGGGTAGGATAACTCCACACCATCCAACATTTCTCTAATGAAACATCCTAAGGAAAAGCGGGACATTCCGGGATGAAATCAGAAACTGGGATGGATTCTCTAAATCAGGGATGTTCCTAGAAGGGTTGGAGGGTCTGAGATAGGCTTATGGAAGATGAGGAGCAAGTAAAAGTGCTCCTTTGGATACTCTCAAAAATTGAAGTTGAGTATAAAGTCTCAGATATTAAGGTGTCCTGGACCCAAGTTGTTGAGGACTTCATATGCAACATCTTTGAATCTACAGGCAGCCAGTGCAAAAGTTTTAGCAAGGGTGTTACTATCAGCACTCATGCCTGCAACAGCAGTCTAGACTTGCTGTGGAACTACAACTCTCATAATCTCTGACCACTGACCATTCTGGTAGGGGCTGGTGGGAGCTGTAGTCTCTGCTCTGGAAAATACTCTGCATGGATGTAGATTGAGGGTGATAACAGAGAGCTGTATTCAGGTATTCTTAAACTGTAGAAAGGCAACAGGTTTGCATGCTCCACCTTACCACCTTAACCCCTGACCTTCATGCATCGAGTAGGAAAGGCTGAAAAGGGATTATAAACAGTATCAGTCATCCCCATGATCAGGAATCCTCATGTATTTATTTATTTATGCATTGGGGAGTTACAGTTGTGATGTTTTGTTTCTCTGGCTTCTCTGCTATGTAAAAAGGAGAGGGGGAAAGTAGCTGTGATTTTATTGCAATGTCCTTTCAATGGCACCCAGCTAAGCTGTGTGCTTTCTAATTACCAATTGCTATTTTCAGTTGCGAGCCACACAGGAGGCCTTGAAGCTGAAGTGGAAGAGGGACATGCAACTGAAAAGAAATAGAACCTTGGCTTATAGACCTCCTCCTCCTCTCTGTCATGTTTTTGCGCATAACATGAAAATTACAAAGAGTGCTGTTCCTGAAATAGCAATGCAACATTTACTAATGACTGGTACTGATCACAAGTTTAACTAGACTTTTGTGGAAGAGCTCGATTCTCCACAATGGAGAAGTGTTACCAGAATGGGTGTAGCAGTACATTTCAAAGTTCAGGAGCTGATTGTCATAGCTCTCATAGCCACACACCCTGGAAGAGAGGCATGCTTTTCCATTGCTTATTCATTGGCTATAAGGATCCATTTGCAGTAAGTTGGCTTCTTTCTCTGATTTACAGGACCAGGCATTGGTGTGGTTTGATGGGGAGCCATCGCCTCATCTGTAGCCCCATTGTTCATGTCAGCCACCCATAGTATCACTCGTTGGGTGTAAAATGGAAGCACAGGTAAATCACTGCACCAGCCTAGAGCTGGCACAGCAGCAGAGTCCAAATCCAGCAGGACCTAGATGGGCTCAGCCTCTCTCCAGCTTTTGGGACACTTACTGCATTTCTATCCCACTTTCCCTTCAAAGGAGCTCAAAGTGGAATACAATGTTCTCCCCTTCTCCATATTATTATCCTCACATCACCCCTGTGAAATAGTAGGCTGAGTCTTGGTGACTGACACAACATGTCATGGCCCATCCTAGATAAGGAAGACACACATCTTTATTGGCAAGAGAAGCACTTGGAGCAGGTTCCATGGTGTTCTGGATACACATGCTCACATACTTTTGGCCTCTAGGCTGTTGGGCACTGGCCCCATGGAGCAGTCTAGCAACAGTGGGGCCCCTCCTCCGACTTACATGTATACCCTCCTCTGAAAGGTTTCATAGCCACAACCTGAGACTTCACCTGCACAGAAGTGACCACTAATCATCCCTTGTCAAGTCCCTCCTTGTTCTAGGAGACAAGTGGGCAGGGGAAGGTGGGGATCTACTGATCTGTCCCTCACCTGAAAAATCCCTTCTTCCTTGGGCCCATCCTCCTCTGCCTTGATTGCCCTGACTTTCCCTCCTCCCCTGGCTCCTGCCTTGTGGGTGGAATGTAAGTGAGATGGAGAATGGAGAATTTGGCAGAAGCCAAACTAAATGGATACAATACAAATTGTGACGATACAGTAGGAACAGAAATTAGTGCCTTCTTGCACTCCATGCATCCAAATAAATCAGGAAGAATGCTCAATAAACAGGTTGTCTTGAAGCAACCAACACTGAACGAAATGAGCCCTATTCAGTTCAATTTTTCTTGGCTCCAAAATGAGTATGTACTTCTAAACGCAATCAGCCATCTTATTTTTTTAGGAATATGAGAAAATGTTAAGATTGCTGCTTCTGCTAAGATATATAAATGATCTTTAATCATTTTCATTTGACTAAAGGCAAGCAAGATGTAAACTTTGAAGATTGACAGCAGATTTGGGGAGAGTTCTTTGACAAAGAAATTAGCTGAACTTAATTTGAGTTGATCAAGCACAAATCAAAAGGATGTGTGCCCCATCCATGTTTGTTGATCTCCAACATCTTTTTGAGGGGGTGAAGGTGGGGAAGGAAAAGGGGGAATCTTTTTTTTTTTTAGCAAGCCAACTATTACTTTTCTTCACTTATTAAGGGAAACTAGCTTAGAAATTATGGAAGCAGAGTGGGATGAATTGGCAGCAATTCAGAAAACCTAATCAATCTCACCGATGACCTGTCAAGACATGCAGCTTGAATTTCCAGAGCTAAGCTGGAGGTATAGAATGGGTACCTTTACTGAATTACAGCTCCCATCAGCTCCAGGCAAACCCAGCCAATGGCCAGGGATGATGGGAGTTGTAGTTCAGCAATATCCAGAGGTCCAAAGGATCCCCTCACATGGTCTAGAAGATGCCCTATTTCAATAAACTACTCTAGAAGGATCTCTCTCTCTCTCTAACACACACACACACACTGGAAGGGACTCAGCTCAGAAGTACAGCACACTTCAGCATGGACAATAGCAGTAACAAACCATATTGACAAGCACCTTCAAATGACTGTAATGCAACATATATCAAAACACGTTTCATTGAATGACATGATCTCCAAATGTGTGGACCTTAAGTGGTCTAAGGATGGGCTTTGTCAAAGGCCCAGCTAGTGTTCACACTCCAAACTCTGTGGAATGCAGTGTACAAACTGAATACTTCCATACAACAACAGTAGACTGTAAACCTTCCATTTTATGACAAGAATAGTCTAACATGCCAGCAGCCTGTAGAATCCCACAACTGAGTCTAATGCAATGCTCATCTGGCACAAAGACTATGCTAATATAATTATCCAAGACCGTGGTGTCTGAGTAATGGGGCAGGTGGGAGAAATATAGATTACAATTCCAGCAAAAGCAGAGCACATGCTCTACAGTAGCCTTCAAATGCTGTCTTTTCAATTAAAGAAGTTATTTTTGTATCTGTCACATCATTAAAGTTCAATTATAGTTTAATAGATATTGTGCCAACATGGAATTATAAAAATTGTCTCCTTGATATATTATGGAATATTTGTAAGTTAATAGCCGCAAAATGATGAAAGAGTCTCATCCCTCATTTGGAGGGCAATTAATCCCCATGTACCCAATATCACCCAGAAGAGACATATCTCAAAGAAACAATTGCTGCACATTGAACATCTGTACAGCATGGGACAAAAGATTGGAAGTTAGCAGCTGCCATTCAATAATAATTATTATGTTGCTTAGCACTCAGAGAGGGCAAGAGCACTGAGGGGTCTAAAACTGAAGCCATAAAAGGTCTGAGATGATCTCTGGACCTTATTGCAATGTAAGTTAATAAGAACATATGAAGAGTCCCTCTGGATCATTTCTAGTCCAGCATCTTGCTCTCACAGTGGCCAGCAGATGCTTTGGGGAAGCCCCCAAGGAGGACAACAATGCAAGAGCACCAGAACTTGTGATTCCCAGTAACTGGTATTCAGAAGCACACTGCCTCCAACAATGGGGGAAGAACATAGCAATCATGGCTAGTACCCATTACTCCAGTCTCCAGTAATTTACCTCCTATTCTATATTCAGAGGCTAAAAAAAAGTCACACTAATTGTTTGGGAGTGTGTGTGTTTTCTACCTCAGTAGTTTCCCGATGGTTGCGATTTTGCACTCCTAACTGCAAATAATAAAAGCTATATTTTAAAGTAAATAGCTGTACCGTGCCATGTGTTGCTGTGGCCCATCCCCCCAATCCCCCGGCACGTCCCTGTGACTGTTTCGACTCCCCTTCCTGTACCCCACCTCCCCCCCACCCCTCAGGTCATCCCTGTGATCCCCCCCACCCCGTCCCGATCTATGAGTCGTCCTGAACCTGTCCTGCCCCCACCCCCAGCCCAGGGGGGGTCCTACCTTCATGCTGGTTCTCGGGACATGGCGTGGTCTCCGGCGTCCTCCTCCTCCCTCCACCCGTCGGTGCATCCCTGTGACTCCCCCCACACCCCTCCCTGCATCCCCCCATGGGGAGTCGGGGTTTTGGTCAGTGTTGTGGCCTCTGGAGCAGCCCAAGTCCATGTGCAGCATGAGCCTGGGGCAGCGGTGCGGGCTCTGGAGTGGGATGAGTCTGTAGGTGGTCTGGGTTTCGGGCGGCACCGCAGCCTCTGGAGCGGTCTGGGTCCATGTGCGGTGTGGCTCTTGGGCGGCTGCGCGGCCTCTGGAGTGTGTAGGTCCATGGGCGGTCTGGGTCTTGGGCAGTGTCATGGCCTCTGGAGCGGCCTGGTTCCCTGGGCGGTGCAGGTCTCGGGCGATGCCGCAGCCTCTGGAGCGGTCTGGGTACGTGGGTTGTCTGGTGGTGGCGCGGGGTATGGAGCGGCCTGGCTCCCTAGTCATTGCGGGTCTTGGGGGCGGCGGGGGTCGTCAAGAGGCCTGGGTCCCTGGGTGGCCTGGCTCTTTGGCGGTGGTGCGTTCTCCGGGGTGCGCTGGGTCTCGGGGTGGTGTGGGTGTTGGTGAGCGTCGCAGCCTCTGGGATGGGCTGGTTAGGGCCAACCTGCCCCGCCCTCAGAGGAGGAGTTCCCGGCTAGAATTTCTCAGCATCCCCAGTCCTCTGAGTTTAGTGTTCTGAAACACTGGATTTTACCTGGTTTTCCTGCCACAGGTGTGACATGTGGCCAATCTAAGTGCATGGAAACAGTCTCGTATTCCCATGTGACGTTGTGGCCAAATTTGAATGCAATCAGGCAAGCAGTTTTGGAGAAAGGTGTGCTTTAACAAACATGGACCTTCTACATTTATAGATATAGATATAGATATAGATATAGATATAGATATAGATATAGATATAGATATAGATATAGATATAGATATAGATATAGATATAGATATAGATATAGATATAGATAGATAGCTAATGTTATGGAAATATTGTGACATATTTTAAATGTCCAGGCAAAACGTACAGTGGTACCTCAACAATCGAATGACTTGACTTCTGAAGGTTTCGACTTACGAAGTCAACAACCCCGGATGTCTTTTCGCCGCGCGTGCGTTCTGCGCCTGTGCAGAAGCGCTGTGAGTGGTCCGTGCATGTGCAGAAGCGCAAAATCGCGCTTCGCGCATGCGCAAAACAGGCGCTTCGACAACCGAAGACTTTGACTTACGAAGAGCGTCGCGGAACGGATCATCTTCGTAAGTCGAGGTACCACTGTATTACAATAGAAAACTAACATTATCAGTATTTGGAGTAGTTTCTTCTACGCCAGTAAAACCCCTAGGAAAGCTGTCTGTGGTTAGAGGAACGCCCCACAACAACACAATATGGGTTGTGCCAACCTGCTGACACTTTCTTGCCTATGAAAAATGATGGGGGTGACCAATCCACTAACAGGTAATGAATACATCCCAATGTCAAAATACAATGCATTTCTGGAGCATTTTGTGTCAAAGGTGTTCTTTTGTTTCCAGAAGGGAAAATGATAACTGCTAATTGGTTGAAATTTGGAGGCATTATACAGGTGACAATGTCCTGGAAGCACTACTCTATAAGTCTGCATATGTGTAGGTCTGCCACAATGAAAAGCTGACTGGGGTAGGTTTGTGGATGAAGGTTATATGAATGGAAGGGTCCACTTCCTGGCCCTTCTCGGTTTCTCTTGCAGTCATCTACACTGTATGTTATGTTGCTGTTGAAAGAAACGTTGCTGTTTAGTTAAGATTTTGGTGCATCTGCCTGACTCAGAGGACAGACTTGTTGGGAACTGGACTACACAAATTTCAATGCAGTATTCAATGAGAGTATTATGTTGAAGTGTGTTCTATTTGACTTCAAAAGCATTTAATTCAAAGTTATGGCAAAAACCAACTTGAGTACTTTTGATTTACAAAACATTTTGGGTGTGAACTCCATTATGTGATTTATTTGTTTGAATGCCATGAAACATCACCACTCTCTTATTAGAATTAATTAGAGGGGAAGGAGGGGAAGTGAAAGGGTCATTTTATATTGTGTAGGTATAATTAGGGAATGAAAAGCATTTTGGTCTTCTATAATCTAATTAATTGTTTGAATGCAATGGTTGACATGTCATGAAGAATTATGGTTCTTTAGTCCAATGACCCTATTAAAAATGAAGTGTGACTTTGCCAAAGCATGTCTGAAGGTTAAAAAGAAAACAAGGAAAAAATTTAAATGTGTGTGTGCATGCACATATACACTTGCATGCGTACACACAGCCCAACAACAGTGCTCTTTAAAAGTCCACTAGGAGTTTTCGTGTGCTACAAAGAGTAGGTGGTTGTGGGTGTGCTGACTGCAATAAGGAGCACAGTGGTGACAAAACACAGAATATTCATCCTGTCTTGTGCAGTCCCCCAAACCGCAGTCTCAGTCCAACTCTGGTCCCCATACACAATAGATATTTCTGAAAGCAAAAGTTATTGTGAGAGACCAAAGTATATGTCAAACCACTGGGGATGAGAGTGATCTTCCAGTTTTGCTCCTCCCAGTTTCTCATTTTCCCAATCTTAAATTCACTTATTTGCATTCCACATCAGTTTGCAATTATCATCATTATCGTTTTTAGAAAAGGCTTCATGAAAATTCAACAAGCATTTTAGAGCAAATTTATTTTAAGGTACACATTTTTTGCAAGCCAATTTTCCTAATATATAATATAATGTCATTTTTGCCAATCTAGGAATTTCCTGCATACTTTCCCATAGATTTTTGTATGCGTTGGCATAGGTTTTTTTTCTTAGCAGCACAGGTTCTATCTCTTTGCCAGATCTGAAAGGCCTTCCTTTTCAATCATGTGTTCAATCTCACTGACATTCTCATCAAACCAATCCTGGTGTTTCTTGGTTTGGTATCCAATAGTTTGTTCACAGGCTGCAATAATGGATGTTTTTATCTTGGTCCAGTGTTCCTCGATGTTATCAGGGAATTCTGAAAGCAGGTGGTCCTTAAGAGTCGTTTGGAAGCAATCTCGCTTAATGGGATCTTGAAGGGCTTGAGTGTTCATTTTGCGCCTTGGTTTCCTTCCTTGAAGCCTGCGTTGAGGTATAATCTTGATAGCCATCGTGGAGCATATTAGTTGGTGATCTGTCCAGCAGTCGTCGGTGCTCGTCATAGCTCTGGTAAGGAGTACATCACGGTGATCTTTAGCATGGACAATTACAGTCAAAGAGGTGCCAGTGGTTTGACCAAGGATGCCTCCATGAAGTTTTAAATTTATTTTTCTGTTGAAAGAGTGTGTTGGTAATAACAAGGTTGTGCACTTCACATATCATCAAGAGTAAGATTCCTTTCTGGTTGCTGTTGCCAATTCCTTCTTTCCCAATAGTCCCAGGCCACAGATCAAAATCTCGCCCAAGTCTTGCATTAAAATCACCCAGGAGGATAATTTTATCTTCCTTAGGCGTCTCTGATAGGATGATATCCAGCTGAGAGTAATTTTTTTCTTTAATGTCTTCATCGGCATCCAGTGTTGGTGCATAAGCGCTTATAATAGTAGCCTGTTGGTTTTTGGTGAGCTTTATTCAAAGGGTTGAGATGCCGGTATGGACTTCTGACAGGAGCTTCAGAAGATCGTTTTTGATAGCGAAGCCTACCCCATGTATTTGATGTCCTTGTTCAGATAGACCTTTCCAGAAGAAAGTGTAGCCTCCTTTTTCTTCCTTCAGTTGTCCCTCGCCTGCTCTTTGAGTCTCTTGAAGGGCTGCAATATCGATGTTAAAACGTCGCAGCTCTCTTGCAATGATGGCAGTTCTGCGTTTAGGGCACTCGCTGTCTGTGCTATCTGACAAAGTCCATATATTCCATGTTCTAAAGTTCAATTGTCTTTTACGACCGCTAGGTGGTGACCCCACTGGGCACGGTAATCCAGTCAGGGGAAAAGGGAGGCAGACTATGTTTAGGGCATCTTTTCTAGCCCCTCCCCCTTTTCGGGGTGAGCAGAGTGGATCCTAAAAAGGGCTGCTAAGTCATGGATACAGCTGCAGAGTTTCTCAACTGCCTTGTTCCTTGAGTCAGAATGACTGAATCTGTATCCACCGTCTATGTGCCGGTTCATGACTAGGTTGATCATGATCAGATTTCATGATCCTGCCCCCAATACCATTTACCGATCGCCATGGGACTTTTGCGGTTTGGGTTGGGTTTTTAGAAGACTCCTGTGTGTGAATTTGTTTTATGTGTGTAGATCAGTGCAAAGTTGATTGCTAAGAGGAAGGCACACTTGGCAAATCCACACCGTGATCAACTCCCGCCCGGAAACCAATGTCCCCACTGTGGAAGGATGTGTGGATCCAGAATTGGCCTCCACGGTCAGGTCACTTACAGACTCATTGTTAAAACCGTGTCTATGGAAGACAATATTACTTGGCTACAAGTGATCGCCAAAGAAGAAGGAGAAGCAGTATTTTGGGACTCATTGGTTGGAGACCTGCATCACTAAAACTGGAGAAGTATGAATTTTGAAGGATATATGTGCTTTTGCATATTGGTTCAAGATGTGAACTGGGTAGTTTCTCATTAAAATTCAAACAAAATCAAATACCTCCACTACTTCAGGCCGTCACCCTTGAACTGACATACCATGGTGTGTACAAGGGGGCAGAGCCATCACATTCATCCCAACATCCCTCACATGTTGGGCCTTCCAGTTTACAAAAGCACCTCAGCAGGACTCTACTGTACTGATAAACTGAGATAAACAGCTGCACTCTGCTGTGCCTCAATCTGTGAACTCTTTGATTCTCCCTGACACACAAACCACTTTCATTCTGAGAAATATGAAGTGGATATGTTAAAGACTTTCTGCACTTTCAGGAGGCATGGATGTAGCAGCAAAATGGAATACCAGAGGGGGTGGGGAATTACCGAAAATTAATGTCACAACATCAGTTTGGTAATAGTAAAATTAATTTTAACAATCACTTGTGTATATATGGAGACAGCCGGGGAAGATTTCCTTATCTGTAATATCTACAGCAGTTTTTGATTAATCTCGAACACATTTTCATTACTTTAATTGCAACACAGGTAAACATATTTGGTAACAAGCAATTTTCTCTATTAAAATGCCCTTGGGAAAGAGAGAGACACCACCAGAGTATTAACTAGTTCAGAAATGCTTCATATGGTGCCACAGAAAGTGGAACTATTCTATCCTTAATCAAAATGCAGAAATAGATTTAGGAGGAGAGTTCAACTATATGCTCAGTATAAGGACTTCACCCATAAGAGATCAGAAGAATATATAAGGAAGCACACTTCTGAACCAAAACAGCAATGGTGAGAATCCTGTGACCCTCCACATGGTGTTGGACTACAACTCCTATCTTTACTGACCGATGCCATTCTGGCTGAAACTGCTGGAGGGTCCAAAAACATATCGAAGGCCACAGGCTCTTCTCCATCCCAGTTGTATGAATTGGGTCCTTCATTATAACTAATAATGTTATCTGATTGAATAGTTCCTATTGAAATGCTACTCATGGTCAACCATTATCTCAATTTCCTTCCTGTTTTTTACTTGTTGATTATCTCAGTGTACATTGTTGGAAGCTGATATACTTCAGGTGCTTCCCAACTCTATACTTCTGTTGGTTGCATTTCACTTCATCTTCCTGGTTTCCTTATCTGATAATGTCTGCATTTTATGAGATCTTTCACACAGCATGCAAACAACTTCTGGAAATCTAGCAGAATTCTAAGTAGAATTAAGTGCTCATTTCCATGTTAAGTGCTTCCAGAAAAAGAAAAGAAAAGACACATTTTCAACCCTCTTAACCTGGAAAATCATGAGAAGAAATTTGGGGCAGTATCCCAGCATACAGTTCCTTCCTGCCAAAGACATGAGTGAATCATGGGGGAGCAGAAGCATGCATTCCCATTAAGGGTGTGTCACATGTCTGATGGCATCTGCTATTGTGTCACACTACAACCAGTTGTGTGGATGAACTTTATCATGACAAACCCCCACAAATCCATAATGCAACAGGTAATGCAAATCAAACAGAAGTTTAACCAGGAGAACAAACACAACAATCCTCATGTCTGAATGCAACCTTAGAGTGGTTAGGTGCATGAACCTAGTGTTATATGATTGGATCCAGGTTTTGGGAAGCCCCCAGATAACCCCTCCCCTTACTGCTGCTGCAGCAGCAGATAGGCAAGTGGCAACTCAAAGGAGACGCAAACAGATCCAGAGGCAAGGTACCGTATTATCCTCTCAGAAACTGGGGCATTGGTATTAGTTTGAGAGTGCTCAGTGCCCATTGGGATTGGCAGAGAGACCAACATTTGGTAGAGCCCAAGTCAATGACATGCAGAGGCAGAGGTAGTAAGAGGCAGAGCCAACCAATTCTAGTTTTCCCACCTCATCCTCCTGGTTGCAGAATTCTACAAAGGTGGCACTAAGAGGGGGGAGGAGGAGGAGGAGGAGGAAGTTGACAGGCAGAGCTATGCTTCAGACTGGCTGCAAGAAAGGAGGCCGGCAGGTGGGTCCTGGCTTAGAGCAGAGTGAGGTTGGTGGGGTTCTGCCCCACTGAACCAGCCCCAAGTGCAGCAGGGCTACTTACCATATGCTGAAGGATGCGAAATAAAACACTGTCATCAAACGAGGGGTAGGGGTATGGGTATGAGATCATGAAGTACAGAGTCAAATCACACCACTCTCTTTATACACACTGACTGTCCCATCTCCCAGCATCCTGCATCTTTCTTTGGAAGCTGCATGCTCACTTAGCCCCTCTGCAGCATAAGTAGTGCCCTCTGCCATATCAGTCGATTGCCCCACCCAGTTCAGTAATGCCTACAGTGGCAACAACCAACATGGTGCCCTCAAGATGTTGTTGCATTCCAAATTCCATCAGCCCCATGGTCAGGGAAGATAGGACTGGTCAACAGGTCCAAGAACAGCTGGAGGGCAACACATTGGCTTTCTTGATCTACAGTGATTGGCCACAGCTCTCCAGTGTTTCATTCGGGGACGTGTGCCAACCAAACCTGGAGATGCCAGGGATTGAACCTGGGACCATTTGCATCCAAACATCTGTTCTACCACTGAGCTAGAGCCCTCACCCTCACTGGCAAGCTTCCCCTCTCACTGGCCAATTGCCAACCCCATTTTTTTTCTATCAGCATTCCACTGAAACAGCACCAGCGCCTCTGATCATTGTCCTACTTTTCAATACTAATTTTCATATTCCTAACATAGCAATCAAGATTGGCACCTTGAGGGGAAGAAGGAAATTAAGACTATTAACATGTTAGAAGGGGTGGTTTGATTTACTCATTACGAAATGCTTGCAAGCTAAGGAGTTCCAAAGAGATGTCTATGAGGGAGGAGAAATTTGACTGGCAGCATCAAAGGAGTCAAGGACACTCATCACATTGCTGGCTTTAGAACCATAAAGCATTGTTAAAAGGTGGTGGGAGGGTAAAAGGAACTGGAGTTAAAGCAATCAGGTATTCAAAACAGTATAATGTGAAAGTCTTTGCAGAAAGATCAGTTTGATGTTGCAGATCCATAACAAAAGATTACCAATAACTTGTTCTTTTGTATAATACTTCTTTGGCATGAACCAAGGATGGGGTTTGTGTGAGGAACAAACAAGCATAAGTAGCTGCCTTATACTGATGGACCTTTGGTCCATCTAGCTCAGACCTGTCCACACTGACTGGCAGCAGCTCTCCTGGATTTCAGAGAGGAGTCTCTCTGAGTCATCCTTGGAGATGCCAGGGATTGAAACTGGGGCTTTCTGCATGCAAAGTAGCTGTTCTACTGCTGAGTTAGAGTGTTTGAATTGTGATGAAGGAGAACAGATCACCTCAAATATGGAATTTTAAAGAAAGGAAGGTAGAGCAGTTGGAGGAAACTGGGGTGGGTGGGTGGGTGGAATCGTCATCAACTGGAAGAAAACGAAAGGTAGAGAAAATCAGATGAGTCTGTGGGCTTAGGAAATAGTTCTGACCACATTCACCCCAGTCTCCGTTTACAGTTGTTTTCACTGTTCTTCAAATAAGCACTTATCTGTTATTAATCCTAATTAATGGTGAGTAAAATCACCTCCTCTCCAAATATCCCACTGGTCAATTTCTAAGGAATGAGAGGAATTCTAAGTAATTTTCAGTGGGATTACTCGTGGAGGGAAGTAGCATTTTCTTTCTTAAATGTTTGGTTTGCTGCTATGGCACGTGAGGACGGCAACAGTGCTCCTAAGTGCCCATATTGCCCTACCCGTGACTGGGGAAAGAAGACGCTGCTTCCATTACACTTCTTTGTCAGTTCCCAACCTAACATTGCATAGAATTCAGCCCTCACACAAAGAAAAATATGTTCCAAATTTGACATGTGAGAATAGGATGGCAAATTTGATATAGCCTATGGCTGTATAACTGTGGTGGGGAACCTAAGGCTTGAGTGGCAAATGCACCCCTTAAACTTTCTATCTGGTCACAACCCTCACCAGCCCTGGGTGTTTTGCCTGGTGGAAATGCATCCTTTAACAATGCCCCTTTGCTTGTCTAGATGGAAGAGAGAGAAGAGAGTGAGCGTGTGTAGATTCTAATCTACTGTAAAAGGCAAATGGTACATTCATTGCTTCACCCACTGTTACTTCTGGACCTGCCTACTACTAGCATACAGCCTTCTGAAGATTGTTCAGAAGAGAATTGGGCCTTCTAATTGGAAAAGCTTCCTCACCCCTGCTGTATTGTTCCCATAGTATAGACATGGATGAGCCTGAGAGAGAATGGCTTGCCTAATGTCACTTCATGGATCAATGGCAGAGGCAGGGTTCAAACCAGGGACCTCCTAGTTTATAGTTTAGTGCCTTAAACACTGCACTATGAAGCACACAAACTCAAACATCCTGGCCAACTTGCTGACAACAGCAAAAGCTTGGACAGGAACAGCTTTCCAGAACAGAGTACTGAAAAAGCAGGCAATGATACCCAACAGTAAACTTTATGCTGACCTTCCCAAACTGAAGGCAGATCAATACTGCTTTGCAAAAGTATGTACAACTCTATGAAACTTGAAAGTCAATAACCTATTTTCATCCTAGGTAGAATGCAGTGCATACATCAAATAACCACACAATTGCATTGAACTTAAACTGAACTAAGTGCTGCAAATATTAAGCAGACAGTAATTTCACATCTAAATGTGAAAGAGACACCAAATGAAAGACATTCAAAATGTCTGTGCATGAAGAGCGTAAGGGGGGGGGCACAATATTATACTCCTTGTACCTCCTGGAATACCACTGCTCCAGGTTTTAATCTACAATCAGGTCTCTTATCAATCACTTGGTATTTGGGCTGTGCACCAGATTTGGACAATGCGGGTTCTCTATCATAGAGAGCACGGTTTGCAGTGGGGGCTAGCAAACCACTCCTGAGTCAAAGGTGGGGGCATGAGTGGCCACCGTCCGATTGGACCTGGGCTGTTGTTGGGCAAAATAGCATGTTGCAAGTGGTAAGTCCAACCCCTCAGGTATAAATGGCTAAATGCTTGGTTTCTCTTTCTCTTTGGCTGCGTTTCTGATCCCCACCCTCCCTCCACTGTTTTTAGGCCTCTGTGTTGACATTGCTGTGCCTCTCAAGGGGTTGCCTGTATTCAAGGGCCTGGTAGGATTTTTTTTTCCATTTGGCTGATTGGCTGGTGCCATGTGGTTTTTGCCTACTGCATAGCAAATAGTCACAACTTGTAAGGTTGGCGGTTAGGCATTGGTTAGGGTCTTATTGATTATGTTGGCCCCAAGTTTATGCCTGTGTGGTTGGGGAAATCCCGGTCAGGAATACAGGGGCTCTATGCTGTGTCCGTAACCCCAAGGTCGGGGGCCAGGACGGCGTTTTGAGGCCCCTGGGAGCCTGAAGGTAGAGGGGAGAGTTCATTGCACCCGGGTCCCCGTCTCTCCCTGTAGGATTTCCCCGTGCTGACAAGGCAAATTATTATTTCTGTCCTTAGGTGACAGTTGAGAACCAATGCCTACGCAACCACTCACATGTTTTTCAATAAAAGTTGTGGCCAAAATTCATGCCAAAAACCATTAAACAAAAATTCTGTCTATGTGGTGAGTTATTTGAGGGGTGGTTTTGGGGACCTCCACACGCAAAGCACCAAATTGGACCAATTTGTGGGGATCTGGGCTTCACCCCAGGCAGATGGAGACAGCCCCAGATCACCATGAGCTGGGCCACCCAAAGCAACCTGGCACTGTCAGGAATAAGAACAGCAAAAAGTCAGCCAGGAAACAGCAGCAAAAGGCAAATGAAAGCAGGTTGGCTGCGTTTTCTGGGTGGCAGTGGGGATGCCTTTGAATGTGGACTGCAGGGCACAGTGCTCGTTTGCAAGCATCTTTCCCACCTGACCTCTCCTTCTTTCTGCCTAATGCCTGCCTCTTCTTCCTGCACTATGCTCCACCCTCTGAAATAGCATCCCTGCAGAATTGAATCCTCTGCTCAACATCTATTGAGCCGAGGATCTGATCCTGCAGAGTGTAGGCAGCCTTCCTGAAGTTGACCACTGTGGAAAGTGAGGGGCTGAACTAGAACTGATCTAGCAAGGTTCTACTTATCTTCTGAAGGTGAGAGCTAGTTGGGAGTTAATGGATTCAGGCCAGAGAGCCACCTGTTTAATATTTTCCATTCTTTGGGAAGGGGATTAATTCTGGGAGTAGTAGGCTACTCCAACAGGAAACAAAGTTTTAGGGCAGAGCAATCAGTTGCCAAGCAGAAAGGGTGTCCAGTAAGCACTTGCCCAGCTATGGGAAGGAAGCATGAGGGCTCTGACCGTCTTAAAGTCCTCCCAGTTCCTTCCCAAAGCCTAGTTAGCACTTTCCCATGTTGGGGAAGATGGGGGGCTCTAGGTCCCTGCTGGAGCCCTCATATCTCCTTCCCAAAGCCCCGCATGTCAAGGACTGGGTGAGGGTGGGGTTGCCAAATTTTGGCCCAACTCAGGGCACCATAGTAGTAAAGTCTGTCTGTGTCCGGCACACCCCCACCTTCCACTAGAGTAATAGTAGTGGGGCCTGCTCCAGCGCCCTAGAAGCTCTGCGCCTGGTACAACTGCACCAGTCACACTCCCCTAGAGCTGCCTCTGGGTTCATTCACATGTGATCATAGAAGATGAATGCAAAAGAAGGGGCTGCACCCCTGGCCTTGCCCACAGTGCCATGTGGCTGCCTGTAGACATTGCACATGAACGTCTGAATAGGGGGGGGGGACCTGGAAACCTGTGTGATTTTATGCACAGAGCCCTGTTCACCCCAGTGCCATGAAAGTGCTGTATCCATATACGGCCTCTGCCAATTTCATATGGGTTTGTACCTGTTCCTGATGGATTGATTTAATTAGAAATATGCAAACAAATCTCAAATATGGTATTTCATATTTCAACGTGCATTTCAGGACTGTCGATGTGGCACCTGTGCACATGTGTATGTATGCATCTTCGGTGGCTCTTCCTCCACCACTGAAATAGTATTGAAAGAGAAATTTTATCCTCAACAGAATCTATTGTGTTGTGTAGTTGGTTGTGGTGTGTGTATGGCACCCACAACGGCTTTTGTGGTTTGCAAATGTGTCCACGGGCCCAAAAAGTATGTTATCACAATGTGCACTTTTTAAAACATACTTTTTGAGCTGGGAATGGTATTGCAAAATTAAAACAAGCATGAAATCTGAAGGATAATTATGCTACAGGCTGCACATTTCTTCAGAAGGTTCACATCAGGTCACTTCACATTAGAATTAACAGAAATCAAATTCATCAAGCATCCCTAGTAATCTTTGGGTGTGTGGGAGTTTGAAACCTGACAACCTTCCCAAAAAGCCAGTTCTATAATACAGTTTGAAACCCAATGGATTAGAACATATCACCTGCATGAGTTGAGGCCATAATGTTGTGAACTGGTGTGGTTTTTAGTGTGTCAGACCATGGGGTGACCAGGGGCCAAATTCTCACTCAGCTATGAAGTTGACTTGGTGACCTTGCGCCGGTAACTCCCACTCAGTTTAAGCTACCTCTCAAGGTGTTATGAGGATAACACTGACGGGGAAAAATGATGTATGACACCTCTGGTGAAAGACAGGATAAACATTAAGTACATTTTCTCATTCCCCCGGCATACAAGTGAGGATGGGATGCACTTGATCTGGATGCCTCCCTATCTGACCAGCCACATCCCTCACCAACCCTGCTTCACACCCTCATTGATTTTTTGCATAGTTGGAACATATCCTTGAACTCTACTCATACCTCTTGCTTGTTTGGAAGAGAAGTGAGTGAGCAGAAAACTGTCCTATTATACAAAGGGACTGTATATTTTTCATTCAACCCACTTTTGCTTCTGACCCTGCCCACCTGGAAGGTATCTCAGAAGGGAATTTGGTCCTCAGTCTCAATGGCATAGCGTGGGAGGGGCTGGGGGGTTGCCTTTTTTGAGGGGGTGTGACCAGGCACCCCCATGGAGGCTCCCTAATTGGAGCCTGAATTGGCCCAACACCAGCAGCCGCAGCTCCACTCCTGTGTCTAGCTTAACCTGGGGGCAGAGAAAGAGAAAGGAGTCGCAGCAACTCTGTCACCCACTTTCCTTGGCTGCAGCGTGCTAGCCGCAGCAGCACCACCCTGAGTCACACTTGATCTGGGGGTGCAGCAGGCTCCCTCCATGCTGTGCCTACCTCAGGTGGCACCTGCATGCCCAGCCTGGGCAGCACTAGCCAATGCTCCGCCAATGCTTGAACTGAAAAAGGTTCCCCTACCCTTGCATTATATCATTTCTTGACTGGTCCAATAAGATAGCTGAAATTATTACCCATCAGAGAAAAGCAGTGGTGGTTTAATGTCCCGTTCAAGTAGCCATGCAAACAACAGCAAAGTGAAATGCTTTGCTGATCTCTGCAATGTGGGAAATAGATGAAACTACTGGTGTCAGTAAATGGTAGGTTCAGTTGTACTCAGCAAACACAAATGTTCAGTCTGAAGGTATTAAGCAATGGCTTAATTCAAGGACAGAATCTCTTACATGTGCATAAATATTTGAGGCACATAAACATGTGGCCCTTGTACGCTAAATTCCCACATACCGAATCTTTAAAGAGAGGCGGGGGAGTGGGGGAGAAGTGTTTCTTATGTTGAAATAAAGCTGCAAAGGCAATTTCCAAACAAGCATTCAGTTGGATCAATAGCTCAAAATTGAATAGAACAATGCCTCTTACCGCTTTATAGAATTTTCAAAAGATTTCAACCACGCAAACCCAATTCTTCAAGTTCCACCGCTGGGATTTATAGCCTTGTTTTTTATCCCTTGGAAAGAGGGAGTGGGGGAAAAAAATCAACACACCAATGAAAACAAAGATCTTATTCCTACACACACACAACACACATCCCTATCTATGTTCAAATAATGCCATGGGGTGTACGTGGAGGGGTCTAACTTAAACCCTCAAAGCAAGGGCAACTTAAAGAGAGGCACAGGTGTTCAGGAATACAGTAGGGATCTTCAAAAGATTAAGAGGATCTTAAATGCCTGTCTTCTGCAATACCCTGATGTAATAGATACAGGCTATGCTTATTAAGATCTACTAGCATCTCCTGCAAAACAAAGGCAAACGAGAAAACCATACAGATGTGAATGTTGAAAGAAATGATCTCTAAGTTCACATCCTCCCTAAAAACGTGTTGCTTATTCTCTTAGTATTTGTTAAGCTCTGCCTCCTGCCATCTTCTGTGCTGACTTGTGAAACAGAAAAGTATTGCTTATGAATGAGAGAAATATTTGTACCACCCTCAGGCACCCACTACCTGTGCACACACACCCCGTACACATTAACTCATTCGCTTTACACCAGGGATTGGAAACCTCATGTCCAGGGGTCAAATGCCCACATGGCTCTCTTCAAACCAGGGGTCTCTATATGACCCATATGGCTCTCTTCAAACCACACCCCTCACCAACCCTGCTTTGCAACACACACACCCCGCCCGCCCTTGAGCCTTTCTGTCCTGCAGGAATATGCCTTTGATAATGCTTCTTGCTTGCCTGGACGGAGGGCAAGGATAGCTGAACCTATGTGAAGATTGGTTACAGGTAGGTAGCCGTGTTGGTCTGACGCAGTCAAAACAAAATAAAAAAAATTCCTTCCAGTAGCACCTTAGAGACCAACTAAATTTGTCATAGGTATGAGCTTTCGTGTGCATGCACACTTCTTCAGATATACTGAAACAGAAGTCACCAGACCCTTCATGTGAAGATATGAGCGTACTATACAAAGGTAGCATTAAATTGGCTACTCTGCCCGCTTTTGTCTCTGGTCCTGCCCACCACTGGCAGGTGCCCCCAGGATTGTTATCCAGAAGGGGAATGAGGTCCTTGGGATGGAAAAGATCCTCCAGGCCAGGCTGAAATCCATTCCTCCCAGCTCCCCACCCCCATAAAATATTCTTTTTTTCTGTAAAAACATTTTCTGCTGCCGTTGTTGTTGTTGTTGTTGTTGTTGTTGTTGTTGTTCTGGGGGAGGATGAGATATTCCCCCAGTACTTTCAGAAAGGAGTTGCTTCCTACCTTACTGGGTCTCAACAAAAATTCCCAACCTGTGGGGAAGCTGTGGGGAAAGTCTTTCTCCCTGAGTGTCATAAAGCTACTTCTTTATTTAATTCAAAAAAGCAGGTAAATGTGAAAAATCCTTGTCCACTATAATAATAATAATAATATTATTATTATTATTATTATTGCTAATACTACTGTATTTATATTCCACCTTTTCTCCAAAAATCTCAAGGTGGCGTGCATAGTTCTCCCTGCTCTGTTTTATCCTTGCAACAACCCTGTGAGGTAGGTTAGGCTGAGAGACTGTGCCTGGCCCAAGGTCACCCAGGGAGCTTAATGGCCAAGTTGGGACTAGAACTCTGCTCTCCCAGATCCTAGTCTAGCCCTCTTAACCACTACACCACACTAGCTCTCCATAGGTTGCTGTATAAGGGTAACATTAAGTGATAGCACCCATCTAGCAATTTCAGAGAGATTTCTCTCCCCACCACCACAAAACAATGTTTTTTTGTGGGGTTGGGTTTTTTTTTGGAAGAATATCATTACACACACAAAATTCCATAATTTCCCACAAACATCTAAAAAACACAAGGTAAAACTAGATGTGATGCAAGAGGTGCATGGCTTATTGTCAGGTTTTTTTCTACCCTAGAGGGGAAATTTTATTATAATTTTTTTTAAAATAAAATTTCTATTGTTGCCCAAATACAGGAGCTATGGACAACATGTAAGCTGTTTCTCCAGGTTATATTCACACCAATCCTGTGAGCTAGGTTAAGCAGAAAGAGAAACTGATTAACCCAACATCATCACCCTGTGACATTCTCTAATAGCCCTGGTCCTGTTGCTTCTGTGGATAGGAAACCAAGATTTGGGGCGGAGGGAAAGTTTGACTGCAAAAAAAGCATGAAAAGAATTATGCAACCCCAGTCCATACTCTCTGTTGATCCAATCAAATTTGGAAAACCTTTCACAGTTCCTCCAAAGCTTTACAAAGATATCCGCCACAAAAGATGTGCTGCCGTATACGGCTGATCCGACTTCCTGCTGTAGATTGTTGCAAAGACAGTCTTCTTCTCTGTGCACCCAGAAAGCGCGTTATATCATTAAATATAAAGCGGGTTGTGGTAGGGCTGGTAAGAAATCTAATAAGGGTTTGGCTGGGGCCTAGGCCACAGCTCTTGCTGAGTAATGGGGGTGTGGTTATTTAAATGTGTGTAATGGGATTGGTGGAGGGGGCCCCACCCATTTAAACTCAGTTCCTCCATTTTCTTATCACTCTTGCCTTGGCGTTTGAATCTCCCTCCCACCCGCCGCTTTCTTTTACAGGTTTTAGCCTGACATTGCTTTGCCTCTCAAGGGGTCGCCTGTATTCAGGGGCCCAGTAGGAATTTTCCCAATTGGCTGATTGGCTTTGCCTCTTGGTTTTTGCCTACTGCTTAGCAAATTGTCACAACTTGTTAGGTTGGCGGTTAGGCTTTTGGTTGTTGAATCGGTTGGAAGAGGGGTGTGGCATCCAGATGCCTACCCCCCCCACTCCTTTTGTTGCTCCACATAGAAGTATTCCGTTAAAGGAATCCTGGGGCTTACGCTCTCGTCCTTACATCCCCTCCATAGGCAGGGCTGGAGGGGCCAATTATAAGAGTACGAGCCTTGGGGAACATTCTTGGAAAAAGAGAGGAGAGAATGTCTGGCCTCAGCTACATCCTCTCCCAGGGGTGTTCACTTGACTTCCCTTTACTGGTACTGTCCAAGTGGACACTGGTGAGTCCTGTCCCAAGTGGACAGATGAAGTGAGTCCTGCCCCAAGAGGGCAGATGATGTGAGTCCTGTCCCAAGTGGACAGATGAGTTGAGTCCTGTCCAAAGTGGACAGATGGAGATGGTCCTTCTTAAGGAAGGACGAATGGTTAACCAAAAGCCTAAGCCAACACTCGGATTAAAATTTGTATTTAAATAAAGTTGTGGCCAAAACTAATGCCAAAAACCAAACCTAAATTATTGTGTCTGTTGTGAGTTATTTAAGGGTGATTTCTGGTAAGCCTCGACACATGTTTGCATTCTCCTCTCCATATTCCAGAAATATTTACAAGGGGATATGTTTTGTATTGCTTTCCCAGAGTGGCAAATGAGTGACAATTGAAAGGGGCACTTTTGATTCATGATTCCCTCAGAGTCGTAGACACAGATACATTTTCCTTATGTACACGTCAAGCAGAATAGCATAATGCCCCTTTCTCTAGAGCTCCAAACTCACCATCAAATACCAATGTTTTGGAAAGGTACATCGGAGCCCCACTAGGACTCTGCTATCTTTTGGGGTGTAAAATGAGCTATAATGAAAGGTATAGAAACATCATTGCTTCCTGCTGTTGAGAGAAAAAAGAGAGAAGGAATCTAATGCTCCCCGTTCTTTATTCTTTATCTTTTTTTTTTACTGCCATCAGACTGTAACAGTGATCGCCCCATCGTGTTAAACACCAGAGGTGTGATAGCTTTCGATTACAACAATAACCAAAATGACCTTCCTAATAACCACTTCTCTTCGGTAAAATATCCTGTCTTCTGGCTCGAAGCCACTGTGTGTTATTTCATGCTCCATTAAATCATTTATGACTGGATAGTTTATTGCTACCCCTGGAAAGGGAGGCGGGAGAGAGTGAAGCGACTCTGAACTTGTTCCCTGGTGCAAACACTGGGTACCCACCACTGCTTAAGAAGGAGCCGGAACATCAGACTCAAGGCCATAAGAAGAGGACATAGCTTAGCGGAAAAGCAGAAGGCCCCAGGTTCAATCCCTGGCATCTCCAGGTAGGGGTGTCTGAAACTGTGGACAGCTGTTGCCAGTCAGTGTGGATAGTACTGAGCTAGATGAACAGACAGCTTCTTTTGTTTCTCATGTACCTAAATGCAGTTCTAGGAAGGTAGCTTTAAATATTACATGAAGAGCAGTAATGGCCAAATCATGGAAGAAAGGGCAGGGAGGCCCTTAAATTAAATCCAGCATCTTCTGTCCCAGGGCTGACATTAGGGCATGGCAAGGAAGAGCATCTGTTGAAGCCCACATCTCATGCAGGTCCCACTGCTGATCACATGAGCCTCCTTGCCTTCATGTTGCTCGCTTTGCCATTGCCTGCTTTCTCCATCTCTCTGGTCTAGAGGCAGACAGTTCAAAAAGCAATGGCAGTGAGCAGAAAGTTAACAGCAGCTGCTATCACCTTCTTGCTCACCTGACTTCCTCTCTGTGAATTAGACCAGGGACAGAGGATTACGGCAGGGAGGAGAACAAAGACCTGACAGAGGTATCTTGCCAGAGGGAATCCCAAGAACTGGAGTCAGCATTGTTATGACTCCCTCAACTTTTAGTCAAGTGGTGTCTCCCCACTGCCATCTAAAACAATAGCAAAAAGAGTTGGCTTAGGTGGTGAAAAGCACCTTTAACCAGCTTTATTAGCTATGACAGTGCGAGGGGTCCCTGAATCACAGTAGTTTGGCTACAGCCCTGATAACGTCAAGATTTAAGTTCTGATCCAAATGCATGCAGAACTAACCCATCTTATAGCTTGTTGTTATTACTGGAAGCATGAGAATATGATGTCCAAATCACTTGAACAGCCTCTTTCAGAACTCCTTAGAACATGGAGAAAATGAATAGGGAGACATTTTTCTCCCACTTTTATAATACTGGTACTGAATTCGTTTTATGTTCTCATCTCCTTAACATGTAAAAACACCCAGGCTACATTTACATGGTAGTTTATTCCATTAACCTGACATTTCCCTAACTTACACATTATATTTGAGCTTTCACATGATTTAAAAGCCACTTCTGGAAAACTAATGGGAATATAGCACAAGCTTAGTGCTCCTTTCCATGTGATTTGATTCCAGAAGAAATCCATTTGCAGCCCCTTTAATCTGGAAAATTGTGAGAGTAACGTGAAAAAATATACATGGGGCAGTAGTATATCAGCATTCGGTTCTTTCCTGCTGTTTTCATGGGGGAGTCATGGGGTGGTGAATGGTGGTGTGAATAAAAGTAATCATGACCTGTCAGTATATTGGTCAAAAAGCCACAGTTCCATAACACAGCAACAGGTTTGAAAGGAAAATTAGAAAACAGGAAAGAAGCACCAGCATTATAATCATGAAAAGTAATGCAATATTCCTCACATCTGAATGCACCCTCAGAGAAATATTGCTGCCTACAGTTTGGGGACATAACACCAGGCTGTGCAGGGCTCTGTTTTCTTTGGTTTAAGTCAAACATGTCATCGAGTTAATCAGAGCACTGATCCTCTCAGTCTCCCACTTGCAACTTGTATGCACCATACTAACACATTGGTCAGGAAACTCTACAGTAAAAGGGTGCTCTGCATCACAAACTGAACTTCATGCATGCAAGCAGGGTTGCTTTCACTGCTGGGAATATTTGCCTAGACAAAGGGGGTGCACATTCGCTTTAAGTGAATCCATGACACCCTCCATGCGTAATTTGTCATGAGACAAAGCTTCTTGAGAGCAGAAGAAGCAGTAAGGCCTACAATGCCTACACAATCATTCAAGCCCAAGCCTGCTAATTGCTAACAGCAAACTGCTAAGTCACTGTGACTCATGGCTCATCTTGAGTGATGACTCATTCTCCCTTTAAAAGTAGCCACTCAGTGAGAGAGCTGTATGGATTGTGAATGGAGTAGTCTGTGGAATAGTGCTGCTGTTGTTGCTATGTAAAGCTAAGGCAGACAGAGTGGCTCCAGGACCCTAGTAAATCACTAACTAAGACTGTGCCTCTGTGAAGAGTCAGGTGGCTGCTATGAGCACTCTGTGTATGCTCTGTAACTATGCTGTTTATGAACAACTTTATTTTCTCAAGTAAAAGTTTTATTCTGTTTATGAGGAAGATTCTGCGTTGATTAATTTACCGCTGCGTGACATAATTGGTCTGTGGGAGGAAGTGCAGCTCAGTGGAAAAGCATAAGTGTTGTATGCAAAAGTCCCCAGTTTCAGGGCTAATCTACCAAGAGGTCCCTCCACACACACCAGGATTTCACACTTGAAATCCCACAGAACCTCTGCCATTCAATGTAGGGTAGCCTTCACTGACCCGGGTCCCCCACCAAAAGCCTGGGCTGGTGGGAGTTCTGGCCCAAAGCATCCAGAGGGCAGCAGGTTGGAGAAGGATGGGGTAGACAGCAGGAAGCAAAATAGACCAAGGGTCCCACTCAGTACATGGCAGCTTCCAGTGTATCTTGCTCTTCATTGGTCTGCATATTCTGGTCTCTGGTAATCGGTCTCAAAAAGCAAACCAAAATCCCATGGCACTGCCCCTGGAACGTATTTAAGGAAAAGAGGAGTGCATAAAAATGTAATAAATTGCAACCCTATTGTTGCCAATATGCATTTTGTTTAAAATAAATTCTGCGAGTCATAAGCAAGTGGTATTTCAGGAGTGAGTAGTTACCTTTCCCTGCTCCCCCTCCCCTTCAACCTTTCATTTCCTAAGTGCTTTGGCTCCATCTCCATCATCCATTTTTTTGCCTAACAAGATTGTACGATTATGAAAACATGTCAAAGAACATTCATTATTGCTACGAGCCTCCATAATAAAAGAAAGGGCCATCATATTTCTAAATGGCATTTATAATCACAACAATTTGCAGAGGTAAATTAAAAGCCCTGAAGATAGCCAAGAGGTAAACAACCTTGCAAAATTATACCAGAGCACTTGTAGAGTGAGGCATTAACTTGGATGGAAATGGTTCATTAGGCTTTTAATCTTGAAGCTTCCACAGCAGCCCACTCAGGGAACAGTCTTTTTTAAAATGAAATGCACATGCCTGTTTTTAGACACACATTCACATGTACACATTTGTATGCACACAAAACATTGTTATTCTCAGTGTTTATTAAATTTGTATACTGCCCTTTGTTTCTAGATCTCAGGGCAGTTCACAAAACAGGCAAGATGGCAGAGTGTCAGATTGCTTGGGAAGGAACCAGGAAAGGAGGAACCTTAGGGAGCTGTGGGAAGGTAGGGACCTTTGGGAAGTGCTGCTGTATTCACTAGTCCTGGCCTCCTGAGCTGTCTTGTTTCTTTGAATAAAGAGTTTACTTCACCAAAGTCATGAGAGTTATTGCTGATCTGCTCCCAGCATCTGCCTTACCTTCCAAGTCCTGGACTGCAGAATCCGGGACCGGCAGCCGTGTGACACCGGAAGTTGCATCAACATAACTTCCGGTGTCACTTTGCCCTTCTATGGGCACCAAAAATGGCCGCCGCCGGCTTCAAAAGTCGCTTCTACGCATGTCAGGAAGTGCGTCGACGCAACTTCCGGTGTCGCTCTGCTCATCTATGGGCACAAAAAATGGCCGCTGCCAACACTAGAAGTCGCGTTATGCACTTCCAGACATGCGTAGATGCGACTTTTGAAGCCAGCGGCGGCCATTTTTGGAGCCCATAGAAGGGCAAATCAGAAAAAAAAATGGCCACCGGCAGGAGAAAATAACGGAGAAAAACGGGAGACGAAGTGATACGGGGGACCACTGGGAAAAGGTAAGTAAAAACGGGGGTTTCCCGGGGAAAACAGGGTACTTGGCAGCTATGGCACCTGCTCCTGACACTCCCTTCATGTAAACTGGGGCTATTGTGGAAATGTTGAAATGAGGGGCAATGACACTAATTGGTTGGGGAGCTGCAGGCATGTGGAAGCAATGCTGAAGAGACAAGGGTTGAATTGACATCAAGCTCCCATTCCCCAAAGGTCTGAGCTTGTCTGTCCTGCAGAGGATCCAGAGCTGTAGAGGAAGACAATGCTCTGGTCCAGGCAAGATGCATCATCTCCTTCTCTCCCTGCTTGCTCACCCTCCCTTCCTTTTGACAGTCCCAGATAGGCTTTGTCAACCTGTTCCAGTCAAAACCATGCTGCTCTGGTTCATAATGTGGACTTCAGCCGGTGGTTATTTTCAACAGCGTATGCAGTTTTGTGCAGATATCTCCCTAATCTATGCATTTTTGTAAACTTTGGGGGGTTGGATAACTGCACCACAAAATTCAGGGAAATGCAAATTCTGAAGTCTAGGTGCTTTTCAATTCACACATTGGTTCAGGAGTACAAATTAGGCAATAAGATTCCAATCTAAACCAAATTTATCACCCATCCCTAGAGAAATTTTACACATGCATAACCTTTCCAGGTATTTTACTCATTTGCAGGATGTCCGAATTTGCCCTCCTTACATAACATGCAGATCCACAGATCAATTGCACTCTCTGTTGCTTCTCAGAAATTAGAACATAAAGGCAAATGCTTCTGTTCTTCTGACATCCAGTCAACATGCTTTTGTCGGGATGCACTGGCATGCTTTACTGATACCACAGACCTCCCCCCACTGCTACCTGGAACAACCTGTGTTTTTTGTTTAGGCAAAGAGGCTATCATTCATTCTGACAGCTCCAAAAATATGCATTCAGATGAATTTTCCTTTATAAAAAATGCACGCAAAATCTCCTTCAAGGTTACTTCCAAAACTACAGCTTGTCAGAAGATGGTGCTATCTGGCAATTTATATCAGTGCCAAGAGTTTCTGTTTTAAATTTTCCGTGTTTTTTTTAGAAACAACAACAAAAACTCAGTCCCTTAGAAAATATATATTAAAAACGGTTGCTTAGCTTGAAACACATTTAATTTTTTATGAAGCAAATTATTCCAAATTCTGCTATAAACAGAACTTCGACCTTGGACTAGATGAAAGTCATCAGATCATAGCGCTAGAGGGGTCCAGGGCTAAGGAACCCTACAGGTCCATCAAGACCAGCTCTACAGGTCTTGATGGACTCCAACTCCCATCAGCCTTTGCCAGCTTAACCACTGATGAGGGATGATGGGGATTGCATCCCAACTGGAGAGTAACTGGTTCTCCATCCCTGATTTAGTCCAACCACTGACCAATGAAGAAAACCCAGTGCTAGGACATCCCTATTAAATCTCTGGCCCAGCAAAGGCAAATCAAGCACTACCCCTCTAGGCAGCTGGTTCCACTGTCAAACTGCTCTTAGTGTCAATACATTTCTCCTAAAGCTGAACCGAAATCTACCCTCCTGCAACTTAAGCCTATTAAATTGAGTCCTTTTTTGTATATTTTTTATTAAGTTTTTCTATTTTACATTTTAGAATATTCATTTAAACAACCTTACAATATCAATGACTTCTCTTCTTTGCTTTCCATGGTTCAGTTTGCATGCCATAGATGGCTGCATATTTTACATAAACGAAACCATTCAGTATTTCATTTTTACATCAATCAGAACTTATTTACACTGTTGAATTTATCTTAAAGCTGCCAGCGTTTCCCAATGTACACAATTTTCACCCATATACTCAATAAACATTTTCCAATCTTCTTCAAATGTATATTCTTCTTGTTCTTTTATTCTATAGGTTAAGTCTGCAAGTTGCTCATATTCTATCAGTTTAAGTTGCCATTCTTTTTTAATTGGGATCTTGCTCGTTTTCTATTTTGGGGCTAACAAAACATGGCCTGAAGTAGTGGCATACATAAATAGCTTTTTTTGGCACCTGGCAATTTCCATCTGAATTATCCCCAAACGAAAAGGACTCTGTTTTTTGGACAGTGTGTTTGTTTGTTTTGAAAATTACTTTTAAACATTTTTTTCAATTCATTATAAATTATTTCCCAATACTCTTTTACCCTTTTATATTAAATTGAGTCCTGCCCACTGCAGCAGTGGAAAGTAGAGCCCCATCCGCACCATATACAATATCTAAAGCATCATCGTACCACTTTTAACAGTTATGGCTTCCCCCAAAGAATCCTAGAAAGTATAGTTCGTTAAAGGTGGTGAGAGTTGTTAGGAGACCTCCATTCCCACACAGAGCAACAGTTCCTAGAGTTCACTGGGAAGAGGGACTAACGGGGAATTGCAGCCCGGGGTGATAGCAGGGGTCTCCTAACAACTCTCACCACCCTTAACACACAACAGTTCCCAGGTTTCTTTGGGGGAGTCTGTGACTCTTCAAAGTGGTACAGCACTGCTTTGAATAGTGCAGATGGGGACCCTCAGATTCATTTCTGATAGTTTTAGGCTCAAACTTGACAAATTTTTGAATGTCATAACCAATTCACTTGGTTCAGAATCCGAACATGCGTGCAGTTTCTGCTGTGAATTACTCCTAATTTTGGCAGTTAAATTTGAACAAAGTGCACCTTCTGCCATGAGGATGAACTAATTAGTTTTTGTTTTTATTATTCATACTATTTGAATTACTATAGTATATATTGTATATATTAAAATAACCCAGTTAAAATCAACAGCACAAGGCACTAAAAAAACACACACATGAACAATAATAAAAAAATCAACAGAGAAGAGCCAGTACAAGCACAGCCAAAGAAAATGTAAAAGAAAATTCAGCAAGCAAGCCAACCAGCAAAACTCTTGCCAATTTACCACTGAAAAGGAAAACAAGTTTGAACAATTCAAGACTTGAGGAAATGCAAAAGCTATTTGCATGCAGAAGTCCCAACCCATGTAGACATTCGTGAACCAGATGGACCCATGCCCCTTTCTAATATTTCGGATGGCCATTTGACAGGGTTGGTGCCACCAGTGAGCAAGCTCTGATGTCAGTGGATGTCCACCAGGCCTTAATAGCTAAAGCCCTCTGATGTTGAACCAAGGGAATAGGGTGCCCATTTCACAAGCCGTTCAGCATGAATTGGTGCTACAGGATATTAGCAAAGAGCACATAGAACTGGGGATCTGGGTAGCCCCCCTTCTCTCCCCCCCCCCGAGGCACAAGTTTAGTATCATGTCTGGGTTTGCCCTCATTTTAGCACAGCAACATGTTGACCAAAGAAAGACTTGTTTGGTTTAAAGTAAGGATTGCCTTCCATTCTTGGAAGGCTTTAAGAGAGGAGTAAATAAATGAACCAACTATTAGACACGATGGCAATGTTCCCCCACTACTTCTGGAGGCAGAATGCTGCTGCATACTAGTTGCTGGGGATCACAAGTGAGAAGAGTGCTATTGCACTAGGATCTTGTTTACGGGCTTTGAAGATGCACCTGGTTGGCCACTGTGCAAACAGAATGGTTGAACAGGTAGGCCTACAGCCTGATACAGTGGGGTTCTTCTGTTCTTACTATTTGTTGCATGCTGTTTCCTTTGCCAGATGAGGAGGCATGGATGTGGTTAAGAAGTGGACTGCTTTACAATTAAGATGAAGTGCACTCTGCTTATACATTCAGAATGAATCTATGATGCAGTGAAATCAATATTATTTCTCCTCAAAAGCAGATACTTCAACCTCTATTTTCTAATGTACTAATAGTTTTTCTCTCCCGCTTTTTTCATCTCCCAGCATGATGCAAATGCAAACACACACACACACACACAGAGCATTTCTCCATTTTTTTCTGGAGAAATAAAGGACACATCAGCAGCAGCAGCAGCAGCATTATTAGAATGAAACCTTGAGAACAAAATTTGTCTGCCTTTTGGTCTCCTTGTGTTACGACTAGCTCTCTCAGCCTGACCTGATTTGCTCTCAAATTTATTAAACTTGTGGGTTCTGTACATTCTGTTGGGGAATTTTATTAATGTACCAAGTGAGGTGGGGGAATCACCGCAGCTTACCTGGTCAGGGCTGGGGCAAGAGATCAGGGAGAAATTTGAACCAGTTTGCATTTAAAGGCAAGCATACCTAAGTCACACTTTCCCAAACAATGCAAGAACTGAAACAGTGCCATCCTTTGTAACATTTTGCAACACAGTGACCAAGTAATGTGTACAAAAATGCATATGCTAGGTGGGAAGGGGACTGTTCTGAATCATGCTGAGTAGCTGCAGAGCCCAGGAGACCCCAGAATGCACCCTACTCCATTTCCTCCCTAGTAGTTTCAAATAATGCCCTGTCCTAGGCCAGCACCGCTCAAACTTTTAAGGGAGGTGGAACTACTAAGAGGGCCCCCTCTGCCGATGTTAACATTTTGGAGGGCCTGTAGGGTAAGAAGTGGTCCAAAGTCATTTAGGGCTTACAATGATTCCAAGGAGTGCCTTTCCGTGCTTTGTTGTCGTTTCGTCGTTTAGCCGTGTCCGACTCTTCGTGACCCCATGGACCAGAGCATGTGAGGCACTCCTGTCTTCCACTGCCTCCTGCAGTTTGGTCAGACTCATGTTGGTAGCTTCGAGAACACTGTCCAACCATCTCGTCCTCTGTCGTCCCCCTTCTCCTTGTGCCCTCCATCTTTCCCAACTTCAGGGTCTTTTCCAGGGATTCTTCTCTTCTCATGAGGTGGCCAAAGTATTGGAGCCTCAGCTTCACGATCTGTCCTTCCAGTGAGCACTCAGGGCTGATTTCCTTCAGAATGGATAGGTTTGGTCTTCTTGCAGTCCATGGGATTCTTCGGCGATCAGCCTTCTTTATGGTCCAGCTCTCTCTTCCGTACATCACTACTGGGAAAACCATAGCTTTAACTATACGGACCTTTGTCAGCAAGGTGATGTCTCTGCTTTTTGAGATGCTATCTAGGTTTGTCATTGCTTTTCTCCCAAGAAGCAGGAGTCTTTTAATTTTGTGACTGCTGTCACCATCTGCAATGATCATGGAACCCAAGAAAGTAAAATCTCCCTGCTAGCTTCTTTCCTAATTGTTGTATCTGGCATCCTCAATATGTGGGTTTTGGTAAATGCTGAATACACCTCTTCACCCTGGTCGAGGGCACCCAAGATGTGTGTTTTCAGGGCACACCCAATTCCTGTGACTGTACTCTAACTTCAGAACTGTAAATTGTTGTGAACCACCCTGGGAACTGCTGGTGAAGGGTGGGCAATAATAATAATAAAAAACAATGGAGGAGGAGGAGACAGACTGGTGGACAGCTAGCTAAGATTGGTGGGTCAGTATCCAAGTCATCCTAATGAGTCAGCCTTTTTGGTAAGTCTGGGAAGGGAGACAGAAAAAGAGATTTGGGGTACAGGTGACAAAGCCTCAATCTGTTCATGAGCTGTGTAGGAATACGCCTATGTACAAGGTCAGATAATCTGGATTTTGAGAAGGCAAAGCTCCAATGCTGCCGCAGCAGGATTTAGCGCCAGTCTAGGTTAGAAGGAACCATTTCCCACAGACTTCTGGGCCCAATATCTTGACCCTCCTGAAGCTAATTAACTAGGAATGAAAGCCCTTCATAGCCCAGCAGCCATGCAGGTAAAACTCAAGTTTCAAAGCCTCAGCAGTCATTTCAGTTTTTAAAAGGTTGATAGCTCATGGGTTAGACATGTTAGCATTGATAAAGCACCTCTGCCCACAATGGAATCTTTTACAAGGGAGATCATTGGCCCAGAGCAAAAGAAGGTTAACATGTTAAGGTCCTTTGCACTTAATGAAAAAGTCATTGAACTTGACAATTGCTCCAGATGACACCATCCAATTTGCATGTACTAGAAAGTCGGACACAGATTATGAGATAAATGCCTGAAATCCTTCATAATGCTGTTGCATTAGAGAAAAATGAGCATTTAGGTTGAACAGTTTGTCAGGCTTAGAGAGAGAAAGTGAGAGAGAGAGAGAGAAGCTAGTCCAAATATAACTTTTCTTGTACATGAATGGGATTCAAAAGATTTATAAGGAGAGCATAATAACTGCTTGTCTGGATCAGACTAAAGGTCTTCTAGTAAAAAACCTAACCAGCATGGTGCCCTGAATGTGCTACTGGAATCTAATGTGCCATCAGCCTTGGCCCCCCAGATGTTTTGGGACCACAATTCCCATCATCCCTGACCACTGGTCCTGTTAGCTAGGGATGATGGGAGTTGGAGTCCTAAAACAGCTGGAGGGCCGAGTTTGGGGATGTCTGGTCAATGGTCAACGATTATGGGGGTTGAAATCTAACAACATCTGCTGGGCACCATAAAAGCTGCCCAACAGCACAGCAAAGGAATGAAATTAACACCCTAGTCCCAAAGACATTTGCTCTTTGGGGGAGTTTCAAGAACAAAGAATAGAAGGATTATCATAGAACTGAGGCAATTATGTACAGCGACATCTCTGGAAACAAACTCCCTTCTCTAAAGTTTGTGCTGTGTGCTGGTAGAGGTGGTAGAGTGGTGGTTCCTCCTCTCTAACACTCAGGAGCCATACCGCACTCCGCTTTGCACTTGGTCTCCTCCATCCCCTCAACATTGAGGGGCCCCGGTCACTCTCCCAACAGATGTTAGGGGGCCGAAGACATAGAGTTGCCACTCCTTGGGCAAGGAGAAGTGTGGACAAGCCCTGAATTCCTGAATTAAAGGACTGGAATTCCTGACAATAGTTTTCCTCTTACATTTTGTTTCCTTGTCCCTCACGCTGCCCAAATTGTGTTCTTGAATTGTGTTCATTTATTGATGCTCTAGCTGCCAAAGTTGTGCCTAGGATTAGTCTGGAAAACTGCAAACATTCTCTTACATAGCAGTTGGCAAGAAGAACTGGTGTTTGCGCTGGAAGAACATCAGTTGTTTTCATCACCTTTCACTAGGGAAAGCATTAAGTGAAACCAGAGTAGGGTTTTTCTTTTTTACTTGATTTAATTCCCCAGATGAAGTTTCTGTTTCATGTTTGATGATACTGACTCATGAAATTTATAATGATGCATTTTGCTGAATGGCCATGACTTACAGTGCTGTTTTTTTTTTTGAAAACGATTTAAAACTGCAGTATCTCAGTAGCAGGTCTTGGAAACCATTAAAAATCCAAAACCGTTCAGCCTCCTCCTGGACTTCGAGTTGCTTTAAAAATGTTACCTCTCCAAGTAAGATTATCCTACCACTTCGTTAAAATTAGAGATCAGGATTCTAATGGCAGCGTCCCCTTTCCATGTTCCCTAATGTGTAATTATGTTGAAAGTCTGTGATATACAGGAGTGTAATGACTGTAGATGTATATCAGGCATGTCCAACTTTCAAGAGACTGAGATCTATTCCCACTATTTTTAAAAAAATGGCAGTGATCTACCAAAGTTTTGAGCATTTTTTAGGAAGCCAAAGTTGTTGAGCTTTTTGGGGGATGTCAAGCTAGTTGAGCTTTTTTTTGGGGGGGGGGGCAGAAATCGACCACAATCTACCACAGAGCCCTCACAATCTTCCTGTTGGCCATCCCTGATGAATGAGTGTGTGTGTGTGGGGGGGGGAGTTAAGGATAAGCAAATCAGTTTATTCCAGACTCTCATTTTTCCCTAGGTTTGAGTTCAGTTCTCTACATTTTCACAACAGTTTTTTTATAATAATAATAATAATAATAATAATAATAATAATAATAATAATGAAACTAACCAGCATTTGGGTGTGAATTTCTCCATTTCCTATACATTTTTCCCCAATAGTTTTTGCTAATATAAAGCAGTTTTGTACATTATTCTCACAGTGCATACTTTCATCCCAGCATAAGTCTTTTCATCCACATCAGCTGGCTGGAAAAGTAATGCATTGCAGAATTCAGAAAAGGTTCAATTTTGAAGGGTGTGTTTGTTTAAGTTGACATATTGTTCTGGAAAGTGCAAATTAAGGAAGTTTGGCTTTAAAGGCAAATTGGTTCAAAATTCTTTCCCCTCCCAAATATATCCATATGTGTGCTTGTTTACAGTCCCTGGCAGTTTAGCTATGAGACAATGGAAAAAGGACCTTCCATTCATGGTCTACAAATCCACAAATACTCAATTTCATGTACAATGGTATGGGGCTCTGAATCTCTCCGCCTAAATCCTGAAAAAGCAGTGTTCCAGCTTCCACAATGAGAATGACAGCTTTGCAGGACCGGCACAAAATGAACTTGTCTAGGTTGGGAACCAAAACTGTGATCCTCCTCTGTTCCTTATATGAATTCCTTGAGCACCTGCATGGGTTGAAAGTGCCATATGATGCAATTATGCTTCAACCCTCCCTGATCCACAGTATTGGTTATTTCCTTGGAGGGCAGGAACACTCACAGCTTGAGGATATCACATCACTCACTGATATTCTTCAATATTCTTTCCCTGGGAAGGGGGATGCATGAGATATAAGGGGTGATATTCAACTAAGTTTTTCTCAGAATAGACCCACTGAAAGTAACAAACACAACTCAGCTACAAACACAACTAAGCTACCCACTAATTCCAGTGGGTTTACATTGAGTAGACCTCAGCTGATAATTGCTCATGATCAACAATGTTTGGGGAAACATTCTGTGAGTGTTGTTGCATCTTTCCGCAGGCTAAGATGACCAATTAACAATACAGCTGTCCCACTGCCCCGTACTCAAGCAAAAGCCAAACTTCCATCCCTGTGATCTGAACACTCAGCAGCAAGTCTTTGAGAGCTAATTACCATTGAAACTGAAGTTCCCTCACCTAGGACATGCCTAACAGGGAGGTTCCCTCCCCATGAAACATCTCATCTTTCTCTAAGACAAGCTGGAGAAATTCTTTTTCAGATTTTCAGAAGGAAACACAGCATACTCAACGTGAGATTTGAAATGAAACATGGAGAGTAAATCAAATATTTCTTTCTCCCTCTCTTTTTTTCCACATGATACTACAGTTGCTGGCTAAATATAATGAGTTCTGTAGAACCTAAATAAGTTATCATATTTCACAAGATAATGAAGGACCAATGGAAAGATACGGAAAGCTGGAATGATTTCAAGTGGCACTCACACAGTGCACTACTTGCAGCAGACACAGGGCCACACCATACCTGTTGTTAAATGCCCTCTTTGCATCTAACACACAGGTTTTTGTTTTGTTTTTAAAATGCAAATTTCATCAGCTGTGTGTGTTAATTAACAGGATCACAGCAGGCATGGAGGGATGAATGTAACCCTTTCTTTCCAGTGCTGTGGCCTGCAGGAAAATCACTTTGCTGAAGCTTCTTTTTGGTTTTTGGTTTTCTTGCAAAGAGCTCCACCACTGACACCATTCAGGTCTTCCCTTGCTGATGCTATTTGCATTTTTTTAAAAAAACTGCTCAGTGGGATTCAAATACACATTTAATATCACTTCGCTCTCAGAAAAGTTTTCAAAAATGCTCATTTTGAAAAGGGAAATATATCCATGATGTATTAGTATGCTTGCTTTTGATACGTGTCTGAATCCTTTTATGTATCCAGGGAATAAACCCTTTTGGAACACAAAGGATATTCTGTTGCTGAAAGTACCTCTTCCCTCTGAGCCCCTCTATTTCTGCTAGGGGAGTTCAGCCCTGTTAAGGGAGGGTTTTAACTACTGATGTTTTAATGTATTTTTAGCCTTCTGTTGGTTAAGTACGCTTCAGGTTGAGTACTCTGCGGACCCGCATGGAACAGATTAATCCACTTTCCATTACTTTCAATGGGAAAGTTCACTTCAGGTTAAGTACGCTTCAGGTTTAGTACGGACTTCCGGAACCAATTGTGTTTGTAAACCGAGGTACCACTGTACATACTCATACTCAATCATAAAGGGCATTATTTTTATTCACCAAACAGCCTAAAGAAACCAAACCATAACTTAATTTCATTAAGTTCCTTTAGACTGTGCTGATAGTTGATGAGTTCTCAAATACTGCCTTTCCCCATATGAACAGACCTGGACCTTGTGATCATCATCCGAGGCTCTTCTTTGTGTGTCACCTCTGGGAGAAGTCTTGAGAACAGGCCTTTTCTGGTTGTGGAATGCTCTCCCCAGGGAGGTTTGTTTGGCACCTCATTACAAAACACCAGGCAAAAACATTCCTCTTCTCCCAGGCCTTGGGCCAATTAAGCCATCTATGGCCTTTTAAATTGTTTGTGGGGGGAGGGGTTATGCATTGTTATGTTTTTTATATTGTAAACCACCCTGCTATCCTCAGATGAAGGGATCAAACAACAAACGAATGAATGAATAGGTGACTCCCATCGCCTTCAGAGAGCTACAATTAATAGAGTTGTCTTGGCAGAGGGTTTGATTGTTAAACTACTCTGAACATTGTAGCTCTGTGAGGGAAATGGAGGTTTCCTAGCAACTCTCAGTACCCTATAACAAACTACACTTCCCAGGACCCTTTGGGGAAGTCATGGCTGTTTAAAGTGGTAATGCTTTAAATATTGCTTTAAATAAATGGAGTAGATGGGGCTATATGCATTTCTGTGGGCAGAAAGGATGCATAAATCTAACCACTGAGTGTGTACTTTTACAAAGAGATTTTAAAATGGGATCCTTACCCCAAATATAGCTTAATCATCATTTAATTGGACACTTCAGTCATCAAAGACATTTTTCTGAACTCATTTTTGTCCAATTGTGCACCCGCCACCACCAATCTGAGTTTCTTGCCTTCAACCGAAGAGCTGGTGTTAATATGAAGCCAGACACCACCAAGTTAATTGAAGCAGGGTAAAGTGCTAAAGTTAATTGAAGCAAAGAAAGTACAGTACCAAGGTGAAGTCATCTTCACTTAAGGTTCATATTTAGCGGGCAGTCATCCCAACACCCTGGCAAACGGGAATAAAATTTGGTCTGTCAGATTTAATGATAGAGGGAAGTGGAGAGATGATATTAACATGCAGCACAGGTGCCGAGACAGAGACGGTTTATGAGCCCTGGGTTTTACTACTCACATTCACCTATATATGATTGGATGCTATATATTATAATGCAATCTTCAGCTGTTTAGAGCAAGGTGGTGATATGGCGTTGTATAAACCTCATAATGCAAGAGGATTTAGCTGCAGCAAGCAAGTGCTGGCAAACACAGCTTGGACACTTTTAAAGACTTAGGGAAACAATCCTTTCTATATTGAGTGGAGTCTTTAAAAAACAAACACACCTACACTCTGCTCCCCTCGAAAGTAAAAATAAAAAGGGAATGTGTGTCAGATTTGTAGCTTTCACTTGTACTTGAATGGGACTGCATACTCCATCTCCCCATTCTCTCTTGCCTCCTGCATAGAGTTCCCCTTTTCTCTTCACAACGATGTTAACAATGGCTGATGCTTTCATCGGGAACATACCACATCCATGACTATACCAGGACTAAAATCCTGGTCAAAAGTAAATCCTACCATATCCAATTGGTCATTGCATTTTGCAGCCAAGGCATTTTATCGGGAGGGCCATTCTGCACAACATAGAATTTTGATTTTTAGCACAGGGGCACCCTACCCTTTGGAATTCTTTGCCAACAGGGGGGGGGATGCCCATCAGCCTGGGGGCAGCAGCCCCCTCATATATTGGGTGTGTGTGTGAAGGGACATCACCCCCTAGGAGTTGGGCTCCTATGCACTGTGTTTCTTGTGTTTTTAGCACCTACTATAGACATTCCTCTTTTAACAAACCTTTTAAAGTTGAGATCTTCCGCAGATTGCATTTGGATTGCAATTGCTTTTAGATGTCCAGTCCAAGGAGATTATTGAAATTGTCTGTCTACCCTTAGCTCCTAGACAGCAGACTAGACTCAGACTCAGGTGACCTGACAGAGGGCAGCTGTGCACTATGGTGGAATGTTTGCATTTTTATTTAAATTATAGCAATTACTTCTAGAAGGGACGTGGGTTGCGCTGTGGGTTAAATCACAGAGCCTAGGGAAGGTTGGCGGTTCGAATCCCCACATTGCTAAAGAATCCCTCCCGTTGCTCGGTCCCAGCTCCTGCCAACCTAGCAGTTCGAAATCACATCAAAGTGCAAGTAGATAAATAGGAACCGCTCCAGAGGAAAGGTAAACGGCGTTTCCGTGTGCTGCTTTGGTTCACCAGAAGCGGCTAGTCATGCTGGCCACATGACCCAGAAGCTGTACGCTAGCTCCCTCGGCCAGTAAAGCGAGATGAGCACCGCAACCCCAGAGTCGTCCGCGAATGGACCTAACGGTCAGGGGTCTCTTTACCTTTACCTTTAATTACTTCTAGATTTGCACCTTTCATACAACTATCAGCACTCTCATCCTGGATTCTTGGTGATGCACTACATATTACTTGGCAATATGTAGATGTGGACATCCTATAAGTCAGGCACGTCCAACAGGTAGATTGTGATCTACCAGTAGATCACTGGATGTCTGTGGTAGATCACTGCTAGATCACTGGCACCCCTAAAAAAGCTCACCCAAAATTTTGCTCCTGCCAAAAAAAAGCTGAACTATGGCCTGAAGCCCTAAACAAAAATGGGCCTCCCTCCCTCCTAAAAGAAGCTCAACAAGTTTGACCTAAACCCCAAAAAACAGGGCTTCCCTTCCTTAAAAAAACTCAACAGCTTTGACCTGAACCCCCCAAAAGGGGGTAGATCACTCCCAGATTTTAACTCTGTGAGTAGATCAGAGTCTCTTGGGAGGTGGCCACCCCTGCTATAAGTAAACCAGAGGAGGGCATCCCCATCTCCTATATGACCACAACTTTAGAGGCATGGACAACACAACACTACAAGGTTGGCTGGAGCACTGGACTGTGATACCCCTCTTTGGGGTGGGTGAGGAAACACTACAAAATTTTGTTGTGTTCGCATTAGGAAATAGAGGGATTCTCTATTATTCTCAGGTTGCTTCAGAACATGCAAATTTGAAAGATTTGTCTTTAGAAACGAACCAAATCCAATTCCCCCCCAATCCTCATTTATATATCCTTGATGTGTCATGGCATTTAGCCTGTGTATGCACCCCCCCCACCTCCAGTAGCAATTTAGTATATTTATTGTTAGGAATTTGATGCTGAGGGGTGCAATAAACATTGAAATAGACAGCTTTCAGCCTCTCACTATTAGAAGTGACTACATAAATAAATCACAGCACATAACCTACTAGTAAAGTTCTGGATCCTCATGTGACAACACACATAGGAGGATAAACCGTAAGGGATATAGGCTTTCAGCTGTGTCCTGTGCTGGAGGAAAACATATGCAGATTAAATTAAATGATTCTCCTTGATTTCCCTCTCACATGATCAGCTATGAGATCCATCCTAAGCACACACACACAAACACACACCATTAGACATAATGCTGCAAAGTCTTCACATGTTGGAAGGAACCGTTTTTTCAGCCTTTGGCACTAAAAAAATATATCTAATTCTGTCATGAATTCTGTGCATCATAATTAAAATCCAAGGTTATTTTGCTGGTGTCACAATCTGCAATAGAGAAAGGATAGTGGGGGCCAGAACAGAGGAAATTGGATATTTAATTATGCAACTAACTTGGTTGTCATATTCAAATTTCGCACTTCCTCCTCCTCCTCCTCCAGTTCCCATCAGACCCAGACAGAAAACTAGTGCTAGGGGATGATGGGAGATGCACCTGGCCCACAGCAACCCAGCAACCTTCATGGTTGAGCAAGGATTCAAACACTCATATCCCTGGTTAATAGCAGGTGCTGTCTCTATTAAACCACACTAGTTAGTTAAGTTTCGCCTTTCTGGCAAAGAAAATTGAGGAGTAGCAGGTGGAAGTGTACTGACATCTTCCTTCCATCTCCAACTCTCCACACATGTTCTCCACTGTCGTTTATTATATTTTTAATCCATCTTTCCTACAAAGTGTTCAAAAACACCACTCAGGCATCCTAAAAGAAAGGACACACAATAAAAACTCTGTGTCCCATCTAAGAGAATCTCGCTGATTTTGTCTCCCTTCCCCTTGGTATTTTTCTGATGCAATTTCTTTTCTCATTAACTGATAGGGAATGGTCGGGGGGGGGGTGAGATAAATTTTTGGCACAGTGTTAGTTTTCCATCTGTATTTCCTACCTATGTACAGTAGTTTAATCGATTCCCTTGGTTAATGACCACTTTGTGCTCCCTGTCCAACAACTGCAAGCGACTGAGAGGCATTCTCTCCCCATCTTTACAAAACAATTTTTGTACTCTAGACAGTTTAATTTGCTTCTTGGAAGCACTGGCCCTGAACTTCGCACAAGACTTGCCTCAGGAACAAGGGCTCTCCAGTACTACTTCAAGAGCAGAGCCTATACCAACAACGTTCTTGCTAATATTTCCCTCTCCAGATGCCAACTGACACAATATGCTTTGCAGGAATGGCACTCTAACCAGCATCCTTTTATGCTACAGTTAAAAAGCGGGGGGGGGGGGAGTGTGAGAAGTCAGTACTGCCAGGGGAAAACAATAGAGAGAGAAAGGAATATTTTGATTTCCACACTATTCAATACTAGGAGGCCTTGTACCTGGCATTGTCAGGAAATTCTAAGAAGCCAAAACATCAGTGCAGTTTTGAAAGGTTCATTCTACCATTTTGATTCAAAATGATATCCAGCTGTATCCAAGCAGATGTAAACCTGCTCCTTAAACCCAGCAGCCATGGTGCAAAATTGGGTTGCAATATCACACGAGGTGTCCAAATGCATAGTGAACAAACAAATTTCCAAAATATATTGTAGATCTTCATCTTTTTTTTAAAAAAAGATTGTGAGTGTGTGGCAGGGAAAGTATTGTATATGGCTTTGCCACTTTGGCAAACAGGGATAACAATTTTATCAGTGTGCACATTGTGTCTGATTTGCACAGCAATGGCAAATGTCAAGCTTTCGTTACTGGGTAGTTCTGGCAAAGAGCGTACACTGTAGGCTGGTGAGATGGTAAAATGCTAGGTTTTCTTTGGCTTTCTTTTCTCATCTGCTCAGAAGTCATTCTTCTTTAAACAATTCTCATTATCCTTGCTGCCTGCTTTCACCCCTGAACCTCCCTTCTCTGTCTGGAGTGCAATTCTGACCCTAGCCTCAGCTGGTCTCTCTGCTTTATGATTCTGTCCTGTCCTTATGATCAGGGGCTGGCAGAAAATGGATTGGGATTTTCTTGTGGATCTGTACATGATTCACAGCACATCTGCAAGGGTTTCCAATTTCCAATTGTTTAATAATAGCAACAACCAAATGAGTTTCCCAACCTAAATTGGGCTGTTTGAAGAAAGAATCAGGAACAGAATTCTGTGTGGAAGCACTGTAAGCTCTGTTCAGTTTTGTTACTGAAAATGAATTCCCAGACTCAGAATGTTGTCACAGATATACAGTATTCTTTTTTAATTCTTACTACTGAGCTAAGTTCAAGGTCCTGGCACTGGTGGGCAGAGCCCTCTTCTGTTTGTGACCAGGATACCTAAAAGATTGTCTCACTCTTTATATACCCAAATGATCACTGTGCTGTGCAGCAGAGGGGCTTCCTGGAGGTACTATCTTATCAGGAAGTCCAGTCTGCACAATATAGAAACCGGGCTTTTAGTGTCACAGCTCCAACGCTTTGGAGCTCGCTCCCATTAAATGGGAGAAATATCTGCTTGTCTTTCTGGTGTCCACTGAAGACCTTCCTCCTCCAACAAGCCTTTATGCAGGGCTCTCTCCTAGCCTGCATCTGTATTGGAATTAAAAAATTTTTTTAAGATGTTGTATTGGTTGTTTCCGACCCTGGGGTACATTGGGAGGAAGTCTTAAGTCTGCCTGTGCTTTGGCATTGGCTACATTGGCATTGGCTTTGAAGATCCAGGTTTTTCATGTCCCTCAACCTGGGATGCAACATCATAATTCGAAAGTCAGCCAAACAAAGTTTGAACTTTACAAACAAAATCAGCACCAATTTTAGGCTTGTGTTAATCAGTCATCACCTTAAAGTTGTAAAAAATAATAACAACATTTCAACAGTTAAACTTTTTTAAAAAAGAAGAAGAAAGAAACAAACTCTGTCAGTTCACAATAAAGGGGAGGGGGGAAACAAACAATTATCTATCATATCTATTCCCGTTCCCTACTCCTTGGTTGACATTTGAAGATATCTGCATTACACTATTGTATGCTTGCATAAAATTGCATCTTTATACCAATCATTAACATTTCATTTCCGTACAATAAATCATTTTAACAGGTATAATAAAAAGGATGCATTCAGATCTGTTGGAATTTTCAACAGGAAAGAAGCAAATTGAGCAGCGGTGTCACTATTATCATATTAAAAGCATTCTTTTGACGAGAACAAAGAGATATTTTACATTTAAAACATTTTTGAAGGCTAAGACTATGGCATCTATTTAGCTCGTAGCTGACATTCCCTCGCTCATCTGTACCTAATAACTTCTGCCAATGGAGGCTGGTAGAACCTAGACCTGGTGGGGACACCTTTGAGGTCAAGTGTGCAGTGCCTAGGAGGTGACGTTTGCAGTGCCAAGTGTCCATCCTGCTAGCCAAGTGAGTAATTTTGCTGTTATACTCAGTCAATCATTCCGTGGCTTGTTTCCTTGTCCAATACAACATAATCTCTTGTAGGAGGCGCTGCCTTCAGCGCTAGACTGGGGGACCCAGTGTCGTGTCACATGTGCAGCATTGTGCACGCATCGTCACAAGGACACAGTGCCTAGCCCAGCAACAATGGTTGTGGCTCCTCCTCTCTCACACTCAGGAGGAGCCTGCCACTGAAGTTGCACCACATGTGACACAACATGAGCCCCCTGCTAAACAATATTGAGAGGGTGGAAGACATCTCAGCCCAAAGGAGTTGGCACATATGTACAGGATGGAGGGGAGGTAATGAAGAGTTGAGAGATTGGTCCCTGCCCCTGGGGCTATGCAAGAACTGCCCCATTTGACCCCTCCCCTACAGTGCTTAGACCAGGCATGTCCAAATTCCGTTTTGGGGGCCTAATCCAGCCCGCTGGATGGTTTAATCCAGCCCCCGTGGCAGTGTATTTCCTGGGGTAAAATCCTAAAAAAACTCAACAACCTCAGTGCTAAAGAAAGGTTAACAACTTTGCCTGGCCCTTTGGTTGGCCCTCACGGTCCTTCACTTCATCAAATCTGGCCCTCTTTGAAGAAAGTTTGGACACCACTGAAGGGTTAACGTCAAAGAGTTCAAGAGAAGCAGAGAAGAGTGTGTGACTACGGGATCACATGCTCTGTGTGTTGACATTCCATTCTTTGGAAGCATGGGAACGGAAGGAACTGTGTGCCACTTCTGTGCACCAAACCCAATTAAACCTGTTAAGAAATAGGTTGTCCAACCCCCCCCCCCTGGAATGCAGCTGAAATTTAGGAAACGTTTGTATTTCTGCATGTGTTTATAGTATCCATATTGCTATTCAGAATACTCGAAATGGGGGCGGGGGAGGGAGCTCAGCTGTACACCCACCTCCCTTCATTTTTTTGGGGGGGGGGTCCTCTCTCCCTCCCCCACCTGCCCAGCAGCTTCCCTGTCTGCTATCTCCCCCTCCATTAGACCTTAGGCTTAAGACTTTTCTTTCCACCAGGTGTGGCTTCTGAGAGAGAGAAGCCAAGTGAGCAAGACAGGCACCATCCTGCCTCTTTCCCTCTCTCATAGCTCTTCCTATGCTTGTTTCTCTTAGCTGTTTCCTAAGGAGAGATCTACTGCTAGTGATTTTGATGACTGGCTAAGCAGGAGGGAAAGAAGCCTCCTAGTGACTGGAAGTGTACTGATATTATTGTGGAATCATAAGTGTTGGCTCATGGCTGGCCCTTCAGTGATGTGGCATTTATATATAACATTTATATTGACCAGGAATGGGTGAATAAATTAATTTCTGTTGCTCCAAATTTCTCATTTTTCCTAACTTAAGTTCAGTTCTCCCCATTTCTACATCAGTTTGCAAATTGTTTAATATCTAATATTGTTCGAATGCAATTCTGTATAACAGACACATTTTTTTTGCAATGCAAATGCCCATAATATAATGTAATCCCTCCCACATTAATATATGCACTTTTTGCATGCTTTACCCAATATATGCATTTTGGTACATCCTATTTGGCTGAAGAACTGTATTGCAAAATGCAAAGATGTTCAAACTGTTGGCTGTTGGTTTAAATATTATTTCAGAATGTGTGAATTATACAGATTCCACTTTAACTGCAAACTGAATAGAATTAATCCCCCATTGCCAATAACCAGAGTAGAATTCATAGCAGATTCTTTTGTGGTTCAGCTTGGCAAGATCAGAACGCAGCCCTATATCTCCTGGTGGCTGGTGGTTTCATTGGGTCCAGCATAAAGTGTGAGCTGCTACACCTGCTATGAAGCACCCAAAATACACATCTTTGCCACTGAAGCTGTTTTAACTGACAAATGGTATGAAACAGACCAATTTAAAAATGAATGGACTTTATGAATGGATAGTGTACTAAGCAAAAAAGGAGGCTTAAAAGGAGCCAAAGTCCTCTTTTTATGGGTGATGCAAAACGAACAAGACTAAATGAAAAATCACCCACAAGGAGTTAAAAGCTCTCAAAATATTAGTTGCCTAGAAATGTTAAAATAAACTATTCCTCTTTTATGTGAAAAAATCTGAGGATTTCTGATTTGCACCCAGACCTTTTCATTATTCTCCAACTGTGCAGAGCAGCAATAGCTTGAATAAATTTTGACTGAGCAATATTTTTATTTAAAGTCTTTTTGCTTAATATAATCATTTACACAACTGTCACGACTTTAGCCCCTATATCCAAAGAACATTTCCTTTTCACCCCCTGCACTCATTTTCCTTTGCATAACAAGAGTTGTGCTTCAGATTAATATTTAAAAATATAATGAAATTTCTTGGGTTGGAGGTTTCTTTTTTAATACATATAAAGAGAAGCTGTTAATTGTTGTGAAGAGCTTATGAAACTAGGGTGTATTGAATCTAGCTCAGATATAAGCTTTAAACGTCTTAATGGGATTCTTTTTTAGGGTGTATTTTAATTACGGATGTTTATATTTTAACATTTGTGTGACTGGTTTTATATTCTAAATCACTTAGAAGTCTATACTAGCATTAAGTGTTATATAAATTAGCACAACAGCAAACATAGTCAACAGGGTGCCCAGCCAATATTTTGGATGCTAACTGTCATCATCCCAGACCATTGGTCATGCTGGCTGAGACAGATGGGAGTTGGAATCCAACAATATTTGATGGGCACCTTGTTGGCTATTCCTGCCATACATGCTACCCGGAGACCTTTGGAGGATGAGTAGAATTCAAGCATTATATCCACTGTATTTGATCAATTACTCAAGCCATTTCTACTGCTCCTGCATCAAGGCCCACACAGTTCTTTATCTATTGCTGTTTACAGGACCTTGGAACATAATCTCAGTTGATGGTATGCAAGTTCGTGACTAGGGCTAGCCTAGGACACTTTGACACCTGAGGCAAAACACATAATGGCATCCCTCTTGCTAGGGAACATCTACATAAGAATAACACCTGTCTCTCCAATTTGTCAAGAGGCCACCATAGAGGTAGCAACAGGGGCTGCAGAGGCGGAGGCCAAGGCCAATTTGACCTCCAACCCTGCAGCTGTTGCTGCCACTACAGCAGTTGCAGATGATACCTTCCTTGGAGGCTGGATCTGTGATCCATATGAATCCTGCTGCCTGAGGCAGTCTCCTCACCTTGTCTCATGGGTGGGGCATGTTTATGACAGCATTCTGGCTGGGGCTGGTGATGGGATCTGGAATCCAGCCAGTGCTCCCCCCCCCCTGGGGTATTCAAGGGTATGCAAAACTGGCACCTTTTTCCTAGAAGAAAAACACTGAATCCAACAATCTTTGGAGGGCCACAAATGGCTCACCCCTGCTTTTAGAACAATAACACCAAATACAATAACACCAAATCCCCCCTTCCATTTTGTCAATATTTTTCTACTTCAGTAATCTACTGTGTTGGGTATGAAATATCGTTTCGCAGTATAATATAATATTTTCTTAAAGCATGAGACAATCTTTTCTTAAAGATGCAAAGTTATTCTTGTGCTTACTGTAACTTTTGGGTTCTTCTTGACTCCCCCCCATATTTGACTTCAACTAGATTAGATTGAGTTGTATTTTATGATTCTTTTGCCTGTTGCAACCTAAGTAAATTGGTGCTATGATTTATATTTTATGTATATTTGACAGCAAAAGCAAACCAATAAGTTGTATCCAATTGGCCTAAGCACCAGCTCATTTCAGATACAGTAGTTGAAATCTTGTGGTTTTAGAATAGTAAATGAAGGGCGGGGGGGGGGAGAGTGGGTGATCTGAGTACAGTCATTTATTTAAAACAGATATTCTAAAGTTTTCTACCGATTCTAAAAGTCCACACATTAAAACAGGTGTTGTTTGAGGGAAAACAGTGTTTGCTTCTTTTGCATAATGCATTAGATGACTCCCAGAGAAGTTCTTCAAGTACTCTGAAGCCACAGTCTTGGAGACAAAATGGACTTTTTGGAGATTTGGCATAGGAGAGCTCTTGGCTGAAGACAGAAAATGAATCACATTAGGGTAGAACCATAGCAATGAGAGAAACCCCCCCCCCAAAGAACTGGCTTAATTACCCCAGAAGGGTAAACAAGAACTCTGATGGATGAAGCCTAATGGGCATGTGTGCAAACACTTGTATGCAGGGGAGGGGCTATGCTCTAGGTAGTGTTGGAAGTGTTTCCTGTCTGAACTCCTGGAGAGTGGCTACCAGCCTGTGTAGACAATACTGAGCAAGATGTATCAGTTGTCTAGCTCAGGGTAAGACAGCTTCCTATGTGCAGAAATGTCGGGTTTTTCACAGGTGCTTCCAATCTGTACCAGTTGTGCTTATGCTCACTTTGGGCGGCTTCCAAAAATATATATAAAATACAATAAATGAATAGGTTCCAGCGAGTGCTGTACTTTCAACAGCAGAGAGGAACAAGTCGGGCTGGAGACACCAACAGAGGTGGCACTTCATCCTACTGGTTGTCCAGTCTCATTCTCAGTGCTTCTCCTTCAATCAATGTGGGAATCTTTGTGCTCACCAGTAAGAGAGCCTGACCAATGGAAGGACACAAGGTGGGAGATATGCTGAGCTGTTTGTTGTGTTTGTTACAGATCTACTACACCTGCAAGGATAAAAAGTAAAGGACCCCTGGACTCTAGGCAGCACAGCCAGTGGGATGAAGCACCACTGCTACTGGAGTCTGGATCAGATGTTTGTGTAGTGAGGTTAGGCTACAAATTATTCATGTTTGGATAAGGGAAGTTTCATATAACCAGCATTTGGACTGTGGGACCTGGATGTATAGAATGCCACTAGATCAGTGGGTCTGAACCTTTTTTTTATTCTTTCAGAATAAAAATTTGCTTGCCAAATATTTTATTGATAAGAAATACATTGGATTTGAAAACAAAAAGAAGCAACTCCTAGCAGTGCTTGATTAATAACATGGGACACAGCCACTTTATAATATGATTGTGGGACATCCAGGAAGTATAAAACAATGCACCACATAAGAACATGAGTCATTCCCAAAATAAAACATTGATTGTCCTTGAATCTTCCTGTCACCCTATCCTATTCTGCCATGCCAGTGTGGCGCACCACACCCTTTGAGAACCACTGCTCTAAGTAATTAGTCCTACTCTCAAACTACTCTTACTATCCATAAGGTTATCCTAACATTTAAATATAATCTGCCTTCTTGTAATTTAACTGCATTAGATATAATTTTGTCCTCATGGGGAACAGACAAAGAAGCGCTTGCCCTTCTCTCTGTAACAGCCCTTTCGGTGTCAGAGACTGGACAGAGGAGGAATGGTAGAGACTGCTTGCCCTTCCTGAACCTTCCAGAGACGAGGAAGACAGTATAGATTTACAGCAGTGGTTTGTGGAAAGTCACAGCTCAGAGGTAGATGAAGAGCAGAGTTGGGAAATAATGGGTGAAGAAGGGGGGAAGCAGAGTCAGAGCAGCTGGATGACACATTATCACTAGAAAGCATTCCAAAACCACCATCTCCCAGCACCTGGTGAGCCTTAAAAGTAGGAGAGCAGAGGGCTAGTACGCCTATCCCTAAGCGGCCACCATAAGGTGAGTGATGCTGTTGACGATTGAAGAGAGAAGGGGGGGTGGAGTTTACTTGGAGCAACAGCATTACTCCAAGAGGCAGCATTTCTAAGCCTTTTAGTGAATATTGAATAAAATAACTTGGTAAGAGCTTTCCCTGTCTATCTGTTCCTGGCAGCCTACCGTGGGGGCGGGGCGGCGGGGGGCAGATCGGATTCCCTAACACCTGGCATTGGGCATCTGAAGAGTCCTGTCATGTTTCCTAGTCTTCTGGTCTCCAGCCTAAACATACCCAGATCTTTAAACCTTTCCTTGCCACTGCCTTGACTCTTTGACACCTAATAGTTAAGAATCCACTTGATTCCACCCAAAATTAGCTGTATGTTTCAAGCAGCTGGAGGAGGAATGAATGAATGAATGAATGAATGAATGAATAAAGGGTGTGAGTGGAAGGGAGTCCTTTCCCCATCCTGTGGACCTCATGGGAAACTCAGCTAACCTGCTGAGGTTTGGAGTGTGGAGAGTGAAGCTGAATGGGACACAGCTTTGGGCAGCCTGAGGGAGTACCATCCACGTCAGAACCTGTCCATCAAATGCAAGTCTTAAGAGAGAGGCCAGGGTGATGCCCACCTTTTTCAGGAACTCTTCTCATTGTGATACTTTTGTGAGTGAGCTGAGAGTTTGTTTGGACCCTGGGTGAGAATCTGGAGGCTGAGGGAGGGTGTGTTCCGAGGAAAATGAATATAACTTTATTCAACTTTTTATATGTAACTGTGTATTTTTGTAATATTTTGTTTAGTTTTCTGTTGTTGCTACATCACTAAGATATATTTTTAATGCATTCAGTGGCATAGAAATTAAATAATCAAGACTTAATCAATCAACTACATAATTTCAGTCACTGTTCAACAAGGTGATTATTCCCCCCCCCTTCTTTTTCAAAGAGTAACTGTGACTTCTTAAGCTAGATTGCTGCTTTAAATATAGCTGTTGACCTTTCGTTCAATTGTTTGCATGTTAGCAACATGAATCAGTGAAAGCAGGCATTCAGCCTTAGCACTAAATCATATAAATATGTATTGGACAGCACCAATTCAATTAAATGAAATTCAACAGGACTGGGTACCCTTCATTGTTTCAGAAAAGAATATCTGGACTGGACTACTTCTTGGACTTCCTTTCAAGACAAGATTGCTGTTTGAGTGCCAGCCTACTGAAATTCTTCTGAATGTTGTGTTCTTCATTGGCTTTTGAAAAGGGGCAGGTAAGTAAAGGGACTATAACAGTTCATGGATGGGTGGTTTTTTTAAAATAAAAAACACACACACATGTAAGAATGTTTAGCAGTGTTATATCTCAGTGAATTCAGCTGTCCCTCTTGTAGGATAGGTGTCTGCAAACCAAACACATTTGGCAGCATTTACTGTCTGGAAAGCTATTGACCTTTCTGTGTATATAGGGAAAGTGATGCATGAGCATCTTATATGCATACAAACGTATCATTAACAACACCAGGAAAAAAACATTGGGAGGGGTCTTGTGGAAAAAAATATTGCTGGCTCCCAAGTTCCGCAAAATAAATAAATAAATAAATAAAATAAAATAAACACACACACTGTGCTGCTATAAAAAGATGGGAGTGATAGAACACTCTCATATCAAACCCTTTCTTGAAACTCTTCTGGAAAACCTCCTGGGAGAACATTATCTTCAGCTGCTGGGGACCAAAATGTTTTTGCATATTCAAGAGCATTGCAGTAATTTCATTCCTTTTAAGCAGTAAAAAGTTACAAGTGTTTTAACAAGTTTTAATTTCAAGGTGTTATTGCAATAAGAAAATTGGTGTCTGGTGTGTTGGGAGCAGTCTACCTTACTTAATGCCCATCTGGAATGTTTCCTTGTTCAACATCTCATTCTTTTCCAGGGGGAGAAGGGAAAGAATGGTCTGGTTGTGCGGCAAAAGAAACCAAGCTTAGTAAAATAGGAAAACACAAACTCTCTCTCTCTCTCTCTCTCTCTCTCTCTCTCTCTCTCTCTCACACACACACACACACACACACACACCAGTTTTCTATGCAGAAGGGTAGGTACATTGCTATTCCATGTGTTATTTGTGAGATTAAAGCCTCAGATAATAATCATAAGAGTTTTTCAGGATCAGGCCAAAGTCCTTTCTAGTCCAGCATTCTGTTTCCACACTACTCAACCAGATATCTATGGAAAGCCCCCAAAACAGGATTTGATGGTGACAGCACCTAGCCCTATCTTAGCTCTTTTTTAGGGTCATGTGTATGAATGTCAACAGCTGTCATTCAAAACAAATATACATTTGCATTGAAGCAGGAATGGGGAACATTTGGCTTGCCAGGTGTTGCTGAACCACCAGTCACATCGGCCCTTGAAAGCATGGCCGATGTCCAGGGATGATGAGAGTTGTGGTTCAGCAATATCTGGCAAGCCAAATGTTTCCTGCACCCACTTTAACAGGAGGATATCCTGTGATCCTCCTGCCATGAAAGCAACTTTAAAACAATCAAGCAAGTTGCATCATAAGCTCCCCCCCCCACCCCTGCCGTCTTGCAAGGCTCAGTATTGTCCACAGTGCCTGGCAGTGACTCACCAGGATTTCAGACACGGCACACTCTAAGCCCTAACTGGAGATGCCAGGGATTGTACTGGGACCTTCTGTGTGAAAAGCAGTTGTTTTACCATCGAGCTATTGGTCTCCCTCTCCCTCCCACGTGATAGTTGAATGTTGTATATACGTATGTGCGTATGTATGTGTAGCAGAATCAATACATCCCAGTGTCATTTTAGCCAAATGACATGAGGGAAAAAACCTGTAGAATGCTGTCCTAATACCAACTTTATTATCATTATGTTCATTGCTGCAAGGCAGAAGAGAAACCTTCATCATGCGCTTATTTAAAAATAAATGAATCGATAATGCCCTTAATCTGCTGCTAATCTAATAATGTCCTTGCATAATTAGATGTTATGAATGTGAACTGTTGATTGGACATATTGTTGAGAGATTAAAAATAAATGAGGAGGTAGTGGCTGCATTATAATTATGCATGGATTAGTTTTGCCACTGGCTGATTATTGGAAAAGGGCTATGATGAAGGGATGTATATATATGTATATAAATCAGGGGGGGGGGATTCTTCAAAGGTGTAATCAATCCGAGGATCTGGAACAGTTTCCCCTTACAATCTGGGTAGAAGGGGAAATAGAAACGTAATCATTTTTCTGTTGCAAAATCTGATCCAGGAATGATTGGTCAGTTAGAAAACCAGCAACCATGAATGGCATTTGTACCAAATACCTTAAATACCAAAAACATTTTAAGACCGCAAGTTGTCTTCACCTGGTACTGAAAAGGCTATAATGTAGGCACCAGGTAAGCTTCTCTGTGGATGGCATTCCATGGGCCACCACTGAAAAGTCCCTATCCCCAGGAGACACCCACCGTTGTTTCACAGGGGCACCTGGAGAAGGGCTTCAGAAGATGACATTGAAATCTATAGAGGAATATGATGGACACAGCCCTTTGAACCCAAGCAGTTTGTGGTTTTAAAGGTTGATTACAGCAATTTGAATAGCCTATAGAAATGGACAGGAGGTCAATGGTAATGGCAAAATACTGATGTACTATGGGTACCTTGGCCAATCCCATATTGGCAGCCCATTTTGGACCAGCTGCTTCCAGGCTGCTTCCAAAGGTAGCCTGACATATAACACACTGCAGATATTGTAAACAGGTCTGATTCACACAACCATACACTTATCACCTGATTCTCCACACAAATGGTTACAGCTGCCTGTGTGATCTGGCTCCATTGAAAAACATTATATTGCAAGTGTTCTTCCTGTGGTGTTATACCCGTGGCAGCCCATTCAGATCACTTGTTGTCACTTGACATTGGAGTCCTTCAGTGATGCATGCATGAATCTAGCAAAAAGGTTGTGGAAGAGTATCAATGGGCTTGTGTGTCGCATTTCCACCACACTTGGTATACAGACACACTTGCTTTCCCCACCCATCGCTTGAGCTCCATGCACATTGTGACATGTGGCTATATTTTGATTGGGAGCTAGAATAGCTTGGTGGTTAGAATCTAAACCTCTCCAGTTCCCCAACTGGATATATATCTATCAGAGAGTCAGACCAGGGCTGGAACTAGATAAATCAAAGAAGCATTTGTTAAATGTGTTGCAAACTTTGTATGAGAAATCAGGTTAGCAAAATTGGAACGCCACAGTGCCATCTGGTGTCACAGTGTCATAGTGCATATCCAACACACATAAAGCGCTTTTTCTTTGCCAATGTAGCTGAGTCCTGGGACTGGGGAAACCAAGGTTCAAGTCCTCACACAGTCATGAAGCCCCCACTGGTAAACCTTGTGATAGTCAATACTTCATCATGACATTTCTGAGTTTCTGTGAGAATAACAGAAGAGAAAGCCATGCCTGTGGCCCTCAGCTCCTTGGAGGCAAGATAGGATGAAAGTGTATTGCTGATTGGTTGAGGTGGTACATAAGTGACCCTCCAGATGCTGTTGGACTTCAGCTCCCACCACCCCTGACCATTGCCCTTTCTGGGTGGGTTTGACGGGAGATTGAGTCCAACAACATATGTAGAGCCTCACATTCCCCACCTTTTTCTGGTCAAATGAGACTGATCTGTCCCAGGTTAAATTGTCATCCATTTTGTTGTTGTTGTTACTATTTGGGGGGGGGGAATGCCTGGCTAAAATTTTATTAATATAAGTTGCTAGAGATGTCATTCTTCAGGACTTGTCTCTTCTCCCCCTTTTTTGGGGGGGCAGGGGAATCTGTAGAAGTGAAAATGAGAACACAGCTGGAAGTGTGGGGGCAACAGGCCCATCCCCGCTCTCTGCCTTGTGTGACTCTTAAGTGTGTGGGGTAGGTGGGGGTGTTTGAGGGAGAGATTCTAAAAGAGAGTTACTTGCCCTTTCTGCTTTGTGTTTATAACACATTTAGCTGTCCTGCCTTTATTTAAGAAAGAAAGCAATAATGCCAAATTTCAACCCACAATAGGCATGTTTAATGACAACTCAAGCAAACAGGAGAAAATGATGTATCTGCCCTTACACCCTCCAATCTATCTTTCATAGATTATATATGCTACTTATGCGCATAAATTATAATGGGAGAAAAAGGCAACATTGGAATGCCCATGAAAAATCTGCCAAGCTGTGGAAGAAGGGAGAGTTGGGTGGGGTGGTATTGCCCAAGCACTGTAATTCTTTATCATAACAAAACAGAGACAACACTCTGACAGTGGAGCCGAAGTCGAAAGCCAGCACAATTGAACTGCATTTATCTTAATTTGCTTCAGTGAGCTATGCATAACATTTGACACTCAGTCATAAATTTTATATTTATGGAACTCAGTAGTGACACCACTATCTATTTTGCTGTGCTTACCTCGAGAGGTTGTGTGTGCTCAAAAATGGGCTTAGAATTAACTTTGTATTTTTGCTTGATCCTCTTAATTGAACTGAATCATGATTGAAGCAGCATAGTACTTCAATGAGGCACTTTTCCCTCTCACCTCTGATTGAGAAAGGGGGAGGGGAGAAAACAAACGAAACAAACCATTGCTGTTTTCATGAAGATTCCAGACAGCAAAAATAAACACAGCTCTTCCACAAACTACAGCAACACAGTAGGGAGGGGTTTTTTTTAATAAGTACAATAGTTTAACAACTTTTGGGAATCTCTAAACATAAAACAGCTGTGAGCTGTTTATAATCTATATCTATCTATCTATCTATCATCTATCTATCTGTCATTGTGAATCTCTGACTCTAGAAAGCAGCAGAATGGGATAGCAAATGGATATCTGATCAATTTCAGAGGATATCACTAAAAAAAGCATGTACAGGTTTCATTGTGAAAGGATGGGTTGGGCAAGAGTCAGAGCCGGCCTGCCCATGATGTTGGATGAGAAGGCTGCTTCAAGTAACACCCCCCCCCCCGGGTGGCTCAACCCATCTTTGCTGCCGTTCTCTCTAGGGACAGAGAGGGGCCAGTGGCAAAGCTCTGTGGAACGCCTCCCCTACTACTCAAACAAAAGATGTTTATTCGGCTTTACGCCCATCATAAAACACAACACAACAAAATAAATCAAATAAAACAACGGACTCGTACAAGCCACAAATAATATAACACAATTCACAGCTCACAAAGACAAATATTAACAATTCAAAAAGAAAAGTTTAAGATTATGATTAAAAATTTAGGCACCACGCTAAAATCAATATCTGATGTCATTATAGAAAATTCTTATAACTATAAATAATCAGCTAACATTCCATTCCGTCTCTTGTACGAGAGGACGGCTGTTAGGAATTTAGCAACCTGTAGAGTAATATACCATATTGGGGACCCAGGTGGCGCTGTGGGTTAAACCACTGAACCTAGGGCTTGCTGATCAGAAGGTCGGCGGTTCGAATCCCTGTGACGGGGTGAGCTCCCATTGCTTGGTCCCAGCTCCTGCCAACCTAGCAGTTTGAAAGCACGTCAAAATGCAAGTAGATAAATAGGAACCGCTACAGCGGGAAGGTAAACAGCGTTTCCATGTGCTCCTCTGGTTTGCCAGAAGCAGCTTTGTCATGCTGGCCACATGACCTGGAAGCTATACGCCGGCTCCCTCGGCCAATAATGCGAGTTGAGCGCGCAACCCCAGAGTCGGTCACGACTGGACCTAATGGTCAGGCTCCACATCTTGAAGAACCCAGGCAAGCTGTAGGTCAACTGGTTTGTCAGCCATAGGCTGGATTATGGAGTTTAGTATACTAGCACGAGCCGAACTGTACATAGGGCAGATAAACATAACATGATGTAGAGATTCAGATGTTTTAATCTCACAAGCACACATTGAAGAGACTTGGCCCTTAGTAAATCTATGTCTCAGCACGTTTGTTGGAAAAACATTGAACCTAGCTTTAATGAAGGCATATCGGTGAGACGCGGCCATAAGCGATGTTAAATAGGACGGAGCACGGTAAATAGGGGTTATGCCGAAATTTAACGGCGAGCAGACTCGACCACCAGCTAAGAAATTTTGGTATAGCTCCGCATCATCCAGCCTTTGATTTATACACCTTTTTGCCACATTTAGATCCAGTTTGAGCAATTCAGTGGGCGAGATCTCATAGGACAGCAATTTGGCATGGATTTTTCCTGACCACAAATTTGTGAAGTCATCCCGCCACATGCATTGAATGAGATAGTGGTTCGGGCGTTTATGCCATAGGGATATCCAATAAATCAAAACTCACCTCCATAAATGTGAGGATGTGAGGGCGACCTGGCTGCGACATCTGTCACCCCACTGATCGCCAGGGTTGATTCGGCTGATCTGGCTGGCTAGGCGGGCGTCCCCTTCCTCCCTCACCGCTCCATGTGCGTCCCTCCCGAAGCTGGGCGACCATCCCAGATAGAAGGAGTGTACCGTTCTTCGGTCAAGGGTATACGATAGCTGCGCCCCCCTGCTAGAACCTCCAAACAAGCTCAAGGTCCCCTACTACTCAGTCAGCGAGAGGGGAGGTGTTATAGAACCCAGTTTTTCCCCCCAGGTGGCGGTGTGCCAGGTCTTTGCACCACCTTCTCTTGAAGGGAGAAGCTATTGCAAAGCCCCAGCACCAGATCTGGGTAGGAGGGATCTGGAAAGAATCTCCCTCTTGCCACTGTTGTGTGTGGGGAGGGGGAGTCTTAGCAATATGAAGAATCCCTCTCCCATTGTGGGAGCAGCAGTGGGGCATTTCAACTCAGGTGCTAAAACACATTGGGCCACCACAGCTGGAGCATTTTAAAGTTTGTAATCCCTTTACAAACAGACATGGGTAGCGCTGTGGTCTAAACCACAGAACCTAGGGCTTGCTGATCAGAAGGTCAGTGGTTTGAAATCCCCACAATGGGGTGAGCTCCCGTTGCTCGGTCCCTGCTCCTGCCAACCTAGCAGTTCGAAAGAACGTCAAAGTGCCAGTAGATAAATAGGTACTGCTCTGGCGGGAAGGTAAACGGGCATTTCTGTGTGCTGCTCTGGTTTGCCAGAAGCAGCTTAGTCATGCTGGCCACATGACTCGGAAGCTGTCTGCGGACAAACGCCGGCTTCCTCGGCCATTAAAGCGAGATGAGCGCCGCAACCCCAGAGTCATCCACGACTGGATTTAACGGTCAGGGGTCCCTTTACCTTTACATTTAATCCCTTTACTGCACTTTCCCCCCATCACATTGCATATTTGTATCAGTTAAATGTTAAACCAACGCAGGCTGTAATTCATACAAACTTAAAATTCATGCCCACTGTTGGAGCGGGCTGAAGTTTACACCTGTACCTAGGAGATTGGGAGTGCATGGATGCAGGATAAAAACATATCAGCTCTTAAAATACAATCTTTTAAAATCAGGTCCTTACTTTCCTTGAAGGACCAATCTTAAAACGTCAGCTAATCACAGACATATAACCTCCACCCAAACAAGTTCACTCTGAAAGCTTCAGAAGACAGCAAGCTGAACTTGGCACAGTTAGTTGGTGTTTTTGTTTTAGTGGTCTGCAACAAGCATAGGTGCCCTAGGAGCTAGGGTCTCAATTCCAAGAGATATAAGCCCTTTAACAAAACATTCACCAAGGACAGAAGGATTAGAGGCGCAGTGCCATCCAAATGAACCACCCTCAAGCACAGGAAATTGGATCACATCAAAAACTCAATCACACAGCAAGTCAGACCTGGCCTTCTTCCAGCAACCACAAGGCTCTTTATGAAGACCTCCGGTTTCCTATATCACAGCCTAAGCACGGATACTTATTGTGAAGACATCTCAGAAATTTATTCTGCATAAGGGGAATCCTTACTCATTAGAAGGCCCCTTGCATGGGTGCCACATGACAACTCTGTGCCTTTAGAAACATGCCATGTTCTCGCATTTTGACCTAGACCCAGATCTTTTGGTGCTGGTGTTCCTGAAGACAGGGCATTCTCAAGGAGAGCTCCAAGATTTCTTCAGCAGTCCTGTCCCCAAGGCTCCTCAAGGGGACACACACCACTGGTTTCAGGAGACTCTGACTGCTCCTCAAGGTCCTCAGCTTGTGGGCTGTCTGGTTGTCCTTTGAGGACTTCATGTTGGGAAGCAGATTAGGTCTGTCTAGTCATGACAACCAGAATAGGCTAACTTTGCAGGTACCATTACCAGCTGGGTGACAACAGTAGAGAAGACAGGGGGCCCAATTCCTTCTCTAAATTTGCGGGCTCAGAGGAAATCATGTGTGAATTGGTGACCTGAGTATGGATAGTGAGAGATAATGTGCCAAGCAACTGTGTGGCTCACGGCATATATGAATGGATATTTATGTTCTAGAAGATGATGGAGCAGTTACACCAATAGTAGTAAATTAAACACTTTAGTTTTATCACACCTCACAGTTGGGAGAAACTAATTAAAATCATTGCACATTCTGCTGTTTAAAGTTAACGTTTTAAAGGCTGCGTTTTCATTTTCAGTTGGAAGGTACAGAAAATGCTTAGGCAGCAAGGTTAAGCAAAGGCAATGCAACATGCAATCCAACTCAGGGATTCTATAAAAGCAGGATGTTACGATCACAGAAGAGGACTGCCAAGAAATGTACTGGGTGTAGCCATTAATCATTTCATTTAGCCTGATAATCAGGTGGATTGCTAACTTAATAACATGTAGTGGTGCTCTTGATGTTTCAACACTTAACAAAAAACGTTGACAGGACTATAATTCTGTACGGACAGACTTATTCCTCAAGTGACTTTGGAAAACTAAGCATTAATTATCCAAACATTATTTTTGTGTGGACATTTAATCTCACAGATGGTGAAAGTTGTTTACATCTTCTTTTTTTCAAAAGAATTTGCCAGATTGACACATTTGGTTTATTCCCCCAGTTGCAGGAGATATAACCAGCCACAATGCCAATCTACTTGTACTAATTAGAAAAGATTGTTTGATTGCTTTTGACTTCTGGTATATTTACCCAAAGGAATGTGAAAGGAAAGGATACCAAGGACATATCTAGACAACCTTTATTAGGCAGGACAGAGAAGAGATTCAATACGTTGCCTTGGTGTAGCCAATGTCTGTAATACCTAACAAGCAGCTTATTTTTTTTTTGGGGGGGGAGCATTTGTTCAAGCTATTGCCTCTTGCTTGCCTGGATAGTAAGGGATGTGTGAATGTGTGCAGAAACTAACCTAGAAAAATGCAAATTTATATTAATTATCCCACCCACTGGCCCCACCCACCACTAGTGTGTGGGATCCAGAAGGTTGACAATATGGGAATGTAGCTCTTGAGCTGGGAAAGGTACCCCATCCTTGTAATGTTTGTGAGTCAGGATAGGCACCAAGAATTAGGAATACTTTAACAGAAGGAGCTTTATTCAGAGGCGCCTCCAAAAACCTTCTGCTAGAACTGAAGCTAAAGACTAATGAGGTGCCCAACTACAGGGCAAGTCCTCAAATTGCCAAGTCCTTGACATGAAGCAAATGCCAACAACTACAGGCTGTATCATACAAACTAATTGCGTGTTCAGACCTTTAAACCTCCCTCTTAAATAAATTCACACAAGACTCAATTTTTAGTTTAGTTTAGTTTTTAGTTTAGTTTAGTTTAGTTTTTGGCAGAATTTAGGCCACAACTTTATTGATTACAGCAAGTGAGTGGTTGCATAGGCTCTGGTTCGACTAGCTCCCTGCACCATGGCAGGTAGCGCTGACCCAGAGCTCCATCATAGGTCAGCCTAGGGTGAACACCCGGATAGGGGAAAGCCATGGACATGCTATGTCCACCACCCAGATGTCCCCCTGGACTCAGGCACGGGCACAACCCCTCACAGGGTTGACCAAACCATGGAGTCCCTGGATTCCTTTAACGGAATACCCCTTTGCAAAGGGATGGCCAGAGCGCTCTGCCACCCCTATCACCTGAACCAGAGCCTATCCGCAACCTTACAAGTTGTGACGATTTGCTATGCAGGTGAAACCCAAATGGCACCAGCCAAATTCCTGCCGTGCCCCTGTTCTAACGACAGATGACACACGATGGCATAGGAAGGTCAAGCGTGCAAGCCCTGAAAGTAGGGAGAGGTGGGCGGGTGTTCCGATGCACTGAACAAAAGAGGAAGCTCTAAGTCATGTGCATAGGTCCCTTGATCCATTTGGCTAGCGTCCCATTGGTCAGATTAAACCCAGCATCAAGGAACCTACCAATAGGGTGTTGTGGCTATCCAATCGTACCCACCCACAACACAAGGGTTTGGTTGCCAGGTCTCACTGCAACATGTGCCCTCGTTGAGGGAGGACACGATATAGATCACAGGAAGAGCACTGTAGGACCTCGTCTGTCATTATGCAACGCTGTGGTTCTCTTTCTGAAAGCAGCTTTTTATCAATTGATGGAAAAGATACACCTTCTGCTTCCTGTTTCTCCTCACCTACAACTTCCTGTCTTACTGAGGTTACTTTTACATCTCCATGTGGAGGTGCTCTTGGTGAAGGATAAGCCTCACAGGAGAACAGATCAGATTTTGGATAAAGTAGAGATAGAGAAAACTAGGAGCTGCAGAACATAACATCTTACTGCTCTATCAATAAGGATAATGGTACAATAATTTCAGTGAAGAGATAAATATATCTCTAAAATAGAAGGGCACAACAATAACAGAGCCCCACCCTCTAGGCAAATCTATATTATTTCTCAAAGTAAAAGGCTTAGAAGGATTGCATTTGACTTCGTAACTCCTCTGTTATGAACATAACCACCGTCAAAAGGTTTTATGTGCAATGTTACTGACAAATGACACTTTTAATTTCTCCTGGCAAAACCAGGCTATAGGCTCAGCTGGGCCAGGGAATTTCAAAGCCAAAGAAGTGTCTACTTCTGGGCAACTCAGTGTTTTATTTCTAACTCAATATGTGCTAGGAAGTTTATTTTCCACTACTGTTCTTTGCACTGAGGAACTCCAGAGCTCTTCTGCACATGTTTGAAAACCAGCACTCTAGAAACAAAAGAAGGTGATTGAAAGAAGCCAGAATTACACAGGCAAAGAATCTCCTCTTGCAACAAATAATAATAATAATAATAATAATAATAATTCATTATTTATACCCCACCACCTGGCTAGGTTTTCCCAGCCACTCTGGGCGGCTTCCAACAGAATATTAAATTAATCTATTAAATATGAAAAGCTTCCCTAAAACCGGGCTGCCTTCAGATGTCTTCTAAAAGTCTGGTCGTTGTTTTTCTCTTTGACATCTGATGGGAGGGCATTCCACAGGGCGGGTGCCACTACCGAGAAGGCCCTCTGCCTGGTTCCCTGCAACTTGGCTTCTCACAACGAGGGAACCGCCAGAAGGCCCTCGGCGCTGAACCGGGCAGAACGATGGGGGCGGAGATGCTCCTTCAGGTATACTGGACCAAATAGGTAAATTCACCTTGGAATAACACAGAAACTCCCTAAATTCTCTACCACCATTAGGAAAAAAAAAGCAAATTCAGGCATTCCTCCCCCCCCCCCCAATAATCTAAGGACTGGGAAAAAAGATTGCTATCCATCATCCTGTAGCACCTGCCATCAATCTGATGGTGTATCACTGCAGGGACAAAAAGTGAGGTTGGGGGAAGGGAGTCAATCCCTTATGAAGCATCCTTCCATAAAGCAGCCATCCTCTTCCCCAGCCATGGTTTCTGCTCCTGCACAACTTGATTCTCACCCTATTCTTGTAATAGAGTGGCACAGGGCTGAATTAGGAGGCTTGTAGGAGCTTTTAAAAGTGAAAGATCTCGTATGCTAACAGCCAGCCCATGAATCACTGGCTGCCAAAGCCTTTGATTGGCTAGGAGAGATCTTTTGCTGGGCTGTGCAAATTATTTGTCAGCCAGACAACCTGACAATTATTCTCATGCTGCATTTGAATTGCAGAAGAATTCTGGGGATTGTAAAACAAGAGGTAGTGATGACCACTAAAACTGGGTTGCCTTAAAAAGGATTGGGCAAATTAACTGAGGATAAGGCTATTGGCGGCTACTAGTCAGGATGGCTACATTCTACCTTTGCTATCAAACATGGCATGACTTTGAATACCAATTGCTGGGAATTGCATGTGGGGAGAGAAGTGATATGTTCAGGTTTTGCTTGTGGGATTCAGTTGGCCACTGTGAGAACTGGATGCTGGACAAGATGGGCTTTTGTCCTGATCCAGCAGGTTCCCCTTACGTTCCACCTTTCAGGTGGACTTTTAGAAGCTTCTGAAGATCTTTTCTGAGCCAGGAAGCCTTCACCAGCACAATTAATTATTGATCCCAGAAGCCACCAACTCCATCCTGGCTAAGAGTCCAGGAAGTATACTTGATGCTCTCCCGCTCCATAGCTCTTAAAAAAAAAAAGCCAATTCTGTTTTCGAGTGGCAAGAAGCATTCATTACTGTGAATCATAGACTGCTTCCTTTAGAGGACTCTGCTCTTTCTTGCCAAAGAATGAGGCATCTGGGCCATCTTATGTAAAGATCTCCAGCAGCATGCTGCTGATGCTCATGTTGGCAGTGATACAGAAGACACTGACAGCATGCCACTGTGGATTAGCTTATCATTTAAAACAGAAGACAGCCAAGCCAAGACCATCATGGAAGACCACCTGTACTGTATGTGCTACCCCAGTGCTCCAGTAAGTGTGCCTGCTCCTTTGGATTGGATTCACAGCAAGGAGGTTTTTTGACTGGAAAAAAAGCCAAGGCATCTGGGATGGATGGAATGAGGAGTAGCACAAAAAGAAACAGCAGCAGCAAAACGGGAAAGGGATGCATGTTAGATATTCCTTCTGTAGGTCCCTTTTCTTCCTCTTCAATTGAATGTTGATTCCACACCACCACCACCAGCAGTAGACAGCACGATGAGCATTTCCATGTGCTCTGGCTTCTGTCACGGTGTTCTGTTGTTCCAGTAGCGGTTTAGTCATGTTGGTCACATGACCTGGAAAAGCTGTCTGCAGACAAACACCAGCTGCCTTGGCCTGAAAGCAGAGATGAGGGTCGCACCCTATAATCAAATTCGACTGGACTTAACCATCCAGGGGTCCTTTATCTTTTTACCTTTTACTCACTGCAACATACTGGGATGGAAAGGGGAAGGGATGCAGTAAAAGTTGGGTCAGTGCAGTGCAAATGCACCAGCAGAACCAATCCTGCACTCCTGCCACAGCATTTGCAACATGCTGACCTCTCCATCATGCCCCTTCCTCTCTCTGTGAGATTGTAACATTATTCCCGAATATGGATGCTTCAGGAATTTGATCTTTTGAATTCTGGTGCCTGTCTAACTAATGTGAAGATCAGAACATACGCATCCTTCAAATTTCATATTTTTTTCTGAATTTTGTAGTACAATTTTCAGCTCTAACGCTATAGCAATAATGTGTTTTAAAATGTGTGCACATTTAGATAAAATATGTTTACAAATTATTGTTTTGTGCAACAAATGTTCCAAAATACAAATTAAATTTAAATGCATATTTACATACTTCTTTTGTGGGGATTATTTACAATATGAAAATGGGACATAATTTTTTTTTGGACAAACATGCAAAGCTGATGTACACTGGGAATAGACTGATCTATTGTGTGTTCCCTGGGTTAGTGAAACTAAATATGGCAGTCACTAGCTGGTGGCCAGTGGAAACATTCCCGCTAAGTCCTGTTTGCCCTCTTTCACTCTGAAAATTTTGAAATACAGTGGAACCTCGGTTTATGAACACCTCGGTTTACGAATTTTCGGTTTATGAACGCCGTGGACCCATCTGGAAGGGATTAATTCACTCTCCATTACTTTCAATGGGAAAGTTTGCTTCAGTTTATACTACTACTACTACTATTATTTCCCCAAACTAAGGCCCAGGGGCTGGATGCGGCCCAATCGCCTTCTAAATCCGGCCTGCAGATGGTCCGGAAATCAGCATGTTTTTACATGAGTACAGGTTAAACTGGGAAAATTAGAATATCGTCGAAAAGTGCATTGATTTCAGTAACACAACTTAAAAGGTGAAACCAATCTATGGGATAGTTGAAATGGGAAATCTATCAGCATTACTACATATTTCTCCGAATGCAAACAATTTTGAATGTAAGTTTGCAAAATATGCACACTATTGACAGCAATTTCCCCTAATTTTAGTATGTTATTTTCACCAGTGTAAGTATTATTATTTTACTGTACCTGAGTATGTGCATTTTTGTACCCATTACTCAGCAAGAGAATTACATTACAGAATTCAGAGAAATGCTCATTTTAATCATGCCTGTGTTTCAGTTTGCATATTGTTTGCAGAAGTATGAATTAGGGCTTGCATCCATCTAAATTATACTCAGAGTAGACCCACTAAAATTAATGGCTCTAAGTAATGTACAATGATTTCTGTTGGCCTGGTCTGCATAGTCTAAAAATTAGAAACAACCATAGGAAGATTTGCCTTTAAATATGAATTGAATCTATTTTCTCCTCCATCCTAAGTGGGGGTGGTGCTTTTTCAGTTCAGCTGCCTCTAAAATTGAATTTTGCAACTGAAGTCCCAAATTTCTTCTCTTTGGGACTATTTGTTAAACTTGAAGAACAGCAGTAGGCTCTCCCCCAAATTACCTTATACTTTATTCATATAGATACAATTTTAAAAATATATTCACTTTTTAAAATTCCTGTTAAGAACATAAGAAGAGCCTGCTGGATCAAGCCATTGGTGCATCTAATCTAGAATCCTGTTCTCATAGTGGCCAATCAGCTGCCTATGGGAAGCCCATCAAACAGACCTGAGCACAATAGCTGTTTCTCCTCCTGCAGTTTCTAGCAACTGTTATTCAGAAGCATGACAGCCTCTGACTTTCAGGAACAGACTGGAAAGGGAAGTTGCTGAATTGGAAATCATTACCAAGCTTAAAACCATGGAAGCACCTGGGATGAATAGAGATATCGGATTCTTATCTCATTATGCATGATCAAGCTTTCTTTAGCACCTCAGCCCAGGACTAATTGCAGCCATCAGCAGCCATTAACACCCATCTACAGGTTTACCACTCCCATCAGCCCATCTCCCATTCCCACCCACCCCTACCACCCTCTGTATATATATAGGGTCTGACACTTCTGTTTCTAGTGTATCTGAAGAAGTGTGCATGCACACGAAAGCTCATACCAAAATATAAACTTAGTTGGTCTTTAAGGTGCTACTGAAGGAATTTTTTTTTATTTTGCTTCGACTCAGACCAACACGGCTACCTACCTGTAACTAGCCTCTGACTGTGGAGGTAGAACATAACCATCAAAGTTGATAACCATTGATAGCCCTATCCTCTTTGTTGACATCCTGACAAAATAAACAACCCCCTTTTTGTGTGGCAGAGAGTTGTACATTGGAGAGTTCTTCTTATCCTACTTCAAATAGACTAAAATTGTGAAAAGGAAATACATAATCTGAAAGCTCTGCAGAAATGGCTATAAGAGCAAGACACTAGTTTAAGAAAGTCTTAAAACAAGTTTCAGGACTACTTGGTTTTTGTTGGCCTCCTGTTATGCTACCATCTTGAAATCATAACCATATATTTATGGGGTATGTGTGAATGTTCGAGGAAGGTGTTAAGAAAAGTCGAGCCAGCTCTTTGCTCCATACATAATGCATCCAACCTATTACATTACTACTTCTCCTCTCTCCACTTGCCGAGTTAATGAGAACCTCGATTAACTCGAGAACACCCAACTTTCTAGCAGCCGCTTGCTGCACTGTCAATTATAAGGCCGAGTAAGTACATACTTATTTATGAAATAATTGAGCAAATTGTCAAATAAAACACTTAATTTGTTGGCATGTTTTAGGAGTCGCTGATGCCTCCAAGGCTAATGGAATTTTTAAGACCTTATTGATTTTTGTTCCTCTCCCTCTCCCTCAATGCATATTTTATCTACTCTGATTTTTTGCTTAAACAGAGCCATGCACCTCTGCGAATGTGTTCTGAGACAGGGCTTCATTCCTGCACTTAAAAGGAAGAAAGTGTCTCTATTTTCTTAAACTGAGCTTAACAAAATGTGCAAAGCTGTGACAAACTATAATGAAGTCTACTTAGAATTTTCTAAGGTCTTCTTCAACCCTTTGATGTTTCCACTTGCAGCGCTGGGAATCCTGGGTGCTCTGTGTTTCTAGCGTGGATGCATAAAATTGGCCGAGTTAAGATAAATTCAGTAGTTTGCTGCATTGAAGAGCTGTGGAAAATTAGAATGAGGTTGCATGACCAATTTTTGCCCCAAATATCTGTAGTTCTTCCATATTTCTTTTTCTTCTTATCAATATGCCCCAATTGCAATGAAACCGATCACAACTCTGATAAATGTTTCCACTGGATTAAAACCAAAACCAAACCCCAAGCAGCTTCACTGTGGTTGTTCTTTTAGGAAAGTTTATATGTATGCCACTGAATTGGTGCAGTCCTTCTTAAACAGACACAGCACCAATAAACCTTTACATGGAATATTGCCCAGCATTGAAAATGCAGGACCTAAAAGATGATAGTCTTTAAAATTGCTATTTTAATATTTTAGCATTTAAACTAGTGGTAGGGCAAAAGTGGATGTGCCCAGAGGCAAGTGTAGGGGAATAATTCATGTGACTCTTACCTTTATGATGTAGCTACATTCTAGGTACCGTAAAGGTAAAGGGACCCCTGACAGTTAAGTCCAGTCTAGAATGACTCTGGGGTTGCGGTGCTCATCTTGCTTTCCAGGCTGAGGGAGCCGGCGTTTGTCCACAGACAGTTTTTCCGGGTCATGTGGCCAGCATGACTAAGCCGCCTCTGGTGCAACGGAACACCGACACCAGAGCAGCACACGGAAACGCCGTTTACCTTTTTGCCGGAGCAGTACCTATTAATCCACTTGCACTTTGGGGGGGCGGCGGCGCATGCTTTCGAACTGCTAGCTGGGACTGAGCAACGGGAGCTCACCCCGTCGTGGGGATTCAAACCGCCATCCTTTTGATCGGCAAGCCCAAGAGGCTCAGTAGTTCAGACCACAGCACCACCCGCATCCCAGCTACATTCTAGCCACACACAAAACAGAGGTTTATACATACACACCCCAGCCACCAAGCAAGAGTCATTATCATGCTTCAAGAACACGTTGCAGTCAGGCAAAAAAAATGAAAAAAGGTGTATATCAGAGCCATTAAGAGATGTGGCCTGGAGAGACTGTGTGGCTCAGACAGAGTCCTTAGTGCCTGACAAAGAGGCCTAGAGGGGCACATTTGTCCTTCAGATCTGAGGTTCCCAGCCCCAAATTTAAACTCCTGCATGCTTGCTAGAGGTACTTTTCCATGGATAAGATGCCCCCATGTATGACGCCCTTTATTTTCAAGGACTCAGATTTTTAAAAATGGGGGAAGATGGCACAGAGTTGTTGAGCTTTGTTTTGCAGAGGGTTGCCCAAGGTTGATTTTTGGGGAGGGGATTGCTGTTGGGGGGATTGCTGAAAATCACTCACCCGCACACGTTGGAAAATCCACCTCTTGTTTGTCCCCTCACCAGAAGAAGCTACCAATCACCCACCAAATTGCCACAGCGTCAGCCAATCAACACTACCTACTGACTCAGCAACCAATAACATGCACAATAGCCGCTAACAGCCGCAGCAACCAATCAAATGTCCACCCTATGCACTACCCATTTATAAGACGATCCCCCCATTTTTAACATGCTTTTTAAAGAACAAAACCTAGTCATATGCACAGAAAAGTATGGTATATTTAACACATTCAAAACTTGCATACAATATCTGAATGGTCAGGTTTGAATCCGTAGAATGCATTCAAAGCATCCTAGAGAAGGGTGAGTGCAAGCAGCATGGGGGAAACAGTATGAAAAGAAAGCGAATTAGTCTCAGAGGAAAGGCATTACACGAATCCACTCATTTCTTCATTTGTGCTCCTTTGTGATGGTACAGCCTTAAAAGATACAAGAGTGAAATTATCAGAATCCACTTTACCAATATAGGTAAAGTGACTGACATGGTCTATAGCTGAGTTTGAGGATTGGCGAGTCTACTGCAAAAAGGGGGACTGGATTATGAGAGCATCAGCAATGGCTCTCCTTCCCCTGCTTCATGGCTAGTAACTATTGACCAGTGCCATTAGTTACTTTAGTAAAGGAAATTTTGCAATTATAAGCAATTAATTTTGCATAACTGGACTGAGGCCAATGGAACAGAAGATGACCTTAGGTCCAATCTAATCCAATCTAGATATATGCTTCATACTATTTCACATGTTCTGACATGTGTCAGGGAAAAGCAGTGTTACCTGCCACTTCAGAGCCAGGTCTTCAAGTGTGTTCACACTTCCACCTGAATGTGCACAGGAAGCCTGTAGGTCTCCTCTGATAGATAGTGGATAGTTGACAGCTTTTCTAATACGAGTTAATAACAAACAGATTTCAAAGCAGAGGCATCTTGGAGTGAATACTGGAAGTTAACAGGCACCTGCAACACTAAGTGCTGACATCTCCCTGTCAGATCTCAACACACATTCAGAGGCCAGCGGAAGTGTGAAATTTGTCCCCAAGTCAAAAAATTAGGATCTACACATTCAGCAAACCATCTTTAAAATCTGCTCCTGCTTGGTTAAATCAAGTTTTAAAATGTCCTGTGATGATGGAACCGTAGATCAGCAGCAGAGCTGGGATGTCCTACTTTAAACCTCTAGCAGCATTATCCTAAAGCAGTAGCGTGGAAACTGCGTCTCTCCACGTGGTTTGGACTACAATTCCCATGTCCCAGTCAGCATGGCCAGTGTTCCCCACCCCTGCCCTAAAGGATGAGGTAGCAGATGATGGGAAAGACTTCTGATAGGGTTGCCAGACTCAATAGAGGACAGGACTTCTGTGCCTTTAATTGCCCTGCTCTCTTTTGAGTCTGGAAACCTTATAGAGAAACCAGCAGACCCTTTGTTTAATTTCCAAGCAAAGGGTCTGCTCGTTTCTCTTTCAGGTTAAAGGCACAGAAGTCCTGTCCTCTGTTGAGTCTGGCAACCCTAGACTTCTAGAGAACCCAGAATAGACAATGGATAAATAATCTGACTTGCTACAAAGCAGATTCCTATCCATCCAGAGTTGGAACTGGAAGGGCATAAGGCAGGGAGCTCAACAGTGAGTCCAGAGCCAATGACAGGCAAATGGGGTGCAGACTTGAGTGCACACTGTGGTTGATGGGGCCAGCCTCCACCGTTTGTTATCTATGCTCCCTGCAGAATGAGTTGTCTGCATGCCTCTGAGGCAGATTGGAAGGGTGCAGAGTCTGTAGGATAGGGGAGGAAAGGAAGGGAAGTCCTGTTACATCCACTGACAACCACTGAATGGCTCCCTCTATTTCTAAGGTAAGCCTAGAGTAGCGATGACTAGCCAAAACAAATGGGCCATATATTATGTGGGGAAGAAAGCATACTGGTGATGATGCCACAGCTGCAATCCACCTTAGATTGAGGGCATGACCTATTTGGGGGTCTGACCCACCAATTTCAGGCCAGTGATTTAACCTGGGGGAGGGAACACAGCTACCCAGGTATGTCTCTGGACTACAACTTCCATCATCCTTGACCTTGGTGGCTGGGGCTGATGAGGGAGCCACAAGTTTCCCCACCCCAGGTCAAATCCATTCCTTCCTGATCAAAGCTTGAGTCATCGGGCCTGGAAGTCTGGGCAGCTGTGCCTTCTGCATACTTAGAAGCTTGCAGTTTTGGCAAGTCTCCTGATTTAAACATCAATATTAAGATTTGGCAGGCTCTGTCAAACTGTCCTCTTGAGGCTTGTACTATGCAAGCCACAAGTATATTCATCTCCAACATAAAGGTACAAAGGACTGTACAGTTGGCAGAGGTGTACCCCATGGTAGTCTATCTTGATCTGAACAACATCTGCTCAGACCTAGTTAGAGCATTGCAGCTGGGACTCTCTAGCCTCCGCTGGCATCATTCCTGCATTAATGAGAATATGGGATGTAATATTCTTCATTTTTATGCAAATGAGGCAACACAGTCCTTCTGGTGGAATGCAGAGCAACATTCTACCAAATTTTACCATGCAACAATCTAGCATGGCATGCTATTGCATCTCAGTCCAGGTTTCAAGACTAAAAATGTTGCAAGCTGGATGGGTTTTAGCATGAGTTCCAGCCCTCAAGCAGGATATCCTGCTTTTGTTTCTCAGAGCCTCCAAAATGAAGGAGGTTGTTCCTATCTTATTTTAATGGCTACTAGCCACAATATCTATGTTTTACCTCCACTGTTGAAGGCAATATGCCTCTGAATGGCAATTGCTTGGAATCACAGGTGGGAGAGTGCTGTTGCTTTCAGGCTTCCCACAGCCATCTGGTTGGCCACTGTGAAAACAGGATGGTGACCTTTGGCCTGATTCAGCAGGCTCTTATTGTGTTTTTAGTTACTATTATGTTTATTCCCCGCCTTTCCTCCAAGGAATGGTAGTGTACATGGTTGCTACGCATCCCATTTTATCTTGACTACAGCCCAATTCTTGAGTGAAAGAAATTGCTTTGATTTGGTGCTGAAGAGCCAGTGACATTTGTCAAGCATACCTGGTGCCCTCAGTCTCACTTTGTATAAGCACAGGTTGTATAAGCACTGTTGTCTTTTAATTTTCCACAGCCACCAATTCTCCCTGAAAGCTTACAAAACCTCCTGGTAGCTGGTTTATCAGCTTTAGGTTTGAGATGAACACCAACACTAGAGACAGGATGAACTTTAAACAGAGATTGTTGGTTTATCAAAGTGATACTAAATACATAAGTCAATACCAATGCTTACATTAGGGTCTTAATGGTGCTTTGTGAAAACTTCTGAAGACTAAAGAGACATTGTTGTTGACACCAATTACTCCAACAACCCAGTCCAGATAATGGGGAGAAGATGTCTCTGTACCCTAAAGCTCTTCTGGTTGTCATTCTGGCATCTTGGACAGTTCAGCCCACTTGCATAACTTCCCTCTGGTGGGATCTTTATGCAGGGCAGACTTTGAGGCCAACTCAGGTTATGTTCACCTTATCTGCTTAAAAAGCTGCAAGGTTGTTTCCAAATCAGTTTCTTCTGCTGCTGTTGACGCCATCATGGGAACAGGGATGCCTTCACCTGTTCATTTCCTTCCACACAGTGAACTCTAGCGCCTGCAGAAAAACTGCCCAAACCACTCATACCACAACTACGGCTTCTGTTTCCAAATCACATGGGATCTGGTTTGAGATAAAGCAAAAAGGATTTTTTTTGTAAAAGCTGCAGGATACAGTTGGATTTTGACTAATGTCATGTGAACCTGGCTTAAACAGAACCCTCTGGCACTGTTTCTCTTCTGATCTTTACCAGACAAATATTAACAACACACTGGGTATTAATATTCAGGCCTTAGCCATTCTCCTCAGCTTTTCTCTCTGGTCTTTTCCTCATACCTCCCTTATCGACTCCCATCTCTTCCGATTCCTCAACTGACTAAAAGTCAGCCACCTTTCCCTAACAGTTAACTCCCAACTGGAAAATCCAGCCAGTCTGATTCCACTGTCACGAAGGCCAATCAGACTGAATTTATCTAATCCATGCCCTGCCTAATATAACATTAAAGTGCTTGCGTCTTTCTCCCCTCAGAGAACCTGTCACCAAGAACTACTGCTTGCAACATCCTAACTGAACAAGGCTTCAACAAGTTCTGTCACAGAGGTCACATAATTGAGGATGAGGGAGAATTTTGATTCAGTTCGCATTTAAAGCTTAATCTATTACAATTTGCACTTTCCAAGGCAATATGAGAACTGAAAGAGCAGCCGTCCTTTGAAATTCCCCCCTGCTGAATTTTGCAAGGGAGTTTTGTATCCAATGTTTATTAAAAGGTACTGTAGCTATATTAGGGGGAACTGTGTATTACCGGTATAAATAATATAATAGTGAAAATAGCATTGAATATGCATGACATGAGGAGAAATTGGCAGCAACAATGTGTGCATTAGTCGAAACGGCATACAGAAATGTGTTCGTTAGGAGAAATTGGAACTAAAAAGCATTAATGAGGTGTGTTTTTTTTTTAAAGGCTACTTGCTGCAGAAACAGGGAGAACAGAATTTAAGATCAAAAAAATGAAAATTGGGGAGAACTGAAATTCATAGATCCCTCCATCCCTACAAAGAACTCCCCCCCCCCAATTCCAAATGCAAGCATAAACGTTATACATTTTTTCCCAGTGATTTTGGCACCAGGTGAAGATTAGGAATGGACGATAAATTTGTTTGCACCACATTTCACAGCAAACTAAACTTGCAGATCCGAATGTAAGTTCTCAGTGTGAGAAGAAAGTATGCATAACATCTGCGCCTGCTGAGCTTGTTGACAGTTTCTGGATGGTTTGCAGGGTGGTGCAATGGTCTTCATGGCTACAAGTGTGGGGAGGATCAACAGTCCTTGCCAGATATAGGGGGGGGGGGCTCTACACCTCACACGGCCTAGCAGGATCTTGCAGGGTGAGGGCATAGTGGTGATTAGGTGCTGCCTTCTTGATTGCCCCTTTTCACTCTTCCTCGGTGAGGGAAAACTTTCCCAGCACCAACTAAGGCTTTCAGTGACTGCTGGGTAACAGGGTCAGAAAGGAACTTTCCTCTCAACTGCAATTGGCTGCAGGATGGAAGGTTTTTGCTTTTCTCCCAGTGGAGAATTTTCTTAGGCATTTCTTCTTCTCTGCCACAACTTAGGTAGCGAGCTTAATATAAGGGTGGTGGTTTAAAGGGTCCTTGAGAGGCAAACAGCTCCCTGACCTAGCTTGGTGCTCAGTAACCATCTCAAAAGTTTTCAGTGGTCTCAGTAGCTTGGTCTTACACCTCTCTGGAACCTCAAGTCGGATAACCTCCGTGAGGAAGTTTGTTGTACTTCAGATCAGAAGTCCCCTTATCAGCAGATCCCCACCCCAAACTCAGTGCCATTGCCAGCCCCACCCATGCCTGTATGTCAATAAAACTGTGTCCAGTTTTCACCCACACTTGTATCTGAGTCACTTATTGGGTTGCATCAACACAGATGGGGGCCAATTAAGTGACTGCCACTGCGGTACATATTGTAACCAAAAGACTCAGTGAAATAATTGTTTTGTGGAACACCTAGTCCTAAGGGAGGTAGAGATGTAAAAAAGTATGTAGCTACCCGAAATGACAATTGTGCTTTCAATTTTAAACAAGAACATCTTGAAATATCACAGCATTACCATACAGAAGTGCAATTAAGCTTTCCCTGTGCTCAGTTTCATTTCAGCATATGCTCTCTCCTCATCTTCTGGCGTGACTCAATGTGCTAGCATGTTTTATACATTTCTAAAAGCCACCCAGATTATCATATATTCTCATTTAAACAAAGGTTTTGAACTCAGGATGGCAAAAGCTTTTCCTTTTAACAGTCTGCAGGAAACCTCTTTTGAAAACCAATAATGGAACTATCGGAGCAAGATTTTGCTTGCAAGCTAAAATTTAAACAGCAGTTAAACTTTAGCTGGCGTGTCTCTCCAATATGCTACATATCCACATTCCCACAGTCTGGAGAGGAGCAATAGCTCACAGCCAGAGCACATGCTTTGCATGCAGAAGGTCCCAAGTTCAATTAATGGATCAGAATCTACTGTTAAAAGGATCAAGTGACAGATTATGAGAATTAGACCTTCTGGGAACATAAGAACAGCCTGTGAATGGCCCGTCTAGTCCAGCAGCCTCTTCTTACAGTGGCCATGCAGATGTCTATGGAAAGCCCACATACAAGACCCGCAGCCAATAGCATTCTCCCCTCCTGTGGTTTCCAGCAGGTGGCATTCATAGTCATGCTTCCCCCAATAGTGGAGGGGCAGCGATAGAGCCCCTGCTTTGTATGCAGAAGGTTCCCCCAAGTCCAGATCTCTGCAGCTGCAGTTCAAAGGAGAGCCAGTGTGGTGTAGTGGTTAAGAGCGGTAGACTCGTAATCTGGGGAACCGGGTTCGTGTCTCCGCTCCTCTACATGCAGCTGCTGGGTGACCTTGGGCTAGTCACACTTCTTTGAAGTCTCTCAGCCCCACTCACCTCACAGAGTGTTTGTTGTGGGGGAGGAAGGGAAAGGAGATTGTTAGCCGCTTTGAGACTCCTTGGGGTAGTGATAAAGCGGGATATCAAATCCAAACTCCTCCTCCTCCTCCTCCTCCTCCTCCTCCTCCTCCTCCTCCTCCTCCTCCTCCTCCTCCTCCTCCTCTTCTTCTTCTTCTTCTTCTTCTTCTTCTTCTTCTTCTTCTTCTTCTTCTTCTTCCTAGAGAACCCACCAACTTGGCCCAGCTACATAACTCCCACTCAACAGCTGCCCCCTTCCCCACTAGGAGCCAGGGCCTAGTGTGCAGAGCCGTCAGGTGAGCACTTTGGATTTGAACGATTTAGCTCTTCTGCGAAGCGGCTGCTTGTGGTTTATTAGTGCATGTTGGGGACCTTTACGGCGAGCTGCTGCTGTGTAGAGGAGCTGGATCTTTCAATTCCAAAGAGCAGGCTGTGAATGTTGGTCAGTCTGCTCGATGCCTCTCTCTCTCTCCCCCTCCTCCTCAAGCAGGTCCAGTGCCTCAGTGCAGCAAACTGCAGGAGTTTAAAGATGAAGCAGCAGCTCCCAGCGGTCAAATTGCTCTTGCAAGCACAGCTTGCTATTTTTTACTACTACTACTACTACTACTAATAATAATAATTTTATTATTTATACCCTGCCCATATGGCCAGACCTCCCCAGCCACTCTGGGCGGCTCCCAACAGAACACTAAAAACAGAATAAAACATTAAAAATGTCCCTAAACAGAGCTGCCTTCAGATGTCTTCTAAAAGTCAGGTAGTTGTTTACTTCCTTGACATCTGATGGGAGGGTGTTCCACAGGGCGGGGGCCACTACCAAGAAGGCCCTCTGCCTGGTTCCCTGTAACCTCACTTCTCGCAGTGATGAACCGCCAGAAGGCCCTCGGTGCTGGACCTCAGTGTCTGGGCTGAATGACAGGGGTGGAGATGCTCCTTCAGGTATACTGGGCTGATGCTTCATCATCTTTTTATAAGGTTGAACTTGGGGGGGGGGAGAGATGAGGAGATTTGAAATGGTAGCAAAAAAGGCTCTGTATCTGTGTGAGAAAAGTCAGGGCAAGGAGTGAGAAAGAAAGAAAAAAGGTCAGAAAAGGATAATTGCCAGTTGTTTCTAAAATTCCAACTTAGGTTAGTTATCCAAACACACACACACCCCTTTAAATAAATAGAAGTTGAATGAAATCTGTACTGCTGATTTATCTGTTTGTATGCTAGCATCCCACCTTTCAAAATGAGAAAGAGATTTCTACAACAAATGTAGTATGCATGACAATACACTGTTTTAATTAGAAGCTGTGTGACCTAATGATATGCCTTTAGGGGGATAAAAATGTTTAGCCAGGTTAGTTCCCCAGTGCTTTGATAATTAGCTCTGCTGGTATCAGGAAAACATTTTTATTTTATTTTAACATACACACATGCTGACGTTGTTAAATTTCTAGTTAAACTGTTTGACACTGGGGAATAACTAATATATTGCAGGCTTTAAAGGGTCTCTATTTCCTCTTAGAATGCTGGAGAGTCCACCCCCCCCCCCCCGGTCTTTTGACTGTAGATCTCTCCTTCAGCTCTAAAACATGCATCATCATCATCAACAATGGGGGTAGAGACGCTCCCTCAGGTATACTGGGCTGAGACCGTTTAGGGTTTTAAAGGTCAGCACCAACACTTTGAATTGTGCTTGGAAACGTACTGGGAGCCAATGTAGGTCTTTCCAGACCAGTGTTATGTGGTCTCAGTGGTCACCCCCAGTCACCAGTCTAGCTGCCACATTCTGGATTAGTTGTAGTTTCCAGCTCACCTTCAAAGGTAGCCCCACATAGAGCGTGTTGCAGTAGTTAAGCGGGAGATAACTAGAGCATGCACCATTCTGGTAAGACAGTCTGCTGGCAGGTAGGGCCTCAGCCTGCGTACCAGATGGGGCTGGTAGACAGCTGCCCTAGACACAGAATTGATCTGCGCCTATATGGACAGTTGTGAGTCCAAAATGCATGCTAATCATAGAATCATAGAGTTGGAAGAGACCACAAGGGCCATCCAATCCAACCCCCTGCCAAGCAGGAAACACCATCAAAGCATTATTGACATATGCCTGTCAAGCCTCTGCTTAAAGACCTCCAAAGAAGGAGACTCCACCACACTCCTTGGTAGCAAATTCCACTGCCGAACAGCTCTTACTGTCAGGAAGGTCTTCCTAATGTTTAGGTTTATCACAGATATCATTATCACAGATATCCTTTTTCTTGTACCCGCCAGCCTAACAAATTTCACTGACAGGCATCTCAGTTCTGAGCTAGAGGAAACAAAGGTAGATTCCCATGTTTTTGTATTTCAGATGTCTGTGTTCTGTCCCCTATTCATGTGAAAGGCCCTATGAAACAACCCATACTTCTTTGCAAACCCCCACATTGCTTAGGGTCCTACCTCAGTCCTCAAGAATTTCACCCAAAGTGTGTTGGGATGCAATCAAAGCAGTGTTGTCCTCCTGGATACTTGTGTATTGTGTTTTCATGTTCCACCAGTGAGAAATCTACAAAGTCCAGTATGCTGGTGTGCTTTTCACTTCCTTTTCATACTTACCCCCCACCCCACCTCCCACACACAAAGACCCACTGAGCATCTTGCTTACCCCCTTCTGCTGTCACCCTAATAAAGATAACCACAGACAGAATAAATGAATAAAGTAAAAAAAATGTCCAGTAGCACCTTAGAGACCAACTAAGTTTATTATGGGTATAAGCTTTCGTGTGCATACACACTTCTTCAGATGAAAGCTTATACCCAGAACAAACTTAGTTGGTCTCTAAGGTTCTACTGGACATTTTTTTTTTAACTTTTAAATTTATTTCGTCTGCGTCAGACCAACACGGCTACCTACCTGAATCTAAAGATAACCACAATCATTAAGCTACCACTGAGAAAGGAAAATCAATGATCCTTTGCAAAGTGGAACCTCAGGCCGTCACCTACAAGTGCTTAACGGCATGGCCCAGCCATATTTGCTGGAGCTCTGAGCACTTTGCTGGAAGAAAACACACCCAGACTTGGCAACCTTTAGATGGCTGTGTTACACTGTAACTATCTTTCATTATGTCAATGGTGCATTTTTGTGTAGATTCGAACTGGTGTCCATCTAGCCTAAGTGCCACATTCTTTTCTTTGCAAACTTCTGTGGCAAATGCCTGTGGTGGGCAGAGTCAGAAGAAAAAGTGGCCTAAGCAGTGCAAAATTTGTGTTGGATAGGTTAGGTTCTATTGGTGCTTTTTTCTAGAAAAATAGGTGCCGGTATTCCCCATGAAGTTGTTAGAGTAAGCGCCAGTACTGCGTACCCTTGATAACCCCCTAAAAAAAAGAGCACTGATCTACACACACACACACACACACACACACACACACACACACACACAGCCCTCCATCTAACCATGTAAGAGGCATTATCGGAGTCAGAGTCAGGGGCCCTGTGACAACATGGCACAACATCCAGACATCACATGTGTGATGTTAGGATGAGCCAGGGGGCATTGCTGAATGCCCTCTGATTGATCATTGAGGTGGCAGGGCTCCCTCAACAAAAACATTGACTGGGGGGGGGGACTGACTCAGTCCCTAGGAACAGGTGGGTGTTCACAGGAGCATTCTACCCAGGGAATAATGCTCAGGAAGTATGCAAAATTACTTATTTATTTGTCTTATTATCCACCTTTCACTATAAGGTCCTAGGGTGGGTCACATTAATTTTCAAAATCCAGTACAGTGGTACCTCGGGTTAAGAACTTAATTCGTTCCGGAGGTCCGTTCTTAACCTGAAACCGTTCTTAACCTGAGGCACCACTTTAGCTAATGGGGCCTCCCGCTGCCGCGGCGGCATCATTTCTGTTCTCATCCTGAAGCAAAGTTCTTAACCCGAGGTACTACCTCTGGATTAGCGTAGCCTGTAACCTGAAGCATCTGTAACCTGAAACGGCAGTAACCTGAGGTACCATTGTATTAAAAAAAACCAGTATAAAATAAACTAGTTAAAAGAATAAGGTTTATCACACACACACACACACACACACACACACACACACACACACACACACACCGGAGTACATTGGTAACAATAGGGACCCAGGTGGTGCTGTGGGTTAAACCACTGAGCCTAGGGCTTGCTGATCAGAAGGTCGGCGGTTCAAATCCCTGTGACGGGGTGAGCTCCCGTTGCTTGGTCCCAGCTCCTGCCAACCTAGCAGTTCGAAAGCACATCAAAATGCAAGTAGATAAATAGGAACCACTACAGCGGGAAGGTAAACGGCGTTTCCATGTGCTGCTCTGGTTTGCCAGAAGCGGCTTTGTCATGCTGGCCACATGACCTGGAAGCTATACGCCGGCTCCCTCGGCCAATAATGCGAGATGAGCGCGCAACCCCAGAGTCGGTCACGACTGGACCTAATGGTCAGGGGTCCCTTTACCTTTACTTTACATTGGTAACAATGGAGGAAGTTGCCAAACATTTCAATTCTCAGAATGGCAACCTGTCATACTTATTAAAAATTGCTACAGAGCTCCCAAGAGAGCCATCATTGTTGGCAAAGAAGCACTTCTGAATGCACACACCGAACACGTTGATACCATAGGACCTCAACTTGGAGGTCAGTGCCATCATCACTTAGCTTCAGCGAATGAAGCATGGAATCCTGAGCATTCCATCTGCAAAAACACTATAGCTGCCACATAGGAAGCAGCAGCACTGAATTTTTATCAGAACAGCTGATGAAGCTGGAAGCCAAAACCTTTTAGCAAGCAAACAAACAAACAAACAAACAAACAATGTAATATTTCTATATCTAAAGGGTCAAGTAGAGTCTGTGAGTGGTGCAGCTGGGGAGAGAGTCTGCGGTTGAGGTGGTGTAGTATGGGAGATTCCCAAAGGCAAATTAGAAAAGAGTTAAGGGCAGCATTTGATGCTCAGGCCCTGAACTTCCTCATCCCCAATGCCACGTGTTTGGAAAACAGATGTCCTCCACAAAATGTATCGAAAAAGTGATGGCAAAATAATAATAATAATAATAATAATAATAATAATAATAATAATAATAATGCAAACTGATTGCTCTGTGTTAATTTGTTGTTTCATGCCTGAGTTGCTTCTATTGTTGGCGCTAAATGTATTTGAAGATGGCAGCATTTCTGCCTGCCATAAATAGCAGCTTCCAAAGTCCCTGCATTTCTACAATATCAGCTCTACAGAAGGATAAACAACACACCATAACCGAGCAGAAGGCACAGTTAAGATAGAATCATTATGCAAATAGGTTATGGCATGCTTTATGTGCGAACAGCATCCCTAAAGAGACCTAATGGGATGGCTGACCTATAAAGCCTTTAATTTGCTGGTGGTGTTTCATTTGTTTTCCAGTTCCTCCAGGAATAAAACTTTTAATTGTGAAAACTTCTTAAACGGCATAACGGTTCAGTTCTCCGTCTGTAATTAATGGGACTGTCATAAAGCAAAGATAGAATTTTTACCTTGCATAATTTTTTCACAAAAGGAAAAGAAGAAGAAGAAGAAGAAGAAGAAGAAGAAGAAGAAGAAGAAGAAGAAGAAGAAGAAGAAGAAGAAGAAGAAGAAGAAGAAGAAATCTTCAGTCAAGTAAGGGTGGCTCAAGGAACGAAGTGCTATAAATACTTTAGTACTACGAACTTGTCTTAAGAGTTGCTGTACCAACTCTTAAGATGTGGCATATCAGCAATGTACCTTTGCAAAAGTGGAGAGAGGGACAGCTGAGCAGCTGGGACCAGATTTCTTCAAGACTTTCCACCTCCAGGTGATCTGTTTATCAAGCATTTGTTCTGATTTGTTTGCACAAACTTTATGTGGAGGTTAGACTGAGGCTGCATTCAGATACCTCCTTATTCCATTTCCCCGATGTTTCTTTATTTAATACTTTCCCTATTTTGTGTGATATTTCATATGACATCAAAACCACTTCTGGAAATGTAACAGAAGTTTAGTGATCATTTTTGAAATAATTGTTTCCAGTAAAAAAAATAAAAAAATAATTAAATGTGACCCTGTTAACTTGGATTATCATGGGAGCTTTGACCTATAATTTCTCATCACTATAAAATAAAAATTGGAGCAGCATTCCAGCATATAATTCTGTCTTGCTCTTTTAATGCGTGAGTCGTGGGAGAACAGAAGCAAATGGACACAAAGGACGTCATCAGGTGCAATTGCACCCGCTGTTGAGTCACACCACAACTAACTGGTGTGAATAAGATTTATCATGACATGGCAGTATATTGATCAGAAAAGGCAAAATTTCATAACACAACAGATAATTCAGTGAAAAAGGAACACTAGGAACTGGGAGAGAACTGCTAACATTATAACCATGAAAACTAACTCACTAATCCCAACATATGACTGCACCCCATGTCCAATCTTAATTACATTCATTCTTATTTGTTTGCAAGATGGTTATAAAAAGAGTATTTGTCCTTGTTTGCTTGTGCACTCTTGATATTTCTTCTCATGAATTCAGGGGTGGATACCTGACTGTGGGTTTAATTAGGCCCACCAGGCCTCTCCATTCTGCCCACAAGGCCATTAGGTTGAAGCCACACCTACCTGCCGTACACCTGACATATATGCACCATTGCACCATGTAAAAGCAGTGCTTACATGAAAAGGGATTTGCAGATACCACGGTTCATTTCCGATGTGGTTTTTCAAAGTGATTTCACAGTAAATGCATCAACACAAAACAACAACAACAACACAATTCCATATGGGAAAACAATTATAAATATGTCTTTAAAAAATAAATAAAAACACCCCGTATATAAAAACAATGAAAAACAATTTCATGTATAAAACACTTACACATTCAATATAGATATGGTCAGGGACAAAGATCTCTAGTTCTTAATTAAAAAGCTTGTTGAAAGTGAAGGTCTTCAATAGGCACCAAAGACAATTGAGATATTGCTGATAGCTGGTGCTAAGGAAGTTCTGCACACTTTGTTTTGTTTGCATAAATTTAGAATTTCACAATTGCATTGTTCATTCTTATTGCATGTTCAGACCCAGAGACCTCCCCCCTAAATAAATTCACACTTGACTCAAATTTTGGTTTGGTTTTTGGCAGAATTTAGGCCACAACTTTATTGATTACTGAAAGTGAGTGGTTGCAAAGACTCTGGTTCGACTAGCTCCCTGCACCTTGCAGATAGCACTGACCCAGGGCACCAGCATAGGTCAGCCTAGGGTGAACACCTGGATAGGCAGAAAGCTGGGAACAGGCTATGCCCACCACCCAGATGTCCCCCTGGACTCAGACACGGGCACAACCCCCTCACAGGGGTTGACCAAACCATTTGAGTCCCTGGATTCCTTTAACAGAATACCCTTCACATAGGGATGGTGAGAGAGTTCTCCTATCCCTATCACCTGAACCAGTGCCTATCCGCAACCTTATAAGTTGTGATGATTTGCTACACAGCAGGCGAAACCCAAATGGCATCAGCCAATCAGCCAAGTGGGGAAAATTATTGCTGTGCCCCTGTCCCAATGACAGACGACACACGACGGCATAGCAAGGTCAAGCCCTCAAGCCCTAAAAGTAGGGAGAGGTGGGTGGGTGTTCCGAATGCATGAGCCAAAAGAGGAAGCTCTGGGTCACATGCATGGGTATATAGAGGTCCCTCAATCCGATTGGACTGCGCCCCATTGGCCAGATTGAACCCAACATCGAGCAACCTACCAATCGGGTGTTGTGGCTGACCAATCTTACCCAACCACAACACAGGTGGTCGGTCTCACTGCAACATGTGTCTTCTTTGAGGGAGGACCCGATTTGTGTAATTTCCACTTATGTAGAAAAGCTGATGACTTTCAGGAATCATCTCAAGTTTGCAAAAAAATGGGGCCGGGGAGTAGGAATGAAGAAAAAGGATCATGAGAATCAGCCACTGTGAGCTCTTTCAGAGTAATATTGGTCCCAGATGCCCTGCATATTAAGCATTCATCCTGATTTGTTAGCTCTAACTTGACAGGGAGGCGAGACAACACCAGCTACTTACTGAGCATTTATTCAGATTTGTTTAAGGGGAAGATTCAACAGTGCTGCACCAACCAAACATTTTCACACACTTCTCAGGGTATTTCTCTTAAAGTTTCCTTATTGCAAAAAGTCTTACGGTGGTGTGGGGAGGGGAGGGGGTGTTTTGTGCAAGGGATCCAAATCAGCTTTGATCGCACAACCTGAATTTGCTGGTGTGTGATTGAATCCCATCCCCAAATAGTGACAGACTGGAAGTGCTATAGGGCTGGTGTAATCACCAAAGGGGTCTTTCTTTCAGTATGGCAAAACCTGTGCTTTGAAATTCCCTGCAAATTAACACTAGGTAGGCTCCCTCACTGTATTGTTTGAGACGCTTTGGGGGGGGGGGAGGACTTTTTGTTTCAGCTAGTCTAGGCAGACGCATGATTTAGTTCCCTATATTTGTTAATGACGATGGCAATGATGTCTTTATGAATATTTTCATTTGGTTTGTAGATTTTAGCTGTGTCTTGGTTTCTGAACATTCCAAATAAATAAAAAGAACACCAAGTTTATAAATCTGAATTGTATGCTGCATAGTAACCATCACCTTTAGTAGGAATGGGCCAATCTATAAATTTCAGCTCCTCAATTCTCCTGTCTTAGGTTCTTCACATTTCCATATCAGTTGGAAGGTGGTTGTTGTTTTGTTTGTATGGTTTAAAAAAATTCTCTTGAAATTTCATCAGCATTCTAATGTACACTTCCCCTAATATACTTGTACTTTTGCCTATTATACACATTTGAGCAAAGCAATTCTTCTAATAGAAGACATTTGTGTGTGTGTGTGTGTGTCCCACCACTAATATATGTGTTTTATGTGTACTTCACCTTAGTATATAAATCTTGGTATACATTGCTTGGCTGGAGTAATTCTGCATTGTAGAATTTAGATAAGTGAAAATTGTGAAGGTTGGCTGTGTTTTTGTTTATGTATGGTTTCAGAAAATGGGTAAGTTCACCTTTAAATATGAACTGAATCAAAATGCCACCCCCCCATCCCTACCACCAGAGCAAATGTTACTCAAGGAGGAAGAAGCTGGTTGGAAGAGACAGCAGTGTTCTTTGCTGATTATTTATTCAAGCCTCACTTAATGTGTTTCCTTAAGCTTCTGGATCTTGTCAACTACCAACTCAATTGTTAAATTTTCAGACATGACACGATATTATTAAGGATTCTTTATGGTAGAATTAGGCTATCATTACTATGTAATGAGTACATGATAGAGTTTGGGTGGAATTACGTCTCCTACTCTGATTTAGTCTCTTGGATTTGAATAATTTAAACGCTGTTCATATTAAGCACTGTATAGTCCTTGTATACATGTGTCTTACACTCTACATTATGAGTCACTTTGCCCGAAAACATTGATATACATATAATTAGCACCAGTATACTGTCCTGCTATTTCAATGTCAGAATCAACAGTGCAGTCTTAATGACTAATGCATGTGTGTGTGTGTGTGTGTGTTCACCCCCACCCCCACCCCCACCCCTCTGATATTTTAAGAATTTCCCACTAGATTTATTGCCACAATATTCTGGACTACAGAATCTCTTGGGTACTTTACTAGATAGGGATATAACTATGGAGCAGTAAACCTCTGCAGAAATAAAATAAAAAATAAGCAGCTGTCTAAGAGACTGGAAAATCTCTAAAGCCTTTGAGAGATTAGAACACACACCAACATGGAGGCTCCTTTTACTATTAAGATGTCCATGTCAAATGTACGTGTTTTAAAAGCAAGTACGGTAAGTTGGGAAACGACACTAAACTAGCTGTGTTTTTTGGTCTGCTCTGGAAGGCTCTTTATATGTTCTTTAAAAACAAACAAACACAAGCTTCAAAAGGGAAATTACTCTAGCAGGAAATTATTGAGCCAAAATGCACCAGTATTTAGAACTCCTATTCAACTGCAGGTATTAAGTTGGCATAGCAATAGAGGAAGATTGTGCTATCAGCTATTATCTCTGTCTTGAATTATCACTGTATATATGAGACTTGCATAAATACTTGCCATGTTCTTACATGCTCTTACATTTCATGATCCCTTGGCCCCATGATTTCCGGTTCTTTCCTGTATACCCATGTGCCAGCGGAGGATAACATTTCAAACATGTTCTGCAAAAGCTTATGCCATAATAAATTAGTTTAAAGTTCCAGAAAACTCATTTTTAAAAAATGGGAATAATGAGGTCTAGAAACACTGTCTTTGTCACTGCAGAATTTGGGATTTTCAAAATGCACTGACCACTACAGAGGAAGCCAAAATTTCACATCTGTGATGTTCACACAGCCACACAGTCAACTATTCTCATTCAGCAATTCTCTTTGAATAAAATACTGTATTAGTTAATGATAAAGTGGCATTTTAAAGATTTTAGGAGTTATCCGAGGAATTATGCTAATCCCATACAACTAGCTTTTTACTCCCTCCCCCCTCCATTGAAAAGTCAAACATCAAATTTTGAAATGCAAAACTGACATTTAAAAATAATTTATTGCAGCTTGCCAAAATGGCAGTCTAAATCAAAGGTTTGCTCTCCAAAATGAATTGCTTGTTAACTCGAAATCGCTTCATTCCGACTAATGCTAGAAAAGAATCAAACGAAGAGCTTTTTAAATGTATAAACAGTTCCAGCTTCACTCTATGAAAAGCTACTTAATGAATTGAAATTAGTTGTTTTAAAGGCAGATACACTGTAAGGGTTTCTTTCCCCCAGTGTAGAAAAAGAATGCTGGCATGGAGAAGTTAGAACTAGTTTTTAAAACTCTTGTATTTAAAGGCAGTGGGGAAATGTAAGCTTGGCTTGCTTCTGGCCTTTTGGTGTGCTCTACAGGGATCCAGACTTCTTATTTTCCCAGCAATATACAGGGGTGTTCTCGTGTTATGCTGTAACTGGGTACAAGTCACTCATACTTAGGTTCTGTCTTTGTCACTGCTGTTCACTGTTCAGCTACCCCTGTGGAAGATTAAACGTGTGTAGATGAAGGTGATGGATGGCTGATGGAGGACCCTGTGTGAAAGGCAATGAAGGGAAGATCTCCCAGACTGGGAGGCTGGGAGAAGAAACATAAGCTCCCAGGTGAGAGCTGGGAGGGTCCACCTCTTTCTGTGTGATACAAGAGTTAAGAACCAGGGAGAGAGGACTTTGCATTCTTCTTCTTCCTCCTCTTTCTTTTTCTGTTTTTGTTTAGATTAGTTTTTGTATTGTATTGTGGTGTATAAAAAAAGCCATAGTAAAATCTTATTAAAAAAGAAGAGTACACATGTGCAGAATGTACAAGTCACCGTCCCTGAATAACCAGGAGTTCCGCTCATGTGTTCTTCTAGCTCTGGGTTCTTTCCAAATGCTTTTGAGTGTTACATGTGGCTAGAGGTGTACAGTTCAATGCTTGTGCACCCAGGTACACAGACTGTACATTCATTCATTGAATGTAATGTTTGAAGAGCCCTCAAACTTAGCTTCCTGTGCAGCCAAAATGGCAACATCTATTCCAGGTATCAGCAAGCTGGAGAATTTCCAACTTTGCAGATGTAAAAAAATAATCCAATGGGGAGAAGAAGAAGAAGAAAGTCAAAGAATGGGTAGAAACGTGCCAAAAAAGCAGCACAGGACAAAGGAACACTGATTAACCACAAAATGAAGGGTGAGAGGAGGGCTCTAGAAAATGGGAAGAGGTAGAATGGAATGGAGTATTCTGAAGTAGGGAATGAGTACCTTGCTAGAGCTGGGTTTGGGTTTGCTGTGCGAGAGCTCCAAAACAACTTTAACAGCAGAAAATGAATTTGTTAGTGCGGAAAGCCTTCCCCTTTGTTAGGAGTGTAGGATGCCAAGGGAGTTCCAAAGGATGCTGGAGTCCTTGTCTCTCTTTTGTGGAGTCTTTCCGCTTATTTATTGACTGCATTTATTCAAGGTGGCTCAGCACTGTAAATCGATATCTCACTGAGGGTGTGTGGCTGCCCCGCTCATCCGATTCCCCAATATGAACACACCCACTGGCTCTAACAGCATCAGCTCTGCACTTTTGGCAAAGGTCTGAAAGGGGAGCCTATGTGACTACAGCCATAGAGGCTGTTCCACACAATCAGAATATTTTCTGCCAATGTCAGGGGCAGGCCACAATATTACTCTTTAGTAACCTGTATCAGAGGGCAAGCCAGAAAGCAGGGCTTATAGAACAAGACAGGACGCTATAGCAACCAGGATAGCAAATCAAAAGGCAGGACTGGAGAAAGAGCCACGAACCAGAACCAAATGGCATGAGCAGGATGTAAGAGACACTCAGCCCCAAAGAAGGCTCCATTCATACCAATGGAGCCAATGATCAGCCTGTATGGGTGAAGCAAGGAAAGATCTGGAAGGTTCTTCTCAGAGAGGCTGAAGTTTGGCAGATCACTACTACATGGCACATAGTTACCGTAGCAGGTCTTGACAGCTAGCCCCTCTTCTCACTTTCAGAGAAGATGTGGAGAGCAAATTCTGAGAGGGCACTCGGTCCTTTGAAATTGCACATAGCTGATCAGCTTCTCCCATTCCTTGCAGTGATGGCCAAACATGGTCCTGCAGCTGTTTTGGGACTACAATTTAGGGAGGCTTTTAATGTTTAATAGATAATTTTATTTTTCTGTTGGAAGCCGCCCAGATGGCATAAATAATATATTATTATTATTATTATTATTATTATTATTATTATTATTATTATTATTACAATTCCCATCATCTCTGATCACTGGTCCTGTTAGCTAGGGATGGTGGGAGTTGTGGTCCCAAAACAGCTGGAGGGTCAAGTCTGGCCATCACTGCTCCAAGGGAAGAGTGCAGAGGGTAGAAAGTAGGCTTCTGAAGTGATGTGGAAAAAGGAACACCTGAACACATGACATACCTTCGTCTTAATCAGCCTGGAGTAAATCTTTCAGCCCTCTTTGCACTGATGACATTTCAGAGACTGAGGTAAACCTGTGGGACTATGTTCTCTCCAGAAGCAAACAGATTGACTTGACTGTAACTTACACAGTTGCACAGGAAAATGCTGGATGATTTTTCATGTCATAAAGAGATTATACTGTATTAACTTTCTTCCCAAAATATAATGTTGCCAAAGAACAACCAGAAGGTTAATCAAATTTGTTATGCATGGACTGCCACTTATCCATATTAAGGGCTTTATATGCTAATAGTAACACTTTGAACTTGGCCAATGGCAACCAAGGCAGATCTCTGAGCAGAGTCCCTATATGCTGGCAAGGCCTCAGTCCTGTTGACAGCAATGCTGCAGGATTCTGCACTAATCATAATAGCATAGAATTATAGAGTTAGAAGAGCTCCTGAGTGTCATCTAGTCCAACTGCCTGCAATGCAGAAATCGCAACTAGATCATGCATGACAGATGGCCATCCAATCCCTGCTTATAAATCTCCAAGGAAGGAGAGTCCATCACCTATTTGCAATTTTTGAATCAAGCGCAAGGGAAGCCTTGCATTGCAGTAATTCAGTCTCAATGTAACAAACACATGTGCTGGATCTAGGCACATCAAAGAAGCGGTTTCTGTTTAAAGCATTGTAAATTTAAACTGGGAAAACAGGTAGAGAGAAAAACGGGACTCCACATCACCATCTAGTGGCACAATGTTATACCACATATACATCACTTTTTTCTTTGCCAGTCTAACTGAGTCCATGAACTGCTGTAGCAAGGCTTTCTTGTCCAGCAATGGCCGTAGCTGTTGAGCCTACTGCACTTGGTAAATGGCCCTTCTAGCCACTGAGGCTACCTGAGCCTCCAGTGACCGGAGCTGGATTCAGGGCTGGTTCCAGCAACTTTTGTGCTTGTCCTCAACCTGCTGTTTTCAATCTATATTGATTTCAGACCACAAGGGTAGGTGTGGTACTTGATATGCATTTGGAAACCCATCCCTTGATTATTTTATCCATACCTTTTCCTCCTTACACATGTCCCAGGTGAAGGAGAAGAAGGAAGTGGTGATTGGAATTCTGGTATCCCCACACCTTTGGGGAGAGGTGGGTACATCCCACTCACATTGCAAGGACCCCCTACAGCTATTTTCAAATAGGCACACCCATACTGAATCTGCATTGAGCTTTTTTGTTCAGAATGAAACCAGTTTCTCAATAATAACTTTTCAGGGACAAAAACAAGCAAACAAAAAAATCCAGATGTGTGTGAAATACATGGGAAAATAGAAGCAATAATGCAATCTCTATTGATTCTAGACTAAAACATTGTGTGTCCGCAGCCTGTGTCTCAGTCTTATCTAGACTGAGCTTCAGTTTGTTGACTCTCATCAAGTCATTTACCAAGACCAACCTGTGATCCAGCATACCCAGCACCATACCTACTTGAGCTGTAACAAAGTAGAATTGCACATTATCTGCCTACTGATGACAAAGCTCCAGATGACCCCATGCAGCAATTTCATCTAGATGTTAAGCACCACCGTTTCTGAGCACAGTTCAAAGTGTTCCCTAAACGGCCTTGGTCCAGTATACCTAAAGGAGCGTCTCCACCCCCATCGTTCTGCCCGGACACTGAGGTCCAGTTCCGAGGGCCTTCTGGTAGTTCCCTCATTGTGAGAAGCCAAGCTGTAGGGAACCAGGCAGAGGGCCTTCTCGGTGGTGGTGCCTGCCCTGTGGAACGCCCTCCCATCAGATGTCAAAAAGGAAAACAGCTACCAGATTTTTAGAAGACATCTGAAGGCAGCCCTGTTTAGGGAGGCTTTTAATGTTTAAGAAATTAGTGTATTTTAATGTTTCTGTTGGAAGCCGCCCAGAGTGGCTGGGGAAACCCAGCCAGATGGGCGGGGTATAAATATATTATTATTATTATTATTATTATTATTATTATTATTATTATTATTATTAGAGTGTTAGAGGCTCTATGGGACCAAACAGCATTCCCCAAATATCACCTTCTGAAGCTGACCATCCAGCAGGAGTGGAACCATTGCAAAACAGTACACCCCATTCATAAAACCTTCCCGATGATGGAACAGCTGAGAGATTTAGGAGAATCAACAGGGACACACGACCCTCCCTCTTGACATGGGACTTTTGAGGTGATCTCGGTGCCAAAACAAATACTTAAACCCCTTGACAGGGAACTAGAAACTTGAGTAGGGCTGCATCCAACTAATTTTTGTGAGTGCAAGGATTTCCACTTGCATAGCAGAATTTCTCCTACTCTCCTCTCCCTACCCATGCCCTCCTTAAATCTGCTCTGAAAGGTTGGGGGAATCCCCAGAACAGATTTAAGGGACATGCAGAAGGAGCGGGGTTGTGGTGGTGGGAGTTCAGTTGCACAAGTGGAAATCTTTGTGCTGACAGAATGAGTTAGTTGGAAACCACTTTATTTCTCACCCCAAACTATCTGGAGTTGGTTGGCAACAACCTGCTCAGGAACCTTCTCTAAGCGAGGAACACTAGCCAATCACCCTCCAAATTATGGAGGTCCACAGAGATGGTGGGGAAAGGGGAGGAGCTAGCACACTCCTCTCCCTGACCTCACTCTCCTGCATTGCTGTACCCAGTTTCTCAAAAATCCAAAGTGGGTTATTGTCCGCAACCCCAGTGTTGAGCCAACATTAAAATGTTTGAGCAACTGACAAATCAAAGCAATTGGCACCACTCTGTTGATTTTAGAAGGTGAAAAACTCAAAATTCAAAGCTCTCATGGGTAACTTTGGGATTTGATTCAGATGCTGAGAAAAAGAGTAATGCTGAATTTTGCACACATGCAAACCAATGTCACCCACTGCACTGAAGCTCTTTCCACCAAAATTTGGACGATTTTCATAGGAGTGGAAATAGCCCAGGACAGTTCCCCTTCCATTTGCATTGCCCATCCCTGCTATAAATGATGATTTGAATTATCTCTGAAGCTGGAGGTTAACACTGTCAATTTGAAAAGCGGGAGGGAAAGCCTCTCGACATAATTTAGAGGACACAAAAAAATCCTGATAGGGATTTATGACAGAGACAAGGCTGAGGTAATTATACAAATGTGCTCAATCCTGACTGAAACCTCCTGCCATCTGGGATAAGCAGGATAACACTGCCGGTGACATCCCATAGGATCCGTAATACAGGTAGACAGCCAGGTTAATCAAGGAATAAATTCTCATTAGATGAGACTTGAGCATAGCAGGCCACACTGAAATAGGAAACAAACCTTCCTGTTTTCTACAGGAATACAGTCAATGGGGGTGTGATCCTTTATGAAGATGGCTTTTAAACTGCAGGTCTGATGGTGTATTTTGAATTATGGTCCAGCCATAATTCATATTAGTGATTCCTCATTGAGAATAATGGATGTTCTTCAAGCATTGCTTTTCAGCAAGCAATTTGAGGTAGAATTAAAATAGTCATTTTGCATAGCACGAAATACAGCACTATATTTGATACTTATGGGTGTGTCCTGTGGTATCTTCTTTTGGGTTAGAAATTGTTTTCATTACCTTCCTTTTAGAAAAAAAAATCATTGATATTTTTGGGTATTCACACACTTTTACATTATCTTCCTGTGAGGAATAAGTGGGGTGCTGCCAGGGCAATTGGAATTTCAATGCTGGTTCTAAATGTGTTTTGTTGCATTTTGACTGTTGTTCTTAATAAGTTTGCTTTTCTTACTTTCCATTTTATTATGGGATTTTAAAATTGTTGGAAACCACTTTGAATCCCAACTTGGTGGTAAGGTGGGATATAAATACATTAATTTGTTAATATAATTTAATTGTACTTGTAAGACTTCCATAGGATTGCACTCTTAAGTGATGTAGTAGAAAACCAGCCATTTAGCCATTCTCTCGGCTGTCCAAATTGCTAGTTTTTTAGTCTGGAAACATTTGGCTGAGAGTAGATTAAGACATATTTTCATTTCTCATAAAACTTTTATTCGGAGATTCCCCCCCCCTTAGTGCCAAAGTCATGAAAACCATAATTAAATCAACCAGTGAAAAATGTTCCTTTTTAGATAACACATATTAATACATTAAAGATGGATGTTCAGCCCTGGATGTTATTTGTGTCTGCTTGCCTCGATTAAGATAGTTCCTATTTTACAACAAACATTCACAAACAAAATTTATGTAAATCAAATAAAGAGGGTAATAGCTAAGTTCAGCAAAGAACAGTCCCACATGGTTGAGCCATAGTATGAAATAGTCCATTTTGGGTTATTTACCCCTCCCCTTTTCCAAATGTGTTGGAGGCAGCCTTGGTGCATTTCAGCAACTTAGATTAGATTTAGGATTTTGAATGTTTGTGATCAATGTTGCTGTTTTGCAGTCCACTGGTACACAGTTCCCTTCCCGAGGCAGCACATATACGCAAAATCACACGTAGCTAAAACTTACCTGGGTGCTTGCTAGCTGCCAAGGGGATGAGGTCCCACACAAACAACCTTCCTGTGCTTTGCTGCCTTCCCTCCTTCACGCATGATGGCAGCATTGAGGGCAAAATACTTTCCCTCATCTCTGGGATGTCATGGCAAGGAAGAAATAGTGGGGGAGCAGCAATCTATCTCCCTTGGCTGCAATGACCAGTGAATAAGTGGCAGTGGGGTGACTGGCAATGCAGGTGGCTGCATGGACTGTGGTTGCAGCATAGGAGGAGGAGAGATGAAAGGAAGAGGGAAGGAGAGGGAGGCAGACAGAGGAAGAAGAAACCCAGCTTCCTTGGCTTTGATGACCAAGGGCTGCAGAGAGCCAAGAAGGGAAGTGGTGCTGGGGAAGAGATAAAGGTGTAAGTGAGGAGGGAAGCAGGCAGAGAAAAGAATGCAGGCAGAAGAAAATGTTCTTTCCCAAGCCCCAGCAGGGAAAAGTTCATTGGTGTTATGGCTTTTGCAATATTCACATAAGTATTTAGATGGTTGTTCTACCTAAAGAGTAAGCAGAATACACCATGTTATGAATTTGCTAGCATCACAAGTCCTAGACACAAGTCATTCATTCACTTGCACTTTTACTTAAGTAAGTTGTACATCAGATTTTTTTTTATTTTTGTAAAGGCTGTTGATGTTCAGGACCACAAGGCAGAGACATCATATACAGTTCCCTCACAAGAGCTTTATCTTAATAGCATTACTAATTGTGACATTCATCCTGCTTAACCTCATCAAATGTACCAAGGGAAATGTTAACGACCTTATTCACTTAATACAATTGGTTTGTCAGAGCATTTAACAGTGGCATAGATTCCTTAAAGAAAGAAGAAGAATAGTAATTAGCATGTGGAATAATAATGCAGAATCAATGGGATCCTACAGAGTAACATGCAAACATTTAGATTTTAGAAGGAAGAACATGGATATACACCTGAACACATTACCTCAGTTACCTGTGTCTTTTACTTTAAAAACAAAATAATTCCCTTTTTGAAAGGCCAGAGTGCTTCACATGTAAGATATAAGGTGATTAGTTACAGCTTAGGATCATGACACAGTACTTAAGTTTATTTATGCACTAAAAGCCTCATACCCCGTGTTGCTTGCAAATTCTAATACATAACCGCCCTCCACAGACAACAACTTCATTCAATGCAGTTGTGAAACTTGTGATTAAAATTAGTGCAGTTTTGGAAGATTCAGTCTACCATCTTGAGTAAAAATGCTTGTTTCAATTGTTTCAAAACATAGACAAAAACTTGCCACTTGCTCTCAGGAACAGCCATGCAAAATTTGGTTATGGTGGGATGTATCCAATTAAGTCCTGCTCAGAGTAGAATTATATCCATTAATCTTAATGGGAATAGCCTGAGTTGGGCTTGTACAGGATACAACCCGACAGGTTCAGAAGTGTCCAAATGCATAGAAAACATTAGACATACAAATTTCCAAAACATATAGCAGATTATTTATTTGTATATTCTGCCTTTTCTCAATTTAGAATACATGGTTCTGGCCCCATTCTCCCCCACAATTTTATCCTCACAACCAGCCTGAGAGAGATAGTGACTGGCCCAAGATTTCCCAGTGAGTTTACTGGTGGCTGACTTGGAGTTTGAATCTGGGTCTGCTTAGTCCTAGTCCAATGCTCTAGTCCCCACAACACACTGGATCTTTTGGTGCTGTACAGAGAAAGAAGAGAGAGAAAATGGTGTCCCCTGTCATGCTCTAACCACTGCACTGCACTGACTCTTTATCTGGAAACACACAGTTGCAAGTTTAAAAGACAGCTTTTAAGTCTGCCTAGCCTGCAATGGATTTGATGTAAGCACTTCAAACGAAATTAAAAAGACTCATGTCATGGAAGTACAAAAAGGAATCTTTCAACACTACTGTCCACTTTAAATAATCCAAACAATCTGAACTTTGCTCAGGCACTCAAATCATCAGCCTGTTCCATTGTTAGGGAAATCCTGAGATGTCACCATACTCCTACCTTGGCTGTCAACCTGTCAATGGACATCAAGCATCTTTACAGTGTAGAAGCTTTGCATGTACTTGGTATGCAAATCTGGCCAATTCAGATGATCCACCGCAAACTTCATTTGCTAGGATTGTTCACCTAGGTAAGCACCTTTTCCTGGGTGACATCCCCCACACAATATTTAGGTTAATAGCATTCCTTATTTTCCTAACCAGCAACCTTGGTATTGGACCTGATAACAAATCTCATAAGCAAATATTATAAGATGTGAATTTAGCACATGCCACTAGATGACTACATCATTCTGTTCCCCAGTGGCCCTACCCGTAGCTCTCTATTTCCCTTCATTGTTTCCCAACTATGCCCCTTATACGGGAGCTCTTTGTATGTGGTACTGTGAAGACTAACTAGAGCAGGCATAGGCAACCTTGGCTCTCCAGATGTTTTGGAACTACAACTCCCATGATCCCTAACCACTGGCCCTGTTAGCTAGGAATCATGGGAGTTGTAGTTCCAAAACATCTGGAGAGCCAAGGTTGCCTATGCCTGAACTAGAGGAATTGGATAGTTTAAAAGTCCCATACAATATGAACTTTTCTGTACCTCTCAGGCTATTGTGTTCTCAGCAGACTGAATGTCATCTGCTTGAGATAAAATATTTAAACAACTGAACCCTAAAGTGGACTGGGTTAATTGTGCTCTGTGTTCTTTTCAGCTCCTGTCCAATTTGTCAGATGCATCTGTAGGTTAATAAAGCCATCCTGGGGCAAATAGCTTGGGGTGCTAGACACTCTCCACCCTGCATTTATGATAAGGATTGGGGCTTTCCATGTTGGTTAACACAGGAAGACACTTGAACACACATTTATCACTATTTATACACACATTTAACACTGTTTATAGAGCAGGTATTTATTGCCTTTTCAAAAAACAAAACTCTTGGCAAAACTCAAGATCATACAATGGTACCTTAGCATTACCCATAATTATAAGGCAGTATAATGTTGTGTTTACTAAACATTAGGAGTAGATGGGGTGTCTGAAGTGTTAGGGGTGGGGTAGTACTCCTAGTGGGGGGCACATCATGCTCCTTCTGGGTTAGTTTGCCCACTTTTGGTCCCCACCCTGCACTCAGCTCTCACCTGTGGCTCCTAGAAGCTGGAAGCATGTGGCAGCAGCCACACCCTGAGAATGGCTTGGACTGGCTGGCTAAACCAGGTGAGGGTAGCTTATGGGTCTCAGACCTCAGTGAGTTAGGGACTTCCTCTGCATGTGAAGAGAGGCTCTGGTGGATTGAGTGGACAAGACCAATAGTGGGTCCAGTTCTTGCAAATGCTGTAGAGGGAAGTGAGGGCCTGATGGGGTTCATCAACCTGGGAAGGTAGCCCATCTACCCTGTTTCTCATATTTTAAGACATACCCATAAAATAAGCCATAGCAGGATTTTTAAGCATTCAAGGAATATAAGCCATACCCCGAAAATAAGACATGGTGATAGGCGCAGCAGCAATGCCGGCCGCGGCAGGAGGAGGAGGAAAAAAATAAGCCATAGTGTGTTGTTGTTTTTTGAGGAAAAAATAAATATAAGACATGTCTTATAATATGAGAAACACGGTAGGAGAAGGAAAACTCTGACCCTAAACCTCCTTCTTCTTTGGGAGAAGAAAAGGCTAAGGAGTAAACCCTACACAAATCTTGAGTGGAGTCCCTAAGATGGTTGGATGGTGCCTTGCATGCCTCCTTCTGGCAACTCCTGCAGCCAAGCTGGTGCCAAATGTATTGCTCTGCTTTCCTTTGGACTACTGTACATCAGTGAAGCCAATGGGAGGGGAGGTCTTATTGCCTGGGCCCATATACATACTGCCCAGGCTTCTGCCCCAGGGATGTCACTTGGGTCCTGCTAACACAGTAATTTGACTTCACCCCTAGAGGCACACTCCATTGTCTCTTGAGACAGATGTATGCCAACCCCTGTATTTTGTTTTGTTTTTGTTGCTCTATGCAAGTTGGAGGGTGATCAGGGAACATTCTGTTCTCCTATAGGATCTCCACATATTTTTGAACCCTGATTTAATTGGGTTCTAAAACATGCGGAATCTTCCATGAAAACATGAGGCTCCTGCCCTCCCACTTCAGATTATTATCCAATTCCTGATATGGAGGATATGAGGGGCAGAGTTCATCACCACAATCCTATCACCTTATGTGTTCTCATGGTGCTGGTAAAGGGCCAGTTTCTCTTTCTTCATCCAATTCAGATTTCACTAGAACTGCATCCTTGATGCACTTATATGAATTCAGTGAATTCAGCGGGATTTACTTCTGCCTAATGGCTTCTGCTGGAGCCATTAGCAGGAGCTGATGAATGAAAAATTAGAATGAACAGAAATATTCCAATGCTGAGCTATTCGTTCTGTTTTATAGCATTCCTTCCAGCATTTTTGTTTTAAATTGCACCAGTTTAAGGCATCATCCTTCCCTGGCTATATTACTTGCCTTTTAAATAGCCTTATATTTCATCTAGAAACAGTTCCACCTTTTAAAATATATTTTACATATTGCAATTTTACAGCTTTTAGAATTTGCAGTGCTAGCACTCAAATATATATTGCATTTTTTATTTTATTAAAGAAAACAATGTATTCAAAAAAGTAAACAAACAAAGGAGGGGGGGGCTGCTTCTTGAGCCTCAGATCCTTTAATTCTCTCCCACCCTGCTTATATTCTGCTGAGTGATAGAATTGAGGAATGCCATTTTACAGATATTGTACCAGTAAACCGTTAGAGGTATATCCATATGCAACACCAAAAATATTTGCATAGACATTCATGAGATCATTTTAATTTCACACAGTTCAGCCGGAACACTGATCTTTGCCTAAAGGAAGTGGCATTGCTCCTAACATTTGCTTTTTACCAAAAGGAAATGCGAAATGTTGTTCTAATATTACTGTTAATGATTTCATAAATCAACTCCATTTGGATGGTTCTTCTCTAAGTGACATTTGTGTCTCTGATCACTAATACCTGCATGGCTTTTTGGTGCTACTCCCTTGATATCTGCATAAATTATAGGTTCTGTGCTGCTATTTACTGAAGTCCTAAATGGGTCTCTACAAAAAGAGGGAGCCTTCAGATGCTTTCCCAGCTTTGGGAAAGAGGTGGGAGAGCTCTAGGATGGTTTGGGAAGGCAGTGCAAGGGCTAGGTAGTTGTGTGTGTCAAATTTTGGGCTCACTCTCCCACACCCCATGATACAAGACAATGTGCAGTCCATGGGTTCAGTGTTGAAGTACTCTTGCTGCCCACTTGATATGAAAAATTGGGCCATCCTGATCTAGATCAACTTTGTTGACACTGACTGGCAGCATCTCTCTGCAGTTTCAGATAGGAATATTTCCTAATCTAACCTGAAGAAGCTGGGGATTGGGCATTCAATAGCAGGTGTTCTACTGTTGAGCCACAACTTTTCAAAGGCAGTCTTGTTTAACTTGTATTTCCGAAACCAATATGCAAAATGAAGCGCAGCTTTTATGTGAAGTTTGCAAAAAACAAAAAACAAAAAAACCACCCAAAGGTGAACAAAAATCCTGTGTTATTGTACAAGACCAATGTGCAAAAATGCACTGTGTTGTGTGAAGTTGCTTGCAAAAAAAAACAAACACATTAGGCAAAACAAAGCACAATGTGATCCAAAATATATACAATTTTTCATGAAGACTTTATTACTATTTTTTTAATGCAGACTGATGCAAGAATGGAATCAACCAAGCATTGAGATTGAAAAAAGAGACACAAAAATAGACAGATTCACCCACCCCTGGTTTTAAACTACCATTAATAATGTGTATCCATCGAGATATCACTTTGCTTTTCAAGCAGACAAGGATATTAAAACAAAAGACAAAAAAAACCCACTGCAACATGGAGGGCATGTATTACTGGGTAAATGACCTTTTATTTGTGGATTCAGTTATCTCCCCTTCCCCGTTTTTCCCCTATGGTTTATCTTTACGTATAAAAGTGCAAGCCCTCTGAGATGTCATGAACATATCCATTCCAGGTGAGTTTGCTTTGTCTGTCTGCCCTTTTCAGGTGTTTCCCTTGACATCTTAAACTTCAGCTTTGTTGATCTCAGGTGATTCACATTTGATGAAAAATGCATCTTGTTTGCTGATTGTAATATTACTTGGCCTCTACTTGTACCCAGTTTTTTAAGAGAAGAGGAGATTGAAGGCAAATTGGTCTGGTTTAGACAATGGCCATGATCCTCTGAATATGAGAGGATGCCCCTGAATATAAGATGCTGGGAAACAGAAGTTAGCAGAGTGGTGCTGCAATCAGGTCCTCATGGGCTTTCAAAAAGGCATTTGAACTGGACTGATCCCCCAGGATATTTCTTCTGCTATTATCCAACAATAGGCACACCCAAGATCTCCGAGCTAGGGATGCAATTTTCTGAAAATCAAGCTTACTTGCACTCCCCCATCCAATTCCCATCTCAATCCTTTATCTTCAGAAGTAAGCTATATTTTTACCACTTTCAATAAAAAATTGAAGGGTTGTTGCTTGTTATCAGGGCTGTGCACTAGCTCAGGCTGAATCCTGAAACCTGAACAGAATCAGTTTGATTTTGATTGACCAGGGATTTGGCTGGAGTTTGTTGAGAAAGTCCTCAATTGCACCTGGTCACATCGGGTCCACCTGGAGTGATATGGAGCTGCCAAAAAGGAAGGAGAGAGAGATATGTGTTCACTCAGCCTAGTTGTGTTTGCTCCTTCTTCCCCTGACCACGTTTAAATAGGGTTTGAATTAAACACATTTTGAATTTTGGGGACGCGTGGATTTTTGAGAAATTGCTGTAGATGCTAGTCACAAAAATGTATGTTGTTGGTGAGTACCATTTTTTTTAAAAAAAATGCAATTTATTAATTTTATAATACAAAACCCGCCCCCCAAAAGAGAGCATCACAATCAAAAAATTAAATCATACATCTTAATTGACTTCCCTCCACTCCCCCTCCTGGTTCCATTATTTTCTACTTATTCGTGCAGGTCCATAGAATCTAATATTCTTAACAGTCCGTTTTAAAACCTTATTCATGTTGTTACAACTGACCTTTAGAAGTTCAGTTAATGTAAAACATACATACAACAATCCCCCCTTTTTAAAGAAAAAGAAAAAGAAAAAAACAAGGGGAAAAAACCCAATGTCCTTTCTTTCTTTCTTGTGTTTCAAATTATCTAATATGTCCTGCATAGTTCATTGGTTTATTTTGTCAATCTCCATCTTCTTTGGCGGTGACTTCTTCCTCTATAGGGCTGGGTTGGGCTGGGCTTGGCCTGGCATCCGTTCTCAGATGCAGGAGCAAAGTCTTTTGCACAGTAAATCCATCAAGTCCTGTACCTTTCAAAATCATAGCTTCTATTTTTGTAAAAAACAAAAGTCATTTTCAACACTCTCTTCATGTCTTTATATGTCACTTCCCAGGCCTTCCTGATAACTTGACATTGCCACCACATATGGTAGCCTCTCATACCTTTTGGGGAGTACCATAATGGGCACCATATCTGAAAGAGCAGAAGAGACAGGACTGTAAAATGTGGTAGGCACAAACACATACCCCATGCACACATCAGCCACCCCATCAATATGGGGAATGGCACCTACATGGCCCCACTCACTTGCAGCTCTTTGGACCTCTCCTCTGTTCAAAACAGAAAGGAGGGTTGTGTTCAGTCCTGGCATCCAGTGAAATGTGAACATGCTTAAGAAGCGTATTCAATACTGGAGAGGCTGAGCCTACACACGGGACCTGAGCAGGAAGACAAGCCATCCCTTTTGAGTTGCTGAGAAACCTTTTGTGGGTGCCTAGGATGTACTAGCAGACACAATGCTACCCATGTTGGCTACCCTGTGTCATAGACATTCAGCTGCCTGGTGAAAACTTCTCTGAGTGCTGTTTGTTTGTTTGTTTAATTCTCTCTCTCTCGGCCATTGCCAATTTGCAGCACCTCCCAGAAGCATTTTGTTTCAGTAACACAACAATAAAACTTCATAATTACATCTGCATGAAATAAACCTTAATTATGTCTCCCTGTGGTGTGAACATAAATAAAATGGAATGTTTATTAAATTAATCACCCTCAAAAACAAACAGTCAAAAAGGCTTAACATACTCAGATTAAAATATCTTCATATGATTTGTTTGCTAACAAAGGAAGAAATTCATGGGCTTCTTTGTCCAGACTGAAGACGTGCTTGAATGGAAACAGCCTTACCCACTGCATGCATATTGCCATTCTTGTCCCTATAACATAGAGTGAATTTGCCCCATCCTTTAGAGACGAGGTTCCCGAGAGTCAGACAGAGGCTAGATTGAGAGTTGTTTTGGTTCATCATGCCAATCAGTTCAGGGCTGGAACATCTACTTAAAGGACTGGCACTACTCCAGGCACTCCCCCTTCTTTCTGTGCAACATACCAACCCAGCCATAGCTCAGTGGTAAAGCATCTGCTGTGCATGTAGAAGGTCCCAGGCTCAATATGCAGCATCTTTGGGCAGGACTAGGAGAGATCCCTGTCTGAAATCCTGGAGAACTGCTGCCAGTCAGTAGAGACAGTACTGAGCTAGGTAGACCGATGGTATGACTTGGTGTATGACAGCTCTCTATGCTCCTATGCTAAGATCTGGAAAATGGAAAAGGGGATAAAATGTTACCCCCTCCCCCATGACTGTCAATTTGGAGCCCACCTCAATGTGAGCTTTGCAGAAGGGTGGTGCCTCAGTGTTCTGCATACAGATGGTCAATCCCTTGTAAGTGGAGTGATGCCCCTTTTGAAATACTGGAGAGCTGCTGCTAGTGAAGACAATACCAAGCTGGAGGGAGCAATTGTCTGACTTAGTATAAGGCAGGTTCCTATGATTATCTTGATGGTCAAAATCTCACTCACTCATCTGGGGCAATGTCACTGCTTTACAGAAGCCAAGTAGAATTTATTTATTTTTTTGGGTGGTGGTCCTCAACTGACATTTGGAGTATCTTTCTTCACCTACTCTGCTCTGCCCTTATATGTTTCACTCCTGGTGGGTTTGAGCTTGATGATTTGGTTGCATAACTGTTGTTTCAATTGGCATGTAGTGCAGGCACATATGTGGATTAGGACGAACACCACCAGTAAGCACTCTTGGGTGAAGAACACCTTTAATTGCTGACAGAGGACCACTTAGTCTGGTGCTCCTGGCTTCTGAGATGTATTCCTTGCTATATGCTGGACATCACATGAGATCCTGCACACCTGCTGCTCCCATGCAAGGAGAAATGGGAATCATCACAATCTTCTAAATGGATGGAGCTGAGCTATGGTGCTTTTGGCCAGGGTTGTAGAGAAACAATATTTCCCTCTTTATCTACGAAAGCTCCCTGTGTCCACAGTTCTTATTCTCAAGTCTTCATTCCAGGAGTGCAGGGAATATTATCTCCCAGAGAGTTCATTCCTTTTGTTCATTCCAACAGGGTTCTTGAAACTGGGTTTACGTTCTCCCAGCCCCTTTTTAAAGCATTCATTGGGCAATAACTGCATCGCAAAATTCAGAGGAGTGTGAATTCCAATGAATGACTGCACTTCAGTTCATATATTGTTTAGGGAGGTGCAAATTAGGTAGGTCCACTTTTAAATGCATGCCGGACCAAATTTTACTCCCATCCCTAGACACATGCTGCAACTTATGGAAAGACTGTGGGGTGGGTGAGAAGCAGATTTTGGGTAGTGCAACCAGTTCTGCAGCACTGGGTGCCAAACGGAAGGGGTTGCCACATCTATGACATAGTGCACATGCCAGAACAGAACACAAGATGCAGGGAGGGGGCACTGAATTTTGCCCTTGCACAGGATGCTGCTGAAATTTGAAATACCAAAGTCTGCCCTGGGGAGAAAAGTATTGGTTTGAGTCTGACTAAGCAGACCACGATGATCCAGGAAAGTAGAGTTTGTTAAGGGTGCTGAGAGTTGTGAAGAGACACACACACACCCCCGGCGAGAGCTAGAACTCCCAGAGTGGTTGGCAATCCCTCTTCCCAGGGATTTCTGGTCAGGGCCATCTTAAGCATGTCGGGCGCCCTGGCGCCGTGGTGTGCAGATCGCTCCAGCGCCCCCGCCCCGTTTCTTGCCACAGCTGGTGGGTGGGCGCAGGGCGCAGCGCACAGCATGGTTTCCACGCGGCTCCCCCCTGCCGGCCCAGTGCCCTGGCACCCTGCACCACCCAGCCTACCCCTAGAGCCGGCCCTGATTCTGGTAAATGTAGCTCTGTGATGAGAATTGGAGGGGTGGTGTGTCTTCCTAAAAACTCTCTGCATCCTTAACAAACCAGTTCCCATGATTCTCTGGGGAAAGCATGTGTGTTAAAGTGGTATGATACTGTTTCAAATCTATCATTGCCGATGGGGGCCTAGTTTTTTTTAATTATTATTTTTAGGGCTGGTGGTGGTGGAAGGCAGAAGCTAGGAAGCTTTTTCATAACAGCTCTAATTCCTATTCCATACTACCACACACACATACCCACACAAGGAGATCTGCCTTGTGTGTGTTTTATTTATCTTTTAGTCTTTGTACCTTCGTCAAGACACCCATGAATTTTACCTAGACAGCAGGAATGTTGTTTGCTCTCATCAAAATAGAGAAATTTCACTCTCCCTTATCCTCCCTAATATCTGTCAATTCAGCCTTCCCTCTGCCCTTTCCATTCAGTGAACCGCTTTGTGGGTATTGTGTTATGTAGCATCATTGGCTGACATGGCACATCAAAAGCATTGCTTTCAGGGAAAAGGGAGAGGAAAATCAGAGCTGAAAGGCCAGCTAAACCACTTTCCCCCAGAAAATATATTCTTTTCCAGTCTTCCAGTCTAAATAGAGTGGCTGTGCCTGCACCTTCAAAATAATAATAGTAATACTACTACTAATACTACTACTACCAATAATAATAATATATTATTATTATTATTATTATTATTATTATTATTATTATTATTATTATTACCCTGCCCATCTGGCTGGGTTTTCCCAGCCACTCTGGGCAGCTCCCAACAGAAAAATAAAAGCACAATAAAATGTCAAACATTAAAAACTTCCCTAAACAGGGCTGCCTTCAGATGTCTTCTAAAAGTCAGTAAGTTGTTTACTTCCTTGACATCAGCTGGGAGGGCGTTCCACAGGGTGGGCACCACTACCGAGAAGGCCATCTGCCTGGTTCCCTGTAACCTCACTTCTCGCTGGGAGGGAACATTTGGAAATTTTCATATTCTTCCTCCCAATGCAATGCATTGCACCTGACTATGCATTATTAAGACCATTGTTACATGCTCTAAAGTTCGGTGGATTCAAATTTAAAGGCCTGGGGAAATGGCGAGGTCTTGATGTGAGTGGCACAACAATCAGAAATAAGGTGCTAAGTGAGCCACTCTTGGGAGTGAATTCCATAACTGAGTTGAACCACCAAGAAGGCCTTTATTTCAGTAACCAGCCACTATACTTCACTTGACAAGGTCACCTGAAGAAGAGAATTGAAGATGATTTCAGGTTACTGTGAGGTATAAGGAGTGAGAATATGTCAAGTCATTTATGCTCTTAAACATCATGATCACCATTTTGAATTGTGTCTGATAGGAACTGGAATCCAGTACAGATTATTAACAATGGCTCCAGGCCTATATCTGTCAGGATTATCCCCAGTCCACACCCTTCCCTGGATCTGCTCAGAGCCTTCCCTGAGTATTTTTTCATGACCTGAATGTGCCATTGAACTGTGAAAATATCTCTTGCTTGCCTTGATGGGGATAAGTCGTGTGTGTGTGTGTGTGTGTGTGTGTGTGTGTGTGTGTGTGTGTGTAATCCCCTGACTTTGCATGGCTGGAAGGTAGCAGTCATACCCATTTTGTGACTACCAACACCCACTTTTTCCCTCTGGCATGCAGACCATGAGAGAATGTGATCCTCAGGCTAAGAAAATGTTCTCTACTTCCTAGTGGTGGCTGATGCCTACTTGGACCAGGAGAGTCAAAGACAAGGAGACCAACAGTAGGTAGAATCAAAGCCAATGACAGGCAGAAACTGTTAGTTAGCAAGTAAAAAGGCAGGAAGGGGGATTGGCTGAGGTTGGTGGGGCAGCACCCCATTTGCTCTAATGGACCAGCCTCCACTGCCATTCCCACTGTAAATAAATAAAGTAGAAACTGAAAAGTTAGTGTCCAAAAGAGACACAGAGAGGGGCCTAAGTTGAAGGAAAATAGACACCAACCTAGAGGTCTAGGACACTCTCTGGGGAGCGTTAGATAGGTCTGCCTTTAAATACAAAGTAATCAAATTTCTTTCCCATTCTTATAGTACGGGCAGAATGTGAGATTGACATGGCAACCTGCAATCGTATCTGTGCCCCCTGGATCCCCTTCTGCATAGTCACAACTATGGAACACAGGCATTCTGCCCCCCCCCGCCCCCCAAGCCCTGAGCATAGAGCATAATGGCCAAAAAGAGTTGAAGATCTCTATGCCACACAGCTTTACATTAGCGGAATATCTCACTTTCTCTCTCTCTTTTGATTAACATTTGGTCCCACTAGGACCTACAGTCAGCTCCTCTCCGGTCTCATTTGTCACTTTCAGAGTGAGTACATTTTATTCACAGCTGACTTTTTCATGTCTCTCTGGAGGTGAGTGGTAAAGCAATGTTATTGCAATTGTTTCACTGATGGGGAGAAATGTCTCGCGTTACCTTTTGCCATGCAGTGCATGGTTCCCAAGAGATTTGTGCAATAGGAGGGGAAGCTGTCAAAAGTGAAACACTCCGTTTATTTATTTATTTTTTGTTATTGTTGTTTTGAAAAAACAACAACAAGCAGCAGCCTTGAAATTTACATGTGTAAAAGGACATCCGTAATCTCTCTCCCCCCCCCCCATATTTACCTAATCGTCTCTGATGGATTCAGGCCACGCTTTTCATTTACTCCAGATGTGATAACTAAACTGTCAACTAGATTTCAGCTCTTCCTTTCATCTTTCCCTGGAGCCAATAATAAAAGATTAGTAATTGACAGCGATTGCTAGGCTAAGGTTAGAATGTATTTAAAACACAGGGTGGCAAGCGCTACATTCTTTCAAAAGATCATTGGAAAGGAGAACAGAAAATTGGATTATGTTGTTATCTGTTTTGTAAATGGTAAAGATGATCAGTGTCCTTAAAATGTCAAGGCAAATTTTAATTAATTACAAAATAGCATGTCTTTTTTCTTCTGGGGTAGTTATATTAGGAAACAATATTATAAACACCCAGGAGGAAACAAGAGATAATGGGTTGGGTGGGGGAGAAGGGGAAGGAGAATAAAATATAGGAGGAGAATATTGGCTAAAACCCAACACCAAGTCCATTCTGTTATTTCACAATTAAGACTGCTTCTGTACTGAGGTCCCTTGGTGCTGCTGAGACACTGCTTCTCTGCAATTATCTGGAAGCAAAATTAAAGCAGTTGTTCTACAATACAGTGCTATATTTCCGAAACAAACGCAGAAATGTCTCTCCTTGTATGGCCAACTTCTTCCAGAAGTTCAAATCAACAAAGATCTCCCTGCAACATTAATCAGGAGCTTTCTTTGACCGTTTCCTGTTCTGCCTGGTAGTGGCAGATAGGGTGGAAAATGTTGAGAGGCCATTTGTGCAGACCCTAGTCATAAGATGAAAACCACCACTCACCCCAAGTTTCACGTGTCACCCCAAAGATTTCACGTTATAGGTGGGAAACTATGAAGAACCTTATACTGAAGGTATTACAGCTGACCTCTAGGTAGGTTTGTGCAGAAACAGCAAATGCCTTATTACACTCTGAAGAAAGTTTTGATATTAGAACACAAAAGCAGGATAATATACAAAGAAAGGGATGATTTATGACCTAGGTTATTTTTTAAAAAAGAAAAAGCACTGCGCTCTCCAGGGACAGAGGTTTGCCGTAAAAATTAAGATAAGAAGATTGAATAGCCACTAATTGAGATGAACTATTCTGTGTAATGTAGAGAAAGAGACAAAGTCAACATAACTGACTTGCTAACCTTCTGAGTAACCTTTGGGTGGGAAGATGGTGGAGAGCACAATAAGCTTTAGATGACTTGACATTTAGATAGCATGTCCCAGCAGGGGGAGCTACAGCTTAGCATTCCCCCCCCCTGAACAATTTCAGTATTATTTAATGGTTTTGGAATATACTTATGCACACATGTATTCTCATATTACTTTATGCACTTATGGTTGTATCAAACACCATAAGATGCAGGGAATGAGCAGATTGTCCAAGAATGCTTAACATTTGAGGGGCTTGGGATTGGATTGGAGCAATCACAGTGAAGGGAAACCCATTTAATTAAACCCATTTGCCCTCCCACTGAGGTTCCTAGTGGTAACAACATTGTGCTCATCTTTTGTCCCCAGTGGAGATAATAGCAGCTTGGGGTTTAGATTAACACTCGGATTATTGGGGAGAGGAAAAACTTGGGGGAGGGGGATCTCCATCCTTGCCTGTCTTCATTTTGAGTCAATTCATAGTCTTCTCACATCCTTTCAATATGGTGGTTGGTGCGCATCAGGCACTAAACAGTAGGTAGAGGAAGAGCCAACTAATTTTTTATTTTGCCCATGTTCCTCTTGTTGAGTTATACAAGGGCACCACTAGAATTCAGGAGGAAGGAGCTGAGAGGAGTGCTGCTTCCCCTGAACTGTAAGTAAGAAGGCAGACAAGTGGGGGCTGGGTGATGGCACACTGAAGTTGGTGAAGCAGTGCCTCACTTGACCTACTGAACCAACCTCCACTGCCCCCTTTTAAAAACAGTAGCTAAGGGGGGCATTAAAAAGCTTAGGGAGCATACCCTCCAACATTTCTCCAATGAAAATAGGGACATCCCATTCCACAATGATAATTTTACCAGTTATACGCCACTCAGGGCAGCTTCCAACATATATAAAACCATAATAAAACATGAAACATTTTTTTAAAAACTTCCCTATACAGGATTGCCTTCAGATGGCTCGGGGGTCAGATAACTCCATACTTTCCAACTCTTCTCCAATGAAAATAGGGACATCCTAAGGAAAAATGGGACATTCCAGGATCAAATTGGAAACTGGGATGGCTTCTCTAAATCAGGGACGTCTCTAGAAAATAGGGACACTTGGAGAGTTTGAGCTGCTGCCCTGTAATTTGAGAATTAGATCGGGGAAATGACACAAGCTAAAAGGGTTGAATACTGCCACCACCAATGCCTCCAGCTGCTCTGTTGCTCTTAAAAGCACAAGATAGTGTATTGCGTCATTTGGCCTTCTGCTTCATCCATGAAGATCGTTTTCTGCATACAAAAAAAAGTTGTGCGGGGATCTGCCACAAGACTCATGAGGCTAGACTGTTGCTGGGGAATCACACACGGAATCACTGTATATCCTGCACAAACTGAGCCACTATGGCTTAGAGAGAGGCAGGATTATCCCTCGCTTTGAATTTTATGCTGATAGGCTTAAGTCTCTAGGAAAACCTTTCATGCCCTTCTGTATGAATTATAGGTTATAGGCAAGATCTCTTGCAACATCCATATTTATACCATAATCATTACTAACTGCACATTATACCACATGGAATGTTTAATGCTCAAGGTCAAGGGTGCCTTTTGCTGGTACTGCAGGAGTTGGTAATGCTGAATTGCTTTGGTTTCTTCTGACTCTTCTAAATCTTTTTTATATCAGTAATGTCCTTTCTAGAGAAGTCAACCAACAACTGCATATAGTTCTGGAACAAAGCACAAAGTTTCTGTGAAGCACAACATTGACCTTTTGTCTCTACCTGTTAGAACCCCCTATTGAGGCCTTATTTTCTTAAACTGGAGTACCATTTTAAAGTTCTTTTTGCTTGTTGTTAGTCTTTTAAAATCAAATAAATAAAGGGTATGTACAGTGAATCTTAATGTGGGGGGTTACATTCAATATTTAGGGCTGAGCTAAAGTGGTCTCTGATTATTTGGAGGGCAGGATTTTTCTGAGTCCATTGGGGTAAAGGCTGGGAACAGCTCATTTGTAACCACAGTGAGTCTTCATTTATTCCTCTTCAAAATCTCAGCAAGAGGGATCTTCTTCTTCTTCTTCTTTTGATAGGGTTGGGAGAAACCCCAGAATAGATTTGTGAGTGTGGGGTGCAAAGAGGGAGAAGAAGGAGAAGAAATTGCATTGCGCAAGTAGAAGTCATTCCATTCACTCAGTGACTTCATTGGGTAGAACTCCAAAGGTCCTTGGCATAAATATTTACCAGGTCAAGCAACCAAGATCCTTTAAGCAAGAAATGCCCAGGAGGGAACCATGGATTTTTTTTTGCAAGCCAGAAAATTTTCTGCTGAGCCAGCTTTGCAATTAGGCCTGGAAGACTTGGCTATGGAAAATCAAGAAAGTGGCTTGACAAGCTCCACCAGTTTGTTTTCTGATGACAATAGTACTACTACTACTACTACTACTACTACTACTAATAATAATACTGTTCTTTAAAATCAACAAGCACAGCATCCACCACCTCTGCCTTGTACAAGAGCCTTTTGCTGGCTGTCCTACAGCCCAAAGGCTGCCAACTTATTTTGATTTTGATTCTCCCCTAGCCACTTTCCTGCCTCAGTGGTTGCCCTGTCACACAGAAGCAGCAGAGCAGCTGGCGAAGAGACAGAGCGTTACAGTCCAGAGGTCTTTTAAAGGAACAGAAGCAGCGGGGTCATGGATATTGGTTTCACTTGGTGGCTGTGTGAGTGACACGGTAGCCATGTGTCACACAGAGAGACCTTGATACTTGGCAGGCCTGAAGGAGACTAAGCAGGCTATCACTGAGGTATGAAACAGCCTGGAACAGGAACAGATTGCTCCTCCAAACAGTCGGAGAGGTCATGCAGAAAGTCAAAGGATTAAGAAAGAGGCCAACCTGTGAAGGCACTCACTAATCAGAGATGCTTTTCCACAGGGATAAACGAAAGAGAGAAACACAACATCCTACAGTTGCAAAGGGAAAAGAATACACACACACACACACACACACACACACACATCCAGGGGATTCACTCCTTTTCCTCCATGCTTGAAATTTAAAGTCAGGCAAGATGTAAAATTATATTTGCATTTTCAGATATCTTTTCAGGCACAAATAGCTTTGGTCTGACATTATTTTCAGCGGCAAGGTATTCCCTTCTGTGCTCTTTACCCTTGGTAAGGATTCAACTCCTCCTTGCTTTGTGCCTGGGCAAATAAATAATGGCTACTCCCCATAGCTCTGAAAATAACAAGTGGAGGATTTCAAGAAGGAAATGTCTCCAGGTATTTCTGCTTTGTAGGACAAAATACACTAATCAAAAACCCCATGGCTATAGCACTAAACTACCAGTAGCAAATTGCTGTAGTAAACAAGTAGCAATGTATGGTACCATGACACCATAGCACTACTTTTGTAGTATGAACATTACACCAGGAAGGAAGCATCCAGTAGAGACTGCAGGAGCAACCCACTGTCCTTGTGAACACCCATAGTACAATTATTATTATTTTGAGAATATATCTGATTTACTACATTTATATGCCATCTTCTACCAAAGTTTGTGCAGCTGATGTACATTTTATAGTAATGACATAAGAGATATGATGCATGTATGAGTGGGGCAGGTTGAAAGCAAGCCTTCCAAGAACCCAAGCAAACCCTCTCCTCTACATTACTCTTATTGTGGAATAAAAAAAATTCCTTCAGTAGCACCTTAAAGACCAACTAAGTTTTTTATTTTGGTATGAGCTTTTGTGTGCATACACACTTCTTCAGATACACTGAAATAGGAGTCCCCAGGCGCTTATGTGGAGAAGGGGTGGGGAGGGGGTATCACTCAGAAGGGTGGTGGAAGTGGGTGATTGACTGACTGATAGCTGTTGATGACTGAAAACGACTGCAAATGGTTTTGCATGAAAAAGCAAGGGTTGAGATGGCTGAAGATCGCTTTATCATGTATAATGAGATAAGAATCCTATGTCTCTGTTCAAACCAGGTCCCTCCATGGTTTTGAGCTTGGTGATAAGTTGTAATTCAGCAACTTCTCTTTCCAGTCTATTTCTGAAATTCTTTTGTAGTAAGACAGCTACTTTGAGATCCTGTATAGAATGTCCTGGGAGATTGAAGTGTTCTCCTACTGGTTTCTCTGTCTTCTGGTTCCTGATGTCAGATTTATGTCCATTTATCCTTTGGCGTAGGGTTTGGCCTGTTCTTATTGTGGAAACATGAGAAGAACCCTTCTTGTTCATATGAAAGGCCTGTCTAATCCAGCATACTTTTCCCCCAAAGTGGCTCATCAGATGCCTCTGGGAATCCCACAAGTAGGATGTGAGTACAATAGCCCTCTCCAACCCATATTCCCAACTCCAATCCATATCTGAAGAATTGACTCATATGCCCGGAGTGCTGAGAAACTGACACACACTTTAATTTCAGTTGTCAATATGATTTCAGACCCTGGGAGGCTTGCTGCATTCCCAGCTCTTTGTTACACATACCCAAAATACTAAGACTGATCTAATGTGCAACAATTGCCTTACTTCTCACCAGTTTTAAGTAAGCTTCTTGTGTGCCTGTCAATGTCCTCTCCTGTGCCATTTCTTCACCATAGTAATAAGAAAATTCCAAATTTCCTCCCTGAATGGATTCAGAGGGATGCTGCCTCCTAACATGGTGGCAGTATTTCAACATCATGTTGACTAGCAGCTCTTGATACTATTAATTAATTTCATTTTGTTTATATTCATGGCTTTCCCTTCATTGCAAAGTGAGCTCAGAGTGAGGAACAATGAAAAACCAAACATTAGACAAATCATAAAACAAGCCGATAAGTTAGGATTCCCCCCCCCCACTTAACACTTACACTTGCCATCTTAAATGCCTGCTCACATTTAAATGTGGATGATTATTTAAACCAAATGGAGTTTCTGACCCATCCCTAAGAGACTTTTATTTTCCATCTTGCTTCTTGCTTCCAGTAGATATTCGTTGACCATGCTGACATCCTGAAGAACAGGGATGCTAATTTCATTCTAATGTCATATAAACAGGAAACTTTACCCAGACTTGGATTAGTTTAACAGCTCTCTATGAAGCAAGAAACTCAGAACAGGGATAAAGGCAAAATATGCAGACAGTTTCTGCTCTTCAGCACACTTAAAACACACACACACTCTCCCATCAAGCATGAAGAAAATATGCTAAGCATGTAATGAAATAGCAGGCTGATTGCAAGTGGCCTACAAAAGGATTTGTGCAAAAAATTACTTGTTCCCAGAGCAATCAGAAATAAAAAGCTACGGAGAACAAACAGACAGCCTTAATGGTGTGTTTTCTTTTCATATTTGCAGAGAAGCCCGAACTGAATTGATCGTGACTTGGAACATCCCAGTTAAACAACCACATCAAGGTCTTGTCTCAGCGTTCTTAACCATTTTGACACATGGGCATATTGTCGTGTCCAGGCAAATACTCCCAGGGGTTCTAATTATCCAGGGTGGGACAAGTCATGTTGATTAAAGGGCCCATTAGACAGTGCAAGGTGCCTTTTCAAAGCTGATTAGTCAGACAATCTGGAATGTAAAAAGAGAGTGCTTCAGAGAGGACCTGTGAGAGGGAGGGTGAAAGGGCAGCTGCTAAAAAATAAACCCTATCCAGTTTGGGCCAGGTTAGTTATACAAAGAAAACTTCCCCTGTTGGGAGTACAGGGGCCAGGAATGCCCACTGGGCTCAAATCTAAGTGCACTGGCTTCTTGGGATCGGAGTTCTGAATTACCACCACAATTTCCCACCCACTAATGATAAAATAAATTTTATTCAAAACTTACCAATGGGGAGATAAAATTTCAGTGAAATTTCTGTGGTTGAGCTGCAGGGGTGGAAAAATAGACAGACAAACAAACACACACACACACACACACCATTGGGTGCTGCCAACATAACAGATATTAAGTTAAAACAAAATTTACAGGGAACCTCAGAGGTAGATTGCAGACACCGAAGGGCAGAAAAAGTCATGAATGTATCAAAAGGGACTATAGGAGATTTTTTTTTTAAAAAAGGAGAGATACTCTGAATGCAGTGGGGACCGAAATAGTGACAGAAGGGAAGACTAGCACAAACAGAGGCATTCTTTGCTGCAAACATCTCATGCAGGGAAGCCTGCATTGTACTGAAAGCAATGCATTCAGTTTTGTACTTTGCATGGGGTGCCTGGATACAGGCTTCCTTCCTTGTTCCTTTATCAGTGGCCAAATGAGAAGTTACCAAACACAGAGCTGATGTCCTAAATACTTTAAAGCTGATGCTGCCTATGGGGGTGAGGGTTCTGCATGGTATCTCCACATTTAGAATTGCTTTCCAATCAAAGTGGTGCAGAAGCCATGCTCTTTTCAGCTTTATGCTGCAATGCTGTTGTGAACTTAGGTGCAAACTGTTTCCAGAGATAGTGGCCAAACAGGAAGGTTTTTTGTTTAAAGAGTAAATTATGTACATATTAGTTTCAAATGGTGCCTCATTTCTAAAATATGGGTTAGGTAACACCACAACACAATAAAGCAGGGGTGGAAGATACTCCTTTCAGACCAAGGGCCACATTTCTTCACAGGGAACCTTCTAGGGGTCACATGTCAGAAGGTGGAGCAACAGATCTTTACCTTTGTACATTCCTGTATATCAAAAGCCAGGTTTCTAGAGACCCCTGTTGATTCATAGCTCTTCATTCATGCAAGCAAGGGGCATTATATCAGTACAGTCATACCTCGGTTTAAGTATGCTTCGGTTTGAGTACTTTCAGTTTAAGTACTCCGCAGACCGATCTAGAACGGATTAATTCACTTTCCATTACTTTCAATGGGAAAGTTCGCTTCAGGTTAAGTATGCTTCAGGTTAAGTACAGACTTCTGAAACCAATTGTGTACTTAAACCAAGGTACCACTATATAAGGAAACATTCTAGTCAGGCCAAAGTACTCAAGTAGGGTGCAGAGCAGGAGTGGTATGGCCTTAGGAAAGGGCATGGATGGAAAGAGTTCTGCAGGCAGAATAAAGACATTTTGATTAGAGGATCACGTTCCGACCTGAGTTTGCAATAAAGCCTGAATAGTTAGTATCTTGCATTGGGGTAGCAGGCTAGACGAGGACTGGGATGATCACAATTCAAACTGAATCCAGCTTGTATCTAATGTTACTCGGAGTAGGCCCATTGAAATAAAAGGAAATGGGTAACTTGGATCCATTAACTTCAGTGTGTCTGCTCTAAGGAGAACATAGCTGGATGGAACCATCTGTGTACACATTTAACCTGCTAAGAACTGCAACAGAACTGCTGAGAAGCCCAGAGTCTGGTGAAAAGCTAAGCTCTTACATGAAAGTTAGCCTAAAATATGGCTCACCAGCATTAAATGGGAAACATTAAAGTGGGGCCTGAGCACCAGGACACTACTCCCCCCCCCATTTAATGTTTCCATTAACTGGGATTTATACTACCAGCCATGAAATTTCCAGGACATTTCCAGAGGTGGCTGGCTCATTAAGGTGAATGGAGCACGGCCCCACAAAGCTCAATCTGCCCATAGTCACTCCATCTCCCTTCCTTCCTCTTACATCTGGTCCAGGGGGTGACTGGCTGACAGCATCTTCTCAGTGTTGCCATTTTATAGAGCTCAGTGCGGAGGAGGACGGGAACCAAGCCAGTATATGGTTGTGTCTATCATTGGGTCTGGCTCCATCTACTGTTGCCCCCTCTGCCGTCTGTTCCATAGTCCCAATTGGCACAAGTCACTAGTGGGCATTTCATATAGGAATTTGAATAACTCACTTAAATTTAATTAATAATTTGAAAAAAATCATGTTGCTCACACAACAAAGCTGTTGAGAAAGATAAAATTGGTGGGGTAGTAACAATATATGCCACTGTGAGCATACAGATGCGGGTCAAAGAAGTGACTGACAATGTTTATTTCAAACTACAAAAGTGATATTGAAATGAATGTTGCCTGCATCTTCACGACAACCTTGAAGTTTCTTTTCCTTAATTAAGTTTCTATATTTACTCATTTGTTCTCATAGCTGCTACCCCAAATATTTGCTTAGTGTGTGTGTGTGTACAAGCACACACACACACACAGCATGAATATTCATGTGTGTTATTTATCCACATCAAAACACATTCAGGTGCCTTGACTAGAAGTTCTTGGGAGTTTTCTTTTCTCTTTGTCTCAAGGTTGCCCGAATGACAACTCTTTCAACTGTTTTACAAAGTTAATGACTTCAGACTTGTGAAGTTAAGAGGATTAAGAACTAAATCCCTAATGCACCCCAACTCTGGGCGGCATTTTCTCCCAGAAAGATTAATAAATTTATTAAAAATAACAATACATTAAGCATAATGGCATTCTGAAAAAATAGGGGGTGGCATGGCCATCTGGCTGGGCCGGTTTTATATACTGTATCCCCCTCCCCTAAACAGGGTTTTGACATTTCACTCCAGACAAAAACCCTGAACTAGTTACTAGTATAAGAGGCTCAGATTCCAATACTTTATGAACTGTGTCTCCACCATGAATCTACCCAGACCCTGTATTCATTATCTGGTGCTTCTTTCAAGGATGTGGAATATGGCAGCATTCCCATGTGGTGGCATTTGGCTCCTAAATGGAGTCATATTGTATGATGATACCATAGCCTGTTGTGGAGTTCTTTTTTTTATTTTAAGGGTGAAGTAGGATCCATGCTAATATTGCAGGATGAGCAGTTTTAGTAAATAATGTTGTTTAATTACTTTTGATTATCGTTTTCCCACTTTTAGTCATTATTCTGGTCTGAATTTGATCTGTTAAATCCAAAGTTCTGTTTTGCTCTCATTGGCCATCATGATACATTCACAAATGGCTGAGTCTCTATAACTATTTTCACATAAGCAGATGAAATTTGCAGGCAGAGGGTCACATCCAGTGTGGATTAAGCAGGAGGCATCCATCTCTATGGCTCTGGCACCCAGAGGTGGTAGGTTTGGATCAAACTGTCCTGGGCCACCCCACTGGGATGAGCACAACTCCAGTCCTGCCAAATGCATTAATGCATAAATCAGATTGCTACCTAAGGCAAGTTACAGGCTGTAGGGTTCATCGGGTGCATGAGGGATTAAATGCACTGTAAGACATTGATCCTTTCCTTTGACACACAGTGGTGGGAACACAGCAACTGGTGTGCCAGACTAGTCAGGAAAATGAGCATTCCTTGTGGACTGGCTAGGTGAAGATTGTTCATGCTGGAACAGCACACCTGTATCCTTGGTAATGGAGGCAGGGTATCACTGTCAGATTTACTCTTGAATACCTCACCCTGGCGTGGAGGGCTCCTGAGTGGCATGAGGAGGCCCTGGAGACAGCTTCTCAACAAAATGCAGCAGACTAGATGTCTCAGGAGGGAGGACATTCAGTATCCCCCACTCAGATCTGGACTGCCACCATCAAACTTGCTTATCCCTGCCCCCTTGAATCAAATACCTCTTGATGCTCAAGATCATCAATCTGCATGCCTCTAGGATTGGGTCCTCCAGCACCAACTCTCCAAGCTCCTTCCACTTCTCCTCCAGATCTGCTCCTTCCCCCCACCATGGAACTCATGGCAGTTGAAAAAAATGAAAAGTATGGTCTCCAAAGCTTATCTCAAGAAGGCTACAACAAATCAATAAGTGGAACTGTCTTTTTTGTGTTTTCTTCCTCTTCACCCACCCACACAAATAGTACATAATTAGTTGTCCTCAGATTATACAGAGAAGACAAAAAGAGGAAACAGTTTGCCAGTAAGTACTGGCAATGGGCCACCTTAGGAAGAATTGGGACTATTACTTTGACAGCAGTTTGACAAACTTGCCCACAGTCTCTCATAAGCAACCATTGCAATGCCCTCTGCTGATCTGTTAGCTCAGCTCTGACAAGCCTTGCTCTTTTGAACTGAATTCCTTTGATTGCTCCAGCTGGGTGTAAGAGAAGATGCTGAAATTACCAAGTACTCCAACCTGGGCCTGCTCTGCAGCTGTCAATTGGAATCAATGCAAAAGAGCAACAGTTGGCTCTCGAAGGCAGCCGCTGAAGAGGTTGGCTTTTTCTTCTATTTTGTAAAAACATCCTGTGGTTTGCGATTCACGGTGGAAATAATTACGGGAAATAGAATTGTCGTCAAAAGTGAAGGGAACCAAGAGACATACTGTTCCCATACAAAATAGGCTTCAAGCTTGTTGCCGCCTGTGAGATTCTCTGCCCCTGAGATTGGCCATGCTGTTGTGATGCAATGGATTGTTCTCAAACATTGTAACTTCTGTTGGGGGGGATGGGTCAGTAATAGAGTGTTCAGAAATGAATTACAGAACTGGGCTGAAAATTATTGGAAGATTTCCCGCCACCCAGTGAAATTCTCTGACCAATGAAATTCTCAAAGGGAGAGAGAGAGAGAGAGAGAGAGAGAGAGAGAGAGAGAGAGAGAGAGAATTGTGAACATCTTTTCACACTGCTGGTGTGCTTCTTGGAAGCATCTAGCTGACCATTCTAGCAAAGAGGATGCTGGATTAGATGGTCCCTTGGCCTGATCCAGAAGGGTGGTTTTCAAATTATTAGCTGTGGCTCCTCTTACTGCTCAAATCAGCATTTGGTGATTGGGGAGTAAAATATGCAAGGAAACTCCTAAAGAGTTAGCGTTTTGCCATGAAAATCAGCCACCAAGTGGTTGTATCACCTTACAATGGAAAGCTTCAGTAAAACTCTACACTACTACACTGGTAACATCTGACCATTGCAACTGTTGCAAGGAAACATGGACCATAATATGACATAGAATGTACAGTACTGATTTCAAAAGGCTTAAGTGCACATGCCTTATGATGGATTGTGGCTATCACATATCATTGATATGTAGTTCTCTTCCATCCTAAGAATAAAGCTTTTGGAGGAAAATATATTATCAGCTTTACTGATACACTGAAACTTTGGGAGGAGGGGATTCAGCATAAGCTCCTGCAATACTGGAAGGACAGATGAATGCCATAAAGGAAAGTGCTTATTTCGGTGAAGGAGAGATGGGCACCGTAAAGAGGAGATATGGTTAGCTGACATTAAGAAAACATGTCCTCTGAGCAGGTGCACTAAAGACATTTCCCAGACAGATGAAACCATAGGATCTAGGCTTTTGGTAGCTACCTAGCCTAGTAAAACCTAAAATGGATGACCGTTTGCTCCATGGTGGATGCTATTTCAACTTCAAGCACACAAAAAAGGTACAAACTTTACAACCTGAGTCAAGCTTTAGATGGCTTATAAAGAAAAAAAATAAACTGGAGGGGTCAGTGAGGAACTTTCCAGTTCTCTTCCCTTCAATTTGCTTGAAGTTTCTTTCTTGCTTTCAATGCATGGCTTGTATTTGTCTGTCAGGGGTTAGAAACCATGTGGACTTGTAATGCTCATACCAAACACAAGGCAGTATGAGGAAGGGTTGAAGGCTGAGTGGGTAAGAGGAGTTTGGGGTCAGACCCTGTTGTACCCCAAGTGGGGGTATGATGGGTTACTTTGCTACTTTGAAATGTTTTATGAAGTTTTCATTTACATGCTCATTGGTTTTATCATGCCATTTCTTTGTGGATTCCTCACAAGTGCTCATATTCAGCAATATATTGGCCTGGCTAAAGCAGTGTTCTGCATCTCCCCACCATCAAATTGGAAAATTTCCATCTATGTAGTCTATGCCTCTGATTTTGAAAGGGGGGTACCCATCAGTCCACTTAGCACGCTCATGATCTGTGACACACATACAGTTGTGTCTTTCAGAATGCTAAGAATTCCATATCTGAAGAGGGTGGACCAATAATGAAGAGTATGGCTGACAATAAATATACAGTACTGCATTCAGCATCACTTGAGTTGTCCTAAAAAAGCTGACATAGGGTGGATTACGAACATGATCTTTGAATAAAGATCCTGCCAGAGACATTCAGAGCAATTAAGGGTCATGCAGCACCATTTATTATTCCTGCATCTTCATTTATTTTTACCAAAATCTTAAAAAGTTTTACAGTCTCTGTAAAATGAAGCTATTTTATTCCTCATAATAATCAAGATTGATTTTATGCCTCATAACAGTTAAATGCCTTTTTAAAGCATTAGATGCAGCGTACAAAGAAACGCACGAGCAGAACATCCATCAATTCCTCTCAAAAAAAAAAAAAAGAGGAAGAAGAAAAAAGGTACCAGAAGAGTGTTTGCAGCTTTATGCAGGCAATTATTTTCGAACTTTTAAAAAAATGATTAAAAACAATGATGAGGGAACACCAGCCTCCAAAGGATAACTGCATAGCATGCAACAATTAAGCAGCAACAATGAGATAATAATAAGACTATTGAGCACCGTTAAGTTCACACTAGGGAACTGCCTTGAAATTTGGGCAGCTTATGAGTCTGTCTGCAGATTTGGAGGTGCCCTGGGAAAGATGTCCTCTGGTGATCTCCCTCTCTGGTAGGCTTACTTGGCATAAGTTCTGAACCATGCTAGCTGAGGGCCCTTTGTTACTTCATTTTCTGCAGTATAGTGCTTCCTATCTATACCTACTTCTTTTATGTTGCATGGTAGTCTCCATCTCATTCTTGCTGTTCTTACCCTTCTGTCTTCTGGTTCACAACTGGGCTTACCAGACCTGGTTCCCTTTTTTATTTGTTCACTCTCCCCACAATCTGTTCATAGCAAGCTGCCCATTTGTTAACGCATGCATTAACCTGCATTTAATATATATATCAGAAAGTGCAAAATCTGGTGATTACCAGTGGAAGAGCTCAGTGGAAGAGCACCTGCTTTGCATGCAGGCCACAGGTTCAATCCTTAGCATAATGAGCTAGGAGGACAAGGCTTTGTATATGGTAGCTTTATATGTTCTGATCATACATAGTCTGCAAGGAGCCAACCAGAAAATTTTGCATAGAAATTTGCAAATATTGAATTCCTCAAAACATTCCTATGCATCATAGAATCATAGAATTGTAGAGGTGAAAGGGATCCTGAGGGTCATCTAGTCCAATCCTGAGCATTGCAGGAATCTCAGCTAGATCATACATGATGGATAGTCATCCACAGAATCATAGAACTGACCACAGACACATTTCAGGTCTGCATTTACTTAATTAAAAAAGCTGAAAGGAAAGCACATTCTCCACAATTCTGGGCCAATCTGGAAATTTCCCTGTTCAGTTAGCAATTAGTATGATCCATCAGGGAGTGTACTAGACTGGAACAAAGGAAGCTGCATGATACCAAGTCAGGACATTTGACTCTCTAGCTCAGTACTGTCTATATTAAACATCAGTCCTTACCCAGGGTTTGAACGGAGGGCATTCCCAGGCCAACCTGGAGATGATTGAACCTGAGACCTTCTGCATGCAAAGCAGATGTCCAGCCACAGAGTAACATCCTTTCCCCAGAAAGCATCCATTTATTTCCTCATTGCTCACATTGGTAGTCCAGAGATTTGTGCCAGGAAATGGCTTATTTGAGAGCTACTTGCTGTTGGTCTGGTGTGCAGTTTTGCACAGCTGAGTATACAAAGTGTTCAGGCACAAGGCATGAAAAGGATCAAAACTGATAAATTAGATCAAATAATTGCTTAACTTTATTACAAAGTGGAGCACTAAAGAACCCTACTGACGGAGGGGAAACCCACCAAGAAAAGTCATGGAAATCTGATTGCCTGAGGGGCAGGTAATGTTCTTTTTTATTCTTAGGGTGTTCATTTTATTACATTCCCCACCCCTGGAAACTGATATAAATAACACCGACAAGTGCTCTGCTGAACAGAATGCTAGTTAACCTATAATTCATTCACAGAGTTGGTTTGATTTCCCCTTTAGCTGCCTTACTTTCTTGGCCTATGATGACCTTTCTTCTCAGCAGAAACCTTGCCATCAACTCATTTTCAACTCAAAGCACTTTATTGGAAAAACAGAGAGCAAATAAAGTCCCTTGAAGTTTACAGGAAGGGAGCCAGTATTCTGTGGCAGCCAGAATATCAAAAACTAGGTCCTGGGAAACTCGGGTTCAAATCCCCACCAGGCTATGAAGCTTGTTGGGTGACCCTAGACCACTCACTGTCTCTCAGCCTAACCTACCTCACAGGGTTGCTTTTAGTATTACATTCAGACAGAGAGAGACTAATAGGTACTTCAAAAAAAGTGGGAAGAAATAACAACAACAACAACAACAACAACAACAACAACAACAACAACAACAGCAACAGCAACCGTTCCCCACATAAAGGGGAGGTGCATTTTGTGCGGTCGCACGCAGCCCCATGGGATCCCTGGGAGAGCCCTGGAAGTTCGGAGGCCGGCACTGCCTTCCCGGGCTGGATACTGGTAGTCTCCGCCCACCTGTCCAATCCAGCTCAGGGAGGCGTTACCTGGGGGGTTGGCCAGGTAGGAGGAGGTAACCTTACCTTGAACACGGCTGAAGCAGAGTCATTCCTGGGAAGCAGTTGACAGCTCCAGAGCTTTCCCACCCTCCACTCCCACTTCCCTGCATTGGCAGGTTTCACCTTTCCCGTAGCAATTCGTCACAACTTTGGTAGATGCAGGCCTTGGGCCTTTAGTCATCTACATAAATAGGGGGGCATGGGGCGGTGACCCCCCCACCCCCCATTGTGGCGGCGATAACAGGGTTCCTGTAAATGGGGCTAAGAGGGAGGCATTGACCATACGCAATAGGCTGTCATTGCCCTCCCTCTCCAGCGGTTGCGATCGAGGGGGGGGGGCTATCTGCTTGAACATATGTTCTCCAGAGCTAGCCCAACCCCCACACATGCTGGATAACCCTGAAATTACCCAGATCCCAGGCTGGGGGGCTGGGAAGGATATATGCCCAATGCCTGAGCCAAGGTCTCCCTACATCTGAATTCTTAATAAAGTTGTGGCCAATTTTAATCCCATAGAACGTGGTCTTGTGTCATCATTCCGCTCGGGGGCTGCCTGGGGGTTTGGGGGGGGACTCCTCCTGACCGTGCAATAGCAGCAGCTAAGAGTGGGGAAAGGAAGGGCTGAGCGCAAATCCCCCCCCCACAAATATCCACCACATTCTTTGCAGGATACAAACATTGTTTTGTTTTTGCAGGATGGGGAGTAGAAAAGAAGATGTGGATGAGGATGAGTGTTCTCCCCCCCCCTTACAATGACTGTAAATGGACTCTCTGCTGAGTGTCTTTGGGAAATGATTTGTCAGGGTTTCTGCCTGTAAGAAGCCAGAGTGAGAGCAGGAAATATTGTCCTCACCCTTATTTGGCTTCCTGGTGATGCAGTACCCATCTTCAGGCATCAGTCACATACAGAGAGCCAGCATTGGGGTGGGGGGGAATAACTCGCCAAGGGATATGCAGCTGGGGCTGATAGGATATGTACTCTAAAACATCTAGATGCCACAGGGTTCAGGAAAGCTATCTTAATGCTCATGCTGTATTTCACTTGTTCCATTCTAGTTTTGCTGCTGAATGACTGCAGCACCCAGAGGCAGCAGCAATTATATCCCACTCAGCCCAACCCTTTGTTGCACGTTTCCGCCCTTTCCACCAATTTTATGTTCCCACCCTTAATTTTTCAGTTGCACTTTGTGGCTCAGTGGAGATAAATTTCTTATTAGCATACTTTATAATGTGCTATGCTTGCAATTAGCAGAGGGCTGACACCTTGTTTCCCACGTAGATAAAACACACACTTTAATTCACCCTTTAAGAAGATCTCTATAATAATAATAATGACAACAATAAAGACTTCCATATGGCTACTGAACAAACATGGGTTAGAAACACTAGCCCTTCTGAAGCAGGGGCCAGAGCAGTCACACAAAAAGCAGATAGATAATAAGCATATTATATGAGCTGTAACTTCACACATTACTGTGTTGGTATAAAGTTTGAGAGTACTATTTGGCCTATGGAGTTTACTCCGTAAATAAAGAGCATGGATCATCACTTTTAAAAATGCTCGCTGTCACACATTTGGTTAGTTCAAACAGGGACAATTTGGGGCAAAAGCCTTGTACTATTACAGATTGTAGGGTGTGAACTGGTTAGTGAGCGCCTGAATTTACAAGGGATGGAAGAGAAATCAATTTATTTTAACATGAACCCACCTAATTTGCACATTCTTTATTTATATGTTGGTTGGATTACATACTTCTCTGAATTTGGGGGTGCAGTTTCAGTTTCAAAAACTGCCCACCCCCCAAAAATGTGTTTCATGAAATGGTATTTTACATGTGCAAGTAAAAACAGAACAAAACAAAACAACGTGAAGCATATTTTGGGGAGGGGAAGCATAAAAAAGCACACAAAAATGTAATCCTGTTGTGCTTATAACCAAACAATCACTCATGTCTGGACAAAATAGGACATCTTCATTTGCCCTTGTTGCTTTTCCTGCACCCTTCTCCATCCTCAGCCTCTGATTCAGCCTCACTGGTCCCCAGCATTGTCCCCACCCAAAGCTGGGTGAGGGGCTCGCCTGCCCTTGCTGCCCTTCCCACCTCTTGCTGAAGCACCCTGCCAAAGGAGGCAAAATGTTTTGAGCCAGCCCTAAACTGAGTGTATGTGTCACTGAAATGAAATGGGAGCAAGTCAACTTGCCCTCAAGAACTGACTTTGGAGTCAGTTTTCACGAAAGCCATTTTCACTGGAACATGGCACATGACACAGGATATGGCAGGAAAGTTCCTCTCTCCCACAGTTGCTCATAGAAACCTATGCACCCATGTTTGTATAGTCTTTGGAGTGTCAGAATGGGACCAGGGAGGCCCAGGTTCAAATCCAACTCAGCCAAGGAAGTCTAATTACCACCAGCATCAATATAGCAAGGAGCAAGTATTCAGTATGGCAGCTTCCTAGGTTCCTATCATACTTGCTGGTCTTGCTGGCCAATCTTTTGCATGTTGCCGTTCTCATGAGTTTCTTATGAGGATAAAATGGGCACGAGGAACTTGACATGTGCTTCACAGAGCTCATTGAGAGAAAAGGTAGGGAAAACTGGATGTAGTTTCATCACTGGTGGAGGAAGAGGGGGGCGGGGGGAGCACACCGCCCCCGGCACCACGATCCCAGTGCGGTGTCATCATGGCTGCCCCCCCGTGCTGGGCACCACGCCCCCTCAGGCGGCACGTCACACCCCCAGGATGCGCGCCATCCCCCCGGGATGCACACCAGTCATGCCCCCACCTGCTCTCCGCCCCCCGGTGCAGGAGCATGAAGCTCCGCCAATGAGTTTCGTTAAATGTCTTCATAAAATGTGGTCCCCAGTACTGGACCCTGCACTGATGAAGGCTGCCTGACAAGTGCAAAAGTGAGTCAGAACTATGCCATTTGGAAGCCAAAGGGCCACCATTTAAAACACTGCACACTTTCAGTAACGTTTGGCCCCATTTTTGCTTTTTGTCCTCAGAAATAAAGAACCACGTTTCATAACAATAGTCTAATTGAGCGAGAATTACTAACACACTTGATACGTTTGTGAAGAAATTTTTCAAGAGCTGGTCTAAAAAAATATGTGTTCTTGTTTCTGTGTTAGCATGGGTTAACTTTCACTGACTGGTGTGCAGTTTAAGGGAGGGGGAATTAAGCATGACTTACCCACACAAGTGATTGCGGTTTGTGTGGAAAATAAAGCTCTCGTGGTCCTCCAAATCAAGGTTATTGTTGCTGCCAAGGAAACAAATATCTTTACTGCTGGAATGCTTTGCCTAAGTTGTCGGCATGTTGTGTTATTTATGAAAGAGCCTGTTTCTCCTGCACATGGTTTATATGGCTCTCAGAGCACTGCTCATCCCGTCCACATTTCGTACTGAGGCTCCTTTTATAACTAGCACTGGCTTGCTAGATAGTTACAAACAAGAAGAAAGGACCAGGTTTGGAAAGTCAGGTTCTCATAATCTTATAGAAGGGATTATACTTACTTCCTTTGTGGTATGTGAGATGGAAGAATAAGGAGGAGTTTTTAAAGGACACTTTTGGTTCCCATACCTGAAATGGAAGAGCACTGCAGGTTGAAAAGATTGTCCCCAGGGATAGACCGATCAGTCTTTTTCCACTCCAGGCCAGCTTCCTATGTGTTAATTCACAAGTCGTTTCCATCCAGTTTCCACATCAATTGGTTAAATAAAATAAAATTAAAAACCTGCACAAGAATCTGCATTGTATTTAAACATTTCCCACCACACACAAAATCCACTCTTTTGTAACACATTTTATCCAAAAATGCACATTTCTGTTTATTCATTTTGTTTACAGATCAATTCTCATGCAACATCCCAAAGCAAATAACAGCAAATAAAAACAATTCAAATCCAATATGCATACAGACTGGCACAAGAAATCTCCTGTTGAAAAGCTTGTTTTAAAAGGGAGATCTCCAAAATGACAATAAGAGAGGATGCTTGTCTGACACGTAAACACAAAATGCATATTTTATATATGCATACCTAAAATCCAGACATGTGAAAATCAGGGAATATCTGCATTCTAATATGCCTATTAATCAAGGAAGAGTGAATCAGGCTGGTTCCCTTAACAATCTGTAGCAAGCAAAATCCTTGAGCATCTCTATTCCAGAGCTGCTGAGTGTACAATGGGAAAGAAGTATCATCCTTGATAATTTCTTCTCCTGGCTAGTATATGGCATTGAATGCCTTTTGCCTGCCTATATGGTGAGGTGTGTGTGAATTTGTGTAGAGATTAGCCTACTAATCAATTTACATTGGTTCTCTACATAATTTATGTCTGGCCCCTACCCAGGTGGGCAGGTGAACTTAGTATTGCAAAATCCACTCCTCTTCCTTTCCCTTTAAAAATGTGGCTGTTCTGCCATTTTCCCAGCCTGGTTTGGCCAAAGTTCAAGGATGATAGGAGTTATAGTCCAACAATATCTAGAGGGCTACAGATTCCCCAGCCATGCTCTCTTGTAATATTGAACTCATTATCTATCTGGGATCCTGATGAAACCAAAAAGGCATTATCTGTGCAAAAGAGATGCTAGGAAGCTCATAAGATACAGGAAGGAAGGAACAAGGGCGGTAAGGGGAGCACCTCAAAACAGTTCAATGAGTAGACAGCATGCTCTGCAGGCAAGAAATGTTGAATGACTGTTGAGAGGCAAAGAAAGAGAAATGGAAAACTAAGGATGGCCAGGAATTGGGTGTCCTGAAAGAGGACATGGATGGCTTGCTGGTTGTAACCAAGAAAAGGAGCACTTCACACTGCAAGATTTTGTTGCATAGGTCCCACTTGTGAAAATAGAAAAGAAAAAGAATGCAGTTCTGGAAACAGAAAAATAGAAATGGGAAGGAGCAGGTTAGCAAAGATTTCTTCTCTAGGCTCCAGGAGAGAGAAAAGAGAAAGAGAGAGCCAGGACAACTTTATCGACATTTCTAGGAGGCGGCATCACAGCTTGAACACTGCTGCTAACCTTGTTTTCCAGTTCCTGCACCCTGTAGATTTTATCAACTAATATTTATTTGGCATTTTTGCAGCTAGCACAGAAAGAGAGAGAGAGAGAGAGAGAGGGGGAGAGAGAGAGAAAGAGAGAGAGAGAGAGAAAGAGAGAGAGAGAGAGAGAGAGAGAGAGAGAGAGAATAGTTGCTACGTGAGAATGCAGAGACCAATATAGTTTTACACAGATCAGTGTGTTTGTAACTCATCTCCTCATGGTGGTTTACCTGTGTTTGAAACAGGAAAATATGTGTTGCAATTTTCCAAAGCTTCATGTTTTTAGAGAACTTGTGTAAGGGAATTACACAGGTACCAGCCTGGCTAGAAGATCCAAAGTCAAGAATCCTGTAAGATGGGGCTGGGAGAATCCCAGGCCTATACCCTTCTAAGGCCACACATGCCAACAGCCCTATTCTGCACCTTCTTCAAATCTATTTGCCTCCCATTTGGGGATAAGTGCTCTAGCCTACTGTTCATGCAGAAGGTCTCAAGTTCAATAGCTGGCATCCCCAGGCTGGGATGGACCTTTGTTTGAACCCCTGCAGAGCCCATGCTCTGCAGTATGTATAGATAGTACAGTAGTGGCCAGCTAGAATGCATCCTTGACTGTTACGATGTCTAGATTTCCTGGATGCAAGGTGGACAGGTGTGAGTAGGTCACTTTGTATGGAAACATTTCAAGGAGGGGAATAGAGGAAGGGGATCAAAAGGCCATTTCTCATTGTTCCCATCTGATAGGAAACTTGGTTTTACTACCAATGGTCGTAAAAACAGGCCCACTGAGAATCAAGAGGCGGGTATCTGCATGCTAAGAGGAACCTGATAGTTTGTGAAGTATAAGCAGATCTTCTGGGAGAGAAGTAAAGGAGGTCCACAGGGCTGCAACACCTTCTCCAGGAGGGTGACATGGACGTGGACCTTGCTCACCTTCTCTCCTGCCCCCCCCCCAAAAAAAACAGCCCAATGAGAACTGGGCATGCTTGGTGGCTACAGAATTTCACATTCCAGTCCTGTACTGGAGGCAAGCAGGTGAGGTGGAAGTTGTAGGACCACAGAGAACTCTGAGCAAGTAACTTCTTCCAACAAAGGTTGGGAAGATGGAGGCCTTTGAAGCCTCCATCAGCAGGCTACTTCCACCTCATACTGCAGGAGTGTGAAAGGGTCAACCATCCAGCCTAAATACATTTTATTGGCTCCCTCCTAGTGCTCTCTCTGCATTGCTGGGCTTGTGGAGTGGTTGGAGTCCTCTGGTTGCTCAGACCCAGGGGAAGGTGCCTATGAGATTCTGGGTTCTGACAGTCAAAGAGGTTCCTCTAGGGTAGGGAAGATCCTGTTCCTAGTCTCAGTCACAGTGACCCACTGACCTCCAGTAGCCAGCTCAGAGCCCTGAACTTGTCACAGCTCCTTAACTAGTACCTCTGACTGTGTTGGCAGAAAGGAGGCATGGATGGAGCAGTGAACAGCACTCAACTTTGCAACATTTTGTCATAGTAAGTAAATTTTTAAAGTAAATTTTAGGTCCCGCTTGTCAATCAATAAAGTAGAAAGTGGAAGTTCCATTGCCACAACTGCCACTCTTTCCATATACAATACCTCTACTGCCATGTAACTATCACAGTACCCATGTTGGTATTCAATTGCCACTCAATTGCTACTCTCTCTATATACCTCTTATAGAATTGTAGAGTTGGAAGGGATCCTGTGGGTCATCTAGGCCAACCCCCTGCAATGCAGGAATCTCAAGCATCCCTGACAGATGGGCATCCAACATCTGCTTCAAATCTTCCAGTGAAGGAAGGCCCACTACTTTCTGAGGGAGTCTGTTTCACTGTTGAATAGCTCTTACAGTCAGAAAGTTATTCCCCATGTTTAGTCGGAATCTCTGTTCTTCTAACTTGAAGCCATTGGTTCAGGTGCTACCCTCCAGAGCAGGGGAGAACAAACTCTTTATCTGAAGATGGCTACCTTCTCTCAGTCTCCTCTTTTCCAAGCTAAACATACCCAACTCCATCAACTGTTCCTCATAAGCCTTGCCTTCCAGACCCTTGATCATCTTGGTCACCTTCCTGTGCACACGTTCCAGCTTGTCAATATCCTTTAAAATTGTGGTGCCCAGAACTGGACCCAGTACTGCAGGTGTGGTCTGACCAAGGCAGTATAGAGAAATATAATTACTTTCCTTGACTGAGACACTATGCTTCTGTTGATGCAGCCTAGGACATTGTTGGCTTTTTTTGCTGCTTTTAAGTACCACTCTTTCCATATTCTCCTCCTGCTACTCAACTCCCCACAATTGCCACTCTTTCCTTCTTTCCACTCTTTCCACTCCTGCTGATGGGTTGGAAACTCGATGGATGATAGGGCAACTGGTACAACTTTGGAGTGGGGGGCTGATTCAGACAATTTCTAATTAGCTAGTTTTTAATTCTTAAATGTGAACTTCTCTGAAACATAGCCAGTACTGTAGTCGTGGCAGGTATGCATTTGTGGATGGACAAACTCTGTATTTTATTTCAGCAACAGTGAAAATGGTCCTTGTTTTCTGGTGCCCATTTACATTTCCTACACAACAAAGGATTTTTTTTACAGCTTGATTTTTGGGAAAGGAAAGCGGAGAATCATATTCACAGATTAACCAAATGCAGCAGGAAAGACGAATGAAGAAGCCAATGGAAAACAAACCCACGTCAGCCAGGAGAGGGCAGTGTTTTACCACATTTGACACTTGGAGCCTGCCTCATCTCCCTGGAGCTAAGATATTGTAAACAAGCATATTTTATTTAAAACATTCCTCTCTTGTAACAAAGTCTTACATTTGGTTTAAATACTTTCCCTTTTTGTCAGCGTACAGTAGATTACTCCACACATTGCACATGAAAACATGTCCTTGAGCAATTGACTAATACTGGCTGATGATATTTACCGAGCCAGAATTACTTACCTTTGCAGATCCGGTTACAGGTTCCACTTTACATTCAGGAAAACATAATGGTTTTGTTAAAGCAATACCAAGCCTTACACAGACAAAAAGTGGGCCCAAATAGAGTAATTTATGCTTGACAAGAGTAACGCACTATAAACCCTGACAAACAGGGAGAAGGCAACAATGGAAAGTAGTTACTGTGGCTTCTAGCTCTCAATATTACCACTTATTTAGTACACATTTCCCTTTCCCCCCCTTTCATAATGAAACACGTAGCAGCCTATGTAAGGAACCCAGGTGATCTCCCTTCCAGGCACTGACTACACCCAGACCTGCTTAGCATCAGCAAAGTTGATATATGCTGTATACCACATCAGGATAATGGGTGATGAGAAAACGGCTTTCTCCGTCAACACACACGCAAGCAGTTTGCATTAAAACTGCTGTTAAAATGGAGAAACCCCAGTTTTAGGAGCTGACTCAGAGCCTGCCTGTCATCTGATGTCATAAATCATGTCAGGTGGTTTTGACCTACCTGTTAAAAGTGACCCAGTGACAGATAATATCTGAGTTGTTGGGCTGAAAAGACTGAAAAGGCTGTAAAGGTAAAGGTAAAGGGACCCCTGACCATTAGGTCCAGTCGTGACCAACTCTGGGGTTGCGCGCTCATCTTCCAGATCATGAGGTCAGCATGACAAAGCAGCTTCTGGAGAACCAGAGCAGCACACAGAAACACTGTTTACCTTCCCGCTGTAGCGGTCCCTATTTATCTACTTGTACTTTGACATGCTTTCGAACTGCTAGGTTGGCAGGAGCTGGGACCCAGCAATGGGAGCTCACCCCGTCGCAGGGATTCGAACCGCCGAACTACTGATCAGCAAGCCCTAGGCTCTGTGGTTTAACCCACAGCGCCACCTGCGTCCCTACCGAAAAGGCTGTATGATATGCCTTTAGGCTAGGGGTTGGGAACATTTGGCCCTGAACTGCAATTTCCAAGAGCAAGCATGGCCAATAACCATGGATTATGGGAGTTGTAGTTCAGCAACATCTGGAGTGTCAAAGGTTCCTAGCCACTGCTTTATGTCATGCATTTTAAAAATATGAGACGTATTTCCTAAATTGCCAACTTTTATTTACAACAGCAGAGAATTCTATGCTAGTATCATGTGTCTTGCTCACTGCCTTAGTTGACAGCCAAACCACAGTGCTTGCTGTGAATTCTTAACTCAAATGGTGCATAGCTTGGTAAGTATCCATGCCATTCTTAACCCAAAAATATGGAGTTAAAAGGCACCTTATCCAGCTCGTCACTCAGTCTTGAGACCTAAAATATATCTAAACCTCCTGGTTGCCCACTTTGTTCTTGAACACGTTCACAAAATAATATTTCACAATTTCTAAGGCAGCTTGCTCTATTGGTCAGTAGAGAAGCTATTCCTGTTCACATTTTATAAACAGAATTGCAGACTAAAGAAGTTAAATTGTGTGGTGATGAAATGGATCTGTGCTATTGAAATTTCTTGGGTTAGAAAAAAAGAATGTATATTGAGGCACATGATCTCAAATGTAAGCCTGTACTGGGCTGAAATAGCACTGGCTTTACTTATTCTTCATGTAATTGTTCCCTAGATCCAACAAAAGACAAAATAACAGTTCGTATTACTGGGGTGAGCAACCTTTTGGGAGGAAGTGGTCAGAGCCACATACTGATTGCAGCGGGTGGGATATCTGGAGTGTCTGTTCTACACCATTCTTTTATCACCCATCATACCTCCAACATCCACCTATTCATTTATCTTCTATCCCTCTACACCCCCTCCCTTTGTCTCTTCTCAACCCCTCCCCAATTTACCAGTTCAGTTCCAGTGGTGGGCCAGGTTAGGACCTGGCCAAGAACCACCAGGAGGTTAGAAAGGGTAATCACTGGCCAGCCCAGATCTTCAGGTGAGTGGGTGGTGGCAGCATTTTTGAATGGCAGTCAAGTCTGGCTCACTTCTATAGTGGCTGCTCACCTGAGCAGTCTCCTGAAGTCTGGTGCCGGCCCTGTCTAACCACATGAACATCTTCTCCTTCATTCATACTTTCTCCACTATTATGCTTCCATTGATTCTTTCTCCCTGAGCTAAGGGACACCTTTAAGGGTGGTGGAGAGCCACATGAAGTCCTAGGCCATGGGTTGCCCAAATGGGTTGCCCACACTTACCCAGGGTTGAGCAGCATTGAACTCAATGGGACCTGCATTTCAGTAAGCATGTGTATGATTGCATCATTGGTGACTGTCTAGGGCCCAGCTCCCATTTGGTAATTTAAGGGCTGCAGTTCAGTGGTAGAGCCTATTTTTGCATGCAGGTAAGTCGCTGGTTCAATCCCTGGTATTGCCAGGTAAGACTGGGAAAGTCCCTTGTCTAAAAGCCTGGAGAATCGCTACCAGTCAGTGCAGACAATATGGAGTTGGTTGCACCAATGCTCTGATTCCATATAAGGCGGTTTGCTATGTTCCTTATGACAGAGGATTGTGTACAGTTTAACATCTTCCTTTTGTTAGTAGGTTCCCCATCTCTTGCCACCTTGCCTGATGCAAAGCACAAGCACACGCAAACAGCCATTGGAGCTAAGCTCATCCCCATTAGCACTGCTTTAATGAATTTGGACTACAGTATTTATTATGTTTGAAATGAATCTTATCTGCCTAAGCACAGCCACCCAGTATGAAATCGCTTCTCCCTCCTAAAACATTCATCTTTGTTTGTGCTCACTGTAATCAAATCATCAGCCAATGCTCAAATCTTATAAGGTACAATACACAACGCAACAGGGTAAAACAACCTCATTTGTTTGAATAACAAACAAATTAAAAGAGAAATGCAATTGGAATGGAAGCTAATACCAGTCAGAATATAAACAGTTATTTCTCCACACATAGAGGGAGGGGGAGAATAAATAGAACGCCATCACAAATGAATTACTCATGGAGGAAACCTGGTTAAAGGCAGAACCTCTTAGCATTTAAGCCATGCATTTAACTTGACTGAAGCATAATTGATCAGTTGAGTAATTGCTTCAAGAAGTGAACAGTTAAGAGTAATGAACAGGCACATAACTGACATCCCTTTAAACAATTTGTGAGAGGCTTGTCTGCCGGTTCCAACCAGAGAAAACCTACCAGATGTTCCAGTTACAGTAGAAGTGGATGTTAACTACTGCTTTGCGGCAAGGAACCGGAGCGCTCTGTAGGCAGGTGGTCACGCTAACAGAGCGTTTGGCTTCAAGTTGCATATCGGGGATCAAGCAGTGCAAAAAAATATATTAAAAAAATAAAGCATCTGGCTTCCATAATGTACTATTTATTATGCATCATGCATGTACTCATTTGTAATTGCCGGCACACTAATCACTTGTGTATTTCTCTTACTATGGTTGTTGGTTGATTTTGAACAAAAACAGTGCACCAGGTATTGCTAAGATTCAGCTGAAGAGAATAACACAGCAGGCCTCCAGTGAAAGACAACCCTCTGAAGAGAGAGAGGGAAGGAGATGGACTTGGGAATGCAATTTAAGTTGCTCATGTGGGTGTTTAAAGCGCTAAATGATTCAGGCTCAAAATATCTGAAAGAATGCATTCTTTCCTACAGTCCCTCTTGAGTATTATGCTCAGCAGCGCTGCCTCAGTCACTCCTTCATGTTCTCTGGTCACACACGCCCAGTGCATGCACCATTGCTGGCAGCAGCAGCAGAAACATCCCAGCCAGCCAACGGGTCCTCCCCCACAGAGACAACAGCCCCCTGGGCTCCTTCGTTTGCTGGAGTGGCCGAGGAACAGTTGGCTCAGCTTCCCAGTGCAGCGCAAGTGAGACCACAGGTGAAAAGGGAGAACTGCAACTGGCCTAGCAGTTCAGAGGGATGTGACACAGCCTGCTCAGTGCCAGTTGGTGGGAAGATGGATAACAAGGCCGCCACTAGTGGGGTAGTTAAGGGTCGAAGTCAAGAACTTCTGCATGTCAAGCACATGTTCTACACTGAGCTACAACCCATCCCCAGACCTACTGGGAAGACTATTGATTTTTCTCTCTAATTGAGGGGCTGATGGGGCTGGTCTATGCTTACAGCAATAAGGTGGTAGAGTCCTATAATGTTGGCATCTCCCCTTTCATTTCAAGCTGCAGACTGGGGAAAAAAAGCTTTGACTGTTTCCCTGTGTACAAAAAACAAACAAAACCAAATACAAAACTCACTGGAAGGGGGAAAAATCATACCTTCCCAATGAGTTGGCTGCTGCCAGATAAGCCAATCATCTGAATTCCCTCTGCCAACCATATAACGCTAAATTAAGCTGCCATGCTCCTCTTGGCTGCAGGAACATAGGAAGCTGCATTATACTATGTAGGTCATTTGTTCCATCTACAGTATCTCTCTCTTTTTTTTGAAATTTCTTTTTATTAAATTTTTCCAAATAAACAAACAAAACAACAATTTTTTGTACAGTTCATCTTAAATTCACCCATCTCAGTTCATTTTGCTCTGCCGAGCTGTGACTTCCCTCCCTCCCTTCATCCAGTTTTCTTATTCACTCCTATCTTGCAGTTCTTTGTTACCCTTACTTTAGTCAATTCGTAGGATTTATTTCAGTCCTGCAAGTGTCGAAGTTTAAAGACAGTTCTTCTCCATATAGTCCACGAATTTACTCCAGTCTTTTCGGAACCTTGTCTCTCCCTGGTTTCGGATCTTGCTAGTCAGTCTTGCTAAGTCCGCATAGTCCATCATTTTCATCTGCCACTCATCAATCGTGGGTAACTCCTGGGTTTTCCATTTTTGGGCTAACAATGTCCTAGCCGCGGTTGTCGCATACATAAACAATACTTGATCTTCTTTTACAATCTCCTCTCCTATAATTCCTAATAAAAATGCCTCTGGTTTTTTTGGGGAAAGTATATTTAAAAATCTTTTTCAATTCATTATATATCATTTCCCAAAATCTTCTAATTTTGTCGCATGTCCACCACATATGATAGAACTCACCATCTTTCTCCTTACATTTCCAGCATAATTTACTACAGTTCCATCTACAGTATCTCAGCATTGTCTACACCAGCCTGTCTTAACCATGGGTCCCCAGATGTTGTTGGACTTCAACTCCCATCATCCCTGACATCTGGCCCTGCTAGCAGGGGTTGATGTAAGCTGTAGTCCAACAACATCTGGGAACCCAAGGTTGAGAAAGGCTGATCTACACTAACTGTCAGTGGCTCTCCAGGTTTTCCGATGAGATAGCTCCCAGCCCTTCTCAGAGATGTCAGGGGTTGAATTTGAATGCCTCTACATGCAAAGTGTATGTTCCACCATGAGCTACAGCTCTAACCCATATATCTATTTGGTGGCGCTTTGAGACCAGCCTTCCCCAACTTCTTGTCCAGATGTTTTAGATCATCCCTAATAATTGCCCATAGCGGCTATGGTAAATGGGAGTTGCAGTGCAAAACATCTAGGGCACTTTTTTTTGGGGGGGGGAGGCTGATCTAACAGCTCACATACCCCTTGGTCTTTGAGACCAGAAGCAGAAGATCAAAGCCAGCCGACTTCTGTGTCCACACCTATCCTCTTCAACAGTTTACAATTCCTAGCTATGAAAAATAGCTCATCCATTCCAGCAAGTTAATAAATTATGATGTAACTGCTAATTACCTCTGTGGAGAGCTCTGGTTAAAGAATTAAAAGCCTAGTGAGAAAGCAGCTTCCCTAGTTCACCTTTGGAAGGAAGAACAGCATCATCTTGATGTAAGTGACATTCATTTATTTTGACCCAGAAAGGAAGAGGAAGCCAAAACGCAGCTGTTGTTTTTATATTTACTTTTGAAAGATGGAGCGGGGAGGGAACCTACTTTTTGCCCGGAGAGCAAAACTACGAACAACTAAGGAAGCTAGGGAAAATTCTCCTGAGCTAGCCTTTGAAATGGATTCTAAGGGTTCTTATTAACAAGCCACCTCAAACTAGAAATGAGATTTATAAGCCCTGCAGTTACATTCTACTTCAGATCAAAATCCAAGCTGGAAAAGGATTCTGAGTTTTCCTGCTGAAACCCCACAACTCACTTCACAGAAGTCTCCTATTCACCCTAACACCCTCTGCCTTTTCTTCTTACAGCAGTGTTGGAGAACCCGGTGCCCTCCTGACATTCTTGGACTCCAGTTTCCCCAGCCTGCATGGACAATGGTAAGGAAAGATGGGAGATGTAGCCTAGGAATATCTATAAAAGTGATTCTCCAAGCGTGTGGCGTGCCACACTGGTGTGACAAGGGAGGATGGCAAATTTGGTGACAGGGGTGCCAACTATAGGGGGTGGAAGGGGCTTTAGCCCCACCCCCAATATTGAGGGGTTGGTATCCCCTGCTGCCACCAGGCAGTGCTCACTTGCCAGGCAAGGGTGGTTCACATGGTGGGTGAAGATTGCCCTCTGTGCGCCCCCCCTCCACTGGTCTTGCGCTTGGTGGGAGCATGACACATGGAGGGGTGCATGACGTCACACGATACCACATCCCCTCAATGTGGGGGGGGGTGTCAGTGCCCCTGTGTGGCGGAAAGATTCAGTCAAAGAAACAGTTAAACATTTTAGTGACATTTCACAGAATCACAGAATCATAGAGTTGGAAGAGACCACAAGGGCCATCCAGTCCAACCCCCTGCCAAGCAGGAAACACCATCAAAGCATTCTTGACATATGCCTGTCAAGCCTCTGCTTAAAGACCTCCAAAGAAGGAGACTCCACCACACTCCTTGGTAGCAAATTCCACTGCCGAACAGCTCTTACTGTCAGGAAGTTCTTCCTAATGTTTAGGTGGAATCTTCTTTCTTGAAGTTTGAATCCATTGCTCCGTGTACACTTCTCTGGAGCAGCAGAAAACAATCTTTCTCCCTCCTCCATATGACATCCTTTCATATATTTGAACATGGTTATCATATCACCCCTTAACCTTCTCTTCTCCAGGCTAAACATACCCAGCTCCCTAAGCCGTTCCTCATAAGGCATCGTTTCCAGGCCTTTGACCATTTTGGTTGCCCTCTTCTGGACACGTTCCAGCTTGTCAGTATCCTTCTTGAACTGTGGTGCCCAGAACTGGACACAGTACTCCAGGTGAGGTCTGACCAGAGCAGACCATTTTCATTTTATTTTTTGTAAATATAGTTAGAGAGACTGAGGATTGAACCTGGGACATTTTGCATGCAAAGCAGTTGGACTAACACTGGGAACAGATTCATGTACTGTTTTGTGGCTCTCCTTTATCTAATGAAACATGCTGGATATTTCTTAGGTCCCTATAAAGACAGAAGGAACAATACACAAGTGAGCAACCATCTCTTATGGATGACATGGGTCCAACCCTCACTGCACACTACTTACTTAGCACTGATCTCTAAACTATTGACCGTCTATGGGTTGCATGGCTTTGCTGTGCTGTTAGCTGTTTAGGAAAAGGACCTTCTTCTTCATTTGATAACTAAAATAGTGTAGAAAGGGAGCACAATTCCACAGCAAGATAGCTACTCAATTTGTAAATGAGATACAGTTCTTGAAACTAATCCTATTTAGGACTGTGCCTGGCATGGCGTTTTCAAAATTCAGCACCTTTCATCCATGGATCTTGAAGCATTTACAAGCATTAAACAGAGAAATCTCAGCTGACACTTGAGTCATTCAAAGAAGCTGCTATATGTGTGAGTTGTGTGGATTCCATTGTTCCCTGTACATTCTATATACTTATCCTTCTATCTGAAGTGGAACACATCCCCAAAAGTAACTGTGCATTTATTTACTTTTTTGCCTCCTCTATTTCACTTTTATTTTCCTGCTTCCTTAAAACTACTCTTAAGAGGTACTCAAGGACTGGAGTGACAGAGTAAGTCAGCAAACGAGAGAGGATGCTTGGTTTATCATTATGTGCCTGAGGTTTAAAGTATACCAGAGACAAAGGCAGAAGCAAGCCCACGTGCTTGTTTTCGAGGAAGGCTACGGCACACACCCCATATCACTTAAGAGCTTGCCACTTCAGGAGTCTATCTGCTCAAAGCACAAGCCACAAATGGAGCAAAATGGCAAGCACTATGTGGCACGTGCTCTCATTGGCTTCAGTCAATGGATCCAGCAGCATGGTACAGCCAGAATGATAGTGGGGAAGGAGGTCACCTCCAGAATGTCAGTATTTTGTGGGACAGCTTCAAGTTTATAGGTAAAGGGACACCTGACCATTAGGTCCAGTTGTGACTGACTCTGGGGTTGTGGCACTCATCTCGAGTTATTGGCCGAGGGAGTCGGTGTACAGCTTCCAGGTCATGTGGCCAGCATGACAAAGCCGCTTCTGGTGAACCAGAGCAGCACATGGAAACGCTGTTTACCTTCCTGCTGTAGTGGTCCCTATTTATCTACTTGCACTTTGATGTGCTTTCAAACTTTGACGTGCTTTCGAACAGCAGGAGCTGAGACCGAGCAATGGGAGCTCACCCCGTCGCAGGGATTCGAAGCACCGACCTTCTGATCAGCAAGCCCAAGGCCTTGTGGTTTAATCTAGTTTATACTAGATATTTAATTGTGCACAATTAAAGTGAATTAAAGCAGTATGTCACCTGAGCACAGGTAGCAGAGGTAGAGATGGTGGGGAGGACAGAGGTGGCACACACACACCATTTCCTGTTTTGCCTCAGGGGGCAAAATGTCCCAGGCTGGCTCTGTTTTCCTCTGGCCCTACCCACTTTTTACATTCTGCTATCCCCACCACCAGTGTTTGGCTCCCAGAAAGTTGCCCATGAGATATTGCAGGCCCTGGACTAAAACATGTACATCTACTCTGAGCTAACACATTTCCAGTACATTGCCTTGCTCCTCTCCTTCCCTCACAAAGCCAGCTTCCCACTTTATTTTTCTATCACACTCTGGCATGAGGCCGCTAGAGTGTGTAACAAAGAGATCAAATGTTGGGAACTGGCTATTACAGGCAGACAGACAGGTGAGACTGGCCCCTCCTGTGACAATCTCTGAGGGCAACTGGGAACTCCATTGACTTTCTTTCATTTATAAACGTGGCAATATCTGGTGGTTCATTTTTGGATAGAAAGATTACTCAGTGTGAAATCCAGAAGGCATAAAGTGTGTTTTTCATACTTCTCATTTAATTTGAAGTAAATCCCTAGTAGATCCATACTAAAAACTTAATTTTAGTATTAGAATACCACTACCTGCTGAGCAATCTACCTTTCAGTCTCCATGGGAATCACATATGCTCATTGCAGATTATCAGTAAACAGAAGTCTATAAACTATTTAATTTCTGGAGAAGAGGGGTGTACTTCCTCTTTATAAGCAAAAATGATTATGGCACCTGTCTAATAGCTACTCCTGTTCATTGGCACTGTGAATGTGTTGATGAACATTCTATGCCGAGAATAGAAATCTGACCAACTCGGCGCCAGACCAGTTAACTAGTAAGTGAATTACAATGTTCAGTTGCTTTTAAAATCGGCAACAGTGGACTTGTTAACTCTTGAAGTTCCCAATACAGTATGGTGCCCATGGGTGCCACAACATCCTCAGACACTCTTCCTGGTCACTTGCCCTTCCCAATATCCATGTTTTAAATTGTTTTTGTTTAACCTGGGTGTGTGAGAGTTCTGAGCACCACCAGTTTGTCTTCTGTGAAATGATTTATTTTTGTTCTCCTATATCCCAGCTTGATCACTGAGACCATCCAGAGGAGTGCTGCTACTTGCCTCTTGGGTTGCAGAGACCCAACTGGCCTCAGCTAGAAGTCAGACATTTAGTGCTGCTGGCCCCATGCTGTGGAACATTCTCCCAGCGGAGATTCAGCAGCCATCCCTTGCTCTTGACTTTTAAACACCTCTTGAATACCTTTTCTTATGCCAACAAGATTTCACCGCTGTTTGAATTTTGTCTTGATTAGCCAGTCACCTTAATGATTATCTGCATTTTTCAAAGTGGTTTTACGTTTTATTTCATGATATGGTGGTAGAGAAATAAACAAATAGACACACACATGGAGCTCTGCCATCTTCATACAACTTCAAAGTCCTAAGCAAGAGGTGGGGAACCAATGACCACCCAGATATTGTTGGATTACAGCCCCCACCTTCTTTGAGCATTGGCTATGTTGGCTGAGGACAATGGAAGTTAGATTCCCACAGCATCTAGAGGGCCACAGGTTTTTTCATCTCTGCCATAAAGTACAGTAATCAATGATGGACACTATTGGGTGAACCAGCCCCAGGTTGACTCTGTATGGAAGCCCTTTGCTTAGCGGTGTTATATACTGCTACAAACTGCAATCACTCAGTAATAAAAATGCACACGTGAACCAGCCTCCATGTGTTAAGGCACGGTGGTGGTGGGGAGAGGGTCGCTTCTGGTTTTCCACATCTTGCTGTACTCCAACACCCATCAGCCCCAGCCAGAATTGTGAATGGTCAGGAATGATTGAAACTCTAACAGCATCTGGAGGACAACCAATCCCCATTCCTGCCCTAAAATCTTCTGGGACCAGAGTATCCAAAGAGCTACTGGCTTTCATATGAACTTATTCCGCTTTAAAGATTTTCATCGGAGATCTGGTTCTGAGCACATCCATCTTTTAGAGATAGAGTGGTGGTTTCCAGGGAAAAGGCCTTCTCAGTAATGAAACTCTCCCTATAACATATTTGTCTGGAACAAACTGCCGGGGCATTTAATTGCTTATAGTATTCAGCTATCTGCTGCTTCTGTCTCGTTTAACATTTTATAATTCCCTGTGTTCTGGAATTTATTTTGTTTTAATCTATGTTGAAATGAGGTATATAAGTATTTCAAATCAATGCAACAGATGTCCCATGATTCCCTTTGGGGGTTGTCTCAGTAGTATAACTCCAAGGAATCACAGGAACAGGGAATAATAATTAGGGAAGGTCCGTAGCCTTCACTGCTAGACGCCAGTGAAGCCAGGCCCATTACAGAAAATGGGGCACAGCCCCACCAAACTCAGTCAGCCCTATCTGCCAATCAGTCCAGGGGGTGTCACTTCCTGTCACCTGTCACGTCTTTGGCAGCTTCCCTAGGGACCATTTCCTGCCATTTGAAGTTCTACTCACCGATGGGCAGTCAAATGAATTATGCATTTGTTTTCATTTGTTTTTTAAGTATACAGTCTCATACTTATTCTGTAGTCATAGCTTTGCCATGGCAGTTTTGCAGGCAGAAGGTAGTAAAGTCTCTTTAGTTACAGCATATTGATTTTCTTTGATCAAATTGCAGAGGCCATGAGGACGAGGTGAGAGAAGGTCTCACACTCTTAATGCCCTACTCAATAAAGATTAAAGGGAACAGAGTGAAATAGCAAGACTAGCAAATCAAGGAAAATGACAGATAGTTACAGTATTTATTCACCAATTGAGGAGAATAGGTTTTTTGGTGTTTTTTTTTTTTTTTTACTGAAAGCTATAAAATTAAACATAAAAAACCCTGAAGGGTAAGACTAAACATTGACATTGCTGGACAGCATTCAGCAGATTTCTGCATCTAATGCACTTTAAGAGATCATGTTGACTTTTTGATGTCCATTTATTGCTCAAAATCTTCTTTTTAAGGCTGCTTTATCACCTTTAAAAAATATTTAAGAACACATTAGCTTATTTCCCTGATTGAGAAAACACTCACTTGGTTTCCACATTTATAAATCTGGTGGGGGAGGGCTCCCGCTTTCAATGGTGACTGACCAGCCACAGAACACCAGTGCATTGTGAAGAATTCTGGGGCATCCATTCAGTTGTCATGAAATACCAGCATGCCTTTTCATCTTAACCGCATGAACAGAGAGATATGGGAACCTGTGACCCTTCAGATATCATTAGACTCCCAACTCAAATCCTCATTGACAATTTGCTGTGCTGATGGGAGTTGGAACTCAACATAATCTGGAGGGCATGAAGTTGACTTCCCTTGCTGTAGGGGAATTCTTGGGGATGAGGAATGACAATTGTAAGGAGTGCCATAGGCAGAATGACAAAAAAGGCAGTGGTAGCAGCAAAATGAGGTAAGTGGCAGGATGGTTTGGGGAAGATGTTCATGCCCCTGTAGCTTACATTTTCAAGTGAAAAGATTATTTAAAGGAAATGTTCAGCTCAGACATATTTGAAATATTAGTTTTCAGAATGAGTTCTGGGGCACAATGTGCTGTAATGTGCAGTTCTAACACCACATACCTGGGAGTGTGCTCCATTGAATTCAATGGGACCTACTTCTCAGAAGACACAGGATTGCCATCTAAGACTATAAAAAGGCAGAGGTGTTTTTTTTTTTACCGTATATACCCATTGCATTTTATTGTATTTTAATGAGCCATCTTAATGCATTTTCAATTCTACCTTTACCAACAGCATCATGGGGAATGATATTCATTTAAATGAACACCTTTTGCACTGACAACTCTCTTAAGGTTATATGTATTTCTTTTCATTGTTTGGGCTTCTTCTGCTCCACAGAGATGCTATGCCAGGCTGAAGTCCTGTACACATGCGGAGTCCACATTCAATTTAATGGAGATAGGTCACCCACACAAGGGAAGGAATGGGTGGCACTGGTAAGCCTCCACTGAAACAAACATGAAAGGCAATTAGGATGAGGGAACATGTGATAAGTATAGAGGTCATGATGCTGTATTGCTTCTCAGTGCAGGGTGAATATCCTATGAGTCACCAGATATTGCTGGATGGCATCTCTCAACATCCCTGATCATTAGCCATGCTGGTTGGGGATTATGGGAAATGAAGTCCAACAACATTTGGAAGGTCAGAGATTCCACTCCCCTGCCTTAGCAGATAATCGAAATACACCTTCAAGACTGTGGTTTATGTTCCTTTGTTTATTTGTGAGCCAGTGGCAATTATTTCAGGTGTCAACCCAATGCAAGAGGGATGGAGGAAACTGTCACAGGCAAAAATTGGTGACAACTTAAATAGAAAAGAAAACATTTTTATTTTATAACATGATTGGGTCTAAAAATATCCTCCCTTTGTTCACTGTTTATTATTGTTTCTGTTGCCTCAAAGCACTTTGAATGGAAAGTAATTACGTTCCACTGTAGTTTAAGTACCTCTGCTCAATTCTCAAATGGCAATTCAACTTCCTGAAGATGAAGGCAAGCTGGAAGGCAAGTTGTGTGCTTAAAGGAGGCCAATCACTGTAGGGACACAGAACCAAATCTCTCGCTGAACTGATACCGGGTCTGATAAATTCTTCATATTTGCACTCTTTAATGGTGCATAAGAAGGACATAATAAAAGCTCTGCTGGATCAGACCAAAGGTTCTCATATTGTTCCAACAATACCCAATTGGATGCTTTCAGGAAATTCATAAGCAATGGTATGAAATTGGTTTTTCGCACTCACATATTTGCTACAAAGGAAATAAGCTGCCTTATACTATTGTCCAGAACTTTAGCACTACACTGAAGAACAGCCTTTCTCTGGGGTATGAGACAGGGAGAAGCCAGGGATTGTAACTGAGACCTTCTGCATGCAAAGCAGATACCCTGCCACTGGCATATGCCCCTTCCCCGAGAACATAAAAAGAGCTATTCACATCCTGGTGGGTCCTTGGACAAGAAACCATTCACGGTCTCTCCCTCATTTCCATTATCATCTGCTGCTCCTGCCACTCTTCTTCCTCATCATTGCAGCCACCTGCTTGCTTTCCAGGCAGAGAGCCAATGAAAAAAACAGGCAACAGCATCTATTGCTCCTGCTTCCATACCACCATTATTGTCTGGGTCAAGGCAAGAGATGAGTGAACAAACTGGTGAATCGGAAGAACAGGTTCAGGGGTTACTTATCAGTGAGGATTAATCAGACAGCCAGTGCCAACCCCTTGACTGGTTTTCAGGTAAGAACACAGGGGCTGACTGAATATCAGGCTGAGCTTGGAGAGCAGCACACCACTAAGGGAGCAGCAGTCAGTGCATTGACAGTAGAATTTCCGGCAGTTAACAATCAATATGGTTCTGATGCTTCGATAATATCAAAGCTAATAAACTGTAGGAGTTTTTGTTTTGATCCTTTTCATCAAGCCATACTAGCTGTTGCCCCATGTATAAACTTGAGAGTAGTCCTTTATTTTCACTGACACATTTGCTTAACAAAAGTCATTTAAAGACTCACTCGAGAGAAATGTAGTCAAAATGTTTATCCGAAACATATGCAATCCTTATTTGTAGGAGACATTATTTTTTCCTTTCTTCTTTTCCTTTCTTTTTTCTTTTTTTAAAAAATGAAAGGCTTGGCAAATCTGTCTCTGGCATGCTGCAACTGCCTGAGCAACTGGTATTGTCCAGTCTCTAGTTACAGCAGAATGGCAAACAATATGTGCCTCTATTTCTGATGCAATAGCTTAACATACGTCTGTCAAGGAGAGACGCCAGCACACCAAGGCTAGGATAATTTAAATAAACAGCTGTCACTTTATGCACGGCTGCCTTCGATGAGTTTTGATTTATGTGTATATCAAAGGGGGTGGGGGGGAGAGAGAAACCCATTACTCTTAAATAGAGGTGGCTAGCTAAAACTTTCTTATGCAGGTAAAAGGAGGATAGCTAAATTAGGCAGCTTTTGTTCTTAAGGCTACACAAACTCCTACTTCTGTTTTTGCTAGGGATGGACGGACCAGTCTATTCCCAGTCCATATCAGTTTCACATGTGTTCAATTGTAAGTCTAGGGGTTGCCAACCTTTTTGGGGCCTGTGGGCACAATTGCCAATTGGAGCAGCTCTTTGGGGGACCAAACATGCATGCTCACACCTCCTTCTGGAAAGGTGTTCCAGAAGGCAGTGCCTACCAGACTAAAGGCTGCTTAGAAACTCTGACTATGAAGTGGTATCTAAATGCCTGAAATGAAATGACAATAGGAAGGTGTGGAATCCTCCTGGGGTGAAGCATTTCCGTGAATCTGTTTTCTGGTTGAAAAAATGGGCATGATTCAATCCATGACTTGAGTCATGTAAAAACTTGTCCACTCTCTTGAAAGCTCCGTCCCTTGAGAGCTCCTGGAAGAAACAACAGTAAGAAGGTACCAGGTGGTTATTTTATTTTAAAATAGATATGTTGTCAAGCTCTGTCAGGATGCTTAAGTTAACCCTGAAGCTTCAGATATAGGAGAAATCATACTAATAGCTCATAGCCAATTCATTTATATACCACACTAGCTGGCCCTGCACGCGTTGCTGTGCGTTAGTCTGTGAAATGGAGGGTAATAGCCCCCCTTCAGATACCCCTGAGCCTCAGAGTCCCCCTGAGTCGAGGCGACATACTGTGGAGAGGGCAGGTTTCATCCCTGTGTCCCCCCCCCCGTTCTGACCCATTACGTATCCCTGCCCTCTATTGCCCCCCCCACTCCACTTGGCCTAGTCTGGAAAGCGGCCTAGTCTGTCTGATAATGGCCGCCTTGGTGGTTTCAGTTGCTTGGTTGATGATGTCATTTGGTTTGTGGGTGTGGCTTAGATTTCACAGGAAGGGAAGGGGTGGAGGAGGGTACTACGCCACTTGAGGGTGCTGTTTGACTTGGTGGAAAACCATGTCTACACCTGCCCAGGTGTGTGATTTGAGGGATTTTTGCCCCCAACAATGCTTGGGGAGTGGCCTGGATCGTTGTGTCAAAATTTCAGGATGATCGGTCAAGCGGTTACGGAGAAAAGTGTAGAACGCAGTTTCACGATTTTTACATTTATATATATATAGATTCCCCACAGATACTTCTGTTGTTTGGTTGGCATAAAAAAAGCATTCTAAACAAAATAGTACAATAACAATACTTTATAATACCACACCAACGCATTACATTAAGGCCCCATCTGCACTACACATTTGAAACAGTATCATGCCACTTAAAATGGTCGGAACTGTAGTTTGTTAAGGATGCTGAGAGTTGTTAGCATGCCCCCCTCCCCCCCCCAACAAAGCTACAATTCCACAGTGGTTTATCAGCCAGACACAATTCCAAAGGAACTCTGAGAACTGCAACTCTGTCAGGGAAGTATGGGTATGTTCCTAGGGTTCTTTTCTTTTGGGGGGGGCAGGGAACCCATGGTTTTTAAAAAGTGGTACAATGCTACTTTAAACGTGCAGTGCAGGTAGGCTCAATATACACTTCATTTAACATACACCAATGTTTATGTGAGCATAAAGCTCACCAGAAGGTCAGGTAAAAATATCCAATAACTTAACATCAAAAGCTGATGGCACTCAGACCTAGCAACCCCCTCCCCTAATATTTTATTCATCAACCCAGAAAGCTCCCTCCCGGTTCTTGTAAACAGAGCTCCATTATGAAGGCTCCGCGGCCCACACTTGCCTAGCAAACACCAGCATGCGGCCCTCAGACTTTGCACAGGGGGGAATGCAGCCCTTTTGCTGAAGAAGACTTCCCACCCCTGTCCCAGAATAATGCCACTCCAGGCGTTCGAGGGCACCATAGAAAACTTAAAACAGGAGCTCATAGCCATTGGTGTGGGAACCGTAGGGGCAGGCATCAGTGCTGGTCTGCCTTGCCACTTTGGTGGGAACTTGCCAGCTGCCAGAGGGTATCAGGTGGTGATGCAGGTGCAACTAAACTGATGATGACAATTCAGCCGCTCAGGACATGTAAAGAAAAGGAGGGGGGAGTCAGGGGGGATGTTACAAAAGCAGATTGTGATCTGGCATTAGGGGTGGAAGGGTGTCCTGCTGTTCAAAGTGGGGGGAAGCCTCACAAATCCCTCTGGGCATGTCCAAAGTAGCTGTGTTGGGTCTTGTCTGTAGTCATGCATGCACACTTGAAGAAGAGCAGGTTGGAGCAGAGAGAGCAAAGAGTAAGTAAGTTATAAAACCACAGAGAGATTACTTCTCTGCTGTATTGCAGTAGGTGGGAGGGGGCAGTGCTACCTATGACAAAAAAAGAAAGAAAGAAAGAAAAAGAAAAGAAATGGCAGCAAAGAAAGAGGACTTAAAATATTCATGCAGATAACGGAGACTGCAGAAGTGTAAGCTGCCAATCAAAAAGAATTGCTGTTTCCATGACATTGCCCGGAACAGGAGCTGCAGACTCAGTAATGAAGGGTGCATTTTCCTTAGACAGCACAGGAGTGTTTTCGGGCAATGAACAATATCACAGTTAATCCGTTTGCATGGCAATTCCAATTACTCCAGCAACCACTGCTGGCAATGTACAGCGAAACCTCTGGGTGCCAAGGAAGCAAAATGTAGGACCAGATCCCAGATGAAAAGGCAGGTGTAATAAATAAAGTGGGGAATGCGGAGTGCTTTGGTCCTGCTGGGATGACTAGTCATTTTGCTGTGAAATTGGATCCTTGCAACTGCAAGGTCTCTGGCTGCAGGTGTAAGATATGCATGGAACTGGGCTGAGGATTCTAAAACTAGAAACCAAGAACTAGAGGGGGTGGGAATGCACCTAGTAGTTAATAGGAATTCTATTGAACTGCACTTTTCTGGGGGCATTTTTTGTTTGCTTGGCACTTGATAATAAGCTGGGTTTTGACAAGTGTGCCACTGGGTGGATGGTCTTGGGTAGCTAGTCCCTACAACAAATGAATCCCAGATTGACTTATAAATGTCACCATTAGGGTCCCATAACAATGAGAGTGGTTGAGAAAGGAACCTCTCCATGCTCCATAGAATATAGTTATAGGTTTGTAGGCGGTATTTTAATTTCAGGCTTTCAGTATTAAAACCAGGAAATAGCCAGATTCATATGCATTTAGGTTAGATCCATGTGTGTATTTCAGCTGTGCACTAGACACTTCAAGTAACATGTGTGAAAGACTAATTAAGTTAACTTCCTAAACTGTGTAGTAGACATCTTGATAATCTCTTGAAATTAACATGTGTTAGAAAGTAATTGAATCAGGATAACTTCCTTTGTGTTAGCCTGAGGGAATATGTCAAAGGGAGCAGGGCCTCTTAAAAGAAGCCAGTGCTTAGGTGAGTGAGGATAGTAAGCTGGGATATGACATGGAAAGCAAGGGAAACTGCCTAGGAGAGAAGCAGGACCCCCATGGAATGCTTATGCCCCAAACACCACCATGGCAGACTTAGGCTGTATATAAATGAACCATATATCATAAAGACACCAGTCTTTGTTGTGCCTTGTTGTCCAAAAGGAAACACAGATCTGGGGTAAAGTAAGACTGGAACTCCCTAGAACAGGGGTCCCCAAACTACGGCCCCCGGGCCGGATGCGGCCCAATCGGCCTTCCAATCCGGCCCGCGACGACCCCCGCCGCCCGCTGCCGCCGCCCGCTCTCACGGCGCGCGGCGCAGCGGCGATCTGAAAAATCGGCAAAAAATTGCCGAAAATCCTTTGTGCGCATGCGTACGGGCCTCTCCCGACCCGGAAGAGGTCATTTCTGGTGCACTTCCGGGTCGGGGGAGGCCCATACGCATGCGCACAAGCGATTTTCGCCGATTTTTTTTCCGCCCGTGTGCGTGTGCGCATGCGCACGGGCGCGCACTCCCCCGCCCTCCGGCTCGCTGCGCGCGCACTCCCCTGCAGTCCGGCCCACCGCGCGGTCGGCGCGGCGGGCACCGGCCCGCCGCTCGGTAAGTCTGGGGACCCCTGCCCTAGAATCTCGCACTGCTGTGCACATTGGAGGTGGTGAGTAACAATATATACATCGTGTTGGAAGTGCAACAGCAGGGATCATTTAACCTGTTGCTTAAGGGTTAATTCTTTTGGTGTTAAAGTCAACTAGCCAAGACAGGGATAAGTGGAAGTGTTATTTAGCAACCAAGCAGTGTGGCATTCAGAGTTGGAGCTAGCTGTTCCGACACCCAAAATGGTGCAGGACTAGCCGCCCGTGGGGGCACCGCCCACAGCAAGCATCCTGGATGACACCCAGAAATGACCACCCCTTACTGCACCCCCTTCCTCTGCCACTGGTGGCATGACCTTCACTGAATTAGCATGTGCTGTAACTGGCTGTATGGGTCAGGAATCCCTGCTTCAGGACTGCATAGCACTTGCACTCACAGTTCTGAGGGAGTTTTTATCTGTATGCTTGACTGAATGTCTCCCTGCTGTGTATATGGCTTGACCTAAGAAAGACAAAACCTCTCTGTTCCTTTCTCCTCAGAATTTGCACTGTTTTTGTTCAGTTTGCTCCAGGGCCATCTTAAGCACCTTTGGCGCCCTGGCACCGTGGTGCGACGGATCCCTCTGCCGCCCCCGCCCCCCCCCGTTTTCCAGCGCGACGGGCGGGCTGCCGGGCTCAGCGTGCAGAGCGGGCACCGAAGGTGCTGCTGCGTAGCGGGCGGGCTTGCTGCATGGCGGAGCAGCTGGTGGGCGGGCAGGCACGGCTGCGTGGCGCCCCCCCTGGTGGGCCGGCGCCGTGGTACCCTGCGCCACCCAGCCTGGCCATAAAGCCGGCCCTGGTTTGCTCAGTAACGTGGTACCAGGTTTATTATTTCCCTCTAGACTCTGCCTGCATTATTTAAACAACTTTGCCAACGCATCACAGCTATGCATTTATACATTAACTGATATGTTAGTTTTTGACCCAAAGGTTCCAAAAGCATTGAACAGCATATTGATATTAAAGGTCCAAAAATTGCAGCAGATAAAACAAAACAATGTAAAATTGCAAAATATCCACCATTCACACTGGATATGCACCTGTAAGCTGTATTTACCAGTATGTTCTCACTACAGATAAACCTCACCAAATACCCCACTTCTCACTTGAAAGCCAGGTTAACTCACATCCCCGCCACCCACAAACTGGCTGCTCCAGTCTCTTGCCTTGGAGTCAGCCCACCCCCAACCAATTGCCCTGGGGAGTATCCTATGTCACACTCCAAAGAGCTGCACTTTGCGGCCTCCCCACTGGGGATGGGCTGGCAACAGCAGTGACCCACCATCAACAGCACTCTCCCCTCAAAATATGTGTTTCTCCTGGAAACCAGCTATACCTGTGACAAGGTTCTTGCTCTTCATGGGTGGGGCTGACTAACCAAATCTTTTGGCTTCTCTAATAGTCTGGTGTTCACCATAACACCTGGGGCTCATGGGAGCTGCAGCCCAAAACGTCTGGCGGGCATTGGCTTGGTAAAAGATGGAACAAACAACATTGGGCTGGACAGACAGGAAGGCTGGCCTGGTATAAGGATGATTCCTAGATTTCTGTCCACCATGCAGAACATTGGCTTATATTGCCATTTCACTGGAATGCTCATGTCACTGCGGGACCTTTTACCGGTTGTTCTAAAAGCCTAGTTGTGACAAAAAATGTAAAGGCGATTGCATCCAGCTGCAGCAGATGGAGAGATGGAACTGCAGGACCAAGTTTATTGTGTTAGCTAAGAGACCAGCTCAGTTTTGTCTCTTCTCACTGAACTATTTGATTCCTTTCAAGCTGTCATTATGAGAACATTGTAACTTTGACTTTGGCCTGTGAGCTTCCCCACTTCCCCTCTTTCTCCCCATCTTTATTTACTTTCATGATGTGTATTTTAGAATGCAAATATGTGGGCAGGGTTCATTGTTGTTCCTTTTCAGTATTACATTAAAAAATACCCTGGGAGCCTATTCAGCTGAAGAGCAGTGTAATGGTTGTTTACATAATAGTCAAATCTAATTAAGTTGTATTCCTCCTCCACCCTAAAAGGTTTGCCTTTTTCCTTTGGATAACATTCTCTGTTGGTTAGTGAGACACTTCCCCCCAAGAGACAAAAAAGTTACTTTCTTCTTTAGTTTGTGAATGTAACTTTATCAATAGTTCCCAAGATTAAGATTTTAGTCGGTTTGATCACAAAATAAGCAGTTAAAAAACCTGCAGAGGTTCTACAGTAATGTTATGTAATTTGTTTGTGGTTCATTAATCAAATCAGTATTTCATTAAGATTGTAATTATGCCAGTCTGATTTCCAATATATTTGTGCAACTATCTGACCCAGCAGTTCATTTGTTTCCATAGATCTCATCCCACAGTTGAAATACTGGAGTCAGTTTGAATTCAGAATGAAAGCTTTCACCTGTAAATAAATTAAATTCAAATGGGAGGAAATGTCTCTGACACTTTTCTTGATGGTGCCCAAGCAAAATAACTACTTCAGATGCTCAAGGTGGGGAGACAAGCACTTGGAAGTGCTTTGCTTTGGGGATGGGATTGCCAAAGTAAGCCAATAGGTGGTAGTATAGTGACATCCCAATGGAATCTTTGACCCTCTAGAAGTTGTTGGACTCCAAGTCCCATCACCTCCAGGCAGCATGGCCAGATGATGGGAGTGTAGTCCAACCGGATCCCCATCACTGGGATAGTGATATGTGGCCTATGTAGATGCAGGAGCCTCTTTCAACCACACTACCAATCCCTAGAGGTTTGGGTCCCAGAGCATAAGCAGACAGCCCTCCCTCAAGTTACACTATCAGATCCTGTTGATGTGTGCATTTGAACATATGCAAAAAGCCTCCCCTGATTTATCTTCTACCAGCCCATATCAATGTGTGCCTCTTACCATATATATCTTTCCACCACGAGTTGTTCTAGCGTTGCCAGGTTGAGAGCATCCCAGACCCTGCAATTTCAGGGCCCAAAGCTGATATCTTGGGTAGCCCCTGGTGATGTCAAGGGGTTTCTTCTGTGTTGTCCTGGAGATAGAGGTTAATGGGGGGGGGGTGAGAAGAAGGGCAGATGCATCAGAGTGCCTATGCCATAATTTGTAGCTAGCTCCTGCCAGGCTGAAGTTTGCAAGATGCATGTGTCATCATATAATATATGCACTCTCACCCACCTGGAGATTCAAGATCTCCATCTGCTACCTGGATGGGCCCTGGCAAATCTAGGGACTTCGGACCTGGAGTTCTGGCAAACATTAGTTGCCCATTACCAGTGCTCACATTGCTCAGGTGTCTAAAGATAAGGGCTTTCTCTGTGGTGGCTCCTTTCTATGGAATGCCTCCCCCACCCGCCATACAACTGGCAATAACCCTCCCTCCAGAACTTTGTGCTGGATCCAAACACACCTCAGGCATCTATAGGATGTTGGTTATTGATTTACTTTGAAGGATGAAGCTGCTCTGTATTTTTGAAGACCATGTGTTTTTATCCCTGTGAATATTTATGGCTGTTTGGAATTTGAGGTATTTATGGCTCAGTATGTCATTCTGCTTGTACATCATTCTGCTGCCCCCCCCCCCAGGTTGTGGGAATCCAAGTCTCATTAGTCTCAGCCAACATGGCCAATGGCTAGAGATGACGGGATTTGTACCTAAAAAAAGATGCTGAGACTGTGTAACTCCATAAACAGTGTGTTTTGTTTACAGATTTATTTTTTAATGCAGGAAACATCCATAGAATCATAAGGAACTGAAAGCATGGTATAATTATTATGCACTCAGCTAGGATTCGTTCCTGTGCTGCATAACCAGAGATAAATAATCTGTAAGACAAAAACTTTGGTTTCCCTTGAAGTCCATGGCAAAAAAAAAAAAAAAAATCCTCATTAGCTTTGGTAGCATGGTAATGATGATAGTTATACTGTAAGATTAACACATACTCCTCTTGCAGTGGCAGGGTATCAGATGCTGACTATTAAACTCCAGTGCCTCCACCCCTCAAGTCATTCTGCTTATTATCTAATCAAGTTCCTGCTATTAGAAAGTAACAGCAAAACAAAACAACCAATTCTAAGTTGGTTCAACTCATTACAAAGATTTGCTATTAGATCCACATTTTGCAACTGTAATAGGTGAAATAATCAAGTCTTGTGATGTCAAAAGTACTATCCCAAAACCTTTTTAATGCTCTTAGATTTGTGTAGCAAACTCACAATACACTACCGTAGGTACACAGAAAATGGTATTCTGCAGTTTTATTCTGGGAAATGCAGATTAGCTCAGATATATTGCTTTTAAACTTGCCAGAGAATGCGGGGATTTGGTGTTGTTTCCTGGTAAACAGAATATATGCACATTGCAATATAAAAGACCTATACAACAATAGAATAAACTATGACATATATCTGGGTCTGAAATATTCACACAACTTTCATTTCTTATGGTATAACAAAGGTGGTTTGCTTTATTTTGCCCTTTTAAACTACTTTTTGCATGTGGTATGTTTTTGTTTTAATCAAAACTAGGTATTAAAGTTTTAAAAGTCCAAGGTTATCAATTTGAAAAGCACTCACATTTCAATGGACTTCATATTGTTACATTAATAGCGTTCAGACTTCCCATGCAGGTGAATTTTGAAGATGTTTTAAATGTTTAATGGCATCATATCTTGAGTGACAGAGGCAAAAGGTGTGGTATGGAAATTGTCTTTATGGCAGTGGAATACTGGTTACAAGTCAAGTTGTCTTTGCTGCAAGTCAAGAAATAAAAGCATATAAATCAGAATTACAAATATAATGGAAAAAGAGAGATAGAAAATGAAACAAATTCCTTTAATAATGGGATGAAAGCAGGAAAGTTGCTGAACGTATGTATTATGCACACATTGGGGTGGGTGGGGGGAATACATGGTTCTCAATAGCTGGCCTAGAATATTAACACATTTCAAAACATTTGCTAGAAGAAACAGCTTGAAACTTTGAAAAGGTTTTGAATATGTGTCTACAGCTGGTCCCACAAAGAAATAAAAGGAATCAAAGTACAGGCATTAAACAGGTTTCTTTGCAGGAAAATGGTCTGTATTGCTAAGACCTGGGTGAGTGAGCCAAGAGGAGTTGGTCTCACCCAATTCTGCCCACTTGGGTACTCAGCACAGCATCAGGGCAGACTTGAGGGCCAGGAGGGGGTTGCTGTGGTTGATAGAAGCTCTTTCTCTTGCCAGGCTTTCTGCATGGGGATCTAGAGTGTTTGTTCCTGGTGCTGGATAACTGGGACAGATTAGGAATTCTGTTGGCTTAGTGCCTACCTTGCTGCCCAGCAGTCTCGCTGCCTGAGCTACTCTCAGGGGCAGTGTTGAGGGCTTCTGGTTTCTGGTTCTGGAGGACATCCATGCCGAGGTGACTGGCTCTGTGGAAGCCCAGGACTTCATGGCTCCCATGAGGCTGTCCCAACATGCCATCGGCCTGACAGTTATCACGGGTCACACTCTGGATCTTGTCCTTTAGATTGGGTGGGAAGAAGGTGATCTGAAAGTGGGGGATATTGACATCAGCCCCTTGCCATAGTCAAATCACTTCCTGCTGAGATTTAGGCTTTCAGCACTTTTGACCCTCAGCAAAGGCAGTGGACCCATTAGGATGGTTGATGGATCCAAGTGGTTTCCAGCTGGCTCTGGGTGATTTTCTGGCTGATATGAGTGGCACTCCTGGCTGATCTGTGCAACATCAGGATGACTTGGGCCATTAACGCAACTGCATCAGAGTTCCCTCTCCTGCTTTGCAGTGTCTGTTGGCTCCTTGATATACCCCAGAGCTTAGGTCAAAGAAACAAGTTGGAAGACATCCTGAAGGCCAGTGGAGGAAAACCTGAGATGATTGCAACCGAACAATGGTGAGAATACATTATCGAGCGTGGCAGTGGCAGTGAAGGCATCAAAAAAAGCCAGGGGTGGAGGAAATGGGTGTGCTGGGGGCGGTCTGCCCTGGGTGTCACCCCTGAGGGGGGGGTGACAAAATGCTGGGTGGCACTCACCAGGGGGCCTGTAGCACACCTGAGCCATGTGTCTCTCCTGGGAGAGGCACGGTGGCTTGAGCACCCACAGGCTCCATGATGCCCAAACAGTCCGCCTGCTGCCTCTCCCCAAGCTGTAGTGGGAGGAAACAGGCAGACTCCTCAGAGGCCCTGCGGAGCGTCCTGCCCCAGCTTGCCCTGCCCCCAAGGGTGACTGCCCCTGCCCCTGGGTGCAGGGCATGCTCACTGCCCCAGGCTTGCTCCACCGCTGCAGAAAGCATACCTTGCTGCCCATATTGCAGCTTCATTGCGCTGCCCAGCAGAGCTTTTCTGGGCAGTGTGGGGCCTTTTACAGTCAGGCCTGAAAGAGGTGGTAGAACTGAAGATAGCTCCCTGTGACTTCTTTACAAAGCATTTTAAGGATAAAACTATTTGCATCTTTGATTTTGCTGTTATAGCAGTTGAATCTCGAGAGATGTCAAGAGCACTGTCTAGTCCTGTTTTGTTGTACGATTTTTAGTTGCTACAGCTTGAGGAGGTAGACAAGGTGCTTGGATCAGTTTGGGCAACTACCTGCACTCTGGACCCTTGCCCCTCTTTGCTGATAAAATCTTGCAGAGAGAAGACAGCTATCTGGGCCAGGGAGGGGATCAATGCCTCTTTACAATAGGGGGTGGTTCCTATGTGTTTGAAGGAGCAGGTGGTAAGACTGCTTCTTAAGAAACCACCCATAGAATCTGAGAACCTAATCAATGACTGGCTAGTTTCCAACCTCCCTTGGGGGGGGGATTCCTGAGTGGGTGGCCACTGACCAGATCCAGGTGCTCTTAGAGGAGATTCAAATGGATCTATAAAATTGATCAGGGTCTGGGTCTGTTTTTGGCACCGAAACTGCCCTGGTTACCTTATGTGATGACCTCTGTTGGGAAATCAGACTAAAGACCCATCTAATTAAGCATCTTCTTTACACTGTGGACAACTAGGTGGGAGCTCATAGACAGGACCTTAGTGCAACTGCAGGCTCCCCGTTTGTGATTGCCAGCAACTGGTCATTAGAAGTAATCTGCCGCCAAATGCTGGATTGCCAAAGTACCACAAAGCACTTCACGTCACCACATGGAGATCCCACTTCACCTCTGACAAGTGCCAAGCCAATGGAACCCAGAGACAGGGAATGTTTCAAAGTGATATGTTACAGACGCTGTTGTCCTAGCTTTACAGTGTTTATTTCTTACTGTCACCTCAGTTCAAAAGCCTAGATATAATTCCATTGAGCAGCTAAAACATGAGCTGCTAAGATTCCAAGTTCCCAACACTGTATCTATCTGACTGAGCACATTCCCCAAAGATTTTGCTCTCTGGATCTGCACCTGTGACATTTTAGGTTTCTCCTCTGCTAAATGGTCATGTTGCGCTTGTGCAGGAAATTTCTATATAATGGTCCTTGTGTTTCCAATTGAAATGATTGAATAACTGAGATTAATTTAACAAGCAAATACACTGTCATATTTTATTTGAATGAGGCCAACGAAAAGAAAGCCATCAAGCACAGAATAAAAGAAAATTCTACAAGATGTAGACAGCCCAGTTGTATAATTACCATCATATTTAGTAGCACACAACAAATCTGTAATAAAGATCAACAGCTTATGGAATAATTTGGCATCAAAAGCAGAGACCTACAAGCATTATTTGTAAACATGGTTTAAGCCGTTGATAGATAAGGTCTGTCGAGCAGAGGAAATTGAAGTCACCGGGCAAAAAGAAAGATCCCCGAGATAATTATAACAGCCCGAAAAGAAAATGATATGCCAAATTCTCTGAGCTTTCATGCCATTTGTGACACATGCTTCCATCCAGAAATGGCTTATGGGAGATCCCTGAACTAGTCAGAGTAGATAGTGTCAGTCAAACTTCAAATCTCAAAGGGGTTGACTTATGGTAGCATCAGGATGGTTTTGGATGTGAGGAAAATTCACAACCAACTAAAATATAACAAGAGAGACAAACAGAAAAAAACTAAAGAAAGAAAATCCAGCAATCCCAGCCTTCTCTGAGCTAGTAAATTAAGGATTCCCTGCCACATTAGTGAAATGTAGAAGACACAATTTATTTTAGTTTAAATAGATAGGAATCAGGAGATGATAGATAGACAGATAGATGATAGAGAAAGAGAGAGAGGGAGAGAGAGAGAGGGAGAGAGAGAGAGGAGGTGATGAATCTTTTGCAGTCTGAGGGCTGCATTCCATTTCATACATCCTTCTAGGGGCTGCATACCAGTGGCAGGCAGGTCCATCATCCAAACTCGCAAAAAGCAAGATGAGAGTTCAAGGACACATTGCAGCCCAGCTTTAATTCTGAAATAAGGTCCAAATGAGGCCCAGTGAAAGGTGTGGTACGTGGCTGGGGAAGAGACCCAAGGGCCTCGAGTCCCAAGCTCTCAACCATGAGTTCTTCCATCCATGGCCTGTCTAGGTCAGTATCCAGTTTCCTACAATGGCCAGCCAGTTGCCTATGGAAACAACAGCAGAAGAACCAGCAATTATTGGTGTCCATAGGGACTGGTAGGGCAGAAGGCAGGAAGACTAACAGTAAGTTGAGCCAGAATCAATGACAGGTACAGCCAGAATGAATGAAAAGCAGGAGGGGGAAAAAAACTAATTCTGGTTTTGTTCCTTCTTTCTGCTGAGTTCTCCAAGGGCAATGACGAGATGCAGTAGGAAGGAGCTGAGAGGCAGGGCCACACCTTCTAGCTGTAACAAAGATGGTAGGCTTAGGGCCAACTGGGGTTTGTGGGGGTGTTGCATTTCCACTTGTCTACCAAGTGGTGCTGAAGGCAGCTAACAATAATAATGCAAATGCAACAGAACAGCAGTGATGCAGCTTAAAAGCAATGATAGTAAAAAAAAAAATTCAACAACATAAATAAAAACACCCATTTAGGCCAATCATTATAATATTAATGCTAAGGGCTACAAAAATCTTTTGGATTAGTAAATTTCAGGTTGAATTGTAATTAACAGTTCCGCCCGCTTCCTTGTTCTTTCGCAAATTAAATATTATTTGCCTTAGGAGTAATTCTATATATGCTTGGCATTATGGGATGCAGAAACTTCAGTTTTCAATGGAAAAGTATACTGGGCCAACTTCTGAATAACATGCTAAATATTCTGAAATATCTACGTGCTATATTTTATTGGTACAAAGTTCATTTTGCGAAATTCAAAATGCTGCATTCTTGACACGCTAACGTCTCAGGAAAGCACAGCTGGAAATTGTTCGATTTACTTAATGCAGAGAAATAGCTATGATCTGCATTTATAGGAAACATGACTTTTTATTTATCTGGCACATTTGTAAAAATGGGTACTTTTTTAGCATAGTTAATGTCTGGTTCTTAAGCAATTGATGATAATTCTCAACTCCTTACTAAAGCATGCAGAATGAAAGATTCCTGTAGAGATGCCATTCATTGCATCCTAGTAGATTGTGCCCATATGTCAGTAAGGATACTTGATGAATCTGAGCGTAGAAAAATCCTGGTTGAAATAACCCATCTATACATCTCTACACTTTGCTATTTTCCAAGTTTGTTCCCATCTCCACAATTGTGACACAGTTTCGTATTAAAATAAGCATTTAAACACTCCTCTCTCTCTCTCTCTCTCTCTCTCTCTCTCTCTCTCTCTCTCTCTCTCTCTCTCTCTCTGTGTGTGTGTGTGTGTGTGTTTTAAAGAGGATTTGCTTTAAAATAAAAAGAAATGAAATCACAGATGAATGAGAAAGTATACTGGAATTATGGGTACAAATGCTTAAAAAATGGCATGGGTGTGAAAGAGAGAAAATTGCCTATCTTTACGTGCCCGTTTATGAAAATAAAACGGGGGGAGGGGATATAATATATATTTGCATTTTCTGTTAAATTTAACATAAGCTGCACTGAGAAGTGCCCCCTTCTTGAAAACCATAAAAACTCCAAGCAGCCTTAATACCATAATATTAGTATGAAAGCAAAAAGACATAAGTATCTGTAAGCCATAGATTAAAAGAGCCAGGCTATTTTAATAAGGAGTGATACAATGTAATGCCAATATGAGACAGCAAGATTACAAATTTCCTCAATTAGTCACACAGCCAAACCATGAATGCAAATAATGTGTATCACTGCTGCTGGTTAAGGAACAAATCAGGAAATTAGGTCAGACCAAAGCAGCATACAGGTAAATCTAAACATAGGGAGATGATGGATTAATCCAAAAGTCTTGATCTTAGAGCACCAGTGAATGTTTTTACAGAGGCACAAACTCTTAACAGATAAACTCTTAAACAGCACACTTTATCAAGCGAAGTGTCGGATAGACTTTTCCCACCTGGAACGGATATCAGCAATAGCTGCTCAGCCCCTTCTAGGATTTAACTTCCCCTTAGGGAATCAAAACCGGGTTGCCCTGCCTAGCTAACCCAACAAAGATAGTCTAGCCTTGTCTGCTTATAGACAATCACTCTTTCTAAGTGAGAGCCAATTTCACTATTTTCCCACTGAAAGATACTCCCTATCTGAGCCCACTCTGATTGTCAGAGACTCCGTCTGCCCACCCAGACAAAAAAAAAATATGCAATTTGAGCATTGAACTGTTAACAGCTAACCTAAATTCCACTTCCTCTCTGCTGATTGGCTAATGCACTCACCAGCTCTTAGTGATTACTGGGTCCAGGGGTGCCATCTCACTCTTGGGATTGTGGGTGCCCACCACCACAACGTGGATGTGCAACATCACACACACTTGCCTGAATGTAGTGTGTGGCATCACATGAACTATGTGCAGGTCCACATTGTGGTGACGGCTCCTCTTCCTCCTCCTCTCCATAGCCAGAGATGCACCCTTTTCCATAGGGATGGGGCTTGGACTCAGTGGCAAAGAGACTCTGCCTCCATGTCTGAGTCCCCCCCTCCCAGGAAAGGGTGCCTCACTGGCTGGCTGTGGATGGAGGAACTGCTTCTCTCTTGGAGGTAGTGCCGCTATTGACTGACAGCTTTTCTCATTGACTTTGTGGGGTGCCTAGCTCCCACAATTATATTATTGTGGGTGTACAGGCACCCACAGCCCCCTGGAGTTGGCTCTTATGGCTGGGTTACCAGGAAGCAGACCAAGGGCCTGTCCATTTCGAGGAACAGTTGTAGATGGTGTACCAGCCTAACCTGATAAAAGGCACTCCAAAAAAATCAAGTTCACCTGTGTTTTGATAAAGATGGTTCCAAGAAACCTGTGCTATGAAATGTGCCCCCTTCTGAAATGCAAGAGGCCCCAAGTTGACATTCTACTCTCTTTTAAAAATGCACCTGTTTACAGAGTCATTTGCTTGATCTCTTGATCTGAATCTCCACTTTAAATTTCTTTCTTGTCTTGTAAACCATTTAGAAGCCTATTTTGGCAATTACAGGTGTGTAGATTAATAATTTTTAAAGGAATTGGAAGAAGAACGCAATGCAATGTGCAGGCATGGCTAATGCTCAAAGCCCATTACCCTCCATAGAGGGTAATGGGGATTGCGGAAGAGCTTAAAGAAATCTGGGAGGGGGTGGGCTGTAGTTCAGGCTGAGTCATGGAGGCGTGTAGCTGTATTTGATTGGCAGGCTGACCTTACTTAAGTCCAGTTACTTTCGTTTCTAGCCCACTCTCAAATAGCCTTTGAATCTCCCGCCTGCCCTCCGCTTTCTATAGGCCTTAGCCTGACATTGCTTTGCCTTTCCAGGGGTCGCCTGTATTCAGGGGCCCAGTAGGAATTTTGCCACTTGGCTGATTGGCTGTTGCCATTTGGTTTTTGCCTACTGCTTAGCAAATTGTCACAACTTGTTAGGTTGGCTGTTAGGCTTTGGTTAATAAATTGGTTATAGGAGGGGCCTGGCTTTAAATTGCCTACCCCCCTATTTTGCTCCTCATAGAAGTATTGCGTTAAAGGAATCCTGGGGCTCAGGGACTCTAGTCACATTCCCGCCAGGCGGGGATGATGGGCCACTACAGAGCCGAGCCTTGGGGAACATTCCGGGGTCGAGGGGAGAGTGTCTGTTGAACAGTACCTCCACTCCCTTGGGGTGTTTACTTGACTTACCTACCCATAGGTAAGTCGGAGCTGGTCCTGACCCAAAGGGGGTCAGATGGAATAGTCCTGTCCCAAATGGGTCAGATGGAATTGGTCCTGCCCCAAGCGGGGAAGATGGAATGGTCCTGACCCAACGTGGGTCATGATGGAAATGGTCCTGTCCCTTAGAGAAAGCCTAAGCCAACACTCAGAATAAAATTGTATTTTAAATAAAGTTGTGGCCAAAACAATGCCAAAAACCCAAACCTAAATAATGTGTGAGTTGTGAGTTATTTAGGGGGGATTTCTGGGAGCTTCGTCACACAATAAGATTGCAAGGAGAGAACATAAGAATGCAAGAACCCAGCTGAATTAGGCTAGTGGCCCATCTAGTCCAGCATCCTGTTTTCACAGTCATAGAACCATAGAACCATAGAATTTTAGAATTGTAAGCAACCCTGAGGGTCATCTACTCCAAATCCCTGCAGTGCAGGAACCAGGTACCTGTGGGAAACCTGCAAGCAGGACATGTGCACAAGACCATTCTTCCCTCCTGTGTTTTCCAGAAACTGGTATTCAGAAACATTATGGCCTTCAGATGACAGAACACAGTGGTTGTGGCTAATAGCCATCAATAGCCTTGTCCTCCATGAATTTGCTCAATCCTCTTTTAAAGGCCTCCAAGTTGGTGGCAGGAAGAATATCAGAGAATGTCTGAAAGGTCAGGAGTGGGAAAAAGAGATATGGGAGTCACCTGAGTGGAGCCCTAGAAAACAGGAAAAATCCCCAAGAGAGGAAAGAAAAAGAATGCACAGAAAAAAATTATGGTAGGCCAATGACCAAATCCATTGGGTTTAACACGAATAATCATTTTATTGGAAGCCCTGTTGCCAATACAACATGACTTTTTTTTAAAAAAAATGTTCCCATAGTGAAAAGAACAAAGGTTTGAAGGAGGAAAAAAAAAATTTTTGGTGCCGACAAAATGCCATCAGAAGGTGTAGTTTGTTCCTATCCATAATTCAGAGCTCCCCACAGAGATGGCCAAAGCTGGCTGTTCAAATATATTGGAAGTGCCATAGCCTGAAGCACCAGTCACAATGCATTATTTAAAGTCTGCAGTGGCAGCAATACACCCCAGAGAGCACATGTATTCTTTGTCTTTCCACAATGGGGGAGTTTAAACGGCATATTCTTCAAAGTGGACACCTTACTTTCTAGAACTTTTGAAAAGAGGTGGAAATGCCTGTGTGTAAGAGACATGCACACCCCCTCCTCTTTCTCTCTCTCTCTCTCTCTCTCTCTCTCTCTCTCTCTCTCTCTCTCTCTCTCTCTCACACACACACACACACACACACACACACACACACACACACCATATGAAGTGCTCCCAGTCAGGGTTCCAAACAACCCTACCCTATTCCAAAGTATTCTCACTTCATGTTTTCCTCCCCCCTCCTTGAAGAATCAGTCAACATTCTGTGTCGACTCTACATATGAACATAAAGAGGTAAGACAAGTCCTGCTGGATCAGACCAAAGGGCTATCTTTTCCTACATTCTGTTCACAGAGTAACCAGCCAGGTGCCTATTGAAAATCTTCCTGCAGGATCTGAATGCAATAGGCACTCTCTGCCATAGCTGCCAAGTTTTCCCTTTTCTCGCGAGGAAGCCTATTCAGCATAAGGGAATTTCCCTTAAAAAAAGGGATAACTTGGCAGCTATGCTCTCTGCACCTGTGCTTCCAAACAACAGTCATTCAGAGGCACACTGTCTGAGAACGGGAGGTAGTGCATCACCATCATGGCTAGTAGCCACAGATAGCCTTATCCAGAGTGAACTTGACTAACTCCCCTTTAAAACCATTCATGCATTAAAACCACTTAATGGCAGTAGATTCCATAGTTCAACTATGTACTGCATGAAAAAGGCACTTACATTTATCTACCCTAAATCTCCCAATTGCAAAATTGGGAGAGAAAAGTGCCTCTCTATTAACTTTTCCCACATGCATAATTTTACGCACCCCATCTGACCATACCGGGAGGTTCCTTCCTTCCTTCCCTTTCTTTTCTTTTGAAATTCACACTTATCTGAATTTTTCAGTGCAGTTCTCTAATCAAACTGAGGGTAGCCATTGGGTCTTAAACCCTCCATGAATTAGGGACTTCCCCTGCATGCAAAGACAGGCTCTGGTTGATTGAGCGGACAAAACCAATGGTGGGTCCAACAGACAAGAAGGCGGTTTCTGCATGTGCTGTAGAGGGAAATGAGCAGCAAGTGGGGCTCATTAACTTGGGGGGGGGTAGCCCAACTTGGAGAAAGAAAACTCTGATACTAAACCTCCATTGCCTTGTGGGATCTCTTTGGGAGAAGCAAAGGCTAAGGAGTAAAGCCTACACAAATATAGAGTGGAATCCGAAGATGGTTGGATGGCACCTTGTATGTCTCCTTCCAGCAACTACTACAGCCAGCTGTCTGGGTAGTTCAGGATCTCCATACATGCTTCCCGGGCTTGCACCCTGAGGAGGCTTCTTTGGTACTGCTAATGCAGTGGTTGACTTCGCCCCTGGAGGCATGATTCATTGTTTCTTCAGACAGATGGATGCCAACAACAAGATACTCTAGTTAGTCTATTTCAGATTTAGGGTAGGAGAGTTGTGGCATTTGTAGAAAACTATCAAAAATTTATTATTTATATTAAATTTGACTGGCATTCTTCCATATCATCTCTGAATAAGCATATCAATATTTTATGTTGTATGGATTCAAATATGCTATTGAACAAGACGTTAACACATAAGTACCAAATCAGGTCCTCCATCAAAGAGGGCAGGTGTTGTGGTGAGACCTGGAAACCAATACCCTGTGTAGTGGGTGGGTAAGATTGGTCAGCCAAAACACCCTCGATGTTGGGTTCAGTCTGGCCCATGGGATGCAGTCCAAACAGATTGAGGGACCTATATATGCCCATGCACGTGACCCAGAGCTTCCTCTTTTGTTCAGTGCATCGGAACACCCACCCACCTCTCCCTACTTTTAGGGCCTGTGCTCTTGACCTTGCTATGCCGTCGTGTGTCGTCTGTCATTGGGACAGGGGCACGGCAGGAATCTTCCCCACTTGGCTGATTGGCTGGTGCCATTTGGGTTTCGCCTGCCGTGTAGCAAATAGTCACAACTTGTAAGGTTGCGGATAGACACTGGTTCGGGTGATAGGGATGGGAGAACGCTCTTGCCATCCCTATGTGAAGGGTATTCTGTTAAAGGAATCCAGGGACTCAAATGGTTTCGTCAACTCCTGTGAGGGGGGTTATGTCCGTGCCTGAGTTCAGGTGGACATCTGGGTGGCAGACATAGCTTTCTGCCTATCCAGGTGTTCACCCTAGGCTGACCTACGCTGGTGCCCTGGGTCAGCGTTACCTGCAAGGGTGCAGGGAGCTAGTCGAACCAGAGCCTATGCAACCACTCACTTGCTGTAATCAATAAAGTTGTGGCCTAAGTTCTGCCAAAAACCAAACCAAAATTTGAGTCATGTATCATTATTTAGCGGGGAGGTTTCTGGGTCTGAACACGCAACCGGGTTTACACATTTGTTCAAAATTCACTGCGATTAAAAGGTTGCTATGGGATTAATCATCAATACTTAAAAAGAAAAAAGAAAAGAAAAAACCCCTAAGGATGAAGGTTCAATGTTAATTAAAAAGCTGAAATGTTTTCAATGCTAAGACAGGAAATCACTTGGAAGGCAGCAGCAGGAAGTAAATGTAGTCCAGTCATTTCTGGATTACAACAAGGCACAATCAGGTTGTACCCACAGTTCTGCTAACCTTGTCTCCAGGTGTGTTTCCTGTAATAAGAACAGAGGTCAGAAAGTCTTGTCAACCAGCTTACCGCCATGGGCATTGCAGTTGTTCTCTTTCAAGTTCCTGTAAATCAAAGTTAATTTTGACTGTGAGGAAGAGCGTGTGCACAGAAAAAAAAGGGGGATCAATAAGGCGTTGTGTTCTTTTTTTGGGGGGGGATGGCACCTGGACTGACACAGATGTATATCAAGCTAAGTTCATGAGGCAGTGTGAGACTTTTGGAGCAATGTGGTTGATTGAGAGGCAACAACACAATTCAGTCCTCGTTATGAGTTGTAAAACACCAATTGCTTGGGTTCGTGGTAGGGATAGGAAAATCAGGCTGGCTTTCAGTTTCCCATATTTCCAATCTTAAGTTTCATTCTCTAAATTTCCAGTCTGTGATATACTTATTTTTTAAAAATTAAAAACAAATCATCATTAAAATTAATCAGCATTTTAGTGCAAATTTGTCCTAATATATACATTGTTGTATGTGATTTCACCTAATATAGACATATTTTGCAAACCAATTTCACCAGTGCACTTTTGTATCCTTTTGCACTAATATATATCCATTTTGGCACATTACCTGCCTAGAGAACAGCTGAATGATCTTAGAATCCTCCTCTTAGTTGGGAACTCTCAGCAGTGCAGGGGAATCAGTATGTGTAGGGGATATTGGCCCAGGGGCAGCACATGGAACTCTACCCACCTGCATGCTTGTTTGGCCTCACTTGTTCATTTTGAATGTTTCATAGGGCTATAGTCAGATCAATGATCTGTCTCACTCAGCTGACTGTGACTCTTTAAAGCCTCAGGCATGGTCCTTTTCCCAGTCCTGCAGCTTGGGAGCATTCCAACCATAAGTGGCTAGCTCACAGCCACTATACTAACTTCCTAGTGGGTAGCTGCTGCTTACCAGGAGGGAGAGGGGCAAGGAGACGGGGAGGTAAACACAGTGCCCTTCTCTTGGCAAGCAGCAGTGATACACCACTGGAAAGCAAACAAACCATATTGTGTCTGCCTCACCCAGTCTCTGCTTTTAACTGAAGATACCTGACATTAAACCTGCAGCTTTCTGAACACAAGGCTCTTGTTCTGCCAATGAACAATGGTCTCTTCCCAACCCAGCAGAAAAAAGTCACTGCAGTCAAGGTAGTACAACAAAGTACTGTTAAGAAAACTAAAATTTCTCTTTTATGGCGCACAAATTACAAGCAAGCCAAGAGTGTTCACATGATGCAATAATTTTAAAATTATGGTGTTAGCTGAGCATTACCTTTGTTTACCAGACTATTCTGTTTCAAAGAGCAGGCTTGCAGGAGTTCTCAAACACAGGATCGGCACCACTCTTTAGTCTGTGCAGCTTTACTGCCACTCATCCAAATAGGCTTTGCTTTTCCAATTCAAGCATGAAATTACTCATTAGGCTGTTGATGAAGAAGGAGTCCACCAAAAACACAGAGACGGGAGAGAAAGGGGGGGAGCCCCACAAAACCACTTTAGCTGCTTCCACAATTATAAGATGCAGAACAACACCATAAATGGGTGACATAAGGTTTAAAATGAGAGCCTGAGCAATGGTAATTGCCTCTTGCATTAAGAAGAAAGGGAGGAGAAAGACAGGAGAGACACTGTTGTGACAAAATCCACACTATGGTTGCTTGTACTCCATGGTGGCTGGTGCCATTGAGACTGGTAGGGCGAGGCTTCCGGTTGACCACGCCATCTTGCTCAGACGGGGGTCCGCACAGCGGAGCGGACCTCGGCGCTTCAGAGGTGGAGGGAATCGTTCCAGCGAAGCGAAACCTCCTTAAAAGCCCCAAATCGAGCTTTTTGGGGACAGATTTTGCCTGGCGGCGCCAAAAGCGGGCTCTCTCCTCCCCGGATCGGCTTTGTTTAAGCCCCCGAGAGCGAGGAGGTGAACCGTGGCGGACAGGCTGACATTGCTGCTCTGAGAGTGCGAAGCTGCGAGTCTGGGAAGTGGAGGTGGCCAATTCTTCAAAGAACATTCAGCAAATGAATAGACTGTGAGTAATTTGGATTCTTTGGAATGTAAATTAAGGCAACAATTTGGACCTGGGAGAGAGGGGAAAAGAGGAAGCCACCCCCCCCCCTACGGTAACATAAGAGACAGTAAACAGAAACCCGAAGCCGTAAACAGAAGATTTCAACTTAAAAGGATTCCTCAAAGGCATCAAAGAGAATCTCCCCTAAATGCAGGGTAAAAGGGGAGAGAGACTGTGGCTGTGATTGCCCTGCAGAAAGAAGTTAAGACTAAGAAAGACCTTTCTGTTCCTCGGGAGCCGGCAGCCCAGACAATCCAGTGAGTTGATCAGGATTTATAGTTAAATTCTATTTCTATCTTTATCTCTGGACTTTTTGGAAATTCTTTTTTGGTTTATATACTTTTGAAATGTGAGTTCGAACTTTATTTTTAAGAATGCAGCCAGCTTGTTAAAATGGAGTCGAGAAAATAGACTGCGATTATATTCCACCCCATGTGACAAGTTTTGACCTTGACAGGACTGAACTATGTCAACAAAAAGGTACCCGCCTGAGTTTCAGCGGACTGTTTTGACCTTAATGTGGGAAGCAAGAATAGAACTATGTCAAGAGGAGACACAACGGCAAGTGTTACAGCAAAAATTCCAGATGATGATGGCAGAATATGATTTCTTAGAAGCTTTTGAAACTGAAGAAGACGAATGTGAGAATGACAATGATGAGGACTGTGATGACTTAACACAAAATGAAGCCCATCACGAAAAAAATGATGATTTTACTCTACAAAAAGTTGGATGGAGTGCCTCCCCTTCGAGGGGGGCACGATTGGACTTACTGGAACTCCAGAATGACCACAGGGAAGAAGGAAAAATTAAGCAGAGAAGAGAAGAAGCTCAGGGGTCTGATATGGAGGCCTGGATGGCAAAAGACTGTAAACAGGGGGTGGGGTGAAGGGAAAGTGAAGTTGTGATTGTAAGGATGGGTTAATAGGACTATAACTGGACTGCTGACTATGGAACTTGCTGGATTGGTGGGGTGGAGCCAGTACTCGGGGGGGTGTAAGGTTAGTTTGGGAATAATTATAGGTTTAAAAAGTGAATTGATTCTGGAAAAAGGTGAAAATATGGAGGCCTATAGAGGGGTAAAAATTAGGCACGGGAAGAAAAAATGGGAGTTTGATTTCTCAGTGATTGGACAATAGGCGAAAATGATAATAGTTAGTTTAAAAGTGGTACAAGATATAAAGGTGTATGTTATAAAATATGAACTATGAAACTGTTGAAGATGATAAATAAGGGAGGAAAACCGGGGAAGGGGGGAGGGTGGGGAAGCCCACAAAATATGGTTTAACAATTATGAATTTAACAATTATGATGAATTTTTTTTTGTCTTTTTTCCTTTTTGTCTTTTTTTTTCTTCTCTTTTTTCTCTTTTTCTTTTTTGTATTTTCTTTTTTTTTGGTATGACAATAGATGGTTGGATGGATGAACTCCTGCGTACTGCCCTGGTTCACTGGAGCTCCCTGGTGGCAGGGGGGGGGGGCTTCGGGGGCAGGGGAGGGGGAGGAGGACAGAAACCCAATCATAAAATGGACCACTTCTGACTGTTCATCTGCGTGGGATACTTCTGTGGCAGGGGAGGACCCATGGAGGGGGGTGGGAAGAAGGTGGAAAAGGTGTATATGTATGTACCATCTTTTGTAATTTGTAAAATCAATAAAAATTATGTTTAAAAAAAAAAAAAGAGACTGGTAGGGCAGAAGGCAGGGAAACCAACAATAGGTGGATCCAGGGCCAATGACAGGCGGAGCCAACTCATTTTGCCCACATCCTCCTCTCTGCTAAGGGCAGCACTTGAGACTGAGGAGGAGGAAACTGGCAGGCAAAGTCTACACTGATCATACTGCAGAAGGTGAAAGCAGAATAAGTTTGCAGTTTGCAGAACTCAAGATTAAAGACAACAGGTCCCTTCATGTGCTATTCATTTAAAATTATGAAGTGCATAGTAAAAGGCATATTATACCATACTTGCAGCACTGCCCTCAGTGGCTTCTTCCACCCCGGAACAAAGATGGATTTAGGGCAGCATGACTGGTTCCCCCACTCTGAGTGCATGGGAGCTTGCTTCAGGAAGGAGACATGAGGGCTCTAGAAGAGTTGTAGAGTCCCCTTGTCTCCTTCTCAAAGCCTGGTTAGCATGTGACTGGCATTGGGAAGGAGAAAGGAGAGCTCTGGGACCCTGCCAGATTCTCTCACATCTTTCCAAAGCCTGGTGCCTCACTTAGCTGGCTTTGGGAAGGCAGCATGAGAATACCCTCCAACATTCATCGGATGAAAATAGGGACATTTTTCACTTCCCCCCAACTGACCTTCCTCAGCACCCCCATTTTTTGCTCCCCACCCCTCAGAGCATTTCCCATCAGCAGAGGGGCAAGTGCCACAACCACTATACCAATGGGACACAGCACACAAGCCCTCCACTGATTTTATTTTATTCTTTGTTAGATTTACCAAGGAAAGTCACAGGGAGTCGCAGTGGGGTGCTCCCTTGCAGCCCCGGCTGCCGCCACCACTCAGGGCAAATGTCGGCTCTTCCTCTGCCCTGAGCTCAGTGCTGATGGTGCTGACAGAGAAAATAGGGGCATTCCAGGTTCGAATCAAAAGCTGAGCTGGTTTCGTAATCCCAGAACCATCCCTGGAAAATCAAGACATTTGGAGGGTATGCATGAGGGCTGTGGGAGGGGGCAATTAATTTTGGCCTTGCACAGGATGCACACATTTCAATGGATGTCTGGAGTGAGGAAGGGCTGCAGCTCAGTGGCAAAGCATCTGCTTTGTATACAGAAGGTCCCAGGTTCAATCCCTGTGATCTCAAGGTAGAGCTGGGAGTGGGTCCTGCCTGAAATCCTGGAGAGTGGTCAATATGGAGTTAAATGGACCAATGGCCTGACTTGGTATAAGACAATTTTCTATGAAGCCTGTTGGCCTAGACTTTGGTAGGCTTCCCCACATCCTGAAACACTGGGTGGTATTCAGCTAATTTTTGAGTAAAACTTTGTTGAATACCACCACCCTATATATGGTAATCCGGGCTACCAAATTCAGAGAAGGCTTCATCAGGTAAGAAGTATGACTGTCTATGAGGCTGCTTGCAGAGTGCTTAAGACCTGTGGGGAATTTACTAAAACATAGGGTAGTGGAATAATTTTTTTTTTAAAAAAAGCTTTAAAAAATAATCTGGGGGTGGGGGATGCACCAGGCTTCTTTGGGCAGAATGGTCCAGAGAAATCTAGCACAGCTATAGAAGAGATCTTCTCTCACACTCTTAGCCAAACACAATTCAAATATTGATGAGATATGGCAGACAGCATCTACAGATGTCTGGGTTAGTTTAAGAAACATGTTAAACTCAACTGTTCATAATAAACTTAAACAGAGGCTCTGAACCCAAAGATCAGGAGTGTGAGTAAGAGCAGTAAAGTTTATCTCAATCAAGTTTCATGTCCTTTTTGAAAACATGTGCATGAGCGCTGCACAGAGCTGTCACAACTGAGACTCCAAAAGTAATGGGAAATGTACACACTGTGCGCATTTCAATGACCTTTGCTGTTTGCTGCCATAAATTTTTGATCAACGATGAGAATTGAACTGGCACAATTTATTGACCACAAGAAACACAAACATTTCAGAAACACACACAATTTTGGGCCGTATCTCTTCTTTTGATTTGCCTGTGAAAGAAAAGCAGGCAAAGGGTTATATCCATCACCATAGCTCTGTTGGCTATAAGAGACCACTTTCTGTGTTATATATTTTTATTTTACATTTAGCTCAAAACCCACCCACCCCCCACTTCAAAAAAGGTGACTTGTAAAAAAGAAAATCCAAATTTAAAATGATGGGAAACACAGAAATGCTAAGAAAACTAACAGTCGAAACATAGACCCTGAAGTAGCCAGTGGCAGAGCTACATATTTCATCCAGCTCACCATCAGGTCAGTGGGGAATGAGTCTCATCATTAACCATGCTGCCAATCTCAGAAATTCAAATGCAGCCCCATCAACCAGTATGGCAAACACACAGACTCCTCCAGACCAAACTCCCCCACCAGCCTTGCCCTCAAATACCTGGCGAAAAGCAGAATAGGCAGGGTTCCAGGTTTGTTGGCAGAGGCAGCAGCCAACAAGCCCTCCTAAACACACAGGCTCCTCCAGAATCTAATCAGTGTCCTACACTCCCCAGTATTCCAAAGCACCATATACACTGAAAGGCAGATCCTCCATCCTGTCATTGTAGCCATGACTCTCCTAGTATTACTTCACCCAGACTTAGGCTTGGTTACAAAATTAGCTCGATGTTGTTGGAAAATACAGTACATAGGAAATGGGAAGCTCTTATACTAAGTTGCATTTGCTCATCTAGCTCAGCACAGTTCATATTGGCTGGCAGTGGCTCTCTGGGGTTTGAGACAGGGAGTCTCTCCTGGAGATGCCGGGGACTGACCTTCTCCATACAAAGCAGATGTTCTACAGTGTTGAGAGCCAGTGTGGTGTAGTGGTTAAGAGCGGTAGACTCCTAATTTGGTGAACCGGGTTCGCGTCTCCGCTCCTCCACATGCAGCTGCTGGGTGACCTTGGGCTAGTCACACTTCTCTGAAGTCTCTCAGCCCCACTCACCTCACAGGGTGTTTGTTGTGGGGGATGAAGGGAAAGGAGATTGTTAGCCGCTTTGAGACTCCTTTGGGTAGTGATAAAGCGGGATATCAAATCCAAACTCTTCTCTTCTTCTTCTTCTTCTTCTTCTTCTTCTTCTTCTTCTTCTTCTTCTTCTTCTTCTTCTTCTTCTTCCTCTACCACTGAGCTATGTATACTGATGTTCCCAAAGGGCAATAGCTCAGGGAAGGGTCAGATAGATGGACCAAAGGTTTCATATTATAAGGCAACTTCCTATGTTATCACAGCTGAGATGGGATTTGAACATAGGTTGTCCTTATCCCTGTATGACAATGTAAAGCATTGCCAACACACCCTGAAAGATGACTCAGCACAGCTGATTGAAGGGAAAGGTTATACTGATTTATATATAATAGATCAGAGGATCTGCTAATAAGCCAAATCAGTAAGTGAGGGCGGGTGGGGTTGAATCCATTTGTAAAAGAGGAAAATCCCTCCACCTTGTTGGCTCCCCAGAAAAAGATGCCCCCTCCTTGCTAAGTGAGTCTTTGGTATGTCAACCCAACATGAGCACCCAGGCCCTGCAGTCTGCTGTTCACCAAGATGCATATCAGGTCCTAAGGCACTCCAAGCACCCACAGGCTGTGGGTGATGGCTCAATTACAGCCCCCTAACCTAACAAAGGTGGTGCTGTGGGTTAAACCACAGAGCCTAGGGCTTGCCGATCAGAAGGTCGGCAGTTCGAATCCCCGCGACGGGGTGAGCTCCCGTTGCTCGGTCCAAGCTCCTGCCAACCTAGCAGTTCGAAAGCATGTCAAAGTGCAAGCAGATAAATAGGTACCGCTACAGCGGGAAGGTAAACGGCGTTTCTGTGTGCTGCTCTGGTTCACCAGAAGTGGCTTTGTCATGCTGGCCACATGACCCAGAAGCTGTACGCCGGCTCCCTCGGCCAATAACACGAGACGAGCACCACAACCCCAGAGTCGGTCACAACTGGACCTAATGGTCAGGGGTCCCTTTACCTTTACCTTTAACCCAACAATGCCTTAGGGTGCCAGTGACATAAGGTCTTCCCTGTTCTTTCCTGCCTGCACTGAATGCGAAACAAACAAAACGATTCAATGATTTTCCTTTAATCATGAAGTAGGCAAAACACCAGAGTCACGTGAAATTGTGAGGGGCTCTCCCCAAAATCCTATTTGGCTCCATAAGTGGCATCTATGCCAAACTCACACTGCAGGGACAAGTGGGGGAAGGTTGCTGCAGTTGCAACAGAGGGAAGAGAGGAAGTGCAGCAGCCACATAACCTAGCAGGATCACCTCATCCAGTTGAGCACTCCTGCCCACATGGTCTGCTGCCCTTCTCCCACTGGAAGAGACCAACTCGAGTCTCTCCCAAGACAGAGGGAGTAAGGCAATTTTGCCCTCGTTGAAGTTAGGTAGGAACTGCATTATACCAAACTGGCTTTCCATAAAACAATGTGATTCGAGCACCAAGTATTAAATGCAACAGTATTAGAAACAGAGAAATACTGGGGGAAGGTTTCTTGTTTGTTTTTAAAGCAAAAGTCACACTAGGACTATTTGCCTTTGTTCCACAAATTCATTTCAGTTCAATTTTATTGGTACTTGTACTACTTTACAGCTACAGTTAGGGTATGTTGAAGGATTGAAAGTATCATGATATTCTGAACTTTGGGATAATAGCACAAAGGGGCTTTAAAGGAGCACTGAGCAAAGGAGGGGCTTTAAAGGAGCACAAAGCATGGAGCAGCTATTTCATCAAGAAAATAAGTCTGTGTGCTCGATGAAAAAATGTACCTGGGAATGATTTTAAAAGCCTCTTAAAACAAACTTTGCTTTTTAAAGATGGAACTCACTGGCATATTTGCCAGACATAATGCAAATGGGATTCTCACATCAATATGTGATTTCCCCCTGTCATTCAACACCAACCTCCGACAAGCACCCACTAATCTAATCTAATGCAATGCTAGGCGGCACTTATAGGGGGTTAATTTGTATGGTTTTGTGTGACCCTACCTATAATAGCTAATTTCTGCACATTAGCTTGGCTACCCTGCTCAACCTCATCTCTGAAGCTGTCAGATTTAAAAATTACAAATGCACTGAACTGTACAAAAAATAATTTTGATAGCTGGCAAAACTATGCACAACAGTATGGCTGGCTTGGGATTGTTGCTTAGCGAGGTAGAGTATTTCTTTCTGCAGATTGGTTTTAATTCATTTGTTTGCTTCTTGGACATTGGGCAGATCCAGATGGATCAGAAATGTGAAATGGCTGAGCAAAGGTAGACATTCAGAGGTAGCAAAAATTTGCCTTTAGGTTGTTGTGTGTGCTAGGTGACTCCTTAAGGTACAGACCATAAGAAAAGTCCAAGATCCACCTAGTCCAGCATCCTGAATCCTACAAAAGCCAACCAGATGACTCCAAAAGCCTACTAGCAGGACACAAAAGGCAGCAGCCTTCCTCTACAGTTGCTCAATGAATAGTGTGTTTGTGGGTATACTGCTCCTAAATGTGGACGTTTCGTAGACATCCTGGCTCACAAACATTGATAGAATTCTCCTCTCCTTGAGTTTGTTGAGTCCCATTATAAAGTTGCTTAAGCTAGAGGCCACCACCACATCTGTGGCAACTAATTTTTATTTTAAAAAAGTGAGTTGTGGAGCAATGGGTCAGTGTGTCTGGCTATTAACCAGAAGATTGGTGGTTTGAGCCCGCCTAGGATAGCTGTGGGAAGGATTCCTGCATTGCGGGGGTTCGACCAGAGGATCCTTCCATCCCTCCCAAATATACAATTCAATGATTCTATGGTTGGATCCAACTAAGGATATACTCAGAGCAGACTCATTAAAATCAATGGGGTTAGGTTTTCCAGGCCCACTGATATTAATTGGTATATTCTGAGTGGGAATTAGTTGGATACAGCTGTCTGCACGCATGTGGGTGCAGAAGCACAATTATCTTGCCTGTCCTGAATTTTACCACTGATCAATTCCGTTGGATGACTTGCAAGTACTAATACTTTGAGACACAGAGAAAACATTGTTTGCATGTAGTTTCCCAACAGGCACTATGTCCTGTACGCTACACAAGGGTCATTTTGTTACTCCAAGGATAGTCAAAGACCTATGGGGCAGGTGGGTGCCCCAGCCGATTGATGTTTGTTCTGATTCAGTGGTAAACAGTGTCTTTTCCCAGGAAAAGCAGTAGGTTTTGCCTGAGTGTCACAAACCTGTGCCTAGAAATCACAGCACGGATGGAGATGTAGATGAGCCCTGCTCAGGACTATTCATGGAACTCAGGATTGTGTAATACAAGAATACAGTATGGACTTCCTGAACATCCATCATTGCAGGTGTTTCCCCGCCCCCGCCCCCCCGAGTTCAGAAGATTAAACAAATTTACTCCTTTATCAAACCATCAAAATATAAAATATCTGCAAAATCTCAAAATGGTATCTTTAATATTTTATTCCTACCCAACTCCAACAACCCAATTTATTTTGCACATGAAACACCTCTCGTTGGCCTGGTCAGAGTTACTCAATCCTGATTTTATGTATCTTGAAAGAATGGGTTTCTAAAGACCTTAATTTGTATTAATGCCCTCTTCTAAAACTTTTGACAGAACTCCATTCATAATGAAATGATCGGAAGGTAATTATTTCACTTTCTTCTTCTCCAGGAATTATGGGAATTATTTATATACTCAATCTTAATATCATAGCTTCATTGCCTAATAGGAAAAATCCACAGGATATGAATCACTGGAGAAAGAATTAAAAATCTTTCCTGTTTTAATTTTTTTTTTAAAAAAAGAAAGATAAAAAGATTTTCTAATGGTGTAAAATCCACAGTGCTGCAGGCACAACTTGCAAAGCAGAGCTACCTCTCCGTAACTCCGTGCTACCAGTTAATGCTCCTGGTCCCTTTGTCGGAAAAAGCTATAAACTGCAGTGCTGTAATGATTAGTTAATGAAATAGTGGAGTGATAATGAGGCTATAAGAAATGTAAGTTAAATTATTAATTTGAAAAGGTAACCACAAAAAGTAATGGAAGTTGGAAGATGCACACTCCTTTTTTTTTCGCCAAAGTGCGGTCAAAAGACGTAAACTAGGTGGTAGCTCAGCCCCTTGCCTTCAGCCCCTGGTCATGTTCTAATGGAACTCCTGACATTACAAATGCATTCATTTGACAGTTGTTCCCCTCTCATAAAATAATGGGTCATGCACAAAGCTTATTACAAATTGCACAGAAGCTGTAAAAGCCATAAAAATTTCAACTGACATTTACGACGCAGAAGTAGCTTGAGGATGTTGATACATATTGATAAGAGTCTAGAGTGTGACATTTGGAAAGTTTACTCCTAATTCATTTGCAGAGCATGCAATATATATTGTCTAACACGCAGTCCTGTCATGCCACTGTCTTACAACATATACACCTGTTTACAAAAAAGGGGGGGAGGTATCTCCTCTGTTTTCCCCAACCTTCATGCTCAAGCAATTTTCTTTTCCTCTGTGGAAAACAGTCCTCTTTATAATCACAGAGGAATTAACCCAGTAATACTAACATATGGTTCTTTCTCAAATCAAGTAAGGCCTCCCAAATTTCTCCACCCTGTTTGCAGCTGGCAAAATTGGAGGAGTGATTTTGTTGAAAAATTCTTCAGGGAGTCAGTGAAATTGTCCAACATTGTTTTCCAGCCCTCGTCTAGCATACACTGACTTCTTCCCAAACCTGTTGGGTTGTACCCTACAAAAGTATACTCAGAGTAGACTTGTTGTTATTAATGTATGTAACTTACAGTAGTTATGCTCCATAACTTGAAAGCACCTAGTTTGATTAGTACTAGCATTGGATAACCGAAAGTCTGCTAGACGGTCTCATAACTTTGTGCTTTAAGGCAATGCCATTTGGGAATGAACCTGTTCACAATAGGAAGCCATTCAGGCATATACTTGTGTTGCTTATCAACCACACCTGCCTCCAACCCACTTGCTGAACCCTCAGCCACCCCCACCCTTCAAGCCCGACAGAGTCTTCCATTGAAAAACCAACAACAACCTGCTACTCGCACCCCGATGTCAATCCCAATTCACACAAAACTTATCCCTTCCCATCCTTTCACTGATCACACCCATGGCCATTCCAGACGTTTTGGCATCTAAGGCTAACCACAAAATGACACCCACCCTCCCCGCCAAGGAAGAAGGGGTGAGTGAAAATCTACATCAGAAACAGAAAGAAAAATAAAATCTACATTGGGATCTGCCACTCCAGTGGATCCTACCGCCTGAGGCCATCATCTCAGCTTGCTCCATGGCTGGGTCGCGCCTGATCACACCAGTCCCAAGCTCTTGCTGCCATTCACAGAGGAGATGGAAATGCAGAGGATAAAGTATTTCTCCCCTTCCCTTAATGCCACTGTCAGAAGGAAGTGGGTGATGGTGCAGGGTAAAATACTTTCTCTTCTTGATTCTCCTTCCCATTGCAAGTGGCACTGGGATCTTGGGATTTGGGCAAGTTATATTGGGATGGGGGAGTTCTGGGGGGTGGCAGCAACAATGAGATGTGGCCCTCACTCAGCCAGGCCACCTGTTCATTCAGAGCTTGGGCTTCCCTGTTGTGTGTGCATGCCAGCAGGTAGCCAAGTTGCAGTGACAACACAAAGAACATGGGGAGGCCCACCTGGGCCACCTACCTGCCCACTCCCTTGTTGGTTGTGCCTGTCATGCTGCCTGCCAACTTCCTTTGCTCACTCACTCTACCTGGTGTCATCACACTGTAATTTGCATGGCCACCAACAGGCAGCCACACAAATTGCAGCATGACGACACCTTACATTGTTTTGTATATAGAAAGAAGGAATCCTGCACATGACCCAAAACTGGAGCACCTTCAAGCACTCATATAACAAGCACCCCAAGTTATCAGAATTGCTATGCACTGACTAGGTGCAGTTTGCCTTACAGTAACTGTTGTGGGGCAGTATTATGGGGAACCAACACTCAAGCCAGATAGCCCATCCATGTGAAAAGTGTTCCAGTTCTATTGAGAGTAAAGGAATTCTCACTAATTCTCTGGTCCTAGTCTGCTGGCACCTTACACAAAAAAAGTTGACCAAGCAAACATTTGAAAAGAGAGCATAAAAGGGCTAAAGAATAGAGCAGTGAGGGTCACTTTTATTTACAACACTGTCATAGTTCTATAGTTCTCTGATTCCGTACTCTGATTCCATAATGTATTCCATACATGCCATTGCAAGATATTGTAGCAAGTGTATATAAGACCTTTCCAACACAAAGTGTAACATTTATTTGAAAAGAGTGGTGTTTGCATGAACATCATTGAAAAATTATTCCGCTTTTAGATTGCAAAGGATCTAAATATAGATATATAGATATATCTGGAATTAAAAAGAACAAAAAAGAGTGTGAGTAATTCTGTGCATTTTTTTTCTTTAAACAAAGATGGCAACTTCAAAAGGAGATATTTTTATCTGTCACAGATGAAGCTATGGCAATTACAATAGGTCCCATTCTATCAATCCTTTTGCTGGTTTATGGCTTGCAATTCCTCCAGGAAATGTCACAAATCCACAGGATGTCCTTGAGCTTCAGAGTTTGCATTTCAACCTTTGATTTGGCTGATGAAAAACATACATATAAGTAAGTGCATTGACTCATTTGGTTCCTTAGCAACTCTCTCTTTGCAAAACACTATTAACAACGTCAGAATTTAGTCTTATAGGTCCTGGTAAGTAAAGGCATCATGAACAAGCTTTGCAATTCCGTTAGGACATTATATATATATAAAAAAGGCACATTCCTAGATATTAGGATCATTTAAAAGCATTACCAATACTTATTTATCTACACAATCTAATAACAATGGCTGGGATAGCTAAATTGGTAGAGTATGAGACTCTTAATCTCAAGGTCATGGGTTCAAGCCCCAAGTTGGGCAAAAGATTCTTTCATTGCAGAGGGTTGGACTAGATGACCCTAGTGGTCCCTTCCAATTCTATGATTCTAACAACCTGAGCACATTTTCATATTTTGAGTGATCCTGCCACAAACTCATTATAGTGTGTAATAGACTGGGTAGAGGATTGTCTCAGTATCACACTCACATGAGGGTCTGGGAGCACCAACTCCTTATGATCCCAAGACTTCTGCTGGATCAAACCAAAGACTCATATAGCACAGCAACCTGTTCTTGCAGTGGCTGACCAGGTGTCCCCAAGAGAAGTCTGCAAGCAGGTCACCCCACTTCAGATTCCCAGAAAATGTTATTCATAGTAGGAATGTCAGAGGAATCTGTTGAAAGTTGACTGTCAAGTGACTTTCATACAAATGGACTTTAATTTCCCCATTCATCCACCATATTGGCACAGATTCTGTCTGTGAAGGCATTTCACCTTGGTTTGCTCTAAGATAGCCTCTGCAGTGTCCTCCAGGTGTTGTTGGACCACAACTCCTACCAAACAGTGTGGTCAGTCGTTGGGAATGACAGGAGTTGTAGTCCAGCAGCATCTTTAGAGTATCACATTGGTTACCATCTGCTCTACTACATTTTTTTTAAAAAAAATATTTTTATTAAGATTTTACAACAGGTTTTAACATAAACAAAAATTCAAATTACATTTTACATTTTCAATTAACCCCCCCCCCCGGCGACTTCCCCCAACTTCCCTTTCTGGTTTATAGCATATTTATTTCTTCTGCTTATAATTTTATATACCCTATATACTAAAATTAAAATTATACTTTATCAATCTATTTTAACATTTTTACCTCCTATTTATATTTGTCCATTGTAAGTGTGTCTCTCGAATCCTGAATGTGAGTTCATTTCCATGCATTGTTTCTGCATATATGTCATAAAAGGTCCCCAATTTTTTTTGAAGTCATCCTTATCTTTAAGCGTCTCAGCTTCACCATTTCAACATATTCTATCAACTTTTCTTGCTTTTGTTCTTTCATTGGTATTTCATCGCTTTTCCATCTTTGAGCTAGTAAAATTCTGGCCGCTGTTGTCTCATACATAAATAGATTATTCTTGTCTCTTGGTAAATCTTGACCTACAATGCCTAATGCAAACGGTTATGGTCTTTTGACAAAGATTATCTTGAACATTTTTTTTTCATTTCATTATAAATCGTAGTAATTTCTAATTAGAAATATCTCTAAGCAGAAATCCAAACTGGAATGGGGGTTTGTAGAAGAGTATTTTAAAAAAATTGGTATAAAAACTGAGTTGACGATCTGTTTAAACTAGACGGTCATGAGGAGATAAGAATTTGGAAAATTAATAAGACGAAAATTTAAGATACAAGCATTAGACGAAAGTAGCGCATGTAAAAAATGAATATATAAGATAAGTGATGCGAAGTGACTGGGAAGTTAACTTTTTCTTTTATCGGAACAAGCATACATTGTATATAAAGATCTATACAATATGGTGATTAAAATGTATTTTATGGTGTTGTATTTTATGGAATTTAAATAAAGTTGATTTTTAAAACTTAAAAAAATAATAATAATTATTTTATAATTCCACCACATATGAAAAAGGTACCTTCCTTTTCTTCACATTTCCAGCACTTGTTGGAACTTGTTCTATACATTTTCACCAGTGTAATATACCATCTGTAAATCATTTTCATATAATTCTCTTTCAGCAATATACAATTTGTAAAATTACTTTTCCTGAACTTTTCTCAATCTTCCATTTGTATATTATGTCCTATATCTTGTGCCCATTTAATCATTACTTATTTTACTTCCTCATCTTTTGTCTCCCATACTAAAAAAGCTATGTTTTCTTTAATAATTTATTATTTTCTTCTATTTCTCCTTGCAATCTAGATACAGTATACCTAAATCCTTTCTTATTATCTTCCTTGAAAATCTAGTTGTCAATGTTGCAGCTAATCATAGGCCAAGTCTTTTATTTCATCATAATCTTTTAAGTCTTAATTTCCCTTCTCTTTCTATCAATAAATCTCTATATGTTGGCCATTTTGCCTCCATATTTATTCTTTTGGTTGACGTTGCCTCTGTTGGGGCCACCCACCAGGGTGTTTTGTGCTCTAATAGATCTTTATATATTTATAACATTTTTTTTACATGCACACACTTATTATGTGGAATGCCTAGGAAGTGGTTTCTCTGTGCTGACATGGGAGGAAGAGAACCCCCTCTTTCTGCCTAGGACAAGCTATTAAAAACAGTATTAAAAACATTCACATTGATAGAAAATGCTTTTAAAAGCGCTAAACATGAGTATTTAATTTCAATTTAAATGCAAACTTTTAAATAGCATCCCCCCATTTTTAAATGCAGATGGGTGGGATGGAATGCAGATATTGAATGGAACCAACTGGTGCACAGACTGTTATTTGTCCATTCCTATAAAAATCCATTCTTGAGCTGAAATATTTTCCAGAAGATGAGAGGCGCCGCTGCAAAAAATCTTACACACATATGTCTTGGTCTTAAGAGGGGTTTCACATGGAGATTCATGCATAATGTTCGAAATATGTTGGGATACAATCATTCCAAACTACAAGAAAGAATAAGCCTAATGAATCTGAAATATGTTTTGATTAGTATCCTAATTGCAAGATGGTGAGCTCCCCGAGGGTCTTATATACTATTTTGAGCTATCCTAACCTTTAATTGCTTCCTAGAATTAATTCGTCTCAGAACTCTTTAAAAAAATTAAAATAAATAGTTTTTAAGGTGCCTTCAGATGTTATTTGTCGTCATGTGACTCTGACAGTTGAAAAGGTGTGTGTGTGTGTGTGTGTGTGTGTGTGTGTGTGTGTGTTCGTATTCCCAGGATGTCACTATCAAGCTTCTGAATACCTGATATTGCATTGTTCCTCAAATTGGTAGGACCTTTACGCCTCCCAACTAAGTGAGAGGAATCCATATTTTGACAACTACATTACATGGATGTTGTGAACTTGAGAAAGCATTTTAAAATGTTTGATACATTGAGTCTCCCCCACCTACCCCCAGCAATTACATGACTTTTTATTAAAGCTGAACGTTCTTAAAAGGACTTTTGTCAGCTGCAAGTTGGGGACTGTGGGTGGTGGTGGTGCAGTGGGGGAGGGAGGCTCCTGAAACTTCTACTCATTTTTTGTGACGCTACTGACTTTTTAGGTGCTCCTGGTTCTTGCTGCCACAGTAACACCTGTCTTCTTCTTCAAAAAAAGATCCTTCTTCCAAAAAAGACACCAGGATAAGCACCTGCCCTCACTCAGATTTGGCTTCAGAACAATGAAGATGAAAAACTAAGTGACCCCTCTTCCCCACCCGTAACCCACACAAAGTCACCATTGCATTTGCAATCTGAAATGGGCATCTTTTCAGTGAAATTTTCTTTAGAACCGGAGGGAACATTGCTCAGACACTTAGGGATACTTTGCCTTCTGTTCTTTTTGCCATGTTGGGCAGACATTACAGGGTTGCAGTGGTTGCCATCATGGTAAACATCCCCTCCCTTCCTGTAATGGTGCACATTTGTCCTAATATAACTTTTTTGTTTGTTTAATATATGCACTCCTATGGATACTTTACCTTAGTGTATGCAGATTTTGTGCAGATTACTTGGATGGAGAACTGCATTGCAAAAGCTGGAGATGTGCAAATATCAAAGAATTGCTGGGTGTCCTGTTTTTACATTGCCTAGGGAGAAATGCAAACAAATTCCTCTAGTGCCTCTATATTGTTGTTGTTTAGTCGTTTAGTCATGTCTGACTCTTCGTGACCCCATGGACCAGAGCGCGCCAGGCACTCCTGTCTTCCACTGCCTCCCGCAGTTTGGTCAGACTCATGTTCGGAGCTTCAAGAACACTGTCCAGCCATCTGGTCCTCTGTCATCCCCTTCTCCTAGTGCCCTCAATCTTTCCCAACATCAGGGTCTTTTCCAAGGATTCTTCTCTTTTCATGAGGTGGCTAAAGTATTGGAGCCTCAGCTTCACGATCTGTCCTTCCAGTGAGCACTCAGGGCTGATTTCCTTAAGAATGGATAGGTTTGATCTTCTTGCAGTCCATGGGACTCTCAAGAGTCTCCTCCAGCACCATAATCCAAAAGCATCCATTCTTCGGCGATCAGCCTTCTTTATGGTCCAGCTCTCACTTCCATTCATCACTACTGAGAAAACCATAGCTTTAACTATACGGACCATTGTCACCAAGGTGATGTCTCTGCTTTCCCAAGAAGCAGGGGTCTTTTAATTTCATAACTTCTGTCACCATCTGCAGTGATCATGGAACCCAAGAAAGTAAAATCTCTGACTGCCTCCATTTCTTCCCCTTCTATTTGCCAGGAGGTGACGGGGCCAGTGGCCATGATCTTTAGTTTTTTTTTTTTTATGTTGAGCTTCAGACCATATTTTGCGCTCTCCTCTTTCACCCTCATTAGAAGGTTCTTTAATTCCTCCTCACTTTCTGCCATCAAGGTTGTGTCGTCAGCATATCTGAGGTTGTTGATATTTCTTCCGGCAATCTTAATTCTGGTTTGGGATTCATCCAGTCCAGCCTTTCGCATGATGAATTCTGCATATAAGTTAAATAAGCAGGGATACAATATACAGCCTTGAGGTACTCTTTTCCCACTTTTGAACCAATCAGTTATTCCATATCCACTTCTAACTGTAGCTTCTTGTCTCTATATAGTGCCTCTATATAGAAGTAGCTTTTTTATTTTAAAAAATGCTGTTATGAACCGTAGGATTCATGAAATGATCTACCCCAATCTAATATTTCCTTTCCTTGGCCAGGACATTTAAAGACTAACTACTGATGTGAAGGGAATTTAGCATTATTCTCCTACAGTCAAACCTTGGTTCTCAAACGTAATCCATTCCGGAAGCCCATTGGGCTTCTGAAACGTTTGAAAACCAAGGCGCAGCTTCCAATTGGTTGCAGGAGCTTCCTGCACTCAAGCGGAAGCAGCGTCAGATGTTCTGCTTCCGGAAAACGTATGCAAACCAGAGCATTTACTTCCAGGTTTTAGGCGTTTGTGAGCCGAAATGCTGCAAAATGGAGCCGTTCGGGAACCAGGGTTTAACTGTACACCAAATAGGAACTCATACAAAATCCCTGCCCCCCCCCAAAAAAAAACCCACTTCGCTAATTGTTTCAATTCAAAGTTTTAGAGAGATTAGGAGGTAGTTCTTTCCCTGCTCAAGGAGGCCCCAGGGAGTCCTCTTTGCACAGCCTGCCAAAGCCATAGGAAATTGTTTGCAGTAATTTTAGAATATTTACTGCTGTTGCTATTGCAGATGAGCTTGAAATGTAGAATTTTATTCTTCCTCTAAAGTTGGTACCCAGAAGGAATTGAAGGACAGGCCTGAACTAATTCCTTGAGCATTTAGCTAATTTAAGGGGGTAGAGGAAACAGCCCAAGGTCACTTTAAAAGATAGCATTAGAGACCTGAAGCCAAAGGTTTCTCAGGTTAGTTGGAGCCATTAGGATATGACCACAAGTGACTTTGGCAGATATATGGTAATGCTTCTCACTTAGTTAACAAATGGTTGTTGTTTTTTTTGTTAGTGAAAATGCAGTTATGGAAAGTGTTATCAGTACTGTGCGAGGAGGAAACCTATTTTCATTGCTGGAAGAAACTTACATTTGGGGCCAAAATAGCAGCTCCTGGAAGAGGAAAAACATTATTGGGTAGAATTAATAATTCCTTTCCAGTGTTGTGGACTCCATCCAAATCTCTCCCCCATCCCCCAGGGAATTTAGATGGAAATGGAAACAAAAATTGCTGATGTTCACTTATTCATCCCAGGTCTGTGATGGAAATCAATCCTGCAAATATGATTGGTATTTGCTATTGTTGCTTTCCGTTTTCAAAGATTATGTTTTAAAACTCATTTGCATTGCATATTCTTTGTGCTGAGGTCAATGGGGTAGAATAACATAATGACAATCTAATTAGCTTTGGAAATGGCACAGTTTTGCCATGGTGGACAGCAAGATGAATAACAGCTTTTTGCAGAAAATGAACTGCAGCGGAAAGGAAACAATGCAGTATGGGACAAATGCAGGTAGGAATGGTGAATGGTGCCTTCCTATTTTTCTGCTCCCTGAGACCTCTTTACGTATTTTCTTTTTCAAAAGAGTGGGACTCGTATCTGTTGATTTCACATCTAATTCCCCTCAGCATGCTTATTGTTGCCTCCACCATTTTTCCTAGACCTGAGTATCTGTGGGAATTTCTTTCATGATTTCTGGAAGAGGACGATGGGGTAGAGGGGATGTGCAAGGAAGCATGCTTGCACCCAGGATAAGACCTTTTCTCAGGCTTCAGCATAGTTACTCACCCCATAACAAGACTCACTTGGTACTCTCTGCTTTTTCTGGCATCCCCATAATTTTTCAGCTCATTATGCAATTCAGACATTTTTGACAGGTGATGAAATGTAGGTTTTTATTTTGTTATCCTTACATTGTTATACTCTTTCATGCTCCCTCACATATTGTATGTAGAAAAAGCTACATACTGAGGAGTGGATTTTTTTTGCTTAAGGACGCGGGTCTGGAGATGGAGGGAGTGCAGAGGCTAGAATCATTTCTAAATGACCAGAGCAGTGTTAGCAATACTACATCCAGTGCCATAAATTACCAGAGTTTGTATGTTGCAAGTACTTAGATTGGAGTCCTCCAAGAAGTGTATAGATTTTATAGGCAGTAGTAATGGAGATTAAGTAGCTCTCCCCTTGCAACTGACTCAGTATTGAATCAGTTCCCCAGCATTTACTATTGGTAGGTTTTATGCTGATTTATTAGAGAAACACACTAAATAAATAAATAAATAAATAAATAAAAGTCCACCAACAATAGCAACCATGCTATGGAATACCAAAGACCTTCTCACCCTTTGAAATATCCATCCTTGAGGTAGAGACCATAATGACCTTTCAGAATCTCTTCATAATATTATATTGTTAAAGATATGAGATAACAGAGTCTATTAGTGACTAGCAGAAATTAAGAAATGGTAGGATTTTAACTGGGATATGAAGGGAAAATGCAATCTGCAGAGGAATTCTTGGGCTAGCTATGCAAAATGACCTGGCTGAGCTAGGGTCAATAAAAAACAATACCTGTCCATTGAGGTCCATTAGCAAGAGAAATGGGTCCCCCCAGGAGATTTGGAAGGTTGCCTGTGCAACTGGGTATGATGTCACTTCGGCAGGAGACTCAGAATGCCTGAGAAAAGGCAAGAACAATTTTGGCTGGCTGGCTGGCTGAAGGCAGGCAGGGAGAGATATCGTGGACTCAAGTGCTGCACTGCTGTGGGGAACAAGTCCCTCTTGAAATGACCATGCTGGAAAATATGTATTCCATCTATGTAGACTAAAGGTGTAAATATGTGTAATTAAACCATATTTCTAAAGGCACAGCAGTTGCTGCCATGTCTTGATTCTCATAGGAACCCAGATCCTTGGTGAGCACCTGGAACCCCTTGGAATCTCACCACAACTTGGCAGAGATTGGGGGTAGCTCCCAACTTTTGGAACAAAAAGTTTACCCAAGCTTCCCTGGGTGCTGACTCTCTTTTTTTAAATTTTGATTTTGTATTATGCTTAGTTATATTTGTGATATACAGTTGTGGTTTTGTCTTGTTTGCCGAGGGTGATCTTATTAAAAGTTGATTGCATTTTTAATCATTGCTGTATTTTTGTTGTAAACCACATAAGCAATTTTTCAAAAAAAAAATATTAAGCAGCATGAGATTCCCACACATTGTATTATGCTCTGGATGGGAACTGTAGATGGCACTCTTTGCCTTGTGTGCTCACTTTTGATTGGCACATGTGAGAAGCTTGCTCCTATGTGATGGACTGACTAAGCAGGTTGGATCAAGGTCTACGGAGATTAGTTGGGGAGATATCTACCGCAGAACTCATAAGGTGGGTTGACAATTTCTTTCTTTTTCCTTCTTTTAAAGATTAGCAAGTACAATAGACAAAACAACAAACTAAAGTGCACCATAAAAACAGTCAAGGAGATAAAAAATACACTTAGCTGCACTCCTTTAGTGGTTGCTGCCTGTCAGTGTAGATAATACTGAGCTACACTCACTGCCGCATTCTGGTACCTGTGTGGTGGTTTGTCTGTTTTTCCACTCCACATTTCATTGTGCAGGATTGTACTGTTGTTACACATCTCATTTTGTAGGGGCTGCATTTGAATTCTGTATCTGATCTTGCTGGAGCGGCATTTGCCATATGGTGCTTTATTGTGCTTGGTTCTGGAAGCCAAGGGCATTGCTACCCCCAGTTTGGGTTTTCATGCAATATCAATCTAACCCTCCTCTGCGCTATCAATAATCAAGACATATTAACAAATCTAAACTGGTTGCTGTGCCTGATAACAATAAGCAGGGTGCAGGTGCCTCCCCTCCATGCACCAGGCAGAGGACTGCTAGAGTACTCCAGGTTGCTTCAGCCCCTTCCCAAATCATCTCTAATCAAGATACTAATGTGGGCAGAAAGGCACTAGGCACCACTCTTCTAGCACAAGGCAATGCAGGTGTATCCTCCCTTCCTGACCCAACCTCGCAGTTCATCAAGGCATTTGATGGCATTGTACACCCGTTTAGGACTTAATCACTCACTTTACAATCGACTCAAGGTCTTGTGGCAGGTCTGTCTCCTACCTTTCCCAACCTCTCTCACTACCGCCCACCATCAGTTCAGGCTCCTTCAATTTCCTGCATGGAGGCCATGCTTCCATCATTTGCTTTTCTTAACTGTGCTCTCTCCCACCCACCGTCAGTTCAATTGCCACCGGAGCTCCCTAGTACATAAACCATTCTCTTTAACATTTTTCAATTCCTCCCACCATCAGCTCAGGCCCCAGTTGCAACTCATATGCCACCTGGGACTCCTACTTCATCGCCAGCTTTTCCCGTCCACTCCCAATTTCTCCCACCTTCAGTGCATGTCCCCACTGCAATGCTTAGGCCATCTGAGCTTCCCATCCCTTCTTATTCTAGGTCCCCAAGTTTTCATAATTTTAACTTGCCCCCTCCTTTGCTTCATCAGTCAGTAACAACTTTCTCCAGTGCAGGGTGCACAATGCAGATGGAGGGCAGCACTGGGGTGGGGGGTGGAGGAGCCGAAAAGAGGGGTCAGGGATCTGGCTCGGACACCTCCAGCACAGAGGAGGTCAGGCAACCTCAGAATGGTGGGTCTAAATCACCAGTGAAGAAAAAGAAAAGGAAATACGCCATAAAAGGGAAGAAGAAGAGTTGTAAAGATGAGACCAATGAGGAATCAGGTACATCCAGTTCTGAGTATGACAGTGACGCCTTGGCTGGATTGTTATTGGGGGGAGGGGGCATTGACCTAACCTGGAACATTAAAGAGGACTTTGATAAGGTTAGGGGATGCAGGTGGCACTGTGGTCTAAACCACTGAACCCCCTGGGCTTGCCGATCAGAAGGTTGGCAGTTCGAATCCCCGCGATGGGGTGAGCTCCCGTTGCTCAGTCCCAGTTCCTGCCAACCTAGCAGTTCGAAAGTGCAAGTAGATAAATAGGTACCACTCTGGCGGGAAGATAGACGGCATTTCCATGCGCTGCTCTGGTTTTGGTGTTCCATTGTGCCAGAAGTGGCTAAGTCATGCTGGCCGCATGACCTGGAAAAACTGTCTGTGGACAGACGCCAGCTTCCTCGGCCTGTAAAGCGAGATGAACGCTGCAACCCCAGAGTCGTTCACGACTGGACTTAACTGTCAGGGGTCCTTTACCTTTTTGATAAGGTTGCTTCCCTGTACCCAGAATTAACCATACAGTGGTACCTCCAGTTACGAACTTAATTCGTTCCAGAGGTCCATTCTTAACCCGAAACTGTTCTTAACATGCGCGCTTTCACTAATGGGGTCTCATGCTGCCGCCGCGCCACTGGTATGCAACTTCTGCTCACATCCTTGGGCAAAGTTTGCAACTGGGAGCACCTACTTCTGGGTTAGCAGAGCTTGTTACCCAAAGCGTTCATAAGGAGGGTGGTACGTAACCCAAGGTTCCACTGTAATTTGGTCCCAGCTGCTGGAGAGGCATTGTTGGTGTGATTGCCCTGACCCAGTTGCCATTAACAGAGCTAGAAAGAAAGCAAACCTTGCAGTTCTGCAAAAGGTGCAACAGTTGAAAGGCTGTGTGATAGGTTGCCCTGCCATCACCTTCAAGCAGGAGGCCTTGTTCCACAATGACAGGGTACACCTTTCCAATATTGGCATCAATATCTGGTTGAGTGGCATTACAGAGGGCACCAGGGATTGGTTGCAGGTGTGAGGTGTTGGCGGTGAGCTGTTTGGGCTTGAGTGGCAGTTAAGCATTGGGTAAGCCTTTGTTTGGATGGAGAAGATGTTGAAGATACCCTTCCTCAATACGGGTATCCTGTTAAAGGGATCTGGGTGTGTGGATCCTGTCTGATGCCTGGATGTGGGCTAGGGCAATGCCACTACCCCAATGGGGACCCCTCGGGGTGCCCCTATTTGATGTAAGTCATAGGGCTTCCCCTATTGGTGGTTTACCCTCAGATGGTGAATTATGGTGCTGGAGGAGACTCTTGAGAGTCCCATGGACTGCAAGAAGATCAAACCTATCCATTCTTAAGGAAATCAGCCCTGAGTGCTCACTGGAAGGACAGATCCTGAAGCTGAGGCTCCAATACTCTGGCCACCTCATGAGAAGAGAAGTCTCCCTGGGGGGGGGGGAACCTGATGTTGGGAAAGATGGAGGGCACTAGGAGAAGGGGACGACAGAGGACGAGATGGTTGGACAGTGTTCTCGAAGCTACGAACATGAGTTTGACCAAACTGCGGGAGGCAGTGCAAGACAGGAGTGCCTGGCGTGCTATGGTCCATGGGGTCACGAAGAGTCGGACACGACTAAACGACTAAACAACAACAACAACCCTCAGATGGACTCCCTGACAGGCGGGAGTCAAGATATAACTTGGCTTCACCCAATGCCTAAGCCACCCAATGCCTAAGCCAAACCCCTCACATCTGTAACCAATAAAGTTGTGGCCTAAACCTAAATGCTCATGTCCGTGTGTTTATTAATCAATAGGGAACTGTGGGTCACAGGGCCTTGACATGCAAGTAGGGCGGCCATGCACCATACTCTACAGTTCACAGTTCTCCATTTTGAAGGGCTTATAGAGATCAGCCCTATGCTGGAGGAGTGTCCAATCCAAATCTGATTTAAAAATAAGGAACCATAAATAGGGTTTGAGGTTGTCGATCATCTGTTAGCAACACCTGTTCAGGAGAATGAGTAGGCACACGTCACTATGGTGACATGTATTGGATTTCTATTTAAATTACAGCAATTGTTTCTAATTGTGCATCTGTACATATGAATATGCAAATCTTATCCAAATTGATGCCCTTTGCTTGGGGTGGGAGTGGTTGTGATTATGCAAAACTCTTTCCTCTTTTTTTCACAACGCAAAGCTCGCCCCCCCCCCCTACCATGATCTGCAATAGAAGCTGCAAAATCCAAGCAGCATTTTGACTAAGTGTTTGGCCATGTGTATGATTGCACCACTACTTTTTTCCTCCAGTGTTTTACTGAAGTGCACATATGATCTTGCACACTGCTAAAGCATGGCACACAAATATTCTCAGGGCAGTTCACACATCAAGCCCTACCCAAGACTCCTTTTCTACAGTGTTTTACCATGTGAGCTGAAAGCTGTGGCAAATTGTGCATGCATTGCCTTCCACGAAATTGCAAAATCAGAAATTACAAGAAAAATGGGAGGGTGAGGATTTTCTAATGCATCACCACTTCAGAACTCCAGAAGCAGGATAGAAATTCAGAAGGAGAATTTTAGAAGCATCCCTGATTGCTGCCCACTAAAAAAGCCAGCATGCTAAACAGTATCAAACCATATGAAGATAAACATCTTCATTAGCAAAATTGCACCATAACACTAATGAAAATATTACAGAACAATTATGAGCCCTTGTTTAATAACCTGCTTAGAAATACAGATGTCCAGGAAATGCACAGTACGGTAGTTTTGAATCCATGAGCCTTGCCTCTCACCGAGGCCCAGAAAATAGAAACACAGAAATCCCAATAGCGTACCTTTCGAAATAAATATTCCTATAAAGATATCTTTGTTTCGGCTCTTGCAGCTCCCCATTTTATATAGATTTGTTAAATGCAATGCAATTTAATAACCTGTCCCTCCCCTAAGTCCCCATAAAAAATATGGACTAAAACACATATAATTAGAGCAGGAGGAGTTTTATGGTCAAATTTCCTGAGGGCTTATGAAGAGGACTGCAATATTTGTTTGCAGATACTTAATGTCCCCCAGTTTACCCAAGGCTTATGGTAGCAGCATAAAGTATGTGTGTGTGCACGCACATGTATCTTTGTATACATATATTAGGGATGGGGAAGAAACTGGATTCAAATCTCATCCCAAACGTACCACATTTGCACTTTCCGAAATAATAATAATAATAATATGTAAAGCAACAAGCAGCTTTCGTTCAAAATCAGCACTTCTCTGAATTTTGCAGAATAATTATCCAACCAAGTACGTAATGGGTACAGAAACCACACAGTTTAGGACAAAGTGTGCATGAAAAGGAATATATCAGTGAAAATAACAGAGGCATACAATATTTTAAGGAAAATTGCTTTGCAAATATATCAAGGCAAAATTGCATACTAAAATGTGCGTATTAGGAGAAATTCACACTAAAATGCTAATGTGTTTTCTTGAGGACTTAAAAAAAGAATCACAAATGAGGGAACACATGAAGACTAGAAAGAGAGAGAACTGTCCACCTCAACTGAGCTGAACAGTAATTCTACCATCTGGATTGGAAGGGTGCCTCTACCTCTTACAGAGACCTCAAACTCTTTTCTTCTTCCCATACCTAATAGCAGGTAATCTCAGCTTTATACCAAGTGAACTATCTAAAATTGAGCCAATGTGGTGCCATTGGACTAGAATTATTGGACTAGGATTAGAGAGGCCTAGGTTAAAGTCACCATGGTTTACTAGCCTAGTTTGGACATAGCATGAAACCATAGTTTAGTGCAGTGTTCTTCAGCCTTGGATCCCCAGAAGTTGTTGGACTACAACTTTTATCACACCTGACCATTGTCTTTTAATTCCCCCTCCCTCTCAACAGTGCCTCATACTGGTGTTAAGTCAATGGCATTGTGGGAAATCTAGAGTTGCCTGAAGTTGCTCAGGCTGCTGGGTCAGAAACAAAATTTTAAGCATCTGCCCATGGATGCCTGGAGCTGATGTCAACCCTGCCTTAACATTTTAAATACAGGGATCAGAAATACATGCAAATGTGTGTGTCCCCTCCCCATTGTGATGTACTTGCATGTGGGTTGGATCATAGGTTTCTCAATACTGCCACATTCTCTCTCACTGTACACATTTTTTTTTTTACCGTATCTACATTTTTAAAAATGTAAAATACACACTTTGCACCAGTAACACTGCATCAATTTATGTAAAACACTCATTTTGGGCCACACATTTTGGTACACCAAAAACACATTGCCAAAAATCCACAGAAGTACATAAACAGACATAATCCACAAGCAAGTTTGCGGGTAACACACAGGCTGGATCTAGACACATCAAAGAAGCATTTCAGTTAAACACGTTGCAAACTTTGTATGAGAAATTGGGTTAGCAAAAATGGGACTCCACAGCGCCATCTGGTGTCACAGGGTTAGAATGCATAAACAATGCATATAAAGCTTTTTTTATTTATTTTGCCAACGTAGCTGACTCCACATATTCCTCTCCCATCCCTAAATGTGTTGTCTTCAATATGCCATAGGACCTTTGTTTTGGTATAGCAGATAAACAAAACCCACTTTGTCTTAATTTGCAACAGGGTGGCATATGTAGAAGAAATATATAGACGATACCTAGGAGAAACTTTAGCTAACTTTAAAATGAAAGGAGTAAAAGAGATGACAAGGTGTATTAGCAATTCTCCAGACTCTGTATCTTTAATGACACAAACAAAGTACCTAGATTTTTTTTCTTTTTTCTTTAAAAAAGAAAAAAAGACTGCCGGTATGCGGCTGATAAGAAACATCAAACCGAAAGAGAGAATTCTCTCTGCTGGAAGAAAAATAAGTTGGAAGAGAAATGAACACCTGAAATTGATAACACTACAGCATGTAAAAGATGCCAACTTTTCTCCCTCCCTCCCTTTTATTAAACAAGAATTTATCTCTCATTGACATCACAAGAACAAAGTTGTAGAAAACGTAGGCATTTGAAATAGTCATGTATCTGTACCTGCGCAGAGGGTTTTCATTAAGAGCTACAAAAACTGGGATAGGCTTGTGTATCCCCAACATATTTCAGATGAAATAGGGGGGGCATACATATTGCACCCCTATTATGGTGCCAACAATCACTGTGTGACACTTCCTCAATTATTCATTTATTACAGTGCCTGCAAACAAATCGTTCATTTACTCTACAACAGTTCTACCATGGTAGAACTGAAGATGGCACTTAGATTATTTACCTAAGAATATTTGGGGGAAGGGACACACACAGCTGTCTGATAATGTACAATTCAACGAACACATGAGATGTTGCAGTGTAAAAAGTGGCAGGTGGTATACTACCGTGCATATAAATATTTTTTTCCTTTTAATTCTATCAGTATTTATTAATGTTTTAATAATGTTTCCAGTGTTTTCATGTGTTGTATACCACCTTGTGTTATATAGATAGATGATACCGTAGATAGATAGATAGATAGATAGATAGATAGATAGATAGATAGATGATAGATAGATAGATAGATGATAGATAGATGATAGATAGATGATAGATAGATAAATAGATCGATGATAGATCGATAGATGCAGGTGGGGCTCATCAACCTGAGCAGGTAGCCCATCTAGAGAAAGAAAACACTGATCATAAACCTCCACTGTTACGAGGCTATAGTCATTTGTGAGAAAAGCTTTGGGAGGAAATATCTGTACCTACTGCCTTGTGAGACATCTTCAGGAGAAGAAAAGGCTAAGGAGTAAACCAGGCTTCCTCAACCTCGGCCCTCCAGATGTTTTGAGACTACAGTTCACATCATCCCTGACCACTGGTCCTGCTAGCTAAGGATCATGGGAGTTGTATGCCAAAAACATCTGGAGGGCTGAGGTTGAGGAAGCCTGGAGTAAACCCTACACAAATCTGGAGTGGAGTCCCAAAGATGGGTGGGTGGTGCCTTTTACGCCTCCTTCTGGCCACTCTTGCAGCCAAGCTCGCACCAAACATATATTGCTCTGCTTTACTTTGGACCACACCAGCAAGACTGATGGGGTGTGTGTGTCTTGTTGTCCATAAACACTGCCCAGGCACACACCCTGGGGAAGTCACTTTGGTGCTGCTAATGCAGCAAAAATATTGTGGGAGGCAGCAGTTACAAATTACTGGTCTCTGCAGCAACAGCAGGAGCTGTGATTCTCCACTGGTTTGATGCCAACAACAACAACAACAGCTTATAAATTCAAAAATAAATAAAAATAAATAAACATGCACTACCACAATTAAGATGCACCTGCCTCCTGCTGAGACATGTCTCTTCTATTGCAGGGGCTCAGACCTTCTTTTGCACTAAAACTTGCACAAAGAAACAGCACCCCACACACTAACACTGCTGCAGCCACACACATTGCCTGTGACAACCGAGATGCGGACAGCTTTTTGCATGGCACTCCATCCACTGGGAAGCACAGTTACCTTTCTGTTCCCTCTACTTCTGTTTTCTTTTCTCCGTCACTTCTTTGTTTTCTTCACTTCTCACTTCCTTCTGTGGCCCCCTAGCCTTGTGCCTGTGGCCCCTGGTTGGGAAACACTGCGCTAACTTTGCCAGATGTGCTTGTTTACAATGGTGAGCTAAACCACAAAGAATGAGAGCATTCAGACGCAATTCCTAGAATTGTCGAAAGGAATTCCAAGCTCCTCGCCATGGAAGAATTACAGCTAAAGGATCCCTGACAGGTGGCCATCCAACCTCTGTTTAAAAACATCCAAGGAAGGAGAGCCCACTACCTTCCAAGGTAGCCCACTCCACTGTTGAACAGCTCTTACCTTTCTGATGTTGAGTTGGAATCTCCTTTCTTGTAACGTTAATCCATTGTTTTGGATCCTACCTTCCAGAGAATCAGAAAACAAGCTTTTTCCATCATCCATGTGTCTGCTCTTCAGATATTTGAAGATGGCTATCATGTCTCCTCTTATCCGGGCAATCCTATGTGTTAACTGTGACAAATCAATTTGGCACAGGACTAAACACTTAGGCATATGCAGTCTTGTATTGGGACTGGCTGTCTCATATTTCATGAGTGCATGGAATTTACAATCTTAACAATTTTCATATGGATTGTTATAACAAAAACAAACTATATGGCACCTGAATGTGAAAGTATCTACTCTTAGCTCTAGGGAAACAGCATTATTTTGACATCCAGATTTCAAAAAACTGCTAGCAATGCATACAAGAAGCTAATTTATCTCACATAACCAAAAAGTAAAATAAAATCATTTTTTATTCACTTTAATGAATGGCATTTTGCTTTCCTCTCCCCAACTGTGGTATTCAAGGGTTAAGCTGGACTTGTTACATTTTCAGTTGATGCTAAATTCTTCATACCTTTAAGAGCACAAAAACCCTTAAAGATAGTATGTGACTAATGGCATTAATGCAAAAGAAAATGAGATGGGTGACAGCACTTTTTCAATTTGCTATTATTGTATGCCAATTTCCATATAGAAACAGTTCCAGAATAACAGAAAAACCAAGTGACACTGAAAGTTTGTAGAAAGCTGTAACAAGTAGGAAAGGCATAGTCAGGGGTCCTGGTGTATTTTCAGCTTGGCTTGCTAGCCAAACTAAAAACTATGTTGATTGGGACCTGGTTCCAATTCTTACGCAAGGCATGCTTGGTGTTCCTCTTCAGAAATAACCCACCTTTCCTGAAAGAAAGTTTCACCCCTCTGAGGTGAGGAGTTTCAGCAAGGTGGGCAATAAATTAATCAATCTGCATTTATTTATTTATTGCCCACCCTTCACCCTAAGGCCCCAGGGTGGGTTACAACATTAATACAGAATATTCAAAACGATTCAAAATAATTTACAAAGATTAAAAAAAAACCCACCAATCTCCAACATGGAGCCACAGGATGAGGATGAGAAGATCACTGCACAACTGCCAATACAATTCCCCATTCACTTCTGCAACTCCAGGGTTGGAAGAGAAGCCTGTGACTCATCACACTCACCAGAGTGTACTGTTTCACTTGCTCAGGTGCACGAAAATAAGGAATCCTGCACAGAGTCGAGAGGAGAGGTTCAGGCCTAATAAAGTCTGTGGAGATGCATATGACTTGGCTCAAGATTTGTATCAGATATGCAGTTTGTAGATTGAAAACTGCATGTTTTGTGGGAAATAAACACTATAATTTCCCACTTCTGAGTAGCACTTTTCAGAAATCAATCTTTCAGTATCTCAAAATGTTTTCTTCCACAAATAGAAGGGAACAAGGCATATGCACTCTGTTTTCCTGTCTCATCTGCAAGACACTTTGGAACTTCTTTATAATTCCTTTGAGTGTGGAGTTTTGAGCTTACTTTATCATTGCAAGGTGGCTGGTGGCATTATGCATATTTCTCCACTGTAAACATTTCCTCAGCACTTTGCAGCCTCCCTTGCTGGCTGTGTGTCCTGCTCTGAAAAAGCCCCATGGGAGGATATACCTTGTGATGCTTTGCCCCCACCTTTAAGTTGAATGTGGAAAACCAGGGATGCTGTAGAGCGCAGACCACCAGAGAAATGATTTGTTGAATGAGAGGAGGAAGATGTTCTCTCCCCTTTTGTCATGTTTAGTGCAACTTCTGTTCCTCAAAAAAGGTTGGGGGGAAATGCACAATGAATTTTCAGTGCAGCACTAGCTCTCACAAACCAGCAATGAGAAGTTCCTATAAGCTGTGGTTACTTGGATAAAATATGTTTTCTCACACATTCACACCCTCAATACCATCACTACTTCTATAACCACCATGTGCCACCTCACCTTATGAATAATGTGCATTGCACCATCTAGATCAACATTGTTTACACTGACTGGCAGCCGCTCTGTAGGGCTTCAGCCTGGAGAGATTCCCAGTTCTAGCTGGAGATTGAATTTATTACCTTCTGCATGCAAAGCCGATGCTCTGCTACTGATGTATGGCACCAAGGTGCATGGCCTCCGAAACAAAGAGATACATATTTAGTATAGGGCTACTGCCTGCCAACTGCAAGAATGAGCAAAACAATAACTTTCTAGCAGTAAAAACTGTTTAATAGTAATAACTGTTTAATAGTAGAATAGACTCCCTTGAGAGGTTGTGAACTCTCCTTCCTTTGAGGTTTTTAAGCAGAGGTTGGATGGCCACCAGCCATGGATGCTTTAGCTGAGATTCCTGCATTGCAGGGGGTTGGAATAGATGACCATCGGTGTCCCTTCCAACTCTACAATTCTGTGATTCTATAATCAAAACATGAAATGTGTTTTAAAAGGCATTCATGTACAAAAAGGTAAAATATCACTCATTGCATTTCAAGGAAATGTTGTATGTTAAATAGCCCAGGATCAATTCCACCAAGCAAAAATGTGATCTTACCAGGCTGTTTTCTATTGACTTGGCTGTGAGGTTTACATGTTCAACATTGGGAGGTAGTGATCATGGCCAATGGCATGCTATTTTACAAAACAGAGAAAGCTGGATATGCCATCTCAAAAAAAGGAACGAGTAAGATCTTTGCACTACTGTCCTGTGGTTCAAGATAAGAAGCATTTGTTATGTGTCATTGGCTTGCCTTTCACATTTTCCAATACCACAGATCAAAGCTTTGGCATGAGGGGCTAGAAAATTGCTGGCTCCCTTGTAGCAATGGGATTCTTTGATCGCTGCTGACAAATTCCTTTATCCAATTCTCCATTAGACCTCAGTGCACTTTCTAGATCTAGAAAGTCTATTTGACTGCCCAGTGAAGCCACACAAACAAGGAGGCACCCTTATTCACAATCTGATCGCATTTTCTCTCCCTACCTCTCCCCGCCCCCACTCAATGCTTCAGTGACTGAAGAATAACAGGGGGAGGGGGAATTATTTGGGCCAAGAATGAGTTTTAACTTTGAGAAAGTAGCACTAGAAGATAAGCTTCTGCTTGGATCTAATTGCTTTGATTTCCCAAGGTGAACATACAAGGTAATAAAGGAATATGCTTTGATTTGGTTCATTATCTAGAATTTGGCCAGATCTGGTGCACAACCCTGATTTTTAGCAACCAGCCACCCTACAATTTCCGTGGAAAAGGTATTCAAACAAATTTGTTTCCTATTAAACATAAATACAGTACAGAGAATATGACTGGACACTCTAAAAGAAGCAGATTGCTGGAGAAAAGCGAATCACAAATAAACATAATGAATCAGCTTGGTTCACACTTACTATTACACCCACAGTACAGAATGAGATTACCTCTGATGATACAGGACATGAGCCACAAATGATGGGAACAGAATCTTATGGAAGGAGGCTGATAGCCTAGACCCAGGTTATTTGGAGTTAAAACAGTGGACAGACACACTGTTTAGGGGCTGGTGTTAAGGCACGTGACAAGCAGAAGTGTGGACAAGACCTTAGTCTCTGTGTTGCCTTTCCAAAACTCCTCAGGGAAAAGGATGATGACAACACAATAATTAGTTGGCTCAGCTCTGGATCTATCTACTCTTAACTGCCCTAATTTCTGCCCTATCAGTCCCAATGGAAAACACCGATCCTGGCTGCCATTCTGCAGGGGATCTCCTCAAGGACCAGGGTTCTAGATACAGGAAACACTAACTTTCACCAAAGTACTCCTCAATGAAGGCAGGGCTGTAGATGCAGCACAGTCCAAGCAAACCAAGGTCAAGCACAGACAATCAGTCTAGGTCTAAATGTGACTGAGAGGGGGGGGGAGCCAAAAAGCAACATCACAGGGAGTTCAGACCAAGTACAATAAAGACAGGAACCCAGAAAGCAGAGATCTATATTATTTTCAGTAGCTAGAAGCCTTATATATTTTGGCCTCCTAAACTAACCACCAAACACAGCTGCTGGCAGAGAACAGGGGCAGCCCAGCAGTGAGACAGCCACCTCAAGCAGCAGGCCAAAAGATGGCACCCTCATGGGCACTGCGCCATGAAAGCAGTGCTTGCTTTGGGCAAAATCTCACTAGATGCTGCCATCAGTGCCACTGCTTTGTGGGTGCTACTAATATTCTGGAGATCCCGAGTCATAAGATGGCTAGATTGGCCTCTACTAGAGCCAGGGCCTTTTCAGTACTGGCCCCAACCTGGTGGAACGCTCTTTCCCAGGAGACCAGGGCCCTGCGGGATTTGTCATCTTTCCGCAGGGCCTGCAAGACAGAGCTGTTCCGCCTGGCCTTTGGGTTAGACTCAGCCTGACCCCTGTGTTTTCCTCCCTCATGGCTTGGATTTATGGCCTACTTGAAATGAGGCTGCACTTTAAATTTTAATACTGTATTTTAATCTGTATTTTAATTAATTGTTTTTATGTTTTATTGTAATTCTGTTGGTGTCAGCCGCCCTGAGCCCGGTTTTTGACTGGGGAGGGCGGGGTATAAATAAAAATTTATTATTATTATTATTATTATTATTATTATTATTATTATTATTATTACTGCACAGCCAAGGGAGGCTGCAACGATGCTGGGACAGTGGGGCAGCAGCAGCAGGCAGGCAGGCAGGCTGTGAGGGAATATCAGGGGTTGCTTAATCACAAGTAGACTGACTCTGGGTCCATAGACATATATTTTTCATGAGAGCAAGCACCAAAAATGGCCGCCGCCGGCTTCGAAAGTTGCTTGTGCGCATGTCAGGAAGTGTGTCGGTGCAACTTCCGGTATCGCTCCGCCCATCTATGGGCACCAAAAATGGCCGCCGCCGACACCGGAAGTCGCTTCTATGCACTTCCAGACATGCATAGATGCGACTTTTGAAGCCGGCAGTGGCCATTTTTGGTGCCCATAGAAGGGCAAATCGGAAAGAAAAAAAATGGCCGCCGGCAGGAGAAAATAATAGAGAAAAACGGGGGACCACCGGGAAAAGGTAAGTAAAAACGGGGGTTTCCTGGGGAAAACGGGGTACTTGGCAGCTATGGATGGGGGTAGCTGCACCTCATCCTCTGTTAGTTCTAGGGATTCTTTATAAAGTATCAAGAGAAGGAATCCTGAAGAGGATCCTCTGTTTAAGTTTCAAGTCATTGTCCTGTGGGGTATGCGGTTCAAGCTCTGGGGTAGACATGTGACTGACCCATGCAGAAACCAGAAAATGAATCTTTTTACAGGATAAAGACAAGCATTATCACCTGCTGATGCCTGCACATGTTAGTTTGCTGCTGATGGGAAATGGGAGAGGGTGGAAAGATGGTTACCTAGGAATTAAATGTATGCATTACATGTGTGCTTGCCTCCTATATGTGTGGGTTGTTGTTGTTGTTGTTGTTGTTGATTGTGCTGCTTTATTTCTGCACCACTTCAGCTAAATTTGGGAGATGGCATTTTTAATTCAAATGAAATCTGTTGTGTTTTGGTCTCCAATCGCAGCCGTCTGCCCGCCCTTCCCACTAGCGTGGCGGCAACAGATGTACAATATAATCTGGGGACGCTTCCTTCTGAATTTATTTGAATCAATTAATCAATGAAACTGTGTTTGTGATGCTCGGTACAGTCCTTGTGCTTGTTTTATTTCAAGTAACAATGCCACCTGCTGCTCTAAATATATGATGCGAGGCTTGCAGGCTGCCTGTTCCGCTCAGAAGCAGTAGCTGAGTGAAACTAGATACGGCATTTGTAAGGTCTCTCCAAGATAGATATTTGCCCTCCAGATTCTCTCTGGAAAGGGGAAGAAAAAGGACACCTAGTGTTCTAGTGTCACACTTGCTGCAAAGCCCAAATGATTAGCCGAAATGATCCCATGCTGCCCACAAAGCAAGAGGCAACTGTGAAGCATACTTCAACAATAGAAAGAAGAAGAAAAAAGAATTGTCACCAGTGCATTGCAGAAGAGCTGCTATTATACAAACTTTGCATGATAGAGCTTGTGTGTCATAAACCCAAAGTATTGGCTCAGCAATATCACTGATCTACAACCCTCAGAATACCCTCAGCTGTTACTGACCTTCCTGCCTTCTTGCTTACAGCCAGTTGAGGGGTGGTACCACCTATTAGCTTCCTCCTCCTCAGTCTCTGTGTTGCCCTTGCAGAACTCTGCAGGGAGTGCGGGGGACGGGGACAGGGGACAAACCTTAAAGTAGAACCTAGCTGGCTCCACCTACTGTTGGCCTCCCTGCCTTCCACACTACATGTACCAATAAGCACCAGCTTTGGATTCAAAGAGTAAAAAGACAAAGGTCCTCATACTGGGACACATAACATTTACCCGAACCTAGCCATTGCTAGGTACTTGAAAGACTTGGGGTCATGGCACAAATCAGCATATGCATTAATTTATATGCATTAATTTTGGTCAAATTTCAGGGAGGGGGAAAGCAAACTGGCTTACTGTGAACAGTGTCAACAGTATTCTCTGGACCTGGTAAGCTGTATGTGAATTAGGCACTCAAATCTTTCAGACAGGGCCGTCTTAAGCGTATCTGGCACCCTGGCGCTGTGGTGCGAAGATCCCTCCGGCACCCCCCCCCCGCTCCGTTTCGCAGCGTGGCTGTCTGGCGGGCGCAGCACGCAGTGCGGCTGCCGCGGGCACAGCAGTGTGGCACCCCCCCTGGCACCGTGGCGCATTGCGCCACCCAGCCTTGCCTTAGAGCCAGCTCTGCTTTCAGATGGAAGTGACTCAGGGCTAATTGGCAGTGTGTTCAGCTGCCCATCAAGCATTTAAAATAAATAAAAGTGGGATCAGGAAATCTGGGACCCACTACAGAAGACCTCCATTGCAAAGATGCCCACTACCTAGCCTCAGTTTCCAAGCTCCTGAAGATCAGGAGAGGTAGTCATCAAGACAGTAATCCTTTGTCTCAAGAAATGAACCTGAGCATGAGTCATGATGGCTTAAATGGAGCCTACAGGGTCAGCTGCTGAAGGCCACTAATACCAGATGCTGGTGAGTAATAGCAGTAGGTTGTTGCTTTCATATCCTGTTTGTCCGACTCCTGGAAGCATCTGGTTGGTCACTGTGTGGAAAACGGGCTGCTGGAGGAGATGAACATTTGGTTGCATCCAGCAGGACACTTCTTATATTTGCAATGTTGTTTAGCCTTGTCAACTCATCAGAAAACAACCATGTTAAACAGCTGTTCGATGAGCAGTTTGAAACCAGCAGGAGAAGCTTTTAGCAGCACAATTATGTCTGCTGATTATGCTGCTGTTAAAGACCCAGGAGCAGAACTTGGTCAAAAAGGTTTGCAACCCCAACAGAGTATTGCATACCACAATGCCTTTCCAGATTTTAAGCATCGAGTAGAAGCAATGCACAAAGTCATGATAACAGCATCCTAATCAGATTGCAAGAGGCAGTCATGGTGGGTTGTGGGTGAGGGGAAGGAGAGGAATCAAACTAACCCGAAGCCAGAAAGATTGCTTACATCACTATCACACACACCTACCTTTTGCAGATATAACAGTCTAAGAGAAGCAACTATAATGTTATTTTATGTCATGGGTGGGGGACTTTTGATAAGGGGTAACTTCCCACACTTCTGGGAAGGGGTGAAAGGGAAAGGCAGCCTTTGATATGGAGAAGGATCAGATGTGGGTTACCAACTTTTATGCTGTTGCTGCTCCTCTTCCTTATAACTGTGGTTTGGTCTACAGACAGTATCAACTGATTATATTCTTTTCTATATCATGGAAAACTTCCTCTGCTGATCAAATAGTTGTTAACAACATAATAGTTGGCTAAGAGGGTGGTTTTTTTAAATAGCAAATGTAGATAAGGCAGTAGGCAGTGGAGGGAGGGTTTCTGACAGAGCAAAGATGGTTTATGGTCCATGGAATACCTCTGGGTACAGGAAACTGAGGCCTCACTGTGGTGCCACCTTAAGGGGTGCAGTTTACAAAATGTCTACTCCAGATGGGCTTTTGGCTTGAACCAGCAGTGCTATTCTTATGATTTTATGGTACTTGATGTGTATAATGAGCAACTGAAAAGCCACTTTGGAATGGGGATGGGCAATGCTTTCCTCCCACAGGAAATGTCATTAGTACAAATTTCCTTTAAATTTGCTATTATACCCAGAAAGAAGATTCGAGAAGCGTAAATATGGTGAAGCAGGTCATATTTAATAAAATATAGCAAAACAACTTAGAGCATCTGCAACAAACCAATTAAACTGATTAGCCAAATGAAAGTAGGCCAGGCAGGAGAGTTATCCAGAAAATAATGGGCAGATTTACAGTCTCATTCTTTGGCCATGTAGCAAAAAATTGAAAGGAAATTCTCCTTCCTTAATGTGTGTGTGTTGGAACCTGGCATGCACAGCATAGCCCAGCTGACCCATCATTTGCCCCCTTGTGTATGACCAACCCGAAGGTGTTGAGTACCCTGAAGCCAAAGGAAATTGAACTTGAGAGTGCTCATATCAGTGAGCTAAATGAATAAAAGCCTTTGCCCATGCAGAACTCACACTGTGTGAAGCAGGCAAAAACAGAGAGTCCCAAGGTCAACTAGGGGCTCCCTTAAATACCTATTATTATTATTTTGCTCCATAAGATGCACTTGACCATAAGACACAGCTAGTTTTTAGAGGAGGGAAGCAAGACAAAAGCTCCCTGTCCCAATTTGACAGAGCGTGCGAGGGAGAAAGATCCCCCTCTGCCGTGGTTCCTGGTTGCTCTCATGTAAGTCACAGAGCCACTCAGAAGGAGGGAACTCTAAAGAGTGTTCTAAAGCCCTCTTCCCCCGCCTCGCCTCTCCCCACCCCCTTGTGCGGGTGGGGGATGCTTGCACGGGTGCTGCCATTAGGATGCTCACATGGGTGATGTGCCACACCCCCTCCACTCCGGGAACCAAAGTCCCCAGCTCTGCCGCTGCCAGGGGCCACTCATTCACTCCATAAGGCGCACAGACATTTCCTCTTACTTTTTAGGAGGAAAAAAGTGTGTCTTATGGAGCGAAAAATACGATAATTTCTTCTCGGCCCCATAAATAGGGCAGCTAGCTATGCACACACTGTAAATGGAGCAGAGGGGGTGAAAGAAGAAAGAAGGGTATGGGGTAGAGCCACCTTAAATGATATTCACCTCTTCCTTATGGACTAAAGTACCCACATGTCTACCCATTGAGAAAAGCCACAAAAGGGTTTTTTACAGGGGCCTAAGGTTGTGGCAAATGCTCTCTCAAGGTGGGTGAGCAGCAGTTTCTGAAAATTCACATCTAATTGCATGTCAAGGTAGTTGGAAATGTGTGATACCACCCTGAGAAATGTCACTAATCTTTTAATTAGCAAAATTAAAATTTCTTTGAAATTGTCGAAAATGTCTTACTTAAGGCTCTCCAAATTTGCTCTAAAGTAAAATAAATGTGAAAACTAGACTCCGAACTAACTGGTTTGTGGATTAGACCTTGACTGAGGCTGCTTTAGCACATTATTCCACCTAGTGATGGGTTAGAAACACACACAGCTTTTCAAAGGCACTCTACTCTTTCCAAGTATTCTATCCTGTCCAGGAGCTTGCATGGGCATCAAAAACAAACTCTTAAGAATTCTCCCTCAGTTGCAGGATAGGTGAATATGAGTAAATAATTGTGTTCCCTCATAGGAACCATCCCATCTGAAATTAGGAGGTGGTAGATTAGATGGGAGGCTGAAATGAGAAAGGTTATGGGGATATCAAACTGAGTTAAAATTCTTCCTTTTGGGGGGGATATTCCCCCCTCCTTGCATGTGCTGAGCCATCACTGGGTGGTATTCACTATCCTCCCACAGAATGCACTCAATATCCTGCCATTTTGAGGGGAGCCTCCAACCCGCATGACTCAGAATGATGAAATTGTGACAACTGCCCGGCCTAAGGCATATTTAAAGGTAAGGGACCCCTGACCGTTAGGTCCAGTCACAGACGACTCTGGGGTTGCGGCGCTCATCTCACTTTGCTGGCTGAGGGAGCCAGTGTGCAGCTTCCAGGTCATGTGGCCAGCATGACTGGCAAACCAGAGCAGTGCACGGAAATGCCATTTACCTTCCCGCTGTAGTGGTATCTATCTACTTTCACTTTTTGGTGTGCTTTTGAACTGCTAGGTTGGCAGGAGCTGAGACCGAGCAACGGGAGCTCACCCCATTGTGGGGATTTGAACCGCCAACCTTCTGATCGGCAAGGCCTAGGCTTTGTGGTTTAGACCACAGCGCCACGTGTGTCCCAAGGCATATTTATATGGAGCTTATTCTGGAGATCAATACCCATGTAGCGAAAGGGATTCTAAAAGTTGCACGTAAGAACACAAATAGAGCCCTCCTGGATCCATCTAGACCAGCACATTGGATTCTCACATTGACCAACAAGATGCCTATGGGACATGACCTGAGTCCAACAACCATCTCCCTACTTGTAATTCCCAGCAATGGGGATTCAGGGGCATATTATATTTGATTCTGAAGGTAATATATAGCCATTATGATGATAGTCTCCAATTGCCACAAAAGTGACCTTCACAAAAAAAAAAACCTTAAGCCATTACGACTCCTGAACCCTGCAGAACCCTGAATTCCCCAATGCAAGCTTTGACTCCTCCCAACCTAAAAATTAAACTCCAGAAATCGTTCTCCACCTTTTCATTCATTGTTCCTTCCATCTCCTGGCCAGAGAAGCAGCAACTAACTTTAGCTTCTCATTTGCATGCTCTTATGAGCTGCTCAGCAACATTGCTTGGAACAGGGAGGGTCTGCTCTGTGTCCAAACCTCTTTGTTCCCTGCCCAGTTTCTTTACATTTGTTTGGAAACCTGAAGTGTCACTGAGCTGCCACCACCTGTATGCATTTAGGGGTGTTTCCTCTTCAGCTCCTGCTCCTGCTTTGAGGGAGCTCTGATCCTGTAGCTTCTGTGTGGCTTAAGATGAACTGGACTAGATTTCTAGAGAGGAAGGGGATTTGGGGAGATGGGGAGGGTTCCAAAGCCCCTTCCTACCTGGCTTCTCATGTGGATGGAGAAAAGGCATTGATGTCTCCCATGAGCTGAATTGGCGGTGCCTTCTGATATCTGATGTCTCCCCATTTTGTGCATTTGGGTGAGTCCGTAGGCAGCTGTGGTAGGGAATTCCGTGTGTGTGTGTGTGTGTGTGTGTGTGTGTGTGTGTGTGTAGCTGATTCAGCCAGGATCCACCACAGCATCAGGATGCAGCAGTTGCTTACACATTCCCAATTTGCTCAGAAGTCTGAAACACTAAAACAAAGTGAAGCTTATGTATCTCTGAACTCAAATGCTTATATGTCCCTAGACCCCAAAATAAACATTGGGATACCCCATACCATACAACCTGCACAATCACAACCATTATGTTTGTTCATGCTTCCAAAATGCTCATAAATGCATGATGACATTGCAAAGTCTCCACACACACATATAGTTAGCTGTATTTATTGATTTGGGGTTTTCTTTTCCCCTCAGCTTCCCTAAATGCAATACATAAATTCAGAGATTTCTGTGCTTAATATACTGCAGTTTTGTGTGTTTCCTCCAATAACTTTTGCACTTCACCAGGAGGAAATGCTCAAGCAGTGATACTGATGTGGAATAGAATGTCCTTATTTTCATATGAGGAATGTTGGAGAGTATTGCTGCAGGTGGCCTTTTCCTCCAAATACAAAAGAAGAACCTGAGGGATCAGTCCAAATAGTCCATCTTGTTCTCACAGTGGCCAATGCCTTTGGGAAGAACACTCTTCCCATGCACTGGGGTTCTGCCATGGTCCATTTGAGCATAAGGACAGGTCCTGCATATTGAACTCCCTGCTGCTAGTGGAAGCGAACCTAGTTCGAGCCAGTCTCTGCCTTTTGTAAGGGTTCTTCCCCTTGGCTAGGACATTCAGCTTGGAAAGTAGCCTGCTGCCCTATACACATTGGAATAGAATGAGGGTGGTCTACTGTGTTAAATTGCTTGAGAAATCCACTCAAGACAAAGATAGCATTGTTGCACTGGGAATACGAGATAAAGATAGCTGGCTCTGGTGATACAGTCACTGATTAGACTCACACAAAGGATTAGAAAAGTTAACCTTCCTTTTGATGATTACCGCAAATGAAGATAGCAGTATTAGCAGTTGCAGGGATGTCAGAGTGAGACAGTGCTATCTGCTGCCTAGTCGGTGAGTCTTCCTGAGATATTGCTGCTTTTGGCATTCTTTAGATCTAATCACAGTAACGCAAGTGTTTAAGGGCATATTAATTTATGCGCCTCCCTCCCCAGCTTCTTGCTCTTACCCTTTGTCTATAATACTGCCTGTAATAAATTTAATATAACAAGGGCTGGTGCCAGACTTCAGAGGGCCTTGGCATGGGCCCCCACCTCCTAGGAAATACTGCATGCTCTCAATTCAATTGCACTTAACAAAACAAAACAAAACAAAACAAAAACATTTTGCTGTCATGACCACAGTGGCAGCTGCAACATCACTCTCTGCTGGGGTTGCCAGATTCCCAGAGCCAAGCTGAAGTATCTAGGATTCCCTGGCCCTCTTTAGGTGTCAGTGGGGCATCTTGAATGGCCAGGCAGGCAAGAATGCCTTTTTTAAAAATGTTGTTGTTGGTGGTGTTGGTGGCGGCGGCAGCAGCTTTGTGTGGAGCTTTCAAGCTTCAGTCTGGCAGGAGCCAGCTTAATATTATAGCATAGATTCTCTGGGTTTCTGCCTTCTCGGTAGTAGTGCCCTCCCTGTGGAACACCCTCCCTTCAGATGCCAAGAAAATAAAAAACTACCTGGCTTTTAGAAGAAATCTGAAAACAGCCCTATATCGGGAAGTTTTTAATGCTTGATGTTTTATTATGTTTCGATAAATGTTGTAAGCTGCCCATAGTGGCTGGGAAAGCCAGCCAGGTGGATGGGGCATAATAATCATAGCTGCCAAGTTTTCCCTTTTCTCGTGAGGAATCCTATTCAGCATAAGGGAAAATCCCTTTAAAAAAGGGATAACTTGGCAGCTATGATAATAATAATCATCATCATCATCATCAACAACATCATCATCATCATCATCATCATCTAGGGCTTAGTAGTGGGAAGGAGTGCAGAGTAAGAATCATCGGGCCAAGTGCCCTGTCTCCCGTGACATCACCGGGGGCCAGCCCTAGGCCTCAGGTTTGGTCTCTGAAATCTCAGGGTCTGAGATGCTCCTAACCTAGAAACCCTGTTCACTGCCCTTCCTGCTGTTATGAGAATTTTAAGGTCACACATATATAATAAATGTTCATAAATGTACCAAGAAAACAGTATAGGAAGACAGGCCTGAAAACCATTTTGACTCTTCCAAACTGACCAGAATTAAAGTGATATCCATCTTGTTGTAGGAATTTTCCCCACCCCACTGAATCACACACACACACATTTCCACATAACTAGCAACTTGGGAGCCATAATCCTGTAAGCCGGAGGCTCTGCCAACTGGACATTTCCCCATCAATGGTGCCAGACTGCTAGCCATCTCATTCACAATGGAAGTCTCCTCCGAACAAAAAGACAGTGATCAACTCTTACGAAAATGTTAATTTCTCTTTGTGTTTAGGAATTCACACCTGGGAGGGGTCATAGGAGGACTAGGAGAGGTGTCAAAAGTGCTCAGATTTCTACCTTGAACCCTCTTTTTGTGAGGTATTGATTACATAGCTGTGATGTAGGAATGATGTATTGGGGGGTGTTTCTTGGTGATGGGAAAACTGATAAAAGTGGAGGTTCTCTTTTGTTCTGGGTTCCTTCCTTGTTCTCCTACGTGAGGGGAAGGACCCTGTTGCAACAGCAAAAAAAGGCTTTGCTTCTCAAAATTCTCTGGTTGGTCTCTGTTATATTCTCCGACCGATGGAGAACCCAATAAGGGCGCTTGTGTACCCCATGAGGGAATAAGGGCATATTTTTTGCTTATATCACTGCCAAGCCCTGGAGCAATGTTTTAGTGGTGGGCAGGTGGTGGCTCCACTTTCAAACAGGAGCCAGTTTCAACTCCCCTTTGCCTGCCCTTTTAATTGACTCAAAATGCAATGCCCTGGGCATAGATTGATGCAATCTGTATCTAGGCTGGGCTTTGCATTTTGGGTAAACTCAGATGGCGGGTGTCCACCGCAGATGAGAGAGCCAAGTGGGGCCTGCATTAAAAAGCAGTACTGCCACCTTCCAGCTACTGAAACAGGTGTCCTAGTAGAATGTTGGGCTAGTTAGAGACCCTTGTGATATCCTAAGACCCTCAGGCAGTGTTCAAGACGATCAGCCACTGGTGCTGTGTCTGCGTATGATTGGCTTGCATATGGGGGGGGGGGTACCCAAATGCTGGGAGGAGTACAGTGTATTCAGAGGTCACCAGTCTTTTGGGGCCGGTGGGTACATGGCATAACATAGAAAGGTTGCTCTGGGTGTGGTCTAACATGAAATGGCTGCCATGGGCATAGTATAATTTCTTCAATGCAGGGGAGCCTGAGCAAGAAGATCAAACAGGCTCTTCCAAGTATTATGGATTTCTGAGGGGATATTTCCTGAAACTCTTCCTAGAAGTAATAGAGGAAGTACTGTTGAGTGAACTGGTGCCTTTAGGGTCCACATTGGTGACAACTGGTGCAGTAAATATTTTTTAAACTTTGACTTGAGACCTTAATTCAAACTTACTTGGTCACTGAGTTCATTTGGTGACCTTGAGTCAGTTGCCACATCTCAGCCTGACCTACCTCACAGGGTTGCAGTGAGGATAAGAGATCTACCCTGAGCTCCTTGGAGGACGAGCATGCTAAAAATAGAATTAGTCAGTCACTAACAACCTGTTTGGTGCATTTAACTGTATATTCTACACCCCATTTTCTTGTGCACTGTATTTATTTGGTATTTTTCAGCAGTGAGAACTGAACTGACGGAAAGCTTAAAAATGGGTGCCAATTTTTGTAGTGAATGCAAATCAAATCAAAATGCTAGGAAATACAGGAAATACACATGCACACATACGGAATAGGAAAAAGAAGGAAAGAAGCAAAATAAAAGGTATGTGAACCATCCTTTTTGTAGTCAATAGTATTAGTGGTCTTAATGAACTGGCAACTGTTTGTGGAGCTGGTGGTCTGCAAACAGTGGTGAAAATATTAGTTCAGAAAACATTGCCTTCCCTCTTAACTGGTACTGCATTATCTTCATGAACCCACATGTGATTGGCCTCATGGTGTCACAGTGATTGCTCATAGCCTTCACTCTTTGCCTTTGTGGCATATTCATTCGTAAAAAAATAAAATAAAAATCTAGCTATGTGGCATTGTGACATGCTGCCTATGGAACCCCTGATTGGCTGGGGTCATATAACCTGCAAAGATATCAGGGAACCTGAAAGCCTCTTTGCCCTTCTTCTCTTGGAAGGAAGGCATGAGTCACAAATGAAACAAGGATCAGGTTATTGAAATACTGTAAAGGCTTTAGCAGCAAGCAATGAGCACCCAAAAGAATAATGCCAAGTGCAGGCAGTCTAGCAGAATAAAAAAGAGGTGGGGAATGCTTCCCTCCATCTTTTTGTAAGCCAAATCTAAGCTGGTTCCTTGCATTGGATCAATGAAGTTACTGATCCATGCCTATCACTGCCTGAATGCTGAATGCAGAGAGGGCTCCTCTCCATTCCACAACTCTACTGTCCAGCATTCAGTTGGGCAAAGATAGGCACTCTGTAAACACTCCAACAAAACTTTGTTTTAACATGACTATGGAGGTAATAATCAGCATCCTAATGTTCCTATCTGCTTCTTTGATCAGCTGGGCAAAGGGGCATAGAATTAGGCTAATTCTAAGCACCCTGAGAGACTACCCTAATTATAAATGCAACAGTTCTTCGGATTTTGGAAAACCAAATAAGACCAATGTGACCTAGGGATATTAAAGGGTATAAATAATGCAAGTCTGAATTACAGTCTGCTACAAATCAGAACAAGGGTCATAAATGGAGATGACTGGAAATTAAAGATGCCCTTGGACACGTGATGCTGAGGAGTGCTTTCCCCAGCTTATAGGAAGCATAAACATGAGTAATGGTTTATCAAGGCTCAGAGACCTTCATTTGCATCAGTAGGGAGGGCAACTGTGTGAAAGAAAGAGGCTCTCCATGGTGTAATGGTGATGCCAGAGGAATACAGGAAAACAAGACCAAATGGCACTAGCCTGCCATTTACTCTCCCTTTCAAGAATTGATTTTTAAATTAAGCCTTGAAATTTTTATTTCTCAGTGGCTAAGCATGCATAAAATGAACCTGACCTCTGCATGTATTTCCTTGGGACTCCCCCCCCCTCTAATCCAGTAACGAGGAGAAACTTTATGGAATGTTGATTGATATAGGGATGGTCTTTGTGTACAACTAGTAAAGGACCCATCATTATAATGGAGAGAGTGTGAGAGGGAGGGGCTGCAGGTGAGTGACAGAGCATCTGTTTTGCATGTAGCAGGTCCCAAATTCAATCCCAAACATTTCCAGGTAAGGCTGGGAGATAGTCTGCCCATCAGTGTTGACGGTACTGAGGTAGATGGATCAGTGGTCTGACTTGGTACTTGCCTTAAGGCAGCCTCCTACGTTTGTATGAAGGAAGACTTATTCAAGGAACCCTAAGGAGGTATAGCTGTCTCTGTATGCTTTGTATGCCTCCATGCCTCCCTCCCTTAGTGACTCAAACTTCTCACTTTCATACCCACCAGTAGCTGCTGCTACTGGCTTACTTGCTTGCCAGGGAGAGAGTCAGGGAGCAAAGAGGCATTGGCAACTACTGCTGCCCCTTTCTACCACCGCCACTGAGCAAGAGTTGAGTGAATGGGCACAGGCTGCAGTGGTGAAGAAGAGTAATAGATCCAGGGAGATGTGATGCAGGGTAGCAAATCTACCTTGCAGGAGTGCTTTCTTTTCTTCCACTTATGCTACCATTGTACATACTTGTTGTTAAAGGAAATTGAAAACAAAATAAAGCAATAAGGAGTGCTCTCAAAGGAAACCAAGCCTAGGTAACTATGGTGCCCAATGGTGCTTAGGGAGTAGAGAGGACTCCATCTAAATGAATGTTTGTGTGATACGCTTGAGGTCTCTACTCATGTACAGTGAGGCCAAGAAATGCCACCGCATGATTGGGGTGAGGAACCTTGTTTCAGCTCAGGGGCCACATTGTGTTAAGGGCAACCTTTTGGGGGGCCACATGTGGCCATGACCAGAGTAAAAAATGGGCAGAGCAGTTGAAATGACATTTCCCTACATACAGTAGGCTTCATTCAAGCCATATGAAATCCAGAGGTTTCTGTGTGTGTGCGTGTGTGCACATGTGTGTGTACACACACACACACACACACACACACCTCTATCCAGTAACAGTCATGATTATCACAGTTCATTGACACACCAATGTCAGGCAAAAGCACTCAAGGAAGGGGCAAAAGTGGTAGGGTCTGGGGAGAGTTTTGAAGGCTGGACAAAGAGGCATCTGGTCCCTCAGCCTGATGTTCCACTGCTCTAAGACGTGCTAAATCCTGACCATAACAATGGATTCTTGGGGCATCACTCTACACCCAGAAGCATTCATACACTGGTGCAAATACTGCAGTGGTTTCAGTGGCAGTCCAGGAATTAGTTTCAGCAATGCCTATAATAATGACATGAGTAGATTTCAAGCAGATCACATACAATCTACCTTTTCATCATCCTAAGGTCATAACATCACCTTGGTGTCACCCCTACCATCATTAGCATGTAATTAGTAAACATCTTGTCTTTGGAATGGTCCACTAAATACTAAATTATGCTTGAGTTTTTTCAAGCATGCTGTCTTGTTTCTGTTATTATTTTCAAGGATGGAAGACATCCGACAAGACACATGTCTCTCTCTTTCTCTGCTTGATTGAATTAAGAAATGTTGCTTCCAGTGAAAATGGCAGCTGCAATTTGTTTGTTTTGATGTTACCATTATGATACAGTGTTATGAAATCTCTTTCAAAACGAATCCCCATCAAATGCAGAGACAACCAGCATTGCTGGAACTGAAGCATGAATTGTGGGGAAACATTTTTATGAAAGACTGTCATTAAGATGGCAATAAGAATAAGTTTCATTTTAAAAGGGGAGGGGGGGAGGCTTGTTGTTGGCTGGATCAGAGGTCCCAAATCTGTCTTCCTTCATAATGAGTGGTGGATGCTGCACATTGGGACTGGTGAGATTGAAGAAGAGGGAAGCCTACAGTAGGCAGAGGTAGACAGATACAACCACAGCCAACAACAGGCAGAGCCAACTAATTCTCCTTTTGTTCCCATCCTCCTCCCTGCTTAGTTCTATAAAGGCAGCATTGAAGAGGAAACTGACAGAAAGAGTCCCCCTTTTGTACACAGTGTTATGTGTTTGTGAGTGCGAGACTCCACTAAATTGTTGGGTTCTGTAGGTGTTAGAATTTAATTAAGTGTTAAATCTGTACTAGAGCCATATGTATTTAAGCCAAATATTAAATGCTTCTGATTCTCTGGAATCGGCATGTTTCAAAGCTAATTAACCCAAGCTGGTGTTTCCTGTGATGGCCAAAAGCTTATTAAGTCAGGACTGTCCTCCTGTGTGAGGTGATGGCCTACAGGGTAATGACCCATTAAGACAACAATGGATCAAATGAACTTGCCAGAGATGGCAAGTAGCTGGGGTGTCCTAAGAAGCACTGTGGACTGGAGGCTTAGAGTAGGAGGTTAGTAGTGAGGTAATGTAGATAGTAAAGCAGTGGAGTGGAGACTGGGACAGAAAGTTCAATGGCTGGTGTCTGTCTGAATACAGGACTGCAGCTATGGGAGAAGCAAGACCCTCTTGGACCCTACGAACCCTTCCTATGTAGGCTTCATAAACCATATCCCATAAAGGCACCACAGTCTCTGCTGTGCCTCATTTCTGAAAGGAAAAATGATTCCTGGATAACTGCTAAAATCTTGCACTGCTCAGAAGTTGGAGGAGGTGTGTAAGAAAAGAATGGCTGCTGGTGGGGGAAGCTGGGTAGCCATTTATAGACAGTCTGAGTTTGGTGGTTTAGCTGGCTAGCTGAAGTTGTTTCCTAGGGGGTGGCCCCTGTCACATGCTGACAGCTTGAGATAAATTGGGGGTATAAGGACTGAAAACATTTAAGTGTTACTATTTTAACACACTTATAAAGTCCATGCTGATGTGCTGCTTTGTTCAGACATCACCAGCCAGAAGTAAAAGAAAGGGAACACAGGGAAGGGGGTGGGATGCCGAAAGGTAGAAAAGCAATCATAATCTACAGTGAACTGCAGGAATATATGGAAGGAATGAAAAGAAATCAAACGGACCCGTACGAATTCAAGAAGGTATATAAATCCAAAGTGATACCCAATGTGCATAACCACATATATCTTGTGGACGTCTGAGGTGCAGAGATAACGCCCTGGCCTGATTTCAATCATTCTTTCCTCATTTTGCCAGGCATTGTCGCCTTCACTATCAATTTGTAGGGATGCAAAAAAGTTTTACAGTTTATCAGCGCTGTCTCGAGTTATGCATTAGATCAAGAGTGGCTGTCATCAAATGACAGCAAATTTCTGAACAGTGCGTACTCTTGGAGACACACCGAAACAAAATTAATTTTTAAAAGACTGATATTGAATCAAATGGTATTTCAACCCCCACCCCACCCCCTCCTCCCATATAAAAGGATAAAAGAGGATTGTTTTTTTCTTGTGGTTGGCTTTGAAAGATTTATGTGTCAATCCATTACCTTCAGAAAATAAAGAAAGCGGAGGAGAAAGAATTTTGAAGAAGGCCTTCTTGAAAGAAGCAGTGTTGGATCTGAACTTGCCATGATATTAACAAGAACTCTAGAACTCCAGAGAAATTTAATGATGGAGATATGAGTTCAAAATACAAACTCCTACTAGTTCAAAATGCCTTCCCTACAATACTGATAGGGAAGAAATTCAATTCAGTTTGTAATTAAAGGAAGACCTGCCTCCTTCGTAAAGCAATATGCAGACTGATACACAGTCAACCTTACAAATTCACAATTGTCTGAATTTTGCAATCCAATTCTTCAACCAAGTATTATGTGCAAAAATGTATATACTAGGGCAGTGATGGCCAAATTTGGCCCTCCAGCTGTTTTGGGACTACAATTTCCATCATCCCTGACCACTGGTCCTGTTAGCTAGGGATGGTGGGAGTTGTAGTCCCAAAACAGCTGGAGGGCCAAATTTGGCCATCACTGTAGTAAAGTAAATTTCAAATTCCAATTTGCCTCCGCAGTCACTTACGGACTCATTGTTAAAATCCGTGTTTATGGAATACAATCTTACTTGGCTACAAGTGATCGCCAAAGAAGAAGACTAGGGTAAAATATGATGCTAAAAACATTCTTGTTTAGAAAAACCTACCCAGATGCTTAGAAATCTGAGGTAATTTTAATCTGTTTTAGTATTTTAATTTTTGTATTTTTTTAAAGTAGTGTTGTGATCCCACTCCCCATTTTTTTTTATTTTTGGTAAACGGCTTTGAGGGTTGGTTTATTTTACTTCATTACAATTGAGTGGTTTATAAATATTATGAAATAATTTTTTATTTTTTTTAAAAAAGGGGGGGAATTAAAAGTGAATCTGTTCATGAAAATAGCATACAGAAATCCATTATGTTGGAAAGAGTTACTAACCAAATTGAGTATAGCAAGCAAAATTGCCACAAAATTGTATATGTGGGAAGAAATCCACAGTAAAATGCTGGTGAATTTTCGTAAGGACTTTTTTTCCCAAAAAAGAAAAATGAATTTGCAAACTCATGTGGAAATACAAAAAAGCACTGAACTTAAGATTGGAAATACGAGAGACTGAGAAAAACTGACAAGTTTTCGCATACATGGCAAAATATGAAGTGACGCCAAACCCTTTTGGATTCGGGTCTGGGCTCATACTGCATCATATATGGGGTTCCATTATCTGTTTATTTAAATTTGTAATTGTTAGAAATATATGGCAGCAATAAAATAACAATATGCATTGAAACATTTGCTAGAAAGAAAGCAGGGCACCAAGGTACGCAGTAACTGCACCAACCATTTATTTTGTTTTCTGTATTTACCATTGGCACTCCCCAAGGACCAAAGCAAAATAGGGACACAGAAAAATCAGCAAGGAAATGCTCATATATCACCAGCCTTAAGATATCCATTATTGTAAATACCCTTATTCATTTTTTTCTACACCGTCACTGCCCACTACTCCTCCCTCCCTTGCATTTCCTTTCCTTTCTCCAAATCTTTGTGTGGGAGCTTCAGGTGGCAAGCTGTTTCTTTCTCCTCTTCCCTCCCTTTTTCTGATTCCCTCATTCCCTCATTCTTTTTCTTCTTTACAGCACAGAATTATGCAATATAGCAGTGTCCTGGGCAAAAGGAGCACTGGGAATTGTAATTTCCCAGTACTCCCAAAGGGAGTATTTGCACAATCCATCCACTTTTTGTGAAGGTGCTCAGTAATAAACAGGGGTAGGACTTCGTTTCATTGCTTGCTTTTTGAGTTCTTACACAGAAAGCCTGCAAAAGAGAATATGGAAACAAATATAAGCCTTGGAGAGCTTGCACATACCTATTGAAATTTCTCCAAAAGGTAGGTTACAGTTGACATCTATTGATGCCTGGTGTATAATGCATCTTTTAGTGCACTTACATTAATATACCAAAGCTCTGCAGTCAGGCAGCACGCACATCTTAAGCATTTTGAATCGTTAACAGGAACCTCTTTCTCATATACAGTATATGAAAAGTCTGGTGTTAAAAAGTTGTAATATACAGAGAGAGGAGGATCTGAATACCTTGTTGCATGATTTCCAGTGTTCGAAAACAGTAGCCGAGAGCATTGTGGGGCTACAACATTCATCTGGCCTCACTCTGACTGTGTCTCTCCTGCATACAGGGATGGAGAGGGTGAGGCAAAATCAGCACTATCCCAATGTCCCGCCTCGTCTCCATGCTGCTATGCAGCAGGTACTCAGCTAGAGGGAGGTCAAATGAGTGGCGCAGATCCACCATGCCATCTGCTACTGGTCGAAAACATGGTTCCAGAGCTCTTTTAGATCACTTTCAGCAAAAAAAAAAAAAAAAAAACCTAGGAGGGAATTCTATCAAAATTGTGTTTTGTTGGTATCTTACTCCACAGCAGGTAGGCAATATCTATAAAGCAATAACTGATGGAGGGGGTCATGGAAGGGGTGGAATGTATTTCAATAGGTAGCACGGATGTAATGTAATAATGACCTTCCGTGACAGTGCTACAGAATAATGCATATAAAAAGAATGAATTTGGATATTGACAAGGATCCGAAATTCCTATTGTCATCCATATTCAATGGGGACAATGAGAATTTAGCACAAAAATAGTCTCTTCTTTTAATTATTGGCAGCTGCTCAAGTGGCAGTGACCAAAAAGGTAGACATTGGGAGACCAAATGGAAAGAACAGATTTAGGGCATTTCTCCCCCCCCCTATTTTTCCTTCTCTTTCTCTCTGTGTGTGAATGTGCGTGTGTGCACATGCGTGCTCACCTTTTAAATACTTTCCATAATCAAATTAGTTAAACTCTTTTGTTTTTGTTTTTTTTTAAAAAAACCACTGTATTTTTGTAATCTCAAATATAAATAAAGGCAACTATATAGGGTATTTCACAATTTGGCTTCCGTTTGGAGGGCTACCCGCCACTAGGCTGTGCTGCCGTGAATAAATCACACCTCAACTATTTCCTGTTCCTCCAAGGGGTGCTAACTACCTTGCAAAGATTAAGTCCAATAATGAAGCCCAATCAATTAATCTGTGTAAAAAGCCTCGATGATAGATGCCATGAAAATGCAAGGTATCATTAGAGACTGCTTGCAGCTTGTGTTGTTCGCTCAGAGAATTGCTGCATAATGAAATCCAAATTAACAGAGACAAACGAAGGGGAGAAATATAGCTGGTGTTCCTTTGATTGTTCCTCAGTGAAGAACTGATGGTGATGGAAGAGTCAAGAGCTCTGAACCATTTGAAATTGAAGGAATGTAAAAGGGGGGATTTAATTGCTCCCCTTCCTCAGTGTCAAACCCAGGTTTGGGGAGACACTTGGAGAAGACATTCTCCCCGACTCTCTCCTCTTCAGGAAGTCTACCTCCTCAATGCAGGAGTTTCATGAGGCTCTTGCCAATGGTCCCCCTGCTGAGATGTGGGCTCAAATGCCCCTCCTTCAGTTCTTCCAACCACTACTTCAGTTTCGCAGTACAGTGGTACCTCTAGATACGTACCTGATCCGTTCCGGGGTGCCGTTCGCACCTTGAAAAGTACATATCTAGAGCGGCGCTTCCGCATATGCGCGAAGCACCAATAGAGCGCTTCTGCCCCCGCACGAAGTGCGCAGGCCGCTTCTGCACATGCATGCACGGCGGAACCCAGAAGTAAACATTTCCGGTCCGTGCGGTTCTCATCCTGAAAGTACGCAACCCACAGTGTACGCAACCCGAGGTATGACTGTACTAGTGGAAACAATCTGGCTTCTTCCCAGAGTCTACCAGTTGATAGCCAGTCTCCTTTCCACCCCCTCTTTAAGGCATCTGGGAATGACACCATAATTTCATTTACTTATTTAATTTCAAAGTATTTATATGCCACTTTTAAGCCCTAAGAAGGACCCACACAGCAATATGCACTTTAGCATTGGTTGCAGATTTGCTGCTGAATGTGTAATAACATCTGTTCTATGCATTTAAAGTAGCATCATGCCACTTCAAAGTACCATGGTTTACCCCCAAAGAATTCTGGGAGTGGTAGTTTGTTAAGGGTGCTGAGAGTTGTTAAGAGATGCCCCCCTCCACTCAGAGAGAAACATTTTCCTTAGTTCCTGGAAAGAGGCATTGACTGATGCCTTTGTGTGAAAGGAATAATGGTGTCCCACAAGAGCGCTTCACAAACTACAGTTCCCAGGATTCTTCTGGAGATGCCAGGACTGTTTAAAGTGGAATGAAACTGCTTTACATGCATAGAGCAGATGGGACTATAGATCTATAAACCTCATATGCACCTTCACAACCCAGTGTGTATGATGTTCTTCTCAGAGGGCAGCCCTCCCACTGGCCCTTTGCTCTGTCTTTGAAATATGAGTTGTTGTTGCTGTTTTAAATACTGCATCAGTATTATTTATTTATTACATTTGTGACCCACCTTTCTGACCTTCCAAGCCCTCATCAGTTACATGCTACAGAAAAAAGCTATTGGTTTTAAACTCAGTGGGCTGAAATGCCAAGTGCAGATTAATTACTAGGATCTCATCCATTGTATTAAAATCTTCTTCATCTCACCTAAGAACCGATAGATTTTATTCTTATAAAAGTTTCAGAATCCCTTTCTGGGACTCCTGTTCCATCCTGCCATTGCTCCTAATGATATATAATCATAATCTGTCTTGGAAGAGATGGATCCGTGATGATATATAGCTGCATAATAGGGTCTCGGAACACACCAATGACATACTGATGCTATACATCATCAGCCCCAATGTTGGCAGTGTCTGGAGTCCAGAGGATATAGATGACCAAAGCACTGGCACTTTTTTTAAAAAATAAAGAGAATGGTGGAACTGAAACTTCTCTTATCTGGCTTGCTCTCACACTTCACCTGTACTTTGTGCTTTTTGTACTTACTCTGCAGCGTAATCACCACAGAACAGGGATCTTCTGGCCCTCCAGATGTTGATGGTTCTGCCTTTCCCAATCCCTTGCTCAGCGACTGCCCACAGCTGATGAGTCATGTTGACAGTGCCATGCGGTCAATTCACCATGTGGCTACAGGGCCTTCAGCGTGGTTGCACAAGCATTATGAAATCCCATTTGCGATTAGATAGGCATTTACTATTCCATGCTCTGGATCTGGAGTGCTTGGTGCCTGCTTTTTGGGTTTTTTTTTACTCAGCCCTTCCTGAATTGTGGCTTATAGTTTGCATCCGATGTGATCTACAATGAAGGATGTGTATTATGCTTTTAATTTTATTGTATGATGGGTTTTATCTTATCTATCTTTATATACTCTTGCTCACCACTTAGATATTTTATATTTAAGTGGGTTATAAATTCTTAAAGCAGATTGAGACTGTGCCAGCTCCAGCCCATTAGCTGTAATGCTTCAGCTCTATAAGAACGCCCCTGCTGAGTCAGGCTAAAGACACATACTCCTAGCCCAGCTTCCTGGCCACCTAAATGCCTGCAGGAAGTCTGCAAGCAGGATTTGAGTGCAGCAGGACTCTCCTCTCTTGGGATTCTCAGCCACTGATATCCAGAGGCATACTGCATCTGACAGCAGAGGTAGAACATAAGCAGCCAACGATAGCTTTACCCTCCATGAATTTGTTTAATCCTCTTTTAAAGCCATCCAAGTTGTTCCAAGCTTAAATCCATTCATGGTGACCTCCTATCTGAACTGATTCTCCAGCTCCCATCTGGATTCTCCTCCTCCTCCCCCTCCCCTGCCAATATGACTTTTTATCCCGCATATACTGCAAGCACCATATGACAACATAGTTCATGGCTTATGGACATCTGCCAGTCCCTGCCGGCAAAATCAGCTGTCCACTGCATATAATTTTTTAAAAAACAAACAAACAAACAAACATTGAAGGGCTTCAAAAGCCCTCTGTTCTGCTCACCTCCCTCTATAACAAAATGTTAAAGACAAAAACAGAAGTTAGTTGTAGAAGCGACTGGTGTTAGTTATCCCCTGTATTTGTGCAAGTTTCATCTAAGAAGCAAATAAGGTGCCTTGGATGAATATTAATATAATATTGCCTTAATGACCAATGTTTGAAAAGATCTCTTGCACCTATTAATCATTTCTATATTGTGCCTAATTTGCAAAGCAATTAGCAATCAGTACGGTGTCTAGTACTCTCACTAGGATTGTACAAGAAATTTTTTAATTTCCAATTTCCTGCCCATTATGCCTGGAACTGTCTCCCCAGAACACCTGCAGTGCCATTTGTCAAATCCCTTCTCAAAGCCCACATTTTCTGTGAAGCCTTCAGGCCCCTTACCCCACTGTAAGTGAGCCTAGGAGCATGAACTGAAATGCATTCATGGTGGTGTAAATAACAACAACAAGAACAACAACAACAACACTAGCAGGGTGAAATGCTCCTGTTTGGGATACTATCCATCCAGGATATGCCCTTTCCCACTCTCCTCCCCCATATAGCTATTTCCCTCTAACAGTCAGACAGCCTTCCAGTGGTGTTGGATCATTTGCTGGTGCCCAGGGTATACACTCCTGGTGGAGGTGGGGCATAAAGGTTTCATGGAGGCGGCTGCACCAGCCCAGCCCAGCCCTGCCACCAGAGCCAAGCAAGGCTGCTCTGTGCTGCCTGCATGCCCGCCATTGCGACCCTTGGCAGGTGAATCCCCCCAACACTGGCTGGGTGGCTGTTATGTACTGAGCTGAATCCTAGAACAATAGGATTCAGAATCAGCGGGAGCTACCCAATCCAACTCCAGGTGGAAGTGAATCCGCAACCTGATTGGCCTGCTGGAGCAGCCAATCAGGCGGCTGGCAGAAGTGAATCTGCTACCTGATTGGCCTGTAGGAGCAGCCAATCAGGCTGCAGGCAGAAGTCAATCCACAATATAATTGGCCCACAGGTGTAGCCCTGAAGTAGCCAATCACGCAAGGCCCATTGTGTAAATAATGTATATAAGCAGATGGTTTTGGGAAAAGAGCCATTCGTCTTCTCTTCTTCTCCTTGATGAATATGAGCTGAATAAAGAGCATGAAATTCACTCTCGACTCCGAGTATATTTCACTGGCGACGAAGGTGGGATCCTGCTGAGCTGACCGCCACCACGCACTGCACCGCAGCACCGCCACCTGCTGCACCGCTGCATCGCACCGTGCATCCAGGCTTCAGCTCCAGGACCCAAGGAACCCAGAATGGCAACCGACAGCAGCTTCTTGCCATTCAAACCAGCATCAGGAGACTGGGAAGGGTACGCCGCCCGTTTCAACTTCCTCCTGCAAGCGAAAGAAGTCACCAACGATGCCATGAAGAGGGCGACATTCTTCAGCGTCTGTGGAGAGGAGACGTTTGAAATCGCCCGGGCTCTCCTTGCACCTAGAGATGTCGCTACCGTCTCTTACAAAACAATAATGGAACGGCTGAAGGAGCACTTCTCACCACAGCCCTCGGTGGTAGCTTGCCGAAATGCCTTCTACGCAAAGCGGCAAGCCCCAGGGGAAACCATAACTGGGTATGTGACCTCCCTCCGCCAAGCCGCCCGGTTATGCAACTTCTCAGAGTTGGAGAACATGCTTCGTGACCGCCTCGTCGGTGGCCTGAGGGACGAGATGTTGCAACGACGCCTCTACGCCAAAAAAGACCTCACGTTCCAGATTGCTCTGGAGGAAGCCCTGGCAACCGAAGCCGCCGAGAGGTCAACGCAAGAGGCACGACCGGCCCCGCCATCCCAACCGAGGGTCTACCACGAAGACCTCACCGACGAATCCGAATCTGACAGGGAGGAAGTACACCGAGTACAGCGGCGCACTCAAGCAGCACACACACCACAGCAGCCTCGACGAGAAGGAGGGAACTGTGCAAGCTGCGGGGAGAACCACGAGAGGAGGACCTGTCGTTTCCGCAACGCAGAGTGCAGGCAGTGCAGAAAATTGGGACACATCGCCCGGGTGTGTCGGGCTCGACTCACCCGTCGACAAGCATCAGATGACCGACCCAGGAGCCCCAGGTCACACGGCACCATGCACCAAGGCAACTCGACGGAGATCACGGACTACCAGGTATTCCAGTTGCCCCATCCCAGCACAGAGAAAATTTATATAGAGGTACAGATAGAGGGAGCCCCATGCCGCATGGAGCTGGACACGGGTTCAACTCTATCCATAATCTCGGCCCGAACATTAAGGGAACTGTGCCCTAATGGGGGTCCCAAACTAAGGCCGGCCCCATTCACCCTCCGGGACTTCCAGAAACGTAAGGTCCCTACAATAGGGGTGGGGACCTTCAGGGTGCAATATCGAGGGCGAAAGCAACAATTGGACTTGCTGGTAGTTAAGGGCCCCTACGTTAGCTTACTGGGACTGGCATGGTTTGGACCTCTGGGGCTAGCCGTTACCGGGGTGAACCGCACTAGCTTACAAGTGGACGTGGACGCCATATGCAAAGAGTTTCCAGGGGTTTTCGATGGGGCATTGGGACGATATACAGGACCCCCCATTGCCCTACAGCTAGACCCCGCTGTACGACCCATCAGGCACAAGGCCCGCCGGGTCCCGTTCGCCCTGAAACCCCGCATAGACGAGGAATTGGACCGGCTCGTGGAGCAAGGAGTGCTGGAGCCGGTGCCCAACGCCCCCTGGGAAACTCCAATTGTCACACCCGTCAAGCCTAACGGTTCGGTCCGCATCTGTGCAGACTACAAATGCACCATAAACAAGGCTCTCACGGCCCATGCATACCCAGTGCCAGTGGTCAGCCATGTCCTCGCCACCCTGGCTGGGTCAAAAATCTTTGGCAAACTGGACTTGGCCCAAGCGTATCAACAGTTGCCTGTGGACGAAGCCACAGCAGAGGCTCAGACGATTGTGACGCACAGAGGGGCATTCAGAGTAAAGCGGCTGCAATTTGGCGTTAGCGTGGCACCAGGCATATTCCAGAATCTAATGGACTCTCTCCTTAAAGGGATTCCTGGCGTCACCCCCTTCTTCGATGATGTACTGATCGCTGGGCCCACACCAGAGGAATTTGAGGACCGCCTCCGCTCCGTCCTGCACCGTTTCCAGACGGCGGGCCTCAAGGTGAAGCGGGAAAAGTGTTTACTGGGAGTGCCGCAGGTGGACTTTCTGGGATTTAAGGTGGACGCAGAAGGGGTCCATCCAACCGGTGACAAGGTACGGGCCATTTGTGAGGCCCCAGCGCCCAAGAGCAAGCCCGAACTTCAGTCATTCTTGGGACTATTGAACTTTTACCATGCCTTCCTTCCCCATAAGGCAGCGGTAGCGGAGCCCCTACACAGACTCCTAGATAAAAGGGCCCCTTGGGTGTGGGGCCAGCGACAAAGGGCCGCATTCCAGGCAGTCAAGGACTTGCTCGTCTCGAACTCGGTCTTGGCACACTTCGACGAGAGGCTGCCAGTGGTGCTGGCATGCGACGCCTCTCCCTATGGCATCGGCGCTGTCCTGGGACACCAACTCCCGGATGGAAGAGAGGTGCCGGTGGCATACTTCTCCCAGACGCTTGCTGCAGCCGAACGAAACTACTCACAGATTGACAAGGAGGGTCTGGCAATCGTGAAGGGCGTAAAAAAATTCCATGATTTCTTGTACGGGCGGCCCTTTACCATAGTGACTGACCACAAGCCGTTGCTTGGCCTGTTTGCCCCCGAGAAGCAGACCCCCCAAGTGTTGTCTCCACGTGTCCTCAGGTGGTCAATTTTCCTTGCCGGCTACCAGTATGCACTAATCCACCGCCCTGGGAAGGCGATGGGCCACGCAGACGCACTCAGCAGGCTACCACTACCAGAAACAGGCCCCGACCCAGCGCCTGCGCAAGAGGTTATGACCCTGGAGCTGCTTCCCGACCGACCCATTCAGGCACAAGAAGTTGCGCACCATTCCACAAAAGATAGGGTCATCTCCCGGGTCCTGGACTGGGTGTGGCGAGGATGGCCCAGCAGCAGCCCCGGGCCAGAATTCGCTGGCTACACAAACCGCAAACATGAACTGTCGGCCCACAAGGGGTGCCTGTTATGGGGAAGCAGGGTCGTTGTTCCCCAGCCCCTCCGCAAAAGGGTCCTCACAGCCCTACACGAGACACACCCAGGGGTAGTGAGGATGAAGGCCCTTGCCAGGAGTTATGTGTGGTGGCCGGGGATTGACAGAGAGATAGAGGCCTGGGTTCAACACTGCCAGACCTGCCAAGAATCCCGCCCGGACCCCCCAAGGGCCCCAGTCCAGCCCTGGGAGTCCGCCCGACATCCATGGTCACGCTTGCACGTGGACTTCGCTGGCCCCTTCCAGGGAAAAACATTCTTCATAGTGGTGGATTCCTACACCAAATGGCTGGAGGTCGCACTGGTACCGTCCACTTCTACGGCGGCAGCCATCCGGGTACTACGTAAGCTGTTTGCAACCCACGGGCTCCCTGACACCCTCGTCTCGGACAATGGAACCGCATTCACGTCAGAGGAGTTCCAGACCTTCACAGCGCAGAACGCCATCCGCCACATCCGCTCAGCACCATTCCACCCTGCCACCAATGGCCAAGCGGAGCGCATGGTGCGGACCACCAAGGACAGCCTCCGCCGCATAACACAAGGGGACTGGGAATACCGCCTTGCCGCATTTCTTCTAGCACAGCACAGCACCCCAAGCACAACGACGGGCCGGAGCCCAGCTGAACTACTCATGGGCCGGCGCCTTGCAACTAGACTGGACCGACTTCACCCCGACAGAGCTCAGGATGAGGTAGTGGTGGGGAAAGGCAGGAACCCCCGGACATTTGTGGCCCAGGACCCAGTGTATGCAAAGAATTTTGGGGCAGGCCCAGCATGGGTACCCGCCACAGTCACCAAGGTGACCGGTCCCGTGTCGTACGAGGTACTAACGGAAGGGGGGCAATGTTGGCGCCGCCACTGCGACCAGCTACGGCGACGATTCCCAGGAGGAACCCGGGAGGAGAGCGGGACAGAGGGGTCCCAAGGGGACAGCAGGGCAGTGAGGCCTGTAGAGCGAGAGGGGTGGGCAGGGGAAGCAGAAGCAGTAGGCACAGAGGGGCGCCCCGAGGCTGGAAGGACACCGGAACCAGAGTCACAACCTAGTGGTTCAGTGGCGCCAGACCAGACAGCCCCGGCACAGCCAGCAGCCTCGGAACACGAGCCAGAACCAGAACCCCTGACCAAGGAACACCCCAGGCCACAACGCACACGGAGGCGGCCAGCAGACCTTGGGGACTACGAATGCAACTTCCCGGGCAGGACTGGAACTTAGAGGGGAGGGGTGTTATGTACTGAGCTGAATCCTAGAACAATAGGATTCAGAATCAGCGGGAGCTACCCAATCCAACTCCAGGTGGAAGTGAATCCGCAACCTGATTGGCCTGCTGGAGCAGCCAATCAGGCGGCTGGCAGAAGTGAATCTGCTACCTGATTGGCCTGTAGGAGCAGCCAATCAGGCTGCAGGCAGAAGTCAATCCACAATATAATTGGCCCACAGGTGTAGCCCTGAAGTAGCCAATCACGCAAGGCCCATTGTGTAAATAATGTATATAAGCAGATGGTTTTGGGAAAAGAGCCATTCGTCTTCTCTTCTTCTCCTTGATGAATATGAGCTGAATAAAGAGCATGAAATTCACTCTCGACTCCGAGTATATTTCACTGGCGACGAAGGTGGGATCCTGCTGAGCTGACCGCCACCACGCACTGCACCGCAGCACCGCCACCTGCTGCACCGCTGCATCGCACCGTGCATCCAGGCTTCAGCTCCAGGACCCAAGGAACCCAGAATGGCAACCGACAGCAGCTTCTTGCCATTCAAACCAGCATCAGGAGACTGGGAAGGGTACGCCGCCCGTTTCAACTTCCTCCTGCAAGCGAAAGAAGTCACCAACGATGCCATGAAGAGGGCGACATTCTTCAGCGTCTGTGGAGAGGAGACGTTTGAAATCGCCCGGGCTCTCCTTGCACCTAGAGATGTCGCTACCGTCTCTTACAAAACAATAATGGAACGGCTGAAGGAGCACTTCTCACCACAGCCCTCGGTGGTAGCTTGCCGAAATGCCTTCTACGCAAAGCGGCAAGCCCCAGGGGAAACCATAACTGGGTATGTGACCTCCCTCCGCCAAGCCGCCCGGTTATGCAACTTCTCAGAGTTGGAGAACATGCTTCGTGACCGCCTCGTCGGTGGCCTGAGGGACGAGATGTTGCAACGACGCCTCTACGCCAAAAAAGACCTCACGTTCCAGATTGCTCTGGAGGAAGCCCTGGCAACCGAAGCCCTGGCAACCGAACTTTGGGTTATTTTAAATCTAATTTGAATGTACTTTTTTGTGTAGGAGAGAGAGAGAGAGAGAGAGAGAGAGAGAGAGAGAGAGAGAGAGAGAGAGAGAGAGAGAGAGAGAGAGAGATCACACTTACTCTGTGTTTGATTGGATTTAATATCTGATGGTGCTATTTAAGCTTAAAAATCATAATTGTTGCGAAAAATAAATAAAACAAGTGTTGACAATACCTGTGTGTTTGTGTTTTGATTGTTTTCTAGTCCTCTTGAAAAGAAGAATGAAGCATACGCTGAAAAGAAGATTCTGCCTACATTGAAGCATGATGGTGTCTTGGTGATCCTCTGGGGCTGCTTGCCTAATCTTCTAGGGCACTCCAGTCTATTCCATCCCTATTTCCATTCCCACCTCCACTTCTCAGCATTATTGTGCACTAAGCATGTCCAGTCGTTATTGGGCTGTTTTGACGGGAACCCCTTTATTTCCACCCCCTCCTTATTTCTGCAAGATTATAGTTTTCTTGTAGTCTGCGGATGCTACTGTACATAAGAAGCATTATTCAGAGAATGAGTTTGTTTTAAGTATATAGGATGGTGCAGCCTACATGATAGGGATATAAGAAACTGCAGTACACAAGGTCACAACATCTGTCCATCCAGTTCAATATTATCTACACTAACATGGATAATGTGGTGTGCCCCCCCCCCCTCCGGATGCACTGGAATTCTCATCATCATCCACCATTGACCATGCCAGTTGGTATTTATTTGAGTTGGGGTCAACTTGTGGAGGGCACAATGGGTAGCTATTCATGATCCACAATGACTAGTAGCAGCTTTCCAAGAATTCAGACAGGAGTTTTTACAGTCTAGGGATACTGTACGATAGTTCTTCCCAAAGGGCTACAGTTTAAAGAAGGGCTTTACAATCCAAAGAAGGAAAGTAAGATGGCATTTTTAATGAAAACCAAACATTTACAGAGGGACCCTGGAATATTCCTAAGGGGACCAGTCCCCTGCAGCAATAATTCTAAATCTGAGTATCAAAAGCAGTATCAAAATAAAATTCAGTCTTTCTCCCTTAACCTTACTTTTATGTGTCAAGCTTTGTGGAAGAAAATTGGGGCAATTTAATTTCATCTAAGCTGATTCTGCAATAAAAAGGCACAATAAAATTCAAGGGGCAGGGGAAGTATCCTCACACTGTTTTTTGGTTTATCTTTGCTTAATCCACCACTTTCAGCTCAAGACAAAGGCATGTTTACTATGACTGGGGCAGTTAATGGACTGTAATGCAATCAAATTCAAATTGCTGATAGGGTCAGCTGGTCACTCCAAGAAGTTATAATTATATGCTGTTCAAGGCCATTATTTTACATTTGAGTTTCCTCTCCAGTCTTGGAGTTTCTGTTAATGTTTTTGTACAATGGACCTAGCAGTTTTTTTTTTGTTTTGGAGTTCATTTTGTCTGTCTGGCCCTAAACTTTTCTGATGAGGCACTCAGAGGAATCTAAAGAATCAATACCTCCCAAGCTAATCAATTAAAGCCCTCATTGCTTCACTTGTGCGGTTATGAAGAGACATCTTGCCATTTAGAGTTGCCAACTGGCCAGATAGAAATGAGCTTTGTTTGTTCCAAACCTTTTAGCAAACAATGAAATAATAATAATAATATAAAAGTAGGACTGCTGGCCCATTGACGTCAGAACTGGGTACTGTAACTAGTTTTTGGCAGAGGGGTTTTTAGCAGAGGTCTTCATCATCACCTATTACTAGATCATTTCAATTTTGATATGAGCCAGGGACCATCTATATGCAAAACATGTATCCCTCCACCAAACGATGATCCTTTCCCATACACAGCAGATAAAACTTCCCATGGCGTGGAACTAAACTTGTACATTCAATAAGTTCTTGTCAGGGTTGTTGTGGCTACTCTTGAGTAACGACCTTCCACATGCTTGTCTTTCAGAAGCTTTTATTAGTGCACATTATTTACAGTGTATCAAGCTGCTGGTTTCATGTCTGCTCACTCCGAATCAGATTCCTACACTGGTGACCGTCGCGTTCTAGACCAACATAAAAGCCTCGGAACTGTGAAGCGTTTCCCTTTTCTCCGCCTCCTCAATTCCGGTGTCAGGGGGGGGGGAATGGTCTGTGGACTGACTGACTCCTGTCTCCTCTATCTCCCTCCCTCTCTCCTTGCCTATGGAGCAAGGGCTCTTGGATGTTGCTAGAGGGCTGGCACTCCCTTTCCGTTTCCTGGCTCTGCCCATCAGACCCTTCGCTCTCGTGGCTGCTCGGAGATGAGCTGCTCCTGATGGGGGGGGGCTGTTCTCTGTAAGCCTTCCCCCCTACAGTTCTGTAGAGCAAATTGCTATAAAAGGAACACTGATAGGGACAGGTTTTACTGTTTCAGCAAAGCATTGCATACATGGAATCTGGACGGAACAGCATACAGTACACAATTTCATCAATATTGCCACCTCACATGTAATGCTTTTTCAGTGTACTTTTGCAGTCATCATGCAGAAGGGGAAAATACAAATGAACAAAAGGATCTGATAGCTATGCCCAATTCTGCATGCACAACACTCTGTACAAAATCCAGAAAGAAATAATTGGAACAATCAACATTCCTTAATGGGTCAGTCCCATTTTGGAAGTGAAACCAGGTTCAGTTGTACTTTGGTTCTCAAATGGAATCTGTTCCGGAAGTCTGTTCAACTTCTGAAAACATTCAAAAAACCAAGGCATGGCTTCCAATTAGCTGCAGGAGCTTCTTGCACTAAGTCTGAAGCCGTGGAAGCCGTGTTGGACATTTGACTTCCAAAAAAAGTTCACCAACTGGAACACTTACTTCCTGATTTGCGGTGTCTGGGAGCCAAAATGTTTGAGTCACAAGGCATTTGAGAACCAAGGTATGACTGTAATTCAGAGTTCCACCTTCTGAGGGTGGAGGTGGGGGTGGGAGAGGGTCAAGATACAAGAATTTCAGAAATGTTCCTGGCATGTTTCTGAAGCATTAGCTAGACCTGATTCTATTCAGTAGATCTCCCAGCAAGTGTAGCCAGCACGGTGCCTTCCAGATGTTGTTCCCAACACTTCTAACCAATGGCCATGATGACTGGGGCCAATGTGAATTGTAGGGTAATAGCTTCTGGAAGGAACCAGATTGGCTACCCCTGTTGTTGAGGCTCAGTATTGAATTCTCAGCTCTTTCTCCCTTGTCCATTAGGAAACAGAAAGGTTCTTCAGACAGAATGTCTTTCCATTCTTCTCTTCTTGGGTGTCTAAATGAAGACATGACAGTAGTAATTATTGATGGGAGAGAAATTCAATTCAATTTGCATTTAAAGGCAACATTACTTTATTCATACTTTCCAAAAACAATATGCAAACTGAAGCTGAGCTGTCCTTGAAATATGCACTTCTCTGAATGTTGTGTGCAAAAAACACAAATGTCAGTTAAAATAACATCAAAAATATTAGGGAAAATTGCTTTGCAAAGATGCATAATTGCATAGCAGATACTCATACTTAAATGCTGATGAACTTTCATGATGACTTTTTCTTCTTTTTTAATGACAAGCTGACGTGGAAATGTGGAGAACTCAACTTACAATTGGAGTGGAGGGAATGCGAAACTTGAGAAACCAGAATTGACCGATTCAGCCATCCCTAGAAGTAACAGCAGTTTAATGCTACTAATTATGTCCTGAATGTAATAATACTATTGCAGCATGTGGTTTCTTTGTCTGGGATGGGATGGCAAATTTATAACATCCTGCCCCCCCTCTCTTTCTCTCTCTTCTGTCCTTGAAAGCTATAATCCATGTGAAGGAGTTATAGAAATGAGATTCATCTGCAAGATTTTCTTATAAATAGCTCCTCTATAACATCCACCTTGCTGAAGCTCACCAATTCCCTAGGCTTCCATGAACTGCTTACTGAATGGGTGAGTTGTAGATGGCTTTCCGAGGCAATTTCTATGATTGCTAGCCTGTAACATAATCATATACCAGAACCATTGGGGCCTGAGACAATTTCCCATCCATTTACCTCTGCCTTCTGACAATCCTATATCACAGGGTGCCCAGGAAATGCACAAGATGCATGGAGCAACGAAGGAGGATAGACTTAATTGACTTATTTTCATCTCTGCCGCCAAACATTTAGTCATATGTAACCTAAGCAGAGCAAAAAAGAAAAGAAAAGAAAAATCTGACATTTTATTCCTATATAAATGATTTCAGCTTTGGATCTGCTATTTTGTCTGCTCAAGGTAGCTGCTCCATTTTTCTCCATTATATTTTGGGCAGAAAATAATTCTTTCCCCTCCCTCAAAATTATTGATACACAGAATAGTATTTCTTTTAAAGGAGAAAGCTTGCAATATCACTTTCTTCTGCTGTAAGACAGAACAACAAGGACTCCATTTCCATCAAACCGATAATGCCCCTTGAGCTTGAATGGTGTTAGCTCTTTATCTATGACACCCTTGAGCTGGGAGCTATTGAGACATCGTCCATCATATGATTGAGATCCATTGATGCTCCCTTCCAAAAACTGCAACCTAGGATGTTGCTTATGTTGGTAATATTGGAGGGGCACCAGTAGAACACAGTAGACCGTAGGAGCTTTATTGACAATCTCAAAAACTCTGAAAGGTTAACAAGACAGGGCTTTGCAGAAGACTTGTTGCCCTCGAAAATGTTAGCTCTGGAATTTTTATCTTTGTGTAGATGGTGTCATTTTACAATAGTGGTAGAGAACCTTGGGCCCTCCCATCTTCCCCATTTGGGCCTATGTGGCATATCCTTATACAAGCACACCCCGTGTCCCAAGACTATGGTCCTCATTGACCCTCCATTGCCTCCTCAAGTGTTTTTACCTGATTGAAATGCATACTAGAATTATGATGATGTGTTTCACTTGCCTGGATGGAGGAGTGTGTGTGTGAATGTGGCCCCCAGATGGATGCCCAGATGGGAATGTGGCCCTCAAGCTGAAAAAAGCTTCATCACTCGTTTTACCATTTATTCATTAAAGCTAACTGGATCTAGCTCTATTTGGGTTCTTGTGCATGAAAGACAGCACCCCATGGCATTGCCAAGGTGAACCATGTAGCAGAGCACACGGCTTGGAGATATGTTCTTGTGAGAGCTGTCTCAACATCATTGCTGCCTGAAGTCAAGGAAGAGACGATGCCCTCCATCTATGTACAAAAACCACCCAGATTGGCAGTTAAATCCTACTTTGACAGGACAGCATCTTCCACTGCACTTGAGGCAGCAGACCAGGTTAGGAGCTACAAGATGGGCCATATTGTACACACACCACTGCCCTCCAGCCATTTGCTCCTTTGCTGTCCCAATCACCACAACGAAGAGATCATTTTGATGTTTCTTTGCATCTGCACATTTGGCATGGGCAGCTCCTCTTCTTCATCTAGGCAAAGGCACTCTTCTGCAAGACATCTCAGGGCAGATTCCAGTAACTTCACTCCTCCTCCTCCTCCTCCTCCTCCTCCTCCTCCTCCTCCTCCTCCTCCTCCTCCTCCTCCTCCTCCTCCTTCAGATTACTTTTTCATTGTATTATGTGATGGAAAAGTTTAAATAAAAATTTATGGGGGGAGGGACATTTAAATATGGCCTGCGGCTGTACAATCCAATATACACATGATAAATTGCCCAAATTCATTTGGGAAAACTCCCACACTAAACTGTCTCAGGAATGCTGGATTTTTTTTAAATGCATACCTGTCAGGGGCTGGGCAGAGGAGGAATGGTGGAGACTGCCTCCCCATCCTGACCCTTCCAGAGAGGAGGGAGAGGAAGACAGTATGGATTTACAAAAAGGAGTTGAAGGGAGGTCACAGCTCAGAGGCAGATGAGGGGGAAAGTTGGGAGATGATGGGAGAGCCAGAGCAACAGCTGCCTGACACATCATTAGAAAGCATTCCAGGCCCACCATCTCCCAGAACTTGGCGAGCCTTAAAAGTAGGAGAGCAAAGAGCTTGAAGACAGAGGGCACGTAGCAGCACCCATAGAGGAGGTGATGATGGTGACGAATGAGGAAGGGGGAGAGATGGGGGTGGAGATTCACTTGGGACAACACCATTATCCAAGAGGCTGGGTTCTATAGCCTCTCTCTGTAAAGTTTGAAATAAAAAAAGGACTGTAAGAAACTTTTCCTTGTCTTTATACTTTCCTGGACAACCAGCTGGGAGCTTCTGGCAGCATCCTGACAATACCCCATATTCAAACAATGCAGACTGAATAGATGTCAGATGTGGAGCCAGGCCAGGCAAGTGCTAAGGTAAGGTAAAGGATCCCTGGACAATTAAATCCAGTCCAAGGTGACTCTGGGGTTGCGGTGCTCATCTCGCTTCAGGCCGAGGGAGCCGGTGTTTGCCCACAGACAGCTTTCTGGGTCATGTGGCCAGCAGGACTGAACCACTTCTGGAGGAACAGAACACCGTGACGAGTGCCAGAGTGCACAGAAACACCGTTTACCTCTATGCTGTAGCGGTACTGATTTATCTACTTGCACTGGTGTGCTTTCGAACTGCTAGGTTGGCAGAAGCTGGGAACAGAGCAATGGGAGCTCACCCCATCACAGGGATTCAAACCGCCGACCTTCCAATTGGCAAGCCCAAGAGGCTCAATGGTTTAGACCACAGCGCCACCCGCTCCCTATTAGGCCAACTAGGCAGCTACCTAGGGTGCAGACCTCAGAGGGGCACAGTTTTGTACTGATTTTTTTGGTCATATCTTATACATTTCTGATAATACTTTACTTTTATTTTATTTTTTGAATGCAGTTTCTCAAAGCGCAGACCTACAACATATGCTCAAAAGTGTTGCAAAAGAGACTAGTTGGCTTGGCAACTATATCTTTGAACATGCACATGCGTCAGTACTTGACCTGAAGGAATTGGCGACAAAACTTGCAAAGAAAAAGGTATGCAAGGTGAGATTTTTATATGCTTGAAATCAAAACTTTAAAGAGGCTTAAATTTTAACATCAGAATTCGCAAGATTATTCAAAATGACGTTTGTGCTAAAACATATATTCTGTATTTGAGAAGGATAATCAGATATGGTTATATTACTTATTCTTGCAATTTAAAACACATTTAGCCATTTCAAATTTTGTGGTTTTTTTTTTCTGTTTCTGTTTCATCTGTTTCTGAAAATTGTAGTTAGTATTTATTTTGGTGAGGGGCAAGTAATTAGACCTTCCTAAGGTCATAGGTGTCAACTCGCTGGGGCCCTGGGTGCCCAAGCATCCACAAAACTCTCCATGAAGGGGCCGGGCACCCACAAATTTCAGTGGCAGGGTCATGCATGCTGCATGGCACCCATGGCTCCGGGCACCCATGGTCCTGGGGTGAAGTTGACACTGCTGCCTAGGGTGCAAAACAGCCTGGCACCACCATTGGGGCAGGGCACAGCAAGTGGGTAGGCATGGTACCCATCCATTCTCTTGATTCTCTCCACACATGGGAGAAGTATCTTCCAATCTGGCATGGTCTTCTATAGGCTGTACTATATTTGCTTGTGCCTATCCCCCAACTCTTATTATATTTGCCTGTTCTCTCCCCCTCCCCAATTCTTCTTCTGGAACTGCTATTATTAGCTTTAAAGGGGGGAGGGAAATAGAAAAATGAATATTGGGCTATTTTATTCTTTTGAAGCCTATCAGAAGATGAGCACTCTAAAAAGGAATCTGCTCCCTTCTTATCCACTTTGAAAGATATTCTGTCTTTGTAAGGACAGATATGTTAGTAAACTCATTTAAAATAATGAGCTCCACACTCCTACTCCTTTTCCTCAATACTCTTGGCCCCTCCATATCAAATAATAATAAAAAGTCCCCTTTCAAGTTAAAGTTACCATTTGCATTCCTTTGTAATTTTTTAACCTTTAATGACTTTTTAATTTAGCTGTTTAATTTCTGATTTCTAATGCCGATAACCGCTTCTTTAAAATGATATCTCAGCTGTGCTTTTCCTAAAAGTCTCCAACATGGCTATAGTTTGTTCAAAGGATTGCAATGTGCTTAAAGCATGCCAGTTAGTGCTCTCTCTCTCTCTCTCTCTCTCTCTCTCTCTCTCTCTCTCTCTCTCTCTCTCTCCTGCAAAACCTTAGCACCACACACTGGCTGTTGATCAAGCTGTGCCTTTCTAAGGGATTTGCTACTGAAGCCTTTAAAATGGCTTCTAAGAATTCTCCAGCGACTGATGTCAGATGGATAGAGCTGTAACCGAGGCCAGGCACTTTGGTTGAGAATACAGAACAGATGTGGAGTGATAGATGCTGGGCAGAAAGAGAGGAGATGGGGTAGCTTTTAACGTAGGTGAGGCTGGTGTGGGAGACTTTGTTTCAATCTTAAATTCACCATGACTGGCCAAAGACACTTTGCTTCATGAGATGGGCACAATGGCACTCCTCCCTCATTTCACATACCAGTCCTGCTCTGTGGTGAGACTGGGGGACAAGACAAGGCACAAGCTGTTCTAACACAGACATATAATGCTGCTTCAGCAAGAAACAAACTGAGTCCAATATTATAGCAGCAGTTGCATCTTAACTGCTAGCCCTGCTCACGTTAGTAGGTACTGCTTTAATTAATGGCCTGGAACTCTCCAGTAGTCTCCTACTTTAACAGAACAAGGGAGTCTCTCGTTTCACTAGCCTATCTGCAATAGAGTTGTTTGTCTCCTAGGATATCAGTGACATGTCCTCAGGCTGGAGGTGCACGGACTCCACAGGCTCATGCAGTAGCAGCATTTCTGGGCCTGATCCTGCATTCCTTTTCCCTTTTGGTTTGGAGTCCTGGGTGCCATTATCTGTAGAAGAGGAATGTGACTCTTCCTAATAACAGGGTAGGAAGCCCAAGGCATACCACCATCTGAAGCAAAGTCCAAATTCCCTGCCCCAATCTGCTACATTCAACAATACAGCTGGGGTCCCTGTATTTCAGGGTTTCAAAAGCTTTATTCCAGAATTCACTGCAATGCCCAAAAAAGGTGTATAAATCAGTAAGCAAATACACCGTCCCAGCATTTGACAATCATCCTGAGCTCTCCTTTTGAATAGTGGGGTGGGCACAGTCATTTGTGCAGGTTCTGTCCCAAGCTGCAGGTGCAAGCAAGCAAGCACTTCTATGAGTAAGGTGGGTCTGTTCAAACTGGCACAACCAATGCCATATCATTGGAGATGGAAAACAGGGCAATGTTATGTGTTCACTGTCCAGCCTTAGCACTGGTGCCTCCCCACGGGCAGAAAGTGCTTCACTGTCCGAAGACAGAGCCAGAGCCAAGTTGAAAAATTCTCCCTCAATGCTTGGGGCATCTGGTAATAATGAGGAAAGGCTTTCTCCTTACAACCAGCTCAGCCCCTTCCCAGCATGCAGCTCAACACTTTCCAGTGCACTGGGCCCCTCTACAAGATTAGGTTCAGCACTGCCATACCATTCCTCCCTCTGCCGCCAACCAGCCCTGCCATGACCTCTCCATGGGGCTCATGGCATATAGTGGACAGAGGCAGAGTAGCTTAAGATTTTTGCAGTGTGGGTTTAGGCTACTGACATCATTAGGGGGGCCAGACAGTCAGCAACTATGTGTTGGCATAGTGCTGTCTCTAGTACAGGCATGTCAAACCTGCAGCCCTCCAGATGTTTTGGACTACAATTCCCATCTTCCCCAACCACTGATCCTGCTAGCTAGGGATCATGGGAGTTGTAGGCCAAAACATCTGGAGGGCCGCAGGTTTGACATGCCTGCTCTAGTACATAGCTGCCAAGTTTTCCCTTTTCTCGCGAGGAAGCCTATTCAGCATAAGGGAAAATCCCTTTTAAAAAGGGATAACTTGGCAGCTATGCTCTAGTATCCCTTGCTTCCATGGCCCCTTCCTATTGACAAAAGGTAAGAGTAGAGAAGCCTCTCCCTCCTCCATTTGCATGACCTGAAAGCCAGAAAATGCCCCCAACAGAAAATCACCTCATTGATCTGAACTGCTTCCTATGTACTATTATTATTATTATACTATTATGTATTATTATTATTATTCCTTTAAAAGTGCTTATTAGGACTAGGAGAAATTGGAAAAATGGGGAATTGAAATTGACCCATCTTAAATTCTTCTCCCCCCCCCACATTTCCATATCAGTTTGCATTTTTTTTAAAAAAAATCCTCATGCAAAGTTCATATTAAATGTGAACTGAATCAAATTTCTCCGCCACCCCTTGTGCTTCTATAAACTGAGCTGTGTGCATATATTTTAAGACTTGAATGCATAACTCCCCTTTTGGAAAGTTATGAGAAGCCACTGTGTTAGGGATTTCATTTAATGATGATTTTATACAACAGCAGAGGTTTGTTTTCCTTTGTGTGCACCTACAATGACAAATTTTAAATGTTTCCATCCTCAGCCTAATAGTAACACAAGCTGGTTTCAAGGATCTCTGTGTAGTGGGTAGTTCCAACACATCTTTCTCTTTAGTTTGAACCCCTGCTGTTGAAAAGTTATTTGCACTCAGATCAAATTGTGATCCGGAGAAAATGAAGGAATTTATGTTGGGGGGGAGAGAAAGGGTGTAAAGGGGGAGAAGGATGTACATATGAAATATTTATAGGATTATTGTTACGACATGGGAGAAAAAAAGGTATCAATACAATTATTCTCCACAATTCAGATAAGACCCAGGAAACCTGTTTCTGGAAAGAAAAGAGAAGTAGGGGTGGTGTGTGTGGGGGGGGGGAATTCTCCAGTATGTGTGTGTATGTATGTGAAGACTTTTGTATTATATTCTCTTGCTTTGTCATCCCAGTATAAAAGGACAGTTTTCTCATCGGCTGTAGTATTTTCCATATAAGGAGCATTTTGACAAACCGAGTAAGCTTCATTTCAAAGACCTCTCACTTGGGACTGATAAATCTTGAATGCTTCTGATTACCTGAAGGAACAATATTCAGGCTTATGAAATTCCAAAGTGCTTTTCATCTTCATGCAATGCAGCTATTTTCTGAACCTTTGACCTCATTACCATACAGCAGCTACCTGCACTTCAGCTTTTAAATAATAAAACTCGCATCTGAAGAACCAAAACCAAAATAAAATAAAAAAATATTTTATTTATTTGTTGTTTTTGCTGTTTTTAAACGCTCCTCAGAAATTGCTCTAACTTTATTTGACTTTCCTTGGATAAAATGATTTATGTTTCTGTTATATTTTGTAATATGAGAGAGCACTATTGGTAGCTATTATGTTTTAGGAATAAGTCCACAAGAGACTTTAAGGTTGTAGTCCCATTTGAAATCAGTGGAACCTATTTCTAAGTAGACATGTGCAGATTTGCTGTGTTAGAATAGCATTGTTCCTTGGGAAAGGGCTGTGGTTCAGTGTCTGCTTTGCATACAGGAGGCTATAATCCTCAGCATCTCCAGGTAGGACTGGAAATATTTCCTATCTGAAACCCTGTAGACAGAGTATTAGACAATACAGAGCTTGATGGACCATTGGTCTGACTCAGTCTAAGGCAGCTTCTTGTATTCCTTTTTTTCTAGCAAACAAAGAAGAGGCAAAGTCTCAATTTGCACACGCAAGTGGAGAAAGCAGCCCTTCAAAGGTGCTCACTGATGCCGAGGGACCTTATTAAATGAGGAACCCACAAGGGCAGCTGATTGCCTTTGAGGGCTCAGCTGATCAGCACTGTCAGTGAGCCCCACTTTACAAAGAAACAACAGGAAGCTCAGTTTAAACTCCCATTTGTTCATTTGAAGCCATGTGCTTACCATTCATATGTCTGGCTTCACATGTGACATCAGGTGTAGCGGATGTGGGTGTGGTTTAGGGAATGATGGATGCAAGGGCGAAATGGAACCCATACAGGGCCTAATTAGGCTCATGGGCTTAAGGTCCCCCCCCCCCACCTTGTGGAGACAATACTGAACCATGTAAACCCCTGGCTTGACTTGGCATAACACACCTTCCTATGTGCCTATGTTTATACAAGTTGTTCACACACATGGAAGATCAGAAGATCAGATGAACCTGTGAAAGACAGGAATGAACTGGGAAAATGACAACCCGTCCACACATCCACTGGATCTGAAAAGGCTTTGTGGAAAATCTGAATCCAGTGGCAGCAGCTGTTGACAGAAAAGAGAATTTACCTACATTGATTTATAAGAGCAAGGTCATGAAACAATTATCACTAAGGTTATGAAACCAATATTTATGTCCTTGCACCACAGCGACAATCCTTTGCACTCAGTCTCCACATTTATATATTTCATCAATACAAGACTATACAAGTCTACTCAGAATAAGTCGTTTTCATTCCAAAGAGCCGTACTTCCAAGCAAGCAAGCAAGCACAGGAATTGCAGCCACTGGAGATTTCAGAATGTTTTATTTTGAATCAGTAGCTTTTCCTGTGAAGTCCTGAGCATATAAACAGATGTTAGCTTAGTTTAGATGAGAAGAAAGAAATAAGTAAGAAGTTAAATGAAAAACTGGTAGTAAACCACCAATGGTACATTATAGTAATTTTTAATACACCTATGGTAATTTTTGGAATGACATACAAATCTTTACTTCCTAAATGGATTGCAGTGTATGATTGAATACCCAGTAGGGGTATAATGCTAATAAGTGGCCTTAAATTAATATAATAAAGGATGATGCAAGCTGTAGCAATGCTGAACACAGCTGTTGTTAAATAGTTATGAACTGCATAGGGGACGATTACTTTTTCATACCAATGTGAGAGGAAAAGACACAGACCTTCTGAATGTAATGAGATTGGAAGTTGGCCATGACACCAGGTTAACATCCTTGCTCTCATGAAAAGTGCCACTGGACTTCTAATGACAGCTGGTCAGGACCTTGGCTATACATTTCATCTAGGAGGTGGCACTTTGCCGGGAAGGGGGGGGAGGGGAATCATCTTGTGCCAAGCTGGTTCATTGACTCAAACACTGATTCCAAGGAAAAAAATGACATCTAATGAATCAGCACTGCCACTTTTCACAACACCTGGTTTCCCCCTGGAGGTCTTCCATCCAAGTGTCGGCCTGACCCACTCTTGCTTGGCTTATGAGATCTGACAAGATCACAACCCAGGGTAGCATGCCTGTTGGTCATGCCAACAAATCTCATTTGTGTTTGAATTTTAATGAGAAAAAGGACATTTTGCCTATAAATCACATTCCTGGTGATAAGTGAGTGTGTAGATAGATAGATAGATGAGAGAGAGAGAGAGAGAGAGAGAGAGAGAGAGAGAGAGAGAGAGAGAGAGAGAGAGAGATCCGCCTTCTTTTTATGGAGAAAAGTTTTTTAAAAGTCTTTGATTTTATATGTTCCCAAATTATTACAGCATGGATTGCCAACTGGCAGCATTTTCTTGAAGCACAAAAATAAGGAACCCACTGTATAAAAACATACACAAATAAAGGAAAAGAAAAGCAGGAGTTCAAGCCAACATACAAAGATGCAATATATGACAAGCAAAATAAAAAAAAAAACAAATTGTATTCAGCGCAAGGTGCCCGCTATTACAAGGCATGAAGTACATACAAGCAGTACTCCAGAATCATCAAAATAAGTACAATATTACAATCAATGATATATTTTCATTATCTCTGACGCAGGAAAATTCTTGGAAGTGGTGGAACAGTTGTAGCAAACAGACAAGGCATGCAGTCCATACAAGCAGTACTCCAGAATAATCAAAATAAGTATGATATGACAATTAATGATATATTTCCATTATCTCCGATGCAAGAAAATTCTTGGAAGTGGTGGAGCAGCTGCAGCAAACAGGATTGGAACCTGGTGATCCCAGTTTCAAAGAAAAACTCATTCAGCCTGTGAGGTTAACAAGGTCCCACATTAGGTACAAGTCGAGCCACCTGTATTGTACTTGTTTTGATGATTCTGGAGTACTGCTTGTATGTACTACATGCCTTGTGTGTTTGCTACAGCTGTTCCACCGCTTCCAAGAATTTTCTTGCATTGGAGATAATGAAAATATATCATTAGTTGTCATACTGTACTTATTGTGATGATCCTGGAGTACCACTTGTATGTACTACAAGCATATTTTTGAAAGCTGCATAGGGTCTTGGCAACCTTTGCTAACGTACACTCAAGTTCTGTTTTAGTTAGTTAGTTAGTTAGTTAACACACACACACACACACACCCCACTTGATTTTTTTAAAAGGTAAGGTAAGGCACAAAAATAATAAAACAGCATGATTACCACAAAAAAAACATTAAAAACATTCAAAAAATTAAAGTCAGTGATAATCTTAAAACAGATTTAAAAACACACATCAACATTATACATACATATATATGTTGTATTTTTTTTAAAAAAAGTTCTTTGCAGGTGCTGAAAAAGTATACAGTGAAGGCACCTGCCTGATGTCAATAGGCAGAGGGTTCCCAAGTGTAGGTGCTGCCACACAAAAAGATTTCTTTCTTAGGAATTCTTAACGGATATTATGTGGCCAGGGCTGTCTTAAGCGCCCCCGGCGCCCCCCGTATCCCAGCGCGGTGGGCGGGCGGGCACAGCGCGGCTGCCACAGGCGCTGCTGCGCGATGGGCGGGCAGGCACAGCACGGCTGCCGTGGGCGCAGCTATGCAGCGGACCGGTCGGCCAGCGGGCGGGCGCAGCTCGCGGCACCCACCTGGCAGGCTGGCGCCATAGTGCCCTGCGCCACCCAGCCTGGCCGTAGGGCCGGCCCTGTGTGTGGCACCCGTAGCAGCACTGATTCCGCAGATCAAAGTGGTCGAGCAGACATATTGGGGTAAGGTGATGTCACAGGTAAGCCAGTTCCAAGTTGCTCAATGCAACATCTCAAACCTGGCCCTAAAAGAAAACGGCAACCACTATAGGTCTCTGAGCATGTGTCTTATATGCTGACAAGGTCTCACTCCTGTCAATAACCATTCTGCAACATTCTGCACTTTCTGCAGCTTCTGGATCAAGCACAAGGGAAGCCCCATATAGAACACATTCCACTAATGCATGAACTACTATAGCTAAGATTTTCCGGGGCCAGGAAATGTCATGGCTGTTGTATCAGCTGCAGTTGGTAAAAGACACTTCTAGCTGGCGAGGCTGCCTGGGCCTCCAGTGACAAAGGTGGATTGATAAGCACCCACAGACTGGAAACCTATTCCTACAGGGTGACTGCAACTCCATCCAAGATAGGCAATTTACCAATTTATTGGACACAAGAACTACTCACCCGCAATGCCTCCATCTTGCCAGGATTTAAACTCATCTGTCTCACCACAGCATCCAAGCTCTGGCCCAGGGACTTCACAGCCTCAGCTGAGAGTTATTGGCATACTAATGGCACCTTGCTCCCAAACTCCTCACAGCTTAATATAGAAGAGGGATGGGGTGGGGGTCCAACCACAGTGATTCAGGGTAGGGGGAGGTAGAGTGTGGGAGGTGGGGCAGGCCAGGTAAGGTGCACACAGGGTTGGTGTAATTTTGGAATACATACAAAATTGCACTAACTGCTTGGTCTGTGCCTCAAGTTGCCCTCCCTCCCACATTCCCATTCCCTGGAGCAGGTCTGGGGCGGGATACCATGGTCAATGGTATCAAAAGCTAAAAAGAGCTCAGGAGGCAGAAGCAAGGCCACACTCCCACTGTCTCATTCTCTGGAAATGTCATCCATCAGGGCAACCAAGGCCAATTCAGTCCCATGGCCAGTCCTGAATCTAGATTAGAATGGATCTAAAATAATATGTACCATCCAAGAATGCTTGCAGCTGCCCCACTACAACCCTCTCTGTTCATGACAAGGGGATGCAATGTAGTTTCCCTTGGGTCACAGACTACAACAATGATGTGCCTTGCCTGTTTTGTTGAGCCAATGACCAGTTGAGAGAAATCCATGGTTGCCAGTGAAGCCCTAAAATCTTAAGCCAGCCCAGCGACAGCCTCTGCAAGGATACTGAAGTCAACATTACCTATCTCAGCCAGCCCTATCAGGGATGCTGGTGGTCTCTCTGGTCTAATACCAGGTGTAGACACCTTAAGCCTGTTCCAACATCAAGAGGTTTTCTGGCCAAGAAGATAATGCTTTTATGAACACCCCCTGCCCCAGTCTAGACTGGTGATGTACCAAGGAACTAGATGGGTGCAGATGGTTAAGCTAAGGCCTACCCAGCTCATTCCCCCAAGTGTTGCTAATGCAAGGCAGATCAGCCCATTCATCCACAATCAAAGCTGGCTTTCCATTGCAAACCAGAAGGCTCAGCAGATATGCTACCAGTACCTTCTCTAGAGCAGGCACATCCAACAGGTAGATCGTGATCTACTGGTAGATCACTGGACGTCTGTGGTAGATCACTGGCTCCCCCCAAAGAAGCTCAACAACGTTGGCTCCCCTAAAAATGCTCAATATTTTAGCCCTTCACCCCCCCAAAAAGAGGGCTTTCCTCCCACCTCACAAAAACTCAACAGCTCTGACCTGAACCCCTAAAAATGGGCTTTCCTCCTCCCTAAAAAATCTCAACAACTTTGACCTGAACCCCCCAAAAGGGGGTAGATCACTGCCAGTTTTTAACTGTAGTAGATTGCAGTCTCTGGAGTTGGCCACCCCTGCTCTACAGGATTTTTAAAGAAAACAGTAACAAAATGCCAACTAGGGATTTGCGAATCTGCCAACTTCATTTTCACATGTGTCCTATCATAAGTTCAGTTCTCCCCATGTCTGCATCAGGTTGCATTCATATATATAATTTATTTTAACATTAACATATACTCCAATGGCATATAAGAACAAAGACATAAAGAAAAACAATAAAATTGAAAGAAAATGAAGCATGCATACAGACAAAATATAAATTTGGGTCATATGATTCAGAAGCCCTGGAAATAATAAGCACTATTTGTGGTGTTGGGAGTAGGTAGTAACTTTTTTTAATGTTTTATTTATAAATATTAGGGTATTGCCCTCAAGGTCTTATGGCATTCTTATTTAAAGCTTTAAAAATACAGTATTAAGAATTCCAAACAGCAGCATATTTCACAGGAGGCATCTGAACATTATTATCATCACTATAATATAAAATCTTCTTCTTTTTGCGATGTAGTTGAAAATGAATCTTTTTGTTTGTTTGTCCCCTAATATACCTTAATTCTTGAGTTAATTTTTCAGCAATAGCTGCTGGATCAGATTTGATTATGCCATAAATTATTTTTCTTTTCTTTTTTTAAGAGCACACATAAAAATTCTGTGATTTCTTGGGCACATTTCTTCTAATACACATATTTCTGTATGATATTTTGCCTAATTATACACTGCTTTGCAAGCAAGTCCCCATCCCCAAAATAACACATTTCTGTATGTTCTTTACTGTAGCATATAATTGTTTCCCCAATAGACACATATTTGCTTAGATAACTGCATCCCCAAATTCTGCAGATTTAGTAGGATAGTAGTGTTTCAGTTCTGGAAGGTGTGAATTAATTGATTTGCATTGAAATGAAATGTGTATTGAATGCATTTCTCCTCCATTTCCACCTGACAGTTTTACTTATAAGGGAAAGAAAATAGTGTTTAAGTAATGATAGGGAAACCAAAAGTTTACGTTTTAATATTACATCTCTATTTAGAGATGTGTGTACTGCACCTCTTAACATTGAATTCCTGTTCTACAAAGTAGAGGAACACTTATTGCTACATTTGTTTATTATGGAACATCTGCATTTGGAAAACTCAGGCAGCTGCTAAGGGTGCATTGTTGCTGATATCTGCTCGGACTTGACTGACCAACCCACCTGCTTCTCTCATCTCTATTCTTATCTACCAGCAGGCTGTTGTGAGCCACCAGCCATTTATTTCCCTTCCCCCATGGTCCAATGTTCTACACAAGGGCACTGGGATGTGTTGAAAATGGCACGTGGCTTGCAATCACTCACTACAGATAGTGCTGCTGCTGCTGCTGCTTCCCACCACTGTCAGTAAGCACTCCACAGCAGAGGCAGATTCATGGCAGTAGTACTGGTTCAGCCATACTGGGTGCTAAGGCTAGGGGGCACCACATGGTGTTGCAACTATGATGTAGTGAATTGAGCAGAAAGGAAAGCGAGAGGCGGGGAGACTGCACAGGGTTTTGGTGAAACCTGAAAGACCCAAGTCCTTCCTGTCCACAGAATCTTTTTTGATGTCAGGAGGCCTACCAGAGATTAGAGTTCCATCTGACAGCACTTTGTGTGGAGGCAGAAGAGGGTTCAATCACGGAGCCAGTCCTGAGCCTTGTCACTCATGAGGGATTCAGTTGGAGCTGTGAAGTTAATTTTTGTTAGATATTCTGGGTTACAGAACTCAAAAGCAGCACCCACTGACCTCCTCCATTAGCCAGAAGACCAAGGAACACATGGGCTTAGTTTCTTTGTGCAATGGAATATCCATTTGGCCTGTTCCAGTTGGCTCCCTCGGGCAGGCCAAGACACTTGCATTTCAACATGCATCCGGTGCAGGTGGTAACTGAGTGCCAATATTAGTTGAAGAAACCAAGACGAGTATAGCTATGCACTGTAACTTAACAACTATATTCAGCTCATGCATAGTTTTAACATTTAAAAAGAACCCACTGTTTTTCTTTCAAATTAAAAACAACAACAACAACTTTGCTCATTAGACTGCAGAAACATTCATTATAAATGCATGGTTAAGTCCTGACTTGCAGCTTTGCAAGTGCATCTCGTGTATTTTTGATACAAGTGTATGTTGACAAACTGCATATATTATATAAATTAATCATACTCCTGCCAACTCATCAGAAGGATGCTATTTCTTCTCATGAGAAGTGTGTCCTTAAAGTTAGCTTTCGAGAGTTACGCTTATTTATTTGTTGTTGTTGTTTTTTTTTTAAAAAAAAATCAGATTATGGTAGAATTTAACACTCTGGCAGGTTGTAAGAAATACTTTTCAAAGTTTAGCGAGTATTTCCCCTGTGTGTTTTTTTCCAAACTAGGGAAAGCTTAACCCTTAGAAACTGTGGATGAAGTGTGTAAGATGATAGGAATCAAGAAGGAATCAATTTTTAAATAATTTCTACACAGAATTTTGTGACTTTGACCAGCTGAGTTTTGCTCACATGAAGTACCTGGTTATGTTAGAGTGACTCATTGATTGATTGTTAAATAGTCCAAGTGATGGTGTGTAAAATTACAAGCAAGAAATACATATATAACAGGTATAATGCATATGAAAGCCAAAGCCCTTGTGGCATTATATTTCTGTAGCAGTTTTCTCTTCATACAAATATTTTATACAGGCATATGCATTGCTACCTGTATCCCTTCCTGTGTTGTTTGCTTTGGGACAGGAGTCTTCAAATCCTGCAGACCAAGACTCACCTTTAACCCAAACATGTATTTGGGCACATATTTCTCATGAATATTGCTATTTTTACCATCTATGTATGGTGGCAGAACTTCTCTTGAGGCCCTCCTTAGATCAGGTCATGATGGGTCTCAACCTACTAGTTGAAGACCAGCATTTATATACTGATAGTCATGGGAATGTTATCAGTATTATTACTGTTTTATACCCCACCCTTCTAGGAACAACTACAATCAAGGCAAGTGCAGAGTCAGACTAGGAAAGATTCACAGTCATAAAACCTGGCCTCCAGGGAATGTATTGCCCACTGCTGCTGCTGCTGCTGCTGCTGCAGAAGCAACAACAGTTGTGACACATTCCTTGGAGGCCAGATTTGCTGCCCCCACCCTCCAAATAATGCCTCTACAGTGGCCTCCTGGCAAATAGAAGGTGCTGTTGGTCTGCTCCTACCCCTAAGGAGGAAATAGTGGTGTGTGCCTTTTGGGGTCTCCTAGGCTTTGCACCACCCTGGCATGATTCAGAGTGGAGCCCTTCCCTCTCACAATGGCCTTTCAACCACTGGGTAAGGTTGATTTTAACCCCCCCCCACTTGTTCCTGATGTAGATTTTCATTCACCCCTTTCTTCCCTTGCCAGGGGATATACCATTTTGTGGTTCACTTCAGATGCCAAAATGTATTGGGCTGGTCCTAAATGTTTATAATGATTATTGCCACGAACCCTCTGCAAGCAGGGATGGGAGGAGAGTTGCAGAGTTGCAGACGGGGTCCATTCTGGAGCTCTGGTCGAATCACGAGGTTTCTGCAACCAGAGGGACCGCTTTCGGGTTTGCCGCATTTGCATCCTGAAGGATACACAACTGGAGGTGTGTGTATCCAGAGATACCACTATAATACTAAGATCACTGAGACTGATGTTGGTGAGGGGCTGAGTAGTTTGCTAGGAAACATTCTCCCCCTCTGCCCATGCAAGATGTCCTGGCAGGGAAGGGAGAGTCACCTGAATCAGCTCCCACCCCATCTTTTACTAGCATGATCTTTCAGCCTGCATCAGATAGTAAACAGCCTGAGCAGACCCCTTGTCCACCTCCAAGCATGGATGGTTGGATGTACACGTGCAAACAGACCCAACCTACTTGCTTGCTTTCCTAGCCCTGTCACTCATGAAATGCATGAATGACTGCCCCACTCTTCTAAATAAGGGGGGAAGGGGGCATATCAGGTATTTAGGACAACATATTTGCTTGTGCCCAGCCATGTAACTTTAGAGCTCTAGTTTGACTCCTGATCTGTGTAACCTGTAACCTGATCTATGCTTAAGTCATGTACAGTAGTGATTTTTTGGGGAATAATTGAGCTGAGAGTCAAAGTTCTGTGTTTACCAGTAGAAAGCAGAACATATAGAATACACAAAACACTGTATATTTTTTCCCTGAGATAAAGGACAATATTAGCATTTAAAAAGAGAGCTATGCAGATCAGCTTCTTCATGAGAAGGTACTTCAACAGTCACTGAGAGAACAGGGAGGAAGGAGTTATGGGGATCTGCATCCCCCAACTCTTTCATAATCATATTAATAAACCTAGAAAAAAAAGAGAAAGAAAGAAAGAAAAGAGAGAAAAAAACAAAAGGAAAATTGGGAAGAGTTCAAACTTCCCAGTTCTTATTATTTTAACATCTTAATTGCGACTCCCTCGGTAGTCTTCCTCATGGTTTTCCTGACAAATTCTGATTACTTGTGGCGAATTTTCCAACTCAGCTTCAGATCTTAATCTTATAATATTAACTCAATCCTCCTCCTTTTTCATGCTGCCCTCCCACAGGTCCCCTCCTGCCACAAGAGGTGCCTGCAGGGCACAGCACTTCCAAGGTTCCATTTCCTCCTCACCCCTCTGGGCACCCCCTGCCACTGAGTGCCTCAGAGTAAGGAGAGGGGGGCAGGCAGCTTTCTGCCTAGACACCTCACTTAACCTACAATAATTTACAGTAACTTAAAAATTCTTTCCAAACCATTCTTATACTCCCTTAAGGAAACATAACTCTTTTTTCCCTTTCTTTTTTACATTCCATCTCCTCTCCCTAAGTCTTTTTCCCCCAATTGGTTCAGCATTTCCATTGTCATGCCAAGATTTCGAAGACCGTCTTTCAGAAACCAAAACAATACCTTTTAACTAAAGTTTTTACCCCACACCCATTCTTTCCCAAATCCATCTCCAGGCCCTTGCCCCCCCCTGCCCCTGTCCTTCCCATCCCTCAAAAACCCCACTCCACATTTTAACCCCTCCAGGATCTTCAAATCCATTAGACTTTAAGTCCCTTAGTCTCTCATCTTCTTGTTCTGGTTGTTTTTCTTCCTTTTGAAAGTCATATTTTGCTTCATCCCAAACAAATTTATCACAGTCCAAGTCCTCTTCCAGTTGTTTCTCCTCACACACAGTCTCAGAATCAGCAGTCTCCAAATTTAAATTATCCTCCAAATTTAAATTATCCAAGTCCTGGACTTGGACTTCAATCTCAACTGGTGGTAAGTTGGGATGTTGCCGTCCCTTGTAAAAATCTTCCCATGACAGCAAGTAGTTCAGCACAGTCTCCTGGAAGGCTCGAGACAGCTTTGTTTTCATACCTCTTGTAACCGCAGATAAACAGGGGGTAGGGAACAATGGGTACTGGAAAATTCCTTTCTCAGACGATCGACTCCATTTTGGCTGTTCTTTTTCTTGATTCTTAACTCAGTCCCAAATCCATTCTTACTTCCAATTTAAATAGTTCTTTCACCTTTTCAAACAATTTTTCCTGTTCACAGCAATGCAATCAATCCACCCGGTCTTTTGACAGTTTGACAGCTTTTGACAGCTGTCAAAACACTCTTCCCCTTAATGCCGCTGTACCTCAAGGGGTGCCGGACTCAGGGGCTGAGATGGTTCCAAAAAGTCTTTTTTCCCTCTCGGGACCACAGTTTCAAATTCTTTCGTTATTCGGCTTAGGATTTTTTTTTCCAAACGCCTCCCAGTTTCCCATTAGGAAGAGACCGGCTTCCGTTTCTTTAAGTCTCTCCTATTTTCCAATCAGCAAATTTAGGATCCCGATCAAAGTTCCACTTACTTCTTTAGGAATCTTTAGTTTCAAATCGGAAGAATCCGCCGCTTGCCGGGTCAGGACTCGGAGCTTCGCTTCCCGGAGGTAAGATGTGGCCCAAAATGGCTCCCGCGGTTCAACCCCACCGGCTCACGATCGCTCTATTGAGCTCTCGGGCGGCGGGGGATCCGCCAAACGGAGCAGCCGCTGGACGCCTGAGTCATCGGAACTCTCGATCCGATGCTTTTACGGGGAGTCCGCTCGCTCTGCGGACTTCCCCCCCCTCCGAGAAGCCAGGGACTTCGGCACGCGAAGTCCCTGCGTCCTTCTCACCGCCGCGACGAACCGGAAGGCTATCTACACATATGTTGTAATGAGATAAAACCAGAGTGTTAGAGTGCTGGAATGGACAGTGCCAGATTGCAGGTGAGGAGTAGCTAATTTTGTGATTAATTCTGTTGTCCAATTTTTCCAGTTTCCTCCCTTGTGAAAGTGACTTCCCAACCTCCTTAGGGTGCATTAGAATTGCCTTGGTTTCTTGCTGAAGGAAAGGTTGTGTTTGCCTTATCATGAAACATTTTTTCTGCACTCTACAGCCTGTGCTTCCTGATCCAAAAAAGGCCCATGCAGAGGTTTACTTCATGACATCTTACCTTGAGTTTTAATTGAAGCAGGGGCAAGTGAAGAAGCTGGCTTCCAAGCAGCTGAGGTTGGCATGCTTGCTGGTTTTGTTGTTAATGGGCATCATTCCTTTTACCTTTTTCAAAAATACCTTTACTCCCTGATTTCTTTAACAGCATAAATACTTCACTTCAAAAAACAAGAATGAAAACCACATATTTCCGTGTATAAGATGCCCCCATGTATAAGACAACACCTATTTTTTGAGCGCAACATTAAAAAGTAAATATTTTAAACACCAAACAGAACAACTTTGATATTTTATTAAATATTCAAAACACCAGTATATTTAGCACCATATATTTAAACATCAAAGAGTGAGGCAAGTTGTGTAATGGCGGCTGCTCCTGCAAGCTCAGTATGGAACTCCACTGTAGCTGCAGCTCCAGCTCTCCCGCCTGTGTGTTGCACTTTTGTCTCAGTATTTACGGTACGTACCGTAATTACTCCACAAGTGACTGCAGATGTGAATGCTGATCGAGGAGCTGCGACTGCCAGAGCTGCCTGAGTGAGTGCGCTTGGGGAATAGGGGGTCTGGGTAGCCAGGGGGCGGCTGAGGGAACCACCTGAGGGTGGAAGGGACAATGTCCCGAGTGGGGGCTGCTGCAGGGCGGTACCAGACCAGGGTTTGTCATGAGGCAAATAGTGAGGGGAGGCTGGGGGGAAAGAATATGGATGGCAGCATTTATTTATTTATTTATTTATATATATATTTAATCACAATGTTTTGTGTATAAGACGACCCCCAATTTTAAATTAAAAAATTGGGGGGTATCGTTTTATACACAGAAAAATATGGTAATTGTCAAGTGTACAAGAGGCAGCCTCCCCATATGGAAGGTACCGATGGGCCTTGCAATCATATCTGTCTGAGTGTATTTAAAGTCTCTCTGGGAACAGGAATCCTTACTTACCATGAGGAGGAGGCTTTTAAGCACAAATGATTGTGTTTACAAGCTCCCTTCAAACATTCTAGGAAGGTTGGATAGGAAGCAGGTGTGCCCACTGTGTGCAAGGAGACACCTACTCTTTCTCCCCAGTTTAAGCACTCACATCTGAATACTTGATTAAGGTATTGTGTGGTTCATATGTGTGAGTGTGTTTATTTTCATCAAGAGCTCACCAAATTGCTGTTTATCTGCTAACTACAGTGTTACCCATAGGGATTTCTTGGCATGATTGCTGCACACAACTCAGCACAGCTGAAATGAATTTAAGTGGTCCCTGGATATCACTGGATATTAGCATTCTGAAGCCAGGGTTCCTGTTGTCACATAATAAGAGGCGGAAAATGTCATAAAATCAATACTTTCTAATGACAAAAGCAAAATGTCAAAAATTATCCTATTTGCATCACACTTTTTAGACAGTAAGTGCAGAAAGCCTTGGAGGGATTAGGGAGGAATGTTCTGTGTGTTTTGCTGCTCTCTTAAAGTATTGCTTTTATTGTGTACAATCAAACTGCTTGTGTGGTCCAATTGTTTGGAATGACAACATGTCATCTACAAAGTTAAATGCAGGCCACATATGGATCACAGCAAGCCAGATATAGGAAATAAATCTGGTTTAGGTCACATTTTCACATGAAACAACTTATTTAGAACACCCCCGGAATAATGCATGAACAGAAACATGCCTATCTTTTGAAATTTGCACTTCTCTGAATTTTGCAATGCAGTTCGCCAAAAAAGAACCCTCAAAAAGTGTGTGTGTGTGTGTGTGTGTGTGTGTGTGTGTGTGTGTGTGTCTGTGTAGAGAATAAATATTATTAGAGAAAATGTATCTACAAATGCATAACTTTGGAGTAGGGGTATATATGAAATGCAAGGATTCCCCCTCTCCTTCTGCTTCCGAAACAAAGCTCAAGGCAAATTAAAGAAATGCAAATATCAAAAGGTCTCATTACTCTCTGAGAAGAAAAGCTTTGGTTCTTATTAAAAGCAACTCTCTTTCTTTTGACCCATAGAAACTTCTGATAAATTCTTGTATGTTCTTAAAATCAGACCCCATGTAGCATTGGAGGAAGGACATCCCACAGTGTGGGAAATTGGCTTCAGGGATACTGCTAATTGTGAATGTACTTTCCCCCTACAGTGTGAACTACATCAATATTTTTACACCTCCTGGAGGCACCCTACCGTACTAGTTTGGAGTAGAAGAAAGTTTTGATTGACCGTTTTCTTTTTAACTTCTCTCAAAATAAATATAATACTGGAACATGTAACATTGTCCAAAAATAGTTGCAATAACATTGTTAGCTGTTAATACCAGGCTGATTTCTCTCTCTCCATTATTGATAATTTACGGACACATACATGATATGTTCATGTTAGAGAATAGAAGAAGCATCTCAGTGGTACATGAACTGAGCACAAAGATGGGCTCTAATATATCCTTTGTCAGGGCTGGCTTGTGGGAAGGAATTTGAAGTGAATTGGATGCAGAAGCCTTTGAGCAAGATACAATAAAGACCAAAGGCCATAGAAGAAGAAAAGTTTGGATTTGATATCCCGCTTTATCACTACCCAAAGGAGTCTCAAAGTGGCTAACATTCTCTTTTCCCTTCCTCCCCCACAACAAACACTCTGTGAGGTGAGTGGGGCTGAGAGACTTCAGAGAAGTGTGACTAGCCCAAGGTCACCCAGCAGTTGCATGTGGAGGAGCGGAGACGCGAACCCAGTTCCCCATATTATGCCTACCGCTCTTAACCACTACACCACACTGGCTCTCAAAAAGCAAAGAACATACCAGAACACTGGGAAACAATGGGGAAATTTTCACTTGAAGATGTGAAGTTAAATCCATGAATGAGAAGGGCATGCACATAAGACCTACCTCCAATAGTCCACTGCATCTGTCCCAGGTTTTCCCTGGGTGTTAGGTTTGTAGGGAGCTTGGTCTTATGTTCACTTGAATGTAAATATAACTTACTGTGCAATTGGGGATCCCAATAATGGCAAAGTAAATGCCAGCATCAGCCCTCTGCAGAACTTGGGGTCTTAGTGGTTAGGACAGTGGGAACTGCATGAAACTTAAGCCTTCATTTGCACTCACCTACATCTATGAGTGCAGGGTGACCTCATTTTTCTTATACATATGATTTTGAACATATGATGCTGAACTTATAACAGCTTGCAACAGCTTGCTGAAGTTGTGCAACATGGTCTGTTGCAGGATTACCATGAAAGGATGCGAATGAAATCATGTGGAAAATCTGAATCATATTTATTCTCTCTCTTCTTAATGAGATGGAATTGCTATTCGCTGTGGTGCTACTTATATTAAATTGGTTGTTTTATGCTATACTCCAGCGTTTCTCAACTGGTGTTCCACGGCACAGAAGTGTGCCGTGAGACACTGGCTGGTGTGCCGCCACGTGCGGCGAGGAGAAGGGCGCTGACGGACTTCCGGCGAGGCAAGATGGCGCGCGGCATGGCAGCGCAAAGCTCCTGAGAGTGACCAGTGTGCCTGTGCCGCCAGCCTAGCTTCTGGACCGCCGGAACCACCGGCGCCGGCACGCGGGCGCCAAACGAGCCCGGCAGATCGACCGGGGAGCCGCTGGAGGCCCCCCCGCAACCCCACCGGAGCGACAACGAAAGCGCCCGGCCGGAGGATTGCTGGACCTCTGGGCTCCGCAGCAGCCACGTGGGCGTCGGAATCACCTGGCGGATCAAGCGGGGAGCCGCTAAAGCCCCTCAGCGAGCCTGCCTGTGGCCGGGAAGAGCTCCGAAGCCCGAGGCCTCCCTGCCTCATCGCCGCAGCCGTCGCCACCCCAGCCGAAGAGGAAAATGAGGGAGCCCCCCCAGGTGAGGGGAAAAGGGAAAGATAGGGAGGAAAGGGCCCCTCGCCACCCCCCAACCCAAGTGAGAGCGCCTGGTGGGTCCCCCTCCAAACTAAAGTTGGTGTGCCGCGGGATTTTTTTTCATAGAACAAGTGTGCCGTGGCCCAAATAAGGTTGAGAAACACTGCTACTATACACTGTATTCGAAAATTTTGACTTTTATTTTATTTATTATTATAGGGATGCAGGGATTGTTTTACATTGTTTTTATATACAGTGGAACCTCGGTTTATGAACACCTCGGTTTACTAATTTTCAGTTTACGAACGCCGGGGACCCTTCTGGAATGGATTAATTCACTTTCCATTACCTTCAATGGGAAAGTTCACTTCAGTTTATGAACGCTTCAGTTTATGAACAGACTTCCAGAACCAATTGTGTTCATAAACCGAGGTACCACTGTAGTGAGTTTTGCACAATACTTATAAGGTTTTCTTTAATATTAATGATAATGATGAAGAAGATAATAATAATATATTTCTACCCTGCCCATCTGGCTGAGTTCCCCACAGCTTCCAACAAAAGATTAAAAATACATTAAAACATCAGTCATTAAAAACTTCCCTAAACAGGGCTGCTTTCAGATGTCTTCTAAATGTCAGATAGTTGTTTATTTCTTTGACATCTAATGGGAGGGTGTTCCACAGGGCGGATGCCACTACCCTCTGCCTGGTTCCCTGTAAATTTGCTTCTCATAGTGAGGGAACCGCCAGAAGGCCCTTGGCGCTGGACCTCAATGTCCGGGTTGAACAATGGGGGTGGAGACACTCCTTCAGGTATACTGGGCTGAGGCCATTTAGGGCTTTAAAGGTCAGCACCAACACTTGGATTTATGCTCGGAAACGTACTGGGAGCCAATGTAGGCCTTTCAAGACTGGTGTTATGTGGTCTATGTGGCCGCTCTCAGTCACCCGTCTAGCTGCTGAATTCTGGATTAGTTGTAGTTTCCGGGTCACCTTCAAAGGTATCCCCACGTAGAGCACATTGCAGTAGTCCAAGCGGGAGATAACTAGAGCATGCCCTACTCTGGCGAGACAGTCTACGGGCAGCCTGCGTACTAGATGGAGCTGATAGACAGCTGCCCTGGACACAGAATTGACCTGCGACTCCATGGACAGCTGCGAGTCCAAAATGACTCCCAGGCTGTGCCCCATGTCCTTCAGGGGCACAGTTGCCCCATTCAGGACCAGGGAGTCCCCCACCCCCACCCACCCCCTGTCCTGCACAAACAGTACTTCTGTTTTGTCAGGATTCAACCTGCATACCGACGAACACCCAGCCCAAACCCACTGATGATCTCTCCCAGCGGCTTCATATAGATATTAAAAAGCATGGGGGAAAGGACGGAACCCTGAGGCACCCCACAAGTGAGAGCCCAGGGGTCTGAAAACTCACCCCCCAACACCACTTTCTGGACATGGCCCAGGAGGAAGGAGCAGAACCACTGTATAACAGTGCCTCCAGCTGCTTTAGACAGCCCAGAAGGCCAGTCACTAATAGCTGGTAAATTTTCTCCTTTCCAATTCTTTGCTATTAACATTCAGGCTGCAGTCGTAGCATATAGGAATATCTCTCTTAGAATTTTTGGTATATCACTGCCAATAATACTTAATAAGAATACCTCCAGGTTTTTTTTTTAAAGGTTATTCCCAGCATTTTTTTAATCTCCTCGTAAACAAGGCCCCAAAATTCTTTTATCTTTTTACATGTCCACCACATGTGGTACATGTCTCTATTGCTATCCCCACATCTCCAACAATCACTCGCCATATTTTTATAGATCTTAGAAAGCCTTGTTGGGGTAAGGTACCACCTATACTGCATTTTGAGTATGTTTTCTTTAAAATTATAACACACCATGAATTTCATCGTGGTTTTCCAAAGATGTTCCCATTCATCATTATGGGGCGGCCTATATCCTGAGCCCATCTGATCATGACTCCTCCTTGACTTTCCATCCAGGAGGAGTCGGTACATTCTTGAGATTGTTTTTGCTTTGTTCATTAACAATTCCTTTTCGAAATTTGAGGGCTCATTGTTGAATCCAATTTCTCTATCCTTCCTGAATGTCTCATGTAGCTGGTGGCATTCCAACCAGCTTCAAAGTTGATCTTTAATTTCCTCATAATTCCTGAGTCTGATTTGGCCTTCCTCCTCTATCAGAATTGGATTACAGTGGTACCTCGACTTACGAACGACTCGACAACCGAATTTTTTGACTTACGAATGGGAGTAATGGCCGCACGCTTACGAATGTCTCGACATCCGGGGGAAAACCGCGGCGGTTTTAGATAGGGATTTTTCGACTTTCAAACTTTTAGATAGGGTTGCTTCGACTTACAAATTTTTCTGTTTCCAATGCATTCCTATGGGAAATCATGTTTCCAATGGCGTTTTTCGACTTACGAATTTTTTGACTTACGAAAGTGCCTTCGGAATGGATTAAATTCGTAGGTTGAGGCACCACTGTATATGATAACCATGTTCCTTTCATATATTTTTTCATTTAACAGCCTTTGCCTCTATTGGCGAGATCCATCTCGGAGTTTTAGGTTCGAGTAGTCTACTATATTTCTCCCATACTCTAAATACAGCTTTTCTTATAATATGGCAAAACAAATTGCAAAAATATGTGGAAATGGCACTGTTAACTAACAAGTTGAGAGGCAAATCAAGACAGGAGTCTGCACAGAGTTGGGATAAATACAAGAGATACATACAAGGATATACAAAAGGTTTATGTCTATGACAGCTTTTGACTGATCCTGATATAAGGAATAATAGGAGAAATAAGACTAAGGGGATAAAATGCTGTAAGAATGTAATAGACAAAATATAGAGAACAGAGGAATAAAATTGAGTACATTCATTGTAAGAAATAAAATACACAACAGGACTTGACAGGAAGTCAGGTAGGAGGATTTTTGTTAGTACTGTAATCTGTTTAAGAATTTTTGTTAATAATGGAACAGAATTTGATAAAGAATAGAGATAATGTTCTTGTTTATAAGTATGTAGGGAAGAAGGTTTTTTATGCATTGGTATTTTTTATTTCTTATTGTTTTGGTGTAAAAAGTGAGAAGTTTGTTTATCACAAGAGATGTATCATATATGTGCAATGCTTTACAAATTTATTAATAAAGATTATTTTAAAAATAAATAAATAAATAGACGGCCCAGGAGGATGTTATGGTTGATGGTATCAAAGGCCACTGAGAGATCCAGCAGAACTAGGAAACAGCTTTCACCTTTGTCCCTAGCCCACCAGAGATCATTGACCACCACGACCAAGGCAGTTTCAGTCCCATGATAAGGCCTGAATCCCGATTGGAAGGGATCCAAATGGTCTGCATCCTCCAGGCATGCTTGGAGTTGTTCAGCAACCACTCGCTCAATCACCTTGCCCAAGAATGGAAGATTTGAGACTGGGCGATAGTTGGCCATATTGGCCGGGTCTAAAGATCTTTTTAAGAAGTGGTTTAATGACCGCCTCTTTCAGAGGATCTGGGAAGGCACCCTGAAGAGCCCATCACCCAGTCCTTCCTGGCCCACTTTTATTGGCCAGGATGGGCAAGGATCAAGGAGACAAGTGGTCGGTTTCACTCATCCAAGCAGCCTGTCCACATCCTTGGAGGTAACAGATTGGAATTGATTCCATGCAACTCGACTAGTTTGACCAAACTGCGGGAGGCAGTGCAAGACAGGAGTGCCTGGCGTGCTATGGTCCATGGGGTCACGAAGAGTCAGACACGACTAAACGACTAAGCAACAACAAAAACTCGACTAGACAGGACTCTAGCACTCTCCTGGCCCGATCCTGCTTCCACGGTGGAGTCTACCTCTTTCCGAATCTGAGCAACTTTATCTGCAAAAAACGGAAAAATTGTTGCAAGAGATCTTGGGATCTTTACCAGGCCCCAATGGCAAAGGTGGTTCCGTTAAGTTGCAATCCACCTGAAAGAGACTCCTGCTGCTATTTTCTGCAGATGCAATAGATTTGGTGAAGAAAGTCCTCTTTGCTGTCGCTATTGCCACTTGGTAGGCTCAACGTTGAGCTCTAACCTGTGTCCGGTCTAATTCAAAATGAGTTTTCCATTATAATTTATTATCTAAAATGATATACCTAATCAAGGGCAGTTGATTTTCCAATAGCTTAGGCTTGTCAACAGGAAGGAAATCCTGAGTGCCAGATATTGTAGGATGCTACAACAACTCTCATAAGTCTTAGCCAGCATAGCCACCCGCAGTGAGTGTCCGGGGGGGGGGCAGCACGGCAATGTCACTCCCCTTCAGGGATGACACCCAGGGCAGACCACACTTACCACACTCCCTTCCTCCTCCAGTGCTTTCACCCATGGTAGGGCTTCAAGTCTTTACTGCAGTCGGCCAACAAAGAAAAGCCCTTTAGGTAAAACGAACCTTTCAAGCTGCAGACTTGTGTGTTAATCAGTGCCGAAACATTAGAAGAACTGATTAGTTTTGTTTAACACAAATCCTCTAAGGTTTGGGACGGTTCGATTTTTGCAGACTTGATTTGTACACCCTTTGTTCCTTTGAAGCAATAAGGCAGAGATCTTTGAGACCCTTCATTGATCTCTCCTCTTTTCTTGTGATCGCGGTAAGAGTTTTACAAAGTGTGAGGTTCTTCACATTTTTTTGCATGAAACGATTAGCAGGGAGCTTGGTGCTAAAACTTTAATAAAGAGAATTTCAAGTTGCATTCTAGAGTAAAGTGACATGTCAGCTTCAAAAGATCAAGTCAAAATCGTTCTGTGAGCTTCTTCTGTTGAATAAATGATGTTCAGAAGAAATGAAAAAGAGGCTGAGTTGATACAAGATGATAGCTTGAAAACACACTAATTGGTGCTGAGCATATAGTATGTAAATTGTTTATACTTTAATTTTTAAACATCATCGAGATGGTTGAAGCACTCAGAAGATGTGGGTTGTAAATAAAATTTAAAGCAGTATCATACCACTTTAAATAGTCATGACTTCCCCCGAAGAATGCTGGGAACTGGAGTTTGTTAGTGGTGTTAAGTGTTGTTAGGAGACCCCTAATCCCCTCACAGAGCTACAATTCTGAGGGGTTTAACATTCAATCCCTCTTCTGAGGGAACTTGGGGACTTGTAATTCTATGAGGGGAATGGGGGTCTCCTAACAATTCTCAGTTCCCCTATAGTTCCCAGGATGTTGGAGGGGGCTGGGGAATTATGACTCTGTAATGTTGTGGCACTGTGGGTTAAACCCTCGGCCAATAACGCGAGATGAGCGCTGCAACCCCAGAGTCGGTCACGGCTGGACCTAATGGTCAGGGGTCCCTGTACCTTTAATGTTGTTTTAAATGAGTAGTGCAGATGGGGCCAAGGAGTGAAATCTCTCGCTGCTGCAGAGGAAGAGATGAGACAGTGTGCCATTCTCCATCAGCTTGGCTAGAATCCTCTCCTCTCCAAGAACCTTTGTCATCAGTATCCATTCCACCTGGCTGCCAGAGAGACAGAGACAGAAGCTGGAAGCCAGACACATCAAAGAAGCATTTCAGGAAAACGTGTTGTAAACTTTGTATGAGAAATCACGTTGGTAAAAATGGAACTCCACAGTGACATCTGGTATCGCAAGGTTATAATGTATATAATGTATATACAATGCATATAAAACACTTTTTCTTTCCCCTACTAGTTGAGCAGAGAGAGACAGAGAGAGAGAGAGAGAGAGAGAGAGAGAGAGAGAGAGAGAGAGAGAGAGAGAGAGAAGGAAATTAGACAGTGAGAACCCTCTCCTCCATTGAATGGTCCAATGTCTCATTTGACCACTTGCAAGTCCAACTACCCATCAGCTCATTCTACAAAAAATCAGTTATCCCAACATAGAGAATGATGCCCTTTGCACACCACACATTCAAATATTGGAGCAGCTGGAATATGCCCATTTCCTCACTCCATTACTTGTTTCTGCTCTGCTGGTTGGTGGCAGCCCTTTTCAGGCAGAGACATTTAGGGCAAATCAAAGAGCAGGAGACATCAGACAAATACGTTTTTCCTTTGTGTTGTCTGCAGCCATTCCAGAAATGAACAATGGGGAAGGGGAAGATCAGACAAATTACAGACTATAAATGTTCCCATTGGAATCAATGGAAATTGTGGACTCATTATGCAAATGCTCGTCTAATGAACAATTTCCAGGGGATGCATTGTGTAGGGTAAGAAGGGCCAGCATTTACTGTCCACTCAGAATCACCTTTTGCAGTGGTCATTCCACTTGTTCATTATGTAACATCATTTGGGAGGGAAATGATAGAACTAGTACCCAATTTTTCTTGTTTTCCTTCACCCCTTTTGTATCATTTGTATCATCAGTATATTAAAGGCTATTATTTTAAACTGCCACTGCATGAAGTACTTGGGCAGGAAGGTTTATATAAATTTAGTAAGTAAGCAGAATTTGATTAAATAGAATTGATAATGCTGAGCCCTATCACACACATGTAAGTTCCCTGTGTAGCAGCCATGGTGCAATTACCATTTATGCCTCAACCAATGCTGTACCAATTCTGGCTCGAATGCCTAATTATGATCTGCTGGCATTTCCCTGCAAGATTTTGTCCCCGTTATGAGAACTCAAGTTAGGAGAGAAAAGGAGAATTTGCCCATGGGGGCCTGAAGGTGGCAGGTGGTAGCTTTTCTTACAAAGGAAGACTGATCATACTCATTGATTTTGTGAGTTACACACTCTGATATTTAATAGCAAAAGAGATGCCCCTTGAGCAAGCCTGAAGGGCTGTGCACATTTCTTCCTCCGTGCCTTTCTCATGTGCATGCTGAGGCTGGAAATGCTGCCAAAAAGCCAATATCCAATTTGTCAAAAGTGTCCTTAGTCTCAAAAGAGACTCTGTAAAACAATAGCTCTCTAGTCAGCCATCTCTTGAGCATCATTAGAGCTATTTCTAAGTCTGTTTCCTTCGACTGCTAAATGTTGTTGGGCAATGTCAAGTGGAAAGTTAACCGCTGGTAGAGTTTTGCTTAGCTAATAGCTAGTGATGTTTCTTTAATGGTATTTAATGGTCTTAGGCCCAGAAAACTGGCTCAAGGTGGGGGTTCAGGAGAAACTGTTATGAGCAGTACTGAGTTTTGCAGCTGGTCACAAAGTACTAGGGCTGTGTGCATGAATGCCCCCATCCCCTACCTCTGCAGTCTATTATATATATATATATATATATATATATATATATATATATGTATGTATGTATGTATATATATGTACAAAGGAAATTCTTTATATTAGGTCAGCCTTTTTGCACATCTACTTTTTGCGCCATCTACTCCAAGGAGTAGCTAGTAAAGTAAGAAGTTCTTGCTCTTCCTCTTCAAATTTTATTTCTATCAGGTGATATTTCCAACAAAGTGTGTAGACCTTACAGTCTCTGACCATAGATTGCAGTTGAAAATATCTCAGTGCAACTCTTTCACCTCCCCAGAAAAATTATGGAACAGCAATAAGGACTAGTAAGGACTTCAAGAGCAAATAAAAAATTAAAATTAAAATGCTTCGCTTGTCCCACATGCTTGTCTCCTGGGGGAGATAGACTGTGGATCTGGGGTCTTGTGTTGGATATAAACATAGCAAAGAAGGCTCATAGAACAGTTTACTTGTTAAAGCGTAGTGAAGACGAATCTCTTTACATATCCAATATTCTAATTGGAAAGGTCCTTTGTCCCCTCCCCTCCTGCAGACATTCAGTGTCAACTTTTTAAACTTTAGTGCACAGATTCAAAGGAAGAAATGAAGCCAGATCCCAACCTCTGAAAAGGAAGAAGGAATTATGTAGTAGAGGTGTTTCGCCTAAAAAGAATAGTGTTTCCTTCCTCTGTGCTCTGAATCATGCAGGGAGTGTCTGTTCCATGCACTATTTATTTCTGAGCATTGTAACCGTCTGTTTAAAATCGGATGCTAAGTCTTGCATGAGTATTGATCATAACTGAATTATGAATACAGCATTTTGTTCTGAAGAATGGCTTATTAAAATGATAGAGGTTGAGCAGTGAAGGGGGGAGGGAAGAAGCAGTGGCTATTTAATTAGCTGCTGTAATTTTTCACGGTCATTGTAAAGAGGGGTGAAATGGCCACATTTTCTTCTGAGCTCTGTAATATCTCTTTAAGTATTGGAACATTATATCAAGATTCTCTGTTTACCAGGCCTGCACTGAGGATAAAAGAATCACCCACCCCAATTTTAAAAAGTCATTATTTTGCATTTTATAGCAGCAGCTTGAGAAAGCAAAGTTGTTCCTCCTGGAAGAGAAAGTCGCTCAATTATTGATGGTTGCCATCTAATTTGTTTAGTTTTATAAACTGTAGCAGCCAACATCCTTGTTAGCTAATGCCACTTTAAACAGACCCGAGCCTTGTGATGTATACTATGTTAGCTTTCCTGAAATATAAATAACAAATATATCTTTAACAGAATAGCTTGCAGAACCAGCTGCCACTGCTTCAGAGACCATCATGCAACCCAGATAAAGGAGGCTTTGGCAGCAGTGGCAGAATGGGGTGGCACCTTCCCATTTCCTGTCAGGTAGTGACATGTGACCAAAGGTGCAGATGGTCAGTTCCAAATTCACTCTTAAAATGTGGGATCAAACACAATTATGCCATTGTCAAAGGCAAACACAGAAATACCATTACTAAAAGTTTAGGGTTGACAATTGCCCCTTTGATAAGTTTTGAGCTACAGACCAGAAGACTGTTGTGTATACCAAAGCCTTTCTTCCATCTCTTCCAAGCCCTCGTGTGTCTTGATAGCTGTTTGGTGCATGAGGAACCATCCAGCTCATAATAACTAATATTACTTTCCCTGACTTCCTTTGATAGTATGGACCAGGGGTCAGCAAACTTTTTTCAGCAGGGGGCCGGTCCACTGTCCCTCAGACCTTGTGGGGGGCCGGACTATATGTTGGAAAAAAATATGAACGAATTCCTATGCCCCACAAATAACCCAGAGATGCATTTTAAATAAAAACACACATTCTACTCATGTAAAAACACCAGGCAGGCCCCACAAACAACCCAGAGATGCATTTTAAATAAAAGGACACATTCTACTCATGTAAAAACATGCTGATTCCTGGACCTTCCGCGGGCCAGATTTAGAAGGTGATTGGGCCACATCCGGCCCCCGGGCCTTAGTTTGGGGACCCCTGGTATGGACTGTTATGGACTACAGTGGTACCTTGGTTTATGAACACAATTGGTTCCGGAAGTCTTTTTCATAAACTGAAGCGTTCATAAACTGAAGCGAACTTTCCCATTGAAAGTAATGGAAAGTGGATTAATCCGTTGCAGACGGGTCCGCGGAGTACTCAACCTGAAGTATACTTAACCCGAAGCAGGGGTGTAATTGGTTCCGGAAGTCTGTTCATAAACTGAAGCATTCATAAACTGAAGCGAACTTTCCCATTGAAAGTAATGGAAAGTGAATTAATCCATTCCAGATGGGTCCGCGGCGTTCGTAAACTGAAAATTCGTAAACCGAGGTGTTCATAAACCGAGGTTCCACTGTAATTAATTTTTTAAGATGAGAGATCTTACATGTTAAACACCGAGACCTGCAATCCGTCTTTTGTTAGTGTTTTATTTCTGTTCCTTCTCAGGCTGAGATGCCATTTTAAATTAAGTGTGGACTGGAGAGAACATTTGATGCCCCTTAACCACACATAACTCATTTTCAAAGTTCCACATCCCTAGATTTAGCAGATAGTTCAACAAAACATAAACATTGTAAAATTATTTTATTAGCCCACGAGCATATTCATGTTTCTTATCAAAGGGTGCTACATATGGCAATAGTATCACTTCACCCCTCTTCCTTATACCACTGATATTGATAATTAGGTAAATTAATTACTTCATCAGCAAATCAGAGGTCCAACAATCTTCCCACAAATTTGGCGGCACTGAGCACAATAACTAATTAACACCAAGGTGACAAAGTGACTGCCCACCTTTTAAAGTTGTAATTACCCCTGCCATTGCAAAATAGGCCTCCATTATGCAGATGGTTGATTAGTAAACGTTGCAAAACGTTGCATCTAATTTTAGTAGCCAAACATCCATCTAAGTAAAAAAACAACAAAACAAAACAAAAAACTTTATGTAACAAAGTTTGATTACACTTCTAGCAATGTTGAAGGTCTACAAAATAATTTTACTGTGCAGGAATAACTACATACAAGAAAACCAGGGTAATGTGTAGGGATATGAATTTTATATTTTCAAGATCATCTCATGAGATTTCAGGGTTTTAGATGGTACCTACATTGATAAGGCCTAAGCTTGACATAAAATTCTCTCTCTGCATATCTTTGTTCATATGTCATCTTCATTTCCCTTCTCCTTTCTTTGAACATAAACCAGTACTCTGCTGTGTTCATTCCTCTAGTTCAGGCATCCCCAAGCGGCGGCCCTCCAGATGTTTTGGCCTACAACTCCCATGATCCCTAGCTAACAGGACCAGTGGTCGGGGAAGATGGGAATTGTAGTCCAAAACATCTGGAGGGCTGAAGTCTGGGGATGCCTGCTCTAGTTCATCAATGCTATTTCACAAGCTGGCATCAGCAACAGCCGTGCAGACAAGGCCCTGTTGGTGAAACCAGCCAATATTCTAGAGCAGCTGATTCCAATGTGGCGCCCTCCACATACTGTTGGATTACAACTCCCATCAACAATAGACAGCATGGTCAATGATCAGGGGTTATGGGAGGAATAGTTCACCAATATATGGACTGCTCTTCTGGACACAGAAAATCAAGGCATGTTTGTTGAGACCAGAAGATGAGGAGCAGAGCCAGAGGTCTGAATAGAATGAGTTACTAAACAAAATTGTGATGTTCTGGGCTATTTTTCTTCTAAGAAAAATGGAAGCAATGAAACCTTATTGCCAAGCAGTTGTGGAAGCAGGAAGAGGTGAAAAAGGAAAGGACGAAAGGGCCTCCTTAGAAAAAATGGATTGCAGACAGACTCCGTGACCCTTCAGTTCCTTAAGGGTGAATAAACCAGACAAGAGAACAGCATATGGTATTATGGGTTCCAATGGGCCACAAGCGGCTGCTCTTCAGGGTTTCGAATGGCCCCCCACGTCAATGCCATGAAGTGAAACTAGGATCTTGTGCATGTAATGCGTGTTGTTTTTATCACTGAGCTATAGCTCTCCCCCTAGCTAACTGCAGCTCAGGAGTCAGTGCTTCACATGGTATGGTACCTCCCACCTTGTTTTGATCTGAATGAAATAGGCTTTGTAGTTTGCTAAACAAATATGCAAACCTGCAATGCCTGCATATCAGGGGTGAAAGTGGAAAGTCTGTTTTGGGGGCCTAATCTGGCCTGCCGGGTCGATTTAATTTAGCCAGGGGCATGGGAAGATAGGGGCGGTGGGGGTGGGCTGCCCCGAGTGGCGGGCTCCAAGGGGCGCCATTGCGGGCACCCGCCCCGCCCCCAAACGCGCCCCGCTCCCGGAATGCGTGTCACGCCCCTCCGAGAGGCATGCCATGCCCCCGGAACGTGTGCCACGCCCCCAGGAGGCGCGCCGTGCTCCCGGGAGGCGCGCCATGGCCCTGGAATGCACATGCTGCCCCTCGGGGTGCCCCTCTGGGAGGCACACCCCACCCCCAGAACGGGTGCCAGCCCCGCCCCCGGTGCCAGAGCATGAAGCTCCGCCACTGCATTTAGCTCAACAACTTTGGTTGGCCCTCACACATGTTCACTTCATCAAATCTGGCACTTTGAAAAAAGTTTGGCCACCCCTGTGGTCTAGATATACCCCAAGCAGTGATTATTCACTTTTAAAAAGACTCAAAAGTTCTTGGGGAATAAAGGTAACAGAGATAGGGGCTTTGCAGTAGTAGCCCACCTCTTTGGAAGTACCTTCCCTGGAGAAAAATATGTATGTGCTGTTGTTGCAAGCCACTTTGCATTTCTTTTTTGCAAAGAAAACAAATAATTGTAAAGCATATTTTCGTGGCTGTTCTGCTTGGCCTTTGACTGCTGGATTCATGCTAAGTTCTATGTTTTAATTGCTGCTGTTTAGCTGTTAATTTATTGACCTTGCTTTATCCTTGTATATCTGTGTTGTATTGATGTTTTGTTAGCACACCTTTGGAAAGGTTTTGCCTTAAAAGGGCAGAATGTAAAGGCATTGAATAAATAAATAAATGAATAAGTAAAACCTTCAACTCTGCCTTTGGGGTGATAATTGTTCTTCAAAATGAGAATTGTTCAAGGATCCTTACTGGATGCTACTGGAGTTCTACTGCTGCATCCCAGATAGAGATTATTTAAACACACACACACACAAACACACACACTTCATGCCAATGAGACAAAGATTCTTGAGAGCAGAGGCAGTAAGGCCTACAAGGCCTACACAATCATTCAAGCCTAAACCTGCTAATTACTAACTGCTAAGTCACTGTGACTCATGACTCACCTTGAGTGATGACTCATTCTCCCTATAGAAGTAGCCATCCTCTCTGTGGGCCTCAGTGGCTGTGTGTGTCTCAGCCAGTGTGTGTGTGTTATGTTGTTGCAGACAGAACGGCTCTCGGACTCTAGTGAATCACTAACTAAGACTGTGCCTCTGTGAAGAGTCAGATAGCTGCTATGAGCACTCTGTGTGTGCTCTTTAAATATGTTGTTTATGAACAACTTCGTTTTCTCAAAAGTTTTGTTCTGTTTATGAAGAAGACTCTGCGTTGATTAATTTACGGCTGTGCGACTTCAGTCCTAATTGTGCCGCTATAAAGGCATTCACTGTCTCAACCAGCATCTCTTCCCCTACTCCATTTTCGAATTCCATACTGTAATTACACTGGAAAAAAATGTATTAGTGGAAAGATCGTTTCTGCGACACACACACACACACACACACACACACACACACACAAAACAACCAACCCCACACAGTGGTACCTCGGGTTGCAAACACTTCTGGTTACAGACTCCGCTAACCCAGAAGTAGTACCTCGGTTTAAGAACTTTACCTCAGGATGAGAACAGAAATCGCATTGGGCCTTGTTGCTGCAAAAGGCCTGAACCCACCCACCCCCCAAGGCAGGCCCCTACCTCCACACTTGGCCTAGTCTGGAAAGCTGCCTAGTCTGCTGCGGCCTAGTTGGGCCTTGTTGCTGCAAAAGGCCTGACCCCCCCCCCCAAGGCAGGCCCCTACCTCCACTAGGCGTAGTCTGGAAAGCTTCCTAGTCTGCTTTGGGCTAGTTGGGCCTTGTTGTTGCAAAAGGCCTGTTTTCAGTTGGTTGGTGTGGAATTGGACGTATTAGGATGATTGAGGGAGTTCTGAGAGGGAAAGGTATAGTTATAGAAGATTTTTGGAGGCTGGTAGGAGGTAAAGATGCTGGTGCCGTTTGTCTCCGTTGAGGTCTTCGACACCTCTGCCAGATGGATATATGCGAGTGGTGGATCTCGTGGTGGAGGCAGGGTTTGTGGGTGTGGTGAAGATTTCGGAGGAAGGGAGGGGGTGTAATGTGGGAGGAATTCCACTTGAGGGCGCTGTTTTACTTTGTGGAAAAACAGGTTTTTACCGGTTCCGGTTTCCGCCGGCAGGAATGGCGGACCTGTTTTCCATCCCTCTGACCTTCGTAAGGAATTTGGCGGTTGCTAGGGGAGTAAATGGCAACCCCCTACCCTCTCCGGGGGTTACGGAGAGGGGCCGCTGGCCCGCGATGCCCCCAGACCCACTCCGACTGTTTATGGAGTGGGGGGAGCTTGGGCTGAAAAGCACTTACGAGGGCCAGGACTCCCGGACGCTAATCTGCATGGCGGGGATTTCCATGGTTAAAGAAGATAATTAGGCTTAAATCTATGGACATACTTCAGAAGGAGGGGAAGAAGCGCTGTTTACTGCTGAGAAATCTATGCTGCTGAGGGAGAGGAGTTAAAGGCTGTATATCATCTGGAAGAAGGATTGATGGGGACGGAGCGATAAGGGAATGGAGTTTTATTTTTCTTCATATGAGTTACTTCGTACCTTCCCAGACGCGATGTCCTGGCTTGTTTGGAGTGAAAGAGAAGCAAAAGACTGTGTGAGTTGAACTTTATAAACTGTTGTTACTGAGCATATTTTTTAAAGATGTGGAGTTGCTGATGAGAAAAGCCCCCCCCCCCCTAGTCGGACGGAAGGAGTCCTGGACGCGTTCGGAGGATTTATGAGCTGTGACGCACTTTGAATTGGAGCAGCGACCTGAAGCTAAGTTCAGCTATAGGGCAAGGAGATCCATTAATTTACCAAGAGTTTATGGTTTGATGTTTGGGTCTTCTGCCTGGAAAAGCTGTAAATTTTATAAAGATCGTTAATCTTCATGGCTATGAGAGAAAACGAAAGTGATTTGAGCTTTTTAAGATGGCGCTGCTTCGACGCAACAGGGAGCTCCAGACTAAGAAGATTTATGGGGAGGCTGGACTGATTAACCCACACAGGAGAAAGAACATTTGTGAAACCTCGTTTGATATTTATCTCAGCAGCTGGGAAACAATCGGTTGAAAGTGGAAAACATCTATGTGACTGTAAGGGGAAGATCTGGATTATTATGAACTTGGAGGACGATTTGAACTTTAGAAAAAAGACGGCAGTGGACGGTTGCGAGGAATCCCCAATTTCTTGAAGCATGGGAACCCAAATAAAAAATTCTTTAGACGATTTGGCATAACATTCGGTTTGATTGATATATATATGTGTATAATTTGAAATAATGAATGTGATATAATTGGTTTTAATTGGAAAATTAATAAAATATATTTAAAAAAAAAAAAGAAAAACAGGTTTTTACCTGCGGAGGTGTGAGATGTGAGGGATTTTTCCCCCCTAACAACACTCAGGGAGTGGCCCAGATCGTTGTGTCAAAATTTCAGGACGATCGTTTACGGAGAAAAGTGGAGCCCGCACTTTCATGATATATATATATATATATATATATATATATATATATAGAGAGAGAGAGAGAGAGAGAGAGAGAGAGAGAGAGAGAGTATATGTGTATACACACACACACACACACACATTTCTGTCATGGTATGCAAGCTGTCTTTCAAGTGCCATTGCTAGCCTGTATTTATTAATGTAATTTGTTGTTAAGCAGAAGTTCTGCAATAATCTTTGCAAAGAAGTTAGGGAACAAAACTTATCCTGTGGATCAACCCACAAAACAAGCCTTAATGAGCTCCATGTCAAAAATGATATGTTCATCTTTCTTGAGACCGAACACAGTTCCTGTGATAGGGAATGTCGCGTTGCACGGCTGATGCTATTCTTCTTCTTCTTCTTCTTCTTCTTCTTCTTCTTCTTCTTCTTCTTCTTCTTCTTCTTCTTCTTCTTCTTCTTCTTCTTCTTCTTCTTCTCCTTCTCCTTCTCCTTCTCCTTCTCCTTCTCCTTCTCCTTCTCCTTCTCCTTCTCCTTCTCCTTCTTCGCAGGCCAGTGTTTCCCAGTTGTCAGTGTTTATACTACATTTTTTAAGAGTTGCTTTGAGACAGTCTTTAAACCTCTTTTGTTGACCACCAGCATTACGATTTCCATTTTTAAGTTTGGAATAGAGTATTTGCTTTGGAAGACGATCATCGGGCATCTGCACAACATGACCAGTCTAACGAAGTTGATGTTGAAGAATCATTGCTTCAACACTGGTGATCTTTGCTTCTTCCAGTACACTGATATTAGTTCGCCTGTCTTCCCAAGTGATGTGTGCTGGAATTCAGGTAGGTGCCTGGGGATCACTCTTACGAAATGTCCATAAGAAAATAGCTGCAGCAGTGTGATGATTGAAAGGCAGATTTGGTAAATGGTATAATACCTTTGGGGGGACTTATCAAGAGATGGTAAAGGGCTAAACAACTTCAGGAAAAAAATTAGACGGAATCAGCATTCCCCTAAAGGAGATGGCTGAAAATTAATCCTGCCATCAACATTTGAGATCACTGACTTTTCCATATGAAGATTTTGAGTTATGAGTGTTTAAAAATACCTGAGAATTACTTTTATTTTTTATGAGAAAAAAACAAACAAACACGCAGAGGTGGGAAGCTGGTTTCCTATGGGCCAAATTTGGCCCACATAACTAGTTTGCCAACCTCTCTTTAGCAGCAACCCAAAAGGACTTTCTGAAGCAGGAGTGGACAGTGGAGTGGGGTGACAGTCCTCACGTGGCCTCTGGACATCTGAGTCATTGCTGCTATCGGACACGGGAAGGGCAAGAAGGCAGGAAATTTAGCAGAGTACAAATCTACAAGTGAAGGCATTCTGGCATTCCTGCTAGTATACTTGCATGACACTGACCTCCCAGACACCTCACTCCTTTCCTAATAAGTAGCAGTGACTCAGCTCCCAATAAGTAGTGGTGACTCAAGTGAGCGCTGCAACTTCACCACTGTCCGCATTCCTCATCTTTCTCAGTCAGAAAGACCATGGTCTAGAGAAGCCTGCAACATGGGGAACTACTGTCCCAAGCCACTGGTCTGGTACATAAGGGTCTGGTGACTTCTGTTTCAGTGTATCTGAAGAAGTGTGCATGCACACGAAAGCTCATACCTATGACAAACTTAGCTGGTCTCTAAGGTGCTACTGGAAGGAAATTTGTTGTTGTTGTTGTTGTTTCGACTACGTCAGACCAACACTGCTACCTACCTGTAACTAGACCCCAAAAGTTTCACTTGTCTTTCACATTAGGAAAAGTAAGGGTGATAGGTAAACTGGATATGCTGGGATCCAGTGCCTCTAGACACCTACCAGTACCTCCTCCCATACAACTAAGGGAAAGAAAATAGTATATGCAATGTATTTCTTCTGCAAAATGCCTCCAGCTGATACACAGTGTTGTGTAGTGGGTATTGAGTGATTTCAGCCCGGTGCAGATAAGAAACTGGAGGCGAGGATCTGGTACAACATCTCTTTACTTCAGAGAACAGGTAAAAGCCAGAACACAGAAATGGGGAAAACTGGGGCATATATAAAGCAGAGGACTAGCAGGGGAAAGATACATTTTGGTGGGAGCCAATGGCACGGATTCCCTCCTGTGGAAACCAATCCGGCAGAGGATCCAAATCCTGCACCCTGAACCAGCAAATGATAGATGTTCCCACTGGAACTTATACATTCAAATAAATACTGTAATACAATACGAATAAACTCTATATTACAATATTACAATACATACTTGGCTGTGCTATTACTTTAATACACAACACACAGCCTCCCAACTTCAATCATCATTGCTTTGAATTACTCAATAATGTTGAAAAGTAAATGAGGAAATTGCTTTGAAAACTGTTCCTAGATATTTGCACATCACAACTATCAAAATGAAGTCTCTCGCTAATAGGTATGTTTCTCCCCACTCCCAAATGCCGATATTTGTTTCTTCTTGATATAAATATAAATTTCAGTAATTTAGTGAAGTCTCTATTAGGTATGCTTATTTGGAAGGTAACAATTATGACTACTTCAGTTTCCTAGCAACATACACAGTGTGTGGATTGTGGTGGTGGTGGTGGTGTGCAGAGGAAGAACATTTAAACACACAGTTTTCCAGACACACAGAGAAAGGCATGTGTCATGATAGAAAAGCAAAACTGGATTGGGTATAGATTAAGGTAACAATATGGGTAGAGGTGACATGATCAAGATTTACAAATGGGACCAACAACAAAATATCACAGTGTGACGTTCAAAGGGTTAGGGTTCAAGCCAACCACCTGAGCACTTTTACAAGACACCCTTATTTAATTTCCACTCTTTCAGTTCCCCATGCCCCCTCCCCCCAAATACAGTAAGTATTCCATGGGTATTGACCATGCTTAGTCCTCACTCGGTTGGAGTGGCTCGGTTGGAGTGGCCCTTCACTTTCCTCATTTAAACATTTTAGACACTTCTTCAAACATCACAATTCCTCTTGACCATACTGAAACCCTCCTCCTAAGTTCTCAGTGATCCCATTTTGTCTACAGTTCTGTTGGCACTTCATTGTTAGAAGGAGGGGTCATAGATTACTAATGGTGTAGAAATTTCCTTCCTCTTTCACAATACTACAACTTGTAGTTGTTCAAGATTTTCTGCACACAAGATTTTCTGGGTTTACCCAGAATTTTCACTGTGCAGAATATTGGATCAATACAATGAAACAAAACTAACGAGACAATCCTATAGATGCCTGACTCACCTTGATGTAGTCTTTATGTCAGTGCGCGCGCGCGCGCACACACACACACACACACACACACAGTGGACCCTCTAGTTACGTACCACTCTGGATACGTAACTTTCGGGTTATGAACATGGTACACCCGGAAGTGTATACTTCTGGGTTTTGCCGCATGCGCAGAAGCGCTCTGCATGCTTCATGCATGTGCGCAGAAGAGCTAAATCGCAGCAGCAGCAGCAGCAGCACTGCCTACAGACTTTTCAGGTTGCGGACAGAACCCCGGAACAAATTTAATTCATATCCGGAGGGTCCAGTGTGTGTGTGTGTGTGTGTGTGTGTGTGTGTGTGTGTATCTGCATCAATATATATCAAACCCCTCAGAAATAAGATATGCATCTGTAAAGCGATTGCATGGTTCTTTTAAATTTTGGATTCACAGGTATTTCATTACTCTGCCTTGCTCAATTACGATTTAATATTTACCTTTGTGTTTATGAATTATATATATCACAAGGTCAGGATCTTTGGGAAGAGAACCAAAAAATACATCAGATTTTTCAAGCTACACTAAGTGTTGCATGTTTTATAGAAACCTTTCTCTCCCCTTTTATATGAAGAGATGCAGGTACAACGGTAGATAGGCTTCCCAGAAGGTTTCATTATGGAGACATTATCAAGGAAGCACAACATGAAATACAACTTGTTCCTGAAGTGTGAGCTTAGACATTTTTTCTCATGAATTTATAGAGAAGTAGGCAACCTGCTTATTACCTAGAGCGATGATGGAAAATTATTGTGAAGCTTTTAACTAATTTTTTTTTTGAAGTATTAATTAGATGCATACAAATGTACATGTTTGGGGTAATGCGAGTTCATCAATTAAAGAGACAGTCACCATGCCTCATGGGGAATAAGCACATATTCTGACCATATACCGGTACTGTAGAAGCAGGGCTGGCCACCCATGAGACAAGGTGAGGCAACTGCCTCAGGCAGCAGGATCCTGAGAAGAAGCAGATCCTGATGTTGATCTTAATTCCTCTCTTGTTCCTGATGTAGATCTTCACTCTCCCCTTCTTCCCTGGGTGGGTGGGTGTGCGTGCCATTTTGTGCTTTACCTCAAGAGCCTAGATGCCTTGGGCAGGCCCTTTGTAGAGGGAGTTCTGCACATTAACCATGATATGTTTGTGTTTTTCCTCTGAGGGGAATAGGAGTCTCTTAACAACTCTGAGCAGGGCCGTCTTACCCATAGGTGCTAGGGGTGTGGGGCACCCGGGTGCCAGGCTCTCAGGGGCGCCAGGCTGATAGTCCAGGGCCTGAGAGTTGAGTCCGGGGAAGAGCCTGTCCGTCGGTCAGAGCACCGCGACAGGCTCTTCTGCAGGTGGTTCTGCGCCGCGAGTTCGGGGCCGACCGAGCCAGTGAAATGCTGAGGCAGCTGGCCGGCTCCACCCTCATGTGTACCTGGGACTGGGCAACTGGGGGGGGGCGCCAGGCAGATCTTTGCACCCCAGCCCCACATATGCTTAATACAGCCCTGACTCCGAGCCTCCTTAATATGCTACACTTCCCAGGGTGCTTGGGTGCAGGGGGAGAGTTATAACTATTTTAAAGATATTGCATTAAATGTATAGCGCAAATGAGACCTAGGAGTAGAATATCTCTGGCTGCTGCAGAAGGAGAGGTGAGAAAGTGTGGCCTCCTCCATCAATTTGGCTGGGATCAACCAGTGGCGGAGGAAGCCGCTTTGTCACCCGGGGTGGAAAATTGCCGTGGGGTGGGGGTGACAGCATGCTTTTATCCTGATTTGAACTACACTGTGGTCTTAGAGGCAAACCAGTGGTGATGTTGAAAGAGGCAGTACATTTAACATGCATTTTTGGGTGAGGCACTGAATCTGGGGGACTTACCAAGATCAGGTCAAGTGTGGAGGGTATGCTTAATCCTTTCTCTGCAGGATCCTACCAATCTAGATGTATGGATTTATGTGAAGAGAGGAAGGTAGATAGAGGACCTGTCCCACCTCTCCTCCATTCCCAGGAAACCCACTGTATTGGGGGGGGGGATCAATTGGTTTTTCTGTGGGTTGACATTTGTTGCATTCAGTGGAAAGCAGTGATTTTTCCTGGGGTAAGTGATGGAGCAAAAGGAAAACTGCTCGGACCTGTGATTTTAAAGCATGGGATAAGCAACAGACCTTTGGGTCCATGGAATGTGTCATTTAATGCGGTGAAGCTTAATTTTTGCAAATTTCTTCAGGGAAGGGTATTCAAAATATGTTTTTGAGTGTGAGGAATTCAGATCTGCTTTTATTTTTCAGAAAACCAAATAATGTTAATTTTAGCTTTTTAAAATGTCAGGTATTACTTAGTAATAATAACAAATAACAAATAATATTAATATATAATATAACTGCAAGTACTTGGCAATAATTTTTTATGATTTCCATGCAATCTTACACAAATTTTACTTCCCAATAAATACTAAATTATATTAATTTAACCAAAATAACTTTTGAATCCCCAAGTGATGTTACAACTTTTTAGCACTCCACATTTTGGGAATTTGAAAGCTGAAATATTCAATGTATGCTCATGGGGAAAGTTTGGGCATGCCCCTGGCTAAATCAGAGCCAACATATGAGCAATTAAAATTGCTGTAAAAGGCTAGCTATATCATAATACTCTTTTGATAAGAACAAAGGAGTGAGAAACCATGTATTAGTGTCTCCAAAATTATGAAACAAGTTTCTGAGCTGCAACATTTGGCGGGGGAACATTAATTGACAATGTTGTCTATCTCCTGGGCAGATAGGAACACAGGAAGCTGCCTTACACTGAATCAGATCTAATTGGAGATTCCAAATTTTGAACCTAGGACTCTCTACCACTGAGCTACAGCCCTCCCTTGTTCTGGTGTCTTGCACCAAAGATGCTTTACACATCTCAGACATGAGGCTTCTCTAAGCTTGTTGCTTAAAACAGAATATTCTGGTTTGAAGCATATGTATTTTTTGGCTTATAAGAAATCCACAAAGAACCACGATTGGCCAGTATAAAAGGTGCTTGTCAGCCAAACCTATTTGGTGTCTTAAATTAGTTGCACTTATTAGAATGCTGTTTGTTTAATAATAATAATAATAATAATAATAATAATAATAATAATAATAATAATTTATTATTTATACCCCGCCCATCTGGCTGGGTTCCCCCAGCAACTCTGGGCGGCTTCCAACAAAACATTAAAATACAGAAATCCATCAAACATTAAAAGCTTCCCTAAACAGGGCTGCCTTAAGATGCCTTCTAAATAATTCTAGTAATTGTTGTTCTCTTTGACCTCTGGTTGGAGGGCATTCCACCTCTGCCTGGTTCCCTGTAACTTGGCTTCTCGTAGCAAGGGAACTGCCAGAAGGCCCTCGGCGCTGGACCGGGTAGAACAATGGGGGTGGAGAAGCTCCTTCAGGTATACTGGACCAAGGCCGTTTGGGCTTTAAAGGTCAACACCAACATTTTGAATTGTGCTCGGAAACGTACTGGGAGCCAATGTAGGTCTTTCAGGACCGGTGTTATGTGGTCTCGGCGGCAGCTCCCAGTCACCAGTCTAGCCACCGTATTCTGGATTAATTGTAGTTTCCGGGTCACCTTCAAAGGTAGCCCCACATAGAGCGCATTGCAGTAGTCCAAGCGAGAGATAATGACCCTGTTTCTCCGAAAATAAGACGTAGCCATAAAATAAGCCATAGCAGGATTTTTAAGCATTCAAGGAATATAAGCCATCCCCTGAAAATAAGCCATAGTGTGTTTTTTTTGAGGAAAAATAAATATAAGACAGTGTCTTATTTTCGGAGAAACACGGTAGAGCATGCCCCACTTTGGCGAGACAGTCCATGGGCAGATAGGGTCTCAGCCTGCGTACCAGATGGAGCTGATAAACAGCTGCCCTGGACACAGAATTGACCTGCTGTGAGTCCAAAATGACTTCCAGGCTGTGCACCTGGTCCTTCAGGGGCACAGTTACCCCATTCAGGACCAGGGAGTCCTCCACATCTGCTCGCCTCCTGTCCCCCACGAACACTACTTCTGTCTTGTCAGGATTCAACCTCAATCTGTTAGCCACCATCCATCCTCCAACCGCCTCCAAACACTCCAAACACTCACACAGGACCTTCACTGCCTTCACTGGTTCTGAGAAAGCTAGCAAGGTCATAGACAATCAACAGAATCAGATTGCTGAGATGACCTTAGAGATTCAGGTAATGAATTGTGTTTTTCAGGCGTTAAATCTGAGCCTTACTATTGATGAAGATGCATCCTTTCCATGAAAAGAAGGGTTGGCCTTAGGAGCTTCATGAGACAGCAGTAATCTACAATATTACATTATTTAATGGTAGTTATGCTTTTATTTGTAATCTGCTTTGGGTTCCCAAGACAGAATGGCTTCATATAAATGCTCTGAATACTTGAATGATGACACAACCTTCACATTTTTGGGGGGCAAAAAAAAAATGCAAGGCACAAATACAGGATGGGAGACACCTGGCTTGAGAGCAGTACATGTGAAAAGGATCTAGGAGTCTTGGTAGACCACAAACTTGACATGAGTCAACAGTGTGATGCAGCAGCTAAAAAAGCCAATGCAATTGTGGGCTGCATCAATAGGAGCATAGCATCTAGATCAAGGGAAGTAATAGTCATAGCTGCCAAGTTATCCCCTTATTTAAGGGAAATTCCCTTATGCTGAATAGGCTTCCTCGTGAGAAAAGGGAAAACTTGGCAGCTATGGTAATAGTACCACTCTATTCTGCTCTGGTCAGACCTCACCTGGAGTACTGTGTCCAGTTCTGGGCACCACAGTTCAAGAAGGATACTGACAAGCTAGAACGTGTCCAGAAGAGGGCAACCAAAATGGTCAAAGGCCTGGAAACGATGCCTTATGAGGAACGGCTTAGGGAGCTGGGTATGTTTAGCCTAGAGAAGAGAAGGTTAAGGTGATATGATAGCCATGTTCAAATATATAAAAGGATGTCATATAGAGAAGGGAGAAAGGTTGTTTTCTGCTGCTCTGGAGAAGTAGACACGGAGCAATAGATTCAAACTACAAGAAAGAAGATTCCACCTAAACATTAGGAAGAACTTCCTGACAGTAAGAGCTGTTCAGCAGTGGAATTTGCTACCAAGGAATGTGGTGAAGTCTCCTTCTTTGGAGGTCTTTAAGCAGAGGCTTGACAGGCATATGTCAAGAATGCTTTGAGGGTGTTTCCTGCTTGGCAGGTGGTTGGACTGGATGGCCCTCGTGATCTCTTCCAACTCTATGATTCTATGATTTAAAAGAGAGGTAAAACTGGGTATCATCTGCATACTGATGAACACTCAGCCCAAACCCCCTGATGATCTCTCCAGCGGCTGCATGTAGATGTTAAAAAGCATGGAGGAGAGGACAGAACCCTGAGGCACCCCACAAGTGAGAGCCCAGGGGTCTGAACACTCATCCCCCACCACCACTTTCTGAACACGGCCTAGGAGGAAGGAGCGGAACCATGGTATGACAGTGCCCCCAGCTCCCAAGCCCTCTAGGTGGTCCAGAAGGATGTTATGGCTGATGGTGTCAAAAGCCGCTGAGAGATCCAGCAGAACTAGGAATCAGCTCTCACCTTTGTCCCTAGCCCGCCGGAGATCACCGACCAGTGCAACCAAGGCAGTTTCAGTCCCATGATGAGGCCTGAATCCTGACTGGAAGGGATCCAAATGGTCCGCTTCTTCCAGGCATTCTTCCAGGAGTTGTTCAGCAACCACTCGCTCAATCACCTTGTCCTAGAATGGAAGATTCGAGACTGGGCGATAGTTGGCCATATTAGCTGCATCTAAAGATGGTTTTTCAAGAAGCGGTTTAATGACCACCTCTTTCAGCGGGTCTGGGAAGGCTCCCTTGCAGAGAGAAGCATTCACCAACCTGCGAAGCCCATCGCCCAGGCCCCAGCCCTTCCTGGCTAGCTTTTATAAGCCAGGATGGGCAAGAGTCAAGGAGACAGGTGGTTGGTTTCACTCGTCCAAGCAGTCTGTCCACATCCTTGCAAGTAACTGATTGGAATTGATCCCACACAACTTGACTAGACAGGACTCAGTTTGACTCAGTTTGGCTCAGTTCATTCAGCACAATCCAAAACTCATCTGGGTCTCCATATAACTTCTGCTATCTGATTTTTCTTTCTTCTTATTTTTAAAGAAACTCATTCCAATTACTTTTTCGAGGATCTGATGAAGAGTCTGCAGGTGTCACTGGTGTACATTCTCATTAAACAGAAATGGGAAGCCCAAGTATTTTTTCACACACCTGTTTAGACATAGCAAGTCGCTGATCTTTCAAAATGTATTTGGTGGAGTTTTTGTTTTGTTTTGTTATTTGGGGTAGAGAATTGGTGGGAGTTGATATTTCCTGTGCTCTGGAATGCTAGGTGCTTTTTATTAGTGGGAATCAGATCTAGGTTTTAGTCTTGGTATCAAGCGCAGAACTGGACTGATCGCAAAACTTGGCATTGCCCGTCTCGAAAAGGAGAATTCAGTTCCCTCATCAAATTCATATTAAGTAATGAAACTAGATATTATTAATTTTTTAAAAAAGAAAGAAAGAAAAGAAACAAATAAGCTGCTCTTAGGGATTTTAAAAACATGATTAAGGGGAACTGATAAAGATATACAAAACTGCCCATGTATGGTGTATAGCAGGTATGTCCAACTCCCAAGAGACTAGGCATCAGAAATGTATTCAGTGCAAATTATCGTTTTTTTTACAGTCAGTCCAGAAGAACCATATCACCAATTTAAAATAGCAGAAGCAGCGACGGATCTAAGCTAGTCGCTGGGAATCAGAGTGCTGTTGCACTCAGGTCCTGTTTGTGGACTTCCCAGAGGCATCTGGCTGGCTGATGTGAGAACATAATGGTGGCTGGGTGCCCTTTAACCAGATGCAACACAGCTCTTCTTAAAGAAATTGGAAAAGCTTCTGAATCCCCCCCCAAAAAAAACCCAGACCAGGTAAGTGGTACCATCTTATTTTGGGGGTATGGCTTATATTCCTTGAATGCTTAAAAATCCTGCTATGGCTTATTTTATGACTACATCTTAAAATAGGGGAAACGGGGTATTTGCTCAGCCTTAGCTTCTCATAATTTAAATGTATAATTAATTTTAGATCTGGTATATTTTTTGTGCCATGACAAAGTTTGGAAATACTAGAGATGAGGTCTTTATCCTTTGCAGGATCATGAACAATCAATAGCAATTGATTGGCATGCCCTGTTGTGTCGAGACTAAGCTGTGTTTCTTTATCTCAGTGTAGATTGTATCTGGGTTGTCTATTCATTATTGGAATTACAGGTCAAATTGAAGCATTCTTATTTTTTAAGTGCAGAGATTTACTGTTTGTAAAGGGACACTTTCAAGGTTACTTATTCACACATCTCTGTTCTATTATAATTTATTATAAAGTCATCTCCACCCCACCCCACCCCGGTGCTGCTTTCTTGAACCGTCCTATTGAATCTGATGGGAATACAACATTCACTTAAAATTCTTCATACATCTGGTAAATTAAACTTTTTTAAAAAGAGGTCTTATATTATTGAAGTTAAAACAATTTAACCCCAACAAAAAAATAAACAATTATGCGTAGCAGTTTAGATAGTACCTAACCACAATGGCACTGTGGCTTAAACCACAGAGCCTAGGGCTTGCTGATCAGAAGGTCGGTGGTTCTAATCCCTGTGACGGGGTGACCTCCCGTTGCTCGGTCCCAGCTCCTGCCAACCTAGCAGTTCGAAAGCATGTCAAAATGCAAGTAGATAAATAGGAACCGCTACAGCGGGAAGGTAAATGGCGTTTCCATGTGCTGCTCTGGTTTGCTTTGTCATGCTGGCCACATAACCTGGCTCCCTCGGCCAATAATGTGAGATGAGCGCACAACCCCAGAGTTGGTCACGACTGGACCTAATGGTCAGGGGTCCCTTTACCTTTTTAACCACACTTAAGGGGAAAAGTCATGGGACTTACACCCAAGTAAAAACACATAGGACTGTGCTGTTAAGAGTTTTAGAATGTTTCACATACATTATCTGTTTGACATGGATGGATTAGATGGAGTGGACAGTGGTTTTCTCCCAGTAGCACTGCACACATCAGCATGGGTATAAGCAAGGACAAGACAGCAGTGGTAAAGTTGAATAAGATCTAGTGGCTAGAGCCCCACAGGTGCACATACACACTTGCAAGCCTGCCACTGCAGCCTGGAGCTTCCCCACCTTTCCCTGTCCCTATCCTGATGATTGTTACACAGCCAGGAGGATACCACCACCTCTGACCCGCATCACAAGCCATCATTGATCCTTGGACTTTCCAACTACCCCGTAAAGTAGGTCAGTTTTGCTCTTCTGGTGTTACAGTTGTGGAGCTAATACATAGAGGATGGAGCTTGATAAAGGCTGCCTTTAACTTCAAGGTAGAGCAGAGGCAGGAATTTAAGAGATAATTTGCAGTTCAGAGACCAGGTCATTACACCAAACTAGTATTTTATTGATTTATTTTTTCATTTGTTTTTTTTTTAAACAAAACAACAACAACCCCACATTTACTTATTTTGCTTTGTGAGTGAGGATAGAATATATGGAAATGATATCACAAGAGCACAGGATTTTGTTTGACACTTCAGCTGGCCTGGGGTCTTGGGGCTTTGAGTGAAACTTGCCATTCAGTCCTGTGTGGACCTGGGAATACGGTAAATCACATCAAACAGAATAGGCTTATATCAGAATGAATTGACTTTGGATCAGGACACTATTATGACTGCTGCTTTTGTTGTTATTTAAAACTTACAAAGCACCTGCGTTTTTTAAAAGGACTGCATATAGACTAAAATATAATAGAGTCCATGCTCAAATACTCACAATCTAATGTGATACAAAACAGAACTGGGAAGTGCAAAGTAAAGCAAGCTTTGGGGTCTCTGCTCCCACGGTGTTCTTCAAAAAACTAGTGGATAATCAAATTTGGGAGACCATTTCATTTAATGTTCTCTATAATTTTTTATTTGCCAATGGTTGCTTCCTCCCCACCTGTTTCAACTTATATTTGCAGAAATCTGTCACACACAGCAATAGACACTAATAATTCCATTGCAAATGAGCAGGATGGGCTTTTTTCGTGGGTTTTTTTCTTTTCTTTTTGCAAAGTTCTAGCAAAAGAGATAAAAAGTAGGTAACTTTCCTCGAAGTGTGTTATTTCTGTGATGCTTTGAAGTGTTTGATCTGTGCTATTTTGTCATACTGAAGTAATGAGGGTGTCTGCAAATCAGGCATTTTGCTACATGAGACAGGTGTAAAAATGAGCCCCATCGGATTTTGTCACTTTTCTATCTATAATGTATGCTACAGTCTTTTCGCTTACATCTAATGCAGATCAACTTTTTAAAAGTGTACCTTAGAATACTTATGGTTTCTGCACTGTGGTGGCAATGCGTATGACAATGTTCTTGTGTGCCTCTGTCTTCTCCTATATATCTAAGCAGTTTCCAATGATATGAACTCAACCGTGATTTGAGTTTGTCTTCTAGCATCGGCGGAAAGAGCGCTGATCTAGTAACTATGCTCAGGTATCATCACCTTCAGTATTAGATAGGATAGTATGAGGGCTGCTGTTGTAGAAAACCCTTTCCCTGGTCAGTTGAATGTGTCACAACATCAGACTTCTGTTCCTTGGATTGTCAGGAGGGCTGCCAAGAACAACTGTGACTGGCTGCTTACTACTGCCCAGTTTTCTTGATATGACAGAGCCTAATCAACAGAGGTACTAGGCTAAAATACTGAGCATGTTTAAGTCTTTTCGTCTTGAACTCAGTTTAGAACTCTTCCTTGCCTGATGGAGGATAAAAAAAGGTGGCTGGCTGGCTGTGTAGAGACTGCCCTGCTGTACAAAGGTAAAATTTATGTTGGTTATTCAACCCACTTTTGCCTCCATCCACCACCTTATCCTTGATCTCCATCCACCACCTTATCCTTGATCTAAATCAATGTGGTTGTTGTTGCTGCTGCTTTTATACAGGCAGTTAATATTGTTATAATGTATTTGGAGTTGGCTATATGTTGAGACCCTAATAACCCCAGGATCCAGCAATTGAAGTGTTAAAATACAATCTAGACTAGCTTCCCGCTCAGCTGAGAGTCCGGGTGATGGGCCATTCCATTAACGGAACAAAGGAAGGGATAATGGGCAAGACTGTAAATGGATGGGGGGCCCTCCTTCAACTCACAGGTAGTTAGAAAGACAAAATGGCAGGAATGAGAGTTGGAGTGATGTGGAGTAGAATCAAACAGCAAATTTAGAAGACGGAGTCAGAGTGCTGTTTGATTCCCGTTTGAATCAAAGATTGCAGCTAGGAAGGAAGGAAGGAAGGAAGGAAGGAAGGAAGGAAGGAAGGAAGGAAGGCACTCTTGGGTGTTAATGCTCTGAACTCCTCCTTTATAGGCTAAGGTTGTATATATGTGTAGATAAACCATCTATCATAAGGACACCACAGCCTCTGCTGTGTTTCATTTCCAAAGGAAATACGAACCCTGAGCCCCTGGGATCTTGCACCGCTCAGAGATTTGGAGGAAGGCATGCAACAATATAGTTCGGAGGCACTGTGTCTTGCCACATACACTATAAACAATTAATGGTGTCAGAAGAGACCCTGTAGTCTATTGCCGTGTTGGAGAAACAAACGGTTTGCCCAGATGATGGAAATTAATGACCATGCTGGTTTGACAGGATTAACAACCAGAGAGGAGAGGAGGAAATGCTTTATCTCAAATGCAATGGCCAATAAAGCATCGTCCAGCTCAGCAAAACTGGAAAGGTGAAGTGAAGGCTATTGGTTCAGCTGTCGTAAGTTTTAAGAAAGCAGACATCTTTGCAGCGAGAGCTGTTCATGTGTTTTCCCCACCCCTTAAAACTTCTTTCCTGGATTAACAGAGACAGGGCCGTCTTAAGGGTATCCAGAGCCGTGGTGCAAAAATCCCTCTGGTGCCCCCCCCATTTCCCTCCTGGTGGACAGGCTGGAGGGCAGCTCCTCCAACGGGGAGGAGGCTCCGGATGTGGTGCGGCATGGTGGAGGGAGGCAAAGGCTGCAAGGAGGGCACTGCCAGTGGGGCTGGAAGAGGTGGGCAACAGCTGGAGGGCAGCTCCTCTGGCAGGGAGGAGGCTCTGGGCGTGGTGCAGGCATGGCGAAGGGCAGTGAGCATCCAGCCTCACCTCTTCCTTGGCGCCCTCCAGGACTTGGCGCTGTGGCGCCCCGTGCCACTAGCTCCTATGGGCAAGATGCTCCTGATCAGAGATTTAATTAGTCTCTGGACTCAGCTGTACAGTTGCAAATAAAATGTTTTAAGGGTGCAATATACAATGTGACACGAGATGACGATGGTGAACCTTATGGAAAATTATTTCTATATAAATGCTTTTTAAAACAGCATTTTCAGAACATTTTTTATATGTGTGTAGATTCCACATCTGTTCTCTGCTGCAAAGTAATCCCCCCTTGTTCTGCTTCTTTACTATGTCTAGTCATGCACAAGCACACTCTCCTAGTTGAGGAAAGGGATGGGGAAGATTCTGTCTCTAAAATAATCCCGGCTGCAAACCTATTGACCTTGTTGAGCCAGAAAGAATTCCAGAACATAGGCCATACTTGCTGTAATGTTTCCACAACTAGACACTTTGGTCAAGTGGAAGAGTGTATTCAGACGTGAGGATTTCTGTATTAGTTTTTTGTGATTATAATGCTAGTACAGTACTTCTACCCTGGAGCCTAACATTCCTTTTACACTGCATTACCTGTTATAAAACAGTGGCCTTTTGATCCAAATACCATGTGTATCATTCTAAATTTTAAATATCATTCTAGATTTAAAATGGTGGGAAAGAGCTGCATACCACCCCAAATTTTCTCACATGAAATTGCAATGAAAATCCCCACAATTATGCAGCAAACGACATCACCACTGCCAGAAATCAAAGCTGGGCAATTTATTTGGGGAGCTGAGCCAGAAAACACTACAAACACATCTTCCCCTCACAGACTGTAAAAAATAAAACTGCAATAATGTAAATGCCTAAACATTTGCTTCCTTTTCATGACACCAAAATCAGTTTTATTAAGGTCTGTCTAAAATAGGGTAGTCCACTTCATAACTTCCCACCCATTCTTAGCTCACACCTACACTATTATACCTCTTTAACAGTCATGGAGAATCCTGGTAGCCTATACCACCATTAACAAACCACAGTTTCCAGAATTCTTCATGATTGGGGGACCTTGTTAAGGCTGAAAAGTTGTACAGTACAGAACTAGTAATGGGGCCCTCAGTTCCATAAGCATCTGGCATAGTAGTATATTAGCCCAGGACAGAAGAGCGAGAAGAAATCAAGAGGCTTTGAGGGCTGGCAGCTGTGGAGAAGGATGTTCTCCCCCTTGAGATTATGGATCTTTTGGCTTGCCCTACTGCCACTCCTGTGGACTTCAGAGCCTCTTGGAGTGCGGAGAGGGCTTTGAGCAGCCAGTGAGAGGGGCTGGAAAAAAGGAAGTGGGGCAGAGCTGGAATCATGAAGGCAAGACACATGGTTGTTGTTGAGAACCAGGCATCACCTCTGTAAGTGGTGCTTTTAGGGCAGTGCAACCAGTTCTGCCACACTAGTTGTTGAGCCTAGTTGATGATCACACTTGGATCCTGTGCTTTTTTGTTCAGCCTGTATAGCGGTCTCTTCCTTACTCTCAAGTGTTAAGTGTCTTGGGACAGGAGTGTGACAATTATTGGTTTTTTAAAAAACAAATAAAGATGAATAAATGCAACTTTGCCTTCACCACACCACAGACTCCCCATGTTTGCAGGTCATCCTTAGCTTCTCTCCACATGGGAGTGTGGGAGAACAAGTAAGAGAAGTTTGGTTTGGCTTTAGTTATAATGCAAATCTACGTAACTGGTTGTCTCTTAAAATAATATGGAAACTGAAATTCAGCTGTTCTTCAAAATTCACACTTTTCTTAATTTGGTGATGCAGTTCTTTCACTTAAAAAAAGTGTGTATATTAGGGGAAAGTGTGCATAACAATGTACATATTAATTAAGACAAACATCCAAAACATTATATGAGGGAGATACTCATATAAGAGTTTCATATGAGAAACTATGAGGGAGACAGTTGCATGCAAAATTGTGTATAATAAGCACCCACTAAGATACTGAAGAATTTTCACAAGTTTTCTTTTTTAAAGTCACACACTGATGCAGAAATGTGGCCAGCTGAATATAAGATGGGATAAATGTTTAACCAAGAGAATCTGAAATTGACAGATTCATCCATCCTCATCTCCTCATATCTATAATGGTGGGTTGTGGAAACCACTTTAATTCTGCAAGCTATTCTGAAGTACTGTCAGAGTGGAAAGTATACATTCCTGGCTCCAGCAAAGCTTTCAGAAGTGGAACCAAACAGCTCCACTCATCCTTATCTGTCTGTGGAGCTCTAGAATTTTGATTCCCAGTAAATCAGTGTTCACGCCAGTATGTTTCGACACTTGCCTTTTGTACCAGCGCATCGTGGTTACTTCAAGTGTTAGCTGCGTGACTGAGCTCTGAAGTGTATGGGTATAAAAATCTCTTCAGTGAATTTTGAGAGAATGTGAATACAGTAATGATGGCTTAACATTCTAGCTTTCACAGGGAGTAGGAGAGTGGTAGTTGGAAGGTCATGGTACATTGTGAATCATTCCGTCTCCTCCTCATCAACATAGCAACAAGCCTCATTCATCCTGACTACTCGACCTGTGTCACAATAGAAATCAAGTTTCTGAATGCTTAAAACAAATCCCCAAGTTGAGATTGCCTGCGTTTTTGTCATCCAAGAGTGGTTTTCATTAATTTGAATATAATAGCAGTGATGAAGAGATGTGCTCAGATATGCAGTGCTTTATGCCACAGTAGTTTAAGCTGCAATCTTCTTGTCACTTCCTTAACAGCAGGCCTTACTGAACGCAATGGGACTGGACGCAATGGGACACAAGGCTAGGTAGTGTAGCTCATAACACTTCCGAGGGGGGGGGTCCTTCCCCCATCACACTTGAGGGCATGTGCCCTACTCTACAGTTCTCCATTTGAAAGTGTCCTCTAGTTGAAGGACTGTCTGGTCCAGAGATATAGAACCCTAAGAAGGGAGAGCAAGGGAGGGTCTTGAAGTTGCCCATCAATAGTTAGCACCTGAGTAATGGACTATGTAGGCACAAAAGACACCTAGTCAAGAGCCATCCTCACTATGGCGAGTTATATTGCATTTCTGTTATTTATATTTAAATGACTTTTATTTATTTATTTCCACCACTATGTATAAATTGGCAAATGCAAACTTTATGAAAATATGTGCCCCCTCCCCGGTGATGCCTAAAGGGCCAATTCTATGCACATTTCCCTTCTGTTTCTTTTCTCCAGTTCAGACTGTGCTTTCTTCTGGACTTAACACCTGCTATTCCCTTCTTAAGCACTGTCTCCATCCCACTCCTGAAATCAGTTCCTGGGATGGCAGGAAACGTCAGAAATGCTTCATAAGATAAGACCATAAAAACACAAGAAGAGTCCTGCTGGATCAGGCCAATGGCTCATCTAGTCCAGCATCCTGTTCTCACAGTGGCCAACCTAATGCATATGGGAAGCTCACAAGAAGGACCCAAGCAGAGGAGCAGCTCTCTGAACTTGAGATTTCCAGAAAGTGGAAATTCCTCTGACAGTGGAGGTAGAACATAGCCATTGTGACTAGTAGCCTTTGCCAGCCTTATCCTTCATTAATCATCCTCTGCTCCTTCCTATTGCCTAAAGTAGGTTCCTAGTTCTTGCTTTTCCCCTCTCTCGAGTGGGAGGAGACAGGAGAACAATGCAGCAGTCGATGTTCTGCTCTTTCTAACTTGTATTAATTTAAAAAAAAAATATCACAAAGCCATGCACAAAATTAGCTGTGGTGACTGTATGCAACCTGTATTTTTCAGAGGCAATAGACAGAGCTATCCCCCTCAATTTTTGCTTGGAATCTTCCCATAGATGTGTGGCTAGTCAATGTGGGAACTAGGATGCTGGTGCTAAATAGACTCTTGGCCTGAAACAGCAGAGCTCCTCTTACACTAAGTGCTGGAAAGGAGGAGGCAGAATCCTGCATTGTGAGAATCAGCCCTTGGCTAAATGAAATGTGGAGCTTCCTTTAGTGGAAGGTCGCTCATTAAATAAAATAAATATGGAGCCATTGATTCAGTTAGCAAGCATTTGAAATGGGTCCTTCATCAGGATGATTTTACACTGCCATACGCTTAGCACATTTGCTTTGATGGACTGGATTCCCCTTTATTTTTATCGCCTCATTTTTGTGCTTTTGTTTATCCATAATATAGCGCTCCTGGAATTAAAAGCATTGTTTATGGCTCTTTTTTTGCACCACAGTTTTGCTAACATGTCGCATCTTTTTGATGTACGGAGACCAGGATTCCTTTCCTGCTTTGTATTAAATATAAACAAAATAAATAAAACTATTAGAAATGCAGAACTCGTTTTATTGCTTTAGCTTGGGTATCTTGTACTTTAGGATACTGCACATTTGACATTAAGCCTTAGTCTATGGCTCTTTGAGGGCTTTAATTATTGTCTCTTTCTCCCCCCCCCTCCTTTGTTCTACTGTGATAATGAAAGTTTGCAAGGAACAAATAACTTCCTTGTTGGATGAATGAATGCAAAACCTGACTCAGATCATTTCCAGCTCCCAACTGTATATACATGGAGATACATCATCCATCACCTGCTTTAACAAACCCCTTTCCGAAACAGTTCTAGAGTTCATGTTATATGTGTTTTAGTTTTTTATATTGTAGAGCAACCCGTGATCCACCAATGTTATAGAAATATATTAAATAATAATAATATAGGAAGCTCAGTGATCTTTGTGATAGATTCAGGTCTACGGCTGCTCGATGCTGCTGCACTGTAAACACATAGCATACATACATTTGAGTTTTGCATAATAAAAAGGTCACAAGCTGTAGCTCTTGAATTTTGCAGACTTCAGATTCCATTTTCCCTTTCTGCCATTCTGTACCCATGTGTACATGAACCTGCCAATTGAGGCTTTTACCAGGATTCTCCAACATCCCTATGCACCATCTAATTACACTGTAACTAAGCAGTGCTTCTAGAAGCAGTCTACAACTGTAGATCCTAAGACTGTTGCAATGGCATCACTATGTGCTCTCAAGCAGTGCTTCCCAGTGAAATCTAAACTTCCTTCCCTGCTTGCTGGCTCTAACAACTGGCTCTTCTACTTTTTTTTTTCCCAGTTGGAGAGTTATCTATCTCCAGAGAATTTCCAAGATCTAATCTGGGTTAAACTTGAAATATACCTGAAAGCTCATCTCACACCTTATATGCAGCCTCTGTTGTCTTTTCAATGCCTACTGGAGACCTGATCCTGGGACCCAATGCCATGCCAACCCTTGCCCTGCCTGCTGCTCTCAGTAAAGATTTGGCCTGATTTTATCCCATCTCAGTTATACAGTCTGGTTATTTTGTTGCTCCCATGGGTCACATAATGCACCTGCCTGGGCAAGTGACCCTTCTTTCTCTTTCAGTGGTGGGCTCTTTGAAATGCCTTTTTAATGCTATTCAGCAAGTCTCTTCAGCTATGGAGATATATAAAAAACCAAATAGAAGGTCATATCTTTACTCTGCATGGCAGCATACTTACCATGACATCATTAATCACCACACCAATTATGCAACATTGATTTCTTGTTAGTAGAGTGCTAGTTCCTTACCCCAAACCAGACAGATACAATTACTACCCAGAAGGTAGTATTATGATCGGCATTAGAGTTTAGCTCATAGGTGTGCAGTTTAGCACAGGCTTGGAGACAGAGGGCTTTGAAATAGTTGTTGCCTAATCCTGGACGCGGGTGGCACTGTGGGTTAAACCACTGAGCCTAGGGCTTGCTGATCAGAAGGTCGATGGATGGAATCTCCGTGACAGGGTGAGCTCCCATTGTTCGGTCCCTGCTCCTGCCAACCTAGCAGTTCGAAAGCACATCAAAGTGCAAGTAGATAAATAGGTACCGCTCCAAGAGGGAAGTTAAATGGCATTTCTGTGTGTCTGGTTCGCCAGAAGCGGCTTTGTCATGCTGGCCACATGACCTGGAAGCTGTACGCCGGCTCCCTCAGCCAGTAAAGCGAGATGAGCACCACAACCCCAGAGTCGGTCATTACTGGACCTAATGGTCAGGGGTCCCTTTACCTTTACCTAATCCTCTCCCATTATTATTGCATGTGTCTCATTGACTCAAAAGTCTTATGACACTGATAAAGTATTCAGATGTAGAAACTGCAGTAAGATCTTCAGACCATTCAGTTATGGATGGTGGGTTGTTATGCTTGCAACCAGAAGGGCTTGTGGGATCCCTTGCTGTTGAAGATGTTTTTGTTAATTTTGTATACTGCCCTTCATCCAAATATCTCAGGACAGTTCACAATATAAAATACAGAATCAAACTATAAAGTATATAATAAAAACAATAACCAAAACACAAGAAACCAATAGCCCCACCTGCAAGCCCCTTCTCAAAGGAATATGACATAAAGAAGTGTATTAAATAAAGAGCCTTTATCAGCATTATATCACTTGCCCCTGTCTGAATAAGCCAGTTGCCTCTTAAGACACTGTGGAGTCAACACACAAAACTCACATTCCAAGCTTATCAGCCTACCCTCAGCATTTCCCCCCCCCCCAAAAAAAGTATGCCCTACTGAGTTAAATGAGACTTACTCACTAGTAAGAGTGCTTAGCATTGCATCCAGAATCATACTGCATTGTTACATGATATTTCCCCCCAGGTTACCCTGCAGTTGATCAGAACTTGGCATCTGACCCCCCTGTAAACTCACATTATAAACTGAATCTCAACACAGATATTTGGCTTACTTGCCTTACGATTGTTCTGAGAAGCACTTAGCATACTTTGGGTGATTAAAATGTCTGAAACAAAACCATTAATTATGTATTCATTTTATATGTGTACCAGAACGAATTTGCATTTGAACCTAACTTTTTTTCCTTAGGAAAAAAAATTAAATGAAAATGCAATAATGTTGAGACAAATAACTCATAAAGGACACTAATGAGTGGTGGGAGATGGAGTGGAAAGGCTTTAAATGCGTCCCATTATTTAGTAGGATAATTAAGGACACAGTTCTACCATGGCATTTTATTACAGAAATAGATAAGATCCCATCTTATTGCAAGCAGGTGCTGTAATGAAGCAAATCGAGATCACTTTCCAAGAGGTTATTCTGGCCCAGAGAAGATTGCCAATTTACCTAATTCCACCTGTAGCAACTTCAACTTATGCTGGCAAAGTCAGTTGGTGGGGCACGGAATCTTCCACCCTTAATCATTTCTGTTTCTGACCGGTTTGGGGTTCCTGGGGGTTTATTTATTTATGTATTAAGTTTATGGGGGATTTATTTATTTATCTATTAAGTTTGTATACTGCCCTTCATCTAAAGATCACAGGACAGTTCACAACATAAAAATGCAAAATATGTTCTTATTTTTGAGGAATTCAAGCCCACATGGATTATGATTTTATTTGTATGTTATTGATTAAGGTGGTGCCTCGGTTCCGGAAGTCTGTACTGAACCTGAAGCGAACTTTCCCATTGAAAGTAATGGAAAGTGGATTAATCCGTTCCAGACAGGTCCGCGGAGTACTCAACCTGAAGCGTACTTAACCCGAAGTATGAGTGCAATTGAGTGCAATGGTTCTGGAAGTCCATACTTAACCTGAAGCGTACTTAACCTGAAGCAATGGTTCTGGAAGTCCATACTTAACCTGAAGCGTACTTAACCTGAAGTGAACTTTCCCATTGAAAGTAATGGGAAGTGGATTAATCCGTTCCAGACGGTCCGCGGAGTACTTAAACTGAAAGTACTCAAACCGAAGCGTACTTAAACCAAGGTATGACTGTATATGTATGCTCTACAGACCATTTGCAACAGATACCATGACATGCTACAAAACATGAAGCAAATAAGAAAACAAGAAACAATGAAACAATGAAGAACTCGCTTCAAACCAAAGAAAAACAGTTCAAAACAAGAAAGAATAATGGCTGGGAGCTGACCAGATCTATATTACAACCCAGACAAATGCATTCTCTCGCTTTTGGGGGTGCAGTTCTCAAATACCCAAATCTGTTTACAAATGTGTATTTTAGAATAAAATACATTCAGAAATTATTTTCAAAGTACATTAAAATATGTACTTAAATACTCATTTAAATATGAATTTTCAAGTGGAAAATAGATAGATGGGGAAATGGAATGGAACAGACTTATGAATGTAAGTATGCATGCAACAGTAACAGGCAGGCAGTAGGCTTCCCCATTGATCCCTATTCAGAGATGCACAACTTCAAACCTGATCTTCAAGAAGATCGAAAAAGTTATTGTCTTTCCTCCAAGGAGCTCAGGGCAATGGTATAAGGTTTCTGCGCCTCATAGGCACTCTGCTCCTACAACAGCCCTGCAAAGCAAGATGGGATTATTGCGACAATATCACACAGCTGCCTTCTCAACACCCTAATAGCAATGCACATGTTTTGCATTCCAAATGTGCCAAGTTCAATTCCTGGAGGCATTTCCTGTTTGAAGGAGCTCAGGTAGGAGGTGATGGGAAATGCTCTTTATGATGGAGGAAGGAGAATGGCCATGGCTCAGTAGTAGAGCATCTGCTTTCCATGCAAAAAGTCCAAGAGTAAATCTGTGGCATCTACAGGCAGGGCTAGGAGGGACACCTCTTTAAAAACCTGGATAGCCCCTGCCAGTCAGTACAGACAATACTGGGCTAGGTTGGAAAACTGCCTGACTTTATCTGTGGCTGATTACTATGGCACAGTGCAGCTTTAATGGAGTTGAAAGGCATTTAATTTCATTTTAATTTTTAATTTAAAAACCCATTTCTAATCCTTACACCTCAAACCAAAATGTGAACTGAAACACAATTGTCCTTCAGAATTTGCACTTCTCTAAACTTTGCATTGAAGTTCCGCAACCAGGTGTACACATATTTGGGGGATGTGTGTATTAAAAATGCATGCATTAATGAAAACAGCAAACAAAATTAAATTGTATTAGGGAAAATCGCTTTGCAAAGCGGTGCTGATTGGACAAAGTCGCATACAGAAATGTGCTATGTGTAATGTGCAGACAAAATCTTCACAAGAATTAAAAAAATAGACATCACACATTCCTGCAGAAATGTGACATTTGGGGAAGGCTACACCCCTAGTTTAACAACAAAAGAAAAACCCTGTTGGGTTAGACCAGAGACACATCTAGTCCAGATTATGCCCTCACAGTGGTCAAAAAGATGGCCAACAAGTAGGACATGAACACAACAGCCCTCTCACTCTTGTGATCCACAGCTACTGGCATTCAGAGACACTACTCTCCTACTAGAGGCAGCACATAGCCAAGGATAGGGAACCTCAGAACTGGGGAGCAAATAAGAACCATGCCTCTCACCATGTCCACCTTTTTGCCTCTAGCAGTGCCCACCTCTGTCTTTGGGCTTCAAGAAGATTGCCCCAAAGGTAATGTGGTAATTCCCCCTTGGGGAATGGATAAATCTGTCAATTACACTTCTCGCAGTTTCTCATTTTTCCAGTCTTAAGTTCAGTTCTTAGCTTCAGTTCCAACATGGTTGCTCAGTATCAGTCTACAGTACTTTATAGTTTCTCCAGCTTCACGAATCCTGTTTCGCAGCTGCAACTCCTCTGATACTGGAGAAGCAGATGGGTTGCCTTCTGGATGTTTTCCAAGCTCTGTTGCTTTTTAAACAAATGTTATTTGTGTGTGTGTGTGGGGGGGTAAGCCCCCCTTTAAAAAGCTACTTTAGCTATATAAACAACTTGTTTGGAGAAGGGGGGGGGCTCCAATCCTAGGGCTTGATCACACCTTTCTCTCTTATGACAATATAGACTGGGGATCCTTGGCTGTTTAAAAACCCAAGACGATTACAACTGAATGAGGAATTCTGCTATTTATTTGAAGCTAATGTTTTGCTTCACACTTTATTGCCCACTAACTGTCTTTCCTCTGTATCTATTAAACCTGTTGTGAGCCATTGAGAAAATACCATTTTTTGTCAGTGGGGAATAACGTAATCAGAAATGTTACACTTATTAGATTGCTTCCTATCCTGGGTGGTCATTCATTCTTAATAGCCCTTCTTATAGTCCCAAGTAGCAATAATGACTTGCGACTAATAAAGTTTCTAATGACACTATCCAAATTACATAGCAGTGGTGCTGCTATAAATTTGCTGGGAAAGCATTAGCTATTTGAAACTTCAAAACAAGCTGAAGAAGTTCTGCACTTCCCCCCTTTCTTTTCCTCATTTAGTACAGCTGGGGTACATCTGGAGGGAACCTGAGAACACCGGGAGGTCTAATTATCATTGCAAATTGTGAAGCATGTTTCGCTATGCAAATTGCACTTAATTGGCCTAGTCACAAAACCATTTACTTTCATTTTCTTACTGATGGTCCGAGTTCTATCTCCGTGATATTGTAAATAAGAACAAATATTGTAATAGAATGAAGGGGTTTATGTGTCAAAATTCCAGAAAGCTAATCTTTGGAACTTTTCTTCTCTCCCCCCCCTTTTTTTTGGGGGGGGTTCATGTAAATACAAGAACAACTTATAAGTACAGGAACTTGTTCAGTGGTACATTCTTATTAAGTTTCATATGCAGTGCACTATGGCAGGTGTTGGGAACTTCAGGCTTGGACAGTGCCTTCCAGACCCCTCTATCTGGCCTTCAGTATGCTATCCAAGCCACGCTCCCTCCCCCCACTGGCCCTGATTTAAATTCCAAATGTTTTTGTTTTTTTCTAGTTCAATGTACCATTGGTATCTGAGAATGCCTCTCATTTGTCTGAATAGAGGGTAGAAAGGGTGTGTGCTTGTGTACAAACTAGCCTACTTCTCAAAGATAAAATATGCACCCACTTCTGCCTCTTGTCCCAACCCCTGCTGCCATGTGGCCATCAGAAGGCTGTGCAGGAGGGAATGTAGCCCTTTGGAATGAAAAAGGTTCTGCATTCCTAATATATGTAGTAAATTGCAATCTGACACTGAGGCACCACAGCTTCTCCATAAACATAAAGAGGGCTGTGCATTGTCTTATGGACACAGTAGTATAACTAAGAACATAAGACAAGACTCGTCCAGCCTCCTGTTCTCACAGTGACCAACCAGGTGTCTGTGGGAAGCTCACAAGCAGGATCCAAGCACAAAAACATTACAGTTTCAAGAAACTGGTATTCAGAGGCCATCATTTCCAGTAGCTATTGATAGCCTTCTCCTCCATGAATTTGTCTAATCCTCTTTTAAAACCATCCAAGTTGGTGACTATTGCTGCCTCCTGTGGGAGTGAGCTCCATAGTTTAACTATGTGGAGAAGTACTTTCTTTTGACTGTACTGAATCTTCCAGCAGTCATCTTCATTGAATGGCCACAAGTTACAGTGTTATGAGAGAAGAAGAAAAGCTTTTTCTCTATTTTCTCCATGCTATGCAAAATTTTATAAATATCTATTACACCACCTCTGCAAACATAGCCGTTTTTAATTCTAATATTTGTGCTTTTTCAACACCAATGCCTACTTACAATCCAATCTAGCTATAGTTAAGCCAAGTTCATTTGCTTAAAGTGCCTTTTAACCCCCCCAAATATGCTAATGATTAGTAATATTTAGTTCTGAACTCCAGGGTTGGAAGGCAGCCAGCTATACCAGATCTAACTTTTTTGCATTATTCTTCTTCCCTTCCCTCTGAACCACCTTTAAAAAGTTGCATTTAAAGTCAAACTTCAAAACAAGGGAAGAGATTTTGAGCAAAAGTAATTTCCTTGACTCTTTTTTTTTTTTGGTAATTAAGTTAACTCAAGGGCACAGCTAATATTTAGGACTTCCAGATAGTCTGCTGGGTCATTAAATAGCTTAATTGGAAGACAGGTTTTCTGAGAACACGCACGAATGAGGCCAAGTATATTGGCTGGAAGAGGGGAGAAAAGTTGGTGTCTTTGTGAAACATTGACGACTGAGCACAATAAACACATCAGAAGTCTTTATTAGCTATCCCCTTCCATAGTTTTCATTTGTGAACATTCCAGTTGGGTAGTGATTGCTAGGTATTTAGTTCACTATTCCGTACCTGTTCATCTTTAGATTGTGTGCTCAGACTCAGACCGCTGTTGTTAAATTTGCATGATCTTGCCCACCATGGCAGTTTGTGAAAACAACATTGTTGCTTTCAATTCTGCTGATAGTGGAGTGATCACTTCCTACTATGATTATCTACCATCAAGTAGCCATTGCCCCCAGGCAGTTTCACTACAAAGCCTTATTTACTTGTGGTAGGAAACAAACAAACAAACAAAAAGTAAAATCATTGTCTGTGTGTGACACAAATAATCAACAAGACATTCCCAATGGGGGTGGGGGAACCCATTGCAACACAACAACAAATTCAGTCATCTTACTCACCCTCCCTTCCCCTTCTTCTTGCAAAGCTGTGAATGGCCACCTGCAGAAGAACAGTTGGCAAAGTCAATTGCTGCAAAATACAGAGAACACCAGATTTTTTTTAAAAAAAAATTGTCCAATATTTTTGGATTATAGCATGTGTGTGAGTCTGGAACAAGGTGGTGCTCGCCAATGATGACAAAAGGAAATACATGAAGTACATGGTTGTGATTATATTTCAGCCATCCAAACAATGAAATGATGTAGAGGCTTGTTGAACCGAGCTGGTGTATTTCTCCTTAGTATTTTGCAAAAGTGAAGCTGACAAAGCTTTTGTACAACGATGTATGAGATTGCGACTCTGAAAAGCTCAGAGAATTGTTCTTTTGTTTAAAATTTATTTGCTTGTGTATATATAAACCGCTGGCATTAAACATTGCTGCTTTAACATCCATCAAGCACAAATCATGTAATGAAGAGCTATGTACAAAGAGAGACAGGATAAGAAGCATAACAATGAATGTTAACAGTTACCATAATCACCTCAGAAAAACAGAGTTCAGTGGAATATACATTTCAGCACAACTGATCTGAAGGTAACTCTAAAACAATGACAACCAACAAGGTAATATTTGTCTAAGAAGTAATAGTTAAATATGTCCTGGGTTCTAAAACAGTGCAATTCATTTTGTCAGATACCCCCCCCTTTTAATTCTGTATTTTTTAAGATCTCTAGCACTTGTATAGAAACCAACCAGCTGATCTGGTAGGCGAATAAGAGAACTGCTTCAGACCTGGCATCCATATTTGATTATTATGAAATTCTCCATTATCCCTATTGATCGCTGATAGGTCACAATTAGGGTTTCCATATTTCAAAAAGCTTTTTTTTTAAGGAAGACCCCAAAGTTGTTAGGTTGTTGAACATTTTTTTAAACAAAAAATCACCACGGTTTTTTGTAATGTCTGTGAGGTCCCAGATGTATGGCAGCCCTAAACTGGGTGAAGTTTTCCTCATTAATTCATAGGAAATGTATAATTTCAAAATGAAATTATTTACACAACTTGCATGACTTGAGAGGGATGATGGAAGTAGTGATCCAACAACATCCGAAGAGCTAAATTTGGGAGAAAACTGCACAATATTATTAATGGTGAAACTGCTTCTGTAACCCCAATCCTCACACCAAAAGTAGTAATTTTATTTTAAGGATATTGTTTGTTTTTATGCCATATACTTCTTAGAGTTAAAATATTAAGTGTTTTACAAATGCTTTTAAATACATTGTTTATCAGAATTTACATACTGTTTGCTAGAACAAAATACCTCCAAGTGATTTGATTTTTTTAAAAAATATATTTTATTAATTTTCCAATTAAAACCAATTATATCACATTCATTATTTCAAATTATACACATATATATACCAATCAAACCGAATGTTATGCCAAATCATCTAAAGAATTTTTTATTTGGGTTCCCATGCTTCAAGAAATTGGGGATTCCTCGCAACCGTCCACTGCCGTCTTTTTTCTAAAGTTCAAATCGTCCTCCAAGTTCATAATAATCCAGATCTTCCCCTTACAGTCACATAGATGTTTTCCACTTTCAACTGATTGTTTCCCAGCTGCTGAGATAAATATCAAACGAGGTTTCACAAATGTTCTTTCTCCTGTGTGGGTTAATCAGTCCAGCCTCCCCATAAATCTTCTTAGTCTGGAGCTCCCTGTTGCGTCGAAGCAGCGCCATCTTAAAAAGCTCAAATCACTTTCGTTTTCTCTCATAGCCATGAAGATTAACGATCTTTATAAAATTTACAGCTTTTCCAGGCAGAAGACCCAAACATCAAACCATAAACTCTTGGTAAATTAATGGATCTCCTTGCCCTATAGCTGAACTTAGCTTCAGGTCGCTGCTCCAATTCAAAGTGCGTCACAGCTCATAAATCCTCCGAACGCGTCCAGGACTCCTTCCGTCCGACTAGGGGGGGGGGGCTTTTCTCATCGGCAACTCCACATCTTTAAAAAATATGCTCAGTAACAACAGTTTATAAAGTTCAACTCACACAGTCTTTTGCTTCTCTTTCACTCCAAACAAGCCAGGACATCGCGTCTGGGAAGGTACGAAGTAACTCATATGAAGAAAAATAAAACTCCATTCCCTTATCGCTCCGTCCCCATCAATCCTTCTTCCAGATGATATACAGCCTTTAACTCCTCTCCCTCAGCAGCATAGATTTCTCAGCAGTAAACAGCGCTTCTTCCCCTCCTTCCGAAGTATGTCCATAGATTTAAGTGATTTGAAATAATGTCTAATAATAATAATAATAATAATAATAATAATAATTTATTATTTGTACCCCGGCCATCTGACTGGGTTGTCCCAGCCACTCTGGGTGGCTTCCAGCATATATAAAAATATAGCATATTCATTTAAAATACCAGCAAACAAACATTAAAAGAGAATTAAAATATAAAATAAAATGATTCTCACTATTCATGAGTAATTGGGGGGAAATTGAGTTATACAATATTTTCATTGATGTTCTGCTGGCTTAGTAAATCAAGTAACCTATCCAATCCAGCAGAGGTCTTCTAACATCTTCATCATCATCATCATCATCAAATTTGTATACCACCCTATACCCATATGTCTTAAGGTGGTTCACAACATAAAAATACAAAATACATAATAAAAATATAAATAGAAACAACACAATAATCCTCAACAACACATTGTAAAAGGGGATTGGATGTAAATCAGACAAAGGCCTAGTTAAAGAAGAATGTATTTGTCTGTTGCCTAAAGGTGTACAATGAAGGGGAAAGCATTCCACAAACAGGGAGCCACTGCAGAAGAGGCCTGTTTTTGTGTTGCCACACTCCAGACCTCTCATGGAAGAAGCACATGATAAAGTGCCTCAGAAAAATTGATCTCAAGGTCTGGGTAGCTTCCAATGGAAAGAGGTGGCCCATGAAAGATTGTGGTGATGACCTGTTTAAGGCTTTACAGTGGTATCTCGGTTTGCGAACACAATCCTTTCCGCGGAGGCATTCACTCGCCGAGGTATTTGCTCGGCAAATGCATGCTTCTGTGCTTGTGTGAGCTGCACAGATCACGTCTGTGCATCCGACGCTGTGGAACCCGGATGTAAACACGTCTGGGCCCACGGCGTTTGTAAATGGAGGTTTTCGTAAACAGAGGTACTGTAGTCGTAAACCGAGTTTCCACTGTATAGGTAAAAACCAGCATTTTGAGTTGGGCCTGGAAACTAGCCGGTAGCCAGTGTAATAGGACCAGGATCGATGTAATATGCTCAAACTGTCTTGTCTCTTGTCCATATGTTTTTATGGAGGAGATGACTGCACCAAGTAGATAAATACCCTGTTTTCCCGAAAATAAGACATACCCATAAAATAAGCCATAGCAGGATTTATAAGTATTTGCACATTTGGGTGCGAAGGAAGAGGCAAGGCTGGACGTGTAATAAAAAAATAAGACATCCCCTGAAAATAAGCCACAGTGTGTCTTCTTGAGAAAAAATACCGGTAAATATAAGACAGTGTCTTATTTTTGGAAAAACACAGTTGGTACCGCTCCGGCAGGAAGGTAAACAGCGCTTCCATGCGCTGCTCTGGTTCGCCAGAAGCGGCTTAGTCATGCTGGCCACATGACCCGGAAGATGTCTGCGGACAAACGTCGGCTCCCTCGGCCTATAGAGCGAGATGAGCGCACAACCCCAGAGTCATCCGTGACTGGCCTAAAAGGTCAGGGGTACCTTTACCTTTTAAAACTCCTCATTATACTATGATTCAATTATCAGCATTATCTCATACTGATTAATTTTTAGTTCAGGCTGACATCTCATAATATGAAGGGGGTGGGGGAGGAAATCTCCCTTTCTTCATGCCTTTCTTTTTTCTTTTCTTTTTAAAGCACACTTAAAAATTGTTACTGTAATAAGCAGCAAACTCGGCTCCTTCATAGCAGCTACCTGATATTTTTCTTCTCTTGACAGGAAAGCTCTCTCCACCCCCTTGCGTGCACACCCCTTTTAAAACCCGTCAGTGAAAAAATGACAACAGGCAGGAAGGCGAATTTGTTTTCATTTGATGGGGACTTCCCGTTGCTGAATTGTGGACACTGTACAATAATCAACAAACTTGCAGTAAAGTCCAGTGGGCTTTGCCAAATCCCTTTTACTCTTCAAGTTCTTGTTTACGTGCCAGCCATAGGTAGCTTTGATCAATGTCAAAACACGAAAACAATAAAGCAGAAGGAAATATATGGCCAAATACCTGAAGGCGGCACAGAGGAAATACCACGGGTGCAGTTGAGATAATTTATTGACTACGGGAGGTGGAGGAGGGAAAAAGAAAGAAAGCTGATGAAGTAAACAACTACTGAGATGGATTGAGTCTGTGGGATTAATTTGTGGAATCTTCAGGTTGATTGACTGCCAGTTTTGAGTTAACAGAGGACACCCGTATATTGATGAGCTGTGGCAACTGACTCCATGGCAAAACCTTAGTAGGCACATATGTGGTAGTGGGGCAGTGCAAAATTATATGGGTCAGGAATTGGGATGGGGGAGAAATTTTCTTCAGTTTGCATTTAAATATTGATATATTTAATTTACCCATTCCTAAATGAAATCGAAACAAAGCAAAACACAGCCATCCTTCAAAATATGAAGTTCTCTGAATTTTGCAATGCAGTTTTCCAGCTGAGTAAGGTGTAAAAATGCACATACAAGAGTAAAGTGCACATATAAACGCATATATTAGTGAAAATAATGTACACAAATGCATTATGTTGGGGTAATGATTTTGCAAACATGTATATATTGAGGAAATTTTTCTATGAGAATTTGTACAATTGGATAAATTTGCAGAAGATATTGATGAATTTTCATGATGACATTTATTTATTCTTCTTTTAGATACAGATTGATATAGAAATGTGGGGAACTGGGAGACTGGAAAAATGAGCAACTGAGAAAAATTGAAATTGACAGATTTGCCCGTTGTTGGTCAGGGCTATTGTTATTTCATTTACTGCCCATCTTCCCTCCAGGGAGCTCAGTGTGGTCTCCCTTCTCATCTGAGTCTTCATAACAAGCCTTTGAAGCCCAGGACAGAAGTCACCCAGTGAATTTCATGGTTGAGGGGTGAGCTGAATCCTGGCCTCCTACTATGTCCTAGTTTTCAACTGTAGTCCTCAACCAATTTCAAATATGGTTCTAGTCCTACTTACTTTTGGGTCCTTGCTCAGCTGGTTCCCCAATAGATCCCCCCCAAGAGTTCAATGTCCCTTCCTAGGGTGAAAAAGGGGTCCCTTGCCCATAATTTAGGTCAAGGGTCAGCAAACTTTTTCAGTAGGGGGCCGGTCCTCTGTCCCTCAGACCTTGTGGGGGGGGCAGGCTATATATTTTTTTGGGGGGGGAATGAACAAATTCCTATGCCCCACAAATAACCCAGAGATGCATTTAAAATAAAAGCACACATTCTACTCATGTAAAAACACGCTGATTCCCAGACTGTCCGCAGGCCGGATTTAGAAGGTGATTGGGCTGGATCTGGCCCCCAGGCCTTAGTTTGCCTACCCACGATTTAGTCATTGTGAGAGCCATCTCACGGAATGGGACGAAGATAGAGTGAGCTCTGAATAGCACAGCAGGAGCAGGTCTTCCAGTTGCTCACCCCATTGAGGAAGCCTGACCTGGAGCAATCTGAGAGGCCCAGAGAAAATCATGTGACCTGCTCCAGACAATTGCAATTGAGAGCCTTCCCAGCTGGGATGTCAGCGACAGGCAGGAGTCTGAGAAGGAGGGGGGGGATGTGTGGGCAGAGGGAGCAGGGGGTAGGAGGATGGCCCAAGAGAAGGGGCCAGAGATTTGTGGGTTTCTGTGCCACCTGTGAGGCAGGTGCTGAAGCCGGTGGTACAAAGGAGTCACAAGGAAGAGACCAGGCAGCCACAGATTGGGGTGGGGGGAGAAGGTGGGATAAGAATTGCAGGGATTATCCCCTCCCCTCTGAAGTCTCCATGCATCAGGAGGGACTTAAACAGATGGGAACAATGGGAGCTTCTGCAGAGGAGAATGTTGCTGGTTGCTTCTGCATACTGTGTCAGAAAAGGCAGTTTGAGAAAGCTGAAAAGGGAGTGGTCATGCTGATGCGCCAACTGTCTGGGTTGAAGCACAGAGCCTTAGAGGCAGATCACCTCTGCATTTAGTCAGGAGGGGTGCTACGTATGAACGTTGCACCTTAGAAGCTGATATAACCAAATGCTTTGCCAATAAAGAAATAAACTTCCAAATGCCTTTTCTCATTGAGCTGGGTGTGATCAAGACAGGATTTGGCTGATCTCTTTTCCGTACACTTCTTTGGTCAACCTTGAGTCCTCTCCCCTTATGAGCTGACCTACTGACACCGCTCATGAGGGTCATCTGTTGAGGGTTCAGGTGCCATGAGATACAAAGCTTCTAGAATGAGATACAATACAAAGCTACTAATACTACTACATTTCTCTGAAGTGGGATACTCTCTATGATAGGATGAGGAACTGGATACAGGCTGTACACCATGCTGAAGTTCATTCAAGATTTGGTTGTGCAGAGATCCCTTGAGACTTGAAATTTATTTTTAAAAATAGCAGTGAAGAAATCCCCTGCAGGCTTGGTGGGGGATGTATGAAGGATATGAGCATTCTGGCTATGTGACTGTCTTATGAAGTGATTGAAATAGTCGTGATACAGTGGAGTTATGAAAATTTATGCAATTTTGCTTAGAAAATTATTATTTGCAAGCAATTTCCATGAACACATTGCATTGTAGCATGAGTTATGTAACCAATCTACAAGTTTCTTCACATACTTTTCATTGATATACACATTTTGATGTGCATTCTTTGGTTGGAGACTGCATTCAGAGAGATTTGAATTTTGAAAGAGGCTATGCTTCGGTTTGCCAATAGGTTTGCTGAGTGCAAATCTGCTAATAAGTCCCCATTAAAATATGAACCACGCAAATTTCTCCCTCACCCCTAGCCAGTTCCACATCTCCTTGGCAGGCTTATTAAAACAAAGTTTCAGTGTTGTTGTTTTTATTTATATGCCACCTCTGAGTTCTCTTTCTTTTGGGAAAAAAAAACACACAATCACATGAAAAGTTATAATAGCCAAGGACACTGTAAATTAAAAGAGGTGACAGAAATCATGAACATTGATGACAATCATGAAGTTTTATGAAAATGGGAATGAAAGGGAAACTGATAATGAAGTAACTGCCTGATAATGAAGAAGCCCACTATCTATGGAATTCCAGAAACTACTATAGATTGTGATTGTATGTTTAACTTTTCACCTTCTCCTCATCTTCTTTTGAATGGTGAGCAGAAGAGGCACTATAGGAAAGCTGAGAGACATATCGTGTTAAGGAATTTGAAAGGTTGCACCTATGAAACAGCCCTCCCTCCAAATGTTCATTATTCCCTGGAAGCAGCACAGGCTTTCCACTTGGTGAGGGGAGCCAACATTTAGGCTGCAATCCTATGCACAGTTATACAGAACTCAGTGCGATTTACTTCGGAAAAAGATGTGCATCATAATGCTCTGGACAAGTATTTGTGATGTTAGCAGCTACTACACACCAATCCCTCCTACACCTGCATCTCAAAACTATTTGTATGACTTGTCACCAACCCATTTTACACTAGGGAAAATGGCAAGAATCACATAGTTTACTTGCTTATTTTATTAAACAAATTTATAAACCATTTCACAGCATAGAGGCATTGAAGTGGTGAACAGGGTAAACAAGGTTGTCTATCAAGAGAATCAGCAACCATTATGTATCTCTCACTTCTGGGTGGTTGTTTTGTTGGTAATGAAGTAAAAACTAGAAGATGAATGTAAAGATTTTATGATTACTTTTTGAAGCTGGAGTCTTTCTTCTGTTTGTTCTTGTTACACAGTGAGGGCACTTCTTTCTTAAAGTATCACCTCAAGGAGATGAATTGTTTTATTCTAAATGGAGTTGCAAAGAGAAGAGGGAAAGAAAGCTTTTTTTGGGGGGGGGTGGCACACCTGTTTCTATAACCTGGTTGTTCCACCCAAACATGGCTTTTGTAGAGGTGTCAAAGTGGCAAATTTATTAAGGTAAACACAATAGCAAATACAAGTTTACCCCAAACTGACTTTTCACAGTTTTCATTGGTTGTATAAATGGGTTTGAGAGATTTGATTTTCAAGCAAAATACCCATTTAGCAATCAAGCTGTCACTAGTTGTCCATGCAGGAAATGAAACTCAATGTCAGATCGGCCCTCAGGGAGCTATAAGAAACGACTTTAATATGCTGATTCGGCTGGAGAAAAGCCATATATTAATATGAGGAATTCTAATTCCTACTTACACATATATAGAGCAGATAGATAAGAACAGACAAATCTAAAGAGTGTGATAGCCCTGAAAACTCTGCCCCTGTGAGACTAATTTGGACCACTAGGCCATTTCTAGCAAATTCTATCCACCTGCCTGCCAATAATATGAGATAAATTTGACATCACCTGGAATGTAGTCTCCTCTCCAAAGATAGGAGTCATATCTACTGCATCACCTACAGCACTGCCTGCCAGGTATGCTGTCCTCCAAAAGTTGCCTAGGTAGGAATGTGGCCTTTGAGCTGAAAAAAGCAAGGGGAAATGGTCACAGGTAAAGCACAATGTGACGGGGTGAGCTCCCGTTGCTTGGTCCCAGCTCCTGCCAACCTAGCAGTTCGAAAGCACGTCAAAATGCAAGTAGATAAATAGGAACCGCTACAGCGGGAAGGTAAACGGCGTTTCCATGTGCTGCTCTGGTTTGCCAGAAGCGGCTTTGTCATGCTGGCCACATGACCTGGAAGCTATACGCTGGCTCCCTCGGCCAATAATGCGAGATGAGCGCGCAACCCCAGAGTCGGTCACGACTGGACCTAATGGTCAGGGGTCCCTTTACCTTTACCTTTAAAGCACAATGTCAACCATCTACCACTACATATATTCCAAATATATTTTGAGGTCTGGCCTTGGAGATGAGAAGCAGGTTCTTTGGTATTCATCACTATATTATACTACACACACACACACACACACACACACCTTGTCCTGAACATTGAGAAAAGGGCAAGATGCACAGGATTGTGTAATGGCAGTGTATTCAGCAGAAAGATTTCAAATTATTTTATACTGCAGCTGTGCAAAGGGTATGCAATTGACACTCTGACAAAGCCTTTATTCATAAGAGGCATATCTCCAAATGCAGCAGCCTGGGAGAAGATGAAAGGAAACTGTACAATAAAAAAATGGCACAAATAATTAAAATAGCAATGTAGGTATCACCTGTGGTGATAACGGGCCAGTAGGGTAGCCAAACTCGGGCCGTGTCAGCCAAGAAGCTTCAAAATCAGTTTAACAAAGTTATTTGACAGATGAAAGAGAAGATTTGAAAGAGAGCCCTGCAAATGTCCTTAAAATGAGAAAATAAAAGTGACGAATCATTGTGGTTAAGCGAAAGCAGCAAGAATTTAAAGACTAATGGAGGAGAAAGGCACTGTGTTAGCAACCACTCTTTAACAAGAGAAAGCAAACATCCTCATTTGTGCATAGAGAGGAACAGGTAGTTTTTAAGTGCATTAAAGATAGGGTTATGGGCAGGGAAGGATTAAGAGCTTTAGAGAACCCAAGCATTGGAAAGATTATGCTGCAGCCCACCCCCAATGTGCAATTCAAAATAAAAACAATATAGTAAACCATAAAATAAAATTGTGTAGTGCAGTGTAAAGAAGTTCAACAAAGGTCATAGAATCATAGAATCATAGAGTTGGAAGAGACCACAAGGGCCATCCAGTCCAACCCCCTGCCAAGCAGGAAACACCATCAAAGCATTCCTGACAGATGGCTGTCAAGCCTCTGCTTAAAGACCTCCAAAGAAGGAGACTCCACCACACTCCTTGGCAGCAAATTCCACTGCCGAACAGCTCTTACTGTCAGGAAGTTCTTCCTAATGTTTAGGTGGAATTTTCTTTCTTGTAGTTTGAATCCGTTGCTCCGTGTCCGCTTCTCTGGAGCAGCAGAAAACAATCTTTCTCCCTCCTCTATATGACATCCTTTAATATATTTGAACATGGATATCATATCACCCCTTAACCTTCTCTTCTCCAGGCTAAACATACCCAGCTCCCTAAGCCGTTCCTCATAAGGCATCGTTTCCAGGCCTTTGACCATTTTGGTTGCCCTCTTCTGGACACGTTCCAGCTTGTCAGTATCCTTCTTGAACTGCGGTGCCCAGAACTGGACACAGTACTCCAGGTGAGGTCTGACCAGAGCAGAATACAGTGGTACTATTACTTCCCTTGATCTAGATGCTATACTCCTATTGATGCGGGTCTCCTATTGAGAGGGTCTGATTCCCTCTCCCCCCTTATGATTACTTGGATATATTTTTTTGAAATATAGAATGTCAAATTCTTTCAAAACCAAAATGAAATGGGGGGGGGCATCTGATGCCACTTTCAGTGTCTACAGTTTTTTTTCAATTCATTCATTATCTTTCCTCCACTACACCTCCCATGGAGAATTAATGATGCACTCAAGTGCCTGTATAAATGTTTGAATGAAGTATCACTTGGGGAGGGATTTTTGCAATTTTGCAGCCCTGGACTTCTGGAATAGCTTTTGGGTGGTAAATTGATAGGGCAGATTGTCACTGGATTCTGCAGGAGTGTTTGGGATTCTTGTTATTGCATGGTGCAATAGTAAAATTATGAAATGTCATAATTTCTTGCAAGTAAAAACAAAACAAAACAAAACATGGTGGGAAATAAAAGTGGCCGTTACTTCAAAAATTTCCTTATTTCAGATTCCACCAAAAGTCAAGATAACCAGCTAAGCCTCACCCACCCATCCCAGGAAAGAATGATGTTACACCAAGCTGAAGAAGAATTCCTCACCTACCACATCCTATATAGACCATCCCAAGCCCCCTCCATCTGATCCTCTCATTACCTATTCCTGCATCCCCTCATCTGCCCCCCCACATAACACATATCATGGTGTCAAACGGCAATATGAGTTTTAGAATCTACATGTTGTCATCACAACTGCTCTGTAGGGTAGATTAGCCTGAGAGAAAGCATTGTGGCCCAGTCAGAATTTGAACCCTGGTCCTAGTCAAACATTGTAACCACTACAGCACAATTGCTACAGTACTGCTTTATATAATGCAAAGTTAAACTATGGAATTCAGTTCCACAGGGTAGTGTTGGATACCAGCTTGGGTGGTTGTGACAGACCTGTGGGCATAAGGCTATCAATGGCTATGTTCTATCTCAACTGCCAGAGGCAACATGCCTCTGAGTAATAATTGTTCGGAATCACAAGGGAGGAGAATGCTGTTCCACTCGAGACTATTGGGGCCTTTGGTCTGATCCAGCAAGGCTGTTTCCTATGTTCCTGTGATTTTCTGATGTAGACCTACTGTATGCAATTTGTGACTCACTTATCCAAACCCAGCCCCATCAGCCATGCATCACCAGGGGCTGTTTCTTTTTCATTCATTCTCGAAATATGAAATATTGCAAAGCATCTCATGTATGGCTTGTGGGCTTTGTTCAGTTTGGTGTCTCTCTGGTCTGGTTTGAAGGCAAACTTAAACTGCTACTGTGATTATACATTTTCTCACCCCACACCAGTTAACATTTTATGAGTGACAGAAACATACCGGGGAAAAAGATCTGCCATTTGCAAGAAGAAAATGTCTAATGTCTCTCTAATGCATCAAAAAGGGTGGGTATATTTTCAGCATCCCAGCTCCTACCTGAGTGGAGTTAAGGAGACGTTTCATACAGTTTCTATATATTGGAATATATTTGACTGCTATCATGTTCTTTCTTGTTAATGTCCTTGTAACAAATGTTACATATTTATTCTTGTTCATGCTTTGAGAGTCCATTTAACTTTTGAATGAAGGGAAGAACACTTAGAGGAGCAGTCAGAGATGACATAATATTGTTAAAAAGCTATCATTTCTTCAGACCCATCTGGTGCTACTGCGGCAGCAATGTGCTGCAAGCTAATAACATTTCTATAAAAGATAGGGGAAACCAGCATTGGGAAATAACTTTCTTTCTTCCCCCCGCCTTTTAAAAATCTTTCTGCATTTGTTTTATAGTCAGAATTAATTTTTTCCTGTGTCATCAGAACCACCGTTTAAAGCAACTTATTGAAAAATATATGTGTCAACTGTGTGGACTGGCGTAGATTGAAAAATCTCCTGGATAAGGGGATTGTGCAGCAAACCATGCTCGACCTTAAATCCCAAAACAAGAACTGTAGTTTGCAAAGCATCTTCTGGAGAGTACTGAGTTTCATTTTATGTCCCAGATTTATGCAACCTGTTTCTAGCCTCCATCCAGACAGGAAAGAAACCCAATCACAATTAAGCAACACAATCAAGGCAGGCAAGAGCACTTGAGCTGTGAAGCATGGCCAATGTGGAATGTGACCTAGAGAGAGGGAATGTGGCCTGGGGACAGTTGATTGGACCAAATAGTTCTGCACTCTCTGCCCAAGTACTGCATTTCCTTCCACATTCCTCACCAGATCACAATGTCTTCCTATGTGCTATTAGTCTTTATTCAAAGGAGAGCAAATAATTAAGATACATTACATGGAATCTATTATTTGACACACTGGCAAGTTGATAGTTACTTCATTCGAATTATATAATCAAGAAACTTTAATGCTTAACAAAATTGAAAAGGTTTTTTTCCCTCTCCCTCCCTCCCTCCCTCCCTCTCAGTATTGTCACAACCCAGGCCAGCCGCAAAATGGTCAGCTGCATTACAGACAAATCACACCACACTCGTTTTATTTATTTATTTTGCAAGAAACCATTTTGTTTCAGTTATGTCATTAACTGAGGTGAACTTGAAACCCAGCAGTTAGCCGAAATGACAGGGAAGATTTTCCTCGTGTCTTAATTTTGGAGGCCAGTCGCGCTGATGGTTAAGGAGGATTAGCAAAATCGTGCCCAGAACAGACAGCCTTTGTTTTCACAGTGCCAATGCATACGGGTTTCGATTGAGCCAATGTGTCTTAATGCATGTGTGCATGAATCGCTTTCGGCACCCCGTCGCTTCAATCATTGCTGTACAGGCACAACGCGCCACACGAGACTTCCTCCTGCTGTCATGTGGCTGCATCGCCTCCTGTAATCTTAAATAGCCACCTGAGCTCCATGTGATAGACATTTTATCTCATCACTGATTCAGTCCTTGCCCTTTTCAGAGGCGGCATTGTCAGATTTATCCAGAACTGCTGTATGAATCAAGATTTCAGATGGAAAATTCTATCTGGCATTCATGACTAATTTCTCTTCCACCTCCTTTCCCCCCTCTTGAGCCTCCCTGATTATTTATAACCCATATGGCAGTGATGTCAGAGATACAGCAAATGGGGAGGTAGGCATGGAAACAACTCTTCAAGTAAGTTTCTATATATTTATCTCTATATACATCAACCACAGCATTTAGACAACTGGTATAGTGTAGTGTAGTGGTTAGAGTGTTGGACTAGGATCTGGGTGACAACTGGGTGACCTTGGGCCAGTCACTACCTCTCAGTGTTGTGTTGTGTTGTGGACTAAATGAGCAGGGGCACTGCGCTCCTTGATGAAAACAAAGGGGGGTATAAATGCAATAAATGATAATAAAATAATAATTTATGAGTATCGTTTCCATTACATCAGTGATAAAGGTAACCTGGATGGTTAAGTCCAGTCTAAGGTGACTATGGGGTTGTGGCACTAATCTCTTGCTTCAGGCCGAGGGAGCTGGTGTTTATCTTTCTGGGTCATGTGGCTAAATCGCTACTGGTGCACAGAGGACCATGACGAGTGCCCGAGCAAACAAAAATGCTATTTACCTTCTTGCCACAGTGGTACCTATTTATCTACTTGCACTGCTGTGCTTTGGAACTGCTAAGTTGGCAGGAGCTGGGAAAGAGCAACAGGAGCTCACACCATCAAGCAGATTCGAACCGCCGACCTTCCAATCAACAAGCCTAAGAGGCTCAGTGGTTAAGACCACTGCTACAGGGACGCAGGTGGTGCTGTGGTCTAAATCACTGGGTTTCTTGGGCTTGTCGATCAGGAGGTCTGCAGTTGGAATCTGCGCGACGAAGTGAGCTTCCATTGCTCTGTCTCAGATCCTGCCGACGCCAGTGATATCATTACATCATGTCTGCAAGCAGTGATGCAGCAGTAGATTTTGAAGTGCAGGCATGACCGAGTATGAATAGAGGGGATAGAGGGGATGGTGGAGGTTTAAAGGGAGGACGTCGGCCAGATATGGGGGAAGAGAAAAGCATGGTTGACAAGAGAAGCAATTTACAATAAATGTATAAATGCTCCCCATGTTTCCTAAGAAATGCTCGGCTGCTGAAACACTGGAATAAAAGAATCGGCGACCTTTCCCTTCAAAGGGCTTTGTATGCCAGCTTTACCATTTCTTTCATCTGGTGCAGGTATTTTATTTTCAGGATAAACAGAATTCTGTTTTTGCACCTACACACACCACTTTTAATTGTTTTCCAAGATGTGGAGGAAAAAGGAAAATGGGACATTCTGGGCTCAAATCAGAAACTGGGATGGCTTCTGTAATTGCAGGCATGTCCCTGGAAAATGGTGACACTTGGAGAGTCTGTACTTTGATGAAGGCTTATATCTCCTGTAACTGGGACCCTAGCCCCTGAAGGCATCCATTTTGGGCATGCCAATTTCTTACCTGCTCTCCACATCTAAAACACTTGTGCTTAGAAAAACAAGTAAAACAATTACAAGCAAAACTGAACAGTATAGATTCAGCAACCACAACAACTTGAAGTCAATTTGTAAAACACACTGAGCTTTAGCATAAAAAAGAAGAAAAAGTTATTTACTCACCTGTAAGGCACATTTTCACTTATAATTAAAATGCAAACTATATTGCAAAGAGATGTTATCACTTCAATTACTAACATGAAGTAGGAGCCCCATAAAAGGAAACAGGTATCCAGCCTCTGTGTGATAATTGCTCCTATTCTTTGACTTTCTCTGTGTTAATCTGACACAAACATAAAAGCCTTTTATCACATCAATCTCTTGCCAAAGCACTGGGGGTCTGTAAGATATCTTGGGGTTCCAGCAGATGATGTCATTGTTCATTCTCCGAAAGAAGTCCCATATCATTTCAGGTTAGATCAGGCCTTTAAACAAAATGGTTGTGATTAGCCAGTTGGCGTCATTAACTATGTGCTACTTGACAAAGTGAGTGAAAAGGGACAAGAAATAAAACTGTCAAAACTTCATCCCTCCCCCACCCCCACCCCGTCCTACCCTCAAAGCTATCATGAAATATCTTCATACTACAGAGGTTTGGCATCTCATCAGCAGGTGACACGCACCTGTGCAACGACCCAATGCTCAAGCAGCGTATGCTTTGAATTAAAATAATTCATCAAAGGAAGGGTCTAGTCAAACAAACAGGACATGAAACAGAAATATTGCCTTTAGACAGCAGGAGTGTTGAGGCTTACCTTCTATTTTGGCGGCACACTTGTCAGGCTTTACTCTAGCACTCTCGATGAATTTGCAGAATTGTGCTATCCTTTATATAATACTGTACATTGCACTGTGTTTTTATGGAACCCAGAAATCGGAATGGTGTGGAATATTTCCCATCCTTGTTCCATACTACTATATACTGTGGCTGCCTCTTGAGTCTTATTTTTGTTTATTTTATTTTATTTTTTTGCTGCTTCTTCACCTTTCTTAAATTAGTTGCACAGATGAACTCACTCACTCAAGGATTGCACAGGGAGATAAGTGGTCACATTCCGAACTTCCAATGAAATTTGACTACATGATTATGATGCCACTGAGAGCAAATGAGGGCACTTGTTAGTCTTTCTAAAAGGATGACTTTATAGTGGGTGCCCTGTGCAAATCTATATTGTTAATTTATATCTGAGTTTTGCAGGTGGCATGCAGGTATTAAATATCAAGGCCTGATTTACATATGCAAGTCTCTCATTTAAATTCCCTACACTTCATTACCTATGTGTCATTTAAGATTAGCAGAGGAATGTGAGAACTAACCCCATTAAAGACACTACATTCTTCTTTGTTGGTGACAGAAACATAGACTGGGGCTGTGATGACTTATTTACACATGATGCTCCTGGTTTCTATTCACAGTTGCAGTCATGTACATATTGCATACATGTGTGGGTGTATCATCCCATAGAAGGGACAGTCTTGTTATCAGCAAATCACTGAGCGACAGAGTTTAGAAACTGGAGGTACGAGATGATTCCTATACTCTATATTGTACTTGGGTCAGAATGCTGGGGATAGCTCCTTCCACAGCAACACAAGGAATCTCTTATGGTTCACATAATGTTATTATTCTAATTCTGCAGCCCACAGTAGGGGGACAAAGTGGGCAGAGGACTGGAAGTATGCATAAAAGGTAAAGATAGAGGACCCTGATTGTTAAATCCAGTTGTGAACGACTCTGGGTTATGGCGCTTATTTTGCTTTACTGGCCGATGTTTGTCTGCAGACAGTTTTTCTGGGTCATGTGGCCAGCATGACTAAGCCGCTTCTGGCGAAACCAGAGCAGTGCATGGAAATGGCGTTTACCTTCCCACCTATTTATCTACTTGCACTTTTTGGTGTGCTTTTAAACTGCTAGGTTGGCAGGAGCTGGGACCGAGCAATGGGCACCCCGTCGTGGGGATTCAAACCGCCGACCTTGTGATCAGCAAGCCAAAAGGCGCAGTGGTTTGGACCACAGTGCCACCCACGTCCCCAGAAGTATGCATACTGGCCCCATACCCAACATCCTCATGCAAACTGAGTGTGCTAGCTCCATCCCTGACTTTCCTGTTTTGATCAGGAATCTCTGAAGGGCACTTCTAGCCAGGAAGCAAGGCACCCTTCAGCACCCTCCACACTTTATGCCCTTCCATGTTCAGGCTAAACACTTGAAGGAAGGCTTTACCTATGGATCTCAGAGAAACCCTTTCTCAGCAGCAAGAGTCTGCAAACTGATGGAATGAGGACTATTACTCAAAGGTAGGCTACATGCTTTGCATGCAGAGTGACCAAGATGTGGGTTCAGAGGCTGCTGTTGCATTGGACCTACAACCAGCAAAGGTACTAGTCTCTGAACCTTCTTTCTTGGTTTGTTTGTTTTTTAGTCTAGTCCATCTAGAAAAGAAGCAAAATGTGCAGGTACTTAACCTTTTATTCTTGGGCCCTTCATTCCAACCTGCAGAAGAGAATACAAATTTGAATGTGCCACAAAGCAAACATATCCTCTTTTTGTGAGCGGGTTGGAGGGCCCAATCCACATATAGTGTACAGGGCTCATAGCATCCTGTTGACACCCTTGTTTTCATGCAGAAGGTCCAAGTCTTGATTCCTACCACCTCTACTCAGAAGGATCTCAGTGGGAGGGCTGGAAAAGATTCCTGCCTGAATTGCTTGACACTGATACCAGTGGAAGTAGACAGGTGGACTGATGGGTTAGTGCCATATAAATCATCATCATCATTATCATATATTTATTTATCCCCACCTTTCCCCCTGAAGGGACTCAAGGTGGCTTACATAAAAAATGAGAACGGCTAAGAAAAAGAGCAATTCAAAAAAACAAAAAACAATTAAACATTGACAGAAGTAAAACTATATACATATATAATGTTTATTAAAATAATACAAATAATTACAACAAAACCAGCATGGCACCAGCCCCTTCATTAAAAGCACTCAGGTCTGATGAAAAGGGTGAAAGAGCAGAGTGCCCGAGCTGCACCATGGTTAAATTTTCTGCGTTCATGCCCTCTGCCGGCGCTGATTGGCAGTGGCGCCATGCTGGGCCAGTGACATGGCTGGGGTCAGCATGAGGGGGCATCAACTCCCCTGCCCCCAAGCTGGATCACAGCAGCGACCCGGAAGCCTGGCCACAACACTGCCCACTGAGAAAGGTGGGCAGATTTCACAAAAGCTTGTTGGAATAAGAAAGTCTTCACCTGCTGGCAGAAGGACAATAAAGAGAGAGCCAGTCCAGCTTATCTGGTGAGGAAGTTCCAGAGTTTGGCAGCAGCCACTGAGAAGGCCCTCTTCCTTTACCCCCACCAAGCATGCCTATGAGGGTGGCAGGACCAAGAGAAGGACCTCCCCCAAAACATCCCAAAACAAAGGCAGGTTCATATGAGGGAATATGGGCTTTCAGATAGCTTGGACCTAACTCATTTAGGGCTTCATAGCCCATAAGTAGCAGTTTGAATTGTGCCTGGAAACAGACTAACAGCCAGTGAAGCAGTTGCAACAAGGGGGTCGTCTGCTCCCTATAACCAGCCCCTGTCAATAATCTGGATGCAGCTCTTTGAGCCAGTTGGAGTTTCCAAACACCTTTCAAAGGCAGCCCCACATAGAATGCATTACAGTAATCCAAACGGGACGCAACTAAGACGTGTGTCATTGTGGCCAAATCAGACACCTCAAGGAACAGTCGCTGCACTAGCTTTAACTGAATTTCTGGAGTTTGAGAGAGAGGGAGGGAGGGGGAGAGAATTAAAGTGGATAGTAGTTTCCATGGAAAACTTCTGCAGCCTTGAAAGAACATGATCAGGAAAGACATTTCATGTAATGAATTATGTTATTAACAGGCAAGGTCAAATCCAAGGGGAAGCAGGACACTGCCCTACATTTGGCTGTGCATTTCTTGGTATTTCTATCATAAGTTAATTTATTAGCTGTTGTTTATGATGAAGGATTAGTCATGAGAGAGTGTTTAGCCTTCCCAGCGTTGATGGTTGGGTCAACAAGACTTGTTCCCTGTATGATTAAAGCAATGGCCTTTTATTCTCCTTTAGAGCGTATAAACTGAGTGGCAGTGAGGAAAGGGTAAGTGGCAGCTTGCCAATTATATAAGAAGGCTCTTTAGAAAAAGGCCAGTCCCAGGGCTAATAAGCACTTAATTATTTTAATCTCTTCAATGAAAATTAAAACAAAGAGGGGATTTAACCTCCTGCTTGGCTGCTAGGTAAAAGTACAGTAAACAATCCATGGCAATCCCCCCACCCCCGCCCAAGTTAATTTAGAAGTTGTGTTTGAGGTGTGTTGATACAAACATGGAAACCATAGTTTGTTGATACTTCTAAGCTCTGCTCAGGCTGGGCAATGGCAGTCATACCACACAAGGATGGGGCTTAGTGTTTTGCACTAAATTTTGGAGCATGTGAGGAGGTTTCCATTCGGATTGAGCCCAAATCCTCCACATGCTTACCTTCCAAGTCCCAGACTGCAGAATCCGGGACCGGCAGCCAGCTTCAAAAGTAGCTTCTGCGCATGACCGGAAGTGCGTTGACGTGACTTCCGGTATCAACGTGGGCCATTTTTGGTGCCCATAGATGGGCGGGCCGACACCGGAAGTTGCGTTGACGCACTTCCGGTCATGCGTAGAAGCTACTTTTGAAGCTGGCGGCGGCCATTTTTTGTGCCCATAGAAGGGCAAATCAGAAAAAAATGGCCGCCGGCAGGAGAAAATAACAGAGAAAAACGGGAGACGAAGTGATACGGGGGACCACTGGGAAAAGGTAAGTAAAAATTGGGGTTTCCGGGGGGAAACGGGGTACTTGGCAGCTATGCACATGTATATGTTTTTTTTTATCACCCTATGACCAAGCTGTGCATTTGGAAGGGAAAAGGAAGCTCTCCATACATCTTGGTCATCTTGGTGATGGAACCACGCTGTCAGCTGTTTCTGAGTGACACCCCTTTTTTTTTTTACTGGGATTCCGCACTAGATCCAGGGGACCAAATTGGACCGATTTATGATGTCCTGGGATTGAGTTGGATTGAGTTAAGGCAGCTCTGGATCATCTGGTTCTAATCATGTCCATCTGGACTGCTCCAGGAAAAAGCAGGGTGGTCTGGTGGTGAGGAGAGTGGGAAGGAGGAGACTTGCAGGCAGCCTGTCACACCCTTGTCACACCCTTCAACTGCATGACTGTGCAAGGGTCAGGGTCTGCCTCTGCATTGAGTCATGCCTATATCATTGCCTATATCATTGCAGGTTATATCAGGTTGCTTCAAAACACTGGTTCGGCTCCAGGGCATATCTGCCGCCCTGGCGCCGTGGTGCGAAGATCCCTCCGGCGCCCCCCGCCCCGTCCCCCAGCGCGGCTGCCTGGCAGGCACAGCGCGGCGCCCCCCTGGCGCATTGCGCCCCCCAGCCTTGCCTTAGGGCTGGCCCTGTTCGGTTCCAAAATTGGATTGTGGGGCCTATGCACAGCTCTAGCTTTTACTCACAGGCCACCAGAGTACACCAATGCCCTTCCTATGATTCCACTTCACATAACCAGATCTGATTGTTTATAAGAAATGAAGCAAGAATCATCAAGATATAGCTGCCTGTTTGTTTATATGAATCAGATCGGAAGACAAGGCAACTCCTATTCCAGTGAAAATCCCTACACAAAAAAATATATTATTTGCATTCTCCCACATGCTTTTTCTCACTGTCTTCCTCATCAGATTTGTTGATATTTTTATCACTGAGGGTTCACCCACCTGGAAACTGAGGGTTCACACAGTCAAACTGCCCTGAGATCTCTTATATTGTGGAACCTTGATCATTTGCATCACTGTATTCCTACTATTACAACTAAAGAGCTCACTGAGTTTGGTACTAGAAATGACCTTTGGGGTCACAATGCACACCCAAAACCTGCTTACATATGTAATCAATTAAAGTTGTGGCCTATTTCAACCCAACAGCAACGTCCTGTGTCTTATTTCTGGCTGGTTCCTCACCTGGCCATGCACATAATGCACCTGGAAATGCAAGCTTAGCTCTTCCATTATTGATCTCTGACTCACTGGATTCCCTGGAAAGTGGTCATAAAGAAATTTCAGGATATCCTGTAGCTATGCACTCTGCTTTGAGCAAGTGGGTTAAATATCCCTGGACTTATAGGTCTTTATTGCATGGAGTTTCATAAGAAGCAAATGGTCCACCCAATGGAAAATGAAAACTTTCTAAGTAGCTCCATGGACCATTTGTGGTAACGTTATAGTCATTATGTAAATAAATGGGACTATGCAATTAGGTTCTAAGTAGTGTGATTGGGAAACCATGTGTGTGATGCTAGATAGACAGATAAATAAATAAATCTTGGGCATGATTATAGGATAAGGAAGTAGCATTTAAGGACACGTAAGAAATGGAAAGGTCATAAAACTAATTGCATCACTGTAATCTCAAATCTCCTAGCCCAATTATGTCTGCCACATTAAAAATTATGACCATCAGCAGCTGAGAGTTGGAACATTCAAACAACATAGCCGGAGGTCTTGGATATGTTTCACTTGGTTATCCTTTGCCTTCTGAAGGTCTCTGCAACGTTACAAAGTTGACAGTAATCATAAATAAAATAAGACAGGAAAATGGTCCATAATGTAACTCTCCTTTAGCTTAATTCTTCTCATTAATCTACCTTATTGGTTGTGGCATGCACTTGTTTGAGTTGGTGAAGGTCTAATAGCCCTATTTCTCTTACCATCATCCATATGTAGAGCTGTCGATCAATGACAATTATTCCTTAATGAACATGTAATGATGGGCAAGCCTAGGGAGAAAGGAACAAATAAATTCCTCATTATAGTCTTGATTACAAGCTAGCTGAGTCTCTTGTCAGTGTGGCATGCTGTGCAGTTTTGTTTACTCAACATCTTCAGCTGTAATCAGTTGGATCAATGGCTGAGGAGAGCTGGAAATCTTCAATTGAGGAAAGTAGCCAAATCTATAGAAGAAGAAAGGACCCAGGTTTGCACCACCTCTTGAGCAATCTTCTGAAACCTTAGAAGTATTTGTTATATTCAGGCCCCACTGCACTAAACAGAATGCTTTAACATGCAAGGAGACTCTCTTCCTAGCTAACTCTGTGAACTTACCCGCAGCTCAGTGAGGGAAACATGAGTCTCGTAACAACTTAACTCTTAACAAACTACAGTTCCCATGATTCTGTGGGGGAAAGCCATGACTCTCTAAACCAGACACCCCCAAAGTTTGGCCCTCCAGATGTTTTGGCCTACAACTCCCATGATCCCTAGCTAACAGGACCAGTGGTCGGGGAAGATGGGAATTGTAGTCCAAAACATCTGGAGGGCCAAAGTTTGGGGATGCCTGATCTAAAGTGCTATGAATCTGCTGTAAATGTATAGTGCATATGGGGCTTCAGTCAGTTTCAGTTTCTCTCCATTGCCTGCTTTTCCAATCTTAAATTCAGTCTGCTCTATTTCTGAGCATGTTTGTGATTTAAAAAGCAACACATTAAAATCTAAAAGCATTTTCTTGCACATTTCTTCTAACAAGCACATTTTTGTGTGTAGTTTTGCTCAGCAGATACATTTTCCCAAGCATTTCCCTGCTAATGTTTTTCTTTTGCGCCGACAGGCGGAGACCCCCCTGACCCTGGGCGACACCCGCATGGACTCAAGACAACGTGTTATGGGATTAAAATTTGGCCACAACTTTAGTAAAACTTCAGATGTAGGGAGACCTTGGCTTAGGCATTGGGGGTTTATCCTTCCCAGTCCCCGGCTGGGGATCTGGGGAACATCAGGGTTAGTTATCCAGAATGTGTGGGGATTGGGCTGGCTCTGGAAAAAGTCTGTTCAAGCAGAGAGTCCGCCCCCCATTTCAACACTGTCCCAGGGGAGAGCAATGACAACCTAACGGTGTATGGCCAATGCCCCCCCCCCAAAAAAACAAACCCCTTAATGGGGAACCCTGGGTTCACTGCTGCAGGGGGGCGTGGGTCACCACTTCAGGCCCCCTTTAGGAAGATAGACTACTAAAGGATTCTGCCCAAGGCCTGAAACCACCACAGTTGTGATATTTTGCTACGGGGAAGTCAAAACCTGCCAATGCAGGAAAATTCCTTTCTGGCCCTTCAACAGCGACCATAATGTAGCAGCGCCCACGTACCTGTGAAGCTGACTGAGAACTCCCAGGTAAATTCCACCCACTGTTGTGTGGGCTGGGCAATCCCTCTCCTAACCTGGCCAACTCTCTCCTGGGAACACCCCCCAGCTGGGATTGGGTAACTGGCAGAGGTAGGCGGCAACCTACAGGTGTTCAGCCTGGGTAGGGGGGTGAATCCAGGTTGTACTGCCGGGAGCTGCATGGGATTGGGGGGGGGGGCTGTGCATGACCATGCAAAAGGCATGTGGGGAGAAGTCATTCTTTTCTTTTGTGCTGGAGGGGTATGTTACTTTAACTAAGGTGTGTATGCTTTTGATTTAATTTAAGCATTTTTGTATGCATGCCTATGCTGGAAAACTGTACCACAAAACTCAGAGAAGTACAAATCTCAAAGGAGAGCTGCAAATCTTGATGCTAACCTTCTTGGTGGTTACTCCGTCCCAGTCTTCGGACCTCTCTTCCTAGTAAAGCTAGATTGGCTCTCTCCTGGTTGCTTTTTATTCCTCTCATTTTTTATTTATTACATTTATATTCTGCTTTTCCCTGGTGAAGCTCAAGGGGGCACACATGATTCTTCCTCTGAACATGTTATCCTCACAACAGCCCTGTGAATAGTCTAAGTTGAAAGAGAGTGACTGGACCAAGGTCACACAAGTGAGCCTTGTAGCTGAGTGGAATTTGAACATTGGTCTCCCAGGTCCTAATCACCATTACACCACACTTCCTTTTTTTCCCCTTTTTCTGTTTTTTTAAAAAGCAAGGTCACAGATTGCATATTACACAGATTAGACATGGAACTATCTAGGACAAAACTACCGTAAAAGGTTATATAAATGCTTAATTGTAACTTTAGTCAGCAAAAACAACAACCCAAAAACCTTCACAATCTTCCTTATCTCCTGCAAGAGCCTGTCAGGGTTGGAAGATACTTGTTGCCTCAAATATAGTTTGTATCAGATCAAGCCTCATCAGCTGATATTCATTTTAATTACCTTGCTCAGTATCTGCATCTTCCTAATCTCTCTTTGCCACAGAATTAGCTTCTACTTATGTACAATTCATTCCATGTGCTTTCTAAACGGTTTCCCTAGATTTGTTATCTTGTAGAAATATTAAAGAGAAGTTCTGATAACAGGGGATTCACGAGCTAAGTTCTGTGAAACAATAGATCCTTCCGGAAGAGGGGAGGACCTTGTTAATTCTATTTTTGCACACTGTTATAGAACTCACACACAAGTGTGATTGTATGCATGATTGTCTTGCGATGATTCCCCTTTACAATTTGGAAGCGGAAACATGTACCAGCTAGGTCTCAACGCCAGTTAGCGGGAACTGGAGAAAAGGTCTTATTGCACTTTAAAGGCTAACACAGAAGTAATAACCCAGCCAAGAATCAACAGGGCTTGAGGAAAGTGGTGCAGTCACCACTCTGCAGTCCTGCTGCTCACACTGGCTAGGACAGAAACCAAGGTACACTGGCAAAACCCTGCTCTGCCTACACCAGCCTGGAGGTGGCTTTGCAACTGGGCCCTAGGCTAACTGAACAACAGTAGGGCCGGCTCAAGACTCAGTGGAACCCAGGCGGAGCTATACCAAAATTTCTTAGCTGGTGGTGGAGTATGCTTGCTGTTAAATTTCGGCATAACCCCTATCTACCATAGCTGCCAAGTTATCCCTTTTTTACAGGGATTTTCCCTTATGCTGAATAGGCTTCCTCACGAGAAAAGTGAAAACTTGGCAGCTATGCTATCTACCGTGCTCTGTTCTATTTAACATCGCTTACGGCCACATCTCACCGATATGCCTTCATTAAAGCTAGGTTTAATGTTTTTCCAACAAATGTGCTGAGACATAGATTACTAAGGGCCAAGTCTCTTCAATGTGTGCTTGTGAAATTAAAACATCTGAATCTCTACATCATGTTATGTTTATCTGCCCTATGTACAGTTCGGCTCGTGCTAGTATACTAAATTCCATAATCCAGCCTTCAAGATGTGGATCCTTATATTACTCTACAGGTCGCTAAATTCCTGATATTGATTTTAGCATAGTGCCTAAATTTTTAATCATAATCTTAAACTTTTCTTTTTAATTGTTAATATTTGTCCTTGTGAGTTGTGAATTGTGTTATACTATTTGTGGCTTGAACGAGTCCGCTGTTTTATTTGATTTATTTTGTTGTGTTGTGTTTTATGATGGGCGTAAAGCCGAATAAACATCCTGATACATCCTGATACCCAGGCTGATTTGATCCTCTCCTTGTGCATTTCTTGGTATGTCCCAGTGGGCTACTTTTAAGTGGATATTTCACTGGAAGGTAGAACAGAAAGCTTAATCTTAACCTTATCAAACTTTTGTTGCTTCTTTAAAAATCTTTGGGCGATTCTCCTACCCAGGAACTTTAAAATCCATCTATTTGGGCAAGAGAGAGAGAGTGTCATCTCTGCTATTAATTTGAGAAAATATAGCCAGGTCAGTCATTAACTTTACCAGTCACAGAGTCAAAAGAGTGTGATACAAGTGCATTTTGATCAGGTCATGTACGATGAGTATCCAGCAATATCATATTATTTTAGTTAAATACATATTTGGAGAACAGTAAACATGCTTGATGGTCATTATGGCCTATTATCCTATACAGCAATTTTACTTTTCAGAGTAATGGTGACAACCTCTACTCATTATATTTCTTCAAAACAACCTTATTATCTTACCCCCTCATTTGTAATGAATACTTGACATTGATGGTGCTCTTTGCTGCCCTTTTGGACAAACACATATTATGGAAAACCGAAGACAGCACCAATTAAGGTTTGTTCAGAATCACAATTTTACCATTAAAGAAAATGTGGGCAAACTCACTCCATCTGTGTTCCCCTGCTGCCCTTAAGATATATTTAAAAACCTTTCCAGTCAAGCTATTGATTGCATATTTACAGCAGTATGTTTAACTGCTGCTGTCAAAATTTAATTGTAGTCCTGTAATTATAGCGGGTAGTATGCAACGTTTTCTGTCAGCTAATGCAAGGGCCCTAGCTGATGGCAAGGTTTAAAGTCCGTGCAACAAAGAACAGCTGCTGTAGCTGGTGCTTCTTGCACAACAGCTGATGTTTCTTGTGCAATCTGTTGCACAATCACCTTCAGTAATGTGTTTGTATTTTGCCTTGCACAATGATGTTTAATTTAGCTCTGCAATTGATAAAAACCCTTTGGTATTTAAATGAGGGCAATGGTTTTGTTTTTGTTTTATTTTAAAATATAAATTTCCATTCTAATGGATTTCAGGATGGTGTACAATAATAAAGAATATAGTAAAACATCAGACAACAATAAATTTTAGAAGCACCAAAGGATTATGTTGCATAGAAGACAGGCATTAAGTCAGTTTAAAATGCCTGAGAAAATAAAAATGGCTTAACTTGGTACCAGACTGATTGCAGTGGTAGCACTAATCACACATCTTCGGAAGGTAATCCAAAGTTAAGGTAATGCCACAGAAAAGTCCATCTCAGAAAAGTCCATCTCCTTTATACATGTGTATATTCAGTAACTGATGTACTCAGCTAAGGCTCTGATCTGAAGAGTTTAATTTATGGACAGGGTGGTGTGGGAGGGTGCATTCTTTCAAAAGGATTTGGGATCTCAATCCATTTAGGGCCTTAAAGGTTAAAACATGTGTCTTGGCTTGGGCATGGAAGCAAATAGACCAGCCAATGAATTAATGAAGCTCCCAAGCTATGACTACACTATAGACAACTCTATCACATTTGAGGGTCACAAGGCCTGACTTACTCATAATAAACTTCGTCCAATGTTCCATGGTTTACTGAGAACAAGTATTGTGCCCATATGCCTCCACCACTTTTTCCTGCGTCCCTTTTTGTATGTGCTATAACACAAAGCTTCTGGGGTTTGATAAAACCACACTTTTCATGTTCCATCAATCAGGAAATTGTTGTTTAATCTCATGACAGGATATCAGCTAGACCACATTGTAGATTGAATCCTGGTTGGTAATTGGAACTAAAACCATTGTTTGTTTGTTTTAATGTAATGGAAAGTTGTGTTTTAACAAAGCCTGGAGGTTTTGCATCATGGCATATGAAAGAAGGAAGTGCTCCAGTAATCCATGGTTTACTGGACAGTGACTGTGTTGTGTCATAACCACACTTATAAGTGTTCTGCTGTACCAGGAAGCTGAGTATTATCTGAGAATCATCTTCATCTTTTTGAGAATAGTATCCACAGAAAACTGTCAGTTCCATTTCCTTCAATGCCACGAGTTGTGATATAAACACTTTTAACAGGCAAATGGAAGTGTGGATGAGACAGACCACTGTGTGCAGGGTGGAACCTTCCACTTACCAATGGGTAAGTAGAAGCCTTGATTGTGTGCAGTGTAGTACAGTGGTAACTCTGGTTAAGAACTTAATTCATTCCAGAGGTCCATTCTTAATCTGAAACTGTTCTTAACCTGAGGTACCACTTTAGCTAATTGGGCATCCCGCTGCCGCTGCGCTGCCACATGATTTCTGTTCTCATCCTAAAGCAAAGTTCATAACCCGAGGTACTACTTCCAGGTTAGTGGAGTCTGTAACCTGAAGTGTTTGTAACCCAAGGTACCACTGTACATGTTGTTGCTCCTTCATGAGTTCTCCTGCTCTTGGTAGGGGGAAGGAATCTCAGTGCCTCCCCCCCCCCCAGCCATAGGTTTAGCCACACTTCCAAATTTCAGTGTGACTGCCCCATTTTGTGGAGTAGCATTCCTGCTGAGATGCAACAGGTGCCAATCTGACACTCCCGCCACTACACACGACATCATGCCAAGCTCCCCATGGTTTATCTGTCCCTTCTCCCTCTCAGTAGCTACCACCAACCTACTGTATTAGGAATCTGGGAGAGCCAAGCCACTCTTGCCATCTCACTACTGGGTTTGGATGCAAGACAGACAGAACTGTTTGGACACTTGCTTTTTTTTGTCTACTGGCTCAAAACAAAAATATTCCTGGACAAGCCCTTCCTTTCATTGTCAGTTGGCAATCTATTTCCAAGCCTCTCTGTTTACAAAGATTTGGCATGTTTCAACAAGATGTAAATATCGCTAGCTTCTCTTGGCTTCAGAAACCCTCTTGAAATACTCAAGGACAAAGGAGATAATTGTGCACCACTGGAGCGGGTATCAACTCACAGGGCACTAAAAATACCAGCCAATTACATGTGCCACAAGGCACTCTTCAAAATAAATCCTCTTCCATTCTTGTGCTTCATTTTCACTGAACGTTAACATATTGGCTGTGATTCGTCACCAGGGTATGTTCAAGCAAGGGAGCTTGGGTTTAAAAATGTTGCTTAGAGAGCAAAGAACAGAGCCTGCAAAGTTGTATTCATTTATCTTCCTTTCGTTAAGAGGGCCAACACATTGGCAAAGCTGCCGTGAAATGGGAACTAAATTATTATGAAGCCCCAAAGATTTGTGCTATTAAGATGATCGTCATAATTTACACTCCGCATTGAAATGAAACAAAATGAGGCCCATGGAAATACAGATTTCTTTCTGAGAAAATTCATGTGCACTAAATTAGTGATGTGCCAAACAGTCTCCTCTTTGGGTTTTGGGTCCAATAATATCTATTTGGGTTTCTGTGAAATAAAAATGCTTTAATTATGAGAATATTCACCCCCCTCCCCCCGCTTTTTTTTTTGGCCCTATATACTACTATCAGTTTCTCCACAGATGGTTTTAAAGGGCCATTTGGTTCCTCTGCAGATGGCTCCAAGGCCCCATCTGCACAATGAAGTTAAAGTAGTATTATACCACTGCAAATCATCAGGATTTCCCCCAAAGAATCCTGTAATTTCTTAAGGGTGCTGAGTGTTCCCAAAGTTCCATGGGAAGAGGAACTGACTATTAAACCACTCTGAGACTTGTAGCTCTGTGGTGATAAGAGGGGTCTCCTTACAATTCTCATCACCCGTAACAAACTACAGTTTTCAGGATGGGGGGGGAGCCATGACAGTTTAAAGTGGTGTGATACTTCTTTAAACATATAGTGAAGATAGGACCCGTCTGACAGTAACATTTCCTTCTCCCAATCCCCATCTCCAAGCAATGAAGGGAAGTAGGGATATACCTGCTGTTTTGTGCCATGTAGTGCTGAACTTCAGAAGAGAAATCCAATGAGAATTGCTTTCTTATGTCTTCTGGAGTGTAGCAACCTGCCTCCACCACATCTCAAGAGGAGGTGCTGTGCTATATTTAGGAGGAATTGTTGGAATGATCCATCCTCCTAATGGCAACCTAAGGAGGAGTGTGGGGATTTCTGCATTTTGTGCTCATATTGCCTCCAAACAACCTTCTTATGCTCATATTGCCTCCAAACAACCTTCTGAGCAATGAACTTGAAGATGGTCATCACAGACCTTCTATGACATTTCAGGGATACAGTGGAACATGAATGAACCAAGCCTTTGAGAAAAGAAGGAACTCCTATGCTCAACACCAGGAGGTGGAGGTTGGGAGGTTGACTGCCATTGCAAATGACTTTTCAACCTTTCAAAGAAGAGCCTTCTTTGAACTAGGGGCAGATGATGAGATCTATATTTCTGCATGTGTTTACCTATACTTCCCTTGCAATCTGTTTCTGCAGAAGCAGGAAAAAGGGGGAGGGAGCTTGCAGAGGATGGTAGCTTCACACTTCATGCAAATAAAATGTGCTTCAATTGGTCAAGAGGGCACACTACTCAACATTCCAAAGTTGCCTCATCGTCTTAATAATCCACTGTAGCTTGAGAAATTAATGACTGGGCAATATGAGAGAGAGAGGAAAGAGAGAGAGAGAGAGAGGTGAGAATCCCCAAAGGGTTGAATGACCCTTTGGATTCCTGTCAGAACAGGCATCTTCAGAGTTCTCTGTGCACTCCACAACACATTGTAAGTCAGTGGCTTTTGTATTTTATGCTTCTCTGTAATGCACCTTCTTTCTCCCACCCTTCTCCCAAAGATTGGGCTGATCTATAATTTAAAACTTGGTGAATTATAGCTCCCAAAAACCTAGAGTACGTTGAAATATTATTACTGTTGAGTAAGTGCAGCTGGATACAGTGCTATAGTTCAGAGTCAATTAGCATTTCTATCAGAATCTTGCTTGACAGCATTTTCTAAGGGATACTAAACTTTAACTTAAACTTTGCACACCCATCCAGCCACAGGAGTGCCATAAAGCACCATTTATTTAAACAAAGAGAGAAAAGCAATTTGCCCAATACAAATTATACAAAAGCTCACAGTATTTCTGCTTTAAGCCATATTTTAGTGTTTATGTAAAAAAGAAAGAAAGAAAGAACCCAACTTTGAGTTACTAATTACATTTTTTTTTAAAAAAGAACATTCTCAAATAAGGTGTATTACATTTCGGTATAATTGTAGTATTATAATTATTTAGGCCATGGCTATTCATTACACAACCCATAGATTACAGAAAAATAGTCTGCCAGCTACAGAGTGAATGCCACTGATTTGCTCTAAATTATAGCTTGCAACTCCACTGCAGAACTCAGCATAGAACAGCAGGATTTGACCTTGTCCCAAAGACACAGAACCCTTAAAAAACCCTCTTGACATTACAGTCCTTTCTCACAATCATTTCTGATGTGCCTAAATGACACCACAAGGTGATTGAAGCCACCTCATTTTCTTGCTGCATTTGTTTTTATGAGTATTGGAGGGTGGGAGGAGGAGAAGGAGAAGGAATGAATGTGGGTGATCCTTGGTGACAGAAGGGAGATCCAGAGAGGGGATGGGAGTTTCCCCCAGGTGTGTGTGAGAGAGAGAGTGAGTGAGAGCAAGAACTAAAGTTGGCAAGATAGGAGCAGAATCCCACCCCCCACACTCTATACCTGAAAATCTTCAAGTGTATTCTCTAGGGTAGGTTGTAGTGAGACTCAAGGGGGCCTTCAGCCCATTTAGGAAGAGATTGGCATCTGCCCCCAAATCTGTCTTCTTATTTATTTAAACAATTTATATACCACTTAATTGTGGGAAATAATGCTTCCCCACTCCCCACATATTGAGTACCTGTTAGGAGGAGATATGGAAAGCCACTGATATGTAAGAATGTAGAGTGGAAGGTGGTCAAAATGTGTTTGATTATTGGGGCATATGAACTTCTGAGATCAGTTTTACACTTCCTTATTTGAACAATGCATAATTCAGTTATGGGATTTGTGACAATACCACTCCTGCTTTTGTAGTGGGATGCATTTGCCCCCAGCTTCTTCCCCAGAGGATTCTCAGGAAATTGACTCATGAAGGGAGGGGGGAAGACCATGCAGTAGCCTGATTCCCAATGGAAAAGGGGATGGAGTGTGGCTCTACTTGTATAAGGTTGTTCCACCCTAAGCTCTTCCTCCTTGCATTCTTGCTGTGACATCCTACCCTCTATACATGCAATGTGAACTTTTAATCATCACCTGCTGGAAGGGGCTGTGATGGATTTTTTGGGGGTGGGGGGAGGGATTATGTTGGCATGAATTAGATTGGTACTTGGGAGTGGTGTGGTTTAGCTGATCTTTGGGCATTGAGTCCATGCAAATGAGGAAGTTGTGGAGAGAAGCATTAGGCATCCTGAGGCATCATTGGGTTCAAGGAACCCTCTAAGGATCTTCCAGTGCAGTATGCCTGGTGGAACTTGAGCGGTTTCCTTTAGGCCTGACCTGAAAATTTTGGGTGAACTCTGGATAGTAGGGTCTGGGTGCTAACGTTAGGTTAATATCCAAGGCTTATCTTGGATGAGAAAGTAACATCTTCCTCACCCTTTACTGGGGACCCACAATAATTCCTACCAAAATTAGTTAAAATCATCAGCTGCCCATATTTCCTGAATTCAGTTGAGTTGGCCAGCTTTGTCTTCAAGTTCTTACATTAATAAATACAACCAGGTCTGGCCCAAGACATATTGGCATCTGATGCAAACCACCAAATGGTGTCTCCCCCAGCCAGGGTAGAAAGGGTAAGTGAAAATCTACATTGGGAAGAAGTATGGGAAGAGACCAGCTTGGGGGGGGGGAGTGTTGTCAAGGAGGCAGAATATCCAGCCTCCAAGGAGCATGCCACAGCCCATGTTCCCACTGTGGCAGTAGTGGTGGCAGCAGATGATGCATTCCTTTGAGGCCAGATTTGCTGCTCCCGTGGATCCTGCCTCCTGAGGTGGTTGCCCCACCTTGCCTCATGAGTGGACCAGCCCTGAATACAACCATTTTCACAATCTTTCATGAGTCTTCTTTGCTGCTGCAGGGGCAATATGCCTATAGACAGACATACTTTAGAATTCTTACTTATTGCAAGAGACACTTGAACTCAGGACCACCCTTGCCATGATCAACTCCTGCCCGGAAACCTATGTCCCCACTGTGGAAGGACGTGTGAATCCAGAATTGGACTCCACAGTCACTTATGGACTCACTTTTAAAACCATGGAAGACAATCTTACTCGGCTATGAATGATCGCCAAAGAAGAAGAAGAGAATTCTTACTTATTGTAATGTAAACAGCTTGATTGATTTAGATTGCTGGTTAATAGCCGGTCAGTTGCATGGGATTTAAATCCAATATTTTGTTTCCAGTTGTATTGTTTAACCAAAGAAAAAGAAAATACCAGTAACAAGTGTGCAAATAATGCAGAAAGCACAAACCATTAGAAGCTGGCAATGTGCACAAATAGTTCAATTAAAAAATATTTATTTTAAGCACTGCTTAAAAGCCAGCCACAGTTTGTTAGCACAATTTACAAGTATTGCCAGCAGTATGTAATAATAGCCATTACCTCAAATGGCTTAGAAACAGGATTAGATAAATTCATGAAGGAGAAATAAAGCCTGGAAGTAAGACTTGCTTCTCAGTAGACATGCATGGGATTGTACTTCAGGTGGACAAATCTGTGAATTTTAATTTCTATTTATTTTTATTTTTCCCAAGCTTAAATTCAGTTATCCATATTTGCACATCATTTTGCATTTTTTTAAAAAAGTCTAATGAAAATTACTCAGCCCTTTAATGCTAATTAGTCCTAATATACACATTTTTGCATGACACTTTTACATCATGTTATGCTTTTTCAAATGATATTTTGACTTACAAATGCATTTTTTAATATTGCATTTTTTGTAGGAAGATATGAAGCTGCCTTACACTACACCAATCATTCGAGCTCAGTTTTGCCTAAACTGACTGACAGAAGCTCTCTAGAGTTTCAGACAGGGAATCATTCCTAGCTCTTCTTGGAGATGCTGAGGATTGAACATGGAGCCTCCTGCTGCAAGGCAAAAGACCAGTCACTGAACTACAGGCCCTTCCTCATTGTCAACATTACTTGGGTAGACGATGGCATTGTAACATTTGGGGAAATCGTGTCCTCCCTCAAAGAGGGCACGTGTTGCGGTGAGACCTGGCAACCAAACCCTTGTGTTGTGGCTAGGTACGACTGGATAGTCACAACACCCAATTGGTAGGTCCCTTGATGCTGGGTTCAATCTGACCAATAGGCGCTAGCCAAAATGGATCAAGGGACCTATATATGCCAATGCACTTGACCCTGAGCTTTCTCTCTTGGTCAGTGCATCAGAACACCCGTCCACCTCTCCCTGCTTTTAGGGCTTGCACGCTTGACCTTGCTATGCCGTCATGTGCCATCTGTCATTGGGACAGGGGCACGGCAGGAATTTTCCCCACTTGGCTGATTGCCTGATGCCATTTGGGTTTTGCCTGACGCGTAGCAAATCGTCACAACTTGTAAGGTTGCGGATAGGCTCTGGGTCAGGTTGAACGCTCTCCCCTTCCCTATGCAATGGGGTATTCTGTTAAAGGAATCCAGGGACTCCATGGTTTGGTCAACCCTGCGAGGGGTTGTGCCCATGCCTGAGTCCAGGGGGACATCTGGGTGGTGGACATAGCATGTCCCCGGCTTTCTGCCATTCCAGATGTTCACCTTAGGCTGACCTATGATGGAGCTCTGGATCAGTGCTACCTGCCACATTGCAGGGAGCTAGTCGAACTAGAGCAGGCATCCCCAAACTGCAGCCCTCCAGATGTTTTGGCCTACAACTCCCATGATCCCTAGCTAACAGGACCAGTGGTCGGGGAAGATGGGAATTGTAGTCCAAAACATCTGGAGGGCCGAAGTTTGGGGATGCCTGAACTAGAGCCTATGCAACCACTCACTTGCTGTAATCAATAAAGTTGTGGCCTAAATTCTGCCAAAAACCAAACCAAAATTTGAGTCTTGGCTGAAGTTATTTAAGGGGGGAGGTTTAAAGGTCTGAACACATGAGTGCAAATTTTGAAGAAAGAATTTCACTTCATGTATTGCTTTGGAATGGGAATATTAGCTAATGTCACCAATAAATGTGAATTGAATTGAACCCCCCCCCCCCGTCTCCTTGTACGTCTATTAAGAATTGCTAATCTACCATCCTCAATAGAAGTATGTTTCTGAAGTATAGATACTGGGTGATGGGGATAACCACCACCTTCATGCCATGTCTTGCTTATAAGCTCCCAGTGATCTATTGCCGACCACATTCAGAAACCGAACACTAGGTTAGATTGAACTTTTGCCCTAACATTGTGTGGCAATTTTTTGTGCTCCAACATTTAGCAGTGGCAATTCAGCCCTAACCTTCCATGTGCCCTTTTTAATGCTATGGCTGCAATTTCTGTTCATGCTGCACTTACTTAGACAAAAATTAGTGCCATAATGCCCCAACGTTTATCAATTTGTAGTGTTTTTCCACATTCTTGATCCAGCATTTATGAGCATGCATTCAGAGTGAAGTTTATTATTATCCATTTATAAGCAGCCAACAAAATAGTAAATTATGTATTTGAAAGCCCTGCTGGCTGACATTTTTAAAGTTCACTGGGCATATATATATATATATATATATATATATATATATATATATATATATATATATATATACATAGCAGAAATGTGCTTCTAGCACTCAAGGTCTGAAATCTGAATCCCATTTAGATGTCATTGAGAGGAAAGTGCAATGGGGAATTCATTAATATTTCATCGCCTCAGCGTTCCCGGCTTTGGCACAGCCATCTTGTAACCATTTGTCCTACATCGAAAAGAGCAGTGTGTAATTAGATAGGTGTATTAAACTGGGTTGTCTGTCATTGTCCACTCCAAACACACAGAGCACTACTAAACTATGCTTTAATTAAGTGTTTATGTTTTATTCCAACCCGTACTGCATGCTTAAGCAACTCACCCAGGTCTGGTGCTAGACTTCATAATATCAGCCCTCCCAAGGTTGCAAAAAGGCCGGTTACAATGGATTGCATCCCTTCCATGATCCACACATGGGATAAAGGGTTTCTTGGAGGGCTGATCTACACACATAGGAATATCCCTTGGTTTTCCTGTATTTTGGTTGCTGCCCTGCCTTGATTGGTAGTAGACTACACATATAGCTTACCACTTAAGCCCACTTCAGGCATTACTCATGTGAAGGGGGATAGGCATATCAAAAGGCCTTCAGGGTTGAATATTTGGGTCCACCCTCAACCACCTCTTTTGCTGCAATCACCAGTTGATAAGTGCCCGTGAATGAACCTGCCCTCAAATAGTTGTAGGTGACAAACCCCAATGTTTCTATTCTCTAAACTGAGATGCCTTCCTTGAGAAATTGTATCTATTTTGTGCATCGCTTTTCCCAACACAGAAATCAATCACTGTACAAAAAGAAAGTACATAGTTCATAATCTATGGATAATGAAAATAGCATAAATGTGTTTTCCACCTTAGAATGAAAAAGAATGGGATACCCCAATTGTCAAGGTTTTCAGAGTGACTGGAGTCCTCCTCCCTGGAACAAGAATTTCAATCTTCATTTTCCCACCAGAGATGATGGGAGTGCTGGTTCCAGTCCTATCACTGGAGTTCGTACTTGCCTTCCCCTCACACAGGGTAGATAACTGGGGCAGCAAAAGCAGTAGCAAAGGTAGTACTGGGTACTTGCAGGATTGAGGTTATTCTGTGCTCCTTGATTCTGTTAGAGAGCATTTAAGCAACATGTATCTTTTTGGGGCATGCCATCTGATCAGCTGCATGTAATCTTTCCAGCCTGTGTACCATAGACACCATTCACATGTTGCAAACCTGGGATCTTCATACCACCACTCCAGGATGCATTAATTTCATGTCAAAGTGGCCCAAGTAGTGTGCATTCACCCAGAGGTGCAAGCTTTTTTCCACATGTGCACCCATGTAACAAAATGCAATACATTAAACAAGCATGAAAGACTCAAAGGCAGGTAAAGCTCACTTAAGAATTCAGCTTGCCACAATGTAGGAACCTCCCAATGTCTGCATGTCCTAATAGATTTTCTGATGATGATCAATTTTCTGCTACATATAGAAATTACTAGCTACACTTTCTGAAGAGTAGCCCAGTGCTTTGAAAGTCCCAAGCAGACTTTCTGGTTTAGGATATATTAATTTGCAAACTCAGTTTGAAAAACAGAACAAGGTAGTCCTCGCAGCTTTCACAGATTCTAATGCCTGCCTTTGAAAGGTGAAACTGTGTTCGTGGGTGGGTGGGGTTGCTTCAAAGGGGGCACAAGTTAACCAATCAGTGATCCAGTCTGAAGTAGGACACCCTTTGCAATTAGGAGACAAACTGTCTCCAAGGCAGTATGGCATTTCAGCATAATGAAATTCCATTTCCCCCCTCATTCTCATGTGTTAACCCACAAATTAAATATAATACTTACGGGGAGCTGTTCATTACATTTGTCCCACATAGATTCTGACCTTTTAGAAGCCATTAAAAACACCAGCATGCAAACGTAGCCAGCTACCACAAAGAGTGATTTATCTTGGACGTGGCCTCTTGATCTGACCTTACCAATAATGTTCTCGACACACACTGTAGTTGTTCTCAGGCTTCTCAGAATTGGTTTCAATGAAGAAGCTCACAGCCTGAAACTGCAGCTGCTCTTCGAAATGCAGAGCACTGGAGCAGGGATGCCTAATTTGTGATAATATGAAAAATAATGTCAATGTGGTCTTTCAAACATCAAGGAGCATTCAAATAGAGAGGCCGGGAGCACCATATCTGCCCTGAAGTTTACCATCCCATATGTACGTGTACAGTAATCTTTTCTCAGAAGGATACTAACCAGAGATTGAATTTACCACTGAAACATTTTCCCACCTTGCAACAACATTGTCTCAGAAATGACACTCATTTGTAAAATTCTACTTTCCGTTTTCTTCTCATTTGAAACAGTACATGATCAGTTGCTGAGTCGTAGGGTGAGCGCCTGGAAGCTTAAGTCCTGTGTGTGGTGCAGCTGTTGCCTTGTTGTGGCAATTACATCATGTTGATCAATAGCTGTGCAACTGATGCGGCAATTTTCCACATAAATCATGGGCACGTAAGTGTAGCTCTGGCACTTATGCTACTAAGACTAGTAATGGAACATGTGAAAAATGACCCTTTTACTATGGTTGGCATTCTGGCAAGCAAGCACTGAGCCCTGGCAGATCTGAGTTGTTGTTTTACTCACGCTTTTTGAAAACACAGATGACAATAACCAAAAGTGGTGTTCCCAGTCACCTTCTTAATGGGATTGTATGAATTCAAAGATGCCTTATGCTGAGCCACAACCTCCACAATTCCATCTAGCTCTGTGGGGTTCTTGAGGGAAAAGGGGGGATTTTCAGAACAGGCTTCAGACAAAGGCTAGATCTTTACAGCTGGAGATTCCAGGGGCTGAAGCTGGTATCTTTTGCATGCAAAGCATATACTTGATCACTGAAGCATGATCTCTCACTCTCTGCAGTAGCTCTGAGTTCAGTAACTTAATATGCACAGTCAACCACGTCCTGTGACCCTAGGTCACAATCTGATTTTAATAGTTTGGTGTTATATTTATGCACAGCTAAAATAACACACAGCCTAGCTTGTGCTACTAAAGCTCCCATGGTATTCTGTGCTCAACAAGTTGGGCAAATCATCATATTGTGTGGAGCGTTGGCTGATGCACCACTGAAATATTGCTTTACTACCATCTACAGGCATAAACTCTGCTTTGCTGAAATACATTTTTTCAGTTTTGGGTACTGAGATCACTGATGATGTCAGGGGAGGACTTTAGGGCAGACATCCAAGGTCTCCACGGGATCTCCCCAATTCAGAAGGGCTAACTTAAAACATGTAGGTATAAGTCAAGTTATGCACATTGTGACATATTGAGAAGATTCACCAATAGAGCATTTAGGAAGGCTTTTAATGTTTAATCGATTATTTTATTTTTCTGTTGGAAGCCGCCCAGAGTGGCTGGGGAAACCCAGCCAGATGGGCAGGGTATAAATATATTATTATTATTATTATTATTATTATTATTATTATTATTATTATTATTATTATATCCAGAGTCTAATATTACCTAAATGAACCACTAGTGGAGATGCTCACCTTGGTTGGGTGACTGGGGATGTTAAATACAGTGGAGCTCAGGGCCGTCATTAGCATATGTGGCACCGGGGTGCAAATATCCGCCCAGTGCCCCAAAATTTAGTTTAGCTGCCCAAAAATTAACTTTAATTGAGCTTTTTTGGGGAGGGGGGAAGCCAAAGTTATTGACCTTTTTTGGCGGAGAATCGCTCACCTGTAACAATGAGTAGCCATGTGGGTGCAGACTCTTCCATACGGCAGGGACGCGTAGCGAGGGAGGGTGGAGGGGGAGCCTCTGCCCCTGCAGCCTCCGGCTCTGCCGCTGCATCCTTTTTTGCCACGGGTACCTGCTGGGTGCTGAAGTCCCATCCCAAGTAATTGGGCTCAGCAGGCACAGCCATGGCAGCCTGAGGCTGATGGACCTCGCTGCCATCGCCCTCACAGGGCAGGAACAGGGCAGGGAGGAGGCAGCCCCAGTGCCCGCTTTTGCCTCACAGAAATGGCTCAGCTGTCCCTTCTCCTGTGCCCAAGTGCCACCGAGTTCTGGAAGTTATTAACTCACCTGCCCTACAGCCCCTTCGGGCACGGTGAAGGAGGACTCGCCTCTTGCTCTCCCAGGCCCAGGGATCGAAGCGGCGTTGGTGGCTTCGTTGCCCTGCATGAGCGGTCCTTCTCTCGGCGGCTCTTTTCCTTGGGTTTCTCAGCACCTCAATCCCCCTACTTTTTAATACAGTATACAAACCACTCAACACAAGGCCGCCTGCAAATAAATGGTGCCGGTCATGACACTTCAAAGGAAATGAGATTAAACTACGGTCTCGTTCAGATTAGCAGTGAGGAAAGGAAAATGAAAGGAAAAAAAACGCAAGGTTAAAAACCTGTAACAATGGCGCAGCAGGGAAAAAAAACTGCTTTTGTTTTCTGACTTGTCGGGAATATTTGACGCTACAGGGTAACAGAGCGACAGAGGAGGGGGGGGGGGTCCATTGCTTTTCACTGCTGCCGATCGAGAGGGAATGTTATACAGTAGTATACATTTGGCGCCCCCCCCCCGAATTCAGCGTCTGGGTGCCCTGCACCCCTTGCACCCCCAGGTAAAGATGGCCCTGGTGGAGCTCCTTATGTGCACTGGAACACATAGCTTTGGAGAGGAGCCTCTGGTCTCTATACAAAAAATTCTCAGTAGAAGATTTCTAGTGTATTTACTAGGGTTGTGTGCCTGCACACACACTCACACACAGGACCTGACACTTCAGATCAACAGTCCCAACCCTGGATGATCTGCAGATGAGCCAACCCGAATCTGTGTTTTGAAGCAATTTGGGAACCAGTTAATTGGAGGTTTGAACACTAATTAAGCATGCAGCCAAGGAGGAGAGGGAGGAGACATGGTGCTCAGTCTTGTTGAGTGCTGCTTCATCAAGAGCATTCCTTGTGGGGAATGTGTGGGTGAAGCAGATCCCTACACTCACCAGCTGTTGAGCAGAGAGTTCAAGGAAGCTTTCAATGTTTCAGGAAGCTTTTAATGTTTGATGTCTTGTTTTGTTCCTTTTTGTTTTGTTGGAAGCTGCCCAGAGTGGCTGGGGTAACCCAATCAGAAGGACATGGTATAAAAAATGTTGTTGTTGTTATTTCCTTCAGGTAACACCCTGGCAAAGTAAATCTTCCAAAGTTTCCCTCCCCCTGTCTCCAGACAATCCCACTTTTGGGTAGCCCTGAATGAACCAACCCAACCTAGAATGCTCCAGGGTTATCTCAACCTGATCCAGTCAAATCCCAGGTCAACCTGAATCAGCCCATTTCTATTCATTATCTGGGATTCAGCTGGATTTGGTGTACCATCCAAATATTTATATATATGCAGAATGGGATGGTGGTAGTTTTTACTCCATAAAACATATGGGGAGATACCATAGACCTCTATTAGCATGTAAAGAAAATATCTCAGCCCCCCCCCCCCCCGGGCCATGTGTGGATGACAGATCTCAAGAGCTGAGTAATTCATACTTACTAAATAATTGATTCAATTAATTTCCTCACTCTTTGACGGATCCAAGAATAAATAGATTGCAATTTTCTTTAATCTATTCTCTATGCAAAGTTATTTAAGAACTCCTCTGCCTTCATAAATTGAATTCCTGGAGCTGAAACAAATGGGACATCCCTGAATTCATGTACTGAAAAATGTGGCTTTCCACATGCTTCAGTGAATATTGTTTGTTTACATTCCACCTTTAGTGTGAATAAAATGCTCTATGGTTCTGAGGCTTAACACACTGGAAAGTACATGTCACTGGGGTTGCAGCTCAGCAGTACAGCATTTGCCTTGCACACAAAAAAACCGCCCTTAGTTCAATCCCCAGTTTCTCCAGGTTAGGCTAGGAGAGACCCCTTTCTGAAACCATGGGGAGTTGCTGCTGGTCAGTGTAGATAATACTGAGCTGGATGGACCAAAGCCCTCATTCAGTATAAGGCAACTTCCAATATTCCTATCTGAGGCACTGACTATTATTTTGAGGAAGGGCTGCAGCTCACTGATAGAATCTATGCTTTGCTTGCAGAATGTCTCAGTTTCAATCCTTGCCATCTCCAAGTAGGACTGGGAAAGGCTGAAACCCTAGGGATCTGCATGATTGATCACAAGTCATGACACACACATCCCAATCTGAATGGCAATGCCCATCAACATTTTTGGGGAGGCAGCCCCCTCAAATGTTTTATTGGGGGGACTGGGGGGACTTCGGCCCCTAGGAGTTGGCTTCTATGCCCATAGGCATCTCATTGGCTACTTGCCTGATGCAGGAAGGGTTGCCATATTTTGAAGAGCAAAAAAAGAGGACACATTTACCAACTTCTGCTTTTAACTATGGATCTCTATGGCGACTCTCAGCATGAAAAAGAGGGTGTGTCCTGGAAAAAGAGGACCTATGACAAGTAAATGGAAAGCAATAGGATGAGGAACAGCATCCTATTCACAAGATTGGCAGTAGTCTAGTCGTGCATAGGCTTTGGCAGGTGGTCAGTGATGATAGTTCCAAACGAAAAGAAATGAAAGAAAATGGGAATAAACAATTTAAAAAGCACACAACTATTATGGGTATGACTAATAAACAATCTGACATTGGCTGAAATATACTGGTGCTCTCTGGAAAGCTGCTATTTATGCCCCCCACTACCAAGATAGCAAGACTGAAAATTATGAAGAGTTGAGGAAAAGGATTAATGTAAGCCCTAAGCCTTTGCTGGAGGCAGCAATCTCTGCTTAAGGCAACTCAGTGTTAATGCGTTTGGAGCATATTGTTTCCTAATCTACTTGGGATAAATGTTTAGGGATTTTATTAACATAAAACAAGATAGCGTGAGCAAATTTGATATCAATTAACATACTAATTAAATGTCACTTAGTAGCTTTAGCAATTACTTGATATTTAATTAACCAATTGAATACCTTGGGATGTTCAGCTTATCGTACATGTAACGAAAGGGCAATTGTGATGGACCTTTAGGCACTGACAGGAGGTTAAAGCATCCTGCTGACAACAACAGGACAACTCATGTTTGGTGCCACACTGGGTCTGTTGAACAACTACCTACTCAAGGGATTAATTTGCTAATATAACTGTGCTGAGCACCACTTTAGAAGCTTAAATATACCTCAAGTGCTTAGAGACCCAAATCTTTGAATGGGCATGCATACACACACACACACACACACACACACACACACACACACACACACACATTTAAGTGACATTGAAAATTCATGCCCTTGCTTAGTATTTGTGAACTGCACTTTCCCTGCCAGCTGCTCTTACATGGGCACATCCAGATGGCTCATCTTGCTCGTTCGGCAAAGGGAGTCAATCCATTAAATATTTGGGACAATGCTTTATGAGAGCTGGAATTGGGCTGGTTCCAGAGGTGTGGTGAACCGGTTACCCAAACCAATAAAGGTTTGGGTAACCGGTTCACCACACCTCTGGAACCAGTCCAGTTCCAGCTCGCATAAAGGTAAAGGTAAAGCGGCCCCTGACCATTAGGTCTGAGCAACGGGAGCTCACCCCATCACAGGGATTCGAACCGCCGACCTTCTGATCAGCAAGCCCTAGGCTCTGAGGTTTAACCCACAGCGCCACCTGCGTCCCGTTCCAGCTCTCATAGGAAACATTAAATAGCATTAATAGGAATTTCAGCTATAAAGGTAAAGGGACCCCTGACCATTAGGTCCAGTTGTGACCAACTCTGGGATTGCGGTGCTCATCTTGCATTCTTGGCCGAGGGAGCTGGCGTACAGCTTCCGGGTCATGCGGCCAGCATGACTAAACCGCTTCTGGTGAACCAGAGCAGTGTACGGAAACGCCGTTTACCTTCCTACTTGGAGTGGTACCTATTTATCTACTTGCACTTTGATGTGCTTTCAAACTGCTAGGTTGGCAGGAGCAGGGACCGAGCAATGGGAGCTCACTCCGTCGCGGGGATTCAAACCGCCGACCTGATCGGCAAGCCCTAGGTTCTGTGGTTTAACCCACAGCACCACCCGCATCCCTAATTTCAGCTATAAACCATTACTAAGGAGCACACATGAGCAAACGGGGAGCCCTACTGTTAGGCAGAGTGAGACAACTGCCTCAGGCAGTAGATGCTGGATAACAGGGGAGGTTACCTACTTGCTGTGCATTTTTTAAGTCTCCTAACTATGCTTCTGATGGAGGGCAGGGCTGTGTGTACCACATATTGTGTCCAGCAGCCCCATAAGTAGCCTGTTGCCCCAGGTGTGGGGGAGGTCACTATGTCACAATTCAGTTGCCAATCCTGACTTCATCTGCAAAATGGGCAGGGATACCATTTTGTCCCTTGCAGCCCTGGACTGAATCTTCCTTTAAAAAGAGAGAGAGAGAGAGAGAGAGAGAGAGAGAGAGAGAGAGAGAGAGAGAGAGAGAAATGCTCAGTATTAAATTTGCAACATGCTTATTTGTTTGTTTGTTCAATTTCTATGCTGTTTTCACTCACGTGTGTCACTAAGTGGCTTGCACATCATAAATAATAACATAGTAGAACAACACAACCACAACATAAATCATATTAAATAACCAACAAACCATCAGTAATAGAGCCACCTTCTATAAAACGCTATTAACAAAACAAGTTTAAAAATAGGCTAAAGAGCACAACCACAAAAAGTTATATTATTAAATTCACAAAGCATTACAGTACTCACAATGCTTTAATTTATTCTAAACATTTATTATCACTGTTGTCATCAATACAATCTTAAAACTATGAAATGCCTTTTTAGTTCAAAATGTGTTCAAAGTGGCATACAAGATTATGTCAAAGCCACAATATTTAAAGCACAACAATAAATAAACATGAAACAGCTACAGCCAGCATTTTTTTAAAAAAAATAACAAAAACATCTTAAAACAATAAAACAGTCATTTAAATAGCAGATAAAAAAACCAATAACACAATATATAACTGCAGATGGGACAACCTATCTAACGAGTCAGCTGTTCATTAAAAAGCTTTAGGCACCTGACAGAAGACCTCTAATCAGTTTTAGCACCTGGCAGTTATTAGTATAGGAGCAGGTACAGTAGTCCTTCTGTAATTCAGTTGCACTGTTACCCCTTACAGCAGCAGGCCTCAGTTCTGACTTGTCCGTCCCAATGTTTCAAACAAACAGAAAATAGAAATCAAACCACTCAGTGGGCAGAGAAGTAAGGATGAAAAACTTCATTGGATTTCTCTAGGAGGTTCTTGGCAGCTTCCAACATATATAAAAACATAATAAAACATTAAATGTTAAACAAAACAAAACAAAACAAAAACCTTCCCAATACAGGATAGCCTTCAGATGACTCGGGGGTTAGATAACTCCACACCCTCCAACATTTCTCCAATGAAAATAGGAACATCGTAAGGAAAAGCAGGACATTCTGGGATAGCTTCTCCAAATCAGGGACGTCCTTGGAAATAGGGAGGGTCTGCATACTATATTTTTTAAAAATATAAAATAAAATAAGCCCACTCCCCTTTCTCTGCTGTTAGGAGGACCAGGACTTGCAGTTTTTCTCCCACACACTGAGTCCATGTACGCTTTGCTAGTTCCCCTGTTGGGGGTATGAGTGGGAGAAGGAACTGAGTGGGATTTATTTGGGTCTCCTAATTGGCAATTTGCTGTTTGGGTGGAAGGATTGTTTTAATCTGTTGTTATATTGGAGTGGCATTATGTGTAGGGATGTTAGTGGACTGTGAGTATTGACAAAGGTGAAAACACACTTACGCATTCTGAGGTAAAGGGCCCTTATCCAATCACCTTCCATTGCTGACTAGCTTGAGTTTGTGTTCCATGGGTCTTACCTGTGCACTCTTCTGAGCTTTGTTCCTGTGTCTACAGCTCCATTAGGTGAGGAGGAGGAGGAGACTTCAGAGAAATGTGACTAGCCCAAGGTCACCCAGCAGCTGCATATGGAGGAGTGGGGAAGCGAACCCAATTCACCAGATTACAAGTCCACCGTTCTTAACCGCTACTGGTAAAAGGAATTTTGCCTCCCATAACTTGCTAGTGATGATGAAGTTCACATAGGGTGGTTTTGCCCAGGGTGAAAGAAATAATGCTCTTCTTGTTGACTGACATTAGTCCACTTACCTGCACTTTGTATATAGAATGATCGGCTGCACATCTTAATGTTTTATTAATAAATAAAACTTCAACTCCAAGCTTACTGTCTCTCGAGACTTTTTCTGGGTATGCGAGCAAAACCTTTTTAAAAAATACATTGGATTCTGCCTGAGTTAATTGCATTTATGTTCCACTGAAATGAATTCAATGGAACATAATTCACATTGATTTCAATGGGACATAAGTGCAGCTAACTTAGTTTGAATCCAACCCTTGCTTACTTCAAGGAATGACATTAAAAAATAAAACTCATTCCCCATAACCTTACCCAATAATACAAAGCAAAATTGCTCACAGCACAATCCTATACATGCCGCCTAAGAAGTAACTCCTGTTGAGTTCAGTAGGGCATATGCCAAGAGGAAGTGTGCATAGGGTTGTAGACTTCAAATAATTTAGGCTATTATTTTAATAGCCTTCCCTGAGGCTTTAACTAACAATGACTTTTATCAAAACACAGATTACTGCTGTTCTACAGGACTGTAGAACAAAGATGAAATAATCATCATACACACACAAAAATCCAAGTGGAGGACAACTACGGCCTCAGAGCATTTTGCCGAGTGAAAAAAGAACAAAAGGGAAATTGCAATGCTTTCATCAAAATAAGCAACATTTGTGAAAGGATTAAATTTTGGATCAGAACACACTCCCAATTAGATGGCTTTTTGTCCCAGCTGAGAAGAGTAATTGGAAAATCATGATTTACACAAAAATCATTATCTTCTTGTGATCTGCCTTTCTTTTAAAAAATCCTTACATCTTCGTCACTCAATTACAATCTGAGAGATTAGGCAGCTCAATATAGTCTGGATTAAAGGTCATCCATTATTACAGGAAGGACTTAAATTGTTAGATCTACATAAATACTAGTCAGCATCGGCTTCTTGTTGCAACTGTGCATTCCAGAGTATTGTTGATTTTAAAAAGACCTCCTAGGAGACTTGCTGAGTTTTTGTTTTTATTCTATTTCTTAAATTTATATACTGTCCTTCATCTGAAGATCACAGGGTGGTTACTTGATTGACATAACAAGGGATGAGCGGATCTTTCCCATTCCATCCATTTATTGTTCTATGGATTAAGAGCAAGCTCCAGGTTTACTTTGGGACCACAGACACAGCCCTGTCAAAGCATCACTCATCTCTTAGCAATCCACCTCCTCCACTGCCCATTGTTTTCTCCTCTGCTTCATAAGTGCTTCATCCTGCTTGCTTGCTTGGGAGACAGAGGCAATGACCAAGCATGCAATGGCTGCCTATTCTTCTAACTACTGCTGATTTTCTTTTTCAAAAGTGAGAGGAAGGTGAACCAGCAGGTTGCAAGGGGAAAGGGGAGATTTATGTGCAGTGGGGTCTTGTCAGTGGGCCTCCTGGCATGGGCCATTGGAAGATGTGGATTAGGCTGAAGGTCCATTCAGTCCAACATCCTGTTCACATGCTGGCCTATCAAATGACTTTGGGAAGCCTCAAAAGGGATGAGAGTTGTAGGGGCGGGGAGAGGGAGTTCAGAAAAGGGCAACCAAAGTGATTGCAGCATTGGGGACTTTTCAGTTTAGATAAAAGGCCAGAGGTAATATGATAGACTTTTACAAAATTATGACTGGCATGGAGAGAGTGGGCAGAGAAAAGCTTTCCCCCACCCCTTCTCACACACACAATGCTAGAACTTATGGACATCCAAAAGAAGCTGAATGTCGGAAGAATCAGGACAGAATAAAAGGCCCATAGTTAAACAATGGAATTCGCTCCCAGAGGAGACAGCGATGGACACCAGCCTAGATGGCTTTAAAAGTGGGTTAGACAAGTTCATGGAGAAGAGGGCTATGCTCTGCCTCCGGATGCTGCAATGCTTCTGAATACCAGTTGCTAGAAACCACAGGAGGGGAGAGTGCTCTTGTGCTCAAATACAGTTTGCGGGTTTCACAGAGGCATTTGGCTGAGAACTATGAGAAGAGAATGCTGGACTAAGTGGCCTACCGGCCTGATCCGGCAGATTCTTCTTATGTCCTTATGTTTTTGTGTGCTTAAGCCTGCAAATCAAAACCTGAGTGCAAGAGGACTGCCCCGATTTGCAATTACCAGCAACTGGTATTCAGAGCCAAACTGCCACTGACGACAAGTCGTTTCTAACCATAAAATCAATTCATAAATAAAATACGCAATAACATTATAGAATAAAATTAAGAAGCATGAGAATTAAAGCTTTTTTTAAAGTTAAAGCAATAAAATCACAAGTTCAATTCAGGGAAATGTTTACGCGGACAAGTGGAGACCCCCCCCCCAACCCTGGGCGACACCTGAGTGGAATAATGACTCAAGACAATGTGTTATGGGATTGAAATTTGGCCACAACTTTATTTAAGCTTCAGATGTAGGGAGACCTTGACTTAGGCATTGAGCATTTATCCCTCCCAGTCACCGGCCGGGGATCCGGAGAACATCAAGGTTATCCAGTGTAGTGTAGTGGTTAAGAGCGGTAGACTCGTAACCTGGGGAACCGGGTTCGCGTCTCCGCTCCTCCACATGCAGCTGCTGGGTGACCTTGGGCTAGTCACACTTCTCTGAAGTCTCTCAGCCCCACTCACCTCACAGGGTGTCTGTTGTGGGGGAGGAGGGGAAAGGAGATTGTTAGCCGCTTTGAGACTCCTTCGGGTAGTGATAAAGCGGGATATCAAATCCAAACTCTTATTCTTCATCCAGAAGGTGTGGGGATTGGGCTGACTCTGGAGAACGTCTGTTCAAGCAGAGAGCCCACCCCCCATTTCATCGCAACACAGGTGAGACCAATGACAGCCTCTCGGCATATGGCCAATGCCTCCCCTCAAGACTCCTTTAATGGGGAACCCTGAGATCGCCACCACAGGGGGGACATGGGTCACTGCTTCAAACCCCCCCCCCCATTTAGGGAAGATAGACTAAAGGATTCCACCCAAGGCCTGAAACCACCAAAGTTGTGATGTTTTGCTATGGGGAAGGCAAAACCTTCTAATGCAGGATAATTCATTTCCAGCCCTTCAACAATGACCATAACATAGCAGCGCCCGTGTACCTGTGAAGAAGAGGTTAACCTGCAAAAGAAGGCTTAACTGAGGAAGGGCAGGGTGGGAGAAGCTCTGAAACCGACTGAGAATCCCAGGTAAGTTCTGCCCACTATTGTGTGGCCAGGGCGATCCCTCCCCTTACCTGGCCAACTCTCTCCTGGCAATGACTCCCAGCTGGGATTGGGTAACTGGCAGAGGTAGGTGGGTACCTCCAGGTGTCCAGCTTGGGTGGGGGCAAATCCAGGCTCTACTTCCGGGAGCCGCATGAGATCGGGGGGGGGGGGCTGTGCACGACCATGCAAAAGGCATTTGATGCAAGGAGCGGTCATTGTCTGACAGGTATGCTTTCAGGATGCAGCGGAATGCCAACACTGATTGTACTACAAGTGAAAAAATACACATCTGTGTTACCACAAGGTCATCATGGGCAAACAAACAGTAGCTACCTGACTAGGGGTGCCCAATACCTCAGGATCAGAAGACTCCTGTATTAATCCACTTGGTCCCTCACTTGGATCCAGCTCTTCACTATCTAAACTACTGGCCTACTCTATGGACTCAGACACTTCTTGGGGTTCTGATCTTACCTCCTCCATCCCTCAGGGCTCTCCTCATGGTCATCCAGTTCTATTTCTCCGAGTTCCTCCCACTCCTCTTCAGGATCCACCCACCCACTCCATGACACCTCCATGGAACTCACAACAAGCCTGCATTAACCTGCTCTGTCTTTTTTCTTGTCTCCACTGGATGTATGGCAAGGGTGGGCGGCATTATTCCTATAGAGGACCACATTCCCACATGCATATTTTGCACTAACTTCTCTCTCGCTTTCAGTCATGTCCTTTCTGCCACCTTATTTTCTCCCACTCTCCACTCCCCCTCCTTCCCTGCCACCCACATGAAATTGGACTTAGAGATGCATCCAGCTCTAAAGTCACCGTTTGGCCAATGTTTTTCTTAGAATTTTGAAGTGTCAGGCATAGCTCTAGTGGCTTTAGCCCAAACGTAGCAGAGTTTTCCTGCACAGCGCAGAAGCTAGTTGAGGTGAAAATGACTAGTCGGCTAGACGCAGAATAACTATTTACAGGATTTATTAAAAGAAATAAAAGCAGCAGAGTTTCTGCATACAAAGCAAAGCAAAACAAATCCTTTCTCTGTCTCTCTCTCCAACCATATACACAGCACTTCTACTCCTAACACCTAACAAAAACCAACTGTGCTAGCATTCCTAGATAACAGAGTTCAGTGCTGGTCGTTAACCAATCAAAGAGAGTAGTTTCTAGGTCAGGCAGACCTTGGCTTTCTGCCAAGAGTAAATTGACACTGCCTTGAGTTAATTGTGTGAAGCCAGAATCTGTAAGTTTCCCATGAGAACCAATTAACCAATTAACAGAAACTGAACAGTTTTCTTATGGTGCTCTGGATTGTGTATGTGTGTGTGTGGGGGGGGGTGTATGAAATGTTGCTCTCTGAACTGAAGCTCAGGAAATGACAGGTTAAATATCCAGATAATATAAATGCATCTTTCACTGTGGAGAGGAAAGATGTGTAGACAAATCTAAACTGTGTGGTAGGAATTGATGGAGAGTTATGAAATTGCAGATTAAATCTTAGTGCATCAAAAAAAAAATTATGTTTGCCTGGATAGCTGTAAACCTTCCTCAGGGAAATTAAAGTTGATCATCTCAAGGTGTTTCCCACAAGGCACCGCTTATTTGGTAGTGTTCATTACAGTTTGCGAAACATGCACCACTGCTCAACTGTATAAGGTTTAGGTTTAATCAATATCAGTAATTTTAAATACAGTAGTTCAAATTGTGTGGCTGTGGATATTAGACAGAAACAATGTTTTGAAGGGGGAGCTCCACTTTAGCTAGAGGATTATTTTGCATGCAATATCAAGGCTATAATGGCCATGATAAATTTGACTGCTGACATTTCAAGAAGGGGTGACACTTCACAATAATCTCACAAATTTGCTGGTGTCTAGAAAAATAGTTTTATGGCACAAAAATAAATGGGGGTCTGCCAAGGACTCATGTCAGGACCCGTACACTGCATAATCATAATGCTGAGGTGGGGAAACCTTTACAGCCTAAGGGCCATGTTCCCATCTGAGCAACATTCCGGGGGCCACATGCAAGTGCTAGGCCGGACCAGAGGCAAAAGTGGGCAATGTATGTAAATTTTATCTTTGTACAGTATGCTCTTTTCCACACCCACCCCTATCTTATCCTGTATCCAGGCAAGCAAAAGGCATTGCCAGAGTTCAATGACACAATTTGTGTAGAAACTAGCCTACACTACAATGCTAACATTTGCATTTGTTCCTTTTCTCACTTTTGCCTCTAGCCCTGTCTTCTACTGCCACATGGCTCTCAGAACATTGCCCATAAGGTAATATGGCCCTTGGGCTGGGGGAAAAAATACTTTCCCATGCCAGGCACATGCTAGATCCTATGAAACTCTAGACCCGAACTAACTTGTTAGTCTAAACTGTTGTTGTTGTTTAGTCGTTTAGTCGTGTCCGACTCTTCGTGACCCCATGGACCACAGCACGCCAGGCACTCCTGTCTTGCACTGCCTCCCGCAGTGTGGTCAAACTCATGTTCGTAGCCTCGAGAACACTGTCCAACCATCTTGTCCTCTGACGTCCCCTTCTCCTAGTGCCCTCAATCTTTCCCAACATCAGGGTCTTTTCCAAGGATTCTTCTCTTCTCATGAGGTGGCCAAAGTATTGGAGCCTCAGCTTCACGATCTGTCCTTCCAGGGAGCACTCAGGGCTGATTTCCTTAAGAATGGATAGGTTTGATCTTCTTGCGGTCCATGGGACTCTCAAGAGTCTCCTCCAGCACCATAATTCAAAAGCAATAAACAGTTTGCTGCTAATGTCATACCCTGATATTTCTCCAATGAAAATAGGGACGTCCTAGTCAATAATAATAATAATAATAATGCCTTCAGATGTCTTCTAAAGGTTGTATAGTTATTTATCTCTTTTGCTCAGGGGTTGCATAGCCCCATACCCTGCAACATTTCCCCAATGAAAATAGGGACAGCCTACCATAACCATGAACATTTCTCCTATGAAAATAGCGGCATAAGGAAAATTGGGACATTCTGAGATCAAATCAGTAACTGGAATGGCTTCTGTAAATCTGGGACTGTCACTGGAAAATAGAGACACTTGGAGGGTCTGTAATGCTGTCTAGCCTCTCCTAACTTTGGCTCTTCTGAATTCCTCTTCAGTTTCTCTGAATCTTGGCCCTCAGTCTGACCCTTTCATCCTCAGTTCTTACGACAGAAGAAACATTTTCTTCAACTGAGGTCTGTCGCTGTGTGGAGCCAGGCCAGGCAGATTGTCAGATTGATACTCAGATGTGAGATTTCGTGGATAAAATTCGTATTTCTGGTAGTAAAAAAAAAAAACAGCAAGAAAATTGCTATATTAAACATGCCTACTGAGATTAACAAACCTGTGAAGGGATATAAAACAAATGTCTGCCGTAAAACTCAAACATGGCACCTATCCAGGTTTGTCATTTGCTCAGGAGAGAGGAAAAGGAGGAGGATTCTGATGGGCGCTTCTATTCTTCCAAAACACCATAATTCAGTAGCAACATTTCAAACTGGCAAAATGTTAGCTGAAGCTTCAGCAAAGTTGTTGTGTGGGGTTTTTTGTTTGTTTGTTTGTCTGTAGCCATAGGAAGTATCTGGAAGCTAACACAGCATCTAAAATCGATGCTAGCTCTCCATCTGGCACAGAGGGAGATGACATCCATTGAGCACACAAAAAAATTATGACAATCTCATGAGTACATATGTCTTCCTATTTCCTTGATTTACAGTATCTGTGGTCAAGCTGCTGAATCAATTAACATTGCTGGCAGAGTTGCACGCATAGCTGCCAAGTTATCCCTTTTTTAAAGGGATTTTCCATTATGCTGAATAGGCTTCCTCGCGAGAAAATGGAAAACTTGGCAGCTATGGTTGCACGCATGATGCACATGCAAATGAATGAGGAAACCTGGAATGTAGTTTTAGAAGAAATAATTTCTTACTGCTCTTTGGAGTTCTGTGACCTCACAAGTAGCTTTGTTAACAATCTGTTGGAACCCTCAAAGAGCATGGCAGTTAAGGGCAGCTTTATTATTTTGGCTTTCTGTTTACCACACTAGTTGTTGTTGTTGTTGTTTTAATAGCACTGAATTGGTCCCATAGCACAGCGTTTCTCAACCGCTGTTCCGCGGCACACTAGTGTGCCACGAGACGCTGGCTGGTGTGCCGCGACGTGCCGCGACGAGAAGGGCGATTTGCATTGTCACGTGCCTGGCGGCCGCCAATAACCTACACTGACCCGCTGGAAAGGAAGCTGGCCGGGTCACGACGCGGGGCGAGCACAGCTCTCAACAGCCACCACCACGGGAGGGTTGTTTTAGACAAACTTAAAGAAGCTGGCTGGATGAGCTCAACCTGAAACTTGCTGAGCAAAGGATTGTGCTGGCAGAGAAATCAGCGGCTTGTGAAGCCTTATTACAGGAGATTGCAACCAACACAGCAATTGGCAAGTGTTTCTTACAGTCATAATTATATAGTCAATATAGGGCGGCACAGAGTTAATTTTTTAAACTTTTTTAATGGTGGTGTGCCTCGTGATTTTTTTCATGGAACAAGTGTGCCTTGGCCCAAAAAAGGTTGAGAAACACTGCCATAGCATATGTTCTTGTAATTTTTTTCAAAAAATAAAAAATAAAATAAAAATTAAATTAATTTTCCAAACTATTAAAATCAAACCAAATTAATTTAATGCAATTCATTAAAATCAGGCTTCCTGCTCCTGTTCCAAACATATGATGATCATCATTTCCTCACATAGCCACATCATTTCTTGTTTAGAATCCAGTTGACATCTTTCACTTGCCATTAAACCATTTTTTCAGCTAGCTGCTTTTTTCACCTTACAAACAGCATCTCTGTTAAATCTTTTAAATAAATAAATAACCCATTTCACGTGTGTAGTCCTTCATATACATTGTTGTTCCAAACCTGGTGTGCTGGGAGAATTAATTACTATCTTCCATTTTTCAGTTCTTTGTGGTGTTTATCTGGATGGTACAAGGTCACATTCCATTCCTTCCGCTGTTTACAGACTAGCGTATGAGCTGCAGCCTTAAATAACTTACAGAGTGCATATCCAAACTCCACCATTAAAATTTCTCTCTGGAGTTCTTCCTCAGCACACAGTTAAAAGCAACCTCTTTACCACATCTGTTCGGCAGCAGTTCATTCTCCCACTGCATTCCTCCAACAGCAGTCCAGGAAAAATTTTAAATAAAGTCCATTCAGCCTCGATCAAGTGTGGAGGGCATAGTAAAACCTTGTTAAATTCATTGTTGAGCATAAATAAAAAACCTTCCCCCTCTTTTCCAAAGAAACAGACAGAATAACATATCGTAACAGCAGTTAAACACGCTTTTTTCATTATTCAGGGGAGGACAGGAAAAAAGGAGATCATTTGAAAACCATAAGAAAATATAAGAATGCACAAAGCACCTTGTCCTCCCCCTTCCTTTCCCAGCTGTTGTAAGGATTCTCAAGCTTCAAAGAAAACATTCAAATACCTTCAAAGAGCCAAGCCTTGTCCTTTCGGCAGCTGACACACTGCAGCCCATTAACATATGTTGATTCAGGAGCGCCTCTTGATTAATGCCAATTGTCTGAATTATGGAAGAGCCAATCACAAATCATGCTGGAGATGGAGGCTCGTCCATGGCAGGGGCACACTTTCAGGTCGCAGCTGCTCTGCCTTTCAAGTTGGCAGAACCAGGCTTGAGCAGCACAGTGGGATGCAGGGAGCTCCCCAGACCCTACTGGGGAACATTACCAGGATTTTTGCCTCATAAATCCTGGCTTTCCCCTGCCTGAACCTCCTTGCTGCCCACAAAGGGCAGCGAGGAGCTACCACCATTGACTTGTGATGTATCCAGAAACCAGTTCTTGTAATGTTTCGTAAAGGTAAAGGTAAAGGGACCCCTGACCATTAGGTCCAGTCGTGACCGACTCTGAGGTTGCAATGCTCATCTCGCATTATTGGCCGAGGGAGCCGGCATACAGCTTCCAGGTCATGTGGCCAGCATGACAAAGCCAGAGCAGCACACGGAAATACCATTTACCTTCCCGTTGTAGCGGTACCTATTTATCTACTTGCACTTTGACATGCTTTCGAACTGCTAGGTTGGCAAGGGCTGGGACCGAGCAACGGGAGCTCACCCAGTCGTGGGGATTTGACTTTCAATGGGAAAATTTGCTTCAGGTTAAGTACGCTTCAGTTTAAGTACTCCGTGGACCGTCTGGAACGGACTAATCCATTTTCCATTACTTTCAATGGGAAAGTTCACTTCAGGTTAAGTACGCTTCAGGTTAAGTACAGACTTCCGGAACCAATTGTGTACTTAAACTGAGGTACCACTGTGTGTGTGTGTGTGTGTGTGTGTGTGTGTGTGGAGAGAGAGAGAGAGAGAGAGAGAGAGAGAGAGAGAGAGAGAGAGAGAGAGCTATCATGTACTTCTCTATTGGGGATGCAGGTCGTGCTGTGGGTTAAACTACAGAGCCTAGGGCTTGCCAATCAGAAGGTTGGCGGTTCAAATCCCCACGACGGGGTGAGCTCCCGTTGCTTGCTCCCTGCTTCTGCCAACCGAGCAGTTCAAAAGCACGTCAAAGTGCAAGTAGATAAATAGGTACGGCTCCGGTGGGAAGGTAAACGGCATTTCCGTGCACTGCTCTGGTTCGCCAGAAGCGGCTTTGTCATGCTGGCCACATGACCCGGAAGCTGTATGCCGGTTCCCTCGGCCAGTAAAGCGAGATGCGCGCCACAACCCCAGAGTCATTTGCGACTCAACCTAATGGTCAGGGGTCCCTTTACCTTTTACTTCTCCACTATCCCCAGAGCATCTGTCAGCAGTGTTGCTTTCTAGACAATGAACTGAACTGGAACTACACAAACCTCATGTTCCCAATCATGTTTGTGGTGCCGCATGTGGAATTTAGGCTCCATCTGTACATCTAATGTAAGCAGTTAGCATTGAGTAAGAAACATATTGGAACCTGTAATCAGCACTTTCTTAGAGCCCCCAAATTCTTCTTCTGCCATTTTGTAAGGAGGTGATTAATGAATTGTTGACAGTTATAAAGAAGCAAACATCTTGGAGATGTTAATATGCATCACATCACTTGGAACGGCAACTCACTAAACCTTTTTATTCGTGATATTGTGCAAATCGATTGCAATTTGCCACGGGCGTTTTTCAAGCACATTTTTTTTTTCAGTGTCACAATGGTAAATAATAAATCACACCAACTATGATTTCAGACTTGAACGTCTCGATTTAGATATGATTGAAAGAATAGACAGAGAGGCTCCAGGGAAGAAAAGTTCCAAGCTGACTTTTTGCCATGAACACCACAGAGCCTTGCAACATAGCAGTGCCCTAATTAGTAACAGCTGGCTATGGCAGGCATAGTGAAAAAGCTTGTTAAACGCATTTCAGCTACCAAAGCTGTAGATCAGGGCTGGGGAACCTCAGGACTAGGGACCAAATATAGCTCACCGATGTCTCTGTCCAACTCTCCCTAGACCTTCATGGATTGCTCTGTAGTTTTCTTGAGTGCTTTTACCTTGCTGGGATGTATCCTTGAATTGTGACAATGAATCTTGCTTGCCTGGATGGAAAGGTGTGTGTGTGTGTGTGTGTGTGTGTGTGTGTGTGTCCGTGTCCGTGTCCTATAATATCTGGCTTGTGTGGCTGGAATGTAGCCTACTTTACAGAGCTAAGAGTCACATCCATTGCTCTGCCCATTTATGTCCTCTGGCTCAAACCACATTTTTCCTCTACAGCCTCCTTCTGCTTTTGCCTCTGGTCTCCCCATTTAATGTGCTGTGGGTTTCCAGATGTTATCTATGCTCCCCTTGGATTAAGAAAGTTTTCAACTAAAGGGAATTGCTCAGTGCACTGTTATCTGCATGCAGAAGGTCCCAAAGTCGCAGAGCATGTTGCTGTTCACACTGACTGTTGCCCTTAATTGCTATACACACTTACATATGTGCATGAGCTGAGAGCCTGAACATTGACCCTGCTTATTGACTTCCCATAGGCATGCGGTGGTGATGATGGTGAAGACAGAATTCTGGACTAGATACGGCTTTGAGTCTGATCCAGCAGGTCTCTTTTGAAGTTCTTCAATCCAAAGGGATTTTTGTTGAGGTTTGAGGGAGTGGTGAGCAAGCCTAGCTATGCTTCTGAGCTTTGTGAACAGTGAAACGGAGCTCTGAGGTGCTTCCCCTATTGGTGCACCATGTGGCAGTAAATTATGTGAATGAATTGTGTGCTGTTGAATGAAACAAGGAATCTCTTTAGTGAGTCCTGAATCTACTGCTAATTTCATTGGTTGATCCCCCATTGACTCTAGCAGAGAGTATGGATGCTTGAGGATTTTGTTCAGTCCACCTTTTCAAGCAAACTGACTTGATTCACTGTTCACATTTGCATAACAACAAAAGAAGAACCTGCTGGATCTAGCCAAAGACCAATCCTATTCTCCCAGGTGTCACTCAGATTATTATAGCACTCTGCCCACCTTTGTTTCCCAGTAACTGGTATTTAGAGGAATGCTGTGGAGGTAGAACGTAGCCATCATGGCTAGTTGCTGCTGATAGCCCCTTCTTCTATGTATTTGTCTAATCCTCTTTTAAAGCCATCAAAGTTAGTGGCCATCACTGATTCCTGTGGGAGTTCCATAGTTCACATAAGGATAATTTTATAAATCTCTACAATACCCTGCCTTCCTCATCTTTCATAAAATATATAATTGCTGATGCCATGAACCTGCTGGTCAATGAGAGTGTAATGGGTGGTATTCAACTAACTTTAACCAGGGTAGACAAATTTAAAGTAATGAACATTACTAAGTTCATTTCAACGGGACTGCTCTGTGTGCAAGGTGGTTGGATACTCAACCCAACATGTTTCCATTTGAAAATGGCATTATTGTTACTCTACCAGAAATGACATTTTATTTGCATTTTTCAATAATAATAATAATAATAATAATAATAATAATAATAATAATTATACATTTTCTGTTAAAACTACTGGTAGGGGTCAGTAATTGTCTTCAGTGTTTGATTTTTGCAGAAATATTACTGAAACTGCTCTTTAAAAAAAGAAAAAAGAGTGTGTGCATGTGTGTGTGTGTGTGTGTATGCATGAGTGAATCATAGATCAATTTTACAGTCTTAGATATGCTCCTTACATAGAGTGGGTTGTACCTTTAACAGGTCCCTGGTGAGTCCTGTCTCTTTTTGTAATGCCCACAAGGAGAGTCAGCTGGTGATATCATTGGCCTGATGTCTCAGGCAAGTGGCTTACACCCTGCTGGTTCAAGGGGTTTGATATAATGAGTTATAGCCAAAGGATGCTATTATGTCAGCAGATCAGAGTTTTTTAGACAGTGTTCTTTGTAGACAAAGCATCGGAAGACTTTCTTTCTCCTTTAATCCCACAGAACTTGCTTTCTGGGCCAAAGTACAATGACTTTATTTAAACAAAGAAGCAAAAAACCAACCATATTTTTCCAAAACAACCTATGCACCATTTGCCGGGGGTTATAGGACTTGAACCAGAAACTGCTTGAACAAAAAAGTGGGACCCATAGTTTAATCATTGTTCGCATGGTTTGCACGTGTGTCATCTCCCCTGTTGGTTTTCTTATTTTTCTCAATATTTTTACCCCCAACCTCTGACTCAAATGGCCCCCAGTGGATAACTATTGCAAACATTAAAAACTAGCAGTGAAAGGGGAAACTAAAATTAAGGCCACCAACCCAGCTTTAAAGGCAGAGGAAAAATAAGTATGTGTTTGTGTGAATTCCACTTTTTAAAATGTTGACAGTCTATAGACCAATTGTATAAAATTTTCACAGTTAGCCAAACTAACGTGCATACTTGAGATCATTTGTTGTTGATGTGGAGTGACAACACATATTCTGTTATCAGGTCCCTACACATTTCTCATGAATACTTTAGTTCCAATTCCTGCATTGCAGGGGGTTGGGTTAGATGACCACTGGTGTCCCCTCCAACTTTACAATTCTATGATTCTATGTTTATAGTGGTAACCCAATATCTAGGTGTTTCCCCTCTAATATAAAGGCCCTTTAGCATAGAAGATTTGGTGCTGGCATAGATGTTACCATGCTCCCCCCTGTGGAAGTGTCATGGTCTGATTACTACACTCTGAAAGGCAATATTGACTTCCCGCTCCTCCCCTGCTCGGGTGGCAAGCCTATTTGTGCTCGCCCACAAAGGCTGATGGATCCTGAGAGATTCCATCAGGCTTTGTGGGACCCTGCTCCCCCTGGAGACTCATTAGATGACTTTGTTGAGGAGTGGAATAACTGGTTCTTGGCGACCATTGATGAGATCAGTCTCTGACTTGGTGGAATGCTCTGTCCCATGAGACTATGGCCCTACAGGATTTAACCTCCTTCCACCGGGCCTGTATGACAGATCTATTCCACCTGGCCTTTAATTGGAACTCAGCCTGATCTTTTATTTCCCTTCTCTTCCCCCTCCCCACTTTTATGAAGATTACCTGCTCTGGAACCCCACAGCTAATTCTCCCCTGGCCTCCTCGCTGGCCCAAGTAGGACTAATTTAGCCAGCTAGCCCTGGTGACTATCAAATGTTTTTTGGATGGATAAGATCTTGGATCAGGCCAATAGCCCACCCAATCAAGCATCCTGTTCTCACAGTGGCCAACCAGATGCATGTGAGTAACCCATACAAGAGCACTCATCCTTCTGCAGTTTCCAGCAACTAATATTCAGAAGCATTGCTACCTCCATCACTGGAAGAAGAGAAGAGGTGTCATGGCTAGAAGCAACTGATGCAATGCCCTCCCCTATCAAAGAATCCTGGGAACTTTAGTTTGCTAAGCGTGTTTAGGAAACTCACTCAGAGGGGGTGTGAAGTGGAAAATTTTGGAAGCAACTTAGAACAGGCTTCCTCAACCGCAGCCCTCCAGATGTTATGAGACTACAATTCCAAGCATCCCTGACCACTGCTCTTGCTAGCTAGGGATCCAAAACATGTGGAGGGCCGAGGTTGAGGAAGCCTGACTTAGAAGGATATATTTTAAAGGTCTAACAGCCTATATTCCCATGCTTTACTTTGCTTCATGCTTTGCGATTTTACATCTCTGCTGAGGCTCACTCACCAAAGAGTAATTGCCTGAAACCAGAATCTAGACATCCAGGGAATTCTCCTTTTTATTTTGCCATATGTATTTTTCCTTTTAACCAAATACAAACTAAACCAACAATAGTCACTGCCACTCCACCCCACTTTTAGCCACCTATAGCCCTAGAAACAAGGGGGAGGGAAATTGGGGATATCCAAATAATTTTTTTAAAATCCTGGGATCATGGACCAGAGTGCTTCAGGTCTCCAGCTAATCCCTTGCCATTTACACAGAGCATCAGCCAGCTCTCCAGTCCCTTGCTTCTCCCCAAGAATAGGGCGAATTTCTGGCTATGACCAACCATGGTCTTAGATTTCCAATAGCATGGGTCCCAATGCAATCTGGGCATGTGAGGATTCCTGAATTCTGAGGGTGGCAATCACACATTGACTCGACTAGTTGTGAAACTTTTATTACAAATAAAATGTCGGGGGGGAAGCAGGTAATGGGTCTAAACTAACAGAATGCATAATAGACCACAGTGTTCTGGATCAGTTTACACATAGGCTGAGTAGGCAAGTAGGCCATGAGGAGAATCAGCGTCTTGGTGGTTTGGAAGACTCTCCCTGGATCCTTAGTGCTGATGCATGAAACAAAGCTTGTGAGGACAGCTCAGCCTTTTTTTTACCTCTTGTTGCTGGATGGCAAGTCTTCTGCCTCTTTGTTACCAATGAGTCAGTTGTTCAGTATGGCTTAGAGAAATGGTGGGACTAGGATAGCATGGTTCTGTGTCACAATTGCTAGCTAAAAGAACTGATGTAAGGTTTACAGGCTTATGGGAGTGCTTTTGGTAAGATTTATTACCTGCCAATCAGTCTTTACTACCTGTTTCCAAATGAGGACATGGACAAATAGCAAAGATTGGCCACCAGCCTTGACCTTCAGGACAAAATTGTATCAATGCCAGTTAAGTTACTCCACTGAATCTTGCTCAAAGCCAACAGGCTCACTGAAAATCCAGTTCTGTCATATCTAACATTAGTTCACATTTGATTGATTGATAGTAGAGATTATCTATATGGATTTACGATTGTCAGTGCTGGCTGAAAGGGCTGATGCAGACTTTACAGGCTTATTGGGTAGATTTCTTGTTAACTGAGGATAAATCTGAATCTATCTCCTCTTGAAAGCAAAGGCTGAATATTGAAGTTAAGTCATCACCTCCCCATGCAGGATAGTGCTGGGCTCAATGCCACAGCAGTAACCCAAATGGCATCCTCATAGCTGACAGATTTGTGGCAAGTTTGCCTTTGTTCAGTTTGATAAACTAAATTTTACATTTAATGTGTTTTGTGTGGGGATGAATGGATTTTCTCCATGCTATTCTTCTTTGTTCCCTGGGTTTCCTGTGCCTCGTATTCACTCCTCTTGAATTCTCGTTTAACTAGGAAGATTTCTAAAATTCATTCTGGAATTGGAACATGCACATTTTGCTATGATCTTCAATTTATTTGGGTTCATTTGAGCATTCTGGTCAAAAGACTGCTCCAAGGCAGAAAAGATCCAAGTAAGGAACTTCCGTAGGAAAAAAAATCTGAGGTTTTGTGCTTTTAGGGCCAGATCACATGCAAACGTTCCTCCTCTTTATTGTAAAATGGAAGCCTTTAAGGGGAAAAGCACCCCTGACAAGTTCTTCCAGGTATGATGCTGGAGGTGCTGGGCAGAAGCCATACTTCATTGGAGGAACCCCATTGGGTTCCTTAGGCTGGTATCAGCCATCACACACTCAGGTTGATTGCAAGGACCACAGGAGCAGCCATTCCATACCCTCAAAAATTTCTCCAATGAAAATAGGGACATCCCAAGGAAAAGTGTGGCATTCCGGGATCCAATCAGAAACCGAGACTACTTCTTTAAATCAGAGATGTCCCTGGAAAATAGGGACACTTGGAGGGCCTGCCATTCCATGGTGGGCCTAAGAATCAGGCAGCTCCCTAAAGACTGCACAACATAAGGGCTGGGGGTAATATTGGCCAGCAGACAATCTAATATTGGATTTCTGTTCCATGGTCCCCCAAACACTGGTAAGTTATAATTAATAAGGGATGTGGTCAGTTATAGCTCATATTATTCTCTGTATCTTTGTTCCTCTTGAAAAACAGCTGCATCAAAGTTGTTTTCTTTGCAGCGCTTTATCAGTGCCCTTGGAACATCAGAAGGTCAGTTGGAGGTGTTGATGGTGAAAAGACAAAAATAAACTGAAATAACTGATTGTACTGTACAGTAGTTGCAAACTTCTCTAGCCCAGTGCTCTGAACAAAATTTGGAAGATATAATGGAACAATAGACCATATCCACTATACTGGTTGCAGTGCAGGATGAAGGTCAGCAAATGATTGATGCCAAACTTTGGGGACCAATAGGAATGAAAATTTTGGAAGAATATTGAGTTTTATCATAGTGAATTTATCGTATCATTTTGTCATGGAATATTTATACAACTTATTGGTAGATGATAGTTGGGGACAACTGAAGTAGTGAGAGTTGTAATTTCTTGGTTATGTTCAAATTCTTCAATAATGCAGACTAGCGGGAAATAAGAATAAAAGCTCAAGTGGAGAATGTAGCCAAGTGATTAGTTGGGCCACTTGAGGACATCTGATCAAATATTGAACTTAATGGAATATGGAGGGGAAGGTTGTCATAATCCTTTCTGAGGGTTGTTCATTGCTACAACTAAAATAAAATTTCATGGGGACATTATTCATGGGGACAAAAAGTCATTGCCTCTTATTTAATTAAATATGAACTCTCCAGAATAATATATCTGTATCTGTAGATAGATAGATAGATAGATAGATAGATAGATAGATAGATAGATGATAGATAGATAGATAGATAGATAGATAGATATAAAGTAAGGATGCAGAGGAGTGGTGAGGGGCACCAGCTGAGGATCCCCCAGGGGAAGAAGGTTCAGTGCCAGGGGATTGGTGGTGGGACAACAATGGGGAGGGGTGTCAGATGGAGAAGAGGCAGAAGATTGGCAGGAGGAGGTGTCAGAAGCTGAAGCGGTAACAGAGTTTAATGAGCAGGAAGAGGCTGTGGCAGAGAGCAGTGCAGACTCTGAGGCGGGGGGAGGAGTGGGGCCAGGAGACAGAGTGGAGGCAGGCTGCTGAAGAATCCAGGGAGTCTCCCCCTTCAGCTGTGACCAGCTCCCTCCCCCCGGTCTTCCAGAACATGCAAAGAAATGAAGGTGGCAGCGCAATGAGAAGGAAGACGACAAAGCTTTACGCTGCTGGGGAAGGAACCTGGGGGGTTAGCCTTAGAGAGTGGTGGGAAGACAGGGAACTTCAGTCCTCGCAACTGCTTCATTGGGGCAAAACCTACTGAGAAGGGTTGCTGTGACCACCAGGACTGAGCTGTTTTGTTTCTTTGAATAAAGCATTAACTTCACTGGCTTCAGGTGTTTTATTGCTGGCCTACACCTGACTCCAGCTCCTGACATTGTAGCAGAAAAAGCACCTGAACTGAATATGATGCTTGATTATAAAAGTGTGTGGGAATAGGTTCTTCCCATTATGATATATTGTTAATGCTCTGTTGAAAAAAGAAGCAATTTTTGATCACTAGTTTTGATATTTGTATTCTGACAGGTGCTATGTCAGAAACCCTGAGATATTCTAAAGGCTTAGAAGATGAATGTCAGACTGTTTTAATATATGTCTATATCTCTTTTTCTAGGAGCAATATATTTTTTCTTTATAAAAGACACACACAAAGACTTGAAATTAGGGGTGCACCCACACACATATAAATGACCCAGTTCAGAGATGCCACAGGTGTTTCTCTCACCCATGCTGTAGCACTATACCATGTGTGGGCTGCTCCAAATGTTTCCATAGGGTAAGCATATCTGTTTATCATTCATGTGTGTTTACAGTTCTATTCAAAATAATCGGAATTTGTGCCAATGAGGCCTAAAGACTTAGCAGATTGAGAAAAAAAGTTGGTCTCTGAGAACTGTCACATTCTGCCAAATTTGAGGTGTGTCTGTGTGCTACAGTTTCATTACACTTTTTCAGAATTAAACCCATTGGTTTTCCCTCTATACTAGATAAAAATAGTAAAAGTATTCGTTAGATTGAGATAATTTAAGTTTGAAACTCAAGTCTCCATCTAAAGGTAAATGCAAGGATTGCGGGGTGAGGGGAGAGACTCCTTTGTGACCGACAGGTCTAGCTTGTAATCATAGGGAATTAATTTACCAGTATTTTCCAATCCCAGCACTTGTGTGTGTGTGTGGGGGGGGGGGAAATAAAAGATTTGGAAGAGTGAAATTTATGTCTCTGTGCTTAGGGAAGATTATAGAATGGGGCACCATTTCACAAATTACAGGTCTAGCTTGTAATCAGAGGAAATTATTTAACCCATGAAGTTCATCCCTTTGTAACTATTCCCACCCGAAAACATATTTAAATGTGACTAGGATATATGGCCCTGGTCCTATTTGTCTGCAGTTTGAAAGTTGTTCTTGTTTTACTTAAAGACACTTATCTTATGTTTACAATTTGCAGGTCAGATACACACAAAACTCTAGGTTAGCCATTTAGCAGGTTTATTCCACTGTGGAGAGGCCTGCAAATTTCACCCACTTTGCCATTTCTCAATAGTGAATGGAGTAGGTGGGAGAAATGGGTGCACTCTGTCCATGTAGCAAATCTACTGCAGCCATCCTTCTAAAAATGTGCCCGGTTCATGTTATCAAAAATGGGCAGCCAGTCAGCCTCCAGCTTCTTCAGAAAAAGTTGGTCATTTAGAATACTCCAAAGTGCCACAAACCTGGCCCGCATATCTTGGTGCTCCACTGTGCCCAGTAGAATTATGCTTGATGTTAGGAAGCAAAACCCATTATCAATGCTATCCTCAAATATAGTGCTTGACTTTTCATGTTCTGTTGTCTGCATAGCTCCATCCCCAGCTCCATTTCTTGTTCATATGTGAGTGTGATGTAATCTTTGGAAGGTTCACAGAATGTTGGAAATGGGAAAATGTCATGTGCTGCTAGGGAACTGGAAACTCATGTTTCTGTGTGCAGGTGTCATTGGTGGTAATGGGTTGCTGCATCATGGACAGACCATTGACTATCCTCAGCTAGAAGGGTTTCAATGTATCCTATTCAGGTTGCAACTTGCCCCAGAAATACTAATATTCATTGGCTGTGACTCCTAGCTCCATGTTCACAGCTCCTGGCTACATATTTCTTAGCTCTGAAAAGAATTGTGTGTGTGTTTCCTGTAAGAGAGCCAGGAGTTTCCTAAAAAAAAGAAAAAAGAATTAACAATCCAAAGATAGCCCTTTCTCATGAACATAAGGGAGCAAATGAGTAGAATGCATGAGCTCAGGGGACTGATTATTACCTATGGTACATGATGTTACTCAGCATAAGGCTAATTCACCAGTATAATTATAGTACATCTGGGCGAGAATGATTTAGTACAGCATCCCAACACACAAGCCTCGTAATTAAGAGAGAATAGGATTTGGCCACTTTTAGAGTACACCTTTCCAAATTTTTGTTTGATCCAGTTGGCACCAGTAGCAGCAAATTTAATGTGAGAGGAAGGCTTACAGGGCCGTTGTATTATATTTTCTTGGACATATTCAGAATGTAGTGATTTAATTTCAGTAGGCCAATTTCTCCTTTCCTTAAAAAAGAAAAAGGAAAAAAGTGCACCATCCAGCTGCCTTCAGAGGGATTTCCTGGATATAATTACAAACTCATTGTGGCTGCATGCCTGAATGTGTGTGACAGTCTCTTTACTTTTAATATATACATTACCAACCTGAAGCTTTTCAAGCCAGACAGCAGCCAAACCAGCAGGAGAAAAAATGTGTTCAGATTAATTCTTGTGCCAACAGTTGGGTATAGGCACCTAAATCTCGTTGACTGCTGTGGAATGTCAGGATTATAGACTAACAGTCTGTTCCTAATCATGTTTACTTGGAAGTAAGGCTTATTGATTTCAGTAGGATATATTTCTGAGTATTTTTTTTGAGGGGGGGGGGTGTTATAGGCTTGTGAAGAATGCATACATTGGTAGAATGTTATACATCCCTCTTTCCTGGGGTTCCCCACCCTCTCAAATCTAGGTTTTTGATGCTGGTTTGGGTAGCACCCGGCAGGATCATATTGACCTACCTCAGATGATTGACTTAGCTCAGATGATTAGAGTATGGTGCTGATATTCCTAAAGTCACAGGTTCAATCCCACCTTTCTATGCATGCAGCTCACTCATCATACATGCCTACCCCATATACAGTTGTTTGACTGCTTTGATCTGTGGAACTGATACTTATAAGTGGCACCATCAAGGAATCAGCCCTTCAGTGTGGCAGCATGTATGCTCTGGAACTTGCTGCCCATTGACATTAGGAAGGGGCTTTTGCATTATTAGGGACGTGGGTGGCGCTGTGGTCTAAACCACTGAGCCTCTTGGGCAAGCCAATCAGAAGGTCGGCTGTTCGAATCCCCGTGGCGGGATGAGCTCCTCAGTCCCAGCTCCTGTCCACCTAGAATTTTGAAAGCATGTCAAAGTGCAAGTAGATAAATAGGTACCGCTTCTGGCAAAACCAGAAGCGGCTTAGTCATGCTGGCCACATGACCTGGAAAAATTGCGGCCAAACCTCAGCTCCCTTGGCCAGTAAAGCAAGATGAGTGCCGCAACCCCAGAGTTGTTCGTGACTGGACTTAACTGTCAGGCGTCCTTTACCTTTACCTTTGCAATATCCTTTTTTGGTGCTTGCTATGAATGTTTAGGCAACCCTACTACCCATTTATTGACATGTATTGCTAACATGTAATTTTATTTTTAACATTGAATTCTATTTTATTATGCCTATTAAAAAAAAACAACCACCTGCTGATTTTACTTATATTTTGAAGAAAATTGGTTCAGCTTACTTTCAAAATCTGATTCTATTATTGGAGGTTATGGTGATTAAGTGGCTCACATAATAATAATACTGTAATAATAATACTGTAACAAAGCAACATAATGAGAAAATCTAAATACAACAACATGAGGCAAGTCTGAGGCAAGAAACAATGCGAGGCAGTTGGCCCCTCATAACTGGCAATCTTAATTGAACATAAAGGAAAACAGACTTAAGGGAGGAGCAGTGACAATACCGAGATTACATGTGCGATATTACATGTGAAATGTAGGATATTCCCCGCAATGTATAAGAATTTACTGATAATCTTAATATCTGAAGTGAGTGGGTTGAGAAAGTGTGTGTGAGCTCATACATTTCAGAATTGCCGATTTAAAACCTAAAATAAACTTAGCAGAACATATTGTTTAATCTATAGTGGTTCTTGAAGGTCCCAGATTCAGTCTCCAACATATCCAGGTAGGCTGGGAAAGGCTCTTTGGCTGAAACCCCGGAGAGCTGCTGCAAGTCAGAGTAGGAGTTCCCCACACTTGAGTCTGCAGCTGTTGTTCAACTACAACTCCCATCATCTTTAGCTAGCAGCAGTGGTGGGGCTGGCACATGTTCTGGGGGTGGGGCGTGCTGCCCACGGAAGTGGGGCGCCCAGCACGGGCGGGTGGGGAGCCGTGATGGCACCCTCGGGATAACGCTGCTTGGGGCGGAGCACCCCTATCGCCCCCCTCTTCCTACGCCCCTGGCTAGCAGGACCAGTGGTCAGGGATGATGAGATTTTTAGTGCAAAAACACTTGGAGGCCCATGGGAAACCATGTAAAGCAATTCAGGGCTAGATGGGTCAATGTCCTGATTCAGTATAAGTATATGTACTCTGGAAAAATACGTAACTGTTGAACAATACATTGGCTAGGAGCAAATACAAATATTCTAACAGCTAAAGGTTCCCTGCTGAGTGTGGGTCTACCCTTCTTTTGCATGCATGAAACTAATCAACTACACTATGCTTTGTCAGTTAAATGCAGCTTACTCCTTCAAATTTTAAAAAGTGACAGTTCAGGTCACCTCTGTCTTTCAGAAAGCTAGAGGGAAATCTAAAATGTAAGGGCAGAAAAGAATGAGAGTTCACTTATGAACAAACATGAAAAGGAAACTTAAAAGGCTACATTGCAAATGTGCAGAGGTTGTATATAATTGAAATAGGCCACGTGAATTACCATATGTACCAAGTGTTCATGCAGAATTATGTGTTTTTTTAAAATGTGCATTTATGCTTATTTTCTATATACTGACTACGACATTGCTTTGATTTGTTAATGTCATATCAGATTTTTGCCATCATTTTATATTAGCATATGGTTAATGTGCTATGAACGTTTGCCATCATTCTGATCTACTTCAATTACATATTACTTTTGCACATTTGCAATTTGGCCTTCTAAGTGTTGTTGCTTTGGGGGGAGGGGAAGAATGTCAAAGAATTCCCACAAAATGGAAAAGGAAGCAGAAATTGCTGCATTTCAAATACTCATCTGTGGTCAAGAATGGAAATCAGTCAAGCAAATACAACCAGTATTCTTTAATTTCACTATTGTGCTTTTTGAAGCCTACTTATGATAGGTAATTAATGACTTTTAAAAAGTGGTTTTGACATTTCCTTTATCTTGAAATGATTGTTAAGTTATGAAATAGTTAGGTAATTTATATAGCTCATGTTATGTAGCTCATGTTTATGTTAAATACCGTAGAAGACAACTAGACAAGTATTGTAGTATTTGGTGGAAAATGAATTGCAGCAGAATGGAAACAGCACTAATTATGACAAGGACTACAGGTTTGAACAGAAATCGCTACCTTCTTACATCCTTAGGCGAGGATGCCTTTCAATGTCTGATGTCCTGAGGCACAACCTGAATTTTGAGCCTCAATTTTCAGAGATATAATCAGCAGCCTTTCTAAATAGGGCACAGTCTCACACCATTCATCTTACCCCTATTGTGCGGAATGGCTTAAAGACGGAAGAGCTGATTCACCATTAGAGTGAAGGATATAAAAACCTTATGATGGGGGAAATGAGTGTTTGCCTGGGGCTTGGAGGAAGAAATCTATAATAAAACAGCTATTGATTTTTCACTCAGCATTGCTGAATGTTTCATTGAAAACTAGCCTTGACCCATCATTTGAATTTTCAATTAAGGAAATGTGCTCTGTGACCATATTTGCTATCACATTCCAAGGATATTTATTTGAGTGACATTTTCCTATTTTTTCACCCATTGTTAGCTTTGTACAGAAGTCCACCATTATTATTATTTTTTTAAAAAAGTTGTAAGTGCTATGCTATGTTAGGATTTTTCACTGCAGTATGGGGCACATTTGGTTTATAAATGATTATTAAATATATGTTTGCAGTAATTTCAGGATGAACATTTACTAAGACTGAGCAATTATGGCATATCATGGAAGGTTTTAAAGCAGCTCATTTATATGTAGGTATGTAGGTATACAGAAGTCTTAGGCAAGGGAAATACTATAGACAGTAGTATAGTGTTACACTTAAGCTATGTACCGGAATGAGCTATGAGCAAACAATATTGAGTTCAAATTTCTGTTCAGTCATTAACTCACAATGAGGCCACATTACTAGGTCTGAACTGTTCACTTCAGTATATCCATCATAATCATCATCTTGGTCTGCAGAATTTTTGTAAGGATTACTCGGTGAATGCAAGTGAAGTGTTTTGAGCCAATATGAAAAGAGCACCCTCTGCAAAAGGACCTAGTGTGTGATGTAAGCAATGTTTAACTACAGTGGTCCCTTGGTTTACGAACTTAATCCGTTTCTGGAAGTCTGTTCTTAAACCGAAGCCATTCTTAAACCAAGGCACACTTTCCCTAATGAGGCCTCCTGTCGCCGGTGCCCTTCCACCGTTTGGCTTCCATTTGTAGATCGAGGTAAAGTTCGCTAACCAGAACACTACCGTATATTCCAGCGTATAAGGCAACTGGGCATATAAGACGACCCCCTACTTTTCCAATCAAAATATAGAGTTTGGGATATACTCGCGGTAAGGAGTTTATCCCAAACTTCCAACGCACACCAAAAAATAAAATAAAAACTGCAGTTAGCTCTTGAAGAAGACGACGACATGGAGAATAAGGGGAGGGGGTGGAGTGGGAAGGGAGGGGGGAGAGGAGGGGAGAAGAAGAAGGGGAGGGAGCACAGCCCAGAGCCGGCTCCACTTGCACTCTATTGTTCCAGGCATAGAGACGAGTCGGGGGGGGGGAGAGTAAGTGGCTGCTGCTTTCTTTCCCTGCAGGGAGGAGAGAGGAAAGCCCCACAAAAGAAAGCGGCAGCCGCTTACATGTGAGTAAGTGGCTGCTGCTTTCTTTTCCCCCAGGGAGGAGGGAGGAAAGCCCCGCGCAGCCCCCTCTTCCTGCATGGAAAGAAAGCTCCCCCACCGTATGCGGCAACCACAGATCTTATACCCGGTGTATAAGACGACCCCCCAACTTTTGAAAAGATTTTCTTGGGTTCAGAAGTCGTCTTATATGCCAGAATATATGGTACTTCCAGTTTTGTGTAGTTCTTGTACTGAATATTTTGTAAAGAGGGCTGTTCTTAAACTAAGGTACCACTGTAACTGGAAAAAAGTTCTCACAATGCTATTACATTTAGTACTCTATGTATTTGTATGTGGGCAATTGCCAAGCAGTGGCAGGTGACAATAGACAACATTCTACATCTTACTGACAATTTTTAAACAAAGCATGAGATCTAGATGGCATCCATCTGAGTCTCATAAAGAGCTCAAATGTGAGATCGCCTCACAAAGAGCTGGTTGGCCACCGTGCAAAATATAGTTCTGGACTAGATGGATTTCTGATATAATACAACAGGGTTCAAATTATGTTCTTAAGTGCTTAATGTGGGTCACACCAGGGACACAACCACAAATTTAAAAATACCAGTAAGTGTTTCACATAAGTGAAGAGGAAAGAGAGGGCAGAAATTTGTGAGACAGGGAGGGGAAAGCATAGGAAGAACACTGTAGCAGACTTTGAATTGTAGCCTAGAAAAGGTTGATGTCTAGGAAGAGGAGGAAGAGACCAGAGAACAAGTGGAAGTATTAAGGATCTGGGAGAAAGGTGAAAATCCCAGGCTGGTATGTGTGAAGCTTCCATGCCAATCTGTCAAAACCTTTTCAGAACTTCTCATATGTACACTGATGGCTTATCCACATTTACCTTTCTTCTGCTTTTTCCAGGCGTGGTCGACACTTTAAAGTGCTGTGTCTAAGTGCCCCTAATGCTTCCTCCAGAGCTTTCCCCACAAAAACCTTCTCTTTAAATCACATTCAGAGCAAGCAGCAATCTGCTAAAAACCTGAATGGGCATTTGCTTCGAATGGGTGCTAAAGAACAGGTTTTCATGGGGAAAGCTCATGGCAAAAAAGAAAAGGGGGGATGCTTGGACACAGAGATATTAAGAGTGAACCTGTGTATCAAAAGATTAGGGCAAAAGATAAGTGTCGATTAAGCCCTGCATGGCTGAAGAGGGTATTGGGACTGTGTCCCACCCCTCACCTTTTGACTTTGCATGGGCCGTGCATGTGCCGCTGGCCTAGCTCTTTGCCAGATTGTACATTTGGAGTGAACTTTGCAAATAAATGGTAGACTGTATCCATGCATAGGGGTTGCATATGACCAGGATCCCTATATGATGCTGTATGTGTGTATACCAATCATATAGCACACATACAGGTGTATGCAAAAAGGTGCTCCTTTCCAGATGTTGCTCTGAACACACACACATCAAAGGGGAAAGGTCAGCAGCACATCCCCAAACCAAGTGCAGACTTTCAGAAGGTATAAAGGAGGCATTTGGAAGCAGCCTTTTCCATAAAGGTATGTAGTCCCTAAACAAAGATTGCATGCTTTATGGAGAAGGATCAAGAGCTTTCATTGAACTGATGAATGTGTAATGCAAAAGCTCTTGTTGAAATCATTACAAGATAGCCTTCTGCTAAATGAGATTTTCTACAAGCATATAATGACTGAACACAAGACACAACAGAATTAACACCACAGAGATTATTTTAAATTGAAGTGTATGAGCACAGACAAAACAACAGATTTGCTTTAATTTTAAAAAAATAGGTAATCATGTTTATGTCAGGTGGAATTAAATTGAAGGCTGAGATGTTTTAGAGTGTTTCATGTCCTTCAAAGGGACTCCGTTCCCATTGACTTCAATCACATCTCACTTCCTTAGTGTCTTTTTGAAGAGGCGGAACATTTTTTCCTGCATAGATAGGGACCAGAATGTCCAGTTTGCTGAAATCAGGTGACCAGAAATCCACTTAAGGTTTGTACAAACACTATGTAACTTCCCTGACTTTATTCCAGCTGCCACTGGGCCAAGCTGAAGAGCAGGATGACTTCGCTTTAAGAGTATAGAGGGGGCTTTAGATAAGCCCATTATATAATCTGGAAATGAGAAGAAAGCACTGAAACAGATTTTTAAAAGCAGCAAAACTCAAAATTTGCACAAGAGAGCACAGTCAAGTCATTTCAATCTGCTCCGTGTTATATAAAACTAATTTAGGAATTACACACATGAGGTATGCTTACAAATGTTCTTAATTACAAACTAATTACAATTTGGTTCAGCTAATCAGATGATCAGCCGCATTGATTTTTATCAGCTGATTAACCCTAATATAAAGTGTTGCAGAAATGTGCCAGACTCTTAGAGGAACTCTATGTTGTTTTGTATCTTTTCATTGCTTGGCTAGGCAGAAACTGCCAGGATCATACATATCTGATTTGGTATTGTAATACCAAAAGCCAGTGGTCGATTTACCCCAGTTTAACCTGAACTCTTGATTCAATCTAATCCAGCTCATCAAGTAGCTCTGGGATCACTATAATATACTAAAGTCCCATCGGCACTATGCATTTAAAGCAGTATAATTTCTCTTTAACAGTCATGATTTCCTCCCAAAGAATTCTGGGAACTGTAGTGTGTCAACAGTGCTAAGAATAGTTAGGAATGCTTAGGGTTGTTAGGAGCCCCCTGTTCCTCTCACAGAACTTTGATTTCTAGAGCCCCCTTGGGAGATGGATTAACTGTTATACCACTCTGGCAAATGCACTTGGTGGGTTTTTGTAGGGGAATGATTCCCAAGTCTGGGGTGTGGGTAGTCTACTTGTTTTTAATTGGATTGGACTTCCTCTGATGAAACAGGTACATAGTTTTGTAGCTATCTTAGATCCATCTCTGTCATTGGAGACTTAGGTAACCTCCATGGCAAGGAGCACTTATGATTAACTTAAGTTGGTACACCAACTGTGCCCTTTCTTGGGCAGGAATATCTTGGGCACTGTGATTCATGCAGTTGTAAGCACACAATTAGACTACTTTAACATATTCTATGTGGGATTTCCCTTGAGACTGGTCAAGAAGCTGCAACTGGTACAGAATATTGCAGCAAGGACGTTAAGTGGTATTCACTGCTGCATACTTATTAAACTTCTGCTGAGGGAACTGCATTGGATTCCTATTAGCTACAGCGGCATCTGCAAAGTACTGCTTTTAGTATATTATGCCATTAAGGAACTCCTGACCAGCTTATCTGAGAGACAGCCTCTCCAATATGTAAACATATCACAACTTTGGGACTGTCAAGGTTACATCCGTCCAAAAGAAACAACAAACACATCAGGGATAGCAAATGTGGTATTCTCCAGATGTGTTAAACTCTCAATCCCAGACAATAGGGCACAATGGTCAGGGATGGTGGGAGTTGGAGTCCAGGAACATCTGCAAGGCACCAATTTGGCTCTCCCTAAAAACTACTTCATCATCATCATCATCAACAACATCATTTCCTGCCCTTCACCAAGGTGGATTTCAGCAATGTAAAACATAGCATTAAAAACAGCTTTAAGCAAATTACATACCTCTACCTGCTAAAATTTTGAAAATGAATGGAATTTTCTTCTGGGGTATAAGATGGACTAGATGAGAGATTCTCCAGGTCTGACTCCCTCGTTGCTCGCTTGTTTGCAGACTTGACCTTCTCGTTTAACCCCAACATTCCAGAGTTTACATTTTCCACTTTCAAATGTTATTGATCTATAAAAATTTAGCTTCCACTTCTAAACATATGTATGTATGTTGTAGCTCCTACTTACAAATAAGAGCCTTCTTTTTTTCTTATTTCAATATTACTTAGAAATACTTTCTGAGCATCCTTCCATTTAGCAAAGAGGCCATACTTATTTTTAACAACCCTCCAGAGAGCTATGGTTAGAAGCAATGTGACAAAAGGAAAACCATAGATGTGTATAGCCTTAGAGTCGCAGAAACCAAAAAAAGGATGGAGTTACATCAGGGAATATTTACACATATAGTTGAAAATGCTTGAGGGATTACTCTTTGCATAACTGACTTGATCTATAGCTCTTCGAGTAATGTACAGATTAGAGCTCAGTTATTCACTGACTTTTATGTATGTATATAATAATAATAATTTGAATTTTAAGAGAAAGTCCATTTAGATATGTTTATTTTGAAAGAGAATGCATATTTAGAGGCATTTAAAATATTTCTGTACATGTATGTAATTTTTTTTAAAGGATTTATGTGTAAACAAAGTGGAACAGACTTATGGATGAACACATGGAAGTGACATGGACTGGGAATTTGCTGGTTCACCAATGCCTACAAATAATAATAATAATAATAATAATAATAATAATAATAATAATAATATTTATACCCCGCCCATCTGGCCGGGTTCCCCCAGCCACTCTGGGCGGCTTCCAACAAAACATTAAAATACAGAAATCAAACATTAAAAGCTTCCCTAAACAGGGCTGCCTTGAGATGCCTTCTAAAGGTCTGGTTGTTGTTGTTGTTTAGTTGTTTAGTCGTGTCCGACTCTTCGTGACCCCATGGACCATAGCACGCCAGGCACTCCTGTCTTGCACTGCCTCCCGTAGTTTGGTCAAACTCATGTTCGTAGCTTCGAGAACACTGTCCAACCATCTTGTCCTCTGTCGTCCCCTTCTCCTAGTGCCCTCAATCTTTCCCAACATCAGGGTCTTTTCCAAGGATTCTTCTCTTCTCCTGAGGTGGCCAAAGTATTGGAGCCTCAGCTTCACGATCTGTCCTTCCAGGGAGCACTCAGGGCTGATTTCCTTAAGAATTGATAGGTTTGATCTTCTAGCAGTCCATGGGACTCTCAAGAGTCTCCTCCAGCACCATAATTCAAAAGCATCAATTCTTCGGCGATCAGCCTTCTTTATGGTCCAGCTCTCACTTCCATACATCACTACTGGGAAAACCATAGCTTTAACTATACGGACCTTTGTCGGCAAGGTGATGTCTCTGCTTTTTAAGATGCTGTCTAGGTTTGTCATTGCTTTTCTCCCAAGAAGCAGGCGTCTTTTAATTTCGTGACTGCTGTCACCATCTGCAGGTCTGGTAGTTGTTGTTTTCTTTGACCTCTGGTGGGAGGGCATTCCACAGGGTAGGTGCCACCACCGAGAAGGCCCTCTGCCTGGTTCCCTGTAACTTGGCTTCTCGTAGCGAGGGAACCGCCAGAAGGCCCTCAGCACTGGACCTCAGTGTCCGCGAAGAACGATGGGGGTGGAGACGCTCCTTCGGGTATACTGGACCGAGGCCGTTTAGGGCTTTAAAGGTCAGCACCAACACTTTGAATTGTGCTCGGAAACGTACTGGGAGCCAATGTAGGTCTTTCAGGACCGGTGTTATGTGGTCTCGGCGGCCGCTCCCAGTTACCAGTCTAGCTGCCACATTCTGGGTTAGTTGTAGTTTCCGGGTCACCTTCAAAGTTAGCCCCACGTAGAGCACATTGCAGTAGTCCAAGCAAGAGATAACTAGAGCATGCACCACTCTGGTGAGACAGTCCGCGGGCAGGTAGGGACTCAGCCTGCGTACCAGATGGAGCTGATAAACAGCTGCCCTGGACACGTTGCCTTGAGCCGCATTGTTAAAAGATCTAAATAAAATGATAAAGCACATCTAGAGGACAGGGTGCTGGTTTTCGAACAGAGATTACAAGGTTAAAAACCCTGCACAACCATGAAGCTCATGGGACAACTTTCGGCCAGTCATTATCTCTAAGACCACCCTTCCCCCAACCAATTGCCCACCAGATGATGTATACTATAATTGTCCTGTAGTATAAATAATAGTCTAAAAAAAAGCATTGAAAAAGTCCAAAGACATGGACCACAGATTTATGCCTGTATTCTACTTCCATCTTCCCAACAGACATTCAAAGCCACTCAGAATGACTTAACAAATTGGTCTTTATTAGATTCACTAAATCTGGGGGTGGGGTGTGTGTGTGTGTGTGTGTGTGTGTGTGTGCCAAAACATATTTGTTGTGAAAAAGGAAAACAAGAAAACTTGAACAATATTTGATAATGGACTTTTTAAAACAGGTTCTTGTCAACATGCCATTTTACAATTCAGAATGTCATTTTATAAGATTCCCCCCCCCCTTTGTCACCTTTCGTTACCAAATTAAATTCTACAGAGGTGGCTACATTGGGGAAATATATATATATGTAGATCTAATCAAGCCACAGTATCCAGACTGTATTTCTGAAGCTGAGGTTAGCTTCAAGGAACTTCATTGATCTTGGTTCTGAACCTTATAATCAAGTCTATTATTTAAAACTGGAATCACGCCAAACTGTACTTTGAAAATACCTCTCTCTTTTTCATTTCAAGGCTGTCTTCAAGGATATTGAGGGAAGGAGAATAAGAAGCAGGGGGAAAGCTATTTCTTCTTCTTTTTTTTAATTTTCAAAGTGGACTTGCAGTTTGTGACCCTGAATGTACTTCTGTATAATTCTGATGCTTTGATGCCTACTCATATACAGAACAATCAATACAGTGATATACTACTTCACTTCCTCTTCCACAGCACTGAAAAGTTCAAGGAATAATTTTTGTGGTCAGTTTTCTTTGTTGGAGGAAATACTGTTGACATAGGGTGTCTTTGTAAAAAAAAAGATGTATATACTGACAAATTGCATGTTAAATGGAATGTAGCATCATGATAGAGCAGTAATGGGAAATCTGCAGCTCTCCAGATGTTGTTGGATTCCAAGTCCCATCATCCCCAGGAGAGATGAGAATCAGAGTTCAACAGTAACTGTTTCCCTATCATAGTGGTGTCCAAGACCCAAGCAATCAGGTTTTAGGATCTGCAAGGGATACTCACCATCAATTCAAGGGACAAGGGTTGAGTTGTATGATGTATGCTACAGTTCAATTTGTGGAAGATCAAATGGACCAGAAATGAAATGTAGTTCAAAGCAGGCAGGTGTGTGTTTGTCCCAGGTTCAAAAATTAGCTTTGCCATGTAAAATTACTCTATAGTGAGACAAGTTACTTGGACTAAGTTCTGAGTCTAAGACTTTATGAGGCCTGGTGGATAGGTCAGCTGAGTGTTGAGCTTCCTAAATACTCAATGAAGGTATGAAGCAGGGTGGGTAAGGGGTGCAGCCTGGAGAGAAGAAGGTATGGTAGAGTCAGAGTTACAGACTGAGGAGAGTCCTAAATGCTATGGGGCCCATGGCACAAGTAAGAACTGGACAGGGATGAAATGATCTGTTAGAGTTAGAGAGGGATTCTGGGATTTCAGCTGGGGAAAGTTCTGGCAATGACAGGAAAGAGGGTTCCATCAGAGGGTGTGGTGGCACTGGGCGTGGATTTTGGCATCAAGTTCTGACAAATATGAGACACCAACTTCTGACACTGGCTCCACCCCACTGTCCCCGGACAACCCAGTTAAGTGCTGGCTTTTGGTTAAAAGGAAAAAGTCTGGTAAGATAAAAATGGTTTACTTAGAAACTCTTCAAAGGTCAGATTTATATGCTGTTCCATACAGGAATAAGACAGGCAGGTTCCAAAGATGGTAAATGTTGTTAAATTATTTGTATAAAAACACAAGGATGGCTTACATAAGCCACATGGTCTAAGGTTGGAGCAGCTTAGACCTCCTTACTGGTAGGGTACACATGGTTCAAAGTAGAACTAAAAGTGAGACTCTTTGAAGGAACTGTGAAGGCTTTACCTCTGGAGGTGAGGTAGAGACAGATTCAACCAAGTCTTCACAGTGTAGCTGAAGAGGCAGCAAACCAATCAGAGGAGCCAGCTAAACTGGTGTGTCAGAGAGGAAGCTGGAGGGTTGGACTCACCAAGGACTGGATGTTGTCTGAACCATCATGAACAGACCTATCACCCCTCTCTGTAGATGGTGCACATCTACTGTTCCTAACCCTAACTTCAGGGCCAGGAAAAGTAAATTTTAAAGTTTTAAAGTTGTATAGCTGTGTCATTTGGCAAATCATTTTATGATGATAACTTAAAAGAGGAGACAAAATAACACATGAAACCCAAAGTTTATTCAGGGTATTTTTATGGCTTTAAAAAAAAAATTGCTGAATGTATCCAGGGAAGCTCTTTTAGAGATGAGTATCACTTTCAGTTCAACTTTCAACTGAAAGTTCAGTCGAAGATGTCAACTTTCAATGCCTTGGGAGCTTTCTGATTTGCAGATCCCTTGGGATTTCTTCTGTTGGTGTGCTAATGGTTTCTGTTTACCCCCCAGACAGTACATACAAGAACTTTATAAATAAATGACTTCTGACCTCACTCTTCTTGGTTATTGCTACCAACCCAGCCACCCAATGACATTTTCTGGCTGAAAATGAAAAGCTAGAGAAGAGCCCAGTAGTAATTAAAGTCTGTTCAAAGACTGTTTTAACAGATGCTCTGCCTTTATTCTTTTTCAATTGGTGTTGTCTTATAGCAGGACTGATTTTTTAAACCAGAGTCTGATGCTTACACATTGCAGTAATACTGAGATTTCTGCTGTAAGTTCTAACTTGCTGGTGCTCATTCTTCCTCAGTTGCACACTTTCTGGTACTGCTAATTTCTCTCTCTCTCTCTCTCTCTCTCTCTCTCTCTCTCTCTCTCTCTCTCTCTCTCTCCCAAATGTTAATTCTCACTTTCAAAGTTTCCCCACAGGACTTGGCTCAGTTTACACAATCTCTGGCCCATTTGCCTATAGTATACAGTATGCTTTTTTCGAAATAAATTGTGTTGCAAATTTCCTGTGGCAGAGTTAATACCAGAGACTGATGGTATCTTTGTATGGATGCTTGTTTATTAACAATTCTAGTAGCACCCTGATCTTCTACTCACCTGCAAGCATGGTCAGATAATGGGGAAGTGACCTGGGTAACATTCACATCCATAAAATCTGCAGTGCTTCCCCTGTTATTGTGATTTCACAATAAATTTCACAGTGAATAATAATAATAATAATAATAATAATAATAATAATTTTTATTTATACTCCACCCACAATTCCATATGTACAAAAACAAAAAACAAAACCATAATTCATTTCACCTGTAAAGATAAAAATCAGAACCAATACAGATGCAGACTGGATTAACAATCTTCACTTTAAAAGGTGGATGAAACAGGAAGAATAGCCACTGACAAGGCCATAGAGACAGGTTTTGCCTGATATGCAATGGGAGGGAGTTCCAAAGGGTAGGCGCCACCATAGTGCCTAATTCCTACATTATATGAAATGGACATTCTCAAGAGATGGTGTCTGCAGAACGCCCTCTTTGCCTGCAGAAGATCCTAGGTTCAAACCCCAGCATCTCCAGGTAGGATTGGGAGAGATTCCAATCTGAAACCCTGACTCAGTATAAGGCAGATCCCTGCATTCAACTGCATATATACAGATAACCAGTGTTCCAATAGAGAGCCAGCAAGGAGATAGTGAACCCAGGTGATCAGATGCACATGAGCTGTTCAGTTTTAAAATACCTTATTTGCTCATGCATGCTCATACATTTGGTGTGTGGAGTACAGCAGAGAACGGCACTGCAGAGGAAGTGATAGACACCACTGGGGCCATCCTTTTTTGTGTGGAATGGCTGGTATTCTTGGGATTTCCCAGTGTTTCGGGCAGCCTAGAGGCAGATCCTTTCACCACTTGGAACCAAAGGCTGTAACAAAAAGTTTTGGTCAACCAAAATGATCAAGGGATCGTATCAATTTCCCTATTAAAGAAGGTGACATCATTTGGAGCCAGGGCCGGCTCTAGGGGTAGGTTGGGTGGTGCAGGGTGCCAGGGCGCTGGCCCGGCAGGGGGGCGTCACGCAGCGGAGCCATGCGGAAGACATACTGCGCCCTGCGCCCACCCACCAGCCGCGACAAGAAACGGGGCGGAGCAGGGGCGCCGGAGCAATCTCCGCACCACGGCGCCAGGGCGCCCGACATGGTTGAGACAGCCCTGTTTGGAGCTTTCTACTTTAGGAGAAAATGTGAATGGCTGTTATAAAATTATGCATATTATGAAGAAAGTGGATAGAGAGATGTTTCTTTCATAATGCTAGAACCGTCCAGTGAAGGTGGATGGTTTTAAAAGAGGATTTGACAAATTCATAGCTACATTCTCCTTTTTCTGTTGGAGGAGTATAGGGTCATCAGTGGCTGCTATCTATGATAGCTATGTATTCTACCTCCACTGTCAGAGGCAAGGTGGCTCTGAATATGTGTTGCTAGGAATCAGAAGTGGGGAGAGCTTTTTGCACTGAGATCCTGCCTGTGGTCTTTGGTCTAATTTAACAGGGCCACTGTTATATGTGCTATATCAACAAGACCCTAGGTCCAGAGATTCTTTTTTGTTGCCAATAATTTCTGTCTGTTTGATATGGTTCTCTTGTGCCCTGCTGAAATATCCAGTGCAACTAAGTCCTCACACAGATCCCTTCTGAAGTGATAGATATTTTATCACATTTTTATGGCGGGAGATAAAACAACAGTTCCATCTCAAAGTGAAAAACTCATTAAAAATGAGAGTTACAACTGGGGCCCAAAGTTTTACCATATTTATACTTTGTTGTCTACAGAATGATCTTTTAACTGTTTTATCCTTAGACCCTTACATCCTAGGAAAGTTATTGTGAAAATAAATCAGATCTTTCCTTTCTACAAACCTTTAACAACTGGATATCCACCCCCTCCCCCGGTAAAAGACTATTTGGAGGTTTATATCATCATCTTCCCTGTAAACTAGGTCTCATTTTTTCTCTTTTTCTTTTTCTTTTCTTACTTACCTTGTTAAAATACTACACAGTGGTGGAAGCAGACTGAGTTAAACGAGCAATGTTTCTGCAACAGAACTGCTCATAAATTCAAGACTGAAGGGTCTCCATAAATAAGCATTTAATGCATAGCCACAGCTGGGTTGATGTCTACAACTGCTATAGATACCCAGCAGAAGCCATTGATGTCCCCATCATTAGCCATAGGTGGCCTCAAGATGCCAGCATTTTCAGGAGCTGGGCTAGATTTCTCTTTCTTTGGCCATTGTCTCCCTGCTGAAATCTATAGGTCTTCTGCGGCCCAGTGTATAATGCCAACTCTTTGCCTGGTTCCTCCTCTGCCTACTTGGACTGAGCTTTGGTAAGCTATGCAAGAAGTATCTTTGATGTGTGTATGAACAGTGCACCTTAGCCCCTTTGAATAGTGTGTTGCCCTAACTAGGACTGACTTTCTGATGAGAAATTTGGGGTATGGCAGCCCAGTCATCATTTAGATTATATATAGATTCTATGCCTTCTCATTATTGACACTGTTCTGGAGGTGTGGGCATTTGATTTGCAGTGGCCCAAAGGTCATTGTGAGGTACATAGACCCAGTTCCCTTTTTGAAATACACTGGCTATTAATGGAATGGGGCACAATGATTAACAGCGGCTTGTACCAAAACCAAGCAGTGGGCCAAATGTCATACTGTGATTTCTTGTAGAAGCCACTTTCCTGAAGGTAACCATGTGTGATTTGAGGTGTCCCAAAGCTTATTGTGGGGCGCACATACCTAGCATATTGGCTGTAATTGGCATAGGGCACCATGATTGACAGTATCTTGCACTGCCCTAGTGTGATGCGAATTCACCTCCCATCTGCTACTCCATCTTCTTTCTCTGTGGTAAGGATTTTAGTTTTGTTGGGGAAGGGGCAGACTGGCAGGGAGGATAGGAAATTTAGGGTGGTGGTGGAAGGAACCCCATCAAGTTAGCCCAACTTAAGAAGAACTGGACACAGCTCTAAATGTTTTCATCAGTATGTGAAGGGACATTTGGAAGCCTCTCCATTCGCATCCTCTATCCATTCCTACTTCAAAGTGAAACTCCACCAGTCAAGTGTTTGTAAGATTTCTGACATCTTACTAAATTAATTCTGTTTCATTGTACTGCCAACTTTCATTAGCTTTGTAATTCCTGGATATGCATAGGTGAGTACCTTGCTAAATATTAGCAGGCTTGTGTAGAATGCTTATGTATTATATGCTAATTCATATATGTTGGGAAGTTAATCATCTAGCTTCAATCATCTCCTTTGAAGAATGTAAACCAGAAGAAATTTAGCAGTTTGAGGGCAAAGCTGAATGAATATAGATGCTTTCCTGCTAAACACATCCTTGCCACATTTTGTAAAAACAAATCCCTTATTCATAACTACATGCCATTTACACACAGATCTGGAGAACGGAGATCAGAATTGTAATAGAACTTGAGTCTTCTTTTCTCTCCCCCTCTCTTTTTGGAACTGAATGCTTTTTTTGAATTATATATGCTATATTTATCTATGAACCAAATGGATGTGACATGGGAGATCTGTGAACAGAATCTGATGTGGTTTTCTATTAATGGTAGTTGCAGAGGGGGCTGGAGTTGGTGGGCTGGGACTGTGGTGTTGGAGGGGGATGTAATTTTTTCTTGAATAAAATTATCCCCTTCTGCCGTTTTTCTTCTGCATGCAAAGGAATTGCTCTACCACTGAGCCACTTCCTTTCCCTTCAAGGTAGGTAGCCGTGTTGGTCTGCTGTAGTCGAAACAAAATAATAAAAAAATCCTTCTAGTAGTGTCTTAATGTTAAAGGTAAAGTGAATTTGCCTCTTGCCCCACAGTTACTATTTCCATGATATTTGCAGATTGCTTGCATCATGGATAGTTTTAGCTCCATAACAATACAATGGATGAGTTCCACACAGCCAGGCTTAGAGTAGCCTTATTTCTGAGTAGGCATATATACTTCACCACACTGAACATTGGTTAGAATTTAAGGTGATAGAAGACTTAGGTCAGTTAATTCCACTGGATCTGCTCTGCGTAAATCTTAGTTTACTTACCCATGGAGACCAGAAAATGAACATGTGTGTTGTCCCAGTTATATAGAAGGGTAAACAAAAGGAAACATTCCAAATCACTGTAATAACATTTCCTTTTAAAAAGGCCATGGATAACAGGGAAATTAAAATCTTACTTTATGCTCTGCATTTTCATTTCCCCCCCAAAAAAACTAACCTATCCCAAACAGAGTGATTTCAAAGTTCTTTTGAATTACACTTAGCAAAGAGGGCTAGGTAGGTGGCAGATATATAAATGGTATAGATTTGGGGTGAAGGTCTCAACATGTCAAATGATTCATGTGAGACGCTGGCTCTAAAGGAGAGAAAACACCAATTAGGAAAAGAGGAAACTGGAAATGATTTAGAACTCTCTTCTTCAACATATTTCAAGTTATGACATGCATAAGAAGTCTTTCCTCAATAATAGTAAAAAATGATGCAGTGGCATGACCTGAAAGAACACAGGGATTTTGAAGATGCGTGATATTCTAACTACAAAAACAAACAAAAAAACAAAAAAAATGCAAAGTGATTATGAGCTGCTAGGGAGAAGGAATAAAAGGTAAAGGGGCCCCTGACCATTAGGTCCAGTCGTGACCGACTCTGGGGTTGCGCGCTCATCTCGCATTATTGGCCGAGGGAGCCGGCGTATAGCTTCCAGGTCATGTGGCCAGCATGACAAAGCCGCTTCTGGCAAACCAGAGCAGCACATGGAAACGCCGTTTACCTTCCCGCTGTAGCGGTTCCTATTTATCTACTTGCACTTTGACGTGCTTTCGAACTGCTAGGTTGGCAGGAGCTGGGACCAAGCAATGGGAGCTCACCCCGTCACAGGGATTCGAACCGCCGACCTTCTGATCAGCAAGCCCTAGGCTCAGTGGTTTAACCACAGCGCCACCTGGGTCCCTAGGGAGAAGGAATACAACTCTTTAAATCAGTAATGCTGCTCAGTTTCAAAATTTGGAGCGGTAACTTTGCTCTAGGTCCATAAATCCTCATTAACTTTCCTGAAGTGAGAAATAAAATTGATAAACTGATGCCCCACGTGATGCACGTCTTGCTGGTCATGATGGGACAAGTATTTGAAAGGGCAGCCAGGGTGGGGGGGGGATGAGGACCAGTCTAAAATCTTTTGTTGCCTGTGATAAATCCCCAAATGATAAGGCTGTTCAACAGATCTGAAAGACTCCTGAACCAAAGTGGGATGCCTCAGAGGGATTTTGGGTGGTGAGAGGGTAGAGCTTGGGATTCCCATTGTGAGTGTCAGGGGATTTCCATTGTGACTATTTTTGACTATTTTCCAAAACACCAAACTGGGGTTTAAACCAAAGCTTGTGGTTGGCGCATGCTCCTAGGAATTGTCACTCCCTTCCACAAAAGCCAAGGTTCATAATACCCAAGGCTGGACAAATTATTCTGGCACCCGATGGAAATGCTTCTCTCTGACAATAAAATGCAGCAATGATAAATTCAGTAAGCAACAATTTGCTTTCACGGTAACAAAAAAATCAGCTGCCTGGGATACTGACTTCATTTTACCTAATGAATCCTTCCTTGCAAAAGGAGAAGTATAATTCCATTTTTGACTAATGTGTTGGGGGGTAGGGTGGGGGAGAGAGAGAGAGAGAGAGAGAGAGAATACGGTACCACCTTTGGCAACTTCATGACACCCAGTAAAACACTAAAGAAATTATTGAGCACCCAGATAAAGAAACAGAAACAGGGAATATCATGTAAATAAGTGAAGTGAAATTTGGGACCTTCTGGATGTTCTTGAGCTTCTCTCATAAACTCCAGTCAACATGACCCCTGCTCAGGAATGATGGGATTTGTAGTCCATCGAACATCTGGAGGGGCACACAGGTTCCCCACTCGTACTGTAAATCTTTGAGTGCATTTCAACATGGAAATGAAATATAGGGTCCAGTAATCTCTCTCACCCCCCATCACTTGATAAAATTTATTGTGACTCATTGACAAAAAAATCTTTAACAGTTAAACCTTACAAGAAAGGTAAATATTCTGCCAGGTAAAAAGTATTCAATCTTAGTAAAAATATGTATTAACATTTGGTAAGATTTGTTCCATGTATATCTCTGGAATAAATGACCACAGTCTTTGCTTTTAAGCAGCTATATAATAGGAGGATCTGGCAGGAATACTGTGGATTGTGTCAACGACAAACAAGCACCCTCTCTTCCAATGATGAGTGATTAACATTCAGGTTGCTTAAAGTGTTTATATATATATATATATATATATATATATATATATATATATATATTTATATATATATATATATCCCCGGAGAAATGTTCCTTTCTGTGCAAATTACATATTACAATATTTATATGCTTTTATGGGGAGGGGGATATGCCAGCATACATAGCAATCTTCAGAAAAAGCTAAAACAAAATCAAAGTTGCCTTTAAAGACTGTTTTTTTGGGATAAAAAAAGATTGCCAACTAGAAAAGAGCTGGAGCAGTAACTAGTTATCCTTTTGAAGCCGTTTCACCCATCAACCTCATGCATTGCTCTGCATCATTTATAGTAAGCAGTGGTCTGAATTTTATTGTGCTCTTAAGATAAACAGTTTGTAAAAAATAAAGATGGATGCATATCATGTCTCTTACAAAAAAAGTTATAAATTTATGGAGAGCGTTTGAAATCTTATTTTATTACCACAGGAAAGATTTCTGGACTTGCCCTAACCACAGTTAGGAGAGCAATTACTTACATTGTAAACAAATGAGTATGCTGCAATCCGATAATCCTTGGTTCTGTCATGGTGGTTCGTTGCGCCAGAAGTGGTTTAGTTCTGCTGGCCACATGACCCAGAAAGCTGTCTGTGGACAAATCCCGGCTCCTTTGGCCTGAAAGCGAGATGAGCAGCCCATAGTCACCTTTGACTGGACTTAACCACCCAGTGGTCCTTTACCTTTTTACCCAGGGGCTAGGAAGGATCTAGGAACGGTCAGAGTTGCTAAATCCTTCCTCTTCTGATTTTGTTGGCCTAGGCCATTTCTGCTCCATCCTGTTATAGAGGGGTGTCAAATTGAATAAAATATTGGGGGACAGGTAGGCCCTACTCTCCGTAATCAATCACATGATGTGGTGCACACACAACATTTGAATGCCAATGCCCATCAACTGGGGAGCCCCTCTCAAAAAAATTATTGGAAAGCCAGAGTGGTGTAGTGGTTAAGAGTGGTGGACTTGTAATCTGGTGAATCGGGTTCGATTCCGTGCTCCTCCACATGCAGCTGTTGGGTGACCTTGGGTTAGTCACGCTTCTCTGAAGTCTCTCAGCCTCACTCACCTCACAGAGTGTTTGTTGTGGGGGGAGGAAGGGAAAAGGAGATTGTTAACCGCTTTGAGACTCCTTAGGGTAGTGATAAAGCAGGATATCAAATCCAAACTCCTCCAAACTCCTCCTCCCTAGTAGTTGGCTCCTATGCTGTTACAAGCCATTGCATCGCATCCATTCCAGTTACATTCTACAGTACTTCATTCTCTTGTCTCCTATTGCATGCATTTTGTGCACACTTATTTAACATTTTAAAGTAAAACAATCTAATGCAAAACACACACATGGCTTTTCTTTTTCTTTTTAAAAAATTAAATTAAATTTTACAATTATATCAATCACAATTAATTTTCTTTCAAAAACAAAATACAGTATCATCCTCCAACACCCCCTGGGACTTCCCTCAACTTCCTTTTCTGGTTCTTAAATCTTTGCTTCCCCCTGCGTTGTTTTCCTTTACCTTAGTAGTGCAGTCTATAATTTAAATATTATTGTATTCTTAACATTTTTATACCATACTTTTCATATTGCCTCTTACACTTTATTATTTCCCAGTTTTTACCTCTCATTTTCTGTGTTGTTAATTGTAAGTGCTTAGTCAAACCCTGCTAGCGAGTCCATTTCTTTATAGTTTTTCTGTAAGTATAACATAAATGGTTCCTAGTCTTTTTAAAAGTCTCTCTTGTCCTTGTCCTTGTTTTCTGGTTAGCTCTGCCAGTTTGGTGTTTTTCATCAGTTTTTCTTGCCATTCTTCTTTAGTTGGTGTCTTGTTATCTACTAGAATCCTAGCCGCTGTTGTTGCATACATAAATAACAGGTCAAGACTTGCCAAAAGAACAGAAGAAGTTATGTATGCAACAACACACACATGGTTTTTCAATGCATCTAGTAATCATGTCGATTTCCAATGCATTTTTATGTAAAATACTCATTTTTATGTGCACTTTTTTTCTCACCAAATGTGCAATCCAACTGGGAGTTGTATTCTGATGCACAAGTTTTGGAGCATCAGAATGGGTCTCTGTGAGACTGCAGAAAGATCAGCAGCCAATTAATCTCCAACACTGGTTCTGATGTCTAAAATGGCACAGAGAAGGAATTATGGGAGAGTGTCAGGAGAACAAGGAATTAACTGGCAATCCTGCAATTTGTGTACCTCCCCTCCTCCATCATTTTCAACAAAAGGGAAATTGAAAATGAAAGAGGGAAAATTACTAGTAAGGACTGACAAATCTGTGAGGTTTTTTTTTTTTATCCATAAATTCACTTCCCCACATTTCTGTAGCAATTTATTTAAAAGAATGACAACATGAAAATAATCAGCATTTTAATGTGGATTTTTCCTAGCACATTTTTGTATCTAGTCTTGACTGACATACGCATTTTTTGCAAAGCAATTTCCCCTAGTAAAATGTTTTTTGTATGTTACTTTCACAAACATGTGCATTTATATGCACACTTTATGCTAGCATGTGTAAAAAAAAATTATTGGCTGGAGAAATGCACTGAAAAATTCAGAGAAGGTTGAATTTTAATGTCTGTCTGTATTTCAGTTCATATACTGTTTTGGAAAGTGTAAATCAGGCAAGTTCACCCTTAAATGGGTGCTGAATTGAATTTCACCTCCATCTATGGACTGGAAAAGGAAAATTCCTATGTAGAACAACACAATGATGTGATCCAGTCCTGAGAAATGGGTTAACACGGCAGCATTAAAGATTTCAACTGTTGTAAATCTCCCTTTCTCCTTTCCTCTCTCTCTCTCTCTCTCTCTCTCTTTCTCTCTCTTTCTCTCTCTCTCTCTTTCTCTCTGGAAATTATCTTTTAGATCTTACACAATGAACTCTACATGGAGTTCTGGGGAGAAAAATGAGCCCATTTAAAGACATATCTGCATTTGGGGCTCGGGCGCAGCAATATTTTCTCTGCTGTAATCCATCTGCCTGCAATTCGTTTTGGCTTACATCTCTTTTCTGCAATGCTCTGCCACAGCTCCCAGATTTTACATCTGCTAGGGAGATTGGCGAATGGTGTTCTGAGCGGTTGGCTTTAGGGAATTTATATCCCTCAGGGGTAATGGCACTCATTATTTAGTCACCTTGTATGTTATACTTAGGAAAGGGAGAAATGCAGTCATGTGTATAAGGAGTCATGAAGATCGATAGGACCGTCTGTTTCTGTCTCCCCTGTTAGAGTCTTAACTGGTGTCCTCCTGACACTCAGGCGTCTGGAGTCAGGGTTTATTGTGGAAACAAAATCTGCAGCCTAATTGGCAAGCTACTTCCTGATTTCTGGCTATTTCACATTTATTTAGTGCCAACAGATTGCTAATGTTGTTATTAGTTTAGGTACACCATTTTAAATTTGCGAAATATATCACATTGCTGTTTATTCTTGCAAGAGCCCCTGAGGTTGGTTAGTGTTAGTCCCATCTAACAGATGGATTACTCTCACAAACATTTTGGTGGAAAATCTCAAGGTGATCCCCCTCACCAAGTTGTTTTTAGTGTATGTAAGAAATGCAACGTTTCATTAAATTACTGATTTTCTTATGCCTTTTAATTTATCCATTTTGTCACATATGGGTGGGGTGGGAAAACCTTTCGAGTCCAAGGGCAACATTCATTACTGGGCAACTTTTCAGGGGCCACATACGAATGTTGGACAAGGCCAAATGCAAAAGCAGATGGAACAATGGATGTGACTCTTAGCTTTGCACATCAGATTATTTTCCAGCCACACAGAAGGCAGGGGTTTCTACAATTATACAACCACATGCATCACACTTTCCCCCATTCTCCTTACAAGCAAGCAAGAGCATTGCCACAGTTCAAGGAGAGTCCTGAGGGTCAAATAGAGAGATGCTGGGTGGCTGCATTTGGTCTCTGGGCCTGAGGTTCCCCACCCCTCATTTAAATACTGGTAGGTCTTTATGATGCAACAGTATCACATTGGTAAATGGTGACTGCTGCTTGGGCTGTGCTCAGGTCCGCACACTGAGACAGTGAATTCCATTTGAAGCTTAGGACTGGGATGGAGGCTCATAAGCCTAATGGTAGATGCTCTAGCTGCAAACATGGCAGATCATAGAATGATGCTGTTAGATATCTCATGGCATTCAACAAGATATTGGGTAGGCCAGCACAAGACATCTAGAAAGTTATTTCATATTTCCTTGCGCAACTTTCTCAACATGACACGATGTCGTTAAATAAACATATCCAGGTAGCAGTCTATTTCAAGTAAAAAATATGAAGGGTTTGACTGTTGAGAGTTTCAATGCAGCCCTTCATCTATGCGTTTTACCAATCTCCATGCAAACATGCAAAAGAATGGCTCGTAGGCACGCTTCCTCTTCCCCAATCTTCGCTTCTATGCAAACCTTTCTTCATGCTGTACCAAAAGCCACATTTGCAAGGAAATTGCATTTCCTTGCCAGCTCTTCCATCTCAGTTGTGTAGCCTACACATCAGAAGTATCCTGGCTGGTGCATGGCAATGGTAAATTAGTCCCACTTAATTGTTTTGGATTTCACATTTCCAAAGGAGAGAAAGGCTGCAAGGGGGTGGAGAGGAGGAGTGGGGGAATAGACAGTGCTTCAAAATGAAGGATTTTAGTTACTGCTAACATTGGCCACTACTTATAAATTTACAGCCAGCTTGGGATCTATCTGAACTGAGGTTAAGCTCCAACTCTGGACAGGGAAAAAAATTGATTCTGTTTGCATTTCAATGGGGGAAAATCACCTGCTTTTCCCTTCTAAAACCAGTAAATGAAATGAAGCACAGCGATCCTTAAAAATTCACACTTCTGTATTTTTTTGAGATGAAGTTGTCCAGTAAAATAATGGGTATGAAAATGCATTTATTGGAAGGAAGTGTGCATATAAGAAACATGCAAAAAGGCATTTTATTTTAGGGATTTATTTATTTATTGAAAAAAATGTCAGATCTGCATGCAAAAATCTGTTTATTAGGCGGAATACATGTTAACATACTGACTTTTTAAAAACAACAACAACACCACCAATAACATGCAAGTTGATGTAGAAGCATAGAGAAATGAATTTAAGATTGGAAACATGGAACAGTGAGAAAGTGAAAACGACAGATTTGTCCATTTCTGCTCAGGCTTAGGCTCATGACACAAATAATAGGTTGACTTTCTAAAGCAGCCAGCATGACCAAGAACTACAAGTAACAAGTAATCAGAATATCCACATGTTATCTTCTCTGTATCTTTTACTATGTTGCATGATCCCCTGGAGGAGGCAGATGTCACCGTAAGGTTATTGCCAAGATGGAAAGCTTGGCATTGCTGCAGGGCCAGCTAACACTGGAGTGAAGGCAAGACAACCTGTGCTAGCCAGCTTTGCCAATTCTGTCCTCAACCATATGCCATGTGAACTTGCCCCAGATATCCTGAACATTGGTGAGGTCATCCCAAAGGCTGCATTCATTACTACCTTAGCACCAATGACTTGTACTGGTCCTGTCTCAGTAATCTCATATATTTTATAAGCAGAATCAAAGTGTAAATCTATTCATGGACTCTTCCACTTCATGTTGGTTGTGAGTGGGAGCTGTGTATTTGAATACTCCATTGTGTGGAAACTTGCTTCATACATGCAGAAAAATAGCATGTCAGAATGAAGCATCCATCATAGCCTTCTTCCTGGTCTGCCCCCTGCCCCTTCTAAGTGCAGGGAATGGTTGTGGACAATAGAATAATGTTTGTTGTGGTGGCAATGATCACCTGACATCCTGGCAGCTGAATCACTGCTGCTTACTGGGAAGGAGAGGGTGAGTCAATAGGCATTGTAAATGCAACAGTGGTGATCATTCAGTGGGCAGCTTAAGGGTTAAATCTGTTAATGCTAAACTCAGCTTGCCAAGAAAGTGATAACTGGAGGTGTAGCTTAGCAACTATATTTGTGGGGGTACCACATGATCTGAGTAGCTGCGTAGTTCTGAGGGAGTTTCCTTCTGTATGTTTGGTTGAATGTATCCTTGCTATGTACAAGGCCTGAAGTAGCAATGCATTGCCTCTCGGTTTTTGTAGTTTTCATCAGAAGAGCATCATGATTTAATTTCTCTCTGAACTCAGAGTCTGCATTATTTAAGTGATTTTTGCTAATAATGGGGTAGCCATCCTGGTGCAAATGCATTGGCAGGAGCACCGGATTGGTTCCGCTGGTGTGTTTGTAATGTGACAACCTACCAATTGACTCCCCATTTTCCTCTCCTTCCCAGTAAGCAGCACCACCTCAGCTGTACCATGCTGTCTGTGACTAGTTGTGGAACAATATTAAAATATGTAGCCCACCCACATTGCACAGTGGAATAGTGCGGAAAGAGCTATGCCACTTGATGGTGCTGAATGCATAAGCTAGCCTCCAGTAATAGAAATGAATACTCTCAGTTAGAGATTCTTGCCATTGTATAGTGCCTTCAGTCCCCTGTTACAAGCTTCTTTGCTAAAAGCATATTTTCGGGTCATTCATAGTACCCACCACGAATGCCAGGAATGTACTGATTTTCCCCTTCAGATACTGATGATTGAAGACTATATTAAAGGTGGTTTGCAGTGACCTTGATCATAATGTCCATAAGTCGTCAAAGGTCATTTCAACCCATCATTTAAATTAAGTCTAATAATAATTTGCAGTTGATGGTGAAAAACTAGTGTTTTGTCTCTGGATATCAGTGCGAACATACTTTGAAGAGGCAACCTACTTTGAATTAGAACACATATTTTATATAAACCTCTAAAGTAGTCTAGAACATTTTGGGGTGGGGGTGGGGAGGGAATGCAGTCTAGTTAGTTGGCTAATCAAGGTTTCTGAGACACCGCCGTTCCCACACTTGAGTGGGGACAAATTAATCCTCAGTCTGGACTAAAACTAATGAAATGAATTTCAGTAGGGACAAATAAAAGGTTATACACTTAGGCAGGAATAATCAGATGCACAAAAATATAGAACGAGGAGCGCCTGTCTTGCACAAGTACATGTGAAAAGGACACAAACTTAACATGAGTCAACACGTGTGATGCAGCAGCAAAAAAAGGCCATTGCAATTCTAGACTACATCAACAGAAGTATAGCTTCCAGATCAAGGAAAGTAAAAGTACCACTCTATTCTGCCTTGATCAGACCCCCCCCCCCAAAAATACTGTATCCAGAAGTGGCACTGTGCGGCCCTTACACTCATAATGGAGACCAAGCAGCCATGCCCTTTTCAAAACGCTCAAATCAACCAGCTCCCCATTTTTCAACACACACACACACACACACACACACACACACACACACACATACATGTCAATCACCATTCTGTGCTCACTCAACTTGATGTGTCTTCCTTAGGTTCTATGGGGATTTTCCCCAAAGGTTTTTTATTCTTCTAAATATTAATGTACAGTACTTCTGGGAATTTTAGAGTTTCCCCAAGCCTACTGAGATATGTTTGTGGATGGTGCATTTTTCAGCACCACATTAAAAGATCCCCAGGGAATGAGTCTGCTCTTATTATGCCTGGGGACCTCGTGGTGTTGAGTTAATACATCTTTGGGGTTTTTCTAGAAACCTTCACATTATCTGTATCAGTTTCTGTCCTTTTTGGAGCTTCACCATTCCCCATGGTGAACATGGCAGCCCTGTGAATTAAAGATATATTTTCCACCATTGGATTTATAAACCTGGTTTCCAGTTCTTTCCCAGCTGCCAATGGACATTCCCCAGAGGTCCTGCATGTTTGCTGAAATCCTCCCTACCTGTTAGGAGGAGAAGGACTTTGGCACTGAAAACATTTTTCTGCTGATTGCATGTCTGTGATCTGTAAGACTGGCTTTCAGAAACAGAGTACTGATTTATTGCATTTCAGGTTGGAAAAGAGGCAATAAAGAGACTCATCTGACAAAAATTTATAGCGACTCTTTTCTCCCACAGGTCAAATCAGAACAGAGACTTCAGCGCTACCTTTGGTGATTTAACTTCTAGATTTCAGCAACTGGTAGCCACCCTTAGTAAATCTACTGTAGTATTTCCCCCCCCCATATTTTCTTAGCATTAACATTTTTCTCCCCAGAGTTACCCCATAACAGCTAAAACTATTCCTTTCTATTGGCTTAGTTTAGCTCCCATTGTGAGAACGAGCCATGGCAAACTTTGTGTTGGTCGACTTCCCTTCCTCAATCTGCCTTCCAAATACTAGTTGCTTGTTGCCTAGGCAGAAGGCGGGCTCTGTATGACCACAAGGTGGGTAGCTACTGGCCATCATTGCTGGGCAGGAGATGCCGGAGTGTCAGTGGAGATGGGTAGAGCAGATATGCTCTGGGAAGTGGCAAGGGGGTGCATTCTGCCCAGCCACTTGATATGCAAAAGGATAGGTTTGTAGAGGCCAAGGAGGCAATAATAGCAGCTGCTAATCACATTGTTTTCCCTGCCCACTGGACAGTAGTGGCTGGTGCCCCTTGGCACTGGTTGGGCAGAATGCAGGGAACTCAAACAGTAGGTAGAGCAGGTGACAATATCAGGGAGAGTCAACTAATTCTAGTTCTGTCCCCATTATCCTGTCTGCTGAATTTTGCACGGAGACTGGGGGGCGGGAATTGACAGGCAGAGCCACCCCCGGACTGCTCATAAGAAGAAGAAAACGAAGGGATACCACCAGCATGGTGAAATTTGTTGTCTGACAAGGGGCAGAACAGATCTTCATTTAAGCTAGTCCAGAGCTGATTTATGCAGAGTTTTCTTGAGATTTTAGAATATGAAAATAAAAGTACTGAAGTCCCACTCGCCTTTGATAACTTTTTAGGTGCCTTAATTAAAATCAGGAACAGACTGGCTTTGTTCCTATGCTGATGTTCCTACCATGATGTTGTTCCTATCATGGCCCAAGGAGTTACTGAACACAAGCAAAAATATTTCTTTGACCCTTTGTAAACATTGTTGTTGTTGTTTAGTCGTTTAGTCGTGTCCGACTCTTCGTGACCCCATGGACCATAGCACGCCAGGCACTCCTGTCTTCCACTGCCTCCCGCAGTTTGGTCAAACTCATGTTCGTAGCTTCGAGAACACTGTCCAACCATCTTGTCCTCTGTTGTCCCCTTCTCCTAGTGCCCTCAATCTTTCCCAACATCAGGGTCTTTTCCAAGGATTCTTCTCTTCTCATGAGGTGGCCAAAGTATTGGAGCCTCAGCTTCACGATCTGTCCTTCCAGGGAGCTCTCAGGGCTGATTTCCTTAAGAATGGATAGGTTTGATCTTCTTGCAGTCCATGGGACTCTCAAGAGTCTCCTCCAGCACCATAATTCAAAAGCATCAATTCTTCGGCGATCAGCCTTCTTTATGGTCTAGCTCTCTTGTAAACATTAGCATCTAATATTTTGTATATATCATCTCAGTGGCATCTCATCCTGCACGCTTATTAACTAGCACACACTGCTTTTTGGTGGGGGGTCACTAATCCGCCCATGAGAAACAGATGGAAAGCTTCACTGTCAGTTTTCAGCTATTCACAGTTCACAGTAACATGAAAACACAGAGGGCGGTGGTTTATTAAAACTAGTGATCTGCTAATAAATTCATGCATCCAAATATTATATTTTCCAGCAGTTAACGAAAAAACAAATGACACTCAAAAATGACAAAAGAGGGGGAATCATTGTGATTCTCAAGGGTAGGCTGTGAGGTTTTGTTCCACTTACCTTAAATTTGGAATAGCCAAGATGTGTTTGTGAATCCCCTCTCAGTCTTCAAATCATCTCCCCAATGGTCTGCACCCTGCAGCCTTCCTAGGTGCTCATACTTCCTGAGAACCCCATTATGTCTTTTACTGTACATGCAGGAAGGCAGACAAGTTGTCCACCATGTACCTGACTGTTATTCATAGCTCTGTGTTGTTGTTTTTTAGAGTGATATATTTTTACTTCTAAATAAATGAGGGTAGAAATATTTTATATTACTTTTTACAGGCAAAAGTAAGCATTTCACTTAAGAACAATGCCAGCCTCCCTAGCAAACTGTGCTTCAGTTAAAGTCCAGGGGAGACATTGTGAGGTCACTGCTCTTATAGGGCCTTTTCGAATCAGGAAGCCTGGGCAGCCAGGGAGGCTGGAGAGTGCTTTTGAAATATATATATATATATATATATATATATATATATACCACCCTATGTCACCTCACAAATTAACATGGTACCAACTGAAATGGCAAAGAATTGTAATAAAAGACTAAAGTACCCTGAGAATGAGGCTGAAAAAAATTGATCTTTCACTGTGGAAAAAAAGTTTCAAGAATTGCAGGACAAATTTTTGAAACTTTCCCCTCACATTAACCATAGTTTAAACCATGTTTCCCGTATCTGAGCATGACAATGAACTATGGTTAGATGTCAAAAGAGGAAGCTTTCGATCTCTTTATAGACACAAAAGAAAAATAAAGGTCTGTCACAACTCATTCACACAGAGGGGAACCTGGGTTTCCTCCTATGTCTGAACTGAGCCATAAATAACTTCATCCCATGACTGAATTTCATCTCCCTTATCTCACATCATGGTGGCCTTGAACGCTGGAGAGTAATGGAGCGTGAGATGGAGTGATTAATGAGACTATTTTGACTACTGAAGATGGGGACTATAACCATGCCTTCACCCTCTCCCCATCTTTGTTTGTTTTTTCAACCTTGAATTTAGCAGGGTCCTGCAAAAGTCCAAAGCCACTTCAGAACATTTTCTTGCTATTCAGAAAAATGATACTATTCCGATTCAGATAGTTCTATTTAATAAGTTACATTTAAAACATATCTACCAACTGAAGGAGGAAACCCGTTTCTGATTGTTTAGTAATTTTTATTCACGAGCAATACAATTGATTGTTGTTCCTATGTTCTGTCGCCCTGGCTAATCATATGCATAAGCAACCTTGAGGAAGTATGTGAATGTCCTCTACGAATCTACCCCTGTAAACGTGCTTGTTTTAAGTGGCTCCTTTGTCTCGAGCACTGCAGGCTGATCTTTCTTCTTTGATTCAGAGTCTACCTTTCATTCAGAATACAGATGACAGCATCACAAAGTTTACTTTCAGTTATGAAGCAAACATTGAATTGTACAAGTGATCTTCCAATTCCATTTGAATTAAGAAGATCAGGAGTGATTTGCTATGCTTCGTTTGGGCTCGTCTCAATGGGACAAGCTGTAGATGATGCAGAAGACAAGTTGTGTCCCCCTCCCCCCAAATTTTAAACTTAAATATAGCTGGGGAGCCTGAGACCTTGAATTTGATCAGATGAAAGGAAAATTAAGTCCAGATCCCTCCCCCCAATTCTAATCCTGTTTCAATTCCCATTTATTAAAAATTATCAGAAGTGGCAGAATGAAACAAAAGGGCAGAGGATGTGCAATGGAAACAGAAGTGAGGCAACCAGTCAAACATCCAGCCACACAAAGCCAGCTGTAATCATGAGATTTATTCAGGATCACATTCATTTGGGTTTGAGTATCTGTGGTTTCAAGCTCAGGTGTTGGAGGAGATGATTCAAGCTCAGATAGTTGCTAGCTGGTTAAGATTCCAAAAGACTATTATGCTGCAAGCATATTGTAAGAGTGACATTTATTCTTTTCTTAATTCACAATGGGCGTGTTATTTGTTGGAAATGTTGGGTTTAGAATATCTTAGAAGCCATATATTTTATGGATATTAATAAAACATCGAAGTGTGAGATCTCTGTCCACTCATATTTTTACAAGTGCAAAAGCCCTTATTTTATTAAGCAGGGACTGCAGTGACAAAGTGTTTTAATAACACAGCATATTGCTTCTGCCCATTCACTCATTCAATGGATTGATTTCTTCTCTAGTTATTCACATGCCCTGGGTTTTAATGGCAGGACCCCCCATCAGATGCAAATCACACACATTCCTACACAGGTAGGAAAATAATGTGCAAATAATATTCAACTACTTTTTGTGTGCCATTCTGGGCCAGATTGCAAGTAACCTGTAACCCATGCCATCACCTTAATGCTAACCTCTGGAAGAGACATTCATAACCTTTTGTATCCTGTGGTTTTTTAATCTAAGCAAAATGTAAGCTAAATTTTGTGCCAAGAGGAAAAAATATTGAATGGCGTGTCTTTCAAATTTTCCACAATCTGCAAGAGATGTGGCAAGTCAAGGAGCAATGTAGGGCGTGAAAGGGAGAGGCTCCCACATACTAAAAGGTGTGCTCAGTTCTATTTTGGATAGAATGCGTTTCATAATTGCAATGATTTTATCTGGGTTATATATATATATATATATAACTGTATCATCTTGTGGTGAAGGATGGGTAAAAAAAAGTATGCGTAGTTTGCCAATACATTATCAATCCTACTTTTGCAGCCTCCAGGTCAAGAAAAGAAGTCAGATTGATTGTTACCAGGAGTTGGTCTTTTCAGTGGTGGCCCTACAGCACTGAAATTTCATCTCCCAGAAAAAATGAATGGCTTCATCATGGTTGCTTTTAGATAACTTGTGCAGAGTCAAATTATGGAGGTGGGGATAATATGTGGTGGCATTACCACCGCTTAGGGCTCATCTACACGTCCTTTAGTCCTGCTGCTTTCCCCTGGGAAAAACCACTTTGTACCACTGAATATGAGAAAACACTAATCGGGTTTTCCACAGATAACCATTTGCTCCAATTCAGCAGGAAAGAGCTGATTTTCCTAGGGAAAGCAGTGGAGCAAATGGAAAACTGCTTGGACCCATGCTTTCTAAGTACTGTATGGGGCAAGAGCAGTGTGGGCAAGCCCTTACTAGTTCTGCTGCTTCGAGTCAATCAAGAAGGGAGATGGAACATGCTGTGGCTGAGAGTTAGGAACCAGAGTGACTGGGAAATATAATTTCCCCATGACCTTCTGATATATCTGTATTGACGCATTGATCTTCACCCAATCTTCTCCCTTCCTTGTCAGAATAAGGTGTGGACCATGTCTCTCATATTGCTGGGGAAACCCTTAAAGGAAAACATCTCATGCTAAGAGGGGACGCATTGCTTCCTGCATAGAACTGCAGGTAAAACTCATTAATTTATTTTTTGTCTCTGCTAGAATGACCCCCCTCTTAATTGTTGTCATTAGATCCCCTTTTCGCAGCCCTTACACTTTAGCTGAACCACTCCGGTATGTGTCAAGGTCTTGAGAGTGTTTCCTAGAAGTCAGTTTCAATAAATGAGTAGAGAAGAATTCTTGGAATCCTTTTTCTGCAAGCCTGGCTGCATTTTAAAGGGACTGAACACATGGTCCAGATTAGCCATCAAGAGTGCAGTTGCTATGGCTGCAAAGTGGCCCGTAAACCACCACTCTTCCATGACTCTCATAAAGGGCCATCATAAAACTTACCATTATTGTCCTGCAGGGATGGGAATATGGAATTTAATGAGTACAAGTAGACTTTCTGTCTTTACATCAATTTTTAATGCCATTCTGGGGTAATCTGTAAAATATTATTAATTGATGCTAGCTATGCAAAGGTAAAGGAAGGGACGGATCTGTTCAATGTGCAATCATATAATAACTAAGTATCACTACTAACCTCAGATTGTGTGAAGCTGCAGCAGAACAGTTATCTGGAGAGAAGCAGAAGGCTTCCAGCCCAACCACAAGCTGAGATGCTATCACATCTCCTAGCTTAGTAGAAGCATGTCTCAAACACATTAAAGAAGTACACACTCACTGGCTTATTCCTTACACACATGTAGATATGCTAAGAGAGATTTCTTGGATTAGTCCAAGGCTCCATGTAATCCATGTAGGGACCCAGGTGGCGCTGTGGTTAAACCACTGAGCCTAGGGCTTGTCGATCAGAAGGTCGGCGGTTCGAATCCCTGTGACGGGGTGAGCTCCCGTTGCTTGGTCCCAGCTCCTGCCAACCTAGCAGTTCGAAAGCACGTCAAAATGCAAGTAGATAAATAGGAACCGCTACAGCGGGAAGGTAAACGGCGTTTCCGTGTGCTGCTCTGGTTTGCCAGAAGCGGCTTTGTCATGCTGGCCACATGACCTGGAAGCTATACGCTGGCTCCCTCGGCCAATAATGCGAGATGAGCGCACAACCCCAGAGTCGGTCACGACTGGACCTAATGGTCAGGGGTCCCTTTACCTTTACCTTTTACCATGTAATCCAGCAATTCATTTCTAACAGTGATAAATGAGATACCCCCAGAAGGCCTTGTGATGGGGTATAAGTTTGCATTTTAATGTGAACCTAACATATTCACATTTCTCAAAACCATATGCAAACCAAAAGGCATCTATCCATTGAAATTCGCACCTCCAAGTTTTGTGAAGCAGCATACCAAACAAAGTGTCAAAAATGTGCATATTAGTGGAAAGTCTGTGCAAAAAAGATAATGTATATATTCACTATCATTAAACTAATTTTTGATTGAAAAACATGGATAAGGGGTAAAATTACAACTACACACACACACAATTGGAAATACATATTCAGTCATGGCGGCTGTTGCCGAAATGTGACAAACTGCATTTATGATTGGAAAAATCTGCACTTCTGGAAAGCCCACAAAGTCCACACATGAGTAATGTATGACTAGGGCCATGTATGATCCTGGGAAGTAAATATGGTGCAGCAGTATCCCTCACCATTGAAGTTTGTACCCATAAATGCCAAAGAAAGGAGGCTGGTTCATCTCCCTCTTTCACAAACACCCCCTCCTTCTAATGATACAGGTCTGTTGGGCCTGCTGCAGTTGCACTACTGCACATTCAGCTGAATGATAGGATCCACATCCAAAGCAGCCTTATCCTGAATCAGACTGTGGGTCAATCTAATTCAGAATTGTTCACACTGACCAGCAGCAGCTCTCCTGGATCAGCCCTAACTGGAGATGCTGGGGTCTGAACTACATACAAGACAGGTGCTCTAAAACTGAGCCGTGACAAAACAGTGGGCAAAAATATCTACATTTGTTGAGGAGACGTGCTGCAGATGGTTTAGTTTACAATAGGTTGTGTGTGAAGTCTGCGAGAGTACAGTAATCTCACCTTTTGTCTGAGCCTATTTGGTTTCCCATAAATGTTTTATTTCATATTAAATATTCAAAGCTATTAATCATGGGTAGAGTTGCTGGTTATGTTAATATATGAGTCCCTTTTTATTATGAAGATTGTGAATAAACAGCAAGTTAGATTTACCAATGAAGGCATATTTGTTACTATTATTTTACTGGCTAGAAAGAAAACAAATTGTCTATATAGAACACAGCGTACAGAAGTGGGGGGAAGGAACAGGGAAAGGGGGAAAGATCATAGCAGGGGCAGTCAACATGGTGCCCTCTAGATATTGTTGGACTCTGACTAACATATCCACAGCCAGCATGACCAATGCTCAAGGATGATGAGATTTGTAGTAGGTAGCAGGTGCTTTTGAGAGGCTGGAACACCACCATAATAGTACGTGGTCATATTCACAGCAAACCTTTCAAAGCATTATACCACTTTAAACTGCCATGGTTTACCCCAAAGAATCATGGGAGCTGTAGTTTGTTGACACCCCTATTCCACTGACAGAGCTACAATTCTCTGAGTATTTTCACAATAATCCTTCTTCAGCGGTTGGGTAGGGGATTGTTAAGGGAACATGAGTCTCCAAATAATTCTCAGGACTCTTAACAAACCACAGCTCCCAGGATTCTTGGGGGTAGGGGTGGGGGGGAGAGAGAGGTTGAAGTTTAAAGTAGTATAACACTTTAAATGTTTGGTGTGAATGTAAACTTGTACTTATTGACACTCAAAGCTTTCAGAAGTACCTGCTATTCCAGTACAACAGTAAACAAATATAGGGCCTTTATATGTGTATATTCATGGGGCCAACATCTCTTAGGAATCCAGCACAAGCCAGTGGCTGAGTTGAGGCTTTCCTCTGAGGCCTCAGAATCCAAGAGATTGGGCTTAGTTGCGTATTTAGGTATTTTAATACCACCTTTCATGTAACATATCAAAGTAGTGTCCAACATCTAACACACAAACAAAATCAAGAGCAGCAGTTATATCTATTTCCCTCCTAATTAATTAATTAAATCAATTCTTTTTCTTCTTCTTCTTCTTCTTCTTCTTCTTCTTCTTCTTCTTCTTCTTCTTCTTCTTCTTCTTCTTCTTTTAAAAAACACTGAGAGCAGCATACCTTCCAACATGGGCCAGCAGAAAACCAGGATGCGTGTCTTTCGGGGCTGGGCTCTTGCATGAGTAATGTGATCCAGATCCAGACCTGGCATTCTTTTGGAGCCACGATCTTGTTCAAGAGCACAGCACCCTAAAACAGGATATCTTGATTAAACTGGGACAGTTGAGGGGTAAGGAGCAATGGTGGGGTGCAGAGGCGTAGGAAGATAGGGGTGCCCCGAGCTGCGTGATCCCAGGGACGCCATCGCGGCCCCCAAAACGCGTGCCCCGCCCCCAAAATGCACACCCTGCCCCTACGCACGGCACGCCCCCAGAACACACGCTTCGCCCCTGGGGGCAGCGCATCTGCTCTCTGCCCCCGGTTGCGGAGCATGAAGCTCCGCCACTGGTGGGGTGTGTGTGTGTGAGGAGTACTGTAGATAGGTTAATCCTATCTTTTTCATGGCTGTTCAGGAAGCCCCTGGTTTCCTCTTCTGCTACTATGTTAGCAGGAGGGCTATAGTGTTGCTTCAATAAGTTGTTTCCCTCAGTAAAATTTATACCACTTTTCCAAGGAATTATGGGAAAGGAATCATGGAAGTCTTCCCCAGCACAACCAATGGTTTTCTGATCAGAAACTATTTTCCCCTTCTGTGGAATATGATTTGATGTAGATTTTTCATAATCTTGTCTTTTGGCTCAGCCCTGGTCAAAATCTATGCAAGCAGGAATCCCACCCCACTATTTTCCCAGACATGTTGCCTGCAGAGAAGCATGTTAAATATGCTTCAAATTTTATTTTAGGCTGACTTGGGGGATGTAAGAAAACCCACTGAGAAATATGGCCAATCTGAATGAAACTCTTTCGACTTCTCTGAATTCCTCAGATCTTTTTCATGAGGATGAATCCTTAAAGCTGCTTACAATCGAACTTTAGTCCAATGTTAGCAAGACCCATGCCAAATGAGCAAGACAGGCAAGAGAGAAAACTGACCAACCTAACTTCAGGCTCTTTTGAGTTACTTTTGAAAGTTATGGGAGGTTGAAACCAAGAGCCAGGGTGAAGCTATATCTAACTAGGAGTGCTTCTTATGATACTCCCTCATCTTTCTCCCTGGGTTTTAAAGTTCTATTTAAGAAAGCCCAGGCTCCCAGCTGTATGATTTTTCGAATATCCTATGCCTCAATTTTAATTTCTGAATGTTATCATTTTCTACAGCCTTTTGTTCATTATTATCTCCTCCCCACACTTTTACATGACAAATGTGCATTTATAGAATGATTAAACACTACTAAAGATGAAGCATGCATATGATGCACAATTATGTTAATATTTTTGTATGATATGTTCAAGTGCATATCAGTAGATCAGAACTACTATATGAGCAGAAACCAGTGGGCAATCATGCATTGTGTTGGATCCAAACTTAGTCAGATAGAACCACTGAAATCAAGTCAGTGCCCCAATTTCAATGGACCTACTCTAGGCATGATTTAGTCTGGATCAAGCCTGTTTAGATCGTTGTTGGTTCAGGGATTTGGGGTTGTTGTTTTGACAGTGTTTTATTTATCAGTTTGCCTGTGGACATATGTAATGTAGTGTACTCAACTTTGATCTCCTTAGGGCAGAAGCGTATGGGAAGGGAACAATTCTGCATAAATAAATTAAAATATGTAGAGGCAAAATATCAGAAAGCAGTGGTTGGTGATCCAGATCTGCAGTTCTTTTCCTTCCTTTTCAAAAAAGAACACAACAAAGCTATCTTATTAAAACAAAAAATTTGGAGATACAGAATACAGGGTGGAGTGAATAACAAATTAATGCACTGTAGAAAAATCTAGCCCCTACTGAAACTGACATGGTGGCTCCCAAGACAGATGCAACAGAGTATGATTTTAAATTGTTTGTTTGCTTACTTTAAACTATTTATGCAATGCTTTTCATAAACTCTCAGGATGGTGTACGGAGTCAACCTTAAAAATCCAAACTGAGGCAAATTTAAAATAATTGGCACTAAAACCCAGGGTAGGCCTGGAAGATTTGTCTTCAGTCTCAAGATGTTTAGGTGTTTAATTGTTAACTCAAGGGACATAAAGCCTGAGGTGGCATATTGACAGCCAGTGCATTCCTTGCAGGAGTGGTATTACATAAGTTCTGATGATATGCAAGCCTCACCATGAATTTCAATAGAGAGGGGTTCCCCTCTCTCTGCAGAACTGCTTCTTCCATTGGGGGGGGGATGAAACTTCTCTTCTGGAAGATTCTTCTAGCCACACACTGGAAAAAAAACGCACTGATCTCTGGGTTGGGTTGATCCTTTTCAGCACTTTTTTATTATTAAAAAATAGTATCTCAATTATACATGCAGTGCTACCTTCCAGCTTCTTCAAAGCTTTGAGCAGATGGACCCAGGCCAGTATTACGTTATTTATTACAGACTAGAATCCTTGGGTTGCTTTATTTTGTTCTTGTTTTTAACATGAGTTCTTAGAAACAGAATAAATAATTATAAATGTTGGCTCCCCAGAAAGTTAGCTTTCACAACATAGTATCCAGTTCATGGTTTCTGCTAGACAAATCTCCAGAACAGCACATATGTTTGCCATGTCAAATTGGCTGATGTGAAGGACTGAGGAGCTAGGGGATTAAGAATCACTAAAAGTAATCAACTGGCAGTGGAACTGACTGTTATATATTTTTATGAGGGTTTTGTGTTTTTGGTAAGAGGGAAGCGGGCTGTATGCCGAGACCCTTATAATTCCAAGATCCGGCAAGTGTTAAAAATCTAAGTAATGATTAAAATTGCTGGAATAGCCAGGCAAGGTTCTTGTGAAATTGTTGCAGTAGCCAGAGAAGCCCACTAAATATGGGTTGTTAAGGTAACAAAGGAAGTAGCTTTGTGCCAGAAAGCAAATCGGTGGGGGCCCCCTCCTTCAGCTCACTGCCAGAACTGAGTTGGGTATGTGTAAAATAAAAGCTGGTGGAATAAGCAAGCAGAAGCATGTGAGGAAGAGACATGCCTGATTTATGCTCAGACCCAAGGCTGTGGCTATGGGGAAAGCAAGACCCCTTTGGGCTGCTAATGCTGTGATCCCCTGCTTCCCTACTTACAATGGGCAGATATGTCACTCCAAAATTACACACCTTGAAAGAACCTGCTCAAACGTTCATGATCTGGTTGGCCCTGCCAGTCATTTAAAGTCTCACTCAAGCCTATCTACCCACCCTTGGTGAAAATGGAAAAGAAATATAATGGGAAATCAAGGCAAACTTTTTATAGTTGTAAATCTTTTCATTGCTGCTAGCTTGCTTTGCAGTTACTATTCCACTTCACCTCTTCTTTTTTTAAGGGAGTTAACTATCACATAGATACCTAGTTATTTGTCTGATTAATTATTATTATTATTATTATTATTATTAATTTATACCCCGCCCATCTGGCTGGGTTTCCCCAGCCACTCTGGGCGGCTTCCAACAGAATATTAAAATAATCTATTAAATATTAAAAGCTTCCCTAAACAATGCTTGTAACAAAATACCAACAAAGCAAGAGTTAACACTTCAATTAACAACACATATTCTGGCTGGACGTTTTTAGGACTGCAAGAGATATTCTCCTGTTTGGCAGAAAATAACTGTCTGCAGAATGAAGAGCACACATGGTTTTCTCAGCAGTGTTCTTAAGTAATTGCCTTTACACCCAAACATCTGTTGGCAGTAAACATCCATGACTTATGCTGGTTCTGTAGAAAGAGAGATCTAAGTGTTATCTCTCTCCTTTATTTCCTTCAGAAACTGTCTTGCTATTTTCCTTCTCCGCTTATTTATCTAGCCAGCTCTGTTGTCAGTGAGAGGGAAGGTCAAGGAGGAGTTCTCACTGTTACGAAGGAACAACTTGAATAACATCACCCCTGCCAGCCCTCCAAGGTATACCTTTGTTTCTGGTCTGACAAACAGCTCCTCAGTTTTCAGCTTGCCTCCTCTAGGCTAGACTTCTATATTTCATTTCCCCCCCCCCCCTGTATTTTTTTTAAAAAAACAAGCCCCAGGTAACTTCCTTCCTGTCTAATGACTACTTGAGAGGATTCATAGTTACAGAAAATCAATCTTTTAAATGGTATCGAACAAGGCTTTCAGAATCTCAAGGTGACTAGCTCAGTCTTCGCTGATTAAACATGACATGACGGCATCAGAGTCAGTTGCTAAGTTGTTTTCTTCCCCATTGCCGAATGCTGGTCAGCGAAAGCTTTAGACCTGTGGTGTTCTTCAAATGACAGGTTCCTTCCTTTTCAGAAACAGAAGAAACAGCACAGATCCCTATGTCTCCAAAGGCTTTTATTTATTTATTATCTGGTGATCTTGTATGCAGGGGTATGTGGGTGGGTGTTTGTCAGCAATGATCTCAAAAGGGGTTTGCGTCAAATAAAATAAAATCAATGAAATGTAGAGGAAATATTTAAGAAGCACAATTAAAAACCAAAAGGAGAAGGCTGGGAAAGAATTAAAATTAAACTAAACATGGTCTCTGAAGGCTTGGACATTTAAGTGGGTTTCATTCTTCTGTTAATGAAATGAAGCCATTATGGGGATCCAACATGGAGGATATTCAAATAATGGAGAGTCCATGTGGACCGAGTACCACCCCTAAAGGACTACCACCACTTCTTAACCTCTTTCCAGCATGCATAGCAAATCACTGTATACCACTAGTCTAGCAATACTACAAGCATTATCGTTGGAATGAACTCTTGCATACCTTTGAACTTCCTACAGTATTCTATGGGAGCAAAGGACTTGAATTGAATTTAGAAATATTGACGTCTTAGTTTTGGTTTAGTTTATATATAATAATTATAAAATTTTGAGATAATTATCAGCTGGTCACGTCTGTTTTGTGGTTGAGTACATTTATACGTGATCTTGGTTTCTTTTGTGTGAGTCATGCAAACTGCAGCATGGCAACAGCCTTAATTTTTATGTATATAGGAAGAAATATTGAAGGGAAACCCACCCACAGTCTTGACAGCACACACCACTATACCAAAATTCTTTTTTATACTGTTTTACCACAAAACTCAAAATTCTATGTATGCCTTAGAAAAAATCACGACACAAAGATAACCTTAATGCAAAAATGTGCAATCACATCAGTCATTTTCTTGCAATGTTTGGTTAATATGCAAGTTAAAATGTAAAATGAGTGGAGAGGAGACTTGCAAAGAATAGAAAGAACTAGAAGTTGTGCAGGGTTCCATAGCTGCCCCTGATGGAACATTAAAACAGGGATGGGGAATGTTGAGCTCCTTTGGATATTTGGAGTCCAGCAACATCTGGAGGTTCCTATCCCTTTGTCAGAGGGACACTGCTCTAATAAACACTTTGCCTCCTTGGTCCTCCTCCTGAGTAGGGCTCCATAATTCACCCACTACCACAACACTCTGTTTCAGTATTTTAAAGACTTGTCATGGAGCAGAACTATTAAGTTCATATTTTCTACTTACTTTTTGTTTCTTTTACATTCCTCCCCTGTTGCTGTTTCTCATATGGGATGTAAATCCCATAATGGGCTTGGGACTTTTCCCCTCCCTTTAAGGTAACCTACAACCTTTGTCATATTCATTTTGAGAGGATATTACACAACTTCTTCTACTTTTCTTTTTGATCCTTTATGATGACCTTATGCTGTACCTTCTGTCTGCCTGAAACTTCATTTTTCACTCTCTGTGCTAGACCCTTCTGCATGGACTTTTAGTGGCCTGTTATTACCTTTGCCATTTTCTCTTTGGATATTAGTCCTGAAAATACATGACTAAGAATGTTTATCATATAATACCGTACCTTAAGCAAAGAGCTGCTCTATGCATTTCACAATCCTGAATATAGTGAGAGGGTGTGAGTAATGGGTCCATTAGATATTTTCTTCACCTCCACATTTCAAGAACATATGGAAGGCAGTAATAGTGGCATAGTTACTAAAAGGGGTAGGAAGGAGAGGAAGACGAACACTAAATTTACAGTTCCACAGATTCAGCCATAAAAGCTGGTGACACTAGATTGCAAGGAATAGGTCACCAGATGTAATCCATCTATTTCTATGCAGAAGTCACTGCTTAAATTTTTTGGAGTATAAGGGACATTTATAAAGAAGTAGTAAGAACTACGGCTGTGCAAAATCTTAGATCCTGAACCATATTGGGATGATTCAAGATTACTCAAGATTTGGCTGCATCAAGTTGAGGCACTCTCAGATCTCCCCAGGTTGGATTGGGTCCACAGAGAAAGATCTGTGGCTTTGACAATCTGCTAGCTAGGAGAGGGGGAAGAAGGTCCACTGCAAGTTCAATTAGGGTTTGAAACTCTGATTAAACACATGGATGCAGAGGAGAAGATGCATGCTCCCTTGTCTCCCCCCCTATGCACACCACATGACTTTTCAAGGCCCTCAAAGTTGGATTGGGGCTACTCTAAAGTGCCACCCTGGACCCTGAATTAGAGGGGAAACTGAGCACAGCCCTACTAAGAACTCAGTAAGAGCTCTGCTGGCATAAACCAATGTTCAATCTAGTCAACATACATTGCCCAACCAGATCAAGATTCCAGAAGCACACCAGTGGAGGAGAAGTCAGCGGCCCTTTTCTGCATTTGGTCCCAAATTTGGAGCATCCGGACAGGATGAAATAGCCTGTATGGATTTCAAGTCATTAAAAGCGTATCTCAGAGGGGAGAATTAAACTAAATTAAGAACATATTTTGCTAAAAGCAAAACTATGGGGAGAATTTGGAGTGTTCCACTAAGTCAGGAATGGGGAGCCTCTGACCTGAGAATCAAATGTGGCCATCCAGACCCCTGGGACTCTCTCTTGGGAACAGCCCTCACCCTTTGAGTATTTTTGCCTGGATGGATTGAATTCTTGAATTCTACTAATTATTTCTGCTTGTCTGAATGGAGGGATGTACAGAAGCTACCACTCTTCACAAAGGTAAAATCTTCAAAAGTTTATCTGCCCACTTTTGCCTCTGACCAACACTGGCAAGTAGCCCCTGAAAGTCTGCCCAGTAGGGAATGTAGCCTTTGAGCTAAAAAGGAAAAAAGCTTCTCCCTTCTCCATCAACTGCACTCAGTTGAAACACCTGTAAGAATTTTTTGAGGCAATTTTAGTTAAGATTCACAATGTTTGTTTTGTGGAGGGTCAGACCTCTCAATAGCCTTGTGCCCCTTACCTCTCCACTATCATATTCTGACTCGCTTCTTCCATTAATCATTACAACCTCCAGCTCCATCATCTAGAGGTCTTTTGTCCCGTGAGGATATGTAGATCATAAGATCAAAGGGCGAGATCTGGATCCTGTTCCATCATTTGTCTACTTTTTGCCATATCAACTTCCATTTGACTCCTTTCTACAGAGATACTGTAGAAAATATTAATGCAAACCATCTTCTGCTTGAAATTCCTCTCCTGTAGTGCTTTTATGAGTGGCTCTGTTCTTAATTTCATAGCTAATTCCCAATGAGCTTGAAAACAGCCTTTGCTGATTCACCGGCATCATCAGACCAATTGGTAATAAATGAATGGGTTTTGCTCATTATATTCTAAAGTATTTAACGGATGGCCACACTGTATTGTATTTAACCTTTTTGAGTATCTGCCTTCCAATTTTCTGCCTCATAAAGGTACTCAGGTTTATTTATGATGATATCACAGAAATGAGTCTCTTGAAATGAAGAAACCACTGGGACGTCATATATACTTTGACTGTTTTCTCTGTCCTCAGAAATAGAACATTTCCCCAGTTTATGAAGAAAAACCCCCTCAAAAGACAGTTAAAAAGAAGAAGGTGGGTTTCATGAAGCAAAAAACTTTTTTTTGGTTCTGATGTCATTCTAAAGCAAGTGAAATGTGAATTCAGTTGTACAGGAGGATAGAGGGCAAGTCTGCATGCAGTGTCTCTAAAGAGGAGGTTATACACCTGTGAGTGATTGTTTCAGGGTCGCACACTTTGCCACACAGGAGTGTGAAACATATGGTCCTCCAGATGCTATTGAACTCCATCACCAATCAAACTGCAGCCAGCATGACCAGTGGTTAGGGAAGTTGTGATTTGTAGGCTAACAACATATGAAGGGACATAGTTTCCCTATTCTATGTTTTTAATGTTTTTAATGTTTAATGCTGTATTGTTTTTAATATTTAGTTGGAAGCCACCCAGAGTGGCTGGGGAAACCCAGCCAGATGGGCGGGGTATAAATAATATATTATTATTATTATTATTATTATTATTATTATTATTAGTCACTGAGAACTATTTTCCCCACTAAAAACTCTTCCAGCATGATTAACAACAGGAATTAAAATCCTGGGTGATATTCAAGTCAATGGACACAACTTAGGTTTATTAATGTCAGTGAATCTGCTCTGAACTCGAATTAGTTAAATGCCAACTATTAAATATACACAACAATGAAAGACTAAGAAAGAGGTTTAAAAAAGAGATATACAATAAAATAATCAATCTACAGGAAAACCAGCAACAAAACTAAAACAGGATTTAAAATATTATTCACTTAAAACTTGGTTGGAATAAACAAGTTCTCATTTGTCACCTGAGATTTAATAAAGCAGGGCAGTGGTCCCCAGAACTATTTTCTGGCTGTTGTAGCAGTTGTAATTGCATAGAGTTCAAATTGCAGTGCAATGAAATATAACATGAGATAGCAGAAGCAGCAAAAATCCACATCCTGTTCACTAGTCAACAAGACACCACATGAAAGCCTACAAACAGAAAATGAGCACCACAGTTGTCTCCCCACTTGTGAATTCCAGCAATGGGTATAGAGAGGTGGAATGTGCCCTGCTCCTTACTTCAATTTCTCTCTTCATAGCATGTTGCTATCCACTTTGAACTGACAATATTGTTTCATTCTGTATTGACTTGGCTGAGCAGGGCTTTCAGATAATTTGTCTCATTCACCCCACCTGCTCCCAGTTTTGCTCCCCCACCCAAAAGTATGGAGAATTTGAGGAAGCCATTCCCCCTCCCCAACTTATATCTTGTGTGAACCAGGATAGGCAAAGAAGTATTTATTTGTTTTATTAAAAATGGTTATTTATTATAATAGATCTCTAAGCAATCCTAGCAAAACAAGATACAGAATAGCATATGTAATAAACAGTATTAAAAATGACCAGATAAAATTAAAATGCTGGAAACACTTGCTGAAACATAGTGGGGGTTTTGTTGATTTTTTTGTTTGTTTTAGTGTTTGTAGCATGCCAAAATCCATACCTAAATGTAGGCACGTTCCCTCACTGCCCCTGGGAGGGTGTTCTGTATAATGCAGAGACTGCTGCCCTGAATTCACACTTCTGAGAATAAAGAGACTTGATTAATATGCCTTGGGCATGTGAGAAAACAAAAATGAAGGGTCACTTTACAATACTCTGCACTGCTTCTTTATCTGTATGTCCCCTTTGCATGTTACTATCAAAGGGTTTGCATGGGCTATCATGTTACCTTCACAGCAACCTTGTGAGGTAGGTCATGCTCAGCGGTAGCAACTGGTGCAAGGGGCAGCCAGGGAATTCTGTGCCTCATCAAGGGTTTGAACCTGGATCTGTGCCAATCATCTCTCAGTCAGGTGTTTGCTCATGCAGCTGCAGAAGTAAACAAATGATCTAATTGGTCAATTATTTTAATCAGTCCCTATGTGAAAAACAACAGCAAAAACCTTGCAATTTTATGAAGGGAGGAGGGGAAAAAACCCTCTGCTTATCTGTGACTGGAGTTAAATTCACACTGTCTCATTTAATCAGTGCTTTGCACTAAGACTCAATAGGAAGGTAATGGACTGCAGTAGTAGTTTTAATCAATTCGTCTTCCGCTGAAGATCTTGTTACACCTTACTGCAATTCCCAGTGGCTTACTCAGCCGAGTTGCTCCAAGCTGAACAAGCTGATGGGGTGTTACTTTGGCCCTGTTCAGAGACATTGATGTTGCCTGAATATGTGTAGGAGAGGAAGCAGAAATGTGTAGGCAGGACCTGCCCTGTGCAATGCTCTTCTGGCATTTGCAATGAAGTTGGGGTCCTTTTTTTTCTTTTCTTCCATAGAGGAGATTAAATAACTCAGACTGTACATGCTACTCAATGTATAGAAGGGAGAGAAGGAAACACTGGCTCAGATTTCTCAGTTAGGTGCAGAGACAATGCCCATACACCTGCATGTTTATAGGCTTCCCTTTCAAATGTGACATAAAACAGATGGGTAGCTCCTCTTTCAAGCACAATGATAGTGGGAAGTGGTAGTAAGTATGGTGTGTATGGTAGCATCCCCCTTCCATTCTGGGAAGGTTATCTGACCATCCCTTGTGTGATCAAGAATCTACCATTCCCCATGTTCCCTGCTGTGGGGTAAAGCCCTGTGGATGTTGCCCTATTGAGCATATATAATGCCATCACCGTGAAGGATGTTCAGTTGAAACACCTTATAGGTGCTTACTATAGAGAAAACCCTGTGGGAAATGACACCATAGGGATAATATATTACCAGCCAGAGCACATGTGGCAAGAATAAGAACATTGTATGAATAAGAACATTTCTGTCTTCCAAGGACAGGTTCACTTGCACACCTGTAGGCATTGCTCAATGACTGAGGTTCATGGCATAGCTAGAGATGATGTGGGGATTATTATTAGCTGCATGTGGAGGAGCGGGGAATTGAACCCGGTTCACCAGATTATGAGTCCACTGTTCTAACCACTACACCACACTGGTTCTCAGTGAGAGCTTCTGCATCAACAGCATTTTTAATCATTCATTTAGGGATGTGTACAAGTTGCTAAACTCAAACATGCTCATCTCCATCTCCATCACCACATGCACACCCACCAGTGGCTTTAACTTTTAACATAACAGGATTCTTGAAATCAGTACAATGTACCCTAACTGGCAAAAAATTCCAACCTACATCAATGTCATGCAAAAGCAGGCAGGGAATAGCAGGCGGGAGCTTCTCACATGAATATTTAATGAAGATATAAACCTGCCAAAGGAATTTATTTACAGCCACAAGCCACATAGAACATCACAGAGATCTCACCCATGTCACTTCACTGTCAAAACATGAATTCAATCTAGTGGAAGTTTAATAAAAGAGAGCATGCCATAACGTTTACCAACCTTTACATTTCCCTCACTCTTTCCCCCCCTTTCAGGTTCAGTTTAGTCTGTGGTAGGAAAATCAATAAGCAAACAAACAGTGCGATGTCTCAGAGGAAGGGTCACAACTCAGAGGTAGTGCATCGGCCGTGCATGAAAAAGGTTTCAGGTTCAATCCCAAGTAGGGTGGCAGGACTCCCTGTCTGAAACATTGGAGAGCTGCCACCAGTCAGTGCAGACGTTGCCCTGCAAAGGGAACAAAACCCAGACCACAGCTTAGAGCATAATGATCACAGCTTTATTAATGTAAACATGGATCAGCAATGAGCATGAACCTACAAGTAACCCTTGCCTTGTGGGAATAACTACCAGTAGGAAATAACAGGTGTCACTAGTCTCTGTTTCCTCATTTGGCTGACACCGTCCTGGCCCTAGTGCATGCACTGATTACTGCAGTTGCTGTTGCACTCCAGCTCCCACCAGCCCTAACCAGCATGGCCAATGGTCAGGACTGATGGAAGTTGTAGTCCAAAACATCTAGCTCAGTAGGTCACCACCTCAGGAAGACTTGTCTAGATATTACCAGCGTTATGGGTGGTCAGATTTGGATAAGGCAATTGGCACCACCCGGGACATTATTTTATATATCCTCCCCAAAAGGAGAGAAAGTACTGAAATGGATTTAATCAACATCCTTTCCCATTGCAATATGTTGGTTGCCCTGTACGCACACAGTATTCATAATCATGGGCTGTTTTGTTCCCAAAGGTTCCTGCCAAACGACGATTCTGAAGATGATAATTGTTGACTTTCATTTGGTGGCTTTGTGCTTCTGGTGGTGTTCTGTGCGTGGCTTGCATTGGCATTTATCTTTGAGTGCTAAAATGGTCACTTATCTCATCATTTCCAACCTATTTACATATTTCATAGCATACTAGAAAGATACACCGTATGAACCCTCTAATAAATTACTTAGCTATCAATTGTTAATCTGCAAAAAGTCATTAGTAGGGTCTCAAACTGTGTTTGGACTTATATTCAGGATGCAAATAGTATAATATCAAGCTCGGGGTAATTAGCACAAACTGCAATGGCACTATAAAGAATGATGGCCTTATAAAATTTTAAAGGTCCAACTTTTTCTATTAAAAGAAGAAAACTAGGGAATGTTGATTAGTTGGATCTGGTAGTCATTAAAGGACGAGCTATTAGTGCCCTCTTCACTTGATTATAGGATGAACACACAGAGAGAGGGATTGCCGTAGTATTTGCTGTGTTCCTTGCATTATGGGCTCTCTATCCATATCACTTGGGTACAACTTGGGGCAGAAATGGTCTCTCCATGAAGTTAGGAACAGGAGAGGCTACAGAAACATACATTATTCATTATTCTGTGTATCTGAAGAAGTGTGCATGCACACGAAAGCTCATACCAAAATATAAACTTAGTTGGTCTTTAAGGTGCTACTGAAGGAATTTTTTTATTATACATTATTCAGGTACAGGCACTGCATAACACTCATTCCTCTCACTTTTGAAGGAAGTGGGAATGGGATGGAGTTGCATTTGGTCCAGGAGTGCTTTCTACCACCTCTGGCTGGTACACCAGCTGAAATAGTTCATGGACCATGGCAGTTTCAGTTGACCTTTATACCAGGGACTATCTTTAGTATGGCAGGACCTGCCCTGTGAAACTCCCTACCAAAAGAGGTTCAGCTAGAGGTTCTAATGAAGAGAACCAAATATGAAGGTGAGAAAATGCAGTTTCAGACTGGGGAGGGAGATTCAAGCACGGGCTTCAAGGGGAAAATGAATTTTTGGAGGGTAATGGATTTAATTCTAGTTCAGCCATGTTCGTTGTCATAATTATTATGTCTTGAAAGTGTCGAAACAAAAAATGCACCAAACAAGCAAGAATCAGTGCTGAGTATTATTGAGGAGGGTGTGGAAGAATGCCATAAATTTATCATCTTATTATTGTCACTTTTAGGACACTTAATTTTATTAAGTAAGGGAATGTAGCAAAAGAAAGAAAGAAAAAAGTCCAAACTAAAGAGAAAGTAGGATTTTTAAAATATATCTATGATAACACATAAGCATAGGGGAGGCTTGCAATCTGTTTATAATTTCAGTGCTTGCCTGATTATATGTGCGTGCATGAAGCATTTTAAGTGCCAGAAATGGGCAGACATTCACAGCTTCATAAACCAACATTTCATTTTATCTTTATATGGGAGAAAATGCATTTGATATGCAGAGAGTCTGAATGGCATAGAGGGCTGGGCTGCCTTCCTCATTCCTCCCCTTCCCCAGATAGAGGCAAAAATGAAGATTCAGAATTTTCATTTAGAGAGAGCTGATCAAAGCATTTTAGGCTGGCTATAACCCCACAATTAAGACATGCCCTCTTTTGCCACGGCCCCTTTCAAAACTCTGACAGCGGAGAAAGGGGAGTGGGCTTATTTTATTTTATTTTAAGATATAATATGCAGACCCTCCAAATGTTCCTATTTTCCAGGGACGTCCCTGATTTGGAGAAGCCGTCCTGGTTTCTCATTTGATCCTGGAATGTCCCGCTTTTCCTTATTTTCATTGGAGAAGTGTTGGAAGGTATGGAGTTATCTGACCCCTGAGCTGTCTAAATGCAATCCTGTATAGGGAAGGTTTTTGTTTTAATGTTTAATGTTTTCTTATGACATGCTGGAATCTGTCCAGAGTGACTGGGGCAACCCAGTCAGGTGTCTGAGGTACAAATAGTAAATTCATCATTATGGAGTGGGACATCCCTCTTTTCATCGGAGAAATGTTGGAGGGTATGCAGTATGGAACAGTGAAATCAAACAGGCAGTTGACATGATCACTCCTAAGCATCTCTCCAGTGGCTCCTTTAGTATTCGGAAGAGCTCCAGACTATGAAACAAGCCAGAAAAAGACTAAAGCACTCCTGGATTTAAAGCTGCAAAGGATTGGGTGACTGTGCAGCTCTGTGGTAATGTGACTGGGCATTTGATCAAACCAGGCATACAGCTCTGAAAACCCCCTCAAAGGCAAAAAACAAGAACCTGCTGCTTGTCTTTTGGCAATCCAACAAGAGGACATGGGTGACTGCGGCAACCTTTCTGGACTGGTTCCACAAGTGCTTCATTTTGGTGGTGATGCACTTACCTGCAGAAGAAGGGGCTGGAGTTCAAACTGCTGCTAGTGGTGGACAATGTTATCCGCAGGGACTGCAAGTTGCACACAATGATGTCATGGTTGCCTTTTTTCCCCTCCTACTTCATACCACCTTACTCATCCAGCAAATCCAGGGTGATTTGCTGCTTCAAGGCTCATTACACCAAGCTCATCTTTGCCTCACTGATCGATGCTATGGATGCTGATCTGAATCTTGACCGCATGGCATTCTTGAAGTCCTTCAACATTGCCAACTGCATCAACTATGTCAAGCAGGCAGTGGATTCAATCAAGCCTGAAATTCTGAATGCATGCTAGTGCAACCTTTGGAAGGTATGCACTCACAATTTCAATAATAATAATAATAATAATAATAATAATAATAATAATAATTTATTTATACCCTGCCCTCCCCAGACAAGGCCGGGCTTAGGGCGGCTAACACTGGATATAAAACAGCTGATTGAATTACAGTGGTACCTCGGTTTATGAACACAATTGGTTCCGGAAGTCTGTTCATAAACTGAAGCAAACTTTCCCATTGAAAGTAATGGAAAGTAGATTAATCCGTTCCAGATGGGTCCGCGGAGTACTCAACCTGAAGCGTACTTAACCCGAAGCATGGGTGTAATTGGTTCCGGAAGTCTGTTCATAAACTGAAGTGTTCATAAACTGAAGTGAACTTTCCCATTGAAAGTAATGGAAAGTGAATTAATCCGTTCCAGATCGGTCCGCGGCGTTCGTAAACCGAAAATTCGTAAACCGAGGTGTTCATAAACCGAGGTTCCACTGTACAACGTAAGAACAGAATTAAATAAACATTAAAATTAAAATTAAAATGCAGCTTCATTTTAATTTCAAGGAATTTCCAGGCATTGCCACTGGGGCGGAAAACTTTGTGCAGATGGTGAGGCAAGTTGATGGTGATGGCTTTGTTGACCTTATCCAGTAGGAGGTAGAATAACTTATTAACAGGCAATGGGCCTTGGGTCTGGAAGAGCTGGAGGAACTGGTGAGATCAAGTTCCAGCTCTGAAATCAGGGAAGAAAATATGATGGTGAGCAGGATGACTGACCCACCTGGATCCTGAAGAGCTCTTCTGAACTCTTTGACACACACAAACAGTGTGTACTATGACCCCTCCATGGAACATAACCTGAAGATTAAATGTGATATTGCAGACAGTGTGCAGCCGTAGAAGATGTTTGGACAACTGAAGAGAGAACATTGCCAGCTTCCTCTACAAGTCACCAGCAATAGCAGCAAGTGAATCTGACCCACAGCCAAGAACGTCAGGGTATCAGTCTTCCACTGAAACACAGCCAGGTACCTTGGGGTAGAAGTCTACCCCCCCCCTTGTCACTGTTTTCACAGCAATGAGGAAACACTGAGAGAGAGACCATTGCCACCATTCATGCCAGTGCTTTTCAAGGGTTTCCCAGAGGTTTAGAAGGTGTTAAATATTATTATTAATAATAATAATATTTATACTCCACCCATCTGGCTGGGTTTCCCCAGCCACTCTGGGCGGCTCCCAATCGAATATTAAAAACTCTGTTAACAGGCTTTTCAGATGGTGTTCCCCAAGATACATGATTTCACGTATACACATAGTATCCAGAAAGTAACCGCTGTGTAAGTGGGAAGATTCCTGTGTTCCATACTGTCCACAGGTTATTGACTTCCACTGTGGTGCAGGGGCCTCTGGAGCAAAGACCCACTGTGACCAACTGGCTGCATATTTTGATGATGAAACCTTCCCACACCAGCCTAAAATCCTTCAGACTCCCAGTGTCTAGCATTCTCTCTCATTTTGTTCACTTCAACATGGTTCCGACATTGCCCTGCAGCATATGGATTGCTGTTTTCCTCCTTGTGATCACAACCCAGACATCAGACCACATGTTTCTGCACTTCGGAAGGCTGACAGTAATGCATGCCAGACCTCAGTTGCTTCATAAACATGCTGAACGTTGGGCACAAAATCAAACAAGCGACCACAACTCAACACATTCGGAACAGCTCCCCATCCTCCCAACCCTTAAGCTCTTACAGGTGCTGGTGGCATTCCTCATTAGAGTCCTAAGGCCATATCATTCACACAGGTAGATATTTTCACCTGAAAGTGCCGTTTAAACTGTCAACAGCCACAAAAATCTAGTGCACCATGTTCACACTCTGGCAGTGTGATAGCATAAATCTTATGAGAAGCTGCTGTGGCTCCTCTGAGGGCATGTTGCTAACATTTCTTTATTGAAGTTACACAAGTTTTTCTCTCTCTCTCTTTTGGTCTGAGCATATTCTTGTTAACATTTCCTGAGAATTTTTTTTCACCTGCAGGCTTTCGGTGAACTCATTAAAATGAATCTGGCATCTTTTGATTTAGTTCTGTTTGACTGGTGGGCATCTCAAATTAGAAAACTGTGACACTCAAAATGAAATAAGGCAAAAGGCAACACCTTCTCCATAGTCAAAGAGGGTGGCCTCACCTTGTAGAACAAGCTCAGGTTCTGGCCTGGCCAAGCTGATGGAAAAAAACTATGAAAGCTCACCTACATTCTGGCAATCTGATGTTGTCGATTGTCACGTTTTCTCACCCACCCCACTCCCCAAATGGTTTGATTTGTTGCAGTACTCAAGCTTTGCATGCCCAGCTCCCAGCCCCTGGGGGGGGGGGTTGGTCCTTTAGCCTGAATGGTACCCTGCTGCACCAGCCTCCATCTGCCCTCAGCCAACCCCCTCTTGTACCTTAAGGACCTACAACTCTTTCATCCCAGTATTGCCTTTGTAGGATGCAACAACTCCCATCAGAATCTTATTGCAAACATGATACTTACTATGGCTCTGCTAGTGTTCAATTTCTACAAAGGCTTACTGGTTCAAAATATACCAGCTAGGTATATTCTTGTGAATAATACACCATGTCTTCCTACTTCCTACATTTCTGTTCCGTTTCAATTCTGGGGAAATTTCAAAGAAATTATTCTGGGAGATAAAACCTCCCTAATTTGAACTTTCTGAAATATGTGAACTGTATTAGCTCACATCTAGGTAGAAGATCTTCTGCAGATCATGGTGGCTACCTGGCCTTGCTGATGCCCCCTTTGCCACTACTACCCATTAGTCTCCCCTCCTGCTTTAGCTCTAAGGGAGACTGTGAACAAAAGAAAGAATAAGAACGTGCCAGAGCTTCCTTGCCCTTTTCATCAGGATGGAAGGGGAAATGGGGGGGGGGAGCCATAGTTCAGCTAATCTAGCAGACATAGTGTTCCATTCAGAAGACCCTAGCTTCAATCCCTGGCATCTCCAGGAATGGTTTGGAGATTTCTCTATCTGAAATCTTGAAAAGGCACTATCAGTCAGTATACACAAAACTGTTGTCTTTGTCCATGAAGTTTTCTTGGCAGGGATACTGGAGTGGCTTGCCAGCTCCTTCTCCAGGTGGATCACGTTTAGTCAAAACTCTCCACTATGACCTGTCCATCTTGGGTGGCCCTGCATGGCATAGCTCATAGCTTCTCTGAGTTATTCAAGCCCCTTCGCCACGACAAGGCATTGATCCATGAAGGCAGTGAGAGATTTTACTTTCTTGGGCTCCTTGATCACTGCAGGTGGTGACAGCAGTCACAAAATTAAAAGACGTCTGCTTCTTGGGAGAAAAGCAATGACAAACCTAGACAGCATCTTAAAAAGCAGAGACATCACCTTGCCGACAAAGGTCCGTATAGTTAAAGCTATGGTTTTCCCAGTAGTGATGCATGGAAGTGAGAGCTGGACCATAATGAAGGCTGATCGCCAAAGAATTGATGCTTTTGAACTATGGTGCTGGAGGAGACTCTTGAGAGTCCCATGGACTGCAAGAAGATCAAACCTATCCATTCTTAAGGAAATCAGCCCTGAGTGCTCACTGGAAGGACAGATCGTGAAGCTGAGGCTCCAATACTTTGGCCACCTCATGAGAAGAGAAGACTCCCTGGAAAAGACCCTGATGTTGGGAAAGATTGAGGGCACTAGGAGAAGGGGAAGACAGAGGATGAGATGGTTGGACAGTGTTCTCGAAGCTATGAACATGAGTTTGACCAAACTGCGGGAGGCAGTGGAAGACAGGAGTGCCTGGCGTGCTACGGTCCATGGGGTCACGAAGAGTTGGGCACAACTAAACGACTAAACAACAACAACAACACAAAACTGAGCTGGATGGACCAAAGTTCTGACTCAGTATAAGGTAGTTTCCTCTGTCCCTACCTAAATGCAAACTAAAAAAAGCAAAACTGGAGTCGGTACCAAGTATAACAAAAAACAAAACTTTTCTTTGTCAGCTCTGCACTGTACCCAGAGTATATTTAGCAATTAAAAGTAGGCGAGACAAGACCCCTGGGAGGTTCTGATGACTTAACCTTCAACGAAGGGTGGGAATTCTTCTATGCATGTAAACTACAGATATGTGCTCCATAAAGCCATGATTGTAAGTGGTTAATTAGACTTAGGTGTGGGCTTTGCTGCCTGAGAGAGAACAAGATCTCATTGCCATCATCTGCTCTCAAAACTCTCTTGATAGCTGGACTCAGCTGGCATGAAAAGGCATTGAAATGGGGCTGGGGACAACATTTTGGGGAGGGTGGGATTATTTTTAATTAGAAGTGTATAAAGCGGCTCACCGGGGACCTGGCTAGTGGCAGGCATTTGACTTCTGGATACAACCATGCCACAAGATGAGCCAACAGAGTTGTTCGCCTGGGCATTTGCATATATTTGGGACAACACTTTTGCTTAAATTGTACTCTGGCTTTCATCACCAGCTAAATATTTACTATGCTTGGAGAGCACTGGGGAGAGAGAGACGGAAGATTTTCAGGACTGTTCCAAGATAGTCTGTGCAGGTGCCTTACACCAAATATCAACATTAATTTTATTTATTCATTGGTTTCCATTTCTAGAATATTCCTCTGAAAGGCAGTAGCAGCAGTGGGGAATCTCCAGCATGCAACCATTTCTCTCAAAGCACACCTACCTGCCTCACAATTGATGTCATATGTGGGGCATGTAAATATGAGGCAGGAAAGAAACATCTGGAAGCTTCAAGTGCACTCCTGATTGTTTCTTGGCAAATGTTATTGGCAATATAGGAAGGCAGGAAGATCTAAGGAGAGAAAATTTGACTTGGTAAGGGAAGGGAACCACAGTGGTTATCTTCCTAGCAATATAACTCTCTTTTTTTCAAGTAAGTAAAACCTTTATTGGCATCAAACAAACTCCCAGACAAAATAATAACAGATTAAAAATGTCACTGTGGCAAACGCTGTGTTAAGAGAGAGAAGGGAATAATCCGCTATCCGCTTTCATGACAATGGGGCTTCAAATAATTCAGATGACTGTAGAGTATAACGACGGGAAAATAGTAAATTAAGTTATTGAGCCACCATCTTGGTGAGGACCTGGTCCTTCCCCAGCAAAAGGAATTGTAAGATTTCCCGCTCTGGTCTCCTTCTGGGGATGCAGAGCCGGTCCAGGAATTGTTGGCGAAGGTCGACGTAAAGATTACAATGAAAAACCATATGTAGAAGGCTTTCCACTTGAGCATCATGACAGAGACAGATCCTCTCATCCTTCGCCCTGCCCAAGAATCTTCCCCACAGGAGGTTCGATGGATTTGCGTTGAATCTGGCCAACGAAAATGCCCTTCTTTCTTGTGGGTTCAGTAGGAAGTCAAGATAATTAGGTTTTGTTTCATGAGCCCACGGGAGGTGGAAAAGAAGGGGGGAACATGTTGTGCCTGCTGCTGCTATAAGATCCTGCCTCTCAATGTCCCACAACCTAGTTATGACTGTGGCTTTGGCAGATTGTAAGGACATTGAGCGGAGGAGTTCTACTGAAAGCCCCAGTTGCTGTACCTTCCTGTTGAATATTGCAGCCCTGGGGGGGCGGAAGGTGTCCGAAAGCATTGCCTGAAGGAAGGGATCTCTGTCAGAGTTGAGGCAGATTTTTAGCCAGAATATAAGGAATCTTGCCCAGGCGACAAATTCTCTTGGTTATCTCAGATAACTCTCTTGGTGTTAGGTGGGGGTATTTTGAAAAGGGAGCTTTTGTATATGTAAGGCCCCTTAGAAGGTGTTATGTATCTCTGTGGTCAGGATGCAAGGTAATTAATGCTCTCACTGACCTGCTGTTCCCAAATGCAGTGTTTTGCTTTCATTCTTAGGTGTGAATGACAATCATCAGGCATGGCCCTACTATTATGATAGTGTGAAGCAATGGCCTCAGGCCACAGATGCTGGAGGGCAGGTAGCAGTGATGTGCACTTCTGTTGGAGGGCAGAACTCTGAATGCCACATGGCTGGTCTTGGCCCTCCCCCTTAACTAGCCAACTGCCTCAGGTGTGGCATTATCCCACTGTCAGGACTGAAGTAAGATCCAGATGTCAGTCCAGTCAGCTTCCATGCATGGAATGGGGAAGAAGTGTCATATTGGCCATCATCTCAAGGAGCAAAATGTTTTGGCCAGCTCTGGCAATCATGCCCTTGAGAAACTGGAGGGTTAAATAGGTTCTGTCTGCCCCTGTTGATACCAGTCATTGAGAATCAAGTCTGGTCCTGTCTGCTTAGTCCCGTCTCAGCTTTAGTTCCTTGGTCATAGCAAATAACAAAATGGTATGGGAATGGAGCCCAGACTGCACATACAGCTGAACAAGATGGCAGATCTCTAAAGCCATAATGTGGTTTCTGCCATTTTAGACTGCAGTTGAGGAATTCCCCAAATGAAGAACTCAAAAGAACCACTCCCATGAAAAGCCTAGACTAACCTGGTTCCTACTATGCTGCTATTCTATTTGCTGGGTGTTTTTGATAGCACTGCGCACCAGATCTGGCCAAATCCCAGGTAACAAACTGAATTGCGTCAATTCAGATTACCCTGGGATTCAGCAGGATGGGTTATAACATCTCTTGTTCATCCTGGGCCAGCTTGGTCCACATGGAACTATCTGGGGCTGTCAAAAGGCAGGGTAGTTAGGCAGCAGCAGGTGGGGGAGGAAGTCAGCCCCTGCCATGTCTGTTTTGCCAGCATGTTCCTTGCAGGAAATGTGCTAGTAAAGCAGTGCCCAACAGGATTAAGCTCTCTGCTCCACAGCGGTGAGTGGAAGGTTGAATCCTGATCTTTGCAGTGTTCTGCAGGACCAGCATGTTCATTATTCAGAGCCTGTTGACAAAGCAGCACCCAGCAGCATCAAACACAGCATCTTCTTCTTGGTGTATATTTAATTAGGGGTTTAAATCTTAAATAAAGCCTACGTATGGAACTTAATTGAAGTGATGGCTCCTCTAAAGTGTGCAAAAATCCATCTACCAACTTAGAACCTGGCCACCCCATTTTGCAGCATGTGAAGACCAGGTGGATCAGACAGGAGTGGATGGTCCTTTTAATGAGATGTTTCTCACATGGTGGTTTTATATGTATCTGAGTTTAAAACAACAACAAAATTTTGGTTTACATCTGCTGTATGATTAATGAACGACACCTTTCTACTTGATTACAATGTTTGTAATCAATTGGGTCTAATTGACTAATCAATTAAACATTGCAGCTCTAATAAAATGCCAGTTAAACCCTGAAGGGTCATGACAGTTACCAGAGCATAGTTTGATCAGGGGTGGGCAAACTTATCTGCATTTATTTTAATCCCAGTTCTATTCTGCTCTGTTTCTACAGTAATCTCAGATTTGTTGCTTATGTTTACTCAGAGGTTAAATCCTGTTGGACTCAGTGTAGTCACTTCATATTGAGCATGCTTCAGATTGCAACCCTATTTATTCTGGATGGTATCTGGCACTATTTAAAGTACACCCATTGAGAAGAATGGACACAACTAACCTAGGTTTATTATAATCAGTGGGGATACTCAAATACTCCGAGAAGAAGGCTGGATCTAGACACACCCAAAAAGCATTTCAGTTTATAGCGGTGTAAATTTAAACAGGGGAAACAGGTAGAGGAAAAACAGGACTCCACATCACCATCTTGCAGCACAGTGTTTTATCACACATACAATACATATAAATCACTTTTTCTTTATCAGTCTAGCTGAATCCGAAGTCCTCTGGATACAACCCTTTCTTTTAAAATCTGTGTGTGCAGTCATTGCATATTCTGTTATGGCTTCTTCCTCTTCTTCTTCTTCTTCTTCTTCTTCTTCTTCTTCTTCTTCTTCTTCTTCTTCTTCTTCTTCAAGGGGCTGTTATGGGAAAGTGCTGTAAATTAATTTGAAACAAAAATGTAAGATAGACATTTTCCAGGCCTAGGTGATAATAGATACAATTTTATTAATAGGTAATAGATACAATAATATTATGGTTCAGCATTGTCTTGTGTTTTGTTATAGCATTGCATCCTAAAGAGATTCCATTTCTTAATAACTTGGCTGCCAAGTTGCCTGCCTTCTCTTCCTCTCAATATGTTAGATGTTCTTTCATTTTTTTGTCAAATTCATGGCTGCCAGCCATGATGACTATGTTCTGCCTTCTCTGAATGCCAGTTGCTGGGAATCACAACTGGGGAGAAATTTGTTGCCTTCAGGTCCACAGGCAACTGGTTTGCCACTGTGAGAACATGACTGTCGACTGGATGGGCCTTTCTTGTGTTCTTATGACTAAAATTGCAAATCTGTAAAGGCAAACTTGATCTGTTCTGCACAAAATATATCATCGCCTGACATGGTTGTGGGGTAAATCGTGTCCTCCCTTAAAGAGGGCACATGTTGCAGTGTGACCTGACAACCGAACCCTGTGTTGTGGCTGGGTATGATTGAATAGCCACAACACCCTATTGGTAGGTCCCTTGATGCTGGGTTGAACCAGGCCAATGGGACACTAGCCAAACTGATCAAGGGACCTATATCTGCCCATGCACGTCGAAACACCCGCCCACCTCTCCCTACTTTTAGGGCTTGTGCGCTTGACCTTGCTATGCCGTCGTGTGTCATCTGTTGTTGGGACAGGGGCACGGCAGGAATTTTCCCCACTTGGCTGATTGCCTGATGCCATTTGGGTTTTGCCTGCTGCATAGCAAATCATTACTACTTGTAAGGTTGCAGATAGGCTCTTGCCATCCCTATGTGAAAGGTATTCTGTTAAAGGAATCCAGGGACTCAATGGTTTGGTTAACCCTGAGAGGGGTTGTGCCCATGCCTGAGTTCAGGGTGGTGGACATAGCATGTCCCCGGCTTTCCGCCATTCCAGGTGTTCACCTTAGGCTGACCTATGATGGAGCTCTGGGTCAGCGCTACCTGCAAGGGTGCAGGGAGCTAGTTGAACCAGAGCCTATGCAACCACTCACCTGATGTAATCAATAAAGTTGTGGCATAAATTCTGCCAAAAACCAAACCAAAATTTGAGTCTTGTCTGAATTTATTTATAGGGGGAGGTTTAAAGGTCTAAACACGCAACGCCTACTAAGATCGCATCACCGCTACATGCTGCATTTAAATAGGAGCTGTGTGAAAGTAAAAAATAATAATTTCAAGGGGATAGGAGAAGTTTATAGAGGACTCATTCCATATGGACTGTAGCTCAAGATTTGCTTTGCAGACTTTGTTTAAACAAATAATACCCGTTTCTCTTCCATTGTCTCTGCACTGTAAACATAAGTCAGAAATATTACAATGATAGGAGCAATCAGCAGGTAATTTTCAACATCCACATTTAAATAAAACATACTAGGAAAAGTCCAATACGCTGGAGCTTTCATGTGCTAGTTCCTTTTAGTCAAATAGTTTTGCAGAATAATATATCACCAAAGCCTCTCATCCCCTTCCAAATCAAGAAACCGAGGATCGTGCAATAAAGAATTGGAAGCGACAGTTCAGATAGCAGAATTGAGACGGTTCCTACTTAGAAATTTGAGAGGCAAGAGAGGAAATACACTATTATGGGGCTGTTTAAAGCCCACAATCAGTTTTTGCCTTGCTATTTCCCCTTTTTTAAATGTTTTGAAATTATACTTTCCCCCACCCCAAAGCTGTGTATATATAATGCCGAGATATCAGTGTCACAAAGAAATGAATGAAAAGGAAGGCAGAAGAAATTGCTTGATGATATGGTTACACAAATTGTGTGATAGAATTTTTTTCTTCCACTCTCAGTGGAAGTATAGTATAATCATAAACCAGTATAATCATAAACAAGGCAAACACTTAGGGAAAAAGAAAGCAGGGCTCTTTAACATGTTAATTCTGTTTACCAGTTCAGACTGATTTTCTTCCTCCCCTTTTTTTTGTAATAGTTTGTGTCTGTTGGGTAGGTATATTTATATCCAATGCCACATAAGGCTAACATTTGACTGAACAAATTAAACATTTTGGATGCAATTTCTTGCTTCTCGCCACTTTATGTTATTTCTCCCTGTCTCTCGGTTTTTCCACACTTCCTCTTGTCCCGCTGAATTCCCCCAGGGAAAACTGCTCTTTAGCACTCAATCAGAGCAAACAGCAATTTCGGTTTCCCCCAGATTGCCATTTGTTCTGAACTATTGCTAAAAAGATGGTTCTCCCTTGGGAAGGAGTGGGGCAAGGGGAAAACTGTGCATTCATGCTTTTGTACATGACAAAAGTGGAAGTGTGGATGAGCCCCACCCCTCTGTATGCATGGATACTCACAAATACTAGGGCTATGCACCTGTTTACGCTGCTTGCCAACCCTGCCTCCTCTTCATCCTCTGCCAACCAACCCCTTCCTTTTACTTCCCCTTTACAGGTTCCCCAACTCCCAAACGCCTTACCGCTTGCTCCAACCCCCTCCCCTCCCTTTACGGATTACCTTCCCCCAAACACCCCCACTCCTTCCCAGCAGTGGCTGTGACATAGGGATTGCTGCTGCTACAGTAGATTCATTCACTTCCATCCATCGTTTCTCCCCTTCAACCCCTTCCTGCACCCACGGCCAGTAGTAGCGGTTAATGGGGGAACAGCAGAGCAGAGCAGAATGGTTGCTGGGTGTTCCTCTGCTTAACTCCTGAGCCATGAACCTTCTACCTGCCTCTGCTTGCTTGCCTCACCTCCTGCACACTCTGCTTGTCTGGGCTGTCCACCTGCTGTTCTGTCATTATGCTACAGTCATAGCTGCCAAGTTATCCCTTTTTTAAAGGGATTTTCCCTCATGCTGAATAGGCTTCCTCGCGAGAAAAGGGAAAACTTGGCAGCTATGGCTACAGTTTGTGTTGGCTGCCCATTGGTGTCCACGCAGACTGCAGTGTGATGACAGTATTGCAGTTTTATTATATGCTATAACACACACACACACACACACACACACACACACACACACTTACTTCCTCAATGAGTTTGATTTATAATATTTATTTATATAATTGGAGTCCGACTAATTGAGCAATTAATTTTTTATTCGTGTTTTTGATTTGAACATGTACTTCCTGGAAAATGGAACTTTATCACCAGCTGACTGGAAGAGCTAGCTTCAAATTCCTAGCGAGACTTAAAGTGCACTGAGAGACCTTGTGCAAGTCACACACTTTCACTTTAACCTACCTGACATGGTTGTTATGAGGATAAAATGCGTGAAGCATGCACACCACCCTGGGCTCCTTAGATGAAAGGTGGGATAGAAATGTAATTAATCGTAAAAATGTCTCCCAGAATAAGGACTGGAGAAAAAGCAAAATCTGATTACTTCATGATTAAAGGTGTGATTGTGTGACTTACTTATGATGGGGGGGAAATCAGAAGGGAGACATGCTTGCCATTCTTAACACACCGTTCGAGTGTATATAGAACAATAAAGGGGAAATTAAAACATTCACCGATTTGCAATTTTCTTCTGACCAAGCAGTAGATTATTTTTTTTCCCTATGGTTGCTAATTTTATATTGTACACATTCTGGATTGATGACATATTTATCTCCTGATTGTCTATTGATGATGAATGGGTAGGAGCCAAACCGTTAAAATACACATAAGCCTACAGTATAATGCAGTGTAATATGTAATTTGATTCACTCTACTTAGAACCAATGGCAATTTAGTCATGGATTTTAGTTTTAATTGCTCTCTTTGTCAATGTGATGAAGATTACTTAAATCTGAGGGGTCTTAGTCAACCAATGTTGCATCTGAAATGGCATTTCATTCTTTATTGACATAAATACTCTACAACCAATTTAAATAGCAAGGCTATATACGGCAGTTTTATTCAATTTTAGAGTGTCTTAACAAAATAAATAAATAGGGCTTACCATGTCTTCAGGCAACTACTACACAATGACTGTAATGAAGGTTCTGTATGTCTCCCCTTCAATTTTAACATTATTGTTTTCCTAACTTTGCAATCATATAACAAGATAAAAACACAGATTCATACATGAAACAAAGAACTGGATTTATGGGTGGTTGGGAGGGTGATTGTGGGGGTTTTGGGGGGAGTGTGGTTGAAAGTAAAATGTACTTAAAGCAGTTTATCGGTTGTAAAGATCAAAACTAGACCCAACAAATTTCTCAGTAATCATTTAAACAAACCTGTAAAGAAGACCATTATTATTATTTACATTATAGTGACGGAAAAAGGGAGGTATGTATAGTCCTGATTCAAAATTTGTCAGAGAACAATTTTCTCTGAGGTTTGGAATGTTTTCTTTTTTGAGCTCCTCATGAACATTAGTTCTCCCTTGAAAAGTATTTAGTGAAATCCCCATCGTGACCAATTTTGGAATTCATGAATTTTGAGCACAATTGTGGATCCCATTTTAATATAGCTTTATATTATTTTAATATTGAAGGAAGAAGTAGGTTGGGCCCTTACTCTTTCTAGTCTTCTACATATCGTCACTGGCAGTGCTTTTTTTCTGGGGGGATACAGGGGTACACATACCCCTGAACATTTTGTGAATCTTTGTACTTTTGCCCATTTACTGTATTTATTTTTCCCGATTTGAACTATAAAATGATGATTTTCTTGAATCAAAATGAGAGTACCCCTAAACATTTTTTTAAAAGAAAAAAAAGCACTGGTCATTGGTAACCCAGCATTGTGGCACCGTGCTGCCCCACATCCTCCACCGACCCATCAGCCGGATCCCGCAGCCAGTAGGAGAAGCAACAGCCTCTCTCACAGGCTGGGAAATTTTTTAATTTGGTCTGCTTGCAGATTGACCAATAGCAGTTGGACCTAATCACATTCAGGGGGTGGATCGGACTGAGTTCCTTGAGGATTTCACTCAGGTCTGCTCCCTGGGAATAAAAAGAACGTTGGCCTCTTATCTGTCACTGCATTCTCACTTGACCCACCATCCCTGTAGTTAGGCTGGCACCTACCCATCACTGGGAGTAGCATTTGTTTTTTTTGACATTGCTTATATCCACGGCATTGACATGGATTACATTAGTTGCTGCATTCAGGGCCAGGGAGGAATTTACCTTCAGGTCAGTTGGTCAGCCTGGGCGAGTTTGCATGCTTCATAGCAATTGTCACAACTTAGGCGGGTAAGGCATTGGGTAAAAGCCTTAGTCATGGTCACGGGTGGCTGGGGAGCAGGTTATAAGTTTCTGTCTGGCCCTCCAAGGGAACAGGATATCCTATTAAAGGGATCCTGGAGGAGGTGCACCTGTCCGGAAGCCCAGATGGTGACTAAGGCCATTGCACTCCTCCAAAGGTGTGAATCTATTTGACATTAGTCATAGGAGTCCCTTACCACTGGCTCAACACCTTGGAGAATCAACCAGCAGGCAGGTTGGTTGTACAGGTTATACACAGTGCTTAAGCCCAAACCCCTTACCTTGTAATCAATAAAGATGTGGCCTAATTCGAACCAAAATAATGTGTCACGAATGGCTACTTTATCTCATATACAGTGCTGTCTGGTTGGGCTCATGATGCCCGGGCATAGAATTATTCTCCTTAGTCCATTGCCTACTTTCTCCCAAAAGCACCAGCAAGATTGTATAATAGATTTCTACTGAACATTAACTGAGCTGAAAATTCTGCTAAGAGGGATTTTTGAGGGGAAAGATCTGATAATTTCTGAGATTATCAAAGGATATGTGACAAAATCCTTCCCCACAAAAATCATGACACACAAATAACTATTTCGGGAGGTCATTTTCACTCAGCCCTAGGCCTATTGCTGGGGGGGTGATGGCTAGTTGAAGCCATTTAGCAAATTAACCACCAAGGTGAGATTTGAACTGAAGATTTCATGGCTGAAAGCACAGACCTTTAGCCCCAGAGTGGGAAGCTTCAAGAAGGGGCGTGAATGTGGACCTCCAGTCCTCTCTGTCAGGTTCTTGAGACTTTCCCAGGCCATACCCCTCATTGACTCTGCTTCACAACCACCATGAGTCTTTATGCTGGCTGGAATGTGTCCTTCAACTCTAGAATGCTTTTTGCTTGCCTGGGTGGAAGCTAGAAAGGGGTGTGTGCACCTTACTGCAAAAAGATAACATTTGCATCAATTCCACCCACATTTGCCTCTAGTACCTGTTCCAAGTGCCATTGGTGCCAACTATAGGGGGCCGGAGCACCCACACCATTTTTGTTGTAATGCTCAGCACCCACACAGCGAGGCCTCTGACTCAACTTGTGGTGCCTCAAGAAGCACTGGAAGTTGCACGGAAGTGGCACCTGAGGCCTTGTGGGGCCTTGGAGATGGCACCTGAGGCCTCGCAGGGCCTCAGATACGACCTTCAGGGTCCCCAGGTGCTGCTGTGGTGCATGATCCATGATGTCACAACATCATGGGGCAACATAGGGCAGGATGTCACATTACTTCATGCACCGATGGGCACACACAATCTGGGGCCCAAGTCAGTGCTCCTGTCGAGTGCTGTTAATTATCACTGGGGATTAAGGAGAAGAATTATAAAACAAATAACTTGATTTAAACTAGCTTTCTTTAAACTCCCTATTCTCTCTGACCCCCCCCCTACTTTCTGGCATAGCTGCCAAGTCTCCCGTTTTCCCCGGGAAATCCCCGTTTTTCCAGCTGTTCCTAGCTGAAAAAACATATTTTTTATGTTTTTTCCCAGTTTATTCTGGCGCGGCAGCCATTTTGGAACTGGGCGGAGCATGCTGAGAAGTGACTTTTGATGCTGCTTTGCCCAGTTCCAAAATGGCGGCAGCGCTACTTCCGGTCTGCTATTTCCGCCCGGTCCCTTATTTCTCTGACAGCAACTTGGCAGGTATGCTTTCTGTACTGAATCACTTGATGGTAGCTGTTCCCTTAACTTGTGCCTCTGTGTCACTGAGTTTCTCTCATAATAACCCATTTAATTAGTTCTATGTACACTGAAACACTGCCCAGCATAGGAGCCAACTCCTAGGGGCCAGGGTTCCTCCCCCCATAAAATATTTGACCCCCTCCCCCAAGTTGCAGGTATCCCCAGGTTGCAAGTATCTATCTGTTGAAATGCACGAGGAAGGCTTTATTTTGGTATCAAAAAATTTATTAAAGGTTTTTTAATACAGTAAGATGAAAGAAACTAATCTAAATAAAAGCAGAAAAAAGAAAGAAGGGGAGGGGACTAAGAGTCCTCTTTTGAAGAAGGTAGATCTTGTCTCACATGAAAAATGGTGGACTCTCCAAGCCCTCCTCTGGGAGCTTTTCTTTCTTCTCCCTGTATCTCACCCTGGGAGATAGTTCTTCCCTTCCCTGCCTCTCACTCAGGTTCCCTCCACAACCCATCCACCACCTTCCTATGTGTGTAGTCCCTGGACCCAGAGCAGACGACACCAAAAGAAAACAGAAGGGGAAAAATGGGAGGGGGAGAATAGGAACTAGTTCGTTGAACAAAGCTGAAATTCACGTTCATTGCACTGCCCACATTTGCTGAAGGTTACTACGGTAGGAGGGACTGTGCCTTTGAACCAGAAAAGTTTCCACACCTGCTGATCTACACTGATTGACAGTGGTTCTCCATAGATTCAGCAGAAGTCCTCTCAGATCTATCTGGAGATGCCAGGGACTGAACTTGGCATCTTCTACATTCAAAGCACGTGCTCTACCACTGAGCCAGAACCTCTACCCTATGCACCGTTGAAACCTACCTTTCATAAGCAGAGCAATACTCAGAAACATGTGCTTGTCAATACATAATTTGGAATGCTCTCTTTTCTCTATAGCTGATTTTGTTCCTGACTTCAAGAAAGAGAAAAAGAAGGAAGAGAGGTAGCAGTAGCAAAGGAACTTGCCCATCAGATAAGTGTGATCAAAGAGCTAGCATAACCAGAATCATATTTTGCTCTGTGGCATGATTTCATTTTTTATACTATGAAAAATAATATGAAATTCCCCTTCCATGCACCAAAGTATGTTTCATTTTTTGGGGAAATAATAGTGTGTCAGGTCAGAAATAGAACTTAAGAATACAATTGACAGGTTGGTACTTGTGGGGGCCAGTATTTAAATTTGCTGGTATTTGTGTTCAACAATAAGCCACTGAAAAGGGTCTTTGTAACAAAGAGAAAAAATGTTAAATTATTCTCAATCAATCAAATTTTATGATGCAGTCACAGACCCATTTGTGACATTATTTTGGTGTTGAGCAGTTCTCCACTTATAGCTTTGTACTGCAAAGTTTTGTAATAAAAAAGGGAGAAGAGAGAGAGATTTCAAACTCAGATTGTTCTTGTAGCTGAATTCATTATGCACTGCACCACAGAGACCTCTTTTGTTGCATCTGAGTCAAGAGCATCATTTTAAAAGCTATCTAGCTTGAACATTTTAGAATTAGAGTGATGTGTTATCAGAAATTACTCTGCCCACATGTCTAGTTGCTTCATTGTTCCACCAAGTCTACTGATTATACTCAGCCCATTCTTGACAAGCATTTCAAATTCACCCTTAGACTAGAGGCCAAAGAAAGCTGGCCTGATATTTGTGCTAATAATACTCATGTTGGGCCTTCTGCAAAAGCACTTTAGTATGAGTCAGAATTTCACAGTTGCTATCCCATAAAAAATAATGGGCATATCTTTAGACAATTATTTTCACACTCTAGGTAACGGAGGACAAGTAAAAAGCAAAAAAACAAAAACCACCCTGCATGCCGACTCTTCAGCCTCTGTAGATTTTTCAATTTTGTTTTGTTGGGATGCTGCTGCAGAAAACTCACTTTTGGCTTTGTAGTGGAGGTCATTGAGGACAAGATGAAATGTTAGACACCAAAGCTCACTTCATTCAGCACCTGAGCATGTTGAGTGTTATTGCAGAAAGATCTTGAAACAAGCCTGCAAATGTTCCAATAAAGCAGGTCAGCATGATTTCATTCTAAGAGATGGTAAGAACAAGAAAGTTAAGCAAACTCCAACAAGTGCAATCAGCTCAAAAGCTTTAAAGGGGAAAACAAATAAGTAAACACAATTTTTTATTTCATGCAAAACCATCACTCTTCAAGAAAGAAAGCTTAAAAGGGGGTGTAACCAGATGCTATAGAGCAGGTGGACATCAGTATTCTTGAAAATTGTTCTATAGATATGGACATTGTTGGTGGGTGCAGTTTTTTTAAATACCTGCAGCACAGAGATACTGAAACAGCTGCCCAAATAAGTTCCATGGTTTTACAAAACTCATGAGCAAAACTATGATGGTTCATGGTGACATTTTGTTAGTCCACGTATGTTTCCAATGCTTGATGGAAACAACTGGCCTGAATATCTATCTTGTTATGAAGAATAGGCTTTATCGTAGGGAGAAGAAAAGGCTAAAGGTAAACCTTACACAAATCCAGAATGGAGTTCCTAAAGCAGTTGGATGGCATCTTATATGCCTCCTTCCAGCATCTCCTGCAGCCAAACTGGCGCCAAATGTGTTGTTTGCTTTCTTTTGCACCACATCAGGAAGGCCGAGGGTCTTGTTGTCTGGGCAGCCTAGCACCTCCATACACACTGCCCAGGTTTGTGCCACATGGAGGTCACTTCAGTGCTGCACATGCAGCAAAAACAACATGGGAGGCAGCAGTTACGAGTTATAAGCTCAACCTGATTGCCGTAAGGTATGAGCACTATGGGTTGCCTTTGTCTGTGGGGGAGATCATTGTGTCTCACTGGTCAGCAACTGACTGCCTTAAGCAGTCAATAAAGTGCTGACCTGCCATGGACTGCATGCTTCAATGTGTGCTTGGAGCTCAGAGTCTCACTCAACAAATGGTCTGAACTTCTGCATCAGGCAAAAAAGGAGAGAAGCAAATCATTTTGTGCCTAGCAAGCTGGAATGTCAGGACCATGTATCCTGGCTTGTCCACCAACCTGTTGCAGGTCAATGACTCACAGAAGATGGCCATTATTGACCTCAAAAACACTCAACAGTGACATTGCCACTTTGCAGAACACCAGATTTGCTTCAAATGGCCTCCATTTCTTCTCCCTGGTGTACAATGTCCCTGTAAATCTTTCTCTAGATCCCACTAAACCAAACCATCCTGCCTAACTCAATATCTGAAGGGACTATTATATTCCTTAAAAGCTAGACAGCCTTTATTTTTTAATGCCTACTCCTTGTCCACTTGACTTAGGGATTAGGATTTCATAGATTGATGGGTGGGTGGGTGGGTGAGTTGATGAATGCATTTACCCAATGATTAGGTATATTATGTTATTCTAAGCCTGTCAAAATTCTTATCCACCCCACTGGAAGTGGAATGGCTTGCAAAGTATTCATCAGAGGCTATTCACACCTTTCCACTTTTCCCTAAATGGTCCTAAATGGCCTCGGTCCAGTATACCTCAAGGTCTCCACTCCCATTGTTCTGCCCGGACACTGAGGTCCAGTACCAAGGGCCTTCTGGCAGTTCCCTCATTGCGAGAAGCCAAGTTTCAGGGAACTAGGAAGAGGGCCTTCTTGGTGGTGGCGCCCGCCCTGTGGAACACCCTCCCACCATATGTCAAAGAGAAAAACAGCTACCAGATTTTTAGAAGACATCTGAAGGTAGCCCTGTTTAGGGAGGCTTTTAATGCTTAATAGATTATTTTATTTCATTTTTCTGTTGGAAGCCGCCCAGAGTGGCAATGGAAAAATCCCAGGTTCAATCCGCAACATCTCTATGTAGGGCTGAGAATGTCCTCTCTGACTAGAATCAGTGTAGACAATAATGAGCAGCTTCTTATGTTCAGTTCCATAGGTTCCAATTGACATTACCCAAACTGACAATCCCAATATAGGTACCAACAGGCACCAACCAAAGACACTATCAACAAGAAACATCCACAGGGTACAAACAGGGAGAGGGAAAGCACGTCTGCTTCAATAGGCCACATGAAACACAACACTGCTTGTTTATAAGCCTATAAATAGATCAAACTATCCAAAGTTGTTCCTTTTGCTATCTACTTTTGGTGCTGTTTGCCTGAAGGGGAAACAATTTGGAAAATTACACAATCTTCCAATTTGTCAGACCTGTGTGATGGTGTCCGTAGAGTATTATCTCATCAAGATAAACAAACACCTGCAAAGAGTTGGCAGCAAGTCTGAAAACATGGCTAAAGATAAGGCCACAATCAATTGTTGTTAAAACTGGCTTTAAAGGTGATTTTCATTGCTGTGATGTCTCATCATAGAGAACAATCAAAACTAGCAGGCTGACTCCCAAAGTGGTAGAGTAAAATGATGGCTGTAGCAGGTGAAACTAACACAGGGCATGCCAGACAATATTTAGGTCAAAAGTTGTGTTTGAATGCTGGGAGGCAAGCTTTGGAACCAGAGCAGAACTCTTTTTTGGGGGGTGGGGTGGGGGTGGTTAGGTGTGAGGGATGATCAGCACACTAATCTAGCCTTCCCAAACCTGGTACCATCCAGATGTTTTGTACCCCACCTCCCATCATCCCTGACCATTGGCCTACCTAGCTAGGGATTATGAGAAAGTTAGTCCAAAACATCAGGAGGGCATTAGGTTGGAGAAGAACATCAATCAATCATCTTCACTACACTGACATGGGCCCTGTGATCATCAACTGAGGCCCTTCTTCATGTACACCCTTCACAAGAGGTTCAGAGGGTGACAACATGAGAACTGGCCTTTTCTGTGGTGGCTTGTTGTTTGTGGAATGCTCTCCCCAGGGAGGCTCAACTGTCACCTTCATTGCATAACTTTATGCACCAGGCAAAAACCTTTCTCTTCTACCAGGTGTTGGGCTGATTAACATTCTATGGCCTTTTAAATGTACCTGTAGGGGGTATTAATGGTTTGATTTGACAAATGCCCACCCATTTATCTCTATGGCAACATGGTAACCTCATTGGATATGGCAGTATGGCAGTATGGTCATGATCTTTTAAAGATAGTCTTCTGACCAGTGCAGCAGGCTCTTTTACAAGATTCTAAGACTCCTTGATACAGAATCACAGTGGGCATTGCTGGCCCAAGACCTCTTTGGAATCACTCAGTCATCTTTTTTGAAAACTTGTCACTTACCCTGCTGGACAGCTCCCCTTTCTTGCCAGGAAATGAGATATCTGAGCCTAGAAACACCAGCATTGATAGAAACAAGACACAGAGCCAGACTCATTTGGCAACTTTTTCTTTCATTTTATTCCATTTTTCAGTTCCTTCAGAACTGATATCCCTATAGAGGATGGAGTGGTAGCCAAATATTATCTTGGCACATTCCAGCTCTCTTTTTGAGAATAAACCCAGGGAGATTTCCATAGACTTCAGGCCCATCTTAAAGAGATCCTTGCCTCTTTGTAAATGTGAACATATGCTGTGGTACTCCTAGCAAAGCAAAATTAAACAAGCAAACCAGGGAGAGTGGCATGTTTAACTTTCCTGCTGAGAGGTATCCCTTCAGGCTGTTTGCTGTGTAAGGCACAGAACATTAGAAGCAAGCCATCAAGGAGGAAAGGCATTCTGGAGTCAAAGATGTTGACAAAGGCGGATGTGCCTCAGTTACTAAATATAGTGCTGGGTAGGAAATAGGAGTTGCTCAGACTAGATGCAAATTTAATCCAGTCATACAAATGGACCCTGAACTACCAAGACAGAGTCTATTTTTCCAGTTCAAGGAGGCTCAGCGCATTAAAGGATCAGTTGCTTCAACAGTGAAGCAGATTATATCAGAACTGGAGACTCCAACCTCTTCCTGGCTCCCAGCTAGGACCAGATCCAGCCAGGCATTAACATGTTTCCCCTTCTCCTGAGCAGCCTCGGCGCAGCTAGTCCTGCACTTCCCTGGCAGCACTGAAACTCATGCCTGGCTTGTCATTTCCTCCTGTGGCCCTATGGGTGGCAAGGCAGGTCTGGGAGATAGCCAGGGAGCTGATGCAGAGACCAGATGTACTGGGGCTCTGCTCCTCTTGCTCCTGCTCTGAGGTTCCATGTTCAGGCAGAGCAGAACCCTGGCATACATATGTAGTAGGAAGCAGCCCCACCTACTCCCCTATAGCAATTGTTAAACCCTAACACAGCATCTTGCATTTCAAAGATGCATAAAACTGGAAGGAATCCAATGTGTTAGTTTCCTGCAGCAAAATGTCTCAGGGTGTGGGTCTGAAGGCACATGATGCAGCCACCTTGTTGAAACTAAGCAGCTTTGAGTCTGGTTAGTGAAGAATAGAAGACTATGTGGAAACCTTACACATGCCACCTTGAGTTACAGCTTGAAAGAGAGGGGGGTTGTTTTTGAAAGGCTTCAGTAGCACTGAAGTCATCCCTGAACCGATGCTCGTTAAACTCTTCCTTAAAAGCTTTCTGTGAAAAAAATCAGTGTTTGTTGTTGTTAATAATAATAATAATAATAATAATAATAATAATAATAATATATTATTTATACCCCACCCATCTGGCTGGATTTGCCCAGCCACTCAAAAATCTGGTAGCTGTTTTTCTCTTTGACATATGGTGGGAGGGCGTTCCACAGGGCGGGTGCCACTACTGAGAAGACCCTCTGCCTGGTTCCCTGTAACTTGGCTTCTTGCAATGAGGGAACCGCCAGAAGCCCCCCAGCGCTGGACCTCAGTGTCTGGGTAGAACGATGGAGGTGGAGATGCTCCTTCAGGTATACTGGACCGAGGCCATTTAGGGCTTTAAAGGTCAGCACCAACACTTCGAACTGTGCTCAGAAATGTACTGGGAGCCAATGTAGATCTTTCAAGACCGGTGTTATGTGGTCTCGACGGCCGCTCCCAGTCAGCAGTCTAGCTGCCGCATTCTGGATTAATTGCAGTTTCCGGGTCACCTTCAAAGGTAGCCCCACGTAGAGCACATTGCAGTAGTCCAAGCGGGAGATAACCAGAGCATGCACCACTCTGGCGAGACAGTCTGCAGGTAGGTAGGGTCTCAGCCTGCATACCAGATGGAGCTGATAGACAGCTGCCCTGGACACAGAATTGACCTGCGCCTCCATGGACAGCTGTGAGTCCAGAATGACTCCCAGGCTGCGTACAGTTACCCCATTCAGGACCAGGGAGTCTTCCACACCTGCCCTCCTCCTGTCCCCCACAAACAATACTCCCCCACAAATTTACAATAATAATTTATTATTTCTACCTATCCCATCTGGCTGGGGTTTCCCTGGCACTTGCATTAGAACAGGGGTGTCAAACTCAAATTCATCAGGGGCCGCATCAGCAGTTTGGTCACCCTCAAAGGGCCAGTTGTATCTGTAGGACTATGTGCCCACTCTTTATTATCATAAATTATTGTCACTGCATTCAATTATTACTGGTTTTTTTTTTGTAATAATGTAAGTAATAACTAGCTCTGAAAGCAGAAACATAGTCAGAATAATGACAAGTAGATATTCAAATGTACAATTATTGTACAATTTATTGAAAAATGATTTTTGGTAACTGCACTGGGTGGTGGAGGCTCGCTAGGGTTTCATGCAGGAGATTTGCAGAGCTACTGGTACCTGGAGATGCTGGGGTCCTTCTGCATGCAGGACAGATGTTCTGCCAGTGAGCCACCACCCTTCACCAAAGGGACTGGCTGAGGTTGACTCACTGGAGCTGCTCTCCTGGTTCCAGGGTTTAAGGGCCAGAAGTATAAAGCAGCATCCTATGTTTCTGAGGAGAGGGAGAGGGAGGGGAGGGGAGGGAGGGAGGAAGAAAAGAGGGAGTGGGAGGGAGAGAGGAAGGAAGGAAAGAGGGGAGAGAAAGAAGAGTCAGATAAAGTCGCTCAGATTCGGGAAGAGGTAGACTCCACCGTGGGAGCAGGGCCGGGGCGGGGGAGTGCTAGAGTCCTGTCTAGTCAAGTTTTGTGGGATCAATTTCAATCTGTTACCTCCGAGGATGTGGACAGGCTGCTTAGACGAATGAAACCAACCACCTGTCTCCTTGATCCTTGCCCATCCTGGCTTATAAAAGCTAGCCAGGAAGGGCTGGGCGATGGGCTTCGCGGGTTGGTAAATGCTTCTCTCCATGAGGGAGCCTTCCCAGACCCGCTGAAAGAGGCGGTTATTAAACCGCTTCTTAAAAAACCATCTTTAGATCCGGCCAATATGGCCAACTATCGCCCAGTCTCAAATCTTCCATTCTTGGGCAAGGTGATTGAGCGAGTGGTTGCGGAACAACTCCAGGCACGCCTGGAAGAAGCGGACCATTTGGATCCCTTCCAGTCAGGATTCAGGCCTCATCATGGGACTGAAACTGCGTTGGTCGCACTGGTCGATGATCTCCGGCGGGCTAGGGACAAAGGTAAGAGCTGTTTCCTTGTTCTGCTGGATCTCTCAGCGGCTTTTGACACCATCGACCATAACATCCTTCTGGACCGTCTAGAGGGCTTGGGAGCTGGGGGCACTGTCATGCAGTGGTTCCGCTCCTTCCTCCTGGGCCGTGTTCAGAAAGTGGTGGTGGGGGATGAGTGTTCAGACCCCTGGGCGCTCACTTGTGGGGTGCCTCAGGGTTCTGTCCTCTCCCCCATGCTTTTTAACATCTATATGCAGCCACTGGGAGAGATCATCAGGGGGTTTGGGCTGGGTGTCCATCAGTATGCTGATGATACCCAGCTCTACCTCTCTTTTAAATCAGAACCAGTGAAGGCGGTGAAGGTCCTGTGTGAGTGCTTGGAGGCGGTTGGAGGATGGATGGCGGCTAACAGATTGAGATTGAATCCTGACAAGACAGAAGTACTGTTTGTGGGGGACAGGAGGCGAGTGGGTGTGGAGGACTCCCTGGTCCTGAATGGGGTAACTGTGCCCCTGAAAGACCAGGTGCGCAGCCTGGGAGTCATTTTAGACTCACAGCTGTCCATGGAGGCACAGGTCAACTCCGTGTCCAGGGCAGCTGTTTATCAGCTCCATCTGGTACGCAGGCTGAGTCCCTACCTGCCCACTGACTGTCTCTCCAGAGTGGTGCATGCTCTAGTTATCTCTCGCTTGGACTACTGCAATGCGCTCTACGTGGGGCTACCTTTGAAGGTGACCCGGAAACTACAACTAATCCAGAATGCGGCAGCTAGACTGGTGACTGGGAGCGGCCGCCGAGATCACATAACACCGGTCCTAAAAGACCTACATTGGCTCCCAGTACGTTTCCGAGCACAATTCAAAGTGTTGGTGTTGACCTTTAAAGCCCTAAACGGCCTCGGTCCGGTATACCTGAAGGAGCGTCTCCACCCCCATCGTTCTGCCCGGACACTGAGGTCCAGCTCCGAGGGCCTTCTGGCGGTTCCCTCATTACGAGAAGCCAAGTTACAGGGAACCAGGCAGAGGGCCTTCTCGGTAGTGGCACCCACCCTGTGGAATGCCCTCCCACTAGAGGTCAAAGAGAACAATTACCAGACCTTTAGAAGGCATCTCAAGGCAGCCCTGTTTAGGGAAGCTTTTAATGTTTGATGGATTTCTGTATTTTAGAATTTCTGTTTGTTTTTTTTGGAAGCCGCCCAGAGTGGCTGGGGGAACCCGGCCAGATGGGCGGGGTATAAATAATAAATTATTATTATTATTATTATTATTAAGAGTAGGAAATAAGGAAGGGAATAAAGAAGGAAAGAAAAAGAAAGAGGGAGAGAAGACGGAAAGGGAGAAAGAAGGAAGCACAGTAGAGGGAAAGAAAGAATAAGAATGAGGGAGAGGAAGAAAGATGGGAAGGACGGAAGGAAGAAAGGAAGGAAGTAAGGAAGGAAGGAAGAAAGAAAGAAAGAAAGAAAGAAAGAAAGAAAGAAAGAAAGAAAAGAGGGAGCAGGAGGGAGAGAGGAAGGAAAGAGGGGAGAGAAAGAAGAGTAGGAAAGAAGGAAGGGAATAAAGAAGGAAAGAAAAAGAAAGAGGGAGAGAAGACAGAGATAAAGAAGGAAGGAAGGAGAGGGAAAGAAAGAATAAGAGCAAGAGAGAGAAAGAAAGAAAGGGAAGGGGGGTCGCCGCCTTGGTTCAGCGCCACAAAAGAGCGTGAAGGGACCCAGGGGCAAAAAGCATTTCCCGTGCAGCGTGAGGCAGCGGGTGTCCATTTTAGGAGAAGTGCGTAAAGAAAAAAAAAAGCTGTACCTGCTGAAATTCCCCTCTCTTAAAGGTACAGGAGTCCATTTCCTCCCTCCTGATCAAGCCACCCAAGCCTGAGCCTGGCTAGATCAAGTAGGTAGGGAGACTTTTCAACTGACACGGAATAGATTTGGTGGGCTAGCCAGCCTCTGCTAGAAAAGGAGCTCCCTTTTACAGAGAGAACCGAAAAGGCAGAGCAAAGGAGGTGGAAGAAGAAAAAGAGGGAGGGAGGGAGGGAGGGAGGGAGGGAGGGAGGGAGGGAGGGAGGGAGGGAGGGAGGCGAACCCAGGAAGGCAGGGGCCGGGCATAACTTTCTTCCAGACACATGCACACACACACACACACACACACACACACACGAGAGTGACACCCTGTGTGTGATTAAATGTCTTGAAATCTGCTTCTGATTTCCTCGGGAATCAGGAGGAGTTGATTTTTTCCTTCTCCCCCCCCCCCACTTGGATTGAAACCTTTTTTTAAAAAACTCCCATTTAAAGGCAGCCCGACCTCAGTTTCTCCACTGTTGTATTTCTCCTACCCCCTCCCTTCCCACACCCCTCGCTGCTCTTTTGATCCCTCCCAGCGAAGCAACCCTTCATTGGGTAGTTCAGAGCGAGCGAGCGAGCGAGAGGGAGAAGCAGCAGCAGCAGCCAGCCCTGCCTCTGCCGCTCATTCCGGCGCCCCTGGAAGCCGCGGCTGCGGCTCCAGCGCGCTTGTCTCCTCTAGCCAGAAAGGGAGAGGGGCTTTGGAGGACTTACGGAGCTTCCGGACGAATGGCGACAAGGACAGCTTCGTCGGAGGAGACGACGTGGCAGCGGAGCGCGTTGCCATCGTCGCCACCGCCCCGCCCCACATTCAACCACTGCGCCGAAAGCGAACGCGAAGTTGCGAGAGGTGGGGTTGGGGAAGGGAGCGGCGGTGGGCCATCTCGCGAGAGTAAGAGGCGAGAACGGTTTCCTGAAAGGAGCCCCTGGGAGCTGTAGTCTCTAAGCGGAGCGCTCCCCGCGCGCCTCCAGATAGCGGCCTGTTTGTCGTCGCGGCGCTTCAGCAGCAAGGTCCCGCTGCTGGGTCCTGCTGGCTGGGGCGCTCGGCGGGGCACATGAGGAGGTCTGGCGGACCGGATTTGGCCCGCGGGCCTTGGGTTTGACACCTGTGCATTAGAAGATCAACAAATTTATGGATAGCCAATGCGGCGCCCTTCAGATTTTGGTGAACTCCACTTCTCCTTAGCCCTAATCATGACCAGTGGTTAGGGTTAGGCAGGAAATGTGGTCCAATATATAGGGTGTTCTATGCTGGCTATGGTGGCTATCCTGAAGTAATTTATTTAAAATCTACCCACCCCACCCCCCAAGAAAAAGAAACCCACCATTGGTCTGGATATGACTTGACTGTGTGAAGCTGTCACTCAATATAAATGAAGTAAAGGTAAACCCGATGAACTCTCCAAGGAGTGAGCTTCCACAATATCCCTAAATGACTCATTGCACTAGTGCATGGGTTTTTTCACCTGAAGTATTTCCAGATGCCAGATCCAACTTTTTCTATAGACACTGTGAATGCTCCTGCCCCCAACTCCCAGTTAAGAAAATCAGAGATGCCAGCCTTGTTTGAGATTTAAGCTGCAACTTACAAAGAACCAGCCATGAATAATCACAGCCTATCTCCACAGCAGGGAGCCTTGCAAGGCCAGTAAAACCAACACAAGTTCTGTTCTCTCTGCAGTTCCAATTAACATTAAGGGAAATTATACAGGCACATCAAGGGGAGAGAATAGATGTGTTTGCCATAGTACCCAAAGGATCTAATCAGCAAAAAGAAGACAATATCATTGCTTTAACTGCAAGATCAAGGTTACTTCATATCTGAGAGCTTCCTCTCCCCAATCAAAAAGCTTCTTTCATATGCATTGTGTTTAGAGATAAAGACTGGGGATCTATGCATTGACTGTCAAGTCTATTACTGAAATTATCAGGAAATAAAATCAGAATTATCAAGCGCTTTTTTTTTTGTCTTTGCCCTTTTGCCGTCTTTCTTAATCTGGATGTTTCAGCAATCTCCAGTTGCATCCTGAATGCATTCTGACAGGCCAAAATCAATAAGGCACCTCAAGTGCTTAGATTTCCACATTAGCTTTCTTGTCTTCATTCTCTGTGATCTGGCTGCTACTATTCACCACCAAAAAGGCTATGTAACTTCTCCAGGTAGGAAAGAGCTGCTCATGGATGTTATTTTATTTGGTGCAAATTAATTAGCTAATTTGGATTTGTCATCTGTGTTAGCTCCTGTCTTGGGATTTTCTGACCTGGTGTTTGCTGTTTGGAAAGTTTGGAAGGTTTAATGTGAGTCAAAGTTCATTGGAAGAGACTTTCAGAACCCTTTTTATGTCCTATAACTAGGGCTGGATGAATCTGTCAGTTCTGTTTTCTCTTGGATTCTCATTTTTTTCCAGTCTTAAAACCAGTTTCCACAGCCATTTGAGATTTCCCAAAAAACAAACTAACATCCATTTAATTTTTTTCACAACAAACACATTTTTGTATACAGTTTTGACTCTGAAGAGTGCGAGAGGCGGGGGGTGCTGGATTTTGAGAACTTATCATTGGATACCACCCTGCGTCCCCTGAACAATTAACTGTGGTCCTAAGGGTATGGAAATATATTGGCCCTAAGGGTTTCCCTTAGCCCTAAGGGTTAGTAAATATATTCACTGGTCCTGAAGCTTTCTCCGGGGATGACAACCCTCAAATTAGGTGGATAACCAGAGTGAAGCATTGTTCTGCAGAACTCCCATCCATAACCATAATTCAAATTACTTCTAAAAAAGATAAAGAAGAGGAGGAAAAGGAGCGCTGCATGAATGCTAAAGACTTTTAATTGTATGTAGCCCATTCAAGTAATAATATCATAATGTATTATGCATCAAGCATAGCTGTCAACAAATTTCCTAGCCATTAAAAGCTGGTAAGATATAGATTTTGCAATAATAGTATGGTGGGAATTCTTTGCTTTTCTAAGGGTACTTAAGGGTAGGAGATACTTTAATAGCTGAGCAGAGCATTCCTATCTTCACATAATGGCAGTGGTGGTGGGAATTTGATGCCTCTGTACACAATGCACACTAGGAGTGGAAGGAAAGAACACACAATCAGAAAACACAAAAATGGTTGGGAAGTGGTAGAATATCACAAGCATCGAAGGAAGCAGCACCAGTGCCCATTAATGTGAGGTTGTGCTTGCACCTGCCACACATGGGAGGAGCCAACAAGTTGTCTTGAATGTAGCACTAAATTGAACTCTCTATCAGCTTGAGAAATTTTCCAGACTCTGGAACTCCCTCCCAGGAGAAGCTAGGCTGGCTCCCTCCTTGCTGCTCTTTCGCAGGCAGTAAGAGCAAGAGGCAGGAAACGCAAGATTTCCAAGAATTTTGGGGGATTGAATGCTTTTAAAGAAAGGGCCTGTGCTGTGATGTTTTCATTGTAATCATTTGTATGTTTTATATATGTATATAGTCATAATTTGATTATCTTTCTTTTTTAATTATTGCTTTTTTCTATGATTTTAGCAATTATTGTTTGTAACTGTAACCCGCCTCGAGTCTCGTAAGGGAACAATGTTATCCCTCTCTTTTCCTCCTGGACCCCCCCCCCAAAAAAAAATCTGTTGTGTGTAGGGGGTGGGTCTTAGAGTAGGTTTTCCAGAGCAGATCTGAAGATGAGACATGTGCGTCTAGAGGGGGAGTCATGTTGCACAAGTGGAACTCACTCTGCTTTCATAATTATTTAGTTGAATATCATCTGATGAAAAGAAAAAAATGCTGCTTATATGTCATCTACACCTGCCTCACCACACACAGCAATTCCATTGCATCACACCACACCACACACACACAATTCAACATGGCATCACACTTCTTCTCCTCCCACTAGCACAACAGCCCCCATGCTGTTGCACCTCCTCAAGCCTCAACAGAAACAGGGGTTCAGATCTTTTTATGCTCCTCACAACCATGCTCTTGCAGTAGAATGCACAAAGGGGAGGAAAGAGAGTCAGGCACAACACAGCCATCTAGAGGAGGGGTGGCTAACCTGTCCTGCTCCAAATGTTGTCAGACTCCAACTCCCATCAGGCCCACGCAGCGTGGTCACTGGTCAGCGGTAATGGAAGCTTTCATTCAGATACATCAGGGCAGCTTAGAAAAGGGTTTAGTGTAAATTTCGAAGGATAGTCATGCTGCAGTTAGCATGCTGGTCTGAGAAGTGAAAATTGGGTAGTTTGTCATTAAAACTGAAGCAAAATCAAATCCCCACCTCACTCCTATTAGCAAAATAGTTCAGACCATCTAGCAGAAGGTGTGGGTAGATACAATTACATATTACATAATGTTGCAACTTACCCACTTATGTCTCTGGCCCAACTTACCACTGGCATGCAGCCTCTGGAAGATTGCCCATGGGCCATAGCTGCCAAGTACCCCATTTTCTCCGGGAAAACCTTTTTACTTACCTTTTCCCGGTGGTCCCCCGTATCACTTCGTCTCCCGCTTTTCTCCGTTATTTTCTCCTGCCGGCGGCCATTTTTTTCTTTCCGATTTGCCCTTCTATGGGCACCAAAAATGGCCGCCGCCAACTTCAAAAGTTGCATCTACGCATGTCCTGACATGCGTACAAGTGACTTTCGAAGCCAGCGGCGGCCATTTTTGGTGCCCATAGAAGGGCAAAGTGACACCGGAAGTTACGTCGGCGCAACTTCCGATGTCACACAGCGGCCGGTCCTGGATTCTGCAGTCCGGGACTTGGAAGGTAAGCCATGGGCTGAAGGCTCCATTGTTCTGGGATAATGTGGAAGTGTTACCTCCTATAGCTCTAACCCTTTTCAGTCATTCTGCTGGCATTTCCTTGCCAGCCCAGCATCTCTTTTGCTGACATCTTTCACCAGCTTATCAAATATATTTTGTTGGTGTATGTAAACCTTTTCCAACCTTGGGTCCCTGGACATTCTTGGACCACAACTCCCATCATCACTGACCACTGGCCCTGCTTCCCAGTCCAACAACATCTGTGGACTCAAGGTTAGGAATGGCTTGTGTATTCATTTGTGTCATGCTGGTGGCATATTTGGTATTCTGACAGCATATCAGGGGTTTCACCAAATCCTATAGCTCCTCAAGCTGGTGAATCTAGATTACAGGGTTGTGCCCCTTGTTTGCCATCTATGAAACCTAATTAAGACAACAAACTGCACCTCATTCCAATTGGTTTTATCTAGCCTAGAGTTTGCTTGATTTGTTCTATATCCAGAAAGATGCTTTTCTCTTTTTTCATCCTAATATTCCTCCTGGGAATTTTTTAAGCTGGAAGGACATAATTTTGTTTAGACTGCATGACTGTACTACAAAACATGGAAAATAGTCAGTTTTTCACCCTACATGCTCTGAATGCAGAGAGAGAGAGAGAAAGAGAGATAGAAGCCTCACTGCAATGCGAATTGGAAAGCAGGAGCAAAACCCTCATACCAATTGTTTTGATTGATGTTTTCTCTATGACATTTCTGTTAAATGCAAAACAGGGTCATGCTTATTTACACAGAGACTGAACCAAATTAAACTGAAGGGTTAATAAAGACAAGAGTCAGTTTCCCTAAAAGAAACTGGGCATCAAACCTTATGTATATTTCTGTTGTATGAATTATGTCTCCTAGAGGAGGTCTGCTTGGAATCTTTGAGATAACACATCTTAGAAAGAGCAGCAGTTTGCTTTGGATTAGCTATGCACTGATTTGGAATTGTTTAAAAATTATTTTTATGTCACAATATCCCATCTGTATTTGTGTGTGTGTGTGTGTGTGTGTGTGTGTGTGTGTGAGAGAGAGAGAGAGAGAGAGAGAGAGAGAGAGAGAGAGAGAGAGAGCGCTATTGGGTTCACGAATTACTCAAATTACAGCTTAATGTTTGGGATGCAACTCCAACACTGGGTTGCCTTGGAGGAGGGCAAAGGAGGAAATAAATACTTTGAAAATGTTTGAATTAATATATGTAAATAAAATCAGTGGTGTTTTAAGGAAATGTTTTGATAGGGTCTCTCTCTCTCTCTCTCTCTCTCTCTCTCTCTCTCTCTCACACACACACACACACAAACACACACACACACAAACACACACACACACACACAGTTTCTTAAAAGACCTTCAGTGAGAGAATTGTGTAGGAAATATCCTTTTCCTTTTCCCCTTCTTATATTTTTTTGTTTTGTTCCATGAATGGCATGATCTGGCAGTAGAGAAAAATATAAATGATCTCACTCGACCAGACAGATTGCCTCAGGATGGATCCCTCTCTGATGTTCTTTGGCAGGCAGCTGGTCAATTCACTTTCCCTGCAGTAAATGGCATCTGTAGGTCTTCCTCAGTTTCCACCCCCCGGCTGCTACGTTCCTTCTCTGATGATAGGAAGACTCTTTCCTTCTCTCTTCCAGCTGCCCCCCAAAAGGCAGTAGAGATCTCAAACTAAGGAGTCTGGAAGCAGGACCCAGCTGTCTTACTCTCTGTGCTGTCACATTAGCTAGCTAGTGGAGGCAGCAGCTGGCTGGCTTTCTGATGCACGTCAGTACCACAATTGCAAATGACCAGTAAATGGTATTGAAACACATATAGGAACACAGGAAGCTATTTTACAGTAAGTCAGACCAGTGGCCCAGTACTGTTTTCATTGGTTGGCAGTGACTCTTCAGGGTTTCAGACAGGAATTTCTCCCAGCCCTAATTGGAGATGCTTGGAATTGAACCTGAGACCTGCTGCCTGCAAAGCAGATTGAAATTTACTCGGAGTCGTGTAGTGATTTCATGCTGTTTATTGCATCTCGTAAACAGTGAATTGAATTGCCCCCCCCCCCAGAACCTCAGGCTTTATATACATTATTTACACAATGGGTCCCATGTTATTGGCTGATGCTGCTTTCCTCCTGGAGCCTGATTGGGCTGCTCCAGCAGACCAATCAGTTGTTGCATTCTAGGATCCTCCCGACCTAATAGACTGATTAACTTCCTCCTGGGGCCTGATTGGGCTGTTCCTGCAGGTCAATCAGTTCTTGCATCTATCATCCTACCTGCCTATTGTTCTAGGATCCTAGCTCAGTACACAGCACAGGTGCTTTTCTACTGAGCTACAGCCCTTCCCCAACACTTACAAACTCAGTAGAGATTGTGTTGTGGTGGGAAATACCCTATTAGTTACCTGTAGCTGCCACAATGAGCATTTTTTGTAAATGTCTTTAAATATATTGATATTGGGAAACATGTCAAGGTGGTATTATCTCATAGACAAACCTGGAAATTAAGGTTTAGATGGTTATAGGTTTAGAGGGTTAAAGATCTAGAGGTTTAAAATACACACTATAATAACAAACAAAACAATAACAAACAAAACAATAGCCCCCACCCACAGTTATTATTTATGCCCAACATCACATCAAAACACAAGTTGTGGTGCTGTTAGGACTTCATCATCATATAGAAATAACAAAGGATTTTTCCCTAACTTAAACAACTAACGAATTCAGAATAATTGTGCTGCACAATGCTGTCATGACCATATCACATTACACTGCAGATGTAGGATTATATTTGAATGATTATCCATGTCAAAAGTCTCTGTACCTAGAAAATCAACATTAGACTAGAACATTTGTGATTGGTGATATGTTGGTTCTCAAACTGTAGGAACTTTAAAAAGGAATGTAGAATGCATGCAAGATTATTAGCTCTATGGAGTGGCATAATACCAATGTCTTGGAATTATTCTGAGTATGTAGGGCATCTCTTTGTCCCACCATTTGTTTTGTTTTTATCAGTCAAGACAATCACCTCCCAAGATGTCTACTCTCAGCTGAAGCAAAGTGTCTAATTGATGGGAAAGCATTTGATGATTCAGAGCAATATTGTAAAGTGACTTTCTGTGCCTTTCTGCCTTCACCCAAGCAAAAAAGAACATAGGGGTGTCCATCAGTGGGTGCACCCATAAGTATCTGTAAAAGTTCCACATACTATTTGTGCATGACAATGGATTTCAAGAATCAGATCCCCCCCTATATTTATGTGCATTTATTGGTTTTATTTTATGTCACCATTCACTATGTTTTCCTGTATTTTGCTACATCATCATCATCATCATTACTACTACTACAATGTGCTACCCTTCCTTCACCATAAGGTTCCAGAACATGTTACAGCAATTAAAAAAAATAGCATTAAAGCACAATATTGCACAATGTTAAAAACAGAGAATGCCCTATCCTAGACTGCCACCCCCCCCCCTGAGCTTTCGAGAGTGGTGGAACAAAGAAGAGGACACCCTCTACTAATTGTAGCACCTGAAAGGATCTGTAGGAAGGGAGTCGTCTTTCAAGCATTTGGGGCTTGAGTCATTTAGGGCTTTAAACACTAAATATTAAATATTCCCATGTTGTGAGTGCCAAAATCCCAGCAGGTATTTTGTTGCTGTTGTTTGTTTACAAATAGGTTCAGGGCTGGCCCACCTGTAAGGTAGGCTGAGGTGGTTGTCTTGGGTGACAGAATCCCACAGAGATGGTGCTCCCATGGGCAACTCTGCTGCCACCACCAGAGAAGAGAGGCGAAGTGGTGGCAACTTCCAGCAATATCTCATAAGATCTTGCAGAAGTCTTGTGAGAGCCTTCAAGATCTTGCAGAATTCTCATCAGATCTCGCCCTGTTGCCATTTCTTTCCACCTCTCCTGCCCTGCCACCTCCACTGTTCCTGCTGGAGATGCAAGGAGAAGTGGCTGTGGGTTCTAGGTTCTTGTGGACCTCTCATGAGATCTCACCAGAACCCAGAAGCCTCAGCCACATGACCCCAGTATGCAAGGCTTTGGCGGGGTAGTAGCAGAGTGGTGGTAGTGGGTGGGGGCACCTTCCCATTTTGCTATCTGAAGCTGTCCCGGTCAGGTTTATTTGAGCATCAATACCTGGGCATGGGAGAAGTAAAACAATTTCCTCTTCTGCTCTTTGGCTGCTTTTTGTATAGTCTGAGCACTTGGAAACAAGTTTGTCTGCCTAGAGAATTTGAGTTCTAAAGCAGAAGTCACACATTGCAGGATTGATCCTTTTTAGAAGATGGGAGACATCCTTGGTTATACCTTTAAGGCAGCAGCTATTAATTTACTTGACATTCATGGCAATTACATAGATCACAAAGAATTAACGAGTCATTAATGAAGTGCTAATGCTATACGTCCTAGTTAAAAATCCCACTATAATCAGCCAATTGATGCTTTGGTTTAAAGTATTTAATTTGCCATAGTCTAATAAAAAGAAGATTAAAAAAAAACCCCAGGTATCAGCAATGAAAGTCCTGTGACCCTCCAGAAGTTGCTGGACTACGACTCTCAGCATCCCTGACCATTGACCATGATGGCTGGGGCTGATGGGAGTTGCAGTCCAACAACATTGTGAGGACCATAGGTTCCCCATACCTGCCATGAATAATGGGAAGAAGAGACTCTAAGGTTAGAAAATGCTGACTCTTGCACTTCCACCCATCATGTTTTAGAATAGCTGAATGACTGATAAGTAAATGACTTGGAAGTTTTTGTTTTTATTTACCAATTTTGTACCAGACTAGATATGTCTCAATTGCTGCCATTTTTTAAAATAAAAGAAAAGCACTGGGCTGCTTTGTTAACTGGGCTTTTTCCATTGTGATTCCTCACCAAACATTTTTCACTGTCATATACAAGTCATTTTAAAATAGCCTCTATGATTTCATCGTTGTTATTTTGGTTTTTAACTTCATGCAACTTGAGAGAAGAATTTGCTCATATGAACTGTTCAACATCTGTCAAATGCCATCATGGACTTGACAGATAATGCACTGAAATAACCATGCCAAATATTTTAGTGAGGTCCTTTTTTCAGGGTTATGTGTGTTGATTTTTGAAAATGGTCCTGAGCTACTTTTAGTCTAAAAGGCTTTAATACTTTTGACTGCTTAAAAATGGAGAAGGTTTTCTCCAAGGTATTACCTTAAACTATTGTTTTAGATATTCTGAATTGAACCTGTGTGTGTGCGTGCTTGGTATTTCCAGAAGAGCTGTTCCATGGCGACTATATACTACATCAGTCTTTCTGATATAGAATTTGGAATTTGATTTTAGCCAGTATGCGTCCCCGCTCCCGGAAAAAAAAGCACTGGTTTTAGCAGTGCTGTGTAGAAAGTAGATTTGGATGATCCGGGTAGATATTTGGATGATTTGCAGGAGATCATCACAAATTTCCTGACTCTGTTGAAACAAAATAATTTTTTTCCCTTCCAGCAGCACCTTAGAGATAAGTTTGTCACTGGTATGAGCTTTCATGTACATGCACATTTCTTCAGATTCAGATGGTAAAAATAATTATTTTGGAAGGAAAAAATAATTATTTTGTTTCGACTATGTCAGACCAACATGGCTACCTACCTGTAACTTCTGACTCTGTGGTTTAACATTACTATTGACTTTCCCCAAATAAGCTAGACTGCTGAAAGAAAGAAAACTTGGGACACAGAGATTGTTGTATGAAAGGATGGTGAGTTCAGTTGTCTTACGAAAAACCAATTCCTGGGCTGAGGGGTATGCAGAAGATGTATTCTGAAGTAAGTCCTACTGCATTTGAATCATTTACTTTTAAATAAGTACTGTATGCAGAGGATTTATTTTGTTTTATTTGATGCAAGAGAACAATGCAGCTACTTTTCTGGAAAACAGGCAGAAGTCATTCTTTTCCGACTTGTCACACACAAAACCACATTTTGTACCTCTCCTAACTGATGTTTTGTGTGTGAGTGCATTCTACAACATGTCATGGGTGTGATAATAGTGCATTGAGGTTAATTTATACTGGGTCGTCCGCACACATTCCACATCACTAGTTATTTTCCAATGTTTGGAGAATTATTGTCATCTGAATGGGCACCCCCACAAAAGACTCAGGGACATGAAAAGTTGCAGAATTTTTGCAGGAAACTATGGTACATGTACATATTGCAAATGAAGTAGTATGACCGCCCCAGAAATTTTGCAAGTGCAATCAGTACTGAAAGTATGAATGCATATGACCACTCTGTTAAAATCATGCAGACAAATCAATAAAAGTGACGTCTGGAGGGACTCGTGCATGGTAGATCTGTTCTCAGAAGGGAGAGGGCTTCTTTTCCCCAAGCCATACAATCAAGAAAAGAAAACACATCAATTTATTTTTATCAAATAAAAGACAGGCCCTTCTAATCATTCTGAAACTACAGAGAAAAGGGAGGTGTTGGTTTGAAAAGCCAAGCAAATACAGTGAAAGAAACAAGGAAGGAAGTAACCCTGATGGGATTGAAGAGTGAGCAGTTTCAGGATGTGTAAGGGATGCATACAATTTTGTTGGGAGTAGGGATGGGGAGAATTTTGTTTCAAGTCATATTTTGAAGGCAAACCTGCCTGCTTCACATTTTCCAAAGCAATACATGAACTGAAACACACCCTTCTCTTGAAATGTAGACTTCTCTGAACTTTGAGATGCAGTTCTCCAGAAAGGTAATGTGTTCAACAATGTTTATGCTAAGTGTGCCAAAATGAATAATAATGCATATATTGGTGAAAATAACATACAAAAATATATTATATTAAAGGGGTTAGCAGATTGTGTGGTGGGGCTGCACCACTCCCGGGACTTCCCCATGGTTGCACTGCACTTGCATACAGGGATGGGAGTGTGGGAAGAGGTGGTGAGGTCTGTGGTGGCAAATGTGCTGGTACAGGCAATCTATTGCACCTGATAGCACATGTGCAAGGCATCAACCTTGCTGCTGCATTGTCCCTCATTCACTCTTATCCCAGTATGCAGCAGAAACAGAGATGCCCCACCAAACTGTCCATTACTGGTCAAGGCCAGCATTTTGTGCCCAGAAAGAAACCAGGTGCTGAAGAAGAGAATACCAGAGGAAAGATGAACCAATGATCTGATAGTATGGGGACGTTTATTTTGAGAATCAGCCCCATTACCTCTCCAAAGAATCTTTGAAAATTCATGCAATGTTGTTTTCCCAACAAATGAAACTCCTAGAAAAGTCCGTTTCCATCTGATTAAGAAATGTCTGGCTGTCTTCCTCCTGTGAACCAAATTAGTTTACATTCAAGATGGATTTTCTTGGTTCTGAGCAAACTTTCCAAACTGCTCTAAACCCTTTTCTCATTAAATCTCTCCCCAGACAGCTGTCTGAAATATCTATCAGTCTCATCAGAAGATGTAAGCAAATCACTGCATGTAAATGACGGGAAGCATGAATTTTAGCATTTGCTAAATCAAACCACGGTTCACAAACCCATGCCTCTCTCATTCTGGCAATTCTACAAATAAGGCAAAGCCCAAACAGCCACATTTAACTCTGTCACCTTTCAAGCTAAACATGATGTCAAGCTTGTGTTTTGATATATGTGAATGTATCTACCTCAATGAATGTTACAAATGGAATTAGCAGAAGTAAACCAGCCTTCTTTATGTGCTTTAATGTTGGAAATCTTGTCCTTTAGAGAGAACTTTTACATTCCGTAGTGGCTAAAGTTGTGTTGAAGTTTTTTCTATTGATGAAAGTTATAAAGTCATAGTGGGGAATCTGTGATCCTCCAGGTGGCCACAGACAGAGGTTCCACTAAATCAGGAATGAGCACCCTGTGGATATCACAGGCATTGTTGGATTCCAGTGCTTATCCCCTGAGTCAACATGGCAAGAGTCAACCTGAGTCAACCATGTGGGAGGTTTTTGTTGCCCCATAGAGGTTGCTCATGGCTGCACCAGGCCACAACTGCTGCCACCATCAAGAATGAAAAGCAGTTTCTCTTCTTTTTCATCGTAGTTGGCTATGTTTTATTCTTGCATAGGTTTCCTGGCTGATTGGTGGGATTAAAAGTACTTTAATAAATAAATCATGCATTCATCTTCTGCACTGAAAAAGCCATGCTTTCTTCATCACTGGATGGCACATAGCTAAGCTTGTGAAATGACCCCATTGAAGAGCTTTGCATCTGAGATTGATGCAAGGGAAATGGAATCTTCTCTTTGCAAAGTTTGATCTGCAAATGTTTCCTTCCTGCACGTAAATCCCATTCAACACTGCAGGTGTCATCAAGTGATAAAGTATCCTCTAGGCTACATAGATGAAAATGACAAAAAGAGATAGGAGATAATGAAGAATTAAGCACATGAACTTAAATAAATATTTATTTTATTTTATTATTTTTTATTAAATACCCCATCCTCAAATCGTACAGAATCTGGCTTGAAAGCAAACAAGGCTCAGGTTTATGTTTTTCAGATGCAAAACTATTCCCGTGTTACACAATTTACTGAGGTTTTTCAGCGACAACAAAATTAGCACTAATTTATGAAAGCTGTGTTGGTGCCTGCAAACCATTGTCATAAATTATGCATGTAAGCATGAAAATGCTAATGAAAAGAGGGCTTCATTTGAAAATGATTACTGCAAATTCAGCAGTCACTAGAGTTGCACTAAGCAAATTTATCTGTGGGGCTGGAGATGCTGCTTGCCAACCTTCAGCCATTTATTATGATGTCAGTGAATGTCAGGTTCTGGAGGTCCATAAGTGATAATAATACAGATGTGGAGGTTTTCTGTTGTTGTTGCTTTTGTTTGTTTGTTTGTTTTTTTAAAAAAAGCATTTTCCTTTGGACACTGGAGTTTTTCAGCTGAATCAGGGTTTGTTTACTCCCAGATGGTTGCAGGGGGCTCCTGTGGGTGAATATGTCCTTTGCTGAATCAGAAGAGGGAGGTCTCTTCACCTTGTTTTGGGGATACCTGGTATGTGTGCATGCATTTGATATTGTATTTTTATAATAATTGTTCCCTCTCATTTTGTTTTAATCTATGTGAGCTGCTTTGTTAAATGGGATAAAAATAATTACTTAATGATATTAATAACCATACAAGCCTGAATCATCACCACCACCACCACCACCACAATCTGTTCCAGTCATGTGGGTGGACAGGCCTTGAATGAAAGGTTGATTTTGAAGATGGTCCAGAAACTTCAGCTGCTGCAGACTGCAATGACCCCACTACCTAAGGAACCATTGCTAAACTGACACTGGTTTGAGGGCTTCAGACTAGGTGGTTGAGTAGAGTCCAATTGAGCAGGAGAGGTGGGAAGCAATGATATGCATATGATATGATATTGGCTCAGGGAAGAAGGCCAGAGAGGAAGCAAGAACCCACATTCCTGCTCCAGAATAATGACTGAGTGGTAGTTTTACATGGGTGCAGTAGACCAGCCCTCATTTCTAAAGGCAAACCTTACTGTTCTTGTGCTAGGCTCTGGAGAAAGATGCTTGTAACATTTAGCTTTGCAGCGATATTCAATATCTGGCGATATGTTGCTCTTTAGCAGTGCCTCACACCTGCCACCTGAGGGGACTGCCTCTTCATAGAATAAAAAGGGTAAAGGGGACCCCTGACCATTAGGTCCAGTCGTGACCGACTCTGGGGTTGCACGCTCATCTCGCATTATTGGCCGAGGGAGCCGGCGTATAGCTTCCAGGTCATGTGGCCAGCATGACAAAGCCGCTTCTGGCAAACCAGAGCAGCACATGGAAACGCCGTTTACCTTCCCGCTGTAGCGGTTCCTATTTATCTACTTGCATTTTGACGTGCTTTCGAACTGCTAGGTTGGCAGGAGCTGGGACCAAGCAATGGGAGCTCACCCCGTCACAGGGATTCGAATCGCCGACCTTCTGATCAGCAAGCCCTAGGCTCAGTGGTTCAACCACAGCGCCACCTGGGTCCCCTCTTCATAGAATAGAGGTGGTTAAACTCTTGCTCTCCAGACATTGCTGCATTCAGCCTTCATCATCCTTGGCCATTGGTCATGCCAGCTGAGGCTGATGGGAGTTGATTCCAACAATGTCTAAAGAGCCACAAATTAGCCCCCCCCTTTTAAATCCACTTTGAAACATCTGCATGGTGCATGCTAATCAAATAGGTACCCTCAGACTTGAATGCATATTTTTCTATGATTTTTACAAGGTTTCTTTCTCTATTGACCCTGGCTGCTCAAATGGGATTCTGAGAAATTTGCTGGCATAAATTAGAAGGAAACATTTAGCACAGTATGTGCTCCTGTGCTTTCTTAGATATCCCTCCCTTTGGATTTAAACTACTTTGCAGTTTGATACACTTTCTCTATTTATACCCCTTTGAACAAATCCTCATAACAGGATTAAAAATAATAATATTAATAATCCCCATACAGCACTTAATAATTCTTAGGTCAGGCTTTTGTGTAACTATTTATAGTGGTGGATTATAAAATAAAATAAAATATAACACTCTTTCATTTGCTGTCGGCAAGTTTGCAAGGGAATGAATGGTGTGTACTGAACTCAATAAGGGGCATGTATGTGATAAGGGAGGGAGGACTCAGGTTTCATTCACACAGCAATTTATTCTGTTACCCTGACATTTCCCTAACTGTTAATTTCCACATTATGTTTAAGATTTCACATGATGTAAAAGTCACTTCCAGCAGTTTAGCAGAATATGTGTGCAAGTTTAGGTTGATTGATGTACAAATGTATTGGTAGATGTGGATAATGAGTGAGTGTAACCATATTGAGTGAGTGGAAGTCTGATATTGCACATTGTCTTATTTATGGCTTTTCCATACTGTATTTAGCTTTTATTTCTCTCTCTCATTTTTCTTTGTAAACTACTTTGTGATCTTTTTTTCCTGATGAACAGCAGTTTATTAATACTTGAAATATATTTTTCCATTTTTAATGAAAAATGGATATTGTAAGTGACTCTGAAAATGGCCAATCTTAAAATATTAAGTTGGAATGTGAACAATTTGAATGGCAAAGCTAAACACAACCGAATTCAACATGTAAATGGTAGACAGAAATTGGACATAATTTGCCATCATAAACACGCATTGCAAAAATGAGTCTTAATTGACAAAAAATTAAGAATGGATTTCATCTCAGCAGATAATGCAAAAAAGAGAGGGGTTGTCTTTTGTATTAATCCTACACTGGAACCCAAACTGATCCACAAATATGAGAAAGGAAGAATCTTAATAGTACAAATAAAAATTCAAGGAGAGAAGATAATTTTAGTTTGAATATATGCCCCAAATGAGAAAAAAGCAGTTTCCCCCACAAAAAACAGGAAACAGAATTACTTGAATATGCAGACCAAAATATTATGTTAATGGGAGACTTAAATGGAGTCCCGTCATTAGTAAAGGATAGATCAACTAGGAAAAAGGATACAAAAGAAGGCAGATTACCAAAAACTTTTTTTGACTTGGCCCAAACTCTAAATCTGATTGATATCTAGAGAGCAAAACATTTGTTTGATAAACAGTTCACTTTCTATTCTCATGTTCATGACAGAAGTTCAAGGATGAATGCCCTATGGATTTCCAAAGAGTTGGAGCCCGAAGTTTTTTTTAAAAAAAGAAATTAATCCCAGAACATTTTCAGATCATAATTCCATGATAATGGAGATTCAAAAAGAAAAGCAAACTACATTTAGATGGAGATTGAACAAAGATTTATTGGAAGACAAAAACTTTATGGAAAAAGTGAAGAAGGCCTTGGGGAAATATTTTGAAATAAACCTCCAGGGTAAGACTAAATTACAAATGGTCCGGGATGCAAGTAAGGCGGTGATGAGGGGACTGTTTATACAACAAAATTTGATTAAAAGGAAATTGAAAGGAAAAGGAAAAAGAAATTTTAGATGAAATTACAGAAAAGGAGAAAGAACTGTCAAAAAAAAGCTAACAAGGAGTTGGTAAAGCAGGCAATTAAAATACTACAAACCCAATACTCCATGATAGTGAATGAAGAAATAAGTTGGAAAATAAAAAGAGTGAGCAGAAATATTTTGAGCATGCCAATAGATCAGGAAAATTGTTAGCATGGCAATCGGAAAAAGTGAACAAAGAATTTTTTAAAATAAAATTAATGTAAATGGGGAAATTATGGATAAGACGAAGGAAATAAGAGCTGCATTTGTGAAATATTTATCAGATTTGTATAAAAAAGGAAATGAAGAAAAAAATCAAAAATAGAGGAATATATAAACAAATGCTAAACTGCAAAAAAATAAAAGAGGAATAGTTAGTGATTCTAAATACCCAAATAACAGCTCAAGAAATTTTAGAGGCAATAAATTGGACAAAAAGTGGTAAGTCTCCAGGGCCAGATGAACTAATGGCAAAATATTATAAAAAGTTAAGTGAACAATTAGTGAATCCATTATAAAATGTGATGAATGAGATTTTAAAGACAGATGAAATCCCAGGAACATGGAAGGAAGCTTATATAACAGTGATTCCAAAACAGGATTTGGATCTAATGCAAATAAAAAATTGCAGACCTATTTCATTATTAAATAATGATTATAAATTATTTGCAAATATTTTTACTAATAGAATGAAAAAGATTCTTGGTGAATATATACATCAAGATCAAGCAGGGTTTCCTGCAGGTAGACAAATGAAGGAGAATATAAGAAATGTCTTAAATGTGATAGAATACCTAGAGGTAAAAAAATGAAAGGAAAAAAAGTGGCAGTGATGTTTATAGATGCTGAAAAAGCTTTTGACAATGTGTCCTGGGATTTCATGAAAAAAATGTTTGAATTAATTAATTGTGGAGATAATTTTTTAAAAGGAATACAAGCAATATATTCAGAACAGAATGCGAAATTAATTGTAAATCAGGTGATAACGAAGGAATGTTAAATACAAAAAGGAACTAGGCAAGGATGTCCATTATCACTGCTGTTGTTCATCTTGGTCCTGGAAGTACTTGCAAGAAATATAAGAGCAGAAAAAGAAATTATAGGGATAAAAACTGGTAAGAGTGAATTTAAATTGAAAGCCTTTGCTGATGATTTAGTAATTACGGTAGAAGACCCGAAAAATTCTCTCCCTAAGGTGATAGAGAAAATTCAAGAATTTGGGGAAGTGGCAGGATTTATATTAAATAGAAATAAAACCAAATCATCAGGAAGAGAAAAAAGACTTTGTGCAAAGTATTGAGATAGAATTCCATAAAAAAGTAAAATATCTGGGATATTGTTAACAACAAGAAATATAAATGTGTATAAAGATAATTATGAAAAAGTATGGTGTGAGATAAAAAGGGATTTAGAAGTATGGAGTAGAATGTACTTTTCTCTATTAGGAAGAATTCCAGCAATAAAAATGAATGTGCTGCCGAAAATGCTCTTTCTTTTTTAGACAGTCCCAGTAATGGTTAAGGATGATTGCCTCAAAAGATGACAAAAGGATATTTCCAAATTTGTTTGGGGGTGGGGCAAAAGGCCAAGGATTAAACATAAGATACTTACAGATACAAAAGAAAGAGGAGGCTTCGCCCTCCCAGACCTTAAATTATATTTTGAGGCTGCATGTTTGGTTTGGATTAGGGACTGGATAAAACTGGAAAAGGAGGAAGCATTACATTTGGAAGGACATGACAATAGATATGGATGGCATGCATATTTATGGTATGGGAAATTGTTAATGAGAGTGTGGGAAAGGTATAAGGATTTAATGGAATAAAAAACACCTTGGTGGTTATCACCAATAGAAGCTTCGTTACTCAACCGCTTGGCAAAAAGGGAAAGTGGCCTACATATAGAGATCTACTGAAAGATCAAGAAGGAAAATGGAAATTAAAAGAATACGAAGAAATTAAAGAACATTTGCAGAGTTGGTTGCATTATAGACAGTTAAATGAGATGTTCAAGGAGGATTAAAAAAAGGGTTTAACTATACAATCTCCAGATTTCAAAAGGAGGTTATAGAAGAAGAAGTGAAACTATTGAAGAAAGCATACAGTATTCTGCTAGAATGGGAAACGAAAGATGAAGAGGTCAAATCAGTCATGATTAAATGGGCGCAAGATATAGGACACAACATACAATTTGAGGATTGGGGGAAATTGTGGAAGGTAGATTTGAAATTTACAGATTGTTCTCTTTTGAAGGAAAACTACATGAAAAAGATGTACAAAATGGCAAAATGTATAAAACCGTATCAAACATATGTTGGAAATGTAAAGAAAAAGAAGGTACTTTATATCATATATAGTGGGATTGTAGAGAAGTTTAAAACTTCTGGGAGATGATACATAATGAATTGAAAAATATGTTTAAAATGACATTTGTAAAAAAAGAAAGAAAGAAACCAGAAGTATTTTGTGTTAGGGATTCTAGGAGAAGACCTACCAAGGAAAACAAAGAACTTATTCATGTATGCTACAACAGTGGCAAGAGTCTTGTTAGAACAAAGATGGAATAATGAACGAAAGAACAATGGCAAGAAAAACTGATGAGTTATGCTGAGTTGGCAAAGATGACATATAAACTACGTGAGAAGGACAACCATGACTTCAAAGAAGAATGGGAACTTTTTTTAAAAAAAACTATTTAAAAAGACAACAAAAAGAATTGGACTCCTTGGCAGGTTTTGAATAAACATCCACAATTTATTAGTAGAACATATGATAGATACGGCAATGATATGTACAATTTTATAACATGCAGAAAACAATATGTACAAACAAATCAGAGAGGGGAGCTGAGGGAAGTCTAGAGGGTGGGAGAGGGAGGGATGGGAGGGGGGTGGAATTGTAATTGGCTATGTTATTGGTAATTTGTATTTTTTTTTAAAAAAAAAAAACTTCAATAAAAATAAATACTTGAAATACATAAAATATGAGCTAGTTTTCCTGAAGCGAAAGGAGGTGGAGCTTGTGCCTACAGGAAAACCATGTATGTTTCAGCCATTCGCAGTGAACCTTGAACAATATCAACATAGTCAGTTTGATCCAATTTTAATTATAACACATTGCCAGGCAGTGGGAGAGAGGCTGAACATAGAGTTCTCTCAGGGAGCAAAAACCAGCATCGTCCATTGTTGCACAGGGAATAGATGACCCTCTTGGAAGAGGCTTCCTCCTTCATCCTGCTATAAAATTCTCATTTAGTGCAAATGAAAACCTAACTGTATTATTGTTTTTCAAATATACCTCTCCTCCTGCTTGAGGAATTTAGTTTTGTACAAAATTTTATCCGCTGAATTTCATACTTCTCTGAATATTGCAACAGCAGTTCAAGCATATCAAAATATGCATGTATATAATATTTTGCAAGAAGCTACATTTTAAAAACATATCACATGCATTATTAGTGCATGCTTTTCATTTCATTTTGTTTTTAAATGCATGTTAATGCAGAAATAGAATTATGGCTTAAAGTGTGATAGTATAACAGCCTGGGAGCAGAGTCCGTTACCCCTAACCCATACTGACATACAACTCTACACATAAACTAACCCTTGGATTGGTAAATTGCAATAAAATAACCTGTTCTCCAATTCCTTAAAAGTCCCTGCCTTTGAAAAAGAGGCTTTCATTTCTTCCCTACATTACTCAATGACCATTTCGTAATTTCTCTAGAATTTTGGACAGTGCTGACATGCCTTATTGCTTTAACATGGCCAAGCATTACGGGTGAGGTTTTTTTAGACTTTGCTCTGAACCTGTTGGAAAATCCCCATTTACACTTGTAACAAGGCAACACTGTTCTCTCTAAAGCTTCACTGCTAGTCATGCTTCAAATACTGACCATTTGACACATGATCTGTGTAGGCAGTCCTCTCAGCAGAAAAAAGCTTTTGAAACTAGCGCCGCCATGCCACAGCATACTTAATTGTATTTTTTTTCCTCCACAGAAAATAGACTGCTTGCCCACCTAGCACATTAAATGTGGCTAGTGGGAAGCACAGGCTTTGCAAGCACATACAATAAGCTGCGAAGATTGTTGTTGTTTTAAATTAAACACGATTAATTACAAGGTGCATGTGTGTTGACATTGTTTTGACATGACCTTTCATTGAAATAAGTTTAAGTTATTTAACAGTTATGTAAATAGTTGCATAGGTTACATAACTAAATATTAAACAGTGGACTGTGAGGTGAATAGTGTAATAATTGGTGGAAACTGAACTGCAGTTGAATAGAAACAGTGCTGAATCTGGTGAATGCAGATCAGTACAGGTTTGATGGGCCAAATAGGAAGGTCTGGTAGGGCTAATAAGGTGCACAGCCCAAAAGTTCCCCACCACTGCTCTAGATTTGCAATACCTGCTTGAGGAAGATGCAGTTTTTGAACGGTATGGTGCCGAATGAGAGGCAATGTGCAGCTATGAAATAGTGTGAAGAACAGCAACCAATCTAAGTTGGTGGGGGACGGTATTGGCCCTGAAAAAAATCAAATTGTGTCAAAACATGCTTGATGGTGAACACTTAGCACAGCCCCAAGTAGTTGTCTGTGGCACACTAGTGTGTCTCACTGCACACTTAGGGAATTACTTCTGCAGAGTGATTTTGGAGAATTATAAACATCTTTCATTGCCAGTTTGAAGCTATATTACAAACACTGATTATTCGTGTCTGCAAACAAGCCTTCTACAAAGTGAAAATTGGAAGAGTTTTGCAAAAGAACAATAGATTCTAATCATCCCTCATCACACACCTATCCCAGGTTTTAATTAGCACATGGGCTATATCAGTACTATTCATTCTTTCACACAGTTGCTAAGATACCTGTCAGAAAGTGCTGGGAGAAGTCACTTTAGAAGTGCCAGATCACTTATGGTAATCTGTGAATTTCCTTTCAGTGATTAGATTGTGTTTACATGAGCCGCATCCTCACCTAAAGGCAGAATGCAGGCATCTGAAATCAAAGTTGAGAAGATAAATGAACACGAGAGGAGTTTAAGTCATTTTTCTTCTCTCAATTTAAAGAGACAGCCTGATGGTAGTGATTTGATACTGAATCATCTACAGAGGCTGGGTAAAGATAAAATGCATACCTTCTCTTCACAGATGGGTCTATTCCCCACTTGTAATTGGGGCTGTTGCTTGCTTTGCTTCTATGGTGAGAACCACACCTATTGCAAATAACCCATTGCTCTCTAATATTTGCAAGTATTAAGGTATCATAATTACACCATTGTAAATGCTATTCAGCTGCTAAAACAGTCTATGAGGTAAGCAAAAAAGAAAAGAAGTTGCTACGAGTGGGGAAATCAATGTAGCACATTCCTCTGTATGCTAGTCCATAGCTGTATTCAGACAGGACTTCATTCCATTTTCCCTAATACCGTATTTCTTAACCTGATAATATTCGCATTTTATGTGATCCTTCACCTAATGTAAAACTCACTTCTGGAAATATTGCATAGTCTAGTGAAAGTTCATTTTACATCTCCGTGTTAACCAATTCCATCAAATCAGTTTGCAACCCAATTAACAACAACAACAAAAAAAACAGAACCAAAGAAAGAAAGAAACCCTGTGGGAAGAAAATGAGGTTAGAATCCCAGCACACAGTTCTCTTACACAGTTTTCACGGGTGAATCATGAGGAAACAGAAGTGCACACGTCCCCCCCCCCCAAAGGGTGGGTGGTGATAGTGGTGACATGCCCAGTGGTATCTGATATTGTGTCACACCACATCTACTAGTGTAAATGGAATTTAGTGAAACATGGTAATATAGAAATCAAAAAGTCATGGTTCCATAACACAATAGGTAAGGTGGTGCAAAAGGAACTCTAGAAATAGGTACAGAATTACATACTGTTATTATAACCAAGGAAAGTATTGCAGTAATTCCCATATCTGAATGCAACCCATGTTACCTTTGTGTGTTTTTATCCAGAATTCCATTCTTTTCTATATAAAAATTAATATCCAGTATGTATCTTTTCTCAAAAGACACACTTAAAATATGTCATTCTCTCAAGAACAGCACCTCAGTGTTGGAAGAAGTGTGAATTTTTGTCAATAGCAAATTCCCTGCATTGAGAACTTCAGGTAATTTCACATAACCGTAGAACCATAGAATCAATGTGTTTCAAGGGACCCCGAGGGTCATCTAATTCAACCCCCTGCAATACAGGAATTCAACTACAGCATGCATGACACCTTGCCATCCAACCTCTGCTTAAAAACTTCCACCACCTTCTGAGGGAGTCTCTTCCACTGTCAAATAGTTCTTACTGACAGAAAGTTCTTTCTGATGTTTAGTCAGAATCTCCCTTCTTGTAACTTGAAGTTTGGGTCCTAGCCTCTGGTGCAGGAGAAAACAAGCTTGCCCCACACTCCATGTGACAGCCCTTTATTTGAAGATGGCTATTATATCTCTTCACAGTCACCTCTTTCTCAGGCTAAACATGCCCAACTCATTCAACTGTTCCTCATAAGGCTTGGTTTCCAGACCCTTGATCATCTTGCTTGCCTTCTTCTGTATACATTCCAGCTTGTCAATATCCATCTTAAACCGTGGTGCCTAGAATTGGACACAGTATTCCAGATATGGTCTGACTAAGGCAGAATAGAATATTTCCCTTGATCTGGACACTGCACTTCTGTTGGTGCAGCCTAGTATAGCACTCACCTTTTTTTGCTACTGCATCACACTGTTGATTCATATTAAGCTTGTGGTCCACCAAGACCCCTAGATCCTTTTCACATGTACTGCTAGTAAGCCAGATACCACCAATCTTGTATTTGTGCAGCTAGTTCTTCCTGCCTAAGTACAGAACCTTACATTTGTCCCCATTGAAATTCATTTTGTTAGCCTGGCCCGGGCCTAGCCCTCCAATTTCTTATGGTCATTTTGAATTCTGATTCTGTCTTATTCTGTCTTCTGTAGTCTTAACTACCCCTCTCAGTTTGGTGCCATCTTCAAATTTAATTAGCATACCCTCCATTCTTTCATCCAAGTCATTTAGAAAGACTTTGAGCCCAGGACAGAACCCTATGTTGTACTCCACTGGCCTCCCCCCCCCCCCCCGGGGATGCTGAGGAACCATTAGTGAGCACTCTTTGGATTGGGCCAAGTAGGCATTCATATAGAAATATATACTGGAATTCTCAGAGGTCAGGTTCCTGGAGCATCTCTGATTCCATACAGCCTTTTGCAAGTAATGTATTCTAGCCACTTAGTTGCCTGCCTCCAAAGGTAAATTTAACAGATGCCAAATTCTGTTGTTGACAAACATGAGAGCTGCACATTGCATGATATTAATAAGAACTTCACATGCACACACATACATATAATTTTCACTTTACAGGTGGAGCCCTTGCCATATGCTATTCCATCAATAGTGACAAGTTCTGACACCAAAGCTGGGATGTAAATATGCACATCTTATGAATCACCTTGCATCTGTAGTCCATTTGTTGGCTTCTGAGCCCTGGATTCCACACACACGTGCCAATTCATTTCATTGTAGCATTATTTTTATTAAAATATTCATCTCTAGCCTTCATGACAAAGCATTCCAATGAGTCTCATGGTGTAAACATATGTTAAACGTAACACTTTTTTTTTTAAAAGAACAAGCCTGTAGTAAAACCCATAAAAGAAGGGTTTTCCTAAAGAAATAGCATAGCTGCTCCAAGGGCCCTCCAAAATAAATTTGCTTGGCAGTGTGCTTCAGTACAGCCATATTTTCTGACACACACACACACACACACACACACACACACACACCAATTGGTAGGGATGCAGCCAATTAAAGTGTTGACACCAGTTATTCAGCCCAAGGGCCACATTCCCTTCTAGACAATCTTCCAGGGGCCAACATGCAAGGGTGGATGGGGTCAGAGGCATAAGTGGGTCAGACAATGAATAACAGTTACTTTTGTACAGCAATCTAGTTTCCACCCACCCACCCACACCCACACCTCTATCTTCCATCCATAGAATCAAGAGGCATTATCAGATTTCAAGGATGCATTCCATTCAAGTCTTGGAGTGCAAAGCAGAGGCAGTGGAAAGTGCATTGGTCTGAGGAGAGTCCTAAAGACCAGAGTTAGAGAGGCAGTTGGTCCTTGGTTCTGTGGTTCCCCATCACTTGAGTTAGACCTTGGATGCAATTCAGCTAGCTCCTTCTTTAGCTCTTATTGCCAGTGTGGTATAGTGGTTAAGAGCCGTAGACTCGTAATCTGGGGAACCAGCAGAGGCGTCTTTCCCATAGGGGTTAGCGGCTCGCGGCACCAGGGCGCCGGTCTCCCAGGGGCGCCCCAGCATTGGCAGGGCGCAACGAGCCACTAATCCCTATGGCTCTACCACTGCCGCCGCTGCCTCATATCCCCCAGCTGCTGGAATCCCCTCAGCCACTGCCCACCAAGCCACTGTTGGGGGGGGGGCTCCCATGTGAGAGAAAGAAGGAGCCCACCCAGCTCCGCGTGACTGTCTCTCAAGAAGTGGTTGCTCGGTAGTGGCACCTCGCGTGCAGTGACCTGAAGGTCCCGAGAGGCGCTTCTCCTACTCGCTCCCTCCCTCTCAGGCAGGGCTATGGCAGTTGCGTAAGAGGAGGCGGTCCCAGAGGAGGAGCTGGGCAGCTCGTTAAGAGGAGCCGGTGGGGTGTGGGTGGGGGGCGCTGGAGGGATCCTTGCACCACGGCACCAGATAAGCTTAAGACGACCCTGGGAACCGGGTTCAAGTCTCTGCTCCTCCACATGCAGCTGCTGGGTGACCTTGGGGTAGTCACACTTCTCTGAAGTCTCTCAGCCCCTCACCTCACAGAGTGTTTGTTGTTGGGGAGGAAGGAAAAGGAGAATGTTAGCCGCTTTGAGACTCCTTACGGTAATGATAAAGCCGGGATATCAAATCCAAACTCCTCCTCCTCCTCCTCCTCCTCCTCTTCTTCTTCTTTTTTGTCAGTAAAAGGTAAAGGGACCCCTGACCATTAGGTCCAGCCGTGACCGACTCTGGGGTTGTAGCGCTCATCTCGTGTTATTGGCCAAGGGAGCCAGCATACAGCTTCCAGGTCATGTGGCCAGTATGACAAAGCCACTTCTGGCGAACCAGAACAGCACACGGAAACGCTGTATACTCTTATAAGAGTACTATGGCGTAAAACACAAACATTGGCATATTCTCTGGCATTTGAAGGGTTAATCACATGAGTTTACATGGTTTTCTTCTAATTTTCTGATTTCAAGCTGGAGAGAGAAAAGAATGTGGGTGGTATGAACCGCGGCCACCTTACTGTTTTGAGCTCTAAAGCTGATTGACTCTCGCTTCAAGTGTGAGTGACTAGCCCTCCGTCCGTTTACTCATCTCAATAACTGTGGCAGAAAACATTATAAGCGCAAATGAGCTCGTGAAATATACCTCTGTCATTTTAATACCTTACTTGTGTGGTGGGGTTTTATTTCCTTCTCCTTTTTTCCCGCAGCACAGTTCTGAAGAAATTGTGCATTGTGCATTTGAGCTAAATGTAAAGGGAAATTTAGAGATGCAATTTTCAGATTGCCAGAGTCCATTAACCTGATGTCTATTTAATGTATGGAATTGTACCTTTGAGGCTAAGATGAGACATAATAGAAGCTGGAAACATTTAGCCGAAAAACAGGCCTAGGTACAGTAATCACTCATTGTGTACAAATAAGTCATCTCAATGGTGATTCACAGGCTGGAGAGGATTAACAGATCTCTATAATTTTCTGTTTTCCTTAAGTGCAAGGAAAATGATACAATAGCACTTCTATTGAAAACAAAGTTTTGCTTCATGATTGCACTACAATACTAGATTGATAGTTTGGGGGATTTTCTGAATGTCACATGTGGCAGAATTTTCCTGCATTCATACCACAAACCTATATGTATTTGTTTATTTAAATATTTTTAATAGCACTCTTCAGCCTTTAAAAGAGTAGGTTACAGATCACAGCAAATGGGAGACAGCCCCTTTCCTCAGGTTTACAATTTAAGAATACATGGCACAAAAGGAAAATAGATTGGCAGGGAGGAGGAAATATGCACACACAGGTGCACATGCTTAGTTAAATATAACTAATGCCAATCTGGGTGATATAATTAAATGTAATTGCATTGTTCATCTAATAGAAATGCTGCAATTTGATGTAATATTTCACTGCACACACTCAAAGACAGTGTTTCCCAAAGTGGTTGATACTGCCCCTGGGTGGGGGGTGGGGAGGATTTGCTGGAATTATCCAGAGGGTGTTAGTAGCCTCAGGTGCAATTGGTGTGTGTGTGTGTGTGTGTGTGTGTGTGTGTCAAATAAATATAAGGGGGAGTGGGAACATAAAGAAAGAAGAGAAGAAGAAAAATGAAAATCCATTCATACATGTTTCATCTGTTGTTTCTCTGTTACCAGATATTATGTGCAAGTTATACATGCAGAAGTTTATGTGTAGATTGTTTATTAATACAGATGACACCTATGCAACTTCACACACATATATTTTCCTCTTCCCTGTAGGGGCTGAAACTATTGTTCACTGTCTTTGCTGACCAAAACAGAAGGTGCATAAAGTGACAATTTGCCCATGAGTGTATTGGATACCTTTCTTTAAACATCGGCCCTTCTGCCGATATGCCTAATTTTATAAAAACTTTTTTATTGACTCACACAATTATTGCTCTTTTCAAAGAAAAATTGATCCAGCAGTAGAAGCTGCAAGTAAAAAAAAATTTTTTTAATTGAATCTGCATCACTTCATTCTCTTTTAAGTACAGTATTACTGGCAAATGACCACCCACCCACCCCACCCCATAACTCTCAGTTTAACTCTTTAAGAAAAGTGTAACTCTTATCCTCTTCCTCAAAATCATATTAAAAACTCATTATTTCTGTCAGACACTGTTATTATAGCATATATTAAACAGCCACACATATTGTTAGAACTTTTTCTTTCTTTAAAAATGTTGCTTTTTAAGCAGTTTACAATGCAAGGCAACACTTTGAGTTGCTCCTTTGAGTTTTGTGGTACTTACTTCCAGGTGAAGTTGTCACCTGTTCTTTAGAAGCCCTACTAAAGGTTGAGTATTTAGTGTTGCAGGCTCCATGCTGAGGAACATGGTCTCCCAGCAGAGGTTTGGGTAGCATCCTCACTTTGGACTTGTAGGCATCTCTTGAAGACAGTTTGGGACTGACAGGCCTCTGCAGCTGCTTAATTGGCCAGTAACTTCAATGGTTATTTGTGTTGTTTTTAATTGTACAGTGGTACCTTGGTTCTCAATTTAATCCATTCCAGAAGTCCGTTGCAAAACCAAAGCATTCCAAAACCAAGGCACGCTTTTCCATAGAAAGTAATGCAAAACTGATTAATCCGTTCCAGACTTTTGAAAACAACCCCTAAAGCAGCAATTTAACATGAATTTTACTATCTAATGAGACCATTGATCAATAAAATGAAAGCAATGATCAATGTACTGTACTATAAAATAAATAAGACAGTATTGTAGATGATGAAAATTAAAATTATTTTTATTTTCTTACCTGCACTGATGATAGTCATTGTTTGGATGGGGGGGCTTTTAGCCATTTCTGCAGTCACATAATCAATCAATCATTAGCTGACCTGGGTTCCACACAGTCACAAAAACAAATTAACCAAAAAAGCCTCAAAAACAAAAACGCAAAATAAATAGCAAAAACAAAAGCACCAAACATAATCCGTTCTGGAAGTCTGTTTGACTTCTGAAACGTTCTGAATCCAAGGCGCAGCTTCTGTTTGGTGCAGGCGTCCTGGAAACAATAGCCAATAACCACATTATTAGCTTCCAAACAGTGTTCAAAAACCAAAACACTTACTTCCGGGTTTTTGGCATTTTAGAACCAAGGCGTTTGAGAACCAAGGTACCACTGCATTTTCAGTTTTATTGTTGTATCCCGGTATAAAATTGTAGTCTGAATCTTGAATGCATCTGTTAGCAGGAGGGATTGAAATTTCTTGTGACTCTTGTCTCCCCAGTCAAAAGGTATCACCCACCAATTAAAATATATGGCATCTTCTCAAGCAGATCACTGCTTGAGCCCCACCCATCCTTGATTACATGCAGGTAATGGGATGTATTCAGCCAGGGGCGTAGTGAGGCACCGCGACACCCAGGGCGGCAAATTGCCATGCCCTGGGGGGTGGGGGGTGTTGCGGCATCGCTATGTAATGATGCATGCATCGCTAAATAGAGGGGGATCGCAAACCCCCCCCTTATACAAAAAAGGAGCCTAAACAGAGCGTGCAGGCTCCCAGTAGATAGCTCACTGGCTCAGCATGCCTGCTGCAAGAGTGGGCTATCTGCCTGGAGCCTGGACACTCCGCTTAGGCTCCATTTTGAAGTTGCGGGGGGGGTTGTGATCCCCTCTATGTTGTACACATGCACAGCATCCTGCTGCACATGCATGCTACATAGAGGGGGATCGCGCCTCCTGCGACTTCTAAATGGAGCCTAAACGAAGCGTCCAGGCTCAGGCGCCGATTGCGGGGCAGGGGCGCAGCCCCGAGTGCCACCCCTCCCTCCAGCAGGCACCCGTGTGGTGCCCAATCACTCCGCCGGCGCACCTGCAGCTTTTTTTGTTTTTTCCCCAAGGCTGCCGTGCAGGGGTGGGGGCGTGGCCCCGAGTGACACCCCCTCCAGGGCAGTACCTAGGGCAGGCCGCCCCCCGCCCCCGCTTGCTCCGCCCCTGTATTCAGCAGGGTTGTGCACAAGACTCAAGATTCATCTTGGATCTCAGACCCTCCAAGTGTCCCTTTTTCTCAGGGACAGTCCTGGATTTAAAGAAACTGTCCCAGTTTTTTATTTGATCCTGGAATGTCCTGCTTTTCCTTAGGACATCCCTATTTTCATTGGAGCTATGTAACTATGCAACCCTTTAGAAGACATCCGAAGGCCACCCTGAAGAGGGAAGGAGCCAGTGTGGTGTAGTGGTTAAGAGCGGTAGACTCGTAATCTGGGGAACCGGGTTCGTGACTCCGCTCCTCCACATGCAGCTGCTGGGTGACCTTGAGCTAGTCACACTTCTTTGAAGTCTCTCAGCCCCACTCACCTCACAGAGTGTTTGTTGTGGGGGAGGAAGGGAAAGGAGAATGTTAGCCGCTTTGAGACTCCTTAGGGTAGTGATAAAGCGGGATATCAAATCCAAACTCTTCTTTTTAAATGTTTTATTGTGATTTTATATATATTGGAAGCCACCTATTATTATGGAATAATATTTTCATTGGATAAATGTTGGAGGGTATGGTATATGTGTCGGAGGCTGGCTCAAGTCCTTTTGGCACCTGAGGCAAACCACAAAATGGCACCTCCCCTGCGAGTTAAGATGAGAGAAGGGGATGAAAATCAGCCTGGGAATGAAAGGGGGGAGTGAAGGTCAACCTTAGCATAAAAGTGGAAAGGGAAGATCAGCACTGAAATGAGAGAAGGCAGCGATGGTGGTGGTGAAGGTGAGCTTTAGCAGGTGGATCTGCCAAACCTCCCAGTGGGTCTAGAATTGCTGTCTGATGTGGCTGCCTCACGCTGCTTCATGGGTGGGACGGCCCTATCTGTACCTACAATTTAAAAATGAAAATAAAAAATCTGTGTCTGTTTCTGAGTCACTCTTTGTTCTCTTTGCTCCATTCTATAATGTGGTTCCTTCATCACTCCATATAAAACAAAGCTCTGTTCCCCTATTCATTATATTGGGAGATCTAAACATGGCTATAACTTGTCTCTTTATTGACCAAAGTGGATGAAAAATTCAAGGGAAAGGAGCCCCTCCAGTGCAGATTGAGGCTACTAAACTGTGTAACAAAAGGTCCAGGGGTTTTAGTAAGGAAAGTAAAAGGGATACACTTTCCTCTATAATTCCTTATGGGAGGAGGGGGTTCTTTCATGCACCAACTTAATGGTAAGTGGTGTATATTCTTACTTGTACATTTTTAGTGTATAGTGTACCAACTAATGTAGGGTCGCTCCAAAAAGTTGTTTAGGTTTCCTGGGGCAATCGGCAGTGGCAGAGGTTGATAAGTGGGTTTCCGAAACTGATTTGTTTCTAGGTGGAAACAAATCAGCACTTCTGCTTCTGACGTGGAACAGATGAAATACCAGACATTTACAATTAACTTTATAATTCCCCCTGTGTGCCAATTAAGCCCCCATCCCCCAGACATTACTGGAATTTTCCAGTATATATAGCGACCCTAAACATATGGTAATGGCCAAGTGGTGTGTACTCTTGTTTGTACATTTTTAAAAAATGTTTTAAGCATCACTTGCTTAGACACAGTGTCCAGTGTCCAATAAGATGTACAGACCTTATTTTTGTTCTCTGATAGGTCACAGACCCCTGATATAGGCCTTTCAACCTGAAGAGCTCTGAGGGTTTTTTATTTTTTTTCCCCAGGCTGCGGATGGGGCATAAAGCATAGCAGCTTACGGTTGTTGTGTTTTTAAACTGAAATGATTTTTTTTAAAGCACATTCACTGCTGTGCACAGCATCATCAACAACAAAATCCAGCATTCTCCAGTCCTCTGCAGGTAAACATTTTGGAAAGCCTCACTTGCTAAGCCGAAAGAGCTAGAGAAAGAGAGGCTTATGAAAACATACAACTATCCTTTAGAGATAAACAGAGCAGCAGAATGCTGTGGCATTGTGGGGGTCCTAATCTCCTGATCCAACTTGGTTGAGGCTTATTGACATCATGCTTTGTCTTGAGAGGGGAGAATACCCTCAATCAGGTGATGCAAACCTCTAGTATTTAGACCAGCCATTTACATTTTGCCAAGGAAAGAAAAGAAAAACACAGCTTGCATTAAGAAAAATGCGATCTGTTGACCTATGCGCTTGCTCAGACTGCCGTCTGGGTGATCACATTTGATGGACAAAGTCAAGGCCCCTTGTCTCACTCCTTGTCTTTATCTTTTAACTGGACTCAGACTGGATATCCCTTCAAGTAGAGCCCTTCCTCAAACAGAATTCTCAATCTCTTCAAGTTAATGTCTTCAGTAATGTAGACCTCTTGGTCATGCTAGCCCTTTTCAGTCTTGCTCTGTTCTGCAGTTCTCTATATTATCAGTTCTGGTGTTCACATTCACCATTCTCAGGCAGGTCGTGGCCCCCAACAAGTACCACTCATATGGAATGCTGTGGTAATTCCTCTCATTCTGGGCAGCTGGATGTACTGAAGCAATGTTACATTGTGGGCATCATAAAAATAAAATAAAATGGTGATGCAGGTTATGTTTTTTTGGGGGGGGGAATTGATGTGCAAGAGGACCCAAAAAACAATATTTTGCTGAGGGCTTCCTGGGTCCTGAAGCAAACTGTTCTCTGCACTGGCTAGCCATCCACCAATATAAAAGCCAATGTGTTTCTTTGAATAAATATACATGTGTATGTGTGTGCGGGTGGGCGGGCGCACGCTTAATCATCTGGCAATGTGTTACTTTCAGTTCAAAAGACACATTGTAAAAGGTGTCTTCATTAACAGTCTATAGGCCACTGGGCTATTTATTAATTTTTATTTTTTAAAAAGAACAAAAAAATATGAAGGTTCTTATTGTTCCCTGCTTTCAAAGTGTTTTCCTTTTTCTTAAAAAAATCTGTTCTTCCTGCCATTCATTTTGCAACTGATTGACTGATTGATTTAGAATTTAATGATAGCATTTTAAAGAAATAATATTTGACTTAAGGGTTTTAGTTAGATTGTTTTGTCACAGTTGTAGGTCACTTGGAGATGTTTGCAGAAGCCATGCAATGTTCAGATCTATAAAGGAAGGGAAGATATAACAATCAACTGCAACATCTTGCAGTTTGATAAGTAAGTGCTGAGCACGGCAGTTCCATTTCTTTTAGCTTCCAATGAGGCATCAGTGCAGCTGACATTGGGAAGAGCCAATAGTATGAGGTGTGTATCCAATGTGGAGCTGTGTGTTTTGCTGAATGTGTGAGTCACCCAGGAGGTGATGAACCTTGGCAGCCTCCAGACTGAAGAGCCCAAGTAGGAACTAATAGCTTTCCTGAAAACGATGCCTGTTTTACCCCCTAAACAGTGACACACTACATTACCCAGCAGCTGGCGGTCTAACTATGTGGTTTGAAGAAGTCCATTATTTTGAGCACAGCTCTTCAGGGAATTGCTCAATCTAAAATGGAGTTAAAGAAGCCAAACTATGTGGTCCATTATTTAGAAGAAAGCCCTTCAGGGAATGGTTCTTTCTCTTTCTCTCTCTCTCCTAAATGAAATTTAAAACCATAGTGAAGAAGCTCTGACAGGAAGGGGGGCATTAGTTACACAGAAAATCTTGTTGTCTAGGTTCCTTCTGTATGGAGAATCTTTGTCAACTCATTTACAGTCCAGACAAATGCTAAAATATCTCCCCTGCTATAGTTTCACACATATATCTAGTCAATGATAGACATTTGTCTTGGAAATTGGTACAGAGGAGCTGCTTATCAACAGCCGTCAACGCTGGCTTGCTTGTCCTATTTCTGTATGAATAATACAAATATTTAGCAGTGCGGATGGAGGAGGAATCCATTTTTAAATGGATGCACATATGAAATTTGATCCTTACGAACCAATTGAGCATGGCCCACGTCAGACAATTGCATTGACAGCCCACTTACGTCAGAGCTGCGCACACATCCTTTATATTCTGGATAGCTGTGCTAGGTGGGCTAACCTGTTTGGAAGCATTCTCTGGCTTTGTCACTGGCCAAGACCACTTGGAGGCTGCACCCCTCGCCTTCAGGAAGATTATCATGAGGAATGGAAGGCCATCCTTGCTCCATCTTTTGGCCAGAGGAGAAAAAGCAGGGAGCTTGCTTCTCCTTTCTTTCCAGAAAAATATGCTTCAATATATTGCTTTCCCATATTCTCCCTCTCTCCTTTTAATATTGGGTTGCAAGGCTGTAAGGATGGACTTTCCTATCTACTGGTGTCCTGCTTGTGGATTTAACATAGACATCTGGTGGGCTACTAGGAACATAATGCTGGTTTAGATGGACCTTTGAGCTGATCTAATTCATTAGGGCTCTTCTTCAATATCAAATATTAATATTTGGATAACTAAACTCATAAGAGAGATTTTATTCTACTATTCATTGTATTATTAACCTTAAACTTTATTATTTTACAGTTCTGTTATCTCATTTGTTGATTATTAGTCTAGGGGTCTATGGCCAACAAAGAAAATCACCCACCTCCATTCAGGGAATTGCTGTCCCTCAAGGATAATTCCACCAGGGGCTGAACTACAACTCCCATCATTGCTGGCTAATGACCATGCTTGATGTAGCTTACGGGAGTTGTAGTTCAGCAGCATGTGAAGGGCCAAAAGTTCACCACCCCTGCAGCAACTGATCTAAATTCCTGGAAGTTCTTGAATCATTGGCATTTGAAGAGTGCTATCATTCCCCATCGTGTCTTCCCTTATGCAAGCTAAAACCATCCAGTTTCTTCACGCTTCCTCCAGAAGTCTTATTTTTAGTAGAGATGGCTTTCTTTGTTGCTCTCTTCTGAATTTTTCTCAATATTTCAATATCTTTATTAAAATTTTGTGCCCAGTACTCCAAATGAGGGACGCAGGTGGCGCTGTGGGTTAAACCACAGAGCCTAGGGCTTGCTGATCAGAAGGTTGGCGGTTCAAATCCCTGCGACGGGGTGAACTCCCGTTGCTCGGTCCCAGCTCCTGCCAACCTAGCAGTTCAAAAGCATGTCAAAGTGCAAGTAGATAAATAGGAACCGCTCTGGCGGGAAGGTAAACAGCGTTTCTGTGTGCTGCTCTGGTTTGCCAGAAGTGGTTTTGTCATGCTGGCCACATGACCTGGAAGCTGTACGCTGGCTCCCTCGGCCAATAACGCGAGATGAGCGCTGCAACCCCAGAGTCGGTCACGACTGGACCTAATGGTCAGGGTTCCCTTTACCTTACTCCAAATGAATCTGGAATATGCCAAATGTAAAGTAATAACAACTGGAAGACCTGTTGAGATTCCTGAATTGCAGAGGAATTGGGCTAGATGACACGCGGGATACCCTCCAACTCTACAATTTTATGGTTCTGTGCTCCCTGCTTTGCAAGCCCTTTTCCACCTGGCCTGGGAGGACAGAACTCTGGCTGACTTCAGCCGGTGGCAGAGCTTCATGCTCTGGCACTGGGGGGTGGAGATCAGGCGGCGGCAGGGCTGGCACACGTCCCAGGGGCATGGCACACCATCTGCAGGGGCATGGCGTATGTCCTGGGGGTGTGGCATGCTGCCTGCAGAGGTGTGGTGCCCAGCACAGGTGAGGGGAGCAGCCACGATGGCACCCCACCGGGATCGTGCTGCTGGGGGCGGTGTGCTCCCCACACACTCCTCTTCCTCCCCCAGTGACTCCAGCTACAAAAGCTGAGTCTGGTGCTGGTGTGCGGCTTGTTGCTGTTATTGATACTATTTGTTTGTATTGTTATTTTTATATCTTATTACGATTTATGTGGATATACTTCTATTCTTTTGTGTACTTTTAAAAGTTTTTTTATTTGTTGCTTATGACCACCTTTGTAATTATGTAAATCTATTTAAGTTCAAGCATGGTTTTAACTATGGAAAGGGGGCATACAAATATGATGATGATGATGATGATGATGATGATGATGATGATGAAAAGGGAACCAGGGTGGACCTTTGAAACTACATGGCAGTTAGCATGTGTTCTGTGAAAACATGTGGAAAACGTTACTAAGGGTCATAGGATAAAATTATCAAAGATACAGAAGAAAAAGTGTTCCAGAAGCAGCATAAGCAAGGCTTTTACTAAAGCAAGTCCTGTATAACCAACTTTTTTTTTTTACAGTTCTTTAAGAGTGTCAATAAGCAGGTGAATAGGGATGTTACAACAGGCACTCTGTGCTTTGACTTTCAAAAAGCTTTTGATAGTGCTTCACAAAAGACACTGGAATATATCTAGCAGCCATGCGTTAAAAGAACAGACCCTCTTATATAGATCAACAATTAGTTAAAGAGCAAGGAGTCTGAATCAATGCATAGTTCTCACAATGAAGTGGTGCAAAAAGTGGGCCGACCAAAGATCTCTAATGGGGTTATGCGCTTTGAGACCCATTCATAATAGGACTGGTGCTAGGGGTATTTAGAACATCTGTATGGGACTATAGGGCTTGTCAATTCTTTAACTTTTTTTTTACAGTAAAGAAACAAGTTAATAGAACAAAGGAATAATAATAAAAAAGCAGGAACAACTCAATCTGTAGCGGAAGTGCAAAAGAATCTTTGCAAAATACAAAGTTATTCAATCCATGCCCAATGAGCACATTGTTTATTTTGGAGCTGTCTATTACAGTATAAAGAAAAAGAAAAAAGATTTATGCCTCAATAACTGGGCAAGTGTTTGCATATGAAGAGGATGGGAGAAAGCTGTAAAAGATTTCATAGTCTGCCAAAGTCAGTCTTCCTTTTCTAAAACATCCCAGCTGAAATTCAATGGTACTTATTACTTGTAAATAAATAGTAGAGAATTGTGCCAGGAATAATGCTCAGTTATACTACCAAAAAATAAACAAAAATTAAAACAACTGTGACAATTAATTCAAACGCCAATGTGCTTAAATTCAAAAGCATTTGATTTGGCATTCAGCTTCTTTTGACAGATATTGTGCATCATCAGGGCGGAGGGGGGCTTTCAAGAGTTGAAGTCCTAGATAATGTTTGAGTTAGGATATAGGACATTAATCAGCAAAACCCACCCACATCCTTATAATTATGAACCTAAAAGAGGTACACCTCCTCATACAGAGGGAGACATTGTACCTCTAAGTACCACAGTGCCTAGAACAAAGCCCTATGGTGATCCAGGTGACCGCCCCCAAAACCTGGTTGATCCAGAGATGATAATAATAATAATAATAATAATAATAATAATAATAATAATAATGGTACAGTTGCTCAGCCAGCTGTGGTTCTCAATACCACCATTTGTATACTCTTGGACACCTTTCGAAATTGATCCCAATTGATCATAGGGTGGTATACATTTTTAAAATTCACAAGTGATAGGTAGACCTGTGACCCACCAAGCTGAAGCCTGCCAGTCAAGCATTATGGCTTGATAGGTGCTTGTCACTTCCTGCATACTCCCACAGACACAACAAAAACAGCCCCTAGTTTTTTGAGTCCCTAGCAGCCCACACCCTCTGTAGCTCACAGGCTGCATTTAACGTGGAAGACGACTGTTGTTCAGGTAGGAAAGAAAGCACTCTTCGTTTTCAGCTGTTCAGCATTGCCGTGCAAATTTACAGTGGCCCTAAAAGCACATAATGCAGTGCTATTTAACTGAAATATTGGATAACACTGCCATTTATAGAGTTATGGTGATAGTTGTAAGGAAGCATAGGGCTGCAGTATGGCAATCCAACATTGCACAGAGTTATGGCTGGCTGTTAGCTTCCCAACTAATAGTGGCATTCATAAACCACAATGATGATCACGTTGCACATTGAGCATCATGTTTGTAAATGTACTGGCTTAGGTTGCATTTGCTTGTCTCTGTGCTTTGAGGGTTGTTGCTTTTTGAAAAACAAACAAACTAAACTAAACCAATACAGCAAAGCAGAAACTTATCTAAAACAAAGTGAAATTAGGTAGGAAAACATTGCTTTTGTCTCTCCAGTTGCCTGATCTTGGGACAGCCTTATACAAGGGGTCAGACTCCTTGTGTGCCAAGAACACTAGAAATGTATGACATTTTAAAAAAAACAAAAAAAACCCACAATGGTTTATTTTTACAATGGGCATGTTGAGCAGGCAAACAGTCTGACAGATGGTGCCAGCCTAAAGCTGCATCAGATCTCAAAATGCAGAATGTATATATATACTTGGAACTCCCCAAGATTCTTGCCAGCCAGCTGCTAAACTCATACTTCATTTTCATTTTCTTCCTTTTCCAGGATACACTTGAATTGTTTCCTTCATTGTTATCTAAGCCAATGGGATGTGCCCCTAGCTGGTAGCCACCAGCCAACAAAGGAGCAAGCTGTGGCACAAAACAGTATAATTTCCATTACATCTATTAGTGTTCCAGAATTAGGACACTAGAATTTGAATTTGATTGTTGTCCAGACAGATAAAACCACCTTCCTTTAATGTACAGAGAGGATATACTTGATGGCTATAACTACTCCCAAAGACCCTTATTGCTTCACAGACATGGAATGGCCAACATCAGCATATAGCGGGGGTGGGGTGGGGTGGGGAATTAGCATCAGTCTAAACGGTATGGTAATGATCTGTGGTCCATGTCCACTGTCTAAGTTAGTGCATGCATATTCAATGTAATAAATGACAGTTTTGCAATAAGAATATAGTCTGATGGATGGAGCAGCATCAAAATAATTACTTAATTAATTTGGAAGCAAAAAATATGGTAACAAAAGGCAAGTGTATGAGCTAAAGTAATTTTTCAAGGAGCAGTCACATAAGCAAATGGACTTATCAGGAATCAGCTCCCAACTGAATGAGGTATTTTGCAATGGCTGTTGAAATTTCTTAAGTTCCTCCTGCTTTCATACCAAGTTTGAGAAAACTCAGGTTTGTGGCCCTCCAGGCTTCTCTCTCTGCTCCTCAGGACTCCTCTTAGGCCACACCTTCACAGTCTCTGCCCCATGCCCTCCCAGAGTTCTTTTGCCTGGATGGGATGTGTTTTTAATGCCAGGTGATGCCTCTTGCTTGCCTTGATGGAGAATGAAGATATATATGTGGTGGTGGTGGTGTGTGTGAAAACCTCTTTTGTTGGCATGCTGCAATATAGCCTGTTGTACAAAGAGAAGTGTTGCTTCTGTGGCTCAACCAACTTCTCATCCATCATTGGCATATCCCCCCCCCCCCAGAAGATGTATCCAATGTCTTTAAAGGTAAAGGGACCCCTGACCATTAGGTCCAGTCGTGACCGACTCTGGGGTTGCGCGCTCATCTTGCATTATTGGCCGAGGGAGCCGGCGTATAGCTTCCAGGTCATGTGGCCAGCATGACAAAGCTGCTTCTGGCAAACCAGAGCAGCACATGGAAACGCCGTTTACCTTCCCGCTGTAGCGGTTCCTATTTATCTACTTGCATTTTGATGTGCTTTCGAACTGCAGGAGCTGGGACCAAGCAACGGGAGCTCACCCCGTCACAGGGATTCGAACCGCTGACCTTCTGATCAGCAAGCCCTAGGCTCAGTGGTTTAACCCACAGCACCACCTGGGTCCCTATCCAATGTCTTTACTTTCTGCCAAAAAATGGATACAGATTACAGGCTTGATTGCCCTGCCTGAAGGAATGAAGCCTGCCAAATTTCAGAAATATTGATGCCACCGTTGTCCCACAAAGGTGGATATTTTCAATTGGTGGTTATAAAAGATAAATTGTCTCCTATTCACTAGTTGTTTGCTTGTTGGATATCAGTTTGCAAACTGGGGGCATGAGGGGTTTTCCCCCAGGTAAGAATCCTTCCAAAGTTCATTCAAAGAGTTCTAGAGGGGTCATTGTGCTGGGAGATTTTTATCTTCATTATAATGAAACCTGAAAACTTCGATTTCTCTCTCTCACACCCCTTCCTAGAAGTAGGAGGGGGGAGTTCTATGGGTTATTAATTGATAGAAAAAAGGAATGACTGGGAAAGAAACAGGCCATCAGAGGAGAATGATGGATTACATACAGTACTATAGAATCATAGAATCTTAGAGTTGGAAGGGACCCAAGGGACATCTAATCCAACCCCCTGCAATGCATGTGGGTTTACTTTCACATCCCTCCCCCTAATCACGTGGACTTAATAATTCATTATAATTAAAAGCCGAATTTGTCCATCAAATCGAATTTGTCCATCAAATTTGTCCATCAAATAAAAATATCTCCACACTTCCTCGTGTCTCAAGCTCCAAGTATTTCCCTACCCAGCTCAGTTTCCTCTCTCAGAAAGGGTGGGGTTAGCCATGCACCTTTTTTTCTTTTTCTTTGAAAGCCAAAGGCAAAGAGCCACCTGGAAGTTGGTGGATCCATAGTGAAATGCTTTTTCAATGGCATAATTTGACTTTTTTAAGGAAGGAAGGAAGGAAGGAAGGAAGGAAGGAAGGAAGGAAGGAAGGAAGGAGGAAGGAAGGAAGGAAGGAAGGAAGGAAGGGAAAGAAAGAGAAAGAAAGAAAGAAAGAAAGAAAGAAAGAAAGAAAGAAAGAAAGAAAGAAAGAAAGAAAGAAAGAAATCCTTTCACAAGTCACCCTGGTCCATCTTATATTTTGGAGTACACACAGAAACAGAATACACAGAAGGGGGGGGGGAGAAGCTCAGGGGTAGAGCATCAGCCATGCATACAGATCCCAGGTTCAGTCCCTCGGATGACAGAACAGGGAGAGGCTCCTCCTGAAATCTTAGGGAGCCAATGTTTGTCAGGGTACAGAATGCTGAGTTTGATGCACTGGGAATAATGCATCTTCCAATCTTCCCGTGTTCCTATTTCACTGTTTTATTTATTTGATGCTGCACAGCATGCGGACTAAAACTGCTACTTTCATTTCCCAAACTAATAATTACCAAATAGATTTGTTGAAGCTTGCATTCACAGAGAAGAAAAGGAAAGTTAAATAATTGATCACACACACACACACACACACACACTACCCTTTTTGCTAGGTATGTAAGATCAAGTTTCATTTAGATGTTCTGAGTGTTCTTGGCAGTTCAATAATATGTTCTTTTAAGGGAAATTTAAAGAAATGTGATGTATGCATATAGATGCTGGTTCAACATCTGCCCTCATGAAACATCTATGAATAACATAGAAAGGTTCTTGTTGAAAGAACTCTTTAGTATAGGAAAGGTCATCCAAATGAACATAGTGCAAAACAAATACAATTCCAAAGATTATTTAAAACAGAGGGTCCTATCTTACCTTTATTGAAAGTATTATATGACTATTTGGGCAATAAAATGCCCAAATGCTCATATATTTTTGTTTGCTTCCCATTGGTTCTCTTTCTCCTCACATTTTCAGCTCTCTGGAATCTCAGCCCATCCTATACCTTTGTTCTCATCAGTCAATAACAATGACACATCCCAGGTGAGCAGTCTGAAGTTTTCCTGCCGTCTTCAGTTGGAAAGGGATGAGAATTTTGTTTTGCCCTAATTTTAAAGCAACCTAATTTCCACATATTAGATTCAGATAAGGTTGGGCTTCTGAAAAGTTAAATAGCTTGTTGTAAATCATGGGGCAAACAGAAGTGTAGATGAGCCCAAAGGCTCAGTAAAGGCTGTATACAATCTAAACTCCACATAAGCTTTACACAAGCAATGGAGTCCCAGGTGAGCAGAGTTGCTTCTTACAAGACTGACAGATACTCCAGCAGGTAAAGGGAGAACATTAGGAAAATGCATACAGAACATGCATTTTAGGGCAAATGTTCCTCTGTATAGTACAAAAATGCATGCAGGTTTTTTGGGGGTGGGTGGATGTGCATATAAAATACAAATGAAATGTATAGATATGTGCACTGGGGGAAAGTGCTTATGAAAACATGTACAATTTAAATGCCTTGTTGTGAAGGACTTGACATGACTGAATGCTAGGGCTATGCACAACTCACCTATCCACCCCATCCAGTCTGGGCCAATCCAGGGAACATTTGAACCAAGCAGCACTTGGGCAGCCAGTGCTGTTTTAGCAGAGGTGGAACATGCTGTCGGCTATCTACCCCCATTAGCAGTCTAGGATAGAACATGCCTATCTATACTACTTTCTCAAACTGGTTGCATATGCATCTCTACCAGAATTCCTGGCTTCCTTGCCAAACTGCAATTTATTCAGATTCTTTGGCATAAGACAAGATTCTCAAGCTGATACAAAACCAATATATGTTTGTAATGTGGATATGGCTTAAGTGTTCAGAAGCTTACTTTCTGAATTTGTGAGTGGTGACATTTTAAGCTGAAACCAGAAGGGACTTAGTTCCTTTCTGCATTCTCCCCCCCCCCTTTCTGGGAATGCAACCCGCCCCGCTCTATATATGATGATGCATTAGATGTGTCTCAATAGAACAGTATGAATGATTATGTGAGCATGTGGAGAATAAACAGCATATCATAATAGAAAGTGCTATCTTTATTCCCAACAGCCACAGGAAGAGATCGGCTTCACAAGCCCCAGTAATTGAGAAAACTGAAAGCAGGAAGAATTTGCAGTGATGTATGACCAGCCAGCGCTCCTTTAAAGAAGATTCATTTTCCGTCAAGTTTAAAAGTCTAACACAGAGACATGAGACTCGAAATGTTCCCTCAGCCTTTAAGCAGATACAAGATTTTAGCTCAATGAAAACACGGCTTATCTCTGCCCTCTTTTTCCTTTCAAAATCTTGAGTTACTTTTGGGGATCACCATAGCAGAAAGACCAATTCTAGATAACCAGGACTGTACTTACAGAATATTCTGGATGAGTAAGCATTACTAGTGTCCTTTCTACCACAGGCTTATACAACCCCGTCTTTCATCTCACTCTAGAAAAGAAGCTGGGGAAACCATGGGATGTATCTCTTGACAAAGGGCTCATCCAGATTGGGGCTTCGCCGCAATTTGCTTGCACAGTGCTTATGTGGAGTTTAGATTGTATACAGCAGGGGTCCCCAAACTTACATCGCCGAGGGCCGGTGACGCCAGCGCCAATTGTGCTGTGGGCCGGAGCACGTGGGAGTGTGCACCCATACGCGTGTGCACACGCGATTTCCAGCACACTTCTGGGTCGCCGGAACACCAGAAATAGCTGGAAAATGACGCTTGTGCATGCACACAAGCTATTTCCAAAGCTCCAGCGACCTGGAAGTGGGCAGCCACGCCGTTAAGAGTAGGCAGCAGCAGTGGGCGGTGGCGGGGGCCGTGGGCCGCATAAAAGAGCCTCACGGGCCGCATCCGGCCCCCGGGGCTTAGTTTGGGAAAGCCTGGTATACAGCCTTTATTGAGCCTTTGGGCTCGTCTACATTTCTGTTTGCCCCATGATTTCAAGTGATTTCAAGTTACAAATACAATAGAGGTTCTTCCCTCCCCCTGCCCACTGTCTTCCATGTGAAAACCCACTGTTTTCTGCTGAATCAGAAGAAACACCAAGCAGGTTTCCTGATGTCTAATGTCCTGATCCAGCAGTAAACAGCAAGTTTTTACAAGGGAAGCAACAGGACCAAAAATACCTTCTCATATCTCTGACTTGAAATCATTTGAAATCATGGGACAAACCATGTGTGCTGCCTTGCCCCCACAATTGAGGGGGTCAGGGCCCTGCAAAATAAGATGCTGCCATCAGACTGTTGATACATTATTATTCCAATAAATATGTTTTACTTGTGATCCAAGGGAATTACAAAAAAAATGCATTAGTCAAAATGTCTTATCTCAGAAGGTCCCAGGCCCAATCTGTGCTGTTGCTAGGTAAGGTCTACAGGCAGGGGTCCCCAGACTAAGGCCCGGGGGCCGGATGCGGCCCAATCGCCTTCTAAATCCGGCCCACGGATGGCCCAGGAATCAGCATGTTTTTACATGAGTAGAATGTGTCCTTTTATTTAAAATGCATCTCTGGGTTATTTGTGGGGCATAGGAATTCGTTCATATTTTTTTTCCAGAATATAGTCCGGCCCCCCACAAGGTCTGAGGGACAGTAGACTGGCCCGCTGCTGAAAAAGTTTGCTGACCCCTGGGGTTGGGAGACGTCTTCACCTCAGAGAGCTTCAGATAGTCATAACACGTGGCATGGGGTTAAGTAGACTTTGTTCAGTATGAGACTTTTGATTCTGTATATGACTGCTCTCTGTATCTATTTTGCATTTATGCCTGCTCCCCTGTATGTGGGCAGTCTACCTCTGCCAAAGCCTCGTGTCTTGCCAACACTTCTTCCTCCATTGGTTAATTTGTGTTTGCTAGACAAGTCTCTCTCTCTCTCTCTCTCTCTCTCTCTCTCTCTCTCTCTCTCTCTCTCTCTCTCTCTCTCTCTCTTTCACCCACAGTTTCCAATCTGTAAAATAGGAATGACAATGTCTGTCTTTACAGGAAGCTTTTGATGAAGAAAACAGACACTTTATAACTGAACTGAAAGCAATAGTAGCTACAGTAATTATGAATCTTTTTTCTTCTTTTTCTTTTTGTCCCCACATTCTGCAAAAACTCAATTCTGCAATCTGTGTAAACTAAGCAAATCTGCATGATATATTTTACACTGCTTTTTTTAAAAAGAGCAATCTTCCAGAATTTATTCTGAAAGGCTATCAGTCTCATGCATTCCAGCTGCCAGAAATACAGTCTGGCAATTCCTCTGATTTTACCCACATACTTTCAAAATACTTTTGCAATATTTATTTATAGATTTATTTTATAAGCAAGGATCGAGCATGCCATACAAGATCCTGCAGGGTCAGTGTTTGTTTGTTTGTTTGTTTGTTTGTTTTTTGCCATTTCCAATTTTGGCATACGCATATAGCCATTGTGGGATATATTCACGTTGTTGCTGAGAAAGAAATTAAACTGGGTGCTAAAATTTTGTGCTGGCAGATGTAAAGAACTCTTGCAACCCTTCCATGGTGATAAAATATTGTTATATCCAAGACTGTCCTAAGATGTCATTTCAGAATACAGCCAGATTTGAGGAAGGGAGAAAGTGGTTAGGTAGCCGTCACATTTTGCAGAGAACTCTCTATCATCTGCACAAAGGCGTCGGTACAGTTTATCAATTCATTTCCTGAATCAGAGAAGAAATTCATTCCCATCTCCTCTTTCTCTTTGCTGCGAGCCCTCTAGTCATAAATAAAAATGAACCCGACCTATATGAATAATTTAGCTTGACACCACTGTCCTAGCCCATTACATTGACATCAGGGTTTTTTCAGGGCAAGCAGGATTCTTGTTCGGAGAGTGCCTGACCTCAGCAGACCTCCACACACTGCCAATATGAAATAAACTTTGCCTCATTCATGCACTTTGTACAGTACATTCAGAATACTTGCTTCTTTACTGCCTACGATAGAGCAGACAGATTATTTGGTTGCCAACTGTGAGAGGTATATATATGAATGAACCATGTTTTGTTGTAAGAATTTCTGATGTTGGTATGTGAAGCAATTCTGGCTGATCTATATCTCATTGTTCTTTTATAACAGCTGTCATTAGCTCAGCACCATGAATGCCAGCTTGTGTTCTAATACATTATTTGGATCTTGTTTGTCTGTTGGATGATGCATAGGTGTGTTTTGAATGGCAGAAAAAGAGAGAGAGAGAGAGAAAGTGGATTTTCACTAAGCAGGTTTGTAGGAAGGGACGGATATTTGGGCCTTAAAGCAGGGGCAGCTGGTGGCCCCCTAGTGGCCTTATCAAGATGGAGTTTCCAGATAGCTATCATGGACATTGGCCATCTATATGCCTATACAGTGGTACCTCAACTTACGAAGGCGATCCGTTCCGCGGCACTCTCCGTAAGTCAAAACCTTCGGATGTTGAAGCGCCCATTTTGCGCATGTGGAAAGCATGATTTTGCGCTTTGCAAAAAGACTTCATAAGTCGAAACCTTTGGAAGTCGAGGCATTTGGAAGTCAAGGTACCACTGTATATGGGAATACACACACACGCACACACATGTATATATACACACAGTGGTACTTCAACTTACAAACGACTTGACAACCAATTTTTCGACTTACGAGTGGGGCAAATGGCCGCACGCTTACAAATTTCTTGACATCCGATAGGAAACTGTGACGGTTTTAGATAGGGTTTTTTCAACTTGCGAATTTTTAGATGGGGTTGCTTCGACTTATGCTTTTTTTCCGTTTCCAATGCATTCCTATGGGAAATCACGTTTCCAATGGTGCTTTCTGACTTACAAATTTTTCGACCTATGAAGGTGCCTTCGGAACGGATTAAATTCGTAAGTCGAGGCACCAGTGGGGGGGGGGGGAAGCTGCTTTATACTAGGTTACAATCTTGCTTTATTTAGCTCAATAGACTGACCAGCAGTGGCATCCTCCATTTCATGCAGGGGTCTATCCCAGCCCTACCTGGAACTGCTGGAGATTTTCATGCAAAGCAGATGTATTTTCACTGAGATATGACCCTTTGCCAACACAAATTTGTATGCTTGGGCTGTTGTTGTGACTCAGATTAGGTCAAGCCGGAAGGGGCAGGGGGAACGTTGGCAATTGTTCAAGCACTGACTGAGAATACAAGGACATGGCATACCTCAACATTCCCTAGGAGCTGTATTTATATCTCTGAACCATATGTTTCGTTTCTACTGGATCTTGATACCTACTGTTCATTGCTCAGTGCTCCAGACTGCAGTCACATCAGGCAATATTTAGTTTCTGGCAGAGTCTCAGCTTGCACTAGGGCTCAGATGTTGTTGGTCTATAACGTCCATAATCACCAACCATCTTAGCCAATGGTCAGGAGTGACGGAGATGGCCTTAATAGGTCGACAAAATCTGGTAACCCAGGTTGTATGAGCACTGAGATAGGAAACTTAACTCAATTATATCCCCATAGCTTGGGAGCGTTCTCATAGTTACGCAAAACCAAGAAGAAGCCCACAGTTAGCTATCCTGACGAAAAAAAGATTTATACTAGGAATTCGTATTTTAAAATTCAGAGTTTACTCCCCATACCCAGTCTCAGCATGAAGTGCATTTGAATTGCTGCAGATAGCCTTATTTTCAAGAACAATTCTACCCCCAGATAACCTTTGGCACAAACATTTTAGTATTCTCTGTAGTCTCGTTGCAATTATTCTTTTCACATCAATTTAATGTTGATTCTCTTTCCTTCCTTCTCAGCTTTTCATATGCTTCATTGCTGTCTGCCTAATCTGTAGCACATCCAGCTATAGTTTGGATGAGGCAAAAGTTCATTACACCAGTGCAGAAACCGGCATGCCATGATGGAAGAACAGTGTGAAACACCTGCTAATGTAACAGAGAACCCAGTCAGGATCCCTTTAGTTTCTCTCACTTTCTGGTTTTTTCCAGTCTTAAATGGAGTTCTCTATATCTCTACATCCATTTGTGATTTTATTATTTTTTAAAGTCCTATTGCAAATTTATTAGCATCTTAACATGAATTTATCCTAATATACATATTTTTATTGTAATTTCCCCTAATCTACACACTTTTGCAAAGCATTTTTCCCTACTATAATTCATTTTATGTTATTTTCACTAATATACACATTTAGATCCACACTTTCTACACTTTGAATTTTTTTGTTTTGAGAAATCCAAATTGCAAAGGGGATGGTTGCATTTTAATTCACATGATGTTTAGGAACATGCAAATTAGGTAGGTTCATCTTTAAATCTGAAGTGAATAAAATTATCTCCGATCCTTGAATCCAGGGCAAGAACCAGAGAGGGATATAATCGTTTCTCGGCCTTTTGGCTAAGATCAGGTATAGAACCAGAGAGGGATATAGAGGTGTCACCATGACCTTGAGGAGAGACCTCAGATGCAGAGGCTAAATGCGGATTTGTACTGCCTGCATTTTCACTGCTGGGTTGCAGAAGAAACATCTTGGGTGCCTGCTTCTGCCTTTCTTCCTGTACATTTGTCATCACTGTCCCCAAATAGATAAAATCACAGTGAAAGTCAATCTTCTAAAATAAAATGTGTCATCTGTTGTTCTGTCTGCCTCCTTCTCGCCCAACTGTTTTGCTGGCAGGGGTGAGAGAGGTGTGATTAGATAGCTGTGGGAAAGTAATGTAGTAGACAGTGCTTGGGGAGCTCAGAGGCTTTCTTTACCAGGGATAGAGACCCCCCCCCAAATGCCCCATTCTGCTTTCTACTGTTTTAGGATGCTACCAATTCCTTTACAGCACCACAGCCATTATATAGCAACTCTAGCAACAAGCACACAACACCAAGAACGAGGTTGGGCAGTACCAAAAATCCTGCCATGCATAGCAGGCCTGGAAACATTGGTTGAGAAAAAGTGTGAGTCTGAGGAAGTGACAAAAACCAGCACAGTTTGGAAGGAGAGCACTTTTTCTAATGATGATGATGATGATGATGCCCAGTAATATGAAGCATTTTCACATGCATTTTGGTAATCACCCCCTGCAATTGCTCATCCTTTAAGAGTGAGGACAATGCTAATCTATCACCATACTGAATTAGTTTTATTAGTTTTGTTGGTTATTACTGATATATTCATGTAGCCAAAACTGACTCACTCTTATGGTATAAGGATCTGATCACATCCATTAAATGATCTGTGATTTGCTAGGATTGCCGATGCAATTATTGCTAGGAGGAAACACACACACACACCCAAATAAAAGCACCAAAGCAACAGAGTAAGGAATGGCTACAAAAAGAAATGGAAGAGGGAAAGTCATTTACCTGATGTAGGTGAGGATTTGTGGAGTGAGGGTGATATGAGCTCATCAAAAATTACCAAATATCAAGGCACCTCTGCAATTTGACACATATTTTACCAGTGTCCAGACAGACTCTTACTTTTCTCTCACTAGACAATTTAGTTGGTGCTACTGGAATGATTTTTTTTGACTGCGTCAGACCAACACGGCTACCTACCTATAACTCTTTCTCTCCACTCACTAAAGATACACTGAAGCCCTTCTTATATTGGGGGGGGGATGTAGGAAAACCTTATTTATAATGTAGAGGGGCCTGGAGATAGTGGAGATTCCCCAGAAAGAATTAATTGCCACTTTGTCACTACAGTGGTACCTCTGGTTAAGAACTTAATTCGTTCCGGAGGCCCGTTCTTAACCTGAAACTGTTCTTAACCTGAAGCACAACTTTAGCTAATGGGGCCTCCCGCTGCTGCCACTGCGCCACCGGAGCACGATTTCTGTTCTCATCCTGAAGCAAAGTTCTTAACCTGAGGTACTATTTCTAGGTTAGCGGAGTTTGTAACCTGAAGCGTTTGTAACCTGAAGCGTTTGTAACCTGAGGTACCACTGTATCTAACTTTCTCCACGGGTCTTGAATGTGGTTTTACATTGCCTTGCTAAATGATATCAAAGGTCCATCCAGGGATCACCAAGGTCCAGCTCTCACACCTGTTTTGAATACCAGTTCTTTAGCAATGCTGATGAACTACCAGATTGACATGAAATGGGGTGAACCTTATGAAAAGTCAGAAGTTTAACCAGATGACAGCCTGAGCCCCAGCGGCAGCTAAAGATCTGCCAAGAGCTATCTGCAGACTCTGCCAAGGAGACAGCTGCTCATGCCAACAGTGCATAGATTGGCAACACTCATCTCACATCATGAGCGATGCTGTCATAAAGTCACATGCAGAGCACTGTGTTGGGCAACCAATGCTCAGTCGAGGGATGTCAGAGTCTTTTATATTTAGACCATGTTTGTTCTCGCCCTCTGCTTGCTCTCTTCCACAGTTGGGGAAAATGGCACACGACACGTGGCAGTACAAAAAGGATCAGACTCAGTGCTATATGATATAAGACACAGAAGCTGTGCCTGTAAGGATTTTCTGTCTGAAAGCTATGCTGCAAGGTTTGCTGAATTTGAATGCTTTATATTAGGAATAGGTACTGTACCTTTTTCAGCCCGAGAGCCACATTTTCTCACACACAACCTTTTGAGGCTGTGCGCTTGTAGTGTGCGTGGCCAGAGGCAGAAAGGAAATGAAGTAACTGACTTTGGGACAGTAGGCAACATTCAAGCCAGGCAAATTCCAGAGGGTTTCTGTGCATGCATAACTTCATCCAGAACACATTCCACTAAGGAAAAGCCCTTGAGGAGGGGGTGGGCAGGACAGTGTGGGGTGTGGCCTGGGAAGGATACATTTGTTAGGTTTTTCCTTTAAGACTGATGTGGTCAATGGTGCTACACAGAGATGTGTGTTTGTAACCTTGATCTGAACAGTAACACACCTGTGAGCTTTTCCTAATTTGAATAATTGAAGGTAGAGTTTGCTTACTGTAATGTGATTGGGTAATTGACTATTTTGAATTCTCTATTTAAGCTACCCAAATGGTTCATGGGTGTGGTGGTGATGGATTGTGAAATGAGAGGAATGGAGTAGAGGAGTGTGTTGTATGTAATTGTAAATAAAAGCAAGCAAAGATACTGAAGACGACTTTGTTATTTCGTCGACCCTGCTGCTGTTGCCACTCGGTTGCTGTGTATTGCCCAACAACATTTGGGTGGCTGAGGGCAACAGAGCTGGAAGAGCAAAGAACACAGGAAAGGATGTCCTAGGAAATACAGAGCAGTATGGAGGCACAAAGGCATAAAGCATTTTGGAGAAGCTTGTGCAGGGTCCAGGAGTATTGACAAAAAGCCAGCAAAGGGAGTTAAGGTGGGTAGCCATATGGCCAGAGCAATGAGAAAGATGAATCATTTTTGGAGCAAGGGAGGAAAAGGAAGTTCTTTTTAGGACATGGGGCTTTCTTGTTCTTTTGTAATGCTGTAAAGGGGAAAGCTACATGACTTAGCAATGAACTGAGTTTGGAGGCAAAGGACAGCAAAGACAAAGAGAACCGAGTGCCTTGCTTCTGATCAACATTACAGAGAGTGATATTGCCAATGGACATCTTGGCAGGAAATATGAGAAGTTCAGTCTTTGAGATACCGGCCTATGCAATATATACCCAGAATCTCAAAGCCCTAATTGGTTCATGATACCAACTCTATTACATACCTAACCACTAGTGAGAGGATCACTTTACTGGACACTGGGGGCTCTCTGAGGAAGTGTGACAATTTCAAGAAATTATCCCACATCACCTTCTTTGCCACCACTACCTGTTTGTAGTCCCAGGAGGCAATGATGATCATGACCCTGGTTTGCTGGCAACCCCCCTCCCCACCCCCCAAAAGCAAGAGGAATTGCTTTCACTCTTTTTTGGCTACTTGACAAAGATATGTAGTACTATCATCAAGCCCAATAAGAGTGAGGGCAATACATTCAGGAGAAAGGAGCAAAACCTGCCAGCAGTTGGGAACATCATCATAGCTGCTGATAAATTTCACAAAATTATAGAATTGTAGGGTTGGAAGGGACCCTACAGATCATCTAATCCAATGCCCTGCAATTCAGGAATATACAGCTGTCCCATATGGGGATCGAACCTGCAACCTTGGTGTTGTCAGCACCATGCTCTAGCCAACTTTTTGCATCATTTTTATCTCCTGACCTCAAATTATCCTATGAAAAGTGTGGTCAGGAGGGGTATTTCATCCCAGCCTGTCCATTTTTACAGCAAAATCTAGTCTCTAGGTAGTCATCTCAAGAAAACAGAAACCTTGGAGAATTCAGATGTTGGCTATCTACAGTTTATAGGATCACTTAGAATCAATTCAAACATTACATCTGCAATGTGTTGCTTCTGGAACAGCATTCCCCTGTGTCCCAAACCACTCTGGGTAACATATTTGCATCAGGTAGCAATAGGGGGGGGGGAGAAAAGAAAAGAACTGTGTTGCACCTAAACAAAACAAACAACACCAAAAAATTTATTGTGGCAAAGGTTTTCATGGACTGGAGCTCACTTCATCAGATGCATGATGTGTTGTCTTCAGTTGTCAGAAAGAGAAGGGGAAGGGGGGATGTAAATAGTGGGGTCAATAGGCCATAAATTGCAAGAGAAACATCCTGTGACATTTCTTACAGAAATTTTATTCTACAGGTAGGCAAGCACAATCCTATGAGTAATTCCCAAACTGGCATTCACCCTCCTACTGGATCACTGGTGCTAGCATGGGAATTATCAACATAATGGGCTAGTCATGAGATGCAAGGATGGCAACCATCCAAGGGAGGGCAACATTGCAATGGAAGATGCACAGGAAAGGTAATTTGAATGTATGTGTGTATGTATTATTTAATAAAGTGTTGGTAGCATCAAGACAGGATTACTGCAATGCACTCTACATGCAGCTTCCCTTGTGCTTGGTCCAAAACTACAGTAAAGAATGCAGCAGCAAAAATGCTGACGGCTGTGAGATCCTGGCAGCTTATTACTCCCCTGCTCAGAGATCTAAACAGGCTGCCAAATTCCAGGTGTTACGAACAGTTTAGGGGCAGTTTACTTGAAGGATTGATTTACCCAATATGTGCCTACTTGACCACTTCAGTCTCCATAACCGGCACCATTATAAGTGCCATGTAATTCTTGTTCCGTACTTGCAAGGAATCTATCCTTCAGCTTGGCAGCACCTATTCTCTAGAACTCCCTGCCCATTAATTTTATGCAGACACCTTGTGTTCTCTCTCTCTCTCCCTCTCTCTCCCTCTCTCTCCCTCCCTCTCTCTCTCCATTGTTTAGGCAAGCATGCCAAGACATGTAATTTTAACATGCACTTTTATAAATATCTTGAAAATATTATGACAACTTGCATTTTAACACCTGAATTTATAGATGTTGTTTATAAACTGAATATTTTATATTGTTTATGTAAGCTGCTTAAATTATTATTATTATTATTATTATTATTATTATTATTATTATTATTATTACTAACCACCCTTCATCTAAAGATCCCAGGGTGGTTCACAACAGAAAAATTCAAAATGAGAACAAAAAATACATGATAAAACAGAAACAGAAACAATCATTCAAATGCCAGGTTGAAGAGAAATGTTTTCCCCTAGCAGCTAAAAATTTGTAATGAAGATGCCAGGTGAGTCTTCCTGGGGACAGCATAATGTTAAGCAGTATGTAAAGGTAAAGGACCCCTGACAGTTAAGTCCAGTCGCAGATTGAGGTTGCAGCGCTCATCTTGCTTTACAGGCCGAGGGAGCTGGCGTTTGTCCACAGACAGTTTTTCTGGGTCATGTGGCCAGCATGACTAAGCCGCTTCTGGCGCAACAGAACACCAACACCAGAGCAACACACAGAAACGCCGTTTACCTTCCTGCCGGAGCGGTACCTATTTATCTACTTGCACTTTTTGGCGTGCTTTCAAACTGCTGGGTTGGCAGGAGCTGGGATCGAGCAACGGAAGCTCACCCCGTCGCGGGGATTGGAACTGCCGACCTTCCCATCGGCAAGCCCAGGAGGCTCAGTGGTTTAGACTACAGCGCCACCCACGTCCCAAGCAGTATTTAGGATCTTGCTAATCAATCAATAGTTTTAGTTGTTATAGTTCAGTTTAGTTCATTTCTTGTATCATGGAACTCTATGTGGTATATATGGTAATTATACCCTTGCTAATTATACCTACAAGATTGCATACATTGGGTTGAAGGTGTGTGATCTTCAAGTGTGCACCATAAGAGCTTGTGGTCCAGCTGTCCACCAGCTCTCTGTAACTTCCACCTGAATAAACACTGTGGAGTCAGAGGCACCTGATATCCAGAGTCCATGTCCATCAAGGGTATCAGGTTCAAGAGAAGCTGTCTCCATGCATACTGGTTCAGGAATCTCCAGCACCCGTGACTCCTGCCTTACATGCTTAGACAAGTTATAATAGTCTAGACTTTTCACCTCTGGGGGCCAACTAAGTTTATCCACACTTCCTCTTGCCCCCACTGCTTTCCCTGGAGAAAACCACTTCAGCATTCAATTCGAGCAGGGGGTTGGACTGGATGGCCCTTGTGGTCTCTTCCAACTCTATGATTCTATGATTCTATGATTCGAGCAAATGGAAATTTGGGTTTTCCTCTCATTGATGTTCAATTTTGAGCTAAAGAGCAGGTTTTCCCTGGGAAAAGAGCAGGGCAAGGGGAGAACCACTTGGAACTGGGCCTAGAAAGAGTGGGTCAAGTGGAAAAAACCACTTGGACTTGCGCTTTCTAGACACATGACAAGCATAAGTGTGGGTGAGCCCTGAACTCTACTCTGAGTCCTGGCTATTGCTTGTCATGGGGGTCATTACAGAATACACCAGGAAATTCTAGGTGATGCTTACAGACCATTCTGTGTTAGAGATCTCCTCTTCCTAAGCACACACAGGCTGGATCTAGACACATCAAAGAAGTGTTTCAGTTAAACACATTGTAAATTTAAACATGGGAAATTGGGTAGGGAAAATGGGGCTCCACAGTGCCATCTGGTATATCACATATATAATGCATATAAATCACTTTTTCTTTACCAATCTAGCTGAGTCCACTGATTTTATTTTTTGTGAATGCCTTACTTCACTCTCTTGTTTTCTTGTTACTTCACAAGCTTGTTTTCTTCTGCTCTGGAAGGTAGGACTCAAACTAAAAGCTTCAAGTTACAAGAAAGTAGATTCCGACTAAACATACAGAAAAACTTTCTGACAGTAAGAGCTGTCCAACAGTGGAAGAGTCTCCCTCAGGAGGTTGTGGGCTCTCCTTCCTTCCCCCCCCCCCCCTCAAATTTTTAAATTCATTTTATACAAACTACCAAACAAAAAGACCTCACATGATTTCAAACAACAACAACATAACAAACAAAACACATACAGTGGTACCTCGGTTTATGAACACAATTGGTTCTGGAAGTCTGTTCATAAACTGAAGCAATTGGTTCCGGAAGTCTGTTCATAAACTGAAGCGTTCATAAACTGAACCAAACTTTCCCATTGAAAGTAATGGAAAGTGGATTAATCTGTTCCAGACGGGCCGCGGAGTATTTAAACTGAAGCGTTCATAAACTGAAGCAAACTTTCCCATTGAAAGTAATGGAAAGTGAATTAATCCGTTCCAGACGGGTCTGTGGAGTACTCAACCTGAAGCGTACTTAACCCGAAGCATGGGTGTAATTGGTTCCGGAAGTCTGTTCATAAACTGAAGCATTCATAAACTGAAGAGAACTTTCCCATTGAAAGTAATGGAAAGTGAATTAATTCGTTCCAGATGGGTCCGCGGCGTTCATAAACCGAAAATTCATAAACCGAGGTGTTCATAAACCGAGGTTCCACTGTACAATACAAATAAATTCTTATCCTTTAATCTTTTTCTCAAACCATTATTGTGTGGACTTCCCCAATTCCCCCCTCTCTGATTTTCATTTCTACTAATCTTAAGCAGTTTCATATATCATAATCCTATCCTTTTTCCCCTTATCCATTTACCATAAATTCCTCACATTGCTTCACATGTATCCATCTTAGATTCTAAACTAACATCTAATTCCTATCCTAAGCCTAAGATTAACTTCCAAGAATTCCCAATTTCTAATATAATCAAATCCCCCCCCCAAAAAAAATTAATTTTAAATCCATTTTTCTCCAGCCCTCAACTCTCTGGACACAATGTATCCCTGCCAACTCAGCAAGATTTCCAGTCCAAATTCAATCCAGTTTTGTCAATCTTTTTTTATTTAAAACCCTTACAAGGATAAGTCCACAGGCTGTAGCCATGGGCACAGAGAGGAGAGTGCAGAAAGGCATTGGCAGGTGGCCCAAGACCCCAAAAGGCACACAGGGAGGTGGGTCAGGGGTCTCACCCAGCACTTTCTCTGTCTCTGGTGGTTCCCAGAGTGGTTTTACACCCAGGGCTTGAAATGGTGAAGAGAAGCAGGGGAGCAGAGACTGTGGCACAGCAAGTCCACCCTGCTCAACTGTCCTGAGTGGCAGGGTAGGCGGTTGCCCGTCTTCCCTCCCTCCCCCTTTCAGGCCCTGGGAAGTTGCAGGATTGACTCTGCAGTTTGGGAGCAGGCTGAGCTGGGTTAGGAAGGTCAAAGCTGCTGGGTGTTGTGGTCTATCGCCTGCTGGCAAGTGTCTGATACAGGCAGATTCTGAAGGGCAGACTCGCAGATGGTCCCATAGGACTGGGAGTAACTGCCCAGGCAGGCCTTTGGGTCCCCAGCTGTAACCCGGAACATCTTCTTACTGGGCTTAAGAAATGAGCGAGCTTCCCTGCTGTGCACCTCAGAGCTCTGTGGATTCAGGCCAGCAGCCGCCTTCCTGGGGGAGCCCTCCTTCCTCACCAGGTGGTGGTGAAGAGCCGCCTCCTGGGCTTGAGCACACAGTGAATGGAGCCTGGGGAAGGAGACTGCCTGGCCTCTCCCCACCTCCAGGCACAGTTTTGTCAATCATAAACTACCGTGTTTCTCATATTATAAGACATGTCTTATATTTATTTTTTCCTCAAAAAAACACACTATGGCTTATTTTCAAGGGATGTCTTATTTTTTTCCTCCTCCTCCTGCCGCGGCCGGCATTGCTGCTGCACCTATCACTATGTCTTATTTTCGGGGTATGGCTTATATTCCTTGAATGCTTAAAAATCCTGCTATGGCTTATTTTATGCGTATGTCTTAAAATATGAGAAACAGGGTACATCCATTTTACTTTTTACCCCACTCCCACTCTGCAGTGTCTTACTACCCCAAATTCAATCTCCTCCTCCTGCTGCCCCCCCCCCAATGTAATCTTCACATTTTTCCAGCCTCTGGTATTATTCTCTTCGATTCCCCTCTTCTCTTTCCAATTCATATACAGTTCTTGGTCTCTCCTTCTAGTGAAAGCAATGTCCTTTAGCACATATTGTTGTAAATTCTCATTCTCTTCGTCTTCATCCTCTTCCTCTTCTTCATCATCAAAACCTTTAATTTTCTTTTCTTTTCCCATCATCTCTTATATTTCCCCTTGTTTTTTGGCATCCTCAGACTGTTCTCTGATCCTTCGAATCTCCTGTATACATGATGTCAGCTCTACATTAGATTCCTACAGTAAATTTATCACTATTTCATAAAACACAGGTGTTGTTTTGACCATCAACATTTTTTCAAGGTTGCAGCCAAGTTCGAGTGTAAAAAATGGCGGTGAGAGCTTTCAAATTCAGCCTTACAATATCTCTATTCAGACTGCTGCAGTTAATTCAAAGCGCTCCAGTTGAAAATGAAAGTAGCAAGTATCATTTGCATTGTTACATCACAATGGCTTCTCACTGTGCTGACCGGGGTCACCACCTCCAGAAATCAAGCGGCTTTTCTCAGTCTCTTCTAAAACCTATTCGCAGGTAATTAAAGTCAAATAATTTGCTCCCCCCTTGACCTGCCTGGGGGGGGGGCGCTCAGTCTTTGGAAGTTTTATCAGTCTCATAATATTTTTACCGGCTTTGGTTTCTTTACAGCTCTCCCGTCTATCAGCGGAAAGGGACTGCCTTCCGTTTTTTAAATCCCTTTCCCATGGTCCAATTAAATCAAATTAATCCGAATTTCAGATGTACTCATGGTACAGTCTCCTTTTTTTCTTTTTCTGCTTTGGAAGTCATGATCGCTGTTGCCATTCAGTCTCACAGCTTCGCACTGTCAAAGGAAGCAATTTGTCCATTTGTGCTGCAGCTCCGACCCCCTCGCTCTCAGGGGTTCAAAACAGAACCCTTCCTGGGAGGGGGGAGCCCGCTTTCTGCACCCCGCCGGATGACCACATCCCCAAAATGCTCGATTTGGGGTTCTTCTGGGAATCCGCTGCGCTGGAGCGGTTTCCCCCGCCTTTGACATGCTGAGGTCCCTTCAGCCGAATGGACCTCTGACTGTAATGGCTGCGCGATCAAGTGGAAGTCCTGGACTCTCCTTCCTGGAGGTATTTTAAACAGATGATGGATGGCCGTCTGTCATGGATGCTTTAGTTGAGAGTCCTGTATTGCAGGAATTGGACTAGTTGACCCTTGAGTCCCTTCAAAGCTAAGATTCTATGATTCTAACTGGGTCTGTGATTCTATTATTCCGGCAGCTGGGTCAGCAATATAACCCTCCGAATAAGGAAATGAATTTGAGATTTAAATGAATTTGAGAGCTGATTCTCCCATGGTAGTTTTCTCATACGTGAACCACACATTATTATATGTTAGGTATTGGAAAGATTGCATTAATCCACAGATGTCAGTCTTTAAGTTACGTTGCTAATGGCCACCATTTTGTACATGCCTCCTTTCCCTCAGTTTATCCAGAAGCTTTCTATTCATAGGGATTTCTTATTTAAATTTTCTTTTTTTCTCATGCACACACATTCCATTGTGAAGGAAATTATTTGAACCAATATAGTTCTTATGGTTGCAAAGAAGTGTTAGAGGTGTTGGGAATGTGTTTTAAAATTGATAAGTGCTATAACACTCCATTATTCATTTGAAGGAGAAAAAAGAATTCCACAATTCATCTTATTTATTTCATCCAATTTGCATACATTCTGTTTTCTGTGCCATCACACAAAATGTAATTGAGTGGACTTGATATTTACAGAGTTAATCGTTTCTTTTTCTCTCAACAGTGCAGTTTAATAGGATGTGACCTTCGTTACTTCTGCTGTGAGGTAATCGTAGTATTATTAGTGGGTGGGGAGTAAAATACATTAATATTTCTGCTTGTTAGCAAGACTATTCTGGCTAATCTGAGTTGTGTGCCTGTGGAATGCTAATATATGTCCACCTCCCATGAGCCATTGCAGTAAATCAGCAGCTCTTGTCTGGCATTGATGAAGGGGGGCAAAATGAAGACACTCACCAGCAGGAGATTCTAATTCCACCTCCCCCAATCCCTATTCCTGTCTCAACCCCATTGGAATATTATATCATAAACAGAAGGTGAATGAAGGACTGGTTTCTATGGGAATGTCCAAGGGTGGAAGATATTTTTTCTTCCTATAAGGAGCCATTTACTTATGGGAAATATCATATGGGGGTGCAGATCTAATAATGGATAGATCCAAATTCAATATTGAGTTGCACCAGAGTCAAAAGTGGCCAGAGTACGCTAAACTGCAGAATTGCATAGCATTCTTTGGGAGGTATTCAACTAAGTTTTACTCAGAGTAGAGCCACTAAAATTAATAGATCTTAGTAATGTTCATTATTTTAAATTGGTTGACTCTGAGCAAGCACTTATACACACTTCCTGTTTTCCCTTTGCTTTCCACAAGGGACAGCCATTTTTTAGCATTCAATTGGTTCAAATGGCAATTCAGGTTTACCCCGCATTGTCATTGGTTCCAATCTATCACTAAAGACTGGGTTTTCCCTTGTGAGGGGAATGTTTGGACCGATGCCTAGAAGGTGTGCTCAAATGAAAAAACCACTCAGATATGTGCTTTCTAGCCACAACACAAGCAGAATTGTGGATGGACCCTAAAACTTAGTTGAATTCCACCCTTTCTTCATCTGTCACCCCTACTTACAGTTTGCAAAGGATAAAAATAAATGAGGTTGATGCTCACCTAAGCTCAGTTGTATACAGAGAGAGCACAGCTCAGTGATAAAAGCACATGTTTACACATACAAAATTATTGGTCCATCTTTGGTGAATGGATCTCAAGGCATGGGAATTAACCTAGAGAAGCACCATCAGCCAGACTAGACAAAATGGGTTATATCAGGCATCCCCAAACTGCGGCCCTCCAGATGTTTTGGCCTACAACTCCCATGATCCCTAGCTAACAGGACCAGTGGTCGGGGAAGATGGGAATTGTAGTCCAAAACATCTGGAGGGCCAAAGTTTGGGGATGCCTGGGTTAGATGGACAAATGACTCTGTATAACACAGATGGGGGACCTCTGTACCTTGAGTCAAGGCTTCACTTCCCACCATCCCTGACCATTGGCCATGCTGGCAGGGACTGAAGAGAACTGAAGAACATCTGGAAAAACACCCTTAGCATATAGCACAGTTTTTAAAATTTCTGATAACAGCAACGATCAATTTCTGAACAATACTCACCAGCCACGGTCAGATTCCATCAGCATTTTTTATTTTTTATTTGCCATCTCTCAGTAAGGGCTTAGCAGTTACAAACATATGCACTCATGCATAGCCTTACGTGTGAACATTGCACACATAAAGAATAACCCACTTACCTTGCCTGCCCCACAGAACCAAACCAATCAAATTGCACGTTTATCCAACCTGCTCTTAAAAACAGCCAGTGATTGGCATATGAACAGCCTTCACTGAATCACACTGAATAGTCCGTTATTCTGTGCTCTCACTCAGTGGTTTTTCAAGGTCTTAGGCAAGGCCTCTTCCAGAACAACAAACTGAGCACTTTCAAACAGAGGATGCCCAGGATCAGTCTTGGGACTGTATGCAAATCTGTGCGCTGTCCTTAAATTTATGTTGCATTTGGGGGGAATCAACAACAACCTCACCTCCTCCTGAAGTAGGGCTATCCCAGTATATTTTGTTGCTGAGGCAAAATTGCACCTCACTTATTCCATAAGCAGAAGACAATCAGAGTGGCAGTTTCACTTCAGCATTAGTGAGGGGACAGCCTCCTTCACCACACTTGAGGACAGCAAGATAATTTATGGAGCTTTGGGCAGGCTGTGAAACACGGAAAATACTGTCCTGCAACATCTTGCCACTGCCCCACCCCCCGTGCCACCTGAGGAACCTTTCTCACTTTGCCTAAGGGTAGGGCCAGGTATGCCAAAATAGATTATTTCTGTCAGTGCTTGCTGAATGCAATTTAGAAAGTGAAGCCATCTTTTCCCCATCTACCTCTTTCCCCCTTTTATTCCCAATGTCTCAACAAATGAAACTGATTTGTAAAAAAAAATGTTACGAGAGACATTGCACATACTTTTGTAAATCAAGAAAATCTTTAATAAGAAAGAAAGAAAGTGAAGCTGAAATACCTATTTGGTTACATTAGTTGTGCCTGAGCAAGCAACAGAGCTACCGGTAGTTGCCGTCAACTGTCACAGTGGTCCCTTGCTTGTAAGGCTTCCAACAGAAGAAATACAAGAACTTTCAGATCAGATATGTGACAGATTGTGTGAGTTCACATCCATATGGTTCTCCAGACAGCCCTCTGAATGCGATGAAAGTTATATGAGGCTTTAAAGTACAGAATGCAATTGTGTGAAGCTCATCCCTCCCACCCTTAAACCCAGTACTAAGGAAGTGTTCTTCAAAGTAGCCAGTGATGTAAAATGTCCCAGCAAGTGGTCTGTCATTATTAAACATAAGATTGATATGTTAATATGGATTATTTTTTTCCAGAATGCTGTAGGCTTTTGGGCTTTGACTTAAATACAGCTTTATTACAAGAGTTGCTACTGAATTTGCTACCTAAAGCAAAATTCAAGGTAAATTTGTATGTTCCTACTTAAGAAAGCGGGAGGGGATTATGAGAATTTCAGAGGAAACAGAACCAATCTTGATTTTTTTTTAGGATGAAGAAGAGGTTTACATATTGTCAACATGTTTTGCTTTCAGTAAAAATCAAAGGCAGATGTAGAAAGTCCTGTTGGAGGAATTCTTCAAAAAATTCAAACAAAATCCATTCTATTTCTGCCTTTTTTTAAAAAAGTTTTGTTGTTGTTGTTGTTGTTTAAAAGGGGGAAGTCTCAACAATGCAGATTTTAATGCATGTTTAAATTTTACTTTGCTAAGTTGCCAAAATCTTCATCACAACGCCTGGGGAAGTGTGAAATCTCTTAGATAAGTATGTTCTGATCCACCCAATATTGTGCAGATCATACAGTGGTACCTCGCTAGATGAATGCCTCACAAGACGAAAAACTCGCAAAACAAAAGCGTTTTGCGATTTCAATGGAGACTCGCAAGACGAAGTTTCCTATGGCGCGCTTTGCAAGACAATTTTTTTCGTCCCATAGGGTGCCTCGCAAGACGATTTTTTCCCCGTCTTGCGAAGCACCCTAGGGGAAACTGCACTTCAATGCATTCCTATGGGAGCCGCTTCGCAAAATGAATTTTTCGCTATACGAAGCGACTCGCGGGATGAATAAAATTTGTCTAGCGAGGCACGACTGTATATGAATTCCTCTACATACTTGTACCTTTTCATGCGTTTCTAAGGTCACTGTACTTTTACTTATTTATGTACTGGTGTGGTTACATTTATTTACTGCTTATTACATCTATTGATTGTTTATCTGTTGCAGTATTTCATCCATCACCCAGAGATCTGTTGTTATTGGGTGACTAACAAATTATATCTATCTATCATCTATCTATCTATCTATCTATCTATCTATCTATCTATCTATCTATCTATCATCTAATCTAGTGTAGGCACAAGTCAGAGAGGCTGAAGCCAGAAGAGAGGTGGAGTCAGAAGAATGGTGAGGCAAAACTAATATTTTTTTATTTTATTTTATTTTTTATTTAAAGTTTTTGAGACAGAAAGAGAAGAAAAAACTAGAAAAAACTTACACCACAACCATTCAAAATAATTCAAATTACAAACACAATCATTTTACTTTTATATCACATTCTCAGTAATTTTCCAAATACCATCGTCTACTTCCCTCCCCTCCCCACCTAACTTCCCCTCACCCATGTGAGATCTTATTGGCATTTGTATAATTGTTTCTTGTTCTGTTAGCAATTATTTATAATTAATAGTCATATCCTTTATAATATCATCTTGTATCCTTGCGAGTCTTTCCTTTTACGTTTATGTTAAACTTAATATCCATATCCATATTTTTTCATATATATCTCTGCACACGCCCACTCTCTCTTAATTTTTTGCTTGGCGCAGCCCCTAACTGATGGCATTAATTTTGCCATCTCCATAAATTCACAGATCTTCATTATCCATTCTGATAATTCTGGTATTTTTCCTGTTTTCCCATTTCCCCCCACTAGTAATCTAGCTGCTGCTGTCACATAGAGGAATATATTCTTTTTATCTTTGGGGATATCATTGGTTATTAAACCTAAAAGATATGCTTCTGGCTTTGTGAGAATTGTGCTCTTAAATATTCTTTTCAACTCTTCATGTATCTTGGTCCAAATTTGTTTAATCATCTTACACCCCCACCACATATGGTGCATTGTTCCCACCTCCGCTTTACAAGAAAAGTTTGAATTTTTTTATAGATCTTTGCCAATTTTAGTGGGGTGAGGTACCAACGATAACACATTTTCATTATATTTTCTCTTATCAAATAACAAGCTGTGAAATTTATGTCAAAACTCCATAATTTTTCCTACCTATCTAAATGTATTGTCTTGCCCAGATCTTGTGACCACTTTATCATTGTTTCTTTTATTACTTTATCTTTCAATTCCCACTCAAGGAGTACAGTCATACCTCGGTTTAAGTACGCCTTGGTTTGAGTACTTTCAGTTTAAGTACTCGCGGACCGTCTAGAATGAATTAAACCACTTTCCATTACTTTCAATGGGTATGTTCACTTCAGGTTAAGTACGCTTCAGGTTAAGTACAGACTTCTGGAACCAATTGTGTACTTAAACAGAGGTACAACTGTAGATTGTACATTTTCAATATTTATTTTTATTTGACTACAATAGTTCGCTTTGCAATTTAGAGGTTTTCTGTTCAAAACCTGTTTTTTCTCTTTGTTAAACAAATGGACTATTTGATGATATTGTAGCCAACTATTGCAGTAATCCTTAATCTCCTCATATGGTTTTAGTTTTACAACACCATGCTTTTATTAATAATTGTTGGTATGTTGGACATTTCTTTTCCTTTTTTTTTTACTGCTAATACCTCTAGTAGAGACACTCACCAGGGTATCTTTGGTTCCAGTAGCCATCAATAATTTGCCCATACTTTGTATAAGGGCTTTCTTATATATATATATATATATATATATATATATATATATATATATATATATATGTATGAGGACCCCCAATTTTTCCAGTTAAAATCTAGAGTTTGGGATATACTCGCCGTATAAGAAATACAACCCAGCGTATAAGACGACCCCCGACTATTGAGAAGATTTTCCTGGGTTAAAAAGTAGTCTTATACGCAGGAATATACAGTATTTATTTCCTCTGGGGTATTTATAATTCTCTCATCCTTTATTTTATGAATTAACATTTCCTTTTGTCTCTTTTTAAATTGCCATGAAAGCAATTTTCCCACTTTATTTCTCACCACAACTTTAATAAATCATCACACGGTGAGCCTCTCTCTTTAGCCAACTTCGTTTCTGTAAATGCATATAAATATGTTCCAGTCTAAGGGACCCAGGTGGCACTGTGGGTTAAACCACAGAGTCTAGGGCTTGCTGATCAGAAGGTCCGTGGTTCGAATCCCTGCAACGGGGTGAGCTCCCGTTGCTCGGTCCCAGCTCCTGCCAACCTAGCAGTTCGAAAGCACATCAAAGTGCAAGTAGATAAATAGGGACTGCTCCAGTGGGAAGGTAAACGGTGTTTCTGTGCACTGCTCTGGTTCGCCAGAAGCAGCTTTGTCATGCTGGCCACATGACCCGGAAGCTGTCTGCGGACAAACGCCGGCTCCCTCGGCCTATAGAGCGAGATGAGCGCCGCAACCCCAGAGTCGGACACAACTGGACCTGATGGTCAGGGGCCCCTTTACCTTTACCCTTTTACATCCAAAGGTTGACTTTTGTGATATGACTGTTCAAGGTAACTGTTCTCAATGTCAGTTATTTAATTGAGAAACCTGGTACAGTTCTTTCTGGGTCCTGAGGTGTTTCGTGGCTGAGGGTGCAGCCACTTTAGCACTGGGATTCTCCCACTCTCTCCCACACCAATTACTTGCTGGAATTAAAATAGTGCTAGAGCAGCAGAGTGTCTTTTTGCGCAGCACTGTGCCATTGAATGAAGACCTATTCTTCCTTTTTTTCCCTGGGGGTTTACATTGCCCTCGCTCCCCCTCCCCTCGTACCGCGGTGGTACTGCTCAGCTCAAGTGGAGCAGAGCACTTTCCCCAACCTGTTCACAGAGAGCACCAAGCCAGAAGCAGAGGCAAAACCAATATTTGGTTCCATCTTCCTCCCTTTTGAGTTATACAAATGCAACAGTGAGACTAAGGAGAAGGAGGTTGACCAGCAGTGTCACTAGCTCCTGGGCTGGTTGCCCCACCTGCCTTAAAGGGCCTGCTCCAGACCCCAAGCAAGTTAGTATCAGCACTTTATACCATTATCTAGCACCACAGATTTCTAAATATGCAAACCTCAGACATCATATTGAAGCATCTCTTGGGGGTTCCTCTCCATCACTGACTAGAGGCTAAGAACAGTTGTGGAGTCACAATGTTGGTTGTCTAACAGCGAGGCTTGGCTTTCAGATTTCTGCTTAAACCTGACACTCACTGGGTGCAATTGGGCAACTGAATATTCCTCAGCTTAATTTGTGTCACACAACAGTTGTGAAGATAACATGAGGAACCACCAAGTACACCATCTGGACATTCCGTAGGTAAAATAGAGAACATCCAGAATATCATCTCTTTCTTCCAATTTTAATGTCTAAACCTGAAGCTTCCTGGCACTGAATCCCTTGCCTGCATTAAAGGTAAAGGTAAAGGGACCCCTGACCATTAGGTCCAGTTGTGACCGACTCTGGGGTTGCGCACTCATCTCACATTATTGGCCGAGGGAGCCGGCGTATAGCTTCCAGGTCATGTGGCCAGCATGACAAAGCCGCTTCTGGCAAACCAGAGCAGCACATGGAAACGCTGTTTACCTTCCCGCTGTAGCGGTTCCTATTTATCTACTTGCATTTTGACATGCTTTCGAACTGCTAGGTTGGCAGGAGCTGGGACCAAGCAACGGGAGCTCACCCCGTCACAGGGATTTGAACCGCCAACCTTCTGATCAGCAAGCCCTAGGCTCAGTGGTTTAACCACAGCGCCACCTGGGTCCTGCATTATGCCTGCATTATGAAATGGTAAAAACCAAGCCATCTGTTTTAACTCTGATAGGAGAGGGCAATTCCATCGGTGGACTTTTGGTTGGCCCCATTTGTATGGGGATATTTTTATGGACATGAGATAAAATAGTAACACATCCTTATATGTACTGTACTGAGTCAGACCAGCTAGCTAAGTATTGGCTACATTGACTATCTGTGGCTTTCTAATATTTCAAATTAGGAACATTCCCAGACCTACCTGGAGATTTGATGTACTGAACCTGGGACCTTCTGCATGAAAATCACTGCATGGTTGATCACTGAGCAACAACTGTTCCCCTGAAGGATTGGCAGCTTATTGTCATTTTCTTGGTGTGTGTGTGTCATTTTTCATACCATGTTTTCACTCAAGAAGAACCTATCAAATGGAACTATTGATTCATCTTTCTTTTTATTTTTTATTTTTGCAAAAGGGAAAATCTAATTATTTTTGTTAGTTACAAATCCAATTTGTGTATTAATCTCTCAAATATGTCAAATGGGTTTTTAATTGGGAATTAATTGCTTTTTGCCTTCCATAGCCCTTGCTGATTTTTATAAGCTTACTATCAAAATCCTTTGGTGATTTTTCACCTGATAGAGAAATAACATATCTAATTAATCAAGTTGTGTATTAACAAATCTCCTATTTAGAGGTACAATAATTAGATTGGGAAAATGTTAGGAAAACAAGAAAATTATTCCCCAAGGTGGCAGGATTGTGAGTTCGACTTGAAAGAAGGCTCTGTGTTTTGCAAAAGCTGGTTAATTAGTTTTAAGGAGGTCTCAGAAGGCTTTGGTATTTTTTTTTTGAAATGTGCAATCAGTTTGCAAAAAGCATTTTTCTGAGCCGCAAAGATACTTGCAACCAACTTTCAAAATATTATCTGTGACAAAACACAACATTTGCTTTTCTTTATGGAAAAACCTGTTTTCACTTTTAGAGGCACAGTATGATAAATTCTGGCAAGCTCAGTGATTTTCTATCTTCTATCCACTTGGCAGAGACCAAATGCTAAATAAAAAGTTTTCCTCATTTTTTTACAAGCCCCATCCACACTTGAGCTAAGATTGGAGAGGATATTGATTCAAGTGAGAAAGAAGCATTTTGACTCACAGATTAACAATGCATTCACCACTGCTGGGTTGAGCTTTAAATCAGGATGCTAAATCCAAGATGTGGCCCTTCAGATGTTGAACTGCAGTGCTAATCATCCTCAGACAGCATGGGCAGTGGCCAACATCTAGAGAACCATACCTGTCCTAAATGGTGGAGGGCAGACACCAGAGAGAGGTGACTTCCAAAGTGTAAAGCAGAGGTAGTCAACCTTTTTATACTTACCGCCCACTAATGCATCTTTCTTGATGGTAAAATTTCCTTACCGCCCACCAGTGCTCGGCGGAAGGAGGATTCAGCTTGTGCCATACAACCCCCCTACCGCCCACCTAGAATCCTGAAATGCCCACTAGTGGGAGGTAGGGACCAGGCTGACAACCCCTGTTGTAAAGTGACCAAAAATGTTGTTTGGTGAACCAGCCATGCTGGTTGGGAATTGGAGTTAATGACTGTGCCATAATGTTGGGATCAGACCAGATTAGATTGGGCCCATCCTGCTATGGACCTGACCAGTTTCGGAAGCATGGTTGGGATGTGAGATCGAATGTGAGATGGGATGTTTGTTTTGGAACACCCAGGTCTTGTAACTCCCTCCCTAGACATGTTCACCTCTCTCTCTCTCTCATTCTCTCTCCCTCCCTCTTGTGGTGATACGCTAAGAACATTTTATTTTGTTTAACTTTTTAGCATGGGTTAAAGTTTTATCTCCCTGTTTTTATGCTGCTTGTTAGTAGGGTTCGGACAACTTCCCACTATCTACAGATTCGAGTGTAGAAGGGACCATTTAGTGTCACCCTTGGGTGGAGAAGTTCTACACCTATTGCCCCATGTGATGTGCTCCAACGGAATTGGCCACTGAATGGGCACATTGGCTGCTGAGAGCGCTAGCACATGGGGCTAGCCAGTGATGCCTTGTAACCTCCCTTGCATGTTCTTTGAATGCATTTGTGGTGCTGTCTGAATGTTCCTTTTTTTCTTTATCCTGCCCTTTTGAAAAGGGCCACAGTTCAATGTTAGAGAATCTGCTTCTCATGCCAAATATCTGAGGCTAATGCTCCAGGTAGAAGAGGGAATTGCCCCAGTCTGAGGCCCTGCAGAGTGGTTGGCAGGCAGTGTCTATAGCACTGAGCCAGATGGACCAATGGTCTGACTCAATGTATGGCATTTTCCTACATGAAACTCATTTCAGTCATTTGACTTTGATTTTGTGTTATGTATTTCAGGAGCTATCTGCAAGCTACTTTGAATTTATGTTATAAAAATGCAGGTCATACATTTTTAAATAAATTGTGTGAATGGGCAGCTGCCCCCTCCTATACAAGATCAAACCCCAGAGGCAAATATTTTCATATCAAGTAAAACATAACATTTCCTGTAGAATTGCATTGCACAGCCAGTCATCAGGGGTAGTGAAATCATGTGATTGATACTCCTGTGTGAAACAGTCCCAAGTGGTGCAAAATTCGGATATGTAATACCACCCGAGCCTTCTGCAGAATTAAAGCCTGATTGGAGCTTACATTTTACTCTTCTTTTCACCCATCCAGGCCATTTTCTCATTTGTTCTTCCTGTTGAAATGATACCAATTTAAGCAAAGCATGCTTGAATGAGACATACCCTCATATCACAGTTGGACCATCTGTGTGCCTTATCGTACTGCAATGGTCCCAAGTAATTCCTACATTCCCCGCTAATACCAAAATGAAAATCACTGCTGTTTATCAGATTGCAGTGCTGAAGAACGAGGCTTATTTTACACATATGCTTACAGGCAGATTAAGATATACAGGGTGGGGAGCACACTGTGGAACAGAAATCTGTTCTGCTAAGAGATCTAATCATTTAGTGTACTATAAAGGCTCCAAATTTCATCTGTTAACCTATATGCACTTCCTAATTACCATTCATCAACCTGGCATTTTAAAGCATTCCCGTGTGTTACCAATGCACTCTTCAATGGCTGCCTGTAGTAGTTTTAGCAGCTTTTCATCCTGAAGGCATTTAAAGCCTTCCTCTGAGCTCAATTCTTTTGCACTGCTTCTTACCCACACACACGTAATAATGGAACAGGTTTAATGCAATATACCCCGTGGTGGCTGGTGCTCATTGGGACTCATGCACTGTAAAGCAGGGAAACCAACAGTAGTCAAAGCTTGAGCCAACTTCAAGGGGAAACCTCTTCTACAAGGGGCAGGCCTGACACTAAGGAGAATCAGAGAATAAATTACAGAGTTGAAGGGAACACAAGGGTCATCCAGTCCAACCCTTGCAATGCAGGAATCTTTTGCCCAATGTGGGGCTCGAACCCATGACTCTGAGATTACAAGTCTCATTTGCAACCAACTGAGCTATCAGGCTGAAAGGAAGAATACAGCCAGGACCACTGCCTGGGCTGGTTGTAAGAAAAAAAGCAGGGTACTTGGTGGGACCAAGATAGAGGTTGGCGGGCACAATTTGCCCTAATGAAGGGTGGTATACAAAATAATAATAATAATAATAATAATAATAATAATAATAATAATAGACTATCCTCCACCACATACACCTGAAACAATGATTTTATTTTATTTTTAAATGATTTTTATTGAAGATTTTCAACTTAAACATTTTTCATATCATCATAACATTATGCAATTATCCTAATTATTTTTTAAAAAGAAAAAAGAGAAAAGGCACAAAAAAGAAAACAAAAAAGAAAGAATAGAAAAATAAAAGTAACCAGCAAATATTGAATCCTATCTAATATTACTTAACATCATTTCGTCTTCCCCGTCCCTCCCCTCCCAAGTCCATTTTAAACCCAACTTCAGCAGTTCTGAAACAATGATTTTAGAGCCCTGTGACTGAAAGTTTCCCTGTGTGCATGTCTGTATCCAGAAAATAAGAACAGGGCACTCTAGAGACACATTTTAAACTTTGAAAAACAAACAAACAAAACTTGGATAGACATCTGGACTCTTGACTATTCAGCTATTAATGCCACTATCAATGTGTACATTTCTGTTACTAAACTAGTCCCCAGATTTTAAGTGTGATGCTATAGCTTTTGCTCTCAAACGAAACTCTTTTCCTTCTCCAGATGGAATGAGTGCATACTTGGATCAGACTCACTAAAGCCTAATCATAGCTAAGAGTGGGGAAGAAACCTGATTCAGTTCACATTTAAAAGTGAAGCCACCAAGTGCCATTCAGTGGCTCCCCCAAAATTCCTTCTCAGACCCTGAAATAGTTGCTAAGCAAATGAACTATAGTGGGAGGGTTGGCACTGCAAAAGGCACAAGGAGGGAGAAAACAGGGTGGAGAAGCCTTAAATACCAGGCTAGTCCATTCCTTCTCATTGGAGAGTGAGAAGGAACATAACTTTCAGGGGATATTTATAGAGACCTTTCACACAGAATGCACTCTCAGGCACACTCCCACTCAGAGACGCCAGGATGATGACACTAATATCTTAAATGAAAGCATCCTGTGCATGTTCTCACCATACGAGGTGAGCCAGACTTCTGAAAGAAAGAGGGCCTTTTCACCCTTTTTTGGCTCTATTGTCCATCATTGATAGATGATCTTGTCTGAAACAACAAAAATGTCATTGGCTGGACCGGATTAATAAGTTTTTCCCCCTGCAGTCTCTGATCCTCTCTCTTCTGCTGTTATTGTTCTGTTATTAACGTATGCTTATACTCTTTTTTAAAAGTCCAATAAAAAGATGGGTTTTTTCCAGCAGTGGGTGTGGCAGCATCATAGCATGGGATGCTGGCGCCTGTGATGTGGCAAGTATTGCACCACCACCCTGGTAGACTGGGCAGCTGGGGTGGTGGCAGACACCAAGGGGTTTACACAGGCTCTTCACCTGCTGCCTTCATCCACCTGCCAACTAGTCAAACCTGCCTACTGCCGCACCTCAGCTGCCAGGGCTATGTGCCTGTTGTGGGGGGGGGCGCCTGATTGCGCGGTCAGGAGGAGCCCCCCAAATCCCCAGGCAGCCCCCAAGTTGAATGATGATGCAAGACCACGTTCTATGGGATTAAAATTGGCCAGAACTTTATTAAGAATTCAGATGTAGGGAGACCTTGGCTCAGGCATTGGACGTATATCCTTCCCAGCCCCCCCAGCCGGGGATCTGGGTAATTTCAGGGTTATCCAGCATGTGTGGGGGTTGGGCTAGCTCTGGAGAACATATGTTCAAGCAGATAGCCCCCCCCCCTCGATCGCAACCGCTGGAGAGGGAGGGCAATGACAGCGTATGGTCAATGCCTCCCTCTTAGCCCCATTTACACGAACCCTATTATCGCCACCGCAATGGGGGGCGGGGGGGTCATCACCCCACGCCCCCGCTCATTTATGTAGATGACTAAAGGATTCCGCCCAAGGCCTGCATCTGCCAAAGTTGTGACGAATTGCTACGGGAAAGGCGAAACCTGCCAATGCAGGAAAATTCCTTTCCAGCCCTTCAACAGCAGCCTTGTTTGTAGCAGCACCTGCGTGCGTGTACGCCTGTGGAAGAAAATAACCTGTAATGCAATCATTATTTTTTTGGGGAGTGGAGGGTGGGAAAGCTTTGGAGCCGTCGACTGCTTCCCAGGAATGACTCTGCTTCAGCCGTGTGCAGGTAAGGTTACCTCCTCCTACCTGGCCAATCCCCCCGGCAACGCCTCCCTGAGCTGGATTGGACAGGTAACTGCGTGGGCGGAGTCCACCAGTATCCAGCCCGGGAAGGCAGTGCCAGCCTCTGAACTTCCAGGGCTGCCTTAGGGATCCCAGTGGGCTGCGTGCAACCGCACAAAATGCACCTCCCCTTTTATGTGGGGAACGGTCATTATGCCCCCTCAAAAGTGTGTGCCTGGGGCCACGCCCCCTCCCACACCCCTGGGTGTGGAATCTACTTTATTGTCCTTTCAGTAGCAGACACAGCCCACTTTTATTTTCTCAAGCTTTTCAGATGTAATTATAATTTGTACCATAATAAATAAATAAATACCAAGCTACGGAATGTGTTCATGCCTTACCTTTCCTTTCAACAGCTCAGCAATATACAGCTATTACTTGGCGTTGTCATTGCAGATCCTGGGATGCTAATCCAACACTAATATAGATGTCTCTCGCACATATGGCCTACGCTACATCGATTTAGACAAGCATTCATCATGAACTAATTAAAACTCTATTTTCTGCTTAATTATTGGTCTCCAATGATATTAGATGAAGACAATGTATATCTCAAGAAGTTGACAGGCGTGTGCACTCTGGAAACAGTGATAGCTGTCATACACTTGGTGATTTCAATTTTCTTTCAAAATTATGCAGGAGGAAGCACTTCTGTAATGCCTTGAGAGAAAAAAATTAAATAAGAGAGAGAGAGAGAGTAGAGAACAGCTGCTGATATTGATTCTATGAATCTGAAACTTTATGAAACCATAGATGGATACATTTGACAGAAGCATATTTCTGGAAGACTTTCAGACTTAAGCAAACAACATCTGTTAATATTGACTTTTGGAGTGGGGTGGGGAATTACATCGGAATTTTTCAGAAGAATTACAATCAGCAATTGATTGAAAAATATGTTCCAGTGCTGTAGAAAAGAGAGTATAAAATACAAAGCAGAAGGTTAGAGGGTCTGATTTCTTTTCAGTGTATAAGATTACACAGCAGTAGTATTTCACTCTAAATAGGCCTTTGAAATAAACAATGACTCACAGCAGACGTCGAACCACATCTACTTAGAAGTAAATCCTGTTGAATTTAGTGGGGCTTACTCCCAGGTAAGTAGGGTGAGGATTGTAGCTTGACTATCTCTTGCTAGGGACGTTTCAGGAACTCTCAACTGGATTTCTAGTATTTTGGAATTACTTGTTCTTGTTTCTGAAGCATTGTTAATGCATCAGGAATCATCCATTATTCTAATTTTCTTTACAAAATAAATAAATAAACCTGGTATTTGTAGGAAGTTCTGTGCATTGGGCAGTTTGCTATAGTTTTCTTCTCCTTCCTCTGATGGCCTCAGATCAGAGGTTCCCTCTTAAAATATGCTGGTTTATGTTGTTGTTGTTGTTGATGTTGTTGTTGTCATCATCTTGCTAAAGTGGCTATTCTTACACACAAAAATTATTATTATTACTACTTTTTTAATTGCTGAATTTACACTGCTTCCTATCCACATATGTTCACAAATCATAGGACAAAGGCTAAAGAAAAATGCAGTGAGGGTTTGAACCTGGTACTCTCTGGCCAAAACTCCTGGCATCAACACCTAGCACCCTTGGACAGCATTTGGAAGCTTAGCATCCCAGCAAGGACCACCTGCACTGTTGCCTATTCTGGACCCCTGGCTGTAGGTTTCCCTACACCTGAGTGACTCCCAACTGATGGATATCCCATTGGTCTGACTGAATTTAAGGCAGCTCTCTATATTTCATATTAGGTATTTGTGAGCACACTCTTAACAACAATTCAAAATACAAAATGTATGGCAAAATGAGACTTCTCTCGGGGGAAGAGAACCATCTCTTTGAGAACTGTAAAGGTAAAGCTAAAGGGACCCCCGACCATTAGGTCCAGTCACGGACGACTCTGGGGTTGTGGCGCTCATCTCGCTTTATTGACCGAGGGAGCCGGCGTACAGCTTCCAGGTCATGTGGTCAGCATGACTAAGCCGCTTCTGGCGAACCAGAGCACTGCACAGAAATGCCGTTTACCTTCCCGTTGGAGTGGTACCTATTTATCTGCTTGCACTTTGATGTGCTTTCAAACTGCTAGGTTGGCAGGAGCAGGGACTGAACAACGGGAGCTCACCCCATCGCGGGGATTCGAACCGCCGACCTTCTGATCGGCAAGCCCTAGGGTCTGGGTACCTAGCACAATAATAGAGCTCCACTGAATTTGACAGTTCCTTTTAGGTGTGTTACCTACTCAAGCCATCTGGATGAAGTAGTCTAAAAAAATATGGGGCTAGGACATGGAAAAATAAGCACATAATACATACACTATGCATCTCCTGTCTGTGCCCATTTTGGTCTATGTTGCCAGCTACACATTCCTTATGAAGTCCACAGCACTTCTGTCACCACTTGATATATGCTTCCTCACCATGTCTAACATTTGTCCCTTTCTGCTGACTGAGAAATGTTCGTTTTGGTGGCAGATCGTTTAAAGAGCCTTGACACTGATCACTTGTTTTGAAACATTTCCTACTTCCTGCAAATCTGGGATAACTGTCAGGACAACATTGATGGAAATCTGTCTTTGGTGTGACGACTCTTGGGAGCTTTGCTTTACAGCTACAGCAGTTTATTCTGTTTTTACAACTCTCTCTCTCTCTCTCTCTCTCTCTCTCACACACACACACACACACACACACACACACACAACTATTGGATACAAGGAGTTGAGCCAATGATGACATTTTATCTAGATGAGCATTAGGATCGTTTGCAGATCACTTACATGACAATGGAGGATGGCTAAGAAAACTGAGCAGCTGGGGTGTATGTTTTGTGCATTTTCATTCTAAACATAGGAAACTGCCTTCTTCTGAGTCAGGTCATTAGCCATTTGTGTACTGCTTACAGTAACTGGCAGTAGCTCTCCAGGATTTCAACCAAGGTTCCCTGCCAGTCCTACTGTAAAGGGCTGGGGATTAAACCAAGGTATATTTGTAGCCCTGCCTGGATCCACCAGGAATTGGATTTTAGACCTTCTGCATGCAAATCAGATGCTCAATAACATACCCTCCAACATTTCTCCAATGAAAATAGGGATGTCCTATTCCATAATGATGATTTTACTATTTATATCCCACACAGCTTACTAAGTTGCCCCAGCCATTCTGAGCAGCTTCCAACATATATAAAAACATTATAAAATATTAAACATTTAAAAAACTTCCCTATACCGGATTGCCTTCAGATGGTTTGGGGGTCAGATAATTCCATCCCCTCCAACATTTCTCTAATGTCCTAAGGAAAAGCTGGACATTCCAGGATCAAATCAGAAACTGGGACGGCTTCTCTAAATCAGGGACGTAAAATAGGGACAGTTGGGGAGTCTGCAATAAATGAAACAGTTGTATCTTCATGTGAACATACTGGGTCAATATTAAAGCATTTTGATGGGGCTAAGTGAAAATTTGGCAAGTTGTTTCCACTATCATTTTGGGGATCAGCAAAAAACAAAGAAAAGAAAAGAGAAAAACACATTTGCCTTTGAGTAATATTTTAGGAATGAAATTGAAAGGGAACAGGCAACTACTAGGCCTTGTCACCCTGAAACCAGGTCTGAGTGTAATGAGGGTGAGCCCCAATACAAATCAAGAGACATTGGCCGTTTGCCTCAATAGGACTTTCTCAGGGGTAGCACCTACCTGGTATAATGTCCCTGCCGGTGTGATCTATCAAGCCCCAAAATGGAAGCTTCAGGTCAGGGTGGTGAGATGTAGTCCTCCAGGTCTGTTTATTTGGCTCTCAGCGCTTACCCCTAGGTCAAACTCCTCATTGGCTCCCCTCCCTACCCTTGGGAATGAGGCCCTCAGGCTGAGAAAAAGTTCATCACCAATAATTTAGATACACTTTATTCAGGAAGAGTTTTAGCAGAGCATTTCTCCCATTTTATGTGATGTTAATGCTGTTTCTCTTATAAAATATATACATAGTTTTATGAATGGTTGCTCTCTCTGCTTGATAGCATTGCCATGCCCCCACATAAAATCTATTTGAGTTTTACAGTGGTACCTCTTGTTAAGAACTTAATTCATTCCGGAGCTCCATTCTTAACCTGAGGTACCACTTTAGCTAATGGGGCCTTCCACTGCTGCTGCTGCGCCGCCACCACGCAATTTCTGTTCTCATCCTGAAGCAAAGTTCTTAGCCCGAGGTGTTATTTCTGGGTTAGCGGAGTCTGTAACTTGAAGCATTTGTAACCTGAAGCATTTGTAACCCGAGGTACCACTGTAATGCTGTTTTATGTATTACTGTTGCTTTAATTTTATATATTGTTTGATGTTTAATTACTGTTAGCCATTGTTGATGTTGTTGTTGATGTTGTTGTTGTTATGAGGTTCTTCTCCTTTATTTCTTTGTCTGGTGGGTTCCAGCTGCCCTGGAGCTGGGGGAAAAGGCCCTTTCAGAGTGAGGGCTTCATTTGCCCTTCTTAATGTTGTCACATAGCAAACATCCAAGACTGGAAGGATCAGGTGATAATGAGTGGGCAACAACCTCCCATCTAGTCTGTTCATGGGTATATTTACTGCATAGCTGCCAAGTCTCCCGTTTTTCATGGGAAACCCCCGGATTTTAATCCGTTTCCCGCTGTTTTCCCTAATAGAAAAAAATCCCGGAAATCCCCCGGATTTCCTACCTGCCAGGGAGGCTCCATTTCAGGTGCCGCTCTGCCCATGCCTGGGCACCGGAAATCAGGCAGTGCCGGCACCGGAAGTAGAAGGAACTTCCGGTGCCACACCGCTGCTGATCCTGCATTTTTCAGCGGGACACTTGGCAGCTATGATTTACTGTGCAACAGCCTTGGAGCCAGCCACAAAACCTTTGGAAAAAAGCCTGGTTGTTTCAAATCATTCTTTCTGTCTTAAAATCCTTTAGCCACTTACGTATTTGGGAGTAAATAATAACTTTGAACTCAACTGGAGTTACTTACGGGTAGATGCGCGTAAGATTTTGCTGTGGGTATTTTAAATGCTCTAGATTTTAATTGTGCTTTTCTCTGCTGTTTGTGTCTGTGAGCATGTGCCTATACACACACCAACCATCAAATAAAAGCACAATAAAAAGTCAGACATTTTAAAACAATTTGTTAACTGCCTATAAATCACTGACAAAAGTCTCTCTCTCTCTCTCTCTCTCTCTCTCTCTCTCTCTCTCTGTGTGTGTGTGTGTGTATTTTTGTAAGCAATTAAACAATTTGCTGTCACTGATTGACTCCGGCCACTAGGTGCCAAAGAATCTTTTATTATTAATAATATTATAAATCTATTGCTACCCACCTTCACACAGAACTTTACTCGCATGTTAATTTACATCTATGTTGTACATTTATAGCATATTTAAAGCACATTGCTTTCCATAAAGAAATGCTGGGAACTGTCATTTACCCCTTACAAAACTACAATTCCCAGCATCCTTTAAAAAAAACCTACAGTTTCCAGAAATAAGAGAAGCCATTTTCTTTTAATGTGCATAACTGTATAGTGTGGAATGTGGGTTTATTTTGGTTGTTTTTTCCCCTTTGCAGTTGCAATGGTCTTTGAATAAAAAAAGAATAGGCACATTTTATCTTTCAAAGCAGCTATTCAGAATGTAGGCTCATATATATACATTGCAGGTTTTTTAAAAAAGCAGCAAAAAACAAAACAAAACAATAGCCCAACAACAAACCAGGCAATGTATTTTAGCCCTGTAGAGAACTTGATCCAAGTCCAATTGAAAAAGGCAAGATTAATCCTGTTTAGTGGGCGTAAAAGTATTTCATTGCATTTAATTACGTTTGTCTAGACATTTATGGGATGTAACTAAGTTGTCGAAAACGTACGACATCAAACTGCTGTGTGTGCTTCGTATTAAAGGGCCTCCTTTTGGCTCAAGAACAGTGAAAAGTTATTTTTCTAAAAACAACTTCTGAGGCTACAATGAAATACATGATTTCCATTGTCAAAGGCTTTTTTTTCTGGACAAACTCTTTTTAAAAAACTTAAACAGATTTCTTTTAAAAATATATGCGCTGAGAAGCTGGTTGAGATCTATGGAGGGATCACAACACATATGTGTTAAATGAGTCTTGCTTAATATGAACAAAGCAATTCATTATGTTTTACCCTGTTTTCCTAAGGGAAACAGAAGGAAATGCCAAAGTAATCTGCTTCCTTTTTAAGGCTCATCTAAACAAGGTTTGAAATAGACATTCTGAATGGGGGGGTTGTTAGGCAAACAGGACTCAAATCACCAATAAAATGCAATTTTCTGTCATCTTGAATATTTTCCTGTAGCTATCATAAGCAATGTCCTTCTCTACATGTATGCATGCACACAAGAATCCAAACTAGCGGCCCCTAGATTGAGGATTCTTCAGGAATCCACTTCAAGGGCCATAACTCATGACTTGTAGGCGAAAAGTCCTATAAATGCTACATAAGGCTGGGAAAGACCCTTGTATGAAAACCTGGCAGACAGTGTAGAGCAGGAATAGCCAACATGGTGCCCTCCAGTCATTGTGGGACTCCTGTTCCCATCACGTCTCATCACTGGCCATGATGGTTGTTGAGGTTTAAAGGAATCAGAATCCAGCAAGTTCTGAAGGGTACCATGTTGACTACTCCTGTTGTAGGCAGTACAGAGCAAAATGGACCAATGGTCTGACTCAGAATTGTTGTTGTTGTTGTTGTTGTTGTTCTCTACCTCCCTTTGGAGTATAAACAAACAAACAAATAAATTATACAAGTCAATTTGTATTTTTATATTGTAACTTTGGAGGTTATATCCAGCAGACGATTCTGATTCGCTGACCAAGTAGGCATACAAAGCCAGGCTTCAAGTATTTATATAACAAATCTGGCCAATCTTTAAGCTTAATTTTGCCTGCCTCTTTCTAGGCACAGTAATGACCATCCACATTCTCTTTCCATGAACCCGTGCCTTAATTGAGAGGTTCAGACTTATGTCACAAAAGCCTAAGTAGGTTCCATAAGTTTCCTAATTCAAAAACCGGATTATCAACATCCTATTCAGTTAACATCTCTGTGAATCAGAGTTCAACATGAAAGGCATGTGCTCTTTCTAATGGCAGAGCATATTTCATTCCATGATGCTGCTGAACAGAGGAAAGATAAGAAGCACTGCTATTCTATCACCTCTAGTAAAAGACCATTTGTCTTTGGTTTCCCACAGAACTGTCACCTAGCAGCAACCCCCATCCCTGCTTCCTTACACATCCATTTTTCTTTGCATGCCATGTCTCTTGCACTGTAAGCCTCAGGACAGGTAAGTCTCTTGCTACAGATTTTTGTAAGCCACTTTGGGAGCCATTTCAGCTAAAAATCAGAGTTAAAACATTTTAAATAAATGCATATTGAGAAGGATCTAGGACTTTACCTGGCCAGTAGATTCCAGATTGTCTAATCTAGTTTCAAAAATACTGTACAGTACTGTGATATGATTCATACCTAGACAACATTAGGGACTAGACAATCTGTTTTACCTGGGTTGTGAAGAAGGGCAAATTGAAAATGCAGAGGTGAGAGGCTAGCTGGCTGATTGATGTTCAGATGATTCAAATTACAAAGTAAAAAAGCAAAAGATGAAGGCTTCATAAACAAGGCAAGTTGGGGGAGGATATAGGGAGTGTCAAATGAACATCAAAGAATGCATGCTTGTCAGTAGTACGGAAGCATCCCAAAGCTTTGACAAGTCCAGCCATTTGAACATTTTAAAACAAAAAGCCAAATTATCTCTCAAATCCTAATCAAAAGAGTATTTTGGACTGAATGGTAAGGAGGATATATGAATTATGTATTAGGTAATTATAATTAATGCTATACCGTATATAGTAACTTTAATGTGCAACTTTCTTTTTTCTTTTTTAAACCATTTTCAACCTCCCACAAATCTTGTAAGATAGGTCATTTTCTATTTTACAAACAGGGAAATGGAGGCTAAGAAACCCTGAATTACCCAAGGCTAGCCAGTGAATCTGGCTGAGGCTTGAATCCAAGATGCTTTATATGTGCAAGTAATCTCTATGTCTCAAGCTAATGGCTAAGAAAGAGTATGATCTCATGGAACATTCTCAGGAGAACCCATCAGACATAGACTATTGATCAATACATCTACATTGAGAAAAATATCAGTAGCTGGTAAAATATTTGCATCTATAAAATCAAATTCTTCCATCTCCATTTCTAAAGAAATATTGTAACAGGGGCTGGGAAGATCATTGTCTGAGATCCTAAAGAAATGGAGACATTATATAAGCAGAATATTGGTTTGTTGAAGGTGGCGATGGGGGACTCCCACATTGTTTTTGTCAGGGGGAGCTGCAGAGAGATAGAGAGGCAATTACTAATGTCCAGGAGCTGCATTGGAATTGATGGTTGACCTATCTCAGGAGGCAGCCCATGCATTGGACTTAAGATGCTGCAGTCTACAGCTCCCATCACTGACCATTCCCATGCTGGCTGGGACTGATGGGAAGTTGGCATAGCTCCATTGGAAGAGAATGAGACTCTTAACCTGAGGGTCATAGGTTTGACCCCCATGTTGGGCAAAACCTTCCTGCATTGCAGGGGGTTGGAGTAGATGACCCTTATGATCTTTTCCAACTCTACAAGTCTATCATTCTATTTATTACTATCTTATGGTCTCAATATTTGACCCTTTAGGCTTACATCTATATCTAATTAGGGCTGGGGAACCTCAGCCCTGAGGGCCAAATGCAGCCTTTGGAATGCACTTTGGCCATGTCATCTTCTTAGGCCACATCAGTCACCAGCCCTTGTTATCTGTGCTTAGTGTTTTTGCCTGGCTATAATGTGTCCTTAAGTGGGTTCCCTAAATGAAGATGTGTAGATGAACCTTTGGCTTCTGTGTAGCTAGTATAATGATTACTGTAGAAAGGAAAGCGTCCCTGGAAGGTTTGGTCAAAGAGCTTTAACACTCAGAAATGTGTCTAGAAATGCAGCACCAAAGGCAGTCTGGATGAGCCCTCATTACTATCATATTTGCTTCACCTATAGGGATTTCTGACTCAGGTGCATTTTGGGTTAGGCACAAGAATTTCTTCGATGTTTCAGTCATTGGTTTAGAACACACATTTACTTCTTAACTTCTCAGTTCTCTGTTTCTTTCCCCTTGCTGCCTGGAGTAGCAGTAGACTGCCTTTGAAGGTCTCCACATGTACTGTCAGTAAATCTTAGTGCTTTAATTGCATTCATCTGGGGACTTGTTACTGTAAGATTTAATAGACTTTGGGGTGTTCTCTACCGCTGCTTTAAATGTGCTGGTGCCATCCTGCTTGTAGTGAGATTGAAGAGAAAAATGGGACCTATGGGAATGACGCCAACAGTCTGGTGACTAAAGAGATTCAAGATTTTTGCCTTTAAGTGCCCCCTCAGTGACCAGCAGGCTCTACAGGGGGTGGTATGACTCACTCAAAGCCTTGGAGATGAAATATCCAGTGATAGCGAATTATCTTGGCAGAGGGGATATTCATCACTATCTTTGGATAGACCCCCTAAACCAAACAAGCTTTATTTTCTCCTGTACCCTACCAAGAAAACAGCTGTTGTTATTTGCAATCTAGCTGGTCCAGTAATGCTATTTACTGAGTGCTCGTTAAATGCTTCCATAATTATTCACAGGGACATAATGAACAGAACGACACATTGAAAGTTTATGGGCCATGATAACTGCCCAAGCATATTCTGCTTTTGTTGTAAGCTGGTGACTCATTCTTCTGTTTATGACACAGAGCATTGGGGATATCTGAGCAGCTTTGACTCAGTCTGTGGAGTCGCATTGTGGTCTCTGTCAGTTCACCCACTGCCCTTCATGGGGTCAGAAAGTGTGGCTGAATCATGACACAATATCTGAGCTGAGCTAAACTTCCTCAGATAACATTTTATTTTTTTTTCTGAGAGAAAAAAAATTCCTTTTTTTATTCCCCACACCCCAGAAAAAGGAGAGCACCACAGAATCTCCTTTGTATGTGTGGTGGGCTCCATTCTCTGCCCTGACCCCCCCCCCCCAATCAGGGATATTTTCCCGATTCAGATGAAACCCAAACCAAATTGGACAATTTGAGTGGTTTTGGGCGTGGGTCAACCCATTAGGAGCTACCCAAGGCTGCCCAAAGGACAGCCACTCAGGTAGCAGAGGGAAGTAGGAGAGGGCGGTAACCTCTGGAAGTCTTGGTTTGCCGGTGCAGCTGGATAATCTCTGAGAACTGTCTGGAAATCCATCGTATCTGTCAGCCTCTAAGGGTGGACCATCCTCATACGTTCCCCACCTCTGCAGGGGACAAAAGATGTAATAAGTGTAAATCTCATCAGGAAGTGATGAGAACTTATGTCAATATCCCCCACTTTCAGATCACTTTCTTCCTTCCCAGTTGATGACACAAAATGCGCATGCCAGGGGGCATGCCCCCAGTTGTGGGGGCAAGCCGGTGCCACTGCTTTCTGTTCAGGAAGGGAGATTGCTGGACAGCAAGGTGGGTGGTAAACCAGCGGAATCCCCAATCTGTCCCCATTACCCAGTGCCAGGAAGACACACTCTGGATACCCCTGACTGGAGAGAGAGCCTGGAGAGAAAGATGGAATCTCTATAGACCACAGCAACTCCTCCTCCCCGACCCTCTAGTCTGCCCTAATGCTGCATTGTGTACCCCAGTGGGCACAGCTGGAAGGGACCAGCTCCACCCTTGTCACTCACCCAGGTCTCTGTGATACAGACCAGATCTGTAGCACTCTGCATCTGATACAATCAGATTATGAATGAGGGACGTCTTACTCTGAGCTGATATGGCATTCAGCAACAGCAGCCACAGACCCAAGGGTCGGCTGATAGGACAACTAAAATCCCCCAAGTTGCCTGTCTGTGCTGTGTACCCCTTACCTGGCCTGCCTCACATTCCACACCACACCTCTCCCTACCCTGAACCACAGCAACTGCTCTCACACTGCTCTCCCCAAATGCTGCTATGCTAGGATAGCCATATTTCAAAAAGTGAAAATCCGAACACAAAAGTTGTTGAGCTATTCAATGAAGCTTTTTGAGGGGCCAAAGCTGTTGAGTTTCCCCCACCCCCAATGTTGCTGAACTATTTTAAAGGAAATTTGCAAAAATAAAAAATCTACACTTTTGACATGTTTGCCATGCGTCCAGACATTTCAGCAATTGTTACCCGGACACTGTTTCCAACAGCCAAATCCAGGCTATGTCTAGGAAATTTCGGACGCATGACAACCCTATGCTATGCTCCTCAATGGCCATGCATGAGTTACCTCAGCACTTACCACCCTACTATCTAAGAGCAGCCAGTCACTCATGGTCCGAGTAGGAATTTGCTTTTTTAATTCTTTGGCTGTTGACTAGATTGGCAGGAAGGATATAGTTCTCCATCCTATCCTATCTCTTTATCTCAGGAGGACTGGCAGGTGGTATAGGGTGGTGCCTAAATAGTTTGGTTGGTCCTGACAGCAAGGCATTGTAGGAAAGTCTGTCATTAATTCAGCTGATTCCCCCCCCACACACACACATTTGGTCACAAGGGGCAAACACAAGGCTCATCTGTCCATTCCTAATACGTTTTAGTGTAACTGTGTGATTAACCTTCACTGCTGTCCTTAATACTGTTTGCCTTTGTACGTGCAGAGAACCTGCAACATATTTGCTCTGTGTGCCATAATAAATGTGTGGCCTGTACTTTTACCTGTAATTGGTTGGGTTTTTTTTTAAGACATCAGAAGCTTCTTGTGCCATCTACCCCAAAGGAAATTTATTTTTATGATAGTTCCTTTGAGGCTCGAGCTACTCGGGGAACAGGAAGCAGAAGACATAATTAATATTTTGAAGGAAAGATAAATGAATGCAGAAAAAGAGATGTTTTCAGAGAAGAGCACAGAGCAGATGGAGAATTGATGAGGCAAGAAGATGCCATCTTGAACCTCTATCAAGTTAGACAGGTGGCAAGCTGCAGTGTTAGGACCTGATCCTGTAAAGTGCTGAGAGGGAACTATTCTGTTAACTGGGACATCTTGAGGTAAGTTGGGAGATTTACTGTAGGCATAGTTTCAGTGGCTGTTCAGCACCTTATTCATTGTACACCAGCAAAATGGGTTTCTGTGTACATGTGAGGACATGATATTATTTCTGCACAGCAGCATCCATCATGAACTGTTACAGAGATTTGCTGCAGTTTCTTGCTGCATGTGCATCCAATAGGATTTGAAAGGATGCAAGAATCCCCCCTATAATACCCTACCTTGTTCTGTTTCGGGTAAGATTTCCTCAACTCATCAATCTCCGACCTGCTCTGACCTCCTCTCACCTCAGCCTTTTTCCTGAAACATCTGAATTGGGAACCTATAAACATATGTCAGGGTAATAAGAATGTGAATGTGGATCCAATGGGTGTAATTCTGCTTTCCCTTAGGTACACTCAACAAATGTGGGTGGAAGAGCACTTCTAAAATGGGTCTCTTGGTCGTATAAGCAGCTTTCCTCCTCAGCTTGGCTCACTTTTAATATTAGCACAGGAAGCAACCATATACAGGATCAGAGCACAGGTACATCAGTCTGTTGTCTACACCGGCTGGTAGCAAATCTCCAGTGTTTCAGGCACAGAGCTATGGCCCTTCTCCAAAGATGCAGACCTACCTGAAGACACCAGAGATTCAACCACAGACTTCCTGCATGCAAAGTGGATGCTCTACCACTGAGCTAAATGTGACTGTGGCTGCAATGAGGCCAGAAGAGTTCAGTTCCCTTTAGCTATGTTCATTTTTATGTTTTTTTTTTAAAAAAAACGCTGTGAAGATTTGTGTGGTGCTACTGTAACATACTGGCAACATAAGGTGTGGTGTATGGCCTTCATGGAAAAATTGACACCAAAAATGAGAGTTCTGCATGGGACTCTGTTTCAACATGGTGTTCCTTTATTGTTTATGTCAATAATAAAAACAGCAGTCAACATCTTCTTACAGATTACACAAAAATTGGAACACTTAACTTTATAATTTTATGATCTTATGTTTACTCAAGTCTGTATTCTCTATGTCGAAAACATTTCCCCTCATTCTTAACTGTAAATGGCTGTCTCCTTTTATTTTGTCTCCCATTAAGTCTTCTTCTCTTTAAATTGTTTCAACTGACAGAACATTGATAGTTTCCTCAGCACTTTAGCTTTGATGCTCCCCTGCTGCATCTTTTTTTCAGACCGGAAAAACAAATCAAATATATGGTTTGCTCAGGGCAGGGGTGGGGAGGAAATTGGCCTGAACTAAGGATGGGAGAGAAATTAGGTTCAGGTCTCATTTAAAGACAAAGCTATCAAATTTGCACACTTTCCCCAAACATGTTTTTTAAAAATTGGTAAACATTGGTTGGCGGATTGCATAGAAAAAAATTGAGCTCCCCTTCAAAATTTGCACTTTCCCCCATTTTTTCCTATGTAATCCACAACTAATGTTTACCAATAAAAATAAAAATAAAATAAAAGGCATATGTTAGGGGGAAGTGTGCCTTTAAAAGTATGTATTGGTGGGAATTACACACAAAATGCATATTAGGGAATATCTCTTGCAAAAATATATAAACATAATGTGCCTGTTAGGAGAAACTCACCGGAAAATGCTGGTGATTTTACACACAGACTTTTTATGAAAAGAAAAGAAAGAAGAAGGAAGCAAATTGATGCAAAATGTGGAGAACTGCATTTAAAATTGGTAAAATTAGAAAAGGGGGGGGGGTACTGAAATTGTCAGATCCTTCCAACCCTAGTTTGAACTGGCTAGAGCTTGGTATTGGAATTATTTACATTTACTAGAAAGATGAAATCATCATTTAAGGCAATTCAAATGGACTCTTTTGACATCTTATCTTAGAGATATGGGTTATTTCACCATTGGTTCACACTGCACTTCATCTAAGGAAGAAGTCTGGTTTGGGGTTTGTTTGTTTTGTTGGTAGTCTCAGATTGCCAGAAAAACATGGGGCATCAGCCCTCAACCAATTGTCTCCCTTAAAACCATGCTAATGACCAAATTTCCTCTACAGGGCAATCTTAATATGTTATGATGCCCATGACTCTTCTCAATCAGGTAAAATATTACTAGCTAAGTTAGACTGACTCTTAAAAAAATATTTATAAACCTGTGATAGTGATTTATTGACATCCCTTTTAAATCTTTCCTTCCACCCCACCCCACCCCCCACCCCCAGCAACATTTGTCATACAGTGGTACCTTGGGTTACAGATGCTTCAGGTTACAGATTCCGCTAACCCAGAAATTGTACAGAACTTTGCTTCAGGATGAGAACAGAAATTGTGTGTCAGCAACGGGAGGCCCCACAAGCTAAAGTGGTACCTCAAGTTAAGAACAGTTTTAGGTTAAGAAGGGACCTCCAGAACGAATTACCTGTAAGTTCTTAACCCGAGGTACCACTGTATATATTGGCAGCAGGATTCATTGGTTTTCTCTGGAATTTTTCCCTAAAATATTATCCATCTGTCAAGACTGCATGGTATTAAGCTACCCATTGTGTCGTAAGGATATTTTAACAAGGTTCCACTGTGTCCTGTGCCCTCTGGGCTTTGGAGAAGTATATTTAAAACCGCCTTTTATTTATCACCCCCCACACACATACACACACCCTGCAAGAGAAGGACTAAGGGCTTTTGTTGTTGTTGTCGTCAGTAAGGCTTAAAACGCCACCCACTCATGCATACAGATACAATAGTCAGATTGCTAACAAACACTCACCTCTGGTGGCACCCTACTGTATCAGGATTCCTATCTGGGGGAAAATTACTGGTAACCAAAAAGACATGATATCCACCAGGAGTAAAAGACTCCCATGATCCATCTCTGAAACCTGAATACAAAAATGGGGAGGCTGACAATTCAAAATTAAGATTTTGAAGTGATATTCAGTTTTCTGAAATAACACAGTATCTCCTGCGACTCAAACAATTTTATTTGTAAAACAGGGCATTTGCTGACTTTTTTTAAAGAGTTGGGGTGGCACCAATTTTTCTCTTATTCCTGTCCCTTTCCCTCAGATCTAAACTGATGTCTCCAGGGAAACATTCACTCATTAATATTGCAACTGCAATACCAGCATAATGCAATCAGATGCATCTCAATTCTCTCTTGAGTAGGATGAAATTGTGTTGTTTTTAGTCCCTGGAGACCAAGAAAGTACACACACACACACACACACACACACCATTGAAGGTTTACTAGATTAAAACCTCCTCATATATTATGGCAACATTACAGATGAAAACAAACATTGATACATACATGCACACACGTCTATATAGTCGTCCTGCTCATTCTATCTGGCTGAACCTACTTAAAAACATAACTTGAGTTGCCAGCAAATTGCACCTGCAGTGAAATGTGAGGTGAATCTGAAAGGTGTTGTACAGAACTTTGCAAAACATCTGTGGAGTTTTCCAAGAGTCCTGTGTGTATAGAAAGTAAACTGGGGGGGAAAGACATGACAGCTCCATTCTAATACCTTCACGGCTGACACAAAGACAATGATGCTACAAGGGTGTCCAACATGGTGCCCTCCAGATGTTGTTGGATAACAACTCCCACCATGCTTGCTTGCTGGGGCCAATGTGAGTTGAACTTCAACAACATCTGGAGGACATCATGTTTGCTATCACTGAGGTAAAGGCTCTCTGCTTCTCCAGATGGCAGATGGAAGGTATGTTTCAGTTCAGGCTCAGCCCATGACAGTAATGAAGGATAAGGCTATCAATGGGTAATAGTCACATAACTATGCTCTTCCTCAACAGTAGCTCAGTGAGAGGCTGTGTGATTCTGAACACCAATTGCAGGAAAATGCAGGAGGGCATAGTGCTCTTGCATTCAGGTCCAAAGAATCATAGAATTACAGTATAGAACTCTAGAGTTGGAAGGGACCCCAAGGGTCATCTCGTTCAACTCCTCCAATGCAGGAATCTCAACACATTGTCTCTCATCCAATTTGAAAACATACCGGACCCTGCTTAACTTTGCAAATATGCTAGCCATTTTATTGAAGCCCACCTCAGCTGTTACTTGTAGGCTTGCCGCAAGAACAGGATGTTGGATCCAATGAGCTATTGGCTCCAGCAGGCTCTTCTTCTGTTTTAATTTGGCCTCCCAAGGCAAAGAGCAAGTTGATGCTTTCCCCCACTCCATTTGCAGAAGCTTACTGGAGTGGTAGTTGAATGCAACTTTGACGCTGGCAACAGGATAGCACTCTCCATTGCAATTGATTTAGGTCAGGGGTGTCAAACTCAAATTCATCGGGGGCCGCATCAGCAGTTTAGTCACCCTCAAAGGGCCGGTTGTATCTGTAGGACTATGCGTCCACTCTTTATTATCATGAATTATTGTCACTGCATTCAATTATTACTGTTTTTTGTAATAATGTAAGTAATAACTAGCTCTGAAAGCAGAAACATAGTCAGAATAATGGCAAGTAGATATTCAAATGTACAATTATTGTACAATTTATTGAAAAATGATTTTTGGTAACTGCACTGGGTGGTGGAGGCTCGCTAGGGTTTCATGCAGGACCTTTGCAGAGCTACTAGTACCTGGAGATGCTGGGGTCCTTCTGCATGCAGGACAGATGTTCTGCCAGTGAGCCACCACCCTTCACCAAAGGGACTGGCTGAGGTTGACTCACTGGAGCTGCTCTCCTGGTTCCAGGGTTTAAGGGCCAGAAGTATAAAGCAGCATCCTATGTTTCTGAGGAGAGGGAGGGGAGGGAAGGGAGGAAGGAAGGAAGAAAAGGAGTGGGAGGAAGAGAGGAAGGAAGGAAAGAGGGGAGAGAAAGAAGAGTAGGAAATAAGGAAGGGAATAAAGAAGGAAAGAAAAAGAAAGAGGGAGAGAAGACAGAGATAAAGAAGGAAGGAAGGAGAGGGAAAGAAAGAATAAGAACGAGAGAGAGGAAGAAAGAAAGGGAAGGGGGGGCGCCACCTTGATTCAGCAGCAGAAAATAGCGTGAAGGGACCCAGGGACAAAAAGCATTTCCCGTGCAGCGTGAGGCAGCGGGTGTCTGTTTTAGAAGAAGTGTGTAAAGCCTCAGAGTTGCACGTTCATGAGGCTGAGCCGCTGCTGAGCTCACGTTCATGAGGCTGAGCCGCGGCAGGAGGAGGAGGTGGTGAGGCAAGAGGAGGAGGAGGAGGCGGCTTGCCGGGTCAGTGCCCGGCAGCGCCGTGCGGAGAGTCCCGAGCCTCTGGGACGCAGCAGTGCTCTGTAGCACTTTGAATCCTCCTCCTCCTCCACACGGCACTGCTGGGTGCTTTGTCTGTGCTTCAGCAGCAGCAGCAGCCGTTTCCAGGCGCCGAGCCGTGGCAGGAGGAGGAGGATTCAAAGTGCTACAGAGCACTGCTGCGTCGCAGAGGCTAGGGACTCTCCGTCGGCGCTGCCGGGCACTGACCTGGCAAGCTGCCTCCTCCTTCTCCTGCTGTGGCTCGGGGCGCTCCACGCAGCGCTGCTCCGGCCGCCTTTTTACCCCCACCCCGGCCCCAGCTGTTTGTCGGTGCTTTGTCAGCGCGGTGCTTCAGCAGCAAGGTCCCGCTGCTGGGTCCCACTGTCTGGGGCGCTCGGCGGGCCACATGACGAGGTCTGGCAGGCCGGATTTGGCCCACGGGCCTTGTGTTTGACACCTGTGATTTAGGTGATTGCTACATTCCACCTAATAGTAGGACTGGCCCTGTTTTCACTGAACATGGTCAGAACAGTGCAATAGAGAAACCAATTAAAATACCTGGGGTGGGGGGGCTTTCACTCATTGTAAGTGAAGGCTACTGTACATAGCCACCTGTTGAGAATATTCCACCTCTGGCTTAATTAACTAGATAGGGAAAGTCAGTAGCTCAATGGTACAGCATGTGTCTCGCATGCAGAAGATCTCAGATTCAACCCCAAGTGCTGGCAAATTAAGAGTAAACCAAAGTGAGTCACATGAACCAGTGGTCTGAGTCAGTATAAAGTAACTTCCCATGTTCCTATGACATATAAGACCTGATCCAAGTCCAGTGTTCTCTCTCTCTCTCTCTCTCTCTCTCTGTGTGTGTGTGTGTGTGAGAGAGAGAGAGAGAGAGAGAGAGAGAGAGAGAGAGAGAGAGAGAGAGAGAGAGAACCCCTTGGGTCAAATCTGCATTTCTATCATCAAACCCTACAACATAGTCTGCCTGTCTGCTCTTTAGACCTGAGTGTGACAAACGAAAGGAAATGATCAAAGGACTTCAAAGTGTCAGAGAACTTCACAAGATACATGGGAGCCAAGGTGTTTGGTTTCATTTTGCAAGTCAAAAAAGGTATTAAAGATGCATTTGTCAAAAGGCAAATCTCCCCATTTTCCTCTCTGTAAATACAGTTTTTCCAAGGGAAGGGGGAGAAAAGGTTTGACAAGTTTAGCCAACGTGAGTTGGATATGGATTTATTGATTTTCAGTAGAAAAAGAAGCACTCTGGGAAACCTTCCTTTGAAATTCTAGGATAAAATGTAGGACTTTCTTTAGAAGTTATTTTTAATTGTGGCAAATGTAGCTTGAGCTATGTCTAAAGTTTTGTTTTGTGTTAACCATTCAACAAAATGATTTAAAAACAAATTGAAAGCCTGTTTGATATGTTAGAGTGTTTGAGTAGAACCTAGACGACCAGGGATTACATCCTCACTCAATGGGTGACTCAATGGGTGACCTTGGGCCATGGACAATTTCTCACCTTACACAGTTGTTGTGAGGATAACTTAGAAAGATGCTGGACACACATCTGTGGGGAGGAAATTTCCTAGCTGCTACAGAGAATGTCCTCTCCTGGGCCAACACCACCCAAACTTCTTAGGACAGTGGAATTATCAAGAGGGCTATCTCCACTGATCTGAAGAAGTGTGCATGCACACAAAAGCTCATACTACTGACAAACTTGGTTGGTCTAAGGTGCTACTGGAAGGATTCCCCCCCCCCACTAGATCAGGGTCTGCAAGGAAGGAGATATATTTCAGGTATTTAGAACTGAAGTCATTTCCGAGCACAATTCAAAGTGTTGGTGTTGACCTTTAAAGCCCTAAACGGCCTCGGTCCGGTATACCTGAAGGAGCGTCTCCACCCCCATCATTCTGCCCGGACACTGAGGTCCAGCTCCGAGGGCCTTCTGGCGGTTCCCTCACTACGAGAAGCCAAGTTACAGGGAACCAGGCAGAGGGCCTTCTCGGTAGTGGCACCCACCCTGTGGAATGCCCTCCCACTAGAGGTCAAAGAGAACAACAATTACCAGACCTTTAGAAGGCATCTTAAGGCAGCCCTGTTTAGGGAAGCTTTTAATGTTTGATGGATTTCTGTATTTTAATGTTTGATGGATTTCTGTATTTTAGAATTTCTGTTTTGTTGGAAGCCGCCCAGAGTGGCTGGGGGAACCCGGCCAGATGGGCGGGGTATAAATAATAAATAATAAATAATAAATAAATAATTATTATTATTATTATTATTATTATTATTATTATTATTATTTAGGGGTTTAAACACTAATACCTTAAACTGGAGTCTGGACCAAATTAGCAGCAAATTCAGCTGAACGAAAACAGGAATTTTGTGAGCTCTAAATAGAATTCTAGTCTAGACAATAACCTAGCTGCTGTGTTTTGTATCAGTCAAGATTTCTGGTTTGTCTTCAAGGGTTTCCCTACACAAAGTACATTACAATAATCCAGTTTAAGCAAGATTTCCAAAAACACATTTATCATAATGTGTGCTTTGTCCTTGGGTGTCTTGAAAATCTTTTACAAGGGTTTTCTCACCTGTCAGTAAGTTCAACAGGGCTCCATCACAATATGATTGTTCCCCCAGAGAGCTCGAGAGTGTCAGGATTATTTTGGCTATTATTTTTCATAAAAGAAATAATATTGTTCAAAATGATCGACTTTAAAAAAAAAAGTCAAACTAAGTCATTGTATTCTACTTCACCCAATAACAATAACCAATAGCAATACCAATTAAGAACCTGCAATTATGTTCTCTCCTCACTTTTAATAACTCTTTCTATTTTGAGAATAATACAACTCCTGTGAATAGATTATTCTGCAATTTAATGAAACAGAATGAGCAGGTGGGCACATTACAAATGAGTCTGATCGAAAGGCATTGTGCAAGCACAAGGTATATTTTGGATGTAGAATGGAAGTCTCTCTCTCTCTCTCTCTCTCTCTCTCTCTCTCTCTCTCTCTCTCTCTCTCTCTCTCTCTCTCTCTCTCTCTCTCTCTCTCCCCCCCCCCCCCCCAGTTCTTCAAAGGAGAACTCAGCAGAAAGTTTTGGGGTTTTTTAAAAGAAAAATAATAGTAGTTCAGATATTTATTTTCATTTCTCAAGGACACCTGCAAAGTATGCAGAGTCTTCGAAAATAGTTAGTTGCATGCAAACATGCAATCAAATCTATTTAGCTGTCTAATCTCCTACCTGCCTCTTTCTAAGAACCTGATAATAAGACAATGGAGGCATAGACTGTTATTTTCCAAAAGATGCCAAACAGATAAATGGAAACTTAGAAGCAATTAATTGAGAAACCAATGAGGGATGGGGCCTGGCAATCTCAGGCAGCAGCTCTCTGGGTGGCTGCCTTACCCCTGCAGAAGCTGCATGCAACTGGAAGCAAAACCATGAAAGCCTTGTCCTGGTTTGCTCCTTTTGGGGGGCAGGATGAGGAGAGGGAGGGAGGAGGGAGGGAAAAAAAGAAAGGAAAGAAAGAGGCAAGTTTCTCCAGCCAAGCCAGCCTTCCCTGTAGGAATGGGGGTGGGTATTTGGAGAGGATCCCTAACTTGGCAGAGAGGAGGGTGCAGAGAAGCAGCAACAGCAGCAGAGCAGAAATACAGGACAAACTGCGTCCTGTATTGAATATAGCATTTTACAATGGGACAATCTTGTATTATACAGGACAGTTAGCAACTCTACCTGTTCTCAAAAAATTCTCAATGGTTATAGACAGATGCACTGAGATTACATCCGCAAGCTCCTTTAGTGCCCTTGAGTGCAGCTCATCAGAACCTGGAGATTTGAATGCATTTAAAGTAGTTAGGTGTTCGCTTACCACCTCTTTTCCTAGTTTGGAATATAACTCCCTCCTTGCATCTCTCTCTCTCTCTCTCTCTCTCTCTCTCTCTCTCTCTCTCTCTCTCCCCAACCCCCACCCCATTATCACCAGTTGTGCACTGCTTTTCTTTTGGGTGAAAACAAGAGGCAGCCACACCAGTTTCTTTAGATGTCTCACACTTTTCTTTCTTGTTGAAAGTTGTCTTCCTCTGTGTCTTCAGTACTTCACCTTTTTTAAAAAACAAACAAACAAACAAACTCCCATCCATCCTGGACCTCCTCCCTCCCTTCCTTTCTGAGTATGTGATGAAATTACCATCATGGACAATCCTATATAATAAAGTGCAAGTGTCTCTGCGTCCAGATTCCCTGTGTCCCTATGCCCGCGCTACTGCACATGTGCCCCACGGACACAAGGATTGGACGCAGAGACACTTGCTCGCGCGCCCAGGACACTCTCATGGCAACTGGCTCTCGCCAAGGCTCCCCGGCCGGGTCCCGCCGTGCCGAGCCTCACATGCCCGCCACCGCCCTCCTTCCCCCCCACACCCACGTTAGCAGCCGCTGCAGCGGGAAGAGTTTGCAGCTCTTTCCCCCACACCTCCGCCTCTCTATTCTCGGCCGGCTCCCTCAAGCGCCGGCGCTGCCATTGCGGCCGCAGGGAGCTCTGGCACTGCCAGACAGGAGCCCCGCCTCACGTGAGGGGAGCCTTTGCCTCAGAGGGGAAAGGCGGGAAGAAAAAAAGCAAAGAAGGAAAGAGAGCTCCGTACGGAGGAGGAGGAAGATGAGGAGGAGAGGGCAAAGAAGTGTGCGGGGGTATCTTCCTTCCCTCTCTCTCTCTCTCTCACTCTCTCTCTCTCTCTCTGCGTCTCTCTGTGTTTCCCCTCACCTGCCCCTCAGTCCCAGAGGCGGGGAGCCGGAGTCGTCCCCCTCACTCGGTCGTGGCTGGCAGCCAGCCCTGCTCCTCGCTGCACCCCGCCGGGCAGGTCTACTCGGGAGGAAGCAGGCTTCAGAAGGCTGCCTCCCCTTCTCCTCCCAGATGTGGCAGCCAAGCACAGAGAGGGAGGGAAGGCCTCCACTCCTCACATGTTCTAGCGCCCATTTACTGAATGGGCTGAATGACACTAGTATAGTCTAATGTGATCTGGACACTGCCACACTGACTGCCCCCGAGGTAAGAGTACTTTTTTTTTTAAATTTAAAAACAATCTTTATTGAAAATCTTAAAAAATTCAACATATAGAAAGAATAAAGTATAAATAGCAAGTATGACAGACATAACCAAACAGGAATCAATATCAATTCAAAATTACTTGAAATGAAATGAAAGAAAAAGAAAAGGGGGGAAAAAACTTAACTTAAAAAACCTAACATAACATAACATAACATAACATATAACAATATTTAGCATAACCTAATATAACTTATATAATCTCAACATATCTTAACAAATACAATTTAAAGAAAAGAAAAAAAAGGAGAAGAAAAGGAGAAAAAGAACAAAGAAAACATATATATTTCAAAACACTTTAACATTTACACTTACTAAAACCTACTGTCCCCCCACCCTTTCCCCCCTCCACCGTATCATGACTTCCAACCACTCCTGTATTCTGATTTTGGTTTCACTGATATTCCGCATACCTTTCTCTAATTTAATTTATTTTCTTAATATTGTGCCCCTCATGAATCCGCTATTAACTGCGCCTTTTCCACTTGTTTTTGTAAATAAATCTTGAGTGGTTTCCATTCTTCTCCTGCTTTTTCTTCACTTAAACCTTTAGATATTCCAACTCTAATTGCTAAGTTCTGATAATTTATTAATTTGGTCAACCACTCTTCTTTATTTGGAACTTTTTTACTCTTCCAGTTTTTAGCGATTAAGAGTCTACCCGCTGTTGTCGCGTGCATTAGCACGCATCTGTCCCTTGGTTTAATGTCTTCCTTCAACATGCTCAGGAGGAAGATTTCCGGCTCTTTTTTAAAGGAGTATCTAACTATTTTTTTTAATTCTTTATATATCTCGTCCCAGAACTTCTTAATTTCTTTGCAGCACCACCAAATATGTAGGAAAGTACCTACTTCTTCCTTGCACCTCCAACAAGTGTTACTGACCCCTCCGTACATCTTAGCTAATTTCGAGGGCGTGAGATGCCACCTAAATTGCATCTTGAGCACGTTTTCTTTTAAATCATAATTTGAAATATAATTTGAATCTCTAATCCATAAACTTTCCCAATTTTCAACCGTAATTGTTTTTCCCAAATCTTGTGCCCACTTTATCATAACAGCTTTGGTTAATTCATCTTTTGTAGCCCAATCCAACAATAATTCATACAAATTTCGAACAAATTTATTTTCCCCCTCCAATAATATTTTCCCGAATTTGGATATCTCTCTTTCGAAGCCAATTTTTTTATCTTCGCTGAATTTTTGATTTATTTGAAAGTATTGCAACCAGACATTGCAATACTTTTTGACTTCATTATATTCTTTCAATTTTAAATTTCCATTTTCTTCTTTTAATAAATCTTTATATGTCGGCCAATCTTTATCCATATTAACCCTTTTGACTGCTATTGCTTCTTTAGGTGACAACCACCATGGTACTTTTGGTTCCAAGACGCCCTGATGTTTTTTCCATGTTTTAATTAAGGATTTCCTCACAATGCTGTTCCAGAAGGTGCTGTGCTTCCCCGGTTTTTCTTTCATTAGGTAGTGGTGTCAACCAAACCCTATTCCAAATCCCTCTAAATCTAAAATTTCAGTATTTTTCAATTCAATCCAATCTTTTAGCCATGACAGGGCCGCCGCATCGTGGTACAATTCAAGATCGGGTAAACTAAACCCCCCTCTCTCTTTTTTTTCAATTAGTAGTTTGTGTTTGATTCTTGGCTTCTTGTCATCCCAGATGAATTTCATTATGTCTTTCCTCCATAAATCAAAACAATTTGAACCTCCCAAGATCGGAATGCTTTGAAACAAAAAAATCATTTTTGGGAGGACACTCATTTTTATCACTGAGATCCTACCCATAAAAGAGATTTTTAGTTTTTTCCAAATTTCCAATTTATGTTTAATTTCCTTCCACTTTTTTTCATAATTTTCTTGGTACAGGTCAATGTTTTTATTTGTCAATTGTATGCCCAAATACTTTATTTTCTTTCTAATTTCAATACCAGTTTTTTCTTGTAATTCTCTTTTATCTCTTTCTTCTAAATTTCTTACTAACAAACTACTTTTTTTGTAATTTAAATTGAACCCTGCTAATTTCCCAAATTCGTTTATTCTTTCTAATGCTCTTGGAACACTTTTTAATGGGTTTTCTGTCGTGATCATAACATCGTCAGCGAAGGCTCTGACTTTATATCTTGTGGTCCCTATCTTTATCCCTTCGATTTCCTTATCCTCTCTAATATTTTTAAGCAAAATCTCTAGTACTATTATAAATAATAGAGGGGACAGGGGGCAGCCCTGTCTCGTACCTTTTTCTATATTAATTTCTTCTGTTGTTATTCCATTAATTATTATTTTAGCTTTTTGTTTACTATATATCGATTCGATTGCTCTATTCATTTTTTCTCCAATCTCTAGATGTTGCAATGTTTTTTTCAAGAAGGCCCACGACACGTTGTCGAAGGCCTTCTCGGCATCAATTGACAGAAGTGCTGCCTCCTTCCCTCTATTATTTTCAAGACATTCAATTATATTTATTATGTTTCTTATATTATCTTTTAGTTGTCGCCCTTTAACAAATCTAGATTGATTTTCATGTATTATTTCTTTTAGGAACCAATTGAATCTATTTGCCAAAACGCCAGCGAAAATTTTATAATCACAGTTTAATAAGGAGATGGGTCTGTAATTTGTGGGTTGATCTGGGTCGGCATCTTGTTTAGGTAGAAGGGTTATTGTGGCCTCTCTCCAAGAATCTGGTACCATTCCTCCCATTAATATTCCATTCATAACTTTCTTCAATGGGGCTAACAATAGATCTTCCATACTTTTATAAAACTCTATGGGGATCCCATCCGGGCCTGGCGATTTGCCAATTTTCATCTTTTGTATTACCTCTCTTATTTCTCTATCTGTTATCATCTCATTTAATGCTGTAATTTTATCATCCGAAATTCTGGGTAACTTATATTTATTTAAAAAATTCTCTATCTCTTCTTCTTTTTCCCCTTTGTTATGATATAAATTTGCATAAAATTTTTCAAATATTCCTCTAATTTCTTTAGGTTTTTCAATCAATTTTCCTTCTACTTTTAATCTATTTATCCACCTCTCATTTTTCCTTTTTTTTAATTGCCAGGCTAACATCTTTCCCGGCTTATTCGCCCACTCGAAATTCTTATATTTCCAGAATCGGGTCTCCCTTTCCATTTCTTCTTCCACCATTCTCTCATATTCGCCCCTTAAAATTTTAATCTCTTTATTGAATTCCTCTTTCTTGGTTTTATATAATAGCTTCTCCTTCCTCTTAATTTCGTCTTCCAACTGTTTTTTCTTTTTCTCTTTAGCCATTTTATCGATCTTATTTTGTTGTAAGAAATATCCTCTTGTCACAGCCTTCCCCGCATCCCACACTGTTTTTTGGTCTACCTCCCCATTATCATTTTGTTCAAAATATTCTTGTACCATTTTGCGAGCCCCCTGTAGAATTTTTTTATTTTTCAATAGAAATATATTCATTCTCCATCTTCTCTTTATATCCTGTTCTTTTTTTTCTATGTTTAACATTACGGGATTATGATCAGTCATTGTTCTGGGTAATATTTCCGTTTTCCCTATTCTTATTATCAAATTTTTTGAGATCCAGATTCCATCTATTCTAGTGGCCGATTTATGTATGGAAGAATAAAATGTGTATTCTTTTTGTATCGGATGTTTATATCTCCAAACGTCAATCAATTCTAAATTTCCCACCATCTCTTCAAAACTTTTTGGTAATTTGCGACCCTTTTCATTCTTCCTAAAGACTGATTTGTCTAATTCTGGGTTTAAGACTCCATTTAAATCTCCCATTACTAAAATTTGCTTATCTATATGTTCTAATAATTTCCCTTCTAATTCCTTAAAAAATTCCATTTTACTCCCATTAGGCGCATATATCCCCACAAGTAACCACGACTCTCCTTCCACCTTTATTTCAACCATCATTATCCTTCCCTCTGTATCTTTCCAGATTAGCTTTGGTTCCCATTTCCCTTTGACATATACCACCACTCCTCTCTTCTTCTTTTTGCCTGCAGATATAAACTCTTTCCCCAATCTATCATTTTTTAAGACTCTTTCATGTTTATTATTTATATGGGTTTCCTGAAGGCAAATTATATCCCAATTTGATTTTTTCAAAATGTGTCCTAATTTATTTCTTTTTTTCTTATTGTTTAATCCATTCACATTCCATGATATAATCTTTAATTTCATTTTGATTTATTTGTAATTTATTAGGAATTTTGTTTTTTTAAAAATGAATTTTTAATCATACACAACTGCAAAAAACAACAACAAAAAAAACAAAATAAAAAAAAAACAATCTAAATCTGGTGTGTCTGAACATCGGAAGCCTGTTTCAGGAGAGAGTCCTTTTTCATTTAGTCTAATCGTACTGCAGTATGATTGGGAAGCTCAGAGTTCACAATCCCACTCCACAATGAGCTTGGACCAGACACTATTTCTTAAGCTAACCTAAGCATTGTTTTGAATATAAAGCATGGGTGGCATATATTGCTTTTCACTCCTTGAAGGAAAGGCAGGATATAAATGCAATTAAGAAATCATGATCATATTTTGCCACTGAGAAACAACTCAACAACATCTTTTCCACAGTGAACAAATACCCTTGCTTTACACCAATTTCAGCAGTTCATTTAGCAGTGGAGTAGAGGAAAGATAACTTTAACCTTTCCTTCTTGGGACTTAAAGCAGGTAATTCCTTTTCAACAGTGGAAATAAACTTCTGGGGTTTTTTTTAACTGCTGTTTCTCCATTATAGCTTGCCACATATTATTTCTTTCTCCCTAATTACTGTAGCCATACTGCTGTATTGGATGACATTGAATGTTGAGCGACATTGACATAAATAAAATTGGCTTTTAAAAGTTTACAACCCAGCAACTATGTCAGCCAAAGTGCCAGCCTCTGGAGTCTTTTAGTCACACAGACCTTTTAATCTGGGGCTAAATCTCAAAGAAAAGGCAGGGGGAAAGGTTAGAATGTCTAAAATGTCTTCACTGGTGTGGGCAGGTTTAACCATATCTTCTTAGGAAAATATGAAACTGCCTATGAACACAGGAATTAAGGAAGTCATTAGTTTATCTAGGTCAGCATTGTCTGAACTGACTGACAGTAACTTCCCAACGTTTCAGATACATTTTCTTTGCCTTAGCTGGAGATGTAGGGATTGAATTTGGGGCCTTTGGCATTAACAGCATGCACTCTGCCACCAAACGATGTCCCTTCCCAAAGAAGCAGGGAGCTGTTACCTTCATATCTTGCTTGTAAGCTTTCCAGACGAACCTAGCTGGACAAGGCACAGCTTTCCCCAAAACAACTTCATCCTTCTTACAGGCAATGGCTGTTTTCTGTTCCAATTCTCAACAGACTTACTTGGCTTTAAAAAGTGGGGGATTGCTAATTTCTATCAATAGTTATTATTCTTTTATGGAGATAGATGGAACCATAGAATTGTAGAGTTGGAAGGGACCCCAAGGTTCATCTAGCTCCTGCAAAGCAGGAACCTCAGTGATCTGCAATCTGATGATGGTTTATTTTGGTGGAAACAGTGAAAAAAGAAGTGCAATTTCAAGAGTACCCATGGACATCAGTACCCATGGACTTTCCCACATTCTTTGGAACCCTGTATAATTTGGAACACCAGTATACCAAGCTCTCCACCACAAATAATCACATTGGGACACCTTTTAGGATTCGGAACAGCCTTTTCCACAGTATTCATCTTTTTAAAAAAGAATAAACTTTTATATAAACTACATTATGCATTGTAGGCTCCGATTTGGTAGATCTTGAGTTTCAATTTAGTACTGTTAAAAAAAAATTCTGCAAACTAGTTCTTTAAAACTGTTTTTAAAGGGGGGAAAACCCCTGTTTTTATTATATGTGCCTTGTACTTTCATTATACATTTTCCAGTGTATGCTAAGGATGCATCTCCTTACCCTGGCTTTTGACACTTGAGGGGTGTGTGTGTGTGTGTATGACTCACCTTATTTTTGTGATTCTAAATCACTTTAAGCTGTTTTTAATATGGTGTCTTAATGTTGCAATCTGGGGCCTTAAGGTAAAGGGTAGGTAAATAATGTTAATATAATAATAATCTATAATACATCACTTTGTGACATATGTGGAAAGAGCATTAAACCATCATTAAACTGCCAACATCCATGCACCAGAGACAGATTTCATCCAATTTCAATAGAGTGAAATAAGAACACTTATGGCTTTCTGGTTCCATCATGCTCTGTCTTTCTTTGCCGTCCAGATCTATATGCTTTCAGGAAAGGAAAGCAGGTGATATGTTTTCAGCGCCTTCTCCTTCCTCCCCCTTGCATACCATTTCCCTAAACAGCCACACTGAGTTTTGTATCTATGAGGGAAGATAATATTGTTTGATGTGATGCAAAAATAAACTAAAGCTGTGCCAAAGTGGATAAGAATGCTTTGAAATCATATGTATGTGACTGAAACACACACACACACAAATATACACCTCCTTTATTGTTTTGGAATGCAACAAAGGAGATGCATATTTTGTAAATCTAATCATGCAGCAAAAAATGAAAACTGTTTATTTGAAAGGACTGGGTTTTCTTGTTGCACTTTGTAAAATTTATCTATGGAGTCATGGTTATGAGAAACATATTAACTGCGACAGAGAGCATAGCACTAAGCTTTCCTTCAATATATTCAGAATTATTTAATTTTTTTTAAAAGGAAGGAAAAAAAAAACCCCACAACCAAATGCAAGGCTGTGATGTTTGATGTTCAAAGATCTCCTTGCATGTTTGTTATCAATAACAATTCCTTTGAATAATGTTCTCCCTCGGACTTCTCGAGTGCACATGTGCTTTCCATCTCTTGATTTGCCACGCCAAACTGATTTGACAAGTTTGCTCCACAGATACATAGATATGCTCTTCCAGAAAGAGAAAGAGACTGAAAACTTCCTCCTCCTTTTGTGAGGCAAGCTACTTACACAATGGTGGCTGGTGTCCATTGGGACTGGTAGGGCAGAAGGCAGGGAGAGAAGCTAATCCCCCCCCCCCGAGGTCACCTCTCATGAACCCCTGGCATCTCTGGAATGCTGTACTGCATGGGGAACATTTGAACTGCAAGATGAAGCTTTTCAGTGAAGTATCTTCAGGCCCTAGACTGGTTCTGCTCAGCCAGGCTGATGATGTGATCATTCTGAGCAGGAAAAAGTGTAAGCAGTTTTAAAGGGCTTTCTGTTCTGCAGGAGGCTTGCTTGAAGCAAAAGGGTTTCCCTGAACTCTGGTTTGCTTCCTCTGTTTTTGGTTATTCTTTGGTCCTGACTAGGGATGGCCAATCTGTCAGTCTCCATTTCTCTCAGATTCTCATTATTCCAGTCCTACATTTCCGCATTAGTTTTGCAAAGAGAGAGAAAGACCTCGTGAAAATTTGTCGGTGTTTTAATGTACAATTCTCCTAATTTGCATGATTTTGCAAGCAATTTTCTCCAGTAGTATTTATTTTTATTAAAGTAATTCTGTGCTGCCGTATCATAAAATATCGGGGTGAACCGCAATACTAAAACATAAAACACCATTAAAAATAATACAAATAAACATTAAAATGAATAATAAAAAAGCTACACAGGCCTGTCAGCATAAATACATCTTCAAGAGAGACCCCTGAAAGTCAAAAGCTTCATATAGCACTTTAAAGGCTAAAATTAGCAATTTGAACTGTACTATGAAATGGAAACAAAACGTGAGGGAGCCATTTCAACACTGGTGGAGGTAGGTTGTTGTTTACTTAATTTTCTGCCAAGAGTTCATCATAAAGCAGGTTCTCTCCATAGGAGAGAGCATGGGTTGAGGCAGGGCTAACAAGACGACTCAGGGCTTTGGGGGCGGGACTGTTTGGATGACCTCTGGCTTTTATTGGAGGGTTGGTTGTTGCTGGTGATTTTTGCTTGTTGCAATTTGTTGATTGACAGCCCTTGCATTGTTTAAACCGAAGGAGCAGTTTGTGCCACCTCTTTGCTGCTCACTTCGAATCTCCCACCCGCCCTCCGCTTTATTTAGACTCTTTGCTTTGACCTTGCAGTGCCTGTCTAGGGGTTGCCTGTATTCAGGGGCCTGGTAGGAATTTTGCCACTTGGCTGATTGGCTGGTGTCAGGTGGTTTTTGCCTACCATGCTGCAATTAGTCACAACTTGTAAGGTTGAGGTTAGTCATCTGTTCAAATAAATTGGTCAAGGGGTGTTGTGACGTGGGGTTTGTGATTTCAGCTCTCTTGACATAACATGCTGGAGACAGTTCTCTAGTAACAGCTCTTTATTAAAGTGAACAAGACTGAAGACTGAGGAGAGGAAAGCTACATTTATAGGGACAGGGGACTAGCTAGGAAGGGATACATTTTGGAGGGAACAATATCAAGCAATCACAGTGCTGCCTTTTGGAGGAAACCAATAAGACAGAGGATCCAAATACAGCAGCTTAAATGAACCAATAGTAGCTGTACCCTCTGGAACCAAAAGGCAGTTACTTTATCCTAATGCAAATACAGACAATAATAATACAGATATAAAATCCTTTGACTCAATACACATCACCCCTCCACCCCTAGTGAGCACAGCAGACGTAATCCCTCAGGTACTGTGGGGTCCTACAACTTCTACCTGATCTCCTGACAACAGGTGTTGCTGGTTCTGGATTGGGTGTTACCTGTGGTGGAGGGGCTGCTATAGGGGTTTCATCAGGAACAGATGGAGTCCCAGACATCTCAGGGTCCCCGACCTGTACCTCGTCATCATGAGGACTAGCAGACCCTGGTTCATTTGCTGAAGCCCCTGGTGACTGCACCTCTGGGCCATCTTCACTCTGGTCTCGCAGCTGTGCGTCATTAGCCAGGGATGAATTATCTGACTCCTCCCTGCTGAGCGCCCGGCGCCTCAGCTGATCTATATGTCTCTTCCAAACTTGCCCATTTTCCAAGGTCACATAATAGGACACAGGTCCACTAGCCCGGGTGATCACACCGGCCACCCACCGCGGACCTCGTGAATAGTTCCTCACCCAGACCAGATCTTCAGGGGCGAGATACCTTGTTGTGTCAGTGTCAGCCTGGGGGGTTGCTCTTGAATTACGGTTTGGCATTTTATCTGGGTGGACATAATCCAGCACCGTTACCAGTCTTCTACCTAAGAGCAGCTCGGCTGGCGACTTGCCCGTTGCAGTACACGGCGTCGCATGCTGCAAAAATAACATTCGCGCAATGCGAGCCGACCAGTTACCCTCCATTAAGCGCGCAATGGATTCTTTGGCTGTTCTTACCATGCGCTCAGCCTGCCCATTGGAGGATGGGTGAAAGGGCGCGGATGTGACCCCTCTTATAAAGTCATCAGCCAAGAATGCCCTGAATTCTTGGGATACAAAAGCTGCCCCATTATCTGATACAATGGTCTCAGGTAACCCGTGGGTAGCAAACAGCTGCCTCAACACCTTGATTACGGCAGCTGATGCCATGCTAGGGACCATCACCACTTCTAACCATTTGGAATATGCATCAACGATAACCAAAAAGACCTTCCCTTGGAATGGCCCAGCAAAATCTATGTGCAGCCGGCTCCAGGGAGTCCTGGACTGCTCCCACCAGTGGACTGGTGCTCTGGCCACTTCTGGCCGCACCTCTTGGCATGCCTTGCATGTTCGTACCCATTGTTCTATGTTCTGGTTCATTCCAGGCCACCACACATAACATCGGGCTAGCGACTTCATCCTGACCATTCCTGGGTGTCCCATGTGAAGCGTCTCAAGAACCCTGTTTCTCAGTGGTGCTGGGATGATCACCCTATCTCCCCATAGGAGACAACCCTTATGCATGGACAATTCATGCTGCCTTGTCGCATAAGGCCTGAATTTTTCTTCATGCGGACCACCTGGCCACCCCCTCCCCACCCAAGTGAGCACACGGGAGAGAACAGCATCTTTCCTAGTTTTCTCAGCTATATCCGTAGCTGTTACAGGAGCCCCCGGAAGTGTTTCTAGCATCATAATGTGCTCCGCCGGAGCAGGATCCTCATTGCTCCCGCCAGGAAGGGGCAATCGACTCAGCGCATCAGCATGGCACAACTGTTTCCCCGGCACATGGGTCAAGGTGTACTGGAACCCATTCAGGAATATTGACCAACGCAACATTCTGGGGGAGAGAATTTGTGGCGTTTGTTTGTTTGGGTTGAACAACCCTAACAGGGTTTGTGGTCCGTTTCAATGGAGAAATGGCGACCGTACAAATAATCATAGAATCTTTTGATTCCGGACACAATAGCCAGTGCCTCTTTATCAATTTGAGCATAGTTGCGCTCTGTGGGCGACAACGTACGGGAATAGAAAGAGATGGGCTTTCCCGACCCATCCGGTTCTCTATGACTCAGCACAGCCCCCAGACCGTATTGAGAGGCATCACATGCCAGGACCAGCGGCTTTGACTCATCATAATGAGCAAGGACGCTCCTGCTACTCAGCATTCCTCGCAAGGAGTCAAAAGCCTTCTGCTGCTCCCGCCCCCATCACCACACATTCTTTTTCTGCAATAGTCTATGTAATGGTTCAGCTACCGAAGCTTTCTGGGGTAAGAACGAATGATAAAAGTTAATAAGTCCCAGGAATGACTGCAACTCCGTCTTGTTCTGTGGTCGTGGTGCCTCGATGATGGCCTTAATCTTAGCATCTGTGGGGTGGATGCCTGATGCATCATTTTTAAACCCCAAGAAATCCACAGTTGGCACCCCAAAACTGCATTTTTCTTTTTTCAGTTGCAACCCCACCTCCTTGAACTTGAGCAACACTGCACGGACACGCGCAACCAGTTCCTGTGGGTCTTTTCCAGCAATCAAAACGTCATCAAAAAATGGCAAGACCCCCGGCAGACCTCTTAACAGGCGTTCCATGAGCCCTTGAAAAATCCCTGGGGCCACACAAACTCCGAACTGTAATCTGTTAACTCTGAACGCCCCTTTATGTGTGACAATAGTCTGTGCTTCCGCTGATTGTGCGGTTACTGGCAGCTGTTGGTAAGCTTGTGCCAGGTCAATTTTGGCGAACACCTTGCCCTCAGCCAGTTTAGCCAACAGATGTGATACGACTGGAATGGGGTATGAGTTTCCCCTGAGTGCCTTATTGATAGTACATTTGTAATCTGCACATATCCTGACTTCCCCATTTGCTTTAAGGGGCGTGACGATTGGAGTCTCCCACTTAGCAGAGTCCACGGGTGAGAGAACTCCCTGCTTGACCAATTTATCCAGCTCTGCCTCGATCTTGGGTTGCAGTGCAAATGGCACTCGCCTTGGTTTGAGTCGGATTGGGGCCACCCCGGGGTCCAACTCGAAGTCAACTGGGGGCCCTTTATAACAACCCAGTTTTCCATTAAAGAGACCAGCAAATTCCTTGCATAATGCCTCGCTCATCTCAGGGCAGGTTTGGATTGAATTAAGCCCTGAGATACTCAGTCCCAGGGCGGGGAACCAGTCAGTGCCCAGGAGACTGGGGCGACTGCCCTTCGCAATCACCAGTTTGAGTACAGCCTGTTTGTCCCGGAACTGTACTCTCACGGCACACATTCCCATAACATGGATGTGGCCTGCTGAGTACGACTGCAAGGTTGCCGGGAAGGGCTCCAGAGGGGGCAACTTACCCCTGAGGAAGAATGTCTTCGCGGTCTGGTCCGACACGATGGTGAATGCAGATCCAGAGTCCACCTCCATGTTGCACTGCTGACCCTCAACCTTCACCTTGATGTGTGCCTTGCCTTGCGCTGGAAACTGCACGGCCCTCCCGTTGATCTCCGTTACGTAGTGGCAGTCCTTTAGAAAACGAGTTGCTGTGGGCGGTCTGCGATGCTCCAGTCTAGGTGCTCCTGTTGCTCCCGACGCCGCCGATCTACAGACCCTGGCGATGTGACCCGTCTTTCCGCACGTCCGGCACATAGCATCCCTGAAACGACAACTCTTCCGCTCATGGTTTCCACCACAACCTGGGCAACTGCCTCGGCGATCTTTGTGCACTGTGCAGGCCTGATGCACCAACTCGACCCCACAGACTGGGCTCTGGCTCGGAGTAGCCTCTAGCTCGTCCATGGCATGCGCAACTTCTATCTGTGGCTTAGTGGCCTTGCGACTGGCATCAAGCTCCTCTCTTTCATAATTCTCCGTGGCGGTGGCCTCCTTCAAGGCTGAAGCAAGGGTAACCTCTTTTTTAGCCACAATGCCTCTTCTGGCTTTCTTGCTGCTCAGACCACCAATAAACCGATCCAGGAGAGTCTCTTCCAGATTTTGGAAGCCGCAGTGCTGAGCGAGCTTCCGGAGTTCAGCCAGAAATGTGGATACAGACTCCCCAGCATGCTGCTGCCTCTTATGGAACTCCATCCGCCGGGCCATCTTGGTCTCAGTAGGCGCCAAGTGGCTTGTTAGGCAGGCAAGAATATCTTTGAGAGATGTCTCACTCAGCTTCGCTGGAGCAAGTAATGCCTTGGCCAGCTTGAAGGTCTCGGGCCCACAGTAGCTCAGGAATGTGGCCCTTATTTTGCTGGCATCGGTACGGATTTTGGCTGGGCCTGGCCCTCATGTGATTGCTGCTGCCATATAGAAGTATTCCATTAAAGGAATCCTGGGGCTCCACATGTTTGTCTGTTTCTCCCCGCTAGGGGTCAGGACCGCGCATGAGCCTCGGGGAGCATCTGGGGAGAGGACAAAGAAGGGCTTGTGCCCCCTGCCCCGTCCTCTCTCAGGGGGTGCTTACTTACTGGCTCCCCTCCTAGGCTAGAGGGAGTCAGATCTGTCCCAGGCAGGAGACAGATGGCTGGGGAACCAATGACTAAGCAACCACTCACATTTGGATTGTATTTTAATAAAAAAGTTGTGGCCAAAATTTAATGCCAAAAACCTTAACAAAAATTATGGTGTATGGTGTGAGTTATTGGGGGGGGGGTCCTCTTGGTGCCTCGGCACGCAAGGTTTGACTGAAGGTTACAACAATATACATAAAAAAATATCATATTAAAATCATTAAGAAGAATATGGCAGGTCCTAAAAATATCTCTCTCAAGTCTGAATATCCAACCCAAATATATCTTCAGCATGATGTAGGAGCTATACACTGATAATGGCCACTTACCATGCTTCTCAGTGAGAGGCGGTTGAAGGCCCGCCACAGTGCCTCCTCCAGGTCGCTTCACTGCACTGCACCCTTTTCTGGCTGTTTCTGCATCCCCCTCAGCTGCTGCGGGGGCTCACGGGTTCCGCCAACCTCTCTAATTCAAACAAGCCCATCTGCAATGGCCTAAGGGGCATGGATTGAGGAGCAGCCCTGGATGAAGCAGGCTTTGCTCAGGCCCTCTCGCCAGCTATTTATTCCAGCCAACCCTTCACACAGCGGCTCAGTGAGAGAAATCTGCATTTCAAAGGATGCTACAGAGGACTTTCTCCTCAGGGTCATCATTTCTTGTGCTTTGGAGGGCCTCCTGAGCTGATCTTAATACCCAAGACAATGGAACAGTTTGGATGAAGTAATTGAAGGGATGCTCATCAAATTTGCAGATGACACTAAAGTGGGAGGGGTGGCTAACGCCGCAGAAGACTAAACTGGGATTCAAAATGGCCTTAACAGATTGGAGAATTGGGCACAAACTAATAAAATGAATTTCAATACGGACAAATGCAAGGTTCTACACTTAGGCAGGAAGAACCAGCTGCACAAATATAATGTGGCGGACACTAGACTTGCCTGTAGTACATGTGAAAAGGATCTAGGGGCCCACAAGCTTAGCATGAATCCACAGTGTCATGCAGCAGCAGCCAAAAAAGAAAAAGAAAAAAAGCCAAAGCTATTCTAGACTGCATCAACAGAAGTATGGTGACCCTATCAAGGGAAGTACAGTGGACCCTCCGGATATGAACTTAATTCATTCAGGGGGTCGTTACGTACCCCAAAAAGTCCACAACATGAGGCGCTGTATTCACAACCCGAAAGTTACGTTACCAGAAGGTAACGTAACCCGAGGGTCCACTGTAATCATACTGCCCTATTCTGCCTTGGACAGACCACACCTGGAGTACTGTGCCCAGTTCTTAAATGGGTGCCACAATTTAAGAAGGATACTGACAAGCTGGAACATGTGCAGAGGAGGGAAATCAAGATGATCAAGGGTGTGGAAACCAAGCCTTATAAGGAACGGTTGAGGGATTTCATACATTTAGCCTGGAAAAGAAGAAACTAAGAGGAAATATGATAGCCATCTTCAAATATCTAAAGGGATGCCACATGGATGAAGGAGCAAGATTGTTTTCTCCTGCTCTGAAGGGTAGGAACCTAAAAATGGCTTCAAGTTATAAGACAGGAGATTCTGACTAAACAAACGGAAGACCTTTCTGAGCTGTTCACCAGTGGAATGGACTTCTTTGGGAGGTGGTGGACTCCCTTCATGGTATATTTTTAAGCAGAGGTTAGATGGCCATCTGCCATGGGCGCTTTAGTTGCACTTGATGTCCTTCAGGGTCCCTTCCAACTCTATGATTCTATGAATCTCAGGCTGTCTTTCAGATATTTGGCACCTAAGGCATTGTCATAGACTGGTTGGTCACTGGTGGGAGACCACCAAGGGAAGAAGGCTCAGAGCCCAGAGTGAGGTGGTGGCACAATAATGAGTGGTCACTGGGAGATGAGGGGAAAAACTGTGAAGAGGACTTGTGAAAAGATGAAGGAATAACAGGGTTTAGCGAGCTGAGAGAATCTCTGGCAGAGAGTAGTCCGAAATTAGAGGCAGAAGCTGTAGCAGGGAAGAAGGAAGGCCAAGAGGCAGGGTAAGTTAGAGTGGGGAAGAGTCACAGGTGTCTCCTGCTCCAGCTGTGACAAGCTCCTCTCCCATCTTGTCTCCCAGAACCAGAAGAGGCATGAAAAGGGCAGAAGAGAGATTGGCTGCAACAAACACAGTCTCCAATTGCTTGGGGAAAACCCTGGAGAGGATTGGACTCTGGGGAGGCAGTTCTGGGGTGGTGGGGACCTTCAGCAACTGCTTCATGGGGGTAAGATCTGCTAGAGATGAGTTGCTGCGCTCATTAGGCCTGGCAGTCCACCAAGTCTGTGCAAATGTGTTTTTGCTAATAAAGACACCAAAAACTTGCCTGATGTGATTTACTGCTGGCTCACTCCTGGCTGCCATTTAAGCCACATCAATGTGAATGCATTAAATTGGGTCTGGAAAGAAATGGGCTAGCTGTTTAAAAACAGGGCTTCCATGTATATTGAGTATACTTCAAGACCTGCACAAGGATTCCAACATAGTTCTCCTAGCTTCAAATCAGCTGTTCTATACATTGAACATGCCTGCCCCACGCAAAAATTTAGAAACATTCAGCCAGAACTGAAACTATTGCCAATCTAGTTACAATGCAAGTTCTAAGATTAACCTGTCCTTTTACATCAAAAGTCAGAACCACCAATGTTGTGAGAGCTTAATTTTGCAGAATTCCATTTTAAGTCTGTATCAATGTGACACAAATGTTAAGCACACACCAGAATACATTGCCCTCCCCTCCCACCCATTGTTCTTTACACTGAGTTATAAATATTACCTCTTTACTTGCAACAAGCCCACTTGCTTGAGATTCTGATTATATTTGATTCTTGTTTAAGGTTATTCATTTTTGTTCTTTTTGTTAATACTGTCCCAAAGTGCCTTGAAAGAATTGACTCTATTTTCATAGGATATTAGTTGTAAAAATAAATAGGGAAATAAAGATGGAGCAAGAAAACCGCAACACATTAATTTCCGTGCAGGTGTGCTAGTATTTTCCTGGGGCATCCAATATGAAATTGTGCTTCTCGCTGGTCTCCCGGGGTTCCTTGAGTAATCAAATTGTCTTGTAAAATGTTAATACAACAATCTTATCAGTTCATTTACATGGCAGGCAGCATGTGTAATGAAGGAGGACTGACTGTACATGTGCATTTTACAGACCCCGTTTCTTTTATTCTTGTGTCTCCGCTTGCAAAATTTGTATTCAGACATCTTGATCAATGCCTATCAGGGATTAGGATTTTTTTATTTTTCATTTTAATGTGAACTTAGCTAGTTTGAGCTAATCAAAATAAAATGTGGGGTGGACTGCAACTACCCTTTGAAACCTGCACCTTTCCCAGCCCTGCAGTTCTTCACAATAGGAAATGCCTGTAATAGAGTAATGGTGCATTAAAATTCACATATCAGTTAAAATGATATAGACTAATACATTATATTCAGGAAAATTGCTTGAAAAAACGTGTATAACAGACAAAATTCCATATAAAAATATGTGCATTAGGAAAAATGTGCCCTAAAATGCTGAGGAATTTTCTTCCTAAAATGCTGAGGAACAACTTCAGTTGTTCATTTAGCAGTGAGGTGGAGGGAGGGTGCTTTTAACCTTTGCTTCCTGGGACTACCAGCTAGCAATTCCTTTTTACCAGTGGAATTAAAGTTTATTTTCCCTTTACTGCTGTTTCTCTATTACAGCTTGCCACAGATTATTTCTTTCTCCTTAATTACTGTAGCCATACTGGTGCATTGGATGACATTGAATGTTGAGCTATGTTGACATAAATATAATGGGCTTTTAAAAGTTTGCAACCTAACAACTAAGTCAGCCAAAGTGCCAGCCTCTGGAGTCTTTAGTCACACAGACCTTTTAATCTGGGGCGAAACCTCAGAGAAAAGGCAGGGGGAAAGGTTAGAACGTCTAAAACGTCTTCACCAGTGTGGGAAGGTTTAATCGTATTTGCAATTTCCCCATACCATGAAGATGTTGGTGTTACCTCTTAGGAGAATAAGAAGCTGCCTATGAACACAGGAACTTAGGTAGTCAGAGCGTTAGTCTGTCTAGCTCAGCATTGTCTACACTGACTGACAGCAACTCTCCAAGCTTTCAGACACATTTTCTGAGCCCTACATGTAGATAATAGATATTCAATTTGGGACCTTTTGCTTAAAAAGCATGTGCTGTTTATCACTGAACTTTGCCACTTTCTAAAAAAAATAGGGTAGGAGCTGTCACCTTCATACCTGACTTGCAAGCCTTCCAGAGACACATAGCTGGGCAAGGCTATGCTTACATTGCCCCTTACAGGCAGTGACTACCGGTACTCTCTATTCCAATTATCTTGATATGGTGATGGGAATGTGGCTTTTGTACTAATTTATGTCAATAGCTATGATGTGCTTCTCTATGGTTCTGTCACATGGAGATAGAGGTGATCTGCGATTTGATTATGGTTTATTTTGGTGGGGAGGGGGGGGGCAGAGCATATGGTAATTCCAAGAGTATTGTATCATTCTTTCCTGGGGCACCCCATTTTCTTTCCCACCAGTCATTCCATTCCATCACACTCCCATAGCACTCCCTTTTCCCTCCTGTTGATCATTCCAAAGTATGTGCAGTTTGCTGATTTGAGCTCTGAACATATAGAGCTAAAGAGGACAGTGGGAAAGTCACTCTTCCAACTTCCTCATTCAATTCTATGCACACTTTAAGGGCATAGCTGTCAAGTTTTCCCTTTTCTCATGAGGAGGCCTATTCAGCATAAGGGAATTTCCCTTAAAAAAAGGGAGAACTTGACAGCTATGTTTAAGGGGGAGGGGCAATCACCATCAACACTTCATGATGAAGGGAATAGTATAGATGGAGCACCTCAAAGACTTCAGATTTTTCAGATGGCATAGGATGCCCTTAAGGGTACCATTCTGCCCACAGGCAGTACATTGGTGACCCAAGTGTAGACAATACCATGCTAGATAGTGAAGGAAACTGATCTGATTTTAGGCTGACTCCTATGTTACTAGGACTCATGTGCTCTATCACAGATCTACAATGGTGCCTCTCCAAGCACATTTGCAAACACTCTGCAAACAGAAAACAAGCACGTCAAGAGGAAAGCTTGGGGTTCATCCATCCACAAATTGTAATCCCCTCTATAATCTCCAATTCATGTACATGTAGACCAGGCCAGCTGCATTCATCCAGCAATAGGCATGCATGTCTGAACCAATAGTCTGTGACTGCATCTGTTCTTTATCGGTGACACAAACCATTGCTATTGCTTTGTGCTGCATGTCCGACTTGGATGAAGGTAAGCAAATTCCAGTGCCTTCATTTGACAAAGAAGAAGTTATATTTTACTTCTCCAGGATTATTTAATGCTCTTCTGTCTGGTAAAGAAATATGGTATCCACTGCAGATCAAAGGGCAGCTCATCTGTTTGTTCCGTTCAATAGCTTGCTCTGAACTGCCCTTTTGGATACTTGGTTCTGCTCAGCAAGAATGCATTTGCTACAGCAGTTGCATGCAGAAGAGCCATACCTGTATATGCTTTAAAATTCACACTGCAGCAGTCATTGCAGTTTTAAGCGGCTGGTTAAGACACACCTCTTTTGGTGGTCATTTGAAGGAGGAGAGACATAAGAAGAGCCTGCTGAATCAGGCCAATGGGCAATTCCAGTCCCTCAACCTTTTCTCATAGCAAATAGTCTTATGCCCATGGGAAACCTGGCAGCAAAACCAGAGCTTAACAGAGTACTCCCCATTTGTGATTCCCAGCAAATGGCATTCAGTTCATAGGTATACTGCTTCTTAGCCGACTTGTTTGGTTGCTACTGCTATTTATAATTGCTATTTAGTTATTTGTTGTGACTAGTTGTGTTTCTTCATGGATTTTATGCATTATTTGGGGTGGTATGTATAGGAGCTAAATAGATAGCGACTAAAAATAAATAAATAGATATCTCCATGTCTTGCTTACAGAGTTCCCAGCACTATGTGTATGGCCATTGTTGGCATATTGTTTGTTGGACTAGGTGGTTCATGGAATCTTCTCCATAAAACCTAATTTTTAATTTCAGAAAGATGCAAACTGCACCTTGCTGCTATTTGCAACTGGAGAGTAAAGAAAAAAAGCTTCTATTTTTGCACTATGTAGTTGTGTGAAACTTAAAATATCTGAAATTCTTTTAATGTTTCCTTCTCTCTCTCCTCTGAAATGTATGTGTTGACAGGTAAATATACTAGCAGCAATAACAGCAACAAAACCCTGTAAAAGTGACTGACAGCCAACACAATCCAAAATCAGATAAAAGCTGTCTTTTTGATTTTGCTTCCCCCCATTCTTTTGATAGGTTGGAAACTTATGAGGATGTCAAAGGATAAATCTCTCTCTCCCCCACCAATAAGTTACGGTACTTTCTTTAAGGAACAAAAATATTTGGAGTGTATTTCACGGAGGACCTGTCGAAATAATAGCTTTGTGATGTGAATTCAGAACATAAAAGACTTCTATTAGCAATCAACTAGAGACAAGAGATAAACCAATCTTTGCCTGATACAGTTTTGTTATCAGACCTATTTGTTATACTCCCTAAGATTGCTCCAAATCCATAACATTTACATAAAATTTACATCTGGCACTAGCATGGTATTCAAAGAGATCTTTGTGATTTTCATCTTAGCGGGATTCACAGTTCAGAAATACACACTATTGATTGATTTGCAGTCTCCAGATTATAGTTTTGTGCTTCCCGAAGGGGCAGACATCCCAGTCTTTCACCTTTCAAACAGGAGTTGGAGGAAATGATGGCACTGCAGTGTGCTAATACTGAGGTGCTTTGGGAATAGAGCCCCTCCTGCTGAGGCTCTTCCAACAGAGCTTGCAAGCAAAACCAGCATCAAAACACTGTGGTGAGATGTGTTGTTGTCTGCAGCCAGCTAGCCTGTCCCTCTTACAGGACACTCCATTCTATCCCTGCCCCCAAGAGTCACAGATGCTCAGCACTCATAGGACAGATTTTGCTTTCTGCCCACAACCCCAACTTCTCTGATGTCCCAAGGAAAGCCAACTTAAAGGAGTGGACAAAACACGTCTCACCTGAAAGCTGAAGAATAATGGGGATTGAGAACCTGGATGTGGATGCAGAAGGACAGTCATGCCAATTACATTGTCAGATGAGCAGAGAAAAGATATATTGATAGATTGAAATAATATTTTCTCTGGTCTTTAGCTTCCCCTTACCCTCACCACAAAAACAAACAAACAAACAACCGGTTTGGCTTACAAAATGCTACGGGGAAAACAACAACATTCCCTGCTTTCAGGCTTACAACATAAAATACATGGCATACACATACGAAAAAATACAATCAGGGTTCCTAAGAACAATTTTCCAAACACCAAAATGTGTGCCGAACGCAGCGCTCCGTTTGGAAACAGGCCTGCATAGTTGAAGCAAAGGTATGGCAATCTGCCTTTTACCTGTGGCTAAGACTTAACATGACACCAACTGGCCTTCTCCCTCTGATAAACAGTGACAAATTCCAATCAAGTTGGGAGAAGAGCATCCTTAGGCAGCTGGCCCGATACGGACTCTCAGCAGGGCATCTCCTAAGTCTGGAAATGGAGAGGGCGAAAAATTTAATCAAGGAAAGAATCACCGACAACGAATTACAAAATGATTTTACCAGACTTGCTACAAATTATCAACACCTATATGACCATCGAAAGATCTACTTGGCAAATTACCTTAAGTCGGTAGATAATCCTAAACATCGCTGGGCGTTTTCTAGGGCCCGCTTCAACGCTCTCCCCTCAGCGCTGTTAGCTGGTAGGTATAACAAGACCCCCTTTGATCAAAGATTATGCCCATGTAACAACAAAGAGATTGAAACAATTGGGCACGTCCTGCTACACTGTCCATTATACCAAGAGAAGAGAAAAGAGCTAATTGAACCGCTCCTAGCCAAACTGCCCGGCCGATCAGGAGAAGCTTATACCAACTACCTGCTAGCTGATACAGATATAGAGACCACTAGGGCTGTAGCTAAATACTGCTACTTGGCGACAAGAATAAGACATGCCATGAAGAAAGCAACCACCAAAGATAAAGTTCCTAGTTAACTCATAGCAGATGGAGAGATGACAGAGGCTCAGTTTTATAACAGCCATGTAATATGTTATAAAATTTTAAAATTGTGTAGTGCTCAATAATATTATACTGTATGAACTGAATTTTAATTTTAATTTTAATTTTAATGTATGAACTGAATCATTCTTTTGCTGGTCTTTGACCATATTAAAGTTTACTTACTTATTTACATGGCATGAAAGGAAAATGGGTTGAAGGAAGGAGAAAATAAATCTCAGGTACCAGTTCTTAATTGCAAGTTCTTCTACTGGCCAAGTGAGATAGAATCATTACAAAGAGATAAGGAGACATTGCCAGTCTATTAACAGCACTAACAAGACTGGCCCCTCCTCTCTTCTTTTCCTTTTGGGCCAGTGGTGTAGCTAGCCTGCTGGGTGCCTAGGGCAGTGTGTGTGCCCTGCATGCACACACTGTGCCTGGGGGCAGGGTGAGCTATCTGGGGGGCAGCATGGGGCAGCATGCGCTGCCAGAATCCCAGCGCCCAAGCCCAAGCCTGCCCATTGCCTCCCCCTCAGCTGGACGGTGGCTGGGGGGGGGTCAGGGGCAGAGGCCAGCCTCATGCTGCTTTTCCAGGTGGCATGGTGCCTGCAGGTTTCCAAGCCAACATGTCACTCCCAGGAGAGACACCATGGCTCCAGTGTGCTGCGGGCCCAGTGCCACTCATGGGGCCAGTGCATGCCAATTGCGTCCTTCTCTGCTGCCCTCTGGCAGCTGCGGGGGAGATGCATCAGCCCAGCACCCTGTGAGCCCAGCCCCGGGCCGCGCTGCTTTGAGACTTGGGTGGCACCCCCAACTATCCAACTGGTTTTGGCTTTTGCCTCATGGAATGGCTGCTGCCAGGAAAAGGCCAATTTGCCTATGTAACTGAGCTATGAAACCCAGTTGAAACATTGTTGGGACTGTTAGAGATGCCAGAAAATTCCAAAGAAAGTGGAAATAGAAGCAGAAATTGCTGTTCTGAGCTTTTTCATCCCATGCATTGAGTAGAAATCAATCCAACAAATGCCAAGCCTTTCTGTTTTTAGCCTGCAAATGATACATATTTGTTTACTCTCTTTTTCCCAGTTCGGTTGTGCTTCCTTTGCATTGAAATGAATGGTGTGGAAATAATTATGTCATTTTGTTCAATTCACAACTCTTTTTTTTTGTAAATTCATTGAAACTTTCTGATATCCCTAGCAGCCACAACAACATTTCAACTCTGTTCCAAAGCTAAATTACATGGCTAAATTGCAGAGGAACAGAAACAGTGCTGAGTGTGATAAAGACAGGTTTGAACAGAAATTGCTACTTTCTCAAATTCCTCTGTCTGAAGATCTCATGAGATTAAGCTATGCATGAAAAGAAAATCAATAAGGTTACTTGTTTATCACTTTCTGTATTCATTACAGTAGCCCTAGTTTACAACCCATATTTGATGTCTTCCCTCTTTATTCTTGTCTCTTTACACAACTGTTTGCAATTTCTTTTATGGACAACCATTGTTGCAGGGGGGGGGGCAGGTTATCTGAAAGGCCAGATGAAACTATGATAGATGAAAGATAGATGGGTGGATGGATGGATGGATGGATGGACAGACCGATAGATAGATAGATAGATAGATAGATAGATAGATAGATAGATGATAGATAGATAGATTTGACTGCTTTGACCCATTGCTACAAGACACACACACAAATACACAGACAGACAAAATGTGGATGTCTACATCACCAACTGCCTTCATTAAAGCAGCTCTAATTTGTCCTGGCCATGTTGTTAGTGCCTAATTAGCAGTATCTTATTCTCCAAATAGATACAAATGAAAGACACTTTGATTGAAGCTAGAAAGGGCTTAACTAATCTTTACTCAAGTGTGAAGCGAGCAGTTCTCCATAATAGAAAAGGAGAGGGAGGGAGGGAGGGAGGGAGGGAGGGGGAGCACTCAGCCCATTGGTTTTTACAGCTCTGCTCTAGCATTTGTTTTTGACATTTGAGTGACTCTCTTGTAAAGAGCTGGGCATGCACCATTAAACATGGCCCTTAATAAATCTCCCAGGCATCTCAACCCAAAGTAAATGACAAAAGGCCTGAACCTTTGACAAGGGCTTTGAGCACTCAGACTTAAAATAAAAGACTGATCACCAGGACATTCTGCTCAGGGACGTGACATCCACAAGACATAACCAGTATAATTGGTGACAGTCACAGCCCTCTGAATTTGGTGTTCTGAGGGCTGATATTTTGGTATGATTTCTCAGATGTACCCTCAGTCACATTAAGGTTTGGAAGTTACTTGCTGAGTGGCATCACCATATCACCTTTGCACAGACTTGCCAGAGCAGAAACAGAAGTTAAGAAACAGTTATGAAAATAACATAGAAAATGAATTATGTTTGGAAAGACTGCTTGCCCAAAAAATGTATAAAAGTCAAAACTGAAGACAAAACACCAGTATATTAAGAGAATTTGCACACTGATAACACCTCATACTCAGGAAGATTTCATACATTAATGGAACATATTCAGTAAAATGATGGGCCAGCTCCACCTCACTTGGAACATATTTGCGAATGTGGTAGGATTGTAAGAAGATACAGGATTTCTGGAATATAGTTTTCCCCTCACAATTAGAAAGAAGACTCAAGACAACATTGGGAAAAGGCTGTGTTTATTAAAATATAATTAATCAGAGGATCTGCCAATTAGCCAAATGCTCAAGTGTGGACAGGATAATCAATGATTACAACCGCCCCGCCCCCCACCCTGGCCAGGTGAACCATCACCTAATTTGCACCCCATTCAAGGATTGTGAGAAGTGTCTCCATCTATGCTAAGTGAGCCTTGGGTAAGGGAGAAGGGACACAGGTGGCGCCGTGGTCTAAACCACTAAGTCTCTTGGGCCTGCCAATCATAAGGTCAGCGGTTCGAAACCCCAAGACAGGGTGAGCTCCTGTTGCTCTGTCCCAGCTCCTGCCAACTGCACCTCAGTTGGCAGGAGCTGGGTTCGAAAGCACATTAAAGTGCAAGAAGGTAAATAGGTACCACTTCCGGTCTGCTGCGCTGGCGGAGAGGCACAGAAACCTCGAGCTCCGAGGTTTCTGGCTTAGCGGAGGGAGGGGGAATTCTGCGGGGGCGACGCGGACCCCCGTAGAACCCCGGGTTGAGCGTCCCGGGGGCAAAAAAGCTCGGTAGAGCTCCAGGAGCGACTCCCCCGCTGCCCGGTAAGGTCGTAAGAGCCCCGAGAGCCAGCAGAGTTGCAGTCGCGGGAGCCATTTTGAGCACCAATGTTACCTCCACGAAGCAAAGCTCCATGCCTACAGCCTGGAGGCGGCGGATTCTTTCCTTTAAAAGAAGAGATTTGGATCAAGCAAGTCAAAAATTTGTGAATTGGACTGGGTAATTGGCGCTGGGAGGAGGCTTAAAAGGGAAGTCAGCCCCCCCCCACTTGAGTAATGGACGATGCCGTAAAGCTGTGGAAAGCTCAGAAATTTTCTTTTAAAAACTTTTTCCTGATGCAGAGTAAGGGAAAAAGATAAAAGTGTGCATAAATCTCTGCAAAAGACTGTGATTTGACAATGGGACCCCCCCCCCCACCGTGAACTTAGAGTCGGGTCAAAGGAAGGACCGGCTAGCCGTCTTTATGGCGTCACAATAGAAAAGAATGTGATTGTCTGTATGAGTCTGAAACTGAGAGCTGCAGACAAGTAAAAGAGGAAGCTTTAAAAATAAATCTCAAGGCTACTCAGTGCTGAATTTGAGACTGAATAATAAGAGAAAAAGTAAAGAAATAGAGGTTGGATCCAGTTCAGACGGGACTTTATTCTTTTTATATTTGGAAAATATAAAACAAGGACAACAACAATGCCACTTCCTGCTCTGCCACAATTATGGAGGCGGAGAGCACCAACAGGAAGGAAGAGAAGGTTCTGGACTGTGAGAAGAATGGTACACAGTGGGACTTGATTTTGATAACAATTCTGGAAATATGACAGAGGAGATTCACAATCCCAAAGGTGTTGCAACAAGCATGGATGAGAGGACTAATGAACTAATAGAACTGAATTTTGAAATAGATGATCCATATGAATTCATAGAGGAAGAAGAGAGAGAAGAGGAAGAAGGACTAGAAGAAGACACATGCTGTCATTTGATTTTAGGGAAAATTCTGGAAATGACAGAGGAGAACTGCAATCCTGAAGGAAATGCAATAACTATGGGAGAGAGGACTGCTGAAACAACAGAACTGAATTTTGAGACAGAAGAGGATGAAGAAGAAATCACTGTTTCACCGGTGGGAGGGGTGGAACAGGGAAGGGATTCGATCCAAAAGTCCCCCCAAAAAGGGAAAAACAAAAAGATTGTTACCCCAGTGAGAGAGGGGGAGAAGGAAGCAGGTGGGGGGGGGCAGAAAGAGAATAAGATTGAAGATAACATGTTGAGAATACAGCAGGGGGGAAAGGGCTGAGCAAAGTTTAGACTGGGACAGAGCAGGAGTGGGGTGAGGAGGAATTGGGGTGATTTTTATAGGTGGATAAAACACGGTTTGAACTCGGAAAGTATTAAGGAGCTGGCTGAAATCTCTGGAGACATCGATTCCAAGGAAAGGGGGTATATTTAGTTTTGAGGGTGGGAATAAAAAGGGGGGAAAGATTTTGAAAATTAATTATGAATATTTTTGGGTAGAGAATATTGGGTAATAAAGGTAAAGAGAAGTATGAAGGGTAAACGGTTAAAAATAAGTTTTAAATTGGGATAAAGAATGTAATTCTAGATTTGGAAACTGCAACAATTAGTTATTTATAAGGAACTCAAGAAGGGAAAATGAGGAAGTCCGAGATTAGAAATTGGATAATATGATTATGTCTTTTTCTTTTTTCTTTTTGGTTTTTTCTTTCTATTTCTATTTTTCTATTTTTCTTCCACTTTTCTATATAAAATGAATAAGAATTGTTTAAGAATAAGGTCATGAATTGGGAGATAGGACGTAATTCTATGATGTTTAGCTAAGATCTGGAAATGGTAAGAGTTAATTATCAACAAGGACTGTAAGAAGGGGAAGTGAAGAAGTTTGAAGAGATAAGGTGTGATAATATTGTTATTTTTGTTTTTTGTATTTTTGTATTTCTTTTTAAAAAAATCTTTTTCTCCTTTTCCTTTTTTTCTTTATGTAAAATTCAATAAAACTTATTAAAAAATAAAAAAAGATAAATAGGTACCACTGCAGCGGGAAGGTAAACAGTGTTTCCGTGCGCTCTGGTTTCTGTCACAGTGTTCTGTTGCACCAGAAGCGGTTTAGTCATGCTGTCCACCTGGCCCAGAAAGCTGTCTGTGGACAAACGCCGGCTCCCTTAGTCTGAAAGCGAGATGATCACCACAACCCCATAGTTGCCTTTGACTGGACTTAACTGTCCAGGGGACCTTTACCTTTTACCTTTTTGCCTGGGAAGGGAATCCCAAGCTGTGCATCCATGGGCCCCTGCCCAGTGTTCACCATGGTGAGAAGCCAGGCCCCAAGGACACCTTCCCCAAGTATCTTGAGAAATTCATTTTCCCAAGGGCTATTGCAAGGTCAGTGACTCTATCCCATAAGGATAAAAAGGCTACAAAACACAGAGAAAGAAGAGAGAGCATTAGAGAAAATTTCCTCCTTCTCTCTGCTCCCCATTTTTAAGCTTTGCCATCCAGGTAAGTGGGGCTTCATGGGCTAAGGAACTGAGGTGCAAGCAGGTGTAGGTGGATCTGTGGGTGGGAAGGCAGGACAATCAAAGTGAGTGGGTGAAAGGAATTCTTTGTCTGGATTGTTTGGAATTTAAATTAAGGCAATTTGGATTTGGGAGAGAGGGGGGAAAGAGGAAGCCACCCCCCCCCACGGTAACATAAGAGACAGTAAACAGAAACCCGAAGCCGTAAACAGAAGATCTTAACTTAAAAGGATCCCTCAAAGGCATCAAAGAGAATCTCCCCTAAATGCAGGGTGAAAGGGGAGAGAGACTGTGGTTGTGAGTGCCCTGCAGCAAGAGGTAAAGACTAAGAAAAACCTTTCTTTTCCTCGGGAGCCGGCAGCCCAGACAACCCAGTGAGTTGATCAGGATTTATAAGTCAATTTTTATTTCACTGTATTTCTGAACGTTGTGGAAATTCTTTTTTGGTTTAAATGTTTGTGAAATGTGAGTTCGAACTTTATTGTCAATAAGACTTGAAGAATGCAGCCAGCTTGTTAAAATGGAGTCGAGAAAATAAACTGTGATCATATTCCACCCCACGTGACAAGTTTTGACCTTGGCAGGATTGAACTATGTCAACAAAAAAGTGTTCCCCTGAGTTCCAGCGGTCTGTTTTGACCTTAATGTGGGAAACAAGAATAGAACTATGTCAAGAGGAGACAAAACGGCAAGAGTTACAGCAACAATTTCAGATGGTGATGGCAGAATATGATTTTCTAGAAGATGAAGCTTTTGAAACTGAAAAAGATGAATGTGAGAATGACAATGATGGTGACTGTGATTTGGAAGAAAAAGATGAAGATGAGGACTGTGATGATTCAACACAAAATGAAGCACACCACGAAAAAAATGATGACTTTACTCTACAAAAAGTTGGATGGAGTGCCCTGCATTTGAGGGGGGCACGATTGGTATTATTGGAACTCCAGAACGCCCACAGGGAAGAAGGAAAAAATATGCAGAGAAGAGAAGAAATTCAGGGGTCTTGTATGGTGGCCTGGATGGCAAAAGACTATAAACAGGGGGTGGGGTGAAGGGAAAGTGATGTTGTGATTATAAGGATGGATTAACAGGTTTATAACTGGTCTGCTGATTATGGAATTTGCTGGATTGGGGGGGTGGAGCCGGTAATCGGGGATGTAAGGTTAAATTGAGAATAGTTATAGTTTTAAAAGTGAATGGATTTTGGAAAAATGTGAAAATATGGAGGCTTATAGAGGGAGTAAAAATTAGGCACGGGAAGATAAAATGGGAGTTTGATTTTTCAGTGATTTGAACATTAGGTGAAAATGATAATAATTGATTTATAAGTTGTATAAGATATAAAGGTGTATTTTTATAAAGTAAGAAACTGTTAAAGATGATAAAAAAGGGATGAAAACCGGGGAAGGGGGGGAGGGGAAGCCCACAAAATATGGTTTTACAATTATGAATGTAAGAAAAAAAATTTCTGTTTTGTACTGTTCTTTTTCTCTTTTTTTGCTCTTTCTTTTTTCTCTTTTTTCCTATTTTAATTTTTTTCTTTTTTTTGGTATGACAATAGATGGTTGGATGGATGTCCTCCTGCGTACTGCCCTGGTTTGCTGGAGCTCCCTGGTGGCAGGGGGGGGCTTTGGGGTCAGGGGAGGGGGAGGAGGACAGAAATCCAAGCATAAAATGGACCATCTCTGACTGTTCACCTACATGAGATACTTCTGTGGCAGGGGAGGATCCATGTGGGTGGGTGGGAAGGAGGTGGAAAAGGTGTTTATGTATGTACCGTTTCCTTTTTTTTTTTTTTTGCTGTTTGTAAAATTAATAAAAAGTATGTTTAAAAAAAAAAGGAATTCTTTGTCAGCTCAGATTTAAATAGGAACATAGGAAGCAGCCTTATATCCAAGTCAGAGCGCTCGTCCATCTACACTGCTTAGCAACAGATCTTAATGGTTTCAGACAGGTGATATGCCCAGCCTTAAAATGAGCAAAAGTGCTACAAAACTCATGCACAGCCGAAACACAGTGCAGGGCTGCTTGAAAGTCCTATTGCAAACTGGCACACACTGCCACCCCTTGACAGTCCTAGGTCACATCACATGGGCAATCCAGGGCAGTCTCAGACAACTCTGCTGAAGCTCCAGTCTACCACATTCCTCCCAGTCCTATTCAGGATACAGCCATACCCAGTATTTTCATTCTTATGCTGAACTATAATATATATAACCCTGCCAATTTTGGTTAAAATCATTGCATTTTTGAAAGATTCAGTTTGTCATCTTGATTCAAAACACAATCCAATTGTATCCAAACATTGGGAGAAAGCTCCTCTTAAATTCCATGGGCCATAATGCAAAGCTGGTTTACTCTCCTACTTCATATAAAATCAAATCCAGTGATCCAAGTCAACTCATAGGAGCAACCGAAAACACGTAACTGCCCAATATCAAAACACAAGGAAGTCCAAACCACAATACACACCAGAGGGCTAATGTTATTTGAGCACTCCTTGCTAGAAACTGTAAGCTTTTAACTAGTTCTAGGCCATCTGAAGAGTTTGGTCCTCACAAGTAGCCACATACTTCTGAGGAGTCATTCTTTGGGCAGCTGACTGGATCTACACCTTTAGCTGTTGGTTCCTCCCAAAACTTGGTAGTGGTTCAATCTCTGCCTCCAATGCTGTGTAGGAATCCCTTGTGTCTTGTGGAGAAGGTTGGGCTGTTGTGACTCATGAAGGCCCCAGATTCCCCCACTTCACCTCTCTGTTTTGCTTCTCTGTAACATTTGCTTTCGGAAATACCAGGTCCTCCTCTGATTAGAATTCCTCCAGCAGGGGATGGCAGTTATAATAGTTGTCCAAAATCAGTGCAGTTGTGATAGGTTATGTCCATCATCTTGGTTCAAAAGGGCACCTCATGGTATCTAAACATAGACCAAAACTTGCAACTGAATCACAGGAACCATCATGCCACATTTGGTATTGATATCTTTAAAAAGGTGTCCAAATCAGATGGTTTGGTCGACCATCTTGATTTAGAATGGTGTCCAACAATATTCAGGGATTCAAAATGGTATCCAGTGTGGTATCCAACTCTAGATAGAAACTGTGCCCTCCATCTCAGGAATCATTGTGCCAGTATTGGCAACAGTATCTTCAGATGTTTCTGAATGCATGGATAATGGATAGACAGGCAGACAATTCTCTATTGTGCAGGGAGGCGGAGCCCCCCAAATCCCAGGCATCCCCCGAGCAGAATAATGACTCAAGACAACATGTTATGGGATTAAAATTGGCCACAACTTTATTAGAATTCAGATGTAAGGAGACCTTGGCTCAGACATTGGGCGTTTATCCTTCCCAGTCCCAAGCTAGGGATCTGGGGGACTTCAGGGTTATCCAGAATGTATGGGGGGTTGGGCTGGCTCTGGAGAACATATGTTCAAGCAGAGAGAGCCCGCCCCTGTTCGCCGACACTGGAGGGGGAGAGCAATGAGAACCACTTGGTGTATGGCCAATGCATCCCCCCAAGACCGCTTTAACCCTGATCTTGATGCCACAAAGGGGGTGAGGTCACCGCCTCACAAACCCCCCTTTAGGAAGATAGCCAAAAGGATTCTGCCCAAGGCCTGAAACCGCCAAAGTTGTGATGTATTGCTACGGGAAAGGCGAAACCTGCCAATGCAAGGAACTCCTTTCGTGCCCTTCAACAGTGGCCCTAACGTAGCAGTGCCTGCGTACCTGTGTAAAAAGAGGTTAACCTGCAAAATAAAGACTTAAATGAGGGTGTGGAGCAGGCACCTCCAAACGGCCATCCAGATGTTTTGGACTACACTACAATTCTCATCTTCCCCAACCACTTGTCCTGTTAGCTAGGGATCATGGGAGTTGTAGGCCAAAACATCTGGAGGGCCGCAGTTTGGGATGCCTGGTGTGGAGGGTGGGAGAAGCTCTGGGGCTGACTGCTGCTTCACAAGTAAGAATCACCTTCTTTGTGTGTGCTGGATAATCCCTCCCCTTACCTGGCAACATCTCCCCTGGCAAGATTGGCCAATTGGCTGAGGTAGGCGGAGACCCCAGGTATCCAGCCTGGGGAGGATGCCAGTCCGAACTATCAGGGGCTGCTCTGAGATCTAGGGGGCTGCGCGCGACTGCGCAAAAGTCGCCCCCCCATTTGATGTGGGGAGCGGTCATTCCATCAGCGCTCTCTCTCTCTCTCTCTCTCTCTCTCACACACACACACACACACACATCGTCATCATCATCATCATTAATAAAATTTCTATACTGCCCTTCATCTCAGGGTGGTTTACATTATAAAAATATAAAAATACATAATGTAGTAACAAACAAAATCAATGCTCCCCCCCCCCACTTTAAAAGGCCACAGAGATTGCTTAATTAACCAAAGGCCTGGAATAACAGATATGTTTTTGCATGGCACCTAGATATATGTAATGAAGTTGCCAGGCGAGCCTCTCTGGGGGGAGCATTCCACAAGTGGGAGCAAACATCTATTAATTCCATTCTTAGCTAAAGTTAGTGAGGCTTGCGGCTTCTCAATCTCATGACATAGCCCACAATTATTATTTTTCTACCCAGAGTTTCAGTACTGACTCCAACTCTGACACTGGGGTCCTTATACTTCAGACAGAACAATGTCATAGGATAGTTTAAGACAGAAAGGAAAATCAGTCAGGGGGTGATTAGGCTATATGATGTTGACTATTTATAAAGCATTCTTTGCGGGGGGGGGGGGAGGTTATCTGAAGTTGCACCAAATAATTGTTATCTCACACACTCCAGTGCATTTCCCCACTGCTTTCCTTCTCACTAAAAGTCAGTTTTGGGGGGAGAAAGCAAATTAGTTGCACAAAAGCTCCAAAGCAGTTTTACCTGTGCAACTTGGATTTGTCAGCAGTTGAAAAGAGGTGACTGTCTAGAAGCAACCAATGTCACATGAAAGTGACTTGCCTATCCCTAAAGCAAAAGCACCTTCCTATGCTAAACTGGGGGGGGGGGACCCTGTCTTAATAGCAAATAGATTGATGTTTGTGACTATTCTGTGAAACCTTACCATAAAAAAATCCAAATATGTAGAGGGATAATCCAAATATGTAGAGGGATAATACATTCTTTATCAGATTTAGCTGACAAATGGATTTTGTTCTAACCCAGCGTCACATATGCATTGGCTAATTTGGTGCAGCTGTCATAATCGTGAGCTTTTTTTTTTAAACACAAAAAAAATTAGAACTCATTCTTTCGCTGATTGTCAGCTCTATTTCTCTTGCAAGCCAAATATAAAAATAATTTCATTAAAATGAATCTGTGACATTTCATTACCCCAAAACTGTTGCTGAAGAGGCTAATAATCATTTATATTAATTGGTGCATATTTCAAATTGTGGCAGACAATTAATCCAAATTCTGATCTCAGTGAAACATCTGTAGCTGTGGAGTCTGTTGTGGGACTGCAAGCACACTTTTGCTGATGGAATAATGAGATGCATGCCTATAATTATGATTTCCATGAGACAGTTTACGCTGTTCTGTTTTGAGTGATGGCCTCAGCAGTGCAAAGGTGAGGCAGATGAGTCGCCAGTAGTACTCTGAATAGTTCTGTGCAAGTTTGAGACTGGAGACAGAGCTCAGGTGTTGTTTCATATCGCATACAGTTCTCTGAAGAGAAATCCTGATGCATATGTTAACGTGTATGCACCCATATGTCCATCTATAGTTCATAAGTATATTGTTGTATCCAGAGACCAAGAAAAACCTACAGCAATAGCATCAACAAAATAATACAGATCACCCATCCACAATCACAAGCCAACATCCATGATGTAAGAGACAGAAGATACCAGAGACACTAACAAACTTAAATCTAGCTTGATTTCAGGTTAAATCTCTGAACATAGCTGCCAAGTTCTGGACTGAAAAATCCGGTAGGAATGGTTGATGAGGAAGTGGATAAAAAGGATGAAAAGATATTTCTGTACTCAGTGGCGGCGGCAAGAATTTTATTTGCTAAACTATGGAAAAGTCAAGAAGTCCCTGCCATTAGAGATTGGCAAGAGAAAGTAATTAGTTATATTGATTTGGCCAAATTGACAAATTCGATAAGGGGTGGTTCAAATAAATTTTTTAATAATTATTGGGAATAATTTGGAATATATATAAAAGAACTTGGGTTTAAAACAAATATTTTGTAGAATTCCCAGGAGGAAAATAAATGGAAGCAGTGGAAAAGTAAATAATTCTGAAGCCAGGGAGGAAGAGAAGGGGAAGTCGAACTGTAAAAGGAGATGCAAATATTGAAATATTGAAATGAAGATGCATAGGTTAGGTTGATAAAACATTGTAGAAGATAGGGTAAGTTTTGTTTGAATTTATATGGCCGTTTATCTGTGTATTTATTTTGTCTGTATTTTAGTTGGATGTTTTGTTTTATATTTATTTTAAAACCAATAAAGATTATTTTTGGAAATGGGTAGAGCGGCGCCAGAAGTCACTTCTACACACTTCCGGACATGCGTAGAAGCGACTTCTGGATGGCGCCACGGCCATTTTGGAAATGGGCAGAGCGGCACCAGAAACATGGCCGTCAGCAGGAGCTGCTTTCCGGGGGATTTACAGGAGATGAATCCATTCGGGAGACCAGCAGGAAACGGTAAGGAAATACAGGGGTTTTCCGGGCAAAACGGGGTACTTGGCAGCTATCTCTCTGAATCCCCACAACAATTTTCAGATGTTTTCTCTAATTCCTTTTGTTACTTTTTTCTTTGCAGCCAGTACATCAGTACATGGAGGGCCACTTCCTGTGTTACAAAGTTATTATTATCAGACTCAATAACTTCCTGCTCCTTCAAGTTGTCTTTTCCAGACTGCATTTCTCATTGTCTATTGAGTACAGGGAATGGATATCTAACCTGCCATTGGGTGGGAATAGTAGAATGATCCCAATGATCCCAATGATCCCAATGCACAAGCAGCTACACAGGTGTAGGGGCTCCAAATGACTACGACACCTGAACATTAGAATGGACTGGTCACATGAAACTGCTTTACAGGAATAGGTGGTCACATATAGAGATTTTTCTACAGCCAACCACATGCAACACATAATTACTGCAGAAAGCATTTGCAACATGAGGCTAAAAGTGCATCCCCACACCACAGTTACCATGGAAATGTCCTACACATCACATGTGGATAGGGCTATTCTCAGGCTAAGCCTTAAATAGGAACTGTAGCTCTGTCTGAAAAGCAAGTCATGCCTTCTGTTAGAAGAGTCTCTTCATTTGATGGGGCATAGCCACCTTTAGCATTTTTTGATTCTGACAGAGCAGGGGAGAATGCAGTTCTGCTAGGACTTCTGAGTTGGAACTCTCAGAGTCAGAGTCAGGTAATGTGGAATGGTAGGCTCCTGTTAGACAAGTGCCTTTGAGGCTGGCTCTGAGGGCCCCCACTCCAAATTCCCAACTCATCCCCTGAACTAGGAGATCATGATGTAGTCCTTGGAACACACAGTGAGGGTGACCAAATGCCCTTTGTTAGAGCTGTGATGTCATCCGCCTGACCAAATGTACAGTAAATGCAACCCAAAAGTGGTCTTGGGTTGCTGTCACAATCAGAGAAAGGGTAGAGGAAGGAATTGTGTTGTGCTCCTAGGAGTGAAGTTGGGATGCTCAGCAATGTTATAGGAACCTAGGAAGCTGCTTTACAGTGACTTCTACCATTGGGTCTATCTAGCTCAGTAGTGTCTACCTTGAAGACGCCTGTGCGTGAATTTGTTTTATGTGTGTAGATCAGTGCACGCTGATCAACACACCGTCTTCGCAGAAAGGCTCTATTCCAATGGCATGAGTGGTTGTTGTTTTTTAATCTGCTGCAGCCTTCATCCACCTTCACAGCCATTGTAACATAATGTTGTAATCGTCCACCTGTTCTGCCATTGATGATTTCTTGGATCATTCTTTGTCTAGTTCCTGCCCCTTGACCTTACCTCCTTGGGTGACCCTACTGTGAGTACGAGACTCCCGATGGCTTCGCTCACAAGGATCATAGGAACGTGCAAGCCCACTCACCACAGCAAGGTGATGATCCAGCGAGTGAGTGTCTACCCTGAATGATGGTAGTGAATGGTGGCTCTCTTTGGATTTCAGACAATGAACCTCTCTCAGCCCTACCTGGAGATCCAACCAATTGAATCTGGGGTCTTCTGCATGCAAGGCAGATGCTCTACTAATGAGTTATGCCCCCACCCCCACCCTACCACCAGGCAAGCTGGTTTGGCAACCTTTCGGAGATGCTGAAGCTGCATCCTTCAGTGAGATAGGGGATGAACTAGATGATTCTGAATTTTCAGAGCCTATCACTGACCATGGAAACTGCTCCCTTATGGCAAGTGAGGCACTATCCCACAAAGCTCAGTCTGCAGCCAGCTGCCAACTGCCTACCTCCTTACTTAGTCTAGAATCATAGAATCATAGAATCATAGAATCATAGAGTTGGAAGAGACCACAAGGGCCATCCAGTCCAACCCCCTGCCAAGCAGGAAACACCATCAAAGCATTCCTGACAGATGGCTGTCAAGCCTCTGCTTAAAGACCTCCAAAGAAGGAGACTCCACCACACTCCTTGGCAGCAAATTCCACTGCTGAACAGCTCTTACTGTCAGGAAGTTCTTCCTAATGTTTAGGTGGAATTTTCTTTCTTGTAGTTTGAATCCGTTGCTCCGTGTCCGCTTCTCTGGAGCAGCAGAAAACAACCTTTCTCCCTCCTCTATATGGCATCCTTTTATATATTTGAACATGGTTATCATATCACCCCTTAACCTTCTCTTCTCCAGGCTAAACATACCCAGCTCCCTAAGCCGTTCCTCATAAGGCATCGTTTCCAGGCCTTTGACCATTTTGGTTGCCCTCTTCTGGACACGTTCCAGCTTATCAGTATCCTTCTTGAACTGTGGTGCCCAGAACTGGACACAGTACTCCAGGTGAGGTCTGACCAGAGCAGAATACAGTGGTACTATTACTTCCCTTGATCTAGATGCTATACTCCTATTGATGCAGCCCAGAATTGCATTGGCTTTTTTAGCTGCTGCATCACACTGCTGACTCATGTCAAGTTTGTGGTCTACCAAGACTCCTAGATCCTTTTCACATGTACTGCTCTCAAGCCAGGTGTCTCCCATCCTGTATTTGTGCCTTTCATTTTTTTTGCCCAAGTGTAGTACTTTACATTTCTCCTTGTTAAAATTCATCTTGTTTGCTTTGGCCCAGTTGTCTAATCTGTTAAGGTCATTCTGAAGTGTGATCCTGTCCTCTGGGGTGTTAGCCACCCCTCCCAATTTGGTGTCATCTGCAAACTTGCTCAGGATGCCCTCAAGCCCATCATCCAAGTCATTGATAAAGATGTTGAACAAGACTGGGCCCAAGACAGAACCCTGTGGCACCCCACTAGTCACTACTCTCCAGGATGAGGAGGAGCCATTGATGAGCACCCTTTGGGTTCGGTCAGTAAGCCAGTTACAAATCCACTGAATGGTAGCATTGTCTAGCCCACATTTTACCAGCTTCTTTACAAGAATATCATGGGGCACCTTGTCAAAGGCCTTGCTGAAATCAAGATAGGCTACATCCACAGCGTTCCCTTCATCTACCAGGCTTGTAATTCTGTCAAAAAATGAGATCAGATTAGTCTGACATGACTTATTTTTCAGGAACCCATGCTGACTTTTAGTGATCACAGAGTTTCTTTCTAGGTGCTCACAGACTGTTTGCTTAATGATCTGCTCTAGAATCTTTCCTGGTATTGATGTCAGGCTGACTGGGCGGTAATTGTTTGGGTCCTCTCTTTCCCCCTTTTTGAAAATAGGGACAACATTTGCCCTCCTCCAATCTGCTGGAACTTCGCCTGTTCTCCAGGAATTTTCAAAGATTATTGCCAGTGGTTCTGAAATCACCTCTGCCAGTTCTTTTAATACTCTTGGATGTAGTTCATCTGGCCCTGGAGACTTGAATACATCTAAACTAGCCAAGTATTCTTGTACTACCTCCTTACTTATTCTGGGCTGTGTTTCCCCTGCTGAATCATCTGCTCCATATTCTTCACGTCGGGCGTTGTTTTCTTTCTTGGAGAAGACTGAGGCAAAGAAGGCATTGAGGAGTTCTGCCCTTTCTCTGTCCCCAGAGAGGATGCTGGCCCTGACTGTCAGCTTACTCCTCCTTAGAGTCAGTGTTGCTTTGGTAGAGCTCAAGAAGTACCGGCAGAAGGCTATGCTTTACTTTGCTCTGTCTCCACAAAATACTGGCCTCCCTGTCTTCTGCCCTTCCATTAGTCAATGACTTCCCAGGGCTAAAATCTACACACCAATCAGAGGAGGACGTACACCCCCACCAATTCCTCCTCCTCAAAAAAGCTTCAAAAAAGCTTTGACAAACAAGCACAGATTCACTCCTACAGAGGGGGGCAATTGTGAAGTGATTATTAAATTATTTTTCACAGCAGATGGTCACGTTCAGTGATAAGCCTATGACAAAACTGTTGAACATTTAATTTCCCTGAGATGTGAAGACAGACAGATGACCGAATAGAAAAGGGGGTGTATGAAAGGAAGCTTGTAAGATATCCTAATGGTACTCATTTTAAAAACTGCCATCAAACGGTGATGGATAATGAAAGTGATTTTGCTTAGATAAATTACAGGAATGACACTCTGGAGAGGTAGAATGTACTTTCATTTATTAAATGAGTGAGTTAGTGCTAATGCAGCGGCTTAGCACTGAAATGTGCTAATACATTCAGAGAACTGGATTCAGAAGGTGTGAAGACAGATTGAACATGTGTATGGGGGAAGAGAGAGAGGGATTCATTTTGAAACCATTTGATTTAAGCATGTTAAGGATGGGGTGAGATTCATAGGTCTGTATCACCACCAGTGAATTATACCAGAGTGAAAAAAGTAAGATGGGATAAGAATGGTATTTCGGCTGCTTGCTTCCTCAAATTGAATGGAATTTTAAAATTTTATAGACGAGATGTTTCCAATGATCTCTCATCCGTCACTCCGATATAGTCAGCCCCGACACTGCAGACATTTTGTGTCATTGTTCAACTTGTACAGAGCTGCCAGCAACACATATTGCATATTTATCAAATGCTGACAATGCAGGTCTAATTCTATGCTTAACTCAATCTGCTGTCTTGGCAATGCAGTAGAACAGCAATTGTCTTTGCCTGGTCTCTGCAAATTATTATAAGCAAAATAGACTTAGGCTGATTTTGTCTAATAAGTGCTGAAGCATATATATATATAAGATTATCTGGTATGGGTTGAGGACTTTGTGGGAAAGAATGGAGGTCATATATGCTGGCTGCATACTGGGGCTAGTGTGATTCGACAAGTGAATGTGTGCAAGTGTGGAAAGAGTGAGCAATGGCCATTGATGGGATTTTTCATGTTAATCTGTCACTACAGACAGTGAATAGAGAATGTGAATCAGAGATGCACAACCTCCATGACATTTTTGTGCATTACCCACAATGCATAGTCCCCAAATGTAGAAAGGTAGAAAAGTGAATTATGGTGCTGGAGGAGACTCTTGAGAGTCCCATGGAACTGCTAGAGGATCACACCTATCCATTCTGAAGGAAATCAGCCCTGAGTGCTCACTGGAAGGACAGATGATCGTGAGCTGAGGCTCCAATACTTTGGCTACCTCATGAGAAGAGAAGACTCCCTGGAAAAGACCCTGATGTTGGGAAAGATGGAGGGCACAAGGAGAAGGGGACGACAGAGGACGAGATGATCGGACAGTGTTCTCGAAGCTACGAACATGAGTGACCAAACTGCGGGAGGCAGTGCAAGACAGGTGTGCCTGGCGTGCTCTGGTCACAAAGAGTCGGACATGACTAAACGACTAAACAACAATAAGAAGAAGAAAGGTGCATTGTTGGGTTAATGCCCACAGAATGCAAGAGTCACTGTTTACTTGTGCATACCCTCCAATGTCACTTGAAGACTTTGCACATTTTGATCAGCTAATGTGTGGAATCCATTTGCAAATTCAGCATTGCTCTGTCTCTGAAGTGATTGCAAACAAATATATGTGTGAACCTTGCTTTATAACATAGGTCGGCAACGTCTGGTCCATGGGCCGGATGCGGCTCACGGAGGCCATTTATCCAGCCCATGAACCACCTGTGAACCAAGCCACCTGCTTGGCAAGTCCCCTGTGCGCTGCGCTAAACTGGTGCGCTGCGCGTGGTGACTCACCGAGCGGCACCAGAAATCGTGTCTGCACAGTCACAGAAGCGATTTCTGGCGCTGCAGACCTTTTGGACATGGACAGTGCGGCACCAGAAATCACTTCTGCGCATGTCCAGATGCAATTTCCGGCTTCCGGACATGTGCAGAAGCAATTTCTGGAGCCCTGGACATGGGCAGCATGTGCGCCGGAAATAGCTTCTGCACATGTCTGGTGCATGTCCAGCCCACGGACGATTATCCCATACCCATGGCTGGAAAACGTTGCCGACGCCTGCTTTATAAATTACTTGATAAACAGGGCTTTTTAAAGATGTTGTTCATATTTGTCACTTGATGGCTTCAACCATCAAGTGACAACTTCAACATGAGGATCATCCATCACATACCTATCAAAACTAAAATAATTTTCATATTGTTTAAGATTTAGTTTCTCCCATGGATTTGGTTCTGACATTCAGCTGACAATGCATGCTCCTTAACTGAACAATGAGAAATGAAGGTATATATAGGCATTTGTGAACAAGTACTGAAGCTGCACATGGGAATTACTTCTCTGTGGTAAGAGCTGCATTCAACCTGTGTGGTAATCATTATACAGTGGTACCTTGGGTTACAAATGCTTCAGGTTACAAATGCTTCAGGTTACAAACTCCACTAACCCAGCAATAGTACCTTGGGTTAAGAAGTTTGCTTCAGGATGGGACCAGAAATTGTGCTCTTGCGGCGCAGCTGCAGCAGAAGCCCCCATTAGCTAAAGTGGTGCTTCAGGTTAAGAACAGCTTCAAGTTAAGAACAGACTTCCAGAACGAATTAAGTTCTTAAACAGAGGTACCATTGTATAGAATGATCACATTCAGTTTGCCTCATCACAAATTGAATACCACCTTTCCATAGTTATGCAAGATACATATCCTGGGAAGCTGTGACTGGCTGTTGGTTCCCATCACACACACAAATCCACACAAAAAGCAAACACATATTGGTCCACTGTAGTTGGCAAGCTACAGACAGGTTGCATACTGTACTAGTTCTTGCAGGGAACAAGTGCTTCTTGTATAAGAATTTGTCTCCATCTGAAGAAGCCCAGACCCATCAATAGCTGTTACAAAACAACACTGACATGGATTTATGGATGATGTACACATGCCTGTATATCACTCAGAAACACATCCCTCAATACCTCATACCTCCATAACTCACAGGTGACTGTGCATACATCCTATAAAGTGCTGGTGTAATTCAGCTCCATTAAAAATAACTGGAGGCCTGCAGCCAATGTTTTGGCTAGTAAATCCCCCCCCAACCCTTCCCCTTAGCTACCTAATCAGTGGACTGTGCAAGACTATATCTTTCTCTCTTGAGCCTCCCTTCTTCTAATACGTGATCTCAGTGTTGCTCAACTCTTTTTCTCATTTCTTGTCTTGCCTCTCATCTGCATGATTCTTTTTTCGATGCATGACCTTTTTCTCCCTCCTCCCTCCTCTCAGCAGTTCCTTTAAGGATTGGGTGAATCAGACTGACATTCGTTCCATGTCAGTTTTGCACATCTTCAGTCATAAGTATATTCCATCCCATTGTCTGCTAATTATCCCCACCCACAACACCCACCCACAAACTTCACATTTAAATTATACACACATTTGTATGCCTTTTCCACATAAAATTCTCATTTTGCATACATTTTAAGAACTGAAACTGCAGTACAATTTTTTGATAAGTGCACAACCAATTTCTTAACTGTGTGTGTTCCAGTTTGTGCACAACTGTGAATTGTGTTGGTTTATTTTAAAATGTGCAATGAATAATAATAATAATAATAATATATTTATTTATACCCCGCTCTCCCCAGCCAAGGCCGGGATCAGAGTGACCAACACCAAGTATAAAACAACTAGTTAAAATACAACTCAACAACAAGACGAAATACATTAAAATTAAAATTTAAAAATAAAAATTAAACCCCCCCCATCCTTAGACCCCCCCCCAAAAAAATGTCTATTAACACACTCACACACATACACCTATCTCAGGTTCTCTGTCTCATCTTAGGTTGCCACAAACACAACTTTTTTTATTTGTAAGTCAGTTTAAGAAACTCCTATATGGACAGAAAAAGTGAGGTATATATATATTTTCGAATACATAAATCAAACAATGTGTGTGAAGTGACACTTGAGTTCTTCTTGTGGTGTTCGATCTATGGTGAGCAACCTCAGCCTGCTCTCAGTCAGCCCCTATCTGCCTTTCTCCTTGCTTTTGTCTTGAGACACTAGCCTAGGGGGTATCAGTCCAGAGAGAAAGGCATAGCTGCCAAGTCTCCTGTTTTCCCCGGGAAACCCCCGTTTTTCCAGCTGTCCCCAGCTGAAAAAACAGATTTTTTTTGTTTTTCCCCGGTTTATTCTGGCGCAGCGGCCATTTTGGAACTGGGCAGAGCATGCTCAGAAGTGACTTTTGATGCTGCTGTGCCCCGTTCCAAAATGGCTGCCGCACCAGAAGTCGCACTGCAGCCATTTTGGAACTGGGCACAGCAGCATCAAAACTCACTTCTGAGCATGCTCTGCCCAGTTCCAAAATGGCCGTCGCGCTACTTCCGGTATGCTAATTTCGGTCTGGTCCCTTATTTTTCAGAGAGGAACTTGGCAGGTATGGAGAAAAGTAGGAACCGGATAATAGGTTCCATCTGTCATTGGTTCTGGCTCTGGCTCTGCCCATCATGGGCTCTGGTGTCACCCAGTTTGTTTGTTTTTTAATTGCCTTCTGCCCTAGCAGTCCCAAAGGGTACCAGCCGCCATTGGAAATCAGTGCGTGCAAAAATGCCTACCAAAACTCAAGTATCACATTCAAAACGTCTTCTAAGCACCACCTGTTTTGTTAGGAGCCAAATTTGTACATAAGTTGTTTGAGATGAGCTACAACACTTTAAGAAGCTGGATCGTATTTGCTTTTGGTAGCACTTTTTAAAAAGATGGATGCTATCTCCACTATATACTCTTGCAACAAAATTGTGAGTGTTGAGAGGGGGAGTAACAGCAACTCTCTTCTGCAACGAATAGGGTAATAATTCTCATTATCACCACATTTGCTTCAGTAAATGTTTGTTGCTTCGTGGCCAGCTTTCTACATTCCAGGGGTATGTGTGTAATTATTATGTCTTCACGATAAAGGTGACATATTGTGAAACACTCAATTTTCTGATTTTAATGCTGTTTTTAATAGGGTGTGCATCAGAATAACTCAGTTATTATAAAGCTCAATAGAGGGTAAGCTGTTTCATGGAATGATGATACACTTATGCCAAAAAAATAAAAAAGTGCTATGCTGTAGTAAAAGCAACAGAAGGAGAGTTTTATTTTTAAAAACCTATTTAAATCATTTATATGCAGCTTTGCCAGTGCTCCTAACGTCTTCCATAAAGCACACACATTTTTTTTAAAAAGTCTCAGTATCAGGATGGAATAGTGTGTCTTGCATAACGTGGCCTGAGGAAGAAGACTGAGATCAAATATTCAGTCATAGGGTAATGTTGGCTTATACAAAACCTTTGGGGTCTCAAGCCAGTGGCGGGCAGAGTCAGAAGTAAAAGTGGGTGGTATCAGAGGCAAAGGTTTGTGGCAAAAGCAGAGAGAGCAATGGATGCAATCCTTGCCTTTATGCGTTCTATCCACAGAGAGGTCAGAACACAGATATACCTCTCCATCCCATTCCAAAGCAATAGGTATTCAATAGCATAGTCTAGCCAGGGAAAAGCACTTAAGGAGGGCATGGAACAGGTCTGGTCAGTGGAGTGGCTTGTGGAGCATTGCATTTTCAGTGAACAAAATGTTTGCACTAAAATATGTGTTTTATATTTTAAATGTATAAAAATGCGTATTTTATTTATGTAATTTCTCTCTGAAGTACATTTTTGGAAGAAAAATTGTCATCATGCTACAGTTCACATGGCTGTTCATACATGGCCACACCTATTTTACATTAAAAGTTCATATTTTACTTTAAATGTATGCACAAGCTGCATACAGGGTGCACACAAAGGGACAGAATGGCATGCAACACGGTGGAAATGAGACACAACAGCACACAATGGGATGGAGCAGACATATGATTGAGTGCCAGCAAGACCAAAACAGGACCAAACTATCTACTTAGCCCATTCCGTCTTACACTGCAATCAATGAAACTCATTCAATAAAAGAGGACCTGACAGTGCATTGAGCACCTCCACCAATGGAACTTCAGTAATGGTGGAGTCTTCAAAGCACCTTGAAAATATGTCACAGCATGCTACTGAGAGTTACATTTCTCTCAGGGCCAGATTGCAAAAGGCCTCTACCTACTTGAAAAAGCTCCACTGAACAACACTGGGAAGATGCAGTGGGAAAAACTATTTCTATGCCACTATCACAGGACTGAGTCAGTAACAAGCTTTGAAATGTGGTTCAGTTGGACCTGACAAGCGTCCTTCTCCACCTTGCATTCTAGTTTGTCTCACTTCAAACTGAAACACTTTCTTTATAAACAGAAAATGCAGATTTTGTGTGTAAATCCATGACAAATCTTTGCCAGATCAAAAAACATGGAGTTTGATTCAATCAGTGTAATAAGCTCCTTAATTATGGGACACCTAATTAAGACAGCTGTTGAAAGCTTGTAACAGGAATTTAACAAGGCAGATATACAGTGTTAAGAGTCCCAAAGCAACATATTATCCAAGCCAAGTATATTACATTGAAAGACATTTCTTGGTGACCCTTTCTATTATTAAATGGAACTTTCTTATTGTATATAAAATTGAAGTTCATCAAAATATCTGAAATCAATCTACTGGCAATAGAGCAATGTACCATGGGTAAATCCATATATCACTAGTAGAACATATATTCTTTGGGTTGTATGTAACTACCTTAGATTTGACCTATTAAAATTATTGTGTCTAAATTAGTCATGCCCATCAGTTTCAATGGGTCTACCCTGAGTAAAACTGAGTTGGAAATTCTGTTCTTCAGGCAAGTCATGTGTACAAAAATGCATATCCTGGGACCTAGGACAAATTGTCTGTAAAATGCATATATTAATTAAGATCACATTCAAAAATGCATCCTATAGATGTGGGCAATCCCAGATTAAATCAGGCCTAATCTTATCTGAATTAGACCCTAAACTGAATTAGCAGGGTCCTCTGTTCAGCATGTTGTATGAAGAATTTGTTACTGCTGGATACATTCTCCCAAAGGATTCCTAAACTGCTCCCCACATTGGAACTTGAGAGCTTCTCTAATAATGCAACCCTAGTGAACCCAAGGTTCTAATGAATGTGATTTACTTGGCTGAATCCCAGGAAAATATCAACCCAGTTCCATAGGCTGCTGGCTTATTGTAGTGATAGGTTGGCTGTAGTTGCTCCCAAAGCCACTGGCTCCACATATCTAAGAAGACTGGCCCCACAAGCTCAATGTCTTGACTGCCTCTGCTTCACTCTATATATTTAGGAAATACCTTTCCCTCCTTGAATAAACCTTTATCCCAAAGAAGGACAGTTATTCCTTGCAGGGAAAGCGTAATGTACATTAAATGATACTCTGAAAAAGAACACTTCATGATAATTCAAACCAAATGGCAACGCATAAAGCAGTTACAGATACAATAATGCTGCTGCAGTTCAATTCATCTCAACGAAGCCTCATACAATCACATGCCATTTGCTGACTGCTAAACAAAACCACATCAACTTGCATCAAGGGCACCATCAATCTCGTGGAAATCAGCCCCTCCTTAGCAGTAAATCATGTAGCAAAAAGCAACCCCCCTTTTAAAAAAGTCACTCTTTTTAATGATGATGTCACTTGTATGTAAATTAGACTATCTAGATGTGAATGCTTTCTAAGAGGTACACAGTGTTTTATTTTACTTCCCCTTTTAATTGGCTTAATTGCCATTTTCAATTTGATCCAATTTCGTTTGAATGAGTTCAAGCTAACTTTCTAAAATGTCAATATACATCTTTTAAATATTGAATAGCGTTAGTTTTCTAAAAGAACAAACAAATGGGTTTGAAACTATGAGGCAATGAGAGCCTGCTACAGAAATTTGGATTCTTTTTGCAGCAAGCATGCAGCAGGCATCAGCAGAAAAATGATATGGCAGCAGTCTCCTGTGATCCCTCCACATTTTGCTGGATTACAACTTAAATCAACCCTGTATATTGGCTATGCTGGCTGGGCCTGTCCAACAACATCCAGAGGGCCAGAGGCTAGGCAGCCCTGCACAATGGCTTGGCTCAGATGATACCATCTCAAGGTGTGTGTGTGTGTGATACTGCACTTAATGAATTTTATTTTATGAGATATTTGAGAATGTGACTCCAAAATTCTTCAACAAGCAAATAGATGTGATGTGCAGTGGCGTGCAGTGAATTGTTTTGTAGGGGAATGGCCCGTTAGGGCCAGAGGACCAGCTTGTGAGGGCGATGTTGTCCATGTGACGATGTCATGATGTGATGTCACAAGCGTGAGCATCATGCTTCTTTCCCTAAACTGGGCAGAAGCTTTGGGAAGGAAGTGCCAGGCTTTAATACTTTAATACTCTAATTTACTGGAAACATTTGGGGGATTATCCTAGTTTCCCTAGTCCATGGGCTGCATGTCACTGGTGATCTGGCTAACATGGTGTGATTGGACTCTCAAAAAGCTTTCAGCAAAGGCAAAGACTCTTGAGTAAGCTTGACAATCATGAGAAAGCAGGAGAGGTCCTCTTGCAGATCAGGAATTAGTTAAGTTTAAAGAAGCAGAGAGAACACATAAATGGACAGTTCTAGAAACTGAGAGACATAGAAAGGATCAGCATTGGGACTTGTGCTTTTTAAAGTTGTTCATAAACAATCTGGAATTATGTGTGCACAGTGAGGTGGCCAAGTTTGCTGATAACGCTGATTTGTTCAGGGTTGTTTGAACAAAAAGAGATTGCAAAGAGCTCCAACAAGACCTGTCCAAACTGAGTGAATGGCAAATGAAATTCAGTGTAAACAAGTGGAAAGAAATGCATGTAGGGGCAAAAAATATGTGTGTGTTAATTTCACAAATATGTTGATGGGCTTTTAACTGGTAGTGATTGACCAGGAATGAGACCTTGGGATTGTGGTGGTAGTTTGGTGAATATGTTGACCTAGTGTGTGGAAGCTGTGAAAAAGGCCAATTCCATGCTATGGATCATTAGGAAAGGAATTGAAAATAAAACTGCCAATATCATAATGCTGTTGTACAAATCTATAGTGTGACCACATTTGAATACTGTGTACAGTTTTGGTCACCTCACTTCAAAAAGTGTGTTATGGGGGACTTGGCTGCTGCTTGCTGGCATCCAGGTGGGGAGAGGAGGGGGAGGTGCATATTGTCCCTCGGCAAACCCCACAGCTCAGCCTCTCAGTGCTGCCAAGGCTGTGCTGCCTCCCACACCTGGAGCCTGGCAGTCCAGTCCTCAGAAGTGCCGGGAGAGGGTGTAAGGCAGCACAGCCCTGCTGGGCCAGGGGGACTTGCCCTGCCTGCTCTTTGCTTGCTTGGCTCCGGTCTCCCTCTGGTGCCTTTTTGGGGCGTGTTGGCAAACGCCTAGTATTCAAAAATTATAATCTTGCAGGAGTATAGGAGCGACTGGGAGCAGCCGCCGAGACCACATAACACCGGTCTTGAAAGATCTACATTATTCTGGAATACTACTGGTAGCTAAACAATGGTAACACTCTGTGGCAGCATGCCAAACATATCTGAAAAACCAGGAACTACATACCTGCCAGGATGCTGTCAGCGGCTCCTGGCTGGTTGCCTAGGAAAGTATAAAGACAGGGAAAAGTTTCTTACCATCTTTTTTATTTCAATCTTTACAGAGAGAGGCTATAGAATCCAGTCTCTTGGATAATGGTATTGTCCCAAATGAATCTCCACCCCGTCTCTCTCATTTCCTCATTTGTCATTCTCATCACCTCCTCTACAGGTGTTGCTATGTGCCCTCTGTCTTCAAGCTTTTTCCTCTCCTACTTTTAAGGCTCACTGGGTTCTGGCAGATGGAGGCTCTGTAATGCTTTCTCATGACAACATGTCAGCTGGGTGTTGTTCCAGGTCTCCCATGATTTCCCAGCTCCCCCCCTCATCTGCCTCTGAGCTGCGACCTCCCTCAAACTCCTGTTGTAAATCTATACTGTCTTCCTCTTCCTTTTCCCTGGAAGGGTCAGGATGGGGAGACGGTCTCCACCATTCCTCCTTTGCCCAGTCCCTGACAATACCATTTTAAATGCTAGTGTGGAAATGACACACACACATACAGTAAACACTGAGGTCAAAATAGGGGGCGGGAATGCAGTAAATAAATGAATTGATGATGATGATGGTGATACAAATCCTCCTGTTGAAATAAATCATTCAATACATGTTATAACAAGCATCTAAATTCCCTCTTTGCTCTCTTCTAGTTATTCTTCTGTGATGCACTGTTATTCTTGGTCAGATTTTTCAAATCAAACAAGTAAGAAATAACTTTGCATCCTTTGATCTAAAAAAATCACCAATATAAAATTGTTTGGACATGCTGATAAAAAAAACCCAACAAACTTGACATCGCAGATCAGCTTCACATCTTTTATTCTTTTTCATAAAGAAATCCCAAACAGGATAAAAAATAATTGATCAAATAAACACGGCGATGTGTATAAAGGGCATAAAATTTTAAGGCACTGAATAATTTGGGGATTATTCTAGCAACAGCAATAATTTACACTACCCAAAAGTGATGCTGTATTTTTATGATGTTCTGATCTTCTTCACGCCAAGGGCCAGGCCAGGCTATAAAAAGGCATGTTCCAAGAACAATCAAAGATTGTTAATGTTGGCATGATTGCTTGATTGATTGATCCATCCTTGCTGCTCATTGTTGACCCTCCTTTTAACAGACTGGGAGGGCTTGGGAGCAGAGGAACCAATAGAGGCACTGGTGGGGAGAAACTGAGAGAAATCAAAAATAACAGATCTGTCCTTCCCTACTCCCACCCATACATGCACAGCAGTGAAATATCTCCCCCTAGAAATACCGTAATAATAAAAAAGCAGCCTTGATATGGGCCTCGATATGACCCTTCCCCATTGGGGATAGCAGTGGGAATTCTCTGTTGCTCACTGAGCACAGTCCATCTCCTACGTGTTTTGTTTTTGTTAACCCCCAAATGTCTCCTTATTTGCCTCCGTAGCGTGACATGTGCGTCGTGCATCGTGACATGTGCGTCAAGACACGTGACACATGCGCGCAATGGACGCCCCGCCCCCTTGGGGGGTGCCTTCTGGATTGCCGCCCCGGGCAGCCAGAAGGCTAGCGACGCCGCTGCTCCCCACCCCCAATTCTAAATTCAGTTTCCTACATTTGCACATTAGCATTTTTGTGGGAATTTCTACCAGTCTATGTATGCAATTTTACCTCTCCAAAGCAATTCCCCCAATACACATAATGCATTTCTGTATATTTTCACTAATATATGCACACTTACCCCAAACAACAACAGCTGGCCAAACAACTGCATTGTAAAAACTGGAGAGGTGCAAATTTTAAAGAATGGCTGTGTTTGGGTTTACATATTGTTTTGGAAAGTGTAAATAAAATGAAGGAACTGGAAACTGCACCAAATGGCGCTTACTTCAGAGTTCCAGGATTAATATTAGAAATTATGCCAATACTTTTTCACATGTCATTCTGGACAAAAGTTTAAGCTGATTCTATGATGTTAAAAGTGCTCATTTGAAAGAGTGTGTGCTTCTTAATTTCTACAGATCAACAACTGTACAACCCTTGAACGTTACACGTTGAGAGCTAGTGTGGGGAGGAGGTTAGAGTGTTGAACTAGTACCTGAGAGATCAGGGTTCAAATAGCCACTCAGCCATGAAGCTCACCGTGAGACCTTGAGCCAGTCACTACCCCAGCCTAACCTATCTCACAGGGCTATTCTGGGGTTCAAATGGGGAATGGGACAACCATGCACACCTTAAGTTCCTTGGAGAAAAGGGTGGGATACAAATGCAATAAACAAACTGGATAACATTTCAGTGTACTGCTCGACTATTTGTGTACACAGGTACAGTGATTGTACACTCATCGAATGTAACATATGAACAGAACCCCTCTAGTTGAAAGCTGAAACAGAACTGAGGAGTGGGATACAGTGGAGAGTAAAGATCCATGCAAATAATGCAGGGATGGGAAAGCTGTATCGCTCCAGCCACTGGCAGTCATTGACCATCAACTATCCTTGCTGGCTGGCTTGGATGGGGGTTTCTCAACAACTGGAAGACACAAGTAGAATCATAGAATCATAGAGTTAGGAGGGATGCTGAGTCCAATCCCCTGCAATGCTGGAATATGCAGCTATCCCATATGGGGATCGAACCTGCATCAGCATGCTCTAACCAACTGAGTATTGGACTCAATGGACACACAGTCTGACCTGGTATATTACAGCTTTCATATAAAGCAAAGGTGACCAATCTAACAATCGCTGGCAGGCAAGCATCTGGATAAGCAGCAAGGACTCTCCAGCACTTTTATGTAAGTTTATTTACAAGAAAAACACATCCAGAGCACGGTGAACAGTGTGCTCTCATTAACAGTAGTTGTTCAATCTGACTCGTCATCCCTCCCCCAGCAGTCACCTTTCTCCTCCTTCCCCAGTCTCACCTTTCTCCTCCTTCACTTCCACTGCTCTCTGAGCTTCTTTAATCTCCTAGTGCAGGGACTGAAACACTGGCCTGCCTCTTACCCACTCACAAAAGACGCAGCCCTTGACTCTGGCTTATCTGCTGGTTGCCTGGCAATGCTCTGGCTGACTTCAAACTCTTCCTCTCCCAGGAAGCTGACAGTGTCTTCTGTAGGAACGGGGTGGGGGTGGGCTGTCCTCTCTAAACTCTAACAGCTCTCCTTTGCAGAGTTGGCCCCTCGCTTGCTTAGATCAATTTCTGGGGCTGACTCTTCTGCTGCATCCTGGGGGGGGGGCATGTTCCTGACAGCCAATGTGTTATCCTCATCGTCCCTGACCACTGGTCATGGTGGCTGGGTTGGACAAGAGTTGAAATCCAGCAATATGTGAATAGGCACAGGTTCCCACACTGGCCTGCAATGACCGGAAATTCCCATCCCTATCTATTGGTGTCATGCCAATGATTAAATCTGCAGCATTTAGATGTGCTCTACCAAGGAGATAAGCCAGAAGCATTTTCCAAGGAATTATCTAGAGTGCCATAGATTTCCCATCCCTAGCATAAAGGAACAGAATGGGGGTGCTCCAGGCACCATTTATCCCAGGTAATCAGCAGTTATTGCCCTCTCTTCTCCAGCCTCATTGTTTTCAAAAGTAAGAGACTAGGATTGGTAGGAGGATCCAACATTCCAAAATATGTACCTCCCATTGTTCTGCAATATGGTTAGCAGAATGAAAACTGTGTTACAGCTAACCTATCATTTCAACTCGGCACTACAATATTTCTATATATTCCCCCCCCCCCAGAAATGCTCTACAATAGGCTGAAAAATGCACTTCCTGCAATGATTCCCCAAGGGAGAAGTTTCTAAAGAAATGTCACTCACAGTGATAAAGAAGGAATATCTCAGCTGTGTGTGTGGCGGAGTTTGGGGGGGGGGGAAACACTACCACTTTCACAAACTACATTTATGTGGGCTAAGCTTTCAAAAAATATATCCACACAGCAGTTAGAATTGCCGCAAAAAAAGGAGTCTCACAAAACAGTACTAGGCACAATATACTCTCCTAAAGTGATGTTGAATATTTTTAAGGGCTGGGCTGAATTTATGTGGGCATATATTTCCAGAGTGAAAAGGGGAGTTTCAGATCCCCAAACATATTGCCATTTTTATACCATTTTGTTCGAATGGGAGTGGGGGCTAATGGTTTATTTTGTTTTTGCTTTATTGTGTACTCATTTTGTATTTTTACGCTGTGAACTGCCCTGTGATCTTTGGCTGGAAGGTGGTATACAAATTTATTAAATAAGTAAATAAACAAACACTTTTGCAAAGGGAATGTACAAAATGCATTATATTGGAGAAATTGCACGTATTAATTGAAATGCATATGCAAATTGATAAGGAAATAAAGAGAACGGAATATTGGGAAAATAAAAAAATCCCTAAACTAACAGATTCCTCCATCCTTGCCGACACATTGCTATCTTTTCTTGTTGAGATACTGTACCAATTGCAATGCATTTTCACCATTGCTTCCTTCTGAGTGCAAACTCCATATGAGAGCTACCTAAGGAGAAACACCTCTGGAGAAAAGAAAACAAGAGCAGCCAGTGGACTCCTTTTGAAGAATGGAGATTTCCTGGTTTGAAATCCTATCAAATTAAGGTTCTGATAAAATCTATTGCACCTCATTGTGATTACCATATTTTTTCGTGTATAAGACTAAGGTCCCCCCCCCTAATTTGGAGTCCCCAGAAATAGGGTGCATTTTATACATGGGAAAATGTGGTATGTCAGATTGAACTACATTAATTGATTTGTTTCATAGCCTCGGTTATCAACAAGTCAACAACAATTTAATATAAGTTAATCTTTTCAGCATGAAGTTAATGTTAAGCATTGTATTAACCAATTTGTCTGATAAATTAGATTAGATTATATATAGACTCAGGTTTCAATAACAAAAAAATGTCATCTTCAAATGCTCTGATATTGCAAACTATTGTGCATTTTACTTTTTAAGTACTGCTTCTTAATCATCCAAAGGTTAGGTTGTTTGCATTTCCACCCAACATTGTTTAAAATATGTGTGATGTGGACAGTTTCTGATCCATTCAAGACATTCATATTGATGTCCCCATTCAATTTTGGGGGAGGGGAAGAGAAATAAGCAAAAGAGAGCTGGAATAATAAATTATCCTGTGGTATAATCTTTAAGCTGTGAAAAGCAATACCTTAAGGCCTGCATGCATTATAATTCATTCTGTGCAACCTGGATGAAATGATCATGATGGAAACGCATCATTAACTTGGCTTGACCAAAAATTAAATAATATATTGTTGCAGCAAGTTGGACAGAGCTGTGTTTGATGGTTACAGGTTGCTGTAGATCATTCATTTAAAAATGCCATAGAAATGGCACCAAAAGAAGGGGTGGAGGGATGAATAAAGCAGTTTAGCCTGGGAATTGCTAGTGTGAAAGTTCAACCTGTATCTCAATTATTCAAAAAAGTTCTGTGGCATTTTAACCATTTCATAGATAGTGGCATGTCATAAGAATCAGCCCATTTCATCTCATGTATGATATGGATTCAACCTGTACTTCAGCCACCACCTTTTAAAATGGGAGCCATGGGTACCAAGTTGAATCAGTGTCAATACCTTGGAATCTAGGAGGATAAGTTTAAATTTCTAAACAATGTTCACCATCTGTTAGAAACTTCCTGTGATTTCAGATGTCTAGGAGATTCCTGGTGATAGGTTGTAAAGCATTAGAAAGCTGATACTTCTGTATAAATATTCTTTATTTGTGGCTGTAGGAATATTGAAGTCTTTCCAGTCCACTATATCAAGTTCTAAGAAGAGATATCTGAGCATCAGTTTTCAGACAGATTGTTGTTATTGATAAGTCATGAAAGATGCTCTGGCATGACTAGTAGTCATACTGGTATGATTACTTTTAGTAGTAATTAAGATATATCAGAAAGTGTCAGCATTTGCATTTGTGACTGGAAGAATGTTGTGGCATCAATATTTGATTTGTAAAGATGATTTTTCAGTAAATAGCCAATAGTACCATCTATACTGAGATTAGATTATACCATTGACTATGGACTGAAAAATCATCTTTACAAATCAAATATTGATGCCACAATATTCTTACTGAGAATACTGAATTCATACTGAGATTGGCACACGGGTGTCACTGTGGTCCAAACCATTGAGCCTCTTGGACATGGCAATCAGAAGGTTAGCAGTTCGAATGCACACAACGGGGTGAGCTCCTGTTGCTCTCTCCCAGCTCCTGCCAACCTAGCAGTTCGAAAGCATGTCAAAGTGCAAGTAGATAAATAGGTACCTGCCTCCAGGTCTGGTCCTGACCAGGATGATACTGGAATCAGCAAAGGAAACCCACATGACCTGAAAGTGTTGCTGTGTAATGCCAGGTCAATGATGAAGAAAACCACTGCCATCAACGACTTGATTGTGGATGGAGGATTTGACCTGGCATGTGTGACAGAGACTTGGTTGGACGACACAGATGGACCTGTCCTTGCTGCGGCTTGTCCGCCAGGTTTCCCTTATGCACAGCAACCCAGGCCATCTGGGTGGGGAGCGGGGGTTGCAGTGATTTTTAGGAAGTCCTTAGTTTGCACCAGGCATCCTATTGGAAAGACCGAGTTTTCTGAGTGCATGTTCTGGAAGTTGGGCAATAGGGGCATTAAAGGATTCCTTTTGGTGTACCGACCTCCCCGCTGCACCAAGGATTTCCTGCCTGAGCTGCTTCAGGTCGTGGCAGATGTCCTCCTGGAGACACCTAGCTGACCTTTAAAGCCCTAAACAGCCTCGGTCCAGTATACCTGAAGGAGCATCTCCACCCCAATCATTCTGCCCAGACACTGAGGTCCAGCGCCGAGGGCCTTCTGGCGGTTCCCTCACTGCGAGAAGCCAAGTTACAGGGAACCAGGCAGAGGGCCTTCTCGGTAGTGGCATCCGCCCTGTGGAACACCCTCCCATCAGAGGTCAGAGAGATAAACTACTACCTGACATTTAGAAAATACCTAAAGGCAGCCTTGTTTAGGGAAGTTTTTAATCTGTGATATTTGATGTATTTTAATGTTTGTTGGAAGCTGCCCAGAGTGGCAGGGGAAGCCCAGCCAGATGGGTGGGGTATAAATAATAATAATAATAATAATAATAATAATAATAATAATAATAATAATAATTACAGCGGGAAGATAAAAGGCATTTCCGTGTGCTGCTCTGGTTCGCCAGAAGCGGCTTTGTCATGCTGGCCACATGACCTGGAAGCTGTACGCCGGCTCCATTGGCCAATAATGCGAGATGAGCACCGCAACCCCAGAGTCATTCACGACTGGACCTAATGGTCAGGGGTCCCTTTACCTTCACCTTACTTCCTGTAGTGAGCTACACAGAGATGCAGATCAAAGGGCTATGCCTTTGGACTACAGTTCCCATCATTTCTGACTGATGGCCATGCTACCTGATGAGTCCAACAACATTGGGGAAGGATAGTAAGATATTAATAGAGCAACAGATTTGCATGGAGAAAATTCAAACCCTGGCATCTCCAGGTAGAGCTAGGAGTGTCCTCTCTCTGAAATCCTGGAGAGCCTCTGCCAGTCATTGTAGACCAGGCATCCCCAAACTGTGCCCCCCAGATGTTTTGGCCTACAACTCCCATGATCCCTAGCTAACAGGACTAGTGGTCGGGGAAGACGGGAATTGTAGTCCAAAACATCTGGAGGGCTGAAGTTTGGGGATGCCTGGTGTAGACAATACTGAGATTGATGGACCAATGGTCGAATTTGGTATAAGGTAGCTGCTTGGTAGGCTCCCTTCAGGCCCTGGTGCCATGGATTCATGCCTCCTTGCTGGTTCCCTGGGCTGCCAATATTCCTGCATCCCAATTCCAAACAGATGTGTTTTGTTGGAGTAAGTTGTCAAAATATTTCTGGGAAAAACAAAAACAAAGAAACACAATGATACATTTACCATCCAGATCAGCTGGAGTTAAAATGCATTTGTTGGAAACCTGCCACAATGGACTATCAATCTGCTTGCATGAAATACATACATAGGCAACCAGGGTTGAACTTGCCTTAATAAAGGAGGCATGTTCGAGAACATCCAGGCTTTCCATGACATGACGTGATTCCAGTACTGTACTGAACTTCGTTTTACCAATCTTCTTGTTAATTTGAGATTGTGTTTGGTGTGTCTGTCACTATAAAGCACAACAACATTTAGGCTGTATGGCCATTTACCCAGGGGAAAGTTAGGGCCCTCGGATAGAGGTTAAGCATGGAAATTCTCTGGAATGCACTCTCCTTTGAAAATTAGCTTGATTTGAGTTGAATATGTATGCTTTTCATGTACAGAACTCAAAAATCCATTGTTGCAGTGTTTTCAAAGGAGTCCCTTTTTTTTTTTTACAACCTCCCACGGCTGAAGACTAAGCAGGAAACTACAGTACATCATTCATCAAACAATGTGGAACAAATTACACATGCCCTCATTAGCAATTACCTGAGAAACCTTCCTTCAGCCTACTTTACGCAATAATGACAGCTAATAATGGGTTCCATGACATGGCTGACCTATGAATGACTTCACACAAAGCTGTTCAGTAACCTTTAAAAACATAATTATACCTGCCTTTCCAGTGTACACTATTATTTCAGTGAATGTGAAGCACACAGATCTTGCTATGCATGCCACTTGAATTGGTGGTTATCTTGAATTCTGATAAATCTCACAGTATGTCCACTATGCATAGGTTTGAGCCTCAGATCAGTAGAAGATGCATAGGCATTTCATACTTTCTAGACCAGGCATAGGCAACCTTGGCTCTCCAGATGTTTTGGAACTACAATTCCCATGATCCCTAGCTAACAGGTCCACTGGTCAAGGATCATGGGAGTTGTAGTTCCAAAACATCTGGAGAGCCAAGGTTGCCTATGCCTGTTCTAGACCTTGTCCAAAGTACACAAGGATGGGACCTTGTTCAGTCACCTCCCAACATACATTCGTTTAAGCAGCCAAAGGAAAACCTGAAGTCCAACATGATGATCAGTTAAGGAAAATGTAAATGTAACAACTATAATTGAAAATATGTACCTGCATTTGACATCCTCCAGTAAGCACAGTAATGACATACAGTACAGCAGAAATGGGAGACCCATGTGGCTGCTGGACTACAATTCCTATCATCCATGGCCTTTGATAGCACTGGCTGGGGCTGATGAGAGATGGAGCCCCACATCATCTGATGAAGCACAGGCTTTTTCTGCCCGTGGTATATAGAGCAATAGGGATATCATCAATGCAAAGGCAAAGGAAGGTAAGAAGACCCCTGGTACCTCAGGCCAAAGTCTGCAAAGCCCAGCATTCTTTTTCCAAGTGGGCCACAATCATGGGAACCTCACATTCAGATGTGTAACTAGGGGTTGGTGAAACTGGACCCCGCTTGTGGCACAGGCCCAGTGTGTGTGTGTGTGTGTGTGTGCGTGCACGTGCACACACACACAAACAAAAATACCCCCACATCTCAGACAATGGAGTGTATGCGCTGCTGCTGTCACTGTGAGAGAAGCTGCCTGTCTCGCACCATGGCACAAAGGCTTGCAAAAAAAAATTAAAAATGCCCTTCTTCCTTGCCTTGCCCTTACTCCAGATGTTTCAGGTACTTGGGTTGCATAAAATATAATAGTTTGTAATGTGGCTATTGCAGTAAATATTTTTTTTCCTGTGGTGAAGCCCCACCAATACAGCTCCCTGTGAAGGGTGCAAGGGACACTATGTATACCTCTGTCCACATATAGGACATGAGTACAATAGCCCTCTTGTGATCCTTTACAACTGGTATTGAGAGTGATGCTGCCTCTGATACTGAACGTAATATAGCCATCAACACTAGTAGCCACTGGTGAGCAGGTAAAGTGGTAGAAGTCCAAAATAAATTTTAACACATGAGATCACTCCAACGTATTAAATTCCCTTTGCTGGTCCTGGAACACACGACACAAAAATATCAGTTTTGATCAGAGAGTGCAAGTAATCTGATGAGTCTCTTGAATGACTTCAAAGAATGTAATTTCAAAATGTTGTGATGCAGTATCAAAAGAACATGGAATGTGTGCTCCCCCACCCTATATTTAGAACCAAACTTCATTTGCTTTTTCAATCAGCCAGCCTGACATTTATTCTCCAGCTAAACCCAGCAGTGTGAGCATATGCCTCAGTGTCTCCCATCCACATGCACACTCTTCATTCCTCTTAAAAGTCTTTTAACAAGGCCTACACTTAAATATTCTCTTTTTGGATCCAGTAGGAGCCTTCAAAGCCGATTATCTTGAAAAGGCTATATGAATCTATAGTGAAATATTTATGGTAACTTGTCACCAGCACCTTCATATTGCAATATTTCTTTTTGTTGTCCATCCTTCTTCCTCTGCTTAATGACAGTATTCCAGTAGTGGTGAAGAAGTCCATGTGCTGGTAATGATGCTATAAGATGATATAAGATGGTTCTTGTCATTTTCCTTTCACTCAAAGATGAAGGTGGGTAAAAAGGACTGTCTACTTAAGTATTTATAGGCAGTGTTTATTTTTCCACAACAACAGTGATAACAGCCTGACACATGCCAGGAATATTATTGAAGCAAATTTGCACATTATCTAGAATGGGAAAAAAATTATACTGAATAAGTCATCTTGCTCTAGCCAGTGGTTGGCGTTTTGGAGTAATTATTGTGTATAATGGCATAACATCCTCTCCTTTCTACACTGTGGGATGTATGCAATATTGTCCACTAGGGCAAGGGATCTTGTGCTAGTGATGGGTAAATTTTGATGTTTAAATGTTGCACAACAGAGGAATCAAATACAATGGTCACACAAGCGGAAACTTGTTGGGCAACAGATTGCACAATCTATTGTGCAACAAAGTAACCAGCAACCTGCTTATGCATTTGTGTGTGTGTGTGTGTGCGCGCACACACACAACAATGACATTCCACTTGTGCAAAACATTTCACTAGCAGGATCAGTTTACCACTCTGTGACTTTAACTTAATGCTTCATTGAATTCCACCTCTGAAATGTAACTAAATGTAGATAAATTTCCATTGGTCTGCCTCCACATGGATGATCTCACTGTGTAGTATGTTGGGATGCTCCTAAGGAAATTATTGTGAAGTCAAACCATTTTCTTACATTATTTCAGCAGAGAGTTTGAGCAACTGCACAGGAACAAGTTCGGACTGAGTAAAGTATTTTCTGGGGAACATTTTCAGTGTGGGGGGGGGGGAGAAAAGAGTTTTTATGGACCTGGGTGAGGGCAAAGTGTTTCTACAAAGATAATAAAAAAGTGTATAATTTCATGACTGTTCACTAATGTTTACAGCTTTCTCAGCTAAATGCTTCCATACTGTATTTTAAAATTTTAACTTCAGTCCTCTGTAGAAACAATGACGTTGTCGCATAAAATAACTTTTGGCCATAAGATGATGTCACATTGTAAAAAGCAAAGTGAATTGAGAGCAGGGGCAAGAAGAAGGATGGTTTGAAGTAAAAACTGAATTGAAGTAAAAAGAGAATTCCAAAGGAGAACCAGGGTTGCAAAATGAGGTCTGGCTATGTCACAGAAGGGGAAAATGAAGGTACATAAGAGTGAAGGCAAAAAGAGTGCCACTTTGAAGGAGCTGGGCAAACCTGTCACCAGCTGATTTACAGAGATAATTGCAATAGCGCTCAAAGCAGAGAATGATAGTGAGGTACATGGAAGGTCTTAGTTTTGCTGAAAATCTCTCGGGGGCACCTTCTCTCTTCTGTGCTCCCCACTGCAACAACCATAAAAAGCCTCTTTTTTCTTTTCTTTTTAAAGGTGCTGATTAGGAAGATAAATCCATAATGGAATGGTTATTATTGGGCCCCTTAGCACACAATTCTTTCATAATTTCATCTATTTTACTCAATGATGCCAGAGAGAGAGAGAGAGAGAGAGAAAGAGAGAGAGAGAGACTTAACACAAAGCCAAATGTATGATTTTGGGCAGCATCGTGGCTTTGCTGAAAGCCACTTCCACTTATTGTGAACTTGACTAAAACACAATGGTGAGTAACTGTTCTGCTTTTCTTACTAGGTCTAAATTGAGCCGCTTCTGAAATAAGCAATAAGAGAATGTCAAGTCTTAAGTGAAAGCCAGTCCCTGAAGAGTGATTTGAAGATATAGTCTGCTATTAGAGGAAGCCAGATATTAGGCATAATAGTAGAGATATACCTTTTGAAAGTCTAGGAATGTCTCAATATTTGTCTGCATGTGTGTTGAAGAAAAGAAGAGTTTTTTGAAAGGGTTGCACATAATGGGTTGATCTCAGTGAAAAATGTGGGGGCGGGGGATGATGACACACAGGCTAGAATTACCTGGAGGCCTTTGCAGAATCTGTTTCTTGTCACATCTGCTCTTGAAATTCCCATATCTCCCAGCAAAAGAAAGTTCCATCTGGGTTTCTTCAAGTTTGCCCAGTAGAACCCCAGATCATGTTTTAATCTTTAATCAATAGTGTATCTTGCCTTCTGGGAGTGTGAATCAGATGTGCAAACTGCAAATGCAGTAAGAACAGCTGCTGGGAGGGTTGGCTAGTTTTGGATAACAGCAGCGAAGAAGTCTTTGCTTCCTGGGAGAAGTTATTTCTCAATTAACCGAATGTTACTCAGAGCTTTCATATGCTTGATGGTACCTTTCTGAGTAGGTCCATCATTCCTCTCTCTCTCTCTCTCTCTCTCTCTCTCTCTCTCTCTCTCTCTCTCTCTCTCTCTCTCTCTACCTCTACCTCTACCTCTACCTCTACCTCTACCTCTGTGTGTGTGTGTGTGTGTGTGTGTGAGAGAGAGAGAGAGAGAGAGAGAGAGAGAGAGAGAGAGAGCACAGATGGAAATATTTCAGAGGGAGGGGGTATTGTTTGAAGTTTCTTGATTGTTTCACTCAAGCAAATGATCACATTTACCTCAGTTTTAACTGTAGCTCCTGACATTATTTTGGTTTTTAACCAGGGCCACATTCCCTTCCAGGCAATCTTCAAACAGCCACCAAACAAACAAACAAATTCGTGTACCTGTATTCATCTGTGGTTCTCAGGGTGGTTAATAGCATAAAAAAATGTTGTTGTTGTTGTTTAGTCGTTTAGTCGTGTCCGACTCTTCGTGACCCCATGGACCAGAGCACGCCAGGCACTCCTGTCTTGCACTGCCTCCCACAGTTTGGTCAAACTCATGTTTGTAGTTTCAAGAACACTGTCCAACCATCTCGTCCTCTGTCGTCCCCTTCTCATTGTGCCCTCCATCTTTCCCAACATCAGGGTCTTTTCCAGGGAGTCTTCTCTTCTCATGAGGTGGCCAAAGTATTGGAGCCTCAGCTTCACGATCTGTCCTTCCAGTGAGCACTCAGGGCTGATTTCCTTCAGAATGGATAGGTTTGATCTTCTTACAGTCCATGGGACTCTCAAGAGTCTCCTCCAGCACCATAATTCAAAAGCATCAAAAATAAGAGATAAAAAATAAAAATAAGAGATAAAAAAACAAAATAAATGCCTGTAGTGGGTGGAACTACTAACATAGATCTTAATATGCACTGCAGGCTAATTTCTGCACAACCCTTCTCTGTCCTCCATCCCGACAAGGGAGAGGCCTAAATCAGACTTCCAGGACACCTTTCAGTCAGGCAAACATACTCAGGAACATATATGCCTTTGATAATGGAATCGCTCCCACAGAACTTACAAGTGAACCTTCACAAATTTGTTTTAGGTACAGTAACAGGGTGTTTTTAGTAACAATTTTAACATACTGTGGTGGAGTCTTGTGTAGTGGCTGCATTGAAATGAGCACTAATGTACTCATCAACTTGTGGGCTTCCCATAGGGATCTAGGTGACCGTTGTTGAAACAGACCGCTGAACCAGATAGGCCTCTAGTCTAATCAGGCAGGGATCCTTTCTTACGTTTTATAAATCTCCATATTATGGCTTCCAAAATGTAACCACCAATGTGCTACCCAGTTATGGAGAAGCATCATTTGAACTCTTTGGGCATCTTTTGAACTCTTTGGGCATCTTTTCTGATTGAGAATAGGGAAACTGTTGTTGGAACTAGTGAGTACTAAGGTAAAGATAAAGGGACCCCTGACCATTAGGTCCAGTCGTGACCGACTCTGGGGTTGCGCGCTCATCTCACATTATTGGCCGAGGGAGCCGGCGTATAGCTTCCAGGTCATGTGGCCAGCATGACAAAGCCGCTTCTGGCAAACCAGAGCAGCACATGGAAACACCGTTTATCTTCCCGCTGTAGTGGTTCCTATTTATCTACTTGCATTTTGACGTGCTTTTGAACTGCTAGGTTGGCAGGAGCTGGGACCAAGCTCACCCCGTCACATGGATTCGGACCGCCGACCTTCTGATCAGCAAGCCCTAGGCTCAGTGGTTTAACAACAGCGCCACCTGAGCACTATGTCAGTGTAAAGCAGCCTAACTGGCTTTTGTGCCTGCCCATTGCTTTATTTTGAGCCATGTCTTACCAACAATCTCTTTCCAGTAATTGTGCTGGTCCCCATAAAGTCAAAGAATTCAAAAGAAGCAGAGAAGGGGGTGCTGGACATTGAACCCCCCCATGCCACTTCTGTTGGGAAAGGGGCGTGGTTTAAGTAGCCCAGTCGCCCCACCCCTTCCCATTGTGCCCTGCCCCTTTCCCTGCAAGGGTTCAGGTGAGTGCAAAACCCCTTGGGGCACAGCAGGCTTTGGGGGGGGGGGGCTGGTAGGAGGATGCAATGCCAGGGGGGTGATGGAGGGGTGTTTAGCAGGCAGGGAGGCTACTGGGCAGGGGGTGAGGGTCTGAAAAAATACACCCCCCCTGGCCTGCACTCCTATGTTTGAAATTCTAGAATAAGAAACTGCCTCTTTCCCCTCAGCTGCTATGTTTGTTTGTGACATCACAGGAGACCATACATAGAGAGGGCTGGGGAAACTAGGCCTCAAGGGGGGCATTTATTAATAAAGAAGTGATGACTAAGGAGCCCCCCCTTGTGACACATGTGGCATGTGGACTCCATGGCAACCTCAGAAACCCTCCTTGGCACTCACCAAGGCCCCCTGACCCTCCCAATTTAAAAATGTTTCCCCAAAATCTTAGTTTTTACAGTGCTGCAAGACCGGGTTTTATTTTGTTTTGTCAGTTGAGGGATTGGTATTATTTATCTATTCTGCCCTTTGTGAGAGATAAATAAACTGGTTCCTTTGACTTAAGGTCTCTGAATCCTTTTAAATAAAGTGATCTGGACAAAATGGGTGAATTAGGAAACCTTTTTATTATACACAAGTGGGGTAACCCAAGACCAGGCACATCTTCATCAGGAAAAACACATCTTATAAAGTCGCTTGTCCAGCCGCAAGTCCCTCCTTCCAAAATAATCAAACTGCAAGCAGAATCTGACCACAACAGCCCCTCTGATTCTCAGGAACTGATATACAGATATATGCCACCTTTGAACCTGGAGGTAGTATGTAGCCATCACTTGACACATCACTGAGTTCACATGGCATCCACCTGGCTTCTTCCCCCAAAGAATTTGGGAGCTATAGTTTGGGTCATTGGGTTTGGTGCTTTTGTAACTGGATTTGTAATGGCTTTTAGTCATATACAATAAATGATTGGTTGATGAAAAAGTGTGGTTTTTTCATGAGATGCTCTCTCTGCGTGTCATTCCTTGAAGAGCTTCCTGTTACAAAGGTAAGTCTTGTTTAATTGCCCTGTTCATTTGAGTATTTGACTAGTGTTGTGTAGAGGGAAAAGCAGTCCCTGGGCTGAAAAAATGCCCCCCCCCCCCGACCTGCCCTCCTATGTTTGAAATTCTAGAATAAGAAACTGCCTCTTTCCCCTCAGCTGCTATGTCTGTTTGTGACATCACAGCAGACCATACATAGAGAGGGCTGGGGAAACTAGGCCTCAAGGGGGGCATTTATTAAGAAAGAAAGGATGACTGAGGAGCACCCCCCCCCCTTGTGACACGTGTGGCATGTGGACTCCATAGCAACCTCAGAAACCCACCAAGGCCCCATGACCCTCCCATTTTGGAAATATTTCCCCAATATCTGTTAGTTTTTACAGTGCTGCGAGACCGTTTTGGTTTTATTTTGGCAGTTGAGGGATTCGTGTTAATTATTTATTTTTCCCGAAAAGTGGTTCCTTCGACTTAAGGTCTCTGAATCCTTTTAAATAAAGTGATCAGGACAAAATGGGTGAATTAAGAAACCTTTTTATTATACACAAGTGGGGTAACCCAAGACCAGGCACATCTTCATCAGGAAAAACACATCTTATAAAGTCGCTTGTCCAGCCGCAACTCCCTCCATCCACGCCCACAGGAAGCAGCGTGCCAGTTTACAGAAGTATCGTGTCCGCCTCATTAACATTTTACCATTCCACTTCCCATGTTAATAATACAATACAATACAATATAATAAATACAAATACCTTTATTGGCATTTCAAGTTAAGACATTTAAAAATGGCATGAGATGGAAAGTTTTTTTTCTTCCTGTTTCCGAGAGATTTGAATGGGGAAATCCTTTCGAATCTTCAATAATAAGAGGCCGTGGGGTGAGGGAGGCCAGGGCCACATCCACACCATTTCAACCCCTATGAAGCCGCTTTGAACACTCATGGCTTCTTGCCCCAAAGAATCTGGTAGCTATAGTTTGAAAAGGGTGCAGAGAGTTCTTAGGAGACCCTTCCTGTTCCCCTCCCAGAGCTACAATTCCCAGAGCTCCCTGCCAAGAAGAGAACCCTTCCCCTACCCTTACCCTTTCCCCTAACCCTACCCCTGATGCTAACCCTAACTCTAACCTTAATGCTAAACCTTAACTAGAGCTACAATTCCCAGAGTTCCCTGGCAAGAAGGGAACCCTACCCCTACCCCTACTGATGCTAACACTAACTCTATCCCTAATGCTACCCCTTAACCCTTAACTAGAGCCACAATTTCCAGAGTTCCCTGGGTAGAAAGGAACCCTACCCCTACTACTACCCCTATCCTTTCCCCTACCCCTACCCCTGATGCTAACCCTAACTCTAACCTTAATGCTAACCCTTAACTAGAGCAACAATTCCCAGAGTTCCCTGGCAAGAAGGGAACCCTATCCTTACCCCTACCCCTACTGATGCTAACACTAAATCTAACCCTTAACCCTTACCCAGAGTTACAATTTCCATGATTCCCTGTCAAGAAGGGAACCCTGGCCTACCCCAACCCCAACCCTACCGTTAACTCTAACCTTAACACTAATCCTAACCCTAATCCTTAACCATCCTAACAACCCTCTGTCCCCTTAACCACCTACAGTTCCCAGAATCCCTGAGGGGAAGCCATTCCTGTTCAAAGCGTCTTCATAGCACTTCCAATGGATGGTGCGCCTAATGTGGCCTAATGTTTCCTCCCTCATTTTCTTCTCTCTCCCCACTGCCCCATCACTTGCAATGCAGCAGATGTCCGCCTGCAGTCTGCCTTCAAGGCTCCTTCTCTCAGGTATGGCCATGGCCTTGTCCATTGCTCACTGGCAGTATTTCACATTCATTTCTCCGATGTAAATAGGGACGTCCTGCGGTTCTCTTCCTGATTCTGAAGGCTGGACTTGGGGAAAACCTTACCGGCTCCAGACATCCTGTAAGGCAGAGGCACAGAGGTGAGTGGGATGGGCCCCCATCCAACAGCGTCGTCCCCCCCCCCCCCAGACTTCTCCTCTGTTTGGCTGCCTGTTAACAAACAAGGCTTCCAAACCAGTTTGCATCCATCTCAGCCAGTGGAGCCTCATGGCATCCGCTAGCCTGAATGCAAACTCTTCCGACAACCACCCACCGGCTGCAGCCTTGATAGGTCTATTGCCAGACATCAACCTGCTTCAGGGCTGAATATCTGTCGCCTTCAAGTAGTGATCCCACCAGCAAATAAATTGTACTTGCCTTCTCCTTGCTCCACAACACCCCTGCACCTGGCGATTGCCTCCTTCTGCATCCCAGCTTGCTGCCATGGGGCAGGAGACTGCCAGGGCTGAGTGCCACTGCGCTGCCCATATCTCTCTGGGGAGGGCAACTGCCGAGGCTTGCGTCTTGGCCCACATTTATACCCGCTCAGCTGCCACATATTTTTGTCACATCACAGTCAACACACAGACAATGGCAGCAGCTGGGGAGGCATCACAATCACCCCCTCAGCCCTCACAATGGTGAGTGCAGCACAATATATTAAAATAAACTTTATTGAATTGCAAATTAAAAACACACACACAATCACACCAAAAAATAAATAAAAATGTCCAAATCATAACAAACGATAACAAAACTTCAAAAAGAACAGAAACAGAAAAACAAAACAGAATCATACATATACCAAAGAGTAAGAATAATAATCATTATAAACATAATCCTAATCATAAATTAAATCATAAAGAACATAAACATAGTCATAAATTAAATCATAGAATTTTTTTACAAAATCTGACATTCATTCTCTTTCCTACCCAAAATTTCATACCCAAATTTTTTCGTAATTCTCTTGAATTAAATTGATATTATTAGCTGTCATATAAATCCCTAAATGTTTTATTTTTTTCCTAATTTCAATACCTGTTAATTCTTGTAAAAAAAAATTGATCCAATTCCTCTAATTTTTTGTCAAAATGCCACTTTTTTATAATTTATTTTAAACCCCGACAATTTCACAAATTCATTTATCTTTTCCAACGCCTTGGGGATAATTTTCAGTGGGTTTTCGGTGGTGATGATTATATTGTCCGCAGAGCCACAATACTCTTACCTTGTATTTTCTACATCCTATTTCTATCCCATTTATTCCATTTTCCTCCCTTATACTCTTTAATACAATTTCTAATACTATAATAAACACTAGTCAAATGCTCAAATGAACAGAGCAATGAAAAAGCCTTATCTTTGCACAGGAAGCTGTTCAAGGAATGGAGAGAAGTAAAGCAAAAAATGGAATTGTGGTCAAAATTGAAGATCTCCTTGTTAGGCAGAATCTCAATAATCAAGATGAGTGTTTTGCCTAAGATGATATTTCTGTTTCAGAATCTACCAATTTTGGGGGGCTCAAAATGCTTTGACAATTGGAAAAAAGATATCAGCAAATTTATCTGGGAAGGAAAAAAAACAAGGATCAAATATAAAGTGTTAATAGATAAAAGAGAGAGAGGAGGGGTAAGCCTACCAGATCTAAAATTATACCATGATGCGGCTGCATTATATTGGTTAAAAGATTGAATTGAATTAAAAAATTATGAATTATTGGATTTGGAAAGTTCCGGGTTGGATCTTCAATATATAAAACGTGGAAAAATACAAAGGTATATTGGAGCCGAAAACACCTTGGTGGATATCACCTAAAGAGATAATATCAGTTAAAAAAATAAATATGGAAATTAATTGGCCAATTTACAAAGATTTGTTAGAAGAGGTAAATGGGATCCTGAAATCAAAAAATATATAATGAAATTCGAAACTATTGTAATGTATGGTTGCAATATTTTCAAATTAATGAAAGATTTAAAAAAGATAATGCAATTGGATTTGAAAAAGAAATCTCAAAATTTGGGAAAATAATATTGGAGGGGAAAAATAAATATATAAAATATATATACGATTTGATATTGGAATGGGAGACCAAAGAAGAATTAACAAAAGATGTGATGATTAAATGGGTGCAAGATTTGGGTAAAACAATAATGTATGAGAGTTGGGAAAAATTGTGCCAAGAGATATCCAAATTATATCAAGTTATGATTTAAAGGAAAACATTTATAAGATGCAATTCAGGTGGTATCCGACCCTGGGGCGATTGGCAAAGATATACAAGGGAAGCAATAACACCTGCTGGAGATGCAATGAAGAAATTGGAACTTTTATGCATATTTGGTGGCGGTGTAAAAAAATAAGGAAAAATTGGGATGAAGTCTACAGAGAGTTAAAAAAGATAGTTAGGACATCGTTCAGGAAGGAACCGGAAAGTTTTCTCCTGAGTATGTTAAATGAAAAAATTAAGGCTAAAAATAGATGTGTGTTATTGTATGCAACAGTAGCCGCCAGAATCCTAGTTGCGCAAAATTGGAAAAGCGAAAAAATTCCGAAGATAGGAGATTGGCTATTGAAATTAATGGGATATAAAAATTTGGCCATAAAATATGGGATCTCAAAAGGAATAGGGAAAGAGAAAGCAGGGAAAGAATGGGATACCTTTGAGATATATTTAAAAAATAAGGTAGAAAAAGGGAATCTTGTGGCAGATTTATGAAGGGCGAGGAAAATAAAGAAATTAAAGAAAAAGAAAAAATGGAAATAAGTATGCATCAATCAAGAATGCATCCTTCGCGGATGATATTATGATTATAGTAGAGGATCCAAGCTTTTCAATACCTAACCTCAATACGAAATTGAAAGAATATGGGGAAGTAGCCGGATTTAAGATAAATAAAGAAAAAACTAAAATGATTGTGAAAAATATAAGGGGGAAAGAATTGGAGAAATTGGAAACAGATATAGGGTGGGAAATAGCTAAAAGTGTAAAATATTTGGGAATAGTAGTTTCGGCAAATAACGTAAATTTATATGAAAATAATTATTTGAGAATGTGGAAGCAGATCAAAAGAGATTTGGAAAGATGGGGCAATTTGAATTTAACAATGATGGGAAGAATTGCGGCCATAAAAATGTCAATTTTACCAAAAATTTTGTTTTTATTTCAGATGTTACCAATTATAGAGAAAAACGAGGTATTTGAAGAGTGGAGGAGGGAACTAAGTAAATTTATTTGGAACAATAAAAAACCCAGGATTCAATATAAAATCTTAACAGATAGTAAAGAAAGGGGTGGGTGGGGGGTGCCTGATTTAAAAATATACTATGCAGCAGCAAATTTATGTTGGGTGAGAGACTGGATTATTTTGGAAGATAAGGAATTATTGGATATTGAGGGCTTCAGAAATAATTACGGATGGCATGAGTATCTTATGAATGAAAAGGAGAAAAGGTATAGAGAATTCACGGACCACATAGTGAAAAAATCATTGTTTAAGGTTTGGGAGGAGAATAAAAGGATTTTGGAACCCAAGATTCCCTGGTGGTTATCGCCAACTGAGATAACATCTGTGAAGGGGGGAGTGAGGAAGGGAAGATGGATAACATATCGTGAGCTGATTGAAAATAAGGAGGGGCAATACGTACTAAAATCATACGATCAGGTAAAAGAAGATTGCACAAGCTGGCTCCAATACAATCAAATGCAAAGCATATTCCAAAAACATAAATTAATTGGCTTCCAAGAGAAAAAAACAAAATTACAAGGAATATTACTTGATAAAGAAGATAAACATGATAAACATTTGACTAATTTATATAAATATTTGCTAGAATGGAACCTTAAAGATGAGGTGGTTAAGTGCAGTATGGTTAAATGGGCACAAGACATAGGGAGAACAATCTACAGTGTACAGTGGGATAAATTGTGGTCCGAAAGCTTAAGATTTACAGCATGTACATCAATAAAAGAAAACATAATGAAAATGGCCTACAGATGGCACTTAACCCCGGAGAAAATAGGGAGAATTTATAAATCGGAATCGAACAAATGTTGGAAGTGTCACAAAAATATAGGTACATATATGCATTGCTGGTGGTGGTGTGAAGGTGTGCAGGATTTCTGGAATAAAATATATGAGAAAATGAAAAGTATGTTAAAACTAACCTTCGCAAAGACACCTGAGATATTTCTATTAAGCATGATTCCAGAAAGCGTGCCCAAAGATAAGAGGAGTATTTTGTTGTATGGGGGAGCAGCAGCCCAGACACTGATAGCACAAAAATGGAAGGGTGAAGAACTGCCAGGGGTGGAGGAATGGCAAATTAAGATGGTGGAATATATGAATTTGGCCAAAATGACGGCAGCAATTAGGAACGTTCCTAGACAGAAGACCCAAAACGAATGGCAATTAGTGGAAGAGTATCTCAAAAAAGAAGGCATTAAGACAGAGTTGGTGATTTGCTTAATTTAAAGAATGCATGAAGAGAATGAATTATTAAAGATGAGGAGAGGTTTTATTTTTAGAGAATTAGGAGAAAACAAGCAGAGGAGGAAAAGGATAAGTAAGCGTTAAGTCGATAATCGGAAGCTCTTTTTATTAATTACTTTTTTAAACACTGGTTGTTTTTTTCTTTCCTTTTTTTTTTCTTGCTTCGGTTTTTTTCCTTTCTTTTTTTTTGGTTTTCTGTCTTTTGTCCTCTTTTTTTTTTTTTGGTTAACCTGACTTTACCACGATTATGAGCATTCCTTAGTTAAATCTAATCCAAGGTTGATGTGGGGTGAGGTTATTTTCTTTATGTTATATCTTTATTATCACTTTATTATGGGTTATATTTTCAGTATTATTTCATTATTTATGATTTTGTATGTTATGATTTATTTATTATTTATATCTTTATTTTGTTTGGGTATGTATGAATTTAAGAAATTGTATTTTAATATGAATTTCAATAAAGATGATATTTCAATAAGAAAAAGAATGGAATAAATCAATATATAGGAATGGCTGGAAGTAGGAGAGGGTGGGGGCAGGGGTAGAGGACTTTAATCTTAAGAAAAGGATAATATGGGAATTTTGGGTATGAAAGAGAGAATGAATGTAAGATTTTGTAAAAAAATTCTATGATTTAATTTATGACTATGTTTATGTTTATAATGATTATTATTCTTACTCTTTGGTATATGTATGATTCTGTTTTGTTTTTCTGTTTCTGTTCTTTTTGAAGTTTTGTTATCGTTTGTTATGATTTGGACATTTTTATTTATTTTTTGGTGTGATTGTGTGTGTGTTTTTAATTTGCAATTCAATAAAGTTTATTTTAATATATTGTGCTGCACTCACCATTGTGAGGGCTGAGGGGGTGATTGTGATGCCTCCCCAGCTGCTGCCATTGTCTGTGTGTTGACTGTGATGTGACAAAAATATGTGGCAGCTGAGCGGGTATAAATGTGGGCCAAGACGCAAGCCTCGGCAGTTGCCCTCCCCAGAGAGATATGGGCAGCGCAGTGGCACTCAGCCCTGGCAGTCTCCTGCCCCATGGCAGCAAGCTGGGATGCAGAAGGAGGCAATCGCCAGGTGCAGGGGTGTTGTGGAGCAAGGAGAAGGCAAGTACAATTTATTTGCTGGTGGGATCACTACTTGAAGGCGACAGATATTCAGCCCTGAAGCAGGTTGATGTCTGGCAATAGACCTATCAAGGCTGCAGCCGGTGGATGGTTGTCGGAAGAGTTTGCATTCAGGCTAGCGGATGCCATGAGGCTCCACTGGCTGAGATGGATGCAAACTGGTTTGGAAGCCTTGTTTGTTAACAGGCAGCCAAACAGAGGAGAAGTCTGGGGGGGGGGACGACGCTGTTGAATGGGGGCCCATCCCACTCACCTCTGTGCCTCTGCCTTACAGGATGTCTGGAGCCGGTGAGGTTTTCCCCAAGTCCAGCCTTCAGAATCAGGAAGAGAACCGCAGGACGTCCCTATTTACATCGGAGAAATGAATGTGAAATACTGCCAGTGAGCAATGGACAAGGCCATGGCCATACCTGAGAGAAGGAGCCTTGAAGGCAGACTGCAGGCGGACATCTGCTGCATTGCAAGTGATGGGGCAGTGGGGAGAGAGAAGAAAATGAGGGAGGAAACATTAGGCCACATTAGGCGCACCATCCATTGGAAGTGCTATGAAGACGCTTTGAACAGGAATGGCTTCCCCTCAGGGATTCTGGGAACTGTAGGTGGTTAAGGGGACAGAGGGTTGTTAGGATGGTTAAGGATTAGGGTTAGGATTAGTGTTAAGGTTAGAGTTAACGGTAGGGTTGGGGTTGGGGCAGGCCAGGGTTCCCTTCTTGACAGGGAATCATGGAAATTGTAACTCTGGGTAAGGGTTAAGGGTTAGATTTAGTGTTAGCATCAGTAGGGGTAGGGGTAAGGATAGGGTTCCCTTCTTGCCAGAGAACTCTGGGAATTGTTGCTCTAGTTAAGGGTTAGCATTAAGGTTAGAGTTAGGGTTAGCATCAGGGGTAGGGGTAGGGGAAAGGATAGGGGTAGTAGTAGGGGTAGGGTTCCTTTCTACCCAGGGAACTCTGGAAATTGTGGCTCTAGTTAAGGGTTAAGGGGTAGCATTAGGGATAGAGTTAGTGTTAGCATCAGTAGGGGTAGGGGTAGGGTTCCCTTCTTGCCAGGGAACTCTGGGAATTGTAGCTCTAGTTAAGGTTTAGCATTAAGGTTAGAGTTAGGGTTAGCATCAGGGGTAGGGTTAGGGGAAAGGGTAAGGGTAGGGGAAGGGTTCTCTTCTTGGCAGGGAGCTCTGGGAATTGTAGCTCTGGGAGGGGAACAGGAAGGGTCTCCTAAGAACTCTCTGCACCCTTTTCAAACTATAGCTACCAGATTCTTTGGGGCAAGAAGCCATGAGTGTTCAAAGCGGCTTCATAGGGGTTGAAATGGTGTGGATGTGGCCCTGGCCTCCCTCACCCCACGGCCTCTTATTATTGAAGATTCGAAAGGATTTCCCCATTCAAATCTCTCGGAAACAGGAAGAAAAAAAACTTTCCATCTCATGCCATTTTTAAATGTCTTAACTTGAAATGCCAATAAAGGTATTTGTATTTATTATATTGTATTGTATTGTATTATTAACATGGGAAGTGGAATGGTAAAATGTTAATGAGGCGGACACGATACTTCTGTAAACTGGCACGCTGCTTCCTGTGGGCGTGGATGGAGGGAGTTGCGGCTGGACAAGCGACTTTATAAGATGTGTTTTTCCTGATGAAGATGTGCCTGGTCTTGGGTTACCCCACTTGTGTATAATAAAAAGGTTTCTTAATTCACCCATTTTGTCCTGATCACTTTATTTAAAAGGATTCAGAGACCTTAAGTCGAAGGAACCACTTTTCGGGAAAAATAAATAATTAACACGAATCCCTCAACTGCCAAAATAAAACCAAAACGGTCTCGCAGCACTGTAAAAACTAACAGATATTGGGGAAATATTTCCAAAATGGGAGGGTCATGGGGCCTTGGTGGGTTTCTGAGGTTGCTATGGAGTCCACATGCCACACGTGTCACAAGGGGGGGGGGTGCTCCTCAGTCATCCTTTCTTTCTTAATAAATGCCCCCCTTGAGGCCTAGTTTCCCCAGCCCTCTCTATGTATGGTCTGCTGTGATGTCACAAACAGACATAGCAGCTGAGGGGAAAGAGGCAGTTTCTTATTCTAGAATTTCAAACATAGGAGGGCAGGTCGGGGGGGGGCATTTTTTCAGCCCAGGGACTGCTTTTCCCTCTACACAACACTAGTCAAATACTCAAATGAACAGGGCAATTAAACAAGACTTACCTTTGTAACAGGAAGCTCTTCAAGGAATGACACGCAGAGAGAGCATCTCATGAAAAAACCACACTTTTTCATCAACCAATCATTTATTGTATATGACTAAAAGCCATTACAAATCCAGTTACAAAAGCACCAAACCCAATGACCCAAACTATAGCTCCCAAATTCTTTGGGGGAAGAAGCCAGGTGGATGCCATGTGAACTCAGTGATGTGTCAAGTGATGGCTACATACTACCTCCAGGTTCAAAGGTGGCATATATCTGTATATCAGTTCCTGAGAATCAGAGGGGCTGTTGTGGTCAGATTCTGCTTGCAGTTTGATTATTTTGGAAGGAGGGACTTGCGGCTGGACAAGCGACTTTATAAGATGTGTTTTTCCTGATGAAGATGTGCCTGGTCTTGGGTTACCCCACTTGTGTATAATAAAAAGGTTTCCTAATTCACCCATTTTGTCCAGATCACTTTATTTAAAAGGATTCAGAGACCTTAAGTCAAAGGAACCAGTTTATTTATCTCTCACAAAGGGCAGAATAGATAAATAATACCAATCCCTCAACTGACAAAACAAAATAAAACCCGGTCTTGCAGCACTGTAAAAACTAAGATTTTGGGGAAACATTTTTAAATTGGGAGGGTCAGGGGGCCTTGGTGAGTGCCAAGGAGGGTTTCTGAGGTTGCCATGGAGTCCACATGCCACATGTGTCACAAGGGGGGGGGCTCCTTAGTCATCACTTCTTTATTAATAAATGCCCCCCTTGAGGCCTAGTTTCCCCAGCCCTCTCTATGTATGGTCTCCTGTGATGTCACAAACAAACATAGCAGCTGAGGGGAAAGAGGCAGTTTCTTATTCTAGAATTTCAAACATAGGAGTGCAGGCCAGGGGGGGTGTATTTTTTCAGACCCTCACCCCCTGCCCAGTAGCCTCCCTGCCTGCTAAACACCCCTCCATCACCCCCCTGGCATTGCATCCTCCTACCAGCCCCCCCCCCCCCAAAGCCTGCTGTGCCCCAAGGTATTTTGCACTCACCTGAACCCTTGCAGGGAAAGGGGCAGGGCACAATGGGAAGGGGCGGGGCGACTGGGCTGCTTAAACCAAACCCCTTTTCCAATGGAAGCTGCATGGGGAGGGTTCCTCTGAGAGAGAACAACAGAACAGAACATAGAACAAAGAACAAAGAAGACGGATGTGGTGCACAGTTCCTTCCAACGAATGGAATGTCAACACACAGAGCATGTGATTCCGTAGTCACACACACCCTGCAGCACTGGAGAGAATGAAACTCTCTTCTCTGCTTCTCTCGTACTCTTTGACTTTAACCCTTCAGTGGTGTCCAACTTTTTTCAAAGAGGGCCATGAGGGCCAACTAAAGGGCCAAGCAAAGTTGTTGATTTTTTTAGGATTGAAGTTGTTTTTTTAGGTTTTTAAGGATTTTACCCCAGGAAGTAAACTGCCACAGGGGCCAGATTAAACCGACCGGAGGGCTGGATTAGGCCTCCGAAATGGATTTTGGACATGCCTGTTAAGCGCACAAACAGGATGTAGCATGTCCACCATTTCATGTTTTACTGGAAAACCTTAGGTCGCTGTTAACTGGTAGGCAGGGCCTTCTGGGGAAATTCCCTGACTTCAGCAGTACCACTACAGAGTGACAGTATCATCATAATTTCACCATGGCAACCAGCTGCTTCATTTCCATTTATTTGAAAGGCAGGTCATTGAGTATTTATTTATTTATTTATTTTTGTATGTAATATTAAGTTTTCCATAACTGAACATGTGCTTGTAGCAGGGCCCCAAAGGGCCACAATTAAGGTGACAATGTAAAGGTAAAGGTAGGTCCAGTCGTGACCGACTCTGGGGTTGCGCGCTCATCTCGCATTATTGGCCGAGGGAGCCAGCATATAGCTTCCAGGTCATGTGAAGCCACTTCTGGTAGTTTCCTATAAATCTTTGAATATTTTCCATAACTGGACACGTGCTCACTTTCTCTTGGTTTAGTACCCGGCTACTAAAGCATTGGAAATTGACTTGATGATCCTCAGCCAGTTACCAAGCATCTAAGAATATAGAAAAGAACATCCTGATCAAAGGTCAAGTGGGAACCTTGGCACCTCTTACTTAAGCTTTCAAGAAATATGTCTTCTTATGTCACAGATGGGTGATAGCAACCTCAATGAGCCTTCCCACGTAAATGTCAATTCTCCAAGCATTAATATAAATGCTGCCTCTCAGAAATAAAGATCTGCTCATGATCAGATCTCAAAACACAATTCCCTTCTTTTCCCCCCTATTTATTCTGGAGTAAGTCACAACTAAGCCCACTAAAGTTAATGACGCTTGACCAAGCTAAATCTTCTGTTAATGAGAAGTGAATTGGGCCATTTATCTTTGTGATTGAAGAAACATGGTGTGAACTTTGATGTGCTCTAGCATTGCACATTTACTTTGGATTCTTCCATTTTTATTTTGTCCTTCATGTTATGGAAACATCTCTTTTTTTGCTCCTTTCTGCGATGAAGGCTCCTTTTCCTTTCCTCACCACTGCTTCCTCACTTATGGTGAGATGCAGAGATCATAAAAGGCAAGGTTTTAAGAAAGCGTTTATAATTAAAGTGAACAGGTGGCTCCAACTAGTACGAGCGAACAAGCAAACAAACCCACTGAGAGCTGGGATTGTTTGAAGCAGATGGTGTATCCTTTGTACCTCTTTTAATGAAGACTGCGCCTGATCCCTCTGTTGGGCTTAGCATGACACATATCCTTCTCATTTGTGTAAGTACATTTATACTGACATCAAAAGAAAAGCCCCATATTTGTTTCTAGATTATAACAGCAAAAGATGCATCCATTCTTAGGAACCCCTTTCAACGTCTGTTTCAGAAATCTGGGCACATTAGGCATGGCATAGCAACACAATTCAGAATGGGAACCTAATTCATGCCTGTTATCTACTCCTGTCCACAAGGAATAACCCATCACATTGTTGATGTGATTGTATTATACAGTTGGGTGATTTTTTTCAAAATACTTTATTCGACCGATAGTCAGAAACAAAAAACATTTCTCAATACAAAGATAAACATATAAAACTGAAGGCATCAGAGGGATACATAAAAATATAAAACTGAAGGCATCAGAGGGATACATAAATGGGGTATGACCGCGCTTCTAAACCTCCTACAGATAACCCACATCAAGACATTCAATTATACGTTTCCGACACTTGAGCTCCAGGAAGAGGAATTTAGCCACTGAGAAGGTTATTTTCCCAGTGGGCTTGTTGAGCAAATATGCTGCCTGCCGCTCTCTTGGTCGGGAACTAAACTGAGATAAATACGGGTCTATAAGATATTGCCTTAAATCATTATAAAAGGGACAACTCAGTAGAATGTGTTCTGTGGATTCTACCTCACCCAAGGCACAATGGCACATTCTCTGACCGTATGGGACTCCTCCAAATCTTCCCTTCAAAACCGCCGAATCAAGGACATTCAGTCTAGCCGCAGTAATTAGTCTGCGGTATTCCACGTAGTGGATATCCGCCAGGTAACGGGCTGGTGCAGACCGATACACCTGCTCCCCTAAAAACATCCCAGATTTCACGCGGGCTATGTCGTCCTGTCTGGCGATATCCCCCAATCTCTGAGCGATCATCGCTTTAGCGTAGCTGTATGTCATGGACTCAATATAAGGGGAGGACAGACCGCACTTTTGCACTTCCTCTACCACTTCCCTTTCCCATGGAGATTTAAAATTATCCCTCAGAATCAGGGAGGCCCAACAGTTGGGTGATTATATTCTCTCTCTCCCCACCCCACTCCCACTCTCTCTGGACAAAGAACAATAATCTCCAAGCATTGGATATAGTCTCTCAGCATTTATTTTTCCATTGGGAGGAAGGAGGGGATATAAATTTAATAAATAAATTAAAAGCATAATATATTTCCTGTTGGTTCAGGCCATAAACCCATCTAGCCCAGTACCCAGTTATCACAAAGGCCAAATAAATAGGACGTGAGTGCAATGATACCCACTCATCTTGGCATTCAGAGGCATACATTCAGAAGAGTCATGGTGTGCTGTGCTGTGGGGAGGAGTTGTTTCCTATTATCTGGTATGCACCCTGGTGAGAATGGCTTTGTTCAATGGATGGCTCTGGATGTTTTGGCTGGGATTACCAAGGATATCTGTTGACTCCAGACAAGGACTCTGAAGATGTTGTTGGTATGGTCTGAGCTGTTAGATCAGCACAAATGGAGGGAGGCTGTGGGCCATAATAAGTTTATAGGATACAGAATAAGGTAAACAGACTGTTCTTTTTTAAAGTATTCTGGCCCATGGGGGCACATATATACCACGTGGTAGAACACTGGGGATCTTACTGGGTTGCGACTTTGGTTTTTTTTTTAGGGATCTGCAGAGAACTCGGCTTGTGTCTGAGTGGGTGGAAGTGAATTAGCTGGAGCTGATCACTTCCTGTGGCATTGAATCCAAGCACATGAGAGAATTTAAAATGGATTGCTTATATACCTAAGGCAGTATTGAGTTAGGGTACTCTTGAGTTGCCTTCCATTGACTTGGCATTGTGCAGGGGGAGGGGGAGCCTTAGGGATGCCCTTCCTTAACATTCACTGTGCATGTCATGTTCTCATGCCAAAGTACATGTACATAGCTGTCAAGTTCTCCCTTTTTTTAAAGGGAAATTCCCTTATGCTGATTAGGCTTCCTCGCAAGAAAAGGGAAAACTTGACAGCTATGCATGTAGCAAGGAGGGATAATTTTTTCCAAGTCCTTGCTGTGAGACCATAGAATGCAGCTGCCCAGATTACATTGATTTGTTTAATCTGTTTATTTGGTTTCTGCAGATTCTCTAATTTGTTACATTCCAATAAATATAACCTGTTTGCACCATAATTATTGTGTCTCAAGTCTTCTTTGGGGAAGTAATGACAAAGATATTCATCTAAGCAAGTCTTAGTTGCCTTCAGCATTTGTATCCTGCCGCCCACTTGCTCCTGACGTTGCTCATGCCATTTATTTTGCTTTGGCGTAATTCATCTGGGAGCTTCCAAACAATTAGTCCGGAAGCTTGTACTAAAGGGTGAAGAATTTCAGTGTTGTTGTAATGCAAGATAACTATAGATCACAAACTCTGTCATGAAATAATGCCGCTGAGAACAAAGCAAATTGAGGCTTTGTTTCCAAATGATAAGGAGGCACTTGGAATGCTTAGCAAGGGTTCTGCATTTCTTTTGCTGTCTACCTAAATGAGGACCCCTGCTTCCATATTTTCAAAGTCATTGGTTAATTATGCTCTAGTGTCATCACATTTTGTGCATTATGGTTTGAATGTGAGCATATGTAAAACACTGCATTTGAATATGCAAAACAGAGTATTCCAAATTAATTCAGCCTGGTCTGGCACCATATGTTATTTCAGGTAGCCACTTTTCACCACTTTTCTTTTTTTAATGTGTTGCAGCCAAGGTGTCTAGGCTTTGGGCCTCCAGGTGTTGTCATACGTTTGCTCCCATCAGCCCAAGACTAGGGGTGGTGGAATTTTTATTCCAGCAACAACTGGAAGGCCACAGGTTAGCTACCTCTGTCTTAGCTAGTCTCTGGCTGGGATGCCCACTTAACTATCTTGTAAGTATGAACACAGTTATTCTTATTTTATGGACAAGAAACAGAGGCAGGAAGATACTGATTGATCCAAATTAGACTTAAGGTCACATTTCCCAAATCTGAGAGAATGCAGATGGACCAGAAAGGTTCTCAGTAACTAAGATAGAGTAGTGGGTGGCAGACACCATTCCATTATATAGTAATGGCTTGAGGAGTATGATACTGGGTATGTTGAATTGTTGTGCTGTGAGTGGATCATGGGGTCATGTAAGCTGAGGTGTGTGACATTTATTATGCAGGGGAGATGACCTGCTTGTGTAATTTATTTCCATGGGCTGAAATTAGGGGTGCTTCTGACTTTTTCATCATCGGAACTTCTGCCTGAATTTTGAAATTCTGAATTACTTGAGGTGGATCTACACTCATGGTTTATAACATTAAGGAAGGATTAAGGAACAGTTATCATAACGTATTTGACTGCATTATGTTTTGCTTGTAAGGTTTAAATTTGTGTTATTAAAATGTGACACCAGAGGGTACTGCAGAGCAACCAGGAACTGGCAGAAAAGGAAACTGCATTGTTATGGAGGAAACAAGGTAAGGAACATTTTTATTTTACCATTATGCCCTGTGACATTCTAATAACATTAAAATAGTATGTGTAGATCTATTCTTGGTTTAAGGATTAAAATGGAACTGCTGTGGTAGATTTTTTTTTTTTAAAAAAAGAAGCAAACATCCCCCGTGTTGTCCATGAGTAATTCAACATGCTTACTCTCTCAAGTGATTTGTGACACTTCCCCACTCCCTTACCTAAGGGTTTGTGAATTAAGTCTTGAACATTAGAAGGAATATCTAAACAGTAAGAGACATTTAATAATGGAACCAATTATGTCGGGGCTGATAGTCTCATCCTCCTTGGAGGTCTGCAAGCAGAGGCTGGGCAGCCACTAGAAGAACAAGCAAAGAGCACAGGGCAGACAAGAACAAGGTGATGCATTACTCCAACTTCCCTTCTCCAAAGCTCTGTGATTGTTCTTGTGAAACCATTCTGTCTGTTTAGAAGCTAGATATGTCCATCAGAAAAAAGTCATCCTTCTCTCCCTGATGTTGTCCTTATATGGTGAGCTTGGAGTAGTAATGTTTCAGCTTTTGCAGACACAATGAGTGCTTCCAGACAGGCTATGTGTGCTAATATTGCAAATGGGTGGATCAGATATTGCAAATGAGTTACTGGTGACATGTTTATTTGTTATCTTTACTTCTCAGATTTTCCATGTAAAACATAAATATGGATTAATGGGGAAAATATGGACTGGTATTGTGAGTTGTGCAGACGCTGCAATTTTTCAAAAAAATTTTTTTGCATGTTGAGTGCTGATCCCACAATAGAGGTGCCCACTGACTGTGGGGTTGTTGCTGGGTTGCTGTTGTTGTTTTTAGTTTTTTAACATCTGAGTTTCCGAAGAACCCCAAACCTCTGATTCTGTGCATAGCAGACTCGCTCCCATCCTGGTTTCAGGGTTTCTCCAAATCTTTTGCACACCCTTATCCAATACCTTCTACATTCAAAGCACACCATTGAGCTTTCGTCAGTTCCCCAAACAAGAAATGTATCTGTGCAGTTGCTCCCTCCATTAAAGTTAGTGGGGACATCCACATGCGCATGAGTTCTGTGCACACAAGAAATCATTGTTACCAGCCCCAAAACTATCTTCCTTCTGCAACATTTACCTTGCATCAAACAACCCTATTTACTTGTCATTTTCATAAGTATCAGGGTTATGTTTCCCTTAACAAAATACAAGGGGAAATGAGGTGCGGCACAGGGCAAGTGGTTTGGTTGAGAACCGAGTTCAAATCTCCACCCAACCACAAAGTCTATGGTGGCTGGTGCTCATTTGGATGGAAGATAGGAAGCCCAACAGCAGGTGGAGCCAGTGCCGATGACGAGCAGAGAGACAACCATTTTTAGATTTGTTGCCATCCTCCTCCCTGCTGAATTATTCAAGGGCAACATTGAAATTAATGAGAAACAAGCTGGTAGTCAGTCCCACTCCCTGGACTGGATGTAAGCAAGAAGGCAGGCAGGTTAGGGCAGACTAAGCTTGATGTGGCAGGGTCACATCAGCCTTAATGGGCCAGCTTACACTGCACAAAGTCTGTTGGATGTGCTTCAGGCAGCCACTGTCTCTCAGTATAAACTACCCCATAGGGTTTCTGCTGCTGTGATGAGCTCTTTGGTGAAAAGGGTGGAACAAAAATATTAATTATTAATAGTATGTAAATCGGAGGTGAACAGGTGAGGTGCTACATCATGATTATTAATGGAGGTGAACTGGAGTGGGGGGTTAACCTCGTTTATCTTTGTATTGCATTGCAATGTTGTTTCTGTTGCATGGGAAACTGTCTGTGATGCACAGATGATCTAGCTAAATTAGAATTAAAATTGGATTTTTTTAAAAAAAATCCACTAAAAATGTAAGGGGGTGCAAAAGGACAACACAAAGGGCAATCTTTTAAATTTTCATTTCCAATTCCAGCCATTCTGAGCCAGATGAATAGAAATCAGATAAGGTTCATTACAGCTGCAATCCATCCAGAAAAGCTGGAATGGGAGCAAAAAAGGTCCTGGTACATTAATTTTTTCACAGTTGCTCTCTAGTAAATAATGTTCTCCTTACAATTTAGACTCTCCAGGTCTAAGCTCATGGGACTTCAATGCACATTTGAAGCTGGAATTCTGAGCAATAGAAGCAAAGATTTATTTCCCACCCAAGAATGGGTGGGGGTGTGATAAGACGTCCCCTTCCTTTCCAAAGAATCAAAACCTCCAATCCTCATTATTTATTTTGATTTCAAATGTTGGGGTCCCGTGCTGATGCCTTCAAAATGAGGAAACAAGGACATCAGTCAAATGTAGAGTGAACCAAGTGAAGAATCAAATTTGTGATAAACCACCATGCCTTCATTTTCCCTTCATACTTGGAAGACACTAGGTTCTGAGTGAGTATGCCTCATTTAGCAACCTGCAATTTGCAATTTGGTGCTGGCGGCATGACTTGAACAGAAAGCAAGAGCTGCATTAAGAAGATTTGAGACCTATTGTGAGCTGTGTGATCAACAGAGGCATGTGATCCAGCAACTCTTGCTGGATTCTACCACTCCAAAATGTGCATATTAGGAGGAGGATGGAGGGAGCCAACTTATTTGAAAGGTTTGTTTTATAACAGGGGAGGCAGGAACTAAACGGGGGGGGGGGACTACTAGCATGGTAATTGAAAAATTAGGTTACAATCCTTCCCTGTGCCATTCTTATTTTCAATACAATAGACTTTAAATGGAAGGAGTATGCAAACATGCAATTATGCAGCAATGGAATTCTAAAGCAGTGGTGGGGCCACATTCCTTTCTGAGCAACCTTCTGAGGGCCACATGTCAGTGGCTGGAGGAGCCAGAACCAAATATGGGTGGAGCAATTAATAGATTTTTTTCTTATGTACAATAGGCTAGTTAATTCACACATACTCATGCCTGTCTCTACTTATCCTCCATCCATGTAAGCAAGAGTTCAAGGGAGCATTCCAGCCAGGTAAGGACACTTGTGGATGGTGCAAAGTAGGGCCAGGGAGGGAATGTGGCTGAGGAGGAAGTATGGTCTGGGGTAAGTCTCAGAAGTGAGATAGGGAGGACTAAAGGGCCACATTTGCCCTCCTGGGTTTTGGCTTCCCTAACTCTCTTCTAAAGCCTTACAGCCAAGCAAAAGCTGCATCACATTGTGTCAGAGGGTCTTTGCTGAGCATTAAGTAGCAGAATGCAAACCAAAGTCCTTGGACAATTTTTGGAATGGGTGTTGGGTGATTGGATGTAACTCTTTGCATGCTCAAAGGCATTTACTATGGCTTTAAATGTTCTGGGTTTGTATCTTGACATTTAAAATTCAGTCCAGTGCTTAACCCTGGCTCACATTAGCCCCTGCTGCTGTTCCTGTCCTTTGTTCTTAAGGTCTGCGTTTCCTTCAGTTCCTTCATTTGACAAATACATTAAGCTAGTAGGTAGTCTGAATCAAGGCTCTTCCAAAGTCTTTCTTATGTCTCAGGAGGCTTCCTGCACTGTCTTAGCAGCAGCTGTATCAAAACTAATCTGAGTCATTACAATTTAGGATCAGATTGGCTAGAGATAAGATAGCTCTGGTTTATAATAACCTATAAAGATTTATGACGATTTATTCACCTTCCCTAGGTAACAGGCTGCTCATTCCCAGCAGACCCACAGCTCTTTTCTGTTAAAAGGTCACTGAAGAAAGAACTCTGAAATGGCAGAAAATAAAACCACTAATCGGCACATTTCTAATAAAACTATCATGCCTGCTAGAACCAGAGGGACATCAAATGCTAACAATTTCACATCCCATGTGGCACCATCTCTTGAAAGGACTAACAAGATGGGTTTTTCATGCAGTACTCCAATAAATCAAGGATCATTAATCAACCTTTCCTTTTTAAAAAAATTATTAGGAGGGGAAGGGAAAGGGGCTTTCTGACAAATATCATGCATAGCCTAAATGTTGCAACTCGGGGTTTCTTTCTGTTCACCCTGAAGAGACAATTAAAACATAGACACAATGCAAAATCTGGAACTCTGTGCAAAGGTAGAGGAGATCTGTCTGTTCTCTGTTTCTCAGCATGTATTACTGGTATCCATCTGTCTCAAGTGACAAAGGAAGAGTCCACCCTCGGGGGTGAAGTCACACCATTGGAGAGTTACAATGCCTACTGTGGCTGTAGATAACAATACAGGAGAGACAGGTTACCCCTGCTAGCCTGGTAGACCTTCCTAATCTTGGTATTGGTCATTAGCATCACATTCTCCCATGTCCTATTGGTTAGACTAGCCACTGCTGTAGCTACCTTACCAATATACTTGTCCAGCTCAGCATAAATGGAAAGGTTGCTTGTTATGGTGGGCCAAGGTACACAAAATTGTCTACCACCTCAAGCGTGTGGTCACCAGTGCTAATGTGTGGAGTGCTGGCAACATCGTGACTCAGGGTGTTGGTCTTTGTCAGGCTAATGGTGAGGCTTGGGCATGCAGGCTTGAGCAAAATGGTTGATGAGGCTCTATAGAGGTTCATTGGAGTGCACTGTCAAAGCTGTGTCATCTTTGTTGTCTGAAAACAACATTTCTTGGATAAGAATCTGTTGCAGTTTTGTCTTGGCATGGATACATACCAGGTTGAGCAGACCTCTGTTGCTTCTTGAATGGAAGTCCACACCATCTTCATTCAAACTGAAGGCATATGAGAACAACAGGTGGAATAACATGCCAAAGAAAGTTGGGATAAGAGTCTACAGCCCTGTTTCATGCCACTCTTTATGGGGAAGCTGCTGGAGGTTGTACTGTCATACTGGATGGTGCCACAAACATTCTCATGGAAGGATATTATCATCTTGTAGAGCTTAGGTGGGCATCCTATCTTATTGAGGAATATGAAGAGTCCTTTTCGGCCAATGTGGTTGAAGACCTTCATCAGGTCTATGAAGGCAATGTACAAGGGGGTATGTCTGTTCTTGGCATTTCTCCTGCAGCTAACACAGTGTGAAAATAATGTTGATCATTCACCTCTGAGCTCTAAATCCACATTGTGAGTTGAGATAGACCCTGTAAGTGAGTGACTGTAATCTCTTGAGAACTACAGGGATAAAGGCTTTACCCACAGTATTCAACAGGGAGATTCCATGGTAGTTGTTAGTCGTGGTGGTCACCCTTGTAGAGGGTCACAATGCTGAAGTTGCTCATGCCTTGTGGTTTGGATCCTGTTAACGAACACTGCAAGAGAAGGCTGTGGAGGTGCATCATGAGGGAGGTGCTGAGGCTGGCTTTCAGCACTTCTATTGGGATTCAACCTTTGTCCTGGGGATTTACCACATACTTGAGAGTTGGTGGCATTCAGCTCATTGATAGAAAGACATCCATCTCTCCTAAGATAAGCATAGTCTGGATGTTTCTAGCTGCTGTGTTGAAGACCATGTTTTCCCATGAGTTCAGTTCTTGATAGAGCTCTGCCCATCATGCCTTCCTACATGTGTAGCTGTTAGCAGAAAGTTGAGTGCTCTGACACAGCTTTAGCCAGTAGTCATTGGCACATTGCCTGGCAAGCCAATCCACTGGGCATCACTCCTTGCCTTGCTCAGTGCAGCAAGACACATGCTTATAGTCCACAAGAGCCTAACCCTTTGCAGTGATAAAAGGTTCCATGTCCTTAATGCCAGCCTCAAAAAAAAAAGTTTACTTTTGCCCAAAAGGACATAGCTGAATTGTAGGTTGCTGTTCAATGCAGTATCTAGAGCAGTCCAGTAGCACCTGTTCGACAGAATCAGACAAGCATTTATAAAGTTCAGGTATGACTGTTCTGGCAGTGTTTATTTGAGGCCACACTTTCTGCTTTGTGCTATAGGCCCTCTTTGGCTGGAGAAGGATCAGCACGGATTATTTTCTAGGGATCTCCCAAGAGAAGAAATTCCATTACTGGAGTACAGCCACCGAAACAGATCTTCCCCCTTATAGTTTATCCTCCACAAGTGAGGAGACCCACCAGTGAAAGGTTTTCAGTGATTATGACCACTGCTGAGCAGTTTCATACCCAGATTCTTCTGAATGCATTTCTAAACCTGGCATTTCTGAATTTGTAAGGGAATTGAGTTGTTTCAGTTCACATATTGCTTCAGAAAGCACAAATTAGGTAGATAGGCAAACTGAGAGCCAGTGTGGCATAGCTGCCAAGTTATCCCTTATTTTAAGGGATTTTCCCTTATGCTGAATAGGCTTCCTCGCGAGAAAAGGGAAAACTTGGCAGCTATGCAGTGTGGTGTAGTGGTTAAGAGCTGTAGACTCGTAATCTGGAGAACCGGGTTCGCTTCTCCACTTCTCCACATGCAGCTGCTGGGTGACCTTGGGCTAGTCACACTTCTTTGAAGTATCTCAGCCCCACCCACCTCACAGGCTGTCTGTTGTGGGGGAGGAGGGGAAAGGAGATTGTTAGCCGCTTTGAGAATCCTTGGGGTAGTGATAAAGCGGGATATCAAATCCAAACTCCTCTTCTTCTCTTCTGAATCAAATTTCTCCCTCATCCTTATTTGTAGCAGAGCTCAAGAGGTCTTCCTCAGCATGTTCTTCATTCTCAATGAATTCCTTCCTATAACGATGAAAACTACCCAAACTGCTCATTTTTTTTCCTTTTAAGGGAGATCTACTCCTGCCTTGCATTTCTGATTCATGACATCACAAATATCCAGCATAAGTCTGCTGCTGAGTGTCCCTGATTCTCATTGGGCCCCTGCCAATAACAATGCTCTTGGAGTGGGGCAGGAAAGTAACTTTTGTGAGCATTAACAGTAAAAACTGATTAATTATTTTGTCTTGTGTAGGGTGTGTTTCCTTTCCTTTTTGTTTTAACCACTGAATTTGCTCCAAAAATTTAATGCATGGTGAAAAAATAATTTGGATTTCCTCTTTGTCAATATTTCATGAATAAAACTAATTAGGGGACAATGTGAGAATGAGTTTGAATATACAATGTCTTCAGCTAATTGGGTTTATTCATGAAATATTGAAGCGCAGAAAATTCAGCTTATTTTCCAAACCATATAAATTTTTGAAATAGTGGGTTCAGTGTGTGGCTAAAACAAAGTAAGCAGAAGAATTTTTACAAGTGAAAAGTGTACAGTTCAGTTATTGGGAATGGATGATTTGCTTTAACCTACTAAACATGTTTCAGGAACAAAGGAAGCTGCTTTATACCAAATAGGACCATCGGTCCATCTAGTTCGGTATTGTCTATGCTGCTTTGCAGCAGCTCTCCAAAGTTTCAGATGGAAAATTTCCAGCCTTTCCTAGAGATACTGGGGGTTGAACTGGAGCTTTCGACAAGGAGAGTAGATGCTCTACCATTGAGCCACAACCCTTATACCTTATTGACCTAATTTGGGGTGGCAGCTGTGACGAATGTCCTCCCTCTCTATTACTAAAAATGCGACACAGGAATCCAGGGGTGAAACCACCCTCCCTCTTCTCCTGTCGCCTTAAAATAAACCCCTTTTTACTTGTGGGTTTCTTAGTAAAGAAAATTTCTCTCAAATGAAACTTTGCAACCGAATAGAACTTCCTGTCAAAGGGGCAGAGAAATAGCACCCTTGTTTTGAACAGGTCTTGTTCATCAAAAATGATTTTTTTGATTTCATTTGTTTAAAAATATATTTTATTTGCCTTCCCCTCCCTTGCAAAATGGATGGATGTCTCTTGATTAAAACATCATTATAAATTAGAAAGTAGCCCATCATGTGGAAAATTGAGATTCTCTGGTTTAAGCAAACTGCCTCAAGGAATAGACTTACCAAACTAAATGACAAATCTTCTTCTTCCTCCCACTTTTGGAGGAAAGGTAATTTGCACTTTTAAAAAGGTAGCATTAACATTACCATTCTAAAGTAGCATCATGTGAGCAGATTGAGACTATTAAACTTATTTACTTTCCCTCTGCTATAAGCATTCTGCAAGATGTAAGATGTTCATCAGGAATTATTTTGGGGACTATTTAATACACCTTCTAATGTAAGCTGTGTGATCTCCTTCATGGATCACTGTCTTATCGTGGTGAAGGGGCTTGAATAACTCAGAGAAGCTATGAGCTATGCCGTGCAGAGAAGCTATGAGCTATGCCACCCAAGACGGACAGGTCATAGCTGAGAGTTTAGACTAAATGTGAGCCACCTGGAGAAGGAACTGACAAACCACTCCAGTATTTTGCCAAGAAAACTCCATGGACAAAGACAACAGGCATATAAAAGTTATGACGCTGGAAGATGAGCCCCTCAGGTTGGAAGGCGTCCAACATGCTACTGAGGAAGAGCGGAGGACAAGTAGATTCAGAGCTGATGAAGCAGCTGGGCCAAAGCCGAAAAATCGCTCATTTGCGGATATGCCTGGAAGTGAAAGGAAAGTCCAATGCTGTAAAGAAAAATATTGCACAGGAATCTGGAATGTAAGAACCCTGAACCTTGGTATGCTGGATGTGGTCAAAAATGAGATGGCAAGAATAAATATTTACATCCTGGGCATCAGTGAACTAAAATGGTCAGGAATGGGCGAATTCAGTTTGAATGACCATCATATCTACTACTGTGGGCAAGAATCCCATAGAAGAAATGGAGTGGCCCTCATAGTCAACAAAAGAGTGGTGAAAGCTGTGCTGGGATGCAATCTCAAAAATGGTAGAATGATCTCGATACGAATCCAAGGCAGACCTTTTAACATCACAGTAATCCATGTTTATGCACCAACTACCAGTGCTGAAGGAAGTGAAATTGACCAATTCTATGAAGACTTACAACACCTTCTAGAAATGACACCAAAGAAAGGTGTTCTTCTGTTCTTCTCATTATAGGGGATTGGAATGCTAAAGTAGGGAATCAAGAGATAGAAGGAACAACTGGCAAGTTTGGCCTGGGAGTTCAAAATGAAGCAGGGCAAAGGCTAATAGAGTTCTGTCAAAAGAGCAAACTGGTCATCACAAACACTCTTTCCCAACAACACAAGAGACGACTCTACACATGTACATCACCAGATGGGCAGCATCGAAATCAGATTGATTATATTCTCTACAGCCAAAGATGGAGAACCTTTATGCAGTCAGCAAAAACAAGACCTGGAGCTGACTGTGGCTCAGATCACCAGCTTCTTATAGCAAAATTCCAGCTTAAACTGAAGAAAGTAGGAAAAGCCTGTGGGCCAGTAAGACACAATCGAAATCAAATCCCTTATGAATACACAGTAGAACTGAGGAACAGCTTTAAGGATTTAGATTTGGTGGACAGAGTGCCTAAAGAACTATGTATGGAGGCTCATAACATTATACAGGAGGCAGCAACGAAAACCATCCCAATGAAAAGGAAATCCAAGAAAGCAAAGTGGCTGTCCAGTGAGGCCTTACAAATAGCTGGGGAGAGAAGGCAAGCAAAATGTGAGGGAGATAGTGAAAGATACAGGAAATTGAATGCAGATTTTAAAAAAAATAGCAAGGAGAGACAAGAGGGCCTTCTTAAACAAGCAATACAAAGAAATAGAGGATAACAACAGAATGGGAAAAACCAGAGATTTGTTCAAGAAAATTGGATATATGAAAGGAACATTTCATACAAAGATTACCATAATAAAGGACAAAAGTAGAAAGGACCTAACAGAAGCAGAAGACATCAAGAAGAGGTGGCAAGAATACACAGAGGAATTATACCAGGAAGATATGGAGGTCTCGTACACCCCAGGATTGTGTGGTTGCTGACCTTGAGCCAGACATCCTGAAGAGTGAAGTCAAATGGGCCTTAGAAAGCACTGCAAATAACAAGGCCAGTGGAAGTGATGATATTCCAGCTGAACTATTTAAAATTTTAAAAGATGATGTTGTTAAGGTGCTACACTCAATATGCCAGCAAGTTTGGAAAACTCAGCAGTGGCCAGAGGAGAAGATCAGTCTACATCCCAATTCCAAAGAAGGGCAGTGCCAAAGAATGCTCCAACTACCACACAATTGCGCTCATTTCACACGCTAGCAAGGTTATGCTTAAAATTCTACAAGGCAGGCTTAAGCAGTATGTGGACCAAGAACTCCCAGAAGTGCAAGCTGGATTTTGAAGGGGCAGAGGAACCAGAGACCAAACTGCAAACATGCGCTAGATTATGGAGAAAGCTAGAGAGTTCCAGAAAAATGTCTACTTCTGCTTCATTGACTACACAAAAGCATTTGACTGTGTCAACCACAGCAAACTATGGCAAGTTCTTAAAGAAACAGGAGTGCCTGATCACCTCACCCGTCTCCTGAGAAATCTCTATGTGGGATAAGAAGCTACAGTTAGAACAGTATATGGAATAACTGATTGGTTCAAAATTGGGAAAGGAGTACGACAAGGCTGTATATTGTCTCCCTGCTTATTTAACTTATATGCAGAATTCATCATGTGAAAGGCTGGACTGGATGAATCCCAAACCGGAATTAAGATTGCCAGAAGAAATATCAACAACCTCAGATATGCTGATGACACAACCTTGATGGCAGAAAGTGAGGTGGAATTAAAGAAGCTGCTAACAATATTTAATTTTTACACCTCTCTGGGAATTGTAGTTTGGGGACAGGAATCTTCTAACAACACTTAGCACCCTTAAGCTGCAGTTTCCAGCATTCTTTGGGAGAAGCCATGACTGTTTAAATATATGGTGTGAATGTGGCCTAAGTCTCTGTTTTTCAGCTTGTTAATTTTTGTTCTTCTTTTGTACTTGTAATGCCTTTCTGGGACATGATAGTTGTGGCCTACATTTATCAGGCTGAGTAAAGCATGCTGCTGGAGAGAAGGAACGTTGCAGGTCCTCAGGGTCAAGTTCCATCTATCTCCTGAACAGAGCTCCAGAGACACTACCGCAGCCATGCCTTGAATTCAATGTAGTACCCATATAGTCCAGCCCATTTTTCAGTGTACAATCAGCTCCAGTCCATAAAGCTTTGAATCAAATGCAGAAATCTGCCTTATACCTGATCCAACTAGCCTACTGCTGCTTGTTATGACTGGCAGAAGCTTTCCACACTCCCAGAAAGAAAAAAACATCATTCTAATCGCCTTCTGCTTCAGAGTTGGGGCCAGATTTTTTATTTCCCCTCATCTCTGCAAGCCTCTTTGGGAGATGGCCAGGACCACCTACCTATCAATATTGTGACATCATAAATATACAACGTAATTGCTGGGTTTGCTCAGCACTGCATAATGATTGCAGGGCACTTGAGAGGTGCTGCTCACATGCTTTGCAAACCCTCTGTTTGGTGCTTAGGACATTTTAAACCACGTGACAACCAGCTGGCTCTTGGGTGCTTGAGAAGCACTGTGTAAGGAGCTATGCTGGTGGTGTTTGCAAAGCCCCTTTCAGTTGAGCCCTGTGCATATGATGTCAGGTGCACGGCAGGTGGGCATGCCTTACCTGGCACATCCGTGTGTATCAAACATGGAAGTATGACAGGCCAAGCAGAATTCCTCCTCAGAGACTGAGCCTGGAACCTTCTGCATGGAAATCATGTGTTCTACCTATTGAACTATGGTTCTTCTCCATGTTAGAACCTTAGGCCAGGGATCCAACACTGTACCTATTTTTAAAGAACCCATTAGGTCTTGTGGCCTGACCTGCCAAAATCAATGACCTACACCTTCTGGTTCCACCCCCTTTCCTTGAAACCTAGGGCTTCACCTTAGACCCTATCCAAGTACCAACATAAATAATCAAAACAAAATACCATAAAGTGTGTTATTAGCCCAATTTTGTTGGCAAGGACCAACACACACACACACACACACACACACACACACACACACACCGTGGTATAACAATCTGCAACTCTTAAAGCCATAATTGGTGTATTTTTTGTTTGTATATTGTTTGGTTCAAAACTTTCTGCATCTAACTATGGCAAGTTTTTACAAGACCAAAAGGAGGAAAAATATGGTGAAGGTTGAAATAAGAGTGTTTTAGAACCATGTACTTTTCTTATAGACCTTCTATGATCTTTAATGTTAGCATAATAGATAACAGTGGGTATACTGCAGATATCCATGGCTTTTTTCTTTGGGGCCTTAAGTGCATGTCTTGTTATGAGACCTTGAAGGGACATCCATCAATGGCTGACCTCAATCTTTCTGCAGTGTATTCTATTATATTTGCCAATCAGTGAAGGAAGTTTGCCAACGTTGAGCCTTTCACCTCTATCAATTGAAGAATAAGTCATTTTATGATCAAAGGCATCCTTAGGTCAGGCCCTCTAATCTCACTTTCTTATCTTGAAGGGGGGGGGGGAAGGATAACAGAGTCTTCACATTTTACTCCCTAATGAGCAAATCTACACCCAACTTCCCAGACTGACTTAATCTGATCTGAAGTCTGAAAGATCTGTTCTACTCTGACTGGAAATTAATGGTATTGACATACTGGTGTGCCTGTTACTCAGTGGGGTGCCCAGGATTTTTTTTTTTAAAGGAGAGCAAGACTCAAACAGGGAATATTCATTCAGAACATCTGTAATGGACACGTATGGGGCAGGTGGCATTTGAGTGTGAATATCTCTTACTCAACACAATAAATCAATCTCAGTCAATCTCAAACTTTTATTGGCATATAGACAAAATACTGAAAGGTTCAGTACAATAAAATCGCTCAGCAGAATTTGCATCTAACAATTAAAATACTGTTGTACAGCATTCACTAATCTTCATTGCATGTTGCACAAACCTGGCTACTATCTCCATTTCATAGTGATTCTGAGTAAACATTTGTGGCTGCCACTCCCTGCTAACAACCAATTGTTTAATGACTTTAGTTTCACTGTGTGCCAATGTTCTACTGATGGTAGGTCTCAAAAGTACTTAGGCTGTTCATATACATTCTATGACATTCCAAGCCAGGTAATGCATAGATAATGCTCACAAGAAAAAGTTGATGGCTTCTTAATGGATGCTCTAATTCAGGTCTCAGGGCATGGTGAAAATGGGCATTTATACTCATGCTTTGAAGCCTTTGGAAGAAAAGTTGTTGTCTAAATAAAAATAAATTTATGATATCCACCTGTTGGTTACACACTTTCATTTCAACTTGATGTGTTTTTGACTGTGTCTTAATGACAGAGACTAAATTTGGGAGTGCTACTTAATAATTAGAAGTAATGAGTGAATAGTTCTATCACAATCAAAATGGCAGATGATTTAACAAACAGCAGTGAGTAAAGTACCCTATGAGTCCAAAGCGATGCTTGAAGAACCTCTTCTTTTTGAGCAGACGTCAGTGATTGAGAACTATAATTAAAGTTGCCTTAATAAATTGTAGGAGTTGCTAAGATACCAGCAGGTAGCTCTTGGCTAGCCACAAATACCTGAACACAATCTTTAAATATATTTGTCTTGTGTGTGTGTCAGTAATTGTAACCCCTTGCAGACAGAATACCGCCACCAATGACAGCCAAGGGTGTTTGATTAGGAATTCACATTCTTTTAGCGCCCGACAATTAGCTATTTTTGCATTTTCTTCCCCTCTTTTTTTTTTTGCCTTTTTGAATAATAAAATGCAACCAAATTGTAAGAACAAAGTTTTCATCAAGAACATACCTTGTAGCAAAACAGGCAGTCAAGAAGACCCCATGGCATGTTGATTATCTTTTGAGTGCTAAGGATAGCAGTGGCATTCACAGCTTGATTCTTTACTTTGCCTGGCTCCACTCAGCAATTAAGTGTTATGCTTTCAAACTATCTTGGTTTAGAGTGAGGAGGAGGAGGAGGAATGAAGATGAAGCATAACAGTTCATTTATAAATAGCTGAATATAAGCTCAGTGTTTCAAGTGTTGACAGAGATGAGTATCATACAGGGATGGAGGAGAAGTTAGTACAGTCTACACTTGCAAATGGATTGGCCTAGTTTAAACCTCCTAGAGTAACCCACAGTTTACCAAAAGAAATTCTGACTTGGGCTTCTGCAAGTTTTGCGATGCAGGTCCCGGCTCAAAAGGAGGTGAATTTTGGGATGAAATGCATTTAGAAATGTGTACATTGAGATAAGATATGGATTTAAATAGGTATTTTGTAAGAAAATAGATATTAAAATATGAAATTTCATATGGTTTTTTTGTTTTTTAAAAGCCATCACATAATGCAGAAATGGGAAGATTTGTGTGTTCAGACCTCTCCCCTAAATAAATTCACATGACTCAAATTTTAGTTTTGGTTTTTGGCAGAATTTAGGCCACAACTTTATTGATTACAGAAGGGGAGTGGTTGCATAGGCTCTGGTTCGACTAGCTCCCTGCACCCTTGCAGGTAACACTGACCCAGGGCACCAGCATAGGTCAGCCAAGGGAGAACACCTGGATAGGCGGAAAGCCGGGGACAGGCTATGTCCACCACCCAAATGTCCCCCTGGACTCAGGCACAGGCACAACCCCCTCACAGGGTTGAGAAACAATTTGAGTCCCTGGATTCCTTTAACAGAATACCCTTCACATAGGGATGGCAAAAGCGTTCTCCCATCCCTATCACCTGAACCAGTGCCTATCCACAACCTTACAAGTTGTGACGATTTGCCATGCAGCAGGTGAAACCCAAATGGCAACAGCCAATCATCCAAGTGGGGAAAATTCCTGTCCCAATGACAGACGACACACGATGGCATAGCAAGGTCCAGCACAAAATACCCTAAAAGTAGGGAGAGGTGGGTGGGGGTTCCAAATGCATGAGCCAAAAGAGGAAGCTCTGGGTCACGTGCATGGGTATATATAGGTCCCTCGATCCATTTGGACTGCACCCCTTTGGCCAGATTGAACCCAACATCGAGGGACCTACCAATCGGGTGTTGTGGCTGACCAATCTTACCCACCCACAACACAGGAGGTCGGTCTCCAGGTCTCACCGTAACACGTGCCCTCTTTTAGGGAGGACACGATTTATAAAGGAACATATTCGCAATTAACTTAGAACAGAAACACATGGGTCTGCCAACCATAGAATATTTTTTGTTAGTTTTTATATATGATGCATCCATACATTAATGTCTGAGGTATCACAGACCTTGTGATTTCTCTAGCATACCGAATCCAGAGATTTTCATACAGGGGAAATGTTAGGCAAACATCTCCCCAATTAGAAAAAATGTTAGGCAAACATCTCCCCAATTAGAAATGGCACAGTAAATACATTGTGTGAGGGCTTCATAAAATGTATTATGAAAAGTGGCTGTAAAGGGCCATTCCAAGACATTTTCCAAGACATTTTGGCATCTAAGGCAAACCACAAAATGGTGCCTCCCTGGCTGCCAAGGGGAATCCCTGTGAATCCTGCTGCCCGAGGTGGTTGCCTCACCTTGCCTTAGGATTGGGCTGGCCTGGGGCCCTGGAGCCAATTGTTGCCCCCCAAGCCTCTCTACCTGGCCCTTGAAAGCAACTCACTGCCCCAAATCACACCCCTCACTGTCCTTGCTTCACACACCCCAAACATATCTGTCTGGTTGAAATGTGTTCTTGAATTCTTTCTTGTCTGAATGGAGGTGGGAGAGCAGTGCCTGATCATCCTACTGTCTGAAGAGAGAGTTCATATTCATCACTTCACCCAGTTTACCTTTAGCCCAACCCTTCACTGCCATACAACCCACAGAATGTTGTTTAGAAGAGAATGTTGTTCTTGGGCTGATAAAGCACCTTCATGCCTGGGTGTGGATGACCCCCAATCTGGACTTGCACTTTTTTTAAAAAAAAGCAACCACATGTCATAGTTCTCTAAAAAAGCTGCCAGTGCATTTCTTTGCTGTATTTGGGTTGCTAGTGGTAAGCTTAAAGACTTTACAGGACTTGGAACTAGGGTTTCTGTGCCTGAAAGAATATCTCTTCCCATATGAACCTACTAGGATCTTAAGATAATGCATTAAGAAGCTCATCAGAATGACTCTCCATCAGAAGTGCAGAGGATAGTGATTGGAAAGAGAACTTTTTCAATCACAGTTCCATGCTTTCTAGGCATGAGTCTCAGTGGTTTTGCCTTTGCCCAACTGCTTTCCCACAGAAAACACACTTTTTAGCACTAAATTGGAACCAATGGAACCCTGTGGAAGACCCAATTGCCATTTGTTCTGATTCAGCACTAAAGATCCACTTTCCCTTGGGGCAAATGAAGGTGTGTATGAGCCATGAGTGGAAAACCTGTTCAGTTCATAGACCTGAATATGAAGCAAGATGATGTTTGTTTCTTGATGGTTTTGTCTGTATTGTATACCTTCTCTTACACACGCACACGCACACACGCATACACACGCACACACAGAGGTCTTGGAGTTGTTAAAAACCTTTATTGCTACTTTTGCAGTATATTCTGAAATGATGTTGTCATAACACTTTCCATTTAGAGAAGATAATCATTCTTTAGATACACTCTCTTATTTTTACACCAAGCTTGTTTTTTTTTATTTTAAGCTAACACCCAAGATCAAAGTCTAATTCAATTAATACTAATCTCTAAAGCTATTAGATCTCAGCTTTAAAAAAAAGTTTCAACATTTTGCTAGGCTTTTAATCCTCTAGACAACGGCTTAGGCAGTCACATAGTATCCCTAAAGATAATAAGCACATTATAAATGCTGATAAAATGTTATCAGGCACAAATCGTGTATGAATATTGGTTCACATCTTGGTAGGAAATAAACAGTGGAACCTGAATATGATGTAGGTATAAGCTGGAAAGAGATAATTGCAATGTTCATAGCTCATTGGACTGATGCAACTCTTTTCAAAGTGTGTGTGTGTGTGTGTGTGTATGTACCCACCCCAAATTCCTGCTTTAAAGAAAACAGGAAGAGTTACATGGATTCAATCAATGAAATGGAAGGACAGTGTCCTAAGGTATCCCCTGGATTTCATACTTCTGATGTTCTGAGGCAATGCAGATGCTTTTAAATGCAATATTTTTTTTATTTTTTTTTTGCAGGGTTTTGTTTCATTAGATAGAAGATTAAGTACCGGTAGGAATCAGGACACCTCACTTCTGGGGTGACAAATGGGAGCATCACCCACTACACTATCTTGCCAGGTGGGTGCAGCCTCTCACTAGGAGGCAAGCATGACTTTTGGAGTTGCAGGGATTGGCAGCAAGTTTGGCTGAATCCTCAGGATTGGAGGCACAGAGGTGAGTGGCAGTGGCGATGTTCAGGCATCACCACAAAGTCCTAAAGATCTTGGGCCTACTTTGCTTAATTATTGTCAACACTATTGATTTCTGATATTTACCAGAACAACTCTTTGAATGCACTTGATACATGAATGGACCAGCAAAGTTAACCATCAAAATGTTGCCTAAAGTATCCCTACAGAATGTTATAACCAGTAAATAATTTGTGAAGATTTGCAGTGAACTGACATGCAGTGAAATGTATCAATCACTGTAAAAGATCGTGCTCAGATATAGGTGAAAAGTACAGAGAAGTGCATCCCAAGTTGTTTAGAGCCTTATGTATTGAAAATGGAATACTGTATGTAATTGTGCCCACATAATTACAGGAAACCATTAATAATTGTACAAGCAGTGCGACACATGTAACATTTTGGCATGATAAGTGCCATTTATATCCCCACCGTGCCACTGGTCTGTAAAAACCATCCTTAATGGTTCCCATGAATGATGAAGCTGATGCATTTTCACTCTTCAGCTGTTCTCTTCAAGGGTCTTAATCTTCCAGTACAAGAATAATCCCATTAAGAAAGCATCCGCCCATGGACAGGGCTAAGGAGGCCGAATGTGCCACAGATGGATGCATGTTTCAAAGTCAAACAAAGTCATATTATACTTTGCTACTAGATTCTGGGTCACAATCGGTTGTATCAAAAGTTGTCTGTTATTGTTGTCTGTTATATTTCTGCACCTCCCTTCACCCAAGGATCACAAAGCAGTTTATAGTATAAAAACACAAACTATACCATAGCAAACGAGAAAAAGAAGCAATAACACACACAGTTTAAAAGGCTGTGGGTTGTTTAATTAGTCAAAGGCCTGGAGGAAGAGGAATGTTTTTGCTTAGTGCCTAAAGATATGTAACAAAGGCACCAGGCAGGCCTCCCTGGGGAGAGTATTCCACAAGGGAGAGCCAGCACAGAAAAGACTGTTCCTGTGTTGCCAGCCTCCAGACATCTCATAGAAGAGGGCCTCAGATAATGATCACAGGGTCTGGGTCTATTCATATGGGGAGAGGTGGTCCTTGAGATATGTGGTCCTGAGCCATTTCAGGCTTTATAGGTCAAAGCCAGCACTTTGAATTGGACCCAAAATCTAATAGGCAGCCAGTGCACTCAGGTCAGGATTGACTTTACATGCTCAAACCATCTTACCCTGGTGACCATCCTGGCTGCTTAATTCAGCACCAGCTGAAGTTTCCAAGCCATCTGCATATAATTTGTTGCAATAATCTAAGAGGTCACCAGAGCATAAACAACATAAATTAAGTCATCTCTGTCCAGATAGGAATGCAACTGGGCCACAATCTGAAGCTGATGGAAGCACTCCACACCACTGAGGCCCTCTCAACCTCAAGTGAAGATTCATGCCCACTCCTTCATAGGGAATATAACCCCACGAGAGCCGGCAACCTCCAATCAATCAAGGGAACTGCCCACTAACAGTGCCTCAGTCTTATCTGGATTGAGATTAATTTGATAGCTCTTATCCAGTCCATTATCAAGGCTAGAAAATGGTTCAGCACATCCACTGCCACAGCTGCTGATGTAAAGGGGAAGTAGAGTTGTGTATCACCAGCATATTGCTGCCAAATGTACTCCAAAACTCCAGATGACCCCAAAGTTAGCCTTTCCCCTTTGGAGAACAACTTTCACTCAGTTACTGGTCTGCGTAATACAAGTTGGCTTATGAACACTACTTCCTTTAATTGAAAACTCTGGTGATGGGTGCCACAGCACTGGAACCAAAATAGGACCTAAGAAACAAGAGGGAGAAATCAGCAAGCTTGAGGGAACCCTTGCAGTTTTCAGGAATATTTTAAAAGCTGAAAAATCCCCACTTACAAAAGTAATGAGGACTGAGCATGTTTGGTAGCTGCATTCTTTTGAAAGTCAATGGGGGGTGGTGGTGGTAGAAAATTTAAGGGGTATGCAGAACAGCCTTCTTGAATGCCTTACAACTCATTGTATCATATAGTAGCAGGCACGGATGGTTGGCCAGAAAGGAACAGTCTTGCTGGAAGGTGAGGATAAAAGTTACATTTTGTTAACAGTTCCACTTGTGTTTCCTTAGAACTGTTGTCATTGAAGGGATCTTCTGTAGCTCTTTTATCCTAGAACAAAGGAACTACAGTATCTCAGTTTCTCATTTAAATTTAGTTATCCATATTTTAATAGCAACCAGCATTTTGGTGTGAATTTCCCTACTTCCCTAGACAGGCTCCTTAACGCATGTAACAGATGCCTACTCAGGTATTGTTTGGGAAGGAGAACAAAGTGATTCCTGGTTCAGGTGTTCATGCCACACTGTTGTTCACATATTGCATAAGAAAAGCAAGACTAAATCTAAAGATGCTATATTTTCATCCACTTGTCTAGAAAGTTACGGAACAAAATATATAGCCAAGCATATGAGGTGGATTTTAGGACCTGTGAATTATTCATACCAGAATTTTAGGTGCCGAATATAAGGTTGTCATATCTTGAAGAGCAAAAAAGAGGACAGCCTGAGCTGCTGCCAGCCCAAGCCGGGGAAAGGGGCACAAAGCCCAGGCATGTCTTTCCATGGTTGAGGCTGGCAGTGGCCACAGTGTGCAGAACACCCACGCACCTCTTTCCCTAGCTTGAGCTGGCAGCAACTGCAGTGTGCAGAGCAGCCCAAGCCCAAGTTGCTGCCACACCAAGTGGAGACAGTACCCCAGTACCTACCTGATTTCCACTGTGATGGCCTCACTCCACTTCAGCATTTCCACTTTGGGGGCACAGTGCCCTCCTAGGCATGCACGTGCCCCCCTACCCCCCCCAAAACCCCAAACCCAGACATTTTCTTTAAAATGTAAAAATTCACCTAGATGTGCATGTTGCCCCCCCCCCAAAAAGAGGACATGTCAGGGTTTTCCTGGACGTATGGCAACTCAACATAAGGATAGCTAAGTAACTTAGACATTCTTATTGCAAACCTTTTCTCTTAAACGGCTTTCTGTAGTAACTCCTAATTTACCTTTAAGCCCCTGGCTAGCAAATGGGTGGGTTTCTCTCTCTCTCTCTCTTTAAAAAAAACAACCAAATTATTTAAAAATAAATGCAAGATAAATGGCAACAACATAATGAGCAATTATAACTGATTCCACCACACAAACACCCAATATACAATCATGCAAGGTCATGCAATTTCTTTATTTAGTTTCTCCAAAGTATCCAGCTTGAAAGACTTTCAGGCCCCGCAATGATGAACTTGCTATGTATCTTTTCCTCCCCCTTTCTCCTTTCACCAACAATCAATACCTAGTGGACAGTTTCCCTTGTTTTGTTGTGAAAATGTAGCTGTTCTTTTTTGTTGCTTGCAGAGAAATGGATGCTTCCTTGAAGGCAGAGAAATATAAAAAAGAAAACTTTGGCATTGGTATTGCATTTGTTCACAACTGAAGGCAGGAGATTCTGGCATACACTTATGTTTCTTGCAAAAGAATCTATGAGCTATAAATCTTGTGTGAAAATTGGGGCCCAGGAGAAGAGAGAGTTCGTGATGTCCTATTGGTCTTCCTCCATAGCCACGCTGAAAGCAAATGTTCCATCCCTCGATGTTAAGGCTGGGCTGAAGTCACCACCACTCCATTTCCTGAAAACATTCTCTCTCTTTTCAAGTTAGAAAGCAAGAAAAATATAAAACTGTTTGCCACCTTGTAAGCAGCCAATCCTTTATGAAATTTCCCTCTCTCTCCCCCCCTTGTTTTGTAGAAAAGTTAATTCCCCTGGAAACATCCACCCCAAAAGTCTGATACACAGGTGAACAGGGTAAAGCTCCATTGATTAGCTGTCATTGTGCATGGTAAATAAGTCTGCATTTTTCAGCAGTAAGGTGCTATTCTATGTGGTATGATCCCTTGGAGCTGCACACAATTGCTTCTCATTTTATGTTCAAACTAGCTGGCCCAGCCACGCATTGCTGTGGTTCTTTCCTGTGATTTCCCCCCACTCTGTCAGGACACATGACTTATCCTGCCCCCTCCTCCCCTATCCCCTGGTTCATCCCTGTGACTGCCCCCACTCTGTCCCGACCCATGAGCTATCGAGTCCCCTTCTCCCCCCACCCCTCCGGCACATCCCTGTGACTGGCCCCACCCTGTCCTGACTCATGAGCTATCAAGCCCCCTCCTCCCCCCACCCCTCCGGCACATCCCTGTGACTGGCCACATCTTGTCCTGATTCATGAGCTATCGGGCCCCCACCCCACCCCGTCTGAGCCCTCTGTTGTCTCTGGGGAGTGTTGTCTCCTCCCCCCTGTATCTCCATACATTGGCTACTGCGCATGCATCGTGAACATTTACATATATATAGATTTATTATTATTTTTAAATAAGAACATGAGAAGCAGAAGTTACTATTGTTTAATTTTATTTTTGGGGTTGTCATTTATTTTGGTGGGTGTTGTATGATTTGGGCGTTGTTGTGTGTTTTGAGGTTTGTTTGTTTGTTTTGGTTATTTGGCTTTTCTAATATTTGAGTAGGTGTTTTGAATGTAGGATGTGGTGTTGGTTTGAGGACTTAAACTGGGGAGAGAAAGTGCATTTTTTTTAAAGACGCAGAGGCTGGCAATCATAGTATAAAGCCTAGGTTAAAAGGGGCATGACTGCCCTTACTTAAAATGGCCACCGTAGCCTCACATGTGACACAACGCCCACTAAATTAAAAAGCAAAAACCCCACGTCGTGCCCCCAAGTGCATGTTAGGGGAAATGATGAACAACTGCCTAATGCTGTCAGGCGTTTATTAATGCAGCCACCGGGAGAGGCTTTGGGCTTGGGCTTTGGAGGTGGCCGTTTTGGCAGTCGGCCTACTCAACCCACCGCCCACTGCTTTGGCTGACTCAGGGTCCTCTTCCCCCCTCCCCATGGCTATGTGTTTTCCCCCTCCCTTTGTTGTGCCTCATCCCTGTGCCCCCATTGTGAAAGGCCCTATTCTGTTTGTTTTTCCCTGCTTGGCAATGCAGCGGCCTATTGAAAAAGCTGGGCCTTGTTGCTGCAAAAGGACTGTTTTCAGTTGGTTGCTGTGGAATTTTGTGATGTCATCTGGCGGCACAGCTTTGGAGCTGCTGGAGTCTTCAGAGCTTCTGGTGGTGACGTCTAATTTGGGCACCACTTTTTGTGTTTAATCATTATTTTAGGTGTGAAAGGTGTGGTTTCTTGATAATTTTTTTAATGCCAGATCCCTCCCTGATGGGCAAGGTACGTTCTGCCCAAATTTGTTTCAATTCAGTTCAGCGGTTATGGAGAAAGGCTGTTTCATCCGCGTGCACAATGCCTACATTTTTATATATATAGATATGGAAAATGTTTTCCTGATGTTGGTCAGAATCTCCTTTCTTGTAACTTGAAGCCATTAGTTCGGGTCCTATTCTCCAGAGCAGGAGTAAAACAAGGCTGCTCCATTTTCCATGTGATGTCCCTTTAGATATTTGAAGATGGCTATCATATCTCCTCTCAGTCTCCCCTTTCCCATGCCAAACATACCCAGCTCCCTCAACTGTTTCTTGCAAGACTTGGTTTCCATACACTTGATCATCTTGATCACCCTGCTCTGCACATGTTCCAGCTTGTCTGATAGTAAAAGCTTTTAGGCAGTGGAATGGACTCCCTTGGGAGGTGGTGGACTCTCCTTCCTTGGAGCTTTTAAAGCAGAGGTCAGGTGGTCATCTGTCATGGATGATCTCATTGAGATTCCTGCATTGCAGGGAGTTGGACTAGATGACGCTCAGGATCCCTTCCAACTCTACGATTCTATGAGTCTACATGTATGGTGAGAATATCTTAATATGATATTCCCAATCTCATCCCCTGAATAAGCATAATCCGAGTCCGGGGTTATGACACTCAGCAATACATTTTCTTGGTTTCCCTTGAAATGGGAACCTATATCTGGGCACTCATAAAGTAATATTCAAGCCAGTGAAATGCTAATGGAGGTTGGCTTATCTGGGCAGTGCCCCACCACCCTAATTCTACCCCTACTTGTTTTTCTTCCTACTCAAAATCACTCAAGGGAAGGAAGGACCAGCTTCAGTTTTGCCTTTGCACAACTCAACAGGGAGCAGAATAGAGACAAAGCTAGAATTAGATGTCTCTGCCTGTCATTGGTCCCCCTGTCCCATTAAATGTTCTGTTCAGAGTTTCTAACTCTTCCTAATTTACTGGTCTACCAAATAGAACCACAGAATCTGACTAAATTGTGTTATTTTCCTGTAAGATTTCTTTTTGGAAGGGAAAGAAAAAGCAAAATCCAAGCTCAGCAGGGCAATGCTGTTATGTGTATACCATGATTGCCTTGTCCAATAACTATTAAATCAGATTGCAGTTACACTGATTAAATTTACTCTGGCAAACAGAAAGAGCGTAGTAGAATCTGAAGAGGTGGGTCTGCCAATTGTATTCCTCTTTCTAGCAGGATGCTTCACATGTTTAGCTTCCCCAAAGTTGCTAAATGTAGACAGCTAAAACATTTTTATCCTAAAGTTGTCCTAGCTGGAAAGAAAATGTAACGGCCCAAGTCATGAAATGCACTCATCTATTCTAAGAAGAGAATGTATAAAATAAAATAAAAAATAGTATCTTACCATCTAACTACCAGATGTCCTGAAATAAAAACATTTGCAGAAAATTGTTAAAACAAGTCTTTCCTGCAAGAACATTTGATTTCAGCAAACAGGCAACACCACCTGTTACTATTTGGCATTCCCAAACGCTTTTATCAGGTGAAGCTCTTTACACCCACATCCAGTAACTCCTAAATTAATTATCATAAAACACAAATGCCAATGATCCTTCATTAGTGAAGCAGCCATCTAAATGAGGTGTTTGGGACTAGCCTTTTTTTAAATGACAACTGAGAAGGTTGCTCAGGAATGAATCCGTTCTGTTCCTCAGCAGTTTCCACTATTTGTCAAATGGCCGTTCTCAACACTGTAGGCTGGTCCATTAGGGCAAAGGAGGCACTGCCCCACCAATCTCCTTCTACCTTCAGCCAGCCCCCTGATCTGCCTACCTTTCTATTTAGCAGTTGGTTAAAGATGTGACACTGCCTTTAACCTTCCTCCTCAGTCACATTATTGCCCCTTATAGAAGCACTGCAGGAAGTAGGAGGAGCCACACTCTTAATCACCTTACATTTCTGGATTACACATTTCTGAACCACCTTCAAAGGCAGCCCCACAGAGAGTGCACTGGAGTAGTCCAAAGTAGAAAATAACCAGAGCATGTACCACTTTGGCAAGACAGTGGGCTGGTAGGCAGTGTCTCAACCGACATACCAGATAGAGCTGGAAGACAGCTTCCCTGGACACAGAGTTGACCTGTCCCTCCATTGACAGCTGTGAGTCCAAAACGACCCTGATGCTGTGCACCTGGTCCTTTAGGGACACAGTTACCCCATTCAGGACCAGGGAGTCCCCGCAACCTGCCTACCCCTGTCCCCCAGAAACAGTAGTTCTGTCTTATTGGGGTTCAGCCCTCAACCTGCCATCAATCCTCCAACTGTCTCTAAACACTTAGACAGGACATCCACTGCCTCCTGAATAATACCACCCTCCTGAATAAAATAATATTTGTTAATTATGGTGAAAGATGTAAATTTGATAGCACATCATAAGAGCTTAAGAACTGCCATCATGGATCAGGTCAATGGTCCATCTAGTTTGTCATCCTTTCCCCACAGTGGCCAGCCAGGTATTTGTGGGAAGTCCACAAACTGAGCATGGCCACACTCTTCCCGCACTCTTCCCTCCTACAGTTTCTAGCAACTGGTATTCCTAAGCATACTGCCTCTAACAGTGGAGGTAGAACATGGCTAGTAGCCGGATATCAGGAGATGTGGAAATAATTTTGGGGAAATAATAGGAAAACGTACTATATATGGAAAAGCTACTGGCAAAAATGTGTATACTGGCAAAATGGCATACCAAAAAAAATATGTTTTTAGAGAAAATACACAACAAAAGTGGACATGGAAATCAGGCAAACCAAACTTAAGATTAGAGGGGGAGATAAGAAAGATAAATAAATAAAATTGACAGATTTGCCAATCTTATGTGTAGGAGATGGGGAATGTTAAAAAGGACTCTCATTTTTATGTACTAGAGGAGATGGCAGTGAAACCAGTTGGCATTTTTAAAAAGAGAAAAGTCACATTCTGAAAACACATTAAGCAGTTCTTTCAAGTCAATGGCCTCCAAGTGTTTCAAACTATGCCCTGGTAGACAGATGCTTATATTGCAAAACCAACACGCACATTTCAGAACACACTTGTCTCCAGGGAGGAACTATCACAGGTGTGGCAGAATGATATTGAGTAGCTAAAGGCAAAGAGGGGGGGAAATCAAATTAACATCACAGACGGCAGAATCTGCTGAAGGATTAGAAGAAACAATTCCAGCCTCTGTTAGACAGATGAGTGAAAAAGCTAGGAGGGTAGTTCAAAAATAACCTGGGGCTTTCTTGTGGAAGCACCACTCGCCATGATGCTTTTTCAACAATCAAGTTCCAAGCTAACCATTGTTTAACCCATTGTGACATGTGTTTTGTTGGTGCCCCTAAGAAACCATATGCAACCAATGCCTATTTCATAATCACAACTTCATGAGTGAGTGACAGTTCCTTCAAAATTAGCCATTAGGACTTGGATTAAAAATAGCTGACTTTTTAAAGAAGCAGTTAAAAATTTACTGACTAGCCATGTGCATAATCTCATTGTACTTGCTTAGCTGGAAAAAAAACTTATAAGGGAAATGATGCTTTATTCAGAATATATTGTTATTATCATTATTGTCATTATTATTTAATTACCTTCCACTAAGGCTGGCTCAAGACATCATGCCAGTTGGCGAAGGACAAAGCAGGTTCTCCCCTTAAAGGAGAACATGGGTTGCGGAAGGGTTAACAAGACACCCCAGGGTTGGAGAGGCGGGTCAGTTTGGATGGCCACATGTGTGATTGGTGGGTGTGCTGTTGCTGGGGAATTTTGCATGTAGCAAATGATTAATTGACAGCCTAAGCCCCATATATGCTCAGCGAGCAGCTTTCAGTTTACACTTTGCTGCTCGCAATGAATCTCCCGTCCGCCCTCCAATAATTTTAGATGTTCTTTGCATTGACCTTGCTGTGCCTGTCATGGGGTTGCCTGTTTTGGATCAGGGGCCTCGTAGGAATTTGCCCACTTGGCTGATTGGCTGGTGCCGGGTGGGTTTGCCTACTGCATAGCAATAAGTCACAACTTGTAAGGTTGACGGTTAGGCATTGCTTCAAATTGAATGGCGGAGGGGTACGGATTTTGGTTGGGCCTGCCCCTCATGGTTGCTGCTGCCTTTAGGAGTATTCTGTTAAAGGAATCCTGGGGCTCCACATGTTTGTCCGTTTATCCCCGCTAGGGGCCAGGGCCGTGCATGAGCCTCGGGGAGCATCTGAGGGATGAGGTCAAGGGCGTGGGCCCCTGCCCCGATCTCTCCCAGAGGGTGCTTACCTACTGGCTCCCCTCCTAGGATAGCGGGAGTCAGATCTGTCCCAAGCGGGGGACAGATGGCTGGAACCAATGCCTAAGCAACCACTCACATCAGTTGTATTTAAATAAAGTTGTGGCCAAATTAATGCCAAAAAGCTTAAACTTAAAATATTGTGTGATGTGTGAGTTATTGGGGGGATGTCTTGGTACCTTGGCACGCAAGATGGTGCCATTCCTGAAAGTACATACAGAAGCCAACTGGGTTGTCAGTTGAATCTTACTCCAGTACAGGTGAAAGAAAAGTATATTCCACTGTACACGAGGGCAGCCAGCTACGGGATACAGGGCAGGCCACATGACACTCACAGCTCTGCCCCTTCCTTGTCCCTCAGCAATTGCCACCTGAGGCAGCTGCCTCACTCTGCCTTATCTCCAGATGTTGCTGGACTACAACTCCCATCATACCTGATCACTGACCTTGCTGACAGGACAGTTGGGGGAACAACATTTGGGAGGCCATAGACCACCACCCCTCAACCCTCACTAGAACCTATACAGAAACCACTCTTACAACAAGTTACACATTAAAACTAATGGATTATCCTCAGGCAAAATTTCTGAGAAACGATGAGAGAAGTCAAAGGAGTCTTTTCTTTCTTTTTTACTACCAGTGTCCAGTACACGAAAACATAAATCAGGTTTATTTATTATGAATGTGCTTTTGTATTCCTAACCAGAGACAACAAAGAATGGTTGCTGTTCAAAGTTAAGAGATGAGAATTACATGTCCATAAGATTGAAATCTATACTGGTTTTTTGGTGCTGTCTTTTATCCTTACTTTCATTTACTGCTTAGAAAGCCTACTTTGGATCAATTTTGGGAGCCCAGAGACATAAAGGCATGAAAATGAAAATCTGTGTGCAGCAGATGAGTCTCATCCTGCAGGGCTGCTCAACAGATGGCAGGTTTAATAGCTTAATGGAATTAGGAACATTTGGGGACCAGGAGAAGTCCTTTCCAGGGCTGCCCTCAACTGCTTCAAAACACCAAACAGCCTACATGCTTTCAAGGCTCATTCCAGACCCCTGGCTTGTGTCAAGATCCTCAATACGCCAACTTCAAATATGAGTTATATTGATTCCTTCACTGATCCACAGTGTATGTGAATTTGCAAGGACTCTTGTTGCCCGGAAGGGAATGAGTTGGATTTTGAGCTGAATTTTTAGCTGACCAAAATCGAGCTAATGGGCATTTGTTAATCACATTTGTCTCTCAACCGTTCTCAAGATTATTAGAAGCACCTACATGAAGTTAGCTATTTATGTTCTCATGGCAGCTTCGTGAAATAGGTTAAGCAGAAGGAAAGTAATTTAACAAGCTCCAGAGCTTGGCAGACACTTGAAACAAATCCTCCTTGTCCCAAGTCCACCATCTCACGCTGGCTTCACTTAGAGGAGAAGCTGTGTCCAAGGGCACATATTAATTCTTACCCCCAACAGAATTGACACCTACAATTTGCTATTGTTGTTTCTGTGTAAATAGATGGGGTTATTCTTTCTCTTGATCCCCAGTTTGATCGCAATGCATTATGGGAAGCGCAGAGAGCAGGAAGAGCAGTACTTTCAGCACTTTATAACTTTGGGCAATCTGGGGCTATCTCCCCCAGGGTTGGCTGAGGCCCAGATCCCCCCGATTTGGCCCAGTTTCATATGGGATTCAGGTTTTGGTCAGATCTGGTACACATCATTAGGGTATACCCCATCTAAATGAATGACAATTGAATGTTCCAACTCTTTGTTGTGCACTGCTAGGGAACCTGCAGTTCTTACTAATGTTGCTGACCTCCAATACTCAAATATATCCCAACCAGCATGGTTAGTGGCCACTGATGATGCAAAGCTGCAACCCAATAGCACCTGGAGTGCCACTGTTCCCCCCACTACTGCTGTGGTGCTTCGGGCATAGGGAAACCTATCAAAACACTGCATCCCAAAGAACACACACAATGCTACTGATATTTGGCTAGGGTGTGTGGAATATCTTCATTAAAATTACTTCCAAAGAAGAGCACACAAAGTATTTTGGCTGCACTCCCAATGACAACATAACATAATCATAATTACATGTTTTATTCACTTGCAGCTCTTGTTAAAAAGTGTTTTCAGACTCACCCTAAATTAATTTTATTTTGCTGTTTGTGGATTTGAAGGGATTGTCCAGTAGAGAAGGGAGGAAGGGAGTGGAGAAAGGAGTAATGGATAAGTAAAGGAAAAAGGGATGAAGCCCATCATAACTCCAGAGCTGCCTCTAAGCTTTTTTTTTAATATGAAAAAACAAACAATCCTTATATATTGTCAGCAGCCCAAACACGGGAAAACCTCCTGCTGTGACTATGCCAACAGCGTTTTAATGTGCAAAAAAGAGGGAAGTTTCTCCTGTTACACATTTAACTTTAACATGAAGTTACTCTCTGCCTTTGAACAGCATATTTTTGTCAAGTTGAAATGTTTCAGCAGGAGCAGGAAATTGATTCATATTTTAAGAAGCTACCCCTCCCTGAATGATCACAATTAACACTGATTAATGGATCAAAGAAAAGCAGTTCTATAAATACAGAAGGATGCCCATTTTGGTAAGGATGCCAGAGGTTCATGTGTGTGTTTAAAATATAAAATAAATGAAACCTGTCAGGCTGGTAACTTCATTGAAATGCTCAGAAGCATTTGTCAGGGTTGATTAAACTAAGATGAGGAGTGTTTTTATCAGAAGGAAGGAAGGAAGGAAGGAAGGAAGGAAGGAAGGAAGGAAGGAAAGAAAGAAAGAAAGAAAGAAAGAAAGAAAGAAAGAAAGAAAGAAAGAAAAAGAAAGGTCTTTTCCACCATACCATGCAAGGAATGATGATGATTTCTTACACATAAACCCTTCATTATAAGGATCCAGATTGGGCTGTAAAAATATACAGGCAGAAGCAGGTGAGTCCAGGCCAGCAACCATACATAGTATCGGCTCCTGACAGAATCATCAGTGGTCTAAGAGAGATGTTGGCGGATCTCTCCCCTCACCTTCCCTGTGGCTTCTGAAGTCCTATGTGTCCTGAGGGAAGGTATGAAGGCCAGGGAGCACACATACACACCACTGGCTCTCAGTTGGCCTAAGAGACACCTGACACTTCACATCTCATATATTGTAATTATTTTAGTGTTTTGAAATTGTGAAAAGCCTTGCGTTCCTTGGCTGAAAGGTAGTATAGAAATCCAATCAGTCATCAATCAAATTATAATCATAATGACAGATATATAGGATCCCTTCACCATGCTGGTGCCTGTGAGAGTTCACCAGGACAGCTAACTTAAACCCCTCCTTGCTCACAGCACTTGTGGATTTGGGCAGCCAATTAAACCAGGTCAGTTAAGTCCCATATACTTGCAATAGCGGGTAGGCAAAAATGGGTGTCTTCAAGACCAGTCAGAAAATATCACCACCACCCCTAGTTTTCTGCAGTCTCAAAGATGAGAGGGATGAGATGAAAGGGTTCCATTGAGCAAAAATGGCAAATCTATCCATTTTGATTTCTCTCAATTACTCATACCCTCCCCAATTTTCAGTTGCGTTCTCCACATTCCTACAGCAGTTTGTGATATATTTTTTAAAGTTCTCTCCTCGTGAAATTGTATACAAATTTCCATATGTACTTTAATAAAGATACGTATTTTGTATCTAATTTTGCTAATATATGCATTTCTGCAAGCAGTTTAATCTAGTGGGTTGTAATTTTTATACATCCTATCTACGTTCAAACATTTTTGGACCAATGGTTCCCTAATACACATTTTCAGTAAGCTTTTCTTCTTTTGTTGGAGAACTGCACTACAAAAATCAGAGAAGAGTGCATTTCCACAGATAACTGCATTTTGGTTCCTATTTTGGTTGAGGAAGTGCAGATTAGGAAGGTTCACATTAAAATGTGACTCGAACAAAATTCTGCCCCATCTCTAGTTGTGACCATAAATGGAGCACTGAAATGACCACTGAAGATCACTGTTGACCATTTCCAATAAGGTTGTGCTTTGTGATTTATCCAGCTCATCTTTTGCAAATGGGAATTACAGCCTTTGATTGAGTTGCATATATAGATAGATGGAGAGCTTTTCTAGCTATAGATAACATGATCAGTCTCAAGGTTATAGGAGGTATGTGCATGTGTGTAACAATTCCAGTAGAAAGCTACGGAGATCTTGTTAATATGCCTTTATGATGTAATATTACGATGGCAATTCAGTTTCATTGCAGGCCTAATGAGACCCTGTTAACAACGTCAAAGGGAAAGGAAACTGCTATCAATCAAATTCTACTGCCATTTGGTGGAGAGACTCCCCCCCCCCAATCAACTGACTTTATAGCAATGTTGAATATGGGAATTAGCCTCTTGGCTGAAAACCAAGGGGCTAAATTTCATGAATTCATGCAGCAGTTCTGACAGGGGACCTCCTATTTGGCTATTACTTGACCCCTGGGATTTGATATTGGGGAGAATATGTGGGATCAAGTCTTAGCTCATATGAATTGATAGAAGAGGCCAGAGTGCAAAAGGGATGAAAATATGTAGAGTTAAAGATGTGTCAATGGTTCAGGGTTTCACAAATGCATAGTCATATCTTATTGTATGTCATTTAGGTAACCTATACATGGAGAGTTTGTAAAAAATCTGCATTATAGAAATGGGGGAGGGGGGAAACTGAACTTGAAAACAGCATCAGGTAGTCAAAGTGGACACCCATAACAGAACTACACAGATAACCAACCACACATGGGTTGGAGCCCAACTAATTGTGCCTGACAGGGATCCCTAGCAGAGCGATTTATACACCTGGGTTCCTCCTACCCCTGGTTACCACAAGCATAACCTCTATCATTAGTTAAATGGTTAAAGTTTATACTATACTGTGGAGGATCTTATTATCTTGGAAGATTTTTATCTAGTGGTGGGGGAGAGAAGAATAGTTCACTTAAAGTCCACAATGAATATAAAGGTTAAAATTTTGAAATAATTAAAGGTAGGGGAAAAGCCATATAAGACGCTATCTACAAGAAGTCTGCTGTCAGTGACCTAAGGGTATAATATGTCAAGTACAAGAAATGTCATCTATTGTTGGATATACAATAAGGCAGCACAAAGTAGCCGCACCTACCAATTGTGAGTTGAAAAGCAGTGCATTGCAATAATAGATGTCAAGCCTGTGTGGTTCACTGGCCGTCTGAAAAAAATGCCCAAATGGTTTCCACAAATTGTTACCCATTCTCATTTATATGTCTCCTATCTGGAGTCCAGCAGTAATTACTAATGCACTGCCACATTTCCTTCTTAAAAAATAACAAGGAACTGTACAAATCCTTTTAGATTTTGCACATCCTGGTTCTTGATGTAAGGATGCTTCTGAATCTCCCTGACTGTGTTTCCCATTGTACTTAGCCTTTCAGATTTACTTTGTCCTGAGCACAGTAACAGACAATGGGGTGGGATGGTGGCACTTACCTGACTTCAGTAGTGACGGTGCTGCTGTGATTACCAGGAGAGCAGGAGTAGTAAAGCAGTCGTCAGTGTGCATATGCATGGGGGGAGCTAATATGGTGTGTTAGCACAGCACTGGCCTCTCTGCCATTTTGTCTCCCCCCATTGATAAGGAGTAGCAATGTCATTGTCTATCAATTCATTGTCTGCCTCACCCCCCACTGAGGTCTGGACATATGGTGGCATGCTTGCCATTGCTTTCTGCTCTTCTTCTGGCTTGGATGTCCAGAATTTGCTAAATTCCACTACTATTGCTATTGCCATAGCCTGCCTTTCCCTTTTGTTGAGTGATCACACGTACTAAAGTACCAGCCACATTCAATTTGCGGGGGGAGGGATTTGAATTTGTTCCTGCGTCTCCTGCCAATGTGCAGTAAAGTGTACTATTACATAGATCATAGCATGTTTTAGATTTTGGAAATACTGATCTGCCAGGGCAGAACCTGGTATATCTGGGGGACAATTGTGGGCTATCTCTGATTGATCACAGACAGCTTGGAAGAATATAGGGCTTATTGGCACAGTTGCTACATGATAAGATACTAGCCAGTTGATAAGGCTATTTCGGTAAATAGTGGGAGTTCCTATGGCAAAATGGTTGGAAATTCAGACCAGAACTAGAGAGGTCAAACTTCTCAATGCCCCCCCCCCAAAAACACCCACCCCTCTTAAAAAAAACACCACCCCTCAGTGGATGAAAATAATAATTCTTGTTGTACAGTTTTGTCTGCTGATGAAAAACAGCACACAAATGTTATAAAGGAGCTATTTACTGTGGCTCTCAGGTGGGGGGGGGGCAGGAAAGTGTATGCCATACAAAAGGAAAGCTGGAGAGAATTAATCGTGCTATGCTTCAGAAGCAGCACACAAAGGTTATCATTCCCTTTTGTCCAACGCAGTGTAGTCCATTTGTATGAACAGAGCAAGGTTCTGCTTTGGGTGCAATTGTGGAAGGAAAGCTTCAGGTCAGAAAATGAATACATCCTTTTGGATTCTACCAACTTGTCTTTGAAGGTTAACCATCAATACACTACAATTGTACTTCATATTGGCTACACACACATTTTGCCAGGAGTTATTTTCTAAATCATCTAGTGTGCATTTGACAGCATTGTACACAAAACAACACTTGCCTATTTGAGAGTTAGAAGGTTCATTTCATGCATTTGCTGCTTACCATGTGACTCTCTCTTGTGAGCAGAGCAGAGCCACACCAGATCAGTTTTTATTCCTTCTTGAGCCCTGCCTCGTGGATCTGAAAGATCCATACTTTCTCGCTAGCAGGGGAGGACCCTGGTAATATGGCACTCTGTGCGAGGCCAAAATTAGACACCCTCCCCAGCCCTTGTGCCGTATTCCCAAAGCTGGATAAGTGAGATGCCAGGCTTTGGGAAGGAGTCGGGGGAGCTCTGGCAGGGTCCTAGAGCACTCCTATCTCCCTCCAAAGTTGGGCAAGTGCTAACTGGGCTTTAGGAAGGGTGCAGAAAGGCATCCTGCTGTGCAGGGGAAGCTATCATGGTTCCCTAAATTCACCTCTGTTGCTACACACATTTTGATCATAAAATGGCAACTTGGAATCAGGCATGGCGCAACTCCTCTTTTTCACCTCCGCCATTCATTATTTGCTCACCTCTCCTAAGAGGGCAGGTTAGCAAGCAAGTAGCAATGAAGAAGAGAAGGAGCAAGTCCAGGGATAGTCTCTTGCTAGGGCATGAGACAGAATAGGTGCCCAAATGTGCTCACTCCTGATAATTGCAACTGGTAATGGACACTCCTGGCTGCTAGAATTGCATCTAATGATCACTGAACATTGAACCACTTGTTGTTGGCCTTTGACTGTCTCTGGAGACAATGGAGGAGTCAAACAGTTGTAAGCTTGAAAATCAAACAAAACTGTTGTAAACTTACAGCACCAGCTGGGGCTTCAGAGAACGATACGGGAGAGACATATTTTGTTGCAGCTGGGGTAGATGAAGGTATCTGGTTGTGGTGCTGCAGATGTACCATGACATTTTTTATCTCTGTACTCATCTGAGCAGTCATTCCTTCTCTGGTCACTGCCATGGATTCATGACCTGTGTCATGACTTTGGTCATCTGCAAGGGATTACCACATGGTGGGGTTGATGTTGTCAGCCTTCATGTCATATTTGTGGCCATCTTGGGGATGGGCCAGAGTTGGGGAAGTCTGTGGCCAGGTGCACTGTAATTGATCAGTCTGCTGACTTAGGTGCTAACGGTTGATGGCTAGCATCAAAGACTTCCTTATTCTTCCTTTCCAAGTCTTTAAGCGAGCCTCAGACAGAATTGTCCATCAAACAGAGGACTTCCTCAGATAAAGAACAGTTGTCTATAAAGAAGGATACATAGTCAGCCTAGCAATCATGCGAGGCAAGAGCTTGCAGGGATGGTAAATTTCCTCTCTTTTTTTAACATATCTGTGTTTGAAAGTCAGTGCAAAAGCCAGTCATTTTCTCTTCCCCCCTTCCCCCCTTCAACCTTACATTTGCAACAGTACGCAGAAGGTCTAGTCTGGAAATGTGCAAATCAGTTAACAGTGCCTTTTCTGTGCTTCCAAGAGGCAAATGTCAAATTAAAAACATTGTGTATTGAATACCTTGGCAATGAATCTGCCACTGGATAGTACATGTCGAATCAATAAAGCAAGTTTCTATTTGCACTGAATCACACAGGTTTCAATAGAATGGGCACCTGAAATGGACTTTCCCATCTCCCATCCCTGTCGTGGTATTAAAATAAGCCTGAATCAATGTTACTTACTTTTAGTGTGCACGCACATGCACTCACACACAACACACAGAGAGAAAAGGGCTGTTTGCACTCAAATGGATTCTGTATTGGCAAATCCTGATGGTTGCTTATTTAAACAAAGAAAAAAGGATGCTACATATTTACTATCATCAATTTCCCTCTGAGCCAAAAAAAAAAAAGGTGTTCATAAATCTTTCCAAATAAGTGAGACATAAGGAAATGAATTTATTTAAAAAATGTAACACCCTTCAACTTAAATGTTTCCAGAACAGCTCACTGTGGATGGGGAGTGGGGGGTGGGGTGGCGGCAGCAGGGGGGAATTTACCCAATAAAATAATAAGAATAGGTAAAATAAAAAAATTCCTTCAGTAGCACCTTAAAGACCAACTAAGTTTTTATTTTGGTATGAGCTTTCGTGTGCATGCACACTTCTTCTTTTTCGTGTGCATGCACACGAAAGCTCATACCAAAATAAAAACTTAGTTGGTCTTTAAGGTGCTACTGAAGGAATTTTTTTATTTTACTTCGATCCAGACCAACACGGCTACCTACCTGTAACCAAGAATAGGTAAGAATGCTAAAAGAATAGATTAAAAATACTAGCAGCATTAATTTACTATGGTATAAGCTTGTTGTGTAGTTGTATACTCCCTTTCTTATGTAGTTACTAGCTGGCCCTGCCACACATTGCTGTGGCTGAGTCAGTGAAACTGAGAAGAAGGGAAAGTGCAACTTTAAGTTCCCCCGACCAACGCTATGTTTCCCCGCCCTTCCCCCTTTTCCTCCTACTGTGGCGTTTTCCCTGAATCTCCAGGAACATGCCAGCTGTTCCTTTGACGTCCACTGGAGGGCATTAGTTTTTTCACCCAAAATGATGTTTTTATGTGGGATAGGTATCATATTTGTGTAATGTTATACAAACCACCGCACAGTGCCATGGAACGTTGTGTCAAAATTTGAACGCAATCAGTCAATGGTTTCTGAGAACCATTCGGTATCACACACATGCACCCTTTACATTTTTATATATAGATATTCCTCCAGCCCTATACCCACTTACTTGGAGTAGGAAATAAGAAGAATGAAAACAATGGGGTTTATGTCTGGAGTAGATAGGATTACACCATGAAACTAGAGAATGGAAAACTCTGGCCCTCTAGATTAGTGGTTTCCAACATGGGCAGTACCTGCCCCTGGGAGGTGCTAGAAGTATAAATGGCTATCAGTCTTTGAAAAGCTGGTATCAATTGATCCAGTTCACCAGTGTTGTGGAATTAATTAAACTAGTTTTAAATGAATTTTGAATAAATATGCAATCAGTGGGTCATGGACACTGCTATTCAGACTATTGCTTTCTATAGTACTTGGGATGAGTTGATGGAGCAAAGGGAGAGATGGCCTGAAAAAAATGGGGAACCACTGCTTTAAATGACGTTGGACTCCCAACTGCTAAACCAGCATGGCCAATAGTCAGGTATGATGGTAATTCAGCAACAGTTGTGCCACTGGTTCCAGTTGTACTGGGTTACAAATGCTTCAGGTTACAATTGCTTCAGGTTACAGACTCTGCTAACCCGGAAGTAGTACCTCGGGTTTAAAACTTTGCTTCAGGATGAGAACAGAAATCAGGCGACAGTGGCACGGCGGCAGTGGGAGGCCCCCAAGGCCGTCCCTAGGCCCAGGCTGGGTGGCGCCAGGGCACCTGGCCACCAGGGGCGTGGAAGGGGCGCCGAACGCTGGTGTCTGCCTCCGTGAGCCTCTGCCTGAAGTCGCTCAAAAACTGAGAGGCACAGAGGAGGCGGCTCCAGGCTCCTACTCCCCGCGCGAAGCTCCGGAGGGGCGCAGGGAGTGTGAGCCTGGGGCCGCCTCTGCCGCGCCTCTGTCTCAGCTGTTGAGTGGCTTCAGGCTGCTCTCCAGAAGCACGCGGGGAGCGCTGGCCTGGGGCCGCCTGAACAGCTGAGAGGTGTGGCGCGGCGGCCCCAGGCTCCCACTCCCCGCGCCCCTCCGGAGCTTCGCGCGGGGAGTAGGAGCCTGGGGCCGCCTCCTCTGTGCCTCTCAGTTTTTGAGCGGCTTCAGGCCGCTCTCCAGAAGCGCGCAGGGAGCACGAGCCTGGGGCTGCCTCCTCCATGCCTCTCAGCTCCCCGCACGCCCCTCCTGCCCACTTCACTCATGCGGGGCACCGGAGGGATCTTGGCACCAGATATGGTTAAGACGGCCCTGGAGGCCCCATTAGCTAAAGTGGTACCTCAGGTTAAGAACAGTTTCAGGTTAAGAACGGCCCTCTGGAACAGATTAAGTTCTTAAGCAGAGGTCTGGCTTGTTTACATTATGTGGTCCAATGTGTGCTCAGCGCTGCACCTAAGTGAGAGGTACCCAATTTGCAGCCCCGACAGCCTCCTGCGCCTTCCCGCGAAGCCTCCCTCTAAGTGCCCGGCGCCCCTTACCTGCCCCCATCCAGGGAAGTCCACATGACAGGAGGGCCAGCAAGCAGATCAGGCAGATATGCCCACCCCTGATTGCACTCACCAGGTGCCCAGTCAGCCCTGGCAGGAGGGGATACAAAAGGGGCTTCCCTGAGCCAGACACAGCGCGCTCCGATGGGCAGCTGAGAGGAGGGGAGCGCGCTGCCCCAGAGCGGGGAAGGGAGAGTGCCCTGACTCTCCTTCCTGGACACTCAGCCTGTGGCAACCTCCAAAATCTGGCACCCTGACGCCCCGCACCACTAACGTCTATGGATAAGACGCCCCTGCTATTGATAAGCACTACTGATATGACACCCCAGTGTATCACAGTCAGCAGCTGATTCAGCAAATGCAACACAATCAGCAACTGAAGGTCTACAACATGTATTCAGGAAAACCTGAATGTGCAACCCACATCAATGCCTGGACAGCATCTTCTTCAAAGACACAGTCATGTCCATCATATAAAACATAGTGCCTTTGCAAATGACATTTCCATGCTATAAAAGCTAATCCAGTGCTTCTTAAATGTCACTTTTTAAGGTACCTTCCAGGAATAATGATACAATCCATCAAATCCATTGGTACATGGACTGAATGTGAGGAAGGCCATTATCCCATCCTTGCATTTTAATAAAGAGTTACTGCCATTCCTATAATATTGGCATGTGTGGAAGCGACAGCATCCCTGGGTGCTTTCCACTTTGGAGGTCAGGGCTCTAAACAAGGGGTAGAGGTGTTAGACTTCAACTCCCATTACCCCTATTACCGTGCTTCCCAGAGTTTATTGGGAGTTGGAGTCCAACAACATCTGGAAGACTGCAGGTTTCCTGCTCTTGCTGGAACTTCCTCTTTGCTAATTAAACTCAGTTAGTTTTGCCCCAGCCTGATGATGATTGGCTTCTTGTAACATGGAGGTAACATTTTTCACTGAGGGCACCTATGTTGAGGAATGCCTTCGATATTGGAATACAAGGGGCTGCATTAGTGTTGGCATTCCTCCAGCATCTGCAGACAACACCTGTTTAGGGAAACATTGAAACTGAAATTGTGGTTTAATTGTTTTAACAGCTTTTAGTTGTTCACCTATGATTTCTCATGTGTCCCTGGAAAATGTTCCCCACCCCTGTTTCAGACGGATAAATACAACATAGCTAACACCACCCACCTCTGACACTGAGCCCCAGATGGTTGTTGAGCAGAGGATGTGGATCTTAGGGCTGAAAAATGTTTCCCCACCCCTGACATACATTAGCAGCTGCACTCTGTGCAATGGCAGCAATGTGCTGCATCATCTTTTAGCATCCATTTGCATGTATCCAAAACTAATTCGGCTCAGAATAGAACAACTGAAATTAATGGACACAACTGAATCAGAGTAGAATTTGGCTACTAGTCTGTATGCATCTATTAAAAACTTAACCCACACAATCCTATGCTTGCCTAACTCAATTCTTGAGCTCAATGGGGCTTAACTATTTTGTAAGGGCATATAGGCTTGCAACATAAATTTCTAAGAACTCTGAGGAGGGACCTAAACTTTGAAGAATGAAGACTCTAGTATCTTTCACTCCAGCAAAACTTTAAAAAGGCACCACTGGGACAGCAATTTTCCATTGGAAGGTACCAGAAAACAAGGGCAGCTCCTGGGGAAAAGGGTCAGTTTGAGTGTATGCCTTAGAGTGGCCCTGCATTATTGGCTTAGCTGTTACCTGTTATTTTGTGCTTAGCAGCTTGCTTATGAAACACTCCAAACTACTGCATAATAAGGTATTATCTGAATGCTTGCCACCAAATTATAGCAGGCTTTTCACAGCAGCAAGTCAGCAAAAAAAAACCTGTGGGTTTTTGAAAGTACAACACCAGGAGGGAATGGTATTCACCCAGCATGGGATATGCTTGATCAATTCCTAGCCGTCTAACACCTTCTGCCAAGGTTACCCAAAAGGAACAGCAAGCCAATGAGATTTGCAACAGCTTGTCTGCAGTACCAGTTGCACCATAGTTATACTCACCCCTCCTGGCAAGTTTCATCTTAATATATTAATAGAACAAATGCCTTCTGCACAATGTGTATCGTCTGCAGCAATATTGGCCCAACCTGCCACCAGCCGACAATTAAAAACACAGCAAACCTGCAAGATCAGCTTACTGTCATCTTCACATTGTGGAGAGATCTATGTTTTGTGCTTCATCAGCTCTTTTGCTAATTAATGGCGTTCTGACTATTCTGCAAAACTAAATTGATGGTTTTGTTTGCAAAGCATTGGAGGAATCTGATTTGTCATGTAAACAAGGTTTGTGCAATGGCAGATTTTCATCTGGCTAAGTATCTGTATTCAAATACGTATCCTCTTGAATAGACTCAGGACAGCATAGAGAGGTTCCTTCTTGGGGAGCTTCTGGCAAGAGATGTTTGGTCTGGGACCTGGAACTCTACCTCCTTTCAGGAAGACTCAGAGCCAAATGACACATGGCATTAGAAATGTGGTTTAATATTGCAGGTGTCTTTCCTAAAAATGCAAATGGGACCTATCAGAGACTCTCTTCAGGATTTGGGCTGTGGTGGTAGGGAGTGAGTGCTATGGTACACACACACACACAGAGAGAGAGAGAGAGAGAGAGAGAGAGACACACAGACACACACACACACACACACACACACACACACACACACACACACACACACACTTCCTCTAAAACTGCTACTGAATGCAACCTCTCTGCTCTCAACCTTTTCATGTTTAGGAGCTCCTTTGCGCTAAGCACACAAAATCTGAGGATGGAAAAGGCCTACCCAGTTATTTGGGGTGGAGACAGAAATGTCATTCATACTCAGAGACTTTGGATGCTTTTGTTTACACGTGTCCTGGCTAATTACCTGAAGTAGGTTCTAGTCTTTTTTTTGGTCTTCACATACCATTATCCTATTTTCACTCTGCAACAGGAATTTTGGGCAGTGCACCAGATCTGATTGAATCTCATATCCATAGTTGAATCGGGCTGAATATAACCTACTTCCCCCCAACTCTGACCACGCAACCATACAAGACCCCTGAATTGTTTCAGGACTCTGATCTGGGATTGGGGTCACTCCAAAGCACTGAATCGAGCCTCAAATTGGAAAGCAGGCTACATGCATTGCCCTAGGGGAATTAGCTTGCCATCCATGCTCTCTGAAACCCATGCTGTTCATCAGCCAGGAAGATCGGCACCTTTTAATTTGTCTCAGTTATATGGATTGACACATCTATCTACCCCCCCCCACTGTTCCGTAGTTTTCCAGTCTTCAGATCATTTCGCCACATTTCCACATCAGTTTGCCATAAAAACCCCCAACAACAATCCACATGAAAATCTACCAGCATTTTAGTGCAATGTTCTCCTAATTCACAATTTTTTATAAGGATTTTTTTTCAAAGCTGTTTTCCCTGATATGATGCATGTTGCATGCTTTCCCCCACTAATACACATTTTTATATCACTTTAATTTCATACATGTAAAATTTGGACAAGGGCAGAATTTGATGGACAGCTGCCTCCATCAGAAGCTTACCTAGGCTCCCCTGTCTTCTTGACATGGTGCTGTATGGATGCTCTTGAAGTCAGGAGAGACCATGGACCAGAAACTAAAAAAGAACCAGTGAATTCCTCCACTGCCACCAGGAACAGGTCTGCTCTGCTCCCCCCTCCCCCCCTTCAGTCCATCTGTCTGCCTTCCTTCCTCCACCCACTTGCCACCTTCCCTTCTGCCTCCTTCCTCCTTCCCTTCTTCCTCTTGCACCCTCTTCCTTCTCACCCTCTTTCTCCATCTTCCTTCCCTCCAAGCCCCGCTGGGGGCTCCAATCACACTAATAGTGCCATTGGCCAGCTGGGGAGGGGCCCCTACAGGGCTTGTGCAACAGCCCATGCTAGTGGCTGGATTCCTCCACTCAGCCACCCAGAGTCGCGGAGGAGTGGCCTGGGGAGCAGACAGACAGGTGGCAAGTTTCTAGCCACTCGCAGGCATGATCTTTGTGGGCCACCTCTGAACTGTGCCTTTCATGGAGGCCAACTTGGCCAACTCCTAGGCATTCCCCATGGCCCTGTTTTCAGTTTGCATATTACTCTGGAAAGTTCGGATTCAATAGGATCTCAATAAAATCCAAATTTCTCCCTATCACTTCTGAAACAACCTACCTTAAGAGCAAATCCACATTTAGGATTGTGTCAACACAACCACCAACATTCCCAAGATGAAAATAGCTACATTTCTCACACAAACCCTGCTCCACCATTTTTCTCCCCTTCCCCACTGCAGAGCATTTTCTATCAGAAGGCGGTGAGACAAAAGTCCTGATAAAATCCTCAATCCTGATTTTATTTTATTCTTTGATTAAAGAAAAACACACGCCAACACATAAATTTAAGAAAGGGGCAAGATTAGATGTGGGAACACAAAACATTTTTTTAAAATATAAAAAATCAAGAGTCCTTTCTTCTTGCCCAAGGTGGCCCTGCCCTCTGCTTGGCCCATCAGAGCTTGCACATCACACCACACAGGGCTGGGCCTCAGAGGCCAGAACCTCTCCTCTTTGCCTGCTTTCCAGCCAGGGGTGGGGGAAGGGGTGTGTCTTCCGCCCCAGGTGCCACCACTGAGGGGGGTGACAAAATGCCAGGTGGCACTCACCATGGGGTCTGCAGCACGCCCGAGCTACGTGTCTCTCCTGGGAGAGATGTGGTGGCTTGGGCCCACACAGGCTCCACGCTGCCCAAATGGTCTGCTCCCAGCTGTAGGGTGTCTGAGTGGGAGGAGGCAGGCAGACTCCGGAGGTCCCACAGTACGCCCCGCCCTCGCCCTGCCCCACCCCTATGGATGGCTTGCTCCGCCCCCACCCTGCCCTTATGGATGGCTCACCCCGCCCCTGGGTGCACTGCCCCAGGCACCCGAGCGGCTGCTTCCACTGCTGTCTCCAGCAGCTGTTGCAAGCTGCCCAAGGGGGGAGGCTAGCAGTGGTGGCTATGGAGAGGCAATGGGATGTTCCGCTGCCACTACCTCTGCTGCCATCACTCAGGGCAAGCACCAGCTCATCTTCTTCCCTGAGCTCAGTGGCAGTAGCACTGGTGGGGAAAATAGGGACACTCTGGGATTAAAACAGAAGCTGGGGTGGCTTTTCGTAGGTAAAAAGGTAAAGGACCCCTGGAAGGTTAAGTCCAGTCAAAGGCAACTATGGGGTGTAGCACTCATCTTGCTTTTCAAGCCGTTTGTCCACAGGCAGCTTTCCAGATCATGTGGCCAGCAGGACTAAACTGCTTCTGGTGCAACAGAAACCAGAGATCACAGAAACGCCGTATACCTTCCTGCCGCAGCGCTACCTATTTATCTACTTGAACTGATTAGCTTTTGAACTGCTAGGTTAGCAGAAGCTGGGACAGAGGCAAAGGGAGCTCACACCAGAACTGTCCCTGGAAATTGGGGCATTTGGAGGGTATGCTTGTCTGCATCTTCGAATGGTGTAAGAACTGGCAATATGGAACCAGATACAAGGGAAATAAGACTGCAGTCCTAATCTAACATACCCCATTGAGTTCAATGGGACTTACTTCTATATAGTGGACATGGTTAAGATTGCACTGTAAAAACATTAGTGGAAACCAACTACAGTCTTCTGGGAAAACACGTTCACTTTTAAAATCAAATCTTCCCAGGCAAGATAACAGGTTTCTAATGGCCTAATTAGTTTTATAGCCAGTGTCCTTCTCCCCAGCCCCCCCCCCTTTTGAAAAAGTAATGAGCCAGATAGAAAATTGGTGCCCTTCCGGGTTGAGAAAGAGTGATTGTCAAAGAACAGGCCTTAAAACCCAGAGAGAGTCAGTCACATTGACAGCTCACTCTATTCACTGTAATATTTCAAGTTGTGAGGTGCACACTGGATCTGAATAACACCTTAATAACCAGCGGAGAAAAGAAGAATGTTTTAAACCAGGTTTTGATAATTAAATAAATTAGACACTGCTATTTTGTCTCAGATCAGTGACATCCCATGATTATGTGTGACAAACTGGGAATGTGTGCTACTGAATTAAATTCATTTTAGCGATCATAACAGTTAACAATGGATGAAAACAGTATTTTTTTTTGTATTTTTCCTCTCTCTTTCTCATATGTAATACTAAAAAAAATCTTTCCAAGTGATCAGTCCCAAACAAGGAACAGACAAAATAACTCTTAACTCATTGATCTGGAACATTGCCACCTAGTGACCAAAGGTGAAACATACACATGTAAAAGCTAATTGTGAAAGTGTAATAAAGTGACAACTTGGTCTGCATTTAGAGAGCAATTTATTCCATTTCCCCCTACATTTCCTTATGCAATTTCCACATTTTATGTGGTTTCACACAAAAGCAGAAAGCACTTCAGGAAAGCGAGTGAAATCTAGCATGAAGTTTAGTGCTCATTTCCATGTTAGTGTTTGCTTTCAGGGTGGGGTGGGAGAAGTGGCAGAATCTATTTGCCACCCTGCTAACCTAGACAATCACTGGACTTCTGGATTGGATTTTCATTTGTGCAAATCTGGGACAGTATCATGGTGAACAGTTCTTTCCTGCCATTTAAAATATAGCGTGACATGGTGTTATATCAATGAAAAAGCCACAGTTCCATACAGAGACGTCTTTCCTATTGGGCTTACTAGCGCCTTGCGCCAGGGCGCTGGCCTCTCAGGGGCGCCCCAGCGAGTGGGGGAGCTGCGCGGCTTTCGCAGCGGCCTCCTCTTTCCCTGCACCCGTCAGCTGCGCTTTGCCAACTGTATGGCTGGTGGGCGTGCAGCTTCCTTCCCAAGCCTCCGCGGGAGGAGAGCGATCCTTGCAGAGGCTTAGGATGGAAGCTGTGCCCCACCAACTATATGGCTGGATGGTGTGTGGCACTTTCTTTCTTTCTTTCTTTCTCTCTCTCTCTCTCTCTCTCTCTCTCTCTCTCTCTCTCTCTCTCTCTCTCTCTCTCTTTCGCCCACCCGCGCTGTGGGAAGAGGGAGGCAGGCGATGGCTAGGGGGAAGCGGAGTGCGAGGAAGGAAGGAAGGAAGGAAGGAAGGAAGGAAGGAAGGAGGAGGAGAAGAAGAAGAAGAAGAAGAAGAAGAAGAAGAAGAAGAAGAAGAAGAAGAAGAAGAAGAAGAAGAAGAAGAAGAAGAAGAAGAAGAAGAAGAAGAAGAAGAAGAAGAAGAAGAAGAAAGAGAGGCGCCCCCCACTTGCCCCTTTTGTTCCTCGGCCATGGAGCCTCCGGGCTGGGTTTGCAGCCCTGCTTGCAGGGTCCCATTGCCCGTCCTGTTCAGCTACATCTAGCCCAAGTCATGAGTAGCAGCAGCAGCTGCCCTAGTTTCTCTCTCTACCTGGAATCGTACCCTGTGTTTAATGTAATGGGCAACTCCATCCTGGGGAGGGGAACCCTCCTCCCTTCGCTCTTCCTCCTCCTCCTCCTCCTCCTCCTCCTCCTCCTCCTCCTCTTCTTCTTCTTCTTCTTCTTCTTCTTCTTCTTCTTCTTCTTCTTCTTCTTCTTCTTCTTCTTCTTCTTCGGTGGGCTCCTTCTCCACCCCCCGTCCCACACCAACAAGGTCCCTAGGGGTTGTAAAGCAAAATGGCAAAGTCCTCTTCTGAACAGTGGTTCCGAACTATGAATCAACTGGTCCCTGTCAATCTCCCAGTAGCATCTCAATCTCATTGCAGTTCTCTGTTATCATGCAAAAAGGAGAGCAATCTCCCCAATAGTTAAGAAGATAGTTATTGCCATGTAAGCTTCCTTAAGTGTTTATGGATTTCTCTTCCTGCTGGTTCAAATGAGCCCATGTCATGCATAAACGGGAGTGGATCTGACGAGCAATCGTGATAGCTGGTGTTTCCACGGATGGATAAAAATCTATTGGCTTCATTTTACTCATGTTTGTCAGCATTGAAATGATTTCTAATATGCATGCCACACAGATACACAGAACAAGAGGCTTCAGCTGATGAGAATAACTTCAGATGGAAATGAAACAGCACTGTCACACAGCCAAGAAGGCAGTAGAGTTCCAGATAATACCAGTCTTCAGCATTGAAGGAGAGCCACTGATGCATATAATGTTGAGGAGAAGACAGTTTTTAGTATACAAGAAGCTAAGACAAGTGCATGAAAGCCTGAGAGAGCTGTTAACAAGGCTGTGTGTACCAGAGAGACGCAAAGTTTGGAACATGGGGAACTGCCATATACAGTGTAACTGCCTTATACAGCTAATACAGTGTATTAGCTCAGAACTGTCTGTCATGACTGGCAAAGAGTCTCAAGGGTTACTGACAGTCCCCATGGAAATTGATCCACATTTTAGTCTGCATTTATCATAAATACTTTTTTTTTTTTGCAAAAAATATATAAAATTCCTCTAATATAATTCTGTTGTTGTTGTTGTTGTTGTTGTTGTTGTTGTTGTTGTTGTTGTTGTTGTTGTTTCCAGAGCCGTCTTGAGCTCATCCGGAGCCCTGGTGCAGGGATCCCTCAGGCGCCCCACCCCCACCCCACCCTCTTTAAAAAAAAAGGAAAAAGGAAAGCTCTCACCTTCCCTGGAGGCGCTCGCGCCGAAAGGCCTTGGGACTTCCCGGAGCCCTCCTGCTGGCAGCGGAGGCCAGATGGGTGCGCCAAGGAGCCAGCGGGGAGAGCCTCCCTGGCACAGCGTATGGGCCTGGTGTGCCGGGCGGCGGAGGGAGCCTCACGGTAGCTCCCGCACCTCACAGCGGGGCCGCGCTGTGCCGGAGGCCGCCTAGCGGCTTCCCATGGCCCTGTCTGTCTCCCATGGGGCCGGAGATGCCGGCTTGAGTGGGGGAGGGGGTGACGCTGCTCCGCGTGGCCTTCCTCCCTTCTCCCAGCAGGCAATAAACCAAGTTGCAATCTACTACCCAGTATCAAAAACTGGCTGTGATTTACCCATTGCCATTGGAGGGGTGAGGTAGGGGGGGAGTTTAAGGGGGGGGGAGGAAAAATACTCAAACTGGAGGGATGAGGGGTATGTGTGGGGAAGGAGGTTGCTAAGAGGATGCGGGAGGGGGAAGTTTGAGTGGGAGGGAAGGAAAGGGAGGCAAAAGTTCTCTCCCCCTACCCAAGCCAGCCCCACCCTCTCTCTCTTCCCTGCCTGCGCGTAATTGGCACAGCAACACAAGGACACAGCAGCAGCAGAGCATGGAGAGGAGGGCTGGAGCCTGCGTGCAGTGTGAGTGCCCCCTTTCCCCAGCTCGGGAATGCGGCACCTGCACTGCCTTGCCTGGACCTCGCTTGGGGTTGCTTGGGGTTGGGCTTGGGACAGGGGGAAAGGAGGGAAGGTGAGGGAAGATCAACCTGCCCAATATAGTTCCCCCACCACATGTCCCCTCCCATACTGCCCCTCTGCGTGCTGGGGGAGAGTAGCCAACTTCGAAGTCTCCCTATTCCGGAGTCACATTCCGAGGAGCTGCCCAACTCCACTTTGTGCCAAGGAAAGAGGCGCTTCCCAGCAGAGGGAAGGGAAGGGAAGGAAGTGAGAAGGGAAGGGAAGGAAGTGGCAGCAGTCACTGCTGGGGACAAACCACTTGCTCAAAATGGAAGTGTGCACTCAAATCGGAGGACGTTCGTCTTCCGAAAAAAAGTTTGAAAACCAGAACACTCATTTCCAGGTTTGAAGTGTTCAGGTTTCAAGTAGTTTGAGAACTAAGCTGTTTGAAAACTGAGGTACCATTGTAATTGGTATTTTTTGTTTATTTTCCCCTTTCCTCCTTCCTCTCCTTCTTCGCCCATGCTCAATCCAAATATTCTCTTCATTGTTCTTGAAGTAAAATGAATGCTTACAAGAATATTGGAATAAAATAAATTCAACTGAAGAAAATAAATTGCTTGGTGATAGTATTCCATTTTTTCCTTAGTTCCAGTAGTTGATAAACACACACACACACAAACAAACAAACAAACAAACAACCTGCTTGTTGATTAGTAGAAACTCTTCTTTGGTAAGTTTCCCAAACTTTCTGTAACAAAACAGATAGCTTTTCACTCTGTTTCTGTTCAAGTTGTCAGGCACTACTGACTGACTGACTTTTCAAGGTCTGTGTTTTTAATGCTGTTTGTATTATTGTTGTGATCATTATTTTATTATTTGAAGGACATGTTTAATTATTATTTTGATTGCTGGAGTTTTGGTAGCCACCTTAGGAAGGTGAAAAGCAGACAGAATTGCTAATAGAAATAGATTGCAGCCAGTAATTTTTTACTCAGAGTAGAACCATTGAAATTCATGAACTTCACAAAGTTAGTCATGTTTGTTAATTTCCATTAACCCAATAAACACAATCTGTACCCTGCCTTTTCATTTAAAAGAAAAGAAAAATCTTTACAATATGGCTTCTAAAGAAAACAGAGTAAAACATTAGAATGACATAGCATTACAAATTCAGTCAAACCAATAAAAACAGAATTCAGTTTCAAATGATAAAACAATAAAACTGCCTACTGATGAAAGGACAGATCGTGAAGCTGAGGCTCCAATACTTTGGCTACCTCATGAGAAGAGAAGACTCCCTGGAAAAGACCTTGATGTTGGGAAAGATGGAGGGCACTAGGAGAAGGGGACGACAGAGGACGAGATGGTTGGACAGTGTTCTCGAAGCTACGAACATGAGTTTGACCAAACTGCGGGAGGCAGTGGAAGACAGGAGTGCCTGGCGTGCTATGGTCCATGGGGTCACGAAGAGTCGGACACGACTAAACGACTAAACAACAACAACAACAACAACAACTGATGAAATCTAAAACAACTGTATAATCAACCTCAGGATTGACTTGGCCTGAGCAAACAAAATAAGCTGGAACCTATTCTGATACACCAAAAGCATCCATAAAAGGTGTTTGGAAAAGGTATCCTGAAACTGAACTGTAGATCAGTGGTAGAGCATCTGCTTTGCATGCAGAAGGTCCCAGGTTTAATCTCCAGCATATTCAGGAAAGCCTGGGAGAGAACCCTGTCTGAAATCCTGGAGAGCTCCTGCCAATCAGAACAGACAATAGTGGGGCAGATGGACCAATGTTGTAACTCAGTACAAGGCAGCTTTCTGTGTTCCCATATGTATAAAGATGTTTCAGTAGCTCTGAGTAGAATGGTGAAAATGAGATCTCAAACCTCTGCAAGGTTTATCCCATGTTTTATATATGCAGCCCAGGAGAGAGCACAGTTAAGAAGAGAAAGTGAGCGAGCTGGTGGGGAGAAATGTGAAGGATTAGAGATGAAGCCCCGGCTAGTATCTTTAAGTAGTGACGCTTTTAAGATGCTCTTCAAAGCAACGTTCCGTGGGCTGCGAGAATGCAGCATAAAGATAAACTGCCTATCAATAGCATAGCATGGAGAGGCAAAAAAAAAATTAAAAATAATAATTGACAAGTAACTTGGTAGAGTGGATTATAAATAGCAGGAGGTAGTGGGGGTGCACAGAGTGATTCCAACTACTGGGTAAGTCAGATATTAGCAACACAAAGGAAGAGAGGCATTGTTATACTAGAAAAAGTGAATAACCCTGCAAGATGGAGGGCTGTGCTTATTGACCAACAACAGAAACAAAATCCTGCATCATCCCAAACTGGCTCCTACTGACTTGCCTTCCCCCCTCCTTTAAATCCATAAAGAGTTTTAACAAACCAGTGCATAGACACTATTCTTGTTTTGATTTTGTAAGCTGTCTAAAAACTTCAGGTGCCTCCAAACTGTTACTATTTTTGCAGAAGGAATCCAAGGGCATGCTGGGCTCGTGCAATTAAAGTGGCTTAAAATTGTCACCCTAGCACAACTGTACCACTTTAAAGAGAGAGATACTTTTTGCAGTTTTGAAACTGGGAGCGGAGAAATACACCAGAACATAGCAGCAACGGAAACTCTTTTACTTTGAGTAATGCCATTGGTCTATCTAGATGCAGCACTTAAGGGTTTCAAGTAGGTAGAACATAGTTATCATAGCTAGCAGCTATTGATGGCCTTTTCTTCTATGAATCTGATAAAGCTAACATAGAGTAAGATAAAGTCCTGGCACCCAGCTCATTGAGAAATGGAGTCCCTTAAGATGCATTGGTGTCATGTAACACAAGAAATTGCTGAACCATACATATAATTGGAGACATTTGAAAGTTTTTATATAATTGTCCTCCTTATCAAATAGGTCTGTGAAATGTCTTATGTCGTCTTGAATTACTTTGCTTTCACTTTACAGTCTTTGTTAAAAAGCCAGTACCCAAATAACTCTCTCTCTCTCTCTCTCTCTCTCTCTCTCTCTCTCTCTCTCACACACACACACACACACACACACACACACACAGAGAGAGAGAGAGAGAGAGAGAGAGAGAGAGAGAGAGAGAGAGAGAGAGAGAGAGAGAGAGAGAGAGATGTTTGTCTAATCCTTTAAAGCCATCATTTGGACTGCAGAACAGCCACCTATTTATTCCACAACAGATCCTTTAGGCTGTGGCCCACCATACTAGTCTCATGCCTTCCTTCTAGGATGTGCGGACAATGCACGGTAATGCATTAGTGTATGTTTTATTTTATTTCATTTCATTATTTCATTTCATTGGTAGATTTCAGAGTGAATTGAAGAAAGCTCCCAATTGTCTTCTTGCTGGCAGGATAGCTTTTCTGAGATGCGGAACAGAGTGATTAATGTTTCTGCAGCAGACCATCCACTGTAGATCTGTTTGTTCAATAATTAGTTTACCATTTGTGGAGGCTGTTTGCAAAGAATGCATTTTGAAAGAAGCATAAATTATATCCAGTCAAAGACAGACACCCAACTTGAGTCTACAATAAATGCCCTTAAGTTCTGTTCTTTTTCTTTTAATGAAGCATTAAATAGGAAAAGAGAGTCGTCATTTTTTTCTGCCACAGCATGCTGCCAACATTTTACTTTACACACAAAGGAATATACCATACAATTATATAAAAATAATGTGTAACTGCTTCACATACAGCACTATCAAAATCTATCAGGCCTTTCCCCCTTGCTGTGAAAATATTACTGCCCTCTTCCTGCACAAAAGATCCTGTGGAGCCTTTGTTTCTCTCCACCCCCACCCTTACCCCACCCTGCTTCCCTGCCCATCTTAAATAAAATGCTTGAGATCTCAAGAGTGATTGGAACCCAGTGGAAATCAGAGAAGCTTTTACATATGAACTGCATTTTTAATTATGACTTGATGGGACTTTTTTTTAAAAAACAACAACAACAACAACAACAACAACAACAACAACAACACCCCTGCAGTGAGGAGAAAGAAAACCAGACAATATTTAACCTGGGCTTTACAATTCCAGAGAGAACAATGTCATGCAGTGTCAGGAATGGGGAGAAGAAAGAAATAGGGAAAAAAGCTACAAAGGGTGAAAGGCACAGAGAGAGATGGAGACAGGGACTGTTCAAGAGAGATTTTTAAATGTAGCTAATTCATGTTTCCTAAAAGCAGTTCCCAATTCGCATTGCACATTTTCTGGGAGAGGAGAAAACAGTACCTGATTCATGTTACAAACCTCTGGCATGGACCAGAAAGGGATGAAATGTTATGGACAGTAACAGAATCTCAGTCTGCAGGGCTGCAATGAACCTCATATTAAAATAATGAAGAGCTCCTTCTTGTTGGAATAGACCAGGAGTAGTCAATCTTTTTATACCTACCACCCACTAATGCATCTTTCTTGATGGTAAAATTTCCTTACCACCCACCAGTGCTCGATGGAAGGAGGATTCAACTTGTTCCATAGAACCGCTGAAACACCCACTAGGAGGGACCAGGTTGACAACCCCTGAGGTAGACAATATTGAATGAGATTTCAAGGTTGAAGTAAACGAATGCCCAACTAAGAATGAAACTTAATATAGCAAGATATTTATTCTCAATGTTGTATTTGTGGGGGAAATCAGGAAATAAGATATTGCACATTAGAGGAGTCCCTCTTGATATGCAGGGCTTGGGCAAACCAGTGCCAATGTTAATAGATCAAATGAATGGGAATGCAAGTTTTAGGCCTGATTCTGGGGTATGGCTGTGCACTGGATTTGGCTGAGCCCCGAGCCAATTTGGAAGGATTGGGCCATTGGTTGAGCCAGCCATGGATAATTGCAGGTCAGGTTAGATGGTCCAGAGTGATCCAGGGCTGTCAGGGTATCAGGCAGGAAGAAGAGGCAGGCATTGGATGGGGAAACCCACAAAAAAGAAAAGGGAAAAAAAGGCTGAGATCTACATAATCACTGACTGTGTCTTTTTGGGAGATGGTAGGAGCTCACTGTCACCTGATTCAGGATTTCCTGCAGAGAAACAGCTTGAGAAGGAGCACCATACAGAATTTAACCCCCCTGTTCTTGTTTGGGTGTGGAGAAGGTTCAGCATTTCCTTGCCCTAATTAAAACTGTAATAAAACATAGCCCTGCCCCAAACTGATGTGGGGCCATTTATGGAGTGGGGTGAGTTGTCCCTGGGTTGGCCCAGGGTAGTTCAGGCTGATTGAGGTGCCCATATAGTGGCCATAGGGCAGATCAGAAGGCTTTGCACAGCCCTAATGGTAAGCCATCTTTCAAGACAGATGCTACAGACTCTTCTGATCCAGTGTGGAATCTGAAGGGATGTACTGTCCAATCCTTGTGTGATTGTTTCAAATCAAGACCTAACCAAGATTAAAGGCATACCAAGAAGCAGAGGAACTGGCATGTTGTTCCAGCAACTGTCTGGAGCCACCTCAGAGCACAAATGATTGAACATCTTGATGTTCGGTTGATGCCAGCATGAATGGGACCTGGCCAGGCACGTCTGTGAAGATGAAAACATAATGGGTCAGTGCTTCTGGTTGTTAACCCACCCAGGAATGGCTGTGGGAAGGATTCCTGCATTGCAGGGGGTTGGACTAGAGGACCCTTTGAGTCTGTGATTCCATGAAAACCTGTTTGACGGATGTTACTCTCCCCTGATACACTGGTGACTATTCTAGGTACAAATGCTGCCTGCTCTGGTTCAGGCTCCCCACCCCTACCCCACCCCTGCGTGACCAACAGTCTTATCTCACCTGATGAAGCCTTGCATGTGAACCATGAGGAGTGGAAACACTGTTTTGGCGTACTTTATCTTTGTAAAATACAGGTGTACTTCTCTGGGATAGTCAAATCTTGCTGTGCCCATTTAAAACAGTTACACCATGGGGAAATTGCTTCTAGGTACTAGGGGTGTGTGTGCATGAATGTGTGAAGGGTGCTTAAACGACAGTGCAGCCTCAACCATGTGAGAGACCTGACTGGGACTTTCCCATCCAATCTGTATTCTCAGGGGGAGCAAGAATGCACACCAGTGCTAGCTGGTGGCCATTGTGACTGATGGGATGGATGGAATAGAAGCCAACAGGTGCAGCCAACAGGTAGAGTCAACTAATTCTAGCTTTGACCTCATCCTCCACTTCGTTGAGTTCTACAAAGGCCAGGTATCTTCAACTTTTTAAGACCCCAAACCCCATTTTAACCCAAACAAGCATTTTAGGATGCATTTGTTAATATTTTACCATACTATATTTGCATGGTAGTAGTGCTCCTGTTGTGACCCACCTTAGATCAGGACACAGCTCACTAAAGACTAAGGAGGACAAGGAGGACAGGATGTAAGTAATAAGGCAGGCAGGTGGGTCCTGGCTAGTATTGCAGGAGAGGTGTTCAATTCACACTAACAAATCAGTCTGTACAGGTACTAATCCTATAGGAAACAACCATGTGAATAGTCCCACAAATGTAACCAGAATGTTCATATGGAACCTGAGGATACATGGGGAAGAAGCTCAAGGAAGCAACCTCCATATGGATCATTGTGCAAAAAGGACCTAATTCAGAAGAAGGGCTAAGGACAAAAATCTATGTGGTCTGGATTTAAAGGTAAAACTCAGAAGCTGAACCAACGGCTAATATTCACTCTACAAATAAAACAACACCAGCAAAGCAAGACAATGACTGTAAAAGTAATTGTACTAAATAATGAAGAACCAATAAAGAAGGCATTTTAATATCAACAAGCATTTATTAAAAATAAAATAACAGTTCTGGCGATGGAATCTGGGAATAGGAGATGGAGATCATATTTATTAGAATCTCAACCTTGCTTTGGTTGTTGTTAGCAAGGAGAGCTGTGGTTGCCATAACAATATGATAAAACTCCATTTTTGTAATCAGCAATCATCCAATTGTATCCACCATTCTGCCCTTTAAACTTAGAAGTTAAACAGCAGTTGTGTTTGTCCAATAAATCTTGCTATAAAGCACACATAAAGGTGATGGCAAATGCTAGGTGAAGTATATCATAGCTGAGAAACTGAGTGTCCTTCACTCCATTACCATGACAATTTCCCTGTTTGAAATGTTTTCACTCTGACCATTAATGAACATGAATTTATTCTGGGACAATTATACTGCTTTTTTTAAGAGAGAGGGAGGGAGGGAGGGAGGAAGAGAAGAGAGGAGAAGAGAAGAAAAATAGAATGGCAGGGATTTGTTTAGAGGAACAAAGGTTCATGGAAGGCAAGTAAATCCAAACACATCTGCAGTGGGTTTAAAATGTCAAGGACGGTTGGTACTATAAATGAAACACCATTTTGGAACATGGAGTGTGCAAGGCACAGCTGAAGAATTAGGATCGACCAACAGCAGAATGTTGTGATTTACTTTTTGCTAAACTGCTCCATTTCAGACTGCAAAAGGGAGCATGTATGCTGCCTTCCACTACCCCCCCCCCAAAAAAACAGAACACTTTCCTGCATATAAGCAAACAATTCAAAGTTGGGAAAGGGAAAATTCATATATGCTACACCAGGCATCCCCAAACTTCGGCCCTCCAGATGTTTTGGACTGCAATTCCCATCTTCCCTGATCACTGGTCCTATTAGCTAGGGATCATAGGAGTTGTAGGGCAAAACATCTGGAGGGCCACAGTTTGGGGGTGCCTGTGCTACAACCTGCCTTGGTTCCTTCCCCCAATCTGCAGAAAGCTGTATTTTTCATGGTAAATGATTGAGGAAGGCTTCCAACCTGTGGTACAATATTGGCAGTGGTACAATTCAGGCAGAGATGCACTATAGTCATACCTTGGTTATTGAATGGAATCTATTCCAGAAGTCTGTTTGACTTCCAAAAACGTTTGACAACCAAAGCTCAGCTTCCAATTGGCTGCAGGAGCTTCCTGCACTCAATCAGAAGCCGTGGAAGCCACATTGGACATTCAGCTTGCAAAGAACATTAGAACACTCACTTCCGGGTTTGCAGCGTTTAGAAGCCAAAACGTTCAAGTCGCAAGGTGTTCGGGATCCAAGGTATGACTGTATACATATAAGGCATGCAGCGCTGGTGCTAGGGCTTTTTGCGCCCTAGGCTAAATCACCTTCAGGCGCCTCCCCCCGGCACATGCGTCATGACGCCGCTGACGCCGCTGCGTCCCCTCCATAGGTGGAAGGGCGCTGAGCTCTCATTTTGGCTCGCACGCCTCCTGGCTATGGAGGGGACGCTGTGAGCTCTTCAGCGGCCGCGGCAGCAAGTGAGCGGCGGCGGCGGCAGCAACAGCGGCTATAGCTGAAGGCTTCGGCTACGGGCGCTGCCGCCGCCGCCCACCCGTTGCTCCCGGCGCTGGCAGCAGCGCGGGCAGGCGGCGGGCAGGCGGCCGGCGGGCTCGACAGTGCCCCCTCCATTTCGGCGCCCTAGGCCATGGACTACTTTGCCTAAATGGAGGCGCCGGCCCTGAAGGCATGGAACACCTATGTTTCTCCAAATGTTGTTGGTTAGTAGTTATAGATGCTAGGAATAGTAGCCAAATAACAGGTTCTGCAACCCTGAACTACATGATTCTCCTGATTTGAGTAGCACAGCTCTAATCTGGGATTAATATATAGTGGTCTGTACTGTGTTGTACTACAGACGCACGCACACACTAAACCGGATCAAAACCACAACACTGGAAAGCTTTAATTGTTACTCAGCAAGCTTAATAAAATTGCCCTTTTGGTCTCTTCTATGTCATATAGCAATGATTGTGATGATGACATTGATGATGTGGGGATACTGAGGTTGAAAAAAATGGTGCAATGGGCCAGATCTAGTTAGGCACTCATAAGAACATAAGCAAATCCCACCTGAATCAGTCCAAACGTCATTCCAGTTTAGCATCCTGTTTTATGCAGTAGCCAGTCAGATACCTATGGGGGGCCCACAAGCAGGACATGAAGAAAAAATGCTCTTTCCCAACCTCCTGTCGCTTCTCAGAACATGTTGCCCTTTTCAATGGAGGTAGCATTTAGCCATGATTACCAGGAGTCACTGACAGCCTTATCCTCCATAAATTTGTTTAACTCCTTTACCAGGATGCCTTACAGAAGCAAATTCCATAGTTTAATCATGTTCTCTGTGAGGGCAAACTGCCTTTTACCCAAATCTCCTAGCATTCACTTTAAATGGAATCTAACATCATGAAAGAGGGAGAGTGAAACATTACTTTTCTCTGTGTGATGTGCACTAGGAGCTATAGCCCTGCTTGTTTTGCTCGCCACCCTTGCTTACCCTGTCTTTCCAGCCCTGCAACTCTTCATCAAACCCATTCCTTTATACCTCGCCAAACCCTCCTCACTTTACACTTCGTGAACCCCATTGCCCAGGCAAAGCCCCCTTACAGCTTGTCCAAACTGCATCCCCTTACAGCTCTCCCAAACCATGTCTCTCTCCCCATAGAGATCACCCCCAACAGAGACTACCCTTCTCAGTTTGCCCAAACGTCAGCCCTAGGAACAGCCAGGATACATTTTTGGAAAGCAATGTACGCCAATATGAAATGTTTTTGCATGTTGTTGTTGTTTTACTGATATATACATTCATTCACTTTCCCCTGGTATATGCATGTTTGTACATATTACTTGGGTGGAGGACTGCATTGCACAATTTGGAAAAGTGTGAATTTTGAAGGATGACTTTGTTTCAGTTTATGTATTGTTTTAGAATGTGTAAATTTAGAAAGTTTGCCTGTAAATATGAATTGAATTTCCCTCTCATTCCTTCTCCAGATACCTGATTTTGTCCCTGCTGGTATCCGAAGTCCAACGTTACTTGGGCCAGAGTGTTAGAGGAGCAAGCAGTGAAAGGGAGGTTAGGACCCTGAAATTCCCCACTCTCCACACACTCTGACATTGAAGCTCTGTCCCTAGTGTCAGAGGCATAGATTCAGTCTTTTCTATGACCCTTGAGATGCCCATAGTAATGCACCCTAAGGCTACTGAATGAGTTCTGCTTTTAGATTAGATTTAAACCAGGGGCCTCATGTGCAAAACCAGCACATTATGCCATCTTCCACAGAATATGGACCCCTTGCATTTATTATGAAATTCATTAAAGGCCAAAGCCTAGCATTTTCTACTTTACTGTTCCTTCTAAACATTGCAGGGTGGGGGATGATAACTTTAGCATCTGAAACTTCAAAGTATAAACAGCTGAAGGTATACATAAGGCAATTATTTTCAGAAAATGCAGTAAAAGAAGAAAATCAATGTCTTCTTTTCTAATAGTAACATCTCATAATGTCAAGGGTCAGGTTTTCATCTCAGTTCATTAGATGTAGATCTCATCATACCATGATGTATTTATCTTTAAAAAGTAATGCCCTTTTGATTATGTGTCATGGATAAAATCTTATCTTTGTCTTGGAAGCATGAGAGTAATGGTGACTGCTTTATAGCCCCCTGATCCTTGGCAGTAGTTCATCCAATTACCTGATGGTGATTAAGATGGGTCATTTTCTTGGGCTCCTCTACCACCATTTTAACTAAGAGCCATAACTTGCAAACATCTAGTGGAGTCATTGCCTTTCAGACGCAGCTATAATTCGGAAGTTGAGCTGTATCGCTCGGGATGTTTGAATATCTCTGTTCATTGCTTGTAATAAGTTTTCTGGAGAGAAATGACCTTATCAAAAAGAAGCTGCCATCTGCCTATAGCACGGCTGTGCTGAAACCTGTCCCCTAATTTCTCATAGATTTTCTCTCTTCCCCCCCCCCCCTCCACAAACAAGTTTCTGGGGCTTTTCTCCCTCATTTGCAGAGCAATTAAACCTTTCTTTAAAATCTCATAATTTTGTTGGGTGAGGAATTGAAATTACTTTATTATTCTGACAATCTGGGTTTCTGTCAGCTGAGGATCTACCTGGTGGCAGCTGCTATAAATGGCCATTTCAATTTTGCACAATGACCCCAACATAGCAGCATAATTCAAAAGGTAAGGTAAAGAACCTTTGGACGGTTAAGTCCATTCAAAGGCGACTATGGGGTGCCAAGCACATCTTGCTTTTCAGGCTGAGGGAGCTGGCATTTGTCCACAGACAAATGTGGCAGCCTGACTAAACCACTTCTGGTGCAACAGAACACCGTGATGGAAGGCAGAGTGCACGGAAATGCCATTAACCTTTCCGCCACAGAGGTACCTATTTATCCACTTCTACTGGTGTGCTTTTGAACTCCTAGATTGGCAGGAGCTGGGACAGGGCAATGGGAGCTCACTCCATCACATGGATTCAAATCACCAACCTTCCGATTGGGAAGCCCAGTGGTTTAGACCAGTGGTCCTCAACCTTGGGCCTCCAGATGTTTTGAGACTACAATTCCTATCATCCCTGTCCACTAGTCCTGCTAGCTAGGGATCATGAGAGTTGTAGGCCAAAAACATCTGGAGGCCCAAGGTTGAGGACCACTGGTTTAGACCACAGTGCCACCCATGCCCCATGTAGTAGTCTAAGGCAGGCCAGTCTGCCAAGAGGATCCTCAAACTGTGGGACATGCCTTGGTTGCCTTCAAGCTTCCCAGAGACAAGTTGTTGGCCACTTTGAAGAACAGAATCACTGGACCCAATAGATCCATAGTCTGACCCAATAGGGCTCTTCCTAAGAGTCATCACTACAAACATCTTGGGAGAATGGAGTACAAAACATTGCAAAATACACCTTTCTAATGGAAATTGATACTTTTGTGCTATCCTCCTGAAAGTAAGTGTTAGAAACAGAACAGCAACCTGAATGGAAGCATAAAGTTGCCACTGTACTTTGCTATTTGCACTCCTTCTTGGAACTGGTCATATAATACTTAGTAAATAATTCATTCCACCACATTATTCTTCTCACTGCGCACCCATGTTGCAAGAAGCTGCGTGAGTATTCCCCCACCCCTGTGTGTGAAATCGTTTCTTAAATAATTGATACCACATCGTTATATATTTCTGTAAATAAAACACTGGCCTGTGTGTATTTTTACCTTTACTTCAGTGCTTTATTTTAACCATGCCATGGTAAGGATTATTTTCTTCTTATCCAGCCTCTGTGAGATTCTGCAGTTAGACACAGTCTTTTATAGTTAAGGGGGGGGGAATCTTTTCCAAGCTGAGGTTAGCTTGCCTATTTTGGCAACTTCCCAAAGCTCACATGCCACCCTGTGACAAAGTTCTCTGTGTGACTTACAATAAATAAGCACAAAAAACAATGTAAATACAAAATTAACCATAAAAGCATAAAATCAAAAGCAAGAAATACAAGAAATCAAAACTCACATAGGAAACTGCCTTATTCGAAGCTGCCTTATTGGTGAATATAGCTCAGTATTGTCTGTACTGATTGGCACCAACTCTGTCATCGGCTTCACCCACGTAAAAATTGATAGCTGAAAGATTTAGAAGAAAAGATACGTCCAAATTCAGCACTCTTGCCCCTGAAATGGTAAATAAGAGCAAAACTGAAAAGGGAAGATCTGGCTTTCTCGAGCCCACATGTCTCAATAATAACAACAACAATAATAATAAATCAATGAGAAAATGTAATGAGTGGTTATAAGAATCAGAATACTGCTTTGTTTCATGTTTAGTTAAAACAATGTTTTACTCTCAATACTGTATTTATTAAGATGAATGCAAAATCTCAAGAGGAAAAGCAGTTAAGAATAAAACAGCTAGGAGTTCAATCACACCCACAAAAGGGTGCTGAAAGTTGGCCCTGTAATATTTCACTGTGGGGAAAATGATTAAGGGGAAATATGTTGGCAAGTTTCTAATATCTGAAAAAGATGACAAAACCAATAGGGGAATCAATTATCCGTCCTTAGACACCAGGAACAGACCGAGAACTTATGAGTTTCTGACTACAGAAAGGGAGGTGTAACTTAAACCTTTAGGATAGATGAGAACAGAATCAAATAACTGAAACAGAACTTCGTACATGTTGGGTGATCAAACTGCACATGCGCATGTCAAATGAACAGCAATCATGCTGATCGGTTGTTTGGTAAGGAAAGGAGGACATGGGTAACTTAATTTCAGTCTCCACTTGCCTTTCCATATAGCTGATTTTCTACACAGAGGCTTTGCTCTGGAAGTTGCCTTATACTGAGTCAGATAGTCCAGCTACCAGTAGTTTGGTATTATCTACACTGACTGCCAGTGACTCTTCAGGCTTTCAAGCAGAGGTCTTTCTCTGTCCTACATGGAGATGATGAGGATTGCATGAAAGGCAGATGCCCTGACCTTTCCAAGTAGCTTGATCATGGAATGAACCACACATAAAATATGTTTGTGTATGTATTTCCTTATCCAGCTGGCGCTGTGGGCTAAACCACTGAGCTTAGGGCTTGCTGATCAGAAGGTCGGCGGTTCGAATCCCTGTGACGGGGTGAGCTCCCGTTGCTTGGTCCCAGCTCCTGCCAACCTGGCAGTTCGAAAGCACATCAAAATGCAAGTAGATAAATAGGAACCGCTACAGCGGGAAGGTAAACGGCGTTTCCATGTGCTGCTCTGGTTCGCAAGAAGCGGCTTTGTCATGCTGGCCACATGACCTGGAAGCTATACGCCGGCTCCCTCTGCCAATAATGCGAGATGAGCGCGCAACCCCAGAGTCGGTCACAACTGGACCTAATGGTCAGGGGTCCCTTTACCTTTTTAAGCTTGTTTCATCACACATCTAGGTATGGTAGATTCTATAGGCCCTGTCTGTGAGAGGGTTGCATCATCATGCATGACATAAGCCCACCTCACCCCATTCTGCCCCTGCCCCACCACTGTTCCATCCCATCCCATGACCAAAAATTGTGTACTCGTTGGTGGTCACGTCCCAATCAAATGCACGCAAACTGGTAATGTAATCCAGTACAGAGTTTATCAGTACATGGATGGTATTCCATCTTCTACCTGGATTCTCCCAATGCCTCTCCGTTCAGCAGGTCATTTTCATACCACCATATAGATTCTGGGACACAAGGAAGGCAGGAATAGGGCAAGGGCAAACTGGCATGTTTCTTGAGAACAGTAAGGTGTTCTCAATAGAATAGTAACAGTGATGGGCACCAGTGCTGATAGGTATTTTCTACCTCCACGGTGGCACGCAGTATGATTTGGAATACTAGATGTTAGAGAACATAGCAGTGCAGATTTCTCTTGCACTTGGGTCTTACTTAATGGCTTCCCATAGGCATCCAGTTGACCACCGTGAGAACAGGATTCTGGACTAGATAAGCCACTGGCCTGATCCACCAAGGGTCTTCTTGGGTTCTAAGGAAAAACAGCATTTGAAGAAGCCTGTCCTCTCTTTCTCTCTCCGTGAAAAAGAGAAGCAAACATATTGCTTCTCCCCACAGTCACCATTTTTATTATGTCTGGAATCTACTGTTTCCTTCTCTCCCCCCCCCAAAAAAAATCCCATAATGTTTTGATGTTAGTTCAGTGCAAGTCTTTGAAAAATTAAAATATGTTCAGTGTCAAGCAGTTCTGTTTCCTGTCTGATCTTAGCAAGGTTATAAATCACTCTTCCCCCTGGATACAGCATGAATTTTAGTACCTGAATAAGCACACATTTTGCTTGTAATATGCAAAGTAGAAAAGTTGGTGGCGGCGGGGGGGGGGGGGAGGAGGAGTTGATGCTGCTGTACATTTCTCTTTTCTTTTCATTATGCAGTTTCTGAATGGTGTAAATCAAACCTGCCGTTTGCCCCCACACCTGGAATAAAGAGGCAAGACGCATGTCTTCGGCAATCTAAGGCCACATCTTTTAACATTAATGCAGGAGATCTGCAGGTTATGTCAGCTATGCAGAAATGCAGATAGGAGTGACCTTACGACCTCCGCTGCAATGTATTTTGATGCTAGGGAGGAACAGCATTTGATGCCCCTCCGTCCCTCAGAGCCATGGTGCAGAGTATCGAAAGTCAATCACAGGTAGGTAGCCGTGTTGGTCTGAGTCGAAGCAAAATAAAAAAATTCCTTCAGTAGCATCTTAAAGACCAACTAAGTTTATATTTTGGTATGAGCTTTCGTGTGCATGCACACTTCTTCAGATACCTTCTTCAGAAAGTCAATCAATTTATTTTGGCACAAGGCAGAAAATCCCCAAAAGCACTCCTCTTCCTCCCTGGCAGTAAAAGTAACTAACAATTGGTTGTCCTATTGACATACCCAAAACTACCTGCGTGAGGCAGCCACCTCAAACTCATTAAAGGTAGTTCCAGCCTGATCAAGTTTGGCTACAGATGAACCTGCCCGTAGTTGGAAGCAGTTTTTCGCCTGCTTCTGCTACAGCTTGCCACACCTATGGGGATGGAGATTCTCTTGACGCATGATCCTTGCCAAATTCCCAATATTCTGAGTGGGTGGACAATATATTAATAATGCCCCACCACCACCACCACCACCTGAGGTCACTAGAAACAGAGGACAGGATCACACTTCAAAATGACCTTAACAGATTAGACAACTGGGCCAAAGCAAACAAGATGAATTTTAACAGGGAGAAATGTAAAGTACTACACTTGGGCAAAAAAATAAAAATGAAAGTCACAAATACAGGATGGGTGACACCTGGCTTGAGAGCAGTACACGTGAAAAGGATCTAGGAGTCTTGGTAGACCACAAACTTGACATGAGTCAGCAGTGTGATGCAGCAGCTAAAAAAGCCAATGCAATTCTGGGCTGCATCAATAGGAGTATAGCATCTAGATCAAGGGAAGTAATAGTACCACTGTATTCTGCTCTGGTCAGACCTCACCTGGAGTACTGTGTCCAGTTCTGGGCACCACAGTTCAAGAAGGATACAGACAAGCTGGAACGTGTCCAGAAGAGGGCAACCAAAATGGTCAAAGGCCTGGAAACGATGCCTTATGAGGAATGGAAATTGGTCCTGTCCCAAAGAGGGGGGCAGATGGTTTAACCAAAAGCCTAAGCCAACACTCAATTTAAATTGTATTTAAATAAAGTTGTGGCCAAAACAATGCCAAAAACCCAAACCTAAAATATGTGTCTGTTGTGAGTTATTTGGGGGATTTCGGTCAGCCTCGTCACACAAATTAAAAAATGATGATTGTTATGATGATGCCTTCTTTCTTACTTCCAGTCCAAGGGGTGACATGTTTTGCAGGTTCTTCCTCCTTAGTCTCAGTGTTGCCCCATGTGGAACCCAGCAGGGAAGATGAGGGGCAAAATTAGAATTAGTTATATCTGCCTGCCATTGGTTCTGGTACCACCTACAGTTGTGCTCCCTGCTTTCCACCCCAAATGGGCATCAGCCAGCACTGCCTATTGGCTGGGATGCATTCATTTTGGAGCACATGCAAATCAAACCGGTTCATTAAATGCTATAAACACATCTTTGCCACACATACAGTTATCAAACTTGCATGGGTTCTCTCCACTGATGCTGCTGTTGGTTGGGTATTTTATTTTAGGTGGAGGTTTAATCACATACAACAAGGTTGGCTAAGGGAGAATAGGTGATGGTTTTTCAGTGCTGAAATTGGTGTGATTAACCTGCACTTGGTATGAAGCTTAAACTCAAGTGGCCCTTTTGAGCCCCCTTAATAGCAGTACGATTCTGTGAACTGGGAAAACCGGAAGACCAAAAAGCTAATTCAAACTGCCAGTCACTTTTCTCACCTCTGACTCCCATTTGGTTCCTTGCTGAGAGAAACACATTTATTTGAAGCTGCTCCTTGTTCTGGAGAGATTTGAGGAATTCTTGGACGTCCAAGCCGCAAAATGACATTCAGTAAGTTGCTCAACAGCAGAGCATCAGTGACAAGGTTGGTCCAGTAGAAGTTAAATCCTCCATAATTCAATGTGCAAAAATTAGGAAAGTGTTAATCCGCCCCCCTTCCCAATGAATTTTGTAAGAATATTTCTAAAAGTCACCACATCTGATTTTTTTTACTGGATTAGGGTTTCTCTTTCTCCAAATTACATGGTTTTATATTCAAATGGAACAAAATGTTCCACTGCTCCAATTATCTAGTCCCTCCCGCAACAGAACATTGTGGATGAGTAGCATGTAGGATTGCAGCATGGCTAGCCCAAGGCATTTGTTTCCTGAGTCAAAGGACATGAGGCCACCTCCACTGGCAGAGGAAGAGGAGTGCGGGGGAGCACATCGCCCCCGGCAGAATGATCCTGGTGGGGTGCCATTGCGGCAGCTCCCCACCCGTGCTGGGCACCACGCCCCCCCACAGGTGGAGCACCACACCCCTGGGACACACGTCGGCCCCTCCCCTGCCTGCTCTCCGCCCCCCAGTGCCAGAGCATGTAGCTCCACCACAGGCCACCTCATATCATTCTATGTACAAAAGCCCAGTAATTTGATGGCTGAATCTTAGTTCAATGTTGAAGACTAAAACTGAAACTAGGGGCAGCAGGAGTTCGGTAGGCGGCTTGGTATCTCACTTTGCCTAATGAAAGGGTAAGCCCTGATTTTGTACATGGCAGGCCCGGTATCAACAGTCAGCTCAACTATGCACTGGCTGAGAACTGCATGGACCCAGAAGGTCCCTTACCAGTCCAACTAGCAGAAAATGCAATGCCTCGACCTAGTTTCATAAAACTATAGATTGCATTTTGGGTAAACGAAGTTAGTGGACAGCCACCACACATGGGAGCCAATCTCTCTCTCCCTCTCCCTCTCCCTCTCCCCCCCCCCTCTTTCACACACACACACGGGCATCTGGGGACACAGTGGAAATGGTGGTGAGTTGTGCTGCTGTCGCATATAAAAAATGCATGTGGCTGCACTACACAACCCCATTGGAGGGACAACTCAAGGGGGGAATTGCTAGCACAGTGCTGGCACCCCCCTTTAGTTTTAATCATAATTTTTACTGCTGTCCAGGAAGACACAGATAAAAATGAAACACTGCACTAGCATTGTGATGCACTCATAAACGGTTGCATCAGATTTTTTTTTTCCATTGACCGTGTTTTGCCAATTTAAATATATGCAATTTGGACATATGCACCAATCTGCATGTATTAGATGTAGACAAGGCAGGTAATGCACAGTTTAACAATGGAACAAATAATTCAGAGGAGTATGGACTTTGTGGAGAGGCCAGGCACTCATCCATGGGGGATGACTTGGCTCTGGGTGTTCTAGATTTGATGCCTGAGAAGTTCAACTATAAATCCCACAGCGAACTGACCTGATCTGCATCTTCTGACCTAATGAGAAGATTGAAACTTAATTACCTTTCAGTTTTCACACTTCTTTTGTGATAAAGTTTTCAGCTCAAAAACATGCCCAAATTCATAGGGTAAAATACATTTATAAACATATGCATCAAGATAAATTCCATATTTAAATATGTATTTTGTGTTACATGCATTTTCTTCTCTATTTTGCCTTTCTGCTACTACTTCTCCTGCCAATGCCAACAGTCTTGTTCATGAGACAAAAATGGGCACAGCGGTGAACCCATAGAAAATCTGAAATGTTATAATTTAGTTTATTGTAGGGTTATCTTTCTAATTGGGGCAAAGTTGACTATGGAGAATCTTAACATTTGTTTTGTTTTTGCCTCTTATTACTGGCTCAGAACCTCTGACATCAGATGGGTTAAAAATATAACCCAATTAAACCAAATAGTTTGTGAATCAGTCTTTCAATATCTGCTGAACAAAACTTTTATGTGTAGTTAAGTGGTGGAATATTCCTCAGATGGTATTCTCCCACACAGAACTCTCATTTACAAATGATCCATCTTCCTGTTCAAAATAAATTATCTTCTCCTACTATTGTCTTGCTAAACCATTGTCTCTAGGGAAGGGCTAATTTGTGTTAGTGGAGTGGCTGTCTGGTAGAGTAAGAATAAGAAAAGATCTTAGCCTCTTCTCGCCGTACCTTCAAATCATCCTCCTATTTGTTGGCTGGGGCATCTGTCATGGAGAATATTAGGCTCTCTGAGACAAATGTCTCAGCCATTTGTTCAAGGTAATCACTTGTCCAGTCTAATTTTATCCAGATTGCAGCAATTCTGAATGAAAACTATTAGCCAGAGACAGAAAAGGTAATTGTTGTAGTGGAAAGTATGTCAAATTCGAGACTGAACCTGACAACAAGGTGGCCATTATTCGTACTGTGTTGAGTTGGGAGGGGGTAGATTTTAGCCTGGTGTGCGCAATAAAATACAAAATAGTGATTTCCCCCCCCCTTATGTAGCTTCACTCTTCAAACAGATAGCCTTCAAAGATACAAACATTTAGGTTTTAAACACAATAGATACAAAGCATAATTTAGAAACACATGGCACAAGCCAGCTAATGTGTATACTGCCTCCCCCCCCCCACTTTCTCTGCTCACATGTAACTGTCCTGAGACCCCTGGGTATAGGGTGGTATAAATTATAACAATAACAATGATAATAATAATGTAGAATACAGAATTCTGAGAGGCTTTTCGTGCACACTTTTTATGCAATACAGTCATACCTTGGGTTGAGTATGCTGCGGGTTACATACTTTCGGGTTGCATACTTCTGCCACGTGTGCATGCGCAGAAACATTCTGCGTGTTTCACGTGTGCACAGAACCGTGCTGCGCGCTGTGCGCATGTGCAGAAGTGCTCTCTCAGCACTCCGCGGATGCGCTAAAGCGCCACTCAGGCTGTGTACTTTTCAGGGTGCGAACGGCACCCCGAAATGGATTGAGTACGCATCCCGAGGTACCACTGTAGAACAATTTTCTTGTCCCTGCGTGGCAAAATGCTTCAAGCAAATTATAACCTCTATGGTTATTTTAAAGGCACAGTAACAAAGTTCTCCTTTGTCTGATTAAAGTCCCTCTAGTGGTATGTTGAGAGAGAGAGAGAGAGAGAGAGAGAGAGAGAGAGAGAGAGAGATTAGCATGAGGCATCCTGAAGCCTTATTCCTGTTTCTGCTGCTGCACTGAAAATGTCCCCTGCAGTTGCCTGTGTTGGAGAAAAGCAATTGCAATTCCTTTTCTTAAGCTTTTATTTAATGCTTGTATTCCTTTAAGCCACAAGAGGATACTGTCTGTCTAGCAATCTAGCCAGCACTCACTTGTAGCTTCTCTAAGTTAACTCCACCCCTAAAAGCTGAGCCATTTTGTTTGTTTATTTCTCTCCAGACAAAATGTCTGCTTTTTCTTTCTTTCAGTCCTTTTGCTCCTGTGAATTGTTCCTGCTTCTGCATGAACAAAGCCTTTGAACTCCAGAAACTGTAACTGATACTGTAATTACAATCCAATTCACACAAGCCACAAGCTGCTTCTCTGGGTGCCAATGAAAGGACTTCCTGCAGCCACCATTCTGCTCTTCATTATGCCCTGTGCTATCATCAACACAGAGTGTCACAGTTTCCTTTCTCTGTTAGAGAGGTCCACCAACAATCAGCAATGTAGGTTACTTCAGAACCCCAAGCCTGCTTCAGGGTTGTACAGGAGAGCTGGCAAGGGTGTTATCTCTGCAGGAATTGTCAGCAACTTAGTTTGCAGAATATATTGCTTGGGCACCTTATTTAATTAATTCTTTTGCACTCCCAAAGTTTACGCTGTCTCTCTTATTGTCCCCCACTCTGCCCCTACAGAGATGTGTAGTTTTTATCACTCACAGTCTCTGCTGAACAGTCATGGCTTCTCCCAAGCAATTCTGGAAACTGTTGTCCTTTATGGGTGTTAATAGTTGTTAGGAGACTGCTTTATCCCTCACACAGCTACAATTTCCAGAAGAGGAATTGATTGTTAAACCACTCTGAGAATTACAGTTCTGTGTGGGGAATAATAGTCTCCTAACAACTCTCAGCACCCTTAAAAACTACAGGACAGAGAACTATTCGTGCCTAAAAAGAAAAAAAAAAGTATCGTCATTCTTGATTGTCCTTTTACTAAACTGAAAAAATGTCTCAATGTGCTCTCCTGTCCTTCTAGGCTCTATGTTACCCATTTTGAGTTGGGGTGGGGAGAACTGTATTCAACATTCCAACAGATCTCTCGTGTGCAGCTGCATGATAGATTTATGTAAAGGCAGTAGGATACTGACAGTTTTATTTTCAGCCCCTTCAGACATCCCATCTCAGTTCCCTCTCAACACAAGTTCATTTACTGTTCACCCTTTCTTCTCTCCCCACGCTTGTCTCTAGAACACTGCCTAAAAACCCCATCTCCTCTTTATTGTGGCAGTATTCTCCCTTGGAGTCTTAGACCAGACTGACTTAGTTGCACCTACATCTCCTTGAAATTAATGAAGCTTAAGTCACAACTTCTTCCATTAATTTCAGTGGGACCCAAGGTAATCTAATTTAGTATGGATCTAACCCAGGGGTATATAAATTGTATATTGTACCCATAGGAATAGTTACAGGTAGGTAGCCGTGTTGATCTGCCGTAGTTGAAACAAAATAAAAAAAATTCCTTCCAGTAGCACCTTAGAGACCAACTAAGCTTTCGTGTGCATGCACACTTCTTCAGATACTGAGGAATAAATAGGAATACTGAGAGTTTAAAGAGAGAATAGTGATTTCTCCAAGCATGCCCCAGTTTGCACAGATTTTACACCTATATACGTCAGGGACACAGCCAGTTGCGGCATTTCAATACGTCGAATCTGTTGGCTTTTGTTTGTTATTTCCTTACTTGCAATAACAAAAAATAGAGAGAGATGAAATCAAAGAGGGACTTGACTCATAATGCTGTGATCTGCAAACATGAAACCAGACTTCATTAATACCCAAAAATGTATTCCAAGCATAAACCATTACATAAAATGACAGAAAGAGACTAAGAGGAAAAAATGAGGGGGGGGGCCTCATCTGAAGGTAAGCAGCTCTCAATTTACCTAATTATCTGTCTGGGCGAAAGAAACCTTTCAATTAAACTTAAGGGTTTGGAAGTAGATGAGAGAGAATTTTCAAGGGCAAAACATATCAGCTCATTTATCTTTAGAAAGGAAACAGATATAAGTGAAAAAAACTTGTCATAGTATTTTCCCCCTTTTACGTTTATTCCAGATTTACCGAGGCCACCACCATGTCATGTCCATCACAGATCATTAAGGGTTTTTATAATACCCCTAAATTTTATGAGCAAGGTGGATTATTGCAAGCGCAGTAACCCATTTTTAACTTTGTACTTTCTGAAATAAGGGTATTATCTGCAATCTATTTTTGATTGAATTTCAAGATTTCTATTATATATAAAAAAGCCTTACATCACTGAAACATGTATTATCAGCATTTCCCTGACCCCTTCTGCCCCTCTATTCTCGAGCAGGAGATTTGTTAGAAAATTCCCAAATAATTTTATGACATTTAGCAAATCATCTTGCTATTAAAGGGCACGTTTCTTTGTTTGGCAAGTAGGTGGATGAAACTGGCATTGAAAAGGGCACATTTCTCCAAAATATTTAGGCAATCATAATGAAAAGAGAGCAGAGCCAACACACACACATCCTTAAATGTGTAACAGCAAATTGTATAAAATGAGAAACAGACAGGTATAAGCTATCAGTCAAGCAACATACAGAGATGTTGAGCACGTCAGTGTAACAGCAGGTATTCTAAGATATGCTTCCCAAGATCCCTTGCAACAACCAGGAACATTTATTGGAGCAACTTGTGTGGTTTTTTGGGGAATGTTTTTAAAAATATTGACCCTGGATATGAGACACAACAATAAAACTGCCACTGAAATTTCTAAGACAAATCCTGACCTCTCTCACCAACAAAGAAACACGAACAAACAACAGAGAACCTGCACAAACGACGCTGACGCCGAACCCCTACACATATCAAGAAAAACAGAAACATCGGCAATCCACCACACCCAACTCCCCATCCCACCCACCTCTTTCCCCCCCTTCCTCATAATGTCTCATTCAACAAGTAAAATTGATGTGTAAAAATGATGCATGGAAAAATGAGACATTGCACTACCTTTGTAACCCAAAAAAATCTTTAATAAAAATAATTATGAAAGGCTGCCTAGGGTCATGTTCCTCAAATTTGGTTAGGGCAGTTTGGGATTTTCCTGGGAAGTTCATCTAGCCCTTTGCTCTTCACTTACATCATATGAGGTTTGCATGTCGAGGTCCCCAAGCCACCCTCAAATAAATCACACATCACACAGAAATTTAAATTTAAGGTTTTTGGCATAATTTTGGCCACAACTTTATTAAAATACAAATGTGAATGGTTGCTTAGGCATTGGTTCCAACTATCTGTCCCCGCTCGGGGACAGAACTGACATCCGCCCGCCCGTGGAAGTCAGTAAAGGGAAAACATTTTGGGGAGAGAATGGAGCTGGGCGTCAGACCCTTTGCCTCTCCCCTAATGCTTCCAGGGGCTCTTGCGTGGCCCTAACCCCTTGCCGGGGATATGGACAAAAGCATGGCGAGCCCCTGGATTCCTTTAACGGAATTCCCCGTGCAGCAGCAGCATTGGAGGGGCAGGCACAGCCACCCACTTCCCCTCCAGCAACCAATATTTTAACCAATGCCTAACTGCAACCTTACAAGTTGTGATGATTTGCTACACAATAGGCAAAAACCAAAAGGCACCAGCCAATCAGCAAAATGGAAAAATTCCGACCAGGCCCCTGCCCCAAAAGCAGATGACCCCATGACAGGCACAGCAAGGTCAAACGCAAAAGCCATAAGTATAGGGAGGGTGGGAATGTGATCCGATGCACACAGCGAAAAGAGGAAGCTCAACACTGCGTGCAGAGAATGTATAGCCTCTGGGCTGTCCATCAAAATTGGCAACATTGAAATCTCCCCAACAACCCAGAAGAACCCAATCACAGTCATGGCCATCTAAATGATCCTGCCCAGCAACAGAGGGGTGTCTTGTCAGACCCCACCGCAACACATGCTCTCCATGAAGGAGAACACACTTTGTCGGCACATTACACTGAGCACAGATAAAATCTGCTTCTACAAATGTACAAGTGTTTGTGTGAAAGTGTGTATATATGTTTATCTGTGTAGCTCTACTGTGGTGTGCATAGGTTGGCTGGTATCCGTATATCTCAGGAAACAGCAGTCATTGAATGTAATATATGAACAACACTATAGTCAAGATGTGTTTGTTCCATCAGGGATTTGAGTGTTCATTTGAGCAGATTTACTTACTTACTCACTCACTCACTCACTCACTCACTCACTCACTTACGGTACTACCCTTCATCTGTGGATCTCAGGGCAGTTCACAACATAAAAATTTATTAAACAGCACCTTTGTTGCAGACCTTTATCTGCTACACCTTCCTCTCTTTCTTTTTTTCTTGTCATGTCAACATTGTGTAACCAGTTACAGGGTGAATTCAGTACAGTACAGTGGGAGAAAAGGTTTTGGAACATTTTTATCCACCCTGGAATAGCTCATTCAATAGAGCATAAGACTCTTAATCTCAGGGTTGTGGGTTGGAGCCCCATGCTGGGCAAAAGATTCCTGCAGTGCAGGGGGTTGAACAGATTACCCATGTGGCTTCTTCCAACCCTATAGTTTAATGAGTCTATGATTTATACACACTTTTGCCAGCTGTGACCATTCACAATCCTGGCCACCAACCAAAGAATGTGATCTTGCTATTCTCTATGATTTAATGGGTTCTCCAATCATGGAGAACACGCGTTGCGGGAGGGGAATCAGGATGACCCTGGGTTGCTAGGCAGATTAGGCAAGATGGCCATGGGATGACTGGGCATTTTGGTGCTGTTTTTGGGTAGAAAGGATTGTTGCAGGTTGGTGTATGGGTCAGCCCCTAGCCTATAAAAACCCACTGTGTGCCTATATTGCTTTCACTTTTGCCAAGCGCTTCGGATCTCCTGCCCGGTCACCTCCTTTTTTAAGGGTGTTTTGCGAATTGACATTGCTGTGCCGGTCATGGGGTCGCCTGTCTTGGGATAGGGGCCCGGTAGGAATTTTGCCATCTGGCTGATTGGCTGTTGCCATTTGGTTTTTGCCTACTGCATAGCAAATTGTCACAACTTGTAAGGTTGGCAGTTAGGCATTGGTTAAAATTGGTTGGTAAGAGATTGGCTGGAAAGGGGAGTATGGAAAGGCTGGAAAGTTACGCTAAATTGCTGCTGCTTATAGAGGTATTCCGTTAAAAGAATCCTGGGGGTTGAAGGGTTCTCTTCAGTACCCCATTAGGGGATTGGGCCTAACACAGAGCAAATTGAGCCTCGGGGAACATTCGATGGAGGACAAAAGAAGGGCCTGAGGTACCCGGCTCCGTCCTCCCTCAGGGAATGTTTTCCTACTGACTTCCACAAAATGCCTAGAGGAAGTCAGTGCAGAATCTGTCCCAGGGTGGGGGACAGATGGGTTAACCAATGCCTAAGCAACCACTCACATTTGATTGTAATTTAATAAAGTTGTGGCCAAAATCAGGGCCGGCCCTACGGCCAGGCTGGGTGGCGCACGGCGCCGGCCCGCCAGGGGGGTGCACCGCAGCTGTGCCCGCCCACCCGCTGGCCGCTCTTCCGTGCAGCAGCGCCCTCGGCAGTAGCGATGCACGCTGAGCCCGCCTGCCCATCGTGCAGCAGCGGCCTCTGCAGCCGCGCTGCACCTGCCCGCCCGCCAGCCGCACTGGGAAACAGGGCAGGGGAGCGCCAGAGGGATCCGTCGCACCACGGCGCCAGGACGCCAGAGGTGCTTAAGACGGCCCTGGCCAAAATAATGCCAAAAGCCTTAAACTTAATTAACGTGTGTGTGTGAATTTATTGGGGGGAATCCGGTGACCTCAACGCGCAATGTTTATCCTGGGTTGAAAGACAGAGAAATGAATAATAAAGGTAAAGGACCCCTGATAGTTAAGTCCAGTCACGAATGACTCTGGGGTTGTGGCGCTCATCTCGCTTTACTGACCGAGGGAACCGACGTTTGTCCACAGACAGTTTTTCTGGGTCATGTGGCCAGAATGACTAAGCTGCTTCTGGCAAACCAGAGCAGCGCACGGAAATGCCGTTTACCTTCCCGCTGGAGCAGTACCTATTTATCTACTTGCACTTTGACATGCTTTTGAACTGCTAGGTTGGCAGGAGCTGAGACCGAGCAACGGGAGCTCACCCCGTCGTGGGGATTCGAACCGCCGACCTTCTGATTGGCAAGCCCTAGGCTCAGTGGTTTAGACCACAGTTCAACTTGAAAAATAAAGTTAAGAAGACTGAGTTCACTTGAGTCTTGATGATGTATCAAAATCAGAGGTTTTTGCCTGGAGACAATTGATGAATGAAACAGCAACAGCAGCAGCAGCAGCAGCAACAACAACAACAACAGCCTTGCGCAATCATTCTAGTTGGTCTCAAGGGCTACAAACAAGTGGAAGGGAAGGAAGCACACCTACTTTTTACTGTACTCCTCATGGAATGCACAAAAACAAACAAATTTGCACAGGGTGGAGTGGGAGTGGGACAGGATAGCATATGAATGCTGCTTTTGTATCTAGAGATGGCACCTCTAGTTTCAACATGTGTTCTTTTTCTTTGTGTGTTATAGTAGAACATAACAACAACAAAAACCGTGTTCTGTTAGTTCTCTAATGCTTCCTCACCCCACCCGCCCCCGCACACCATTGTAATATGAAAAACCACCCCAATTAATGTTTGCTGAGATTCTAGGCCCCTCCAGGCTAGTTGGTTGTGTGTGTGTGCTCAGCAACATGTCATCGATCAACTGTATCAATTTCTGTTCCAGATTAATTAACCCTGAGTGTTCTCTGAAAAGAAATCAACAATGAGTAATACATAATCACATTGCTTGACTTTAAATATTCTTTGAAAGAAAGGGGGCTGGCAGGCAGTGCACAAGTTTTTATATTCAAATGATGGGTTGCTAATGCCAAGGTCCATCTAAGCCTGTCACAGATGATATCTCAGAAAGGATTCTTATTTTATTCTTCATTATTATTATTTTTGCAAAAAGGGATTTGATGTCTTCAGAGGTTGCACTTTTAACTTTCTTTGAAAACAACTTAATTAAAAAACCTTTGCATTAAAAATAGAGCTGTCAGATAAATCCTTGTTAAAATAGTTTCCAGGAGATAAATAATTAATGAATTTCTCCTCTCCCCCCCCCTCGCCCCCCGAGAACTCATCATCAACCATGAAATAAACTTCACAGTTTACTATAAAAATGATCAGAGAGGGATTAGGTAAGTATTCAATTTACTGGAAAACTGTTACAGTATATCTCTGAGACAGAGAAAGCAAGCAGACAATGTGACTATGGATGTAATGAATCCGAACAGTGATAGAAATTCAGTGAGTGTAGCATCATTAATGTTAATTTAGTGAATGTTAAAATCACCAAGGGGAACAAATTTGCCAGCATTAAAGCTGATAATGGATAAATAATCGAAAGAATTTTATACTAAACATGACTTGGAACGGGGCTGTTCTATCTTTCCCCTAGCTCCCTGTTCTCTGTGATCCACTATTAAATGAAACAATATATAGCAATATGGATTTTTTTGCCCTCTCCCCCCAGAAAAACCCTTAGAGAAAAATGTTTTCCATACCCACTTGATTGACTTGATTTCTAGCAGTAAATTTGTGTTGTAAAATGTATTTTAAAAAGAAAAGGAAATGCACAGAGAACATTTCAAAGGCTGTATCTCTACCAGCTTATTTCTTTCACACCCCCAGGGAGGCAGAAAGAGGGGAAAGGATGGAAATGATGGATGAACAAGGAGGTATAGCTCCGAATGCAGGGTGGAGGAGGCAACTAATACTGGAGACTGCCACCTTCATGCCCTGCTTGGAAACAGCTGTAACTGTTGAAAATGGTTACTGGACCATTGATTGATCCATGAGGACCAGGAATGGGGGGGGGGTGGCTCACTCCAGATGTTTGCTGGGATTCAGCCCCCATCACATCTGATTACTGGCCGTGCTGGCTGGGTCTCATTCCATTCTTCAGAGTGCAACTCCTCCTCCAGTCTTTCTCAAAAGGACAACCACAATGAAAACTGTCTAGCTAGGACAAGGATGATTTATTTATTTTATTGCTTTTATATCCCACCTTTCCTATGATGAGGTCAAGGTGGCATGGATGGTTTTCTCTCCCCCCCCCCCATTTAGTACTCATAAGAAATTAGGCGTGGTTGCATCACTGGGAGCATCATATTATGGTGCTGCACTAGCACGTATTTCCCTTCTTAGTAACCAATCAGGTATGAGGAGTCAGGAAAGCAGTGCAGCCCCACCCTGCTCTACCCCACCCCACTCACTGCTATGTTATTTCAGGCCATTTGGTTAATGCAATGTGTGTGCTTACAAAGGAAGGAAGGTAGGAAGCGGGGCTTGGCCCAATGGTAGTGTGGCTGATGAAATCATCGCTATAGCCCCTCTTGTCTCTGGAGCCCAACACTAGAGGTTGTCTCCAAGGACCCAGTGAGAGCCATTGTAGTGTAGTGGTTAGAGTGCTCATTAAAGACCTGGAACACCGGACTTGAAATCCCCATCCAGCCATGGAGCCCACCAGATGGCCTTCAAACACTCACTGTTTCTCACCTTAGCATGCCCTTATTGTGAGGATAAAATGGGTGAGAGCAAACAATATATGCCACCTTTTCAGGAAAGGTAAAATATAAATGCCTTAATGGATTTTTGTCATGGGTGACCTTACTAGAGAGACTGGAATAGGTAATTGTGCTCTGAAGAATGAGGATTTTAGCCTCTGGCACTAAGGCTGCAATCCTATGCATACTTAAAGGTAAAGGGACCCCTGACCATTAGGCACAGTCGTGGATGACTCTGGGGTTGCGGTGCACATCTCGCTTTATTGGCCGAGGGAGCCGGCATACAGCTTCCGGGTCATGTGACCAGCATGACTAGGCCACTTCTGGTGAACCAGAGAAGCGCACGGAAACTCCGTTTACCTTCCCGCCGGAGTGGTACCTACTTGCACTTGACGTGCTTTCAAACTGCTAGGTTGGCAGGAGCTGGGACCGACCAACGCGAGCTCACCCTTTCGTGGGGATTCAAACCGCCGACCTTCTGATTGGCAAGCCCTAGGCTCTGTGGTTTAACCCACAGCACCACCCGCATACTTACATAGGAGTAAATCCTGTTGAATCCAGTGAGACTTACTTCTGAGTAAACATACATATGATAGCACTGTAGATATACAGTATACTTTAAGCAGGGAATAGCCAATAAGCAAAAATTAGGACAAAGTAGGTGCAGTGATTTACCGGAGACAGGGACCAGAAAACAAAAACTGTTACTGTAAATGAATTCCACTGGATTAGATTTGGACTTTCCCTCCAGCACTACTGTTGTAACACTCAACCATCTCTACTGGATTAAAGAGCAAATATTACCAAAAGCTCCAGTGAAACATTTGGTAACCAGTGGCTACAATTAAAAGCAAAGGGATTTTCCCATTTTATGAGCACAGAAGATTACTACAAAATGCCGTGGTAAGGAATCAACCAGTTAGAAGTTGTGCATGGCTCAAGGTTAAAGAAGCAATAAATTCCACACCCGTAATATCTCACCTGTTTGACTGAGGGTATTCTGCAATTCTGCGCAGTAAGAAGAGAAAAGAAAACACGGTTGCCTCACTTGTCACCATATAACATTTTTCAGAGAGAATTTCTCCATTAACAGCAGTGGAGACCTAAAGTCTGAAGGACAACAACCAAGTATTCCAAAGGAATACAGGAACCTTGCTTATATTGAGTCAGACAACTGCCCCAAAGTTTCAGGCAGGAGGTATTTCCCCGATCTGCCTGGAATTATCTGGGATTGAAACTGGGATTTTCTGCATTCAAAGCAGAGGCTCTACCAATTCCATTTTATAACTCCGTTTCCCCCCCCCCCCACAACAACAACTGAGGCTAGAACAGCACACTCTCACATTACTAACATTTCTCTCTCTCACACACACACCCTTTTACAAGCTAACGCATATAATGTAAAGGTTGCTCTGCATGCTGACTGATTGTGTGCCCCTTAACACCTGAAACGCCCCCCCCCCACTCATTTTCCACACTGGTCTCACATCCCTTATATAAAAGAATCTCAGTTAGCTTCCCCTATGGACCTGTAATATGCCCACAATACGGGCAATAAGGTCTGTAATATGGGAATACTAATAGGCTTAGTGAGTTATTAGAAGGATTCATAAAGTAATATAGATGAAATTCTCTGAGCACTGAGGTAAAGCACTATATAAATATTGGATATAATTCCAGGTATCATTATGTTATTATCGCTCTCCCTCCCTCCCTCCCCCCCATCTTTCTCTCTAGTAGACTGCTGCAGTAATCTGGCATTATTCCTTGACAAGCCAGTAGGTGACAGTAGAAGGCAGTGATAGGGCCCATTCCCTTGGCTTGCCCTGTGGTTTCTCTGGGGTATCTTTTCAAACATGGAGATGGAATGCTATCGGGTTGCCTGAGCAGTGACAGAGACATGGGTGTCGAAAAGAATAGAAGAAACTCTCTGTTGCTTCAACTGTAAGGTAATCGCTCTTTCAGGATCAAAACAACATATACACCCTGCCAAAAGGTTTAGAAAGTGCCATTCCAAGCTGAAAAGGTGGGAGATGCTTTTAGTTCACACTTCATTTATGATATCTTGACTTGTCAGACAGGGGCATACCCAGGATCAAAACTAGGGGGCGGGGCAAAGCCATGGCCGTTAGGTTGTAACATTTCAGCATGGAAAAGGTGAATGAAACCAAAATTTTATTATAGATAAGGAAAAACGGGAGGGGAAACAAAAATTAAAACACAACTACCAATGCAGCAGAAAAGAAAGATAGGAAGAAGAGGGGTGGGGATGTAGATATTTGCTTAGATGTCAAAAATAAATTTAAATGAAGCACCAGGGGGAACAGGGCCGTCTTAAGCATATCCGGCGCCGTGGTGCAAAGATCTCTTTCCCATTGTTGCCGACCTTTCTTTTTTGGGGGGGAACCCCAAGGTTCCCCAGAGTTGTTGACTTTTTTCGGGAGCTGACACCACGCTTACACTTTATCTCTGCTTGGGAAAAGAAAACAGGAAACATAAACAAACCTCAGTCAGTAAAGCATGAGACTCTTAATCTCAGGGTTGTGGTTTCAAGCCCCATGTTGGGCAAAAGATTCCTGCATTTCAGGGGGTTGGACTAGATGACCCTGGTGGTTCCCTTCCAACTCTGTGAATGGTTCTGTTGTATCTGAAGGGTTGTTCACAGGGAAGATGGAACAAACTTGTTTTGTGAGATATGCTTGCGCTGTGATTCCTGCACTGGAGGGGGTTGGTCTAGAGGACCCTCGGGGGTCCGTTCCAACCGTCCAGTTCTAAAGATAGTGGCTCGCAAAAGGCACCTTTTGTTTATTTGAAACCAAAGAATGTTATGGATTTTCAAGATGCAAATTTAATCCCTGCCCCCAGGCAAATCTACTGTACTTGGGGTGCAAATTGGATTTGAGTTCACAGCTCCTTCTTTTATGTGGCTGGGCACAGGAGGAGGTGCTGCTAAAAAGATATATTAAAAAGCAAAACTTTTGAGGCCATTTATCGTAATAATTTTCACAACTTGCCAGACGGAAGTGAACTAAAGGCTGGGAGGCTTTGAGGTTATCCACATGTATGGGGGTTGGGGCTAGCTCTGGAGAACATATGTTCAAGCAGAGAGAGCCTGCCCCCCCCCGTTCGCCGCCGCTGGAAGCGGGAAGTGATGACACCTATTGGTATGGTCAACGCTTCCCCAAATACCCCAATCTTGTTGCCGCAAGGGGGTGAGGTCTCTGCCTCACGCCCCTCCCTCTAGGAAAACCGCCAAAGAATTCCGCCCAAGGCCTGAAACTGCCAAAGTTGTGAGGTATTGCTACCGGAAAGGCAAAACCTGCCAATGCAGGAAAAATCCTTTTCAACCTGCAAAAGAAACTTGAATGAGGGTGTGGAGGGTGGGAGAAGTAAGATTTAAATTCTATTGTGTGAGCTGGAAAGTCCCTCCCCTTACCTGGCCATCCCCTGGCAACACCTCTCCAGGCAGGATTGGACGCTAGGCCAGGGTAGGCGGAGACCCCTGGCATCCTACCTGGGAAGGCGGTGCCAGACCTGAACTTCCAGGGAGCGCCCTCTGGGATTAGGGGGCTGCGCGTGTCCACACAAAGGTCGCCCCCCCCATTTGATGTGTGGAGTGGTCATTTATGAGACACAGCAGGAAAAGACCTGCATGGGACATTCCACACAGCTGGAGAGGCAAAGGTTAAGTCCAAGGTTTATTGCTTTTATTTAAATAATTCAAGTTACTGAAAAAGAAAAACCCACTACTAGGCAAAAATAAGGAGGAAGGAACAGAAGCTTTTTGATGGATAAATGATCATTATCATCAGGCTTTTTTGAGGCATAGGTAGCTGATTCATGACCATAACCAACCCTTTGGGGACTGTCAATACATTACTCTTAAGACTCAACAGAGTATACTTACAGATATCATGGTTTTTCATGGAAGCAACCTGTCTCAATTTAGTTTTCCTTAGATGCATCTTTAACTAGAGACAGGAAGGTGCCTACACTTTGATTTCAGCAGACATATTTATGGCTAATGCAGTCATACTTGTAAAAGAAGAAAACTCTAGAGAGAGAAGGAGGTGGAGGGAGAGGAAGTTACAGTGTTTAACTGAAACCCTCATAAAATATATACCAGGAGAGCACAAAACCTTAGCACTTTTCCTCCTATATTGCTAATGTTGATGGGCACACTTACATTCTATAGCAGAGATAACCAATCTGGTGCTTTCCTATTGCTGATAGATTCCAACTTCCATCTGGCTCTGTAAGCATGGCCAACAGCTAGTGTAGTGATGGCAGAAGTTGCAGAAAGTAGTGGCCAGTGTGGTGATACAGGTGGGGCATTGCTTTCTCCTGGTTTCTCATAGCATGGGGAGCTCATAATTGTATGATGCAGCTTGGTGCAGCCAATCTGCTACTCTTGTAGCTATGCACCTGCACATCAATAAGCTCCCTCTGGTAAGTGCCAGTGGCACTTTGTGTTTGGAAGTTGGGAGAACAGTTGTGCCCTGCCACCAACCAGTTGCTACGGTACTGGTTGCAAGATGCAGCTGGCATGGCTCACGCTGGCTAAATGTGTTCTGCAGTTCTTTCTAGTAAAGACACACAAAAACATATTTAGTAGAACTTTAAACATTCATGAGTCAACCAAAGAAATGTGCAGATCAAACAAGGCAATCTTCTGTAGATTAGTTGTACACTGGTAGCTTCATACAGAACAAAGGAACTGCCCAGCTTAGGGATGCAGCAGGAATCTATTTTAAACAGATTTACGAGCAGGGCTTGGTGGTTCTGACCCAATCGAGTGTTGCCTGCACTAGATTGCTTCTTGTCAGAACCCAACAAAATATGTGCAAATTTATACCAAAAATGTGGGATGTGTCAGTCAACTCCAACATTCCAAGAAGGACCAACTGTCATCTCTGTGTCTGTTTGTTTGGACCGTTAGAGAGTTAAGCTTCTGCTGCTGATAGATGCTATGAAGGAGTAGTTAAGACTCACTAATATGTAACATGGGACCCAGGTGGCGCTGTGGTTAAACCACTGAGCCTAGGGCTTGCTGATCAGAAGGTCGGCGGTTCGAATCCCTGTGACGGGGTGAGCTCCTGTTGCTTGGTCCCAGCTCCTGCCAACCTAGCAGTTCGAAAGCACGCCCAAAAGTGCAAGTAGATAAATAGGAACCGCCACAGCGGGAAGGTAAACGGCGCTTCCATGTGCTGCTCTGGTTTGCCAGAAGCGGCTTAGTCATGCTGGCCACATGACCTGGAAGCTATACGCCGGCTCCCTCGGCCAATAATGAGAGATGAGCGCACAACCCCAGAGTTGGTCACGACTGGACCTAATGGTCAGGGGTCCCTTTACCTTTACCTTTACCTAATATGTAACATATGGTTTATTTTGTAACCTAAGTATGAATCTGACAGTAAACTAGTTTGTTTTATTATAACACAGATTCATGTGTATTGTTTTAAAGAGGGATAAAAGGGATTCACAATTAAGAAAGACTCTAACGAGTCAGCAAGCCGTTTTGCTGCTGTGCAGACCTCAGTAGGGAAACGCTTGACTCTGAAACTAAACTAAACGTTCCTGCAAAAAAATACATATATGTATACAGTACTATCCACAAAAGAGTGAAGTCCATGTTGTACTATGTTCTGCAGGATAATTCTAAAAACATATATTAAATAGATTTACACAATTTCATGCATTTTCATATGAATATGTAAATGCTCTAGTTACTTTAGGAACCATGAAGTGTATATGCATTTCATATGCAAATAATGGTATGTGTATAATAATGTTTATAATAGTGCATGTAATTTGAAAGAATTCATCATGTTTTTAAGTGGGTATTGCTTCTTGTAGAGATTAAGAAGTGAGACAAGAATTGGCAGGGGATCCTGTGTGGATAAGCTTGACTCCAGGAGTTTCAGAAAATTCCATCCCTAGCCCAGCTGGATCAAAGCAAAGGATTATCTAGTCTGACATTCATTGTTCAGAGGTGGTCAGCCAGATGCTTCTTGAAAATTCAGAAATGGAAGGTTAATGCATTTTCCTTTGATTTATCCCCAGGATCCGATACTCAAAAGGTATATTTGCTAGGAATATAGTTTTCCCATTTATTTCAGTGGGACCCAAGTTCAAGTAACTTGGTTTTTTTGTGGAACTACTAATGTTGGGGAAGATAATCAATTACATTTGCATTTAAAGGTAAATCTATCAGATTCAAACTTTCTGAAAGAGTGCGAGAACCAAGATATAACTTTCCTTCAAAATTTGCATCATCTAAGTTTCGTGATGCAGTTCCCTAGCCAATGGGGGGGGGGTTGGGGGGAGTGGTGGAGGGAAGCCTATGTTAGGGAAAGTTTATACAAGTGAAAAAATACAAAATATGGTACATAATATGAAGATAGATAGCAAAAATGTGTACATTCATTGAAAGGTTGTTGAAAAATGTGCTTAATAGCAAGAATTGGCACTAAAATTCATTTTAAAAAATTCATGAAAAAAGTACAAATTCCTGCAGAAATGTCTTGAATGAAATCTAAGATGGGGAAAATGAGAAACTGGATGAGTAAAAAATGTCAGATCCTTCTATCCTCAGTGGCTGCTCAAGCATCTCATTTGGCAGCTGTGGCTAGTAAAGAATAGGACAGATCTAGGCTGCTAACTGGAGCATCTTCTCATTTAGTACCATAGCTGCCAAGTTTCCCCTTTTCTCGCGAGGAAGCCTATTCAGCATAAGGGAAAATCCCTTTAAAAAGGGATAACTTGGCAGCTATGTTTAGTACCTCCCTCAAAAGAGCTGCACTGAGTGACAATATAATGCCAGCCATCCAAAGTTTAAGTTTTCATTCGTACTTATAAAGTCCTAAATAACTTGGGAGCAAGAATCCTCAAGAACTTGGGAGCAAGAAACTCCAAGGAGCACCTTCTTCCTAAAGGACCTGTTTGAACATTTAGGTTTGCATTTAAAGGTGAAACCCTCCAGTGAAACCCTCCTGTAGGTGCAAAACCTATAGATGATCTTTCTGGCAGAGGTAAATGCTTCCCCACTAAAGCAAGGAAGGCACCAGCCCAGGGATTATTTTGGCATCTGCTAATAATTTATTTATTTTCTCAGATATTTGCTGGACATCAGGATGCTATCACTGGCCCCCAGCTGGTTGCCCAGGAAAGTATAAAGACAAGGAAAAGTTTCTTACAGTCCTTTTTATTTCAGACTTTACAGAGAGAGGCTATAGAACCCAGCCTCTTTGATAATGGCATTGTCCTGAATGAATCTCCACATTTGTCTCGCCCCCTTCCTCATTCATCATCATCATCACCTCCTCTACGGGTGCCACTAAATGCCCTGTCTTTAAGCTCTTTGCTCTCCTACTATTAAGGCTCACCGGGTTCTGGGAGATGGTGGGTCTGGAATACTTTCTAATGACAGCATGTCAGCCAGCTGCTGCTCCGGCTCTGCTTGTTCCTCTTCTCCCACTACTTCCCAACTTCTCCCTTCATCTGCCTCAGAGCTGTAACCTTTCACAAACAACTGTTGTAACTCTATACTGTCTTCCTCTTCCTCCTCCCTGAAAGGATCAGGATGGGGAGGTGGTCTCTACCACTACTACTCCTCTGCCCAGCCCCTGACACATAGTCACCAGTAGACTGTAATAACATAATATGTAACATAATATGCCTAATTTTGGTAGCTACTTTGTCCTGTAAGACAATTTTAATGCACTTTTCATGTATTGTCAAATACTGGGACCTTCTGTATGCAAAGCAGATGCTCTGCTACTGAGTATGACCCATTCCCTATTGCTTGGCCCCAGAATCATAATACAGTTTGTACTACTTCTGAACATTGCATTCCTACCCTTAGTTAACTATAACAGTCAGTGCAATGGGCAGACTTTTTGTGGACAAGATTTACATAATGGCCACTGATTTGATCTTTTTCTGAAGTCATTTATGCTAATGTTCCTCCTAACATCCTGAAGCAGCTCTTCCCATCAATTTATAATGTGTTGCATAAAGCAATTCCTTTTGTCCATCCTCTTGAAACTAATGCTTGTCAATTACGTTTGATGATCTACATAGGTTCATTATTATTATTATCAATCCCATTTACAACTGTAGCATTAAGGATGTTATTTATATATGCTACTATACCTGACTCCTCCCTTCGTTTTGTTCTTGAAGATGGAAAATATATTAGTCCTGAAAGGAGGAACAACAGGGCCAGACAACTGACCATTCAGCTATAACATATAGTGTCAGGTGTGAGGCAGGTGGGCATGGTTTGGAGGAAAGAGTCATGTGGTCCAAATAGGAACCCATAGTGGGTCTAATAAAGCCCATGGGACAGAGATTCCCATTCCTGAACTGTGAGCACTCAGGGAAGAGAGATGTGTTGAAGTGAATAACAGCTACCATGACTTAATGCAGAAATGGGGAACCTGTAGTCCTTCAGATGTTGTTGTAGTCCATCTCTTATCAGCAGTTATCAATGGTTAGAGATGTTGGCAGCTGTAGACAAGCAACATCTGGAAGGAAACAGGTTGCCCACCTATGCCCTAATGAGAGTTAAGATTTTGAACATAGGGGGTGCCCCACTCCAACCTATGCTATATTTCATAGCCGATAGAAGTAGCCACAATTTTAATTGCATGCCATTTTATGTAAGCCACTCCTAATGCATACATACCCCAAAAAGGTGGGTTCAAAAAAAAAAAAAACAAGAACAAACAACTGACTGATATCCCAACAGGACTGGAATTTGAATTATTTCTTAGACATAAGTCTAATATTGACCCCAGATCACACTAGATGGGGGCCTCACATAGTATTATACATGCAAAATAAGAAAGAGGTCATGTTGTATGAAGAACTGTTACTCCTTTCTGCTACTATTCATTGTGGATGCATAGAACTCAGTATCTCTGTGGATGCAGGTTTAGGGAAGTTTTTAATGTTTGATGTTTTATGGTGTTTTTAATATTCTGTTGGGAGCTACCTGGAGTGGCTGGGAAAACCCAGCCAGATGGGCAGGGTATAAATAATAACATTATAATAATAATTATTATTCATAGTCACCTTTTTCAACTGCTGGACTTTTGCTCAAAGAACACTGGTTCTTGAAGTACGTCTAAGTCTTTGTCTTTGATGGAGAAAGAGCTATGGAGCTATTTAGGATGGTTGCAGACTTGGGTAAGCTGTTGGGAAACAACAGAAAACAGTGAATACAGTGAATGCTCCCAGACCCTCCAAAGCAGGTCCCAAGATTCTAAGGTTCCCACAGAAAAGTCATTTATCCTGCAAATGGTGGGGTGGGGTGCAAACCAAGTTTCTTCTAACACTGCCTCTCACCTTGGCTGCTATGTACAAATCAAGGCTGCTGGTGTCATTTGGGCAGTGAGGTCTTTGCTCAGCTATGCCACCTTCTGGAGCCAGATGTGCTTGGAATTCATCAATGGGCCCACATCCAAATGGTTAGCATTTATTTTATTCTCAGTATTATTTAATGCTTTGCAGACATCATCACCATCATTTATATATAGGACAGTTTGCAACAGAAAAACACAAAATACATAACATAATACCGGTAGCAAAAAAAAATAAAAAATCAATACCCCCGGACAGAGTTGAAAGGCCATAGATTGTTTAATCAGCCAAAGGTCTGGTTGAAGAAGAACACTGAAGAGGACTTAGATGCTTTTAGATAAGAACATAAGAAGAGCTCTGCATTCTGTTATCACAGTAGCCAATGAGATGCCCTTTCAAAGTCCACAAGCAAAACCTCAGTGCAGCAGCACTCTCTCCATTTGTGATTCTCAGCAACTGGTATTTCAAGGCGCTCTCTCTCTCTCTCTCTCTCTCTCTCTCTCTCTCTCTCTCTCTCTCTCTCTCTCTCTCTCTGCCTCCAACATTGGGGATAAAGCGCTTTATATCATATAATATAAAGCGGATTGTGGTAGGGCTGTTAAGAAATTTAGCTTAGGGTTTGGTTTGTGTAAGGCCACAGCTCATGCTGAGTAATGGGGGGCGTGTGTATGCAAATTCCTTGGATCTGATTGGTTGTTGGGGCCCCTCTTAAAGCTGCGTCCACCATTTTCTGGTCACATTTTTGCCTGGCGTTTGAACCCCTCCCACCCGCCCTTTCTTTCTTGCAGGTTAGCACGACATTGCTATTGCCTTCGGGGCCGCCTGTATTCAGGGGTCAGTAGGAATTTTTCCAATTGGCTGATTGGCTGTGCCTCTTGGTTTTCGCCTACTGCGCTAGCAAATTGTCACAACTTGTTAGGTTGGCGGTTAGGCTTTTGGTTGGTTAATCGGTTGGTAGAGGGGGTGGCACACGGATGCCTACCCTCACCTCCGTTTGCTCCATATAGAAGTATTCCGTTAAAGGAATCTCGGGGCTTACACTCTTGTCCTTACCATCCCGCCATTGGCGGGAATGGTGGGCCCAATTTTAAGAGCAAGAGCCTTGAGGAACATTCTTGGTGAAGGTGAGGAGGGAATGACTGGGCGCAGCCACCTCCTCACTCCCAGGTATGTTTACTTGACTTCCATGCGGAAGTCGGAGCAGGAACTGTCCAAGCGGACAGTGGTGAGTCCTGTCCTATGGTGACAGCTGATGTGAGTCCTGCCACGTGGGCAGATGAGGTGAGTCCTGTCCAATGGTGACAGCTGATGTGAGTCCTGCCACGTGGGGCAGATGAGGTGAGTCCTGTCCTAAGGGGACAGCTGATTGAGTCCTGTCCTGGATGGACAGATGGGGATAGTCCTTCTTTAGGAAGGACGAGTGAATAACCAAAAGCCTAAGCCAACACTCGGATTAAAATTGTGTATTTAATAAAGTTGTGGCCCTAAATTATTTGCCAAAAACCAAACCATAATTCTGTTGTCAGTTGTGAGTTATTTAAGGTAATTTTCTGGGAAGCCTCGACACACAACTTTATGCTCCATACATTTGTCTTTTAAAGCCATCCAAGTTGATGGCCATCACTAGTGGATGGAATGGTTAAGTAATTTTCTTCTCTGGGATTCTATGAGTCTGAGTATTGTATCACAATATCCATACACCCCATTTTTTCCTCTTATGCATGAACAGTCACTTTCTCCCATAACCAGATCCTGGTAAAATTGTCCTTTTTTCACCCACCCACCCTTTTTCTACTTTTGGGGATAGCTGGCTATTGTTTTGTTTGTATGAGCCACTAGACTTACTGGAAGCACGTTCCTCTAATATAATGTGTTTATGTTGGCCATTTCCCCAATATATGCATTTATTTCCATACATCCCTCTAATATAAAACTTCCATACACATTTTGGGTAGCAGAACTGCATTGCAAAATTCAAAGACCTACAGATTTCAAATGGTAGTTGCATTTCAGTTTTCATATTGTTCTGGGAAGTGCAAAGCTTCTATGGGACCTCTAAAAGGACTGCAAAATGAATCTATCTGCTCCTTATGATATTGGGGGTGGAGGTTCTATTGCTATATTGGTGAGGTCTGGGGACTGGACTACCATCTCCTTAGTGGGGGAAGTGGGGTTTTGCTCCATGCAGGTGGATATGTGTAATGGGAGTATCATTGGAATAAATAAGACAAGGGTAATCATCCCTATTGTCAGCTGTGTATTGTTTGATAGCACCAGTACCCTTTATTAACTGTGGCCATTGCAAAACAGGGGGGGGGGGTGGACTTACAGTATAGCAATCACTGAACAATGTGCAAAGTTTTGGGGGGAAATCACACTAGCTACACAATTTTCAATGCAAAAGAAAAACCGAAATAATCAGATGGTAGGCTGGCCTATACATTAGATGAGATGCCCCCATAGCAGCTATTCACATTTTGTGCAGCAAAATTATTGCTAACCTCTTGTGCTGCTATTGCAGAGAAGGGCTACCATAGTCATGAGTCACATATTTGTCTGTCTCCATTAAAAACTAACACAGTATCATAGCCTCCCCTGTGTTACAATACCATCTGTTTCCCTTAATCATTACTTCCTTCTTTAAGATACAAAATAGACTTGGGGTTCCAAAGTTTTTCTTGGCACTTGTGACTTACTTAGAGAGAATTTGCCCATGTGCTTTACTCACATATGTAGTGCATGATACAGCTAGCGAATTGGGGGGGGGGGTAGGAGGTGTTGGAGAGAAAGTGGGTACATCCTGTAGCCTAGTAAATCACTGTATACCCTGGGCTTCTAGGATGCCTGTGTGTAAAGAATTCTTTGGTGGTGACAGTAACAGCTTAGCCTCACCTGCAGGCAGAATGCCATGGAGAATTCACGACACTTTAACAGGCACATTATACAGCCATGGAAAGATTAGATGATGAACTGGCTGTAAAGCAGAAGGAAAGAAGGATAAAAGAAAAGAAAGCAATGGAAAGGGAAAGGAAAGACAAGATCAGGGATGCCTGTGAGCTACACAGCCTTCCACATTTACCATGCTGCTAGCATACACCAGATAATCTATTACCCATCACTATCATCTCCATGACCCTGGATAAAGTACTGCATATCCTACAATTGAGTAGGATGAAGGTAATTCTGCCACCGTACGTTGTGCCACGGAGTTCACGCTGTGAGTGGGATCTCAGAACAGAAGCTACTTGTCAATGTGCCAATGCAAAATTTATGATATATTTTTAATGTAAGCTATGCCATCTCCAATGAGAGGGGATCTACTTCATGATACCTTACTCTGCTTTGTATGGGTCCAGTTGCTGGCTTTTCCAGTTAAAGGGATCTCATGAAGTAGGTAATTGGTAAGATCTCCACCAAGCTGCTGCCAACTATAGCAGACAATATTTGGTTAAGATAGACAATTAGTCCATCTTGCTATAAAGGAGCATTTCTGTGACTTCCTGAAAGTTTCAGAAGATAATGGCAATTGCATTACTAGCTATGCATCTGAAATTTTTATGGCTTCATTTGAGCCAATGTTCACCATTGTTTCCTCTTGTAGGGATGCAGGTGGTGCTGTGGTCTAAACCACTGAGCCTAAGACTTGCTAATTGGAAGGTCGGTGGTTCGAATCCCCACAACGAGGTGAGCTCCTGCCAACCTAGCATGACCCAGAAAAACTGTCTGTCTGTGTGTAGGCTAGACTGGCAGTGCCCCCAATGTAATTACTTGATGAGTCTTCAACTTCCACAACATTGTTAAATGGTAGAACAATGTTGCTATGATTGTAGGTTGCTTGAAGGCAGGACACATTTTTGGTGGCTCAGTGTTGAATGATTGGTCCTCTGCATATGCTTAAACATTCTGTTTTGTCATTCAGCTGTTTCTCAGCTGAGCTCTAGCAGTGAATGCAAGTTCAGGGGATAAACAATGGTGGAAAAGTAAAATAAAGGGACCCCTGACCATTAGGTCCAGTCGCCGATGACTCTGGGGTTGCGGCGCTCATCTCACTTTACTGGCCGAGGGAGCCGGCGTTTGTTTGCAGATAGCTTTCAGGTCATGTGTCCAGCATGACAAAGCCACTTCTGGTGAACCAGAGCAGCGCACGGAAATGCCGCTTACCTTCCCACTGGAGTGGTACCTATTTATCTACTTGCACTTGATGTGCTTTTGAACTGCTAGGTTGGCAGGAGCAGGGACTGAGCAACAGGAGCTCATCCCGTCGCAGGGATTCAAACTGTCGACCTTCTGATCAGCAAGCCCTAGGCTCTGTGGTTTAGACCACAATGCCACCCACTGTATACTCCTTGATATATGTTGTTGTTGTTGTTTAGTCATTTAGTCGTGTCTGACTCTTCGTGACCCCATGGACCAGAGCACGCCAGGCACTCCTGTCTTCCACTGCCTCCCACAGTTTGGTCAGACTCATGTTCGTAGTTTCAAGAACACTGTCCAACCATCTCGTCCTCTGTCGTCCCCTTCTCCTAGTGCCCTCAATCTTTCCCAATATCAGGGTCATTTCCAGGGAGAATTCTCTTCTTATGAGGTGCCCAAAGTATTGGAGCCTCAGCTTCACGACCTGTCCTTCCAGTGAGCACTCGGGGCTGATTTCCTTCAGAATGGATAGGTTTGATCTTCTTGCAGTCCATGGGACTCTCAAGAGTCTCCTCCAGCACCATAATTCAAAAGCATCAATTCTTTGGTGATCAGCCTTCTTTATGGTCCAGCTCTCACTTCCATACATCACTACTTGGTATATGGAACTGCCTTATTTCCAGGTGGGGCTTCAAAGAAATAGAGAATCACTAATTGCCTCATTACTAACAAAAAAACCCCTCTCTAATTTACTTACCAAGTTGATCCATCTGTATTTTAGTGTCTACACATTATTAGCAACCAAAACATATAAGCTGAATAATTAAGAACAGTTATTTTTAACATCAGACACTTCTACTTGCTTATAATGAATACTTTCTTCTTGTATAAATAACTTCTGCTCAATCCCCTCTTTCCCCCTTAAGCACCTTACTAAGCTCACAGTAGCTGAAGGAGGATTTGTTTTAGGACAATTCCAGCAAAACAGTGGGGACAATGGAGGGGATTCTACCTTAGAAGAAGAGTTTGGATTTGATATCCCGCTTTATCACTACCCGAAGGAGTCTCAAAGCGGCTAACAATCTCCTTTCCCCTCCCCCCCCACAACAGACACCCTGTGAGGTGGGTGGGGCTGAGAGACTTCAAAGAAGTGTGACTAGCCCAAGGTCACCCAGCAGCTGCATGTGGAGGAGCAGAGACGCGAACCCGGCTTCCCAGATTATGAGTCTACCGCTCTTTAACCACTACACCACACTGGCTCTCCAGTGTAATCCAGAGGAAAGCATAGTTAGCAAGTGAGATGAATTGAGCTTTAAGAACAACCACTTAAGGGTGGAGAATTGACCACCACTGAATACTTTTTAACTAGAAATGTTCCTCCCCTGCAGACACCAGCCTTGCACGGCTTGCTTTATATTGCATTAGAACCCTAAAATCCACAAACTTGTGCCACGTGCAAAATACATGCACTTATGATGAAAGAACATGGTACCTCTGAGCTGCTATGTATAGAGCACTGGAATTTGTTTTGAGCAGCAACCCGAACTCACAGCCCTTTCATGTACAAATCCATTTGTTGTTTCTTAATTTAAAATTCATTTTGTTGTTTCTGTTGTTAAACAACTGAGAATCAGAAATCTTTGCTGACCTGCTCAAGATCACTCGGACACTTACCAGTAGATCTAGATCTACCTAGCATAGAGGTTGCAGGGCAGGCCATGTGACATTCACAGCTCTGGCCTCTCCCCATACCTCAGCATCTGCCACCTGGGGCAGCTGTCTCATGCTGCCTCATCTTAGGACTAGCCCTGGAATACTCCACCATAGCTATATAGCCCTATCTCTCCTGGAAGCTTTTCTTCACTGGCAACACTCAACACTTCAGTCCCGTTTCTATCCCCACCCCTGCTCCAAACTGCAAAGTGTTTAATAAGCTTTAAGACACATTCAGGTTTAACTCATTTCTTAGGAGTCCCCAGGGCTTTTTTCAACTGCAGCTCACAGGAGCTCAGTTCTGGCACTTCTCAGGTAGGCAACATTGGCGTTCTAAGAAAACAAATGAGAAGTTCATGGTGAGTTCTGGCACCTCTTTTTCTAGGAAAAATAGCATTGCTTAGGACAAATAATTCCCACCAAACATGCAAAAAAGTAGGAACAGGACTTGGAATTAAGAACATCATTCCTCTGAGTAACTCTGCAGCACAAAGATTTGCTTTGAGCACCATAATTGAACCAATTTCACAGTCCTTCTATACAAAAAGAACCATTCCTGATTACCACAAGCTTTGTTCATACTTAGCAGTTCTAAGATGGATTCTGGAAAGTGGAGAGACTAATTTTGTTCACTGCAAGGGCCTAGCAAGGAACCTCTGAAATGGACCTGTACCAGTGTGGCACAACTGTGGGAATATCAGACCAGGAACTGGGAGATGCAGGTGCTTCAAGATCACATTCAGCTACAAAGGTGTCCTCGGGACTATCATTACCTCTTATTTTATGCTATCTTAAAGGGTTATCACAGGCTTGGGGAATCTCTCTACCTGGCTCTCAGAACTCTCCCCGGACCACACCCTTTCCTCAGTCACACCCCTCACCAACACTTCTTCGTCCCTTCCTTGAGTGACCTTACCTAGATAGAATCTGTGCTTGAACTCTGCCCAGGGCCGGTGCTAGGGTTTTTTGCGCCCTAGGCAATATCACCTTCTGCCCCCCTCCATTTCCTAGAGTTGTTGACCTTTTTTAGAAAAAATAAAAGTGGAATAAAAAATAAAATAAAAATAGAAAATAGAAAAATAAAAAATAAAAAATAGAAAAATAAAAATAGAAAATAGAAGAAATAGAAAATAGAAAATAGAAAAATAGAAAATAAAAAGAAAAAAACAGCTGAGAGGTGCAGCGAGGTGGCCCCAGGCTTGCGCTCCCCGCATGCCTCCGGAGCATGCACATGCCTTGGGATAGCGGCCTGAAGCCGCTCAACAGCTGACAGGTGTGGAGGAGGCAGCCCCAGGCAGCACTGGGGGCGGCGGGCAGCAGGCAGGCTGGCCAGTGCCCCCTCCATTTTGGCCCCTAGGCAGCTGCCTAGTTCGCCTTAATGGACACGCCGGCCCTGACTCTGTCAATGCTTCTTGCTTGCTTTAATGGAGGACAGAGAGGGGTATGCAAGTCTGTATAAAAGCTAGCCTACTGTACAAAGGTATAACTTTAATTAATTTCACCAGGAACTTTTTCCTCTGGCTCTGCCTGTCACTGGCATATAACCTCTGGGAAATTCTCCCAAAGGAAATGCACCCCCCCCTGGGCTCAAAGCAGTTCCTCAGCCCAAATCAATACCTCAGGCCATTAATTTTAGTGTGCCCTGCTACTTGGCAATTGCTTCCTATTGTACATCCTTTAAATATTCATGTAAGCTATTATTTGCATTGCGCTGTGTGTCCCAGATTTTCCCCACCCACCAAAAAAAAAATCATATTACTCATTCAGTACTTAGAAGATTGACCCAAGGTGCCTACTTTAAACACACAGTGATATTGATTGTGAAAATACACTAAGAAAATTATGTGGTTTATATGCATGCATTACATCTCCTGAGTCATCCTAAAGCTTATAATTTAAACCCCAGTGTTTCAGGTAAAAAAATAATGAAATGAAATGAAATGAAAATGAAATGAAATTGCTTTGCTAAGTAACACAGCTTTGATTTCAGCTTTAAACCAAGTCTTGTCATGCAACCAAAAAGAAAAGGATGAAAGGTCTCACTCATATCAAATGTACAGTCATGCATTACAGAAAAATTGTACTCCATCCAAATACATCATGCCACTGGCCGAAGATTGTTTTACAAAAGACTTCTCTTGCATTATGTCAACAATTCAGTATGCTGTATCAATGGAAGATGGCAATAAATGAGCAAGTAGCTGTCAATTTTCAGAGAGCTTTTTGCCATATCTGGGTCCCCCTCCCTTTCATTATGCCTAGTTCTCTAGATGACAAGGGACGAAGATGGACCTTTTTCAAAAAAGGGAAGAGATAAATGTAACCTGAAAGAGGTGATAAAATGGCTTTGTAATGTGTTGCCTTGCAACACAGCCAACTTTTCTTGATTCAAGTTACCGTGTTTCCAAAGATGAATCAGCCAGGTGCAAGGAAGATGCCATGACTAATAAATTGGCAGCTTTCACAAAGCCTAATTTGAGGCAAGGGCCCACCAGGAGTATCTCTACTCTTGCTAACCAGTAGCCAATTATTAAGACAGTGCACCAAACCACATATGCTAGCCTCATGTGCACACATTGATTATGCCTTTGTGGTGTCCAGCCATATGGCACTGGCAGGAAAGGATTCTGGGCTTGTACAACTGCGCAGTGTGCTTGAGAAGAGGCAGCCAATCAAGATTTCCATCCCTGGTGGCAGAGCAATAATAAGACATTTATAGTTGCAGAGAGGGGTGGGGCAATAACCTAGCCACCAGGGATTCCACACATATGGTGGATGTGTGGACTTCTATGTGGACTTCGCTTCTCGGCCTTTTGGCTAAGATCAAGTGTACTATGTCCACATTAGATGAGGGCCAGCACCTAAAATTTCTGGAGGGCTGTTTGGAAATAAAGTCAAGGCACTGAATTTTTCCTCTATCAAGCTGTTAATTCTTGTTCCCATAGGTGCCACTTGTTCCACTCTCAGTTTTTACCTGAGTCAAGAAGGAACTGGTGTTATTTTCCCAGGGGGCTGTGTATGACCCAGGGCATTATAATTGCTGGCCATTATCTATACCTAAATGCTATCATAATTATTGTGATTATTAAGCAAGCTTGCAGAATGAGATACATTTTTATGCAACACTATTTATTTATGATAAGAAAAAAGGGAAGGAAAGTAACTTGAAAAGTAATGGCTATGAGCAAATATTTGTAGCGGATTTTCTTTCTGGCTTCCCTGTGAAGATCAGCAGTAATTCCAGAGACAGCAATGGAGGGGTAACAGTGTTAAAAAGGATGCAAATGACAGACCCACCAGGGCTTCTTTGTCTCCCAGGCCTATCGCGGTATCAATAATTAGGATAGTATCCGTGCTGCAGGGTTGTCTGCCTAGTTGCTGAACAATTAGAGAAAATGGCTCTTGAAATTGCAAGTACTTTGTTTCTGAGATATCTGTATCCTCTAGAAAAAAAGGGGGGAGGTTCTTAGGCTAATTCACTTAATATGTAATTATAACCCAATCAGCCTTGATGTTCCCAATATGACGTCCATGGAATATCTAGTTTTCACACTGTTATTATGACACATAATTTATTTTTGTGATGGCACCACAAGCAATATGACATCTGGCAGCCTTCCAAGCATATTAATGTGGGGATTCTGTAGTCATCTGTAGAAGAATAGCTTCACATTTTTAAAAAATAAATAAATAAAGAGCATTAATCCATTGATCAACATGATTAACCAATTATGAGCATTATTGCAGCCATTTAGACTCCAGCAATATAAGGGGAAAAGAACTTTTAGTGTTGGTCTATGTACTGCAATTGTGTCCGAACTCATTGGACCCCATCTTTCCTATGCACTTAAAGCAGCAGCATCCCACTTTAAGCAGTCATGGCTTCACCCAAAGAATCCTGGCAACTGAAGTTTGTTAAGGGTACTGACAGTTGATGGGAAAGCCCAACAAATCACAGAGCTAAAATTCTCAGTGTTCCCTGGGGAGATGGCTTGACTGCTAAATGATTCTGAGAATCATGTGATGATCATCATGTCTTTTGAATGCTCAGATAGGGCTACTATTAATCAACTTCTGGGAGTCAGGAACCTTTGCAGATCTACTACAAACCACTCAGAGATCTGTTAGTAGATCCCAACCAACCTTTCAAAGTTCAGATGAAAGAGCAGAAAGCATATCCATGCCTGCTGTCATTACCTTTATTTGCACACAATTCTCACATTCTGATTTTTGTGCATTCCTCAGGAAGTTGGAATGTGGCCCCTAAGCATATACTGTGTTGGCATTCCTTTCCAACATTATCCTCAAGTTGCTAATATTGTGTATGCATGTGTGATGGAGTAAACCAAGAGGTGTTTGCAATCAGAGCAGATCACCTGCAAACATTTCCTATACTCATGGGGGGTGGGGGTGCTCTTCTGAACAGCCCAAGGGAAAGATCAATAATGGTTTTCAAGCTTCCTCATCTTCACCTGAATGTATAGAGTGTTCAGTGTGTTCTAGGTGACTAAGCTCAAGCAAGGCAACACTAACATGAATGAAATTATTGCCCCAGGGAAGGAGATAGTTGAGGAACAAGTGCTGTTCCCTTCTAGCTTATTATCTTACACTTCTGACAGATGATGTGGAGATAGCAGAATAGGGTTGTGTCACTGGCTGCAGCCAATGGTCTGGGGATTGTTATATGATTTTACAGTTTATTTATATGGTGCCTTTCAGCCATAAAAGGAACCCAAGGCAGCTTACACAGAAATGTGAATACAAGTTCAAAACAAAATCTTAATCCAAAAGTATCCAAAGCCAAATACATTCTTGTTCCAGGGTTTCTGCATCCCAGTCAAAGAAAGTGCACCAGAAACTTCTGCAGTGGGGCATGTTTACCATGATAGCCACACAAGGGGTTTCCTTGCCAGCTGGGCCAATATGGAAAAGGGTCTCTGAAGACAGAAAGTTCAAAGACAATTTCTGTATGTCATTTCCAGTCCAAATATGCCAATTTTCACCAGATGTAACCATTTTTCAGTGACAGTGCAGTTCTACCGAAGCATTCTTGTAAATATGATATTTTTTTAAAAAAGATACATAAGAAAGAATTCAGGAGTTTGCTTGTGGTTCCCCCCCCCCAAAAAAAGTTTTGGAATCCATAAATGTGAAAATAGTGAGCAAAACTGGCAGGGTGGAAAAACTCCCCATAGATCAAGCAATACAGACGAGCAACATTTTTACAAACTAAACTAGTCTCTGCTCTACAATAGGTTACCCCTTGCCTCCAGCTGTCTCCGTTATCTTTAGATGTAATTGAGAATTATGGTACAGAGGAGGAATGCAGACATTTCCTTTTTATTTCAGTGAATTAGACAGTTCAATGAAATATGGTAAAGCTAACCACATTCAAAGGCTTTTCAGCTCTAATGGAAAGAGCCAATGAAGCCCTATCCTGCACATATATTGGGGTGGTGCTGTGGTCTAAACCACTGAGCCTATTGGGCTTGCTGATCAGAAGGTCGGCAGTTTGAATCCCCGCCACGGATTCAAACCTAGCAGTTTGAAAGCACACCAAAAAAGTGCAAGTAGATAAATAGGTACTGCTCCGGCGGGAAGGTAACCGGTGTTTCTGTGCTCTGGTTTCGGTATTCTGTTGCGCCAGAAGTGGCTGAGTCATCATGCTGGCCACATGGCCTGGAAAAACTGTCTGTGGACAAACGCCAGCTCCCTCGGCCTGTAAAGCAAGATGAGCGCTGCAACCCCAGAGTCATCTGTGACTGGACTTAATGGTCAGGGGTCCTTTACCTTTTTAAAAAATAAATAAATAAACCCTTTTTGAGCATGAGAGCTGCATTATTTTCTGGTCAACTTCCCCAAGTCACATGTCAGTGGTGGATGGGGCCAGAGGCAGAAGTGAAATGTTCTGAAGTCTAGAATCTATACGTCTCTTATTCCTGTCCCACACCCTCCAACTTTTATCCGATGCAAATAGCGACGTCCCATTCCATAATGATAATTTTACTACCCCACACATCTTACTGGGTTGCCCCAACCACTCTGGGCACCAACCAACATCTATAAAATCATAATAAAACATTAAACATTAACAAACTTCCCTCTACAGGATTGCTTTCAGAGGGCTTGGGGTCGGATAACTCCTTACCCTACAACATTTCTCCAATGAAAATAGGGACATCCTAAGGAAAAGTGGGACATTACATTATCAAATCAGAAACTGACTTCTCTAAATTAGGGATGTCTCTGGAAAGTTGGGACACTTCTAGATTCTGCTTTCCCTATCTCCATCTGGACAGGCAAGAGGCATTATCAACATTCAAGGACACATTCCAGCAAGGCAAAAACACTCCAGCAAGGCAAAAACACTCCAGGGACTAAGCAGAGAGGCCTAGAGGATCACATTTATCCCCCAGGCCTCAGGTTCACCACCCCTGGAACTGAGGTCTGATCCACATGATGCTTAGCTGCCAAGTATCCCATTTTTCGCGGGAAACCCCCAGATTTTATTTTATTTTTAAACATAATTTTTATTGTTTTTACAAATTACAAAGAATGGTACATACATGAACACCTTTTCCACCTTCTTCCCACCCCCCCCATGGGTCCTCCCCTGCCACAGAAGTATCCCACGCAGGTGAACAGTCAGAAGTGGTCCATTTTATGATTGGATTTCTGTCCTCCTCCCCCTCCCCTGCCCCCGAAGCCCCCCCCCCTGCCACCAGGAAGCTCCAGCGAACCAGGGCAGTACGCAGGAGGTCATCCATCCAACCATCTATTGTCATACCAAAAAAAAGAGAATACAAAAAGAGAAAAAGAGAAAAAAGAGAAGAAAAAAATGACAAAAAAGAAAAAAGATAAAAAAAATTCATCATAATTGTTAAATTCATAATTGTTAAACCATATTTTGTGGGCTTCCCCACCCTCCCCCCTTCCCCGGTTTTCCTCCCTTATTTATCATCTTCAACAGTTTCATAGTTTCATATTTTATAACATACACCTTTATAGCTTATACCACTTTTAAACTAACTATTATCATTTTCACCTAATGTCCAATCACTGAAAAATCAAACTCCCATTTTTTCTTCCCGTGCCTAATTTTTATCTCCTCTATAGGCCTCCATATTTTCACCTTTTTCCAGAATCAATTCACTTTTTAAACCTATAACTATTCCCAATCTAACCTTACACCCCCGAGTACCGGCTCCACCCCACCAATCCAGCAAGTTCCATAGTCAGCAGTCCAGTTATAATCCTATTAACCCATCCTTACAATCACAACTTCACTTTCCCTTCACCCCACCCCCTGTTTACAGTCTTTTGCCATCCAGGCCTCCATATCAGACCCCTGAGCTTCTTCTCTTCTCTGCTTAATTTTTCCTTCTTCCCTGTGGTCCTTCTGGAGTTCCAGTAAATCCAATCGTGCCCCCCTCGAAGGGGAGGCACTCCATCCGACTTTTTGTAGAATAAAAACATCATTTTTTTCCTGGTGGGCTTCATTTTGTGTTATATTATCACAGTCCTCATCCTCCTCTTTTCCTTCCAAGTCACAGTCTCCATCATTGTCATTCTCTCTCTCATCTTCTTCAGTTTCAATAGCTTCATCCTCTATGAAATCATATTCTGCCATCACCATCCGGAATTGTTGCTGTAACTCTCGCTGTTGTGTCTCCTCTTGACATAGTTCTATTCTTACTTCCCACATTAAGGTCAAAACAGTCCGCTGAAACTCAGGCGAGTACCTTTTTGTTGACATAGTTCAATCCTGTCAAGGTCAAAACTTATCACATGGGGTGGAATATGATCGCAGTTTATCCTCTCGACTCCATTTTAACAAGCTGGCTGCATTCTTCAAGTCTTTTTTAAAAAATAAAGTTCGAACTCACATTTCAAAAGCATATAGACCAAAAAGGAGTTTCCAAAAAGTCCAGAAATAAAGATAGAAATAAAATTTGACTATAAATCCTGATCAGCTCACTGGGTTGTCTGGGCTGCCGGCTCCCGAGGAAAAGAAAGGTCTTTCTTAGTCTTAACCTCTTTCTGCAGGGCATTCACAACCACAGTCTCTCTCCCCTTTTACCCTGCATTTAGGGGAGATTCTCTTTGATGCCTTTGAGGGATCCTTTTAAGTTAAGATCTTCTGTTTACGGCTTCGGGTTTCTGTTTACTGTCTCTTATGTTACCGTGGGGGGGGGGGTGGCTTCCTCTTTCCCCCCTCTCTCCCAGGTCCAAATTATTGCCTTAATTTAAATTCCAAACAATCCAAATTACTCACAGTCTATTCATTTGCTGAATATTCTTGGAAGAATTGGCCACCTCCACTTCCCAGACACGCAGCTTCGCGCTCTCAGAGCAGCAGTGTCAGCCTGTCCGCCGCGGTTCACCTCCTCGCTCTCGGGGGCTTAAACAAAGCCGATCCGGGGAGGAGAGAGCCCGCTTTTGGCGCCGCCAGGCAAAATCCGTCCCCAAAAAGCTCGATTTGGGGCTTTTAAGGAGGTTTCGCTTCGCTGGAGCGATTCCCTCCACCTCTGAAGCGCCGAGGTCCGCTCCGCTGAGCGGACCCCCGTCTGAGCAAGATGGCGCGGTCAACCGGAAGCCGGAAACCCCCAGATTTTAATCTGTTTCCCGCTGTTCTCCCGAACAGAGAAAAATCCCGGAAATCCCACGGATTTCCTACCTGCCAGGGAGCCTCCATTTTGGGTGCCGCTCTTCCCATGTGTGGGCACCGGAAATTGGGCAGAGCGGCACCGGAAGTCGCTTCTACGCATGCCCGGCGGCCGTCACCAAGATGGCCGCTGGGCATACATAGAAGCGACTTCCGGTGCTGCTCTGCCCAATTTACGGTGCTCACACATGGGAAGAGTGGCCCCGGAAGTCGCTTCTACGCAACTTCTGGTGCTGCACCGCTGCTGATCCCACATTTTTCAGTGGGAGACTTGGCAGGTATGCAGAGTGACATACCCACCCAGCATGGAAGGAACAGCCCCAAATCCTCTCCTCTTGCCACTACCAGCAACAGCAGCCTACCATTAGGCAGTCACTTTGGGTCGATTTGTGATACAATTATATAAATATATAAATCCCTTCTTTGGAGTCACTTTCTTTGGTTATCCACTGGTGGAAATTCCCCTCCACCTCTGATTGCAGCAAAGCATCAGCCAGCAATTCCTTGTAGTGAAGCATTTCACCAACCTCTACAGGTAGTATGAGTGACATAGACAGAAAAGGTGAATGTGTTTGAATGGCTACTGAGAAGACTTACGTTGTGACCCTTCATAAGGGTGTCAGGATTTATTTTGTTGCAACCTAACCTGCCTGATTCCACAATGACAGGGAGAACCCTTATTAACCCTGGATAGTGTATTCCAACTCTCTTCCATCCTATCAGGGGATTTTCTTTTTTTCTTTTTTCTATGAAAAGCTAATTTGAACAGGCAGGCAAGGTCTCCATAAAAACTTCATATTGAGGAATGTGCCACTGTTTCCCCTGTTATCTTTTCAGACAATTACCAGAGCAATAAAACATGCTTATCTGATGGGGAAAGTGATTTTTATTTATCCCCCCCCCCTTAGGTACCAACATCTGTGTGGAACAACCAAAGCTAGCCTCAGCAGTAACTGAAAATGAGGAGATATTAAGGAGACGACAGTAGAAGTCATTTTACATTGTATGCACAATGAACAAAATAGACTTCTAGACTGCACCATTTCCTTTTGCAAGTATAGAGTCACGTTTGTAATGGGGTTGGAGGCTAGCAAATAAAAACAAAGGTTTTTTTGCTTAAAGGCAGGGAGGTTTTCAGATGGGGGGGGGACTCAAGTTACAAGAAAGGAGGTTCTGATTAAACATCAGGAGGAACTTTCTGACAGTACGAGCTCTTTGACCGTGGAATGGACTCCCTCAGGAGGTTGTGGACTCTCCTTCCCTGGAGGTTTTTAAGCAGAGGTTGGATGGACATCTGTCATGGATGCTTTAGCTCAGATTCCTGCATTGCCCCGGGGGGGGGCGCTATATGACCCTTGGGGTCCCTTCCAATTCTATGATGCTATGACTTGGAAGTGTGAATTTCAGCCCCATCTGCACTGTTCATTTAAAATAGCTCCATACCACTTTAAGCAGCCATTGCCCCCCTCCCCCAACGAATCCAGAGAACAGTGCCGGTAGTTTGTTAAAGTTTCTGTGATTTGTTAGAAGACTCTAATTCCCCTCAGAAACCTACAATTATCACAGTGGTTTAACAATCAATCCCTCTTCCCATGGAGCTCTGGAAGTTGAAGCTCTATGGGGGGGGGGGGGAATACCGGTAAGGGTCTCTTCATAACTCTGAACATCTCACTTCCTAGGAATCTTTGGAGGAACATTTAAAGTGGTATTATACTGCTTTAAATGCATTGTGGTATGATAGTGATAGCCCCCCCCAAAGTAGTATTTATTGATGTTTTTTATTGAGTTTACTGCTTTTCTGTTGTGTACCACCATGCTGTATTTTATGAAAGTGTGGAATATAAAAATTTAAATAAACAAATTTCACCTCCTTCTCGCCAATTTGCCATTTTGACAATTTGAACTAGAGGTAACACAGTGCATACAGTTGGCAATTGCATGAACTGCTTTTAATAAAGAAAGAAAAATAAAACATCCAGATTAGTTTTACAGTCCCAGTCTGAATTGCTTCCTTACCCATGTCTACTATTTGCATCAAAAACAAAGCTCTCATTGCAACCAACTGGAAGCTTCCTTCCTAATTCAAATAGCAGTTGTGGCTCAAGAAAGCATTGCCAGTAAATGGTTAAAGACACTAGAAGAAGCAGGTATGACTCCTGTAGTAGGAGAGGTGATGGTTCACTGGACTTGGGTTAACATAGCTCATCTGCAACTGTATTCAGCATAGGAGCCAACTGCTAGGGGCCGTGGGGGCTTTGGCCCTCACAATAAAATATTTCAGGGAATCGGTTCCCCCAAAAGTTGATGGGTATGCCCATTCAAATGGTGTGTGTGCACTGCACCATGTGATTATGTGGCATGGGGCTTACCTGGGCTCCCAAAGTATTTTATTCAAGTTGGCACCCCTAGTATTCAGCCCAATCCCATGTGCATTCAGCAGTGAGATTTTGTCTCTCCATCCTACAATCATCATCTGAGACCCTTCTTCACATGTCTCCTCCGCAAGAAATCCATAGGTAGGCACCTCCAGTATGGGCCTTTTCTCTGGTGGCTCCCAGCTTGTGTAATGCTCTTCCCAGGAAAGCTCGTCTGGCACCTTTGTTACGTATTTTTAGGTGCCAGGAAAAAGCATTCCTCTTATCCCAGGCTTTTGGCTAATTAAACAATCTGTGGCCCTTTAAACTGGGGTGGGGGTATTGTTTTTGTCTGTTACTATATGCACTTTGTGTTTGTTTGTTTTTATTGTAAACTGCCCTGTGATCATCGGATGAAGCGTGGTATAGAAATTTAATAATTAATAATAATAATAATAATACATGTGCCTTGCTCTTTAAATGAACATAAGTACCCTTTATATTGTTTTCAACCTTCCTAGCTAAATTCCAGGACCAGCATCATGAGAAACATTACTGCAGGGGGTTCCCAGCCACTGTAGGACATGTTTCGGTGGACATGTTTTGGTTTTGATTACTATGGGCGCCACCACTTCTGCTCAATTCTCTCACACCCACCCACTCCACAAAGACACAGAAAGGGAGAACACATGAATGCACACATTTCCCTGTTTGAAGGAATCTTGGGGTGAAAGTCAGATTCCAAAGAATTACCGGTAATCAGAGTCTTGAAAATTACATGGAGCTGAGAGATGAAGTCTCTCCCCACTCCATCTCTCTGTCCTATGTAGCTTTCCAAGGGAAGGTAACCCCCTCACCACATCAGTCTCAAAGGCTTCAAAGGCACCAAGTGAAAAAACTCAAGGGCATCCCTACACCCTTGGGTGCCACTTAGGCACCCTCTTTGCCTTAGTGCAAAGAGTAGAGAAAGGGAGAGAATGAGCAGAATCAGAAAGCAGCAGCAAGGACTTCAAAATTTGATCCAAGCATGAGCAATCCGTTGCATGAGTGATGACAATACTGGCCAACAGTTTCCTGCATGGTATTTTCATTCTATATTTCAAAGACTGTGAGCTATATATCTTTTAGGAAAGCAGTGCTCTGATTTATAACAAAAAAGCTCTTTCTCCACAAGTCCTGAATTATTCAGCTTCTGCCAGATGGAAATTTCAGGTTGTTGTTCTTTTCCCTTCCCTTCCCCGCCCCCCAGGATAATATCTTTGACCGTTATATTGCCAGTTTCTTGAGGGGGTTATATTAAATATCCTTCTGTCTCCTGTCATATTTAAAGAGATGGGGGGGCATTAATCATAATTGAGCTGCAGTGTGGGTGCTTCTTGGTCTTGGTAAAAGTGTTCCCTTTCCTATCACAACTGAAGACACATAAAAAGGCCTGGATATAACAACCCATTGATTCTGATGACTACCGTTTAACTTAGTACTTCACAAGTTACCTGTACATTAACTTTGCCCCTCTCATACTCCTCAATTGTACTGGGACATCCTCTCTCTTTTTTTCACATGAGAGCACGGCATCCATTTTTGGTGCCACAACCTTGTCTCAAAAAAAGCACATTTTTGAAGTCGAAATCTCATGCGGCACCCCCCAAAACGTGCAAGAGCACAGCCCTGGAAAAGTGTGTCCTTTGGGGCCATGATCTTATGCGGGTCACATGACTCACACAAGAGTGTGACCCTGGAAGACACATAGCCAAGTTTTTTGCACGACCCAGGTGGAGGGTATACCCTCTGGTCATGAACTGGGAGACATTGGAGGCTGCTGCCCATTGGGAATCGTGGAGTGGATACGTAGAAGTCAACAGTAGGTGGAGCTGGAGCAAATGGCTGGCAAGGCCAGAGTCAATACTAGGCAAATCCAACTGGTTTTGTACCCATCCTCTTCCTTGCTGAATTCTACAAAGGCCCGGTGAGACTAAGGTGGAGATAGCAGCTGATAACCAGTGTCATCCCCTCAACTAGTTGTAGACGACTGAGCTTGTCACAGTGGACCAGCCTCCACTGTTGGGACACAATCTATTAAATGGTTAATAGATTTGCTCTGGGTTGCGGAACAAATTGCACCATTATCAAAACATAACGTAGTTCCTGCTGGTTTTTTTATACTGTAATATAACAGATCTGCAGGAAACATCTCTGCATATATTTAATTAAAGATCTCTCTCACTTCATGGATTAACTCATCTGTTATTGGTATCACATGGAGAGCTAGTCCTCGTTTCTACACATACTCCTCTTTTCTTTTGCTCCTTATGTTGCCGTTATTTGGTCAACTAGATATTTAGGAATGCCTAATATCCATTTAAAAGTTTGGCAGCTGAAAGTTTCACACTAATGGCTTCCCAGAAGACTCAGTACATTTTTTTTAAATACTTCTTCATGCAGCACATAGCTAAACTATGGAACTTGCTGCTACACAAGGCAGTGATGGCTACCAAATTGGATGGCTTTAAAATATAATTAGACAAATTCAAGGAAGATAAACCTCTCAGTGGCTACTAGCTATGATGGCTGTCCTCTGCTATCCAGATCACAGGTAGAATGCTTCTGAATACTGCTTGCTGGAAACCTCAGGAGGCAACAGTGTTGTTGCATTCAGGTCCTGATTATGGTTGACCACTGTGAGAAGAACAGGATGCTGGAAAAGATCGACCATTGGCTTGATCCCAGTTTGTGCAGATACCTACACACAATGGTTCCCCTAATGAAGACATCCATGTCAGGTGTGAAGCTGGGAAACCTTATATTGAAGGGGCAGTAGGGTCATGTCACTGGTCCCATCGGCTGTACAGCTCCCCCAGTTTCAATGTCCATTCCCTGAACATAGACACCTACATTAGGGAATCCTCTGCATGTACCTAGATTTGAGCTCAAGCTAGTGCTAACGTCCACATGGCTAGGCTTTCCTGATGCCTCAGTGTATGGCCTTCTGCACTAATGAATCCTAATCATGTAGTTTGTGCCCATGCCTATGGAGAACTATGCAACACTGAGGCCAGCGATACAGACTCATTGCTTCTTCCTGCATATAATTCCTGAAGGAAGTCTAATTAAGATAGAAGTGGAAAGAAGTGGACTACAGGACAGGGTGATCATAGGAATCTGCCTTCTACAGAAACAAACCATTGGTCCATCTAGCTCAGTATTGTTTACGTTGTCTAGCAGTAGCTCTCCAGGGATTCAGACAGATGTTTCTCTGGGATTGAAGCTGGAACCTTTTGTGTGGTGTAGTGGTTAGAGTGTCTGTTTAGGACACTGGGTGACCTTAGGCCAGTTACTGCCTCTGAGCCAAACCTACTGCACAGGATTGTTGTGGGTATTAAATAAGGAGAGGAGAGAGGGCCATGCAAACCACAATAAGCTCACTAGAGAAAAAGATAGGATATAAATGCAATAAATAAAAGGCCAAAGGAAACGTTCTCATCCAGGCTTCCTCAACCTCTGTCCTCCAGATGTTTTGAGACTACAATTCCCAGCATCTCTGACCACTGGTCCTGCTAGCTAGGGATCATGGGAGTTGTAGGCCAGAAACATCTGGAGGGCAGAGGTTGAGGAAGCCTGCTCTTATCCCTTGTTATAATGGTATTAGAGTTTTAGAGAGAACTGTTGCAAAACTTTTAAACAAGGAAACATTTTGCAAATTGTTTGCTACTGCTTAAAAACACCCCAAGTCTAGGACCAAACATAAAACAGCCAGCCCCAAAGCATTCCTACTTTCATTACTGGTCTGAAAAGTTACTCGTGATTTTAACAATCTCCAGAGGATTTGACTTGGAGAAGGATTCAGTGCTTCATTTGTACTGTTTTATAATTAAACCCAAGTCCTTTCAGCCTTCATACTGATTCACTGAGCCATAAGTTCTGATGGTGTGAAGCAATACATTGTGATGTGATTCACTGTACAATTCTAATATATTTTTGAGTTGACCACCCAAACCTGGGAGGCCTTTAGAGCCAATTCACGTGTGTGGAGGATTGTCATGCACATGGCTAAATGAGATCTCTTTCCCCTGCTTCCTCAATTAGTTTAGATTTGTGATACATGCTTCTCATAGATGCATTCACATTATGGAGACCAGAAAAACAATACACCTCCATGGCTGGCTGGTTTTCCACTCCATTAAAATCATCACATTACTTTCTTAACTTTCCCAACTCCTTATCAATCTTTATTCCCCTCGTTTAAGTTCAAACATTGCCCAGCTTACTCATAAAAGTAGCCTCTTATGAGCAAATTGAGTTGGTTGCCAGTCTGGCAGTGAGTTCCATTAAGTTTAATGCCTTTAGCTATATTTTCATTACTGTTATAAATACTGTACATATTTGATGCAGCTGTTCTATAAAAGGGCCATGAAGACAGCATTCTGTTTATTATGTGCAACTTTTGGTATCTTCCATTTCCCCCTCGTTCCTTCCTACTTCCCTTCTCGCTATAATTTGTGATATATACTGAATTGTTTGAATCAAAGTTCAATGTTTGGAACAGGATGTCTGGTTGTTGAAGTTTTTGCACAGCTGTGTTGGGTTGCCAATAACTTATTGGACCATTTGGTGTTAGGAAGAGAATTCAGGATTAATCAAACAATGCACTGAGAAGTGCAGTAATTTAAGAAAGTAATAACTTTGTGAGTCCAGAGATTCTATCAGAGTGTGTATCTCTGTGTGAGTCACTGCCTTGACCTTCCTTCACTTCTTCCTTCCAAACAGCCTCAGTTTGTGGGGGGAAAGTGCTGTAATTCCACTGCATCTCTGCCCCAGGTTTGATTTGACAAATCAACCAATATAGAGATTCTTCAGGATTACCCATTCAGGCAGCATATTCTGAGGGAACTGCCCTTAGGCCCTAGACCAGGGGTGGAGAATGTTTCTCAGTTCTGAAGCTTTCTTTTGAGCAAATTCCCAGAGACATAGCTGCCAAGTTTTCCCTTTTCCCTTTTTTCCCTTAAAAAAAAGGGATAACTTGGCAGCTATGCCCAGAGACCACATGTTGTTGGTAGGCACAGACAACAACCCTCCCATTTCTGTTCTCCACCCTGGAAAGTAAGAGGCATTAAGGGTTATAATACAGGGGGTGCTGATTTTTTGAAATTAAAAACACCAGCACTCATGACAAGCCTCCAATATAGGTTACAACGGAAGTGAACAGGGTTCTAACTAGATGTGATGATCAGTGTATCACTTTCCATCACCTGATGAGTTTGTCCTTTAATTACAGGTTCATTTCTCTCCCTCAATTTTGACTGTGGGGAGTGGGGAGGTGAGATTTAACTCTTCTCTAAGCTCTGCCTCTACTGCCAGAGGCATTATGCCTCTGAATACCTGGGAATCACAGGTGGCCAGAGTTGTGCTCATATCCAGTTTGCAGGCTTCCATTGGGCATCTGGCTAGCCACTGTGAGAACAGGATGCTGGAACAGATGGGCCTTTGGCCTGATCCAATAGGCTTGTCTTATGATCTTTTGCAATCCCTCAGGTGAGAGGTGGGGTGGAAGACCTGGGGAAAGAGTTTTCACTGGGCAATGTGGATTGCGTGTCGAGGTACCAAGACTTCCCACCAATAACTCACACTTCACATGGAATTTAAGTTTAAGGTTTTTGGCATTAATTTTGGCCACAACTTTATTTAAATACAACTGATGTGAGTGGTTGCTTAGGCATTGGTTCCCATGCCATCTGTCTCCCACATGGGACAGATCTGACTCCCCTAGTGTACTGGGGAAGTCAGGATAGGTAAGCACCCTCTGAGAGAGGCTGGGGCAGGGCCACCAAGCCCTTGACCTCTCCCCCAGATGCTCCCCGGGGCTCATGCACGGTCCTAGCCCCTACCAGGGGTACGGACAAACATTTGGAGCCCCAGGATTCCTTTAACGGAATACCCCTAAAGGCAGCAGCAATTTTGAGGGGAAGGCCCAGCCAAATCCGTACCCCTCCACCATCCAATTTGAACCAATGCCTAACCACCAACCTTACAAGTTGTGACATTTTGTTATGTAGTAGGCAAAAACCACAAGGCACCAGCCAATCAGCCAAGTGGCAAAATTCCTACTAGGCCCCCACAGCAATACGGACGACCCCATGACAGGCACAGCAATGTCAAGCTCAACAAAAAAAACCCCACCCCTAAATATAGGGAGGGCGGGAGATCCGTTGCAAGCACCCAAAAGCGCAAGCACAAGCTGCTTGCTCCAATATATAGGTTGTGGCTGTCAATCAAAAATTCCAACATAACATTCTCCCCAGTAACAATAACCTCAGTGGCCATCCAAAGTGACCCGCCCCACTGACCAGGGTACGTCTCGTTAAACCGTCCGCAACCCATGCTCTCCTTAAGGGGAGAACCTGCTATGTGATAATGGGCCCTCTTAGAGTGTGCTAGCTATTGAGGGGCTGAGGTTGGCTTGTTAGGCTAAGTACTTATGACCTCTTTCAAGCAAATAGATTGTATGGAGAAATATTGAGAGTCCCACAATGGGACAGCCTGTCTCAGTGTTTGTGGGAAGGTACAAGCCTGGCTGGAGGAGGGAGTGCCAAATAAGGGATTGTGATACTTGCAGCCCAGGGTTGGATTTAGGTTTGATGAGGCCCTAAGCTGCTGAAGGTAATGGGGCCCTTTATATGTCCAGCTGTCCTTTGTCAACAACAAACTGCCTCTGTTTTGTGTGTGTGTTTAATATATGCTATATGGTAATTTATGGACCTAATAGGTATCTAAAGCCATTTGCACATAACAAAATATGTATTTTATTAAAGTAATTGTTGAACTGAAATACAATTAAGAAGAAGTATATTAATAGTGAAATTTGGGGGGAGGACGAGAGTGGGGCCCTAAGCTATAGCTTGTTTAGCTTAAATGTAAATCCAGCACCGTTGCAGCCTATGCCCCTAACCTAGCTCCCACTTGCTATTGATACAGCTGGATGCTTCACCAAAATTTTATTGTTGTTAAGTGCTAGGCCAATTTACCAAAAGACCCGCTAATATTTAGTTGTGGATGAATGGGCCATCTTGGCATGTTTTAATGAGACTTGGGTGGTGCAGACCTAACTCAGTTCTGCCTTCCTGGGTACTTGGTACAGTACCAAGCCAATGTCTGATCAACGTCTAGGGTTGCCATATTTCAAAAAAGTAAAATTCCAGACACCCTAAAGTTGTTGAGCTTTTTTAAGGAAACTGCCAAAATTCTTGAGCTTTATGGTATTTTTTTGGGGGGGGGGTGTGTGTGCCATACATCCAGGTTTTCCCTGGCATTTTGTAGATTTGACAAAATCCCCCCATGCCATTTTTACACCCGAAAACCAGAACATGTCAAGAATTTTCCTGACGTATGGAAAGCCTATCCAAGTCCTCAGTGCTATGCCTGGCCCAATATTATGGACCCATTTCTGCTTGATATTGAATGGAAATGTGGTGAAAATTAGAAAAATGAGGAACTGAACTTGAAAGATTTGTCCATTCTTATCTATTATCTTGGTATTGACTAGATCAAACAGAAACTACTCTCACATCACATCAGTTAAGCAACACATGAAAAACTACAGTGGTACCTCGACTTCCGAATGCCTCGACTTCCAAAGATTTCAACTTACGAAGTTGGCAAACCCGGAAGTCTTTTCGAAGCGTGTGCATTCTGTGCATGTGCAGAAGCACAAAATCGCGCTTTGCGCATGCGCAAAATGGATGCTTTGACATCCGAAGGTTTCGACTTACGAAGAGCACCGTGGAATGGATCGCCTTCGTAAGTCGAGGTACCACTGTATAGTGCAATTTTTCCACAAATCATTACATGACCATTCTAGGGACTTCTTAAAAAAATATTGAGCAGAAACAACCTGGGCAGTTTATTTTTCTAAATACTCATTTGGAACATTCATTTCCAACTCTTTGATCACATGAGCTTGTTGCATTTTTTAAATATCTTTATTTTTACAGTTTAAAAAGTGTGATACAGAAAGAGATCAGCTAATAGCTGCTTTATTTTCTATCACAGCAGAACAAATGCCGCCCCTCGATTCCCACTAATAGAGGGTGGCTTATAAAGCCTTAGTAGATGATACTCTTCATAAATAATTTCTAGGCTTCTTCATTTATTTAGAATCAACTATACACCTTCCTATTTCCTGTTAGTGCCAAGGCCAGTGAGTACGCGAAGTGAAACTGAATATTCAGTACTCCAAATGCATATTCTCATTCATTCACTGGTTGATATTATTTTTTCTGACCTAGTTAACTCGTGTGAAAACATACTGGCAAATATTGCTTAGAACACAGCTGTTTCTGGCTTTTCTAATCTTCCAGCACCACAAGCGATCATAGCCTTATCAAGTCGAGAGCTCAACCAAATTTTGGGCTGGGGGTGGTATGTAAAGGCTTGAGTTTTAAAATTTACATTTAGATGTCAAAGATCTCTACATTTACCTTTTGAATCTGGTTTTATTTTGTTAGCTTCTCTTATGAGAAACTCTTTTGATCGTCACTGGGTTTCTCTCCCCTTTGGTGACTCTGTGATGTATGCACCTTAGTATGGATGCTGAAATGTTGGAGCTGTTTTGTACTAATAAATAGGTTTGAAAACTACACAAAATCTGGTCTTAAATACAACAATGTATGCTGAAGTGCATGACTCCAGGGCTAGTGGTCTGGAGTCAAGAAAGAATGCGAGGATTTCTAATCTATGAGCAGTTGTCTGTGACTAAGTGATGAGATGTTCATATATTAAGGACCCAGGGTAAAGAAAGCAGTTTATAGCAGGTGTGGAGAACATCGGTCCCAATGACTGAATGAACCCTCTAAGTCAGGCATGGGCAAACTCGGCCCTCCAGATGTTTTGGGACTACAACTCCCATCATCCCTAGCTAACAGGACCAGTTGTCAGGGATGATGGGAGTTGTAGTCCCAAAACATCTGGAGGGCCGAGTTTGCCTATGCCTGCTCTAAGTCTTTCTTCCTGGCCCTCGAGTGTTTTTATCTGGCTAGAATGTTTCCTTGAACTCTTCCCTGGATGGTAGATTAGGTGGATGTGTGTAGAAACTAACCTATTGTACAAAGGTAATATTTATATTTATTTCCCCACTTGCCATATCCTGCCCCTGCAATGTATAAGGTTGCCCATAAGGGAATGAGACTCTGAGGCTGAAATGGATTCCCCCACCTCAGCTTTATAGGACTAGGTCAGGCATAGGCAAACTCGGCCCTCCAGATGTTTTGGGACTACAACTCCCATCATCCCTGACCACTGGTCCTGTTAGCTAGGGCTGATGGGAGTTGTAGTCCCAACACATCTGGAGGGCCGAGTTTGCCTATGTCTGGACTAGGTGGAACTCTATAAACTTGTTGCATTACCACTCTCTGAGCATCTGCAATGATGTTGCAGCAGTGCATCAGAAATCTGTTGGTGTAATGTGAACAAGGAGTTAAATTACGCAGTGCGTGGTCTTGAGGAGCACATTCTGTATGTCTGGGTGTTCTGAGAAAAGAGTGTCAGGTACACCGGTTTAGCATAGCAACACCAGCAAGGTTAAATGAGTCATTCACCCTCCCATTGATCCAGGAATGTAGAGACGGTTATAATAGTCTCTAGGCCATTGCTGTCCTGTCCTGTTTCCTGTTAGGGTTTGACTGAATCTCTGAGAGTCAGGGCTCAGGGGAAGAGGCTTTGTGTTTTACACAGCAGTGCTAGCTAACATGGCGATAGTGTTAGTGGATCTCTGCATATGTATCTTTACTTCAAAGACCAGAAGAACTGTAGATAGTAGATAGCAGTGGTTACAGGTAGGTAGCCGTGTTGGTCTGGATCGAAGTAAAATAAAAAAAATTACTTCAGTAGCACCTTAAAGACCAACTAAGTTTTTATTTTGGTATGAGCTTTCGTGTGCATGCACACTTCTTCAGATACTTCTTCAGATACTTACTTCAGATACTTCTTCAGTGGTATCTGAAGAAGTGTGCATGCACACGAAAGCTCATACCAAAATAAAAACTTAGTTGGTCTTTAAGGTGCTACTGAAGTAATTTTTTTTATTTTAGTAGATAGCAGTGTTTAGCTTTGTCTTGTTTCTGGAGGCGATGAACACTTTGTTGCTTTGAACTGTGTGGCAGAGGAGTTTCTCCCTGAAGTGGGGAATCGGGAAGAAGCTGTTCTGCTGAGAATAGGAAATCTCTGAAGACTCTGCTGATACATCACACAGCTTGAGGTGTGGTGAACTACTATCCGACTTCCACAAGTCACCAGCAAGATTAGCTTGTTTTGGCAAGTCAACATGGTGACATAGAAAGTCAGACTCAAGGTCCCTTATCAAAGCATTCTCCAAAAGTTGTTGTTTTTAATTTAAAAAGCCTTTTTAAAAACTTCTGGATACATCAATACTTGCCAAAATCCACTTGCTCCAATCTCATTGATGTGCAGGCAAAGAGACTAGGTTTTCTAATGTTATTTCAGCCCTCAAAACTAGCTTAAAATTAGAGTGAATTTGGGATCTAACTACATGCTAACTCTATTGCTTGCTGTCACCTGATGTGTTTTTTCCTTCCTTCATTACAATTATTCTGACTCCAGAGGTAAAGGTAAAGGACGCCTGGGTGGTTCAGTCCAGTCAAAGGCGACTATGGAGTGCGGCGTTCATCTCGTTTCAGGCCAAGGGAGCCGGCGTTTGTCCACAGAAAGCTTTCCAGGTCATATGGCCAGCATGACTAAACCACTACTGGCACACAGAGGACCATGAGTGCCAGAGAACATGGAAACACTATTTACCTTCCCACCACAGCAGTGCCTATTCATATACTCACACTGGTATGCTTCCGAACTGCCAGGTTTGCAGAAGCTGGGCTAGAGCAAGGGGAGCTCACCTGATCACATGGATTTGAACCACCAACCTTGTGATTGGTAAGCCCAAGAGGCTCATTGGTTTAGAACACAGCACCACCCACATTCCCCCCCAGAGTGTGGGGAGGGGGGATTAAGCTCTTCCCTGTCCACCATCATTTCAACAAAAAATGTTGCCTCCTCTGCAGTGAAAAAAACCTTTATGTAAAAAATAAATAAACAGGGTTTTTTAAAATAAAAAGTTCCCATTGGTTCTAAGCAGAACTGAAGCACCATGTGCATTAGGTGGGTAGGGTGTGAGTGGAATTACAGTGGGGTGATGGAAGGATTAATTTTTCCAATCCTAGGGACTGTGGAGGCTAGAAAAACTGCCCCCCTCTCAATTAAATTTAGAAAAAAGGTTGTAAATTACAGAATTATTATCACATGCTGTTAGCACAATCTTCATAAGTGATCAGGGATTTCAGCTTGCATCTCTAACATTTCCATTTCCGCCAGGAGGCAAAATTCTAAAAGTGAATGAAAACATTTCATAGCAACACTTCAAAAACCTTCCAACACCTGTATCTGTTCCCCCGCCCCCAGTATCTTATAATCCAGTCTTCATCAGAGGCTATATCCATTTCATATATCCATCATTTTGATGTTTTCTCCCTGAGAGCATCTATTTTTGACACATGTGCATAAATAGGCAACAGGGATACAGTTCTGAGCACCCTGCTTTTCAATAGGGCACATAATGAAAAATGGGGTAACAATTCACATGGAATGCACAAGCAAGATTTCTATCTGCTTTCAAAAGTTGCTGATATGCTGTTGCAGATAGGTGTCCCAAACATGGAATGCCAGCATTCAAGAAGATGGAAAGACAGCTTTTACATTTATCTGCTTCTCACCGATTTTAAACTCTGTTTTTAAATATAAGGGAAGCACTGGTAGGATCTCAGGCTTGGGAAATGCTTTATCAAAACAGAAAGAAAACATTAGGGCAAATGCCAAGAGGAAATTATTTAATTAGACTTTCTCCCATTTTGGACAGCTGTATTTAAGGCATAAAATAATAATTTACATATTCTAGAGAAATGTTAAGCTGTGATAATGCAATCAGAGTAGACCCCAAGCAATGATTTAATCCTCAGAATTTTAATTACAGACCTTATAAATCTCACCCATAGCATGGACTATGTTCAGAGGTGGTAATATCTGATATAATTTATTGCATAAGGGAAAATCCTATTATCACTTGCATATGATTGCCTTCCATGATAGTAATTATTTCCTTAAATTTTTTGATTTATGCATCTAATTTCAAACCCAGCCTATTAGAAGATGCTACTTAACTGTCTTTCCGATTGTCACTGTGAGGCTCTGTGGCCTGATGAACATATGGCATTGTCCTATCTTCCCTTCCTGCTGTGGATCAAGTTTAAAAGATGAGTGGAGCCACAAACATGTCAATTACCTGACATCATAATGACATCAACTGACCAATTGTTGCTGCATGGATGATCACCTGACCCAGGGCAGTCTTGAGCAGCTCCGGCGTCCCCACCCTCGCAGGGCGCAGCATGGCTTCCGCACGGCTTTGCCGCGCAGTGCCCTGCCTACCGGCCCGGTGCCCCAGCGCCCCACACCACCGGGACTCTACCTAGAGCCGGCCCTGACCTGATCATTGGGTCCACAAAGCACCACCCAGTGAGCGATGCAAGAATGATCAGCTGATTGTTGGAGCTTGAGTGCAGGTGGCACCTATAATATTCACTAAGATGGAATTCCAAAGGGTAGTTGCTACCACACTATGCATACATACTAATCCATATATAATATATAGGTAAAGGTAAAGGGGATGCTGGTGGAGCTGTGGTCTAAACCACTGAGCCTCTTGGGCTTGCCGATCAGAAGGTCGGCAGTTCAAATCCCCGCCCATTGCTTGGTCCCAGCTGCTGCCAACCTACTGTAGCAGTTCAAAAGCACACCAGTGCAAGTTGATAAAAAATAGGTACCGCTGTGATGGGAAGGTAAACAACATTTCCATGCAGTCTGGTTTCCATCATGGCTGTTTAGTCATGCTGGCCACGTGACCCAGAAAGCTGTCTGTGGACAAATGCCAGCTCCCTTGGCGTAAAGCGAGATGAGTGCTGCACCCCATAGTCTCCTTTGACTGGACTTAACCATCCAGGGGTCTTTTACCTTTACCACTACCTATATATTTATACAAGTACACAGACAGCTTATGCATTTGCTCCTTGTCACAAATAAGTTGGATGCCGCTACTTTTCATCTCCATATGCCTGTTTAGCTAACTAACATTACACAGTAAACATAATATGTTAAAGACTTCACACAGAAGTCAGCAAAAAGCATTTCAATGAGACTTTCCTCATCCATCCCTAGGAATTACATCACCTTCACCCATTACTGCGAGCCAAACCAAGCTTCCACCTCCCTTATGGAAGCTAGAAAGATTTTCAGTCTTATCTCTCAACAGTTAATAATATTTAGCACATTCTTTGGGTCTCCACACTCTGTAGAAGTAGTGACATTCAAATAGGCAACAGATAGGTGTGTAAGCCTCCCAAAATATCAGAACCCAGGACAGTGGGGTTTCACTTTCAGAATGCATATTGAAAATGCAGCAACGAATATTTTCTATTTCCCCTAACCTAGTAAGTTTCGTAAGCTGGAGCAGTAAAGAGAAGAACAACAATTTATTTTATCAATTTGAAGGAGGCTAGCAAAAAATGTGAGACTGAGATTTCAGCCTTTGATGACTACTGCATTATGGTAAAGAGGTAATTTTTCAGAGCAGCCATAAATCCAGAATCTCATTATAAAAAGAAAGGAGTGCTCTGATTTAAAATGAGTAGACTGGACAGGGAAAAAACCCCTAATAATAGCCATTGTTTTTGATAATAGTTGCAGTTCTTGAAAGGTTGGTCTTGAGTTTGGGAATCATGGCTTTGCTCTGGGAGTGTGGTGTTATAGCAGACACATGTCAGTGCTAGACCTTTGGCATATATTATGTGAATAAAATGTAATGCCACTAGAAGAAGCATGGGTTGATTGTAAACAAGCTGTGCACAGATGCAGAAGATGGTAGGTGTTGTGGACTGCTTAAGAACATAATAACAAAAAAAAGAGAGACCAGCATCTTGTCCCCACATTGGCCAGTCAGATGTCTCTGGGAAGCACTCATGCAGGACCTGACTACATCAGCACTTTTCCAGAAACTTCTATTCAGAAGTATTGCTGCCTCTGACGCTTCGGTAAAACATAGCTCCCAGCTAGTTGCTATAGATAAATTTGCGTGTTCAGACCCAGAGACCTCCCCCCTAAATAAATTCACATTTGACTCTAGGCCGGGGGAAGGGAAGGGAAAGGAATAATTAACCAAGAAGGGGAATAAAACAATTGAAAGGAATGTAAAGGTAAAGACGGGATAACAGAAAGAAATCACCAGGATGATCCATCGAAGGTAAATCTCTCTTGGCTGCACAGAGGACATGCTGTTAGCTTGTTCCGAATGCACATACTGAAAGAGGAAGCTCTGGGTCACGGGCATGGGTATATACAGGTCCCTCAATCCATTTGGACTGTGCCCCATTGGCCAGATTGAACCCAACATCGAGGAACCTACCAATCAGGTGTTGTGGCTGACCAATCTTACCCACCCACCACACAGGAGGTCAGTCTCCAGGTCTCACCGCAACACATGCCCTCTTTTAGGGAGGACACGATTTGTCTAACAATTATTGCATTAATTTACAAGGCCTTGCCAACTTGGGTCCAGGGTACTTCAGGGGCCACATGATCTCTTACGTCCCTGCCTGATCACTGAGGTCTTAGGGGGAGTCAATGTTAGTCATTCCACGTAACTCATATCCACCCATAGCCATGCATTCAATATTGTGGGCCCAATTTTATGGAACTCTCTTTTGATGTCAGATAGGCCCCATTCTTATGGAACTAACTGAAGAATTCATTATTCCATCAGAAAATTCAACTGAATTCTGATTGTATAGTTTTCTCATTTTTATTTTCATTGTAGAGTACTTAAAGATAATTTCAACTATGCAGTTAATAAAGGGTCAAAAATAAGAAGAAGAACTAAATGAATGAATGAATGGGGAGGGTTAACCCTTCTGCAGTCTGTAACCATCCTGGAACATCCTGCCTGTTTCAGCTGCCTTTTGTAAGAACAAAAATGGGGGAAACAGTGGATTTATTTATGCATTTAAAGGAATACAGTATGAAGCTTAAACCACAGGTAATAGGTAAAAAAAAAATGCAAAAAAAACCCTAATGAACTAGCACAAATCCTAAAGCAACCCTAACCATTTAAATCCTGCCTCAAATAAAATATTTTGCTGCCCATTTAATCCATTACACAACAGGTAAAGGAAGTGGGAAATGAAGTAAATAGACTCATTAGTTCTGTTGTTGTATACTCTACAAAGACAGCATATACTCAAAACCCAGTGTTGTTTCCCGTACGTAATCATGCTAAATTATAAAAACCCTCAATCAGCACAGCCTGTTTAAATATCATTCACTTTAGCAGTATAAATTTGCTAGGCATTTTCTATCTTCTTCCGCATAAAGGGAAATAAATATCCCCCCCTCTCTTTTTAAAGACTGTTAATATTCATTTTCATTTTTTCCGTTAACCAAACACAGTATAAGTCTGGGAAATACAAAGATTGCAAGGCTGGACATTTGCCAGGGCCCCAAGACCAGCAGAGGGCCAGGACCCCATGTGAGGAGAAGCATGTTGGGTACAATGGGGAAGACCCCTCTTCATAGCCTGAAGTCACCACTGCCTGGAAGAGTTTCTCTGGGCATTTTAGCAGCCAGCCTGACAGTGCTACATCCAGCATTTGCTTTGGTTTCCAGTAGAACACTTAATGTGCAAATGTGTTGCTACCTCTCTGTTTTTATTTTTGTTACAAAAATGTCACAATTAAAACAAGTACATGCCAATGGCTAGTAGGGCCAAAGGCAAAAATGTGTGGTGTAATGAATGTAAATTTCACCTTTGATCAGTAGACGAGCTTCTGCACATACTCATGAACCCCTCCCCATCCTCCCTCCAGGCAAAGCAAGAGGCATGATCCGAGTTCAGTGGCATGTTCCAGCCAGGCAAAAACATTCAAGGAGGGTGTGAAGTAGGGCTGGTGAGGAGTGTGGCCTAGGGAGAGACCTTGGGGGCAGGTAGAGAGGCCTGTAGGGCTGAATTTCGCCTTCAGGATCAATGTTCTCTGCCCCTATGCTACACAACCATCATAACTTGTACTGTAGTCAAGCCCTGAATTATTCAGAAATGTTCACATAACCAGGATTCATTGCTGATTTAAACCTCCCCCAAGTCGACATGCTTGGCATCCTGCTTCATTCAATCCCATCTATTTTATTTTATCAGTCCATCAGTGAGTGTGTCTGTCTGCTCTGCTCATGATCTACTGTGCAATGTGGGTTGGATGACATAGCACTTGGGGAAATGGAGTCATCTGAGCAAGGGAGGGGGGTGAATGCTACAATTAAACAGCAATAGTTTATTCTTCTCACTCTTCGTGTAATCTCTTCTCATTATCATGTGTCCTTTTCCCCCTTGATGTGTGCGGCTGTCTCTGCATGCAGCATTTCTCCCCTCACACTGCCAGCTGCATTAAGGATTGTTAAGATTTTTTCCTGATTCATCTCCGATCAAGGAAATAGTTTAGGGCCACCACTAAACATTACAGCAAGCATGAGCTTATTGAAACCAGCACCCCTGTGGACTGTTATCCCCCTCTTTGTGGGATCATTTAGGGATACGAGGCACGTGATGTATTGCAGAAGGGACATAGCTTTGTGGAAGAGAGTCTGCTTTTCACGTAGAAACTCCAAGGTCCAATCCCCAGTATCTCCAGGTCACACTGGAAGAGACTCTTGTCTGAAATCCCAGAGAGCTTCTGCCAGTCAGTGTTGATAAGACTGGGCAAGGTGGACCAATGATCTAATCCAGTGTATGGAATGTTTCTGAGCACAATTCAAAGTGTTGGTGCTGACCTTTAAAGCCCTAAACGGCCTCGGTCCAGTATACCCATAGGTGGCAAGTTCCGGATTGAAAAATCCAGGATAAGCAGCGCCCCGGCACCGGAAGTCGTTTCTACACATTTCCGGACATGTGTAGAAGCAACTTCTGGTGCTGCGGACATTTTGGAAATGGGCACAGCAGCATCGGAAGTCCCTTCTACGCATGTCTGGAAGTGCATAGAAGTGACTTCTGGCGCTGCGTACATTTTGGAAATGGGCACAGAGGCATCAGAAGTTGCTTCTACGCATGTCTGTAAGTGCGTAGAAGCGACTTACGGTGCCGGCGTGGCACCAGAAGAACATGGCCGCCGGCAGGAGCTCCATAATCCAGGGGAATATGGGGTATTTTGCCATTCGGGACACCTGCAGGAAACTGTAAGAAAATACGGGGGTTTCCCAGGGGAAACGGGGTACTTGGCAGCTATGAGTATACCTGAAGGAGTGTCTCCACCCCCATCGTTCTGCCCGGACACTGAGGTCCAGAGCTGAGGGCCTTCTGGCGGTTCCCTCACTGCGAGAAGCGAAGTTATAGGGAACCGGGCAGAGGGCCTTCTTGGTAGTGGCACCCGCCCTGTGGAACGCCTTCCCTCCAGATGTCACAGGATAACAACTACCAGACTTTTAGAAGACATCTGAAGGCAGCCTTGTTTAGGAAAGCTTTTAATATCTGAAGGACTATTGTATTTTTATTTTGTGTTGGAAGCCGCCCAGAGTGGCTGGGGAAACCCAGCCAGTTGGGTGGGATATAAATAATATATTATTATTATTATTATTATTATTATTATTATTATTATTATTATTATTATAGAATTTTGCTGACCTTCTAAAACTTCCTAAGGCTGGAGGTCATATGAAAAGGGGAACTTGGGGTGGGTTATGAGATGGAGGTGGTACTGGACCTGTAATCTGTAGCTTCCATAGATAGCTTATTGCATTTGCACAGTGCAAGTCGAAGGCAGGATTGGCTCCACAGGATTGGCACAGCATTGAGCTTGCCACTATACCCCTACCCCCTGTGCCCCAGCATGCTGCAGCGACTCAAAAAGATGGAGCCTTAGAGAAAATCCCAGTCAGACGACTTGTGAAAATCCCAGTCAGAGGAAGACTGGGAGTTTATAGGAGCTGTTTGTCCCATTCCTTCCAGGTTGCTTTTAGTTACTGAACTAGCACTGCTACAGATGGAAGGTGGTTGGAGCAGTTTCACTGAGGCGATCACATGTGCATGGGGTTACCTGGCTTGCCTGCTTCCCTTTGTTCTCCTTTGAGGAGTCCTCAGAGTCAGGGCCTAAAGTCAGCTAATATGCCTTCACAGCTTTGTTTCTAAAATTATTTATATCCCACCTTCATGTAAAATATCAGGGTGGCTCCCAGCAATAGAAAACATAAAGGACCTCATTAAAAGTAGTACAAAACAATCATTAAAATGATTAGTGACTCAATATAATTTCAGACTGCATAGGCCTGCCAACACACACACACACACACACACACACACACACACACACACACACACACAAATATCCAAGAGATATCTGAAAGTCAAACGCAAGGATGCCTGCTGAATCTCTGTTGGAAGCTTTTTGAGAATTCTGGTTCGATTCAGGTTTTAATGTGAACCTTATTCACACATTTTGAAACAACATTTGAATAGAAACATCGAAACTCAGCAAGCCTTCAAAAATTGCAGTTCCGTAAATTTTGTGATGCAGTTCTTCAGCCAAATAATGTATACAAATAGTGCACATTGGGGGGGGGAGTGCATAAAATGTATGCATTTGTGAAAATAACATCTATTATATTCAGCAAAATTGTTTGCATGTATATAGGGGGAAAATATTGCTCCAAAATACTGACAAATTTTCATGCACATTTCGTGCAAACTGCATACTGATTGGGGGGGGGTAGAAAAATAAGAAATAAATCTAGTTTTCTGGATTCATTATTTTGTACTTTTGGATCACTTTGTATTACAAGTGAAAAGAAAAACTTTTGACACATTGCTGCTGTTTTTTGGGAAAACCATATAGTTTTCGTTAGCCTTGGCCTAACCAAGACTGAACACAGCAACATCAAAGATAATAACAGGAATACAGTTGTTTGTTCTACAAGGGTGGAACTGTCTGTAATGGTGCAGAGTGATTCTAAAAAGAAAGCTTTTTTTGTATGTATATATATATATATATAATCGTTCCATGAAGGAACTTTTGGCAAACCTGTTTGAACTCAACACATGAGTAAACAGTCCTGCCAAGATCCCAGGTGGTATGACTGTCACACTCTTATCTACGGTCTACAACTTTGTGATATGCCATAGGGACTTGAACTTTCACAGCTGTAATGAACCATGTTTGGGGCTTGTGCTTCAAGGGGTGCAGGGGAAATATTGCTTTGATATGGAATGTGAAGGAGTGGACAAAGAAAAAAATGGCAGTAGGTCTGGTGTGAATGTTGCCAGAGGCAAGAGGGTGGGGTAAGAGTTGGATGGAAACAAGTATAGGAGATCACTACTTCTAATTGCATTCATCACAGACTTCAATTTACTGTAAATTTGTTTTCACTCTTCCAGATAAACACTTTGTTCTTAACTCCGGTATTTGTCTGTCCATGAAATCAACACTTTGAGGGTTGAAACATCTATCCTGATACCTCCACCTCCCAAGAGGAGTTAGCACAAAAAAAACTATGACAATTTTAAATTGTAGTATACTTTGTAGCATGTTTTGAGCTTCCCTAGGCATGGAAGGGGCAATATACATTATGCTATCTATGAGAGTCCCATGGACTGCTAGAAGATCAAACCTATCCATTCTTAAGGAAATCAGCCCTGAGTGCTCCCTGGAAGGACAGATCGTGAACCTGAGGCTCCAATACTTTGGCCACCTCATGAGAAGAGAAGAATCCTTGGAAAAGACCCTGATGTTGGGAAAGATTGAGGGCACTAGGAGAAGGGGACGACAGAGGATGAGATGGTTGGACAGTGTTCTCGAACATGAGTTTGACCAAACTGCGGGAGGCAGTGGAAGACAGGAGTGCCTGGCGTGCTATGGTCCATGGGGTCACGAAGAGCTGGACACGACTAAACGACTAAACAACAACAAAGGCATGGGAGGGGCAATATACATTATGCTATCTATCCATCTATGAATATGTATATATGTAAGAATAAATGTATAGAATAAATTATGCAGATTAGTTTAGCATAATTCTGCTATCATGAATCAACATACATACATACATACATACATACATACATACATACATACATACATGTATTCAGTCAAGGACATGGGTAATAATTTCAAAAAGAGATGTGCAGGGAAAAACTGGGTTTGGTTCACATTTTATCATGAATTTACTTAAATTGCACTTCTCAAAACAAGGCAGCAACTGAAATGCAGCTACCTTTCAAAAATTGCACTTCTCAGATTGGTGCGATTCAATTCCACATCCCATGTCTGTATCAAAAAACATATATGTTAGAAGCAGGCACATGCAGGCACATGAAAATAGCCTGAAAAACTGCATTCCATTGAGGAAAATTGCAAAGAAGTAAATACAAAGAAGTATTTGAAATTGACTGATTCATCTTGTTGTCATCTGTATTTTTAAATAAAATTTAATATATATATATTTAAATTTTATTAGTGTTTAATATTTTTTAAGGATTCTATTTTATATCTTTTTAGCTTTTTCTATTTTATCTGTAAGCCTTGGTTTAGGGAAAAGGAAGGAAATAAACAAATCACTATCCCTACCAAGAGCAAAGAATTGTGGTTGTTCTCTTTCCCTACTGTTTCTCCCCAGCATCTGGTGTTCAGAGGTATACTGTATGGAGGCTCCCTATTTAGTTGCCATTGCTGTTAACAATCTATAAACATCCTCCATGATTTTGTCTAATAGTCGCTAACTTTATCTGCAGTTATCTGCAGATATTTACCTGTCTGTGTCGTTAATGTTTTTTAATGGCATCTGATACAAAGAGTGCTCATACGAAATGAACAGGGTGTGGGGGAGGGAACCCAACAAAGGGAGGGGGTGAAGGAATTGTAGAGACACATTAATTCCCCTTAAAAAACTATTATGTTGCCATCTTTATAACTTTACAAAACAACAACCAAAAACTCCCAATGTGATAGTTACAATCTCAGCTGAAAAAAGGGTAACTTTGTGGATACTTCCAGTTGATCACGAATCTGTGAGCAAGTGGGATTCAGCCCTGCGGGCAGAATCCAGCTTTTGGGGGGGGCATTGCCTGGGTGCCGCAACCCCCCAAAAAACCTCAGATGGAAGATTCTGAGGACAGGCACCCATCGATGCCAAAAGGCGGTCTCTCCGCTGACGAAAACACTCCTTTTTTGAGCAGAAAGATCGACGAGATCAAGACGCCGGCGTGGGATGCCATTGCTACTCCTGAGAAGCGCATCCTCGAGCTTACCCGGCACAGCAAAGAAAAGAAATCTGGATTAATTTGGTGAAGTACAAATTAGAACAATTATAATAATTCAGATGCAGCAGGGTGGAAAGAAGGAGGTCAGCCCCATGTGGGATTTGAATAATGGATGCATGAATTTCCTACAGAATAAAAGGATAAAAGGCTTTCCTGCAGCGGAACTTTACAAATACAGTTGTTGCAAAAGGAGATATATATATAAAACTGTTTGAAAAGGGGCAAAAGCTCCTTATTTAAGATACTTTGTTTCTTTTTGAGAACCTCTGGCACTGCAGAGGAGAGTCTCCTGTTGAACTTTTACTTTCGGTTTTAAGGAACTGTGTAGTTAGAAATTAAGAGTTGGTTATTATTAAGGGAAGCCAGAAAACAGTGTTCATACTTTAAAAACCCGTGAAGCCCGATTTAGAAGATATATATTTGATAATTCTAATGCTTCATTAATACTTTATTTGGATTTTTAAGAGAAGCAGCATGGAGAGAAAGAATTTTCTCCCTCCCCCTGATTTCAAGATATATCTGGGAGGGGAAGAAACCAAGGATTCAATTCAAGTTATTAACAGATATTAAAGAAAGAGGGGGCTTCACCCTGCCAGACTTGAATTTATACTATGAAGCATCTTGCCTCTGTTGGTTGAAGGAATGGATACTGTTAAAAATACTGACTTGTTGGATTTGGAAGGCTTTGATAATAGATTTTGTTGGCATGCATATTTATGGTATAATAAAAGAAAAGTTCATAAAGAATTTGGTAACCATATATTCTGAAGATCTCTACTTGAAGTTTGGGATAGGTATAAAAACCTATTAGAACGTAAAACACCTTGGTGGTTATCACCCTTGGAAGTTATGAGTGTGAAAAAAATTAATATGAGTTAAAATTGGGTTACATATGAAAAATTAGTGAGAAAATGAAGGAAATAAGTGGAAAATAAAACCTTATGATGAAGTCAAAGAATATGTAAATGATTGGTTGCACTATTGCCAGATTAATGAAATGTATAAGGAAAAATTGCTGTTGCAATGGTATTTGAAGGATGACGAGGTGAGGTCAGTTATGATTCATTGGACCAAGGATTTTGGGTATAATATACAGTTAAAAGATTGGAGAAAATTGTGGAAGAAGGAAAAATTTTACAGCTTGCAATGCTCTGAAAGAAAATGTGATGAAAGTGATGTATAGATGGTACATTACAGCAGTGAAATTTGCTAAAATGTATAAAATAAGTAACAAATGTTGGAAATGTAAGAAAAAAGAAGGATCATTTTATCATATGTGGTGGGAATGTAAGGAAGTTAAAGGCTTTTTGGAAATGATAATGAAATGAAAAAGATGTTCAAATATACATTTGTAAAAAAAAAAACCCAGAGCATTATTGTTGGGCATTGTAGGTGAAGATATTAATAGACAAGATAACAAACTGTTTATGTATGCGATGACAGCAGCAAGAGTATTGATGGCACAGAAATGGAAGCAAGAAGAATTACCAACGAAAGAAGAGTGGCAGAGAAAATTAATGGACTATGCAGACCTGGATAAGATGATGGGAAGAATTCTTAGAAGATTGGAAAATTTTTGCAAACTATTTGAAAGATAGCTGTAAACAACAGATTACACTAGTAGGACTGCAAGAAGTTCTGTAAGGAGGATTATATGAAATATTGCAGGGAAAATTTAGGAAGGACATTGAGTTATGGTGTATTTATAAGTACAGTGGACGCTCGGGTTGTGAACGTGATCCGTGTGGGAGGCAGTTTTGCAACCCGCAGTGTTCACAACCCACGCCTACGTGTCTGCGCACGTGCGGGTTGCAATTCAGCGCTTCTGCGCATGCGCAAAGTGCAATTTAGTATTTTTGCACATGCGCACACACCGAAACCCAGAAGTAACCCATTCCGGACATTCTGGGTGCGGCGCAGAGTGCAACCCGAAAAAACACAACCTGAAGTGGCCATAACCCGAGCTATGACTGTAATAGTGAAGATAATGAAATGTAAGACTAAGTGATGAAGACGGGAAATCTTCCGGTGTGGCTGAGGGAAGTCAAAAAAATGTATAAGATATGAATGAATGTAATAAGATGTTTGGAAATTATATGCAGAAATAATATATATATATATATATATATATATAGAGAGAGAGAGAGAGAGAGAGAGAGAGAGAGAGAGAGAGAGAGAAAGAAGAAGAAGAAGAAGAAGAAGAAGAAGAAGAAGAAGAAGAAGAAGAAGAAGAAGAAGAAGAAGAAGAAGAAGAAGAAAGGGCAGCTTTGCATTGTTTCACATGAATCTTCTTAAAACACCAAATAAGGCTATACTTTCACAAGCCTAATGGGAAGAAATTACATTAAATTGTCTTTTGTTAGTAAACTGCATTTCAATTTTCCTCACGGCTACATCACAACTCTGATTTTTAAGTCAAAGAGCGGAGCTAAAGTGTGCTTTTAATATTAAAACATGGCATATTTGCATTTAAAAAATAGTTCTCAGATAGAAAATGCACACCACGGAAGTAGGCGTATTGAAAACATGGAGTGGGGAGGCAAGGAATCATCAAAGAGAGTTTGCTAATACAAAACAGCCTACAATCAAGCTTAAAAGTGAGAATGACTTCCCTGCTTTATTTGAGAGTTGCTAGAAATATGAAAGATTCCTTTACGATATATGGTTTTATTAACACACATATAAAATTTAGTCTTGATGGAGGGAGTGCAGAACATACACATCCTAAGAAGGTCTGGCCTCCTCCTTAAGGGCAGCACTGGATCCAAAGATAGACAAAAAGCCATGCTCGGTGTCTGTTTGTTACAGCTTGTCCCAGCCCAGTGACATAGCATGGGGGAGGCTGTGGGGCCATCGACCCGAGCACAGTTTTTTGGGAAGGGCATCATGGTGCCCTGCCCCGTCGTGAGCAGTTGCATGCTCCTCAGCACCCTCCAGCTGGAGGGGGGCTTAGAAAGACGCAACAGGCTTGTGCCCTGGTCCCTGCAAGCAGTGCCGTAGCAGGGGGCATGCCCGTTACATCCTTCTCAGCTGCCCTCCAGCTGGAGGACACCATGAAAAGGTTACAACAGCTCATGGCACCCTCTCAAAGTGCCACTGGGCTCGTGGGGCAGCGTGAGTGTGCCCTGCTTTGCAGCAGTGGGCACAGATCACTCTGATGGAGTGCACCAGCCACAGCCATGCCCCCCTGTGCACCCTGCTCTTTGGGATGCTCTGCCATTGTCCCTGCCAGCCAACAATATATTCTCCCCCTTCCTTCGTGTTGTTGCTCAGAGTCCAAGGGCCTCCCCGCAGCAGCCTACTGAAACCCTAAACCTGGCCTTTGCCTCTGCCCACTACACACAGCTGGAGGAGGCACCCCCCTTCCCTTGCAGTCTTCACCCTCTGATGGTTTCCTTTGTTCTTCTAAATAAATGGTTCCCGGCTTTTTTTGGCCATGCCTCACCTAAGCATCTCTAAAATCTTGATGGCTCCATGTCCCGTGACATATAATTCTTATTATTCAAAAAGTGAACTCCTATTCACGTGGAGGAAGCCTAAAAGGCCATTCATGGTTAATAATTCATTCTCAAATTGCCCCCCTTACAATCAAATTGCCCCTCTGTGGTGTGTGTGCCCCACGTTGGGAACCATGGTTCTAAAGGGTCTAAAAATGGTCACTAACCTAAGGCGCATGGACCAGAAGCGGACCGCAAGAATCGTTTGACTGGCCCACAAGCGGCCCCCGAACCGAGCTGCCGGCTTCCGCGCCGCTGGAAATCACATCTGCACAGACTCTGAAAATCACGTCTGTGCGTGCACAGTCGCCAAAAATCATGGGCAATCTGGCCCACAGAGGACCGATCCATCCCAGGGACCGATCCATCCCAGGCAAGATAAACCTTGCTGATCCCTGTTCTAAAGGGTCCTTCACCCAGCTAGCTCTGCCAAGCTGGCTTGGCTTGTTAGCATAAACTAAATCCTAGGGATTTTCATGTTTGGCACAGTTTAATCAAACCTTGATTAATTCCAGGTGTTTTTTTTTTTTTACTAAAACTGAGAATTATGGGGAGAATCTTGCACCCAGGAGTTTATGGGTTTCTTGTCATCGTCCCCCAACTTATAACAGTATACATTATATAACTCAAATGTTCCCGGGTGAAATGGTTGGCAGTGTTGCTGAACTATAGAGTTGCTTGGTGATATATGAGCTTCATGAGCCTGCTGTACTTTCACAGGGATCACAGCCTCGTCATTTCATCAGTTAGCAATGGCCAAAGATCTAATCATTTTGGAATTTCCTCTATCCACTCTGCACGCACACACACACCAACATTTCACAGTCATCCTATCAGTTCAGGGAAAGGCTTGAGGAACAAGAAGGCTCCTTTGTCATTCTGATAACGAGGCAGAGTAAATTGATGAGGTCACAGACAGCTGGCTACATCCAAACAAAGCTGTTAACCATTTTTGGCAGCAGGTCCTTATTAAACAGCATTTATCTTGGGTGAAGCATAGGCCAAGGGAATGGAATGATATGGCTGATAAATTAGCCTATTGCTCAAGACAAAGGCCATAATCCAGAGGTTCACATTCGCAAGCACAATAGTTTTGCATTGAGTGATATTGCACCAGCAGTTGTGGGACTCCCAAAGTCATTTTTAAAGCCCTCCCCCGGCAAAAAAAAAAAAAGTTTAAGAATAAGTTTGGAGGGGTTGACGCGGGAGAAATTGATAGGGAAAATGTATCTGCTTGAGGAATTTGATCTTTTTGGATTCTGGCATGAAATGATGTGATCTATACCTGCTGGATCAGAACAAAGTTACAATTCAGTTTTTGCACTTCTTCCAATTTTGTGGTGCAGTTCTTGGCTCAGAAAAGGCAATTAGGGAAACAGGAGAAGCATAAGAAAGAATGAAGAAGGAACAAAGGAATGAACTCTGGTGGAATGAATGACTGGGACAGCTTCAGAAGACTTTGCTTGACCACTTGTGTTCCACACCATTCATAATTTGTGGACAGGTATCACATTCCCTCTTCAGCTGTTAAAGATCCAGTGAGATATTTGGCAGCAAAGGCTTGAATCTTGAGGTTGATTTGCTCTTCAGCACACCTGATAATTTGATGGTGAATAAGAGTTTCATCATTCATACAAGAAATGCCAATTTGGCAGGATTCCTCCTACAAAAGTAGCTCCAGGTGAGAAAGAAATGAGCAAAGAACTGACTCCCCCCCCCCCCCCCGTTGCCAGTGTGCAAATGTATCCTTTATAAAAGTCCAGTTTAATAACTTGCAACTCTCCTGCAGTTTTCCAGAATGCAATACTCCATCACAAAGACAGGCCCGTTAAATAACGACACGGGTGACAACATATGGCTTGCCTTCAGCAAGGAGAGTGTTGCCAGCAAAATGAAAATCAAGCTCACCTAAGTAGCAGCTGGTGTCCTTTTATCTTTGACTAGCTGCTTGGGAGGGGAGAATCCCATCACAACTATGTGATGATCCCTGAACCATTTACCAGTTTAGGACACGGGGTGGGGAGCTTTATTGCAGACTTAGAGTAGATTCAGATTGAAAGGCTGTGTGGCACTATAAGTCTCATAACTTGCATACTCAAAGACTTCCAGTACCATCACAACAGCTGCCCAGTAGAAAATACCTTGGGAATATGTCAAGCCCAGGCAGAAACTGCCTTTGGGGAAACCCTACAGTTCAGTGATAGAACACATGATTTGCTTACAGACGGTCCTAGACTTAGTTCACAGTATCTTCAGGTGCCCTCTTTTGGTATTACTCACATGAAGAGGGCAAGAATAATGAAAGGAGCATTTGGTCCAACCTCTATGTTTCATGGCTATTCCCATCATCACTATGTTGCACATAGCTTCTGTAGTGGAGACCTTGCTGTACACAAGGAGGCGTGCCCCATGTTCCAGAATTCTAGGTGTCATAGGGTTCTAGGTCAGGCAGAGTGCCTCCATGTATAGAGCAGCATCCCCATTTCAGAAGGTGACCAGGGTGGGGATAGCAGGTGCAGAAGGAGCTATGCAAATTTGTGGAGCATAGCTAAACTTGCAGCCCACCCCACAAACAACTTGGGGTCATAGGTAAATATGATGCCCTGCTACCCTTTTGACCATGCTTGCTGCCTTCACATAAGTGATATCTGAAGAGGTTTTGTATTATAACATAAAAAGGGGGGGGGAGGTTTGTTATACTAAAACAGTAAGATTGTCCATTTGGACTAATTTGTTTTGTTTTAGTTTATATTAATAGCTGCTGCTGCTGCAGCAGCAACAACAACAACAAAACACATCCTAACAACAACAACAACACATCCTAGTGGTCCAAAACACATATCTTAGCAGAACAAATTCTAGAAACAAAATTTCCCCTTTAGAGGTAATTCAGATTTATATTCTAATTATATAATTTCTTTAAAAATATTTTGGGGAACAGACAAATAGTATCTTTTGGTCACTACATAAGTACCATTCAGCCCTAAGTATGTTTCTTCTGAAATAAAAACAATTTATTTATATTATTGACATCCTGTGTATATGAGTGAAGGCAGATTGGTTATTCTCCCACTAGCACTACTCATAAAAATGTCACATTACATTGCAATAGCTGTTCTGCAATGCATCTCAAGTGAAACTTAACAGCTGATCACTCTCTGTTGCTTAATGCTAAATCACAGTGAAGATTGCTGTTTGAGCACAAAAGCAGGCTTTGTAGAGCACTACAAGGGCTTTGACCGATGGAGGTGATCCGCAAAACATATTAAAATATGCTTTGGAATCCATTAGGATCATGGGTAGACATAACCTACAGAGAAATAAGAAAAAACAGAGTTGAGTTAGTACAGTTGTGTAAAATTTGGATTTTAAACAATTTGGCTGGGATATTACATCAAGGCATTGATTTATAGATCATGATATACAAGTGAACCTGTATTTTCATACAGACATACAATCTGGTGGATTATCTGGTACATTCTGAAATCTTATGAAAAAGAAAAGAACAACAACAACAACAACAACAACAACAACAACAACAACAACGTATTATTTAAACCCCACCCATCTGGCTGGGTTTCCCCAGCCACTCTGGGCGGTTTCCAACAAAACATTAAAATACAATAAACTATTAAACATTAAAAGCTTCCCTAAACATGCCACATACAACATGTGCTGTAGTAACTCATGGCAGATAAGGCTAGTTAAGATGCCTACATCTCTTGTCCAGGACCAGTGGCTGAATATTAGTTGATATTCCCTGCCTATACACTTTGTGAGCTCCTCATAGGGATATGGTCAGCCACTTTGTGAAACAGGATACTGGACTAGATGGGCCTTTGGTCTGATCCATCTTGTGTTCACTTCATATAATAGACCTTATAGATTCTATTATACAATGGAAAGACAAGTACATCACTTAGGACAAGAAAAACCACAGGTAGTCTTTGTGGCCTACTCCTGATTGCTGCAGACATTTGCTGGGCTACGTTTGGTTCCAATTGCCTGATGATTGTGGGAAAAGCACAGTTGAAAGAACTCACTGTTGGAAAAACTCAAGGGTCTTTCTGGGTTAACTTTTTTGGTGTGAATTCTTTCCTCAGGTAGCTAAGTTTTAGGCTAGCAAAGGTTTAGAAGTTCAGTGATGATTCATTGTGATTAAAAGTTAGATCTGTTCATTGAAACAAAACAAAAAATCCCCCATCTCTACACCCGTTTTCCTCTTGAGATCTGGGCTTTCCCTAGCCAGCTTGGCTCAGGAGCACCACATCCTGTTTCTCCACCTGAGGTGAAATGAGAATGTACCACTGTGCTGCCCCACTGAAGCTTCCCTTACCTGGGTTGCATAGCGGCACCTGTGATGGCGGCAATGGTGTTGGCAGGTTCTGGTGAGATTTCGCAGGATCTTGGGGGGAAATGTGATGGGCAGGGTCCCACCTCTTTGGCTCCTGCTACTCAAGGTGGATGCTTCAACTCACCTTCTAGGTGGGCCCGCCCTGGCTTATCTTTATTTCTTAGAAAAGAAGGTGTAGGGGAGAAGGGGATGGCCCTGTATTTTATAGAATGGAAAAAAACATGAAGCAACAAAGCAACTTGGAAGGTTGGCGACATTAGTTCTTGTTGTTTTTATTTCTCATGCAGTCTATAAATTAACATGAAGCCACCCACTGCTTTTTGCTCCCCATTGCTATCTCTTTTGATAGAAGGTTGGACTTGGCTTCCTCTCTCTCAGCCTCTTTGATGATTGCTTCTTGTTTTGAGGGTATCCATGTCAGCAGGATTCCCTTCTAATTCTTACCTGACACCTGCACCTCTGCAAACACCCCAATGAAAATATGTACAGTATTAGGTTTTGAAGCATACCACATAGATTTGCTTAATGGTTAAAAATGCATGTGCTTATTTTGAAACATAACACTGTGTGCGCAGCATTTATTTAAGCATAAAATCAAATGATTAAGCTGGAAGGAATGTCAATGCTAATGTTGTGGAGGGTAAGGCCTCAAAGTGAAAATGAGAAAGGTGAAGATATTGTCCTTTATCAGTTTGCAGGACCAATCTGTAAGTAGGGTGAAGGAAATGGGAAGCTTTTGTTACAAAGTAGATAATAAAAGTAACCCTTGTTTTGTCTCTGCCTGAGTGCAGGAAATCCCAAAACAATAATCTTTGAGAAATTGTACAAAATGGGATGAGGTTGTGGAATGGATGCAGCAAAGCTTGACTTTATCCTTCATTCCACCACAAAGGAGAAAAGGGAGCTAATAGCAACAGAGGAAATAATATGCACTGATAACTTTGAAAGCTGGGAGATTTTGGTCTCCAGTCATGCTAAGGAGGATATAAACAAATGGAAAATATATAACAAGGTTTGCAATTGCATATCTTTATCCATATTTGAGATGTTGCATGAAAAGCTGTAGGTATGATTTGCTTCATAACTGGTAGCAGAGATATTCCTGGGCCATGTGAGTGCGACATGAATACATTGATATGTCAGTTCCACCCTGTTTCTGCATCAATCTGGAAATACATTTTAAATCATGTTGTTGTTGTTGTTGTTGTTTAATCGTGTCTGACTCTTCATGACCCTATGGACCAGAGCGCTCCAGGCACTCCTGTCTTCCACTGCCTCCCGCAGTTTGTCAGACTCATGTTGGCGGCTTCAAGAACACTGTCCAACCATCTCATCCTCTGTTGTCCCCTTCTCCTTGTTCCCTCAATCTTTCCCAACATAAAGGTCTTTTCCAGGGAGTCTTTTCTTCTCATGATGTGGCCAAAGTATTGGAGCCTCAGCTTCAGGATCTGTCCTTCCAGTGAGCACTCAGGGTTGATTTCCTTCAGGATGGATTGGTTAAATATACATATTTCAATGCACATTTCATAAAAAATATGTACTTAAACACATATTTTATCTCATTGAATACATTCCTAAACATATTTTATATCAAAATACACTTTTGTTTTATGCATAGTGTATCACAATGTTAAGAAAATTATGAGATTGGAAGGCTCATTGCATGTCGATCTGTGTAATAGTCCTTTGTGTGTGTGCGCGAATTAGTTTAGTGCTCTTTAAAGACTAGAGCAAATTCTTCTCCATCCTTACGAAGTTTGAAGTTCTTATTACAAAATGGTGCCTGGATAGCTTGAACATGTTTGTTGCACCATGTGGCTTCCATTCATGCTCTTGCATATATCTCATAAGCATCTGGTTGACCACACTTAGAACTGGATGCCAGACTAGATGGGTCACTCGCATTAACCTGGAGGTTTTTCTTACGTTCCGAGACATGTAGGAATTGTGAATGAACTTAAAATAATTTACATTAAATTAACAACAGTTCTCAAACATTTTGTTTAAAAAGCTGCTACAATATTTCAAGTTCAATGCAAGACAAATTCAGAGGTTTGCACTAAGACAAAGCATATGTGGGAATTTTGCATGATTAGTTATGCTTGTCAGGGATGGGAGTGGCATCACATACCTCCTGATCTAGATAGCAGCCAATCTAGTTTCTGAACCATATTTAAGGGAGCTCCATGTATAACTCATTGCAGTAATCTAACCAGGAGGTTACCAGAGCTTAGGCAACAGAAGTTAGGCCAGTGGCATAGTGCTGCTAAATGGTATATTGATAGAGGAGGGGTGTTGACTGGTGCTGGGAAGGGAGCTCCAATAGCAGTGATGAATTCTTGGGCATTCCACCTTCCCTGTAACCCTTCTACAGTTCCTCCTTCTATTTTGCCCCCTGTGAATGGGCCAAGTGAGTGTGTGGCATTTTTTTTCCTTGACCCTTGAATCAGGTACTAACAACAATCAGGTATGGCTATGCTTTTAAGATGTGCTCCCTATTTTTTTTTTAAGCAGAGGTCACCCACATATTTCATGTAATGATAAGAATCACCAGGAAGAAAGAAAAACGTAAGATGTGATTATGTGCTAACTTTCCCAGCCCAAGCAATGACACTTCAAGGCCTGACCCCACAGGTCTCCTGCTATTGAGTTCCTGGGGAGTTCCCAAGTAATCAACAGCAAAGCAAGTGTTATTTTCAATTCAATATCTTACCGTTCCAGCCTTGACCAGCACAACACGCAGGAAGGGGCCTTTTGGTGACCTAAGGATGAGCGGCCAAGCTAATCTTCCACAAGCAGAGATCAACAAAGCAATCAGCAGGTTTCAGCAATAAAATTGCACCCCACATGTCTTACCCTGTGGCAGATATAATGGTGGTTGCTTCTCACTAGAATCACACTCCTTCGAAAAGCGGCTGTTTGTCTCCTGATGTTAGCATCTCTTTCCACAAAAATAAAATAAAATAAAAAATAAGCCATAATAACAGAGGAAGAGGCTTTATTGAAAAGTGCATGTGATCTCCAGGGGTTTGTAGAATTAAGATGTTTTCAAGAAAGGTTTCTGTAGAAGGGAGGAATGTATTTCTGTTTTTGAATCTTTAAGAAGAAAAGAGAAAAATTCAGAATAGTTATGTCTCCAAAAATTGCACCCCAAAGTGTTTCCAGATCAGAGAGAATTCTGCCACTTACATTTTAATAGACTAGTTCCTCTTGGCTGGAAAATGCAGAAAATCTTGGGGTTGTTGCTTGACTGTGTGTCTTATTTATGTTGTGCATATTTAGGGGAAGAGTGAAAGGGAGATTTCCACATTAGCCCAATAATAAACCTTCAAAGACCTCTGCAATAGCTGCAGGAGTACAAATTTTCAAATTTTCTTAAAAGGAATGTAAGAAGAGTCTGCTGGATCAGGCTAGAGGCCCATCTAGTCCAGCATCCTGTTCTCAGAGTCACCAACTGGACACCTGTGGGAAACCTCCAGCAGAATCTGAATGTACCCTTGCCACTTGTGATTCCTAGCAAATTGTATTCAGAGGCTTACTGCCTCCAACAGTGGAAGTAAAATGTGTCTACTACTGGACACATTTGGAATTTTGAGAAAGTCTGATAGCAATCCAGTCATAATATGTCTGTTGTTGGGTGTGCAGCATAACACAAAATGGTTGCACATCTATAAGAGCATAAAAATAGAGAGGAAGACAAAATTGTGTGTGCATGCCCTTCCATATGATGCAATGTGTATTCTGGAGTAGATACATACTGAGACCTTTCACAGGTGCCATAGGAGATACTTTGGGGCACATTGGTGCCCCCTGGCACAGGTTGGCAACATTCCACTTACAAAATAGCCACTGTGGTTAGATGCCATTTATAAATTTGCCCCATAGAAATATTGTAGGCATAATTAAATAAGGGTTTTACATTATGATTTTAAACATGACACAATCCCAACTGATGTAAAGCACTTTGAAGTCTCATTGGTTTCAATAGAAGAGAACTAAGCACACACTTAACTCTTCCATTGACTTCAAATGAGGTTTAAAAGCCCTTAACATCAGCTGCATTGTACCCATAATATAAAAATAAACTCCAATGAAAAATCCATATCAACTATTATAAAAACATCCTCAAGAGACCATCTGATAATAAAATCAGCCTACTGTATCTGCCTCGCAAAACAAGCAATAGCTATACCTGTTTGGAAAATGCTTGAAACACATAAGTCTGGCATCAGAAATGCTAGTAGCCTTTATGAAAATTAATCTGAGCACCCACAGAAATCCTGGACTAAATTTTTATTTGGGGTAGAGATGGATAAACTTCAGGCATGCCAGATTGTTTTTACTGAGGTCCACTTACTGGGACCAAATGCAATATGGCGGTTCGTGGGGTGAAATCAGTTATGTACTGCAGCCCAAGTGCTATAAGCTGAGACAACCTGCATGTCTACACCTGAGTTGGAGTAGATAATCAAGGATTCTAACACAAAAACTGCATCATAACTGCACAAAGATGTTTTTACAGATGAGGAACACAAGGGCAATATATGTCAGTGCTGCATGCATCCATGTACGCATGTGACTTGCAATGTTAAGAAAAAAAGTAGGTTGGATCAGCAATCTGAACTACGGTATAAAGATACATTTTAGAGCTGGAGAACACAAAGGGCCATCAGATTAGGCAAATAAGTCTTGAGCTACTACAAATCACCAAGAGATCTACTTGGATATCTGGATCTACCTTCAGCCTACCTATACAACCCAGGAATGTATGGAAACACCTCAGAGAAATGTTACTGGGCTATCAAAACATATTTTAGGTTTCCTAATCCTCCAGCGTAACAGGAGAAAGGACCTAACAGAAGCAGAAGACATCAAGAAGAGGTGGCAAGAAAACACAGAGGAATTATTCCAGAAAGATATGGAGGTCTCATACACCCCAGGTAGTATGGTTGCTGACCTTGAGCCAGACATTCTGGAGAGTGAAGTCAAATGGGCCTTAAAAAGCACTGCTAATAACAAGGCCAGTGGAAGTGATGATATTCCAGCTGAACTATTTAAAAATTTAAAAGATGATGCTGTTAAGGTGCTACACTCAATATACCAGCAAGTTTGGAAAACTCAGCAATGGTCAGAGGATTGGAGAAGATCAGTCTACATCCCAATCCCAAAGAAGGGCAGTGCCAAAGAATGCTCCAACTACCGCACAATTGTGCTCATTTTACACGCTAGCAAGGTTATGCTTAAAATTCTACAAGGCAGGCTTCAGCAGTATGTGGAACGAGAACTCCCAGAAGTGCAAGCTGGATTTAGAAGGGGCAGAGGAACCAGAGACCAAATTGCAAACATGCGCTGGATTATGGAGAAAGCTAGAGAGTTCCAGAAAAACATCTACTTCTGCTTCATTGACTACACAAAAGCATTTGACTGTGTTGACCACAGCAAACTATGGCAAGTTATTAAAGAAATGGGAGCACCTGATCACCTCATCCGTCTCCGGAGAAATCTCTATGTGGGACAAGAAACTACAGTTAGAACTGGATATGGAATAAGAGAATGGGTCAAAATTGGGAAAGGAGTACGACAATACTGTATATTGTCTCCCTGCTTATTTAACTTATATGCAGAATTCATCATGCGGAAGGCTGGACTGGATGAATCCCAAACTGGAATTAAGAGTGCCAGAATAAATATCAACAACCTCATTTCTTGGGTTCCATGATCACTGCAGATAGTGACAGCAGTCACGAAATTAAAAGATGCCTGCTTCTTGAGAGAAAAGCAATGACAAACCTAGACAGCATCTTAAAAAGCAGAGACATCACCTTGCCAGCAAAGGTCCGTATAGTTAAAGCTATGGTTTTCCCAGTAGTGATGTATGGAAGTGAGAGCTGGACCATAAAGAAGGCTGATTGCCGAAGATGCTTTTGAATTATGGTGCTGGAAGAGACTCTTGAGAGTCCCATGGACTGCAAGAAGATCAAACCTATCCATTCTGAAGGAAATCAGCCCTGAGTGCTCACTGGAAGGACAGATCCTAAAGCTGAGGCTCCAATACTTAGGCCACCTCATGAGAAGAGAAGACTCCCTGGAAAATACCCTGATGCTGGGAAAGATTGAGGGCACAAGGAGAAGGGGACGACAGAGGACGAGATGGTTGGACAGTGTTCTTGAAGCTACAAATGTGAGTCTGACCAAACTGTTGGAGGCAGTGGAAGACAGGAGTGTCTGGTCCATAGGGTCACAAAAGTTGGACACGGCTAAACGACTAAACAACAACAACAACAATTCTCTGGCATTGAAAATTGCAAGTCAGAGCACAGCACAAATCATTGGATGTGAGACTTCTTACAGTTAGCAGCTCGAGAGAAAATTCTGTTCAATGAACTTCTCAAAACACAAGCTTCCATGTGACTTGGAATGAATTTCTCAAGCTGTTTGTTGAGCAAGTTATAAAGCAAGAAAGGTGGGAGGCAGAGCTTGGAAATGGATTCTCTCCAACTCACATTTTACTCTTCAGATTACACAAATCACAATATCTATTTATTCAAACCATTACTTGAATAACTACTCAAAATGCACCATGTTAGAGCAGGATGAATCAACCAGTTTTGATATATCTGAATTTCTCATTTTCCCCAGTCATTTCTGCATCAGTTTACAACATTGTTTAAGACATCCTCATGAGAATTTGTCAATATTTTACAGCACACTTCTCATAATAAACACATTTTATAGGCAATTTTGCCCAATGCAATGCATATTTGAATATTATTTTCACTGATTGTGTGTGTGTGTGTGTGATTTTGTACACTTGTTTTGGTTGAAGAACTGTATTCTATTTCATAATCTGGAGATGTGCAATTTTCAAAGAATGCCTGTATCTCAGTTCATGTATTGTTTTGGGAATTGCAAATTAGTTAGTTTTACAATAAAACATGAACAAAACTAAATTTCTCACGCATTCCTATACCATATCACTGTACAACTTGAGAAACAATTGATCCATAGAAATGGGACTACTGTAGGAGAGGACAATGGAGGACAGAGGGATGGATAGGTTTTTGGCAAAGTTTTGCCAGCCATGTCTCATGAGCTGTTGTCTCCCCCCCCCCCCCAGGGCACAGATTGCATTAAGAACATAAGAATAGCCCTGTGTGATCAGACCAGTAGCTCATATATTCCAGCATCCTGTTCTTACAGTGGCCAGCCAGTTGCTTTATATTCCGATATATAAGCAGGGCATTAGCAAAATATCACTTGCACCTCCTGTGGTTTATGGCAACTACAATTGAGAAGCATATTGCTTCCACCAGTGGAAAGAGAACATAGCCATCATGGTAAGTAGCTACTGATAAGCCTTCCATCATGGGCAGTCTTCCCAAGGTTGCATAACAGTGACACATAGGACCAAAGGTTGCCTCTGCACCACACTCTGTCCTCAGTCTAGGCAAGCAAACATCATCACACTGCAATAGCATGTTCCAGCCATTCAGAAATACTCAAAGTGAGTGAGAAGCAGGCCAAACGTAGTGTGCAGCCTGAGGAGAGGAAGAGGAAGCATAGTCTAGGAGAGTCCCAAGGACTGGAGAGAGACCCCGGAAGGGCCTCACTCAGCTCTCATGCCTTTCACCATCCATACCATAGGTACTTCTACAGAAAACAGCAGCAAACAGAGGTGATCCCAGCTGCCACCAGTTTTCCTAGAAAATATCTAGTGACTGTTATGTTATTGAGGAAGGCCATAACTCAGTGAAAGAGCATCTGCTTTGTTTGCAGAAGGTCCCATTTTCAATCCCTGGCATTTCTAGTTAGAGCTGTCTGTCAGTGCCAGCAATGCCGAGGTGGTAGAGGGCCAATGGTCTGACTCAATATAAGGCAGATTTATATGTTCCTGTGATTTGGGGGGAGGGGTGTGTGGAGCTCTAGCCAGCAATGTGCCAGGGAGAAACACTGCTAGCTGTTACTCCACCACTTAAAACTAGCTCAATATATTTTGCTGATTGAAGCAATGAGCATCTTCATAGCATCTGCTGCCTGGGGTGGCCACCTCCCTCTGCCTAATGATAGGGCTGTCCACTCAACTGCATTTTGTCTTCTGTAAAAATCACCAGAAATGCTCTCTGTTCCAACTACCAGTGAACATGGTGGCAAAGTGAGAGAAGAGGGTATTTCAGCTCTACTGGAAGCAGATGGAAAGTGTGAAAACTGTTAAGTCCAAGCAATCTATATTTTAATTCCATGCTCAAGTGATGAATGACTTGAGCATGGAAATAAATATGGATTGCTTGAGTTTACCATTTGATGAATGAATGTGTATGTCTTTGTGAAGTTATATATGTAATTCATGATATTCTGATGGAGCATGCTAACTATCAGAGTGCAAATTAACATTATCAATGTTTATAGATTCAAAGCATCTGTTGCAAGATGATACTGCCAGACACTTGAAGCTTTGCAATTTCTTCCAAAATGCAAGTACCTTTCTAAAATAAAAGCTAGTATATGAGCTGAATGTTGGCATTATTTGCCAAATGAAATTCTTTTCTTAATTCCAGCATGGATGACAGTCTTGTCACAATGGTATATTTTCCCAGTGTGATATGTTAGAAAACACAAAACTTCCTCTTTTCGCAGGCCTTTGGCTAATTAAGCAATGTATGGCCTTTTAGACTGTGTTTGTGGTGAGGGTTATTGTTTTATTTTATTTTTATTACTGTCTTGTTGCAGTAGATTCCAGGGGTTCCAGGGGCTTTCCCAGAGTCAATGTTTCCTTGTGGAAATGAGGCACAGTAGGATGTAGGTGTCTTTAGGATATATGATTTAATTACACATATATGCAACCTGAGACTACGATGGAGGGTTTCACATTAACACCCCAAAAGGGCCCTGCTTCTCCCATAGCCATAGCCCTGGATTCAAGTAGAGAGCTGACATGTCTCTCTCCCTCTGCTTTACCAGCCTGCTGCTTTTGCATCCAGCTTCTCATTCACATAACTCCTAAACTTATTCCTTCTCATTAACTGCTCGTTGATTTGCCTCTCCCACAGAGCCCCTTCCTCTGTTCTCCTCACACCTCACCAAGAGGCTAGTCTGACTTGATTAGTTTTTGACACTTGTTGGATCCAGGGATTAGAAGTCTGCCACCCTGTTTAACAACCCTGAAACCTTGATTAAATTCTAACACTTGCTGGATCCAGGGATTAAAGATGTCTGGGCCCATGAAAGCATAACAGTATTGTTGTGTTTTTATACTGCACACTGTCCTGTGATCCTCAGGTGTAGGGTGGTATATAAATTTAATAAATAAAAATAATTATATGAAATATGAAAAGCAGCTAAAACAGACATTACCCCACTGGTGCCCCAAACTTTGGAATGATGGTTTCATATGCAGATATGCTGAACTGGGTTGAGTTAGACAAAATAGTAACAAATCATCAGCATAAGAAGGAGAATGCTACCGAGAACCTTAGAACAGGTTGGGCATAAGTACTGACAACATCAACTGGCCCAGGAACAAGGGAAGGAGAGCAGATCAAAGAATGCATATGAGGCTAGCCCATATCAATTTGAGGAGGGGATAAGCAGATTCCCACCAGAGGATGAGTGGGACTGGATTTATTGCCCAGAATCATTTAGTACCTAGCTTGTCACATAAGTGTGGGGTGGCATATTTGCCATCCCCTAACCTTTGAGCCCCCCTTAAGCTCCTCCTGCCCCCCCTCCCCCTGCTTCTGAGGTGAAGAGCTTGTAGCCTGGACTGTGTTGTCCGATTTTCATTAGAACGCAGGGCACAAATAAAACAAACCAGTAGCTCCAGATTGTCAGGTCGGGTCTGCATTTGAGAGGGGTCTTGATAAGTTGGGCTTCCACAGGGAGGGGTAAGGGCAGCATCAACCGCCTATTGGGGCACTTGAGTGCCAGTAGCTGCCCAAGGATGCTGGTCCTGACAGATTGCCTTAGCAATGCTGTAGAGATGTGTTTGGACAATTTTTTCTGTCATCCTACAATTCCAACATACACAACAGAAATTGTTTTTAAAAGGGGTGCTCAATCAACACAAGGTGCATCTTTGACCTCTGTTTATCTTTTTCAAAAAATATATATCTCATTATCAGCCATATACTTTAGGAAGGATGTAAGAAACCGAGTTCAAGGAAGTATCTTAATTAGTACTGGCAAAGGAAGTCTGCCCAGCGAAGGTCATTTTCCGTGTGTACTTTTCCAGTAACTGAATGCTATTTAGTGAGTAATGCATTAGATTTTTTTGCTGCTTTAAATAATCAGAAAGCAAACAGAACCTGACTTTAAAGAGGACTGGCAGGCAGAGAAAGAGATGGGACAGTTTGTGCAATATGTGGATTTCATTTACAGCCTTCCTTATGTGGATTTCCACCTGCAATATACTGTTGACTCTTCTGGCCCTCTGTTAGAAGGTGACCTGTGTAACATCAAATCCTGTCTTTTTAAAGAAAATATTGCTAACAGAAGTGTTATATATATATATATATATATATATATATATATATATGTGTGTGTGTGTGTGTGTGTGTGTGTGTGTGTGTGTGTGTATTATAATTATTTTAAATGACAGGACTTTTTTAAAAAATGGAACAAGCTGACATTTGGACAAAGGTATTAATCAAAATCAAGCCACCAACTCTCTCTTCCATCTGGAAACTTGCCATCCTTTGGGATTTGTTGGCATTATGAGGTAAAGTTTTGTGGACTAACAAGGTCAGAATCCCTTAACCTACCAAGGTGCCCAATAGAAAACACAATGAGAAGTTGGAGGCTGCCCTCTTGTCATACAAGTATTGGGTAGCAGTGCTAGTTTAAGTATATAAGAAGCCACCTTATACCAGGCTAGACTCATCCATCTAGCCTAGTATTGTCTACACTGGCTAGCAGTAGCTCTCTTTTGTCCCAGACAAAATATCATCTATTACCTGACCATTATTAGCTGGAGAAGCCAGGGACCAGAACTGCCACAAATATATGCCACCCACCCCCTAACTTGGACAGTCACTCTAGAAAGTAACCAGACTACAAGTGGTCACTCTGACTAGACCACATCCTTGAGCCTTACTAACTGAAACTCATCCAATGTGACAGGACTGGACAGCGCTTCTGGACACTTCTTGAAATTTGTTTGCTGTAAACAGTGAAGGTCCTGGTGGATTGCAAGCGATTTTATCCTCAAAATGATTTGCAAACAAGTCACAGTGAGCCACTGTTGGTTTTGCCTCGTCCTTTAGGCCAGACTGTAAAAGGTCCTGCACTACCCAGAAAAGCTCCTACTGGATGTCACAATGAGGATGCAAAGGAGGTAGTAAAGTATGCCTTCTTTCCTTCCTTCACCGGCACCAGGCAGGCTTGGTGCTGAGCCCCCAGGGGCAGAGGAAGAGAGTGTGGTGGGTGCGAGTCACCCCGGGTGTCACCACTGAGGGGGGTGACAAGATGCCATGCGGCACTCACCGCAGGGCCTGCAAATGGTCCACCCGCTGCCTCTCCCCCCCCCCAGCTGTAGGGCAGCTGAGTGGGAGGAGGCAGGCAGACTAGGGAGGCCCTGTGGTGCACCCTGCCCCTATGGGCGGCTTGCCCTGCCCTCACCCATCCCTATGGGTGGCTCACACCGCCCCTGGGTGCCCCACCCCAGACTCCACCGCTGTGAGCCCCCACCTGTGTTTGATTTCATTCGACTGGAGCTTTCCTCCATTGCATTTCAGCCATCTTCCAGCTTATTTCCTCATCCTAAACTCTGGAGTATACCAGGGAATCAAATGGGTATGGACTAAGGCCAGAATTTCAAGGAAAAAATCTATTTTTCCCCATCTAAAAGAAACACTATGAACACCTTACAGCTGAAATAGCACCTGTAAGAAAATGTATATAGAATTTGGCAGTAGGGGGGCATGGAGGGGTGTGCTACCTCTGATCACTCTATTGTGTGCAGGGTATCTTTTTGTGCTCTTTTGGGGGAGGTAATAAATTATTACTACTTTTAAAAATAAAATAGAAACCCAAGCCATTTGGATGTTCCAGAGGTTGGCCAGAGCTTAGAGAGCAGCACCTGTCATATCAGCCGAAAAAGCATTGGATACATCAGCATCTGAGGGTGTACCACTCTAGCAGGTCCTGTGCTTCTGCACAGGAAAATATGTTGAGAGCCTAAATCTCAACAAAAACTGATGTAACTATGACAAGGGACTGATGTAAATATCCTCAACTTTCAGATCGCCCATTTGAAGAAACACATGTTTTTGGCCGGTGACATGTTGGGACATTGAGTGAAGACCTGAGGCACTGCAGAGCCAGTTGCCTTGGCATGGATGCTGAAGACCTCCACACACACACACCAACCAGCAATCTGGGAGTTCCTCACACTGCATCAACATTTGAGGAGGAAAGTGCCCGATCTCCAGAGTGCATCTTGCAGGTAGTTCCTAGTTGACAAGGAGGGGAAACTTTTACATGTAAATTCAAGAGTCTTGGGAACAGTACCAGTATAGGAGCACAATAACCAGTGTCGTTAGGGAAACATGACCTAGATAGACAAGTGGATGATCAGGCTATCAGTGGCCACAAGATGACTATATCATACTTTTAGAATTAGAGATAATATGCCTCTGATTTGCCAGTTGCTGGGAATCAAATGTCAGGAGGGCACTGTTGCACTCATGTCCTGCTTGTGAGCATCCCATAGCCACCTGTGAAAACTAGGTTGCTGGACCAAAGATAGGTCCTTGGTCTGATCCAGCAGAACAGTTCTTATCACTGAAGAGAAGCCAATGAGGGCAATGATGCAGCACACAGAGTGGCCCAAACACAACAACCTTTAAAGCTTTGGGATATACTTTCCAGTTTACATAATTTAATTTATCAATAATACACCAAAATATAAGTAATGCTAAATATATAAACAGGATCAATAATGTGGTTACTGTCTGTCCCAGAATCCACAATTGCTTTATAATTTCCTGTAAATAAACTATAACTTACTCTATCTATCTATCTATCTATCTATCATCTATCTATCTATCTATCTATCTATCTATCTATCTATCTATCTATCTATCTGAGAGAATGATTCCACCATTTGCACCAATGATGATTTGGAACAATTTGCTTGGGCCATCTCTTGTGAAAACCTGCCACTTAACGAATGGGACTTGAACAAGAGAAGCCGGAAATGTATCCTTATGCTTCACATTTTCCATTCCATTCCATTTCCACAGCAGGGGTGCCAGAGAGGCTTCTCCAAGATGGCCTTCATCATCAATTGCTATCTCAATCAGTGGCAAAACATTAGTTCACCATGCATTGCTATAATCATCAGATATTACTCTTTGTTTCCCTGCTTTGATTGCGTTGAGAGAGAGAAACATGACAAAGCCATAATGAAGATGCCTAATTCTCTTCCCACCCAGCTCATAAATTAAAAGAGTTTTCATGAACTGGACTGTCAGTATTGTCAAGCATTCTTTTCCCCCTGTTGCTTTTATTACTGAACTAGTTGACCCTCCCACACATTGCTGTAGGTTATCCCTGTGGCTGCCCCCACCCTGTGACAATCCATGATGCGTTGCTGTGCCTGACTCAGGGTCAGTTCTCCCCTTTTTAAAGGGAAATTCCCTTATGCTGAATAGGCTTCCTCGCGAGAAAAGGGAAAACTTGACAGCTATGCTCAGGGTCAATGTTTCCTAGGAAAGGGGGGGGATGTGTCCGTTTCCCCATGGACTATGTGTACCCCCCCCCTGGTTGTGTTTTATCCCTGTGTTTACTCCCATCCTGTAGTGACCCATGAGATATCCCCTCCTCTTCCCCCCACCCTGTGGCTCCTCCCACCCTACATCAGCCCATGTCTGTAACTCTCCAGCCACTCCTCACTCCCCAATCTTGTGACGAGGTCTGAAGGGGGCTTGTAAGCATGTTATCATGAACCTAGTGTGACTGAGGTGCCTCAATCATGGACAGGGCTGTAAGTGCATTCAGGAGAATATTATTGCAAGCAAAATATAGTTTCCTTAATAATAATAAAAAAATCTTGATGTTGAGCTTAGTCTCTTTATTGTTTCCTAAATCCCATATCAGTCCTCAATCTCCATGAGAAGTGAATTGTTGCTTTTCTGGTTCCGCTGAAAATATGAACAATTCTTGCACACCACATGCAACATTATACATATTATTATATATACAGTAGTATTGGGCATATTGTAGACATATGCACTCCAGGCTTCCTAAAGTAAAGAGGGCATAAGCAGAATCATGCAACCAGGACTGGTCCACCCATGAAGCAAGGTGAAGCAACTGCCTCAGGTGGCAGGATTCAGTGGGGCAGCAAATCCCGATGTCAATCTTTCTTTCCCCCATGTTCCTGATGTAGATCTCCCCTCACCTTGGCGAGGAGGGGGGCATCATTTGGGGGTCTACTTCAGGTGCTAAACTGTCTTGGGCTAGCCCTGCACACAACACATATAACTGCATTAGAAATACTTATGTTTAATACTTACAGAATAATGCTTCATTAATATACTACTAGACAGGGCTTCACCATTTTATATGTGCAAAATATATAATTTGACTGCTCTTTGTCTCAGCCATTAAGGAGCACAGATATGAAAGAGGCCAACAAATCCACCCTCACCCCCCCTCCCTATCAGCTCTAGTGAACTTAAGGCCTGTGAGTCTTGTCAGAATCGGGGAGAGGAAAAAGATACCACTTGTGGACTTGACCAATGCTTCAAGTTATATGAAAGGAGATCCCAACTAAACATCAGGAAAAGCTTTCTGAAAGCAATAGCTGTTTGACAGTGGAACAGTCTGCCTTGGGAAATTGTGGGCTCTCCATCCTTGCAGGTTTTAAAGCAGAGGTTGGATGGCCATCTGTCATGCATGCTTTCCTGCATTGCAGGGGTGGGACTAGATGATCTTTGGTGTCCCTTCCAACTCTACAATTCTATGATTCTATGTGGCTTATTGACTTACTTACAGCCTGGGGATGACTAAGGAGTGCTATCACATGCAAAGGGATGGGTTTGTTTGTTTGTTTGTTTTAAAAAATTGTTTAAAATTGTTTTCACTAATTTTATTCTTGCTTTTCTCACATGGCCTGGGACATTATGATGAAGTGTAGGGATGAGGAGGAGGAGGAGGAGGAGGAGGAGGAGGAGCTTTTATTTTTTTTAAAAAAAGCAAATAAAAAAAAGCAAATAAGATTGTGGACATACATCTTAAACATGCACAGATGCTTGATGCAAGATGCCCTACATGGGCAAAACCTGACCAGATGGGATGACCAAATTCTGTGTACTTATCAGTTTAAAACAGATTCCATTCATACTTACACATCTCCTTCAAATCTTGCTGCTCAGCACAGCAAGGTGGACAGGTCAGGGGTGGCATCCTTAGTATGTTTCTACTACTACAATGTTACAGCAGTTGAAGAGGACAATGGTCAGTTCCAAACTTAATGCAGCTGTTCTATGACATTCAAAAGACCAGAAAATCCCTCCTTTCTCCACTGCAAAACATGTGATTCCCCCCCCCCTCTCCCAGACTCCTGACTTCTATGAGCTGACTGCCAGTGCCACTGATGCGTGTGCAATTGAGTGGCATATTTGTGATATGAACCATGCTAGGATGAGTCCAAATACATTTTTGCTTGTTCCCTGCTCCTCAATAAGATCTGATAATAGCTCTCCAGGGATGCAAAGTTAGTATACTACAGCATGATACTTGTCTAGGCTACAAAAGAGGAAGATATTGTTAAGAGGCAGGTTGCATATGCCTTTCCTGCATTCTCCCCCACCCCCGCTTCTTCTCCCTCTCAGAAGCTGTCAGTTAGTTTGACAGGAAATAACCTGGAGCACTGGCCCCTGCTTGCCATCAAAACACACTGGCTTCAAATCAATGCATATACAAGAACAGAGTGGAAACTTGTCTGCTTGGCTAAATGAGGCACTGCCCCACCAACCTCAGTGTGCCCCCTGCTAGCATGCCCCCCACCTACAGTACCTGCCTCCTTACATACTAGTCCTTACATAAATTGCTCTGGGAATTGTAGCTCTGTTTGGGGAATTGTTGTTGTTGTTTAGTCATTTAGTCGTGTCCGACTCTTTGTGACCCCATGGACCATATCACGCCAGGCACTCCTGTCTTGCACTGCCTTGTCTTGCACTGCCTCCCGCAGTTTGGTCAAACTCATGTTCGTAGCTTCGAGAACACTGTCCAACCATCTTGTCCTCTGTCGTCCCCTTCTCCTAGTGCCCTCAATCTTTCCCAACATCAGGGTCTTTCCCAAGGATTCTTCTCTTCTCATGAGGTGGCCAAAGTATTGGAGCCTCAGCTTCACGACCTGTCCTTCCAGTGAGCACTCAGGGCTGATTTCCTTAAGAATGGATAGGTTTGATCTTCTTGCAGTCCACAGGACTCTCAAGAGTCTCCTCCAGCACCATAATTCAAAAGCATCAATTCTTTGGCGATCAGCCTTCTTTATGGTCCAGCTCTCACTTCCATACATCACCACTGGGAAAACCATAGCTTTAACTATACGGACCAAACTATACGTTTGGGGAATAGGAACTTGCTAACAACTCTCAGCATCCTTAACAAATTATACTTCCTGGGATTATTTAGGGAGGGCCGTGACTATTTAAAATGTATCAGAATGCTTAAAATGTATGGTGTGAATGTGTCCATTGTGTCTGGACTTGTATATCTTCACCTTGCATATGCGAGGTTCCTAGATTTAGGATGACCACTTGCAAGTTGCCCCAAAAGAAGGACAAAATAGGACGCATGTTAGCATGTCATTTGCATATGACATTTTATATTTATGGATTCAAAAGCTGTAAATCTGTACTTTTGATAGAATTATAATGCATAAATTTGCCTCAACACATTTCAAAGCCGGCAGCCAAGCACTGCAATCTGCAGTGGCTGAAAAATTCCATAAATGGTGAGATACACTGTGGGAAGAAACATTTCCTCTTTCAGTCCCATCTTCCCTCTCAGCTAATTAATCAGTTTAGCCATGTAGTCCAACAGAGAGACTTCACACATTTGGATGAAATGAATTAAGCTCTGAGTTGTGAAGAGCTAAATACATGCATGTGTGAAAAGTCATCAGAGGTGAACACGATGGCTGTGTCCTATATCTCTACTATCAGAGGCAGTTTGCATTTGAATGCCAGGTGCTGGGAAGCACAAGCTTGCATAATTCTATTGCATTCAGGTCCATGGTTTTGGGCTTCCCATAGACATCTGGTTGGCCACTGTGAGAACAAGATGCCAGTGGCCTGACCCAGCAAGCCATTTATGTTATTAGTGTCCTATGCTAAGCATGAGCAAAAACCAAATGAACACCTGAGGGTGCCAAAGAAGTCACAAGTCCACAGTCCACCCAACAGCCAATTTGACAAATTCAGATGCTTGTCTAAACCTTTGCCAACTTCAGCAACCTATTTCTGAAGACATTGTTTTACCTCTATCTCCAAGGTCTTGACTGAAAGCAAAGTGTGTGTCCTCTTCTTTTAGACACATCAATGCAGAGAATATCTTCATTTTGTTCTTCCAGAATTTTTTAACAGTAAAACAGTGGCCCACAGGGAGCTCAAGACTGGAACTTCTTCACCAAACCGATGGCAATTTTGTGTGTGTGAGTGTGTGTGCACACTCTTCATCTTACAGTAATGCTGAACTGCAGAGAAGTTTTGCTTCCAGGATTCAAGACCCTAGCCTGACCTCAGTTGAATTTAAATGGCAGTCTTAAGGAGATGAGAAGCTGGTGTATTCAGCAAATAGATCACTAGATGCCCGCAGTCTCCTTTTGAAACTTCCCTGTGAACTGCCTTAGTTTTAGCATCTTTCATGTGCTTTAATAAGCTGCATAGCTCAGCTTGGCCTTGAAATATCACCATCTGAAGGTTTGCACCTAACTCTCTGGGACAAAGGCAGATGTTATGCTCTCTTCACTCTGCAAGAACTCTGGCTTCCCCTTACCTGTTATACCGAAGTTCAGAGTTACAGCTGAACTCTACCCCGGCATTAAAAATAGGCTTCCATGGCTGAAAGGAAAACTCTCCAAGATTTTTTTTAAAAAAGATTTCATTCAAAAGACAAAGCCCAACTGATGATCAAAAGGAGAATTTTTCAGAGTTATGTGGCAGCTTTTTAATTAAAAAGAGGCTTCACATACGCTGCTGCTACTGTGTGTGTTTTCCAACTAATTGCAAAGTTTATAACAAAAAGTGGCTACATTTGAGGCTTTTTATTTTTTAGTTTAGAAAAATTGTGAATAAGAGGGGAGACACTGTATAAGTGTATCCCTCTACTCAATGTCACAGGTCGGAATTCACACATCACATGGATGTAGTAGGGGACACCAACTTGGATAACTTTTAAAGGGGATTAGACAAATTCAGGAAAGATAAGGCTATCACTGGCTACTAGCCGCAATTGTGATAGAACAGGTATGCATCAGCTCTATGTTTTGGCTGGGAAATGAGACAAAGAAAGGTGAACCAGGGTCTTGCCAACTCCCTCAGAGTCAGATCAGGGACCTTGCTATCTTCTGACTGGTCAGAGCAAATATTCATGAGGTCCAGCACCTTTTTCTAAGAAGAGCCAGCTAGAAGCTTACAAAAATGGGGATTGGAAAATTATGGGTCAAGTAGTCATATTTGACTCAATGTATCATGTCATTCTCTGATGTATTAATCGGGGAAATCCCACTCATGTCACTCCCCCAACCCTACAAATGTCAGCAACTTTCCCTGACAAGTAATTGATGCAGAAACCCTGGGGAAGTACAATGTTTGAAAATGTAGTATTAACCACTTTTAATTCAATTGCTTATGTGGTCTTTTCTTTGAAAGGAAAAGGGCATTTCAAACACACACAAGAGAGCGGGTAATGACAGATGAAACATTTCCCCAAAGACTGAAAGCCAGCTATGGTATGTAGATGAAGTAGCATTCAAGATGATGCCAACTGCCTGCAGAAACAAGTGTGGCCAATGTCTGGGAGGCAGGAAACCCAAGTTGGTCTTGTTCAACTAATGTTTTACTCCATCATCTGAGAGCTGACATCTTTTCAGTAATTGCTGCAGATGATCCCACCTCTGGTGTAATTAAAAAATGATTACTTAGAGAATGGAGTGAGCCAAGCTCATCCTTGTTCTCCATTTAGGCCAAAGCCAACGAAAAAAGTTGTCAAGGAAAATAAATGCCTTACATTAGGAAGCAAAAAGCTGTGGTGGAGGGATGGGGGTTATATAGGAAGGCAGGTAATTTGACAGGCAAACACAGCCTTGGAATTAGTTCAATATGCTCAATATGGCCACGGCCATGTGAAGTAATATCAGACAGATGGGGATGACGAGCTCTGTACTTCCAATGCCTTTACATTAGTGAGGCACTACTTAAAAAACAAACCTCAGATCACTGTTGGCTCCCTTCCCGGGGAGAGCAAGAGAGGAGAAGAGAAATAGCAGTTAATGCTCCAACAAAGCTATATAGTTTTGCAAAAATGAAAACAAAATCCGAGAGTATGGTCTGAACACACAAGGACAATGTTGGGCTGCATTCAGGGAGTACTTTATTCCATTTTGCTAGCATTTACTTACCCAATAATTTCCAAATTTCATTTATATATGTATATGTTTATAACAACACAAATGTGGCCTAGTGGGTGTTTAGTACCCATTTCCATATTAATTGTTTCCAGAAACAATCTGTTTGCAGTACTGTTAACTCGGAAAATCATGGAAGTTTTGTGTTGTAATTTCATGTGTTGAAATTTCATGTGTGACCGTATCTTGGCATGGAGCTATTTCCTGCCTTTTAAAATTTAGTGTGGCATAGTGGTATATTGATTTTTAAAAGCCACAGTTCTATAATGCAACAGGTACTGTAGTGAAAAAGAATGTTAGAAATTGGGACAGATACACTAGCATCCTAACGAATAAAACTATTGCAATAAACCCCATGTTAGAATGCAGCCAAGGAAACATTGCAGAATTCACCTATTAAAAAAATCAGTCTCTAGGGGTCCTAAGAAACTATTAAATGGTATGATATCCTGGGATAAACACTGATGAATTTACTTCAAGCTCTTGTTCACATCAAGGGATCAGTCCATGGTTGCTGTGAAATGAGAACTGTCAGGAAGAGATGACAAAGGAGATAACTATACAGGAACCCAAGTCATCCACCAAGGCCAGGAATCTAATGAGTTGTTTGCTTATTAATTAGGTTTCTATTCTATCCACCCTTCCAAAGGAGCCCTGGACAGCAAACAAGAAAACAGTAAAACAAGTTATTCACGCACTCACTCCCTCTCTCTCCCTCCCTCTCTCTCCCTCTCCCTCTCTCTCTCGACTTTAAAAACAATTTAAAATGTTGAAAAAGCATTTATACCCTGTTCCATACCCTCACAACTAATGATTTTAAGAAGGCCCAGAACAGTATCATATTCCAGTTACCAAATATTCCAGCTGGGCTACATGGATGGTTTCAACTTTCTCCTGAATATTAATAATGAGGGCAGGAGATATACCTTACCACAGGCTTCCTCAACCTCGGCCCTCCAGATGTTTTGAGACTACAGTTCCCAGTATCCCTGACCACTGGCCCTGCTAGCTAGGGATCATGTGAGTTGTAGGCCAAAAACATCTGGAGAGCCGACGTTGAGGAAGCCTGCCTTACCACCTCAACTCACCAATAGTGACTTCTGCCAGATAAGAGCTATAGTTTGTTAATAGCACTAAGAGGAGGTCTCAATCCCTCTCAAAGAGCTACAGTGACCAGAGTTCCCTGTGAGATTGATTGCTAAACCACTCTGGAAATTTTAACTCTGGGAGATGAATAGGAGGTATCTTAACAATTCTCAGCACAATTAACAAACTAAGGGTCCTAGAATTCTATGAGGGATACCATCTTTTACAGTACCATAGTGTTTTAAATGTATGAAGAGAATGTGGCCCTTTTGTCCAACAGTTTGGAACCTCTGTTGCTGGTCTGATCTAAAGAAGCCTCAGGGAGTAGTGACCTCATGATGCCTTACTTTGGGTTTTACTTGAAATTTGGGGAAGTGCCAAGTACAGACTACTGGTGAGATGGTTTACAGAATGAAAGAAAGAATGTTCACAAACAGCCTTCAGCCACCACAAAAAGGAAAGTAAGCGCAACAACAATAAAGGTGGTAACGGGCTACCTTGTTTTTTCCCACGGCTAAACTGACATTTTTGTCAATCTGTATTATTTATCCTAATTGTACCATACATGATATCATAAACATTTTCCATTTTTTCCCCTAACAAATTTATGGCCAAATCATTTTTTTAAATCACCCCGATTAAATACTTTTGGTTCCACGCAGTCAAATCCTTTAAATATATCTAATGATAAACATGCTATTGATGACGTACTCTGTTTACTATGGTATACTATGTTTAATAATTTCCTAATTGAGTCTGTGATTTTATGCCCCAGGGAAAACCTAGCTTGATCCAGATCAATGTATTTCCCAATAAAAGTTTTCAGTCTATTATCCACCACTTCTGTGAAAGTTTTGTAATATAATTTGAGTAGAATTTCTTCTTCTTTTTGTTAGCATCCATCTGTCTCAGGGTGAAGTCAAACTGTCAGAAGGTTACAGCTGCTGCTGTGGCTGTAGAGACCAATACAGGAGTGACATGTGTTGTTGCAGTTGGGGCAGATGAAGGTATCTGCTTGTGTTGCTGCAGAGGCACCAAGGCATTTCTTCTCTCTGTGCTCCTCCCACTGGTGATTCCTCATCTGGTCAATGCTATGGATGCATGGCCTGGCTGTCTTCAGGCACTGCTGTCATATGCAAGGGATTCCCACAGGTGGGGGGTTGATGTTGCCAGTCTTCGTGTAGCATTTGCAGACATCTTTGGAGTACAGAAGTGGTCTGCCCACAGACCTCGTGCCTGAAGCCAGCTCCCCACCCTTCCCAAACACACCATAGTGCATGTCATTGTGGATCTTGCCACCTCCCATTCTGTTGATATAGTTACAGAAAATGGCACAATTGTCATTCCTGGTTTCAGAACAGAGTAAAAACACATTAAAATGATACATTTGCAATTTTAAAAACTAACTAAGTATCACATAACCATTTAGATATGCGAGATTAGCAACCCCTCACCTTAGTTCCCTCCAGTTCAAATGTATTTCTGTGAAATATATGAAAATGGATATCTCCTGTTCAAACAGCCATTGATACATTTGGCTACAGGAATATGAATTTCAGAAAGCTAGTATCTTCTTCCTCTGACAAAATGTACACATACCAACCTCAGGGTGGACAGCTGTTTGGCATTCATATAGTTGGGATCTCTGCCAGTGAACAAACATGGACTCTTGTATGACAAGCCTAGTGACCATCTGCTCAAACGACTTCCTGCTGTTTCCTATTGGATCACACCTATTTGGCCATACCTTTGTCAGGAAACTGCATTGGTTGGTAATGGTCACAGATGACAGCTGGGTGTTTGATTTGTCAGAGATACAACAATCTAGAGAACAACTTGTCTAGAATTTGAGGAAATATATGTGTCTCTATCTGTGTGTGCATACATTGCAACCGGGTTAATATGGTTTAATCAAATACGCATTGCAGACTCCTGGAATCAACACAAAAGTCTGGGAAACGTCCCTGTCTGAAATCCAGGAGATTCAATGGCAGTCAGACAGATCAATGATCTCACTTGGTATAAGGTAGCTCCCTAAGTTGTTATGATTAAATGATCAATTAATTGATTACACTTAGATATGTGTAAAAACAATACATCTGAAGGAATATGTATTCTTTGCTTTTAGATAATTCACACATGTGTCATCCCTTCCTATGTGTAAGAATAGAGGGAATGCAGCTTTTAAGATTCTGCCTGCCATCTGAAGCATTTATTTTGGAGATTTTTTAATAGCACCATTAACTGGGGGAACCTTTTCACTGATTAATTTTAATCCATTAATCCAATCGATTAATCAATTTAACATTGCAGAAGATGATAGATAGATGATAGATAGATAGAGAATAGAATTTAGAGACAGCCCTACTGGGAAACTGAAACATTAAAGATGTTAAGTATTTACTGAAACCTACACTGATGGTATTGCTCTATGTGTAATGTTCCTTACAAATTATGCTGCTGAATTTATGGCTAGAGAAAACTTTGTAGTTATTTATAAGTCTAATCCATAGGTGAGGAACCTCCAGGCCAGGAGTGAAATCAAACCCTTCAGGTGTCTTATTATCTGACCCTCAGTATTTTATCCAGACTACATCCCTTCCCATGCTGCACACCTCACTAGTCTTACTCCACCCCTTCCTGGGATGTTTTTGCCTGAATGAAATGTGTCCTTGAGCTGTGATAATACCTCTTACTTGCCTGGATGGAGAGATTTGTCTGTGCAAAATTCATCTAACTTCCCCCTTCCTTTGCTTTGTGACCATTTTTTCACAAAGGCTACTTCAGCCTTGGGAGCAGACCATTCTACTGTCTTGTTCCTGCAAAACAGAGCCTCAACCTTGGCTGAAGAACTGTGGCAACTGCCTTGAAAATGGGATAGATACTTCTCTGTGCAAAGAACTGTAAAAATAATAATAATGGGAGGGGGACTACAAGGAACTGCTCTGTTTGTTTCTCGTTAGTGGATCATCTCATTAGTTTCTTGATTGGACTCTGCCTTATATATTTTCAATAAACTTCCTTACCTTCTTCCAATACAGTAAATCTATTTTGTTGGCCTGGTATCTGTTCCAATCAGGATCTCAGGCTTCAGGGGATCCTGGAAGAAAGCAGGCCAAAAACTTAAGAATGCAGAAAGCTGTCGAACACTTAGAAATACTAGCTCAGTACTGTGGACATTATGCTGGGGATGCCAGCAAATGACCTAGGACCTTCTTCATGCAAAGCAGATGTCTTACCACTGAGGAGATGAGCTGAGCTTGCCAGCCTAATACATTTCTGTATGGGTTTGGGCCTAACACTCATTTTTCAGCTGCAGTTGCTGGTGAGATTGTTATAATTAAATAAATAAATAAATAAAATGAAGGCTTTTAAAAAAATCAGAACAGGTCTACTTGGTAGCACTACTATGTAGAATCGTTCCATAATCAATCTGCAGTCACTGTTGAAAGTACATTTCTCACATTGTACGTAGCATAAACCTTACCCTGTAGGTATAACAAGACTTTGACAGCTGTTAGTTAGAGGGCAGCTGGAAAACATTTTTTCAAAGCAGGGGAAGTTGTCGTTGCATACCACAGCAAGCGACACTGTCAGGCTGAGTTGTTATGACAACGTTGCAGGTGTCATAAACCTTACCTGACCTAAGCAGTCAGAGGAAATCTTGGTGGACAGCAAGACAAAAGAGGTGTAATGTAGCCCTAAAGGACAGTGTGAGGGAATGGCGCGCATGGACTCTAGAGTCAGGCAGCAGAAGGCTTGAACTGGACTCCAGCAGGTGAAGATACAAATTTGCCACTCTGAGGCCACTGATTGGAGAAATGAGCTGCAGTCAGTTTCAGCCAAATGCCGCAGGCTACTTTTGAAATGAGTGAGGCAAGTTAACTGCAGTCAGAGCCAGCCCAAGGCAATTTGGTACTTGAGGAGAAGTACAAGATGGTGCTTTCTTCCCAATCCACCTACAGAAGCTAGCTGGCTGGCTTAGTCTCACTTCAACACTGGTAATAAGAAAAACATGTTCTACCACACCTGAGGCATTATGCCAGATTAGGTGCCCCTTAAGAGGAACAACTTGGATTTGTTGCTGCTGCCTCTCATCATCTGCCACAAGAGGCAGTTGCCTCAATTTGCCTAATGTTAGGGCCAGCTCTGATTGAAAATATTTTTTCAAATAACATTTTTTGTTACAAAATTTTTATTAGAGATAAAAGATTTTTTAAACAATATAAATTTCCAATACATAGCGAATTACAATTTTTCCCCTCCCCCTTCCCCTCCCTCTCCCATCCTCTAAGGACTTCCCTCAGCTCCCCTCTCTAGTTTGTTTGTACATATTGTTTTCTGCATGTTGTAAAATTGTACATATCATTGCCTTATCTATCATGTGTTCTACAAATAAATTGTGGATGTTTATTCAAAACCTGCCAAGGAGTTCAGGTCCTTTTGTTGTCTTTTTAAATAATTCGTAAAAAGTTCCCATTCTTCTTTGAAGTCATGGTTGTCCTTCTCACATAGTTTATATGTCAACTTTGCCAACTCCACATAACTCAACAGTTTTTCTTGCCATTGTTCTTTCATTAAGATTTCCTCATTTTTCCATCTTTGTGCAAACAAGACTCTGGCCACTGTTGTAGCATACATAAATACAGTCATACCTCCTTTTAAGTACGCCTTGGTTTGAGTATTTTCAGTTTAAGTACTCCATGGACCCGTCTGGAATGGATTAATCCACTTTCCATTACTTTCAATGGGAAAATTCGCTTCAGGGTAAGTACGCTTCAGTTTAAGTACTCCACGGACCATCTGGAATGGATTAATCCACTTTCCATTACTTTCAATGGGAAAGTTCGCTTCAGGTTAAGTATGCTTCAGGTTAAGTACAGACTTCCAGAACCAATTGTGTTTGTAAACCGAGGTACCACTGTAAGTTCTTTGTTTTCCTTGGCAGGTCTTGTCCTACAATCTCTAACAAAAATGCTTCTGGTTGTTTTTTTTTTTTAACAAATGCCATTTTAAACATATTTTTCAATTCATTATATATCATTTCCCTTTTTTTTACTTCTCTATATTCCCACCACATATGATATAAAGTACCTTCTTTTTCTTTACATTTCCAACATATGTTTCTCCCAGTTTTGTACATTTTTGCCATTTTTACTGGTGTAATATATCATCAGTACATCATTTTCATATTGTTCTCTTTCAAAAGAAAACAATCTGCAAATTTCAAATCTACCTTCCACAATTTCCCCCAGTCCTCAAATGGTATATTATGTCCTATATCTTGTGCCCATTTGATCATAACCGATTTGACATCCTCATCTTTCATTTCCCATTCTAGCAGAACGCTGTATGCTTTCTCCAGTAGTTTCATGTCTTCTTCTATAACCTCCTTTTGAAATCTAGAAATTGTATAACTAAACCCTTTTTTTATCCTCCTTAAACATCTAATTTAATTGTCTGTAATGCAACCAACTCTGAAAATGGTCTTTAATTCCTTCCTAGTCTTTTAATTTCCATTTCCCTTTTTGGTCTTTCAGTAAGTCTCTATATGTAGGCCACTTTCCCTTTTGCCAAGCGGTTTGAGTAACGAAGCTTCTATTGGTGATAGCCACCAAGGTGTTTTTTGTTCTAACAAATCCTTGTATCTTTCCCACACTCTCATTAATGATTTCCTAATTATACGATTGTAAAATCCTTTAAGTACTTTTTCTTTCCCATACCATAAGTATGCATGCCATCCATATCTATTATCATGTCCTTCCAAATCTAATGCTTCTTCCTTTTCCAGTTTTATCCAGTCCCTGATAAACATGCAGCCTCGTAATATAATTTAAGGTCTGGAAGGGTGAAGCCTCCTCTTTCTTTTGTATCTTCTCTCTTCTCTTTAGATATTTTTTAAATTGAGTTTTCTAATGCCAGGTTACCTGCTTTAAGTTCTTGAATGATTTCCATTATTATTTTCTTCTATGTTGTTTTTATAAATTTTTCCACTTGCTTTATTATTATTTTTCCAGTGCAATATCCTTTTCTTAGGATTTGGCGAGGTGTGCTGAGAGTTCTTTTCAAGCACCACCGACTCTTCGGGCTGAAATCGCTTTTGGACCTGTTTTGGGGTGTGTTTAGCCTTCCGCTACCCCTTTTTTGCACCCATAAACACCACGAGTCTTCAGCGAGCACTCGGAGTCCGCCTGCTGAGACCCACAGCAAACCGAGCTTGAATTTGATTTTTTGTAAATTATTGAAAAATAAAAAAAACTTTTTTTGAAAAAAAAATTCTTCATAATGAAAAGCATGGGTTTTGAATTAATGGCCCCTATAACTTTGTTGCAGGCAGAATTCAACGTGAAATCCCCTTGCAACAACCATCTCAGACAACAAGCAAACGAACAAAAATCTCAGTTGCAATGGAAGGAAGGAAACTCAAATGTGAAAAATAGTTAGTTAGTTAGTATACTGCCCTTCACCCATTTATATTGCGCAAATGCTTAGAACTCCTGCTATGGCTTATTTTATGGGTATGTCTTATTTTTGGAGAAACAGGGTATGTGTTGATGAGTTCTGAGCTGATGCTTAATGAGAGGTGGCACCAGACACTAGGGTGGCCAGTTGCACAGATTTCCACTGCATTTGCATGTTAAGATATATATGCATATATTGAAATTAGGTAAACAGAAATGCAGTGCACATCACCATAGAAGGGAGGACTATGACATGTTGACCTGTGTGCCTGATCAGTATGTTGTCAGGTGCCTGCTGTTGATGAGCAAGTTCAAGGACCTCTACTCTCCCTACAGTCATTTACCTTTAAACTGGACTTGAACCAGACAGCCCTCTGTTTAACCACTTCAAGGATAGAACCCTCCTTTGACAGCCCTTCAAAGAGACAAGTGTAAGTAGGATGCATGACCACCCTATTGCATACCCTCACTAAATCTGAAAGGGTCCTAATCTATTCTATTCATCTAGATGTTAAATGAAGCCTAGCCAATCAATCCCCCTGCCTGTTTATTCACAGAAGTGTGTGCTGTACCCAAGGCTCGTGCATTAGCAGATGGGTGAGCTTTAATGTTGAGCAACAGAAGAATCCCGCATAACAGTTGCACTAGCAGAAACTCATTATGCAATCTGTGGCGCACATACATCTAAAGCACATTAAAAGAACACAACTTTCCCACAGAATCTTGGGAACCATAGTTTACCCTTCCTGGCACTGCAATTCCCAGCACCCTTAACAAACTACAGTTCCCAGAATTCTTTGAGGGGCATTGCGTGATTAATGTGTGCTTTAAATATATTGTATGTATGCAGGCAAAGTTACCAGAAACCTGCTTATGCATTGCTTGTGCAAAAACAGTCCACTGGTGCAGAACATTTCACCAGAAGAATACTTCAGCATAGCATTACTTTGGATACATTGATTTTATTTGTTGCACAGAGAGAGAAAGAGAGAGAAAAGAAAGAATAATAGTTGAATGAAATTATCTCATTTATTCCTATTAAGCAGCATCTTGTAATTTCCTTCTCATAACCATTTAACTGACCACTGAGTGGCAACAGAAATCCCCCAACAGATGGTGATAATTCCTTGATGGCTCTGTGGGGATGTGGGCCACCTGCTTGAGACTGGGGCAATGGTTGATGTTAAGGCTTGAAATGTGCCCATTGGGCTGAAAGGAGTTGCCCTTGTGGTCTGCAGTGGGAATGATATTTCCCAGGCAGTATGTTGCAATTCCTTACTGTGAAGTTTTCCCATTTTTTGCAGAGCTGCCAGAACACAAGCATCACAGCGTGAAGGATATCAAGAAATGGAAAGGAAAACAGAAGCGAACAAGATTGAGAGTCCACCATATGAGCAAAGAAAAATGGACTTTCAATACAGAAAACAAGGGGGATGTAAGTGGAAGAGATGCATTGCAATCTCTGGTTCAAAGAAGAAAGATGGGGGGGGGAGGGGGGAGCGAGCAGCCACAAGATGAAACTATGTTGCACAGCCAGGATAATAATTTCTCTTCTAGGTTATTTGTTGTCATTCATATTAACAGAGCCCAGCTGTGATGGTTATGTGGAAAATGCACAGAGTGTTCCTCCAACTCACCCCAGAATGCTAGAAAAATGGCAAGACACAACATTCAAAGCAGGGAAAATAGAAACAAAACAAAACAAAACAGCAGCAACAACAACAACAACAGGATACCTGAACATTCCCACTTAGTCTGGAGTTTACTCATGGGAAAGCCAACGTCTGTCAACCTAAGTGACGTCACAGGGTTGTTTTTGAGGATATAATGGGGCATTCATTCTGCCTTGAGCTCCTTGGAAGGAAGGTGGGATGTAGTAAGCACACTTGCCTCATAGAGTTGTGATGAGGATAAAATGGGAATAAACATGGTCCCTGTGTTGCCTCTTAGGGCCCTTCTACACTGGCCACTTATAGCGGTATAGTTGCTGTTTGAGCTGATGTTGAGAGTTGTTAGGAGACCCCTATTTTCTCCACAGAGCTTTAATTTCCAGAATTCCCTGCGAAGAAAGATTGACTAAAAACTCTCAGTACCCTTAACAAACTACAGTACCCAGGATGTTTGGGGGGAGGTCATGACTGTTTAAAATGGTAATCATAGTGCTTTAAATGTAGGTTTTTATTTGGCAAGAGTAGGCACAAGTAAGTTTCAAAAACAGCCCTTATCACAGGTCCCTATAAGGGCTTGTAATGAGCGAAATAAAATTATTGTCAAAGTGCATAATAGCTGCTACTTCCAAACAACTGTAACATGTTAGCGTGAAGTGACAAAAAATATATTAGGGGAATGGTACCAGTGCCTCAGGCATCACTGTATTTGTCTGTCAGAGTTTCCATTATAAGCTTTACTGTAAGTCAGGCAAATAATTCACCTTGGGGGCAAAACATGGGTTTCAAGCCAGAAATAATGTGTGGTAGCATGTTTTAAAATAGATTTACACAGTTGATACCAACTTAACCATAACAACATCAAGCATTTATAGAGCACTTTTGAGCGTTCAATGTGCTTCACATACATAATCCTTCCAATAACTCTGTGATATAGATCTGTATCATTAACTGTGCCCTGTAGATGAGATGCAAGTGGACTGAGACTGATAAAATGACTTGCCTATAGCCAGTAAAGTTCATTAGGGTGGATGAAGCACTGCCCCACCAACCTCAGCCAGTCCTGAGTCTGCATTCCTACTTAAAACCACTCAAGCGGGTGACCCTGCCTGTCAGCTTCCTCCTCCTTACTACAACTCACCTGGAAGAAGAATGGGGCAAAACTACATTTAGGAATCAGCCCTGAGGGCTCACTGGAAGGACAGATCATGAAGCTGAGGCTCCAATACTTTGGCCACCTCATGAGAAGAGAAGACTCCCTGGAAAAGACCCTGATGTTGGGAAAGAATGAGGGCACTAGGAGAAGGGGACGACAGAGGACAAGATGGCTGGACAGTGTTCTCGAAGCTACGGAAATGAGTTTGACTAAACTGCGGGAGGCAGTGGACGACAGGAGTGCCTGGCATGCTATGGTCCATGGGGTCACGAAGAGTCGGACACGACTAAAAACAACAACATTTAGTTGGCTATGGCTCTCATTGGCCTTACAAGTCTCAAAAAAATATTGATGACCTCGAACATGTGCAGAGGAGGGTAACCAAGATGATCAAGAGTCTGGAAACCAAGCTTTATTAGGAACAGTTGAGGGAGTTGGGTATGTTTAGCCTGGAAAAGAGGACTCTCAAGAGCAGGCATCCCCAAACTTTGGCCCTCCAGATGTTTTGGACTACAATTTCCATCTTCCCCGACCACTGGTCCCGTTAGCTAGGGATCATGGGAGTTGTAGGCCAAAACATCTGGAGGGCCGCAGTTTGTGGATGCCTGCTCAAGAGTCTCCTCCAACACCAAAATTCAAAAGCATCCAGCACCAAAATTCAAAATTCTTCGGCAATCAGCCTTCTTTATGGTCCAGCTCTCACTTCCATACATCACTACTGGGAAAACCATAGCTTTAACTATACAGACCTATATTGGCAAGGTGATGTCTCTGCTTTTTAAGATGTTGTCTAGGTTTGTCATTGCTTTTCTCCCAAGAAGCAGGCTTCTTTTTATTTCGTGACTACTGTCACCATCTGCAGTGATCAAGGAGCCCAGGAAAGTGAAATCTCTCACTGCCTCCATTTCTTCCCCTTCTATTTGTCAGGGGGTGATGGGACCAGCGGCCATGATCTTAGTTTTTTTGATGTTGAGCTTCAGACCATATTTTGCGCTCTCCTCTTTCACCCTCATTAGAAGGTTCTTTAACTCATCCTCCTTACTTTCTGCCATCAAGGTTGTGTCATCAGCATATTTGAGGTTGTTGATATTTCTTCCGGCAATCTTAATTCCGGTTTGGGATTCATCTAGTCCAGCCTCTCGCATGATGAATTCTGCATATAAGTTAAATAAGCAGGGAGACAATACATAACCTTGTAGTACTCCTTTCCCACTTTTGAACCAGTCAGTTGTTCCATATCCAGTAGCTTCTTGTCCCACATAGAGATTTCTCAGGAGACAGATGAGGTGATCAGGCACTCCCATTTCTTTAAGAACTTGCCATAGTTTGCTGTAGTCAACACAGTCAAATGCTTTTGCATAGTCAATGAAGCAGAAGTATATGTCTTTCTGAAACTCTCTAGCTTTCTCCATAATCCAGCGCATGTTTGTTATTTGGTCTCTGGTTCCTCTGCCCCTTCGAAATCCAGCTTGCACTTCTGGGAGTTCTCGGTCCACATACTGCCTAAGCCTGCCTTGTAGAATTTTAAGCATAACCTTGCTAGCGTGTGAAATGAGCGCAATTGTGCGGTAGTTGGAGCATTCTTTGGCACTGCCCTTCTTTGGAATTGGGATGTAGACTGATCTTCTCCAATCCTCTGGCCATTGCTGAGTTTTCCAAACTTGCTGGCATACTGGGTGTAGCACCTTAACAGCATCATCTTTTAAAATTTTAAATAGTTCAGCTGGAATATCATCACTTCCACTGGCCTTGTTATTGGCAATGCTTTCTAAGGCCCATTTGACTTCACTCTCCAGAATGTCTGGCTCAAGGTCAGCAACCACACTACCTGAGGTGTACGAGACCTCCATATCTTTCTGGTATAATTCCTCTGTGTATTCTTGCCACCTCTTCTTGATGCCTTCTGCTTCTGTTAGGTACTTACCACTTTTGCCCTTTATTATGGTAATCTTTGTACAAAATGTTCCTTTCATATCTCCAATTTTCTTGAAACAGATCTCTGGTTTTCCCCATTCTATTGTTTTCCTCTATTTCTTTGCATTGCTCGTTTAAGAAGGCACTCTTGTCTCTCCTTGCTATTTTTTTTTTTTTTTTGAAAATCTGCATTCAGTTTCTTGTATCTCCCTTGCATTTTGCTTGCCTCCTCTCCCCCGCTATTTGTAAGGCCTCATTGGACAGCCATTTTGCTTTCTTGCATTTCCTTTTCCTTGGGATGGTTTTCGTTGCTGCCTCCTGTATAATGTTAGAAGCCTCCATCCATAGTTCTTCAGGCACTCTGTCCACCAAATCTAAATCCTTAAACCTGTTCCTCACTTCCACTGTGTAATCATAAGGGATTTGATTTAGATTGTATCTTACTGGCCCAGTGGTTTTTCCTACTTTCTTCAGTTTAAGCTAGAATTTTGCTATAAGAAGCTGATGATCTGAGTCACAGTCAGCTCCAGGTCTTGTTTTTGCTGACTGTATAGAGCTTCTCCATCTTTGGCTGCAGAGAATATAATCAATCTGATTTCGATGCTGCCCATTTGGTGATATCCATGTGTAGAGTCGTCTCTTGTGTAGTTGGAAAAGAGTGTTTGTGATGACCAGCTTGTTCTCTTGACAGAACTCTATTAGCCTTTGCCCTGCTTCATTATGATCTCCAAGGCCAAACTTGCCAGTTGTTCCTTTTATCTCTTGATTCCCTACTTTAGCATTCCAATCCCCTATAATGAGAAGAACATCCTTCTTTGGTGTCATTTCTAGAAGGTGTTGTAAGTCTTCATAGAATTGGAACTTGGGAGTAACTATGTGCTAATGGTGTCACAACAGGGACATTATTAGAGGTGGATAATTCTTTCAAAATCGGGTTCTCATTTTTCCAATCTTACATTCAGCTCACTCCATTGCCATATCAGTTTGTGATATTATTCTTTTTGAGAGGTGTGCATTAAAATTCATGCATGTGAGTGCATTTCACCCAATATGCACTTTTTTCTTTTTGCATGCAGTTTTGTCTGATATATAGATTCTTGTACATTATCTTCGTTAATATAAGCATATTTGTCTACACATTACCCTAACATTTAGCTTTTATATGCTTTTGTGAGAGAAGATAATTGTCAAATTTGGAGAAGTATAAATTTGGAAGGAATGATTTATTTCAGTTCAAGTGTTGATTCAGGAAGTATGAATTAGGTAGGCTCACATTAAAGTTCAAGAAAAATAATAATTCCCCACCACCACCACTAGTCATTATTATACATACATGGCCAGAAAGAATCCCCAGGTACATTGTCATTTTTCTTTTTTTAAGTTGGGAGATTATGTGATAGATTTTACATTTAATTTTGATTGTATTGTTTTAAAGCTGATGCCCTTGCTGCCCTGGGTTCCTTTGGGATGGGATATTTAATAACTAAATAAGCAAGTAAGTAAAAGATTTGAGTAAGTGAATATTTTTTCAGGCAAGTCTGGGAAATCTGGGACCTTCCAAATGGCTTGTGCAGCTATTTTGTGAGACTAGCCTAGCATCACTTCTTGCTATCAGTTTTACCCCTTTCAGCAAATGGATAGCACTGTTTGAATTTACAGATAGAATTTAAAGGTTCCAAAGAGAGAAGGGAGGGAGGGAGAGAAGAAATGTCATGAGCCAGTAGTTAAGGAAAATCTCTTACTCTACAGAGCTATCAGAGTTCACAGACAGAGCTACACCTTTAAAAGGGATGGATTCTAATTCCCCCCCCCCCTCCAACATCTGAAATGTCACAACACAAAGAGTTGGGGATGATTTGTATTCCTTCCAATATGCCATCTGGTTCTGAATATAAATGTCCACAGCCCCAGGAGACCAGTATTTTTCCCAGCATGAAGAGTCTTGTGGTTTATCCAGCAAGAAAACACTTTTAAAAAGAAGCCATTTGCTGGAAAGTGGCATTTTGGAGGCTACTTGAAGCAATGGGATGCAAAGATGGACAAATTGCCAGGCAGGCCCACAGGGTCATGTTTCAATAGCATTCTCCTCCCTCTCTTTCTCTATATAAGGACATATGTATGGGGGAGGAAGAGGAATGCTACATTTCTTGTTTGAAAATACATGGTGGAGACAGCTATGGAAGGTGATCTGCTAAAGACTTCACATATGGTTAGGGGCATATGTAAACAGGTGCTTTTTCAAGTACCCTGGTTCTAAGGCAGTGTTTTAAAAATCAAAATCAGCACCAGCAAATATGATAGATATTAATAAATATTAATAACTATCATAATAATGGTATTGCCTGGATTCTCTCTTTGATCTTAGTTTCTGGCAGGCAGCTTCCAGCTGCCTAAACTATTAATCTTCATGCTTTCAATCAAGCCTTTCTCTAGGATTCCCCAAACGCTAGAAGTCCTTCTCTTCTATATAAAATGCCCCTATAACTTGCATCTAGGCTCATAAAAAAGGATCCCTGAGCTCTGGTACTGATATAATAAAACATGACAATGTATTTTCACTTTGTAAACAGCACAATGGAGGAGAAGGGAGGGATAAACAGTTTTGCTTTGTGCCATGCCCTAGTTAAGTGCTAAAATAGATTTTTATTGATTGTGCTCAAGCGTGTCTCTGTGGGAGTAGGACCACACTTTCTGCTGACTGTTCTACCCCCCGATGCCATAGAAGAAGGAATCATCCCACATTATGTCAAGAGCTGGTTCAAAAGTAGATACATTAGAAAAATGTTTTAATAGGATACAGTGCTGGAGATCAGTTCACCAAACCACCTATGACACCATTGCTCCTTTAATTTCATGACATCTGTTGAAGCATGCAGCTTATGGTAGAGAAGCACAGGATTGTAGTACAGGAGCATTTATTTGTGATATGCTTAGTCAGTTTTCAAGCTCTTCCAAGGGCACTTGAGGTTCTTTGTGAGCTGATCTGGCATCTCTCATTAAGAAGATTGGCAATGGCAGACTATCTTCTCTGAAAGGCATCTTATCCCCAACTACCAATATTCCCCATCAATGAGCAATGGCAAAGGAGCATTTGATGTGCTATAGGTACATTCTCAGACCAAACAGAGGAATGAGAAAGTCCTATAAAAATAATACCGCCCGTCCAATGCTTATGACACTCCCCCTAGAGTTTGATTGATGATGGCACATGACATCTGATCCCAGAAGTCCTGCCCCAGAAGTCCTGCCTCCAAGGGCCATCCTGACGTGTCTTTGGGGGTCATATGACCCCTCTATAATGATGGCATACCATTGTGAACAAACAGAATGAGGTTTTGAAACCCCAAACCAACAAGTGGAGGGGGAACCTGGACATGTTGTAGAAATGGTTTGTTGGTCTGTTGGTTTTGCATGCCTAGACACATTCTGAGGAGTGAAGATGGCAGCATCAAAACTACTCATGATTCCTGTGAGTTTTACTTACTCCTTAGCCACAAGAGTTCCTGGGGAGAGCTGTGGGCAGGATTCCTGCATTGCAGAGAATTGGACTCTCTGACCCTCAGAGTCCCGTCCCAATTTACAATTCTATGAGAGTAGAAAGAGGGCAGATAATACAAAAGAGTTCATCATATTCCCTGGCACCCATGAAAGTTAAATCTGAAAAGGGTCAAAAGGCTAGGTTTGCTCCTGCCAGTACTGCTAGATGCCATCCAAGTTTTATGCTGTCCAGCATCCAGTTTCTCAAACCCTAAGTTCTAGGAAAGACTGATCTTCTGAGACTTGGGACTCTACTGCAAATCAGAGTGGAGCACTATGCATTAAATAGCCTGACGTGTGGCCCCCTATGCATCACTAAAAAAAGAGGAAGAAATGTGCCTGCACACTGGTGTCTCTGTGCATACAAATGAAGAAACCATTTAAATATGAGTGGGATACATCTCACCATGGTGGGGAAGACTATGAGCAGATAATGATTGTGCTCACTCACTCAATTGTCCAGGTCCCAACTTCTGAAATATATTTTGAAAGCCCCCACTCTCCCTTCTTAGGGTTACTGATCTTTAAACTTGTATTTAACCCTTCAAATAGAGGAGATTCCTTAGCAAAGTAGGACAGGTGGCTTTTCAATATGACCTGCATCCTTATTTTCTTAAGACAACTGTGTTACATTCACCCTGAAGGAAAATATAAAATTGCTTTGTTGTCCATAGAAATGGCCATCTATTTGAAGGAATGGTTACAGGTAGGTAGCCGTGTTGGTCTGGATCGAAGTAAAATAAAAAAAATTCCTTCAGTAGCACCTTAAAGACCAACTAAGTTTTTATTTTGGTATGAGCTTTCGTGTGCATGCACACTTCTTCAGATACCTGAAGAAGTGTGCATGCACACGAAAGCTCATACCAAAATAAAAACTTAGTTGGTCTTTAAGGTGCTACTGAAGGAATTTTTTTTATTTTATTTGAAGGAATGACTATGTTCAATACAGTACATAGAAGGTGGTCCGGTCCATTAGATACCTTTGGCTTCTCAGAACTTTAGAATTAAGCACTGGCATTTTGAATTGTGCTCTGAAATAGAGCCAGTAGCCAATCCAGTTGCTTAAAAATTGTCAATAAAGGTAACGTTCAGCTGGTCCCATCCTGTGACTGTACTTTGAACATACTAAAAATTCTGAGTAGTTCACAGAGGCAGCCCCGTATACCGTGCATTACAGCAGTCTATTACAACCCAAGGATTGAATTCCCCTTCTTCTGGGGATGACAGGAAGGATTCTGGGTCCTAAATGGAATTTCAACCAGTTTCAGCCCTGGAAGGAAGCATGTGCATAAGGTGAGTTTCAGTCCTCTGACCCAAGGATGTTGCATTGGTGTCCTCAAAACTCCCAAGACACTATCACAGGAGCCCAGGTGCAACCAGGGTTTCTTCTTTTCTATCAGAGTAAACTATTACTGGGGCTCTTTAGTTTCTGGAGTGGGCTATGCCCCTTAAATGCAAGAGGCGCCTTTCACAAAAGTCAGAGCTTATAACTGGTCCTAAGCAAGCAGCAGCACTGGAGTTTGGTTTTTCTTTAGTCTGAGTCAAATGAGGTTAGGGTTTGCAACATAACAAGAGTCTATTCTAGAAGTTACCAGAATTACATTTGTTTTAGTTTCTTTAACAACTCATTGCCTTTTAATGGTCAGCCCTGAATGAATATGAAGTTCTTTTACTTCTATATTACATTATATCAGAAATATGGATAGGCAAAGCTTTAGATTTCAAGAGCTCTCTCCAATGACTTACCATGTAGGGAGAACATTCAAAGGAAAGCCTTGCCATGTAACTGGCAAGGCAAATGCATCTTATAGGGATTCCACTATGGTAAGATTTCCCAATGAGGATCCATCTTTATTTTCTGGAAATAAGACAGCAGCCCTTCTCCAGACAAACAGAATTTCCCAGACCTTTTCTTCTTCTTGCCAAATCACATTTGAATGTGAGACACGTAAGCCAGCCACTGAAAAATGTTCAAAGCTTGAATATATAAAATAAAATGAGATGTTCATTATAGACCTACTTTGCTCCTGGGCATCACAGATGCATTATGGGAATCATTGAGAGTCTAAATAAAATGATTAGAAGTTAAGAGAAAAAAAGAGAACAAGCTCAAGTTAGGGGCAGAAGGAGCTATGGCCACAATGCAAATTCCTGCTAGTTTCTATTCACCAGTGTTTCTTTGGAAAGAAAACACTATGCATTTTTTTAACAAACAAATAAACAACAAACAAACAAACAAACACTCTAGCATGCGTTCGTCCAAGAGAATCATTGGTTCATCGGTCTTCTTACATCTATTAAGAATGCTTCCAAATTATTGCTATATTTGGGTGGGATTTAGTTAGGCTGTATTCAGGCTTCGGGTATACAGTGGACACTCGGGTTGTGAACGTGATCCGTGCGGGAGGCACGTTCGCAACCCGCAGCGTCGCGTCTGCACACCCGCAGGTCGCGATTTAGTGTTTCTGCACATGCACGACGCTGAAACCTGGAAGTAACCCGTTCGGGTACTTCTGGGTTCGGCACAGTGCGCAACCTGAAAAGACACAACCTGAAGCATCTGTAACCCGAGGTATGACTGTATTGCACTAGTTTTACTGATTACAATGTTAGCATTCCACTTTAGTCTGTCCCAATTTCTAACATTTCTTTTACACTGCAGTACCTTGTTGTCTTATGGAACGGTGTCTTTTTTGATATACAACAATGTCATTCTAAGTTTTAAATGGCAGGAAAGAACTGTATGCGAGGATGCTGCTCCAAATTTGGCACACACACGAAAGTACAGTGCAACACTTGGGGGTTGCAAATGGATTCCTCCCCCCACCGCCACCCCTAGAAATAATTAACATGAAGTGAATGCAAACTTTTGCTAGATTCCACTGGATTTCCAGAAGTGGCTTACATTACATGGTATTGCACAACATAAAAAACAAAATGAGAACACAAAATACACAATAAAACAAAAACACCAATAAAGTGCTACACAATGGTAAATTAATCATACAGAGTCTTCTTCATAAACAGAATAAAAATTTTACTTGAGAAAATAAAGTTGTTCATAAACAGCATACCTAGTTAAAGAGCATACACAGAGTGCTCATAGCAGCCACCTGACTCTTCACAGAGGCACAGTCTTAGTTAGTGATTTACTAGGGTCCTGGAGCCACTCTGTCTGCCTTGGCTTTACATAGCAACAACAGCAGCACTATTCCACAGACTACTCCATTCACAATCCATACAGCTCTCTCACTGGGGCCCCCAGAGAGGCTGGCTACTTTTATAGGGAGAATGAGTCATCACCCAATATGAGTCACGAGTCACAGTGACTTAGCAGTTTGCTGTTAACAGTTAGCAGTTAGCAGGCTTAGGCTTGAATGATTGTGTAAGCCTTGTAGGCCTTACTGCTAGTTGGCCAAAGAATTAATTAAATATAAATGTTTTGCCTGGTGCCTCAAGATATGAAATGAAGGTGCCAGGCGAGCCTCCCTGGGGAGAGCATTCCAGAATCTGGGAGCCACCAAAGAAAATTGTCCATTCTTGTGTTGCCACTCTCTGGAAGCCTTCTGGAGAAGTCAAACTAAGAAGGATCTTGGATGATTGCAGGATCATGGTATTTAAATGTAGAAAATGGAAGATGGAATAAAGTGCTGTCTTACTACAGCCTTAAAGGTAAAGGGACCCCTTTACTACAGCCTTATGTGCCAGTAAATTCAGTTTATACCACGCTTCTCCCATATCTTTATACAGTTGTGGAGACCTGGTCTGTAGAAGTCGGCAGATTGTGTCAGAAGCCACAACTTGACTTTCATTAGCATTTCATTGTCTGGAAAAGGCTTGCCCTTCAAAAATCACTTCATGGTTGGAAAGAGGTGGAAATCTGATGGTGGTAGGTTGGGAGAATAAGGGGGGTGAGGAAGGATTTCATAGCCACAAGACCAAGTTTCTGTCTGAGCAACATGCGAGTTGTGAATTGGGGCATTATCCTGCAGGAGGCAAACACGTCTCTCAATTTTGATTGCCTTCCGCAGTTTCTACAGCAGTGAAGCGTAGTATGTCCTGGTGATTGTGGTACCCTTTGCCAGGAAATCCATCATCACTACTCCACACTGGTCCCAAAAGACCATGAGCGTGAACTTGCCCACTGATGGTTGGACATGTGCCTTCTTTGGAGGTGATGAGGCAGAGTGCTTCCATTGTTTGGACTGGGATTTAGTCTCTGGGTCATAATGACGGACCGATGTTTCCTCCTGAGTAATTAGTCTGGCGAAGAAGTCATCATGGTTTTTGTGACACATGGCTTAAAGAGCCTGTGAGTATGTGACTCATTCCTGCTTCTGGAAAGGCGTCAGTAGCCGGGGAACTCACCGTGCGGACACCTTTCCCATGTGCAAATGGTCATGGATTTTTAAATACAGAGCCCACACTGATCTTGACATCTGCAGCTAGCTGGTGAACGGTTATGTGGCAATCCTCCAAAATGGCGGCCTCCACTTGCTGGATGGTGTCTTCACCCAGGATGGAAGCCGTTCTACTGAAGTCTGACCACACTTGAACTGACGATGCCAGTGCTTGACTACGTCATACGATGGGGCATCTTCCCCATAAGTTCCTTTCATCTCATTCAACATCTCCCGTGGTGTGCTCCCTTTCAAGTACAGGAACCTGATGACTGCTCTGCTTCAACTGGTTCCATTATCAGACGTTAGCACTAGTAACAGAGAAACTGTTAGGAGTTCAGAGCTACAAATTATCACGTTAACTATGAAGAGATATATCATTATACATGTTCAATTTCATCTTCCTACGATAACCGGAAGTGGGTCATGGGAAATCTTTAATGAGCGACCCTCGTATTTGCTATCTCTCTCTATTTCTCTCTCTCTCTCAGTATTGATATTCTGCAGTGCACAATCAATTTCTAAAAAATCAATAAAATAGTATAAAAAACAATAATAGAAATGAAATGTGACTAGTGGCCCAAAGAGCACCCTTAATTAATTTCACACATGCCCCAAATATCATCTTCATTGGTGTTTGTCAGAGCTCCAAGGGAAAGCAATTCCATAAGAAGCAGGCCAATAGAGAAAGACTCTAATCCTGCCTCAGATAGTGGAACTACCAAGATGGCCACTGCAAAATGCTCAGGTCAGAAGGGAGAGAATGAAGTGTTTTAGTTTAGTATGAAATAGTCTAGTCAGCTACAGTCTTTCTTTAGGTTTCTTTCTGTGTGCATATGAACTTAACAGTACCTTTTTAAATTACTGTTATTTAATGTTGTTAAAATGACTTAATTGATTTTAAATGCCATATTAATTTGTTAACTGTATAATACGATTTTTGCTGCAATATGTAGTGATGTTTAGCTTATTCTTAGTATGCTTTTTTCAATAGTGTTTTATAGATTGCAATTGTTTTATTGATGATTTGTTAATCATTTGATATTGTTTATGCTGTGTTTATTATGTTCTATTATGTTTATGTTCTATTGTTAAGAAGGACGCAGGTGGCGCTGTGGCCTAAACCACTGAGCCCAGAGCTTGCCGATCAGAAGGTTGGTGGTTCGATTCCCTGCAATGGGCTGAGCACCCATGGTTCGGTCCCTGCTCCTTCCAACCTAGCAACTTGAAAAGCATGTCAAGTGCAAGTAGATAAATAGGTACTGCTCCGGCAGGAAGGTAAACGGTGTTTCCGTGCACTGCTATAGTTCATCAGAAGCGGCTTAGTCATGCTGGCCACATGACCCAGAAGTTGTCTGTGGACAAACGCTGGCTCCCTTGGCCTATAGGGCAAGATGAGCGCGGCAACCCCAGAGTTGTCCGTGACTGGACCTAACTGTTAGGGGTACCTTTACCTTTATCTATGCTATTGTTATTTACTTTGGCCTGCATTTGGACCTGAGGTTCCCCATCCCTGGTATACACAGAATCTGTACTCTAACCAAACTTCCCACTGTAACAGTGTAAGAATATAAGAACAGCAAAGGGTTACATAGGCCAGATCTACACTCATGGTTTTTAACCCCAGTAAAGCACATCTGTCTTAAAGAATCTTTGGAACTGAGCTCCCAGAGCTACAATTCCCATCATTTTTAATGAACTACAGCTCCCATTATTCCTTGGGGGAGGGAATATGCTTTAAATGGTGTTTATGCAGCCCTATTTCCTGAGAGCTGGGACAATTGCTGCTCCTCTAAGGTAGTTAAATTGGATGACTTGGTATAAGCTATCTCCTTAGATCATGACCTCTGTGCTTAATCTTAGTTCACGTCTGCCTGAGCCTAATTAAGTAAAGTTAAAGGAACTACAATATTAATTGTTGTGTTGCCATCCGTTACAGTGGAAATAGCCAGCTCCTCTGAAACAGTGGTCAGGCCTTTTGATTGAGGAGACTCCATCTCTCTTTCTGGCCAATCTGATTGCTGGTCTTGTAGCTTTCTTTGTCATTTAGCAATAACCTATGGCATGAGGAATAGCCAGTGTAAGAGTCTATTAAATCTCTCTTGGTAGTTAAAAGCACATCACATTTCGCTAGGCTTGATGCAGCCTGACAAAGAAACAATGACATTTATGTACGCGGAAATGACTCTATTATTCAGACAATGGTACTTATGCCATTCTTCATGTTTTAAAATTCTGCAACATCAACTAAAGTGCCCCAGCCATTAACTATACTTTACAATAAATGTCCAAGTAGGTCCAATCATTAAATATATATTTCAAGTTGCTGTGTATGTGTGTGTGTGTGCATGTGTGCACCCTGCCCTTATTATTAAATATTAAAACAGTGCTTTGCAACTGTGGTGCCAGCCAGGTCATTCTAAAGCAATAAGAGAGCTGCAGGGAAACACAGATTTTTATTTTCCCTTTTTGGTTGCAGGAAGCAAGGGAGGAATTGCAGGATAATATTTATTTACATCAAGCTGTTTCTTCAAGCCAGTGCAAATTGCTGTACAGTGGGTACGATGTGATCTATCTGTTTTTTGTCATTCCTTCTCAAATGGCAATCTTATGTTCCTGAAAGTAAATTCCATTGAAGTCATGGTACATACTTCTTAAAATATAGTGTAGTGTCTTTCCCCTGAAATTCCCTCTCTATTAATATCAGGCAGGCAGCAACAGTGCAAAGTTTACAGTGCTTGTCTAACACTTGTTTTCTTTCTTTTTCTTTTCAGTCTACACAGGAAAAGGGCCATAGCTCAGTGGAATCAAATCTGTTTTGCATACAAAAGGTCCCAGGTTTACTTCCTGGCATCTGCAGGTAGGGCTTGGGGACAGCCCTGCTTGAAAGGCAGAATTGTTCTTTACCTGCCCTCTGTTCATAAGAACATAAGAAGACCACTGATAGAGCAGACCAATGACCCATCTAGTCCAGAATTCTGTTCCTACAGTGACAAACCAGATACCTATGGGAAGCTCACAATCAGAGCAGGAGGCAATAACTTTCTCCAACTCATGACTCCTAGCAACTGGGGCACTTGCATACAGACAAGGCGGCATTTGGTTTGAGTCTTAGCTGGACCTGACAGAACCTGAGTACAATATTTCCATGGAGGATTTTGGGGTCTACAATTTTTCCCTTTTCTGCTTCTTTTGAGTGGACAAAGAAAGGTTGAGCTCATCCTTGTTCTCCTGAATCCCCAGCAGGGTTAGAATTTGTCCTCTCCAGCTCTTGTGCTATACCACATGGGCAGCCATCTGGTGGAGGGGACTAAGCTATCAGCACTGCAGTGCCTTCAAAAAAATCTGCATCTTATCTGTATATCTGCATAACCTCTGGAAGACCTTCATCAGTCTTGCATAGGTCTGATAAACCCAAGTGGATTGAGCAGATTGCAGTCTCCTTTCCCCCCAGCTTTTTAGAATTTCCATCTAACTCAACATTGCTCAGTAGCAAAAGCAGATGGTCAAGCCATCTTTACCCATCTTCCGCTGAAATGTATCTTTGCAGAGCTGGAAGTTAAAGCAATGAGCAGGCTTCTTGTGAAATAAGTTGTACATCTGGAGACTTAACGAGAAAATACATTCAATGGCAACCAACAGAAGTTAAGCTGAGCCTTCAAAGCCTTTAGTTAATATGCGACATTTCTTAAAGACAATTCGAGTCCCATTCCTCCGCCTGCTGCATGTGCTACCAGCCGCCTGCTGTGAATGTTCAAGAAATAACAGATAACGCTGTAAGTGGTGCAATTGAGTGCTTAAGGTGTAATTCAGCTTGGTGGTTGTGTTATTATTATTACAGTATCTGGCTTCTTTGTGAGAAAATGGCCAGCTGCAGACCCCTGTGACCTAACTTCAGGCCTTGCATTCAGTTGACTAATAAGTATTATTCTTGCATGTGCAAATTGCTCCATTATTCATGTTTTTCAATGTCTTGGAATCTGGGTTACTGCTGTGTATGCAAGGAGATCTTACAGCTTTTCTGTTCCCTGTGACTTTCAATACTTATTCCTCAAAAATACCAGTCCTATCTCTGTATGAATGTCTTTGTCTTCTAAGAACCATTCTAGTTCTTTCCACTGGTGGTTTGGGGGTGTTTGCTTCAACCTGATTAAATACAATTTGATTGTTTAATCAGATGTGTTTTAGTCCATGTTTCAATTCATCTATTTGCATCATTTTATATGGGTAAAAGCAATATCGGGACGCAGGTGGCACTGTGATCTAAACCACAGAGCCTAGGGCTTGCCAATCGGAAGGTTGGCAGTTTGAATCCCCACGATGGGATGAGTTCCTGTTGCTCGGTCCCAGCTCCTGCCAACCTAGCAGTTCGAAAGCACGTCAAGTGCAAGTAGATAAATAGGTACCACTCCAGCGGGAAGGTAAACGGTGTCTCTGTGTGCTGCTCTGGTTCGCCAGAAGTGGCTTTGTCATGCTGGCCACATGACCCGGAAGCTGTCTGCAGACAAATGCTGGCTCCCTCAGCCTATAGAGTGAGATGAGCGCCACAACCCCAGAATCGTCTGCGACTGGACCTAATGGTCAGTGGTACCTTTACCTTTACCTTTTTTAAAGCAATATCATCAAAGCTTGTTTGAGAGACAGGATCGAAGCTACATGGTACATTAATAGTATGATTAGTAATAATATGGGTCTTAAATAATTAAATACCTGTTTCAGGAGCTTATTGTTACCAGTACCAAAGCCTGTAGGAAGTGGTGGTTTAAGCAAGTTAAACCTATGGATGACCCGTAGCTTAATTATAGAGCAGCTCCTCTGCATCTAGAAGGCCGCAGGTTCAATTCCCAATATCTCCAAAGCATCCTCTTCCTGAAACCCAGGAGAACTATTGCCAATCAGTGTTGAAATACTGAGTTAGATGGGCCAATGTTCTGACTCTGTGAACTAACCTGAGGCCTGCAGGTATAGGACAGTAGACAAATTCAATAAATAATAATAAGAATAATAATAAAGTTTCCTGTGTTCCCACACCAGCTGCAATCTCTGTGATACACTGACCTTTGCATACTTTTGGGGGAAAGACATTCTAAGTGACCACCATTATGTTCCCACAGGAAAGTCCTGTTTTGAGGTGTAAAGGATACCTAAAATATCCTCTCACCCCATGTTTATCTAACTGATAACTACTCTCCACAGGAGAGGGCTTCCTGCAGATATGTACACTATACATTTAAAGCCCATTTAAAAAAAAACATATTTCCCCAAATAATCTTGGGAACTGTTGTTTCTTAACAGCATTGGGACTGTAAGCCCTGTAAGGAATAAACTCCTCAACCTCTGTATGTTGGGAGCTGGCCTGAAGCAGACAGGCTGGTATACTTTGTTTTTAAGCTCACAGGGAGCGCAGTAGTCTCCCCTCTTAAGAGCTTTTTCTCCAACACATGACATTTAGGGGAAACATAGGATCATCAAAACAATTATGCAGGATCAGGCCAAAGACCCATGCTTATGGGAAGCCTCCAGTGCAACAGCACTTTTCACCACTTTCGACTCCCAAGAACTGGTATTCCAATCAGCAACAGGGGATATACCCCGCTGACCAGGGCGGGCATGCTTCCGAGGTGAGCATGATGTGGTGTGTGCCCTCCCAAGCACAGGATAGGTGCTTGAGTGCCCGGAGCAGTGCGTGTGCCTTGCAGCCGGGGGCAGAGTGAGCTGCCCATGGGGGCGGAGCAAGCCACCCACGGTGGAATTTCGGCACACTGCCCGCTCGCCCACCTGTCACTCCCAAGCCTCCCCCAAGCTGTCAAAACAAAGGGGGAAGGGGAGAATGCTGCCAGCAAAGCAGCACAGCTTCTGTCGGCTTCTGAGGTCGAAAGGCCAGCTGGGTAGCCCCCAGCTGGATTGTCACCTTCCAGCCATGCTGCTGCAAAGATCCATCGACCTCTGGCTCCGACATAAATCAGTGACCCAAGCCTCCCAAAAGCAATACAGCGGAAGTTCTGCTCATGCCAGCAAACTGTCCTAGAATATAAACAGACATGTGAAACATAATAATCCCATGTCTGCAACTAAAGGTGGAATGGAAAATCTCAACAGCTTTCCCCTTACTCTGATGGCTTGGGGTAGGCTTGAGAGTCGCGGGTGGGTGGTGCGCCGAATGTCACCCCACCCCCCAGTGAGGGCACCCAGGGCAGTTCACCCCCACTGCCCCCTTCCTATGCCCCTGATTCCAAGACATAGTGCCTCTGCAGAAGCAAAACATATCCACCACCTGTTCAAAATGTGAATATAGCTTGTGGAGCATAGAAAATACAGTAGTGGTATAATATAGTTTGGTAAAGCCAGATCAGACAAATTCATGAAGACTAAGGCGAGCAGTAGCTACTAATCACAATGACTATCTTCTGTTAGTAGCACTATGCCCCTGAACAACAACTACTGAACATATTAAGTGGGAAGAACGCAGTTATAAACAGGCCTGCAGGCTTCCCTTATATATCTGGCTAGCTGTGCATGGGATTGGGATGCAGAATGAGATGGGTCCTTGAACTTATCCAATGAGGTTTTCCTTGTTCATGGAGGAATGCCATTGCTATGTTTTCAGCCTTGGTTTGGTTTTATGTCCTGGATCTTGTAAAGTTTTATTTGTCAGTTTTCAACTATTTCTATGCTGTGCAAACTATATTCACATTTTGTACACCAACCTGTAGTACACCAGAGAGTGGTTAAGAACTGTATCAGATAAAGTGAATAAAAATACATTTCAGCAATAATGTACATGAACTATTCTTGGTTGTATTTATTCCACATTCACTTCTAATTTCTCCTGCCACATTTAACACACAAATAGCTGCTTTTGGCCTACATAGTCTCAGGAAGCATATTGCCTTTTTTAGGTTGCAATGATTGGAGAGCCATCTGCTCTTTGAGATTTTAAAGCCACATGATTCAATTTAAGCATCTTGAAGATTCATGTACAGATTCATGTATAGCCCCACACAGTAGACTTTTTTGTCGTCCGATAAACAACTAAACCAATCAAAATGACAGAAGGCACATATTATACAATGTTTCTACCACTGAGGGAAAGCTATTGAAATAACAAGATCCAGATGTTGGAACAAATTGAAGCTTATCCTCTTCTTAAAACCCCCCGAAATATGTGATGTTTCATATAAATGATTGTTTAATTTGCAAAATGTTTGCTTTTCTCACAATATGACAGGACAAATATGGGCACCTGTGAAGAAAACCTGCTTTTCAAAGGCATTGGAATGACATCTGTGTTGTGTAAGTGTCAGAGAAATATAACAACTCATTATAGTCACTGACAAATACTTTGCTTTGGACAACTCTCTTTTTGTCCTTTCTTTCAGGAAAGCACTAAAGGGAGGTCTAATTAGATCTTTTTCTATTCACATTATTGAGTGAATGAACATGCTAAAATGATTGCCTACACCATAAGTCCACAATTTCAAAGAAATTGCATCTTCCAATAGGGCTGGGAGTGTTCTTTGTCTGAAAACCTGGAGAGCCACTGTCAGTGTAAGTCAGTGTAGACAAAACTGAGCTAGATGGACCAATGTGCAACTTGCACAGGCATCAAATGACACCGCTGAATAATACAGTGTATGCTGTTGAGCATTCCAAACCTATAGCCAAATCTATTGTATTGCAATGGCATCCATTCATCTTACATAAGAACAGGAATTTTATAAAATACAAATGCTTTATGACATGCTCTAATGTCTTACATTGCATCGTCCCCAAAATGCTTGTAGAATTAATTATTCAACGTTCTTAGTTTTTGTTGCAGGTTAACAGGATAATGGAAAGCTGCTTCTGCTCATTTAGTTGTAGACACTTAGTCAGTTAGATACACCAACAACAATTACTTTAAATAATGCATTCTGTCTGCCCCCTTTTACCTTTAGTTAAAGCCACAATAGCTTTAGCTGGTTGGGTGACCTGCCAGTGATACTTGGTGTGCAATTTTTACATCAGTTGGAAGAAGAAATGTTTTCCTTTCTTCTTGGCACCTTCATCCTTTGTGACAAATGCCTCTCCATTAAAGTAACAGCAGCATGACTCTTCACAAAAACAAAGAACGATTTGTAAATAAACGAAAACCGACACACTCCTTGTTATTATATAAAAAGCTATCAGACGACAGTGGCGGGGGAGGAGAGGGAATCCTCTTCCAAAAAAAGATGAGTTGAATCTTTACCAAGATTTTGGTCTCATAAAAAAACCCCATAAACAAACAAATTGAGGAAACAGTCGATTTAAAATGAACTACAAAACAAACTATTGACAATGTTTTTTGCTTGAAACAGTAACAATCTCTCCAAGCTTGGTGCCCTCCAGATGTTTTGACTACAACTCCCCATCATTCTTGACCATCAACTATGCTTGCTGCAGCCAGTTGGAGTTCTACTTCATAAAATCTTGAGGGCACTAGGTTGAGACTGGTTAAATGTGTATTTCAACCATTATTAGAATAGTTTCAATTTTACAGATTTGGAACTGAGGCTGAGAGACCCAGAGAAAGCAGCCATTTTGGGTACCATGATATTGCACGATTTCATACCAAGACTTCACCCCGCAAAAAAGTCCCCCCCCCACAAAGCACTTTTTCAAGCCCATTACAATTTCAAATGCAGTTTCTTGTTAATGGGTGGGATTTTTTAAAGGTTCTTTAAAAGTTTTCAACACAACACTAATACAGACCAGCTTTTTTGATAACATTGAGAGAGTAAGAGGCAGTTGTGTGTGTGTGTTTGTGTGTCAGAGAGAGGGAGATGGAGCTGTACCATCAGAATGAGGTAACCAAATAGTTAATAACAGAATTGGGATTTCACCCATATCTCTTCTCAATACTATCTCCTTGAATACATTTCTATTAGCAATCTATCTACCCATTGACTCACTCAGTAGATATGGTTTCCTAAGAACCTTTGTGTCAGGGGTGAAGAAAGATTCTTAGCCTAAGAGATGCATTCTCTTGTGAGTAACGTTTTGGGATCCACGTGGGCCCAGAAACAAAACTAAGCAGTTCCAGCCATGCAAAAGAGATTTATACATACCTACCTCCATTCCAGAAAGGAAGAGACCTTATCATAACTGAAGAACACTTTCCAGCCAAGCACAGAAAAGAGTCAGTGGGGTATGTGGCCTGGGTAGGGTTGTGACTCAGAGGGAGGGGGGCACATATAAAGGCCTACAAAGCAGCAGTCAACAATTCCCACAACTGTATTATAACCTGCATCATCTACATATAAATCATTCAGTTGTATATTATTTTTCATTATTTCATTTTTCTTATCTTTTGCAATTATGTCTATCTAAAAATAACAACCAAACACTGTTGTTTAGCTCTTTGATCTTCCAATGTAGAACAAACATGTTTCACCACAAGGAGCTTATTGTTAAGAATAATTACACCTCTTGTGAAATCAGGTGAAATGACATCCTTTTAAAAATGTTGCAGTAAACAAATCCTGCATATCAGGGGACTGAAAGCTATCTAGACAAGTGACAATAATGCAAAAATTATGGATAAGTAAACTAATGAGATAATCTCTGAGAAAGGGGATAAAGAAGGAAAGATCTGTTTTGCATAGGTAAATGTTGTGAACAATAGGATATACACATTTAAAATATCAAACTATTTAAAGAATAAAGATCACTGCAGAATTGTTCAGTGGAATTGGATCATGTATCTAAAGACAGATTCTATTGTGTTATTTAATTTCTGCTCCAGAAAGGAGAAGGAAAAGATGATTGAGGGGGTGGGTGTGTGTGTGCAATTTTCCAGTGATGTTCCTAGTGCTGCAAGCTGTTTTTCCAAGAAAGGGGGAAAAACATTTTAAACAAAAGTATTTGACTAATGTGGCATCAAGGTAGCTTCTCTCACCCTATTGGAACATAAGAAGCTACCTTATACTGCATCAGAGCATGGACACTCAGTGTCATCTAACCTGATTGACAGTGGCTCTCCAAGATGTCAAATGGGGGGGGGGAGAAGGTGTCTCTTGCAGTCCTACCTGGACATCTCAGGGATTGAACATGTGACCTTCTGCATGCATGGCAGATGCTATACTATTGAACTACAGCCCTTCCCCAGTTATCCTCCTGATGTTTTGGACTGCAGTCTGAGCCAGCAAATGGTCAGGGATGATGGGAGATGTAGCCCAAAACATTTAGCAGGTTAGGGAAAGCTGTCTTGGGAAAGAGCCCTATCCCAGTGGCAGAACAGATGCCCTGTATGCAGAAGGCCCAAGGCCCAATTCCTGGAGTCTCCTGGAGAAAGACTACTGTTTAAAGCACAAGAAATCTCAATAAAAATTATTTAACAAAACAACAACAACAACAACACTAGAACTCTGTTGCTAAATAATATAGGCAATACTGAGCCCAACTGTCCTATGGTTTCACTCACTGTAAGGCAGCTTCTACAATAATATACAACACCCACACACAAAAGAGCATGTAAGTCACCATATTTCCTCTATATTTCTTTCTACTTACTACACATTTTGTCAATAACCAGATTTAAGATGTGTGTTGTTGTTGTTTGACAAAGCCTTGTTTGACAAACATTCTTCACTTGATTCAAGCGATTGGTAACATGACATAAATAACAGTGAAGGGTCATCTCAAAATCTTCCAACAGCCGCTGCACCTCCCAGACTCCCCTGAATTCACTCAGTTGTCTGCACTTCTGTACTGACAAGTCCATTAAAATGTGAATCAATTGCCCAAGTCTCTAATTCCTCCCGAAACCATCTCTTCAAAACACCACTACACTTCAACATAAAAGCAGACGATTGCCCGTGCTTTCTTTCATTATATCAAGTTAGCTCGCAAAGAGCCATGCACCCCTCCCCCAGGTTGGTCAAATAATTTTCTCATTGGCAAACACTCAGTGTACCGTACCTGGAGAATCTGGGCAGAATATTCCATAGGTAATTGATGATATTTCTGCCTCTTTAGAACGTTTGTCAACAAGCAAGATTGTTGAGCAATACAGGCTCTCTTGACAGAATGATTCCAGCATTTTAGACAATGCCTCTGTCAAGAAGACAGAGAAAAGAGTTGTCAAAATAATATGTTTCTGCAGGAGAAGGGTTCGCGCTATCTCCACAGGCATGAAAATGTGATGCCACACGTCGAAAGACAAATAAATTCCTAAACTTTGTATGAATAATTTTCCTTCAGTCAAATGCAAAATAAAGAGAGATTATTTAGGCTCTGTAAGTCACGGAGCTATGGATTTAACTATTTAATTTTGTAGTCTTAAGCAAACTTATTTGTAAAGAGCTCCCACTTTCTTCAGATGGGTTTATTTCCTAGCAAGTGTGCTTAGCATTGCAGCCAAAAGCATTTACCCTGCTACTATTGCTTAACATTTTAAAGACCGAACTAATAATAATTCTTCTGTGCCTACTACAGGTCCATTCGTGTAGTTAAACTAGGTGGTCTCACCTAAATGGAGGCTGCGTGCTCACAATATTGAATGTTTATCATGAACTGTGGCAGTGATAGAACTGGGACTAAGGGGGAACAAGAGAGGAAGGGAATACTGTTAATGGTGGTTCGCCCAGTCAAAGTAAAAAAGAATTTTTGTGGATGCAGAACAAGAACAACCAAAAGGGGTTCACTACACCTACCTTTCCTCTGCTCTTTCCAGGCACATCCACACGTTAAAGCTCAGAGTCTGAGTGCCCTTCCTCCATCGGACCTCACCCTTTAAAGCTGAATTGGAGGAAACAGCAATCTGCAAAAAACACAAGTTGATGTTTCCTCCGATGACCACTAAAGAGTGGGTTTTCGTAGGGAAAGCTCCTGGGCAAAAATCAACAACAACTATGCTTGGACATGGAATGAAAGGTAAGCCCTAGCAACAACAATAACAAAAAGCACAACCACGAACATTTGAAAAATAACCCCATAAATACCACCAGTATAAATCTGAACACCACATTAAATTATAAAATGTATAGTAATTGCCTAACAATTGCCTATTCATATCTACTCAAATGAGTTGGATGGGATTTACTCTCAGGCAATTGAGTATAGATCTAAAGTTAGTAATGTATATGCCTGTTGAATGAAATTAGGGAGGGCATTCCAGAATCTAAATGTCACTAAAGAGATGTTAGTGTCCCTTGTTAGTGACCACCAAGGTAGTCCAAGCAGGGCTTCTGGAAATACTATAAATACACTGGCAGGTTTGTAAGAGTACCTATTGTCTGATATAATCAAGGTGTGATAAAATATAACTTAAAAATTCTCATCCCCCCCCCCAAAAAAAAACCCAATTCTCCTTCAACTATGGAAATTGCTTTTGAAAGGGAATGTTGCAGAAAATCTCATGAATGGATACAATTCAGGCAGCTGAGGAGTGTTTATGAGCTTCCTTTCTTTCATTCTACAAATTATGAAACCATTCTTCATCCCTCCAGGGAGTTCATTTTTAGTAAAAGCCCAGAGGACATAGGAAGAATCAGACCATTGATCCATCTAGTTCACTATGGTGAATAATGACTGACAGTAGCACCACAGGGTTTAAGGCAGAGCTGTCTCCCAGATCTACAAGATATGCCAGGGGTTGAAGCTGGAAGATCTAACAGGTAACTCCTCCAATGGGACTTTTTCATATGAGGAAGTACACACAGCCAGGGGAAGCTTCAGAGTGCTTGAGAAATGTTTCATTGAGGGCAGGGGACACATATGCTGCCCTCAGTCACCTTGAAATGATAAGGTAAGAGCAAATGTTTAGAGAAAAAAATGGCATTGACCGGTGTCAGAACCATTGGACAACTACTGGGGTCTCAGCAGGGTCCCCCAGTCCTGGATCCTGCACTAAGTTCTAGATAGTCTGTGGCCATGACCCACAATTTTAAATTCCCCACAATGCCTTGAGGCATCAATGTATGGTTGTCCCATGTTACTGTGGGGCATTAAAAAAATATAGCTTATAGCCCCAATACCAGAAGGCCCCCAGTGTGAGGGCCTTGGATCTGAATTCCCCTTTTTCAGATGGTAAGTTTGAAGACCCTGAATCAGAAGGGTACTTCTGAATGGAGGGCCAACCCCAGAAGCAATTCAATGAGATGAGCAAGGCCAGCAAAAGACATTTTGGTGCCTGAGGCAAACCCCAAAATGGCAACCTCCCCCACTGGGGAAGAAGAGGGGAGTAAAGATCTACACCAGGAACAAGGGGTGAGGGGAAATAAAAAATCAAGATCAGGAACAGGAGCTGGGAAAAAGCCATCAGTGCATCTTATTCACCAAGAAGAATTCAGAGTGGAAGCAGCGTTGGACTAGGGCCTGCCAAGGAGGCGGCAGATGCAGGTGTTGTTGGCATTGTGGTGAGTGATGCATTATTTGGAGATCAGATGCTGCCCCTCTGGATTCTTCCACCCGATATGGCTGTCTCACCTTGCCTCATGGGCCTTGGAGATTAGTCTAAGGTACCATTGGCTCTGCCACTGGACACCACATGGCCATCTCATATCCTCCAACATTTCTCCAATGAAAATAGGGATGTCCGGTTGTTGTTGTTGTTGTTGTTGTTGTTGTTGTTGTTGTTGTTGTTGTTATACCCCACCCATCTGACTGGGTTGCCCCAGCTACTCTGGGTGGCTTCCAACATATATAAAAACATAATAAAACATTAAACTTTGAAGAACTTCCCTATCTCGTTGGCTTAGGGTACTGAACCTTGTGGGGCAGAACTTGAAGACTGTCAGAACTGGGCAGGTTGTACCCCAGCAACTCCACTGAAAGCAGAGCTAGTAGCTGGGCTCAATGTAAGTATGATGATTCCTGAAGCAACATCAAGCCCTTGATATCTGCTTGCATTCAGACTGAGCCCCACCCTCCGCACCAGACACTTTATCAAGTGGCACCTCAAACCCTAGCGTTGGACCCACCTATAGTTCTCTAGGGGCAAGGAATCATTTCATTTCGAAGGTTGGGTTTCAGTCACCTGCAGCCTAAAGTGGTACAGGCCAGACATACACAGCCTCCTGCTTCTGCTTGCAAGAAGCTTGCACCTTGCAGCTTTTGCTTGCAGCTTTTGCTTGCCTCTAGAATTCATCACTTAGGTAGGAAGAACAGAATCCCACTGCTACCCCTCTTCACTAAAGAATCAGGTTGTAACACTGTTATTGAAATCTTTCAGAGACATCTTAAAATATTAAAGAAATAAATGTTGTGGCAGAGAGCTAGGTCTGTGTGTCAGTTTTCTGTATTCCCACTGGTCCCCTGAGGAATCTTAAGTGGCATTTGAGCTGCTTTTGTTTTTAAAAGCCCTAAGGATGCTAGAGTTTCAAATCAAAAGATCTTTTACAGAATAGCAAGGGCTCGGCTCTCTTAATGTATAAAAATGTTCCAAAACATAAAAAGAAACATTTTTACCAGCTGTTCCCCCCACTTCTTCAATATACATCTCTGTCTCTCATGAATCCCGTGAGAAAGTTAGTCTTTGACACAGCCTACAGCTACTCTGACTGTAGGAAGCTAAGTAAAGAATGGTGTTCAACCTGCTGCGTAACATTCGAGGAAGTAGAATGGGTTGAGGAGCAGCAGACTACATGCCACATAAATATGTGTCTATTAAAAATAAATAAGTGTGGTTGGTTTCCCCCTTGGAGAAAACAACATGGAAGGAAGAAAGGGGAAAGAGCCGCAAAAGTGAATATGCTAGCTTTGATTTCACTTTTGCGGCCTGTTTGCGCATCGGGATGGTACAATAGAGAAACGATCTAATTAATGCACCAAGGTTTGCCAACATTTTTAAGACCTGAGGGCACATCTGCATTTCTGAGTGGGTGTTGTGGGCAACACCCCTTCTGCCCATTTCTCTCCCCTAAATCAGCACCCCCACCTCGTGAGAAAGAAGGGGAGAAAGTGTGTGTGTGTGTGTGTGCGTGTGCGCGCGTGTGTGTGCATGCATGCATGCATGCATACACACATAATTTCCCTATGGATTGTGGGTAGAATTAATCTAAGCTTTAGAAAGCACACAGGGCTGAAAGCGGAAGTGGGAAAGAGCATCACACTTCCAGCATTGGCTGAACACGTTTTCCAAAGGAGAAAAAAGTGACCACTTTCACTCCCTCATGATCAGTAGGGCAATGAGTTGGTGGAGGACCAGAGGCTTTGCAGGGGAAGACCTCAGGAGCACAGCTGGAGACCCCTGAAATACATAATAAAGCCATTCTCAGAAATTCAAGAAATTCAGGAAAAGGAAACACATAAGGGAAGGGCACAGGAACAAGACCACTAGCTCCACTCCCTATCTGTGAGTTGATGGGCGGTTCTCTGAAGGAAAGAGCATGTATCTAATTGTGCAGGCTGCCTATATGATAATAGAACTTAGAAACTGCATTGTCAGGAGCTACCAGACTCAATTCCCTCACAGGGCTGCAGTGAGGATAAAGTGGAGGTGGGGGAAGAACCGGGTTTTATCTAGTACTCAAAATGTAATAAGGAACGTGCTTAGTATAACTCTCTAGGAAAACTATTCCATAAATGTGGAACCAGGGCCTGTCCACCCACCAGGCCAGGTGAGGTAACTGACTCCACAAAGGTAGCAGCAGATCCAGCCTCCAAGGAATGCATCACCTGCAACAACAGCTGTGGCACATTCCTTGGAGGCCAGGTATGCCCCCTTCCTGCTATAGTGGCACTGCTGGACTCCTCCTACCCTTGTTCCCACTGTAGATATTTATCCCTCCCTTGTTCCTGATGTAGATATTCACTCACCCCTTCTTCTCTGGCAAGGTCCTCACCATATTGTGGTTTGCTTCAGGCTGCCAAAATGTATTGGGCTGGCCCTATGTGGAACCACTACTCAGGAAGCTTTCTCCTTGTTTGCCACACAGCTCAAATCTTAAAGCACTCTTCCAGCTGCTTCCACCATTATCACCTACCGCAAAGAAAGTGTGAGGAAGAGAGGAGGTGAGGAAGAGGTGGGGTATATTTGGGGGAGCTTTTGGTAAGCGCTGACAGAGATGAAGGAGACCAGTGAGGAAGTGCCGCCTTCACTCTTTTGATACGAGCTCACAACAGAAGCAGTTTCCTACAGTCGACAGACGGCCGTGACAGGTTGTTTCTTCCAGCCTGTCTTTCTCTGACAGTCTTTCAGAGTCGGACACCTGCATTAGTTCTGCATGTCTGGCAACTGACAAGTCCTATTTGTTGTGCAGATAATTGTAACTGTTTTATTCCTCCCCCCTGTTCTCCCGCTAGCGCAGTAGTCTATCATAAAAATGCAATGGTTGTTCAGCTTGCTTTTTTTTTTAAGACGTGTTCTTCAAACTAGAAAGGGCAGTGGGGAAAAAGAGTGATAGCTGTTCTGCCCAACAACCAAAGCACAAATGTGTCATGTCAGATGCATTTGCTTGCATCTGGACGGCTTGCTGTTTACCCAGAATAGTTTTGCCAGCAGAACCACACAGAGAAGATGTAATGGAGATGGTTTTTGAGCAACTTTTGAGCAATGTATTTAGAAATATATCTATTTATCTGTACTGGGGTAGGATGGGGTTCTGACCCCTTGCTCATGCCTCTCATCAACCCCCACTCCCTTTACACAATACAGTGGAACCTCGGTTTATGAACACCTCGGTTTATGAATTTTCGGTTTAAGTACTCCGCGGACCCATCTGGAATGGATTAATCCACTTTCCATTACTTTCAATGGGAAAGTTCGCTTCAGTTTATGAATGCTTCAGTTTAAGTACTCCGCGGACCGTCTGGAACAGATTAATCCACTTTCCATTACTTTCAATGGGAAAGTTCGCTTCAGTTTATGAACAGACTTCCGGAACCAATTGTGTTCATAAACCGAGGTACCACTGTAATACTGTAAGCCTTCTTTCAACCCTATGGAACTAAGCCCCGCTTTCACTTTCCCAACCCTGTTTCTTAAGCTGCTTCTCTCTCCTATTCTGCAGCCCCATGAGCACCAGCCAATATGGCTAATGATAAGGAATTATACACACACACACAAATAATAATAATAATAATAATAATAATAATAATAATAATAGTAATAGTAATAATAATAATAATAATAATTGCAACACACACACACCAGCATATGCAGCACATGAGTTGGTGCAATCATGAGATGGTAGGTTTGAGTGTTCCACTTCAAACCGCAGATCTGGGGTGGGAGGGTCATTTTTAATAATAATAATAATAATAATAATAATAATAATAATAATAATAATAATAATAAATAATAATAATAATAATAATAATAATTGTCCCAAGTGAATTATACCCAAAATAGCACATTAGGGGTGAAGGTTGTAACCCAGCACTCCAAACACTGCACATGAACTTGCTTTACATCAGGGATTAAGAACTTCAGGCCTGGAACATGGATGAAACCATCCAGGCCTCTTTATCCCACCATTGAGCATCTCCCCCCCCAAGCCACAAAACCTCCCTCAGCACCCTCCTGGTGTGGTTTTGCCTTATTGGAATGTGTCCTTGAAATGTGAGGGGATATCCTGCTTGCTTGGATGACAGAAGGATTTGTGTGAAGTTGTGCATAAATGCATTTTTATTTTATTTTTTTGCATGGATGGAATATAGTTAACTGTCAAAGGTAACAGTTTTGCTTCCATTGCTCTGCTCACATTTACTCCTGACTCTGTCCAACAGCAGCATGTGTCCCCTAGTAGGCTGTTGTGACAAATTGAAGCACTTTTAAAATGTTTATTCCTACCCGGCTGGCAAAGAGTTAACCCACCTCCAGCCTGACTGACATAGAATTCTGATGGGGGCGGGACTGTGCCCAGTTTAAAAGGAGGGAGTGTCGGTTTGGTCAGTTAGGAGGGAGAGGGAGGAGGGTGTGGTGGCTTGTATGAAGAAAGTGAAGAGGCTAGGAAAACTTAAAGTTAAATGTTTGACTGAGTTTTTTTTTCTTGTACAACTGGAACAAGGCTAATAAATAAATGACATGTTAAAGAAACACTTATGCTTTTGACACAATAAAACTTCATCTCTGTTTTTGCCAAAAAGGTCCGTCTTTATTTTCCAACGAGGTACCAGGACTCACAGCCATGGTGGCTCAAGAGAGGGCAAAGCTCACCTCAGGCAGGGAGGTGGCAGTTTGTGTCCTGGAGTTACACGGGGGAGGCTTAGAAGGGTAACCTGAGGTGCCAGGAAGTTGCCAGAGTGAAAAGGGCAAACTTGTACAGTGGGGAATCAAACTGAGGGAGACCCTTTACTGTAGGCAAGAGGTTATTCCATCGGACAGCCTAGAGTTTCTTAAGGTACCAGGCCACGCAAGCTGGAAGGTTCTCCTTACTAAGAAACCCACTGGTAAAGGGGGTTTGTTTTTGAGGCGGCGGGAGAAGAGGGTGGGTGTTTTCCCCTCTGGAATCCTGTGTCGCAGTGATAGTAAGGGAGAGTGGGACCCTGGTCGTCACAGCTGTCCATGATGGAATGTGGTCCTCAGTTTCAAAAATTTCCCACTCCTGATTTACAGGTTACTTCGGATGCCCTGATAGCCACCGCTGACATGGATCATAGGAATGGGCAAGCCCACTCACCACAACAAGGTGATGACCCTATGATCACCCCCATTCATTGGAAGGTATCTTGCAAATAGTTTAACTAGATGACCTCCAAGTTCCTTCCCAACTCTGTTATTTTAAGTTATGATCCTATGGGAATATTTCAATGTGGTACATCATACACACATTGGCCACACAGCCATTTTTATTATTTATTTTATTTATTTTTTGGTGTGTTATCTGTATTGAGGTAGGAGCAATCACAAAGGTAGTGGCCATCTAAAGGTAAAGGTAAAGGGACCCCTGACCATTAGGTCCAGTCGTGACCGACTCTGGGGTTGCGCACTCATCTCGCATTATTGGCCGAGGGAGCCGGCGTATAGCTTCCAGGTCATGTGGCCAGCATGACAAAGCCGCTTCTGGCAAACCAGAGCAGCACATGGAAACGCCGTTTACCTTCCCGCTGTAGCGGTTCCTATTTATCTACTTGCATTTTGACGTGCTTTCGACCTGCTAGGTTGGCAGGAGTGCCCGTCTAGTAACATGTAAATCTCTTCTCATTGACCCTCCCTTGCCCACCAACCCAGTGTGATTTCTCCCTAGCCACAGTTACCTTTCACTTCTCTAATAGAAACTGCACTGTTGGTCAACATTCTACTACTGACAGCTTCACCCTGAGCAGCTGAAAATTTTGTGAATATTTCATGATACTGCAGCAGCTCTGCTGTGGAGTGAGTGAAGGATTGCAATGACAGCTGACAGCCATGGGTTGTCTTTTGGGGGCGGGGGCGGGGAGAATATTATATAATAAACAGAAGATGCAGTTGTGCCATGATGCTAGCCACTACTGTAGAAAGGGGACGCGGGTGGCACTGTGGGTTAAACCACAGAGCCTAGGGCTTGCCAATCAGAAGGGTTGGCAGTTCAAATCCCTGCGACGGGGTGAGCTCCCGTTGCTCGGTCCCAGTTCCTGCCAACCTAGCAGTTCAAAAGCAAGTCAAAGTGCAAGTAGACAAATAGGTACCGCTACAGCAGGAAGGTAAACGGCATTTCCGTGTGCTGCTCTGGTTCGCCAGAAGCGGTTTTGTCATGCTGGCCACATGACCTGGAAGCTGTACGCCGGTTCCCTCGGCCAATAACGCGAGATGAGTGTGCAACCCCAGAGTCGGTCACGACTGGACCTAATGGTCAGGGGTCCCTTTACCTTTACTGTAGAAAGTATTGGGTCAGAAATGAATTTACTTGTAACTGCTAAAAGATTCCCCCCCAAAGCAAAATTGGCCTGATTGAGTGAATGGATAGCATGGTTTAGAAATCCTGATGCATCAGCAGTTTGCACAAATGTTCTTTGCTGCCACTAGTAAATATACACTGCAGGTGTAAACAAGGTCAGCAGGGGTGTCTGTAATCTGCCTCATATTTCAGTGGGAAGCTGTCAAGCATTCTTCTCCAGACTAGTCTCCCCTCTGGAAAGCGAGGCAAGATATAATATTTTAAAGCTGCCTGCTACTGCTTGACGCTGGGCCCGTACATTTTTTATGACAGCCATCCTGACTGCTAGCAACAGACAGACCACCTGTAAATGGGTAAAGGAGTCAGTGATACATTGCATGTCAAAGAACATGAGGGTTCCCCAGCATGCCATTTTCAGAACTGGATTAGCATCTGCTCAAGGCGGCACTACTGTTTTTATTGTTTTTCAGTATCTGTTATTTCCAGTCCCAAAGACACAACCTGAATGGCAGCACCCTGCAAATAAAAATCGTTGCACAATTAAAATGCATGGGAAGCATGCATGATCCCAAATGGATTGTAGTTACTAAAATCTGTTTAACCCCTTACACCAGAGACAGTGGCTATGTTGTCCTTCATATGCTGTTGGGACTTACAACTTCCACCATCCCCCAAACATTGGTCATGTTGATTGAGGTTGTTGCCAGCTGTTGTCCAACACAATGCTGGCCTGACCTAGAGCCCTTGCAGACAAAAAATTGAAAGTTGGTGCTGCAACTATATATACCCTTCACAGGAGCAGGTGACTTTTTGTCATATTTCAGTGGGTCTCCCTCTTTTTTAGCTCACGAAGATTGCATGTACAATTTTCCTTGTTTGTGGAAAGCACACATGACTGGATGAATACTTCCGATTTTAGAGAAATATTTTAATGCACTGGAGGATGTTGCAATGCAAAAAGTGTTCTGTAGTCAGATTGGAAGTCATCTTTTATCTGTGCTATGTTTATTTTTGGCTGCAGTGAGGGGAGAGACATTGCTTTCTCTAGTGCATTACCTTGTCTTTTATCATCAAGGCTTTATTTTAATTTGTTATTTTGTCAAGCAGGCTAATTAATACTAAATATACAAAACTGATGTGTATGAGGGGGGGAAAAGTTTTTGCCAGGCTGGTTGCAAACTCCTGTGATGAATTAATTGTTATCCTGCTTGGTAGGAGTGGAGTCAGCAATTATGTGCAAATTGCTGTTTTGAAGATCAGGAGATTCACTAAAACAGATGTAATTAAATGCACTTGATAATTACCATTATGCTAGTACTTAATATTAATTGGACTGTGGGGTCCCGGTTTTCTCTATGAGGAATGAGAACGGCTGAAGGAGAAAAAAGGAAAGTGAGATGCAATGAAGAGATGGAGTGAGGGCTTACCAGTGCTGCTGCCATACGTATGGTTTAACTGATGAGTGGAGCCATGAAAGGGAATATTTTAAAGAATTCCTTACAGGTTGGATGTCAGTTGATGGGATTCTGGGCTCAGGTCTTTCTATCTGGACCTTGGAACTCTTCCCTCATGGGCTCTATCCCTCACCGACCCTGCAGTGTCAATGGGTGGAATGTGCCCTTGAACACAGATCATGCCTTTCTCCTGCTTTGCAGTGAGGAAAGACTTGGAGGCAGGACAGGTATCAGGCTGGATGCAAAGCAAGGAGACGTGCAGGCAAGGACAGGGCTTCAGCTGGAGACAAAATAAAGGGGTGCTTGGGCTGGGGAAACGGTGAGGTTCAAGTTGGAAGAAAGGTACAGCCAAGTAGAGCCCAGCCTGTGCTCTAGGAAAGCAGAGCTCCAATGTTGCTTTAGCAAGAAACAAACTGAGAATGAGCAGTGTACGTTTTATTAAATAAATAATTGTACTCCCTCTGTTTTAACAGGAAAGCTGGGAATCTGGGGATTATGACTGAATGGGAGGTCTGCTTGCCCTCAAAGGCAGGCGGTTTGTGTAGATCATCTGCCTGCCGCATATTAGTCAATGGTGGCAGGAGGTCTTGGGCGTTTCCCTGGGTGTGGAACTAACTGATCAATGGGGGCACTTGGCCCCGCATGCAGGGACAGGATAAATTGCAGCCTGCCAGGCCTCTGCTTTTTCTCAGATCTCCTGCTTTCCCTCCCTCAGTTTAGAGTGTTCGGTTGATGCAATGGCCTTACTATGGACTTTGTTGGCTGCCATAATTTCGGGGCTGGGCAGGAATTTTTCCTCTTGGCAAATTGGCACTGACCATTTGGTTTTCGCCAACCTCATAGTAACCATCACAACTTAGTAAGGTAGATAGGCATTGGGTAGGCTTAGATCTTGTACGGAGGGGAGTTTGTATCCTCTGACTGCCCCTCCATGGTAAAGCGTATCCTGTTAAAAGGATCCGGGAGGAGTGGCTTCTGTCTGATGCCCAGAAGGGGGCTAGAGCCATGCCACTCCTAGAACAGGGACCCTTGGGGTGGAAGCCCTATCTAAGTCATAGAGCACACACACCCCAGTTGAGTTTACCCTCAGACCCACCTCCAGTAGACAGGTTGCAGTGGATTAGCAGTGGCTTCATCCAATGCCTATTGCCAAATCTTCACATCTGTAACTAATAAAGTTGTGGCCTTAATTTATCTCATGAATCAATATACCATGTTTTATCTTGTTATTTCACCAAGGGAATGGAGTGTTCTCAGGGCTTCGGCACATTAGGGGACTGCCGTTCTTGACCTCCCCCCCCCCACTGCCCACCATGGACTGGAAGGCACCACAAGCTGCATCCAACTATACTCAGAGTAGACCTATTGAAATTAATGCCCCTAAGTTAACCAAGTCTATTAATTTCAATGGGTCTTCTCTGAGTAGGATTAGCATTGAGTACAACCCTATATCTCATGTCCAGAAAAGAGACTTAAACAGCAGACTTTCGGCACTGGCCCAGTTCATTCTGCACTTGACCTCAGCAATGCCCAAAAAGTTTTTCCTTTCTACATCTCCTAGACTAATACAGAGATGTCTTGGAAATCTCCTGTCTTGTCTTCTCTCAATGGAGAGCCTGCCAACTGTGTATATTAACTCCCCTGGTAGTACATATGTTCAGCGTTCTGCAAAGCTTCCCTGTGCAAACTCTCTAGACTCTTCCAATTGTGTCACAATTGTCAAGGGGGGGACAAACACCTATACCTCCCAGGTACATTTTATTCAATGAAGCAATAAACTGGTGCCCATGGGACAAGAAATCAACTCCTACAGAGCCAGAAGAGAAACAAAGAGACTCACCTCAAGTCAAACTCATTGGGTAATGTATTTGTTAAAGTTGAAAATGATTTCGAAGGGCCTATTTTGGAAGCAGAGGTCCCTTGGAAGTTATGCTTCATAGGAAATACAGGGAGAATTGCAATATTCCTTATGGGAATATCTACAGAAGGCAAAAAGAGTTTTGCTAGGAAGAGTGAAATTTCTTTGTGCAACATTCAACAGATCTGCAACTCACTGGATTTTAGCTAAACTGAAAGCTGAAAGTCAATTATTCTGTTGGTTAATTCACCAGAGTTCTTTATTACAAGTTTTCAGTGGCTGTGTTCTACCTCTGCTGTCACAGACAGCAAGCCTATAAATGTCACCAGTTTCAGGGAATCACAAGTGGATAGAGTGTAGTTGAGTGCATGTTTTGCTCATGGGCTTCCTGTAGGTATCTGGTTGGCCATTGTGAGAAAGGAATTCTGGCTTAGATGGGCCTTTGGCCTGATCCAACAGGGCCCTTATGCTCTTACAGGAAAATAAAACCAATGTCAAAAAAGATTTTACACTTTTAAGGAAATCTTAGGAAGATATTTCTCCACACACACACCCCCAGCACAGCCCGTTCCTCAATAAAAAGCTCATGGATCAATTTCAGGAACCATCTCATTCTCACAAATATTCAAGCATGCCTGCTTGTATAATTGAGCACCCTGCTACAAATTCCCACATCATTCTAAGGGATCATCCAGACTTCCAATTGTTCCACCACTTTCTTCCCAGGTAATCCCACCTACTATTCACTGCTACCAGATAGAGTGTAACAGCCTAGAGGCAGTGGTGCACCCATGGTGCACCTTGCATTGGGTGGTGGTTGAGTGTTTGTCCACATTCTGCCCTTCTCCCTTCTCCTTCCACTTTGGGGACAGCACTGTGACTATGGGTTTCCCCCTGCATTCTCCACTAAGGTTATGGGTTCTCCCATCCCCAGCATAGCAGCAGCAAGGACTGCCAGGGGGTAGAAACATGGCCCATGGGTCATCTGGTGTGCTGGTTCATGGCCCTGGGTATCAGGCCCTTGTGCTCTCTTCTGGGCATGGTGGCCAGGGCTGTAGATATGCCTCTTTTCCCGGGTGCTGGGCCATGTGAGATGACACCACAGTGATACATGCATCAGGGGCAAGCATTCTGAGTCTGCTTCCCCCCCCCAAAACCCTCCCCACTACCAGTAACTGGTTGGTTTGGCAGGTGGTGTGCCCAAAAAGAGGGTTGCAACCCCCAATGTGCAGTGAGCTAAGGCTAAGACAATAAGGGGTGGTGAGTAGAGCATCTGCTTGCATTTGCATGGGATCTGATTCAATTCCATGTGGCATCCTAGGTGATGCTGGGACAAGAGTCCCTGGCCAGTCCAGGTTGTACTGAGCTAGATGGACTGATGATTTGACACAGGAGAATTATATGCCTCACTTAACATTTCCCATTAGTTTTTCTTTCACCTGCATCAACTTGCAATGTTTTGGCTTTATTGCACCACACTTGGAGAGCAAAATTGCATAAATAGGTACTCTTGGGGACAACCGCATCTCCCCGCCGATATGTATGGGCCACGTGAATGGAGGAAGTAAAAATACAAAGAAGCACAATTAAGGATAAACCAGTTGATGTGCTTAGCAATAGGTTTCTTCTTTTCAATGAAATCTTTGGAATTCAAACAAAGACACCTGCCAAGAACATGCATCTTGCTATAACAGTAGAGAATGAGATCTTACTCTCCCTTGTTATTTCAAAGAGCTCCTGTCACTTAATTACCTTGTTACTTTCAGATAATTGTCATTCCGGAGTCCAGATACCAACTGATCACTATTCATTTATTTCTCCCCTTGTCAATAGTCTGAAATGGATGTTGCAATGTGTCTGAACTTTCTGCTAACAGTGAAAAACAGCAGGGCAGATGTTTGGTAGACATTCTGAGAGTTCCAACAGCTCTCCAGGAAAAAAGGTAGCAATCAATGTCTTACAAATGAAAAGAGGAGGGGGGAAAGATACAGTAGATTATTTAAATGTTTTGGGAATAAGGAACAGAGAGAATGAGTATTCTCCACATTCATGTTAACACATTATCTGTACAGGTGGTTTTTCTGTATTTTATTAAGGAACAAATTTGCCCAGTTTGAGAGCTACAGCTCTGATTATAGCAGCTTAAAGTGTGTAACAAACACATTAGAACTTCCAGTTAATTAGATTATATCTTGCAGACTTTGGGACACTTCAATATATAACACTAGAATCATCTTTCAGCAGGGCCACTCCAAGACATTATTCTGTCTGAGGTGAAGGACAAGTTGATGTTTCCTATTATTATTATTATTATTATTATTATTATTATTATTATACATTTCAATAGTTCAACAATAGTTGTAACATTTCAAACCTCGACTTCCTTCCTCCTCATTTGCAGCTTCTTAAATTTATTTTAATCATTTCTTGCATATTCTAAATTAACTTATTCTTTTATACTCAGTATACCTGTAAAAGCATCTCCACCCCCATTGTTCAGCCTGGACAATGAGATCCAGCTCTCATTGCCAACTGGCAGTTCCCTCGCTGAGAGAAATGAAGCTACAGGGAACCAAGCAGAGGGCCTTCTTGGTATTGGCACTTATGTAGTTGCATACATAAATAATTTTTTATACTGTTTAGGTAGTTCTACAGCTATAATTCCCAAAAGAAAAGCTTCTGGGTCCCCGTCCCCCCAAATATTATCTTAAACATCTTTTTCAATTCATTATATATTATTTCCCAGTAAGCTTTAACCTTGCAACAAGACCACCACATATGATAAAAAGTACCTCCTTTCTCTTTACATTCCCAACACTTATTCGACTTTGATTTGTACATTTTTTGCCAATCTACTAGGTGTTAGATACCATCTATATAACATGTTCATGTAATTTTCTGTTAAACCATAAAATAAATTTTATATCCATATTCCAAAATCATTCCCATGCTTATTATATTATAACCATTATCTGTTGCCCAATGTGTCACTGAAGATTTTACTTTCTCATCCTTTGTCTCCCATTCCAGTAATATCTTATGCATTTTAGACAGGACTTTAACTTTACATTCTTACAGGTCTCTCTCCAGTTGTGATATTTGTTCACCAGCTTGGTGAACAAGTTGGTGTCTCCTATTGGCTGTACAGAAGCTGGCTGCTCTGATAGTTGAAGCTTACTAGCAACATACATGAGGGCAGCAGGGGTGAAGGGCAGGCCACACGGATCACAGAGATCCATCCTGCCCCTGCTATGTGAGATCATTTCCTTCCATTGCCTAATCATAGAACTGGCCTTGTCTAGACATATGTGTGCATGTGGGAATATCAACTGTATTGTGAGAAAAGGAAGAGGTATTTTAAAGCACACCATCCAACATTTTGGGATGGGAAAGCAGGACACACATACCACACAATCCACACAGGTTCGAATCCCTGCAACGGGGTGAGCTCCCGTTGCTCTGTCCCAGCTCTTGCCAACCTAGCAGTTCAAAAGCACGCCAGTGCAAGTAGATAAATAGGTACTGCTGCAATGGGAAGGTAAATTTCTGTGCACTCTGGTTTCCTTCACGGTGTTCCATTGCGCCAGAAGCGGTTTAGTCATGATGGCCACATGACCCGGAAAGGGGTCCATGTACAAACCCCAGCTCCTTCGGCCTGAAACTAGATGAGCATTACAATCCCATAGTCACCTTTGACTGGACTTAACTGTCCAGGGGTAATTTACCTCTCTTTTTTTAACACACAACAAAACGCGTTTGATGATTCATTTGCTTGGTTCTTCACCTCAACCAGCCTGCAGTGTCATGCAGCAAAAGCTACAAGTAGGATTTAGGCAATTAAACAACTGGTTTTCTTTAGATTCACCAGAAAGCAAGGTCTCCTATTCATGTTCTGATAGAAGGACTTCCTTATCTAGCATAATTGTTGACCAAAGGTGGACATATTTTTCCAAATACTGGGTATGGGGGTGGCATAACAAAGCTGCCTTTTCAACAGTTTTCTCACCAGATCCTGTGGAACAATAGGAACACAAGCACAATTGTTAAATGAATTTGTCACCTCTCGGTCAATGAAAACATTGCCTTAAGGCTATATGCAAGCACTCCTCACTAGCCGGGCAGCTGCATTCTTTATAGCTCTTATTGAATGTTTTATGAATACCGAGGAATGAAAGGCAGTGCATACATGTGAATTCTTTTTTGTATCCTGTTTTTAGTATGTGAAAGAGCCGGGAGAAGCTCTTCAAGTTTAATTTTCAACTGCCTGCAAATATGTAAACCCACATAGCCCCTTATTTGCTGGTACTGCTACTGCCACCTGTGTTTCTCCACCACCCGTTTCTCCATCCTGCCTTGCTCCAGAGTAGGCCATGAGGATCAATACTCAGAGTGAGGCATTCTGCACAAAGTGACCAGCAAGGCCTTCACCACTGTTGCAGTTTGCTGCAGTGGGTAGACTTTGTATTTAAGCTTGGGAGGAATTGAAGTACCTTGGGAGGTAGGGGATATTTAAATAGAGGCTAGGTATCCATGTGGCGCTGTGGTTAAACCACTGAGCCTAGGGCTTGCTGATCAGAAGGTCGGCGGTTTGAATCCCTGTGACAGGGTGAGCTCCCGTTGCTTGGTCCCAGCTCCTGCCAACCTAGCAGTTCGAAAGCACGTCAAAATGCAAGTAGATAAATAAGAACCGCTAAAGCGGGAAGGTAAACAGCGTTTCCATGTGCTGCTCTGGTTTGCCAGAAGCGGCTTTGTGATGCTGGCCACATGACCTGGAAGCTATATGCCGGCTCCCTCGGCCAATAATGTGAGATGAGCGCGCAACCCCAGAGTCAGTCACGACTGGACCTAATGGTCAGGGGTCCCTTTACCTTTACCTTTATCCATCTCTCAGGGATGCTGTAGTTGCATCCTGCATTGTATTGTTGGACAAAACAACCTCTAAGTAGGAATAGGCAAATCAGACAACTTCAGTTTCTCTCAGTTTCTCTCTCTTTTTTCAATCTTAATTTTGATTTGTCACAGTCCCACATCAGTCTGTGATTCTTTCCTTTTTTAAAAAATTGTCATAGCAATCCCTCAGCATTTTAGATTGATTTTCCCCAATACACACATTTGTGCACGACATTGCCTGGTGCACACTAATTTGCTAGAATTCTCCCCCTAATACAATGTATTTTTTGTGATATTTTCACTAATATAAGTATTTCAGTGTGCATTTATCCCAAATATACACTTACCTTAAAATGAAAGAAAAAGAAAACTCAAACACATTATGTGATTGGACAATTCCACCACTAAATCTGGAGAAGTACAAATTTCAAAAAGAAAAGAAGAAAACCTGTGTTTTGATTTGTATACTATTTTGGAAAGTGAAAATCAGGTAGGTTTACATTAAAATTTGAATTGAACTTCTTCTCACCTACCTGTGATTCTATGATTATCTCTGTGATAAGAATAACCTTGCCAGATCAGACCAACACATATCTCTACCTCAGCTACCTGGTAGCCAAAAAGCTTAGAAGGAGCACATGAAGATGATGGTAGCCAATCTAAGTTATCCATATCGCCAGCATCTGATATTCAGAGGTAGATTGCCACTGAACCTGATGAGTTCATTTAATTTAGCACAATTCATTGTGTTGATATACCTAACGTCGACATTCTTCTCTAATTCTTTTCTGTGGTCATTTAACGCTGGTAGCTGTCAACAGTATCACCACATACTGTAGTAATGAATTCCATTCTTAATTAAGCATTTCATGCAATGTTTCTTTCTGTCAAACCTAAATCGACTGCCAATAAACTTCATTAGGCAAATTATTGAATATAAGAAGAGCTATGCTGGATTAAACCAACATCAGTCTAACCCACTACCATTTCCCAATGCAACTTCACCAGCCAGAAATGGAGGTGAGAGACATCCTAATCTTTATCCATTTCCCAGCAGTTGATATTTAGTGGTATACTGTCTTTGAACCGGAAGACTCCCCATAGCCAGCAGGGGTAACGGCTACTGCCAAGCCACTGCTAGTTTGTTTGGCTTCTTATATTATGAGAGAGGGTGAAAAGCTCATCCCCATTTACTCTTGCACCAAGGGTGGGAAAACTTTTTTACTGAATTCCCTTGGGAAAAGGCAGGGAAGAGGTCATATACCAGCAGTGACGCTCAAACTCAATTTATATGGGCTGAGAACACAGCAGTCTTACCAGCAGTAAGTAAGGACAGGCAGATCAGTCAATTTCTTTTCAAGATTAGTACAGTGGTACCTCGCAAGACGAATGCCCTGCAAGATGAATTTTTCGCAAGACGAATGCGTCTGGTGACTCGCAAGACGATTTCGTTTTGTGAAAAATTCATCTTGCAAATCGCGGTTTTCCATAGGGATGCATTGAAATTTAATTAATGTGTTCCTATGGGCAAAAAAAGAAATTTCAATGCATTCCTATGGGAAACTGTGATTCGCAAGATGAATTTTTCACAAAACGAATTGACTCGCAGAACAAATTAAATTCACCTTGCAAGGTACCACTGTATCTCATAAACTTAGTCAGTTCTCGCCTGTTCTTTGTGGATTCACCATCCAAGAAATGCAAACAACCACAACCTGCATTTATATTGTACGCATGTTCATCCATTCTTTTCCTTAAAAGACGGAGACACTCCTTCAGGTATACTGGACCAAGGCCGTTTAGGGCTTTAAAGATCAGCACCAACACTTTGAACTGTGCTCGGAAAAATACTGGGAGCCAATGTATGTCTTTCAGGACTGGTGTTATGTGGGCTTGGCAGCCGCTCCCAGTCACCAGTTTGGCTGTCACATTCTGGATTAATTGTAGTTTCCAGGTCACCTTCAAAGGTAGCCCCACATAGAGTGCATTGCAGTAGTCCAAGCGAGAGATAACTAGAGCATGCACCACTCTGGCGAGACAGTCTGCGGGCAGGTAGGGTCTCAGCCTGCGTACCAGATGGAGCTGATAAACAGCTGCCCTGGACACAGAATTGACCTGTGCCTCCATGGACAGCTGAGAGTCCAGAATGACTCCCAGGCTGTGCACCTGGTCCTTCAGGGGCACAGTTATCCCATTCAGGACGAGGGAGTCCTCCACACCTGCCCGCCTCCTGTCCCCCACAAACAGTACTTCTGTCTTGTCAGGATTCAATCTCAAACTGTGCTCCAATCCACATATATGCCCAGGAGCAGCAGACTGGCCAGTTCCCGTTAAACTGCAGATTAATCATATTTTTCCTCCCTTTTCCTGAAATCTGCCCTCTTCCCTGAATCATCAGAAATAACCTCGCATGATGGTTCTTGCAAACAGGGCTGCAAAATGGCAGGTGGGGGGATTTCAAACCAATGCTCCGCTTTACCACTGACTGTGTGTGGCTTGTAAAGATTTATTCTCAACCTTGGAGATTGGTACAAGAGAAAGGAAAATGCTCCGCCTAATTTGTGCCTCAGGGGAAAAAAAAAATAAAAGCAACAAAAGGTTGGATGTTTGCTCGATTTTGCATGCCAGGTTATGAATGCATAAATTGCCCAACATCTGTGTAAATTCTAAAAGGGCACGGCAGGCTTAACAGATCTGAAATTTATATCACCAAGAAAATACATGGGTTTGCATTTTGAACACTGAAAGGAGTACATAGTTTATGGCTCTAATCCTGCTGGGTTTGGGCTAAAATTAATTGCGTTGCTAGTTTTTACTCTTGTTTGTCCATTAATCCTTCCAGCCCCATGTAGTGACTGTTACAAGGAATAGGGTAGAGGGAGAGAAATCCTTCCATTTCTCTCCCTCTCTCCCTCCATCTCCTGGAATTCAAACTCACCTAGGATTATTCTGCAGTGACTTTTTGTGTATCTGTATCCTGCCTAGTGTTAACCTTAATTATTTCTCTTTTTCCATCACTCTCCAACAGTTAATGAAAACAGAAACCACATTCAAAAATTATCAAAGAGGAGACTAGATTCAAGTGAGATTATCATGAATAGGGTGTGGCACTTTGTTGTGCTTACCTCGCTTTTGAGGTGGTTTAGTTATGTGCATGTTTTAGCGTTCTTTAGTTTATTCTGTAAATCAGCTCACCAATAGTCTGCATTCTGCAGTCTTCCCAGGTGTCCATTCTTCCTGAAAACAATGCAATAGCTCCGGTTGAATTTTCTTGTGGTCCTGTGTAACTGGGGAGGCTGTCTGCAGTACTTCTGACAGCTGTTTGTTCAGTCCTTTTAGAGAAATCAATGAGATGTGTGTTTGCTTTTTTAAGTAACAGAAATCCCTTCCTTTAAAAACAAAATATGTAAGCACACTGATCTTGGCAAACAGGAAGGGAAAAAAAGAAAGGTTTCAATGCTTAAAATCTGCTATTTTAAGCCCTCGTTCCAGCTGGTCCTCCGGGCTGGTGTTGCAGTTCACTGTCCTGCAAATCATTCTGCCTTCTTCTTCTTCTTTTTTTTAAAAAATGTTTTATTTATTAAAGATTTCTTGGTTTACAAAAGTATGTGCGATGTCTCTTTTTTCAGGTTACATTTTCTACAGATCAGTTTCATTTGTTGAGACATTAGTGTTACATTAGGAAGAAAAGGGGGAAAGAGGTGGAGTGGGCCTTGGTGGGTCTAACTGACTTTCTTGTAGATCTTACTCAGGACTCCATCTGACCCTGGTGGGAAAAGTCAGCTCAACTCAGAATTGGCTCAACAAAAATTTGAGCATGTTTGGTGAATCGGGGTGGGCAATGTGAATTTTCTTTTATAGATCTAAGCTGACCCACCATAAAGTCTTCCACAATAAATTCTCGGGGTGGGTTGCATCAATGAAGACTATTATTTATTATGATTTATAACCAAATAAAAATTACCACTGAACAGCAACAGCAATCCCCTACACCTTTGTAAAATCTCAATTCACTATTAATCATAGGAGTGAAAATTGCAGGAACAAATCAAATTAACATTTGAGAACAAACGGATAACACCCACAGAGCTTAAATGATTTAAAATATTTTACAACACCGGGAAAAATAGAAAGCACATTGTCTGGTGTCATAAACCTATTTTGATAGGCACCAAGTAGGCCCTGCTAAGGAGGGACATTCTACATAGCCAAGGGTTATTGAAAGGTTCCTTTCTCTGTACTCACTGTACTTCACATATTGCCATGGTACAGGTATACTTCACATATTATTTTCTACTGCTTCTCAAAACTTTATGGACACTAAGTGGTCTTTCTCTCTCTCTTCCACCTCCCCACTGCCATGAATTTTCCCAAACCAGAGGTGGTTTTAGGGTAGCATGACTGGTACAGTTGCACTGTGTGCTGTGGCTGCAGGGGGTTCCACAACAACGCTGTAGAATGGAGCATGAGAGGCAGGGGGTGTCAAATGTTAGCATTGCACAGGCTGCCACTGAAATTTGAGAGCCCAATGTCTGCCACTTTCCCATGAAGACCTGTGGGCTTTCTAAACTGTTATGGAGTGATTCAGGCACAGAGCCTTTCCCACCCCTACCTGGAGACACTGGATTGAATCTGGTACCTTCTGCATGCAAAACATGCTCTGCCGCTGGTTACAGCCCTTCCCTATGTACATGTGTGGTGTGTATGTATGAGTGTTCTAGATGTTGCAAGTGTGTGGGTACCCATGCCTGTGCCCATATAGTAGGTTTGCAATGGGGTTGCGAAGTTGTTGAGTATTGCCGTTCTGGAGCTATTTTAAGGGGGAAGTAGGCAACATCAGCACTGCTGACATGGGCTACCATAGGTCCGGCATGTGACCCTCAGAGGGATGGGTGTCAATATGGTCACTGGGCAAGAATAAAAAGGCCTAATGGTGGCAAGATCTGTGATTCAAGCTGAGTAAGAACAAGCCACCATAAACTGGATACATGCTTTTATGAGTGGGTGAGTTTCACCCCATCACAATTCCTCTAAATGAATAACCTGCAATATTTGTGCTTGTTTGCTTTAAAATTACAGCTTTTTCAGGGTTGCTTCTTTTCTTCCGAAGAGACTATTACAGTGATTATGTGAAGATCAATTACTTCCTTAACTCTGTTAACAGGAATATAGACATCAAGAAAACTTAGTTCGGTGTGGGCTTTTCAACCCACCAACCCATTTGCTGCTATCTAATTACGCTTGTGCTAAGGCTGCAGGCACACAATAGATGTACGGCTCAGTCACAAATCTGACAATAGGAACTGGAGGTTGGAAGTAGGAGCTGAAGAGAATCACTCTGGTATGATTTTTTCCTGAAATCTCTGTGCACCCTAGGAAACATAATTCTTTTTTAAAAGGGTTAGGGACGTGGGAAGCTGCCTTAGAATGGGTCAAACCAATGCCCATCTAGCTCAGTATTGCCTATGCTGACTGGCTGTGGCTCTCTGGAATTTCAGAAGGGCTGATTCTCAGCCCAAACTTTATTGCTGCCTGTCATGCACTGGCTGGATCTAGAGGGATGGTGGAAGGAACCAGCTGGGAAGAGATGTGTGTATGGGGCAGGGGAATATCTGCTCTCTTCCGGATATTTGAATCCTCTAAACTGGCGTAAGCTTCAGCCACACAAACAATATCAATTCAAAGCTGCAAAACTGTTTTGAGCCTTAGTGGTCTTTTTCAACCATTCAAGACAGTTCTCTGCTGTGTGCATTTCTGCCTTCCTAGGCAGCAATTCATTTGTCTTCTCTTAATTTGCAGGGAAGAGAAATGCTGTCACACTGTCAGCTGTTGCAGATGCTCCTTAAGTGATGCAGGGTAATAGAGTGGCAGTAGTGTTAAGTCCTATAGTGCGTTAAACAAAAGAAGGGAAATTCAAATCCAGAAGTCCCAAGGAATTAGCATTTACATAGCCAGCAACAGCGCAGAAGAGACAGACCATGCAGTGCAGAAGCAAACATTCATTAGAAGTGCAACTCCACCAGAGTTTCTCAGTGGGCCATGTCCTCTTCTGTAACATTCCTTCCCTAGTTTTTAGGTCAAATGAAACTGTCCTTTTTTTTCCCTAGGCAAGTTTGAAACTGGTCTGGCATGTTTTGCAAGTTGTACCACAGGGGCAGGAAACCTGTGACCCTCCAGATGTTGTTGGATTTCATTTTCCATCAGCCTGAGCCAATGTAGCCAACAGCCATGGATGATGTAGTCCAACAGCATCTGAAAGGCCAGAGGTCCCTCATGCCTGATGTATTGAAACTCAAGTTCCAATAAAGTTCCCAAGTTGACCAAGTTCCCTGGGGAGAGGGATAGATTGTTAAACCACCCCTGAGAACTGTAGCTTTGCGTGGGGAATAGGGGTCTCCTTAAAGCCATCAGCAACCTGAAGGAACTGCTGTTCCCAGGATTCTTTGGGGAAAGAGACTATTTATGATGCTGCCATGATACTGTACTGCATTTTTAAACATCTACACAATCTGTAATGCACATTTTCATGCACGTTTTCCTAACATGCATTTTTTGTATAATATACACATTTCTGTAGATTATGCATATTTTTTTTACAAGCCATTGTCCTTAATATACTGTATTGCATTTTTCAGGTTACTTTCAGTAATAGGTATGCTTGCCTTCTACAGGCATGACTTGAATAACCAAATCTGAAGAAATATGAATTTGGAAGAATTGTTGCATTTTTGGTTTAAAATTGGTATGGGAAATGCAGATTAGATGGGTTGGAATTAAAGTATGAACCAAAATAATTTTTTCCACCAGCCTATACAGGAGGCTGGCCTACCTCCCTGTCTAACAGGGAAGGCTAATTTTTAGTCTTCAGGTATTTATTGACTATAACTCAGCTATGCTAGCTAGGCATGATGGGTATTGGATTCCAAAACTCCAGAAAGCCATGGGTTAGCCACCCTCCTGTATAGTTTCTAATGCTCTGTGAGAGCCTCTTAATACTTTGAAGTCACTTTTATTCATAACATCACATTATAAAACTTTTTGGCGTATGCTTCATCAAGACAATTTCTTCCCAAGCGGTATCGCTCATTTGCATTTTTCATGAAGCCAATGAAAACCAACTGACCAACAAACAAGCCTTGTCTCTCTAAGACAAAGCCTGTTGTTTTCTCCCCAAAATGTGTTTACAGTTCAAGTCTCAACAGGGAAGCGTGTTTTGCATGCAAATAGCAGGTGGTTAGGGAGTGCTGGTTTTGACAGCTGATGTCATGAGCTTCTTCGACATCTGTGGTCTAATAGAGTGACTCTGTAGTCGAGTGAAGTTTCTGATGAAAGGCAACCAAATTAAGTGGAGGTGGGCTTTCTTCCCCCCTTCTGTCTCTTTCTCAAGCCAGCTAAGGCTGGGACTGTTCAAGGGGGAATGAAGAAATGATTAAAAAGAAATTGCACTCTGGCTCCTGTGGCAAGTGACATAAATGAACCTGAAAAGGCAAATAAGACGACACTAATTTTAAAGACACAGCAGTATTCTCAGTCAGCCTGCTTGGAAATTGTGTGGTTGAAAGCCGGAGGAGAACTCTCTGCTCTCTCTCTCTCTCTCTGCTCTCTCTGCTCTTCGCAAACAGGGAACAGCCAGCTGCTAGCAGGGGGTGGAAGTTAAGTGCACCCCAATGAGTGTTAATTAAATCCACTTCCCAGTCTTTTTCCAAGTGGGCAATGAAATGGCATCAGGTGCCATCTCCTAGTGCCTACAATGCTAGCTTATTTTTCCATAGTTCTAAGACTTCCTTCTGCTTCCTATTGCATAATGCTTATGGATACACAAGTATCCTGTGTACTAAATGATTGTGAGAGGGGACAATAGAAATCAGGGGAGGGAGAACTCAACCCTTCCACAACCACCATTCAAATCACACACACAAACACCCCAGCTGCTTTTCTCTCCTGTAGGTTGTTGAATGTGTGTTTGTTGTCAAAGCTTGTTTTGCTTCATTCTATAAATTTATTCAAAGGAGCTATGTCAGATCAGTGGAGATGCTGGGTGGTGGTGCAAAGATTGCAGTAGTGGGCAGTGGTGAATTTTGTACTCTCAAATTTCAGTAGTGCACTGTGTGATGCTTAAATTTAGTGTCCCCTGCCTCTTGTGCTCCATTCTACAACCTTGTACAGCAATTGCACTGGTCATGCCACTCTGATTCAAAACCTCTGTTGCCTTCTGGTATATATTCAGGAGAATAAAAAGCTAAAGAATAAACCCTACACAAATTCAGACCGGAGTCCCTAAGATTGTTGGATGGCACCTTTTATGCCTCCTTCTGGCAACTCCTGCAGCCAAGCTGGTGCCAAATGTATTGCTCGGCTTTCCTTTGGACCACATTCATGAGGCCAAGAGGAGGGTATTTTTGTCTGGGCAGGCCAGGACCTCCAGACACACTGCCAGGCTTGCACCCCGGGGAGGTGCCGTCAGTGTTGCTAACACAGTGGTTCGACTTCACTCCCGGAGGCACACTCCATTGTCTTTTGAGACAGACACCAACAACAACAACAACAATCCCTTGTCAATTGATGAGTCTGGAATGTGATACCTGTACTGTGAAAGTTTGCAAAGTTATCTTTGCTGTCTCTCACGCAGGACTTAGTTTTCAAAAAGACCATTTCCTCAAATCTGAAGAACCAGGCAAGGGATCTTCTGCTCCCACACTGAGTTCAATTAGTATTTGCTTCCCTTCCCATCGTTCTTGATCTAAATTGGAGAGATGAAAGTGTGGAATTGCCCAGTGTGAGTCAGAAGTCAAACTGCAAGCCTAAGGTCTGTAGGGAACTGGAGAGAAACTTTGAAGTCTATTACAAAGCCCTTGCTTCGTAGGACGAAAATTGGTAAAGCTCCTCAAAGCATCCGTGGCCAAAACCCCTGAAAATCAAATATTGACAAGAAGAAAGTCCATAACAATCACTTACGTATTTCTGCTCTGCCAATTATATGCTAAAGTGCCTGGAGCTTACATTTCACTCTAAGCAAAATTGCCACACAAATGACATTTTCTTTATTCCATCTCATGATAATAGCTACACTTAGAAGTCATAAACAATCATGACACTTTGTCAACTTTATAGAATATATTTTCTACACTAAAACTTAGCATATACATATTAAGACAAATATAAATTTTTAAAATGCTCCTCGAGTCTCTTTACCTCCAAATATTGCAATAGAAAGAAAGATCTTCTGGAAACATGAAGTGAGCCCCAGATGTCAATGGCAGGCAGGAATGTGCAATGTCACTGTGTTCCATGGTTATATTTGTGCCCAAGGTTCCTGTGCCAAGCATAATACATGCACAGAGTTTAGGGCAACTTATTGGGCAGCAGTTCACAAACTGTGGTCCATGAGGCACCAGTATTCCATTAACTTCATTCAGGTGGTTGGCCACATGTCTATTAAGAACATTTGCAATTTGAAATATATGGAATACAAATTGCAATACAATAAAATACAATGTAAGAAATCAAATAAGCAGTAAAAATACAATTAAAAACCAGTCAGCATTTAGCACAGTACATTACAGTTGCTGCAAGACACGTAAAAATCATTAAGTGATCCAGCAACACTCAGCAATGTTCAAATGGTCCATGGGGTGAAAGGTTTGGGAACAATCTTTACAGTGTATAGCACTCCTTTTGGTTCACAGACTTGTTAAATAGAATATCCCTTTGAACAGCTTAATAAATACTTAAATAGTGACAGGGACTGTAATTCAGTGGTACATTACATGGCTTTGTAGTCCAGGGTCCCAGGATAGATGTACAGCAGGTAGAGCTGAGAAGGTCTCATATCTGAAGCCCTAGAAAACCGTCACCTGTCATTCTAGGCTATCTGGCAAACCAGAGCAGCACATGGAAACTGCTAGCACAGTTTCTGGAAAAGGGGTTGTAAGTCTCTAATCTACTACCAAGGCTACTACTCCGGAAGAACTATGTAAGAGCACAGGCCTAATGGCCTGATGATGATAGTTTGGGGGTGATTAGGAGAACAGTGATTAGGGACCCAGGTGGCGCTGTGGTTAAACCACCGAGCCTAGGGCTTGCTGATCAGAAGGTCGGCGGTTCAAATCCCTGTGACGGGGTGAGCTCCCATTGCTTGGTCCCAGCTCCTGCCAACCTAGCAGTTCGAAAGCACGTCAAAATGCAAGTAGATGAATAGGTACCGCTACAGCGAGAAGGTAAACGGCGTTTCCATGTGCTGCTCTGGTTTGCCAGAAGCGGCTTTGTCATGCTGGCCACATGACCTGGAAGCTATACGCCGGCTCCCTCGGCCAATAATGTGAGATGAGCGCGCAACCCCAGAGTCAGTCACGACTGGACCTAATGGTCAGGGGTCCCCTTTACCCTTTAGGAGAACAGTAGACTGAGCTGCTCTTGTGGTGGTGGAGAGATGTGCTACATAGCCAGCAGGAAGCTACCATCAGAAAGTGATGGATGTTTGGGATCCAAAGTCCCACAGATTGCCTATAGGGTCCAAATTTGATCCTTCAGCTACACCAGGCTGGCAATGCAAACAATGTGTGAAAAAATTGCCCCCACCTTTGGATCCACTGCTACTATTATGGAGTTAAAAATCACTCTACCTATCTCTCTGTGTGCTGTGCATAACACTCCTGGTCTTCCTGCTGAGCAGGACACAGCCTTTGCTCCCATGTGTTATGAAGCTGCTGGTGTGTGTGTGTGTGTGTGTGTGTGTGTGTGTGTGTGTGTGTGTGTGTTGAGAATAATGGTTTAACAATAGAACTACTGGCACATTTGCAAAGCTAAATACGTTCCGGTATGCTTTCCAATTAAATGGGGAAACTACATATTGAGATTCTGGCATTTCAGGGGGTTGTACTAGATCAGGGTCCCCAAACTAAGGCCCGGGGGCCGGATGTGGCCCAATTGACTTCTCAATCTGGCCCGCGGACGGTCCAGGAATCAGCATGTTTTTACATGAGTAGAATGTGTCCTTTTATTTGAAATGCATCTCTAGGTTATTTGTGGGGCATAGGAATTTGTACATTATTTTTTCCCCAAAATATAGTCCGGCCCCCCACAAGGTCTGAGGGACAGTGGACCGGCCCCCTGCTGAAAAAGTTTGCTGACCCCTGACCCTCAGTATCCCTTTCAACTCCACACATCTATGAATCTATCTAACTTTCAACAGAGATCAACACATAGACCTAACTAAGAACTCTACACCCAAAGTCATCCCTGGACAATCTCATAATAGTAGGTGCTATTCCTACTCTATAGCTTCCTTTACATAACAGCTAACCCTGCCCTAAATGCTCCAAATGGGATGAGAAACAGTGTCCTGCTGCAAGAACAGCATGCACTTTACACTAATTCCATTTATCACTCAGCTTTGGTGCCTAATTGTAAATAATAGCAATACAACAGAGGCTGGTTGCTTTTAATTGCAAGAGGGCTTAATCACCTCCTAGAGGGAGCTGCATTCCTTCTGTATTTCACAGTCTAATTTAACTCCTTTTGGAATGGGAGAGGAAAGGAGGCATGCCAAGAACCATAATAGCAAAGATGAAATGCCATCCTAAATCAATCTGCACCCTTGTTCCAAATATATTAAACAGCTTTTCATTTAGCTAACATGGAATTTGCATTGTGTCCAATAATGGCTGGAGTGACTTACAGTGTATGAGAGAGATGGGTGGGGGGAACCATTCAATTGTGGAAGCAATTTATATGGCACCCTAATAAAATTGTCCATTGTTTTCACACTCTCTCTCTGTGTAAACACGAATAAAGTAAAATCCCATTGATACAACTCTGCCCACAACCAGCTTATTAACATAATGATTCCAATGAAAATGTACCACTCAATTATTTGTATATGTTTATACTGCATATTTCATTTTTATGACATTGGCATCCTATTCCCCCCCCCCGACCCATTGATTTCAGTTTCTGTTACCCATAGAAACGATTATATCATCTATATCTATCTCTGTCACTATCTCTATTCCTCTTATTTAATTTCATTTATGGATCACTTCCCTTGAGGCTCCCCCCCCCCAAAGAATTTACAATATAATAAAAGCAAACATAAAAACAGTTAAACTAGTTGCACACACGTGTGCGTGGTGTGCACACACGTTTGAAATAACAATGACACATGCATAATGTCAATTCAAACCCAATACAGAATCCAAAATATATCCATTCAGAAGGCTTGTGTTCTCTGTCTCTCTCTCTCATCATGACTTCTCCAAACAAAACTACCAACGTGGTTGAGAAGCAGGGAAAGGAGGCAAAGATAAGGAGGCAAAGATATAAATAGAACAACATGCCTTTCTCCTGCAAGCATACAAGGAGTCAGAGCACACAAGAGTAATGTGGTTTGAAGAAGAGTGATGTGTGTCTGGAGGTGCTCATAGATCCATCTTTGTCATTGGAGTCCCAAGTGTTTTATCTAGCTGGGACTGCCTTTTGCCAGACATTCCTGGACTTCTGTAGACATTCCTGGAATAGGGTAGCAAAACTAAAGTGGTTCAGGCATTGGTAGCCTCAAGATTGCATTACCACAATGAGCTGTCCAGAAGCTGCTGCTAGTGCAAAATAATTTGTTACATTATTTTATGTAAACTTTATGCCATTTGCAAATAGTTAATTTCTTTACATTCCCAGTAAAACAATTTGGCAGTATTCAGGAGAGCACATGTATGTGGTGGATTCTTTGCTTTTTAAAATGACTACAGTGGCGGCACTTGCAAAACAAACAAACAAACAAAAACAAACCCCAAACCATTGCTAGATATTCTGAAACCTGGGATTCCTGCCAGAATTAAAATGAAGCAGAACCCAAGGGGTATGGAAATGTCAGGACAATAACAGAGTTGAACTGAAGGAAAGCTTTCATCCCTAGTTTTATGGATGCTTGGGGGCTTTACAATAGGTTTTAAAATGAAGGCACTCTGTTGACCTGCTTCATTTGCTTCCCTTTCTTTGTCAGCTGTATTGCAAGTATTTACCAAGACAGCATCCCATCTCACAATGCACACCTAAATCTATGCTGCCCAACTTGGGACAGATGGCAACCCAGATTCATGTCATCTGGAAATTTAGTTTTCCTCAAGTCTGGGTTGCTCAAGTTGCTGGAATTTAGTCACAAAGTCCCAGCCCAAACTGCAGACCAATTTACAAAAGAGAGAACAGACACAAGCAATGGGACATAACTTAATCACTCGACAAAAGTCTTACAGTTCTGAAGCAGAAGGAGAAAAATAGCTCAGTGCTAGTGATTCACAAGATGTTCTTTTCAGATTTATTGATAATGTTCTGAGTTAAGCGCCCACCGCTGCTGCCATTTCTACCTGTTCAGGATCTCTTCTTTCTTAAATAGTGTTTTGCCAACTCCTTTCCCCCCTATAATTTTTCATCACTTAATGAGAAAGGAAATTACACAGAGAGATTATATTTTAGTGACATTTTCATTGGTCAAGTTGCATGGTTTTTCTCAGGCTTACCTGACTTTTGAAGTGGCTAAAGGGCATAGCTGCCAAGTTATCCCTTTTTTAAAGGGATTTTCCCTTATGCTGAATAGGCTTCCTCACGAGAAAAGGGAAAACTTGGCAGCTATGCTAAAGGGGTGTTTGCCAGGGCCTGTTTTTTTCTTCTTCTTCCAATCTTAAATGCTCAGTGAGTAGAGTATAAGACTCTTAATCTCATGATCGGGGGGTTCAAGTCCCACATTGGGGAAGATTCCTACACTGCAGGAATTGTGGTCCCTACAATTCCATGATTAAATGTGGTCACAAGATAAGTTCTATCATCTCACTGGTGATCTGCACTCTTCAGCCTTACAGGTGCCCACACTTTAATTAAAATCCAGAGGAAGACATAGGGCAATGAGGTTGGGGTTGCAAAGTGCTGGATAACTGTTTATGGTACAAAGAGACCCACACTACCCTTCCAATAATGATGCAAATTCAAAACCCCATACCCAGAAAAGATCTTTTAAAAAGTCAAAAGTCTCCTGAAAATAAGCCAGAAAAATGGAAGCTTCTTTCACAGAAAAAAAAATATTGAGGAAGTTGGAAAGTACATTTCAGCATACTGCTAGCATGAAAAAAGGTAAAGGTAAAGGACCCCTGGATGGTTAAGTCCAGTCAAAGGCAACTATGGGATTGCGGCACTCATCTCGCTTTCAGACTTTCTTGATAATAAAATTTTATTTAACCCACTCTCTTAAAAAAAATCATTTTATTAGTTTTCCAATAAAAACATCCAATTAACAAATCCATCAAATCATAAGCCAATTAAAAATAATAAAATAAGTGATCTATCACCAACAGAAGGCAAGCCTGATAATAAATGGGAATATTACAGAAAATATTGAAATAGCAAAAGCACTAGGCTTTCACCCCTTTTATTTATAAAGTAATACCTCTGGTTACGAACGTGGTCCGTTCCGGATCGCAGTTCGTAACCCGAATAGTTCGTAACCCAAACGCGATGGGCACCGCGGGGCGAAAACACTTACGGGTTTGCGCAGTTCGTAACCCGAACTGTTCGCAAACCAAGGTGGTCGTAACCCGAGGTATGACTGTATTGGTATTAGAAACATTATTACAAACTCTTAGAAAAAATGAAGAAATAAAGGGAGTCAAGATAGGAGTAAAATCATATAAAATTAGAGCATTTGCGGACGACCTGATAGTAACAACTGAAAATCCCCAACAAAGTATTCCAGCAGTGATAGAAACGATTAATAAATTTGGAAGATTGGCAGGATTTAAAATAATTTTTTTTTAAAAAAAAAACTAACCTATGAGTTAAAAACATGAGATCTGAGGAGATGAAGGATTTACAAAAAAATTACAGGTATGGAGATTAAAAACAAAGTAAAATACAGTGGTACCTCAGGTTACATACTCAATCCGTTCCGGGGTGCCATTCGCACCCCGAAAAGTACACAAACCGAGCGTCCATTTTGCACATGTGCAAAAGCGCAATATTGTGCTTCTGCGCATGCACATACCGCACACATGGCAAAAAGCGGCAAAAAATACTTCCGGGTTTGCGGCATACGCAACCCAAAAGTATGTAACCCGAAGCATACGTAACCTGAGGTACTTGGGAATTTGGATATCAACAAAATGTATTAATTTGTAACAGGACAATTACACAAAAACTTGGAATGAGATTTTAAAAAATGGAAAATTGGAACAAACTTCACCTTTCCCTATGGGGCAGGATTTCAGTAGTTAAGATGAACATTTTACCAAAAATGATTTTCCTATTCCAAACCATTCCAATATTGGGAGGAATGAAATGTTTTAAAAATTGGGGGAAAGACATAGCTAGATTCATATGGAATGGAAGAAAACCAAGAAACAAACATCAAATACTTATAGACCAAGGGGAGAGGGGAGGTTTCACTCTACCAGAATTAGAACTGCATCATGCTGCTGCCGGATTGGTATGGATAAAAGATTGGATTACTCTAAGAGATACGGACGTGCTTGACCTGAAGGGTTTCGAAAACCGATATGGGTGGCACATGTAATTTACGAAAAGGTGAGGGTCCATAAGAGATTCTTAAATCATATTATAAGAAAATCGTTACACAAAATCTGGACAAAATATAAAGGAATATTAGAACCAAAAATCCCTTCATGGACCTCACTGACAGAAGCCCTGGCGGTTAAAAAGAAAAACATGCAAGGAGACGATCTTGACGCTTTAAAGTTCCCCGTTCCTGGCTGTGCAATTCTCAGTCATGTCAACAATCATATATCCTTTCATCCATCGGGTATATTTTTTTTAACTGTCTATTTGCCAGCGCAACTTTTCCAGACTTCATTCCAATCTTCCATTCCGAGCTCTTGTTCAAGCCTGTCATTTGAAGTTTAATGACGCAGTAACTCCCAAGTTGTTAAATTGTAACTGTTCATGATAATTTCCCAATATTAAATTGTTAAGCATACTGTTTGCAATATTGCAATGTAAATGAACTGTATTCCACAGTCATTTGGTGGTCAATCAGCTTTCCCAGAGACCACAGCTTTCCCAGAGGCCCTAGAAAGGGGGCTGCTAGACATCCACTTAGCTTCTCTCTTGCTCATAATGAAGAAATTCTGCAAACAGATGCAATGTATTTTGTCCAAAATTGTTATCTCAAGTCATTATAAAGTCAGCTAGCAAGTATTTCCCACTTCCCTCGAAAAAGGCAGGAATTCTCATTTTTTCATGCTGCGTCATACGAACAAGTGCCATCTTGTTTCTTCTTTTATCTTTATCAAGTCTAGGTAAAGCTGTGCAGTTGAATACTTAATTATGAATAGAAGTCCCTCTGTACTTTTTTATTTATTAAAAATAGGTTTCTTAATGAGGCTTGGCATAGAAAAACAATTGTAGGTATAGAAAAGAAGAAAAAGGAATGCATCAATCACCTCTGTAAATCCAAACACCATGATGAGAATCTCTTTGAAGTCCAAGCTTAAACACCAGGGATTGTGCAATTCTGCAGATTTTTTCTCAGTCTTCTTCGGTTCAGACTATTTCTGTTTATTGTCCAAATCTAATTATTTTATCAAACAGATATTTCTGGCTTGTGATTGTGACTTCGGAGAGTGCCAGCCGTGCTGTGCTTTGGGACCCAGCATCCTGTCGCTTGCACCTTGACGCCAGCTGACAATCTCAGATGATCTGCAGGTCTATGAGACAGTCCTCCCCCACCCTGGAGAGTCTGCCAGGGCTAATTACCCCCATATCAACCCTGAATTACCAGCACAGCTGAGGTCCGATCGTGTGGGAGTCAGCCATTTCTCACCGCTAGAAACAGGAAGCCCTTATTAAAGCCACTCTTAGGCCTCATGTGCATTTTACATTAAAGCAGTATCATGCCACCTAAAAGAGCTGTGGCTTCTGTTGGAGAAAAGCAAATACCTTTCCTGAAAGCAACTCCTGCAGCCATGCTGGTGCCAAATGTAATGCTCTGCTTTCCTTGGGACCACATCAGCAAGTCCAATAGTGGGGTCTTGTTTTATGGGAAGCCCCAAACCTCCATAAATACTGCACAGACTTGCACCCCAGAGAGGTCACTTTGGTGCTGCTAATGCAGCAAAAACAATGTGGGAGGCAGCAGTTATGATTTACCAGTCTCATCAGGCACTGTGATACTTCAGTAGTTTGACTTCAATCCTGGAGGTGCCAACAATATTGCTATAATTACATTGTGCAGATAGGGCCTTAAACACAACCTAAGTATTAAAACTGCATTTTATTAAGCTCACTGAAGACCTGGAGCTGGTTCACGCACAAGCCCACTGCATATAATTTAAACACATTATGATGGTGCCCCTTTTTGTTTATGTGTCCATATGTCTGTATGGGTCATTTCAGGTAATGTGCTTAGTGATAGCACATTACTGGAAAAGCACCCTTTTGTTGGCCCATCCATTAATCTGCACCTCATTTACAATATTTTAATAACCACTCTGAAAGAAATTAATGGGCTGCACTTAGATGGGTAGGAAAAATAATAATAATTAAATGCATCTTTCTGCTGAGTGCTTATGGCTGATTTCAAAACTGAAGCTTTGTTGAAATCAGCCAGTGGTTCACTAGATGCTTTGATCATCACATATCCACAGTGTTTAGAGATGAAATTGCCCTTATGAAAAACTTCAGCCTAAATAGGCTGTGTGTGTGAGAGAGTGAGTGTGTGCGCGCAGAACATGGCAAAGACTCCTAGACAACCCTTCAGCTATGTGACTTCACCCATGTAGCATTTTAACATAAGAAAGCAGACCGCTTACAATACCATGTTTTCATTTCTATGGATTGGAGTGTGGGGAGAGAACACCAAAGTGTGCATTCCTTTGCTTTAACAAAAATCAATGTCCAAGATGGTTCTGCTTTATTTGTTGTCTCCCTATGAATTTCTATGTGTTCCTCCCTCCTATTGTGCCACTTTCCCCAACATGCAATTTCTGACTCCCGCCCACCCCCCACAACTCCTGGTGACTTATTTATTTATATATAAAAGAAACCATCTTTTCTCTCTGTCATTTTAATGCCATTTTTCTTAGGGTGGCTTGTTATGACAGGCTTTCTATTGTTGCATTTATTTTTATTTGTTTTTTTCCCCCTTGTTTCATTATTCTCCAGATGAGACACTGTGCCAAGTCAAATTCCATTTCTGCTCCCCCCCCTCCTTTCTTGCCTTGCTTTGAATAAAAGATGAGCCACTCTGGAACTACTCCAGATTCAGCCGCCAAAGTGCACTGCTCCAGCACATTTCTCTCTTAGTTCTGTGCCCAGGATGTTCCAGGTTACTCGCCTACTGCAGTTTTTCCAGGAACTCGGTACATTGCACCATAGGTTGCTTTTCTATTAGGATTGATAAGGTCTGCTGGAGTTCAGACTGTTGAGCTTTCAAATCAAAGCTTAAAACTGTGCAGAGGCAAAAGGAGGCTGGTTATATTCCATAACTGCTGCCAAACACGTGCCACTTTTAAATATCCAGTGGTATTTGCGGCCAACTGTTAGGTATTACTATCCCTTTTTTCACTGGACACTAGAACAAAGAGACAGAAGGAAGTTAGCTGAGAAACACATTTATTGTGCTTGAGGAGGACCAATCCACTAGCAGCGGAAAGCGGAAAGAAGATGTTGTAGCCCTTGTTAGATTCTCCATTATAGTCAAAGTGGGAGAAACAGAGAGAGAGAGTGGTACAGTTTTCTTTCTTTTTCTTTTTTTCACAGATAAAGAATGGTAGGGAATGAAGCAAACCTCCCCAATAGTCTTAATGCCAATTGTGATGGATAGCCCAGGTAAACCAAAGGTTGATGGTGCAGTACAGGCAAAATTCCACCAGAGTGATATAGCTCTCAGTATCCTGAGCCAGAAGGCAGTGGAGACTGCAGTTTGAGAAGGAAAGGGGAAAAGGGGGGTGGGTGGGTTGGTTTCTAGTATTCAACTAGATAACAGGATAAATTCTGAGCCATGTAAAATCTGACCTGAGGTAATTACAGCCAGAAAAGCAGTCTCTGGGCTGGCGGTCAGCTTGAAAGACAACGGTCATTGTCTTTCAAGGGAATACAGGAACATGAACCTTTCGAAACCTCACACCTGAGGTTCCTCTATTAGACTATCAGACCAGGGGATCAGCGAACACTCCCCTTCTAACTGGTTTAGGATTCTATAATAATAATGAATTGTTTATACCCCACCCACCTGGCTGGGTTTACCCAGCCACTCTGGGTGGCTCCCAACCAAATAAGTAAGAGCTGTTCGACAGTGGAATTTGCTGCCAAGAAGTGTGGTGGAGTCTCCTTCTTTGGAGGTCTTTAAGCAGAGGCTTGACAGCCATATGTCAAGAATGCTTTGATGGTGTTTCCTGCTTGGCAGGGGGTTGGACTGGATGGCCCTTGTGGTCTCTTCCAACTCTATGATTCTATGATTCTATGAAATATTAAAAACACAACACAGCATTAAACATTAAAAACTTCCCTAAACAGGGCTGCCTTCAGATGTCTTCTAAAAGTAAGATAGTTGCTTATTTCCTTGACATCTGATGGGAGGGCGTTCCACAGAGGAGGCGCCACCACTGGTAGAAGGCCCTCTGCCTGGTTCCCTGTAACCAGGGGTGGCTTGCCCATTGACTCTAGTGGCGTGGGGTGCCAGGGTACCGGGTTGGCAGGAGGGCGCAGTGCGGCGGAGCCGCGCAGAAACCACGCTGCATGCTGCGCCTGCCCACCAGCCGCGGGAAGAAACGGGGTGGGGTGGGGTGCCAGAGCGATCTGTGCGCCACGGCGCCAGGGTGCCCGACCTACTTAAGACGGCCCTGCCTGTAACCTCACTTCTCTAAGTGAGGAAACACCAGAAGGCCCTCGGTGCTGGACCTCAGTGTCTGGGCTGGGTGGTGGTGGTGGAAACGCTCCTTCAGGTATACAGGACCGAGGCCGTTTAAGGCTTTGAATCTTCTCATGAGAAGATATATCCCCTTCCTGCTCTCACAGCCAAAACCTGGAAGGATGACCCATATGTTTACATCAGTATCCCACCCTCAATTCACTGTGATTAAAGCATATAGGGGAAACAATTCACTATGATTAAAAGCTAGACCTAGCCCTCAAAACAATATATTCCTCTTCCATTTCCTCTACATCCACTCCCCCTTTTTTGCTGTGGACATTTCCCCAATATGCTTGCATTTACCTCTCTGGAAAAAGTGAGGTGAAAATGCTACACTACTATGTAGATGCCTTGTTAATGGACTTATTTGAACTGACTTAGTATAATAAAAGGCTACCCGGAATCATCCAGATTCAGCTTATTATTTGAGTTATATATATATAAACCTGATGCAAACCCCTACAAATTCCGTCTTCAGCTGGGGAGGTGGGTTGTGGAGGTAGGAACTCAGACTGCATCACAGTGTTGCATGGTGGTAAGTAGGAATTTCCAAGAATTCCAGAACTCACATGGTACAAATCTTGCTAGACTGTAGCATTTGATGAAAATTCAAGTGTGTGATCCTCAAAGTGAAATCTCAGGTGATATATAACAGAATATATTTTAAAAAACATGCACCATGTGATTCTGCTGATTGGGTAGCTTAGCTGCATGTACTTCTGCAAATAATTTCAGTCCCAAATGATGCTATGAATTATGTGACTAAATACCAATGCCAAATATGGGCATCTCCTGATCAATACCAAGTATCATCTATCAAACAATGAATATACCAAAGAGAATATATAAATTAACAAGTGACATATTATGCAGAGATTATCAAATGCTACTGGCTATTAAATATAGACTTACATACAGTATATCTGTTCAATACCCATGGTCTAATTAGCTATCACTTACAATAAGCATTCAACAACATTAAGACAAGGCCCCAAGGTGCCGTGGCTCCCACAATATTTTAAAAGTGGGGGTTGGGCACCCACAAAGTGGGCGAGGTCACACATGTATGTCATGCTGTCATCATGCCCCCCCCGGTGTGCATGCACTATATCAGCATGCAGGGGAGGGCTGATGATGTAGCGTGCACATGCCAGGGGCATGATGTCATAGCGCGTGCATGTCCCACAGTGTGTTGATGTAGCATGCACGCCCCATGGCATGAGCGCGGTTGTGAGGAACAGAACCACCAAATTTTGTTTATAAATTTATTTCACACAATTTCCTCCTGCATCCCTGTTCTCCTGTGAGCTCTAAAGCCTCACTGGATCCCCGCGCTTCCTGAAATGAAAAGGCTCCAAGGGAAGAGATACTTCCCCTGGGTTTTAACTGAAACATGAGCATCCTGGAAGGGTGCAGAGTGCAGACCACCAGAGAGATGATTTTATACAATTAAAGAAAGGATACTTGCAAATACTCCTCAGAAACCTAAAAGGTAAGGCAACTGCAGCAAATCCCTATACACTTCCCATAAGAATTCCATTGCTATTTTTTCTCTTCTTTCTGATAATTTTCAAATTCTTTTTTTCTCTCTTATTAACTCTTATTAATGGAGAAAGGTGTGTGTTAGAGAGTGAGAAAGTGTGTGTGAGAGAGACTGACAGACACAATTTTTCAGCATAGCATTAGCACCATCCCTTTAATGTGGAATGCAAAAGGAGCTCCAAACTGAAAAGAGAATGCCATATCTCATGGTGAAAAAACCATGTGGCTTGAACTACCAGTCTCCATACATGCTGTGAAAATTCTTTCTTTCTTTCTTTCTTTCTTTCTTTCTTTCTTTCTTTCTTTCTTTCTTTCTTTCTTTCTCTCTGAGTTGAACAACTCCTCAAAAGCCAATGGTCAAAAACACATACAGGGACCATTTGTTATTATTCAAACACTGGCAATAAATCACTGAGTTGGAATTTATCACTGCCCATAATGTATCCCCTGGAGACCCTGGTGGATGCAAGACAGCAGCAGAAGCAGAAACAGTTTGCTCGACATTTCTTTCTTCTTATTTTAATAAATAATAGGGTAGTTGACATGCATTGCACTGGTTCTGGAGACATGTGGAAGGATACCAGAAATTACACTTATACTGGCCCATATATAGCAGTGGAAAAGCCAACTGCCTCATGTTCGATCCTCTAATCTCACCCAGTCTGGTTGTATCCAATGCAACACTAAATTAAAGTCACTTAGTAGTATAATTGTTCCATTGAATGCATTCTTTTGCACAACTACAATGGACTACTACTACAACTATAATTGTTCCAACAATTATAGTTGTAGTAGTAGTCCATTGTAGTTGTGCAAAAGAATGCATAAGCAGGTTGTTGGAAGCTTTTATGCATGGTGCATAATCTGTTTTGCACAACAAGCTGTTGTGCAGCAAATTTCCACTAGCACAACTATTGTGTGGGATTCGTCTGTTGCTCTAGAAGTGCAAGAGCCCCTGGGCTGGTGGACAGAGAACATTAAATACAGACCTCAAAGAGTTCCAAATCATGTTCTCCTTCATGTTCTCCCCCCCCCTCTTGTATGTGCCAGGCGCCATCGTCAGAACTAATTCAGAGGGTTGGGAGAACCTCTAGAACATGGGTAGGCAACCTAAGGTCCGTGGGCCAGATGTGGCCCAACTGCCTTCTCAATCCGGCCCGCAGACGTTCTGGGAATCAGCATGTTTTTACATGAGTAAAATGTGTCCTTTTATTTAAAATGCATCTCTGGGTTATTTCTGGGACATAGGAATTTGTTCATTCCCCCCCCCCCCAAATATAGTCCGGCCCACCACATGGTCTGAGGGACGGTGGACTGGCCCACAGCTAAAAAAGGTTGCTGACCCCTGCTCTAAAACATATTTAGAGCCACATAGACATATGCTAGCATAAATCAATGTGCTAAGTAAAAAGCTACTTAGTAGTGTGTTGGAATAACAATAACAGTAATAACAATAACAGTATAATGGAGTTGCATCTTGCTAAGATCTACTCGAATAGACACACTGAAATTAATGTAGCCCAGTTAATCATGTCCTTAAATTTCAGTAGGACTAACGCTGGATACAGCATATAATCCCCAAAATTCTTTCATGGATTTTCACGTACTGTATTAAGATGTACCATATGGCACAATCAAGATACTGTATTGCATGGCCACCAATTCTTCATTTCACCCAAAGAGAGGCATCAATAATGAGGAGCCATGGGGATCATTATTGTTGTTGTTTAGTTGTTTAGTCGTGTCCGACTCTTTGTGACCCCATGGACCAGAGCATGCCAGGCACTCCTATCCTCCACTGCCTCCCGCAGTTTGGTCAAACTCATGTTGGTAGCTTCGAGAACACTGTCCAACCATCTCGTCCTCTGTCATCCCCTTCTCCCTCTGTTATGCTTTCAATCTTTCCCAGCATCAGGGTCTTTTCCAGGGAGTCTTCTCTTCTCATGAGGTGGCCAAAGTATTAGAGCCTCAGCTTCAGGATCTGTCCTTCCAGTAAGCACTCAGGGTTGATTTCCTTCAGAATGGATAGGTTTGATCTTCTTGCAGTCCATGGGACTCTCAGGAGTCTCCTCCAGCACCATAATTCAAAAGCATCAATTCTTCAGCGATCAGCCTTCTTTATGGTCCAGCTCTCACTTCCATACATCACTACTGGGAAAACCATAGCTTTAACTATACGGACCTTTGTTGGCAAGGTGATTTCTCTGCTTTTTAAGATGCTGGCTAGGTTTGTCATTGCTTTTCTCCCAGGAAGCAGGCATCTTTTGTGACTGCTGTCACCATCTGCAGTGATCATGGAACCCAAGAAAGTAAAATCTCTCACTGCCTCCATTTCTTCCCCTTCTATTTGCCAGGAGGTGATGGGACCAGTGGCCATGATCTTAGTTTTTTTAAAATGTTGAGCTTCAGACCATATTTTGCACTCTCCTCTTTCACCCTCATTAAAAGGTTCTTTAATTCCTCCTCACTTTCTGCCATCAAGGTTGTGTCATCAGCATATCTGAGGTTGTTGATATTTCTTCCAGCAATCTTAATTCTGGTTTGGGATTCATCCAGTCCAGCCTTTTGCATGATGAATTCTGCATATAAGTTAAATAAGCAGTGAGGCAATATACAGCCTTGTCGTACTCCTTTCCCAGTTTTGAACCAATCAGTTATTCCATATCCAGTTCCAAGAAGCTACAGTTAGAACTGGATATGGGATCATTATTACGTTATGACATTTCCAAGAAGAAGACAGAGGAGATGATGAGAGAGAGAGAGAGATTAGCTTTCATAATTGGGGGCAAGTCTCTCAGCTTCTTCTTATACATTAAAGCCACAGGCAGGTAGCAAACATTTCTTTTTTTAAAAAAAAACTCAGGCCAAAGCATTTAAGACAAATAATTAAAAATCAATGATGATGGATTTTATGTTCATCTTCCAACCTGTTCTGATGATTTGGAAAACAACAACACCAATAACCAATTCAGGTGCTCGGCCACAGTCTCTTGGCCTTTCATAAGAATGTCTCTGAGAGAACACTAAGAGAAGACCATTCTTGAAAACAATGGAGAAAATATTCTCTTTTTAATCCCAGTAGCACTGAAACATGGATCCTGCTCAATTTCCTTGGCTTGAAATATCATTGTTTTTTAAACATCACAGTCGGTTACATCACTCAGGTGCTGTTATGCTAATTTATTGTGACAAGTCCCAGCACAACTGTAGGAAGCCAACAAAACTCATTGAGCTGTGTATGGAATGACAAGCTTAATGGATGATGATGCAAGGCCAGTTCTCCAAATGCATTGCCCAGTGCTGCTATGAATGGCAAGCTTTTTCTGGAGTCTTGCTATACTGAGAAGATCAGAAGGGGTGGGGTGGGGTGGGGGAGGACTCGGGCCAGCTGGTTATCAGAAAGCCCTCCTAAAATGCACAAACAATGTACCAAACTCTTCACTACTAGGGATGGGGGAGGGGAGAGAGAATTTGGTTTGGTTTGGGGTTTTAATGCAAACCTACCTAACAATAAGGGACCCAGGTGGCGCTGTGGGTTAAAGCACTGAGCCTAGGGCTTGCTGATCAGAAGGTTGGCGGTTCGAATCCCTGTGACGGGGTGAGCTCCCGTTGCTCGGTCCCAGCTCCTGCCAACCTAGCAGTTCGAAAGCACGTCAAAATGCAAGTAGATAAATAGGAACCGCTACAGCGGGAAGGTAAACGGCGTTTCCATGTGCTGCTCTGGTTTGCCAGAAGCGGCTTTGTCATGTTGGCCACATGACCTGGAAGCTATACGCCGGCTCCCTCGGCCAATAATGCGAGATGAGCGCGCAACCCCAGAGTCGGTCACGACTGGACCTAATGGTCAGGGGTCCCTTTACCTTTACCTTTACCTACCTAACAATGGGATGGAACAGAAGGGTGACCAAGCACATTTGAAAGTGACATGGAACAGGAATAGATGGAATTGTGTTTCCCAAATCACACAACCTCCTTTCCTGGTAGAAGAAGAGTCCCGGTCAAACTGCTGGGGTTTGACAGAAGAGAGAAAAAAGGTGCAAGTGTGACCTAGTAGAGGAAAGAGGGCACTTGGCTCCAGCAACTGAAATTTCACCTCAATGTCTGGGCACATTTAAAAAGGATAGCAAAGAAAATGCCACATCAAGAACACAGATCAAAGAGCATTATAATCCTTAGAACTGCACAAAGGTGACCATTTGCTGTGACCATGAGTGCCTCCACGATGCACATGGAAAATATCACTAACGTGTGCTCTAAAACTCTTTTCCTACTCTCCTTTCATTACCGTTTCATTCAACAGCTATGTCTTGTCTAACATATCTGTTTCAAAGGAAATACAGTAGTGAATCATTTTGCATTTGCAATCAATCAATCAATCAATATAAATTGCTCTTCCGAAGAAGGCTTATACTTTTAGCTAAGGCTTAACAAATTACTAGTCAATACCCAGTTTCAGTCTAAAGTCATAAATGTTTAATATAAACTTTTAAATGTGTGTGTGGATTTGAATGTGTGTTCTTGCAAACCATACAGTGCCTGCAGGTTGCCTAAGTCTACCAATGTAACCAGTTGTCAGTAAATTCATGCACCATTCATAAATGCAGCTGATTTTTTCTGACTGCTGTTCATCTGGGCATAAACACTTTCAATCTAATGGTTGCTAGCGTTTGATATATTTTATTTTGAGGGTTTCTTTTAAAAAGCAATACATCTAATTATGTATACGAGCATCTATCTACTTTTTAATGAATGTCTTGGTGGAGAGTAAATCTGTCTATGCAGCTGCCCTCTCCACTTCCCAAATTCTAATCAGAAAAAAAGAAGTTATGCGATAGGTGGCTTTTTTGGAACTGACATTATGCTGAGGCCGGGAAGGGAGGTGACCTGCTCTTGATGGGGTTACAATCCCTCAGAAGGAGCAGGTACACAGCTTGGGGGTACTTCTGGATCCATTACTGTCACTTCAGGCTCAGGTGGCCTTGGTGGCACCGATTTTACTATCTACATGAGTGAGGGCATTCAGAGTTTGGGAGCATGTTGTCAGCAATATGCTCTACTTCTCCTTTACATCTTCAGATGTGGCAGGAAATAAGCAGGGCTGTTGTCTTGCCCCAGTAATGGACTGGATGAAAGCCAACAAACTGAAGCTCAACCCAGATAAGACTGATGCACTGCTAGTGGGCAGTTCCCTAGACTGCTTGCATGGGAGATGGCCTGCTGTTGATGAGGTTTCATGCCCTCTGAAAGAGCAAGTATGTAGCTCGGGGGTGCTTCTGGATCCATTGCTGTCACTTATCTGCTTGTCACTCAGGTGGCCTTGGTGGCATGGATTGCCTGTTGGCCCAGCTGCACCCCTATCTAGATATGGATAGCCATCCATGCTTTGGTAACCTCTAGGTAAGATTACTGCAAAACACTATTTGTGGGGCTGCCTCTGAAGATGGTTTGGAAACGTCAACTGGTGCAGAATCCTGGTGCAGAATTCAGCAGCCAGGTTTATCACTGGGGCTAGATGGTTTGAGTCTATAATGTTAATCCTGGCCTGACTGCACTGGCTGCCAATTAGTTTCTGGGTCCAATTCAAAATACTGGTTTTGACCCACAAAGCCTTAAATGGCTCAGGACCTCAATACCTCAAGGACTGCCTCTTTCCACGTAAACCTATCTAGACCCTGCTATCATCATGTGAAGCTTTTATTTGTGTGCCTCCTCCATGAGAGGAGAAGGAGTTGGCAACATGAGGATAGGCTTCTTTCTGTGGTGGCTCCATGCTTCTCCCCCTGCAGGCTATGTCACAGTGGTAAGTGACCAATGAGATTTCCCTACCGAAAGCAACAAAGCCAATTGAGGAGTAAGGGCAGTAATTCCTAGCCAATCAGTGAACAAGACATGAGTAAAATACTGTGTAGATTTTGCCACATGATGGCATAACTGATTCAGAGAGCAATTGCATTCTTACAAACAGTACCAAAACTGTTAAAACAGGTGGCCATTTTCCAGCACTGCTGAAAATGTTTGTGAAAAGCTGTGAAGACTTATGCCCTAGAGCAAGCATGTCAAACCTGCGGCCCTCCAGATGTTTTGGACTACAATTCCCATCTTCCCCAACCACTGGTCCTGCTAGCTAGGGATCATGGGAGTTGTAGGCCAAGACATCTGGAGGGCCGCAGGTTTGACATGCCTGCCCTAGAGCTTCAGTAGGGTGAGTCCATGCTTTTATCACCAAGCCTGTGATGAATTTAACCTGCCACTGGATGTCACTTTTCCATGACAGTTGAAAGACCACTGACACTGAAGAGAATATTTTAAAGCAAATTTCTACCATAGAAAAATCTTTCTCTCCCCCCCCGCAACCCATAGATTAAAAGCAAACCATTTCCCTCCCTCCCTTCTTTTCATGTTCATTGCTTCATAAGCCTGCATTTAAAACCACTTTCACAAAAGAGGAAGCATACTATTGCTCTCTCAGAAGACTTCCTCAGGTACTTCACAGAGATTATTCCACTTAGAAAAAGAGGGAGTGCAGAAAAGGGCAACAGTGTTTGCCATTACTACATAATGAATACCTTTGCAGTGACTCAATAGGCTGACATGATAAGGAAAGCACAGATGAGTTCAATTTAGGATTTAACACTTCATTTAACTACAGATACTTGGTAGAATCTCTGAACTGGTCAAAGCTCACAGCTATAGAGGATGCTGCATTATCAAGGTGTGTGGGTGTGTGTGTAAGCTTTGGATATGATTGACAACAAGGGGGCAATTTCCTGTAGTAGTATTCAGAAACTCAGTGAGAATTGGTAGCAACACCTTATTTTACCTTCCTTAAAATTTCCATGGATGCTCTGGCAATGCAGGAAGATATTAATAGCAGGCATGGCAAAATGGTTAGGACTACAACTAAACATTACAGCAGGAAACTGGTATAGTATACAAATTTAAACAACAACAGCAACAGCAACAGCAACAGCAACAGCAACAGCAACAACAACAACAACAACCAACACATTCCTTTCTAAGCAGTCTTCTTCAGGCCAAATGCCAACAGGGGGCAAAGTGACAAGCAAAGGGGGCCAGAGCAATGAATGCATTGCACACCCTCCAAAATCCCTCAGATGAAAATAAGGACATTTCTCACTCCCTACACCAACTGACCCCCCACTTGACCCCCCCCCATTTTTTGTCGTTGCCCCCCTCCCCCCCCACAGCCATGTAGAGCATTTCTATCACCACAGCGCCAATGGGACACAGCACATACACCCCCCCCACTTTCCTGAGAAAACCCCTTAATCCCAATTTTATCTTACTCTTTTCTATGGTAGATTTACAAAAAGAGAAACCCACACTAATAAATATTGTAGAAAGGGGCAAAATTAGACATGGATGCACAAAGCATTAAAAAACAAACAAACAAACAAACAAACAAACAAACAAGAAACATCAAGACGGCTTGTGCTCCACTCTGCTCCCCTTATCTTCCCATCCTGGGCAGCCCTGCCCACTGCCTGCACCTCAGAGCTGGCACGTCAGGCGAGGCTGGCCTTGGTGGCAGTGGCAGCTGCAGCAGCAGGAGGAGCTTCTTCACCTCTTTGCCATTCTCCAGCAACTAATGTGAGCTGAAGGGAGGAGGCTGGCTGTGGTGGCCGTGGAGAGGCAACGGAAAGGCAATGGGATGCTCCCTGACAGCCACAGCTGCTGTTGCTCAGGACCCACACTGGCCTATCCTCCTCCTAAAGCTCAGCAGCAGTGGCATGGCAGGAGAAACAGGGAAATTCTGGGATCAGATCAGAAGCTGGGATGGCTTTCACAATTCCAGGACTATCCCTGGAAAACAGGGACACTTGGAGCGTTTGTGAACATTAATGTTACCTTCGTACAGATATAATAATAATACTAATAATAATAATAATAATAATAATTTATTATTATTATTATTATTATTATTATTATTATTATTATTATTATTATTTATACCCCGCCCATCCGGCTGGGTTTCCCCAGCCACTCTGGGCGGCATCAAACATTTAAAAGTTCCCTAAACAGGGCCGCCTTCAGTTGCCTTCTAAAAGTAAAATAGTTGCTTATTGCCTTGACCTCTGCTGGGAGGGTGTTCCACAGGGCGGGTGCCACTACCGAGAAGGCCCTCTATCTGGTTCCCTGCAACCTCACTTCTCACAATGAGGGAACTGCCAGAAGGCCCTTGGTGCTGGATCTCAGGGGTGGAGACACTCCTTCAGGTATACAGGACCGAGGCCATTAGGGCTTTAAAGGTCAGTACCAACACTTTGAATTGTGCTCGGAAACATACTGGGAGCCAGTGTAGATCTCTCAGGACCGGCAGCCACTCCCAGTCACCAGTCTAGCTGCCGCATTCTGGATTAATTGCAGTTTCCGGGTCACCTTCAAAGGTAGCCCCACATAGAGTGCATTGCAGTAATCCAAGCAGGAGATAACCAGAGCATGCACCACTCTGGCAAGACAATCTGCGGGCAGGTAGGGTCTCAGCCTGTGTACCAGATGGAGCTGGTAGACAGCCGCCCTGGACACAGAATTGACATGTGCCTCCATGGACAGCTGTGAGTCCAGAATGACTCCCAGGCTGCACACCTGGTCCTTCAGGGGCACAGTTACCCCATTCAGGACCAGGGAGTCCTCCACACCTGCCCGCCTCCTGTCCTCCACAAACAGTACTTCTGTCTTGTCAGGATTCATCCTCAATCTGTTAGCTGCCATCCATCCTCCAACCGCCTCTAGACACTCACAGAGGACCCTCACCACCTTCACTGGTTCTGATTTAAAAGAGAGGTAGAGCTGGGTGTCATCTGCATACTCTTGAACACCCAGCCCAAACCCCCTGATGATCTCTCCCAGAGGCTGCATGTAGATATTAAAAAGCATGGGGGAGAGAACAGAACCCTGAGGCACCCCACAAGTGAGTGCCCAGGGGTTTGAACACTCATCCCCCAACACCACTTTCTGAACACGGCCCAGGAGGAAGGAGCGGAACCACTGTATGACAGTGCCACCAGCTCCCAGCCCCTCTAGACAGTCCAGAAGGATGTTATGGTCGATGGTGTCAAAGGCCGCTAGGAGATCCAGCAGAACTAGGAAACAGCTCTCACCTTTGTCCCTAGCTCGTCGGAGATCATCGACCAACGTGGCCAAGGCAGTTTCAGTCCCATGGTGAGGCCTGAATCCCAATTGGAAGGGATCCAAATGGTCCGCTTCTTTCAGGCGTGCTTGGAGTTGTTCAGCAACCACCTGCTCAATCACCTTGCCCAAGAATGGTAGATTTGAGACTGGGCAATAGTTGGCCATATTTTCCGGGTCTAAAGATTTTTTTTTTAAGAAGAGGTTTGATGACCACCTCTTTCAGTGGGTCTGGGAAGGCTCCCTCATAGAGGGAAGCATTCACCACCCCGCGGAGCTCATTGCCCAGCCCTTCACGGCTCGCTTTTATTAGCCACGATGGGCAAGGATCAAGGAGACAGGTGGTCGGTTTCACTCGTCCAAGCAGCCTGTCCACATCCTCAGAGGTAACAGATTGGAATTGATCCCATATAACATGACTAGACAGGGCTCTAGCACTCTCCCGCCCTGGCCCTGCTCCCACAGTGGAGTCTACCTCCTTCCGAATCTGAGCGACTTTATCTGCAAAAAAAACTTTGCAAAAGCATTGCAGGAGATCTTTGGGTCCCTACCAGGCCCCAATGATGAAGGTGGTTCCAAAAAATTGCGAACCACCTGAAAAAGTCTCCTGCTGCTGTTTTCTGCAGATGCAATAGAAACGGTGAAGAAGGTCCTCTTCGCCGTCGCCATTGCCACTTGGTAGGCTCGATGTTGAGCTCTAACCCATGTCCGGTCTGATTCAGAATGAGTTTTCCGCCACTGGCGCTCTAGCCATCTCAGCGACTGTTTCATCACCCTCAGCTCCAGGGAAAACCACGGAGCTGTCCAGGCTCCATGCGATCGGAGAGGGCGCTTCGGAGCCAGACAGTCAATAGCCCTGGTTAACTCCACATTCCAGCGGGCCACCAGGGAATCAGCTGAAAGGCCATCAACATGGGATAAAACATCCCCTACCACTGTCTGGAAACCAATTGGATCCATTAAGTGGTGGGGGTGCACCATCTGAATCGGTCCCACCTCCCTGCAGAGGGGAAGATTTGTTTCTACACACAAAGACATGCACATTCCTCCGACAACAACCGGAAGGCAGCAGTTTGGAGATGGCTGTTGTACACAATGTTGTTGGCTGAGAATTCTAATGAAGCTATGGTTTGCTTCTTCCTAATGGTAGGCTGAAAAAATCACTTCCAACTTTTGTAGATCCATCTACAAAAGTTTGTTGGTGTGTGGGTGTAATTTTCTGTCATGAATGAGGGTAGTTGAAAATCAGGGGATTGGGGTGTGGCTGCAATGTTCACTCTTCTTGCTTAGTTCCTGTTTGCACTAACTTGGCCTCTCCTATAATGAACACCACTCACTTAAAGATGCCTATGCCTCATTGACTTTCAGAAAGAATTGTCCACAAATTTATCCATTGCAGACCTACTTGCAGTAACCCCTGCCCCAAGGAGAAATAGCCTAGACAATGTTAGCCCCCTCCACATCATATGGCCTGGGCAGTACCTTAGCCTTGGTGTTGAATATACAAATTTCAAATAGACAATTCCAGAGTTGGGGAAGAAATGACCTATCTTGTTTCCTCATTGCATGTTTCCCTCTACCTATGCTGTTTCATAATAGCTACATTTCCTCCTATTGCCTCCCCATACTTGCTTAATTTGTTTTATGTTTAACTGGAGCAAATAGGCTGCTTGGACGCAGGGAACACATTGTTACTTCCCTTTAACAGTAGTGTGTTAATTCTGCATGCTGTATAAATAGTAAATAATAACAATAATTCCATCTTATTATTTGGCTTAGGTCCTGCTTAGAGTTTATTATTATAGCCTCTGGATTCTGCAAGCTTAACAAAGAACCAGATCCAGCATGTTTCAAAGATACAGTGTTAGTCATGTAATTATACACCAGGGCATGCTAGAAAGTATTATGGAGATCAGGAAGAAACCTAAAATGAGCTTAAATGAGCACAGATTTTGAGGCTTCACTGCCTGCCTTGTCAGGCAACACATGAGTGCCAGGGAGAGGGTGAACTGCAGGTGAAACTCATAGAGAGATGGGTGTTATAATAGCTCTGTCTCAATAAGAATGTGCCTGAGATGCTTCTCTGCATTAGTGATGCACTGGCCCATTTTGCTGCTTCAAAGGTGGCTCTGCTTTGCCTCCACAGTTAGAGTCAGTAATGCTTCTGAATTCCAGTTGCTGAAAACCACAGAAAGGAAGAGTGCTTGCATCCTGCTTGCAGGTTTCCCACAGGCATCTGCTTGGGAAAAGGCTGGTGAACTCAGAGCCAGCCCACCAAGGAGACAATGTGAGGAGGCTGCCTTGGGTGGCAGAATCTAGAGGGGGCCTGAAATCTAGCCTTCAAGGAATGCATCACCCACTGCTGCTGCTGTGCATAGCTGCCAAGTCTCCCGTTTTCCCCAGCAAAACCCCTTTTTTACTTACCTTTTCCCAGTGGTCCCCCGTATCACTTCGTCTCCCGTTTTTCTCCGTTATTTTCTCCTGCCGGTGGCCATTTTTTTTCTTTCCAATTTGCCCTTCTATGGGCACCAAAAATGGCCGCTGCCAGCTTCAAAAGTCGCATCTACGCATGTCCTGAAGTGCATAGACGTGACTTCCAGTGTTGGCGGCGGTCATTTTGGTGCCCATAGATGGGTGGAGCAACACTGGAAGTTGCGTCGGCGCACTTCCTGACATGCGTACAAGCGACTTTCGAAGCTGGCGGTGGCCATTTTGGATGCCCATAGAAGGGCAAAGCGACACCGGAAGTTACATCCACGCAACTTCCGGTGTCAAATGGCTGCCGGTCCCGGATTCTGCAGTCCAGAACTTGGAAGGTAAGGCTGTGGAGGCCCAGGGTACCTCAGGGACTATCTTCTCCTGTATGTCTCTAAGCACTGTTAGTGAACTAGAAGCATGACTGATAGCTACGAGGAGTCATGACTTCAGTGTAAGGGGTCTAAATCCCTCCCACTAGAAATCAGGCAGGCACCGTCTCTGCTACCTTTTAGGTGCCTGGTTAAAGTGATTTTATTTCAGGAGGACTTTGCACCATGGTTTAACTTTCGTACATGGTTTAAGTTTTATAATATAACTGGTTTGAGACCCAGATGTGTTGAAAAGTGGGTTAGAATGTCTTTAAATTCACATTTTTAAAGAGAAAGTTGGATAAGGAATACCTTGGAGCTGAGCCTTAGTCTATTAAATCTGGTTTCACTGGTTATGTAGGCACTGCACTTTTCTGAAAAGCAAGCAGTTTAAAAATTGGGACAGGCAAAGTTTGTTGCTCATAATATGGAAGTTATTTCAGCACACCAATGAGACTGTTGTGTTGCTCTGTTATCTGATTCTATTGCAACAATAATCCATTTTAAACATTGTCACAAGAAAGTAATATATTACACTGACAGCTACATTAAACTACCATGGTTCCTTGTGTGGTGCTCTTGACTTTACAAAACAGTGTTAAGATGTTTTTAAACCAATTTCCAAGATGAAAATAACATGGTGTCAAAATATTTCTTCCCCTCCTAACTGATCAACAGGATTGAAAGCATCATAAGTTTGGAGTTACTATGACAACTCATCCCAGATGCTGAAAGATTGATCCAAGCTATCCAACAGAGAATGTTCCAATATGAGGAATTATAATTAAAACAACTACTAAACAGTATGTTACCACCTCAATAGTACTAACTCTAGACATGGCTCTAAGTTTTGCCTGAAGTGAAACTTTGAGACAAAGTTGAAGAGCTGGTATAATATCTGGAAGCTCCCAGTATAACAGGTTCGAGAGTCCATTAAATGGCCACAACTTTCCAAGGTATTCAAACCAAATTTTTCTCGTCACCTCCTGGCAGGGATGGATGTCAATTTCAGTTTCTCTCAGTTTCTCATTTATTCCAGTTTGAAGTTCAGTTCACCTTAGGCAGTATCCAACGTTCTCATGTTGTCAGCACAAACAAGAGTTTCATTAAAATTAGTGGCACCTGTTGCACAATCGAACCCAGAACTGGAGGTCAGAATTTCCCTTGCAGACACAAGATAACACAAAATTACGAAGACTTTTCCATGTAAGCTTAGAAAGATGGGAAAGTATCAATGTTCTGGAACAATGTGGGACCAGAGGTTTAATGCAGCGTTTCTCAACCGGTGTTCCGCGGCACAGTAGTGTGCCACGAGATACAGGCTTGTGTGTCGCGACATGCGGCGAGGAAAAGGGCGCTTTGCATTGCTGACGGACTTCCGGCGAGGCAAGATGGCGCGCGGCATGGCAGCGCGAAGCTCCTGAGAGCGACCAGCGTGCCCGTGCCGCCAGCCTAGCCTCCGGACCGCCGGAACCGCCGCCGCTGGTACGCGGGCGCCAAGTGAGCCCAGCGGATCGACCGGGGAGCCGCTGGAGGCCCCCCCCCCGCGACCCCACCAGAGCGACACCGAAAGTGCCCGGCTGGAGGATCGACGGACCCCTGGGCTCCGCGGCAGCTGCATGGGCGTCGGAATCGCCCGGCGGATCAAGCGGGGAGCCGCTAAAGCCCCCCAGCAAGCCCGCCTGCGGCCGGGAAGAGCTCCGAAGCCCGGGACCTCCCACCACGCGACGGCCCTGCCTCATCACCGCAGCCGTCACCACCCCAGGAGAAGAGGAAAAGGAGGGAGCCCCCCCCCAGGTGAGGGAAAAAGGGAAAGATAGGGAGGAGAGGGCCCCTCGCCACCCCCCAACCCAGGTGAGAGCGCCTGGTGGGTCCGCCTGGCTACCGTGCAGCACTTCTGCAGTGGCATGCTTTACGTCTCCCCTCCAAACTAAACTAAATATAGGGCGGCACAGAGTTGGTGTGCCGCGGGATTTTTTTTCATAGAACAAGTGTGCCGTGGCCCCAAAAAGGTTGAGAAACACTGGTTTAATGTGTACCCTCTTGGGAAGCATGTGAGGAGCATCATTATCTAGTTTCCCATATGGACCACACAAGGAAATAAAGCAGCAACAACTATGTAACAATTTGCTTTATTTATTTCAGAAAATGTATACACCACTTGATTATAACCCTCCCCCAAAGATGAAATAATTATAACATACAAAAGTTAAAATATTAAAACAGGTTAAAATTCCTACAACTTTATAAGCACCCATGTAACAAAATAAAGGTAAAGAGACCCCTGACAATTAAGTCCAGTCGCGAATGACTCTAGGGTTGCAGTGCTCATCTCGCTTTACTGGCCGGGGGAGCCGGCATTTGTCCGCAGACAGTTTTCCTGGGTCATGTGGCCAGCATGACTAAGCCGCTTCTGCTGAAACCAGAGCAGCACACGGAAATGCCGTTTACCTTCCCACCTATTTATCTACTTGCACTGTGTGCTTTCAAACTGCTAGGTTGGCAGGAGCTGGGGCCGAACAACGGGAACTCACCCCGTCGTGGGGATTTGAACCGCCAACCTTTCAATCAGCAAGCCCAAGCGGCACAGTAGTTTAACCCACACCGCCACCCACATCCCATAAGCACCCATGTAGGCTCATATAAACATGAATGTTTTAGCAGGCTCCAAAAAGAGTACAGTGAAGCAACCTGCTTGATCTCAAGAGGCAGGGAGTTCCAAAGTGCAGTGCTGCCACACTAACCAACTGTGTTCTTATAAATGCAGAATGGGTATTATGTGGCACTTTTAGTAGTGCCAGTTCCACCAATCAAAACAGTTACAAGCAGGTATTTGAGTCCCTCCACTACACTGGGAGTCAGTAACCTCTGGGCAATCTGAATTAACTATGTCAGACAGCTACTAGAGCATGTGGTGAGACTTGCAAAATAAGCCTTGTTTTTCACAGACTGCATTGCCACATGGTATGCACAATTAAATGTTCTTATCAGTGTTTGGTGAGCTTCAGAGCAAGATTTTATGTGACTTACACTCCAGTTTTTGTCTAGTATGTTTCATCATCCGGAGCTCCTCAGAGTATCAAGGAGCTGCTTTGGCTCAAAAATGCTGGAGAGGATTGTGCAAAATAATAATAATAATAATAATAATAATAATAATAATAATAATAATAATAATAATAAATGCACACACACCTTCCTCTCATAGATTTTTTTTTAAAAAAAGAACATGCAAACATTGTATGGACATGATTTCTTTATTTTGCTCTAAGAGCAGGCATGTCTGTGCTAAAGCAGTAGTAGATGTAGGTAGTATATGATTCTCAGTTGGTTGCAAATTAAATTCGGGATAAGATTGTAAGATATCAGTAGGCTATTGACTGAATAATTAAAATTTATTTTTTTATGGTATCCCATTTTTAAATATGGCAAATTCTAATAATCAAGCCATGGCAAATGCCCATGTAGAACTAAGGAATGACTTTTCTCCCCTTATGATTACAGGAGAAATTAAGATGTTGCTGGCCAGTCTGATCACATGAGTTATTCTCACTTTGTTCTTCCACTTTGTTCCTATCCTTTGATCTCTTAATTTCCCTTTATCCTTTCATCCACACTTCTATAGCAACATTTCTCCACTTATGCTTTTTAATAGGAAAGCCTAATTTTTTTTATTAAAACAAACCGCACATGTACAACAAAAAGGAACAGATAGCTCCATTGCCCTCTGCCAGTGAATATGTGATCTCATAATTGGAGAGTGAAGGTGACAGGGGAAAGAACTAAGGGCCCCTTCAGGTAGTTCCACAATGTGGCCCTTCCTAATCCTAGGTTAGATTACTACAATGTGTTATATGTGGGTTTGCCTCTGAAGATGGTTCACAGACTTCAGCTGGTGCAGAATTTGGCAGCAAGGTTTTTCACTGGGGCAAGGTGGTTTGAACCTACCTATAATGCTAATCCTGGCAGGACTGCACTGGCTGCCAATTAGTTTCCAGGCCCAGTTAAAAGTGTTGCTTTTGACCTATAAAGACTTAAACAACACAGGACCCCAATACCTCAAAGAACACCTCTCCCTATATGATCTGTACCCTGAAATCATCATTTGAGGTTCTTTTTCACATGCCTCCTCCACAAGAGGAGGCAACATGAGGCAATTCTTTTCTGCAGTGTCTCTGCATTTTGTGGAATGCTCTCCCCAAGGAGGCTCACCTGTCACCTTTGTTACATATCTTTAGGCACCTGGCAAAAAGATTCCTCTTATCCCAGACCTTTGATATTAACTAGGACCTTTTGTGTTCTGGAGAACTACACAGAAGGAAAGGTTCCACATATTGTATGAACCAAAGTTTACTTTCAGGAAGCCATGCAGATCAACAGTCCTGGGCTGAAGGCTGGAAGAGCAGAAAAGATGCTGGCTTAGTGTCTCTGAATGCATGGATCATTCTTTCTATCATACAGTTTTGAGGTAAATGAGCACTATATCTTCTTTTCAAGATGGGTATCTGGACAGTTTCCATTTCTCTGATAGCAGTACCAAAAGAACCCCTGGATGAGCAAATAAATTCTGGTTGCTCCCTATTCCAATTAAAAAAGAGAAAAGGGAGAGCATTTATCTCTGTGACCCATCTGAGCCCTGCTGAAACAACACAAAATTATATCATCTCATTATCTCACATGTGTAGGCCATAGCCATATTTGAGACCTGAAAGCTTTGTGATTCCATTGCCATGGATATTGGGCAAAGGCCATTCCAAACAATGGCCAAGAAGACAGTAATGACACATTACTGGTGTGTTATTGTTGAACACATTAGTTTCGCTTCATTATTAATAATTTTCTCAGAACCTCTGCAATCCTCTCACAGCTACATTGTTAAACTATACATTGCAAAAAAATAAAATAAAAAAGGTATTTGGTGCAACAGAAAATAGAATCAGCCAAGTGTGAAATGGATTTGTATTTTTATAGGGCTAATAATGACATATAGCACATAGTTCTCTCTAGCCCAGCATATTGGTTGCTGAGAAACTTTACTTTGATGTCATTGATGAATGGAAACATGGTACCAGTAAGAATTTGAAGCCTAATTGCTGACGGATGGTCAAAAATTTCAGTGTTACTGCAAGATGCATATCAACTCAGAAATTGAATGCAGATGGCAAAATGGTCACCCGTCGCACCACTCAAAATCTATTGAGATCTTTTGTCATGTCTGTCATTTGTGTGACCTTCTCAAAGAAGGTTAAAGCAATCAATAGGTTTCAGTATTTATGTGTATGTAGGACACACAAAGCTTACGTGATCTGGATCCTTCAAAGGAAGGCAGACAGACAGACAGTGACTTTGGCACTCTATTCAACACTATATATGAACTTTCAGCAATTGTTTCTGGATTTTGTTTGCAAACTTAACTAAGAAAACTTAGGTGGCCAGGCCAAACGGGCTGTATCCAACATTAGTCCTACTTAGAACTGACCCATTGAAATTAATGAACATGACATAACTGATGAGTCTAAAACCCTTGGTGAGTTAGGGACTAAAATTTGAGTCCTGATTAAGGCTCTGGTGAATTGAGTGGACAGGACCAATAGTGAATCCAACAGTCAATAAGGGTGTTTCTGCACGTGCTGTAGTAAGGGGGCTTATGCAAATGAGGGGCAGATGGTGCTCATCAACCTGGGAAGGCAGCCCATCTGGGAGCTCAAACCTCTGCTGCCTTGTGGAATATATTCTGGAGAAGAAAAGGCTAAGGAGTAAACCGTACACAAATTTGGAGTGGAGCCCCTGAGACAGTTGGGCAGCACCTTGTATGCCTCCTTTTGGCAACTCCTGCAGCCAGACTAGTGCTAAACATCTTCCTCTGTTTCCCAGGACTGCCATACACACTGCGCAGGCTTGCGCCCCAGGGAAAGTCACTTTGGTGCTCCTAATTCAGCCATTTGACTTCATCCCCAGAGGCATACTCCATTGTCTCTTGAGACAGATGGATACAAACAATTTCAATGTGTCTACTCTATTTTGAAAGAGACTTTTTCAAAGACTTCTTTCACATGGGATGAGTTTTAAAGTCATATTCCTTTTTTCCCCTCACACATTTGAAACTTCTCTCTGCTTTCAACATTGCAACTTTACACCAAATCTTGAAACTTCATTTCAAGCAGTTTTTCAAGGTTGATGTGCCCAGAGAACTGTGCCATCTTCCATTCCATGTTTGACCCACTTCATCACTAAACTTTGGGGTTAGATAAAACCCAAACACAATGCATACAAAACACTTAATATTAACACTGCTATAACCCTCGCACTATAAAGAATGTATCCTCATTTCCATCACTAAAATGAAACTCACATTAAAAGGGATTTGGCAAGTACCTTCAATATCTCTAGATATTATACTATACTATAACTCCAGTCAGCCCCCCCCCCTAAAAAAATGTTTAGGGATACTCTCATTTTCCTACTCATATTTAAATACTGCCCTTCAATGAGGCCAAATTTAGATTCACAAAATGTTTAGGGACATACCCTCAGAAAAAAACCACTGACTCTAGTTATCCCTGAAATGTATCTGTGCTGGCTGGAACAAGTGGGAATCTGAGGACATATATGGAAGACTGGAAATTCTTCAATCATGGGTAGAGCTTTCACCCATTATGAAATGAATTTGATCAAAGTATCAGAGAGTCACCAATTTTGCACATACTGTTCAAAACCAAATGATGGCTTGCATGTGTGAAGCAGGATCTCAGTTCACCTATATACACAGCACAGATCAGAGTAATTCTTCAATTATGACAATTCTCACATTCATAGGTGAGTTATTGAGTTGTAAGCCACTGATTGATGTACTTATGCATGTGGATCATAGTCACCTTTGACTGGACTTGACCATCCAGGGGTCCTTTGCCTTTTACCTTTTTTATATGAGATATAATTTGCTTACGTAAATATTAACTTCACTTTACATAGCACAGTAACACAATGCATGTGTCAATCTATCCCCCCAATTAATTCAATACTGGAATAAAAACTTGGTACATTATTGTTCCTCAAAATATAATATATAAGAACTGCAAAAAGTAAGTTGTTATAATTGACTTTGTTGATTATCTTTTTATTGATATTTTAATTGTTAATTACTTCAGGGAGGTTAATAGGAAATGATTCATAAATGAAATTAAATGAAATGCAGTAAGTAAATAAATAATGGAAGGCACATGAAATACAAGTAAGTAGTGATGGTGAACACTGTTGGATTGCCTAACACACACACACACACACACACCAATTTCCTTTAGTGTGTTCTGAAGACACCAAATAACCCCCCTTCTGCTGTGCGTAAGTGGGTCTGACTCTGGCCAGTGCCTAGTGGGAGATCACCAGAGAATCACATGTATGGCTGCATTTAGACAACTTTGAGAACATTAGTTAAAATACAAACCCCAATTATTGCCTCCACTCAGCTCCAGATTTGGGAGCAGGGAGCAGCCATTCAAATATTCCCCAAATGTTCTTGACTGACACTAGTAAGGTGTGCCTGTCTCTATCATTGTTGACTTTCAGGAGGAATTTGAAAACATTCCTTATTATCTATGCATTTGGTGACTCTAAAGACTACTGCTCCTGGCAACCCTGACATCATTGGGTGGAAGAATGCTTTTAATAGTAATAGCTTTTGGAATGTTTTAAACTATAATTGCTTTCAGATGTTTTCAATTGTAATTGTATTTAGAATGTCCTAATCTGTTTTATAATGTTTTTGCTTTGTAAATTATGTTTGTAAATTGCATATTTGTTTGCTGCCCTGGGCTCCTTAGGGAGGAAGGGTGGGTAGTAGTAGTAGTAGTAGTAGTAGTAGTAATACTACACCAGGTGAACTGAGAAAATCAAAATGATGACATGCAGACTCAGGAAAGGTATCAGAGGTTCTACTTGGGATCTGGCCCCAGAAGCTGCCCAAGCATAGCTGCCAAGTTTTCCCTTTTCTCGCGAGGAAGCCTATTCAGCATAAGGGAAAATCCCTTTAAAAAAGGGATAACTTGACAGCTATGTGCCCAAGGGTGCTGGCACCCCTTACCTGGAGGTATTTTGTTCTTCTTGTTGTTTTAAAAAGAAGTTTGGAATTTTATTCAAATATTCCATTTCCCCCAATTGAATGCACTGTTATATCCAAACAGACAAATGCATTTCTTTCTTTCTTTTTGTAAAAGAATTGCCTTTTTCTATTCTTTTTTTGGCTTGGTGGACATCGTTGGACCAGACAATAATCAAACAGGGAGCATAATTCAGTCTGATGAGTTTTCAAGTATGAAAAATAAATGTTTTTGAGCATTGATTCCGGCACATCTTGCCACAATCTTTCCAAGTTTCCCTGATTGATTGACCCTTGGAGCACACATTCATCTGAATGAAGTACTCATGCCATCCAATCAATATACTGTTGTGTTCTTGCATTAAATACTTTCTTTGGATGGGGGATAGAGAAGCAGTGGGAGGGTGAGGGTATGAATCATTGAATCACCTCTGAAAAGAGATGTCACAAATTTACCTCCAGTCTGGATTGCATATAAACAGTGAAATTCCAAGAATAAAATCTTGTTTTATAATGTTGATGTCAGGACTGAGATATGTTAACTAGCAATTAGATAGACCACATCAGGTGACATCTAGAAGAGATTTTTAGGAGTTCACTCATTTCTCTAGCTAGCAATTCTCTTCATGTGGTAGAGGAGGAAATGCATGCACACAAAGACCCCAGATTCACACCTTCCTTCTGACTTGGGTTGAGCACAAAATGGCTTCTAAAAATTCTGCTTGTGAGTGGTAGAATTTGGGGTATTCGTAGAGAGGAGAAAAACACCTTCAAAGGGTGTTTTTGAAAAATTGTTTAGAAAAATTGTTTTCTAAGAAGGTTGTTTTAGTTCACAGTGCATGAAGGGAGCAATCGGAGCTAAGCGAAGAAGACTAAAAGGAACAAGGCATAAGTCTTTTCTTCCTTCATCAATATTAAAATAATATAGAAGAAGAAGAAGAAGAAGAAGAAGAAGAAGAAGAAGAAGAAGAAGAAGAAGAAGAAGAAGAAGAAGAAGAAGAAGAAGAAGAAGAAGAGTAGTTTGGATTTGATATCCCGCTTTATCAGTACCCGAAGGAGTCTCAAAGCGGCTAACAATCTCCTTTCCCCTCCTCCCCCACAACAGACACCCAGTGAGGTGGGTGGGGCAGAGAGACTTCAGAGAAGTGTGACTAGCCCAAGGTCACCCAGCAGCTGCATGTGGAGAAGTGGAGACGCGAACCCGGTTCCCCAGATTAGGAGTCTACCGCTCTTAACCACTACACCACACTGGCTTATATCCATGGTTGGGTTCAAAATGCATGGATGGGGGATCATTCCTTTGCATATGCTCTGGTAGGGATGAAATGCTTCAACAACAAAAAAGGAGGAGCTTCTAAAAGAAAGAAATAATTCAAAAATTAGTGAGAAATTGTTATTCGTATTAACTTTTTTTGGGGGGGGATTCCTGAGATTTGTTGAAGTTCAGACACTTTTAAATTACATCCCTGCGATGTGAGGAGTATCAGATGGACAACAAAAGTAGAGCCCTTATGGCTGCAAAGGGACTTCAAGGTGGGGAAGATAAATACTCATCATCCATTACTCAATAGTCTAAAGGTCTTATTGCCCTTTATCTGGAATGGATTAATCCACTTTCCATTACTTTCAATGGAAAAGTTTGCTTCAGGTTAAGTACAGACATCCGGAACCAATTGTGTACTTAAACCGAGGTACCACTGTATTTACATTAGGATTTATGGTTCAAATTAGGTTTGAATGATTATTCTTATTGCTAATGTGAGCTGGCATTCCTTTCTTTTTTTCTTCTGTTAAAGTGCTGTTAAAGTTCAGCACAAGTTTTAAGAAGAGTTGGCCAGTGCGTTTTCCCCCAACTATAAGCCTTGTTGTGTTCAGCACTGACCAATTTATATACTGTGCTCAAAAGTCTCATCATAATTGAAACAGCTTGTTTTTTTCCAAGGTAGTGTAATAACATCATGTTAATTTTGACCCCATTAGCACTAAGCTTCCCAGATCCATGCATTCCTAGAGCCAACACAGTCTTGCTGCACCATTCAGATACCAATTCCTGCCCTCTCCTCGTACACTGCTTTACCTTGCTGCATGGTAGGGCCAGTTTCCTCATTGATTCATGCTGCTCTTTGCTACCTATTGATCTTTCCCAGCCAGCATCTACCTTTTGTGTAAGCAACCGGTCAGCTTGCTGCTTGTAGCCCTTGATTCAAGGTTCTGTGATCTGTCTCTTCTGTTTGTCTTCTTTCTCCTGACTGCTTCCTTCAATTCAGCTTCTCTGAAGGCCCTGTTGCCTTCACTGATTTGGGAGATAACCCAATTCCCTCCATACCTTTGGTCCACTTCCTTAGAACTAAAAAAAGTGCTTTGAGGATATGCATGAAAGTAAGTAGCCAGCATCAAATACAAAGCCTATGACAGACAGCCATGTGGAACACCAGCTTGGGAGTCTGCTTCGAATTAGTTCTGTGTCCTTAATTGAAGATAATTTGGTGGACTGTATGAAAACAAGCATGCTTTGCCCAGATGATTGATGGCTGACTTTTGCCCCACAGAATTCATGTCTATAATAATTTTGCTCAACTCCTGTTGCTAGCTGAGATCTGTCTGCTAAAATATACACTATGGGGAATTGATTTACCATGGAACTATTAAAATAGATATACAGATGCTAGCAAGTTAATATGAAGAATTGGTAAGGAGAGGCAAGGTTCAGTGACCTGTTAGATATCAATATAGTCTAAATAATATTATTACAAGGCTACAAAACAGAAAAATTAAAATGAAACAGAAAAGTAAATCATGGCAATCAATCAATGTGAGTGTGAACAAAAACCATACACAAATCCTTCCCAGAAAATCAGCATAGAGGTTAGGAATATTTTCCAGTCTGGCCAACCATTTGGGAGACACATGCCAGTAGTGGGCAAGACCAGAGGCAAACGTGGACAGAGCAAAATATTTTTTTATTTTTTTTACCATTGTGGAATAGGATAGTTGCGTCAATCAGCAATCCAGGCAATCAAGAGGCATTATAAGAGTTCAAGAGTTCTAGCCAGGCAAGAAGGATATATATATATATATATATATATATATATATATATATAGGCCAGTGAGGGATGTGGAGAGAATTCTGGTGGCCAGAATTAGAGGGCCTCCTTGGACCCTGTGCCTGAGGCTACCACTCCTGGTTTTGAGTCAAACAATTCTGGGAATAAGCCATAAGAAGGTTCTCCTGTTTAAACAGATGGGAAGTGCATGGGATTGTGCCTCTCACCCCTAACTGACCCTACAAAAAGGGGGAAGGAATCATGTGACATCAAGTCACTGCCAATCAGTGTAGATCATACTGAGCTAGATGGACCGTGGGTCTGACTTGGTACAGAGGTGGATTTAGGGAAGCATGACTGGTTCAGCAGCACTGGGCATGGAGCCTTGAGGGCGCCACAGGCTGCTCTGCAACTATGACGTACAATGGAAGGCAAGAGGTAGGGAGTGCTGAATTTTGGCTTTGCACAGTGTGCCACTGAAATGTGAAAGCCCAGAGTCCTCCACTGCTCAGTATGAGACTACTTCCTATGTTCCTGTGGCATTAACTGAGTTCCTGTTCCCTAAATTTCATTGTTTTTCTGGAAACAAACTCCTTCCAGGTTTCTATGGATTTCCTTTTAGTCTTGTTTTGTCCTTCATTAATTCTTTGGAGTTTGATTTCTACTTTAAAAAAACAAACCATACTTAGTTCTGCCCCAGTTTGACCAAAATGCATCTTCGGGAACCAAGACTGAACAGTATCATCCTCTACTACAAATATGTAACCAATCATGCTATGCCTCTACTTTCTTATCCTTCTCCTTAATGTTTTGCTATGCCCCTGTCAGAAATAAGCTTATAGAACTTGGAGGAAGAGTCAGGTATATCCTTTCTTCTTCTTCTTCTTCTTCTTCTTCTTCTTCTTCTTCTTCTTCTTCTTCTTCTTCTTCTTCTTCTTCTTCTTCCTCCTCTTCCTCTTCCTCTTCTTCCTCTTCTTCCTCTTCTTCCTCTTCCTCTTCTTCTTCTCCAACTTCTCAGGAAATTAATTGCTGGATCATGCTAACAACCCATCTAGTCTAACGTCCTGTTCTCACAGTGGTTGACCAGCGGCCTGTGGGAAAACGACAAGCAGGGCATGAGTGCAACAACATTGTGCCCACTGATTCCCTTGCAACTGATATATTGCTGAATTCCAACTCCAGTCAGTCCCAGCCAGCACTGCCAATGATCAGGGGTGATGGGAGCTGTAGTTCAACTACATATAGAAGACCATAACCCCCCACCCACCCCTGGGCTAGATAGTTGCTTGAATGGATGGTCTGGTTTGTTTCAGTAAAGTGTATTGCTGGATATGGAAGAAGAAAGATATACAAAATTGTGCACATGTAAATGTTTTTGCTGGTAGATGGCTAATATAAAAATCATTCTAATATTGAAGAACTCAAAGGAATCATTGCTGATTACTAATTTTTAGAAGTTTTTGGCAGAAGGGTGGATATTTGCATTTATACATTTCTTTAATGCAGGTACAGAAATGACATCTTGTTTTCAAAATTCTAAACTGATGTTTGCCAAAACTTGGAGAGAAGAGTAAAAATAAGTAAAGGGTTATTGTTCATGCTTAGGATTTGCATTGCTACCTAAAAACTTTAAATTGTAAACCTAGCAAAAAAGGGCAGAGGGAAGTTTTACAAAATCACTGTCTTAAAGTGATGCTAATTACTGTAATTACTTTTGATATTTCCTATACACAGAAGCCTTGATTAAAGGTGTCCAGTAATTGTTGAGTTTTCTATTTTTGAGACACTGTTTTGGAAGTCGATGAAATAAATTCTGGGATTCATTCCAAATGTTGAGTTCTTTGTTCCAGTAGAATCTGGAAGTGTCCAAAGAAGCATCTGAATTTTGTTGCCTGATCATAAGCGGTGAAGATGAGATCCATGCCAGGGACAAGGTTGGGGCCAATGTGTTTTTGGCATTGAAGAAGATACTGTAAGAAAACTGGAGTATGTAAAAGAGCATTGAAAGTACTCTCTCCAGAGATGCAAAATGAACTTTTATCAAGATCAGTTGAATCCTTGCTAGCTGAAGATACTTAATGATATTTGATGGCTGGAGGCCATTAGCTGATAGACACACCATACATCCTTGGACAAGGGCTGAGGTTAGCCTCTTCGAGTATAGCTGAAGGTAGAGATAACAGACAGTCCTGTGCATGCTTACTCAGAACTAAGTCCTGCTGTGTGATTTATTCAATAAGACTTACTTTATAGTCTGTGTGTATTTGAATACACCCTGAATTTTGCAGCTGGTTGGGAAAATTTTGGGACCCCTGAAGATTGAACTGCTATGGGGGCCCCTTCACAACCAGCAATGAGGTTTGGGTAACTGCTGCTATCATCTTCAGTGGAGTTGTTCCATGACAGATCACCACACTTGTACAACGTCTCTGCTACTGATTCTCAAACTTTGGGATTGTTGAAATTTATACAAAAATAAATAAATAAATGCATTTGAGTTGTGCAACTCATATTGTGTCTAGTAGACCCATTTTTTTTAAGTAATGTGGACTAAAGTCACTTCTGGGGCCCTTCCAAGATTAGGGGCCCTGAAGCTTAAGATTCATTAGTTTCATAGATCCTCCCCCCGGCAAGAAACAGATTTAAGGGATGTGACTTCAAAAGTATATGTTTGCTTTGTGGATAATTTATACTGCTTTAAATATTGGTACCATTGCTTATGTGTGGATCTTTCTGCTTTCAGTTGCTTAACTTGGGCATTACAAACCATCCTGCAGCAAAGGAAAGGGAAACTTTTGCAGAGGGGTGGGGCCACCTACATACAATCTCCTGATATCATGATGGCATCATATGTCTGTTTCAAAGGGCTTGCTGTCAACTGTGCTGATAAACTGATAGCTGCTAGTAGCGAACCCTGCTTTGTACCTTTGGAAGTGTGGTTTGGATAAGGCATTTTGCAATGTCTGAATGTATTGCAAATATACATGTTGAACATAAGTGGAGGCAGACAGTTTAAGCCCGTGGGCACAATGCTTCTGATACTTCTCTACTAACCTCACTGTCCCCTTGGTCATGCGGTGGTTCACCATTTGAAATAGAATTGAAGGAGAAAGTTGGAAGAATGGTGATTTTTCCATATCCCCTTTCAGCTCTATGTGCTTTTCGAGGCTCAGATTAATTCTACTGGATCAGACTTCTAACCAGATCTCTGGGAAAAGCAAAATATGTATGTGATGTTTTTCTCCCGCTCTGACTCCCAGAGGGGTTGGGGGTGAGGAATGATCTGAGGGAGGGGGAAGAAAAGTGACCAGAGTGGGTGGTGCCCCATAGCACTTGCTCAACAATACAAATGTTTCCACAGGCCTACAGATGTTGACTACCCTTGGCTTGAACATCAAATCCACTGCCCCACATTTTCCATAGCTCAAACCTAGCCCTCTGCTGTTTTCTTAACACCATTCAAAAATGTTGGTCTCTATTGTTTCCATCACACACACCTGGGTTGCTCCTTTCCATCTGGTGGGTCCTTTCCATCTGATTTACGCAATCATTATCAACCCATTAACATCTTCTGTCCAAACTCCAGACTCTTTTGTAGCAGCAATCATATAGCAATCTCATAGCATTATTTTAGATACAAGCACAGGAAGCACAGCTATCTAAAACTGCCAGGTTGTTACTGAGTTCTTGTTTCCTAACAACCACCCCCACTTCCCATCCCCCTTTCAAAATGTCATTCAATTTGCAAGCATTGGCCTATATAAGATGGGCACCTTTATAGGTTTCAGGTAGCATCAGCTGAATTCCTCCAATCTATTGCAGTTCATTGCAGGTTTAGTTTGCCTCTCTGAAATTCCTTTTATGGCAAGAGCTGTGAGGTGGTGTTCAGACTGAATTCCTCCCTTGCAACTCTTAGGCCTCTGGTTTGATACATGCTACTGGCTTAAATCTGGAGAATACTGAGGAATAACCCCACTAGTAGACCAAAAGAAGTGGCTGCTTAAGGTAACAGATCTAGAGGTGAGGTGTTGGAAGACAATGATGTATTGCCCTGCACCCAACAAACTACCCTGCTAGCCTGTGAAAGAGGATACCATCTCATTGCCAGTGTTAAGTAAGACTCAGCTGCTGGTCCTGTATAGTTTCTGTAAAAAAGGGGTGGGATTTCTATTGTCTTTCTCCTCGTATCTTGAGCCACTTATCTCCCTGCCCCCCACCTCATAAAAATCAAAGCCTTGAGGGGCATTTGAGCTCGGCCCAAGTCTACCATCCTGTTTCTTAAAAGTTTTCTTCCTCTGCCAAACATGATTCTTTCTTTCTTTCTTTCTTTCTTTCTTTCTTTCTTTCTTTCTTTCTTTCTTTCTTTCTTTCTTTCCCCCTCATCCTCTTAAGAATCTCCTTGGAACTTCCCTACAGGAAAAGAGGATCAAAATTCCAGTTTCAAAGTGCAGTCTCTGCTGACGGGAACCTTGAGCTGCCTCTTAACCCTCATCATTCTTGAATGAGTTGCCATCCCTCATCAGAGGTGCTTTTTAAAACTCAGGGCTTATCCACACTTACATTTCCTCCATGCTTCCTAGGCACAGTTCATGGTTTGAAGTGCTCCGGAGCATACCCAGCGAAAACCCACTCTCTAAAGCTGAACCAGAGCAACTGGCAATTCGTAGAAAACCTGAATTGTTGTTTCTTGCACTTCTGCATTAAAGAGGGGTTTTTCACAGGGATAGCTCTGAGACAAAAAGATTGCTCAGACACAGAGCTTTAAAGTGCATACCATGCCTGGAAAGAGTGTGGCAAATGTAAGCCCCTCAATGAAAGCCTGAATTTGTGTCATGTTAGCTAAAGGGAGATTGTGCCCCTCTTGAATATATGTTGCACTGTTGAAGCATGGTCATGGTGGCTGGGACTTCAAAACATCTGGAGGGTATGTGGTTAGCTGCAAGCTGGCAAATATCTCTCCCCCCCCCAAAGGGTGTCCCTCTCCTCCTTTCCCTCTCTCATTAGTAGAAGTCTGAATATTTTCTTCTTCTCTGCATCTAGACATATTTTCCACTCTAAACACCACTCACTCTTCCGCACAATAGGTTTTTCACACCTTTTGGGGGTTAATGCTAGTTTCTAACCAACAGAAACCTGAAATGTAAATCACAAATTTGAAAGAAGTTGTCAAGAATATTAGAACCCAGAGCCAGGAACAATATTTTGACAGGCAATCACATTTAGCAAAGGTTGTTCTCCCACGATAGTTCACTGCATTACTTCCAAATTACTTAATGTTCTATTTCAGGAGTTCTATAACTGGATCTGTTGCATATGCTTTGCTTAATGTTCCTGTCTTGAGTGGCGAGCTCATCCAACTTTAGAGTCTAAGAGTGGAAGAAGAGCCCTGCAGTATCTAGCTGAGGGCCTCTCTAGTTCAGCAGCACGTTTCCCAGAGTGGCCACCCAGAAAGTGTTGGACCTACACATTTCCCCAAAGGGGACAAATATCTGTACTGCACCACCAACCCTCCCGCCCCCCACTGTAATGACCAAGAGAAGGAAGCTTGCCCTGCAGGGCCTCAGCAGCCAGGTGTGACTCCAAGCTTTGCTTGTTGCGTGCCGAGGTACCAAGATATCCCCCCCAATAACTCAAACATCACACAATATTTTAAGTTTAAGGTTTTTGGCATTAATTTGGCCACAACTTTATTTAAATACAACTGATGTGAGTGGCTGCTTAGGCATTGGTTCCAGCCATCTGTCCCCCACCTGGGGCAGATCAGACTCCCACTAGCCTAGGAGCGGAGGCAGTAGGTAAGCACCCTCTGGGAGAGGTCGGGGCAAGGGCCCAAGCCCTTGACCTCATCCCTCAGATGCTCCCTCAGAGGCTCATGCGCAGCCCTGGCCCCTAGCGGGGATAAATGGACAAACATGTGGAGCCCCAGGATTCCTTTAACGGAATACCCCTAAAGGCAGCAGCAACCATGAGGGGCAGGCCCAACCAAAATCCGTACCCCTCCACCATTCAATTTGAACCAATGCCTAACCACCAACCTTACAAGTTGTGACTTATTGCTACGCAGTAGGCAAAGCCACCCGGCACCAGCCAATCAGCCAAGTGGGCAAATTCCTACCAGGCCCCTGATCCAAAACAGGCGGCCCCATGATAGGCACAGCAAGGTCAATGCAAAGAACGCCTAAAATTAGAGGAGGGCGGGCGGGAGATTTGTTGTGAGCAGCAAAGTGGATACTGAAAGCTGCTCGCTGAGCAGCTAAGGCTGTCAATCAATCATTTGCTACATGCAAATTTCCCCAGCAACAGCACAGCCACCAATTACACATGTGACCATCCAAACTGACCCGTCTCACCAACCCTGGGGTGTCTTCTTAAGGGGAGAACCTGCTATCTCAATCAGGTGGTCCTGGGAGCAGAATCCTGCCCTCCAAAAACACTGAGAAGTGGTGTCTCACTCTGTCCTAGGGAATGACATGCAAGTGTGGAGGTGGGGGTAGCAGCAGAGACCCAGATGAGCAGCAATCAGTGGCTGGCTAGCTGGCTGGGGGGAAGGGAGGCTAATTCAGTCAATACTCTCAGCAGCAAATCTCTGTCTCTACCCCCAATTCCTTGTAAAGCAGGACCTCACTGTTCTCCCCAAATGGATAGCTCCAGCTCATCCTTACTCCTCCCAAATCAGGTGGAGGGCCCTCAGGAGCACAACAATTTGTGTGATGTCCCCACCCCCTCATGCATGACCAACCATAGCAGCTGCTGTCATTGCTAGCAGACTCTCACTAGTGCTGGCAGCTTTCGGTGCCCTCGAGACCCAGCCAGAGTCACCTAACTGAACTTGTCCCACCTTATAATGTGCCCCACCCACAGCCACAGAGAATGCCAGGCCAGTGCTGTAACCTAACCTCCCTGCTTGTCCTCACTTGGCTTGGCTTTGCAGGATGCTCCGATTCCCAAAGCCTGGCAGCCTCCTTATTCCCCACTGCCACTAAGGTGAAGACCAGCTGCAGTGGCTCCCAACACCTGACCTCTGGCCTCAACTGCAGCTGCACTACCACCAGGCAGCTTTTGAGCACTCGTCTCCAGTCCACTGCTAGAGATCAACACCACCCCAGAGGGTTATGGAAAGAAACACGTTTACAGTCCCCAGCACTCCAAGAATCTGGAGGAGGACAAGTCTTATGGAAGGGCGAGGTGAGGTTTGCAATAGGAGGAACAGGGCCTTAGGAAGAAATTCCATGGTTGGCAAGGAGAAAGTCTTTCTCTCCTTCGTGCCCCATCTCACCACTGCAGCTTCTAGTGGGCTGGGCCTTTCAATGGCCACCTGCCTCTGTTTCTCCTCCCCACCTAACCTGCTGTCTGGGTAACATGATCACAAGAAGAGGGTGGACCCTAAAAACACATCTCTCAGCTGTCAAAGGCCAAAGTGAAGGTGTGTGTTTAGAGCACATTATAGATGCAGCTCTGTGCTGAAGGCTGACATAGAAAATGCCCTCTCTTGCGCCACTGCCACCTAGAGCTTCTGAGGGCACTGGAATTATCAGAAGGGCCCCCTCTGCTGATCTCAACACTCAAGGGAAGGAAGCAGCCACACAGATATTTTGGGCCTAAGTCGAGAAAACAAGTAAAATAATAAAACACTAGAATGAGCACCTTGAATTGGGCCTCAAAACAAGCTGGCAACCAAAACAACTAACCCTTGTTTTAAAACAACTGACCTTTGTTTTAAAACAAGGGTTACATGAGATCTAAATGTAACTGCAGCCAGTAATCTTGCTGTTGCAAAATTTCTAAATTATAGCTCTATGTAGACTGTGTTACATTAATCCAGTCTGGAAGTTACTAGAGCACAGAGTTACAGTGGCGAGGTCTGTCAAAATATGGCCATTGCTTGCAAAAGGAACTCCTGGCTAGAGAGGCTGCCAGGGGCTCCAGTGTTATTTTTGAATCCAGGAGTATCCCCATGAAACCAGTTCCTTCCAGGGGAGTGCAAATCAGTCCAGAGCAGGCCACCTCCACAAACCTCAGATTTGAGAACTTTGGACAAAGAGCACCTCTGTTGTTTTAGGATTCAGCTTCAATTTATTGGTCCACATCCAGACCACCTCTGCCTCCCAGAGGCATATGGCTGACCATTGTGGTAGCAGAATACTGCACTAAATAGGTCGTTCATCAGATCCAGCAAGGACCTTCTTATGAACTTGAGCTTCCTAGGAATAGAGTGATAGTTCCAGCAACCAAGTCTGATACATTTATTCTTACATATAATGAAGTAATGGGGTCTTCCTGTCTTTTTTTTTATGATCCTGTGGAAGTTACAAGGAGAAAGGAAAATGAGGCTTTGCAGGCAACAAACACCGTAATCTCCCTACTTTAAGCTCCTAGCCATTTTTGTGACACTTCAGCAGCTGTGTTTGCAGTTTCCAAATCATTTCAAAGTATTTTGTAAAGATATTCTAATCTTTGCCAAGACATACTTTTTTTTTACAGATTGGAAGATTGGGAAACTGTAGGGAATAAATTCTTTTTAAAAATACTTCTTCATTCCAAAGAGATTTTGGAGCTGTGCAAAAGGAAATTGAAAGTATTTGATAGTTATTTGTAAAGTATTACATCCAGACTCATGAAAGATTTTAATAGCATGCTACAGTGTAGATAAACTATTTCTTTAGTACAGGTGTTTCTATATAATCTCCCAAGGATTCCTCAACAATCTCAAAAGTAATTGAAAGGATTATGAAAGTATTTCAGTATGACAATGGAAACCAGCTAAAAGCATACATTTGTGAGCAGATAAGGTTCTTTTTTCAACAAACTTATTCCTCTAACAAAGTTTTTTTTAACTGCTCAATTGCAAACTGCAGCTTGATATGCCAAGAGCACTTATTTCTAAATCAGATATTTACTGGTTATTCATAAAATGGAAAAGAGAAAATGGAAAAGGTTACAAAGTTCAAAGGAAATTACTCCCTGCTTGCAGTTTGACATAGCTATGATCAGTGGAGGCTGGGTGAACAGGGCACTGTTCCACCAACCTCAGTCTGCCCTTAGCCAGCCCCTACCTGCCTCTCTCCTTGTTTGCATCTGCTTCAGAGGTTAGCACAGCATGTCAGTTTCCTCCTCCTTAGCCTCTGTGTTGCCCTTGTAGAATTCGGCAGGGAGAAGGACGGGGTCACAATTCAAGTTAGTTGACTCTGCATGTCATTGGCTCAAGCTCCACCACCTCCTCCTTGTCTTCTGCCCTATTACCAGCTACCAGGGCTTGCCCAAAACATTTAAGCACTTGGGGAAAACCAGGGAAGAAGTGGGGAGTGAAGATCTACATTGGGAACAAGGAAGGGAATAAAATCAACATTACCCAATGTTTGAAGTGAGAATCAAAGGTCACTGTAGGGGGGGCTCTGAATCATGGGTGGGTGCAAACTCCAGAAGACCCCAGAGGGCAGCCCCCACCATTTCCTCCCTGGGGGTGGGAGGAGATCAGCAGCACCTTCTATTTGCCAATAGACTGCAGTAGAGGTGGCATGGTGGGGAGCTGCCGAGGAGGTGGAAGATCTGGCCTCAAAAGAGTATGAAACAGCAGCAGCAGGCATTGCATTCCTTTGAGGCTGGATCTGCTGCCTTTGTGGATCCTGCAACCTGAGGTGCCCCCCCCGCCTTGCTTCATGGGTGGGCCGGCCCTGCCAGACACCACAGGATAACATACTGCACATATGAACAGTTGTAAGAAAAGTTATTTGGCAAACAGAAGTAGTAGTTGGGGTCAGGGAACGTTTAGTGTAGACACAACAGGTATGTTCACCACTCAATGGCTGCAACATCGCGTGGTAGACTTCAGTCTGTATATGGCAAGTCAGATGTATGACATTGACAGAACTTTCATCTCACCCCAAACACAGTTTTGTTAATGGATTGAGTTCACATTTCCAGTGATCTTTTTTTAGATGTTAAGGGACCACATCTAGGGGAAGAGGCGAGGAGAATTAAGACCACAAACACTGTCCCAACTACATGTTCTTCCATAAATATCAGTAGAATCTATGATAAGGGTGGAATTATTCCTTGGAAATGTTGCCACTACTCTTCCAGCTGTATTTCCCCATAAATTGGAACCAGTGTGGGTCAGTAGGGGTATAAGAAGGTATAGTTTTCCATTCTGCTCTGTTCTCATCACATGCAGCACTGTTTCCATTTTACTATAGTTCCTCTTCCAACAAAAACTACATTATTTCTTTTGTAACTTACATAATTTACATATTTAATCTTCCCCAGTCTTCCGCAGCCCTAATCTGGAGAGGATGAGGCTTGAAGATTGAGGGAAGTAATGTGTTTTAAATGGCCATTTGATGTGCTTCAAATATATGGTGTGGATGTGACCAAAGTTGTGTCTAAGAAAGAAAGAAGGTGAGCAAGACTAAGAAGCTGAGAAGTGGGAAGGGAAACAGGTAGGGGTGTGGAACCCACATTCCCTCGAGAGGAACCTCCTGAAGATAGCATACTACTGATGAGTGTAACTGGAGAAAAAATGGATGTTACCAAAGACAACAGTGAGCAGAGCAATAGTTGTTGCCCTGGCTCTGTCATGGAAACAGCACTTAGACTCTTGGCAAAATTATTTGCAAAAGCTTTCTTCCAGAATTCACCACAACACACAAACACATATCATGTTATAAAGTACACACACCAGTGGTTAAAACAGAGCTCTAAGGTCCTTGGCTAGGCATAAGCTAAGTCATTGCCCCAACACTTGTCACTCAATCTGAGCTCCCCTTTTTGAAAAGCCAGGCAGGCACACTTATTTGTGTGGGTTTTGTCCCAAAACCAGAGGCCTAGGCAAGCAAGTGAGAACTTCTACAGGTAGGCTGGGTCTGTTCATCTGACCCAAGTCACATCCTATCCCTGAAGACAGAGGCAGGGTCCACAGTGTCTGTACAGTATCCGGTTCAGGCTCCTGTGCTTCTCTGAGGGTGGGAATCACTTTACTGGCAGGAGGCAGGGCAGAGTCTAAGTCAGGCAACACTCCCTTGAGGCTCCCTTCCAACACTCCCTTCCAACAACCTGCTTAGCCTCTCCCTGGAGATCCCTCCCATTCCTCCTGACCCTCTGACCAGTCTGCCAACGTGTCTCCAGAGGCCTGGTAACAGATGTGTTACTTTCCTTTGTACATTTCAGCCACACAAAAGTTGGAGGCTTCTGCACACTCATTCCCATTTTTCACCCACTTCAAAGAGAGAGTCAAAAATCCCACAGGGTGCTTAAAAACCTTTGGGCTATTAAGACCCCTTGGGCATGCCTGAAGTAATACCTTGCAGACAATCATAAAAATAAATAAATCCAATAGCTCTTTTTTTCTAGCAAAAACTTCACTTGGAGTCCTTGTTCTTTACACTGACTGTTATAAAGGCAGGAAATACCTAAACACATACACGCACACACACGCGCACACACGTACACTTACAACACTTTCCAATGTTTGGAAGCTGCTCACTACATCAAAGCACATCCTATTTTATCAATCGTAAGCATCTTTGGCAGCAAATTTCTCCAAAAGCGCTCCTTCCCGTAGAACCAAAAGCGAGTTTATTTAATATACAACATTGCAAAATATCATTTTACTTCTGCTATTTGCCCAAAGGCGGTTAATTTCAAATATGAGATTCTGACAGAAAATTTACAGCTCATGTATCACAACTTTTATTAAAGTGAGTAAGGGATGATGTCGGGGGATTTAAGAGAGAGAATTAGCAATAACTACTGCCAATTTAGCCCGATTTGGCAGCTTATTGAAAAACCAAATATGAAGTTAGAAAAAGAGAAGTTAATCCAGTTGCACTGGGTGGAGGAGGGATGAAAATATAAAATGTGTACACCGAAGTTTACTAACACTGCTGTACCGCAGTGTTAAGACGTCTGGATTTTAATGTATTGTTTCTTCCCAAGAATGCAAAAACAATTAAGATAATTATACTGTATAGATAATATTTTCATTACAGCTAATCTGAAGCTGCAATGTGTTCTGCAAGTCTTTTTTTAGCAATGCCAGACACACCTCCCCTTCTTTTCTTAATTTTTGGGGTAATCATTGAAAATGGCTTGCTTGTTTATTTAAATTGCCCTCACCCTCAATTGCCCTCAGTCATGTCACCCTGCAACCAAGCATCACAATGTCATCCATTCACTGTGAGATATTCTAAAGGTAAAGGTAAAGGGGCCCCTGACCATCAGGTCCAGTCGTGTCCGACTCTGGGGTTGCGGCGCTCATCTCACTCTATAGGCCGAGGGAGCCGGCGTTTGTCCGCAGACAGCTTCCGGGTCATGTGGCCAGCATGACAAAGCTGCTTCTGGCGAACTGGAGCAGTGCACGGAAACACCGTTTACCTTCCCGCCAGAGCGGTACCTATTTATCTACTTGCACTTTGATGTGTTTTTGAACTGCTAGGTGGGCAGGAGCTGGGACCGAGCAACGGGAGCTCACCCCATTACAAGGATTCGAACCGCCGACCTTCTGATCAGCAAGCCCTGGACTCTGTGCTTTAACCCACAGTGCCACCTGGGTCCCTGAGATATTCTACTATCTATATATAATAACAAACAAAAAAACATGAATGAAATGCAATGTGACATACTAGCATATTGGTCAAAAAGCCTCAGTTCCATAGTACTACAGGTACTGAAGAGTGAAAGGAACATTAGTGAAAATAGGACATCACTAGTATTATAATCAGCCCTGAGTGCTCACTGGAAGGGCAGATCGTGCAGCTGAGGCTCCAATACTTTGGCCACCTCATGAGAAGAGAAGACTCCCTGGAAAAGACCCTGATGTTGGGAAAGATTGAGGGCACAAGGAGAAGGGGACAACAGAGGATGAGATGGTTGGACAGTGTTCTCGAAGCTACGAACATGAGTTTGACCAAACTGTGGGAGGCAGTGGAAGACAGGAGTGCCTGGCGTGCTATGGTCCATGGGGTCACGAAGACTCAGACACGACTAAATGACTAAACAACAAGTATTATAATCAGGAAAGCTAGCACGATATTCCCCACATCGGAATGTACCCCAGGATGAGATTATATGTTTGTCATGCAATCTCCAGGAGATCTAAATGCAAACCCAGTCCAATCCAGCTGAGCAAAGCTGACAGACAATACATATGATGGGGTACTCACTCTCCCTTTATATATGTGTTTGTGTCAACCAATATGGAAATAAAAAGAAAAACAGAAAAATGATTTAAACAACAACAGAATAGATATGATTTTTCCTCTTCCCCTATGTTCTATGGTCCATACACCTGATAAATTAGAGAGGTTTGGTGGTAACACAAGGGTGTTTGGTGATGTATTTGTCTCAGAGCATGCATCATATTCTGACATTTTCAAATGATAGATCAATACACACACACACACACACACACACACACACAGAGAGAGAGAGAGAGAGAGAGAGAGAGAGAGAGAGAGAGAGAGAGGGTCTTTTTATAAATAATGAGAGGTTAGCAAAAAGTGCAGGCAACAAAGAACAAATCATATTTCTACCTGAGGAATTTTTAAGATCATGCCTCAAATGTGATAAATGTGGCGCATGGGAGTTCTAGTAAAGCTATTAATATGCTGGTTAATATAAAGAGTTTCAGAAATCAGAGTGTTTGTGAACACAAAATGAAACATCATAAGAAAAGTTCTGCTGCATCAAACCAAGGATCCATCTCATCCAATATTCTGTCTTCAACTCTGGACAGTAAGATGCCCTAAGAAGCATGAAAGCAGGTGATTAAGACAATGGCCTGGCTCAAATTCCAAGCTAAGCTGTTCTTATAGCATTATTTATTTAGGTGAAGAGTGGGGAAACTGCTCTAGTCAGTGGGTGACATCGCTATCTCTCCTATCCCTCTGGGCTGCATTTGGGAAGTGGGTTGTGCTGCTCACCTGTCAATTCCCTGACAGCACTATGGCACCAGTTGATGGTCCTTGGGACTTTAACACACCACACAGGGTTTGTAAAGATTTCTGCAGGTGCTTTGAACTGCCACCAATCCACAAGTTTGGAATCACTGCCCATTAACTGATGGATGGTGATTTCCATATCCTCCAACATTCCTCAGATGAAAGTAGGTCATTTCTCACTCTCCCCCAACTGACCCTCCTTGAACCCCCCCTCCCCAGCATTTCCTATAAGAAGAAGGGTGAGTGTCACCTTAGGGCCCATTTTATTATTATTTATTTACAAAAAGAAAAAGGTACACCAATTAATAATTTTTAGAAAGGGGCAATATTAGATGTGGATGCACAAAGTGTTGTTGTTTTTGTTTTTAAAGCAAGACTCCTTGTGCTTCGCACCTCCTTTCTTCCTGCCCCACACTTGACACACATTGAATCCCATTTTCAATCTTGTTACCAGTTCCAGCTTGTCTAGAGAGATCCTACTGAAATGGTTCACCATCTGATTATGTGTTCATCCAGAAAAAATGCATATAATACGGGGAAAGTGTGCATAAAATGTGTTATATTTGTGAAAATAAATAAAAATGTGCATTGTCATAGGGAGAATTGCTTGCAAAAATGTATACTGTATTGTGAGAATTTGAACTAAAATTCTGACACATTTTCATAGGGATTTTAAAAAAATTACAATTACAAACCCTGCCAAAATATAGATAAATAAATTTAAAGTTGGAATATTGAGAAGCCGAGAGAAACTGAAATTGACACATTCATCTATCTCATTTCATAATTCCACGTTTGGAACACTATAAAAAGTTTTGGTAACTGCTAAAAAAAAACCTTGTACAAAAGCAACTAAAATTATTTTGGGCCAAAACACTTGTCTTATGAAGAAAAACTAAACCATTTTGTGCTTCTTTGTGGGAAGGGAATGACTAAGAGTCCATCCACACTTCTGTTTGTAACATGATTTCTAGGCACGGGTACAAGTGGTTTTTCTTTGGCCCTGCCATTTTCCCCAGAAAAAACAACAACACTGTTTACTGCTGAATTGGAATAAATGTCAATCTGCAGAAAACCTGATTGATGTTTGTTCTGATTCAGCAGTAGACAGCAGATTTTCCTTACACATCTTGTACCAGTGACTTGAGTTCATGGGACAAATGAAAGTGTGGATGGACCCTAAGATATATTGGAGCTTTATTAATGGTATACAGTAATTGATTTTTTCCCTCTTTGTCCTATAATAGATCTCAAAGAAACTGAATGACCTAAGGAATCTGATCAGCAGTAGGATGAAGCTGACAATAGAAAATGTTTTTATTTTGGTATGAGCTTCCGTGTGCATGCACACTTCATCAGACACTCTTAGCCCTGCTCTAAGCAGAGGCTTTTAGTCACTTTTTGGAGGAACTTGCCTAAGACTCTTGCCTAAGAGTGCATGCGCACGAAAGCTCATACCAAAATAAAAACTTAGTTGGTCTTTAAGGTGCTACTGAAGGAATTTTTTTATTTTGTTTCGACTCAGACCAACATGGCTACCTACCTGTAAATAGAAAATGTGAATGTCTGGAAAACTCTGCTAAAGGATGTGGTACACAGACCACTATGTTGGATGGTTCTGTTTGGTTGTTTTAATTTACTTCATGCTCTGCCTGTACACTTCCCAGAAACATCTGGCTGACCACTGCTGGAATATTGACTGAGCAATGTTGGTGTGATATTGGACTAGAGGAGCCATCATCAATGCCTGCTACATAGGGCGACAGAGGCAGGGCTCCACTTTGCTTTCGGTTCCCTTCCCTGGAGGGTCTTCCCCGCTACCTCCAAAAGAGGGGGAAAATCAATGCCTGCTACATTTGGAGCTGATGGGAGATGTAGTCAAAAACATCTGGAGGGCACTAGGTTGTCAAAGGATAGGCTAGAAGTACCCTCGCTCAGATCCAGCAGAGCTCTTCCTATGCTCTGATTTTAGCTCTCACCACTATTCTACGTCTAAAAATCATAAATGGTCTTTAAATTTATTGGCTTTTATTGCAACCTCAGATGAGGCTAAGTGCTTTCCAGATATATATCAAAGCGAACAGACACTCTCTTAGGTAAATTAACCTCAATCTTCAGCAATAACTTAAAAACTAACTGTATGACTTTGGGGTTGGTCTGATCTATCTGTTATCTGCCAGCTATAAAAAAATCACTTAATGAGTCTGCAAAAAGGAAACCTAATGCTTCCCCCCAATTTTGAAAACTTAGATTTGAACTTATTCAAACTAAAGCAGAGGCTCAATACCCATTCAAATGTATGTACAAACCACTGGGGAATCTGGCATCGTTAGGACATCGATATGACATGTGACTAATTTTAGAGGGGTAGTTGTGCTAATCACAGCAAAGCAAACAGAGGCTCATTCCAACAACCTTGACCCAAAATGATTATTTTGGGAGGGGCTTTACATCTACTGCCAGATATGAGTAAGGAATGAGTAGGGAATGCTCTGGTACATGTAGAAAGGGTCAGGGCCAGGGCCAGGGCCAGGCAAAGCCATTTTGGCATCTGAGGTAGACCTAAAAATGGTTCTCCCCTCCCTGCCAAGGAAGAAAGGATGAGGGAATATCTATATCAGGAACAGGGAAGCAGGGAATATCTACACTGGGAACTGCTGCCCCAGTGAATCCTGCCATTAGAGGCAGTTGCCTCACTTTGCCTCATGGGCGGAACTGCCCTGGAATGGACAGGCAGAGTGTTTTAAGCCTCCATTGCCCCCAGAGGGATCTCTTTTTGACATTTCATCAGATCTTGCCCATCCTCCCTATGGTATCTCTGTAGAAGTAGCTGCTTGCATTTGGTCCTTGAAGAAATGCTAAGTAGCTTGGCTTTAGGAAACAGGTTTTTCACTGACTCTGCCATGATCACCTAAGCAGGTTCAGTTCTGAGTGCCTGGCTGGGTGTTTGTGTGTCTATTAGGTCCGTACATCAGCTCTGTGTATACTGTGTATAATGAGACAAATCAAGGAGATTCAGGTCATGAGTTCACATTGCTAAGTCAGACTGTGCCATTAACAAGGCACCTCAAGGTAGATTTAAAAAAAAACTCTTAAGCTTCAGAGTCATTCTGTTAGCCTCCATTTTTCAACAACAACAACAACAACAACAACAAGGTTACATACACTGCCTCTCCCTTCTTTCTTTTCTGATAAACAAAATCCAGCTGACTGGGTAAATGACCAGGGCTCCAGATGGGAGGGAATTGTTTTCTGAAGTCCTTCCAATCAGAGTGATTTGGGGGCAGGGATGTGGAGTTGTTATTTACATGGGTCAGTCATCATTCTCCAAATTATGTCTGTGAGAGCAGGGGATAAGCAGCAAAGTTAGACTATTGGGATGACCTACTTCTTTTCTGATTCAACCACCTACCCACCCACCTACCCACCCAAATAACAAACAAACATTTTAAAACAACAGCTCTCTCTTTCTTTGTGAAGTGTACTTTCAGGAAGGGGGATGAAGAAAGAATGTGATTTTCTACTTTTATAAATAAATGTAAAATCACTTAGCACAATAGGTCCCTAGATCAGTTATTCTCTAACCTTTGGCAGGTATCTTACCCAGGGACCTATATATATGTTGGAAGACACCCAGAGTTGCTGGGGCAACATAGATGGGGTATTATTATTATTATTATTATTATTATTATTGATGTCCCTATTTTAATCAGATAAATGTTAGAGGGTATGATAGAGGCCTTACTGAGGTTGTTCAACTATATAGGCTAAGTTTGAATCTGCAACATTCTACATGCCAAGCATGCCAGTGAACAACACAACATTTTTAACTAAGTATTTTATATAATGAATAAATTCAGCTGAGCACAGAACAGAATGGAAATTCTCTTGCTCTAGCTCCTGACTACTTCATGACTTAAAGGGCAGGGAGGTGGAGGAGCTGGGGTGTTTGCAAGTCTAAAGATCTATTTCCAGTTTTTAGAGGGATCTCAAACTTGTTTATTTTGTACCATCTACTCTTCCCCACTTAAATGTTTTGAACACATTAATCAGAGTGCATTTCTTTTGCACTCAACCCCGGAAGAAATATTTATTAGGGCCTAAATGGAATATTTTCTCTACAAGATGTCATCTTTATGTATGCATTTGTTTTTATTTTGTACTCCTCGTGTACACTGCATAAAATTCATTCATCTGAAGCTTTTGGACACCCTTTTAAGTTGATGAAAACAGCAGTAGAACTGGGGGAAAGACACATACCAAAGTAGCAAAGCTTTTTTTTTTTTTTTAAAAAAAAAGCTTCTGTAAAACCACAATTTAAACTCAATCCAGACCACAGTATATATTACCCATCAAAATTTCATACTCCATAAACAATCACTTCAGCTCCAATATATCTTCTGCCAATGTCCAAGCAAAAGAGCTTGCCGTCCAGCATGATCTGAAAGTCAACAATCCATTATTGCTTACTATGACAGAAATGCGCTGTGCAGTTAAAGAACCTTCGCTGAAAATATAGCCACCATTTCTTCTTTATTAAATGAAGGTGACTCCAATGTCAAGTGCCGCTATTTGTCGAAAGTGCAGCAGGAGAAAGAAGACAGTCAGTCCATTAGGCCAAGACATGTAGAGTTTAAATCATTACTAAAATAAATATGAACTAACAATCTGCCCCTGCTGCTCATTATTCATTGCTGTCTGCATTTCTAGATTTAAATTTGAATTATCAGGGTACATATATACATGCATGCCCACACCTACATACACTTTCACTCTCACATACATCATAACTGTCAGGACTCATGCCCATGAATGGCTTTCCAGCTGGATGTGTTAGACAGGGATTGGTCCAAGATCTATCTAGGGATCATCCATAACAGCCAAGAAAATCTGCTTTCACAAAATGGTAAAATGGTTCATATTGTGGTTCCTGGTCCACTACAAAAGCTTTCAGGACAGGCTTGTTTGCTAGCATGTAAAATAGGGGATTCTGATCTTGCTGCTCTATATTCCAGCTACAGACTGTCATTAGCCTTGTCCCCAACTTGACAGAAGAAATATTCTTTGGAAACTAGATGTACAGTATTCTCATACAAACAAGGCAAGCCATGTGGAGTGAGGTACGAGCCAAACCTGATCGTGATCTTGACAGCAGCATCACTATAAATCAGTAGCAGGAGGTACCATTATGCATATATTACTTTAACACAAATGGATTCAAACCTGCTTACAAGCAGACATGAAGAGGGAGGGCGTAGTGAACAACCTGAAGATAATAGGGGCCACAGCTTTACCAAAGCTTTATGGGTATGGAACTGGTCAGCAAGCTGGACGGGGGAACCATGGGATATGCCTTATAAGAACTGGATATGCAGTGTAAACAAGTACTAAACAAACACAAAGGTGGGGGGAAGGAATGAAAAGTAATTCACCAGGGAAGCATTACATAGAGAGATGAGATAAGGGTCAGCGTTGTTGCCAAATTCTACAATGATTCAAAGCTTGGCATTATATTTTGAAGTCCGGACAACTGGAATATGCCATGGAATTAGCAAAAGGGATCAGTTTTTGGGTCTCTCATAATGACAAGCAACAAAGAACAACTCCAGGACTTGTAGAATGTGTCATGAACTAAATACATCAATTGCACACACCATGGTTTAAGGCCTTTTGTCAGAGCCTTACAGAACAAATCATGCTCCAGAACAATGCATCAAATATCCTAATGTTATCCAGAAAAATGTATATCTAGAATAATAATAATAATAATAATAATAATAATAATAATAATTATTATTATTTAAACCATCAGAGTAATTAGAGATATCTAAAGATATTTGGGGCCTGGTCCCCTAATGATAGCTTAATACTCTGCTAAGGATAGGGTGATCTACAGATGGAGCATCCCATAAAAGCTTCTCTCCTCTGCCCCTACATAATTAATTCTGTACAATGGTATACTGAGCAAGGGCCGTAGCTCAGGGATAGCATATCTGGCCAACATATTCAGTCCCCAGCATCTCTCAATTGCATTGGGAATATCCCTTGTTTCAAATCCTGTTGTTCCTGTTGTTGTTATCTGAATTTATTTACCGCCCTTTATCCGATGATCACAAGGCAGTTTACCATATAAAAGCACAAAAATACATACCATAACAGGAAACACAATGATGGGTAGAGCCACTGCCCATCAGTGTCTGAAACCCAAGAGAGCTGCTGCTGGTAAGTATAGACAGTAACTAGCTGGATGGACCAATTGGTCTGACAGCTGCCTATGTGTTCCATTTCCCCTAATAAAGGGGTGAAGATAAAAGTCTCCTTCAAAGTTCTTAAGGCACAAACAGAATTGTGTAGGGGAAGCCATTCTTTCAGGTATTTAACTTGCGAGCAATGTAAAGGTAGACACCAACATCTTGAACTGGGCTCAGAAGTAAATTGCAGCAAAGTTGATGAACATGGCCAGGCAGCAGCGGAGCTTCATGCTCTGCCAGGGACATGGTGCGTGTTCTGGGGGGCGTGGCACGTTTTTTGGGGGGGCGCCGTGCGCATGGGTGGGGCGCACGTTTTGGGGACGGGGCGCGTCATGCGCAGGGGCGGGGTGTGTGTTTTGGGATGGGGCACGTCGTCCGCAGGGGCAGGGGCGTGTTTTGGGGCGGGGCACATGTTTTGGGGGTGGGGTGGGCAGCCGCGATGGCGCCCCTGCCCCCACCGTCCCTATCTTCCTACGCCCCTGTGGCCAGGCAAAAGGCTAATTCCTGGCATTACTTAGGTCAGCTCCAAAGTAAGAAGAAACCAACTTTTACTTAGGTTCGGGTCATGAATGTAGAACACATTCAGGACTATCAACATTATTCCTTTTAGAAAAAAACAAAACAGAAACCACACTATTTCTTTTAGGATCTTTGGGTAACTTCGCAGTGGTTAGTTTTAGAGGCAAAGCTTTGTTTCTGATGATGTGAGTTCATCCAGCCATGGGGATTCTGCAGGATCTGTGGCAGTGGTTCCACCTGGTATCATAGTCCGCTCCGTTTCCCTGTTACTCATCAGAAGACACATATGTGGGATAGGGTTCTAGAACCAATCCACATATTAAAAAAACCAAGCATTAGTTCAAACCAAGCCTTGAATAGCAAGAAGAAAGTGGGATTCATTTATTTAAGGAGAGAATACAATAAAAAGAAAAATAGAAAATTTCCTTCACCTGTACATTTTCCCTTAGGGAAACACTCTGGAATGTTTGTGATGTGTGGGGGTTCTTTTTACCCATTTTTTGTGTTTGGTGTGTGTGTGTGTGTGTGTGTGTGTGTGTGTGTGTGTGTGTGTTATATATATATATATATATATATATATATATATATATATATATATATATAATTGGAAATTCTTATCATTGTTGTTAAATCTTTTTGCAGGAGAAAGTGCCTTTTATTATTCATTTCATCAGACCAAAGAATCTGCGGGCCTGAACAAGAGCAATCAAAAGGGGAGAGAGGAAATTAAACAAAGTGGTTATGTGTTTGGAGAAGCAGGATGATTGAAATTCCATTATTCTTTTGTGAAGAAATACCGCTGTGTTTGCAAAGCCTTTGGGCTCTCTGGGTTTGGGGGAGGGGGTAGAACTAGAAGAAACTTTGCTAAGGGATCACATATTCCCCCAAAGGCTGTTTTGCTACCTGTCTGTTGCAGCTGAGTCCAGAACAAAAGCCCTCTTCATCCTGCTTATTTGTCAGGAATGATATGCACAGCTGGTCTTGAATTTGGAGTTCCTGGAATGGCTGAAAAAGGACTTCCTCTCTGTTGCACATGTCAAAGCTGTCAGATGCCAACCTCACAACATACTCTGACTAGCCAATGAGTCTCCTGATGTGATCTAGACTGTGGAGTCTGAATGGATAAAATATGCCTTGCACATCTAGCTTTCTTTACACAGTTCCATAGCAGCAAATCCAGCTGGAACGTACCGGTACTACTTTATATGCTTCCAGCCACTTGGTTTTTTGTGTGTGTTGTAAGTACATATCTAAACTATATCATGGGTAGGAGGATCATCTCCACTGCCAGCCCAATAGCCCCTTTCTCTAAAAAGCAACTTTTTAGGGGCCACGTGCCATTTGCGTGTGGGGCCAGAGTCTAATGTGGGCACAGCTATGGATGTGCCCCCCCTTTTTATACAGATATTACTATCACTGCTGGTGCCATGACAATTCTCTGTTCTCAACAGAGCCAAGAAACAGCATTACATTTTCTGAAGGGTGACAATGAATTTTTAAAAGTGACTTTAGTGTCTAGGGACATCATAGATCAAAACGGAAACAGAAGCAAAAATTGCCAATGTTCATTTATTCATCCCATGTCCAGAATGGCAATCGATCTAGCAAATACCAATCTATGTCCCCTGTTGTTATTTTCACCCCCACAAACAATATGTAATTGGTGACTCCATTTAAATTGTTTTGCCTTTGTGTGACCTTTGCATTGAAATTAACGGTGTGAGAAGAATTTTGTGAATAATTATGTCAAATTTGTGAATTGTGAAAATAATTTCGTATAAATTGTTAAACAGCAGGCAGCAAGACAAAGAACATTGAATTTGTCATGAAATGAAATGCATCAGATTTTTTAAAAAAAGAATTCTAAGGGCACATTCGGTGGTGGGTTGTCCTGCATTCGTTTTTTCCAGTTAGCATGCTAGGACTTATGTCCCCGTTTCCAATATTCCTTTCACACAGCACTATTTCTTGGATTATAGAACTGTAGCTTTTTTTATTCATGCTAAATTTCATTCACATCAGTGGGTGTGGTCTGACACAACAGTGGATGTCATTGGACATGTGACCACTCTTTAGGTACATGCATGTTTCTGTTTCCCCCATGATTCAACCATGAAAATAATGCGGAAGAACTGTACACCAAATGTCATCCATGAAAACCACTGGGACATTACAATGCAAAACTCCCACATTGTTCTGGGTTAATGGGTTGCAAGTGGGGTTTTTTGGGGGGGGGCATTAACATGAAAATGAACTCAAGGTGTCCACTAGTGCAGAAATTTTCTGTTAAGGAAATATCAGGAAAATGGAATAAAGTGCTGTTTTGATGCAGCCTAAGGCAGCTAGGAACAGAAATTTCTGCCTTCCTTCATCCTTGTCCACTCACATAATCAAACCACACCTGGAGACTACAGACTGTTCCAAAAAGCTCACAGTGGATGCCTCCCTCCCTCCCTCCTTCCCTTCTTCAACTTGCTTTCTTTGTTTCCAGGATTATTATTTTTTCTTGGTAAACTGCAGATTTGTTGAGATGCATAACAGCATTTCAGAATGGTCAGGCTCTGAAGTTTCTGCTTAGAACTCTGTGTGAAGTGAAAGCTGTTTTTCTGTTTCTAGCTGGAGCTATTCATCAGTGGAAGGAACGTCTTCTAAATAATACAGTTCTTCCTCACCTCTGGTGCACTCCTTTCTCTATATATCCCCTTTCTCCTTGAAAGTGGACCACTTGCAAATAGGCCCTTGGGAAACAAGCTTCACAAAAATCCATCTATAATTCTGTGGTCATATTGTGTTTTTTTTTATGAGATGCATTCCCCCCTCCCTTTGATTTTCTCAGCAAGTGTCATGCAGACATAATGAGGATGTTGTTGAAAGCTCATTTCTCAAACACATCACTGCTATCCCTCCACCCCCTGCAAAAGTCCTGAAACAGCAAGGTTCAGCCTTCACTCACTTTGAACTGTGATATGCCTCCACATCAATAAACTGGTGCAAAATACATAATGCCCAATCTTGGTTTGTGCAGAAAACTATAAAGTTGTGTATTTCTTTTTCCTTTTCATACCACTAAAACGGAGCTTGTAAGAGGTACAGTAAACAAACTGTAAAATAATTCAGCATCTCCCAAGGTCATGTCCACAGCCCATCCATGAGGTGGGCTTGGGCAGCAGAATCCTGCAGGGCAGAACAGGGCCGTGGTGGGAGGTTGCAGCTTCCCATTTAGCCTCGGGTGGCAAAACAGTATGGGTTGCCCCTGGTTATGGCTAAGTAACAGATCCCAGCATGAAACTTTACAGATGAAAGGGTTGCATTATGCAGGTAACCACTGGCTGATTTCTCAAATGTCAAGCTCATTGTAATGTCCAGGAGCAGATTCCATGTGCTCCTTTTTGGTGTCTTCAAATCATGCCTTTCCTTTATATTTGGGTAGGGTATAGCTCAGCAGAAGCAGGGCTGGCCCTACGTGCAGGCTGGGTGGTGCAGGGCACCACAGTGCCGGCCCGCCAGGAGGGCGCCAGGAGGTGCGCCCACCCGCTGGCCAGCCGGTCCGCCGCACAGCTGCGCCCGCCCGCCCGCCGTGCAGCGACGCCCACCCGCCCACCGCGCTGGGGAACGGGGTGGGAGGGCGCCTGAAGGATCCGGCACACCACGGCGCCAGGGGCGCTTAAGATGGCACTGAGCAGAAGGCCACTTGTTTTGAATGAAGAAGGCTTCAGGTTCAATCCGTGATACTTCCAGGTAGGGTTGGGAAGGACTCCTGCCTGAAAACTCTGGAAAGTCATTGCTAGTCCCTCTCAGTTTAGACAATACTAAGCTAGATAGAGCATTGGTCTTGGTGTGTGGTATTGTCTTATGTTCCTATGATTCTCCCAAACAAGTGGGTAAAATTCAGTCAAATGAGGAAAGACAATGTTGCATTGAGGACTGTTGTTAGAACGACATTCAACCTAGTTTCTGCCTATGACCTCAAATGGCTTGTGGAAGGGGCACAAAAAAAAAGACCTCAGGTGATTATCATGTAGTGTCTGGGTCAGTTCATATGGGTACACGTTTTTATTGAGGTATTGCAGTCCTGAGTCATATTAAGGCACTTTGAATTGGATTTGGAAACCTTTTAGTAGCCAGTGCAATTACTCCAGGACTCGTGAGCCACCTGGCCACTGAATTTTGCATCAGCTGAAGCTTTCACACCAGTTCCAGAGGCTGCCCCACATATAATGCATTGCTGTAATCTAACCTAAAGGTTAGAAATGTAGGGAACAGATTAGGCTATCCGTGTCCTGATAGGGGTGCAGTTGAGCCACCAGCTGAAGCTCTGTGCCGCCACCTGAGCCTCAAGCAGCAGCAATATATCCAGAAGTATCCCTAAGCTACATACCTGCTCCTTCCAACTGATCTAGAGAACCGTTCACTAATAATGCCTCAGTCTTATCTGGATTGAGCTTCAGTTTATTGGCTCTCATCCAGTCCACCACCAAGGCAAGACAACAGTCCAGCACATCCACTGACACACCTGAAGAGGTAAATGAGAAGTAGAGCTGCGTGTCATCTGCATATCACTGACAACATAATCCAAAACTCTGCATGACCTCACTCAGCAGTTTCATGTAGATATTAAACGGCATGGGAGATAAAATTGAATCCTGAAGAACCCCAGGATTCCATGGGGCCAATAGCACTCTTCTTGCATCCCCCTCTGGAAACAGCCATCCAAGTAAGATCAGAACCACCACAAAGCGGTACTACCCACCCACATCTTGGACAGCCACTCCAAAAGGATACCACGGCTGATTGCATCAAAAGCTGTTTAGAGGTATATGAGAATCAACAAAGACGCATTTCTCCTGTCTCTTTCTGGACAGAGGTAACCATACTGGGCTACCAAACCAGTTTCTCTGTCAAAACTGGGCCTAAACTGGATCCGAATCTTGGGACTCAGCTAGATTGGTAAAGAAAATGTGATTTATATGTGTTGTATATGTAATATAACATTGTGCCACCAGATGGCATTGTGGAGTCCTGTTTTTCTCTACCTGGTTTCCGTGTTTAAATTTACAATGTGTTTGATTGAAGCGCTTATTTGATATGTCTAGATCCAGCCTTGGTGTTCCTCCAAAAGCACCTGGATCTGTATGCAGCTTACTGAGATATAATGAACTCCTCAAGGGTGCTTGCAACACTCAAGAACTCCTCACTTCATTCTCCCACAATGCGGGTTCTCCTTCATGGAGATAACCTATTGCGGTGGGGCCTAGAAAACTACCCCTGAGTTGCTGGGGTTGGGGCTTTGATTGGCCACTGTTCTGATAGGACCCAGGCTGTTGTTGGGGAAAAAAGCATGTTGCAATTTCAGAGGGACAGCCCAGGGGTATAAAAGGTAGGCACGTGGTTTATTCCTCCTCTTTGGCTGCATACTTCAGATCACCCTCCCTCCTTATGTTTAGGCCTCTGTGTTGACCTTGCTGTGCCTATCATGGGGTCGTCTGCTTGGCAGGGGCCCGGTAGGAATTTTTCCATTTGGCTGATTGGTTGGTGCCATCTGGTTTTTGCCCACTGCATAGCAAATAGTCACAACTTGTAAGGTTGGCAGTTGTTGTTGTTGTTTAGTCGTTTAGTCGTGTCCGACTCTTCGTGACCCCATGGACCATAGCACGCCAGGCACTCCTGTCTTGCACTGCCTCCCGCAGTTTGGTCAAACTCATGTTCGTAGCTTCGAGAACACTGTCCAACCATCTTGTCCTCTGTTGTCCCCTTCTCCTAGTGCCCTCAATCTTTCCCAACATCAGGGTCTTTTCCAAGGATTCTTCTCTTCTCATGAGGTGGCCAAAGTATTGGAGCCTCAGCTTCACGATCTGTCCTTCCAGGGAGCACTCAGGGCTGATTTCCTTAAGAATTGATAGGTTTGATCTTCTTGCAGTCCATGGGACTCTCAAGAGTCTCCTCCAGAGTCTCAAGGTTGGCAGTTAGGCATTAGTTATTTTGTTGGTTGTATGAGGGGTCAATGCCTTGTCGTGGGGAAGGGGCTTGAATAACTCAGAGAAGCTATGAGCTATGGCATGCCATGCAGGGCCACCCAAGATGGACAGGTCATAGTGGAGAGTTTTGACTAAACGTGATCCACCTGGAGAAGGAACTGGCAAGCCACTCCAGTATCCCTGCCAAGAAAACTCCATGGACAAAGACAACAGGCATATAAAAGTTATGACGCTGGAAGATGAGCCCCTCAGGTCGGAAGGCCGGAGGGAAGGCCCCTCAGGTCAGAAGGCTGCTTCTTGGGAGAAAAGCAATGGCAAAGCTAGACAGCATCTTAAAAAGCAGAGACATCACCTTACCTACAAAGGTCCGTATAGTTAAAGCTATGGTTTTCCCAGTAGTGATGTATGGAAGTGAGAGCTGGACCATAAAGAAGGCTGATCGTCGAAGAATTGATGCTTTTGAATTATGGTGCTGGAGGAGACTCTTGAGAGTCCCATGGACTGCAAGAAGATCAAACCTATCCATTCTGAAGGAAATCAGCCCTGAGTGCTCACTGGAAGGACAGATCGTGAAGCTGAGGCTCCAATACTTTGGCCACCTCATGAAAAGAGAAGAATCCTTGGAAAGGACTCTGATGTTGGGAAAGATTGAGGGCACTAGGAGAAGGGGACGACAGAGGACGAGATGGTTGGACAGTGTTGCTGAAGCTATGAACATGAGTTTGACCAAACTGTGGGAGGCAGTGCAAGACAAGAATGCCTGGCGTGCTGTGGTCCATGGCGTCACGAAGAGTCGGACACGACTCAACGACTAAACAACAACAACAACATGAGGGGTCTTGTTGACTGTGTTGGCCCCTCAAGTTAATGCCTGTGTGTAGGGGAAATTCCATTCAGGAATAAAGGGGCTCGATATGCAATGTCCGTAACCCCCGGTCGGGGGCCAGGGCCATGTGAAAGCCCCTGGGAGCCTGAAGGGAGAGGGGGAGGGCTAGCACACCCGACTCCCTGTCTCTCCCTGTAGGGGTTCCCCTTGCTGACTTAAGGCTAGTTCTGTCCTTAGGGGTTGTGCCTACACAGCCACTCACATATTTAGTATTTTAATAAAGTTGTGGCCAAATTCATGCCAAAAACCCAAAAGAAAAATTATGCCTGTGGTGTGAATTATTTGAGGGGTGGTTTGGGGACCTCGACACACAACCCAACTGCCCACTGTAATTATTGCGAGAGGCAGAGAACCTTTGCCCATGTCTTTAAACAAAATCACCACTAGAGCTGGACATCTCAGCTTAGTGGACATCTCAGCTGTTAGAGCTGGATTTCTAAAGCTTATTAGCTTATTAGCAAATTGCCCTAAAATGCTTAAAATGCAAGGAACACAGTGATAGAACAATAAGTGCAGAAGCTTCCATATGAGGGGTGAAAGTGACAACACATCAAAACTCAGGTGACTCCCTGCCTCACCAAAAACCCTACCCCTCTTTTCAATAGGTTTCAAACAAAAAACCCTAGGCAAAATAGAAAGCAAATCCATGCAAAGTTCTACCTGCATTATGTGATTCTGCATAAAGACTGAAGTAGAATTATTTCACACATTACAGAATACTGTACATACTCCCCCCCCCCCTTTTTTTCTTTTTCTTTTTAGCAAGACAGTCTGCTGTGTAATCTCATGGGTGTATTCTACCCCAGCTTTTTACTAATTCTTAGAATAGCCTATGTGTCCATTTGAAGATTATTTCCTCTGGTCTGTTAATCTGTAAAATGCAACCCACCCATATTCTCACTCTTCTCTCTAAATCCCTTTCTTCTATTCTGCTTTCTCACTCACACAGATTCTAACATGGACACACGTGTGAATGTGCACACGCAAACACCATATATGTGCAAAATTCCAGCTCGTGTCCACAGACATTCCCCACATTGGCAGGAATGTTCACTACAAAAGGCACACAAGAACAGCCCGTCACTTTTCTTGTGAGTGAATAGTGTTCTATTCTGTAGAGGGCAGCCTTGTTTCAGAGAGTGAAAGAGAGAATGAGAAAGGGAGAAAGAATACAGAGTGTTCCCCCTCCCCTGTTATCATGTGTGCGGTAGCTCTAATGGCATTTTGTCATGTTAGAGATTGTCACATCTGTGCAATAGCGAAAGACTTTCTCTGATGGTGATATACAATGTGTGGAGCGGACCTGGGAAACAGAACAAAGCACAGCTAGCAAGGGGAAGCTCACTCACTTTTCCTTTTCAAACAGTATTAATGCCTCTCTCTTCCTTTTTGCCTTAACAACTGATCATGAATTTAATTTGCTGCCAAGTACTACATACTTATCTGTAGCCACACTATCTGTCTGCCATTTCTTTATTATTATTATTATTATTATTATTATTATTATTATTATTATTTCATTCTATTTTCTTCTTTATTCTTCCTTTGAGGGTTTCTGTCTTCCTGGGATTCAAAGGGGCTGGGGGAATGTTCGGAGGGGGGGTGGAGAATGAAAGCTCAGACTGGGATAAGGTAGGGGCACATTGCCTCCTTATTTTTTTGCATTAGATGCCCATGCTCTTGAGTGCAAAGATTTCAGAAATAGAGACTTTGGGGGGGGGGAGCGATCAAAGGTGTCAGAAAGTGGCATAGCTCCCTACACAAAACAATTCCATTACCGGAATACCCGGCATACCACAACGCATGCCAGATACCATTAAAAATGGGTTATTGTCACTTATGCTACATTGCTGTCATTGTATTCCATGCAACAGAGCAGAATTGACAATCACAATGGTGTAGTATCTGGGCAGATGTACACCCTCCCATTTCCCTGGCTCTGTGCACTGGAAGCTATGAATCCCAGCTGTTTCTGACCTTCCCTGGAGTCCAATATTGATTCTTAGGTCATCCATCTAAAAAGACGTGCCTTTTTAATGATCTAGAAATTCCTGCCAGATTCCCACATGCATTTTCATTGATGTAACCTGAAATCTATGGTGGGGCAGCCTGATGCCCCATTTAGCCTCACACAAAAATAATAGGAAAACCCTAAAAGGCACAATCACATGATGGGCAACATGGAAATGCTCCATCTATTATTGCAGCTCTCTTAGCATGACCTTGTATACAATGGTGAGCTAATCTAAATGGATACACTGGTCCAAATTCTTATCAGCACAGGTCCCACTTCATTGGGTTTCAGTAACAATGGTCATGCCTGGAGAAATCAGGTGAGTTGGGGAACCTGGGCACACTCACACTTTCACCAGTTCTTCTGCTGAAAGGATAAATGCTAGGATAGGGCCAACAGGTACAACCCTTTTTCATTCAGGGAATGTGACCTATGTGACATCTGAGCAAGGGTGATGCCCGTGATGAGATCAACACCAAGAGTCTGTTCTTCCTTCCATTTGGCAGCAACTTGTGATAACACTGATTTCTTCATTTGGAAACCAATTAAGGAATAATGCTGTTTAATGATTATATAATAATGCTAGCTGATCTAAAATTGCTGACAACAATCGATTTGCCATCCTGCACTGAGGTGGCATCAGATTTCTAATTCCCATAATTTTAACCTTTAATATTAATAGCATTCAGGAGATGCAACAGTCTCCTGTCCCAGTTCTGCAGAATAAACCTCCCTCTGAAATGGGAAAGCTTGAGAGAACAGTTGCAACATCAGTGCAGTTTGGCTAATAAATGGAGAACATATTCCACAACAAGAATTGCTTAGTAACGAGTATTACTGATGATAGGGATGCTGAAGAAATGAGATTCAGTTCACATCTAAAGACAAACCTACCCAGTTCACACTTTCCAAAACTAGATTTGCAATGCATTCTCCAGCTATCATTGTGTACAAAATGTACACACACACACACACACACACATGCACACATGAGAGTAAAGGGTTCATAAAACTGTGTATATAGGTGAAATTAATATTAAAATGCATTATATTGGGTAAATGTGTTTTGTAAAACGCGTACAAATATTATATATTACAAGAAATTCACACTAAAATGCAGATGCATTTTCATGAGTACCTTTTTATTTCTTTAAAAAATACAAACTGATGTGGAAATGCAAAGAGTTGGGATTACTGTAGTTGAAAAGGTGAGAAACTGAGAGAAATTGAAATAGAGAGATCATCCCATCCCTGTTTGCATCATTCACCTCTTTTCACAATACCTCAGATACTATGCTGCTTTCTAGTAGAGTAAATCCACACATTCAGCTGGCTGCCATCATGGGTAAAGTAACAAAATATACATAAATTTACAACAATATGTACATGTGTGAACCAGACCTTGGAGCAACAAGCTGTCCTTTAGCTGGTGCAAACTAAACCGTGTAAAGTGACCCTGTGTTAATTGGATTACAAACTCCTCAAGTTTTCAACAATGAAACTGCTTTGATTTCTTTCTCCTAGGGATACTTGAGGAATTTAATATTTGCAGATTCCCTTTTGAACCAATGCAATCCATGTTAATAGAAAAATCCAAACCTCCCTTGCACAGGGCTCTGTGTGGGAGGGGTAGTGGATTAAGTTAGAGATGTCACTCCACTCAGCACTGCTGGCTGAGATTGCTTCCTGCTGGCCACTGGAACATTTTGGTGGGAAGGAGGTCCACCGGTGGTATCCCCTCCAGCAGCACCCAGCAGAAACTCCTGAAAGTCTAAATCAGTGTGGAATCCGTGGGAACCTCAGCTGGTCCAACCATCATCATGAATCTGGGTCTGACAGACCCTCTAAGTGTCTCTATTTCCCAGGGACATCACCAGATTTACAGAAGCCACCCCAGTTTTCTGATTTAATTCAGGAATGCCCTGCTTTTCCTTAGGTAAAGGTAAAGGGGCCCCTGACCATCAGGTCCAGTCGGGTCCGACTCTGGGGTTGTGGCGCTCATCTCGCTCTATAGGCTGAGGGAGCCAGCGTTTGTCCACAGACAGCTTCCGGGTCATGTGGCCAGCATGATGAAGCTGCATCTGGCGAACCAGAGCAGCGCACAGAAACACCATTTACCTTCCCGCCGGAGCGGTCCCTATTTATCTACTTGCACTTTGATGTGCTTTCGAACTGCTAGGTGGGCAGGAGCTGGGACCGAGCAACGGGAGCTCACCCAGTTGCAGGGATTCGAACGCCGACCTTCTGATCAGCAAGCCCTAGACTCTGTGGTTTAACCCACAGCGCCACCTGGGTCCCCAGATTTACAGAAGCCACCCCAGTTTTCTGATTTAATTCAGGAATGTCCTGCTTTTCCTTCAGACATCCCTATTTTAATCAGAGAAATATTGGAGGGTATGGAGTTATGCCAACCCCAAGTTAAGGAACTATACATCCTTTAGAATACATCTGAAGGCAGCCCTCTATAGGGGGAGTTTGGGGGAAGTTTTTTTTGGGGGGGGAGTTCAATGATTTATTATGCCTTTATATATGTTGGAAGCTGCCCAGAGGCAACCCAGCCAGGCAAGGTATAAATAATAGAATTATTATTGTTATGGAATACAACACCCCTGTTTCCACTGGAGAAATGTTGGAGGGTATGGTCTGAAGGCCAGTCTGAAGCTGGTGCAAGGATCTGGCCTGATTGTCCTCCACACCCCCACCTACCAGTTTGACCTTCCAGGCTGTGCCAGATGCAGCAGTGACTATCCCACTCCACAATGCCCTGTTGATGGTGTCAGGGAGTGGGAGTTTGGACTACAGCCTTAGTTATCACCTGACTTTCACACTTCCCAAATCAAAATACATCTGAAATGTATATTTAAATAGTTCTATCTTTAGTAACAAGTCATGCAATTTATAAAGCCTGATTAAACATATGTGGGAGACAGGAGAAGGAGACACACATCTCGTTTTTCTCGCCTCCCAGCTGCCTGACTATACAATCTGTTTGTGACCTGGATCTGGGTTGGTTCTGCTACGGATCATCCCAGGTTGGATCAGGGCTGCTGCAAAGAACTGGATCAGGTCCTGACTCAGATCAAGGTGGTGTGCACAGCCCTAACGTAGATGTGCTTCAGACACACTATTTAAGTGTGAATTTACACACACACACACACACTTGCACACATGGTTGTAGCAATGAGTCAGAACTGATTTATGAGTTAGCACATGCAAACATGGTATAGCCTTGAAAGAAACCCATTTTCTCCCTTGTAGAACAAAGACAGCACAAACTTTTTAAAAAGATGTAAAGGTGGGAGGAATTCACTCAGGGAATATAAAGAAACTATGATTGCGCAGCATTTATTTTCTATCTCAACTCCATTCAGGTCATCCAAGACTCTTGTAAGGTCAGAAACAGATACAGCATTGTACTTCAGATGTCGAAATGAAGATTGCAATCCTAGGTTCCTACTGGGTCAGGCTAACCTCTACTCAGACAAGTATGAATAAGGCCTAAAGATGTCTTAGTAGTTGCCTCTTCTCTCCTTCTCTTACATTATTCCAGCTGCAAAATCTTGATAATGGTTTGATACAGGCAGAGGCGTACCTAATGGTTGGCCTGGGGGGGGGGGGGTCAGTGACACAAAAATCATCCCAGAAATTTTTCTGCAGTTATCTGTTTAAGGTAGCAAGTTTAGACAAGAGCTGGAAGCTGAGTGGTTGGAGAAATGACTTCCGGAGATGGAGACTGGAATGTGATGGTGCTGTCACAGTGAGATCAAACATGGAAGAAGCTTCCTGTCCTTCTTGCACAGTGCAACAAAGGCAAGGATCCATGCCCCCCCCTTCTTGTCTCACCATTACTTTGGATACTTCAAGTACTTGGGTCACATAAAATGTAGTAATTTCTAATGTGACTATTGTGGTATGCTGAGGTGGACAATGTAGCCATTACCTTCATTACTGCACTAATCTTCCAAGAATGTGAGTCGATCTAAGCACATGGTCAGGACCTCTTCAGGTTGAAGATGCCCATTTCTGGATTTTTCTGCAACCATTCAAACCTTACCAGAATTAAGGCACTACTATGAGAATGTTTCTGCACAAGTCAGAAATTGCCATTTCAGACAATATTCAAATGTATGCATATTCTATTATTTAGAAACATTATTGTTTCATATGTTGTGATTTTTCTTGATGCTTCTTGTTTAATTTAAATACCTGAGTCCCATATTGCACTCAAGTATCTTTTATACATGGTTCATGAACCTCGCAAAGCTGTTTTCTTTCTTTTGGATCTGACCTTGGGTTGTTTGCCTGCATGCCTTATATTTATATTTACGTATTTGAACAAATGAGGAATATAACAATGCATACAAGCAGCTTAGAGAGAGTTGCTATTGAGACCTTGCTGCATGTGACTCAGTTCTCTATGCCCAGGACATGTACTGTGCTATGACCCCATTAATGCTCCACTGCAATCATCTTCATAAAGGGGAGAGATTTGTAGAAAGGACATCTTGAAATGGGCAACAAAAAAGTTGCCCTAAAATAATCTTGTTCTACGAAGAATACCACTGGATTTTTAATTTTCACATTTGTGCCTTTTGCTGAACAAAAGGTGTCTCAATTAATATGAGTGTTTTCTGTTTGCACAAAATTACACTGCCTGACGGTGATCATGGTAACTTCAACATGACGCATGCATAGAAATTTAGAGCCTGCTGGAATGAATAAGGTGTAACTCAGGTTCCAGTCAAAATATGGGTGTGTGGTTTTTTTTTAATGTAAATGTCTTAAAATCCTCAGTACCAAATGTTCCAATTTAATGCTAAACATGAATAAGTTCAGTGTGACACATAAGCACTCACTATGGCAACCCCAACAGCGATGTGCTAGAATCCAGTGCAATGATTAGTCCAAACCTTAAATCCACAGTGGTTTTGATATTTGAGTACTTAGCTAGTGCTTTAAAAAAGAAGCAAAAATGTGACAATTTGTTCTTTGAAAGAAGTACATCTTTTGTAAGGTATTTTCTGTTCTCATTAGGGAGGGAATTCAGATAGGGCAGGGGACCCATACAACTGTTTACCATCTATTTGACAAAAAGGCAGTAGCCTGAAGGCTTTGAACAATGGTTTTAAATGCAAAGAGCTCCAGGTTCAATCCAAGGCCAGCATCAGGAGTTAGCATGGTTTGGCACTTACTGAGACTCATGTTCTACTAGAGGGCCCACTGCCCAACTGCAGAGGTGCCTCACCTTGTTCCTCCTCCTCCTTCCTATTATTGCTGGTTCACCTGCCCTGCAAGCAGTGAGAAGAGCTTTGCCCTTTCTGAAAGGGCAGTGGTGGAAGTGGCAAGGTGGAGAGGATAATAAAAGAAGGGATGTCCTCTAGGGGTGCCTTTGCCAAAAGTCCCACTAATGCTGGAGTTGAAACTTATTCTATCCATGGCATCTACATCTCCAAGAAAAGTTCCTGGAGAGCCGTTGCCCATCAGTGTGGCGTCTACTGAGCTACTGCTGTACATCTGCCTCCTCTGATGAACCACAGCACTGTGGTTGCTTTCTGGACATTGAAGTATTTTAAAGCCTCTGGACTGGTCAGTCTGCACATCCTAGACAAAAAGGTCCTGTAAGAACATGGGAAGTTTTCCATTTCTAACCCAGGTAGCTCCTGACAATTGTCATGAGATTTTGTGTGTTCCCATCAGCCACCACCATGCTACTTTCTATCACATCCACCCTCTGTACTGCTCTGTTGAGTGACAAAAGGCAGCAGGAACAATTGCCATTTCAAATCTTGCCTTCCTCTGCTGGATAGAGAGGAATATATATAAAGCACTATGACACCACTTTAAACAGTCATGGCTTTCTCCGCAAAAATCATGGGAACTGTAATTTCAGCAAGGGTGCTTTGAGTTGTATGATGACCCCCTTTCCCCTAACTTTTGCATCCTGGAATGTAGTATTGGACAAAGGTGAGAGTCACATCCACTCACTTTTGCTACTGGCCCTGCCCACCACAGGAATGTGTCACCAATAAAGTTGGCTAATGTATATATCAGGTGAAATAAATTTCCCCACACTTGCTCTAGCAGGATGAGATGCCAGCTTGTGCTGGAAACAACTGCAATGCATCCAGCAATCCACTGCTTCAGTAGGGACTAAGTCACAGGAAGCTCATGGTGGAGGAGAGCTTGATGTGTGCAGGGGAGGGCTTCCAACTGTCCTACCTAAGACTCTCCACAGGAACATAAGATGGATCAGGACAGAGGTCCACCTAGCCCAGCATCCTTTTCTCACAATGATTGACTTGATGCCCATGGAAAGCCCATAAGCAGAACCTGAGCACAACAACATTCTTCCCTACTGCCCTTCCAAGTGACTGGTATTTTCCCATAATGTCATTATGAAGAGGATTTAAGAATGGTGGTCAAGCCTGAGCTCTAAAGATGCCAATTATAACAGCAAAAATAAAAACATTGAAGAGGAATAAGAAGCTATATTGATACACACAAACACACATGTCTCAAAACCCATAAATAGAGAATCTCAGGGAGCCATTTTCACTCTGTGCTTATATACTTCAGAGCGAGGTTTGCAGCTATGCCATTTGTCAGTCCTGCCCTCCCTGTACCATCATGCAGTGTCACAATGGGAGCAAGAAAGTGTGTGTTGGGGGGGGGAGAGAATAGAGACATACCGGCAGTCCAAGTTCAGAAAATCTGACCTTTGGGTTTTGTTCTGCTTGCTTTTGAAAAGGAATACATGAAAGCAGTAACCTTGGCATCCGGCTATTGTTTAGGACTCTGTTCCTATTTATTAAAGGAATGTTCCTATTCAATTCTCTCTGCATGTGAAACAATTAGGATGGTACTAAAGTCCCACTCTTTTGAACATGACTACTTACACAAATCACACTCCTGCTGTATAATTATATATGTCTTTTGTGTCGGATGGTTTGAGTGAATTAGGGATGAGGGTACACTGAGAAAACAAAAAAATACAGCTCTTCATCAATAAATACGATAAAGACATCTGCACATTCTTTTCTTGCACGTTTGATTATGCTTACAAGGTTAGGGTCTACAAAGGATGTATGAAACTGGAGAGAGCTGGGGAAGGAGAAGAGGGGTTAGAGAACAAGAATGATAATTCTGTAAAATTGGAAGAAACATGTAATTGTATGGGGAAGGATGAGGAACTGTGTAGACTGGGGATAGGCCTAAAGTGTGGTCTGAAGGCATTCAAGGCCACAAATTCTGAAGCTAAGGAGGTCTGGTCACTGCCTGGAGCAATGAGCACTTGGGGATCGCATGTACACTGTATTGGATTCCACATGGAAGAAAGTGAATACAAATGCAAGAAAACATGTATTTCTTCAATATACTTTTACGTATAGATCTACCTGAACTACAGAGCCTAGGGTTTGCCAATCAGAACGTTGGCGGTTCGAATCCCCACAACAGGGTGAGTTCCTGTTGCTTAGTCCCTGCTCCTGCCAACAAAGCAGTTTGAAAGCACATCAAAGTGCAAGCAGACAAATAGGTACTGCTCCGGCAGGAAGGTAAACGGCATTTCCGTGCGCTGCTCTAATTTGCCAGAAGCAGCTTTTTCATGCTGGCCACATGACCCGGAAGCTGTACGCCAGCTCCCTCGGCCAGTAAAGCGAGATAAGAGCCGCAACCCCAGAGTTGTCTGCAACTGGACCTAATGGTCAGGGGTCCCTTTACCTTTACCTGAGCCTTCAGATCTTCTGAGGAAACCTCAGATGTAATTCCACATAAGCAGCAGCAGGCAGATATTATTAGTAGAAAATTAGCTAAGACAGAGAAAGAAGGAGGATAGTCATGCGTGCACAGGGAGGCAGCACTATGGAGTTGGCCACAGCTCAGAGCACATGCTTTGCAAGCAAATGGCCCCAGGTTTAATCCCAGCATCTTCAGCTGTGACATACTAGAGAACTACAATAAGCCAGTGTGTGCTATAGATGGATAAATCACCTGACTCAGTATAATTTCTATGAAGTCCTGGAATTTGTTCCACACAGTTTTAGATGTTTAAGGAAGGTTGAAGCTAAGGGATAGAGCATCTGCTTTGCATGCTGAAGGTCCCAGCACCTCAGAACCCAAGAAACGCAGAACCCCTGGCATGTCTAGGTATAGATGGGAATGGCTCCTATCTGAAGTCACTGAAAGCGGCTCCTTGTCAAGCTATATGGAGAAATGGTTTGACTCAGTATAAGGCAGGTCCTTATGTCGTTGTAGTTGATATAATAAACAATAGCAAATATATGTTTCTACTGTTTTTACCTTCAGTGCTACATGCAGAAAGGTGGAATGTAAAATTAGGCTAATGACAAATCGGGTCCTCCCTAACAAGAGGGCACGTGTTGCGGTGGGACCTGGCAACCAGACCCTGTGTTGTGGGTGGGAACATTTGGATAGCCAAAACACGCTATTGGAGGTCCCTCGATGTTGAGAGGAATCAGGCCAATGGGATGCTATTGAAAGTACATCGAGGGACCTCTATTTAAGCCCATGCATGTGTCCTTGAGCTTCCTTTTTGGGGCATCAGAACACCCGCCCACCTCTCCCTCTATTTAGGGCTTGCGATTGACCTTGCCAAGCCATTGTGTGTCGTGTGTCACTGGGACAGGGGCACGACAGGAATTTTCCCCACTTGGCTGATTTACTGGTGCCATTTGGGTTTTGCCTGCCGCGTAGCAAATCGTCACAACTTGTAAGGTTGTGGATAGGCTCTGGTTCAGGTGATAGGGGTGGCAGAAGGGTCTCGCCATCCCTATGTGATGGGTATTCTGCTAAAGGAACCCACAGACTCATTGGTTGGTCTTCCCTGTGAGGGGTTGTGCCCTGATCCTGATTCCAGGGGACATCTGGGTGGAGGACTAGCAGGGCTTTCCACTGTCCCAGGTGTTCACCCGAGGCTGACCTATGTTTGGTGCCCAGGGTCAGCGCTGCCTGCAGGGCTGCAGGGAGCTAGTGAAACCAGAGCCTGTGCAACCACTCACTTGATTGTAATCAATAAAGTTGTGTCCTAAATTCTGCCAAAAGCCAAACCAAAAATTTGAGTCTCGTCTGAATTTATTTCGGGGGTGGTTTAAAGGTCTCCATATGCAAATGGCTACCAGCCTCTTTCTACTTCATTTTACAAGGGCTGCTGAGAGTTTGGAGACAAAGAAAGCAGGGAGGCCTAACATGAGCTTGCATTGCAAAGAAGGGTAGTACTGAGGAACAGTTCCTGCCAGCAAGATTCTTTGTTCACAATCTTGGTGTCTTCATTACATTTTCCCCTCTCCATCAAAACACCCCAGACATCACCCATGAAAGAGCAATACAGTACAAAGCAGAGCAAGAATGGAATATATCATTGACAAATTCATGTGCTGCTTGAAAGTGAGGCAATTAGCAATTCATGTTTATAGAAATGTACTCACCAATATGGGGCACGTTGGGGGGGGGGAGAGGGAACTGGAATCATTTCTTATCACAGGAAGGAAAATTCTCTGCATTTCAACAGAAAGTGTTGCGTATGTATTAGATCGTAATGGGGCTCAGTTTTATGAACCAGCCTTTTATCCAGTAAATATATTACTTTCTGAAGTAGTTATAATTTATTCTTTGTATATAATTGATTTATGCATGCACTTTAAAATATCTTTTGAAATTCACATTAGAACTCTACTGTAACATAATAAAACTGAACACTTAATTTCAAGTTAATTATTTTCCATTATTCTGCATTAGTAGACAGAGCGAGAACTTGAGCTCCATAACGGAACATAAAAAGTTATTTTGAACTTAAAATAACATGTGATTACTGGTTTAAATATGAGGCATCACTCATGTAAATGAGGAACTAACTAACTGAAAAGGTATTAACATTCTGGATACCGGAAGGCAGCATGCAACCTTATACAAATGTTGAATACCAAGACAATGATTTCACCTTTAATAATGTGGTTTGTGTTGGCTGGTGAAGGTAAAAACAACCACACTTAGTGCTGTGGTTGGGTTAATTAGAAGGCTGGGTAAGCAGGAGTGCTATTTTTAGAGTTTTCTACAGACTGAGCTTCCTGTTGGTGAAAACCTCAAGAAAGGTGTGTTCTTGAGGAAGGACATATCCTCTTGAGTCTAAGGATAACTTACAACAGAGAGAGGCAAACAGAGGCCCATCCCACACCCCAGTGCTCACCATCTAGTCCCAGAGTGACCCCTGATCTCAAGGGGGAAGCAACCCAATCATTTTATTTTATTTTATTTTAAAAATGTATAGTCCATCTTTCTAACAATGGGCCTCAAAATCGAACACATAGTTGTTCAAACATGTTTTTTTACTGTGCATTTGAATACCTCTTAAAATATATGTTAGGAGTTGTTACATTTTGTTTTCCAGTGTATTCTTATCCATTAAAAAATGGTATGGTGTGAGCACGTTTTAATTCTGAAAGTGTGGCCCAGAGGGGGGAGGGAGTTTGAAGACTATTGCCTTAACCAAATACTCCCTCAGTTATTTAGCCCACTGGACTTTCCTGCCTGGAATAACAGCCAATCAAAACATGCCATCACTTCAGCACATGACTCTCAACACCATAAAGTAGGCAAAAAGAGGAGTGCTGAGGCCAAGCAGGGCCCACCTCCAAATTTCCACCCAGCAACCAAAGCCCATAATGCACTTTCCAGGGGAAGCAGGAACATGACAAGTTCATCCCCACTCAAATGTGGAATCGAATGTGGAAGCAGCTTTAGTGACTTCTAAGTGACATATAGATTCCAGGGTCTTTCACTACGCTTGTTTCAAAGCATGTACTCCAGAGTCAGGCTTTGAATATATATATATATATATATTGCCACAGAAGAAATGAGAGGAAGCTCAGTGTTTGTTTGTTCGTTTGTTTGTTTGCTTGCTTGCTTGCTTGCTTGCTCGCTCTGTGGCTCGCTTTCGGTATGTGTGAAGCAGGGACCACTTTTCATGAAACAATCCTCATGAACAGAAGAGGATGTCTTTTTTTCGGGGGTGGGGGTGGGGTTTGTTGTTTTCCTTTTGGTACAGACTCAGATCAGAACGATTTGCATTCCGTTCACAGCCAGGGAAAGGAAGAGCCAAAAAACCTTCATTTGTTTGGCAGCAAGGCAATTAAAAGTTAGCATGAGCACAGGCAGATATTCATGTATTTTTGTCCCCTCACTGTAACCACAGTATGCAAACGAAGGGTGCTTCATGTCATGCAAACCAGAGGCATTCCACACAGTTAGCCCTAATCAAATGTACAGATGTTGCAATATTCATAATTGTAATAAAACACATTGCAGCATGTGTGCTTGTGATGACCAATAAAGCATGATGTATATGGTGCTGGCTGCCAAATTAGCAAAATTGCCTGCACTTAACCAACAAAGAAGAAGCACGACAAGTGAGGGACAGTGGGATTATAATTTAAAATTGGAGGAATGAAATATGTCCTACAAAGCAAGAGGAAGTTAAGCCTGGAGAGGTGACTCAGCAAGAACAAAAATGTTCTGGGCCCATATTCATTCCCAGGGACTCTGAAAATCTCCTTCATTCCTTCCAATAGTGAACACAATGTTCCAAGTTGTGAAGATTGCATCTAAAATGGGGCCACTAGTAAACAAGATGGAATCATAAGCATGCTAGGATGGATCCTGAGTTGAAGAACAAAAATAAGTAAACAAATAGGGAACAAATCTCCTTAACCCCACCTAGCTCAGATAACATTGATCGTCTGTGAAAGTTGTTCCATTTGGGCAAATCGTGTCCTCCCTCAAAGAAGGCATGTGTTGTGGCGCGGCCTGGCAACCGAACTCTTTGCTGTGGGTGGATACGATTGGATAGCCACAACACCCTATTGGTAGGTCCCTTGATGCTGGGTTGAATCAGGCCAATGGGCTGATTGGCTGGTGCCACTTGGGTTTCGCCTGCTGCATAGCAAATTGTTACAACTTGTAAGGTTGCAGATAGGCTCTGGTTCAGGTGATAGGATGGGGGAATGCTCTCGCAATCCCTATGTGAACGGTATTTAATTAAAGGAATACAGGGACTCAATGGTTTGGTGAACCCTGAGAGGGGTTGTGCCCGTGCTTGAGTCCAGGGGGACATCTGGGTGGTGGATATACCATGTCCCCAGCTTTCCACCATTCCAGATGTTCACCCTAGGCTGACCTATGATGGAGCTCTGGGTCAGCGCTACCTGCAACGGTGCAAGGAGCTAGTCGAACCAGAGCCTATGCAACTACTCACCAATCAATAAAGTTGTGGCCTAAATTCTGCCAAAATCCACACCAAAATTTGAGTCTTGTCTGAATTTATTTATAGGGGGAGGTTTAAAGGTCTAAACATGCAAATGCAGAAGTTCCCCATCAGCCTCCAACTGCCCTCAGTCAGCTCCCACCTGCCTGCTTTTTGCTTACAACCAGTAGTTAGTACTCCCTATCAGCTTCCTCTGTGTTTCCCCTTGTGTAAGTCAGCAAAGGAAAAAGTGAAGGACAAAACTAGAATTAATTTACTCTGACTTTCATTGGTTGTGGCTCCACCTACTGTTGGTGTCCCTGCCTTTTACTCTACCAGTCCCAATCAGCTGCTGAGCATGTTTAAAGTCTTCCAAGATCCTTGGAAAGAAGCATGTAGGTTAGGGGACGGAGATGAAGAAAAGCAGAATGGAGCAGGGAGGAGAATGACCTTTTAGAGTTCACTTAAATTCATAATATCAGGGAGAGAGGGAGGCATGACTGGCTGGGATCTTAAACAAGAGCACACTCGCTGAGGATATACTGCAACATTTTGTTGCACACCATACGATTGTTGTAGATAAGTTTACTGAAAAGATTTTTTTTTTAGAACTTTGTTTTATCTACTCCACGAACTAATCTGTGTCTTTTCCAACCGTATCAAGCTTCAGGTGTCACCTCCAGTTCACACATCTGATCCTTATACCAGGTGTCATGTCCTTTCTGTTGTGAGTCTGTCTCCTAGGATGATACTGCACACCATCTTTTTGTAGTGACTTTGTTCTGTATGGGTGCTGTCTTGCCTCAATGGGAAGCCACATCACAGCAGGCATATGGCTAGCTACCCAGCTAGAATTTTCTAGAATTTTGTTGACTGCCAATGTTTACATGTGAATGCTGCTGAATGCCACAAAATTGACAAATACAGCCCCACCTTTTAGAGAGATACCAAGCAAATACTGATCATCACATTTAGATGACTGTCGGCAGTCAGTGGTATATGTCATATTTACAAAGTTTGCCTGGGATGGTTCGCATTTACTTGCGATTATGAACATGTACTAACGTGAAGACACCCACTCCTACCAGACGATAAAGAAAGCTATGTTGTATATATGAACTAGTATTTGGAAAAGTACATTCCAGAAAAAATAATAATCAGAATGTTAATGATACAGCAGCAGCAGCAACCCCTTTCGTGTGCAGATATATTTCATATTCATAGTTGATTCTGTGCAATATCCATTAGGACAACTCTTTTCTATTCACATATGCTTTTATCACTTTTGAATAAGCATCCTTTGCCATAAGTCATTCAAGAGCCAGGTTTTTGTCATCCCCCCTCCCCACAACTCTTCAATTTGTCCTTCAGTCATCATCATAATGCTGTCTCTTTGAATAGATCTGGGTGTAAGAGGGCTGAATGCAACTGAATTTTATTTCCAATATGTGTGCATCAATAATGGAGCCTAATTAAGATATCCATTAAGTTTAGAATGTTAACTTAACAGGAAAAATTCAGTGTTCTATTACATTTCCCCCCATTAAAACTAATGTAGTTGGTTTTTAACACAAATTCTAATTAGATATCATTATTAACGGCTTTGTTCTCAATATGTCTTTATCCTGTTTATTATTATTACTGCATATGCTATGGAGAAAAGCAATTGGCTTAATACATTTTATTAAATAACATGTTGTTGCTATGTGTTTAAAAAAGAAAAATGGCTTCCTCCTTTCCCTAAATGAGTTATCCATGTTTCAATTTTGATTAATGTCAGGGAAAACAGAGTCAGCGCAACTGGAGCTATTGGAGTTGAGCCATTGCAGTTGTGACTGTGAGAATTAGCCTTCCCAAGAGTAGCTGCATATGAGTGCTGCAGAACTCTTTGACACATGTGTCTTGCAGCACACAACAACAGGCCAAGAAGCTCCAAACTGCAGGCAAGAAACAGGCATAGGTGCCCAGTGTAGATCGAAGCCAAAACTACTCAACAGGGTGTCAGGTAAAATATACGTACCGGTACTTGGTGGATAGGTTTGGAAGAATCATTGGTGGGTGCAAGTCTGGTATTTGAATGATAGTGTGAGAAGGAAGAGGCCTAAAAGTTACTGGGTTGGTTTGTAGGAGAGGAGGGGTAACCTCCACCATCTCATTTGATTTATCTAATGTTTCTTGGCTTAGATTAATAAACTCAAGACTGTTTCTGTTTCTTTGAAAAATTCACTACTATGCAATCCACCCTTAGTTCGAAGAGACATGCATCAGTGGAGGCTAGTCCATTAGGGTGAAGACAGAACCAGCCTCAGTTTGCTCTCACCCAGCCCTCACCTCCCTTTCGACTTGCAAACAGTTCAGAGGGTGTCTTCCTCCTCCTTCTTTCTTAGTTCCAGTGTTGCTTTTGGAAAATTCAGCCAGAAGAAAGATGGGAACAAAACTTGATGGCTCCTCCTGTCACTGCCCTACCAATCCGAATGGGCATCAGCCACTACTGGCATGCATTTAATTCTGAGCCATTGTCTTCCCTGCCACTTCCTCCTTGGCTAATTGACATACAGGTCTATCATGTTCTGGGGACATGCAAGCACACACACACACACACACACACACACACACACATTAAAGAAAGCAGAAGCAATGAAGAACAATCTACAGGTTTGCTCTCCATGGGCAGAATGTTGGAACACGGTCACTCACTGTCAAAATAAGCTAAACAATGGTCAATGCCGGTAGATTAGAGTTAGAGGCACATTTCCGCATGGCCTGTGTATTAATGACAAATTGTTATTTCATCACTTCTTTATTATAAGTACAGTATGTGGTTCTGTCTTTATAGATTTGTGTGGAGGGGGCAGGCAGGGACATATACATATTTTTCCATTCTTTCCCCTCCACCTTACCATAAAGATAAAATTCAGGCCCTTATCCAGCCTAAGAAGTGGTGTAAATGATTCAGTAGTAAATTTCTTTCTATCACAGCAATAGATGACCCTGATCTAAACATATATTTTTTGGTCACAGATTTCAGACCAGTGCACTGGGCTCCATCCACTGTGACACTATTGATTCCCTAATGCATATACCTTGTTCAATGATCACACTCAATAATGGACAAAACACAGATAGGAAAGGTTGCACATAGTAGCAGTTGTGCATCCAACTTTTGTAACCAAATGGCACAAGGCCAGCATTAAAACTCTCTCACACACACACTGTCATAGTAAGGTAACCAAGAAACTTATCAGTACTTTGTCAAGACCATTTCACTAGACTCAGTAGAGAAAACCAGTACTTCCAACCTATTCCCTCCCCCTCCCACGTTACTCACCAATACAAATTCTACAAATTTTAGCAGTTATATATTCAAATCTTTACATCCGTTGACATCACTATAATTTTAATATCCAATATAAATAAATCTTTAATATTAATTTTTATTTTGAATCTGATTTAATCCAATATTAGCAATGAATATTATAGTCCTCTTCTTTTAGTCTTGATTTTTGACCAGCTGATGCCTTTTAATAGAAAAAAAGTCCACAATTAGAACTCCATTAGATTAGATGTCTTCAACGCTCTGAAAGATCCAAAAACTCTTTCCCAAAAGTAAAAAGAAATTCAGAGAGTCAGTCCTGTCTTTCTTCCAGGGAAGAAAATTATAGGATTCTTCCATTAAATAACATTGTAATCCTTCTCAGATTTATCCTCCATTTTAAGTCAAGTTCAATCAGGCCATAAGAAAAGATCAAGTTCAAATTAAATTCATGTCAAGTTTGTTGTTTTTTTAAAAAATCTTGTGATTGGTATGAACAAAAGCTATGTGAAATCTTTAGTCCTTATTGTTCATTAGTTAACTTATCTCCCAAAATGAGCTTCATCAATATTTCACTTGTATGGATTTTGTGCTTATAGCACCGAGAACAGGAGCGGACTTCCTTTTAGAACTCCCATTTTTTCTAGTTGGCTTAGCCAAATTAATCATTCCTCATCTTTACAATTGGCTGGAATCTTTTGGAAAAGTAGACTGAGTTGAGTACTTTATTACGGTCAAAGACCAGCTTTTGAAAACACATTTGGGAGAACAATCCTGAAGTATGAAACCTATATAAAAAATTTATACAACCAGGCACGGTGCTAGGGCTTTTTGCACCCTAGGCTAAATCACCTTCTGGCACCTCCCCCTGGCACATGCGTCATGACGTGTGCACAACGCCGCTGACGCCGCTGCATCCTCTCCATAGGCGGGAGGGTGCTGAGCTTTTATTTCGGCTTCAGCTATGGGTGCTGCCACTGCCACCGCCACCGCTCCCTCGTCGCAGCTGCTGAGGAGCGCACAGCGTCCCCTCCATAGGCGGAAAGGCGCTGAACTCTCATTTCGGCTCGCGCGCCTCCCGCCTATGGAGGGGACGCTGTGAGCTCTTCAGCGGCTGCGGCAGTGAGCGAGCGGCGGCTTTGGCAGCAACAGCACCCATAGCTGAAGCCTTCAGCTATGGGTGCTGCCACCGCCACCGCTCCCTCATTGCAGCTGCTGAGGAGCGCACAGCATCCCCTCCATAGGCGGGAGGGCGCTGAACTCTCATTTCGGCTCGCGAACCTCCCGCCTATGGAGGGGATGCTGTGAGCTCTTCAGCGGCTGCGGCAGTGAGTGAGCGGCGGCTTCGGCAGCAACAGCACCCATAGCTGAAGCCTTCAGCTATGGGTGCTGCCACCGCCACCGCTCCCTCATTGCAACTGCTGAGGAGCGCACAGCATCCCCTCCATAGGCGGGAGGGCGCTGAGCTCTCATTTCGGCTTGCGAACCTCCCGCCTATGGAGGGGATGCTGTGAGTTTTTCAGTGGCTGCGGCAGCAAGCAAGCGGCGGTGTCGCTTGTTGCTCCCAGTACTGGCGTCAGTGCGGCCGGCCGGCGGGCAGGCTCGACAGCGCCCCCTCCATTTTGGCGCCCTAGGCCAAGGCCTAGTTTGCCTAAATGGAGGCGCTGGCCCTGTATACAACAATAAAATTAACATAAGTAGACTGCTATATGGCCAGTTCAGAGACTTCACTTCCACATTGTCTCCTAATCCGCCGGTTTGCTCTCTCCCCCCCCCCACTCCCGGTGCCTTTCAGCACTGGGGCAGAATTGGGATTTTTGGAGCTGCCATTTGCGGATCGTAGGACCCCTCGGGACCTCGGACACCATCTGGGGCTTTTGGGGGGGAGAGCTTTGTCCTAGTGCTACTCCCCGAAGCTTTGTGAAGTTGGGTCTGACAGAGCTGTCAGACCTCCACTCGTCCGCCATAGCGCGGCTACCCAGAAGTGACTACATAATAATCATTGCAAATATGAAGATCTTAATGCATGGGCAGATCTAAAGGAAGGGCCTTTTTCAACTAGAAATCACTGGAACTGAGTTCCGGCACCTGTTTTGTGCATTCTGGCACCTCTCCAGGTGACTAGCATGGCGATCATTGTGGCAGTGGAGGGCTGCGGAGGGCAGCAGTTGGGTGCTCCCCTAAGAAAAGCTCAACAACTTGGGTTTGTCACACCTCTTTTTCTAGAAAAATAGCCCTGGCTAGAGGGCACTCATTTCTGAGCCCGACCATGCTTAGAGTTGAACATTTGGGCTGTTGTGTGAACTGATCAGAACTCTGTCTATATCATATCCCAGTGGCTTCTACCCATGATACCTATGGGTAGACATGCGGCAATATGCCTCTGAATACTAGTTTCTGGGAATTGCAAGTGTGGGGAGTTTTCTGTCCCCCACCCCCACCCCCATGATGTAAAGTTCTCTCTTCATATGTTCCTCCTCCACTCGTTTGCAACTTGTACTTTTTAAAAAACAATTTCCTAAATTCATGTGAGCATCAGAATCTAAAATATGTATATATAGATCATGAGTGCCTACACTGATTGATTGATTGATTGATTGATTACTGTTTAATAAGCAGAATGGTGGACAACTCCCCATAGTGCAGCTTACCTTTAGAACAAGGTGTCTCTTGCCAAATGTGAAGTTTGTTAGTTTGTTTTTTAAAGAAAGGGTATAAACACTGGGTCTTTATTCAATCAGTGAGGATTCTGGACAGAGGAGCGAGAGAGTGGAGCAGGCAGCTCTCAGTGGCTGGGAAGGGAGCACATTTTGCTCAATCCTAATAACGTTACCAATTTTACTACCTTACAACAACTACGGTACATTTTCACCCCACCTGATGTTTATGGAGCTTGCACTAACATTCAAAGGCCCATCCCTCCAATTTTATCTGCACAACAACCCTACAGCTTTGAGGGGTAGGCAGAGCACACATTGGCTTTCACCAGCTGCAGCCCCTGATTTTCTCCCATGATTTGTGAATGGGTTTCAAACCTTGCTATATGGGGAAAGTCAATTTCAGCTGCCTGGTCTTTATTGGCAGATAGCAGATCTCTATCACTGAGGACTGTGTTTTTCCCCTCGCTGTCCTCATGCAGAGAGCTTTAGCTGGGTTTTTTTTCCTTCTTTCTCTTTCCCCTCATAACCAATGGCAGTAGTTTAAGGTGTGATAACCACAACATTTTTTTTAACCCTCATGCCTTATGTATTAAATGCTAATGAGGAGACCTTGCAGATTATCACTTATAAATCTAGCTGTTCATTAAGGTCATTTGGGGCCAAAAGATTAAACATCTAGCTGCATTGTTCTCTGGAGAAAAATAATAGCAGGAACACAATATAAATATCTGATACTTTTCTTTTCTTCTTTTTTTAATATTCTCATTAAGGCTCCTGCACAAACATCATCAATCAGCACCTAACCACGGAGTTTGAGATTAAAAGTAATACAGGTATTAGGAGAAATTTGAAATTAATGTTTGCTGTGCTACTAAACATCACCACATCAAAATACTTCATTTGTTATGCTCCCATTTCCTTGTAAGAATGAAAGTCATCTCATTATCATGCACAGAGGCATCCAGACACGATAGATGGCAGTTCAACTCTGAACCAGAGGTAATTTCAGGAAAACAACCAATAGGTATAAATGACCCAAAATTATAATGATGCTGTCCCTTGTCTTACTTGCAACTCCATTTAATCCTTGGCCAGTATAATTATCACTAGTCCTTGTAGCGATGTCATTATTTCATTCTGCACCCAGAAATTTAAGAGGGTCCATCAACACAGAGAAGGAACTATGGCAGCTTATAATTAACACAGCAGAGTTAGTTAACAATGAGTGCAGATTAAAGGGGGGGACCACTAAAGCGGCGCGGTGTTCAGCTGGCTGTCTTTTTTTTTCATCCTTGACGTAGAGAAATGTGCAATATTTCCTCTTAAGCAGCTCCCAAAATGAAGATTTACATAATTAACCAAGCTGACATGTTTTTTGGGGGGAAATGGATCCAGGTATAGCATATCATCTGTCAGATGGAAAGGTTAATTATGGCTGGTCAGAGGCACAGGTGAAACTGCCAAAGCCATCTGTTAGATCATATTTAGCACAATTGATAAAAATGAGGGAAGTCAGGGATAGAAATGTAATTCAGAAGGTGCAACCACTAGATTAGTGGTGTCCAAACTTTTTTCAAAGGGCCGGATTTGATGAAGTGAAGGGCCATGAGGGCCGACCGAACGGCCAACCAAAGTACCTAAGGTTTTCCAGTAAAACATGAAATGGTGTACACGCTACATCTTGTTTGTAACTTTTCTCTTAGTTAAATAAATAATAACAATATTTTATTACTTAGCCCTAGCTACCATGGGCGGCTTCCAGCTAAATATAAAAAATAATGTCAAACATAAAAACTGCCTTCAGGTATCTTCTAAAAGATCTGTAGCTCCTTATCTCCTTGACATCTGATGGGAGGGGCGTTCCACAGGGAGGGTGCCGCCACTGAGGAGGCCCTCTGCCTGGTTCCCTGTAACCTCGCTTCTCACAGTGAGGGAACCGCCAGAAGACCCTTGGAGCTGGACCTCAGGCTGAACAATGGGAGTGGAGATGCTCCTTCAGGTATACTGGCCTGAGGCCTTTTAGGGCTTTAAAGGTCAGCACCAACACTTTGAATTGTGCTTGGCAACATATTGGGAGCCTTTAGGACTGGTGCTATATGGTCCCGGTGGCTACTCTGCTGCATTCTGGATTAGTTGTAGTTTCTGAGTCACCTTCAAAGGTAGATCGCATGGCATTAGTCCAAGTCACCCCACGTAGATCGCATGGCAGTAGTCCAAGCAGGAGATAACGCTTGTCATCCTAAGACCTGTGCTTCCCTCTTCCAGTTCTATGCAGTGAACACAGACTATAACAAACTGAAAAAGGAGCAGCCAGATTTCTGAAGAGCAAATGTTCTCCCTCTACAAGCTGCAAAAGATGAAGTGGTTTAGGTCTTCCAGAAGCAATCCACACAACTCATATACGCTTAAATCATCCAGGAAATTTTAAAACTGATTGCACAATCAGGCATGTCCAAAGTCTGTTTCGGGGGCCTAATCCGGCCCCTGTGGGGTTTATTTCCCAGGGTTTAGCTGTAAGCTAAACTTAGAAAACTCAATTAAAAAGGGACAAGATGTTTACAGTTTTAGGTTGAGATTTGGCACTGCCTTGTAGTAATCAAATCATTGATCCATCTAGGATCATCTTGTCTACTTTGGAGGGGCCTCTTTAAAGCCTGAAGCAGGTGTGTCAGTCACCATTCACTATCTAACCCTTTAGCTAAATACACCTGATACAGCTGGCCTGCAAAGCTTTTGCTCTACCTTGAATCTGAGCAGAAAGATTAGGATAGGTGAGAATCACCCCCAATGCAAAATCACAAAAAAGCTGCTGCTTCTTTTGTCTTTTTATTATCCTGTGACCCATAGTAACTGCAAGAGGTGTCATCCTTTCAGTCACATACAACCTGCAGTTAAACTTCCTTAGAATAATAGACTTGTACAGTTGGAAGGCACACTGAGGGTCATTTAGTCTGACCCCCTGCAATGCAGGAATATGCAGCTGTCCCATACAAGGAATCAAACCTGCAACCTTGACATTATGAACACCACAATCTAAGCAACTTTGTAGCCTCTTGTTCAACAGTAACCTTTCTCGGAATGGCCACAGAATAATGTTATTTTCATTTTATGTATATATTATTACATTTATATTTCCTCCTTTCCTCCAAGGATCTCAGGGTAGTGCGCATGGTTCTACCTGACAATGTTCATCCTGACAATAGCCTTGTGAATTGGGTTACACTGAGAGTTACACTAGTGACTGGCTGAAGATGAGCTTCATAGGAGTGGCTCCTGCCTGGAGAGTCACTGTCAATCAGCATAGAGTCAGGGGTCAGCAAACTTTTTCAGCAGGGGGCCGGTCCACTGTCCCTCATACCTTGTGGGGGGCCGGACTATATTTTGAAGGGGGGAAAAAATGAACGAATTCCTATGCCCCATAAATAACCCAGAAATGCATTTTAAATAAAAGGACACATTCTGCTCATGTAAAAACACCAGGCAGGCCCCACAAATAACCCAGAGATGCATTTTAAATAAAAGGATACATTCTACTCATGTAAAAACATGCTGATTCCCAGACCGTCCGCGGGCCGGATTTAGAAGGCGATTGGGCCGCATCCGGCCCCCGGGCCTTAGTTTGGGGACCCCCGGCATAGACCATACTGAGCTGAATTTACCAATGATCCAACTCAGTATAAGGCAGTTCTCATTTTTCTTATGAAGTGCTAGAGTGCAGTGCACTTCTTTTTCTTTTTAAAATATTTGCAGCCCGGTCTGGTCCCAGCTAGCACACTCCCTGCATTTCAGGAGGTTTGGTTGGATGACCTTCCAGCTCTGCTATTCTATGATTCTGTGCAGAAATCAGGAGGAAGTCATGTAACATAGCGTGGCTGCCAGGAGTGAAACTGCTGTTCCTCGTGTCGCTGTGTGTAGTGCAAGACAACTTTTGTAAAGACTAGAAAGAAATATTAACTAGACAACTCAATAAAGAAAACCACAGCAGTAAAATTGGCCGCCTCTTACAGTTGTTATGTAAGTTATGTGACAAATGCTCCCCCCAGAAAAATTCTGCCACCCTTTCATGGAAGCAGCTAGGAAATGGCCCCCACAATTATCACAGGGAATGAACAGACACAAGAAAATGTGTGGCTAGTTTTGGGCATAGCACTGAAATTAAAATTTTTGCAAGGGATATCTTGTTAAAGACTGCCAAAGATGTTCATAAAAATTTAGTTGTTGTTGTTGCTGCTGTCATTATCATCATTATTATTATGATCATTATCACTACTACTACTATTATCAGCATTTTTCATTAAGTGGTTGCTAAAGTTGCTGGGTCCACTTTTCCACAAAGGAGAGGAAAATGGAAGAAATTCAACCTCACTTTTCTCATACATTTGCTCAGTACAATCTAATTCTTAACAGACTGGATCTTTTTGATGAACCCACTCTGTGCTGAATCGTAGCAATTCCATACAACCCCCCCCCCCCACACACTTTATCAGCTTCCCATCATTTGTGCAAAGGTGATATTTTGTCATGGGACATTTCCTCTCAAGCCTTCTTTCACCTCAATTACAGCTTATGTAGCACAATCCAAACTGTTCACATAATAATGGGGCTGCAGAAATGCCATATGACTAAATGATGTGAACTTATTTGAGATAATCCCTTCCGCAGGGATCTTTTTTTTAACCTCTATTTCCTCTGTATCACTTTGGATTTCATCAGTAGTTAATCCCTCCTGAATGACTATTTTCTCCATTGAACCCAAAAGTAGCTATTTCTTTGCAGTTTAGATCCTCCTTGCCATGCAATTCTAGTCACAAAACATCTGTACATTTCAGCTTTTCTTCCTTTGTGAGGGCCAAAGAAGAAACAATGCACCAGAAATTGTGTCACTTCCAAATCCTTATTAGAATAGGGAGGGTGACTTAAAAGCTGGTAAAGGTAAATGAACACTTCTCCTGCTCACATTTTCTTGTTCCCTGAAATTCTTCTCCTTGGCCAGGCATTGGGAATCCTGGGCCCTCCAGAATTTGCTTCACCAAGACACTATGACTATTGGCTATGGTATCTGAGACCTGATGAGAGCTGTGGCACAGCAAGACCTGGATGACCACAGACTCTCCATCCCCGTCTTTGGCCTTCTCCTATTGGGAAGACAGGATAGATGGCTCATTCCAGTGCTTTTTGTGATGTTACTCACTAGTACAGAGAACCATCACCACTTTCTTTGTTTCCCATGGCACTTTTATCAATATATGAATACGTTCAGCTCATTTTTTCCATTTTGTTTCCAGTCTACGCCAATTTTGCATTTGCTCATTCGTGTCTGTCCCATTTCACTTTCATTCAGGGCAGACTCAAGTGCCATCTCTGACACAGGATTTTATCAGGACTTAATAATGGAGGATTTTCCAAATGCATTTACCAAAAATGTTGGGAATCAAGTAAACCTTTTAGTTTCCAATATGGCCACATCACCATATGCATCTGAACAAGCTAGGACTTGTCACGTCAGACAAGTTGTTCCCATATACTGGTGGCAAAAGAAAAAGTTTCTCACTGGAAAAATCAATGGTTGCCTGGGACTACCAAATGTATCCAACCTCAAAATTCAAGGTAACGGGCCACTTGCACTATTATTTCAACCGTATATAGTAACACTAGGATTCATCCAGTGTGTGAGACCAGCACATGCCCACATGGACAGGGATTCTGACACCCTCTATTGCTTAAGACACAACTTGGTGATCACTGATGCAAAAACACCTACTCATTTCCAGAACCAGCAGAGTGAAACATTTTGTTCAGAAAAATTAATTTGTAAGGGGCCATTGCTAGACAGCACCCATCCATCACTCTGCAACATATATTAAATGCCTTGGACATAAATGGCAAAGCCAATAAAAATGCTACAACAAAACATTGATGCACTTTAATGCCAGAATGCCTGGAATGTTCATTTGCTTCCACAGCAAGTGAGCAGAAGATATAACATTCATTATGTAAACAGAGGCCAAACAAATTACACCTTTTCTGGGGCTGTTGTATAAGCTTCAGTTCTGTTTGCCTTTTAATTTTCCTGACTTAGTGGGAGTCTCAGTTGTCTTTCTTAGAGCTATACTTCTTTGGCTGTGATTTGGATTGTGTTGTTAAAGAAGAAGCTGGTATCTACCCATTGTACTGTCAAGAAGCAATGCCCTAGCTTTCACAGATATTGGTAATTGCTCTATGATGCAAAGTGGTTTTCAAACAAAACTGTAATAAGAAGGGTAACCAATGGAGTCCAGGATATCTTCAGACATGTCTTGTCCTACCTATGTTTCCATGTGCAATGGTGTCCTCAGCTTTGGTGCCTGCTGCCCACTGGGTCTGGTAGAATGGAAGGGATTGAGGCCAACAGTAGGTAGAGCCAGAACAGGCAGTGCCAACTGATACTAGTTTTGTCTTCATTGCCCTTCATAGTTTTGCCCTTCCTGTTGAGTTCTACAAAAGCAACAGTGAGACTAAGGAGGAAGAAACTGACAGGCAGAGCCATCTCCTGGATCAATGTTACATAAGAAGGCAGTGAGATGAGGAAGGCAGGAGGACAAACTGAGGTTGGTTAGACCAGGCATCCCCAAACTGCGGCTCTCCAGATGTTTTGGCCTACAACTCCCATGATCCCTAGCTAAGAGGACCAGTGGTCAGGGATGATGGGAATTATAGTCTAAAACATCTGGAGGGCCGGAGTTTGGGGATGCCTGGGTTAGACAGTGCTCCTAGGCACCAGGCAGGCTTTTCTGATGCTGCTCAATAATATTAGAATGAGTGCTGTGCTGGAAAAAAATAATCCTGCACATTTTTTAATCATCATTCTTCATCAACTAATGAGAACATAAAGTGCACCCCAAAGCTATTAAATGGGTTTCTTTCTTTTTTTTGCAGAAATTTTCATGAGTGAGATGTGGGGTTTTGTGCATTTGTCTTGGTTTTGAGGTTATTGTGTGTTTCATTCTGCAGATCATCTCACCAGCCTGGATTCTGCAGCCTTCCTGGGTGTTCATGCATCAATCAGAGCTCAGAAAAGGACATAATGAGCTAACTCCTTTCATGGGACTTTTTCATATCAGGATACCCACAAAGGGTGCAGAGTGCTGCAAGAGTTTAAAATGTGGAGCTAAAATAAAACTTTGCCCTCTTCAAAATTCTAAAGAAATGCTCAAGTACCCCAAGAATGAGGCAGAAAAATAGTAGCCTCTTCTGCAAAGAAAAAAAAAACCCTTTGAGAAACTGGAGAACAGATTTTGGCACCACAGTTGTTAGAATGCTCTCCTAAAGGTGATCAAGTGTGTCTTTTTCAATCTTCATTTCAGAAGCAGGTTAAGTTCTTCCTTCTCACCTATACCTTCTGAAGTTTTATTGCCTTTCATTGTTATACTGTTGCATTAATTTATTGTTACAGTTCTATATATAACATTGCTTTGAAAATTCACATTGAAAGTTCAATTTAAAAACCCCACTAATAAATGCATTTATCTGGGACCTATTGCCATCCATTCACAAAACTAAATACAAACTAATACATATAATACTAATGCTAAATACATTCAAATACAAACTAAAATTAATCAGTCCCAAAACTAATTCATTCAAGTCTAAACTAAGATTCATCTGCAATCCCACAGAAAAAGCCTAATCTCAAGTGAAGGTCATTGAGAGCAGATGGGTTTTTAAGGCCCTCTTGAATACTTTCAGAGAAGAGGATGAATGGCATCCACCAACACCATAAGCAGCAATGCATTGCAGAAATGTGGAGCCACCTAATAAAAGGCCTTTACTAAATTCCTGTCAACCTAACTACTCACAAATGCAACCACATGATTAGGGTCTCTTGATTATATAATTTTAAGGCAGGATGATATGGATGAAGTTAACTACATCATTCACTGGAAATGAACAGCCAGGCAGACATGTTCATATAGTTTACAGAAAATAAATCCTATATGGAAATGAATTGATTTGGAGCGCCATGCAATGCACTTTCCCCTCCTGATTTCTGATACCATTTTGGAAAATGATTTCTAGGGGGAATAATTTTCAAAGGTGCAATAGAAATGCTACACAACAAACCCTTTTGTGTAGTTACTATAGCATCTAAAAATAAACTGCATGGCTCTTAAATAATTAATCAAAGCAAGTCAAGAATTTCACTTAAAAGATATCAGAATTGGCTTGAGTCTGATAGCACTGACATTAGTATCACTGGAGTGATACTCTATTTGAGGCACCAATTATTTATTTTTAAGTCAGAACAGTATGTTTCTGATATGTGTAGAGGGAGGTACCCATATCTATTTACAAAGCTTTTTGATGTCAATTGTAATGGGACTCCTCCAATTGATTTGAAACTGGCTGATGTTTTATGAGCTTCCTCAGAAAAATGTTGGAGTGGGGTGGGGGAAAACAGGGACAAGATAATTGATTGGTTGTGTGCCTAAGCATTGTGATCTGGATGGATTCATTTTCTGAAATAAGTAATGGCAAACTTTGGAAACAATCATAATGAATTCTATCAAACTTGTGAATGCAAGCATGCAATGCATCTCTTCTATGGCTTTCTAGGGAAATCTTACATTCTAGAGTAGCTTGTGACAAAACAGCTTTGGACCATCCTTTGTGCGGTTTATGAGCTAAAACATTGTTGCATGGCTGAAAAGGGAAAACTTGTCCTTTTTATAAGGGTACAATAGCCCTTTCAGAGTGGACAATCCAGAGATATGGATGAAGATTGTTCTTCTGTTAACTACAGTGGAACCTCGGTTTACGAACACAATTGGTTCCAGAAGTCTGTTCATAAACCGAAGTGTTCGTAAACCGAAGTGAACTTTCCCATTGAAAGTAATGGGAAGTTGATTAATCCGTTCTAGACGAGGAAAAGCATCCCCTAGAACGGATTAACCGCTTTGCTCCGATGCCTTCGCAGAGGCCGGGGAGCGTTTCCGCGACTGGGCTGCAGCCGCGAAAGCGGTCCCCGGCCTCCGCAAAGGCATCGGAGCAAAGCCCCAGCCTCCAGAAGGCATCGGAGCCAGGACTTCGCTCCGATGCCTTTGCGGAGGCCGGGGAGCGTTTCTGCGACTGGGCTGTGCAGCCGCGAAAGCGGTCCCCGGCATCCCATTACTTTCAATGGGAAAGTTCACTCGGCCTCCGCAAAGGCATCGGAGCGAAGCCGGCTTCCGGTAGCCGGGGACTGCTTTCGCGGCTGCACAGCCCAGTCGCGGAAACGCTCCCCGGCCTCCGGAAGGCATCAGAGCGAAGTCCCGGCTCCGATGCCTTCCGGAGGCTGGGGCTTCGCTCCGATGCCTTTGCGGAGGCCGGGGAGCACTTTCGTGACTGCAGCCCAGTCACGGAAATGCTCCCCGGCCTCTGCAAAGGCATCGGAGCGAAGCCCAGCCTCCCCGAAGGTATCCGACGCTCCGATGCCTTTGGGGAGGTTTGGCCTTTGCTCTGATGCCTTCGGGGAGGCCGGGCCTTCGCTGCGGGCCTCCAGGAGGCATCGGAGTGAAGGCCCGGCCTCCCCGAAGGCATCGGACGCTCAGTAGACATCCGGCACCTCGGTTTACTAACTTCCGGGTTAGGATAGTTCGTAAACCGAAAGTTCGTAAACCGAGGTGTTCGTAAACCGAGGTACCACTGTATGTTATTCGCTGGAAACGAATGAATTACTGAGTAAAATAGCAGGGAAGGTATTTGCTAGTTCAGCACCATGGACAGAACCCAGCACTGATCGTGAGCTCTGAGCATTCTGTCTCATCGGAATGAACTTCTTAGAGCTATAATTTTAGAACCATAATCATCACAATTCTCCAAGCCTCTTGGATGTGAATGGATGCTGCTCTATTAGTGATAGCACAGAGCTTCACATTTCCACTACATTTCACATTACATTTGTGCGCAATTGGGGACATCTGGGAGGAAGTCTTAAGAACATAAGAAGAATCCAGTTTAACCAGCCAAAAGGCCTATCTAACCCAACATCCTGTTCCTCAACAATAAGTGACCAGATTAGGACCCCACAGGCAGGGCAATGGTTCTTTACTAATGTTTTCCCTCTCCCACAACTGGTATTCAGAGGCAAGGAGGCATCATGACTAATAGCCATTAGTCTATTAATTCCTATAATTGCCTTTGAGGTTCATCTAAGTTGATGACACTCACAACATGTTGTAGTGCACCTTGTGCCTCTGTAATGTCTCACTAAAGGCTAAAGAAGTTGTGAAAGCATGATTTATTTACAGCCTCTGTATCCTGTCATTCTACATGGCAATGGGTCTCCAAACAGCTGACAATAAGTGAAAATGAGTTCCCTTAAAATAAATAATAAAAAACCAATGGTGATATATGAAGGCTCTGCAGAACAGCAATGGAAAATGCCATCTCCCCAGGCTCTAGCTGCTGGTGGTGGTTGTGGTGTGATTATTTCAAGGGCAGCTCCTCAAATGTTACATAGAGTCCATGATGGGAGGAACCACTCCAGTTGTTTGCCATTTAGCAATGTAAGACCAACAGTGCCAGATGCTTTAGTCCAGGCATCCCCAAACTTCGGCCCTCCGGATGTTTTGGACTACATTTCCCATCTTCCCCCACCACTGGTCCTGTTAGCTAGGGATCATGGGAGTTGTAGGCCAAAACATCTGGAGGGCCGCAGTTTGGGGATGCCTGCTTTAGTCAATGGGAGGAAGGGGCATCTCCTCACATGGGCAGCTGGACAACATGCAGATTCTAACTCTTCTTGAAGGTGAGGTGGCCAGGCTGATGAAGGATCTGGGAGGATGTTGTCAAATGGGGAGCACCTAGCACAATCCGTAATGAAATTCTCGGTGTTATTATTGACTACTTGGCTTGCTAGAGCAGTGTTTCTCAACCGCTGTTCCGCGGCACACTACTGTGCCGCGAGACGCGGGCTGCTGTGCCGCCACGTGTGGCGATGAGAAGGGCGATTTGCAGCTCGGCCAGGCGGCAAGCCACGTCCCGGTACACATGGCTGTTGCGAAAGTTGCCGTCCAGGGCGCTCTGCACGTCCGCCTCCCCCCAGATCTCCAGCAGAGCTCGAGTCTCCAGCGCGATTGGACAGGAAGGGGCGATCAATGGCAGGCAGGCGGGGGCCAGCCGCCCGCCTGCCTCGCCGCAGCCCCTCCTCCCGCAGCTCCCCCTCTCAGCGTCCCCGGCAAGGCGGCAGTTGTGGCGGCCGAGATCCCATCCCTTCTCTCGCCTGGCTTTCCTCAGCCTCGTCTGCGGCTGTCGCTCCCTCGCCTCAGGCGGCGGGAGCTCGGTGGTGGTGGCGGCGGAGGGGGCTGCACTTCGAGGCCCATCGCCTTGCGGAGGCTGCGGGGCTCGGAGAAGAAGCGGCGGCTGCCGAGAAGAAGGCGGGCGCCGAGGCTGAGCAGCACCGGCGCGGCCTCTTTCCCCTTTCCACTCGCTCCCTGGCGGGCCCAAGCCGGCCTGGCATCAGCAGCGCGCATTGTGCTTCAGCTGCCCCCTCCCCTTTGTGTGCGTGCACACTCACATCAATCCACACACACACACACACACCAGTCGCCCAGGTTCACACACAAAGCAGCGAGGGTGTCTGTCGCACAACTTCAGTGGTGGTGGGAAGAGGGGGGCAGGAAGGCGAGAACAATAGGCAATGGTCTCCTCCCGAGGAAAAGGCGTCGCGTACCTATAGGGCAGCACAGAGTTGATGTGCCTCGTGATTTTTTTCATGCAACAAGTGTGCCGTGGCCCAAAAAAGGTTGAGAAACACTGTGCTAGAGCATGCTTCGGTCAGACATATTATGGACTGGCACAGTTTCAGAAGCCTCGCTGGATTTAGCTAAAGCTAGTGAGTATGCATGTTAGTGGGTGTGATATATAGCTTAATTTGAGCAAGTGATCAGAACACAAGACAAAAATAGATGGGATTTTAAGTCAATTGAATATCATTTTAGGCCTTTTAGGAACTGGTGACCCATTTCCAAATAAAAGCTGAGAGGAGTTAGCCAATTACTATAACCCTTAAAAGAGCTCAGAGAAGCATCTTCAGAATTTACATGTCTGTCACCAACATTTTTCAGTTTTAAGCAGGAGAAAGAGGCAGTTATTTTTATCACACCCAAAAGTTACTTTTTAATAAACCTACCATGAAAGGAAATCCATTTCTCTCTTTTTTGTGAAAAGTTTTGTTGCAGAGATTTCATTCACTTGCCACCTAACTGACATATTTCCCTATCCAGACTTCTCTTCATCTTCTTTGAACACCTCCTGTCAAGCCCAACTTAGATACAAAACAAAGCTAATTTGGTTGAATCTCCAATTTGATTCCCTAGTGATTGAAACCATTCTGTCAACAAAATATATTGGACATATTCAGATTCCTGCTGCATGCACATTTTGCAACACAAAGAAAAGAAAAAAGTTTATTGAAAGATTAAGCATTTTAAATATGACTTTTTAAAAATAAATAAAAAATAGTGTTTCCTTAAATTATCAACTCCATATTTATCCTGCTCTTCTTCCAAGTAGTTCAGGGCAGCATGTATGGCATTTCACTCCTGGAATTTAACTGTGACATAAGTTAGATGGAGAGCTGGCAAGCATATTAAGATCAACCATAGCTGAGCAAGTCTTCCTAGTTCTATTCTGATAGATTGAACATTGCATCACAGCTAAAGAATTGCCCTCTGCCCCAATTACAAATTGAAGCATACTTCACTGTTGCACCCACAAAAGTTTGCTTTTAGAGTGTGTAAGAATTACCCCTGTGTGAGTCATTCTCCTGGGTGTGCTACCTCTTAGGTAATACTGTTACATCTTCACATTGTGACTACTTGAGTTATAAAATCAGACCTGGTGAATATACCTTACATTTTTAAAATATATATTCCACTTTTTTTCTATCAGAGAACTCAAGGTGGTATGCATGTGGTTCCTGTCCCAGGCACTGACCAGGTGCTTAGTTTCAGGAAGATGTTGGTTTCATATACCTTCAGACCATACCACGGAACCATATAAGAATGAGACAAGACAATATATCTTTCTAGTGCACCATCCTGCTTCTTACAATGGCATAGCAAACTTCTCTGGAAAACCCATAAGTAGGCTATGACTACAAACATTGTCATCAATAAACAAATGTCTATGTATGTATCCAACAATGCAATGGAAGGTTGTCCATTAGGGTGAGTGGGGAACCATCCCATGCATATCATTCTATGGGTAGTCAATATCATCAATACCTACCTACTTACAACCAGTCTAGGGGATGGTACTGCCTGATCACTTCCCCCTTGTTGTTAGTTTCAGTGTTGTTATGGTAGTAATCAGCAGGGAGGAAGGTGGAGACAAAATTAAATTGAATTGGTTTTGTGTCTGCCATTGGCTCTGTCTCCACCTACTATTGGTCACTGTGCCTTCCGTCCTACCAGTCCCAATGGACGTAAGCCACCATTGCAATAATGATAGTCCAGTAAGTCAAAAAAACTGCTGTACTTTCTCATCCTCCTCCTTTTATCTGGCTCCCTCTTCTTAATTAAACCTTTTTAAGCTTAATCAAATGATTCGGCAAATTAGTGCAAAGCAGCTGCAGCCACTGATCATCCAGGGGGAAAATGAAGGCGGGAAGCAAAGAGTGACAGTGAAAGTGAAAGATTTCACACAATGAATTGATTTTGCTTGTCTTTTAGGAGTTTGCCCACTGCTGAGTGATTGCAGGTGTCCTGGAATGGGAAAAGAGAATGCCATTCTACAATCATTTTAGTGCACACCTTGATGCAATGCTGGTCCAGGATGCCAATGAAGGCATTCTGGTTGTGGGATAAATTTGGATAACCAAGGCACTTGCTCCCATCACTTTATCTGTCAGAGTGGCCCAAAGTTGTACACCAGCAACTACTGACATACAAGTATTATTAGTTTTGCTAATTGTTTGTTGTTGTATACACCCGTGTTATGTATTCCACCCTATGCCATTTTAAAATGTGGGTTTGGGGAGGCATTATTGGGTTTTATTTTGATTATATATTTTGTGGTTTTGTGTTCAGGTTTTGTTCTGTGAGCTACCCTGAGACCTCCAGGAATAGGGTGGTATATAAATTCAATAAATAATTGTGTTTTTATATTGGAAACTGCCGTGTGATCCTCAGTTGAAGGGTGGTATAGAGATGATGATGATAATAATAATAATAATAATAATAATAATAATAATAATAATAATAATAATAATAGATGATAGATAGATAGATAGATAGATAGATGATAGATAGATAGATAGATAGATAGATAGATAGATAGATAGAATGATGAATTTGGCTTGACCCTGGGCTTGAAATCCCTAACTGGTCATGAAGGTTACTAGGTGAGCTTGGGGCAGCTAATCCCAACAGATCATGCTAGATGGGGTATGGGAGTTCAGCTTCAAAATGTCCATCCCTGCTCTAGAAAGCTGCCTACTCTGCTATTATATGCATTGAATGAAGTCTCTTACTGAAATAAATCCTTGCCATAGAATTTCCCCTTCTCAGGGAGTTGTTCTTGCTGTCCTATGTACTACTCCTCTTTCTCTTCCCTGTTCTCAGCCACGACATTTGGGCCAATTAACCCACCAACTGGCTCATTAAATCCTTGAGCTTGGAACCCACGCACCACCATGAAGAATCAAGCAAGTACTTTTAATAGTCTTATATTCCAAAGTCATCTAAAAGCAATGCTTCGCAACTAGTCCTACCACCACCATCCTGCTCACTCCTGTACGAGAAGGATGACACAGAATCCTGCATGTGCATGTTGAAAAAGTCCAGCTTTATACTGCAGCTTACAAATCCTTTCCACTTGAAAAATTAGTTCTTTTAAAATTATGTCTTCTCCTTTGATCATGCTTTAAAAATTGAAAATGAAAATGTATATGAAAATGTGAATTTAATCACAATGTACACTTCTCTTAACATATCTTATCCTTCAGTGTGTATTATTTCACACATTTTGGTATACCTATTGAGCTGCGACATAGATTGCAAAAGTCATAAGTGTAAAATCCAAATGATAGTTACATTACAATCTGAGTATTAGTCTGCATCTATGCAAATTAGGTCAGTTCGCTTTAAAATGTATACTGAAAATGATTCCGTTCCCCTGCATCCCAAGGACTTTATTCTGCCCTGTAAAGTCCCCACTGACTCCAGGAAGTCAAAATTGAGCAATTGGAGAAAAGCCTGGCTTATGGTATACACCCATGCAACCAATATACATTGTGCCAGTATGAAAACCCACTTGCCTCAGCTCACTTTCTTTACCTGCCTTAACTTATTTGAAATTATGCATTCAAAGGGTGAGTAAAATTGGTGTTCTCTGTTTTAACACAAGCTGGATCCAGGCCACTATTTGTCCTGGAATGGAGCTAGTTCCTTCCTGGTTTCAAAGTTTTTGGCATTCTGCATCCTAGAGAGACAATGAGCAATAAGAGAATTGAAACCATGACTAACAGAAACACTCCCCCCTTTCCATACACACAACTATTCCCCACATTATTCACACTTCAGACTGTAGGGTTGACTTGGTTGGAGTTTAGTTTGTTTCCTATCTGAAACACACAGTGTCACAGTTGTTGACAGCCAGCTAATCTGGCACAAGATGAAAGAGGGATGTCAATGCGAGAGGAAAAAGAACAAAGTCACACTTGAGTGATAATGTTGACATTGCTACTTCAGACAGGGGCAACTTTTGGTAGAGTCAGCAGGCACATTAAAGCGTTTAATCCACAGTTACCCGCTCCGCTTTACAGCACACTTTGGATGCAAATGCAATTAGTTCTGAACTTTTGAAACACTGAAACTTCCCACATGTAGCAGAAAACTCACATTTTGTGTTTGTAGGTTGCTAAAGAGAGAGATAGCAGGTGTAGAGTGAAGGAAAGAAAGAAAACGATTGGCTCACTTGTACTACTTGTAGGGGTGGAAATAGATGTTTAAATGGAGATGGGTCTACCATTTTAAAAAATGGCATTTGAGATCTATTCAATGATGCTGTCATCTCATGTGCTTCCCCACACCTCCATACTCAGTCCACATCATTGACTATAAGTTATATATTATACAGTATATAGAGTATCTGAAAGTTCACAAGAGAATGTGAATGCACAGATTGTGTTGGGAGGGGCCAAGGCTTAGCCATGCAACCCCCTCACACAAAATTTCAATATGGAGGAGGGTCACCTCAACCCATTATTGTCAGATACTGGCTAGTTTCCCAAGATCATTATATACTCCTGCTCTTGACCTGGGTTGACATAGTGTAGGTGATCCAATTTGACATTTTCCCACTGCAATACATACACACACACACACACACACACACACACACACACAATGCTGAATGGTCATATATGGTGAACACAAAGAGTACAGAGTTGACATGCAAGGATGCTGTAGCCAATGCCAATTATGTGCTTATGGAAACAGAAAGACTCCTTAGACAAAACCTGGAACTTGAAGTGTCCTTTTAATTATTGATTGCACTTATAGCATTCTCAGCCTAGAAAATACATGCAGCCCACTTCATATTTTTCCCTCCCAAAGGCTAACAGTTATCCCTCCCATTGTACAGACTCCTGAAAGGCCACACAATGAGCACATGCTGGACATGTTGCCTAAATCACTCACACTGAGAAATTAGTGGTAAAGTCTGTTTGAAGGTGCACACTTTTCTGTTACTGTCAGCTGGCTGAGCTGGTAGGTGTTCTGAAAAGAGAGAGAGAACTATTCAACATTTCTCTTCCAACTGCCAAAATTCTTCTTGCCATCCTGAATTCTAACTATGTACTGTCTGTTCAGGCAAGCCTGGGCTACAAAGCTATCTATTCTTCGGGGACTACAGTTATGAAAATGAGCTATGAAGGAGAAGAGAAAGATGTGCCAGGGTAAACAAATGGAAACAGGGAGAGAGCCATAACTCAGTCACAGAGCACAGGTTTCCCTTGTAGAAGGCCCTTAGTTCAATTCCTGACATCTCCAGTTGAAATAAATAGGATCAACTAGCAGGTAATAGGGAATGGGAAACGCCCTAGAAACCTGCTGTCAGTCTGAATAGAGCAGCATTTCCCAACCTGGTGCCCTCCACATGTTTTTGACTTCAATTCTCATGATGCCCTGCCAGTATGACCAAAGGTCAGGGAAGATTGGAGTTATTGTTGGACTACAACTCCCATCTTTCCTGACCTTTGTTCATACTGGCAGGACAGCATGAGAATTGAAGTCCAAAACATCAGGAAGGAATTGGATCAAAGAAGGCAGGAGGAATAGACCAATCAGATCAAAAAGGCAGAACCTGCATAGAAAGAACTTCTTGCTTAATGCTCAAACCACAGGTCTTCCAATGAAACTTGTGGGGAAATACAGAAAAGACAAATGTAATTACTTCTTCATGCAGTGCATAGCTTAACTGTGGAATTCACTGTGGTAATATGTAGTGGTGGCTGTCAATTTAAGCATCATTAGGGATGCGGGTGGCACTGTGGGTTAAACCACTGACCCTAGGGCTTGCTGATCAGAAGGTCGGTGGTTCAAATCCCCGTGATGGGGTGAGCTCCCGTTCTTTGGTCCCTGCTCCTGCCAACCTAGCAGTTGGAAAGCATGTCAAAGTGCAAGTAGATAAATAGGTACCACTCCAAGCGGGAAGGTAAACAGTGTTTCCGTGCGCTGCTCTGGTTTGCCAGAAGCGGCTTAGTCATGCTATACGCCGGCTCCCTCAGCCAATAAAGTGAGATGAGTGCCACAACCCCAGAGTCATCCACGACTGGACCTAATGGTCAGCAGTCCCTTTACCTTTACCTTTACCTAAAAGGGAGTTAGGCAATTCACACAGGATAATCCTATCAGTGATGTCTATGTTACCTTCAGTATCAGACCTGGTATGTCCCTGAATACTAGTTGCTGGAAATCAGGATCAGGGAAGTGTTGTTGCACTTGTGGGCTTGGCATGGGTTGAAGTCTATGTTGATGGAAATAATACAGGAGTTGATGACTATTTCAATGATATTAATATGACTTGTCATTGAAATACTTTATGATGCTGCTAGATCATAGGTTATTTGCTTCAAGCAGCAGCAGCCATAGAAATGTGTGGCCTCAAGGTTTTTTTTAGTGCTTAACTGTGTAAGCACCTTTCATGTCATTTGCAGTTGGGCATTTTATGGATTCCAAACTATCAAAGTATAGTATCCCAATAAAGTCATAGCCCAGCTCTATTCTGTCTTGGTCAGATACAACCTGAAATACTGTGTCCAGTTCTGGGCACCACAATTTAAGAAGGATATTGAGAAGCTGGAACATGTGAAGAAGAAGAAGGTGAACAAGATGTTAAAGGGTCTGGAAGCCAACGACATTTTGGTTACATTTTGTCTGGATTAGAGAAGACAGATGAGATATGGCAAATATCTCAAGGGCTGTCATCATGTATAGTCAAGAGGGCTGCATGCTTATTTATTTATTAGAGGTATTTGTAGTCTGCTCTTAGTACAAGTGTCCCCGGGCAGCACACCTCGTGGTGCAGTGGGAATTAAAATGGCAATTAAATAAATCTACCCCTCCCCTATTGGAGTACAACTCTCACTCTAGGGCCATAGGTCCAGTGAATACATAGCTCTTCCCATTATTTTTCAAGCATTTGACCAATATGCCAAAATAACATCATGTTTCTACCTGGAGAAAGAATAAATAACTACTTCTCAATTTTGTCCTGAGACAGAGAAGAGAACTCTCCCTCCTCCCGCCAACTTGCATACACTTTTGAGCAGTGACCCTGACAGGTTTTCCATGTTTGAAGATTTCATTCTGCCAGTGACATGTCAAATGTGTCAAGTGGCAGAGAATGGCTGCCCCTGGGAACAGATCAGTCTTAAAAAATAACGATAAAGCTTTCCTTTGCTCTATTCAACTCATCTCTGTGTTATTGCTGAAAGAAAGCAGAAACTTAAGCCAAGATACCTGTCTGGCCTTCTACAAACACTTGGAAATGCAAAGGACTAGCACCCATTATTTTATTGTTTTAAATTTTATTTACTTTACAGATTTATAAACAGCTTTGCAGTAACAAGCTACTGAAACATTGCACAATCAGATAAAATAAGACAAGATACAAAGATACAGATACAAGAAGCAAAAAACAGATTCTACGATTGTAATTGCATGGTTGGTAATCCATAGAGTGGCTAGGCCACACTTCAGGAAAAGTCTTCTTAACAAATTGTCCTTAGTAGATTTGTGATGATTAAGATAGTAAGTATTTGTATAACTTCAGCTAGGAATTGATTCGAGATGGCTGGGGACATAGCCCACCTCTAAAAGATGATTCCAGAGTGGCTGGGGAAACCAGCCAGATTTTTTTGGGGGGGAGGATTACTCAAAAATACTAGAAAATATACATCCCCCAAATAATGATAATAATAATAATAATAATAATAATAATAATAATAATAATAATAATAATTCATCTGTGGATAGCATAGAGAATTTCAGGAATAACAGTGTTTATATTTTAATATTGCTGACAGAATTAGTGTCCATGGTCCCTACTCCTTCCCCCCATAGCCTATTCTGTCCTGCATCCTCCAGAATATACTAAGAATAGGATCATACCGTATAAGATGAGTTTAAATTCCTAAAGAAAGAATTTTCTGAGAAATTTCTCCTACCTACTCTCAAACCCACTCTCCTTCAGTGCTGCAATTCATAAACAGGATGGTGAATTTTTGGAGGATGTTATTGCTCAGACAGCCCTAGAACTGGCCAGTTTTCAGTCACCATGCCTTATATTTCAAGGGTTATGAAATGATATGAAAATATAGTGTTTATTTTTTCCCCTTACATTAACTTCATAGGATTCTCCATCATGGAACCGAAGATGGTAGGCATTTGGTTGCTAGGCAGTCACTTATCCAGGCACTGAACAGACTCAGACCTGCTTAGCTACAGCAAGATGGTGACCACAAATGCCTTCAGACCACACCGGGACATATTTTATTTGCTTCTTTTTCTTCCAAGTCCTGGACAGAAAACATAGCTCAGATTAACACAACTAGTTAAAGAATCAGTTTCAGGGTGGGTTTGCTTTGGGGGGGGGAGGGGGTCAACAAGATGTTCTCAGTAAGTTTCTTATATTAATATTTTGTCCTCCTCTTCCTCAGCACTACTTCTACCATTGCCAAGTCAATTTCCTCTCCTTCTGGGTCCAATTCACACCTCTTTCCACAGGGACGTTATTGCCCCACATTTCTTTACTGCTTTCTAGAGAAGGTGAGTGTATAAGCAGCAGCAGCAGCACATAGGAGGAGGAGGAGCAGGACACAGAGGCTCCAGGGATTGGCAGTATTCCCACTATTGAAGGAGGGTCCTTATGGTGTCCATTCTAGATGCCAACATTTCTCAGAGGAATGCAGTATCATTAATTTAACTTGTCAACATAGCATTCATTTCCATTAAGCTAAAGGGCTGAAAGCCTTTGCACTCAGTTCCTGTGCATGAAGGGGTTCTTATCCTATTATCCAGAAGAAATGCAGAAAAATAAGAAGAACTTTGTGGATCAAGCCAAAGGCCCATCTAGTCCAGCACCCTGTTCTCAAAGTGGTCAAACAGGATTCCCAGTAATTATGCTGCCTCTGACAGTTGTGGCCTTATCCTCCATGAATTTGCTCAATCCTCTGTTAAAGCCATGAAAACGTATAGTGATTTTGTCCCTTTTCCTTCCTTCCTTTCTTCCTTGCAGCCAGTGCATAGAGGCCACCACGACTATACAGATCCATAATGCCTAACATTTTTTGATTGACAAATCACAAATATCAGTCCAACTAAAGCAAAAGTGGCACAAATGGAGCAGATCTGATTATATGTGTTTTTACTTTGACCAAGAGAAAGATGGGAAGGCTTGATACTACTGCAATTGGAGTTCATTGGGCATTATTCATTCCCCAAATGATTTTGGCATTCATACCCTGAATGTTTTTTTCTAGCTAGAATGTGTCCTTTACCTCTGATATCAACTCTTGCTTGTCTGGAAGAAGGATAGAAAGGAGTGTGTACAAAAAAGTAATCTATTATACAAAGATTTACATTAGTTTGCTTTGCCTACTTTTGCTTATGGCCATACACATCACTGGCATCACTTGGAAGATTGTTCAGAAGACAATGTGGCCCTTAGGGTTCTCCACTCCAGGGTACACATTGAATACACCTAAGAATTACAGCCAGCTTCAGTCAGCTTCCACAACCCCTTCAAATTGCATTTACTGGTTTACTTAATTCAACTTTCCATTGTTTTTGTTGTGTTGGCTTTTGTTTTTCACTTTTTGTCATGTTAACATTCTGGTTACAATTGGAACTTTGGCCATAAGACTGTTTTAAAAAGAGAGGCAGGATTGAGGCAAAAGTAATAGAAAGAGAATTGGATCTTCTATAATCCTATCTTTTTCTTCTTTTTTAGTGAAGCTTTGAGAATATAATATCAGAACCAGAGTTATTTAAAGAACACTCTTAACTTTTTTCATTGGTTTCAGATTTGTGTGCAACCTTAGAAGCTTTTTTTATGTTGAGACGGCCTTATACATATTTAAAATATTTAACAGTAATATTTCCTCTCAATAGATATGTCCAGTTTCAGCTCAATGTTTTATTTTGGACAGGGTTAATCCTTCCATTAGGCACATTGTGGTGGATTGCCTCAGGTGGCAGAATTCATGGTGCCGTTAAATGCACAGCAAATTTCCTAACTATGTAGTTTGACATTTTTATTTTATTTTATTTTTACCCCTATGAGGGGTGCCCTTAAATAATTTTTATGTGTGTGTTTTCTTTTGTTTTGCCTCAGGCACAAAAAAATGTCTTGGTCTGCTTCTGACTTTAGGCAAAAATCAGTGGCAAATGTATTGTCTGGGGATCATATTAGCAGCCATCCTAATGGCCATTTCATTGTGCATCCATGTGTATGGTCAGGCCAGCCTGCTGTTCCCAAGGTGTGAGGGGAAAAGGTGAGATTAACTACCACAGGTGCTAAAAGCAATAAGAGCTCAGACAGTCAACACTTTAGCAATTTGTACCTTCTGAGACATGGTTTGCAAACTTTGTCTGGAGTCAGGAAGGAACGTCAACCTCACTTTTATCTGTGCCATTGTGGCTATATATTGATCTTAAAAAACACACACACAGATGATATCCCTTAAGTGTTAAAACCCATTCCTTGTAAAGAGAAAGTTAGCATCATTCCAGCTTGGATCAGGGTAATTTTAAGATACAATAAGATTGGTTTGGGTTGTTTTTTGGGTTTTGTTTGGGGGTTTTGTTTGTTTTTTAAAAAAGAATAGCCACCATCTTGGTGAGGCTATCAGCAGACAACAGATTTCTTTCAACTTTGAAGCTTTGGAAATGTAATCTATTGGCCATATGCCCTGTGGTGAATAAGTGAACAGGCCTCTTTGCCACTGGTTGACAAAACCTAGTTGGTTTTAAAACAGAGGGAATGTTAATCAGCCTTGAAATCTCATACTTCAGTGGTTCCTTTGTAGAAGGGAAAAGGTGCTCCAAAAATTGCTCCCAGCGATGGGGAAAGGTCAGAGCTCCGTAGTAGAGCATCTGCTTTGTGGACGGAAGTTCTCATGCTCAATCTCTGGATTCTTCATGTAGAATTTAGAATTTGCCCTGCCAGAAACCCTGGAAAGCCACTGACAGTAAGTTGATGAAGACATACTGAGCTAGGTGGAGCTGAAGCAGTTTAAGGCAGTTGCCTAAATTCTTATGCCTCCTTATTCATTGCTCACCTCTGAATCACCTCCCTAACACAAGGCCGCTGTAGAAAAGTTTCCTCCTCCTCCTCCTCCTCCTCCTCCTCCTCCTCCTCCTCCTCCTCCTCCTCCTCCTCCTCCTCCTCCTCCTTCTTCTTCTTCTTCTTCTTCTTCTTCTTCTTCTTCTTCTTCTTCTTCTTCTTCTTCTTCTTCTTCTCAGTCAATATGTCCTAATCAACATTTGCTAACCCCATCAAAATCAGCATATTTTATTTAAGATAAAATATATTTAGGACAGGAGCATTGATGGTAAAATATCATCCTATTTCTGTTTCAAAAATGTAACAAGTGGCACAAAAGTATCTGCCAACCCTAGGAGTGTGTTTTGTCTTTTCTTTGCAACCCTCTTCTTTCCCTTGGCACTATCCATACCTGCAGGCAACTCACAAAGTATTCTGCAGGTTCTTCAGTGCAACTTGTGAAACCCTATCAAACTTATGTATTGTTGTTAACCTTCAGCAGTAATACAACATAAGAGCAGCAACTCTAGAGTGATTTTTCTGTATTGCTGTGAAATACATAATTAAGGTGATTTTAAGAAGTTTTGAATGCTGCTCACAGGGTTTTGCAAATATAGAGCAATAGTAAAGGGATGGGAGATAAATTAACCTGTGATGGGTTGCTTGGGAGTGGTATTTTATCAGCAATTTAAAACAACAGCAACAACTCATGAAACAGATAGGTCCCAATAAAAAGAAAAGAGCCAATTCTGAAAAAAAACATTCATCCAGATTCTATTGCGTTGGCTCAGGAGTACATCCTATTAAGTTCAAATGTCTTGCTCCTAGGAAAACAAGAGGATTTTAATCTTAGCCTCAGGCAATATTGGTAGAAGATATTTGGTTGTCTGAGGTGCAGGGAAATATGGTGCCCCATATTCCACATACAGATATTAATCAGATTGGCAGTTAAGACTAGGGATTGACAAATCTAGACAATCAAGTGTTGGTAGCTAAATATTTCAAAAGAAAGGGAAAGAGTTGTTCTTTTTTTAAAAAAAAAACCAAAACACAACCCCAACTACACTCGCCTATTCAAAAATCCCAAAGTAAAAGGCAGGAGTTGTTCTGGAAGAGCTTTAACTTTAACTACCGGTATTTATATAAGCAAGTAATTTAATCCACAGTCTTTTCTATTCTTGCATTATCATTTGTTGGGTCTGCACTTTTGAGGTGGGAAGAGGAAAAAGCAAACTGACAATCGCTTTATTGCAGACTGTTCCAATTACTTAGGCACTTGATGTGAAGCATAAATAGTATGAAGATCATATTAGAAATGTGTTGGGATGTAAATAGCTGTTGACAGATTTCTACCTATGGGATACTGGAAACACGTTTCATCATGAAGCAGCCAATCAAGCCTTGAGAGTCTCCTGTAAATTCCAGCAAAACTGCTTGATGCTCTGATTTCTTTTCTCAAAGGTTTTTATATAATTTTATTAAACAAACAAAAACCAACAACTAAGAAAAAGAAGTCAATCCGGACTCAAACATTCCATCTGAGCAGGCAGAGAGGAGGTATGCAGGGTTGATACAAACCCACAGAGAGATGATCAATTTCCGTATTTTGCAAGGGTGGTGATGTAGATGGGCTGAACAATCCTAATAAGGGGCAGGGGATGATCAGAGTACCAGAATCATATTCACCTGAAGCCCTGCAGACCCTGCAGGTCTAGCTCCACCCCTGCCTCTCTCCCAGAATGCTCTGTCTTGGAACCCCCAAGCCTGCTGCTGCCAAACAAAAGGATAGTAATTTAATAGTAATTTGCTAATAGTAATTTCTCACATCTTGGGATGTGATGAAGCCTCTGCCATCACTGATGCTCCAGCTTACCAGTAGAGGCTGGGCTGGCAGAGAGGGGCCGTAACTGCATCCACCACCACCCACCCCCATTTATAAACCTAAAGAAGCCTCAGTCAATGTTAGGTGACTTTTATGAAGCAGGAGATGGGCAATGTGATGGCTGTTATATCTGCACATGGAACAGGTTGCTTATTGCAACTAGCCTTTGCAGATGGAATGAACCATGTACTCTCATGGGCCATTTTGGGGGGTTTCTGTTTGGAGCAGGTGTGTAGTGAGCCTGAGGCTGCATAAAGTATGGAATGTTAAAGCAAGCAGAAATGACAGTTAGGATGATAACCAGTTGCCAGAAGAGGGAGACGGTAGAGGAGATTAATTGGGTGCAAACTGGTTTTACTGATTTCTGGCTTTAATTGTTTTCAACTCAGACTTCAATTTACTGAGAATTTGTTTTCATCGTTCTGCAAATAAACACTCATCTTGTGTTAACCTCATGTAATTGCAAGTGAACACTTTCCCAATACCTGCACCTTACACCAGAGACTGGGAATTGCTGACCCATGAGTCAGAATTTTCCAACCAATCATTATTTTTTTCTGGCCCACCAGCTACATACAGAACTTTGTGGCAGTGGCAGCTGTGAGGTATTAACACTAAAAACACAAACAACTCATATAGTGTTATTGGGTGTGATAGCGGGCTCACAGTAATGGTATTGTAAGGAGTGGTATGACTGGTATTGTTGCTACCAGTGCTAGCAGTGGTATCAGACACAGTGGAGGTACAGCAGCAGTGGCAGCATCACTAAAAGTTTTTTAAAAGACACGGATTCTGCCAAGTCTTGGGAAAACTGCCACTTCTGTCTTGGTTAGTGCTTGGGAATCTTCACTGGGGCATTTCCAGAGCACTTGTGGGATATTGGAAGATCATCATAAACCCTTGAGGCAAATCAGAAGCAATGTTCCTCCCACATAAGCCTTCACTGCCCCCTTTGCCCTGACAGCTTGAAACGCTCATCCAACATCAGATCAACATTAGAAACATTACTTTAAAGGGCAATATTAAATCTTGATGAGCAACTCCATTCATGTAAATGTGACTGTGGGTGTGACATGGATTGCCTAATTATAAATTCATTTTATTTTCAATTAAATTCATGTCAGTTTATTTCAGTTCATTATGATTGTTGCAAAGCAACTGGAAAAGCATCATTAAATCAATGTGGGAGTGTGAATTAATTACAATTTACTTTAAGTTATTTGATTCCATTTTGTGCAGTGTATTGGTTTGTAAGGTGCATGCCTTGTAAAATGAAGTGTTGGGAAAGGCTCATGTAGGAACCTAGGTCAGAGCTTTGGCCCAACTCAGTATTATCAACATTGAATGATACCACCCTTACCTGGGAAAGCTGAGGAATGAACCTGGGATCTTCTGTATGCAAAGCAGTTGCCATACCACTGAACTATGACTCTTCCCTAACGTAGTAATTGGCCACAGATTTGCTTAAGTCACAACCAAGAGCAGGAAGCATCTGTAAGCTAGTAATTCCATTGGCACATGGTGCTTACTTATGCCATTTAATACCACCTACCTGCTGGAAACAAAGATACTCCCAAAGTCATCACTGCAGAAATATTAAACAGAAAGCAAATTCAAGCAAGAGATGTTCTACCCTTCTTTCCTCGAAATGTGATTCAGGGTGCTTTTAAAAAATTCTGCTGACACTTTCATCCTGATGCAGAAAGCCAGCTCAGGGCCACCCAGGAGACTGGCAGACATGCCAGTCAAGTGACCCCAGTTCAAGAAAGAGCCAGAGTTCCCAAGTCTCCAGCCATTGGAGGCCGTCACAGCAATGACACTCTGGCTCCTGGGGCCTTGCCGTTCCAACTGCAATGTATTCCTGTTTGTCTCATTGTCAGGGGCTTCAGAGGGAACCATTCGTCTGACCTGCCATGCAGAGACACAAGAGTTGCAATCTCACCCAACTGTGATTGGAAGTTGATAAAATAATGCAAAGGATATATGAGAGAAACAAGCCACTACCATAGGCAGACACCCCCTGGAACATCAAACCAGTTTTGCTATTTCACACAATTTATGACCAGAACTAATGCAAAATTGTTCTAAAACAAACTCTTCTTTACATTTTTGCATTGTACATCCTCTAGATTACATCCCCATGTACCCTCCAGATATTTTTTTAAAGAATTGTTGCTGTTGCTGTTTTCATCATTGTTTGCAAACTTACAGAAAATGGAGGTGGGAAGGATAAAAATAAAGTCAGTAAAATAAAATGAAATTTGAAAAACAAAAAACAAATAATAATACTTGTTGCCACCTATCTGTCTCAGGAGACAATGCAAGTTCACCTTTGGGGTTGAAGCCTGCTGTGGGGTTATAATGTCTGCTGTGGCTGTAGAGACTGATATGGGAGAGACATGTTTTGTTGCAGCTGGGGCAGATGAAGACAGATGTGCTGCTGTAGATGCACAATGACATTTTTTCCTCTGTGCTCCCTCCCAGCACATTGTTCTTCTGGACACTGCTGTGGATGCATGATGTGACTGCCTGTCTCCAGGCACCGCAGTCTTCTGAAAGGGATTTCTGCATGTTGGGGTTGATGTTGCCAGCCTTCATGTTACATTTGCAGACCTCTTTGTAACACACAGTTGGTCTGCCAATGAGCCTGATGCCTGAAGCCAGCTCCCTATATATCATGTCCTTGGGGATCCTGCCATCTTCCATTCTGTGTGCATGACCAAGTCAGCATAGACGTTGCTGAGATAGGAGTGTGAACATGCTGAAAATGTGGGCTTGGGAGAACACATCTTTGTTTAAGACTCTGTCCTGCCATGCGATGTTGAAATCTGACTGACACAGCACGTGTGGAAGGCGTTAAGGCCTCCTCCTGCATTGTTGGGAACAAGGATCCGTGCCACAACACTTGTGTGACTCCAGCATTGTGACCCTCTAGAAAAACAAACCAGTATAGTTCCCAACAGATTACCACTGACAGGGACTGTCCTGAGTCATAATGCAGCTTTAGCAATCCGAGGTCAACAGTCAACATGATTTTCTCAGTGCACCAGCTACAGGAGAAATGTTGAGCAAAGACACCCCCTGTACATTGCCTTCATAGACCTGACAAAGATCTTTGAACTTCTAAGCCAAAACACTGTTCAACAAGATAGGATGCGCACCTAAGCTTCGCAAAATTATTGTGTCCTTCTGCGAGAACCTGTGTGGCACCGTCCAGTAGGATGGCTAATCAGACGCCTTTCCTGTAAAGAGTGATGTGAAACAGGGTGTGTTCTTGCTCCAACTCTCTTTGGCATATCCCCGCCCCCCATTACTCTCATATTCCTTCAACTGAAGATGGTGTGTCCTTCCATTCAGGGTTTGTTCAATCTGGCACATCTCTGTGCCAAACAAAAGTTTTGACAAAAGAGATGAATAATACTAATAGTAACACAAAACCACCATGAGTTCACTCCATCAATTTCAAGAGTTAACTGGCAAGAGGAATGGATAGTTAAACCACTCTGGAAAATGTAAGAGGAATTGTGGGGCCCCTAATTACACTCAGGACCCTTAAGAAGCTACAGTTTCCACAGTTCTTGTGGGGAAGCCATGACAGTTTCAGTGGTATAATAGTGCTTTAAATGCATGGTGTCAGTGTGGGTTGAATATCTAAATTAAGTAACCAATGATATTTCATTTCAGTGTTTAATATTTGACCACATGCACTTGAGCATATTTGGTAAATTGGGTGCCCCAAATAGTAAAAAATCTACAATGTTGTACCAATAAGAATGTTCTTTGAACATTCAGAAGGCCATGCAAGTATGTAAGGGATGTAAGAAAACCTGCATTGGCTCTGTTCCCCCCTCTCTTGACCTGTGAGCATGGAGATCTGATGGAAAATTAATTTGAACATGGCAATACAGTTGGATCCTGAACACCCTGGAACTCAGATGTTTTGGCTCACGAATGCTGCATACCTGAAAGTGATTGTTCTGGTTTGTGAACATTCTTTCTTTTGGAACCCAACCGTCCGGTAGGGCTTGCACGGCTTCTGGTTGGCTGCAAGAGCTTCCTGCAGCCAATCAGAAGCTGCAATTTGGTTTTTGAACATTTTGGAAGGTGAACGGACTTCTGGAACGGATTCCATTCAACTTCCAAGGTACGACTGTAATTTTCTTTCACACTCAAAATGCAAAGGACAGGGGAAGAAAGGGCAGGGCTGGTACACAGGGAGACACCGAGGGTTGGTGGGGCTTGCACATGTGCTTCCATGCACCCTATCTAGTTTGAGCCCTTGTATGTTCTTTTGAATATCTGTAGGTGACTAAGATCCCTTGCCCTACCATTTCAGTATTGAGCAATAAACATTCCTTATTTGCCATTTTCCTAAGAAGAACAGGTTAAAAATACTTCAGCTGATGCTTGTTTTTCCTTTTTCCTTTTTTTGTACTTCATTTAATGGGCCCACTAATGAATCTCATGGATATAATGAATTAATGAAAAGAAAGGTGGATTAAATTACTACTTTTCTGGCCGTAAGTCATCAATCAAACTGCACTACACAGCCTGAAATTTCATTACAAGGAACTGTTTTGTGAATCAGTTTTACCTCATTCATTTTAATTAAATGAATATTTATATATTCATTTTGCCAAAAAAATATACATATGTCCATAAATCTCTTGCCGTAGAAGATGGCAGTTTATTGGGGACCAAATTGTTACAGCTTTGTTGAACAGGACACTGAAATGGAGTTGATGAAGAATAACTCTTTAAGGATGCATGGATCCCATTGTATTTGTTTATTCAATTTATTTCAGAATTTATACATTGCCCTTCATTGTCAGAATGATCTCAGGGCAGGTCACAATACATTATAAAACTATAGAGAATCAATAATAAAATATTTACAATATCATAGCATGCAATGTTTTTACTTCCTATTATATTTCTTACCCACCCTTCATTAGAATGTCCCAGGGTGGATTACAGTATATAAAACACTAAGCAATTAAAGCAGCACTAAACAGCAACCCCACCCATGAAAATCACCCCAGACAATGAATTTCAAGGATATCAAAATCAGTTTTGTAGCTCTCAAAGGCCTGGGTAAAGCCATCTTCAGCAACTGATGAGAGCTGAAAAGAGACAGTGACTCTGGGGAGGGAGTTCCACATTTGGGGGCCCACAACTGGGGGGAAAACCCTCTCATGATCTGTGAAGCCCTTGAACCTCAATTGATCTAAATCCCCATGGTTGAGGGGAAGTGTTATTTGTTTTTGTTGTTCTTGTTTTTATTATGTATTTTGTATTTTTCACCTTGTATTCTTATGTTGTGAACCACCCTAAGAGCTGGTAGTGGTGAAGAATGGTATACAAATTTTATAATCCCCTAGCTCATTGTTCACAGATTGATTGCCCCTTGGCTTCTCCCTCCTCCTGAGGAGACCCTTCCTCCTAAGGAGACTCCTGCCCATAAAACATCCTGGAAAAGAAATAAACACTCTTATGCCAGTTCTGGGCCTTCCATAGGCTCCAGTGTGGCCTCCATTCTTGAGATAGAGGTGATTAGGTGGAAGAATGAGCAAGTGAGGCAAAGTTTGGGATTTAGATGAAGGGATTGTTGGTGACCACAGGCAAGATAAGTAAGTGTCTAGGTACTTTGTGCTGTTTTAGGGTTATAGCAGGTTCTTTGTTGTCCACAGCTTTCTGGGCAACCGGCCCTCATATTTTCTCCAAAGAGAAAGGAAGTCTCCTCAGGGTCCTGGTTAGGGAAGATTGTGACATCAAGGCAGCTTCATATGAGATCCCCAGATACAGAAGTGAACAGATCTCTTACATTCACACATTCAGTAGCTTTGCCTATTTGAGAGGATTTCAGCTGGTTGTTATGTTATACTTATTGAAATGTCCTCTTCTACACAGTTATTAAACCTACAGGGGTAGGAGGGTCATTTTAGGCAACGAAACCTTTTTTCTTTTCTTTTTTTGCAAATTTCTTCAGTGAGGGGCCTTAAAAATAGGTTTTTGGATATGAGGAATTCAAATATGCTATTATTCTTCATGATTGGATAACATTTAGCTTGGTAAGCCCACATTTGATGAAGCGGCACTTATCTGCTTTCAGAAAACCAAGGAATTTTAATTTTATCTTCTGAAAATTTCAGGTCATGCAAAAAATTCAACATGCCCTATTACAGGAGCTCCATACTTTCCCAACCTAGCTTCACATGCTCACTAGAATCTATTAGCTTCCCTTCCATCCCAACATAATTGCTTATATACAGAATAAATGCTTCTTAATGCATTTGAGTTACAGCTATTGTTCAAGTATAACCAGCTCCATTGTGAGATTAAATACACTCAGATACGGAAAAAGAAAAGAAAAAGAAAGCCATTATTTACAGCTGACTTAAGCATCTACTTCAGAAGCCACCACTCAGAAGTCATTTTAGAGAAAGTGACTAGAAAGACCACTGCCCATAATGAAGCATTTGATGACACATTGACAATTAATCCCAGCTGTATTCTGGGATGAGCTGCAGCTCACCCGTAAGGCATATGCTTTTCATGGTCCAATAATTTGAATGTCCAGGTCAAGAACTAGGACATGTGCTAGAGAAACTGGAGAGAAAGCAGATACAGGACTCTGTCACAGTAGGCAGTGTTCTGGATCATGGATGGAGAACCTTTGACACTCCACCTGTTATTGGACTCCAACTCCCATCAGCCTTAGGGAGTATGGCCAAAGTGTGTGGTCTTGGGTGTTGTGGTCCAAGAGCATATAGAAAGCCACAGCTTTCCCATTCCTACATGAAGGCAGATTCATGTGTTCATAATAGTTTGTGTCAGATTTTAGAGGAATGGGGAAGGTTAGAGAAGAAGCCTTTGCTACTTTCAATACAAGTTTTACACACAAATTACCACCACTGGTCTAAGATAGGCCTAAACATGCTTAGCTACTTTCCTGGCCCAACGTAAAGGTCAGGGGTGCCAGCCCAGTAATTCTCAGAAGATCTCACACATTTGAAATGCAAATGTTAAGATATTGATTTTTCACAGGCTGTAAATGTGTAGCCATGAAGTTCAACTAGCCTAAAAATGTGCACATTAAATATTTATGAATTGCCAGTCTGCTGAATGTGAATGGCTGGCAGACTGAGCATCTAAGCCCAAACTTTCGATTTGGTCTTTTGCATATCTGGAAGTCTGAATTGTCTGCAATGTGACCCTCAAACCTTGGTCAGCAGCTACTGTATATTCCGGCATATAAGACAACCTTTTAACCCCGGAAAACCGTCTCAAAAGTCGGGAGTCAACTTATACGCCGGGTACTACGAGCCGGACTGGAGAATCTGCAGTTGCCACCGCCCCACGCTCTGGATGAGTCCACCACCTTCAAAAAAGCCAAAAGGTGCCCAGAGAGGACGCCCCATGCCCTCTGAGGCTGTTGCTGCCTGCCTGCCACAGAGGTTGGAGGGCAGCGCCCGGCGCCTCTGCAGTTCCTCCGCTGCAGGATCTTCCTCCATCTGCCCACTTCCCCGAGCCAAGCGAGCAAGGCTGCTTGCAAGTGAGGCTCCTTGCAAACGTGGGCACTGCTTGCAAACGCGGAGGAAGGGAGAGTTCAATAAACGTAAAGTTTACCCTCCAGCCCCACCGGCAGTGCAGCCCTTGCCTGCCTCCACCATGTGGCTTGCAAACACAGAGGCTACTTGCAAATGCGGGCGGTGCTTGCAAACGCGGAGGAAGGGAGAGCTTTCAAGAGGGTGAGGGGGCTGAGCTGGGTGCATTTGGCTTGCCAGGGGTTAAAAGGAACTGAGCAGGAGTCCTAGAGAGGATAGGAAATGAAATCCATGGACAGGTCCTCCAGAGCACAAGCCCCACCCTCCCAAGGTCTTTCCTGCAAGGAGAAGGCAGGTGGCTGTTGTCTCTCTGCTCTGCAAGTGCTGAGTCAGTGGCTCCTTCTGGGTGGGAGGAAGGAGCAACTCAGCCCTCTGGAATCCTGCCAGGGAAAAGGAACTGTGGGGTCACTGGGGTGAGTGGAAATGCCCCAAAAACAGGGGGGGGGGGCGAGAAGCAGTGGAAAAAGGGCAGCTCTCCCAGGAAAGGATGTGGAGAAAAGGCCATCGAGTTTCAATACTTATGATATCAGATGACGAACAGGAGGATTTTGAAGGCTTTTAAAGGGAAACTGTCCTTTCAGCTTTAGAGTGAATTAGGAAAAGTTTAATCCACTTGCACTGTTTTATGTTTACATGTTTGATGACAAACAGCCTTATGTTTATAAGTGACAGTAAGTCACTTATACGGCGAGTATATACCAAACTCTATATTTTAACTGGAAAAGTAGGGGGTCGTCTTATACGCCCAGTCGTCTTATACGCCGGAATATACGGTATATTTCCTAGAGGGCCAAACCTGTTACAAGCATTGAATTCTCTCTCTCTCTCTCTCTCTCTCTCTCTCTCTCTCTCTCACACACACACACACACACACACACACACACTTTGCTTGCCCTTGCCCCACCTCATCCTGCTCCAACTACAGTACTCACTTGGAAGAATATGCACCGTCAACATGAACAGCAGCAGCAATAGCAGGAGAAGTAATAAGGCTAGAGCTGGTTCAATACAGTTTGCTACCTGAAGCAAAGGACAAATTGGTTCCCTCTCCCCTTGTTCCACATACAGAAGCCAACTGGCCTGGAAGTTGAATCTTATTTCAACACTGACAGTAAACCATACTTCTCCACTAAAAGTGAGAGAAGCAGGTTAGCTTAAGTAGGCACAGAGCAGACCACATGGCCCACACACATCTGTCCTTCAGCACCTCACTGCTGCCACCTGCCCATCAGCATCTGCCACCTAGGGCAGCTGCCTCATTCTGCCTAATGGTAGAAGACAAGGGTCATCATGTTTAATGCAAATGTACATTCCACCCCTCCAGAAATAGTTAAGTTTTTTGGGGGGGGGCATTTTCCCAGCTCTTCAGATGGGAAGCTAATACCCATAATATCACTGATACATCTCTCAGGTGTTCAGATGAGGGTGGTCTGATGTAAAAGAAGGCAGAGCTCTGACACTTTTAATAGCTAATGTGACAGAGGGGATTTCAGCAGGGGCTTGCAATACTTCTGAATAATAAAAAAAGCAGTGAAGGGCAAAGATCTACAGTAAAGCAGGGATGTGGAACCTTATTTATTTATTTATTTAGCAATAGGTTCACATTCCCTCATGGAAAATCTTCTGGGGACCACATCCCAGTAGTAGGTGAGGCAGAGGAAGTGAGCAGAGCAATGGATATCACACCTTTCTACTGTAAGTAGAACCACACAACAGTCATCAGAAAAACATAAAATATCTCTGGAGAGTCATACTCAGCCCCTGTGTTTGAGGTTCCCCATGCCTTATTTAAAGAGGAAAGGTAGGGCACCTGCTAGTAGGCGGTAGTAACAAGCTCTTATTTTGTCCTTGCAATGCAGAAGGAGAAAGAGGAAGAGTCAGGGTAGGAGGGCAAGACACATGGCTGACCCAATGTTTGACATAATGGAATGGGCATCTTTCACACAAATTGGAAAAAATGTTGAAGGAAACCAGGCTGATATCATAAATTAAGAAACCTACTACAGCTTCTTTTGAAATGTTATTTCTCTTTTCACCCAGAGAAGGTCTGCTAGGCTAAGCAAGGCTTCAAGTTTAACATATAGGAAGGAAACATGCACAGAATGAGAAAAACTCAAAGACCTAATAGGAAACTTGGATGGGAGATGCAGCATGGATAACTGACACTTCAGAAATGTTAGAAGGGGTATTGTGTGATGATAATGAGATTTGCAGCACTTGAAGGGCTGTGCCTCTGCCTGAATTTTTCATCATCCCCCAAAATGGACAATGTGAAAAGGCAGAATGACTATGAATGGTAGAGGTAACCCATCTGCTGGTTGCAGTGTAACAATTAAATAATTTTTGTACAATAATCAAACTGAAATAAATAATCAAGGAAAAGGGAAGGAAATGAATTTATAGGAAGCAGAACAGTGCTCTGGCAAACACAATTAATGATAAGGGGCAGTTATTTTTGATAGACAGTGAAATAAAGCACAGCTTTCTGGACATTGTTGAAGCCATACAGCTGCTCATTTGTTACACAATTAATTAGGAGAGACCAAACATAAAGAGCTAATGCTAGGGGGGGGGGGGGAAGGAGGAGAAAAAGTGCTGGGGCAATTTTGTGGTTCAGTAAAAACCATGATCACCATCATCTTCCTAATTAATTTCCTCTTGGATGCAAATTCTCAGAGGAATGTTTATGAAAATATTTTCGTTCCTTGGAACTGGAGAACTCTTCTCGATTTTCATCTTCTGGGTTAAATCAACAAACAGGGTGTTGAGCACACTAGCTCTTCCCCAATCACCATTTGGGATGGAGAATATAGTTTGCCTCTAAACTCGAGCTTACCTAATTTGCACTTTCCAAAACAACACGCTCCCAAAAGTTGCCACCCTTCAAAACTCCCACTTTTCTAAATTTCACAATGCACTTCTTCAGCAAAGTAATGCATAGAAACATGCATATAATGAGGTGCAGTATGAATAAATATGCACATTTTAGTGGGGGGGGGAACCACTAAAAAAAGCAGTATATTACAAAACATAGCTTTGCAAAAATATTTACATTAGGCAAAATTACATGCAAAAATGTGCATACCAGGAGAAATCTGCACTAGAATGTGGGTGAATTTTCATAAGGACCTGTTTTTAAATTGCAAACTGGTGTGGGAAAGTGGAGAACTAAAAATGGAAAAATGAGAAATTGAGAGAAATTGACACATCCATCCATCCTTAATTATCTCCTCATCTGTCTCCATAAAAAGGGCAAACATCTACAGCAGGGGCCTGATCTAATTGTATAGTTTATTTGTATAAAATAGAACTCTGGGAACTAAGCAGGAGACATTTTGTTGGTTGAGGCCCACTGGCAGCTGAATCTTACTTCAACACTAGCAACAGGACATCCTCCAGCATTGCACTTGCACTTTTTTTTGAAATATGGCAACCCTAGCATATAAAGCCCTTAGCAACTTGGGGCCAGTTTACCCAGAAGATCACCTTACCCCACAGGTGCCCACTCAAGTGCTTCAAATGTCAGATTTGGCACTACTACCAATTGCCGCATAATATGCATTCCACACTTGCTAAGAACGTTATCGATTAGTGTGGCAGCACCTGCACTTTGGAACATCATTCCTCTTGAAATCAAGTAGGTGACTCCACTGCACTCTTTTCAGCACCTGCTAAAAAACATTGCTTAGAAAGTTGAGGCAATTCTAATGTGTTTTAGTATTTTAACATTTACGTTTTTTAAAGTGTGGTTTCGAATTTTTCATGGTTTTACTGCTTTATTTTCTGTGAATTGTTTTGAATCATTTGTTATTAAGCAGTGTATAAATTTTGTGAACTAAATAAATAAACAAATAGTGTAAGATCCTTAAAAAAAATGAAGGGAGACAATTTTACTTTTTTTTTAATTCCCTCAATCTTGAAAGCCGGCTCCCAATTTTGCAATACTTTAGTTGTGCCAAATAAATTGGATGGGGAGGCTTATGGTAATCCAGATATTATTGCCCTGCAGCTACCTTCAGCTTCAGCCATTGCACCCAATTCTCAGAAATAGGGATAGGAGCGGAGGAAACTGATATTGTTTGCATTAATTGAGAAGCTACCCAATTTACATGTCTCCAACCAATATGCAAACCAAAATACAATTCTATTTTGAAATTTGCATCCAAATATTGCAGTACAATTGCCCAACCATACAATGCATGGGAAAATGAAATGCAATGGCGGAAAGTGTGCATAAAATACATACGGTACATTACTGAAAATGCCATCCAAAAATCTATATAATAGTAAAAACTACAGGCAAACACATATATTTTTGGATAAATTCACCCTAAAATGTGGATGAATTTTCATGAGGATTTAAAATTTTATTTATCTATTTAGAATATGTATGTATGTATGTGTGTGTGCGCACACACAGAAATCAAGGCTTTTTAAATAACACATAAAACCATACAATAAAAACAATAAAAGATAATAATTATTAAAACCAGACATCAGTTAACTATTGTAGAATGATGCATTCTTAAAGATGCCTGCAAAGGCCTGGGGGAATAGAAAAGTTTTTTACTTCCGGCACAGCCGCCATGGTGACCTGCTGATCCCATGGTAGCAGATACCAGCCGTGCAGGTGATTAAGGATAATTTGGGAGTAATTATCCTTGCAAGGCCCTTCCCAGGGTTGGGGGGGGGGGAGATCTTTCTCTCATGGATTGTCTGATAACTGCTTCTCGCTCTGATGGAATGTGGGGGCAGGGATGCAGAGTGCATGGGACTGCATGTACTGTATTGGAAATTCCCCAATGCGGTCACCATGAGCGGAGGTTACTCTGTTTCTTTTAAGATGTATCTGAATTTGGTCTTAAGAAACAGACGTGTTTTGGAAGAGGGAGAAAGATAACCTGTGAAACGAATCAGCCACTAAGTGCCAAGGTTTTGATCTGGAGAGGATCGTAATTGGAATGCTACGTAAGTGAAGGGGAGCCTTTGTTCTTTTTTACATTATTTTTGCTCTGCTATGAATCGGCAAGCCTTCACTGAAAAAGAACCAATCATTAATGGAATGAAATTACTAATGGATTACAACTATATATGGAATGCAAGAGGGATTCAACAAGAACTTATAATTCTCTTTACGGAGTGCTTGAAAGAATAGACTGTGTGAAATACTGTGATGATTTGTAACATTGCCAACAAAAGGGAGATCTAGTTCTGATTTATCATGGTTTTAGTGTGATGCCAGCTCATTTGAAGAAGCAAGGAGATAAACACTGGAAGTTAACCAGAACTTGTGGCCGGACGCTAGATAGCTTTTGGTTTCAGAGAGGCAAAATGGATCTGTGGCATATCTGCAAATGAGTTTTCGAAGGGGGGGCAATGTTGAAGAAAATTGACTGATTACAACATGAAGGAAAAGAAAAAGGTAAACAAATATTCCACACAGCAACAGGATATAAATTCCATCTGCAAGTTAATGGATCTGGATTTGTTAAACACATCAGTGGCTGCTAGAACAAAGGATTAAGATCGGAATTGTGGAACTTGGACTAATTAAGAGAACTGGCCCAGGATCAAGGAATAACATGAACTCCTGATAGCCGGAACATGGGAAGTCATCCAAAAATGTTTAATTCAGAACTGTTTAATTGGCTCTTTTGATTGTATTGTGATTTGGAGTGATTTGGCATTGTATTAATGTGTCCTCCATTGGATTGTTATTAATGAAAAATTAATAAAAATTAATTTTGAAAAGCTTTCAGCAGGCATTTAAAGTTGGAAACAATAAGAGAGAAACAGGAAAGCACAGCTGGCACTTTTGTCCATTCCTAGACAGGGATACTGCAAGTTGTAGCTCAGCAACATCTAGAGGGTTCACAGCTGTTCCAACCCATAATTACCTGAGTGTGGGTATTGCCCAAAATATGGAAATATAGCCAAATGTGGATATAGAAATAGTAATTTACCTATTCTAGCAAATGGGGACTATATTTAAGCAACATAGTATATCTTCCCCATTAGAACTAATTCATTGCCTATTGTTAGTTATACAATATGTATAGCTAACATCTTCCAGCCCACTCTGTGCCTCTAATGAAGTAGGCTTTTGCCTACCAAAGCTCATGAAACAACAGACTAGTTATCCACTAAGCTGCCGTGGGGCTCTCTATCTATTTGCTGATGCCAACAAGATCGCTCATCTGCTGGATCGAAGCCTTCAGGTTAAATTCAGCATTGATGGAAATGCTGACAATTCCCCCAAGTGTTAGGCACTTTGGCAAACTCATTAGGCTAACAACTTCTTTCATAGTGCAGTAGTACATGGCTGGCCTTTTGCGCTTTTGACACTTTGCTACATCCTCCCATCTCTCAGCCCACAAGCTTGAGCTAGATTGGCAGTTCGCACTCTCTCAGCAAAAGCAGCCACACAAGGGGGAGGGATCCCACATCATTCGACATTTCAGCCTGATATGACACATCCTTCAGACTTGCCACAAACTCTTGAGCAGGTTCTTTGTCTAATTAGTTTCACAAGTCAAGCTTGTACAATCCTGATACAAAGTTTCTGCCGTGACTACAATATTCTTTTTTAAAAAGGAGGGGGGCCGTCTGCAGTCGTTTCAGGATGGTTTGAAGATTTTGGGTTGAAAAAGGGAAATTTCACTCAAACTATCATAAATCAGACTTCGAGATCTTTGGAACAGAGGAACAAAGGGCATTTTTTCTAAGAAAATTTCTGAGATTTTTCTTTCTTTTTTCACCACCACTGCCCTGGAATTTTCTCTGAGTTTTCTCCACTTTTTTGTGGCACATACCATTTTCCCTCCTACAGTGCTTTATAAGTGGTGCAAAATGGTAAGTGGGATGCCAACGCAGTTGTTGCTGTTGCTGAACAACACCGCCCTGCCCCCCCAAAAAAACCCTAAAGAAATATATATATTTGTCACTGCTAGTGGTGAGCCACAATCCTAATTAATGCCTGGAGAATTTTTCATGCTTCTGCATAAATTTGGTAAAATGGTTCCTTAAATTTATTTGTCCACACACACAGTGGAGAGTTTCAAAAGGCCATTTTTGTACAATGCTACTTTGCCACTACAACCTGGCCACTATATAGGGCTCATTGTTGCCATTCTATACCAGCTGCTATTCCTAGACCTGAATTCTCAATCCTCTTGAGTTATGTGTACCTATAGTGATGCTGAACATGTAGGGCATTTGGAACAAATGAAAATAGGACTAACTGAGACATTTTGCTTCATTCTCATCCACTGACAGGATGAGAAGGTGTGATGGTACAAAATGTTAACAAACATTCTTAGCAAACAAAATTAGGAGGTTTGCAGTTCAGATTCTGTAAGAGAATGCAAGTTGGAAGGAAGGAAGGAAGGAAGGAAGGAAGGAAGGAAGGAAGGAAGGAGCTTTTAAGTGCTTGTTAAAATAAGTCTGAAAATAAGTCCCTTGAGGAAAAGGTCAAGGACTTCAGGTGTAACATGGCAGAAGTAAGGGTGCAGAGTAGTCAAGGACTGAGATACAGAAACCTGGGTGAAGGTTAGGTGAAGAAGGAAGAAGTCTAAAGAAGGGAGCAGCAGAGACAGGGAACCGAGGCAATTTCACATCTTGACTTGAATTAATCAGACAAATCTCTGACTACAAGGTTCTAGTTTTCTCTGTAATTCCCCAGATCTGCCCACTCCATTTTGCCCAAACTGCAAGTGATCATAGACAGTGTCAAAAGCTAAGATTACTTTGGAATGAGGTGACACAATCTATCAACTTAAACTTTACTAATCCCATTTTAGAAGTCAATCCTCCAGCACTAAGAGGTTCTCACAATTAACCCTGTTCTGAAACTTGACCTTCTTTATACCTTTCACAGATTCTGAAGGCCAAAGGCTGAGCAGTTAATGCCTGACTTTCCCCCACATATACAGAGGTAGACATTTTTCAAAATTGAAGAGCCAATGTAGTAAGAACCAAAATGTTAACTTTTTAAAATTGAAGTGCATCAGTTTGGACACTGCATTATGACATAGGAGTAGATCCAATGTAAAACTGCAATCCAGAGTCCACTTATGTGGAAGTAAGACCCATTTAATTAAATAGGACTCACTTCTGAATAGCTTTAGAATTGTTCTTTTAGCCATGCTGAAAATAAATATATGACTGAAATTAATGTGGGACCAAGTCTTGTTTGAACCTGTTGTCAGTGCCAGTGCTCTGATGAGCTGAGTGCCTTACATGGCTCCCATGGTGAAGAGTCATCATGTAACATTATGGGGTAGTAGTAGCAAGCCATCTAAAGGGACAGTTGTAAGAATACAATCACTTATTGTTGTAGTATCTCAGCATGTTCAGTGTGGTTAGGTAGCCTTAGAGCAGAGGAATCCAACCTGGTGCCCTCCAGATGTTGCTGCATGCGAACTCTCAGCCTCAGCAAGCATAGCCAAATTAAGGATAATAAGAGTTGTAGTCCAGCAACATATGGAGGGCACCGTGTTGGCTATCCCTGCACCAGGATACCATGGAAATATTGCATCTACATGTATGCACTGTGCTTCACATGCATTACCTACTTGTAACTTTTCCAAACAGAAAGACATTCAGAACTTGGAGAAGGTGATATTTTGTTCCTACTGTATAGGGGGATTCAATATCATGTGAGTACTTGTGCATGCATACAACAGCTTGCTGTTTGGAACAGAAACAGGCAGAAAAAGCTGTAAGTTAGCTGAAGTCACTCTCTGGTGATCTGATGCAGGGTAGTAAAGCTTCTGCCTTGTAGGAGATAGATATTTGTATAAGTTGAACGGATGATTCTCAGGGCAGCATGTAGCAAACATAACCTTTCAGAATTAACACACACACACTAGCAGTCCTCTGGCTGATGAATGGTATCAGAGCATATTTTCTTTAGTTACACGGTCCCAGGGCAACTGGTAGTTCTGGGCGGAGTGTTATTTCTTGCAGGGATTGGCAAAGGAAGCTCCAAACAGCTGTTCTTTCTTTACCCAGTGGATGGAACCTCTTGTGGTGATGCTCTTCTTGGAAACTTCCCCATGGCCAGTGGTAGCGACTGGATGCACTTCAGTTGTAGAATCACAATCAATTTGTGTTCCGCTTCTATATTTAGAAATAAAGCAAAAATGACAAAGGCACATATGCAGTATATGCTTATACTTGTTTGCTCAGAAATAAGTCTTGCTTACTTCCTCTTCAGTGCTGTCTCTTCTGAATTAACACAAATACAGGTAACCATATCCCTGGAACTTCTCGCCACTTGGAGAAACGGGTGTGAATGTGAGCATGGAAGGTGGGGGTATCACACAACTACCCAACCATTCTTAGAGATTGTCAGTTTTCCATCCCTTTAAATAAACCCCTAGCTGCCCTTGCAATGTTGCCAGATCACATTCTTCACTGCCCTGCAAGTGAGGGCCCAGGAGGGCTTTAAAAGAGACTGACCTTCACTTTGATGTTGCACCAAGCTCTGCATCTCATTTCATGTGCTTTTACACAGCTGAATGCTAATCACTCCCAGAAATATTCTGGGAGAGCCTTTGAGCACCCCAAAGACGCAGTGGAATGGAGACTGCATATTCCCTGCTCCATGTCTGCTCAAACTCATAATGTTGGTTATTAATGACTATCTCCTGGGCATTCTTTTCCTTGACTGAAATATAATGATAAGGCGCCATAGGCACAGAGAGTACAGCAACCTTTCTTCTCAACTAGCTATTCATATGTCACAACACATTTCTGGCTCTCGCTGACTACTGGGGTCTTCTTTATTGGGAACAAGGAGTGTCTGATTAAATAAAATGTAAACTTATGATTAGGGCTGATACAAATGTTTTCCAATGAACATTTGCTGGCAGGCAGGGGTGGGGGGCATCAGTTTTTAAAGGGGAATGCAAAGCTTTCCCAAAGGACCTACAAATGGTAGCTATTTCACCTAATTGCTGGTGTTCACACACCCAACTGGCATCTGTGTTTGAGAGAGAGACAGAGAGAGGGGAGAGACATACAGAGAGAGAGAGAGATTGGAAATAATATTTATTCTTCCAAGGATAATGACATCACAGACCAAAGAAAATTTGACTATGTCGCAACACAATGAAGCCCACACAGAGTGAAGGAAATGATTAGTCAGGAAACACTGTCCTCATATTGAATTAGTTTTGTTTGCCTGTATCGTTGTTGTCCCACAGCCGCAACTCATTAACCACATTGTTAGGCATTGTTGCTATAAGGAAGGAGAAGGCGAAGAGTGATTTGAACAGAGGGTGGCAAAATATGCTAAAGTGGCAGGTCATCAGGCTGCAATGAGTCTCACAGAGGGGCTGCTTCCTCTATGTTGAATATGAATGAGTGTGTGAACTACCTGAAGTGGGTAGCTTGAACATATACCAGGAGGGTGCATTCTTTCACTGCTTAAAAAGTGCAAAAAGAGCCTCTCCAAACTGGAGTGCGTACTTCTTTTCATGGAAATAATATTCACATTTTGGTTCAACCTAGTGGGGGTTGGTGGGGCCTAGGCCTAGAGGTCAGATGGGCAATGCCTAAGGTCCCATCCTCATCCCTTGTGAGTATTAAAGGAGGATGCAACAGAAAGAGGATTGCAGGCAGCATAATTTCTTCACCATATATCCTTCACCAAAATAAAATTATAGCAATTTCCCCAGTGTCATACAGTAAGCTTCATAACTGAGTGAGGTTTTGAATTCAGTTCTCCCAAGCTGTAGTCCAACAATCTTACCATTGAACTGTGCACTGCAGTAACTCCATAAACCACAATACGATATAAATTGCTCCAGTATAGTTTTATTTCTTGGAGTACTTCCAATAGCTGATGGTATAGAATAGCAGTGCCACATGAGGGGCCAGAAGGGCAGTAGCACTGGGATGAAGTGGCACAAAAGTTGGGGAAACTTTGGCAGCAGTTTGCAGGTGTGTGCTCACTTCCTGCAAGATGGGGTAGCCACAATAAAGATCATGCTACTTTCTGCATATACTGTGCAATATCTGAAACATGTTTACTTGTATGCTACACCCATGGAGTACAATGTGTATAGGTGTGTATTCATTTATGATTTATTAGCAGGTCCCAACCAATTGGAAAATATTAATAGGATTCCAGCCTTAGTTACAACAAGAAGTATGCTTCTCAACTTCTCATCTCTTAGTGCAGGATGGGGACGCTGAGGTTCATCGGATGTTCTTGGTCTCCAACTCCCATCTGTCCCAGCCAGCATGGCAAATAGTTCAGGAAGGTGGTAGTTCAATAGCAGCTGGAGGGCCCCAGCTTCCTCATTCCTTCCTTAAAGAATAGTCTGAAACCCAGGGCTGAATAGTAGAGATGATAATGCTTTATGGTGTCTACCCTGCCCAGTAGGATCATGTGCTATTAAGGAATTAGCCAAATCATGTAGCATCCAGTGCTGACTTTTTTTATCCTATGGAGAAGCAAGTCTGATTTGCATATAAATTAAAATTTAAAAATAACAATGACGCTTGTAAAGTAGTTTGGATTTGCTTGGGTTCTAGAAAGTTTTGAAGTGAGTGGCTTCTCTGTTTACATCATCTGTTTCCATGGGATGCATCTAGGGACGAATGACTCTGTCATTTTCAGTTTCTCTTGGTTTTTCATTTTTCCAGTTTTAAGTTCAGTTAGCCACATTTCCACATCACTTTCCATTTTTAAAAATATATATTATGTATTAAAAGACCCTGTGAAATTTAATTTATCAACATTTTAGTATGGATTTTGTCCAATATTATTATTGCCTAATGTTATTGTCATGATTATATTCATGTGCACACTTAACCCTAGTATATGCATTCCTATGTGCATTACTTGACTGGATGACCACACTTCATGTGGAGACTTGTGAGTCTGAAGGATGGCTGTTTTCCATGTCACATACTATTTTAGAAAGAACAAAATAGTTTGGTTCATCTTTAAATGTGAACTGAATTTATTCCACATCCCTAGATATTGCAAATATCCCACTTTCCTATGGATGCTCATGCACATACATGAATGCTTAGGACAAAACTGTCAGCAATGACAGATTCACACCCCCTTCTGATGCACAGTAGGAAGTGAAAAGTCAGTTTGTTTGAGGATAGGCAAACATCCAAGGGCCACAAGGGGGCAGATGTGGGCCTGGAGAGAACAGATGGGCCTGTGGCGCTGTGGAGAGAACAGATGGGGGACCCAGGTGGCGCTGTGGTTAAACCACTGAGCCTAGGGCTTGCTGATCAGAAGGTCGGCGGTTCGAATCCCTGTGACGGGGTGAGCTCCCGTCGCTTGGTCCCAGCTCCTGCCAACCTAGCAGTTCGAAAGCACGTCAAAATGCAAGTAGATAAATAGGAACCGCTACAGCGGGAAGGTAAACGGCTTTTCCATGTGCTGCTCTGGTTTGCCAGAAGCGGCTTTGTCATGCTGGCCACATGACCTGGAAGCTATATGCCGGCTCCCTCGGCCAATAATGCGAGATGAGCGCGCAACCCCAGAGTCGGTCACAACTGGACCTAATGGTCAGGGGTCCCTTTACCTTTACCTTTAAACATCCAAGGGCCACAAGGGGGCAGATGTGGGCCTGGAGAGAACAGATGAGGCCTGGGGAGAGTTGCAAAGGCCAGACAGTAAGGCCTGGTGGGCTGCTTCCTCTCCCACAGGTCTACAGTTTCTCACCCCTGCTTTACACAATCCCTAGCAACTCATACATGAATTGACCCTACTTATAGGCCTTTTCTGGACCAATAGCCTAAATGTGGAGAGCAGTGGAGGCTGGACCATTGGGCCAAATGGGTCAGTCTCCCATTTGCCTGTCTTACATACAGTCAGCCAGGTAGCAGCTCTGTTTCTCATTGGTTCTGGCTTCACCTACTGCTGGCCTCCTCACCTTCCACCTCACCAGCCTAATGGTCACTAGCCACAACTGGGGGGGGGTGACTGAAAGGTGGTAGCAAAGACTACCAGCTATCTTCACTTGTTCACCCAGGCATTCTCTCTCCCTCTCTCTCTCTCCCCCCCCCTCTCTCTCATAAGCAAGCATGGAAACAGAAATAGCTGTCAGCATGAACCAGTACCATGAGGTAAGGAAGCCCACTGACAGTGTCTTGACTACGATCCCTTCAAAACCTGGATACTGGATAAATTTGATTTTCTGTGCCTGCCCCCCCCCCCAATAACTACCATTTGAACTGCTAATGATCTACCACACTTCGAATAATGTGCAGATTGGAATATAGCTAATCCTCCTCCTAAATTAGCACTTTTACAAATTGGGTGGTGTACTTCTCTCCTAACACTCCAACATTCTTATTTATTTATTTATTTATTTATTTATTTATTTATTTGCTTTTTCATGGAGGTGAGAAAATACATTTTAAAATATGAACTCTCATGTAACTCTTCCTGCATATTTTTTTTGTTTTTTTTTTTAAAAAGAAGCAGATAGATTCAGAAAGAGTTGTGAATGAACATAGGGATGGCAGCCCTAACGAACACATGACACAACTTTAATGGCTGTAAAAGAGGATTGGGCAATTTCATGGAGGTTGATGGCTATGTTCTGCTTACACTGTTAGAGGCAGTGGTGCTTCTGAATACCAGTTTCTGGATACTACAGGAGTGGAGAGTGTGCTTATGCTTGGGGTTCCCACAGGCTTGGGTGGCCACTGTGAGAACAGGATGCTGAACCAGATGGGCCATTGTCTTACCTAACCAAGTCCCGGACTGCGTCGATGCAACTTCTGGTGTCGCTCTGCCCATCTATGGGCACCAAAAATGGCCGCCGCAGACACCGGAAGTCGTGTCTATGCACTTCCGGACATGCGTAGATGTGGCTTTTGAAGCTGCTGGCGGCCATTTTTGGTGCCCATAGAAGGGCAAATAAGAAAGGAAAAAAATGGCCGCTGGCAGGAGAAAATAACAGAGAAAAACGGGAGACGAAGTGATACGGGGGACCACCGGGAAAAGGTAAGTAAAAACAGGGGTTTCCCAGGGAAAACGGGGTACTTGGCAGCTATGGCCATTGCCTTGATTTACTTGGCTCTTTTTGTGCTCTTATTGGAAATAGACTTATTTGTCTGTCCCTACCTGAGGTCAGCAGACCCCACACCCCAAAATAATGAGTACATGCAAGAATGAATTTAAACTTATCTTTGCTTCCTTGATGGGTGTGCACACCTTTGAGATCAGATGCCTTTCAGAACACATAGCCATTGCCCTTCTCTAACATGTGAAGCAGAATCTCTTATTTTCTCTCCCAACAGCCTCTCCCAAGAGAGTTTCTCCCCACCCCTCCCTTTGTACTTTCATATATTACTGGCTCTCCTCAGCAAAGCTTCATCATCTTTAGGCATTTCCTCTTAACCACTGAGGAACAGTTCCTTCATCTTCCCACCCTTCTGGCATGACTCCTTCACTTTATTGTATCATCATTATTGTATCATTGTCTTCCTGACTGTGTCTGGGGGGAGGGGGGGCCCCTACCTTTTGTAATAGGAGGCACAATGACTTGGAGTCACTGTGTGGGGTGGTATGTAATATGCGCAGAATAGGAGGGAAGCATTTTTTTTAAAAAAAAAATGAAGGGCACGTGAGAAGCAAAACTCAAGCTGGTGCAAAATTCAAAGGCTTATTTAGTCTTGTAAACCAAATGTAATATAAAGCCCAATGTGTTTCAAATAAAATCTTCAGTGAAGCAAAGAAATAAAAAAATGTTTTTTTCTTCTTCAAAGGATAATTCTGTATGTGTTAGAAGGACAAATTGTATACAGCAATAGAAAGATAGTCAGCAGTGTGCAACAAATTCCTTGCTTTTATCTTATTTTTATACCACCTTCCCTTTGAGAAAAGCTTTAAGGCCAGCCCTACCATTAGGCAGAGTAACTCATGCTCTTCTGGAAGGAGATATTTGGGTGGGGGGCAGACAATGGTGGTAAATGTTGGAGAACAGAACTGTGTGTGCCACATAACCTCCCCTGCATAACCTAAGCAGGTTTATTGCTTCCAGGCACAATGGAGTCTCGCAGCATTGAAATAATGTTCTACTGCCAATCTTGCCATGTCCTTTGTCTCAGGCAGCAAAATGTAAAGTGCCAGAATTGATCAAGATGACCTCCATGGTCCTCCTCCCTTTTATGCTCTAAAGGACTTTGTGAGCTAGATTGGGTTGAGAGATTATGACTGGCCCAGTATTACCTAATGGATTGTTGCACTGAGTGGAGATTTTAACCCAGATCTCACTGGTCCTAGTTGAAAATTCTAACCACAACAGCAAACTGGATCTCCTTGTATAACATTGATCTTCTTCTCAGATTCAGACTTTAAAAGACTAATACATTTGCAAAACTATTACAGCACAAAACTCAGAAAAGTGCAAATTTCAGAAGAGAGGTGTTTCTTGGTTGCATTTTCCTTTGGAAAGTGTGGAATAACTAGTTCACATTCCAAACATAATTTCTTCCCCTTCCCTGGATGATTGGCATTGGGAAATCCTTGCCTCATGCTCCCCAGAAGCAATAGCCACATATAGAGCTGACACTTTGATTAACATCAAAAGCCTTTCCTGCCACTGCCACCCTTCTGCACAAGTGGATGCTTGGAGAAAGATGGGATTAGGAGCAAGAAGGTCTGTATGGTGAGGTGGAATGCTGACACCACAGTGAACCCATTAAGAGCTGGCCTCAAAACATTAGTGGTGTTATAGGCTCAAGTGGAAGTTTTGAGTCACCCATTGTAAATTTCCTAGTTATGAATCTTGATGCATTCAGTAGTAATATCTTGATTAATTTAAATTATCTTTCAAAAACCATTCCTTTTGAAGCTTTTTTTCTCCCAAGCAAATTTGAAACCATCATCCCCACTGGTTATTTTAGCTTTAGAATAAAATCTTCCAGACATGCACAATGGATTATTGCAAGGATTACCAGGCACAGATTGAGCTGTTGCCAGCTGAGCCCAACAGCTTAACTTCTCCGTTAGGAACAGCAGCATGGTACATACACAATACACCACCAAATTTGATTTCAACTTCATGGAGTGAATTTATCCCCTCCCCCTTTCAAATAGATCCAATAAATAAATGAATAATGTAAAAGCATTGTGTATCTGCTAGGGACATTAATGCTTGCAGGGGACTTTTTAGCTTCTAAAGTCATAGTCTTAAAACCTCACATGCAGCCACAAACAAAATTCAAACAGAGTATGAGAGAAGAGCTATTTTCTTCTAGTAAATCCCAGAAAATTGCATATAATCAGGATGCATTGTGAAATCTCCAAAGCCCTTGTTTATTCCCCCCTCTCAATTTCATGTGTGTCATTTTTTTAAAAAATAAAAGAACTGTTTTCTAAGAACAACTTAGCTTTGATTCTTTCTCTTTGCTCTAGCATAATTCCATGTACTGGCAAGTGTGCTGTAGTACATGCACACTAAGGACCAGCTGCAACGGGGGGGGGGGAGGAAGTGGTCTCTATTATTTCACCTGGATGCATAGTGATTTCTCTGTCAACCCATACTGATCTCTGTCAACTGCTAATGCTGCAGTCCCATATTACTCACATTCTGAATAAGAGATCTGTTTGCAGAGGGAGTAATGGTTGCATGCATGCAAGGGACTCTCCCTTTTCATGTCAGTGTTTTGCAGCAAGCATTGACAGAGAACAGGCAACATAAGAACAAGAGTCTGCTGGATCAGGTGAAAGGCCCATCTAGCCCAGCATCCTGTTCTAACAGTGGCTAGCCAGATTCATGTGGGAAACTTGCAAGCTGGACATGAGCACAACCGTATTCTCTAGCTCATCTGTGGACTTAATCCTGATGAAGAAGGAACAAGTGACCCCACATAAACATCCGACTAGCCACCTCCTCCTGAGCATTCCACTTTGTAGCTCACTAATACAGTGGTACCTTGGGTTACAGATGCTTCAGGTTACAGACTCCACTAACCCAGAAATAGTACCTCAGGTTAAGAACTTTGCTTCAGGATGAGAACAGAAATCACGGTGGCGCGGTGGCAGCAGGAGGCCCTTTTAACTCAAGTGGTACCTCAGGTTAAGAACAGTTTCAGGTTAAGAACGAACCTCGAGAACGAATTAAGTTCTTAACCTGAAGTACCACTGTATTCTAAGCTGGAAACCTAGGGAGAAGAAGGCAGAAAGGTGTTGGGGGAGCGGGCGGGCAAAAGACCAAGGATTAAACATAAAATACAGATACAAAAGAAAGAAGAGGCTTCACCCTCCTAGACCTTAAATTATATTACGAGGCTGCATGTTTGTTTGGATCAGGGACTGGATAAAACTGTAAAAGGAAGAAGCATTAGATTTGGAAGGACATGATAATAGATATGGATGGCATGCATACTCATGGTATGGGGGAAGTACATAAAGGATTCTAGAATCATATAATTAGGAAATCATTGCCCATTCTAGAATCATATAATTAGGAAATCATTAATGAGAGTTTGGGAAAGATACAAGGATTTATTAGAACAAAAAACACCTTGGTGGCTATCACCAATAGAAGTTTTGTTACTCAAACCGCTTGGCAAAAAGGGAAAGTGGCCTAGATATAAAGATTTATTGAAAGACCAAGAAGGAAAATGGAAAATAGAAGACTATGAAGAAATTAAAGATCATATTCAGAGTTGGTTGCATTACAGTACATACAATTAAATGAGATGTTTAAGGAGGATTTTAAAAAAGAATTTAGTTATACAATTTCTAGATTTCAAAAGGAGGTTATGGAAGAAGACGTGAAACTACTGAAGAAAGCATACAGCATTCTGCTAGAATGGGAAACGAAAGACAAGGATGTCAAATCGGTTATGATTAAATGGGCGCAAGATATAGGATATAATATACAATTTGAGGACTGGGGAAAATTGTGGAAGGTAGATTTGAAATTTACAGATTGTTCTCTTTTGAAAGAGAACTATATGAAAATGATGTACAGATGGTATATTAAACCAGCAAAAATGGCAAAAATGTACAAAATTGGGACAAACATACAGTATGTTGGAAATGTAAAGAAAAAGAAGGTACTTTATATCATATGTGGTGGGAATGTAGAGAAGTAAAAAAAATTGGGAGATGATATGTAATGAATTGAAAAATATGTTTAAAATGACATTTGTTTTTTTAAAAAAAACCAGAAGCATTTTTGTTAGGGATTCTAGAACAATACCTGCCAAGGAAAAGAAAGAACTAATTTATGTATGTTACAACAGCGGCAAGAGTCTTGTTTGCACAAAGATGGAAGAATGAGGAAATCCCAATGAAAGAACAATGGCAAGAAAAACTGATGAGCTATGCAGAGTTGGCAAAGTTGACATAAAAACTACGTGAGAAGGACAACCGTGACTTCAAAAAAGAATGGGAACTTTTTTTACAAATTATTTAAAAAGACAACAAAAGGACTTGGACTCCTTGGCAGGTTTTGAATAAACATCCACAATTTATTAGTAGAACACATGATAGATAAGGCAATGATATGTACAATTTTATAACATGCAGAAAATAATATGTACAAACCAACCAGAGAGTGGAGCTGAGGGTGGGAGTCCTTAGCGGGTGGGAGAGGGTGGGAGAGGGAGGGAGGGGAAGGAAGAGGGAAAGGGGGAATTGTAATTGGCTATGTTATTGGAAATACATAGAGAAGAAGGCCGAAAGGATGTGTGTCCATGGTTTCCTCTCATATATATTTGCCAGCATACACGCCAAGAGTTATCTGGAAGGCGGAATAAGGCAAGGGGACACATAATTAAATCTTCAGATGTTTCTGGATGGTATGTCCCATCACCCCTGACCACTGGCCATTCTGGCTGTGACAGTTGGGAGTTGGCATCAATAGTCAGAGGGCCAGAGGTTCCCCACAGCTGCCCTGCACTGATCCCAGCTCATGGAAGCAATGACACTTTGCCCTCAATAACAATACTTACTTGGGTATAAAAACTCATTGAATTCAGCTAGACTTACATTTGAGTAAGTCAGGCTACACCCTAGGAAATATTACAAGCATGCCATGGCATTTTACAGAAGGAAAAAAAAATAAAGTTTATAGTTGATTGCTGACCATTCACAGTCCTACTGTCTTCCTAATTCAAAGGTAATTGCTTTGCCTTCTCTTACAAGCTGATGGAACAAATGAGCTAAATATCCAATATAGGGGGAAATCCTCCATACTGCTAATTTAGTTTCCTTCTCCTTTTCTGCTCTCTTCCCATAGCAGGATGGGGAGAGGGAGGGAATCTTGTTTCTTTGTAAAGAACGTCCGCAGTAATGATTGCTGGTTGATTCTTCAGAAACGAACAACAAAGCGAATGAATCGCTGAAAGAAGTCTGAGGGCTTCAGGGCATTTTGCTCTACACAAGAGACTCCTATAGAATCCAAAAGATGAAAAATACCTTCCTGGCTGCTGTGATATGCTCCAGTGATAGGCACAGATTGTCTGCTGCTCCACGGCTTATCAATAAATAGAGCTGTTCCAAATGCACAGGTCTCCTTGTTACCTTCTTGGCGATTAAGGTAATCTTTGATGTGGATTACAAGATGAAGACAGAGAGAAGGCGGACACAGGCTTTCCAATGTGCACATTAAGCATGAATCAGTATGCTGAGTCTTAATGGGAATAAGATAGCAAGCTTTCTATCACTGCTTTTGCCGAGAGTCCCTTCCATTGCAGAAGCACAGAAAACTAGGTTTGGAAGGCTGTGGTTTCCAAGCAGAGGAGCCAAACTGCAGCATCTGATTGATATTATTTGGGGCATTTTCCATACACTCCCCTGCCTCCATACCATCATGGGTGGAGAAGCTGGGCCCAGCCAACAGCCCTATTTGCTCAATAGTCAGTAATGGGACTCTAGTTTTGGAACAAAGTTCCATTTGACACAGTCCTTGTCCATCTTTTGGGACCGGCTGAAAGCCATCCTCTTCTTCTATGCCTTTGAGTGCTGGGCTCTCTGACCTGCACAGTATTATACAAACATTGATTTATGTTGATTTTTAAGCAAAATTGTTTTTTAATACTTTCACATTTTTATTTATGTATTATTACTCAGTGTCGTTACTCAGTTTGATGGGTTTTTTTTGTTCTTGCAAAGGGTGGCATATAAATCATCTAACTAACAGAGAAATACTCATCTGTAGTGCCACCTACCCTTTGGAATGTTTGATGTTTTATTCTATTTTTAATATTTTGTTGGAAGCTGCCCAGAGTGGCTGTGGAATAATAATAATAATAATAATAATAATAATAATAATAATAATAATAAGGGGTTCTGCATGAATGGGACACCCAGTTGCTCAGGTGTTTCTAATGTGTAGAGCTGCTTCACCTGAGTGAGTTCTTATAGGCTTGAATTTGTTGCAGACATAACACCAGGGGTGCCAACTATAGGGGGCTCGAACACCCACAAAAAATTGTTGAGGGTGCTCAGCACCCATACCACGGGACCCCCGATGTGAAGCACTGGAAGTCACATCTGAGGCCTCGCAAGACCTTGGAGATGCTTTCACTGGAAGTCAAGTTTCAAGGCGTGCGTGTGACATCATGACATCGTGTCACAAGATGACACCATGATGCCACCTGCACTGGGCACCCATAACCTGTTGCCCAAGTTGTTGCAGGAAGAAGACACAACAAAGGGGGCAGGGGCTTTGCATCCTATATACAAGTAAACATGAACAGTGCTAATATGGGCACTGTGGATGCACAGAACTCCCTGTCCCAAAATGTTAGGTTATCTTCCACATGGCATTCCTGTACCGACTGATGGCATTTCCCTTTGGATTCCATTCTTGCTTAAATTAATTTGCTGATTGTTTGTTATCTTTATGTCCTTGCTTTTTGATGCTGCTTATGGTTTAGTAATTGGTGCTTATATTTGAAGCATAGACAAAGCTGGCCCAGGTGGTACCCCACAAGGGACATCATCCCTGTATCACCATCTAGCTTTGCTGCTGGTCTCTCTGGACTCTATGGGCAGGGAGGGATCAAGGGCAAAATTCTGCAGAATGTCTCCCCTCCTGCTGAGTCAGCAAGAGGGGAGGGATTCCACCACCCATCTTTGCCACTGGGTGGGGATTCAGAAAGGAATACACACCCTCACCCAGCAAGGGAAACTCCTTATGAAGTTTGCCCCACCCCAACCCCATCATGGGGTCAGCAGTGGGGCATTTTGGCCTTGGGTAACCTCTAAGTATAAGTTAATATTCTTATGCTTCTTTTAATATTATGTAAAGCCACTTTGAGTGGCTCCTTTCTTTCAAGGAGAAAAATTACTGTGTAAAACAAGTAAGCACTCACTGTCTTCAAGTTTAATGCATTCATGAATAATTTGGATTCCTTAGACTCAGAAGACTACAGAAAATTTCCCCAGTGCATACATCCTTCCATGTACAATTGTACTTTATCTTTAGGAAGAATTTTCTGCCCATGGCTACTCATTTCTACAACTTACATTCCCCAAATGGCATTCTCTTAGCAAATGAGAGACAAACAGTGAGTAGGTTGACTTCATAGTGCTACATAGTCAATTTAATATGACCAGCTAAATATGCATTCCATTTTGCCCTTTCCTTGAGATGGTCTGTAGTCCGGTTGTCCCAGGTTCCATCACTGTCATGTCCAGTTGAAAAGATCAGGTGGTGGAAAATACCTCTATGTGAGATTCTGGAAAGCTGGTGCCAAAGTAGTCCATATATGGGAACCTCAGGTCTTCAGGGTTTGTGAGACCTTCCAGGGCTCTCTGTTTGATCTTCAGGATCCTCCCCAGACCATACTCACTCCCAAGTCATATTGCCCCTGCTTCACCCTTTGTTTGAGTGATTTTGGCTTGCTGGATTGAGTCCTTGAATTCTGATACTGTCTCTTGCTTGCCTCAATGGAGGCTATAGAGGGGGCATGTGCACAAAATTAGCATTACACTTTTACCTTTGCCCCCTCCCTCCACTAGCATGTGGCCCCCAGAAAGTTTCCCAGATGGGAATGTGGCCCTTGGGCAGAGGTGGATTTGGGGAGGCACAACCAGTTTGCCTGCACTGGGCACCAATCCAGGAAGGTGCCACAGGGACCACTGCAATGATGACAAACAACAGAAGGTAAGAGGTGGGGTGGGAAGCACCGAATTTTGGCATTGCACAGGACACCATTGAAATTTTAAAGCCCAGAGTCTGCCAGTGCCTTGGGATGAAAAACATTCCCCACCCCTGAAGCAGCTGATACCAGACTAGATGAAGAAAACAGTCTCAGATGGTATAAGGCAGTTTCCTATGTTCCTGTAACTTCACCTAGTTCTCTTGCTGCTTATAAATCTAAACTGCCACAAGACTCATAGAAGATAGTCTAGCAGAGAGTCCAGTGGGAAATCCAAGCAGCTGTCAGACAAGGGGCCACTCAAGACACTGAAAAACTGTGCTCAGGAGAGCCAGCTGATAGTGTCATTCCTTTGCCTTGAGTGTTTTCCTCTCCCCCGCTCCTCTCTCTCTCCCTCTCCCCCAGAGACTGACTGGGAACAAACAGAAGCTCAAAGACAACAAGATCTGGCAGTGTGAGCAAAGCCCCCAAACTACAAGTTAAGTGCCTCTGTTCCCTTCCCTTGGTGATTTCACCATCAGTTTTAGTTAAGCCATGTCCTTGATATTTCCCTCCACTTGTGAAGAGCAAAAACATTGTGCACACTAAAACTGGAGGAGAATTTTCATTTCATCTGCATTTTGAAGGCAACCAACCTAAGTTGCACCTCCTGATCTAAAAGTGCCATTATCCTTCAAATTGCATATCCCTTCCCATGTTGTGATTCATTCACAACTCTAAGCACAAAATGCATAAAATTGTGTATTTTAGGATACATGCAAAATTGACACATATTTGAAATAGACTGATCCAATACCATAGACTGATCCAATCCCAGTGCACACACAGAGACAATGTATGGGCTGCTTCTGCAGTGCAAATTAAAGGCAGTTTAATAGGATGATGTGATAATGTTATGGTGACTTCTAAGGATGGGAGGGGAAGTTTCATTTTTTAAATGAAATCTTAACTGTTTTGTATGTTGATTGCTACTGGGCTAAGGGCCAATACAGATGCCACTCACTCATTTAGCAGTTGCGTAGATGGCTTTTAGAAAATAAATAAATAACAGGTGCGGAAGGGCTGATCTGGATTCAATTTCATTTATGAATGGTATACCGCCTTACATTACAGAACTCAAAGCTGGTTACAGCCTTAGAAATAACAAACTACACAATAAAAATTGCACTATCACCTTCCTACAACTACTCTAAATATCCTTTTAAAAACACAAATTAATGACACTTATGGAACAATTCTATGAACAGTATATTAAGATAATTCCAACAAAATGTCAGCAAATAATAATGCAAGAACACCCCCATCAGCTACAGTAGTCAAAATTTTAGTGAACTTGCAACAAGAACAACTGAACAGCTTGGCCATGTCTCTCCCTTCCCTGTTCTGTGGAACCTGTCCACTGGAGAAGGGGAAGAAATTTAGTTCAGTTCATATTTTAACATGGATATTCACACTTATTGAAACAGCATATAAACTGAGACACAGCTATGCTTCAAAATTTAGACTACCCTAGAATTTGGAATGCAGTTGTCCAACCAAATTACATGTACACAAATGTATAGATTAGAAGAAAGTGTCCATAAGTGTGCAGGTATTAGTATTGTGTTTTTAATATTCGATTGGGAGCTGCCCAGAGTGGCAGGGGAAACCTAGCCAGATAGGCGGGGTATAAATAATAAATTATTATTATCTATATTATTATAAAATAACATGCCAAAGTGCCCTTTAATAGGGTAACTGCTCACCAAAAGCTGTATATTGGGTAAAAGACATACAGATAAATTAATACACAAAAAGGTGTATATTAGGAGAAAATACACACTAAAATACTGTTGAATTTTCATGATGAGTTTTTAAGGAACAAATTGCAATTTGCAAACTGATGCAGAAATGTGAAGTAAACTTAAAATTGCATGAATGAAAATAACTGAGATAAACTAAAATTGGCATTTTCATCCATCTCTACTGCACACCCAGAAGTGGGATGGTGATGACCCCCTCCAACCCATAATTCACTCTAATGCTGAGAACCCAGCATTGAAGATTGAGATTTGAGATTATTTTGAGTTAGCTCTGCAGGTCTTGGTGCCATAGCATCAACTTCCCCAGCCTCTACTCACAGGTTCCAAATCTGGGAGACGACTGGATTGAAGCCAAAAAATTTAAACCCCTCCCACCTCCCACCAACATACCAATCTAGAATGGGCCCTGGTACCTGCTAAAGTTGGTAGTTAGTGAGGAAAGAGTTCCAGTTCAGATGTTATCCTAAGCTAAACATTGACCTTGTTTAGCATAGTACAGTGGCAAAAAGGATTGGGGAGGGGCAACAAAGAACTCCTCTCCAAGCCTGAAGCTGGATGGAAGAAGATAGTATGCTTGTGTACTGCGGTGCAGATGTTGTGTGGCAATGTCCCTCCCTCCCCGAGAAAATAAGACACAAGACACAAATGAATAGATTTAAGTGGGCGAATAAGGCCACAACTTTATTGGTTACGGATGTTGAGCAGTATTGGCTTAGGCATTGGAACCTAACCGACTGTATCTGACTCCAACCCGTGTGTTGGAGTCTGGGAGAAATTAACCACCAGAAAGGAGCCCAGTGATGTACATCTACCGGAACACCTCCTGTGGCCACCGTTGGGGCATGCCCTACAGCCCTGACCTCACCAGGCTCTGGACCAAGTTCCGCCCCCGGAAACCTTTAATGGAATACTTCTCCATTTCTTGGGCAGATGATGATGATGTAACCTGCCCCCCTCTTCTTTTTATGCAAATTTCCAATGCCTACCGCCAAACCAAAAGTTGTGACGAATTGCTACGAGCAATTCGTAGGAATTTTACGTAGCCCTGTCTGGGCTGTGATTATTTCCTAGCTGGCATGGGCTTCATTCAACCAGTAGTTTACCTCTCTGAGACTTCCATAGCTGCTAATTTCTACATTATATCTGAACTTTCGTTCAGCTTAAGAGCCACTTCCAGAAACCTAGTGGAATGCGGCACATAATGAGCACTCATTTCCACATTGTCTGAATCCAGAAAATACATTTGCAGCCCCCTTTAACTTGGAAAATCATGGGAGTAAAGTGATTATATTTGAGGCATTGCCATACAGTTCTTTCCTGTTTTCATGTGGGGAATCATGGAGGAACAGAAGCACAGATGTGCAGAAAGGGTAAGGGAGTAGTGATGTTGTCCAATAACATTCATTGTAATGTCACGCCACTGGGCTGAGTGAAATTTAGTGCAACATGCTGGTAAAAGGTAAAGGTAAAGGGACCCCTGACCATTAGGTCCAGTCGTGACCGACTCTGGGGTTGTGCGCTCATCTCGCATTATTGGCCGAGGGAGCCGGCGTATAGCTTCCAGGTCATGTGGCCAGCATGACAAAGCCGCTTCTGGCAAACCAGAGCAGCACATGGAAACGCCGTTTACCTTCCCGCTGTAGCGGTTCCTATTTATCTACTTGCATTTTGATGTGCTTTCGAACTGCTAGGTTGGCAGGAGCTGGGACCGAACAACGGGAGCTCACCCTGTCGCGGGGATTTGAACCGCCGATCTTCTGATCGGCAAGCCCTAGGCTCTGGGGTTTAATCCACAGTGCCACCCGTGTCCCTGCAACATGCTGGTATGTTGGACCAAAAAACCATAGCTCCACAACACCTCTGCTGTGTCCCAGAGATCCAAAGTGGCCATTGGAACATCTAAGAACTGGGAGGGAGGCATGTAACATTGTTGCTCCCCCAACACCTCCTGCATCTGCCAGCAGGGGTGGGGCTCTGAGAAAGATCAGCATCAGCCACCGAGTGAGGAGGTCCTTACCTGTGTATGGCTAACATGTAGCTGCTTCAACAATCTGTCTGAGGCCAGGAAATGAGGCCATCAGTTTGAAGCCAGCTGCAGAATGGAATATATTGGAACATTGGAGAACAATGGGAAGATGGACTTATAGACACATTTTCCCTGCTACAGTGACTATTGTAACATTGTCTATTTTGTTGCATTTTAAATATATTGTAAGCTACCTTGTGAACTTTGGTTAGTAGATAGGGTATAAATACTCCTAAATAAAAGAAATAAATGATTGCATAGTGTGACCATGCTAGGGTTTGTCGTAGGATGTCATACAGGCCAGCTCATTTGCTTGCAACACATGAAGGGTCCTGTGGTCCTTTTGGGAAAGAGTCCATGAGGACTGGTACCGCAGCTGAAAATGCAGGATTCCTTCATCCGTTGGTCTCATTTTTACAGCTCTGATGGGCTCCTGTGTGCAATGTGGAGAAGGAAGTATAAAATATTTACCGAGGTTTTAGAACATCGTGCACTTTGGGCCTAGATTTTCACTTTGCAGAATGAATCAAACACAATATCTATAATGAAGGTATGAAAGAAGGGAATAAGAGAAAGATGATTTCAGAATGTTAATGGCACAGCTGTGCTTTTCTGGCCCACATTTCATTTTCCTAAATCACAATAACAGGAGCTCGGCTATGGGGGGCAGGCTAAAAGATTAATGAGTCTGTTATTACAACTGTTACTGCTGGTTACCAGAGTAATGTTATAAAGACCACAATACTATGATATATTGCTTTGCACCATTCTGTATCTGCTTGCCCATGGGGCATGGTGAATTTTAAGCCCATATACATCCCATGTCATGCAGCCTGAGCATATATATTACACTTCTAAAACAAGTGCAGTTATCACAATAAGACTCTTCCTCCAGACAGCCTGATTATAGGATGACAGCTAGTGGGCACAATGCAGCCATCCAAGGCCCTTTATCTGGCTCTCAGGACTCTCCCTAGGCCACACCCCTTGCCAACCCTGTTTGTACCCTCATTGAGTGCTTATGCCTTTCTGGCAGGGATGCCAACGTGAATAAAATATGAGGGGGCAGGTAAGCTCCACCCCACATAATTGATCACAGGACACAGTGCACACCCACCATTTGAATGGCAGTGCCCATCAACTTGGGGGAGGGGCTGGCTCCTTCAAATATTTTATTGGGGGCTGAAACCCCCTTGGCCCCTAGGAGTTGGCTCCTATGCTCTGGGTTATACCCTCTAGATAATTGCCTCTTACTTGCCCGGGGCTGATGGAGGAGCAGTCTGAGCAAATGTGTGTTGAAACAAAGGCATCCATTCATATTCGTGGTTCTGCCTACTTTTGCTCTGACCATGTCATCCACTGGCATGTGGATACCAGAAAGTTGTCTAGAGGTGTGACCTGAATCAAATTTCTTTCCCCCACTCCCTGCTGACAATAGTTTGGGCCTACATCTTGTACTACAGAGTGCTGCACATATTCAGATTAGCCCCATTCTGTTAAATTGCTGTTCCTGTTTGGACTTCTTCTTCTTTTTCCCCTTTTTGTGGGTGCTTTTTAAAAATCCTGTACATGTGAGCATTGGCATTGCCATTCTTCAGGGTTCAGCTTCCGCCCCAGCAGCAATTTCTTGTTGTGGCCTCTTCTACCTCTGAATGCTGACCTCAGAGACCTCAAGCTGGTGGACAAATGCTTCAAGTCTACAGTCAGCTACGCCCACTCCTGGCCTCGGTGAGGCCCTGATGCATGGAAGGGTCAAGCAGCATTGACACAAACAGTTTATTTAATGTGCTTTCAACTTCTTGCTCCTGCTGATGGAGGAGCTGAAGGGAAGGGGAAGCTGAAATATGCTGTCCTAGACACAAGGCAAGTAGATATCTGGGTTGTGGCTTAGGGTTTTACATCTTCTGATAGGGCAGCTGGATTGAAATGAAAGGATTATACTGCTTTTTTCTGCTTTAGCATTTTAACTGTGAATCCAGATGTTTGTTTTGAAACGCAGTCATCACCATCGTTGTCGCTATTAAATTTTTACACCATAAAGATATTTATATATTGAAAGGCACCTTTAATAGCTCTTAAATAAAGCTATATAATGTTTGGTGCAAATCCAAGAATTTGGAACCATTTGTACTGTAAATAAAATATTTATTTAAATAATGAATATATATGTACAGTATATGTATATTTGTTTGTATATGTTTGAATATAGGCAGCCATTCCATCAGGGTGAAGAAGAGAGTGAGATGCCATTTAAATTTCCAACATAGCAATACTAGAATGTAGACATTGTGGAAGGAAACCTCTTAGCATTGCTCAGGATGCTGCTGCTGTTCCCAATTAGATCTGTTAGGTAAATGGGGCTCTGCCCCACCAACAGCAACCAGTCATCACATGCCTCCCTTCTTACATGAAAGCTGCCTACCAGCTTTTTTCTTCTCAGTTCAGTTTTGTTCTTCTTGAGCTGAGCAGGAAGGAGGTCTGCCTGTCATTGGCTCTGGTTCCACCTTCTTTTGGCCCCTCTGCCTTCCACCCTACCAGACCCAGTGGGCACCAGCCACCATTGCCTGAAATGACTCCTTTGACCTACATAGTATACCATTTATTTGCTTTGCTTTGTGTTTAATTGTAAATTACCTGAGGGACCTGCACAGAAAGGTGGTGTGTAAATGTGGACAATCAATCACAATGTAGATTAAGCCTCCTTTGAAAAAGGTTCAACCTACTTTGAAAAAGAAAAGAAAGTAGCTTCAATGGGAGAAAAAAAAATAGAAAGCAGAAACAGCATTAGGGAGTGGATACACTGGAAAGGACTGGCTTATGGGTGAAATGCCTGCTTTGCATGCAGAATATCCCAGGTTCAATCCCCCACCTCCCTAGGCAGGGCTGTCTAAAGTATGACTTAAAACTGAGCCAGATGGACCTATGTCAGTTTCCTATCATATTTAAACCAGTTCTTTTTTTCTATTCAGAAAAAAAAGGACTAGACATCATTTATGTAGGTAGAAGGAACACAGTTCAGTTGTAGTGCACATGCTCAGCATGCGGAAAGTTCAATCCCTGGCACCACCAGGCAGGGCAGTAGAAAGAATCCTGCCTGAAAACCTGGGGAGCCATAACCAGTCAGTGCAGACAAAACTGAGCTAGATGGGTCAAAGCAATATGAATGGTAAAGCAGATTCCTATGTGTCAATGTTTATTGCTTTTGTGTGGCGATACCCCGATGCCTCCCCGAGAAATAAAAACACTAGACACATTGCATAAGGTTAATGGGCATAGAAGGCCACAACTTTATTGATTACGGATGTAGAGGGGTATTGGCCTAGGCATTGGATCTAACCGACTATATCTGACTCCAGCCCGCTCTGCTGGCAGTCTGTTAAAGGTTAACCACCATTGGATGAGTCCTGCGATGCACATCAACTAGGAGCTCATCCTGGGGCCACCGCTAGGGGCGTGCCCTCTGGCCCTCACCTACCACGGCTTCGGACTTGACAACGCCCCCAGACTCCTTAAGGGAGTACCTTTCCGCATTTTGGGGGAGGTGATGGCCGCAACCTCCCCCACACACACACCTGTACCTTCACGAGATAATCCAATGCCTACCGCCAAAACCCAAGTTGTGACGAGTAGCTACGAGGTAGGCGAAAACCACAAGGCCTGAGCCAATTTGCCAAGTGGGAAAAACTCCTACCAGGCCCCAATAGGCGACCAACCGTAGTCCATAGCACTGTCACAAATAAACCCTGCCTACGTGGGGGAGGTGGGTGGGAGAAACGCAGTTGTTGAATCCAGAAGAAGCAAGGCAGAGTCCCTGCCGCGCTCTTGTTCAAATAGGCGAGCCGCGCCCCCCAGAGCGACCTAATTGGCTGTGCTAGGGGCGTGCCGCGGCAGGGAGATGACCAATGGGCTGGGGGGGAATGCTAACCATTTCCCACCCCCCCACGTGAAGGCCTCGTGGCGCCCACAACATCTCCTCCCCCCGAGGTGGGGAAGAGACTTTCACATCCAACACTACTCGGCCCCAAAATAACCAAGCTGCTCTCCCCTTACCCCAAACATACACACACACACACACACACACACACACACACACACACGTGTGAAATAGTGCAAAGTGATGGACATGGGAAAAGTTAAACACCTCCTCCTAAATCTGTCTTTTCCTTTACAGAAAATGGGTAGTAGTGCTTAGTTAACCACATGTAAAGTTTATTTATGCCCTCACTGAGCTATGCCAAGAGAGGAATAAACTTGAATCGGCACAGGCAGAGCCCTTCTTGGGTTTTCTGATTGCATGAGGCATATAACATAATTTACTCCATAAGGGAGTTGGCAGAACTTCTTTCTAATCTCATTTTCCTAACCAAGGGTCATCGAGTTTGTAATCTAATCTTCCTCTAGTTTGAGATGCCAGCAATTGAAAAATGACAGTGATATGTCATCGTCATACACAATAGCTGCAGACTTTTAATAACACTAAACCTACTTCTACAGCTCGTGGTTCTCCATAGGTATGTGGAGTCACATTTGTTGTTCTTCTTCATTATGCTTGGAATATGAAAAAAGGAAGCTTAAACAGGCATAAACACAAATCCATCTTCCATTTTAAAGCAATTTCACACGCTTGTCTCAAACAGTATATGTCCTCGTCAAGAATCTGGCACAAGGAATCTAACAGGTGTGGGTAAACTGTAGTCCTGCGGCTCTTGCAGGGCTACAACTACCCTGACCATTGGCTGGGGTTGGTGGGAGTTTGGAGAGTCACAGGTCCCCCACTTTTGAAATATAAAGGTACATGTTTCATTGGGTCAATCAACACATGCAGCACTGTTTTCACTCTGCTGCAGTTTATCCTCTGCCAGAAACTACATTATCATCCTGCTGTCCACTGTGGTGAAATAAAGAAACTCAATTACATAATTAATTATGTAAATTACATTATTACATTATTCAGCGCAACACATATTTCCTTGTGAAGTAAACAAAATGAAAATTGGGGAAAATATAATCAATTATGTATCATTTGTGGGCTGAAAGCAGCAACAACAGTGAATACTGATTTCCGTTCCAGACATAGGATGGATAAGCAGTTTCTGCTCCTATGTCCTTTAAATAAAAAATAAAATCTCTGGCATCCCTGCTGCTAGTAGATGTTGAAGTCAATATGAAGTCTCACCCTTTCTCTTGAACAGTTCAGTGGGATATCATTGCAGGATCTAATTCTATTATTATTTCTATTATTACATATATATCCTGCCCTTCGTCCCAAAGGAGCCCAAGGCAGCAAACACATCAGTGATAAAGTAATACAATTAAACATAAAATTAAAAAAACCATTTAAAATATTTAGAACAATTTTAAAACAATTAAAAACAATTGCATATGATCAGAGCTGATTATTATAAGCTTACCGGGAACACTGTCTTTCAGTCATCAAATGCCTGGGTGAAATAGTAATGTTTTTATATTTCTCCTCAAAATTAATAAAGTCTTACAGATGCCAATGTTCCTTGCTGCCTTGGCCTCCTTTGGGAGGAAGGACAGAATATAAGCTTAATTGAAAAATCAATAAATAAAACAAATTAATAAATGTCAATGTGAATATTTACCCCTTCGATGAAATCACCCAGATGCTAAATTCTTGCAGGATCTGATCCTGTGCCTCACCTGACTGATGCAATTGAATGAGAAGTAATTGGAGGAACATCCTATTTTCAGCCTGGATGCTGCTGGAAATCACTGAAGCCAACAATACTGAGAAAGAAAAAGAGACTAGCAGTTGCTATCTGTTCACACCTTCCTGGGCCAAGAGTAGCTCCACACTGGGAGAGGGCAAGGAAGGAAAATGGACCAGCACAGGCCAGGCCAGGCAGTAAAAGTTGTAAGAGGACGCAAGTGCAGAGGGCCAGACTCAGCTAGGTTAAAACATTCAACCAGTAACTGTGTGAACCAAATCTGCAGAACAACACAGATAATATATTGAGTGAACTGGGGCAGGTGATCCTCAATATCATGTAAAGGTCCAGATTATGTAGTCTTGCTGCATATTTTTGAGGGGTAATGACTCCCATGAACCAGCCCTCCCAACATATAATCAGCCTTTCTTTTGGACTGTCAAGCTCACACTGGAGTCTATCTGCCTAAGGAATAATATTGTTTTGCTCTTCCAATTACACTTCTACAGTACACTTCTGGCTGAATTCAGTTTTGCTCCTGTGAAACAGCAGGCCTGGGTACAAAATTTTTTGATAGCCTGACCTGAAAGCTTTTAAAGGGACTTTCAACATACAAGACAACCCTGTTAAGCAGCCTTCCATTGGCCAATGCTTCAAGGAGGTGCAAAGACTGAGTCAACCATCTGATGTCCTCCAGGTTCTGGACTTAGAGTGGGTATGTCCTTACAATAGTGATAACTCACATTGTTATGAAATTGGAGGAGTTAATGATTAGGCTTTTTCTGTGAACAGAAAGCGCTACTTTTGAGGTCCCTCACTGGGAAGGGCAAGACTGATCCCACCCTTGCATCCACTGACAACATTACACCTAACAAAACAACTCTGGATTTTCATCTTTTTTTTTACTTAGGTAAAGGTCCAGATTAGGACTGTCAGTTGCGAAGAAGCTAGCTTTAGTAGATGATCTAAAACAGAGAATTTTGAAAGGTTCCGCTGATTGAGCAGAGGTGTTTTCTACTTTCTAAAATGAAAGTGAAAGCTTTTGCTTGGAAGGGATAACCAAAAGGATGTGATACAAGAATACTATTTTTAATAGGACCAGTTCCACACCTCAATAAAGCTCCACTGTTGACTTGCATTCTTCTACCCAGCTGTTGATAGTACAAGAGCTATGTCAACCACAATAAGCGCTGTACAATTATAGCAGTGTAACACCATTTGAAATAGCCAACATTCTGGGAAATGTAGGTTTTTTCAAGTATGCTGAGATTTTTAGTGTATGCTAAAAGTTGTTATTCCCCTCAAAAAACTATACTTCCCACAGTTCCCTTGGAAGAAGAATTGACAGTTTAACCACTCTGAATTGTGGCTCTGGGGAATAGAGAGGTCTCCTAACAACTCTCAGCACCCTTAAAAAAACACAGTTCCTCAGTATGTTTAAATTGATATTATATTGCCTTAAATCCAAAGTGTAAATGGGAACTAAGTCAGAAATTATCTCTTCCTCATTGAACCCAACTCATTGCACTTTCACCATCTGTGAGCTATTAAATTACACAGAACTCATTATTATAGTTCCTGACACACACACACACACACACACACACACACAATCATGTGGCTTTGTGGTAAGCAAATACTGGTGTAAATTTGTTTGTTTTTAATGACATCTAATGATTGTGTAATTATCCTCATACCAAGGAATGGTTTGCCATTTGTCTTTCAGGCCCTTTGCTTTGCTTTGCCTCGCCTTTCCTGGGCTGCAGCTATTATAATAAAGGGTTTATAGGGAAAGAGTTTAATTTAAACAAGCATTCCTCCCAGGACTATAAACCATGTTAACTTCTAGTGAAAAATATTCTCCTTGGGTCCAATCTAGCAATGCCTTTGCGCACACTAGTCCCAAGCTTTTAAGTTTGTTGCACCTGTGGGATGTACCATTTTAAGAAACAAGGCTTTCTGAAAATCAATGCTGGAAATTGTCTTTTGCATTTGTCTTAAATTTACTGTCAATTCCCTTGTGGTGTGGAAGGGGGAAAGCCCACAAAAGATCTTGGCTCAAAAAGGCAGCAAGCAGTAACACACTGGTCCCCACCAGGCCTTCGCGAGGGAGAGAAGATGCATGCAGGCTTCGCTTTTTTCATCTCCCCAACATTTCTTTACAGGTCACTTTTTGTGCCTTATGTGCTTTCCCACAATGTAAAAGCCACTTCTGGAAATCTAGTGCAAGTTTATCACTCATTTCTGTGTTTATTGCTTTCTGAAAACAATCTGTTTGCAATCCCATTAGCTCAGAAAATTGTGGAAGTTTTGCATTGTGATTTCCCTGTGGTTTTCTTGAATATGCCACCGCTGCTCATGTGATGAAATTCGGGGTGGTATCCCAGTGTACAGTTCTTTCCTTCCATTTAAAATTGAGTGTAGCATGGCAGTATATTAATTTTTAAAAAAACACCACAGTTCCATAATGCAATGGCTACTGCAATGTAAAAGGAACATTAGAAATTGGGACAGAAGCACTAGCATTATAATTAGGAAAGCAAAAATTCTCTCCACATCTATATGAAGCTAAGGCTTCATATAGTGCGTCTCACTCCTAGCTATGTCTAAATTTCTTCCTGGTTTTAAGTTTTCTACTGGAGAGCAACAAATCCCTACAAAGTAGATTTCAAAGCTGATGTTAACATCCCTGCTTTTAGCTGCCCTTTCTTAAATCCTTGTTGTTGTTGTTGTTGTTGTTCTAGAGAGCTATGCTACACAGTATAGTTCTGGTAGCTGGTACATTATTTTTTGTTGCCTGTTTTAACTGTCCTTTAAAAATAACTATTGATGTTATTGTCTTTGTCAGTTTTGATTATTTTTAGATTGGCTTTATCTACTTCGTTTTTATGATACTGTGATATAAGTTGGGTGGCCTCCAAAGCAGGGTATTAATCATTATAAGAGCAAATGAATAAGCAACCAAATGAATAAACAAACACCTAGGCTTTGAGGGCAAATCTGTTACCTCCAAGTAACGACCTTGATTTCATACACATATGAAAGCTTTTTGGGCAGGGTGGCCAGTTGTGCATAAGAAAACAGAGATCCCCTCCCCCAAAAAAGGATCAGCATATTTAGATGCATTTGTTGTTGTTTAGTCGTTTAGTCGTGTCCGACTCTTCATGACCTCATGGACCAGAGCACGCCAGGCACTCCTGTCTTCCACTGCCTCCTGCAGTTTGGTCAGACTCATGTTGGTAGCTTTGAGAACACTGTCCAACCATCTCGCCCTCTGCCGTCCCCTTCTCCTTGTGCCCTCCATCTTTCCCAACGTCAGGGTCTTTTCCAGGGAGTCTTCTCTTCTCATGTTGTGGCCAAAGTATTGGAGCCTCAGGATCTGTCCTTCCAGTGAGCACTCAGGGCTGATTTCCTTCAGAATGGATAGGTTTGATCTTCTTGCAGCCCATGGGACTCTCAAGAGACTCTTCCAGCACCATAATTCAAGCATATTAGATGCATAGATGTGCATATAAAAATAGTTACTAACTTATATAGAAATATAACCTATTACTATGGTCAAAAAGGAATGTTTGAAACAACTAATGGATGATGCTTCAAGTACAGCACATGTTCATATGTTTCAGTTGATGGTTATATTTAGATTCCCTGCTGGCTTGTGTGGAAGGGAGATCACCAGGGCTGGCCTTCCCATGAAGCAAGGTGGGCAAACACCTCAGGCATATGGATCCCCAGGGGCAGCAGATTCCAATGACAACTTTTCTCCCTCTCTCTTGTTCCTGATGTAGATCTTTCCTCACTCCTTCTTCCCTGGTGAGGCGAGGAGGCACCACTTTGTGATTTGCCTCAGGTGCCAAAATGTCTTTCATGGACCCTGTAGATCACAACCCACAAGTGGAACTTAGCAAAGAAGTTGTTGGCACAGATCAGTGTTGAGCCCTTCAATTATCCATGGTGCCCTGCATATTATTGATGCAAACTATGAAGAGAACACTCCATTTTCTGTGTTGCTGATAAATTTCCTTTAGAGACTCCTATAGGCATTTCCCCCCCCCCCATGATATATATTGTGACTAACTATTCGGTTTATTGCCTCAGGTATGAAATCACAGTTCTGTGTTGAAATGAAACAAGCATGTGAATTGAATCTTGCGCTTGGTGGTGTGTTTTTGTTAAATGGTTCACCTATAAACAATTATCAGTCAGACATTCTCGTCTATGAAGCAACAGTGCTTTCAAACAAGCAAAAATGACAGCAATTAAATGAGATATGCTATTCAGAAATTATACTATGGTAGCAAATGAAACCCTACCAAAATATAACACAAGACCTACAACAAATTGTCGCAGTGTTTCCTAGCATGGAGTGCTATGGCTCAGTGCAGCCAATGAGGGAGAAATTTGATTCAGTTCACATTCAAATGTGAATTTAGGGGCCTAGTTTGCACTTCTCAAAATAATATGCAAACTGCAATACCGTTATTCTTCAAAATTTGCACTTATCTGAATTTTGTGATGAAGTTTCCCAACCAAACAATGTTTACAAAAGCATATTTGGTTGGGGAAATAGTGCCTAAAAATGAGTATTTTGGAGGGGGCATACAAAAATACAATATTTTAGAATCAATTGCTTGCAGGTGAAAGTGTATATTAGGCAAAAATGCATAAAAAGGGGAAACTTGGGAGAAATTAACACCAAAATGCTGATGAATTTTCATGAGAACCTTTTTTAGGAGGGGGATCCAAACTGGTGGAAAACTGAACTTAAGACTAGGGGGGGTGAGAAAAGCAGAGAAAAAGGAGCAAATCCCGCCCCCCCCCAAAAAAATAATGCCTCAGGACTATACTGAATTCTTGCCGCACTTTGAAACAGAATGGCAGCTGAGCTGAGCCACATCAATAAAAAGAAGTAAATACTTCCCTACCAAAAAGCACTGTGACTTTCACACAAACAACCCCAAAACTTCATTCAATTTATAAATTGCTTCCTAGGGAAGACATCTCAAAGCTATTTGACAAAAAGAAAAACACCAAGAATTTTTTTAAAAAAGCAATTTCATATATATGTATATAATCAGGCCCCCTGGCCTGAACCATAAATTATGTCTCCATTCTCTGTCCTCATAAGTTCCTTGGTTCTCAATCTCTTGGCATCTGTACCTATGGCACAGAAGCAATTATCACTTTAAGCTCATAGCCTCATTGCAGGTTTGCAATGCAGGGACTTGCCTCGGCTAAATACCACTCTTCCCCCCCCTGTAGACTTTAAATGCCCATGTGGTCTATTTGGGTCAAGACATAGCGACCCTCACACATAATAAAATTAAAGGGGACATCCCAGTGATTGCATGTGAATTTCATAACTTAATTTAACAGGATACTCGAGGAGGGATCTGCCCTCATGGCCCAACCGCTGTTATTGCAAAATGGGGCACATTCATTCATTCGCTCAAAGCAGCTGTACATGTGCTTATTAGTGGGAAATGGTTTTTTGAGCAGGTCCCTCTGTTCTCAATTATGATTTATGATCTGACTATAAAAATGAAAGCAGATTTGCATAAACTTCTGTAATTGCTGCTTTGGCTCCATTGTGGAGCGCGTTACCTCATCGTTGCTTCGGTGAGAACTGTTGGACAGCAGTGCTCTTCAGCTAGGAATGAGGTGAAAGAGATAATTACGTTTTCATAAAGATCTCAACTGATGGATCCCCTTCAAGACACTTCACCTCAGTGCTGTTATTCCAACCTCTGGAGTAGAAGTGAGAGTCAAAGAAAAAGGAAGCAGGAATAGAACCTTAAGCCAAATGCCAACATCTGTATGGCTGAAGGCAGAGTGAGCTAGAGAAAACAGGTTGCAAATGAGGTAACCAATCAGGAAGCAAGTGTGGGAGGAACAAATGTACTACAAACAAGCTTTGAAGATACATGACATAGGATGGCTCGAGGATCATAAGCTTTCTGGTCTGTAGCAAAGGTTTAAGAACCTAAGAAGCCCTGCTGGATCAGACCAAATGCCTATTTAGTACAGTACAGCATCCTGTTCTCACAGTGGTCCACCAGGTGCCTGCAGGAAATCTAAAATCAGAGCATGAGTACAGTACCATTATCCACTCATCATCTACAGGAACTGGAATACTTCCTCTGATACTGGAGGTGAAATAGCTATCATGACCAGAAGGTACTGATAACCATATTATCAATGATTGCATATCTAGTGGTGCAGGGAGTACGACCCAATTAAGCTTGAGTACAACCAATTAAGCTTGGGAGTACAACCCAATTAAGCTTGGCTGGTAGAGATGGACAAAACTAAATATTGAGTTCCCTCAGTTTCCAACTTTTTCATTCTTAAGTTCACTTCTCCACATTTCCACATCAATTTGTATTCTTAAATTTGTATTCTTATTTTAAAAAGTCGTTATGAAAACTGATCATTGTTTTAGAGTAAATATCTCCAAATATACATATTTTGTATGCAAATTTACCCAATATACACATTTCTGCAAATCAGTTTTATCTAATATAATAAATGCATGTTATTTTCATTCATGTGTACATTCTAATACACACTTTACCCCAGTATGTGCATTTCTATTAATGTTGCTTGCATGGAAAACTCCATTCTAAATATCAGAGAAATGTGAATTTTGATAGATGGCAAGTTTCAGTTCACATATTATTTAGGAAAGTATAAATTAGTTAGGATTACCTTTAAAGATGAAGTGAATCAGATTTCTCCTCCATTCTTACTTGTAGGCAAACACATATGGGGTTTTAGCCTAAGTGACCTATAGAAAAAGTATCATATTGTTGTTGTTGTTTAGTCATTTAGTCATGTCTGACTCTTTGTAACCCCATGGACCCTTCTCCTTGTGCCCTCCATCTTTCCCAACATCAGGGTCTTTTCCAGGGAGTCTTCTTTTCTCATGAGGTGGCCAAAGTATTGGAGCCTCAGCTTCAGGATCTGTCCTTCCAGTGAGCACTCAGGGCTGATTTCCTTAAGAATGGATAGGTTTGATCTTATTGCAGTCCATGGGACTCTCAAGAGTCTCCTCCAGCACCATAATTCAAAAGCATCAATTCTTCGGCGATCAGCCTTCTTTATGGTCCAGCTCTCACTTCCATACATCACTACTGGGAAAACCATAGCTTTAACTATACGGACCTTTGTAGGCAAGGTGATGTCTCTGCTTTTTAAGATGCTGTCTAGGTTTGTCATTGCTTTTCTCCCAAGAAGCAGGCGTATTTTAATTTTGTGACTGCTGTCACCATCTGCAGTGATCAAGGAGCCCAGGAAAGTAAAATCTCTCACTGCCTCCATTTCTTCCCCTTCTATTTGCCAGGAGGTGATGGGACCAGTGGCCATGATCTTGGTTTTTTATGTTGAGCTTCAGACCATATTTTGCACTCTCCTCTTTCATCCTCATTAGAAGGTTCTTTAATTTCTTCTCACTTTCTGCTATCAAGGTTGTGTCATCAGCATATCTGAGGTTGTTGATATTTATTCCGGCAATCTTAATTTCAGTTTGGGATTCACCCAGTCCAGCCTTTCGCATGATGAATTCTGCATATAAGTTAAATAAACAGGGAGACAATATACAGCCTTGTCGTACTCCTTTCCCAATTTTGAACCAATCAGTTACTCCATAAGGTAAAGGTAAAGGGACCCCTGACCATTAGGTCCAGTCGTGACCGACTCTGGGGTTGCGGCGCTCATCTCGCATTATTGGCTGAGGGAGCCGGCGTATAGCTTCCAGGTCATGTGGCCAGCATGACAAAGCTGCTTCTGGCAAACCAGAGCAGCACATGGAAACGCCGTTTACCTTCCCGCTGTAGCAGTTCCTATTTATCTACTTGCATTTTGACGTGCTTTCGAACTGCTAGGTTGGCAGGAGCTGGGACCGAGCAACGGGAGCTCACCCCGTCGCAGGGATTCGAACCGCTGACCTTCTGATCAGCAAGCCCTAGGCTCAGTAGTTTAACCACAGCGCCACCTGGGTCCATATCCAGTTCTAACTGTAGCTTCTTGTCCCACATAGAGATTTCTCAGGAGACAGATGAGGTACTCCCATTTCTTTAAGAACTTGCTATAGTTTGCTGTGGTCAACACAGTCAAATGCTTTTGCGTAGTCAATGGAGCAGAAGTAGATGCTTTTCTGGAACTCTCTAGCTTACTCCATAAGTATCATGAAAAAGTATCATGTTAAGCCTTATTTTCACCTTACTTGCTCTCAAAAAAAGAGAGATTGTGTCCCAAGGAAAAGGTTGAACTTCAGCAACAAAGATAGGTTTCCAATAAAGTCAAGACAGTAGCACAACTTGAAATCCCAAAGCACTGGAGGGGCTGTGGCAGACTTTCATTAACAATGTGGTTTAATCGGATAGGAAACATTGCCTTGACTGGACAAGTATGGGTTGCTGGAGGACAAACAGAAATTGATTCCTTTTTATGAAGTTTGGAAGTTTTATTCCATTTGTTAATGTTGATTCATCTCATCAAAGGCCACCAGGAACCTATGATTGGCTTTATTTGGTTGACTATTAATTCTTCTGGTATATAGGTGGCAAATGGCCCCAGTCTTGGAAGAAGGGGGAAAGAAAAGAGAAATACCATGTCTGCATGCTTACTAGTACTGAATACTGTTGTTGTGATGATGGTGATGATTTCTTCAAACAGACCCAAACATTACCTTCAACTGCCACTCTTCCAACCTCAAGACATCACCTACTATCCAACCGTAACTCCTGTACTCATGGATGTTCCCTGAGTGCTTTACAGTGTGAAAGATCATTGATCTGCATTGTACTAGATCAGACTGTTGGGTCATCCAGATCAGTATTGTCTACAATGACTGGCAGCAGCTCAGGGGGTTTCAGATAGGGAGCATTCCCAGCTCTATCTGGAAATGCTAAGGATCGAACCTGGGACCTTCTGCATGCAAAGCTCTGTCACTGAACTATAGCCCTGAATAGATCAGCTATGTGAAGAGCAGAATAAGAGCACTTGTCCCCACTGTTTTCTTAACACTTAATAGTAATGCCAACTGCCTTCTACTCATAAATCTTTCATTTGTGTGGAGGGTTGCATAAGGGAAGACCAATTTCAATGCAACGTACTCATACCTATATTTATCCACAGTTTTTAAAAGCATGCCACAAGCAGTAATTCTTATGTAAAACTGTCTTTTACTTGAAATTTTGAATGATTTAATACTGGATATCAACTCCAACTTGTTGCTATCATTGATGGTACTGTGCCCTCTAATTAAGCAAAACGTGAGAGTAAGAGCACAATGACATTGTTAACTTAATGACCCAGTGCCACATTACTTAAAACTTCTTTGAATATGAATTTAATTGTAATAAATAGTATAGAGATTGAATGTTTTTTAAAAAATGTGAATGACCTACAGCATAAGCTTAGGAATCTTCCTTTGTGTGTGTAGCTAATTAGATATTCGTGTTAATGTCATTGAATATAATTAATCTATTTGGTATTTAAATGGATTATATTTAATGTTCAGTGCTGCCTTTCTGGTAGAACGACAGCCATGTTCTGAGACAAAATCAGTGCTGCCCCGACCCTTAATTTACATCCTCCAACTACATGGATACAGTGATAGATTGGTTGTAGGCTAATGCATTGAGACTGAATCTAGACAAGAAAAAGGGTGTTTTTGTTCAGTACAAGACCTTATCTCAGCTTGGAGATAGGCCTGTATTCAGTGGAAATACAGCCTCCTTGCAAGGTGAAGTCCACAGTCTGGGAATATGCTTGGAGTCCGAAACAAGAAGGACTGAAGAGCAAGCAAAGGATACAGGGTAACATACTCCTGGTAATGTAATAATAATAATAATAATAATAATAATAATAATAATAATAATAATAATAATAATAATAAATTTATACCCCGCCCATCTGGCTGGGTTTCCCCAGCCACTCTGGGCGGCTTCCAACAAAGATTTAAAATACATTAAAATGTCACACATTAAAAACTTCCCTGAACAGGGCTGCCTTCAAAGGTCTTCTAAATGTCAGATAGTTGTTTATCTCTTTGACATCTGATGGGAGGGCATTCCACAGGGTGGGTGCCACTACCGAGAAGGCCCTCTGCCTGGTTCCCTGTAGCTTTGCTTCTCGCAGTGAGGGAACCGCCAGAAGGCCCTCGGCGCTGGACCTCAGTGCAGAATGTTGGGGGTGGTATACTGGGCCGAGGCCATTTAGAGCTCTATAGATCAACACCAGGCATCCCCAAACTTTGGCCCTCCAGATGTTTTGGACTACAATTCCCATCATCCCTGACTACTGGTCCTCTTAGCTAGGGATCATGGGAATTGTAGGCCAAAGCATCTGGAGGGCCACAGTTTGGGGATGCCTGGTCAACACCAACACTTTGAATTGTGCTTGGAAACATACTGGGAACCAATGTAGATCTTTCAGGACTGGTGTCATATGGTCTCGGCGTCTGCCCCCAGTCACCAGTCTAGCTGCCGCATTCTGGATTAGTTGTAGTTTTTGGGTCACCTTCAAAGGTAGCCCCACATAGAGTGCATTGCAGTAGTCCAAGCGGGAGATAACTAGAGCATGCACCACTCTGGCAAGACAGTCCGCGGGCAGGTAGGGTTTCAGCCTGCATACCAGATGGAGCTGGTAGATAGCTGTTCTGGATACAGAATTGACCTGCGCCTCCATGGACAGCTTCAAGTCCAAAATGACTCCCAGGTTGTGCACCTGGTCCTTCAGGGGCACAGTTACCCCATTTGGGACCAGGGAGTCCTCCACACCAGCCTGCCCCCTGTCCCCCCAAAACAATACTTCTGTCTTGTCAGGATTCAACCATAAGCCATTAACCGCCATCCACCATCCAATCGCCTCCAGGCACTCACACAGACAAAGCTAAGCTCAAACTGTAAACCCAGGAAGATTGAATGGTCAGCCTGGATGTGTATTGCCAATCCAGGTCCTAATTGCCTAGGTGGGTGCTGCAACCCATTAGCTCTGAACATAGCTGTGCACAGAGCCAAAGCCCTTGGAACTTTCTCATCACCCTGTGTACTTTCAGAATGGCAGCACAACAGGTCAAATGTTACATCTGGAGAAGGCTCACTTGGACTCTGTTGACGGATTCATGCTTTGCAACTCCTTGGTGCCTTACATGTTGTTTCTAATAAATCAAGGGAATATCTGCAGAGAAGCTGCTACTATGTGTGAATGAACTTTCTCAGATTTGGGCACTATATTTTACCAGATGCAGAAGAATAAAAAATATGGTGGAGCACCCCAATATTTCCAGTGGTTTTCTAGACCCTATCAAATTGTAGGTGAGATGTTCATTGATCACAGATACCATGAACTTGTGAAACTAGAAATGTGCACCTAAAATAATACGGGCAGCTGAGTTCCCAGTTTTACATAGAGGAAGGCATATAGGTGCATTGAATTGCCTAAGGAGCAGTGAGTTCCTGGTTTAACAGCAGGGCCGGCCCTAAGGCAAGGCTGAGTGGTGCAATGTGCCAGGGCGCTGGGCCGCCAGGGGGCGCGACACTGCTGTGCCTGCGGCAGCCACACTGCACCCGCCAGACAGCCGCGCTGGGAAACGGGGGGGGGGCGCCGGAGCGATCTTTGCACCATGGCGCCAAAGCGCCAGATATGCTTAAGACGGCCTGATGTGGGATTTGCTCAGCTTATTTTCAACATGATGTCAGCTCTTGCATATAGCCTGGTTATTTGAAGAAGGTTTTAGGCAAGCAAATAGATAAACAGTTCTGAATTATCCCTAACTATGTAAAAAAGAGAGAAACCATGTACGTGTGCGAGGAAGAGAGAAGTTCTAATTGAACTAATATGCAGTATATCAAGTCACCCATTTGAAGTAATTATAATATAATAAGAAAAGGGATGTTTAATCAAACTCACATCATCCTGCTTGTATTTTTCCTCTGGACTTCTTTCAAATTGCTGGTCAAATAATGAAATGAAATGCTGTATCTTCACAGGCATTGGCACTGCACACACCTACATAAATGCATTCACATCAGTTAACAAAAAGGGAGTGCTTATTTAAAAGGTTTTGTAACCCACCTGCTAAGTGTAGAAAGGGGAGTTTTGTCCAGGTGAGCAGCAATTTCACTTACCATATGTGTTTCATTACCAAACCACCAACTGTTTTGAATTCTATATAGTATATTAAGCGCAACAGGAGAAAAATAGCTGTGCAGGTTTTAGTCCTAATTTTGAACAAGACTACCTCAAATTCAATAGAAAGAGCACGTTTTAGAAACAGGGTGGCTTCATTATGCTTTCCCTTATCCCTGAAATGTTTGCTAATGCTATCAAAATTATTTTGATTCACTTTAAAATTCCCAGAGCTGTTTCACCTGAAGCTTCAGATTCACCTTGAATTTTGCTTCAGCAACATTCTACAAATGTCCAGAACCTTCCTTTTAATATTTGCTCAATTTCTTATTTGTCTTCTTTCAGAAATTCTATAGTGTGCCTTTATTTTATGTTCCTTTCCTAAGAATAATAATAATGATTTTATTATTTATATGTACACCACATCTTTCTACCTATAAGAGATCCTGAGTAAAGCTTACAGTAACAACAAGTATACAGTGGTACCTCGGTTTACAAACACAATTGGTTCTGGAAGTCTGTACTTGTCACAGCTGCCGCCTGGCTTCTGGGATGAATCTCTGGCTGAGACTCAGAGGGCACCAGCAGTAGGGGGGGTGCCGAAAATATTGGGGGAACTGAAGCCCCCTCTGCCCCCTTTGCCCAGCACCACTGCTCACTGCCAGTGGTGGACCTACATTTTGGGGACCCTGAAGCTTGAACTCTCATGGGGCCCCTTTGCAACCAGCAAAGAAGTCTAGGTAAGTACTGTTATTTTTTTCAGTGGAGTTGTTTAAAACAACCATTACAACATCTGTGCTACTGACTCTCAAACTTTGGGATTGCTGAAATATATAAATAATATAAATATAAAATATAAATATAAAATATAAAAACAATCAATTTGAGCCATGCAACTCAAATTGTGTGTAGTAGACCCTTTTCTTTTTTTAAATCAACTAGCTGGCCCGGCCACGCATTGCTGTGGTTCTTGCCTGTGATTCCTCCCCACTCTGTCCGGATACATGACTTATCCTGCCCCCTCCTCCCCCACCCCCTGATTCATCCCTGTGACTGTCCCCACCCTGTCCTGACCCATGAGCTAGCGAGTCCCCTTCTCCCCCCACCCCTCCGGCACATCCCTGTGACTGGCCCCACCCTGTCCTGACTCATGAGCTATCGAGCCCCCATCCCTCCGGCACATCCCTGTGACTGGCCCCACCCTGTCCTGACTCAAGAGCTATCGAGCTCCCTCCCCCCACCCCCTGTTTGAGTCCTCAGTTGTCTCCGGGGAATGTTGCCCCCCTGTTTCTCCATACCTTGGCCCCCACCCTTGGAGAAGGAACTGTCAGCTTCTGAGTTCTATTTCCCAGCATGCATTTTTGTCTGAGCCCTGTGTTGTCCCTGGGGAGTGTTGGCCCCTCCCCTGGTATCTTCCTACATTTGCCCCCACCCTTGGAGAAGGAACTGTCAGTTTCTGGGTTCTATTTCCCAGTATTTACTTTCGTCCGAGCCCTCTGTTGTCCCTGGGGAGTGTTGTCCCCTCCCCCCTGTATCTCCATACATTGGCCCCTGTGCACGCATCATGAACATTTTTATATATTTAGATTTTAAAAAATTGAAATAAGAAAATGAGAAGCAGACGTTTTTATTGTTTAATTTTATTTGGGGGGTTGTCATTTATTTTGGTGGGTATTGTATGATTTGGGCATTGATGTGTGTTTTGTGGTGTGTGTTTTTGGTTATTTGGATTTTCTAATTTTGGAGTAGGTGTTTTGAATGTAGGATGTGGTGTTGGTTTTTTTTTTATTGTGCTGTTTGCGATGTTTTATTTCTCTAGTTGGTGTTTTCATTTATTTTGGCGTGTACTGTTTGATTTTGGTGTGTGTGGTTGTTTTTTGGTTTTTTATTTTTGGTGTAATGTTTTAGAATTCAGGATGGGGTGTATTTTTTAATGTGTTGTTTGTAACATTTTTTATTTTTTTATTTCTATAGTTTTTATTGTGGGTATAATTGAGGAGTATTTGGTGTTGAGAAAGGTGGGGAGAGGTCCGTGTGGGCAAAGCCCATAGCCAGGGGGGGAGAGGTCTGTTTGGACAAAGAAAAGGATTGGGGGTGATGATGCACCCCAGGATCCAGAGAACTACTTTAAAAATCCCAACGGGGTGTGTGTGTCAAATAGTGAAGCGCCACAGCCCCATAACAACAAAAGGTGGGTTCCGAAGCAGCCAAGCTGTTCGGTTCCATAAAAAACCCAGGAAGTGGCAAGGGGAAGGTAAGGGGTTGTAAATTGGGGGGTGGGGATTGGCAGCTGCAAATATCCAAGGACTTAAACTGGGGAGAGAAAGTGCATGGTTGTTGTTTTTTTAAAGACGCAGAGGCTTGTAATCAGTCATAGTATAAAGCCTAGGTTAAAAGGGGCACAAATGCCCTTACTTAAAATGGCTGCCACAGCCTCACATGTGACACAATGCCCACTAAATTAAAAAGCAAAAACCCCTCGCCGTGCCCCCAAGTGTGTGTTAGGGGAAATGATGAACGACTGCCTAATGCTGCCAGGCATTTATTAATGCAGCCGCTTTGGCTAACTCAGGGTCCTACCTCCCCCTCATGGCTATGTGTTCCCCCCTCCCATTGTTGTGCCTCATCCCTGTGATTCCCCCACCCTGTGAAAGGCCCCATATTCTGTTTGTTTTTGCCTGTGGCCTACTGGGCAATGTTGCGGCCTACTTAGTTTTCCCTGTCCCATCCCACCCCCCACTGCTTTGGCTGATTCAGGGTTATTCCTTCCTCCCCATGGCTATGTGTTTCCCCCTCCCTTTGTTGTGCCTCATCCCTGTGCCCCCCCCCCTGTGAAAGGCTCTATTCTGTTTGTTTTTCCCTGCTTGGCAATGCTGTGGCCTATTGAAAAACCTGGGCCTTGTTGCTGCAAAAGGACTGTTTTCAGTTGGTTGCTGTGGAATTTTGTGATGTCATCTGGCGGAACAGCTTTGGAGCTGCTGGAGTCTTCAGAGCTTCTGGTGGTGATGTCTAATTTGGGTGCCACTTTTTTGTGTGTTTAATCATTATTTTAGGTGTGAAAGGTGTGGATTTTTTGGGGGGGGGATTATGCCAGATCCCTCCCTGATGGACATGGAACATTGTGGCCAAATTTGTTACATTACGGTTCAGCAGTTACGGGGAAAGGCTGTGACCTCTGGGGCCCCTCTGGGATTAGGGGCCTTGAAGCTTAAGCTTCATTAGTTTCATAGTAGATCCATCCCTGCTCACTGCTGATGCAACAGCTACCTTATAGATCTAAGCTCAGACTTCCTGAACAGGGGAAATGGATATACATATTAGAAAAACATAGTCCCTCCAATGTCCTGTAACTAAGTTGAGCTCTCACCAAGTTGAGTTGCCTTGTGGTTTTGAATGACTCATTGATGCTAAAGCATATGAAAAGCTTGAAACGCACTCAAGTCGTTACCTGCATGCTTGTGAATAATGAGCAAGACAGCGCTATGAATCACAGCAAACTGAGCACAGCACATTCAACCATGGAAATATTTGTCAAGCCCCTTTTATATTAATTTTCTTTTACTTGTTCCAGCCACAGCTTTAATGCAACTGATGGGTCTTGTGCTTTTATTTTTAGCTAATGGCAGGGTTTTGATTTCCAAACAGACCCACTGAGTTCCTTTTCTGCAATTATAATCTATCATGTTAATCTGCCTTTAGACTTTTACAGTCACAGGGAGCTGAATCAAGCGTCGCATTCCCAGAGGGTTAGTTAGATATTTCTTTATGCCTGCAATGTTTGCATGTAGACAGCAAGCTTGTTAAGAGAGAGAAAGAGACAGAGAACAAAACAATGATTCTATATTGTAACAGCAAACTCAGTGTTAATCCTTATATAGTGAAAATGACATCAATGTGTTTGGAAGAACTCAAGAGATATGAAAAAAATATCAAACACTTACCCTAAGAACTCCACAAGAACAGACCATATTCAGTGGCCATGTCATGGAGGGTAAAACTGATGGGGCCAGTGAAACGGACAATCTTGGAAGATGGTGGCTACAGCACTGAACTGCATCACTCTACACTGCAACATTTGAAAGAAACCTTCCTGTGGGCCATTCTAAACTCTGTAAGGGTCAGATTTGTGCACACCTCCAAGGCTAAAGGGACCCAGGTGGCGCTGTGGTTAAACCACTGAGCCTAGGGCTTGCTGATCAGAAGGTTGGCGGTTCGAATCCCTGCGACAGGGTGAGCTCCCGTTGCTTGGTCCCAGCTCCTGCCAACCTAGCAGTTCGAAAGCACATCAAAATGCAAGTAGATAAATAGGAACCGCTACAGCGGGAAGGTAAATGGAGTTTCCATGTGCTGCTCTGGTTTGCCAGAAGTGGCTTTGTCATGCTGGCCACATGGCCTGGAAGCTATACGCCGGCTCCCTCGGCCAATAATGCGAGATGAGCGCGCAACCCCAGAGTCGGTCACGACTGGACCTAATGGTCAGGGGTCCCTTTACCTTTACCTTTTACCAAGGCTAAAAAACCTCTCAGTTCCTTCCTTCCTTCCCTTTGTGTTCCTTCCTTCCTTCCCTTTGTGTTGATCTCAGAATCAGGACAGTTTGTATCTTTGTTCACAAAGGATTTACTGCACCTTTGTCATTTCTTTTAAAGATTTCATGGAAGTATACACTACTAGATTAATCTTGACGATCCTGGCATAAGGCAGCAGCATTCACACACACAACCCAAACATATGGACTGGATTTGCCCAAGTCCTGAGGAAAGTTGGGCCTATTTAGAAGGATTCAGGCATCAGCCAAGTTGGGTTGAGAGACATGGATTACTGCAAGTCAGGCTGGATGCCCCAGCCCAATCTGGAGCTGTCAGGGCCAGGGCATCAGGCAGGAAAGAGAGGTGGGCATTGGACAGGAAAACCCTACAGAAAGACTGGGACCTCGCTGGCTGTGTCTTCTTGTAAGAAGGTCACAATGCTGCCTGACGCGCCATCTTTCCTGATACCTAGGGCTGGGTGATGTTAGGTTTTCAACATCACAATTTATCATCAGCCAAACATTGCGGTTTGGTGATAAACTGTGATGTTGGACAAAGCTTGAGGTGTAGAGTGAAACTGTGGGAGCTGAGGCTCTTTCACCCCAGCACCTCATGGGCTGGGGCCAAATCAGCTAGCGCCAGCCTGCTGCTCACCTGGGGGGTGGAAAAACTCCCCCTCCAGCTGAGCGAGGCCCAATGTCCCTGCTGCTGGCAGGCGAGCAGCAAAGACATTGGGGTGACTTTGCAAGGCTCAGCTGTCGGGGGGGGGGGGGCAGGAGGGTTCCCTCCCAACTGAGCCAGCCCCAATGTCACTGCTGATTGTGCATCGTTCAGACCAGAAGAAATGGCACAGCCCACCCTCCCAGGCAAAGTCCGCAAGGCACGGGGTGCAAAGCCACCCTATCTGTGCCTTGTAGAATTGGGCTGCCTGAGCCGTCTTTCAAGCGCTGGGCCTGGAACAGCATCAGAGAGCCTCTGCACCAACTGGCTGCCTTTGACCAGGAGGGTGGGCTCCATCTTTTCTCCTGGGGTGAATGACCACCAGACAACCAAGCAAGGCTGCCTCCACTCAGAGCTCTTGTGAGCCAGAGGTGGGGGGGGGCTTCTTTAAACTTATCCACTGAGGGGCACGCAGCCGCACACTCCTCAATGGAGAAGTGAGACTGAGCCTGCACCACCCCAGCTGAGCAACTTGCTTGCAAGCAGGAGTGGGATCAGGGCTCTCTCTTTAACTTTAATGGAGCCACCACCCCATTGTTGGCTCGTGTGAGCTGGCAGTGGGTCAGGGCTTGGCTGCTTGGCTGAGGCAAGGGCAGCGGTGCACTCCTCAACCAAATGGTGTAAAGAAGTGGAGGGAGGAACAAGCTGTATTGCTCCTGAATTTGTTTCTTCTGCTGCTGTTGTGAAGGACAAACTATGATAGTGGTTTCACTCAGCAGTATATCACTGGTGAAACTGCTGCCTCCAGCATAGGTGCTCTCCAGGACTGTGTTTCTCCCTCAGATTGTTTCTCCCTCAATGTGCTGGGCGCTAATAGCAGAGGGATATACCACTGAGTGTAGCTGTCATCACAGTTTGCCCCTCATACTGGCCCTGGGCGATACATTGATATATCGCCCAGGCCTACTGACACCCTGTCCTTGAAGTAGCACATCTCATGACTGATGCCTCTGTGCAACAACTGTTGAATGGAGGCATTGATTCTGCAGAGTGCAGGGTGCTCTCCTTTGAAAAGGTATCCCTGCATGTAAAGCAGCATCCCATGCTCTCAGTTGAAAGTGGAGAAAGGAATGCAATATCTCCTCCCCCTCCTGACAGTATGGTTAATTGGCTTTCGAAAACTTAATTAAACGTAAGTGTGTGTGTTATAAATAAATTATTGATTAATATTTTCATAACACTTTCAATCATGTCCCCAGGGAAGTTTACAAAAAGATGTATGTATCTAAACAGATAATGTGCATAACAGGCAACCATTGCAAACATTCACCAGGTTGTCTATGGGCTGAATACCCATTTGGTGACCCATTTAGTGCCACCTATGAAAAGTATTTAGAAACTATGGGCATGTTTCTTGGATAGTATGCAAGTTGACAGGAGAATGTGTATATTGCTGCCCATATATATATATATATATATATATATATATATATATATATATGAAACACTGTTGCAATATGTACGTTCCCCATGTCCTGATAGAAATTGATTATAAAATGTGTGAAATTTCCCTATTCATTATGTACATATTCTACAAGAGGCATAGTGGGCATGCACAGTGGGTGGCTGTTATGCTGCTCAGTTCACATAATTGTGGTTTCAGTTTTATTTTAATGTTGAACTTATTATTGTTATCCACCATGAACACTAATGAGGAGAAGGGTAGGGTATCAGAAATCTAATAATGACAACAACAACAACCCCTGACACAAACATGCACACACATTCTAAAAGACAAAAGGCATAAAAGCAGCGTAAAGGAATCACCAGGATTGAAATTGTGTTTTAAAGGCTTAGGAAAATGAAACAGGACTATAAAGCTGCAATCCCATGTTCCCTTGGAAAATGTAGATGGAGAGAAATTGTTTGATGTTGTGTGCGTGTGTGTGTTTCAATGGGGGACATTCAGTTAAATTGATCAGTAGTAAACTCAACACATAACCAAGCACTTCTTCACACAGCACAAATGAGCGTAGCTCATTACCATGAGATAGTGATGGCCATTAGCTTAGACAGATTTATAAAAGGATTAAATAAGCAAATGTACAACAGATAGCTTTATCAATGGCTGTTCACCATGATAGCTAAAACGAACTCCATGTTTCAAGGCAATATATCAGTGTGTACCAGATGCTGAGTACAAATAGAATGGAGCTTTCAATCTCTCTAGATGGAAAAATGGAGATTCAGTGCACTGACAACAGTTATTCAGTTGGTGAAAACACAATCCTGGAGAGAGACTGAAAACACCCCCTATTGGCTGACAGGATTATGACATTACTAGTCTTTTCTCCAAGCTACTGCTTAGACTATTGGGGCATAAGAAGCTTGCCCCAAGTCAAACCATTGGTCCATCTAGTTCTGTATTGCCAACACTGGCTGGCTGTAACTCTACAATGTTTCATTCAGGAGTTTTTCCCAGCATGGCCTAGAGATCTTAAGGATTAAATTTGAGATATTTTGTGTGCTCTATCCCTGAAACAGAGCCCTTCCCTGAAAGTCTGCAGCTGTTCTAGTCTTATCTACCTTAAGATATCTGTTGAGGAAAGGAAGCTTTCAGCCCTCATTTGAGTGGAAGGTTTGACTGAGGGAAACTAATGAACTCTGTCTTTCCCTCCCCTCATCTCTAGAGACATTGGAACCCTGGAGTTGTGCAAAATAGAAGACAGGGAACTGCATCCAAAAGAGATGGGAACAGAGCAGTGAGGCTATCTATGGCCTGTGTGGAGATGGAGATAGTGCGGGGACTGAAGCTACCTGATGGCAGAGAAGGAGCCCAGCTTCTGTGCCTTAGGCAGAATGAAGGGTAGGAAAATAGAGAAGTTATGAAAAGTCTCAGGGAGTGGGGGAACCAATTATCAATGCAGAGACCAAGCTGGGAAAACAGGATGCTAAAAGTGGTCCTTGCTTCCCCCTGGAGGTGGTCTTCAAGCTGTTCCCCTAAGCCTCATTGGGCATGACTTGAGAGGGGATAACAACAGCGTATGATTATATACTCCCTGCTCCCTAGGGCCTGCCAAGGGCATTGAGAAAGAATACCTCTCTTCTATTTGTTGAGGGTTGGGGGAGTCTCTGGTGAAATCCTGAGGAACCTAGGAGAAGCTGTCTGCCCCTGGAGTTTGGGACTTACTCCTCAGGACATTCAACTGGAAAAAAGGACTTGGACCTTCTGAAGAAACAACTCACTGAAAGAACCCCCTGGAAGAAGAGTTATGCTGAAGGACTTGGTGGTGGGTCAGAAATGAAAGCATCATTTCTGGAATGCAGCTGATCAGGCATTCATTGGTGCCTTTTCTTTCTTTATTTGTTTACTTCTGCTAGATGTGGCAGTGGAAGGTATGGGACATATTTCCTTGGAGGTGCTGCTTCCCCAGGGCTATAGAACATTCCCCAGATAAAGAAGAATTCTGATATTATGGAAATATTTTTAGAGGATGTTCAAAATTTCCTGATGTTCCTTGCTGATGGTTAGACAAATATTTGGCTAATTTAATGTTCTAGTTTTGCAAAGTAGGTCTGGAGGCTGCCCAGACAATACGAAAGCATTTCCTGTTTCCTTGTGTGCTTTAATACATTCTTTTCCTTTGCACAGGCATTTAACTCCCTGAGCTGTGTTGCTCCTTTAAAGAGGATCATTTGGTATGGGCTGCACATTTTCCAAGCAATTTTGGAGTGTTTTTTACTTGTAGTGCAGGGATTATTTGTCCTTTCAGAATTTCATATTGTAAAGGAAGATGTTGATCTTTCACAAAATCCCATGCTCTTATGCAACCCACACAACCTGTTGAAGCTCGACCAAGCATACTACCGGTAGCACAGTACAGCTCAACAACCATGTATGACGATCTACCAGTGGATGTTCAACTTCCAGTTTTGGTTGCCTCTCTGAGTCTGCAAAATATAGGTGATGCAAAACAGACAGTGGGGCACAATTAGAGATGGGGAGAAATTCAGTTCACATTTAGAGACAAAACTACTTAATTTGCACTTTCAAAACCATATCTGAACTGAAACACAATCAGCCTTTGGAATTTAGACTTCTCTGAATTTTGCAATGCTACTCTGCAGCAAAGACATGCAAAAAGTGTAAAGTGTGCAGATTAATGCATATATTAGTGAAAACAACACAAGTTAATTATATTAGGAAAACATTGTGTTTTCAAAGTGTATGGTGCAAGATTGAGAGAACTAAGATGCTGCTGATTATTCAAGAGGACTTATTTGTGCATTTTTGTGTGGAAAACAGAACTTAAGAGTGGGGGAAAAACATTGGAGAGAAACTAAATTTGACTGATTTGCCCATACCTAGCCACAGTGCAGGACACGGGTGACACTGTGGCCTAAACCACAGAGCCTAGGGCTTGTCGATCGGAAGGTTGACAGTTCGATTCCCTGCGACAGGGTGAGCTCCCGTTGTTTGGTCCCAGCTCCTGCCCACCTAGCAGTTCGAAAATACGTCAAGTGCAAGTAGATAAATAGGTACCACTCTGGTGGGAAGGTAAACAACGTTTTCGTGCACTGCTCTGGTTCACTAAAAGTGGCTTAGCCATGCTGGCAACATGACCTGGAAGCTGTGTGCAGACAAACGCCGGCTCCCTCGGCCTATAGAGTGAGATGAGCACCATAACCCCAGAGTCGTCCGTGATTGGACCTAATGGTTAAGGGGTACCTTTTCCTTTTCCTAGCCACAGTACATACATTTAACTAAATGCCTGTAGTGGAGTGACAAAGGATCTAGGGAGTTGTGAAAAGCACATATTATCTCTAGAAGTTAACTAAGACCTGAGTGAAATTCCACATAGCTCCTGATTTCATGACCCCATTTACCATGGAATAGAAAATTATGATTGAAGTTTTGTGGCAATTTTTGGTAGTGGTAGATGGAACTTACCAGGTTCTTTCGGGGCTCCAATACCATTGCAGCTACTATTTTTAGATATCAGAAAAAAAATTCTTATGAGTTGGCATTTTTGAATGCTTTAATAATTGCAACTGAAAATAACCAAACTACACAGAAACCGTGGAATACCTAAGAAGTAGAATTCAAGGAACTAGGAAGGTGGACCTTATCCTCTGGTTCTAAAGCAGATGGTTATTGAATTGCTTGGCAGCCTAGGGCTGAAAGAAGCCAAGGAAGTAGCCATGCCAATGGTGACTGACTTTCTAAAGTGTAACGATGTGTCTGAAATCTTGACCCACAGTCAGTCATAGAAAAGCACCTGTGCCTGACTACAACAACCAGAGCTGACATAGCAAATGCAGTGGGAATCCTAAGCAGGAAAGTTAGTTCTTCCCCTGAGAAGGACTGGACTACTGCTAAAAGAGTGCTGACTGGGCCAGGACACAAAGGTTAAGAAAACACCAGGTGGATTTCTCTTTTTGTTTGGAAATAATCCTATTTCCTGGGCCAGAGTCATAGCTATAACTGAGGCACGCAGAGAACTGATCAGGATTGGCCAACTAATTGGGGACTTTGGGTTACGTGGGCAGAAACCTGTGGAGGACAACCAAAGCTGTTTGAAATTATCTCAAAGTGAGAAGTTCCATGCAATAACTTGCTGAATTGGCACATTGTTAAAGCAAAAAAAAAAAAAAAAAAATGACAAGTGACAAGGTTTTGTTCCCCTCCAGACTACCACAGAAGCTCAATGTGTGAGGAAGTTGCTGCAGCTCAGACCTCATGGCACTTACAAGCCTCTCTTGAGTTCCTATAGCAATAATTTGGGAACTTTCACCACTGTAACTAAGCCAAGTTTTACTGCCTGTGTAATTTTTTCTGAATGCTTTATGAAAAAGCACGTGAATCTGACCTTTGGGGAGTAAGTAAACCATTTTTAACTTATCAAATGTGTGGTCTTTTCATATGCTAGGCAAACTGGGAAACTTTGAAAGAAAAACAGAAGGGCATATTTTAAAGGTCTGAGCCTAAATTTCCATGCTTTACTTTGCTGCATATCTTTTGATTTTAAATCTCTGTTGAGGTTCTCTTTCCAAAGAGTACTTGCTCCAAACCTGGATCTTGGCATCCAGGGAATTATCCTTTTAAAGGGCATTCAAATCACGTACATTTTAAGTGCATTCAAATAACATATAAATTATATAACTTCCACCAAAAGAATCATGGGAACTGTAGTTCCCCCTCAAAGGCCTATAGTTCCCAGGACCCTTAACAAACTACACTCCTGGTATTTTGGGAGGGAAGTTATTTGCTTTAAATGTTTGTTGGGTGTTCTTTATATGCAGTGAATCTGCCCTATATTTTTGAGCACCCTAAAAAACTACACTTTCCATGATTCTTTGGAGGAAGCCATGTACTTTAAATGTGTGGTGTGGATCTGCCTATATTAAACAGTAAACATGAAAGCTGCATGGGCTGAGAGAATGCTTCCCTGCTGGTATTGCATTTGCCACATAGCAGACTTTCATGGAAATCTTTTGAAACTTTCGTTCACTATTGTATGAAAGGGTCACATTGGAACCAGGCTGAAATCAGGCTATGGGAAAGCTCAAGAAAGATCCCTTGCCTTAAAGGACACCCACTTCACACCCTGAGAGCCACAGGATTGGACACTTGCTATGTAATAAGCATTCAGAATTATTGTTTACTATTGACAATCTGTCCAGAATGAAAATGAACATGAACTTCGATAAAAGCAAAATAATGTTTTTTGGGAATTCGTGTAAGAGCTATAGTTGGGTTTTTGGTGGGAACCACATCCAGCAGGTATTTGAGTTCTACTATCTGTGGATCACTTTCCATCACAGGCTCCGGTGGTCCTCGCACTGCACAGCAGCGGTAAATGCCGGTAAGCTGTTTATGCAGGCCATAATGCACTTCTTTGTAACAAGAGGTAACCAACACATCTCTTCTGCCCTAAGGTTTTTAATGCCAAAGTTAGAGCTCAACTGCTCTATGGAATTCCAATCTGGATGTCAAGGTTTACCCAGTCAGTGGAGCAAGTGCAGACAGCCTTTCTATTTAAGATTTTCGCTGTCCCACGCTGTGTACCTTATGCAGCCTTATGTCTTGAGAGAGGCCAACATAAGCTAGAGACAGTTGTCTGGACAAGTTTTCTCTTATGCTGGCTAAACATTTGCTTTTCAGCAGACAAAGACACTTTACTTAGTGAAGTTCTGCCAGACTCCTTCCCTTCCCCAGGACCACAACTGTTTTGTACAAAGATATGGCAACTTGGGCTTTCAGAGGATCTCCTAGGTGCTGTGGCTTTCCCAATCGCCAAAGCTATGTCAAAAACTAGAAGCAGCTTTGTCATGCTGGCCACATGACCCGGAAGCTGTCTGCGGACAAATGCTGGCTCCCTCGGCCTATAGAGCGAGATGAGCGCCACAACCCCAGAGTCGGACATGACTGAACCTGATGGTCAGGGGCCCCTTTACCTTTACCTTTTTATGGGACTCAGAGTGCCAGGAACTAATTTCAGCTGTGGAAAAAAACATGTTCCCCTTTTTATTTTTGACTTTCTTGGGCACAGGAATTTAAACCCAATTATTTATACCTTTTGTTTAACCCACAAGAAAGAAGGGCTTTTCCGCTAGCTAGGTTCAATTCTAATCCCTCTAACCTTCTCTGGGGTAGGTTCGTGGGGATGGCAGAAGGAGATAGGATCTGCCCATGTGATGCCCACCTGGTGGAAACTCTAGCTCACATGGTCCTCAAATGTAAAATGTATGATGATCTCTGCCAACAATTCCTAGACCAACTATGTATCCCAATATGGAAACCGGAGACAGTGGTTATACGCTTCCTACTACAGGGGAGAGATCAGGAGCTCACCAAGACAGTAGCTAAATTCCTCTATTTGACCTTTTGCCGCCGAAGTACATTACAGGACCCTGCCCTTGTTGGAGACCCACAGAGGTGAAATAGATTGTTGGCCCCTCTTCCCTTTGGCAAGTGACTGTAATGATGATATGGCAATGAGATCGTACTGGCCTATTTACTTTGAATGTTTGTAAGTGATGCCAATAAAGGTTTTGATACTGAATTATTGTTTACATTCAATTTCAGCATGCTGCTCTGCCTGGTTGGTGGAAGGATTATCCCTCACTTTGGAGTTTTTATTCTTGTCAGCTTAAGTCTCTCCGGGGGTGGGGGGGAATCCTGCCATGTCCTTCTGTTTGAATTACAGGTTGCAGGCAAGATCTCAGGCACCATTCACATTTATACCATAATCATAACTAATGGCACATTACACGACTATGTGTGGGATGAGTCCTTAAGACTCAAGGTCAGCCGCTCCTTGTCTGGGCCTGCAGGAGGTTTGGCAGCACTGAATCACTTTGGTTTCTCACTCTACTAAACCTTTTAAATCTCTGTCCTGCTGCTCTTGAAAAGTCAAGCCACATTGCACTTACTTTTCAGATATGGTCATATTCATACTATAGCTAAAGTATATGACTAAGACTTAGAACACAGAAAGTTCTAAAATTCAGGTGTCAACACTATTGACATGGTTGTTGTCAGTATTCTGCGGAGGGGGGCGACTGTTGCTCTGTGATGGATAATGATTGACAAATCTGTCAATTTAGGTTTCTCATTTTTCCAATCTTAAGTTTTGTTTGTCACATTTACACATCTGTTTGCACTAAAAAAAGCCTTTATGGGAACCCCCCCCCCATTTTATCGTGTATTTCTCCTAATATGAACATGTTTTCGCAAGCACGTATGTGCATGCGTATGCTCACTTACACCAAATGTGTTAATTTTCTATACACATATTTTGCATTGGGAAACTCTTAGCTGCAAACTTTGAAAAAGTGTAAACTTCAAAAGATAGAGGTGTTTCAGTTCCCATGTTGCTTTGGGAACTGTTCACATACAGGCTTCACATACAGACCTTCCAAAATTCAACCCTTGGAATCTCCAGTTTAAGGTGATCAGAAAGTGAGTTGTGTGAAAGAGCCCTTGAGGAGACCCTGGATAGCTATGGGACTAGGTGGTCAATAATCTCACCTGGTAGAATAGGGCAGATTCATTTTCCTATGTCATCCAATTCTTCATGGGGGTCATAGCTCAGTGCTAGATCATCTGCTTTGGATGAAGAAGGTCCTTGCTTCAATCCCAGGCATCTCCCAGTAGGGTTGAGAGAGACTCCCTGCCTTACACACTGGATAGCTGCTGTCAATAAGTATATAAAACACAGACTTGGGGACCCAATTTTCTGATGAAGTAAAAGGCAGCTTTGTTTGTCATTAGCAGTGCTTCTCTTTGTATAATGTGGATCTCACCTGCATATTAGAGCTTTTCATCTTCCTTGTTGCTTGGTACAATATGGTTCTGCGGGTGCCCAACATCATGTATATTTCTGCCATACTGGCTACATTCCCAGGGTAGCTGCTGAGTAAATGGGATGGGGGAGGTAAGAGCAGTCAACAGCAGTGCCAGTTTTTCTTGCAGCTGGGGTCAGCTGGAGTCTCCCTATATAATGTTGCTTATACTGCAAGACAAAAACAGCAGTGGTGTCCAGGTATACTGCTGTGTGCTTAAAATATATATGGTAATTTCCCCCTTATTCACTTGCCTAATTAATCTATGTTGTATCAGTTTTCTTGTTTTAATCCAGAGTTGTCAGACTATAGTCACTTTTGAAATGATATGTTCCACAAGGTTAATTGCATTTAGGAGAGACCAATTTTTAGTTACTGAGAGAGTGACTTTCAGCTGATGAAAAGGGAAAGCAGAACCTCCTGTCTTGAGCTAAAAGTACAGTGATTACACAGAAAGCACTATGTCAAAAAGAGAGGATGAAGATGTTTGCTACCTATTTCTATCTATTAGGGGTTCCAAAAGGGAGCTCAGAGTTGGAAAAATCCAGATGTTCCTGTGAATAAAAATAGGCCTTTCCCAATCTGAAATCTTCCAAAGTGACTGATACGGAGAACTCACTATTCACATACAAGTCCTGGTCAACAACAGGAACTGGCAGTGAACACTCTACAGCTGGTATCTTCAACCTTTTCAGACCTAGGACCCACTTTTAATATGCAATCAGGACCAGAAAACAATCCAGTAGACAGGTCAGGTGATGAGTGAGAAATTAAATTTATATCCCCTTCTTGTTGAGGAAAGCAAATGGCTAGGCTTGCTGTGCAAGAGCAAAGAGCCATCCATTCTAGATTCTAGTCCCAGCTGCATCTTACTAGCATGGCACCATCAGTTGATGTTCCTAACCTGGAAGGGGTGGAGTGTGCAATTGGAGAATTCTCTCACGCTATTTTGTGCAATGAGAATACTAGTGTTTGTAGCGTGGTAGGCCCTTTGCTGATCTTGAGGTCTGAGCAAATCCCCATTACTGCCATCTGCAGTTAGCCTTGGTTCAAATAACAAGGGTGCCTTCTTGTCCTCATTCCCACAACTATCTGCAGCAGGTTGTTTAAAATGGAACACAAGTCTTATTGAGAAACTCTTCATACTACCTCACAGGGAAGCACAAGAATAAGATCTCCAGGCAGAAGGCTAGGATCCTATAAACATTGCAAATTCAGATTGCACAACCCAGAGGTAGGATATGCTGTAGTGTAGGCAAACCTTGAGACAGAAAGTAGTTACATAAAAAGAAAAGAATGATGGGAGAGAACTCAGGGTGAAAGCAATGCTAAAAGGTAATCAATGCGTCTAAATTTTCATATAGGATCTATAGACCTTTATCTCAAATACATTTTAGACTGACATTGTAATTGACTTCATCAGTCTTGAAAATTGTCACTGCAAGTCAGACAGGCTGCCTGCACTGTTCCTGCAGTTGGGAAATAACATTAGCAAATGCTTATTGCTAAATGAAATTTTCTAGCTACAATTTATTCCACAGAGTAGATTTTATTTTGTTTTAAACATGCACTGGCAAAATGAAATCAGCAGACCAGAAGAGGAGATCATAAAGGTTTAGTAAGAATGGAAAGTCACTCAGTGAAAAGAGACGCACAAAACCCACAGTTAACCAGACTCACTGCCTAGACCGGGAGATGGGAGCTGAAGTCAAATGGTATCTGTACCATACACCTGACCTACACAATGATAGTTCCATTGTTGCTGAAAGAAGGCTTTATTTGATGGAACATTTGGAGACCTCTTTAATATCATCACCCAGCAAAGAGGAATGGTTTTGTTTTTGTTTTGAAGATGAAGCTAATCCTCATCTAGCTGAGAGACCTTAACACACTGCTCTCCATATGGTGAGAAATCAAAGCAGAGATTGGGTTTTTACGTGGCTGGGAAGCAACAAATCTCAGCAGCAGCCACTAGTAGTGGTTGGCAGGGTAGGGCCGTTACATGGGGTACCTGATCTTCTTGTGTCAGAGTCACTGCTGCTCATTGGAAGGGAGAGTAGGAGGGGTAAAGAAGTGGGGAGTTCAGTGCTGCACAAACACACTGGCAGGAGCACCATATTAGCTCTACTGGAAAATTAGCACAGCATCAACACCCTGTTGCTGATGCACCACCACCCCACCCAGTAAACACCAGAGACTGAGCTACCAGTAGGTTAGGTTAGGTCATCTACCACTGGCAGCCCCCCACAATCAGTCCCTCTCTTATTTCTTTATTCAGGAGTTGAAGGTATGTTTCCAAGGCAGGGATGAGGAATCTGTGGGCCCCCCAGATGTCACGTGCGAAGGGCCCATGACCCACAGTTCCCTAGTGATTAATAAACACACAGACACAAGGTAATTAATTCCCTGATTGCTGATCCGGCGGATCCTTGGAGTTGGGGGAGAGGAAACTGGTATCCTAAAGCCCTGAGTGAAGCCCTCCCAAAGGTACCTAACCATGTTGAACTTGCTCCCAAGCAGCTGCAAAGGGAAAGTCCCCGACAATCCTGGCAGTGGCTGTAGCTAGGCTAAGCAATATGGCCAGGGAAAGGAATCGATGAGACCCAAGATCCAAGCACTGAAGCAAAGCATGATCCGGTGAAAGGGCGAGAGAGGAGGGTCCCCTGGCCATGTGTCGGTTAAATTTCCCGTGACCATGTCCCCTACTGGCACTGATTGGCCAGCATGTCCACACTGGGCGTGGCCCTGCCCAGTGCCAGTGATGTGGCTGGGACGGCATGAGGTGGGCGTCAACTCCCTGCCCCCACACCAGGTCACTGCAGGGCTGCAACACTGCCCACCCAGAAAGGTGAGTGGACTTGTTGGACTTCAACTGCTATTTGCCAAAGACAGTATGGTCAGTGGTCAGGTAAGATGGGTGTTGAAGGAAAAAAACAAACCTTGATGGTCACAGGTTGTCCATCCTGGTTCTTAAGTCACTCCCCATGAATGCTTGTGCCCCTGAACCATCTTGAACTACTGCATGTCTATTTCTTGTTGTACTCCATAGGTACAGGCAAGCCACCTCCCCCAATGGTGCAGAACCTTACAACTGAAGGGAGGCGTGCATATGAATCTGCCCTACCACTGCAACCCACAAAAGATTCCATCTGCAATCCTTAACTCACTTGCACATGTGTTTGTCCCTTTGGTGGTCATGGGGATGCTTCATAGTCAGTGATCTGAGAGCTACAGTCTAGGCTAACTTCAAATCATGATGCAACAATATTACCTACTCATATGCTTGTGTGTGTTGATGTCTTCCAGCTTCAGCCAACAAATATCAGGAAAGACAAATGTCAGAATCACCAACAAATAAATCATTTCAGCACTGCTGCACAGCCCTTCATAGCAGTCACAAAACAAGGCCCTGGGGAACTTGTCAAGTTGCCACTCACTCTCTCATCACCAAGAGCCTTGTACACCCTTTTTGTGTGTGTGAGGAATCAAGTGGGTGGAATGCAGAAATAGAAAGAAAGAAAAAGGCTTTAAGAAGACCTCTCAGATCTTCTTTTGTGGCAATTTGCTCCTTCCTAGGGAAGCCGCAAAACTGAACTATGAAACCTTCCCACAAGGTTGTACATTGCCAAAACTCCAGGGGCAAAAATCCTCAAATTCACTAAGGGTAAGGTGCTGTTTCTTATTTATTTGTTTGCATTTCTTAACTTACCCTTCCTCTAAGGATCTCAGGATGGTCTAGATAGAGCTTTGTCCCAACAAACCTGAAAAGTGAGTGAGGTTGAGGAACAATGGGCTAGATCCAACTGTTATACTCAGAATATGGCCATTAAAATGAATGGCCATTAATTTCAAGGTTCTACTCTGAGTATGACTAACATTGATTATAACTCAATGACCAGACCAAAGCCATTAAGAGCTTCAGGGCTGAGTAGGAATTCAATCTCAGAGCTTGTATATAAAGCTGACATAATTGGCCACTTGATGAGGACTTTGGTCAGGTAGGCTGCAAAATTGCAACAGTCCTTTGAGTTTGCCTCTTACAATCCATACCATTGCCTTCTCTGAATCACGGTAGTGAGGAAGGGGTCTGAGAATTTTGTTAAAGGGCGGAATATGAATATCCCAGATCTATTTATCATTCATTCATACATATGCACACACATATTAGGATACATATATGCTCTACCTCCTCTGTTTAAAAAAAAAAGTCCAGTAGCACCTTAGAGACCAACTAAGTTTGTTCTGGGCATAAGTTTTGTGTCCTTGCACACTTCTTCAGATACACTGAAACAGACCCTTATATATAGTGGGAGGGTGGGGTGGGGTTTTTCTCAGATGGGTCATAGAAGATGGGTGATTGACTCAATAGGTGTGGTAAACCTGTCGACGACTGTTAATGACTGCAATTAGGCCTACAGGAAAAAGCAAGGGATAGTATGCAGATGACCAAAAATAGCTTTAGCATATGTAATGAGACAAGAGTCCAATATCTCTATTCAGACCAGGTCTGTCCATAGTTTCTAAGGTGCTACTGGACAATTTTTTAATTTATTTCGACTGTGTCAGACCAACACGGCTACCTACCTGAATTTCCTCTGTTGAAGACAGCTGTTCTGCTCATGTTCTCCTTGTGAGATTCCCGTAAGCAGCTGATTGGCCACTGGGATAATAGGATGCTGGGCTTCATAGACTATTGGCCTGACATAGCAGGCACTTCTTATGTTTTTATGTGGTATTTGTAGGGGCGTAGCAGGGGGGTGATGAGGGCAGGGCACCCCGGGTTCCACTCTGGGGAGGGTGACACTTGGTGCGCGCCCCCCCACTAGCAAGCAGTTAGCCACTGCCCGATAAAAAGCCTCGCTCGGCAGCTGGCTGCTCGCTCACTTGCTCAGCTTGTGCTTTGCTTCTTTCTTTTTCTTTTCCCTCCATTACAATTTAACATATTATAATATACGTATTCCCCTCCCCCCCTTTTCCCTCCCAATCCCCACCCTTGTTACTTCTCAGCCTGGGCTGGACTTATCTGTACCTAACCCTATGTTGGCCACACACTATACTCATTCTATAATTATTTAATTATAATGTAACATAATATAATAAATTCATTTAATTTACAATAAGATACTTTAAATTGTCGAATATCCCTATAATATTTGTTTAAGTAATCTAATTTCTAGAACCCTTATACGTCTAAGAGAAGAGTCGGTCTCTCCACAAATGCATTTATATAATCCATAAATGATTTCCACTTACTTTCACTTTCTTCCGATTTCATTTCTTTTATTGCCTCATGTTTTTTTTTGCAAGATTATAATATGATAATAATTTTTGTAACCAATCTTCCTCATTTGGAACATCTTGTGATTTCCACGCTCTTGCTATTAGTAACCTAGCTGAGGCTGTCGCATAGCTCACTATACATCTATCCTTGGGTTTTATGTCGTCACCTAGCATTCCTAATAAGAAAATTTCTGGTTGTTTTTTAAATGAATACTTCAAGATTATTTTTAATTCTTTATATATTGATTCACACAATTCCTTGATAAGACTACAATTCCACCACACATGTATATAGGTACCTACATGACATCTCCAACAAATATTGCTGGCACCCGGATACATTTTAGCCAATTTGGCCGGCGTTAGATGCCATTGGTTTTGCATTTTTAATAAATTTTCAAATCCACAATTGTTCCCATTTCTGTACATTAATTATTTTTCCCAAGATCCTGGCTCCACTTGATCATAGAGCTTTTAGTTAATTCCTCCTCGGTTTCCCATTTTAACAATATTTGATATAAATTTGAGATATATTTATCTTTATTGTCAATTAAAATTTCTTCCAATTTTGATTTACCCTTTTCAAATCCCACTTTTTATCAATTTGAAACCTGTGATTAATTTGGAAATATTGTAGCCAATTATTTATATGTTTTTTGATTTCTATATAATCCTTTTATTTCAATACTCCATCTTTCTCCTCTATAAGCATTCGATAAGTTGGCCAATTATCATCCATATTGCGTCTCTTCACTGCTACTAATTCTACAGGGGAAAGCCACCAAGGTGTTTTTGGTTCAAAATACCTCCTATATTTCGTCCATACTTTGAATAAAGATTTTCTGGTAATATTAAACATAAAAATATTCTTTTTCTCAAATTTTTCCTTCTGCAAATACCAATGCCATCCAAATGCTAGCCCTTCCCCTTCCAAATCTAATAAGTCTGAGTTCTTTAATTCTATCCACTCCTTAATCCATGTTAATGCCGCAGCATCTTGGTAAATTTCTTGGTCTGGTAACCCATATCCCCCTCTGTCCCTATGGTCTATTAAGATCTTATATTTTATCCTGGGTTTCTTCCCATTCCATATAATGAAAGGTCTTCCTCTGGGAGGAAGACCTTTCATTGCCTACAGACAGCCACCCAATCTTAAACAACTCCTCACCCATAATAATACAACCACCAGACTTAACATGGACACTGGTACCAGAGCCTGCAATAAACCCAGATGCCAACTTTGCTGCCACATACACCTGGACAACATCATTACTGGCCCCAACAACATCCAACATACCATCTCAGGACTATTTAATTGCTCATTGTCTAACATTGTGTATGCCATCAAATGCCAACAGTGCCCTTCAGCTCTCTATATTGGACAAACAGGCCAAACCCTACGCCAAAGGATAAATGGACATAAATCTGACATCAGGAACCATAAGACAGAGAAACCAGTAGGAGAACACTTCAATCTCCCAGGACATTCTAATACAAGATCTCTAAGCAGCTGTTTTATTACAGAGAAATTTCAGGAACAGACTGGAAAGAGAGGTTTCTGAATTGGAACTTATTACCAAGCTTAAAACCATGGAGCCACCTGGGATGAATAGAGACATCGGATTCTTATCTCATTATGCATGATCAAGCTTTCTTTAGCGCCTCAGCCCTTGCTTCCCCCCCCCCCCAGGACTAATTGCAGTAATCAGCAGTCGTTAACAGCCATCTCAGGTTTACCACTCCCATCAGCCCATCACCCATTCCCACCCACCCCCACCACCCTCTGTATATATATAAGGGTCTGACACTTCTATTTCTAGTGTATCTGAAGAAGTGTGCATGCACACGAAAGCTCATACCAAAATAAAAACTTAGATGGTCTTTAAGGTGCTACTGAAGGAATTTTTTTTCTATTTTTCATTCCATATAAAATTAGAGATGTCTTTCCTCCAATCTTTAAAATGCTTCTCTATACCCAATAATGGCAGATTTTGAAAGAGATATTTCATCTTTGAAACGACACACATTTTAATCGCCAATAACTTGCCCAGGAACAATAATTTTAATTTCTTCCATACTTCAAATTTTTTATTTATTTGCTTCCAGGTTTCAATATAATTATCTTGAATCAAATCTATTCCTTTGATTAATAATAATATAATAATTTTTTATTTGTACCCCACCCATCTGGCTGAGTCTCCCCAGCCACTCTAGGCGGCTCCCAATCGAATATCAAAACAATACAGCAATAGCACAATTACAAAAGTCACAAACAATACATAAACCACATTTAAAAATACACAACCGAATGGAAAACAATTTCCACATGAATCAAAATCTAAAACTAAGAATACATCCTTAATACAGTTTAAAATAACAGAGGTAAAAATTAGCAGGAATTTAAACAAAAAGCAAAACAAAATGGAGCCCTCTCTGCCCAGCAGCAGCAGTCCTTTATAAAGCCCATCAGGCCCCTCCCCGGGCGAGGTGGTGAGTGGAAGGACTGGGGCCCTCAGGCGCTGAGCAGGGGAGTCCTCCTGGCTGGTAGCAGCAGCAGTAGCATTAGCAGTTCTTATAGGCCTCAGGCCCCGCCCTGGGCCAGGTGGTGATTGACATCTGCACTCCTAAATATTTCATCTTTTGCTAATTTTTAGCTTTGTAATATCCTGCAATTGTTTTTCTTCCTTCTTTTCCAAATTTTTTACTAAGATTTATGTTTTATCATAATTTATTTTTAAGCCTGCCAGCTCTCCATATTCTTCTAATTTATTTGTGACTTTGCTTCTTTCTGATGGGGCGGAGGCGGACCTGGCCTGCCCCTCACCCAGGAACAAGCAAAACGTGCACCAAGCCGGTGAGCGAGCAAGCTGCAGAGCAAGGCTTTTTAAAAAACCTCGCTCCGCGGCTTGCCGGTGCCGCCACTCTAGTGCTCTAGCACCAGGATCCTCTGCTCATGGCGGAGGATCCCATGTGGCACATACCATCCCCATACAGTGCTTGGCCAGTTTGCCAGCGGCTCCACTGCATAGTGCACATGTGCGGAGCCACTGCGTACGGCGCTTGCATCGTGTGTGTATGCATGCATGATGCATGGGCGATGACCTCTCCCCCCCCGGGTGCACGCCCACAGCTGCACCCCGGGTTCCAGAACGCCTTCGTCCGCCCCTGGGTATTTGGCCTTCATACCATGTTCTGGGATCACAGTATAACACAATAGAAAAAACACTAATACAAAAGATGTGACTAGGACTTTTCAGTAGTGGCCTCTATCTATTTAATACCCTCCCCAGGGAAGCTCACCTAACACTGACATTGACATACTCGTGGCATCAGGTGACGACATTTCTCTTCTCCCAGACATTTGAATGTTAGTTTTTAGCAGCAGTTGAATATATTACAGGACAATGTGTTTGGTGGCCAAGTCTTTGTGTGGTTTGATTTATGATTCTATCATCTGCATTGTATCAGTTTCTAACCACTGTATTCTATGTTGATGTTTAACTTTTATAAGTCGCTTCAAGACTTGTGTGGGAAGCAATTCATATATTGAAATTATAATAGTGGCAACAACACCAACTGGATTAGCTTCTGCAATTTCTAACGGCATATCCCTATGTACCATCATGCCTCAAGCCATTACTGCCACTCTATTTTGTTTTTGTTTTTTTGCAATGAAATCAGTAAGGCAACCTCTCCATCTTCTGATAACAACACATTTAATGCATGCTATTATTGCCATTTTGCTGCTGTGTCTGAATGAAGTTGGTAGAATCTGCCATTAGACTTTAATTGCTAAGTGGTTTTCTTATGAATTGCAAATCTATCCATGAGGATTCACTGACCATTTATAAGACTGTTGCCCCTTTGAATCAACAGGACAACAATAGTATACATGTTCAGTGAAGTGCTTTATTTAAAAATGCTGCATCGGAATATTAGGATATAGACTGTGCCTCCCTCCCCAAAAAAATCATATTCTCCCATCCAACACCTAATGACATTTTCTGAGAAATGGAATTTTAAAGATCTTGTGTTTCTAACCTTGATTGGCCTCCAATACACTGACATGCTTGGAGTAGCGTCACAATTTAAGCTTCTGAGATTTATATTTGTGACATCAGATTTGTGATTGTCCATTTCTACATGCAAGCTATCTTTTGATATTGCTACCACTGAGTGCTGAACCATACATACATACACGTGTGAACAAACTCTGAAGAAACGCTGAATATTTCAGTTGCTTTAAGTGAAAATTTACGTTAGGGTGCTGTCACTCAGTTAAAGTTATCATAGCTACCTTCCTGGGAGTAAGTCCCATGGGGCAATCTCATTTTTCTAAGGAAAGGTGGCAACCCTAGCAGTGATTTGATTATTCTGGTGCTTTTTAATTTATTAATCACTGCCCCCCCCTTTCCTGGTTCCTAAGGCACACTGTGCATGGGTCCACAATGTGGATTCTGCTAGTACATATCTCATTCCACAGCCCAGAAGTGTGCCTGCCCCCTTGATTGAACTGGGCAAAGCTCTGAGGTGGTGTTGGAGAAGAGGAGCAATCCCTTCTGCATATAAGAGAAAGATGAAAGCAGCTTCATGGTGACTGGCATCCTTGATTTTGTAAAATGTTGTTTTAAGTATAGGAAAATAGGGGTTGGTGTTTTTTGTTTTGTTTTGTTTTTGAAAAGAAATGTTAGTTTAATAATATTAATGTGACACCCAAAACCACATTCTGCATTTATTTCATGCATTCCTCTATAATGACACCTGAAGTATAACTCTATGATACACAGGGTATAACATTGACTAAAGCCGGTTTTTAACCCAAGCCATAGCGAACAGTATATAACTAACTAATATCAAGTTCTCCAGAATATATTGCTGCTAATATGAAATATAGGTGCTTGCAAAGTAGCCAAGAAGCACTGAGCAATTTCTCTGACATTTTGTTGTAAGCAGGAATTGCATTCCCTTGACATGGAGAAGATGTTGTGTCCCTATCACTGGTTCTCCATCCCTTCTTGTCTCCATCCTCAGAAATTGACCTCGAGGCTACCTCGTCTGAAATCTCCACTTGCAATTTGTTTTGCAATGAGTCTTCTGTCTAGACCTCGAGGCTCCTGGATTAAAGGTACAATGCGGTATGAAAAGCAATAACTAGATTTTTTTAAAAAATCACATACTGTAAAATACTAACAAATTCGGGTTAAAAAAATATATCTCTGTGTATACAGGTGCATGTCTGCTGCAGCTGGTGCAGAATGAGACTGCTTCATCATTCAGTGGCATGCTGCTAATATTCCACAACTATTTTCTGTGAGATGCACTAATACAGAAGGGTCATAATTCAGTGGTAGATCTGTATTGTATGCAGAATGTCCCATATTCAATCCCTGGTGTCTCCATTTAGGACTTTTCTCTTGCCTAAAACCAAAGAGGGCTGTTGCCAGATAGACAATACTGAGTTAGATAGACCAGTGAGTCGACTTCCTGTGTTGCTTTCACTGCTGCTGATTTACAAGATCTCATGACCTGGAAGCTATACACCAGCTCCCTCGGCCAATAATGCGAGATGAGCGCGCAACCCCAGAGTCGGTCACGACTGGACCTAATGGTCAGGGGTCCCTTTACATTTAAACAGTCTGAGGATCAAATATTTAAATTGAGATTGTGCCTGCCTGACTACTGAGAGCTTTGGAATGGACCTGCCTGGGGTCCCACTTCTAGGAGAGGCCTGGAGAACCTCAGGCAACGGCAATATTGATTCTGTGGGCCTCTCTATGAAATTCCCAGGTACTGGAGGTGTGATGGCATCATTGATACTTCAGTTCCACCATTTAATGAAGACTCATCCCTTAACCTAGACCTTTGAGTCCCATTGAGAGTTGAGTACTTTATACACAGATATATATGTGGCACAAAAATGTACAAATGTTCATGAGGATTTCTTTAAAAAAAAAAAATCACGAATACATGTAGAAATGGGATGGACTGAGTTTTAAACTGGAAAAATGAGAGACAAAGAGAAACTGAAATGGGTAGGTTCCTTTCAGCCCTATCTCAGAGTTGTTAGGTGTTAGAATGTGGGGAAATACAGATTCAACTCCTCACACAGCCAAAAAGCTCCCTAGGTCATCTTAGAGCAACCACCACCTCTCAGCTTAACTTTTCAACAACTGATAGGGTTGTTATGTAGATAAAATATTAGAATGTATGTGTGGAAGCATGCACACCAGCCTGAGGTCTACAGAGGAAAGATGATATACAAATGAAATAAATAACCCTCTCTGTGTGGGTTCTTACATAAGAGTCTTCCCCAAAGCCAATAAACTTTGGCTCAGAAGCAGATTGAAGGAAATTGTTTTGTTCTCTTTGCATAGATTTTCTTAGGAGGAGGGGGATAAAGAAGAGGGGAAACAAAGTGTTTCTTGGTGTGTGTGTTTTCCTTCTGATGTCGGCATTTTAATAGGACATCCTGAAATTGCACATTCAGGTGTGCCTAATGAACACGTGGACACTTAAGTGCCACCTTGAACTTCCAAATGGATAGCTATTAAAATGCTGTTCTGTGAATACTGGGCCCGCAGCAGCAATTGCTTTTTACTGCTCAGGTAAGAGTTGCATTTAAAACAGTTGCACTGCATAATGTGCTATGGTTGGTTTTTAAAAACATACTTTAGCTACTGTGATTAGACTAAAACTTCAGAAATATTCTGAAGACCATAGACAGGATCTCAGTCAGCATTAATACTTAACGCTAAGTTCTCAAGCTAAATCAGGTGAACCAAAGCCCCACAGGATGTATCTGTGACAGGGCTATACCAACTGAGACTTCAAGTGGAGAGATTCAAGTGGAGGTACAACCCTGCCAAGCCAGGGACCAGATTTTCTTCTGCCATCCACAATAAATATCAATACATTTCCAATGACTGAATGAATTATGGATACCCCCCTCAATGCATGTCTTTCTTCTCTGCTTAAGTCAGTCATAAAAATCATGAGCAGTAGGTCCCATCCCTGTCTCCAAGGAGAGGTATTAAAAAGAAAAAAGAAAAGTAAGCAGTTATCTCACACAGAAAGGGCTAGGCAGGGGAGGAGAGAAGAGTCATTGTCCCTTTCTCCTGCTTTTCTCTCTCAGAAGCCATACTTCAAGGCACAAAACAAAAGTTGGGCATGTGTGTAGATCTCTCATCATCTGCCCTAAGCCCTCATGTGGCTGTATGCTCTTTTGCATCTGTGCACATGATTCCCTTCTAAGTTGGCATGCAACAGCTTGAATGTGTGTGCGCACACACACTTGCTTTTTGCACAGAGCACTCTCTCTCTCTCTCTCTCTCTCTCTCTCTCTCTCTCTCTCTCTCTCTCTCTCTCTCTCTCAGAAACTACTCACCTGCACTTTAAAATTTCCATTTCACTTCCGTGTTCATTTCGTTCATTTTATGAATAAATAAGAACAATGAATTTTGTCCAAATCTGACAAATTAGGATTCATTAAATTGAAAATCTTTTTCTCCTGCTTGCTCCCAAAACTTTAGCCTTAATACTAGAACCAGTTGTGACCCACAAGTGCATGAAATGGTGCAATTATATCTGAGCTGTTCACTTCCTGTCCATCTTTCACTATCTGCCATGGGTTCTGCTAAAGAGTCTTGTAAATTGTAAATTGTTGAGGAAGCTGAATATTCTGTTTTGGAGCCCCCAGAATTACGTGGAGTGGAAGTATTGTTAAGCCTGTTTAAGTTTGTTGAATATACAGGGTCTAAAAAAGAAAGTTTTTACATTTTTTAAAGTTGTGTCCTCCATTCTAAAAGAGCATGCATTTATTTTCCCTCCCTATTTTAGGAGCAGTGCCCATACATTGGAACTCATGTCAAATATATAATCCTAATTATTTCTTCCCCTAGCTTTCCCACCCCTTGTTTATCACAGGAGTGTAGTACAAAATAAAAGCTTTCAGCATCAGCAACTTCTCTCTTCTTCTTTTAGCAATGTGATGACATCACTATAATGGCCAAGATCATAATCTGTTGCCCAAGCAACAATTATGAAGATAAAGAAGATGAAAGAAGAACAGTAATTGCCCTGAACAGGAAATTGTGGGAAGGAGGGGAGAATTTTATGTAGACAGTTACAACAGCAATGTACTCCTCAGGAAGTACTAAAGAGCCTGTTGAGAAACAAAGTCAGGAGGCAGTAGAAAAGAATGATGAGAATGGACTGGAAATAGATTGCTCCATCTCAAAGTGAATATTGTAGAGGTGGATACATTGCATAAAGGGTGAAACCAATGGATTAAGGGGTTGCAGAAAAGCTAAAGCATTCAAAGGTTTTTATTATATATATAAAAAAGATAAGAAAGAACATGATAGAGGTATATAGAATTATATGCAAGGTTTGGAAAAAGTGGGAAGCTATATCCCCACAAGAAATAGGGATGGCCACCAACTTGGATGGCTTCAGAAAAGAGGATTAGATTAGACAAATTCATGGAGGGCAAGGCTATAAATGGATGCTATATATGATGGCTCTCCCTCCAATGCCAAAGGCAGCAGTTACAGTTGGCAGGGCAACAGCCAGAGCCACTAGCTTGTTAGGGAGATTTGGTGGGTGGGGGTGGCAATGTCCTGGCATCACATGAGTGAAGAGCCGAGGGCAGAGCCAATCGTGGTGGCCATGTGGCTTCAATGGCTAGCGGCTCCTTCACCTGGCACTGCTACTGGGGGGGGGGAGCTGCTTCCACCCTTCTTCCCTTCCATGGCAGGAGAAGGAGGAGAAGGAGTAGGCCACTGCAGCTGTGCCCCACTTGGTTCTGCTCTTTGCCTCATTGCTTAATAGACATTGGGAGGCATCCCCACCCCAAAATATTGGGGGGCCTAAAAGGGCTCAACTCCCAGGAGCTGGCACCCCTGGCAGCAGTGCTTACCTGATTTCCTGTTGATGGCATTGCTGTGACTTACCAGGAGGGAAAGGGTGTGATCTGACCATGAGGTTGACAAGGTGCAAACTTGGAATGGAACACTATGGAATAGCTAGATTGGTGGAACTTTTGTATCACACAAACTTCATGACCACTTTGACACACACACACATTACACACCCATCTCTCCCAGTAAGCCACATCAATGGCCCACCATCCGCTACTGTGAAATAGTGTGTCTCTGAAAAGTTGTTGCTGGGAATCACAAGTGGGGAGACGGCTGTTGTGCTCATGACCTGTTTTCAGGTTCCCTTAGGCCAGGATTTCCCAAATCTTATTCAAGTGGTCCACAGAGTGTGCACAGAAATCATCATCATCATCATCACCATCATCATCACCTTCATCATCTTCCAGGATCTAGAACAACATATTGTGATTGCTACAATAATCATCAAGTGCTCCACCAAGACCCTGAGCAATTTTTCAAATGCTATGGGGTGTGGGTGGGGAGTTTGGGAAGCACAACCAAAGGGATAGTCTGATCCAGTAGGGGTTTTCATATGTTCTTATGGGCTTGATTAATTTATCCAATTCACCACTACAAGGTTCGGTGATAACCACCTTAGATGACATAAAGACAAATTTAAGGAGATTGGATTGTTGTTTGTTGACTCTTAACCAGTTGAGCTAAATTGAACTGAGTTCAGAGACTCTGCACTTTTGGATACCATTTGATTGGGGTAAATAAGCAGGTGAAGCCTTTGCCTTTCAGCTCCGCATTGAACTTCATAAAGCAACTTGTTGGCCACTCTGTGAAACAGGATGCAGAAACCTTTCAATGCTATATCCATGAAGTCTAGAGATTACAAAAGAATTTTAACAATTGAAAAACAAAAAATACAAAATAGAGATATAAGTATAATCAAGAGTGGAAGCCTTGATCCTGACCATATTATTTTAAGTTAGTCACAGCTAACACCACCATTAATTTCATTAGGTCTACTCTGAGTTTTATTTCGTGAACCAAAACCTTTGTTACACACCCCATTCCTGGCACTTTGTTACAGAGCCCACACCTGGCATCACTGTTAGCGCTGCTAAATGCATCCATCTCTTGGCATTATCTTAGGATAATCATCCACACACCCAAATGATTCCATACCTGTTATATTTGAAATGAGGTTCCTTTCCAGCTACAGATACTGGGCAGCACATGATCATCTATGTTTTATTGCATGAGGCACCATTAAAAGTAATTTTTTGGCTATTCCATTAGTGGAATGATGGCACCAGTGAGGGAGGGAATTCTTTATTTAGTACCTAGGGGTAAATATACACATTCTGTTGGTGATTCACATTATATTTCACCTTGTGATCATTTAGCACCAAACTGGGAACTGAACACAGCTGTCCACATTTCCTTCCTGATTGTCAGAGAAAATTAAAAAGAGAAAAGACAAACTAAGGCCTTGCAATTTTTGTCAAGCATACTTCCAGAGTTTGAGGTGGGAGATCACACACACAGTTTTCCAGAATGAAGGAGATTAGTTGCAGATTGCACAATGAAAAAGCATTATCTCAATAATATGATACATACAGAGGGCTTCATTCAACAGAGTGTTTCTTCTGATAAGCGATTTTGGCAACACTTTACAGAACTATTCACCTGAGGTGGGGTGTTGTTGTTTTTTCATGTTGTTTTTTAACTAAAAGAAGCAAAAGGTAGAAAGAGAGAAAAAAGACTAGCCTTTGGAGTGCAATTGTGTCTTCAAGATACCGTGACTGAGCTGGTTCTTCAAAACAGTGTGGGAAGGAAATGGGACTGTTGAAGCAGGAACTGGGAATGTTATTAAGTTTGTATATGTGCATTTTGTTCCTCCAAACATATATAGAACACAAGTTTTATAGACCCAAAGCTGTCTACGCTGTACAGATTAAATGAAACAATTACAAGAAGCACACTTATAGGCCACCTGAAGGCAACTAAAAAGAACAGCAATGTTGGATCAAAGCAAAGATTCATCTGCTAAAGCAGGGATGGGAGACCTTTTCTAACCCACAGGCTAGATGCCTTATTGACCCCATGACCAAACCCGTCAGCATTAGAACTGGGCCATCAAGCCTCAACTCACTATATGTCCTGTCTCCATCACCTAGAGAACCTGCAGTCACTATAGGGCAGGCATGGCCAAACTTGGCCCTCCAGCTGTTTTGGGACTTGTTGTTGTTTAGTCGTTTAGTCGTGTCCGACTCTTCATGACCCCATGGACCATAGCACGCCAGGCACTCCTGTCTTCCACTGCCTCCCGCAGTTTGGTCAAACTCATGTTCGTAGCTTCGAGAACACTGTCCAACCATCTCGTCCTCTGTCGTCCCTTCTCCTAGTGCCCTCAATCTTTCCCAACATCAGGGTCTTTTCCAGGGAGTCTTCTCTTCTCATGAGGTGGCCAAAGTATTGGAGCCTCAGCTTCACGATCTGTCCTTCCAGTGATCACTCAGGACTGATTTCCTTCAGAATGGATAGGTTTGATCTTCTTGCAGTCCATGGGACTCTCAAGAGTCTCCTCCAGCACCATAATTCAAAAGCATCAATTCTTTGGCGATCAGCCTTCTTTATGGTCCAGCTCTCACTTCCATACATCACTACAGTTTTGGGACTACAATTCCCATAATCCCTTACCACTGGTCCTGTTAGCTAGGGATGATTAGAGTTGTAGTCCCCAAACAGCTGGAGGACCAAGTTTGGCCATGCCTGCTCTAGGGTGAAGCATGTCCATTGCTGGGACTCTCCCCAATGGGCTGTACTTTGGAAGGATGTCCGTATTACTGTCTCCATGATTGTCAGACCCACCCACCCCACCATCTCAAAATCTTGCCAGTGGAGATCTACATGCATTAAACTTTGGCATACAAAGGTGAAGTACTTCTCTGCCTGTATCTACATTCTCACCATTGTCCCAGTTTTCATGTTGGTCCCAATGAACTTGTGAGATACAGCTTTTGAAATATCTAAGGATGTACATCTCTGGTAAAGAACCGGGAAGCCCTTCACCTCTGATGCACAGACACAAGGGAAGAAAGGGGAGGGAAATCTGAGCTAATTGCAGTAGCAGCTTGGTGACCTTTGAAATGCCGATGTATTATACAACATTACAATTAATGAAACAAGTAGCAAACTGCTCCAAGAACATGGAGCACCAGCAGCAGGCAACTTTTTATTCACGTGTAGATCAGCAAAACACTGAGTTTTTCCTTTAAATTCAAAAATAAAATTCCAAATGTAATCGATGTTGTTCTTACCACCAACCACGATAGCATATGCAGTCCTTGCCCTCTGGGCCATCCTTTTTCCTCTTATCTTCTCATTGTAGTTGATAACAAACACAGTGTATAATTGGACTCTGATTTTGTGTAAACTCGTTAAGATGTAGCTCCGGGTAAGCCAGTCAGAGTGCTTTTAACTCTTTGTGCTGTTTCAGTTCCTTTCCTCCACCATGAATACAAAAATATCTGGGTCATAAGAAGAAGAAGCAGATAGAAGAAGAAGAAGAAGAAGAAGAAGAAAAGTGGGGGGGGGCAGCAGAAATTCTAATTCCTGGATCAGATCGTTCATGCAGGACAGGATTTCATGGTGACTGGGAGAAATAATCCAAGGTTATATTTGCAGATTGAAGAACAATGTGCCTAGTGTTATGATTTCTAAACTGAAGGTTGTTGGGGGGATAAAAAGGGAAAGCATATATCTGCACCTTAGGTGTTGCTTAAGGATCTGAGAGGTTATTTTTGAAACACATTTGATAACAGCTGGGTTGGGGAATATTTTTCAGCCTGTAGATTGGATCCAAAACTGGGCTACCCTCCCTAAGGTATCTTTGACAAGTGAATGGGGCTGCCCACCTGTCAATCACCTGATGTCATTATGGTGTCAGCTTACTTCAAAGGGGCCTCACTGTCAGCACCAGTCATTAGATCAACATTGAGAGTAAGCCTTGTTTCGGGCTGTTATGAGAGGCTTCCTAATTCAGAAAAACAGTTTCCTGAAGAAAAAGAAAGAAAGAAAAGAAAGAAGAAATTCTGAATCATCTTATAGAAAATGAAAAGAAGTTAATCTTGAATCCAGGAGATCAACAGATCAAGAATAATATTAAAATGCTTCAGACACAGTTTTCTATGTTGGTGAATCAAGAAATTCAATGGAAAATAAAACAAATGAGCCAGAAGAATTTCGAATCAGCAAATAAAACAGGAAAACTGTTAGCCTGGCAATTAAGAAAACGTCAAAATCAAAATGCAATTAATAAGATTAGGATTGAAGAGGAGGTGACGGAAGATCCTAAGGAAATAAGGAAATCCTTTCAGAAATTCTTAAAGGATTGTATAAAAAAGAGAAAGAAGACAAGGAGAAGATAAAGCATTATTTGGATAAATATAAATTGAGACAAATTCCAGATGAGAAAAGGAAGAAATTAAATAGTCAAATAACAATTCAGGAGATACAAGGTGCAATTAAAAGAATGAAACAAGGCAAATCCCCAGGGCCAGACGGGCTTTCAGCAAAATATTACAAGACATTGAGTGGACAACTTGCACCAATTTTGGCAGAGGTTATGAATAACATTCTGAGAGATGGAAAGATCCCAAATACTTGGAAAGAAGCGTATATAACATTGATTCCCAAACAGGATTCAGATGGCTTGAATGCTAAGAATTATAGGCCAATATCGTTATTGAACAATGATTATAAGCTTTTTGCAGACATAATGGCGAAAAGATTGAAAGAGATTATTAATGAGATAATACATAAGGACCAAACAGGATTCCTTCCTGGTCGACAGTTGAAAGATAATGTGAGACATATTATTGATATATTGGAATATTTGGAGACCAGGATTGATAAGCCTGCGGTATTAATGTTTATAGATGCAGAAAAAGCTTTTGATAATATTTCTTGGCAGTTTATGAAGCAAAATCTGGAATTGCGGGCAACGTGGTTTTAACGTTAGAAACCCCAGCGAAAGTGTTGCAGAAGCATTAGATGAAATTGAGAGATTTGGACAGTTGGCAGGATTCAAGTTGAATAGACAGGAAACAAAAATGGTGGTCAAGAATTTGAATATGGAGGAAAAGGAAGAAATACAACAAAAATATGGAATCGTGGTGGCCAAGAAGGTGAAATATCTGGGGATATGGATGACAGCAAAGAATATAAACTTGTATAATGATAATTATGAACCAGTATGGAAAGAGGTAAAGAAAGAACTGGAAACATGGAATAGAATGAAGTTGTCGTTCCTCAGAAGAATAGCTGCAATCAAGATGAATGTGTTACCCAGGATATTATTCTTATTTCAAACAATTCCTATAATTAAAGGGACAGGACAATTCAGAGAATGGAAGAAAATTTTGTCTAGATTTGTCTGGCAGGGGAAAAAACCAAGGATAAAATTTAAAATATTGGTTGATAAAAAAGAGAGAGGTGGATTCTCCATGCCAGATTTGAGGTTATACTATGAAGTTTCCTGTCTCTGCTGGTTAAAATAATGGATAACACTGGAAAACACAGATCTGTTAGATTTAGAGGGTTATGACAACAGATTTGGCTGGCACGCCTATTTTTGGCATGAAAAGGTAAAGGTTCATAGAGGTTTTACAGGGCATGTTATAAGAAGATCATTATATGAAGTTTGGGAAAGAAATAAAATGCTATTAGAGGTAAAGACTCCATGGTGGATATCACTGTGGAAGTTTTAACGGTTAAAAAGCTAAATATGGAAGGGAGGAGGGCCACATATGAGGAAATCTTAATGAAATCAGATAGAGGATGGAAATTAAAACCATATGAAGAAATAAAAGAGACAATGACAGGATGGTTGCAGTACCATCAGGTAAATGACATTTTGAAAATGGATAAGAAGATAGGTTTCGAGGAGAAAAGGTCCATATTTCAAATAGAATTGTTGGAAGGCAGAATGAAACTGTTGTCAAAGATGTATAATTTTTTGTTAGAATGGTATACGAAAGATAAGTTGACAAAAGATGTGATGGTAAAATGGGCAAAAGACTTTGGGCACAACATTGAATATGATGTGTGGTTGAAATTGTGGAATGAAACATTGAAATTTACGGCATGTACCTCTTTGAAAGAGAACATGATGAAAATGATGTATAGATGGTATTTAACACCAGTTAAACTAGCTAAAATATATAGAACGAGTAGTAAAGTTTGCTGGAAATGTAAAGATAAAGATGGTGAATTTCATCATATGTGGTGGGCATGCGGAAAAGTAAAAAGATTTTGGGCAATGAGTTGAATGAGTTGAAAAAAAAATTTAGGTATACTTTTCCTAAAAAAAACCAGAAGCTTTTATATTGGGACTGATGGGAGATGAAATAGCAAAAAGAGACCAGAGACTATTTATGTATGCTACAACCGCGGCAAGGACTTTATTAGCCCAAAAATGGAAATCACAAGAGATACCGACGATTGAGGAGTGGTGGACGAAAATTATAGACTATGCAGAATTAGCAAAGTTGACTTGCGGGCTCCGTGACCAGGGAGATTCAAAGTACCAAAGAGAATGGAGTAAATTCATTGACTATATTGAGAAGAATTGTAGAAGTTTGAAGACACTTGCAGGACTGAAATAAATCCTACAAACTGATGTACAGTGTGGGTAATAAGGAACTGCGAGATAAGATTGAACAATAAAGCCGAATGGCGGGAGGGAGGGCAGTCATAGCTCGGCAGAGCGATGTGTAAGAGGAGGAGATAAGAGGTTTTATATGCTTTTTGTTTCTGTGTTGTTTGTTTGTTTATTTGGAAAATTGAATAAAAATATTTTTTTGGGGGGGGGGAGAGAGTAAGCCTTGTTATGTCCATTTGCAGGCATGGTTTGCATTCAAGCAGTTCCTGTGTCCAAGCCAGTTTGTAGGGGAGAAATATCCTTTTGCAGGTGTGGTTTGAATCAGCTAATCAGCACTGTCAGTGGACACTCCTTGTCAAGGAACAACTAGGAGTGTGCTTTAATACCCCTTTCTACTTTTTCAGCCATATCTTTATCTGCCATACACCTAAGGTCACATATAATATCAGATGGGGGGCAGGTAGCAATGATTTGAGGAAAACAGAAACATGGGCCAAACTAGGACACCAACTGGGCTTTTTTAGGCCTGCATGCCAGAGGTTCCCCAGCACTAGAGTAGAGCAAGTCAACATGCATATCATTTGAAGTTGTCTCTGATTTTCCAGTGGGAGATAATAGCAGCTGTGTGTGGAGTGTGTGTGAGAGAGACTTTTGTTAGGACTGTAGCAGTGGAGAAAAAAGTTGTGTTGTGGTCCCTATGGGGCCCACTACAGTGGGTATTAATGGTATGTTTTCAGTTTTTACTTTCAACAGCAGTCATTATAGTATTGCTGCAAATCACACTCTTATAATAATATTCAGTTTGGCAAATTTCTAGAAGATTAAAAGAACAGAATGTCACACATCATACACAATCAAAATGAAAGAATGCTGTCCTTAGAGTGCTCCTAGTAATATGTTATTGGATGCTCTCCTGGATTCTGTTAATTCAATACATAAATAAATTCATTTTTTCAATAAATAAGTTGTCTTTTCATCTTAATATAATAATGCACTTAACCATACAAACCAGATCCATTAAGATCCAATCTCCTTGTAGGAATTATTTGCTTTCCCCAGTTTTAATTTATTGTTATATGTGCTGTGGTTAATAGGTGAACCATCCTTTTAGTATCTAATGCTAAAACTTTTTTTCTTAATGGAGCCAAAGCATTTAACTGGTGGGTCCAATGACAATTTGCAGCCTGTTTTAAGAGTTTTCATTTCATTTCATCTCATTCTGATTGCCTTACCTCAAAAAAGATATTTTAGAGTTGGAAATTGTTCAGAAAAGCTCAACCAAAACACCTCTCTGAGGAAGGTTTGCAATATTTGGGTGCTTCTTAGTTTAGAGAAAGGGTAAGAGATGACATGATAGAAGTGTATAAAACTATGTATGGCATAGAGAAAGTGGATACAGGCATTCAATGATGCTGAATGCTGGACAAAGCCATACTATGCAATTTGCTCCCACAGCAGGTTGTGACGGTGACTAACTTGGATGGCATTAAAATATGATTAGACACATTTATGAAAGATAAGGCTATTCAATAGCTGTGATAGATATTCTCTACCTTCACTGTTGGAGACAACTGTTTCTGACTACCAGCATTTGAAATCTGCAGGAGGGGAGAGAGCTCTTGTGCTCAGACCCTGCTTGTGGGCATCTGGTTGGCCATTGTGAGCAATGATCTGCATGCAGGGGTTCGAGGTTTTATCTATGGCATCTCCAGTTAGGGTTAGGAATGATTCCTATCTGAAATCCTGGACAGTTACTGTGTTAACCAAACTTGTGGATCTGCAGATATTGTTGTACTCCAACTTCCACCAACTCCAGCCAACCTAGCCAATGATCAGGGATTATGAGAGTTGTACTCCAGCACTTCTGGAGATTCCACATCCCTGGTGTATACAATTCCAAGAAAAAGAGAAATAGTCCTTTGTATCTAGGTATCCTAGATACAATGTCTCTAAGCCATGTAATAGGACATGGACATGGTTGTAAATAATTTTGCTGCAAACAAATCCATCTGAATTTTCAAATGAGTTGCTCTTCTCACAACAGAGGATTTATTTCTGAATGAGCAGATTGAGGAGAAAACACTGAACCAAATACAGGTGTCTTATTTCGCATTGCATCTCCTGCCAGCATTTGAAAACCTGGCAACAATTTCTCCCTGATTAGTTTCTAACTCACACCTGAAGAGATTAGAACAAAGTGTTTAAAGTGCATATTTTTAAATCCCGTTATCTGTATACTAAATCTCCACAGTGTGTTAGCTGAAATGCAGCATCCTGTCACTGGGTGAAGGTTTGGATTCAGAACTCTCTGTTGTTTACAAATATTGCAGAACTTTCAAATGTAATCTAATTGTGTCAGTCTCTCACACACTTTCCACTTCCCCAAATCTCTTGGGTGAGACTTGTCTAATTTGTGCTTCCCAAGTACAAACTGTAGCCATCTTCTCAAATTCACACTTTTCAGAATTTTGCAATGCATTTCTCCAGCTAAGTAATGTGTACAAATATGTATTTACAGTGGAACCTCGGTTTATGAACACCTCGGTTTATGAATTTTCGGTTTATGAACGCTGCGGACCCATCTGGAACGGATTAATTCACTTTCCATTACTTTTAATGGGAAAGTTCGCTTCAGTTTATGAATGCTTCAGTTTATGAACAGACTTCCGGAACCAATTACACCCATGTTTCAGTTTATGAACGCTTCAGTTTAAGTACTTCACGGACCCGTCTGGAATGGATTAATCCACTTTCCATTACTTTCAATGGAAAAGCTCACTTCAGTTTATGAACGGTTACTCCGCGGACCGTCTGGAACGGATTAATCCACTTTCCATTACTTTCAATGGAAAATTCGCTTCAGTTTATGAACACTTCAGTTTATGAACAGACTTCCGGAACCAATTGTGTTCATAAACCGAGGTACCACTGTACTAGAATAAAAAATACCACTGAAAATAGCATACAAAAAATTATTGGGGGGAATTGCTTGGGGGAAAATGTGTATAACAGGAGAATTCCACACTAAAATGCTGGTGAGTTTTAATTTGGACTTGCAAACTGGTCATAGCTGCCAAGTTTTCCCTTTTCTCACGAGGAAGCCTATTCAGCATAAGGGAAAATCCCTTTAAAAAAGGGATAACTTGGCAGCTATGAAACTGGTGTAGAAATGGAGAGAACTGTGCTTAAGAATGGAGAGAGAGAGAGAGAGAGAGAGAGAGAGAGAGAGAGAGAGAGAGAGAGAGAGAGAGAGAAATGGAGAGAAACCAAAATGGACAGAGTCGCACATTTCCTAGAGGAGAATGCTGCAAACAGAAGACCTCTCATTGGTGTGTGAGCTTTCTTCCTTATGAACTGTCAAGGAAAGTGCCTCTGGAGATCATCTTCCCAAACTGATTTTAAATGCATAGCAATAGGCCTGCATGGAACAGCAGGGGGCAAAATAATAAAGGGTGGGAGTCCAGGAACTCATGCTGAGCACACAGTAGCTGAAGCCAGGGAGTTACTTAGCCGTTACGTATGATCAAAAGGCTGTAGCTTCTCATTCTTTCCATAGAGGTGCAGAAGGGTCCCCAATGAAGTTCTTTTTCAAAGAAAGCAGTTAAGTGAGGACACCTGGCTAGCCCTCCTATGATAGTATTGGGATTTGGGTGTTCCACAGACCATTGACAGCAGTCTCCTGAGCTATTTTTTCCCCCCAGCCCTGAAATTATGTCAGTGTTCAGTAACAGTAACTCACCATAATCTCTGGGCTTCCCGCAGCTCTTTTGTTCCCCTCCCGCTCTGTGAAGTGAAAATATAGCAACAAGGAAATGGTGAATGACTGCCTTATCACTTCCTTTGTCAGGTGCTCTTTTGATGTAAATTCAAACATGATGAAAATTTTCTGCTGAAACCAGACACATGGGGACAGTGCAAACAACCAAAACCGCAAAGCGATCCGGGCAGATTAGAGCAGCAAATACCACAGGTGACAGAAGGAAGGAGGTTCAATATTAAATAAATGTAAAGTCTCTCCTCTCCCAGCAGGAGGAAATAATAGAAGTGCTACAAATAAACAGGAAAGCAATAACCAAATTTGGCTTGATATGGCAAGTTGATTGATCTGGTGAGTTTAAATATTTGCAGCCTAGCCCATTTCTTTCCACAGATGAGAGCAGATGAGAGGAAGCTGTCTTATACTATGTCAAACCATTGGGCCCACCCAGCCCAACCTAGGGGTGGCAGGGACTAAAACTGCATGGAAGGCAGATGGTCTAGCACTAGGTTATTGCCCTTCCCATAGCTCAAGGAAGGTTCATAGCTTAACAGTAGATGGTAGGAGATGAGAAAGACCCTTGTCTAAAGCCTCAAAGAAACTCGGCCAGTGTACAGAGTGCTGAGCTAGACAGCTGACTAATGGTCTCATTTGGTATAACACAACTTTATATGTTCTATACTTTTGCGTGTGGAGGTCCCCAAAACCACCCCTCGAAAAACTCACAACATAGACAGAATTTTTGTTTAATGGTTTTTGGCATGAATTTGGCCACAACTTTTATTAAATACAAAATATGTGAGTGGTTGTGTAGGCATTGGTTCTCAACTGTCACCTAAGGACAGAAATAATAACTTGCCTTGTCAACAAGGGAAAATCCTACAGGGAGAGACGGGGACCCGGGTGCATGAACTCTTCCCTCTCCCTTCAGGCTCCCAGGGGCTCAATATGCGTTCCTGGCCCCCGACCTCGGTTTATGGACACTGCATAAAGCCCCTGTATTCCTGACTGGAATTTCCCCCACCACGCAGGTATTAACTTGGGGCCAACAGAATCAATAAGACCCCTTAATACAACCAAAATAACCAATGCCTAACCGCCAACCTTACAAGTTGTGACTATTTGCTATGCAGTAGGCAAAAAACCAGATGGCACCAACCAATCAGCCAAATGGAAAAAATTCCTACCAGGCCCCTGAATACAGGCGACCCCTTGAGAGGCACAGCAATGTCAACACAGAGGCCTAAAAACAGCGGAGGGAGGGTGGGGATCCAAAACACAGCCAAAGAGAAAGAGAAACCATGCATTTTGCCTTTTATAACCCAGGGGTTGGACCTACAACTTGCAACATACTAATTTGCCCAACAACAGCCCAGGACCAATCGGACGGTGGCCACTCATGCCCCTACCTTCGAACTTAGGAGTGGTTTGCTAGCCCCCACCGCAAATCGTGCTCTCTTTGATAGAGAACCCACATTGTCCACCAAAAATCCCTTCCCTGTCAAGCCCCTTCTAGTTAATCACATCAAGTCTCTTCTGTCCCTAGACCCTATTTGAGATTTTTTTTCATACTTCTTTCCCCACCTTTGTTCCTTTCTATAGTCAGTCTTCCCTTTATCCCACTTTCAAACAGGTTGCTGACTCCTTCTGAACCCACGACCTCTGCTGGATCTATCTAGGGACATAGGAAACTCCTGTACAGTATAGTGAGGCGGACCATTGGTCTACCTAGCTTAATATTGCCTACACTAGCTGGCAACAGTTCCCAGGGATTTCAGACAAGGATTTCTGCCAGCCATAACTGGAGATATCAAGGATTGAATCTGGAATCTTCTGCATGCAAAGCGGATCTTCGTTTACCTTAAGAAACATATTTCTTTTTTTTTTAATTAAAAAATGCTGTTTACCATCATAAAGGAATACTGAAGTACACTACAGAGATAAAATATGTATTTATACCATTTGTAACTACAAAAACAGAGATGGATACAACAGATAATGTAAAAATATAGTGTGGTGATAGTGGCTAGGGAAAGCCTGAGCAGACAGGTGAGCTTTTAACAAGTGTCAGAGACACTCAAAAGCCAATAACAGAGGGGGGCATTCCAGAGAGGGCAAGCACCAGCCAGATGCTTGCTCCACCAGTTGATGCTCCACAGAGACAATCTGTCCTAGATTTTTGGGTTATTTGGGCATGGATTTGATTCATGGGATATTCTGTTAATGTTAGTTTTCCCGGTTACCCATCCCACGCCCCCCCATCATAAGTTTGGTTCTCCACAATTGCACATCACAAATGGTATTCGCAAAGCAATGTATATGTTATGTTCACTAATATACGTGTGGGTGTGGGTGGGTGTGCTGCATTTTTATGCTGCCTTTCTGCCAAGGCACTCAAGGTGGGTTGCAATTTTAAAGTACTAAGGCAAATGATAAAGTACTGAGGCAAACAGGGCCGGCTCTAGGCATGCTCCCGGTGGCGCGGGGCGCCAGGCCACCAGGGGCACCGCTGTGCCCGCTGAGAGGCGCGGCTGAGGCTGCCCCAGGTGCACCTCCGCTGTTCAGCGGCTTCAGGCCGCTCTCCGGAGGCGCGCGGGCCTGGGGCCGCCTCCACCGCGCGCAGGGGCATTGCAACAGGGGGCAGGCAGCGCCCCCTGGCCCAGGGCCAGCCCTACAGCAGGCTGAGTGGCGCAGTGCAGCTGCGCCCGTGGCAGCCCCCCTGCGTGCGGTGCCCCCCCACCTGCCCGCCGCGCTGGGAAACGGGGCAGGGGGCGCTGGAGGGATCAGGTGCACCACGGCACCAGGGCGCCAGGCATGCTTAAGATGGCCCTGGAGGCAAATGATCTAACATGCAAATTTGGGGGAGGCAATAGTCCTGCTGGGGCATTCCCTGGTGTTTCCTGTGCCTGCCTCTCTAACATATTTATTCCTCCTCACAGGGCAAGTGGTGTCCACTGGGCCTGTGGGGGTGACAAGAAGAGGACAGTCATCTTAGCAAGCATGTCCTCTCCAAACATATATTTGCCACTTAACACTAATGCAGGGCCATTGGCAGTGTACAGTCAGCAGCAAAGAGGATGTTTAATCCTTCCCCTTACAGGTGTTCTCCCAAGCCCTTCATTTGTGTTTCCGGCCATGCCCATACCTCAGTCAGCATGGCCCATGAGAAGCATTTTGGTTTTGTTTTTTATAAAAAAAAAAACTAGAAGAAAGAGTTAAGCCATGCTCCCAAGTCTTCTCAACAGAGAGCCTCCACTCCCACTTCACCCTTGTGAAGCTAACACCAATATGGGAACTCCTTTGCCTCAAAATTGTGTTATTCTGCCCTGGCAGAGCTGCAGAATTGGCACCACTGAAATGTTTACCCCATACCTTCCATACAGTTGTACATTTCTAAATAAATAGCTGATTAAACAATAAGCCAATTCATGTTTATTCTCATCTCGAAAAGCAAGTGAGCCCACACAGGCTTCCTGGAATTTACCATGTACAACAAGCATTACTCTGCCATGCCACCAACTCAACAGTCTTGCTTGTTTCCCCATTTCTGCAAGAGCCTATACAGTTTCCTCTGTTGTGCACCAGCTGCCTCTAAGTAGCGCTTTTGTTACACGTGGAGTGTGTGAGCCACTGTTCTCACCCTGCCCTTTCTATTATACCAGCTAATAAACAGAGAATGGATAGATGGATGGGGGATGGTGCTGTAATAAAAGACAAGACTGCATGCAGCTGTGCCCACAACTACTAGCTTTAGTCATGATGAATGCTTTCTGAGCTCTGGCAATGAATTTGTCTTCGTAACAACAGAGCAGTAGGCATCTTTTAAGCAATCCTTTGTATTATTTTCTTTACTGCTTTAAAGTTTAGGCTGGTGGCCCAGAACATAATGAACACATGTTTCTAGGTGACAACAGGGTGACATAGCACTGCCTGATTTCTGGACAGCAACAAGACCACAGAGGGGAAGCTGGAGGGCATCAGTTCTTAGGCTGCCATAGACCTTGGCTATTATCATCTGAAATCTATGCAGATCTACTCTGGAGTAATTTATGTGTTATTCAATGGACCTACCTTCCAAGAAAAGTGCAGAGAATTGAAGCAGTGAAGCTCAATTCAAGATGTGAAAATGTCCCAGTTTGCTTACTGAGACAGTCCTTTGGAGGTGAGCACTCTAGTGCTCACATAATGGGAAGCAGGGAAGGAGGAAAGAATGACATCCTTAAATTCAATCCTTTGTATCCCATCATTTAAATCACATTGTGCTCCCCAAGCAGCAGCAGTGGCAGCAGCCTTGTAAAAAACAGTAGCTGGGTTTCCTCTTATTTAACTATATATTTAAATATGAATTTTCATGCATATGTACCGGTATTTATTTTAAAAATAACAAATGTGAGATTCTATCTAATACTAGTCTTGCTCAGCATAGACCTTATACCTACAGGACCACCTCTCCTGGTATGTCCCACGGAGGACCTTACGGTCTTCAGATAAAAACATCTTGGAGATCCCGGGCCACAGGGAGTTTAGGCTGGCCTTGACCAGAGCCAGGGCTTTTTCAGCTGTGGCCCCGATCTGGTGGAATGCTCTGTCACAAGAGAATAGGGCCCTGCAGGACTTGACATCTTTCTGCAGGGCCTGCAAGATGGAGCTGTTCCACCAGGCCTTTGGCCAAGGCACAGTCTGACCCCCCCCTTCTGTAATCCTCATAGAACTCTATCCCAATGGTTGCCATTAATTTGATTCTGAATTGATTAATTGACTGTGTGATTTTATGTACACTGTGCTATTTTTACTTGTTGTTAGCCACTCTGAGCCCGGCTTTAGCCGGGGAGGGTGGTATATAATAAATAAATAAATAAATAAATAAATAAATAAATAAATAAAGAACTTAGATATACATTAGGAGCGTCTCCACCCCCATCATTCTGCCCAGACACTGAGATTCAGCACCAAGGGTCTTCTGGTGCTTCCCTCACTGCAAGAAGCCAAGTTACAGGGAAACAGGCAGAGAGCTTCTTGGTAGTAGTGTCCACCCTGTGGAATGCCCTCCCATTAGATGTCAAAGAAACAAATAAACAACTATCTGACATTTAGAAGACACTTGAAGGCATCCCTTTTTAGGGAAGTTTTTAATAACTGATGTTTTAATGTATTTTTAATCTTTGTTGGAAGCCTCCCAGAGTGGGGTACAAATAAATAAATTATTAATTATTATTATTATTATTATTATTATTATTATTAATTGGGTTTATTCTGAGTAAAATTTATTTGGCTGAAACCCTTGCAGATTAATGTTGAAATAGGACGCAACAGTATCAAATGATATGGTGGAACAGTAACACTCACCTGACTACATAAAGAGAGAAGGGAATTGCCCCCGAGAAGGATTTGGTGGGAAACTAGAGGAAAGAGTTAAATCATCCTCTCAAGTCTTCCCAACAGAGAGTCTCCACTCTCACATCAGCCTTGCAGAATATCTTTGGGAGACAGAACGGCTAAGGAGTAAATTCTACACAAACCTGAAGTGGAGTCCCTAAGGTGGATGAATAGCATCTTGCATGCCTCATTCTGGCAACTCCTGCAGTCAAGCTGGTACAAAATGTAATGCTCTTCTTTCCTTTGGACCACAACAGCGAGGCCAAGAGGGGTTTGTCATCTGGGAAGCCCAGACCTCCACACACACTGCCCAGGCTTGCATCCTGGGGAGATCACCTAAGTGCTGCTAATACTGTACATTGGTTTGACTTCGCCCCTGGAGGTTCAGCTCATTGTCTCTCGAGACAGATGAATGCCAACAATATATATAAAAGAGCAAGAAGGCTTTGCCCTATTAATGATATGATCTCCTTCCGACACACTGCAGTGACTGGAATATCTATCTCTGTCCCATTTTCAGATCTTCTTTAATTTGGCAGCACAAGGCTGAAGCCAATTGTCAATGTGAGCATCTGCTATTCCCAGGATCAGATAAATAAGCTGGAAAGATCTTTAAAATGCACATTAAAAAGATACTCCAAATGCAGCTCAGCACTCCACGATGCCATCCTTTCATATGGGTCTGTTCTGCTCTCCCGAGTCATACCTTTTTATTCTTAATAAGCCCCCTCTCAAGAACAGCATCACAGAGGTGGAAAAGGTACTGAGAGGCAGCAAAGAAAAATCATCATAGGGTTGGAGAACTTTTCTTATGAGAGATCAACTGTTTCGTGGCTATTTTTAGTTAAGAAAACTAAGGAGGATGTTATAGAGGTTTGTAAAATTATGGAGAAAGTGGACTGAGAGGACTTTCTCTTTTTTTAAGCACTGAGCAAAAGCTAGCTCTCAAAATTCCCCATCCTATTTGGAAATGGTGGAGCCAGTTCAGATATTCAATTAAGTTTCACTGTGGTATTACTTTCTGGGATGGAGGCGTAGCCAGTAGCCACAAAATTTTTACCTTTTCCTTCCTGTACTTTCTTTTCCTTGCTTATAAATACCAGTTGGTGGGGAACAGCAAAGCCATTGCATTCATGCTGTACTTGCTTGTAGGCTCACCAAAGGCATCTAAGCTGGCCACCATGGGAAAGACAATGCTGAATGAGATAGATCCTTTGTTCTGATCTGTTGGGGCTCTTCTAGGGTTCTTTAAAAAGAGGGACTGTGGACCCCAAACTAGGCCTTTCTGGCCCTTGAAACTGTTTTCAGGATCCACACTCTTTATTGCTTTTGCCTGAATAGGCAACAGCTCCAAGCTTGTAGCAGCCTTGTTGCTACACCCGCTGGCTGCCCATTTCTGCCTCTTTTCTGCACCATTTGGGCTCTTCTTATGCAGGTATGTTTTAATGGAGAATGGCTGGAAACCACAATCGCTGCTGAAGAAACAGATGCCTGTTTAATGCTTGTTGCTGTGTCTTAAATAGAACATGAGAAACGTGGGCTGTCACCAGAGCTCCAGAGCCAGGGGTCACCTCTCACCTTTGGTATTAAGTGCAAACAAATCTAACCCTTTTAGACAGTAATTTCTGGAGCTGCTGTGTAATTAAAGTCAGATTTGCTAAATATTTAACAGTGTCATATGGAGGGGGGAATGCAGCATTTGTTAACGAGGATGATTATTTTTAAAAAATAGAGGCTTAGTGGTTAGAAAGCACAGCTTGAAGGAGCACACACCTGACCTTCATTTACCATACGGGAAAGCTGCCTTCTGAAGCTGTAAACAACAAGAACAGAATCAGTGTTTAAAGTCAGACTGAGCCAAGATGGTGTGGGCACTTTTCATTGTCAGCATCATGAGAAAGTGTGTGTGCAATGTCTGTGCGTGTCTAATCCCCTGTCAATTTTTCAGGTGCCATATGGAAAGGGAGCATAAGTTTTCACCCATCACAAATGAGGTCAATGTTTCATGAAGCATGCTTTCATTTATAAAAATTATCCCACTCACTTGCCCTCCAGCATTCCCATTGTAGCTGGGACTTACATGTTTTTTCAGAGCCTTGTTCCTGAGGAAAACTCTACCCCCCCAAAAAAAAATCAGTATTCTGAATGTCTCTACCCCTAGTGTGACCCATTAATGCACAGACATATCCCCATGTTCACCCATGAAATATTAGAGGATATGCATTCTATTACACAAAATCAGAATGGTGTCATACAAATAATAGCCTTCAACTCTGATACATAAATAATCAGGTATACCAGAATATACCTGTATATCTAGATGCTGACTACTAGCATGGAAATAATTCAAAAGCTAAAGTTATTTGTGGACCAGTGGGCCATCTTTAGGTCTAGGATGGTGTGCCAAAGTGGGTAAATGTTGTTGTCAACTCACATCAGCATGGATAAGGCTCAGGCTGGGCATGATGTTTTACAGAATATTTCTGGAAATCTGATTACCCCATTCTCATATGTCAGCCAGAATGTGGGCACAGAGGAGAAGGAACCAGTCAAACCCATGCCACCTTCCCAGTGGAAGACCAGCAATATCTAGTTCCTGATATCACTCCTAACATCCTGATATTGAAAAAGCTTCCAGCAACCCTAAATAAGGACACCCTAAGGTCGATCCACTGAAAACAAGCTCTTCAAAGGAATCAGACTCTCCTCATTCTCCAGTGTCCATTCACTGGATGAGAAGTCACAGAGAATCAGAGAGCTGTGTGAGCCAAGCACCATCTAGTTCTCCCTCCTGCAATGCAAGAATCTCAACTAAAGCGTCTTTAACAGATGGTCATCCAACATCTGATTAAAAACCTCCAAGGAGGGAGAGTCCACCACCTTCCAAGGGAATCCATTCCACTGCTGCATAGCTCTCATTAGTGGAAAGTTCTTCCTGGTGTTTAGTGAGAATCTCCTTTCTCGCAACTTGAAGCCATTGGTTCTACTCCTACCCCCTTCCACCTCTTATTTCTTTCTGTATCCTTTTGCACAGTGGCCAAGAATATATGGTGCTCAATACAATTTTCCATCAGCTTTTCTGGTTAATTTCCATTGCTATGAATGCCAGAAGGGAATATTTCAGAAAGACCAGATCTTTCCCGCTCTTAAAAAAAAAGAAAAGGCAAATTACGCACAGTAATGCAATTTCTTATTTTGCCATAGTTGTTACATAAAGCATAGAAGACCAATGAAAAATAAAATGTGCCCTTCCGGGTGCTTAATAAGTAAAGCCACAAGGGAAATGATAATTTTGTTCATTTTACCAAGGCAGCTAAAAATGGCTGGTTGATACTCCTGCCTGCCTGGCTGTAGTTAGAAACTTCATTATTATCATTGGACACCAGGAATAATGCAGAATGACAGAGTGTTAGTTGCAAGTGCTGTTAAAAACTTCCCCTCTCTCCTAACCTCCATTAGTCCCAACCACCGATACTGCTGCATCCTCATTTCATTAGACAATTGCCAAAGAGAACATCTCTAATGAGTGATGCAATTGCTAAACACCGGGAGCAGCAAAGTTTGATTAGTTTTATAAAGAGAGCTGATGAGTTGTCCTAAGCATGGCATTAATGTCGCACAAGGCAAAGTCATTTCTCCACTTTCCCTTGCTTGTCTCATTGATGATGGAAATAATGAGTTAGGTGATGGGGTGCTTCCTATATGAGAATGCCTTAAGGAGTCCCTAATTCCATCTTCTGCTGCTTTGTTAGCTATGGCTGCTCTTGGACAGAGCTGACTTGGCCACTGTTCCCTGTGCTCTAGTAAGCTCCAGGTTGAACTATTGCAATGCTCTTATGTGGGGTTGCCTTTGAACACGTTGGAAACTTCAGTTGGTCCAAAATTCAGGGACCAGGTTGCTTAGCTGGGGTTCCATTTAGAACTTCTGTGCATTAAAACAGCTGCACTGCTTGCCAATCAGGACTGATTCAAGGTGCTCACATTAGTGTTTAAAGCTGCAAATAATGTAGGCCCCAAATAGCTGAAAAAAAATCTCCATCTGTACCACCCTTCATGAATGTTAACATCTGCAGAGGCGGCACTCTTGGTAGTTCCATCACCTCTGAAGTGTTAGAAATGGTAGCTTGAGAAAGGGGTTCTCTATGGCAGTATCTAACTAGTGGAGCTCCTTCCCTACAGAGATGTACCTAGTATGTTCATTATACAGCTTTCACCATATGCTGAAGACTTTATCCCCTTAACCTTGACCTTTGACGAATCAGGATTTCGTTTTGTCGGACCCACCTCATTTATTAAACTTATACTCTGTTTCATTTGGAATGGTTTTATTTGTTTTATCATTGTAACACCATTATATGCTTTTATAATTGTTGATTATACTATCGTAACCTGCCCTGGGAACTTAGCAAGGACATTGCAAATGCACCTCTGATTTATAATTTATCTTGAAGAATCAAAGGAAGGAGCATAAAAAAACTAGTGGCAAAAATAGGGGTGAGAAACATGTGGCTGACCTGATGTTGCTGAAGTCCAACTCTCATTAGTCCAAACTAGAATCGCCAATGGTCAGGAACTGGGGAAGCCATAATTCAAGAGCAGCTAGAATGTTTCCCATCCCTAGGCTAAAAAAGAGAGGATTCTAGCACCTGTTGTTATCTGCCCTCAATCAAAGACAACTGACTCCACAACTGATGACCCAGACTTTCCACACTGACGGAAGACTTGGGGGAGCAGGCAGGGTCCCTTCAGCCAACCCTGAAGAATAGTTTGTAGGATGCCTTGATAGGATCCTCTTTGGGTAGAGCCCCCTGACATAGGCTGAGGGAGAAGTCAAAGCACTCTCCAACATTAAAGAGAGAGGGCACTTAAAGGTTCAAGTCGCAGGTCAATGATGAAGTTTGCAAATGAAGTCACTCTGTGACTCCAAAGTAAATGACTCCTTATCCCTTCTTACCTGGCACACAAACAACCACTCATTTCCATAACTCCTAATCCCAACTAGAAGACAATCATGTATGAAAGGCAGCTATCATATAATAACTATGTGAAAGAAAGTTGGCAGGGAGAAACAGATCAAAACATACCAGCTGGAACTGGTTTTCTCCTTTTGCTCACACACTCAATTCCCTATCTGTCCCACCTCCCATGCCAATCCTATAAATTCTGGCTAGCTCTTTAGGTTTGCATGTGTGAGAGAGCATGTGCACGCACACACACACACACACACAAGCATACTAAAGGAATTGTATAAAGCAGGAGTGGAATCAGAGCTAAGCCTCATGCACAAAGGCTGCAATTGTATGAACCATTACATAGGAGCAAGTCCAGTTTGACTCAGGAGGTGGGCAATAATGTCTCAGTCAACACTTATTCGGAACTGAGCCATAGTTCAAACCAGTGTGGTTGACATACATAAGATTGGATTCAAGAATGGGTGAAGGTTCTTCTCTGGTAGAAATCTGAATCATAACATACTGGAGGTAGCTGAAGCACAAAAGAAGGCTGCTTAGATAACAGAACTCTGAAGAATGTGCATGCCCGACTATTTCTGGATAGACAAAAATAGCTACCTGTCTAGGTCTTCTATCTACATGAAACACAACCTGCCAAACAGGCCAGGTATAGCAAAATATATTCATATGGTTTCTAAGATGACTACAGGGTAGAATTTCCTTCTTTTATATAATTTTGTACTCCATTTTAAGAGGAAACAAAATTAAGCAGGGTCCATGTGTGACAATGGGACCACCCATGATATGCAGATTTCCAAGAGCCCTGCATGATATCACTTTGTTCACCATTTAATGATAAACAAAATGATGCAAGGTACATTTCCACTACGTCCACACTTCTCATCTGTATACAACTGTTTAGTCCTACCATTAACATTGTTCAATCATTTGTTTATTCATTCATCATTAATATAATTTATCACATATGTTATTTATCAACACCTACTTTGCCTCTGTCTTCACCCAAAATGAAAGCAATACCCAACCTAGCCCAAAATAGGAAAAGAGGTGGTAAGGGGAACATTTAGCTACTTTAAATGCATTCAGATCTCCAGGGTCTGATGTGGTGCACCCAAGGGTACTAAAGGAGCTTGTGGATGTAATCTCAGAAGGGGAATGTCACGGTGGCCGGAGTGGACTACTTCAGAGTAACGACGCCACGCAGCTCTGCATTTTATTCTTTTATTGGTGCTGCGTATTTACAGTGCTCAAGTCATTGCTATTTACACGGAGTGATGTGGTCAGTCGGTTTCAGAACCTCCTAATGGCTTTTGGCGCGTCTTTCTCCAACACAAAAGCTTTGGCAGACCCATCCTCTTGCCCCTCCTCTTCCTGCGTAATTCTGGAGTTGGGGGGATGGGTCTTCCCCCCTTGCTTGCCCCTTCCTGTCCCACCTGGGACCCTGGCTCCTCTACCTTGCCTGAGCCTCGGACACGACTTCCTGCTTCCCCACTGGAATCGGAACTCTCCCTGCTTTCCCCTTTGCTCGGGGACGGGCTTGAACTCAGGAGGGGAGGGACTTCGCGATATCCCCTGTCCCTCACATCCACCCCCCTCCCAAGCTCTCCTTCACCCCTCCCCAGGCCCCCCCCATGTGTCGGTGACGACTGGAAGCCTAAGAACTCAGTGCTCTCCGAGCCCGTTGGTGTGAATACCTCCCCCCAGTCCTGCGAGCCCCCCCCTTCCGCCTGGGCGGACGGGAATCCCAAAAAGTCCGTGGCGTCAGAGCTGGTGGGGGTAAAAACGTTCTGCCAATCTGCTCCTTCCTCTGACTGGGTGGATCTCGGTGACACCCATACCTCATCCTCTGGTTCCTCAAACTCCGCTTCCCAGCGCCATGGTGAGCTGCTCTCCCGTGCCTCCTCCTCCTCCCCCTCCCTTTCCATGTGCCAGGGCTTGGGTCTGTGGGGAAAGAGGGCGTGAAATTCTTCCACCAAGAATTCCTCCTGTATCTGAGTGGCTGGGACCCATTCATTCTGGGACGGTGGAGCATCCTCCCATGCCATGAGGTACTCCAGTCCCCCCACCCCCCACCTTGAATCCAGGATGGCCGTGGCCTCATTGAGTTGCTCCCTGCCTTCCCTCTCCCCCCCTCCCTCGGGGGTTTGTTCGCTGTCTCGGAGCCTGCTGCTTTCCCTGTACGGCGACAGCAGCGATCTATGAAACACTGGATGCACCCTCATGTTCTCTGGCAGTGCCAGCCTGTATGCCACCGGGTTGACCTGTTGCGTGACCGTGAAGGGGCCCAGCCTTTTGGGTGCCAGCTTTTTGCACCTCCCTCTGGTGGGAAGGCCCTCCGAGGACAACCACACCTTGTCCCCCACCCTGATGACCTCCCCTAGTCGCCTGTGGCGATCTGCCCCCTTTTTGTACGCTTCCTTGGCCCTCTCCAAGTGTTCTCTGAGCTGCTGGTGCACCGTCTCCAGTTCCTCTGCCCAATCCTCAGCCTGTGGGCCCTCCTCCTCCTCCTCCCCCTCCCTCTCTGGGAAAGATCTGAGGTCGCGCCCGTAATTGGCCTTAAAGGGCGACACCCCTGTGGAGACGTGCACTGCATTGTTGTAGGCAAATTCTGCTAGTGGCAGGCGATCCACCCAGTCCGTTTGCCTCTGGCTGACGTAGCATCTCAGGTACTGCTGCAGAATGGCGTTGACCCTCTCCGCTTGTCCGTTGGTCTGCGGGTGTCTAGCCGTCGACAAGCTGACCTCCACCTGCAGGAGGTTCATGAGCCGCCGCCAGAACCTGGAAACAAATTGGCGGCCACGATCCGAAATAACCCTTAAAGGTAATCCATGCAGTCTGAAAACGTGATCAACAAACAGTTTGGCTGTCTCTTCTGCAGAGACTGCCCTGGCACACGGTATAAAGTGGCACATTTTGGACATGAGGTCCACCACCACCAACACTGCGGTCTTACCCCGGGAAGAAGGCAGATCTGTGATGAAGTCCATGGACAGCACTTCCCACGGCCTGTGTGGCGTGGCTAAGGGCTCCAGCAACCCTGGTGGCGCTGCCCTGACCACCTTTGCCCGCTGGCAGGTGTCACAGCCCCGTACATAGTCTCGAACATCTTCCCTCACCCCTGGCCACCAGAAGTGTCTCATGACTAGGTGAGTGGTCTTGTCCCTTCCAAAATGCCCCGCCGTTGGGTTGTCGTGCATCTGTTTGAGGACCGTACGTCTGAGCTGGGTGGTGAGCAGGTACAGTGCCCCCTTGTAGAAAAGCAGCCCTCTGCGTTCTGCAAAGTCTTTTGCCTGCTCCCTCCCCCCTCTCAGTTCTCTGAAGATGCGGTTGGCAAAGTCATCCGCTGCCGTCAGTGCTGTGAGTTCTGCCTCGCTCACCACTGCTGCTCCGCAGGACCATGCCGACGGGGGGAAAATGTGCCTTGGGGCTGGTGGCTCCTCCTCCTCCATGTACTCTGGCTTGCGGGAGAGGGCATCCGCCCTGACGTTCTGCTCTCCCGGGATGTAGTGTATGGAGAAGTTGAAGTTCGAGAAGAATTCTGCCCACCGTATCTGCCGCTGGTTGAGCACCCTGGCAGTTCTCCAGAACTCCAGGTTCTTGTGGTCTGTGCACACCTGGATGGGGTGCTTGGCGCCCACCAGGAAGTGTCTCCAATGTTTGAACGCAGCGTGGATCGCAAGAAGTTCTTTGTCAAACACGGTGTAGTTGCGCTCGGGCTGTGTCAACTTCCTGGAGAAGAAGGCACAGGGTCTCCACTCCCTGTTGGCGTCCAGTTGCAACAAAATGGCGCCCACAGCTTTCTCAGAAGCATCTGTCTCAATGCGTAGGGGCGCGTCCTGGACCACGTGGAACAGGTTCTGGTCCGAGGCGAACACCCTCTTGAGGCTTTCGAACGCTGCTTGCGCCTCTGGTGTCCACCTGAACTTCTGCTTGCCTCTCAGGCAGTCAGTGATGGGAGCCGTAACGCGAGAGAAGTTCTTGATGAACTTCCTGTAGAAGTTGGCGAAGCCTAGTAGGCGTTGGGCATCTTTGCGCGTCCTGGGGCTGTGCCAGTCCAGGATGGCCTGCACCTTGTCCTTGTCCATCGCCAGCCCCTTGTCTGACAGCTTGTAGCCCAGGAAGTCCACCTCCTTGGTGTGAAACTTGCACTTCTCCAGCTTCACATACAGGTGGTTCTCCTTCAGGCGCTGCAACACTTCCCTGACATCTTTCACATGCTGCACTGGGTCATTGGAATAGATAAGGATGTCATCCAGAAAGACCAGGCAGTTCTTGAAGAGGAGGGACCCCAGGACGTGGTGCATGAAGGCCTGGAAGCAGGCTGAGCCCCCTTGCAACCCGAAGGGCATCACCAGATATTCAAAAGAGCCCAGAGGCGTGAACATCGTGGTCTTCCATTCATCGCCTTCCCGGATCCTGATCAAGTTGTACGCCCCCCTCAGGTCTAGCTTGGTGAAAATCTTGCCCCTGCGTGCTGCTGTCAGGAGATCATCCACTCTGGGCATGGGGAAAGCCACTGGCTCTGTCACCGAATTCAGCCGTCTAAAATCCACCACCAGGCGGCGCTGTTGCGTGTCTTTCTTGTCCACCCAGAAGACCGGGCTGCCCCCTGCTGCCTTGCTTTCTCTGATGAACCCCCGCTTGAGGTTCTTGTCGATGAAAGCGCGCAGATCCTCCAGTTCCTGGTCTGACATGGCGTACAGCTTGGCTGGGGGTATAGTTGCCCCTGGCACCAGGTTGATCTGGCAGTCAAAAGGCCTGTGTGGGGGTAGGTGGTCGGACTCCGCTTCGCTGAAGACCTCCTGCAGGTCCCAGTACGGCTTGGGTATCGCCTCACCCCCTTTGACGTGCATGGTGGCCACCGTGGCTATCGGAGGCCCCTCCCCTGGTTGGTGCTGCATGCAATGTTCCAGGCAAAAGTCCGATCCAAAAGTGATGCATCTCTGGTGCCAACTGATGGAGGGGTCGTGGCGCGCCAGCCAGCTCATGCCCAAGACGATGGGGGGGTCTGAGATGGTGGTGACGTTGAATGCCAGTGTCTCTGAGTGCCTTCCCACCGTCATTCTCATGGGGGGGGTTTGATGAGTGATGGCCCCCCCCAGCAGCTCTCTGCCGTCAATGGTTGCCACGTGAAGGGGAAAATCCAGCTGCAGAAGCTGGATGTGGTGCTCTTCTGCAAAGTTTCTCGAGAAGAAGTTCGCTGAGGCACCACTGTCAATTAAGGCAAGGACTGTCAGGGGATAGCCGTTTGGGAGCGTTAGCGTGACTTCTAGAACCACTCCTGCTCTGGGAGGGGTGGGCTGGCTCTGCTCCTCTCTGTGCGGGTGGGTGGGCTGGGGCTGTTGTCTGCTGACTGTGCCTGGCTGCTGCCCCTTGTCTCCTGCAGCCAGGCTTTCCCGTTTCCCTGCTGTGGTGCTGCGTCAGTGGGGGAGGGCACCACCGTTCCCGCCCTTCCTTGCCACTCCCTGCGATGTGGGCAGTCTCTGACGAGATGCTGGGGGGAGTTGCAGAGAAAGCAATTCCCGCCCTTTCCCTCCTTGCGTCTTGGCGCCGCTGGGGTTTGAAAAGCCCGCGCGCGCGCGCTATCAATCTGCATGGGTTCCTGGTCCTGGCTGGCCCCAGGCGTGGCTTGAAAGGGTTGTTGGGGGAGTGGTTTCTCCTGCGACCGTGGGAACCAAGCCCGCTTTGCGCGCGTTGCTTGTTTGTCGCTCCACCGGGATTCCTGTCTCACCCCCACCGCCAGAGCCGCTTTGCTCAGCTGATCCATATCACTGGGCTTTGGACCTCTCGAGAGCTCATCCTTCACCTCCTCATGCAACCCCAAGTAGAACGCCGCTTGCATTGGGGGGGACCCCAGTTCCCACCCCAATCTGTGCACCAGCATGGTGAATTTCGCCCAATACGCGCGAACTGTCATATTTCCTTGGCGTAAATTATGAAGTTCCTCCTTAGTCTGGTCCATATGACTATCGGACGAATACATCGTTTTCAAACCTTCTAGAAATAGTTTGACATTCTTCATGCAAGGATTCCTTGTTGCAATTAACGGTCTTAGCCACTCCCTGGCTGCCCCGGTAAGGTGCTCCACAATAAACGCTACTCTGTGCTCATCATCAGGGAACTCATCGTGGTGCAGCTCAAGAGCATACACAATCTCAGTCTCAAAGCCTTGAAATTCCTTCGGGTCTCCATTGAACTTGCTAACTAGGGTCCCAGCTCTCCTTCCTGGCAGCACTTGGACTTGGGGTGCCCCTCCCGCCTTGTTTTTCTCTGCATCCAGCTTGTTTTGGAGGTCTACCGCCACCGCCCTTAATTGCTGCTCTTTTTCCTGAAGCTCTCTCACCTGTTCCGCAAGTTGTAGCCGGTCGTCCTGGACCTTCTTAGTCTCCTCTTTAGCTGCCTTCAATTCTCCCTGCGCCTGCAGCGATAGCTGCTGCAGTTCTAGCTGGGCTTGCTCCGCGATCTGCCGCCACTTCTCCGCCTCTGACACGCTCATCCCGGCAACTCCAAAGTAGCCCAAAAATGATTAGGAGGTTGCTGTCACGGTGGCCGGAGTGGACTACTTCAGAGTAACGACGCCACGCAGCTCTGCATTTTATTCTTTTATTGGTGCTGCGTATTTACAGTGCTCAAGTCATTGCTATTTACACGGAGTGATGTGGTCAGTCGGTTTCAGAACCTCCTAATGGCTTTTGGCGCGTCTTTCTCCAACACAAAAGCTTTGGCAGACCCATCCTCTTGCCCCTCCTCTTCCTGCGTAATTCTGGAGTTGGGGGGATGGGTCTTCCCCCCTTGCTTGCCCCTTCCTGTCCCACCTGGGACCCTGGCTCCTCTACCTTGCCTGAGCCTCGGACACGACTTCCTGCTTCCCCACTGGAATCGGAACTCTCCCTGCTTTCCCCTTTGCTCGGGGACGGGCTTGAACTCAGGAGGGGAGGGACTTCGCGATATCCCCTGTCCCTCACAGGGAAGGAGTTAACTTTTCCCAATTCCCCTTTCCCTTAAAGTGTACTCCCCAACAACCTCACACATTGTTCCAGCTAAAAGTGGGCAAATCTGTCAATTTTTGTTTCATTAACCTTCTCACTTTTTCAGTTTTCAATTCATTCTTCCACATTTCTGCATCAGTTTGTGATCCTTTTTAAAAGAACTAATTTCCACATGAAAATTCGTCAGCATTCCAATGTAAATTTCTCCCGATATGAACATTCATGAAAGATTTTACCTAATCTATGCATTTTTACAAAGCCAGTTTTCCTACTATAACGTATTTTTGTTTGTTATAGTAACTAATATATGCTTCCCCATGCACATTTTATATGCATCTTTGTACACCTTACTTGGCTGACAAACTGCATTGTGCTTCAGTTCGTGTGCTGTTTCAGAAAGTTCAAAGTAGGAGGGTTCACTTTTAAATGTGAACCGAACTAAACTTCTCCACCATCTCTACCACGCTTTCAGAGGGAGGGATACAGTGAGTTCAATGAACAAAAAAAGGAATCCATCACCCCAAAATCCTCTTCCCTATCCTCCAACAAGTGTCCCATGAATGGGGCTCCACTAGCGGCAAGTCTGGATTCAACTCAATGGCATTTACTTTTGAGCAGATATGTTTTGTGCTGTCAATCCCTCTCCCGTCTGTTTTAGTTGTCTTGTTCACACAGCTCCCCCCCCAAAAAAATCTTCCAGTCTCAGTTTACATACATGCACCCTCGCATTCCCATCAAGCAAATACAGATCCTTCTACTAGGGTTCCCATATTTCAAAAAGTAATAACCTGGAAACCCCCCCCCCCAAAGTTGTTGAGATTTTTTATTTATTATTTTTACCAAAAAAATGCCAAAAAAACCCAAACAAATACAGTTTTTCGATCAACTTGCCTAAGATCCAGGACAAGGCACCACCTTTTGGAAATCCCCGCGCCCCAACGTCAATTCCTCCTTTTCCCCAGTAAAATCTGGACATGTGGCAGCCCTACTTCTATGCTTTGTCCTGTGTGACAGATTGCTATCATTCTATATAGAGTCTATTATGTTTGTCTTGATTATGGGTTGTGGGGGGAAACTGCACTTAATTATGCATAGGGACAAATGATCAAATGAATCCTATGAATATCCTAATAGAAGTCTTTTATCTTCAAACCTGCCACCCTGTGAACTGCCTAGGTTTCTGCCTTGGCCAAAAGGGCTGGGCATGATGTTCTCATTCTGTTCAGCTTTTGATTTCAGGGAATCAAAGGTGTCCTGTTGAGCAGCATTCTGTGAATGAGAATAAGGTCCTGAATAAATTGCTCACAAAATCCATGCCAAGCTAAGCCCTTGATGGCTCCCAACGGCCACATATGCCTTTAACACAAAACTAGGCAATGCTCTGCCGACCTTATGGATCCATCACCTCTTCCTAAATAGGTCAACAGAGAACACTCTGCTTTCCTCCTCCCAAATGTAGACTAAACAGTGCATCATCCCTGCCATGCAAATAAACATAATAATTGCAGTAGAGCTACTGAACTTCTTCATAGGAAAGGCACTTTGACCTGTAAGATTTAAAAGGAGGTTTTTTTTATATATTCATTTTATTTCATTTTATGCTAGCACAGCATCTCACTTATTAACTATCTCAAAGCTGATCCAGTACAAATGTTTCAAGTAAAAGGGTGTGGTGATACAGGATCAGAGCCAAAACCCTCCAAAGGCGAAAATGAAGGGATGGTGACAGAAAGTCAGAGAAAGGACAATCAATCTGTGAGGGAAGCCCTGTGGGGAAAGTAGCCAGCTTACAGAATTCCATTGGCTTGCCTTCTCTTGACTTCTTTCCAGAGCAGATCAATGTGAGTCTAGAATAATATTATCTTCAGTTCCTTCCCCACCTCCTCCTAATTTCCAAAGTATTCTACTAGCTTCAAGTAGTATCCTTTAAATAAAGACTCTGCAGGTGCTCATAAACTCTTTCATGTGTACTCCCCCATCTTAAAAGCGGAATCTGCACCAAAATGTTACAGCAAGGATGACGGGAATGTTTTGGATGTTTTTTCAGACTGGGGGCCACATTGCCTCCTGGGCAACTTTTCAAGGGCCATGTGCCAAGGCTGGGCAGGGCCAGAGGCAAATCTGGGCAAAGCAACAAATTCAAAATGTTACCTTTGTAGTTTACACATACACACAACATCCTCCACCCAGCCATGAAAGAGTCATTAGCAGAAGAAGGGCACGTCCCAGCTAGGCACAGACTCTCAGTATGTGGAGCTGTGTCAGTAAGAGATGTGGCCTGGGGAGAATTTTGAGAGCCAAATACAGGGATGGGGGGGCATTTGGGCCCTGGTGCTGAATTTTCCCATCCCTTTGTTACCTTATGGTGTCCTTCTTGTTCAGGGTTCTAGCCAGCCATTCCATGCTGTCCTCTTGCATTTTCCACACCACCCCTCAACAGACACTCAGCATTCTATGGCCAGTTCAGTTCAGTCCTCATTGGGCTGTGGATTTGCCTCCCTTCATATACCCTTCCCCATAAAATATTTGTGCTTTGTAAACTTTGCTGATACCTCCCTTTTGTGCATGGATGATGGCATTTTGTCAACATTAGGACTGGCATTGAGAGCATAAGTTTGGTCTTCAGAATGCGTAACGCACAGGTGCAATGTTGCTTGGTTTCAGATTCATTCTGCCCTGACTGTTGGTCAAAGGTTCCCCATTCCTTACCTAAAGGATTGTATCCTGTACCAACCTAGACCTTAAGATAATCCTTGGAGGCCCTTCTCTGTTCATTATAAGACACAGAGCCTTTTCAGTGGTGACACTTTGGTTATGGAATGCAATCCCCCAAAGTCTCCCACCAGGCATCTATGTTGTGGTTAGGGACGGGGAATACATTCAGTTCCATTTTCATTTTAAGCCCTGTTCCTTGCCCAATAAGCACAGGGTGCCTTTCTCCAGTGGCGCCATGGCCCATAGATTGCAGCAAAATAATGGGCATGGTTTTGCCCAGTATCTTCTCTGTTTGATGGGCTCATGAGTAACAGCTGTCCCATGGCCCCTTGATGAAGAGGGGAGGGGAAAGCCTATACAGTGGTACCTCTGGTTACAAATGCTTCGGATTACAAACACTTCAGGTTACAAACTCCGCTAACCCGGAAGTAGTGCCTCGGGTTGCGAACTTTGCCTGTGGCGCAGCGGCAGTGGAAGGCCCCATTAGTGAAAGCGCACCTCAGGTTAAGAACGGTTTAGAGTTAAGAACCGACCTATGGAATGAATTAAGTTCCTAACCCGAGGTACCACTGTATAAGGCTGCTTCCCCTGGATCTCACAGCCATTTTGCTTTGAGGGCTCCCCACCCAACCTCTGTCAGGTTAGAGCCTTCACTGAACAATTTTGGGTCATTGGTTGACAGGGCAGAAAATGAATTTTCCCTCTCAACCTGTTTGGCACTTGGTTGGGGGTTTCTTCTGCCTACCCCTCAGTGAAATGCCTTTCCTTTGTTAGGTGGAAGAACATAGTTTGCATGAGAGTGGAAATAGCATGGTCAGGATTAAGATAGTATAGGGGGCTCCCTGTAAGGGGCCTGAGGGGAGCATTGACCACGGCAACCCCAAGCGTGTCTTCGGTATCTGCCTGGTGGGAATCTGCACCCTGGTCCCCCAGTGAGACCTTGCTTGCTTGGCTTGCACCACAGCAAGGTTCAACACTGGCTGACTCCCATCCTGTTTGGAGCGATCCAAACCCAGCAGATCCATTCCATCAACATGGGGCTTGTGGAATGAGGAACTGATCCTGGGACCCAATGCCATGCCAACCCTTACCCTGCCTGCTGCTCTCAATAAAGATTTGGCCAGGTTTTATCCCATCACCATTGTACAAGTTATTTTGCTGCTCTCATGGGTCACATAATGTGCCTGCCTGGATAATGTGCGCCTACCTAATTCATACCTTCCTGAAACAATAGGTGAATCAAAAGGCAGCTGCCTTTCGTGATGCATGAAATTCACAAATGAATGAAAGTAACATACAAACAAGGATTTTATTAGGGAATATTTTCTGCAAGGACACATAGCAAAAATATGTGCATTAGAAGAAATGCATGCTGAAATACTGGTGAAAGTTCATGAGGGCTTAACAATAAATAAATCACAAACTGATGTGGAAATGTGGCAAGCTGAAATAAGTACAAGGGAAGATAAGAAATGGAGTGAAACTGAAATAGACAAATTCATTAGTCCCTAATTGTGGTATTTTTGGTAGCAAGAGAAACATCATCATCATTTGAGTCTTCAAAATTGATCATAGAAGTTTATAGAGCCTTTGGATATTTGCTATCTGTACAATTTTTGGTTCTCCTATGAGCTTTGGAGTGCAGGTGCTAACTTCTTTTGCTGCTTTTATGCTATATTAGTACTACAGTTTTATGTCCTTAATTTACATTGTTTTTCATTCTTACTGTAAACCATCCACAGAATTGTCATTACTGGTTGGCATGTAAATATTTTAAATAAAACAAATGTACAAAACAAAATCTTGTTTCTGCTCTCCTTAAAAGCCTTTAGTACATGCTTAGAGGTACACAGCTTAAGGTGTCGGATTCTTATCTTAACATAGTTAAGAAAATGAGAAAAGTAGTACTATACTAGATTGAAGGGGCAGTGGATACAGTTACATAGATACCTTTTTGTTTGGCTGCTGATTGGCCAACTGCACAATGTAATTTGTGATTGGCAGAGAGAAGGCCATTACCTAGAAAAGACTGAAAATATGCTTTCTATTAAAAGAAAGGGGAGTTCTCGTTAAGGAAGAGCAAGGTTCTTTTTTGCTGGCAAGCTATATCACTCACAGCTGGCATAGATTCTGAATTCTCTGCTGCCATCATCCATTATCAAGGAAGCATTAGAGAACAACTCTGAAAAATTAAGGCCTATCATTTTGAAGCCAGACAATGCATCACAAGACATTTGAGTGCTGAAGGTGGTTTGGAATGCTTGCTTTGCAATCCAGGTCAAGTTGGCCTGGGCTGGAATATGGCAAGATAAATGCTTAAAGGGAGATCTTGTAGCATATGAGTCAAAAAATCCAGTTGCGCTAAATCTGTCCATGGTCTTCCAGTGAGCTGCAAGGCTGAAATTGCTGTGTGCCCCTAACAGCAGTTTCTTGGGATGTTATTCTGTCTTTGAAAATAGCAGGGGGAATATGAACATGGGTAAACCAATATATATTCACACTGGGGGGAATACAGAAAACTGGGATGCACCCCCATTGTTTTGGGGGGGGGGGCTAGAAATAGTGATCTCAGTAGAGTTGAAACATTTCCTACAAAACATTTCAGTTGTGTGAATATTTATTTTGCCTTATTCCCCTTCTGGCATTCTCTTGGTTGCTGCTATTTTAGTTATATTTTCCCTGTTGCTTGCTGTTGCTTTCACCTTTCTGCCTTTCTGGATCAGAGAAACAAGTAATTTCTGCTAATCAGGGTTCACATGGTGATTTGTTATTCATTTATTTAGAAAAAGTATAAATTCGCTGATGGAAAAATTCTCCAAGCGGCAATTGTGAATGACATCAGGACACTAAGTAGCCACAGTACTGATGCAAAATATTTTGTTTATTTATTTTATATCCTGCCCTTCCTCCTAAAGGTGGCCAGGGAGGTAAATGAAGGACAAATGAAAGCAATTTAAAGTAAACAAAAAGCTTTCTGGATTCACTGCATGAGTGATCTCATGTAATCAGGATAATTTTACAACGCCACTTAGCCAATGATTTGGCAATGTGATGACATCACGAAGGGAAAGTTTATTCAGTCGAGGGTGAAAGTTTTTAAAGTATCATTTCAGCAGCCAACCATTTACCTGGCATTAGAGATGTCAGAGAATTCTGACAGAAATAGGAATGAAAATTGCTGTTGTCCATTATATGTTCCATCTTCAGAACAGAAATCAATCCAGCAAAAGCCATTTGATATTCTTTGTGGCTGTTGTTTTTAGTCCACAAATAATACATAATTGGTGACTTTCCCCCCCCCCCTCATTTAAGCTGTGCTACCTTTGCATTGAAATGAATGGTTATTTTCTTTCTTTCATTTTTATCGTACTTATCTTCCAAGTAGATGAGCATTGCTTCCATGATTCTTCCTCTACTGTTTATCTGAGGCTAAGAGATCTCAACTCAGGTCTTCGCAGACCTACACTGACATTCTAACACAAGGCTGGGGAACCTGAGGCTTCTAGGTACAGCTGGACCCCTATCAGTTCTACCTAGCATGGTCAATGACCAGGGATGATGGGGGTTGAGGACCAATGTCCTGTGGAGGAGCACATGTCCCCAGCTCTGCTCTAATCACAGGACCACAGTGGTTCTTATTGTTAAAAGTGGTAACAATATTGCTTTGCTTCATACTTAGGAGAGGTAACATAAGGCCCACCGGTGGGTTTAATCTGGCCCCTGTGGCAGTTTATTTCCTGGGGTAAAATCGTTTAAAAAATCTCAACAACTTCAATCCTAAAAGAAACTCAACAGCTCAACAACTCCAACCCTAAAAAAAAAAGGTCAACAACTTTGGTTGGACCTTTGGTCAGCCCCCACGGTCCTTCACTTCATCAAATCATCAAATTTGGACACCACTGACATAAGGCTATAAAAAGAGTCAAACTGGATCCAGCTAAAGGCTCATCTAGTCCTTCACTCTGTTCTCACAGTGGTCAACCAAATGTCTGTGGGAAACCTGCAAGCAGGACCCGAACTCATGAGCACTCTTCCATCCTGCAATTTCAGAATCATGACTGCCTCTGACCATGGAGGTAACATAGCTAGCATGGCTAATAGCCCTTGATAGTGTCATCCTCCATGAATTTCACTGTCCTCTTTTGAAGCCATCCATGTTGGTGACCATCACTGCCTCCAGTGGGAGTGAGTTCCGTAGTCTAGCTTATATGGACTGAATGAAAAAGTCAGCCTCATTGGATGTCAACAAGTTCTAGTGTCGTAAGAAGGAAACTTTTCTTTATTGACTTTCTAAATCAGACAAATGGATGGTCCCAACTGACTGCCATGCATTGCCCATCAAGTTTATTCATAGCTTGCCATTGCTTTTCTTTACTACAGTATTTTCCTGTCTTCGCTGAAATGAGCAAACAAGTCAAAGTACACAGCTGTGCAAATGAGCCGTGCTCAGGAGATAATATTTACACTTTCCCTCTGTGTGCATGTGAGCATCTTCTTTGTTTACATTTTCCTTTGCTGCTTTTCCATGCCCATGCATATTTGCACCACTTTTATTTTGGTCCAGGATGAACCCCATCATCACCATGAACACACATTCTTTCCCTCCACCTATGGTGCCTGGTTCCCATTAGGGCTAGTAGGTTGGAAAGCAGGAAGCCCAACTTGTAAATGGAACTAGAGCCAATGACAGGCAGTGCCAACTAATTTGAGTGCTTTCCCTCAACCTCTTTCCATGTGAGTTCTCTAAAGGCAACACTGAAACTAAAGAGGAGGCAGCTGACATGTTATGAAGCTGGCATGAAGACAGGAGTGCCTGGCGTGCTCTGGTTAATGGGGTCACGATGAGTCGGACACAACTAAATGACTAAACAACAACAACATGTAAGAAGGCATGCAGGTGCAGCCTAGCTAGGGCAGATTGAGGTTGGTGGAGCAGTGGCCCTCTGTTGCTCTCCAATATTACTTTTTGATGGTTGTTACTGTTTAAGCAAAGATTATGGTGCAGCAATACCCGAGAAACTGGTCTGATGGACAAATCCTCACTAGATTATCAGGCTTTTTACCTATCTGTACTAGGACTTCACTCAGGGATGGATAATTTCTGTGAAATCCATCCATAAGCAAGAATGCACATTTTCTTTATTTCTCTTTCTCCTTATCCATTCACAAACACAGCCCCTCTAGTCTCACACGCAAACACACACCATAAATTATCGCAGGAATATATTCCTGCCACAAGGAATATATATATTAAAAAAACCTCAGATGCTTAGATGCTTTGTAATTGTTGGGTGGATGCATTTCAAGGGGGAGAAATGTTCTATTCTATTGTATTCATTGTTCTACCTTTATTATCATGCTTAAGTTGGTAATAACAGTTCCAGCAATTGAGTATAAAATCACAGCTAACATATAAGGTCGCCATATGGAAGATAGTGTCTTAATGGACACTAGATTTTGGCCTGAAGAGCTAGATTTGGCCAGCTCCCTGATTACAGCAAGTTAATGATCAATCTGTGGTCAGGAAAAGGATGCAAAATAGAGACCTGGCTTGCATAGCCCCTCCAACCATTGCAGTTGTTGTCATCTGTCTGTCTCAAGAGACAATGGATTGTGCCTCTATGAGTGAAGTCAAACCACTGGAGAATCATAGTGCCTGCTGTAGCTTCAGAGACCGGTAATTTAAAACTGCTGCCCCCCCACCTTGTTTTTGTTGTGTTAGCAGCACTGAAGTGACCCCTTTAGGGTGCAAGTCTGGGCAGTGGGCATGGAAGTCCTGGGCTGCCCAGATGACAAGACTCAGAAAGCAGAGCAATACATTTGGCACCAGCTTGGCTGTAGAAGTTGCTAGTAGAGTCACAAATAGACACTATCTTGGGCTGCAAAATTATGAAGCCAATGAGTGATCAGCTAGGAAGTCCTAGATTTGGTTCATAACTCAGTGATGTATTTACCAAGTTGCCTTGGGCACCCAAAGCCCTTACCTCTTAGTCCTTATATTGAGTATGAGGGCATTGTCTTACAATTCTTACATGGTTGTTGACATGATTGCTGAGAATGCATATATAGGGCTTCCCATAAGCATCTGGCTGATCACAGGATGCTAGACTAGATGGGCCAGTGGCCTGATCCAGCAGAGCACTGTGTATGTTCTTATGCATGCAGATAAAACAAAACAAAACAAAAGATCTGTTTAATGGAGGCACTGGGAATGGTGTATGGGTGAAATTTTATGAAAAATCTTATAGTTGTTTTAACTCTTTGACATCTCCTGGGAGGGTATTCCACAGGGTGAGTGTGACTACCCAAAAGAACTTCTGTCTGTTTCCCTGTTGTATCATTTGTCACACTGAGAGAACTGCCAGAAGGCCCTGAGAGCTGGACCTCTGCGCCCAGACTGAATGAGAGGGCAGAGGGGCTCCTTCAGGTATACTGGGTCAAGGCCGGGTGCCCTGACATATGATATCCCATTGAGACTGAACTGAACCGGCAGCAGCAAGAAGAGATAGCAAACCCTGCTACAGAAGATGAACGAGAGCCAGGAACAAGCAGGGTTTTTTTAAAAAATAAATAAATAAATAAAAATTACAGCCCACGGAGGGGGAGGGAACACAAAGAGGAGAGATGCAGGAAAGTGAACAGGCAAGTTCCCAGACCATGCAAGGGTGAAGTTCTGAGTCGGGGGGGGGGCAAAGACCTGAGTCCCCTCACACAAGGCGCAATGGGAGATTACGTGAACGTAAGCAGAAAGTCATAAAAATCCCCCACTTTAGCTGTTGGAAAAGATGCCGTAAATCAGTGGGGCCAACTGGCAAGAACTATACAGACTGAAATTGTGCGGGCTCATGCCCAGTTGTGTAAATAGCAATAAATGAAAGCTATAAAAATGACAGACACAGTAAGGCTTTAAAGGCCAACACCAAGACTTTGAATTGTGGTGCACTCCCTGCACCTGGTGAGATGCCAAAGCCTAGGCTGAATAGTGAATATTGTTGGTTGCACCAGCAGGAGGAGATTGTAGAAGTGCTCAGTTGACTGCACCAGCCTGTGGCTCAGGATAGGACCCACATGAATGACTGTGCCTGCCCTGCTGTTCTGAAGTAGAGTTCAGGGTGTGTGTTGCCTGCTGGGAAAATATATTAGCCTACACCTAGCCATGAACTCTAGAGCTCTGCATAAACCACTGTAACCCTGCACCTTGTAACCTGATGCCTATGTCTGCACATTTTAGTGGATTCTAGAATACAGTACAGCTTTTGGAAATAATTGTGCAGAGAGTCTGAGTATCATGTCCATGAATGGGAATCTGGTCAGAAAGCTTCCCATCTTGCTTCATCTTTTCATTAAAGCTTTATTGGTGGTGCCTTCATTAGCAAGGAGCGACCTTGTGCTCACAAATGTAACACTTTCCAAGACCTTGACACACAGTTTTGTCAGCTGCTGCCACCTAGTGAAGGCCACAGCAACAGCCCTGCTAATTATTACTCCTACTATCAGTGGGAAAGGGAAGGTGGCAAGGTTGCTGACACTGATGCTAGGACCAACTATTTATAAGCTAAGCTCCAGTTTCAAATGCTATTATTTATTGTTTTTCATTTATTTATTTCAGTCACTTATATACCACAGAAACACTGGCATTTTTAAGAACACTAAGATTTAAAAAGAAATGCAGTGATAAAATCAATCACACAAACTGAAAACTTATGTATAATGTCCATTAAAATAAACTGCTCTTCATCAAAAGATCTCAGTGAATAATAATAATAATAATAATAATAATAATAATAATAATAATAATAATAATTTATTATTTATACCCCGCCCATCTGGCCGGGTTCCCCCAGCCACTCTGGGCGGCTTCCAACAAAACAGAAATTCTAAAATACAGAAATCCATCAAACATTAAAATACAGAAATCCATCACACATTAAAAGCTTCCCTAAACAGGTGAGCAGTCCTTAAGGAATCAGAGAATCCTTAAGGCAGTGGCAGACGAAGACTTTCTGCGACCCGGGGGCAGCACCAAGGGCATGCACCCGGGGCGGGGCATCACCCCATGTAGCACGCATGCGCGACAGTGCCGCACATGACTCATGCGCCATACGCAGCAGCTCCGCACATGCATGCTACACAGCGGAGCCACTGACAAACCTCAGTGCCATATGGGGATACTGCTGCCTGGGATCCTCTGCTCGCGGCTGCAGCGGCTTCATCCCCGCACTGTGCTGGGGATGTTTGCCAGGTGCTCCACTGCGTAGCGGGGCCTCTCCACGAAGGCAGTCACGCCATGGCATTGGCGGCCAAAGGCGGTGGAGGTGGGGGGGCAGTGCCTGGGGCACCCCGCCCTATCACCCCCCTCTTGCTATACCCCTGCCTTAAGGTATCCTGGACCCAAGTTGTTAAGGGCCTTGTAAATTGATGGGAATACCTTGAACTTGACCCAAAAACATATCTGCAGGTATTTCAGTTCCAGAGTTAATCACTGTTAGTAGTCTGCCCCTCCACCCCAAGAGTCTAACCACAGCATTTTACACAATCTCATTATTAGACCTGAAGTTCTGAAAACTGGAAATTTTATTTCAGTCTCCTCAGTGCCAAGCTTCAGTTGCGTCAGTATCCAGAACAGTGTATGGAAATAACATGAAATGTTGTAGTTACAGGTAGGTAGCCGTGTTGGTCTGCCATAGTCGAAACAAAATAAAAAAAATCCTTCCAGTAGCACCTTAGAGACCAACTAAGTTTGTCTTTTTTTTAAAAAAAAAATATTTTTATTAATTTTCCAATTAAAACCAATTATATCACATTCAATATTTCAAATTATACACATATATATATCAATCAGACCGAATGTTATGCCAAATCATCTAAAGAATTTTTTATTTGGGTTCCCATGCTTCAAGAAATTGGGAATTCCTCGCAACTGTCCACTGCCGTCTTTTTTCTAAAGTTCAAATCGTCCTTCAAGTTCATAATAATCCAGATCTTCCCCTTACAGTCACAAAGATGTTTTCCACTTTCACGATTGTTTCCCAGCTGCTGATATAAATATCAAACAAAGTCTCACAGATGTTCTTTCTCCTGTGTGAGTTAATCAGTCCAGCCTCCCCATAAATCTTCTTAATGGAGCTCCTGTTGCGTTGAAGCAATTCGAAGTAGCGCCATCTTAAAAAGCTCAAATCACTTTCGCTTTCCTCTCATGGGCATGAAAATTTACGATCATTATAGAATTTACAGCTTTTCCAGGCAGGAGACCCAAACATCAAACCATAGACTCTTGGTAAATTAATGGATCTCCTTGCCCTATAGCTGAACTTAGCTTCAGGTCGCTGCTCCAATTTAAAGTGCGTCACAGCTCATAAATCCTCCGAACGCATTCAGAACTCCTTCCGTCCGACTAGGGGGGGGCTTTTCTCATCGGCAACTCCACATCTTTAAAAAAAAAATGCTCAGTAACAACAGTTATAAGGTTCAACTCACACAGTCTTTTGCTTCTCTTTCACTCCAAACAAGCCAGGACATCGCGTCCGGGAAGGTACGAGGCAACAATATGAAGAAAAAAAAATAAAAACTCACTCCCCTTATCGCTCCGTCCCCATCAATCCTTCTTCCAGATGCAGTACAATCTTTGACTCCTCTCACTCGGCAGCATAAATTTCTCAGCAGTAAACAGCGCTTCTTTCCCTCCTTCTGAAGTATGTCCATAGATTTAAGCCTAATTATCTTCTTTAACCATGGAAATCCCCGCCATGCAGATTAGCGTCCGGGAGTCCTGGCCCTTGTAAGTGCTCAGCCCAAGCTCCCCCCACTCCAAAAACAGTCGGAGTGGGTCTGGGGGCATCGCGGGCCAGCGGCCCCTCTCCGTAACCCCCGGAGAGGGTAGGGGGTTGCCATTTACTCCCCTAGCAACCGCCAAATTCCTTACAAAGGTCAGAGAGATGGAAAACAGGTCCGCCATTCCTGCAGGCGGAAACCGGAACCTGAGACCAACTAAGTTTTTCATTGGTATGAGCTTTCGTGTGCATGCACACTTTTTCAGATACACTGAAACAGAAGTTATATAATGGACTGGTGACTTCTGTTTCAGTGTATCTGAAGAAGTGTGCATCACATGAAAGCTCATACCAATGACAAACTTAGTTGGTCTCTAAGGTGCTACTGGAAGGATTTTTTTAATGAAATGTTGTGCTTATTAATATGAAATAATATGCATCCGCCTAACCCTGTCAACTTCTGAAGTCAGTCATGACAGAAGCTTTACTAGGATAAAAGTCCTGCTAGGTTGGCTGTATCCCACAGGCCTTCCATCAACATATACTTAGCCATGGGGAAGATGGTGTGTGCATGTCTCACCCTTGAGAGGCTACAAAAAGTTAGAGAGCCCTTGGGTCTATATTGCACCATCGATTTCTGTGGCACAACTCCACACTGATTTCAGTGGGGCTTTCTGCTTAGAAAATGGATGGTACAAGGCTAGCCCCAGGTGTCTCATAACTTCTAGGGCCTTAACATACCTGTGAATGAGCATGAACCTGTGCACATCATCACCCAGGTACTGGGAGATGAAAAACACTCACATGGCTTCCATTCAGGGACAGGAGAGAATAACAGATTTATTGCTTTGATGTTTCTGTTTTGGGGCTGGGAGGGGGAGAAGCAGTTTTGCCAAATTATCTCCAGGCTTCAGAAAGAAAAGGGTGGAAAGCTGCTGTGATATTTCTGCATGCTCTTTAGTTACACGAGGCTCAATTCTCTTTCATCCTAAAAGCATTCTGAGATAACAGAGTGCTATATTACATCTAAAGACTTTGGATTTATAAAAGGTATCATAGGAGAAGCAACCTCATTCTGAAGATTTATGGGAATGGTCAGCATTTTCCCTTCAAGTATTTAAGGCAAAATTAGCTGCTGTTCCTTGTTGGGCAAATTAAGTTCACCAAAATTGAGCTCTGTTTCAGAAAACCTGCTATTTCCCCACTGCAAAGCAGGTGCTACCTGTGATCTCTAGAATGTATCATGCTATCAGTATTTATTTATGGCACTGTTTCTGTTAGGTGGAATATTTCCTTTCCCAAATAAAGGTGGAGAACAGCTTGGTGCTATTAAGCACCAGACCATTATAGTATAGTATGAGAGTAGCCAATATGGCACCCTCCATATTTTGTTGGACGGCATCTCCCTTCAGCTCCAGCCACCATGGTCAATAGCCTGGGATTCTGAGAGTTGTCGTCCAACATCCAAAGATATTGACTATGCATGGAATAAAGCAGGCATCCCCAAACTGCGGCCCTCCAGATGTTTTGGCCTACAATTCCCATGATCCCTAGCTAACAGGACCAGTGGTCAGGGATGATGGGAATTGTAGTCCAAAACATCTGGAGGGCCGAAGTTTGGGGATGCCTGGAATAAAGCAACTTTTGCTGTTATGGTACTAAAATAAAATCCCATGAAAAGCCAAATATAAAATTATTATGGATAGCTCTCCTATTTTTCCTCTAATAAATGCAGAGTGGCATGCATGTTGACCCAACTCCCCAATTTTATCCTCACAACAACATTGTGAGGTAACTTGGACTGAGAGGAACTGACTGTTCTGAGGTCACGCAGAATCACAGAATTGCAGATCTGTAGAGTTAGAAGGGACCGTGAGGGTCATCTATTCCAAAACCCTGCAATACAGGAATCTTTCACCGAACTTGGGAATTGACTGAACTATTCCCTCCTTGAACAGAAACCATCAGCAAGCTTCATTTCTAGGAGGGAGCTTAGACTTGGTTTCCCCCAATCCAAGCTAAAACCATTAACCACTTACACGGTACACACTTTATACTTACAGTGGTACCTCTGGTTAAGAACTTAATTTGTTCTGGAAGTCCGTTCTTAACCTGAAACTATTCCTAACCTGAAGCACCACTTTAGCTAATGGGGCCTCCGGCTGCCGGCATGCCGCCGGAACACAATTTCTGTTCTCATCCTGAAGCAAAGTTCTTAACCTGGGGTACTATTTCTGGGTTAGCGGAGTTGGTAACCTGAAGCGTTTGTAACCTGAAGTGTTTGTAACCCGAGGTACCACTGTATTCAGCATTTCATGACTAAATGCTGCAACATGGTTGCAGACAGGAATAGAATCCCTTCAACATGCTACATCTGCGTTCAAAAATCTGCACTGGTTGTCAGTTTGCTATCCAACCAAATTCAAGGCTTTACTGTTGGCATATAAAGCCCTTAATGGCTTTGGACAATTTACCTTTCTTCATACACCTCTGTTCCACTGCTTTGATCTGCAGAACATGCACTTTTATAAGTGTCATGTGCTATTTGCTCTGCATTTGCAAGGAATCTCTCATTTTGTGTGGCAGCATCTGTGCTTTGGAATTTCCTGTCTATTGTCATTATGCATGCACCTGCTGAACACTTTTTTTATTTCACAAACCTGCGCAGACATAAAATTTAGTTACTTAAAGGTAAAGGTAAAGGGACCCCTGACCATAAGGTCCAGTTGGGGACGACTCTGGAGTTGTGGCGCTCATCTCGCTCTATAGGCCGAGGGAGCCAGCGTACAGCTTCCGGGTCATGTGGCCAGCATGACAAAGCCGCTTCTGGAGAACCAGACCAGCACACGGAAACACCGTTTACCTTCCTGCTGGAGCGGTACCTATTTATCTACTTGCACTTTGATGTGCTTTCGAACTGCTAGGTTGGCAGCAGCAGGGACCGAGCAACAGGAGCTCACCCCATCGTGGGGATTTGAACCACTGAACTTCTGATCGGCAAGCCCTAGGCTCAGTGGTTTAAGCCACAGCGCCACCCACATCCCATTTAGTTACTTATATTTGTTTTAAAATATCTTTCAGATTTCTGTGTTTTACTGATGAATGTTTTGTGTATACTGTACTTGTTCTTAACTATTTCCCCCACTAATGTTATCTATACCTTGCATAATATGTACACTACTTAAGAGAGTTTTCTGGTTAAATGGTCTATAATTCTTTTTATAAATAAAATAATAATAATTGAGAACCCTGGCTGCCATAGAAATTCTACCCTATTGAAACACTTTCTGCTTCCCACATAACTCCTCAAATGTCCTTCTAATCAGGAACCTTCTAAACAACATTAGATTTTCCCTTTCATCAAAACTTTGTGGCAACACTAATGAGATGACAATCTCTATTTATCTTAAATAAACAGACTTTATAAGCCTGTTCTGGATTGGGTTGTATTACCTCCATAAAGGATCAGATATGTCAAATTTTATTAGTGAAATGGTTTGGGAAACCTTTTGCCAAAACACAGCTATCTTGTTACATGACCACCACATGTGGCAATATGTTCCAACTCTCTTACATCCTCTCCAGCAATGGTTGTCACACCTTTTAGTAATCCTAAACCTTTTAGGTTCCGCTGAGGATATAGATACCGTGTATGGAGTTTTTCATTACCATGACTGAGATGGCTTCATGGGACTTATTTAGCCAAACGTTTTCCCTTTGGATAGTTCTGTATCAAAATCTTCTTCCCAGCATTACTAAAAGTTAAAATCCACAACAGTGCAAGAGAGAATTTTTTTTAAAAAATTGAAAATATATCTGAGTCCAGTATTACAGGATTATACATTAAAGATTCAAAATAGGTTAATGATTTAGTAGCTTAGTTAGTTTTTAAAAAACAAAACTTCCAGTAAGTTAAGCAAATGTAGAATTTGATGAATATGAAACCAATTTGTAGGGAGATTGTGCATTAATTTGGGCACCTGTTAAAGGAAGGACATACACCCAAGAACCATTCATAATTGAGAAGCCCACAGTGCCCTAATGTTTAAAGTGATGGTTTCTGTTGGGATCTTGTAACAAGGGATGCTCCAAATTGGAGTCATGGGGGACAAAGAAGCAGCCAAAATATTTCTCTATTGTTTCCATAAAATCAGGTCCCGTTGTACGGAAGTGTTGGAGATTTCACTAAGAGTCTGAGGGGCAGTATTTTAAGAATGGTTAGATTTCCTTGTTCAGTTTCCATGGTTAAGCAAAGTTGACTGTTCGCTTCCACATATTATATAAAGAATATCCCTAAGGAGGAATGCATTGTAATAACATTTTAATCAAGGAATACCTGCACACCTCTCTCAGTGAGCATAAATAATACACTGTTCTGGAGTCTGGACCTTTTACCTTGATGGATGGAGGTCATAATAAGCTTTTGCCATTTTTTAAGAACCCAATCTTCAATTTGGATAGGGATCGTTTGAAAAAGAAATTAACTTTTTGAAAGTAATATCATCTCAGCAGCTGGAATCCAACCCCACAGAGACATAGATAAATTCATCCAAGTTTTCATTTTAGCTTTAAATTCCATAATTACTGGTTTATTATTATTATTTTTGGAATAATAGTACCTAGATAGTGGAATTGTGAATTAAACAGTTTAAGGCTTGAGATTCTTTGGAGATGCGCTCTTAAGTTAGGATGAGTACATATCCCTAATAACTCTGATCTGATAATGATGTAAGATTACACCTAGTGGTAACCAGCAGAATTGTGCAGCGGAGCTTTAGGATCTCCATCCTTCACTATTGCCAACCATTTCAGAATTGGTGGTGAAGAAAACTGCTTGCACATACAGCATGAAGTGTTTTTATTGCCTCAAGTAACAAGACGATTATTTACACTATATACATAAAGTTAGGAGATGTTTGTGCACCATGAGATATGTACTACATACCAATTAAGCAAAGTGAATCTGGTTTCCTTCTGTATCAAAGAAAGTCTGCAATCAAACAGGAGGTTGTAGTCAAGCTGGTAGCTTGACTCAATATGGAGACTTCAAGGCTGTTGGATGCAACAAACTATAACATAGTTAATAAACACAATCACATAGAATTCTCCCCTTTAGTGAGAAAACTAAAGAGAAACTGAACAGAACTCAGGCAAGGTGGAAGGGCAGAGACAGACCCAAGCACAAATAACTGCCAGTGTTAAATTATACTAATATATAACATTAATTTGGTTTTTCATTCAGTTGTGTCCGACTCTTTGTGACCCCATGGACCAGAGCAAGCCAGGCACTCCTGTCTTCCACTGCCTCCTGCAGTTTGGTCAAACTCATGTTGGTAGCTTCGAGAACACTGCCCAACCATCTTGTCCTCTGTCGTCCCCTTCTCCTTGTGCCCTCCATCTTTCCCAACATCAGGGTCTTTTCCAGGGAGTCTTCTCTTCTCATGAGGTGGCCAAAGTATTGGAGCCTCAGCTTCAGGATCTGTCCTTCCAATGAGCACTCAGGGATGATTTCCTTTAGAACAGATAGGATTGATCTTCTTGCAGTCCATGGGACTCTCAAGAGTCTCCTCCAGCACCATAATTCAAAAGCATCAATTCTTTGGCGATCAGCCTTCTTTATGGTCCAGCTCTCACTTCCATACATCACTACTGGGAAAACCATAGCTTTAACTATATGGACCTTTGTTGGCAAGGTGATGTCTCTGCTTTTTAAGATGCTGTCTAGGTTTGTCATTGCTTTTCTCCCAAGAAGCAGGCGTCTTTTAATTTCGTGACTGCTGTCACCATCTGCAGTGATCATGGAACCCAAGAAAATAAAATCTCTCACTGTCTCCATTTCTTCCCCTTCTATTTGCCAGGATGTGATGGGACCAGTGGCCACGATCTTAGTTTTTTTGATGTTGAGCTTCAGACCATATTTTGTGCTCTCCTCTTTCACCCTCATTAAAAGGTTAATTCCTCCTCACTTTCTGCCATCAAGGTTGTGTCATCTGCATATCTGAGGTTGTTGAAATTTCTTCCAACAATCTTAATTCCGGCTTGGGATTCATTCAGTCCAGCCTTTCACATGTAAGTTAAATAAGCATGCACATGAAAGCTCATACTAATGTCAAACTTAGTTGGTCTCTAAGGTGCTACTGGAAGGAATTTTTTATTTTGTTTTTACGATACTACGTCAGACCAACACTGCTATTTACCTGTAACTTGATTTAGATTGTATCTTACTGGCGCAATGGTTTTTCCTACTTTCTTCAGTTTAAGCTTGAATGTTGTTATAAGGAGCTGATGATCTGAGCCACAGTCAGCTCCAGGTCTTGTTTTTGCTGACCGTATAGAGCTTATCCATCTTTGGCTGCAGAGAATATAATCAATCTGATTTTGATGCTGCCCATCTGGTGATGTCCATGTGTAGAGTCGTCTCTTGTGTCATTGGAAAAGAGTTACAGGTAGGTAGCCGTGTTTGTCTGAGTCAAAGCAAAATAAAAAATTCCTTCAGTAGCACCTTAACTTAGTTGGTCTTTAAGGTGCTACTGAATGAATTTTTTTATTGGAAAAGAGTGTTTGTGATGACCAGCTTGTTCACTTGACAGAACTCTATTAGCCTTTGCCCTGCTTTTTTTTTTTTTTGAACTCCAAGGCCAAACTTGCGAGTTTTTCCTTTTATGTCTTTAGCATTCCAATCCCCAATAATGAGAAGAACATCCTTCTTTGGTGTCATTCCTAGAAGGTGTTGTAAGTCAATCAGTCAATTTCAGATTCTTCAGCACCGGTAGTTGGTGCATAAACTTGGATTACAGTGATGTTAAAAGGTCTGCCTTGGATTCGTATCGAGATCATTCTATCATTTTAGATTGCATCCCAGTACAGCTTTCACCACTCTTTTTTTGACTATGAGGGCCACTCCATTTCTTTTACAGGATTCTTGCCCACAGTAGTAGATATGATGGTCATCCAAACTAAATTCACCCATTCCTGTCCATTTTAGTTCACTGATGCCCAGGATGTCAATATTTATTCTTGCCATCTCATTTTTGACCACATCCAGCTTACCAAGGTTCATGGTTCTTACATTCCAGTTTCCTATGCAATATTTTTCTTTTCAGCATTGGATTTTCCTTCCGCTTCCAGGCATATCCGCAACTGAGCGACCTTTCGGCTTTGGCCCAGCCACTTCCTCAGCTCTTCAGCTTGTTTGGAGGTTCTAGCAGGGGAGCGCAGCTATCGTATACCCTTGACCAAAGAATGGTACACTCCTTCTATCTGGGATGGTCGTCCTCTTCCACCGAGCGCGCAGCTTCGGGAGGGATGCACATGGAGCGGTGAGGGAGGGAGGGGACACCCTCCTAGCCAGCCAGATCAGCCGAATCAACTCTGGCGATCAATGGGGTGACAGATGTCCCAGCCAAATCGCCCTCACATCCTCAGCTCTGAATCTACTTGTACATCTCCTCTGCTCTTCCTCAGTAGCATGTTGGATGCCTTCCGACCTGAGGAGCTCATCTTCCAGTGTCATAACTTTTATATGCCTGTTGTCTTTCTCCATGGAGTTTTCTTGGTAGGGATACTGGAGTGGCTTGCTGGTTACTGCTCCAAGTGGATCACATTCAGTCAAAACTTTCCACTATGATCTGTCCATCTTGGGTGGCCCTGTGCGACATAGCTCATAGTCTCTGAGTTATTCAAGCCCCTTCGCCACGACAAGGCAGTGATCCATGAAGAAGATAACATGATTTGCTATAGTTTAAACCCTGAAACTATGTCATAAGTTCCTGCAGAACTCTGCTAGCAATAGAACCATTGCATTGGCTTCAGAGCAGTGCATGGAAGAATATCAGTTTAGAAAAAAACAAAACAAAAAAGGAAACAGCGAACCACAGTACATCCTCCGAAGGGTGATTACTCTTGGGCATTACGCTTGTCACATTCTATGACCGTGAGCTGAAGCTGTAATAAAAAATATTGCACATTTCAATAACGCTGATGAAGTTTGCTTGATGAACACATGTTCAGTCATAAGTGGCGGCACAAGGGGTCCCTTTGCACTAGCAAAGAGAAAGAAAGGAAGAAAATGTAATTAGCATAACATGCAATTACCATCACATTGTGATGCCAAGTTAGTTAGAGCATAAATGTGTCAGCAGTGACAGTTTACATTAAACCGTTCCTTGCATTCTGATGGAATCATAACTTGATGCTAATGATCGAGCCACCAAAGAAATCCATAAAGTCCCAGTGCTGGTGCATAAAAGTAATCAAAATCTTCACATCACTGCATTTTCTCTCTCTCTCTCTCTTTCTCCAGCTTCAGCTCTTCAGCCCGCACGTGTAAGAGGCTTCCAGGGCTGTGAAGAGAATCTGTAAGATCTGTAAGCTAAGGAGTTCAACCCGAGGAACATTAGGTTCAGAGTAGACACACATCTGTGGCAGGGGTGGGAAAGTTTTCAGTCCCTGAAGTCAGACAAACAGGAAATATTGTCTGTAAGCCGTCTTGAGATCCTGTCAGGGGAAAAAGATGGTGTAAAAATAGATATATATATATAAAATCACCACCACCACCATCATAAAACAGCATTGTGTAATGGTTGCAGTGCTGTTGTAGGAGCTGAGAGACCAGGGTTCAAACCCACATTCAGCCATGAAGCTTACCAGTTGAGCATTTGCCAATCACCAACTCTCTACATAGGGTTTATCGTGAGGATAAAATAAGGAGGGGGAGAACCATGTACACCATATTGAGCTCCTTGGAAGAAAAGTGGAATATAAATGTAATAAATAAATCGCCTAGATTTATAGATATAAATCGCCTAGATTTATAGATTTAGGCTATGATAGCTTACATGTATAAAGATATGCTAAAATAAAATTTTGAGCTTTTTAAAAAATAAAAAATTACACTATAAAACAATTGTATATATTAACTCCAGTTGCTGGTCAAACTGGAGGTAATATACAATTGTTTTATAGTAATACTAGCTGGCTGACCCGGCCACGCGTTGCTGTGGTTTTTTCCTGTGATTCCCCCCCCCCAAATCCTGTCCCGATCCATGACGTATCCTGCCCCTCCTCCCTCCACCCCGGCTCATTCCTGTGTTTCGGTAGGATAGCCTTTCCTCTGTTGTCCCTGGGGAGTGTTGGCCCCTCCCCTATGTATCTCCATACCTTGGCCCCCACCATTGGAGAAGGAACTGTTAGTTTATGGGTTGGGTTTGTTTAATTATTATTTTTAATGTGATAGTACTTGTGGGTAGACAATATTTTTAGTTGTTCCATTTGTTGTGAAGATGTAGAGATTATCTGGTTTGCTGACTCTTGAGCATGCAACATATAGTTGTCCATGTGAGAAGCAATCCGATTCTAGGTATAATCCACAGAATTGTAATGATTGGCCTTGTGATTTGTTGATGGTGATAGCGAATGCTAAGCGAATAGAGAAGCCTTGGTTTGCTGTGGGTTCCCCCCCCCCCCGGCCCGTCAGGGGCCTACATAAAAGAAAACCCTAGTGGAAGCCTTGGTTTGCTGTGGGTTCCCCCCCCCGGCCTGTCAGGGGCCTACATAAAAGAAAACCCTAGTGGAAGCCTTGGTTTGCTGTGGGTTCCCCCCCCCCCGGCCTGTCAGGGGCCTACATAAAAGAAAACCCTAGTGGAAGCCTTGGTTTGCTGTGGGTTCCCCCCGGCCTGTCAGGGGCCTACATAAAAGAAAACCCTAGTGTAAGCCTTGGTTTGCTGTGGGTTCCCCCCCGGCCTGTCAGGGGCCTACATAAAAGAAAAGCGTAGTGGAAGCCTTGGTTTGGTGTGGGTTTCCCCCCGGCCTGTCAGGGGCCTACATAAAAGAAAAGCCTAGTGGTGTTTCCCCCCCCCCTCCTGTAAGGGGCCTACATAAAAGAAAATCCTAGTGGAAGCCTTGGTTTGCTGTGGGTTCCCCCCGGCCTGTCAGGGGCCTACATAAAAGAAAACCCTAGTGGAAGACTTGGTTTGCTGTGGGTTCCCCCCCGGCCTGTCAGGGGCCTACATAAAAGAAAAGCCTAGTGGTGTTCCCCCCCGCCTGTCAGGGGCCTACATAAAAGAAAACCCTAGTGGAAGACTTGGTTTGCTGTGGGTTCCCCCCCCCGGCCTGTCAGGGGCCTACATAAAAGAAAAGCGTAGTGGAAGCCTTGGTTTGCTGTGGGTTCCCCCCCCCAATAGCTGCCAAGTTATCCCTTTTTTAAAGGGATTTTCCCTTATGCTGAATAGGCTTCCTCGCGAGAAAAGGGAAAACTTGGCAGCTATGCCCCCCCCAGCCTGTCAGGGGCCTACATAAAAGAAAAGCCTAGTGGTGTTCCCCCCCCCGGCCTGTCAGGGGCCTACATAAAAGAAAAGCCTAGTGGTGTGATAATGGCCGCTTTGGAGGTTTGATTTGCTTGGTTGATTATGATGTCATTTGTTTGTGGGTGTGGCTTAGATTTCACAGGAAGGGAGGGGGTGGAGGAGGGTACTACGCCACTTGAGGGCGCTGTTTGACTTGGTGGAAAAGCAGGTCTGCACCTGGGCAGGTGTGCGATTTGAGGGATTTTTGCCCCCAACAACACTCTAGGAGTGGCCTGGTTCGTTGTGTCAAAATTTCGGGACGATCGGTCAAGCGGTTACGGAGAAAAGTGTCAAACGGAATTTCATGATTTTTACATTTATATATATATAGATATATTGTTTTATTGGTATAGTTTTATACCAATTTGATTGATTGGTTGGTTGGTTGGTTGGTTGGTTGAGTGAATTTATATACCACCCTATGCCCAGGGGTCTTGGGGTGGTGAGTGTGTGTGTGTGTGTGTGTGTGTGTGTGTGTGTGTGTGTTTATAAAAGTCTCTCTTACATCATGGATGTTGGCAAGTCAATTTTTAAATGGCTAAATAATATTAGAATTGCAGTTTTCATAGATCATTTACAGGACTTCACATCCTTTCTCTGTGCAATTGTTACAAAAGCCTTGGAATGATTATTCCCATATTGCCAAAGGAGCCAGGCTGAGAGAGAACAATATGCCTAAGGCCCCTCTTACACCTTAAGTCAAGTTAAGATGGATGTCTCCATGCTGGCTCTTACTCAGGTGCAAACCTCAATGGGAATCTATGTGCTCACAACTTCTTTTCTTCTTCTTTGGCGATCACTCGTAGCCAAGTAAGATTGTCTTCCATAAACACGGTTTTAACAATGGGTCCGTAAGTGACTGTGGAGGCCAATTCTGGATCCACACGTCCTTCCACAGTGGGGACATTGGTTTCAAGGTGGGAGTTGATCACAGTGTGGATTTGCCAAGCGTGCCTTCCTCTTAGCATGTTTCTCCCTTGCATCCTGAGATCGAGTTTCTTCAAAGCCCATGACACCTTTGGTAAAGGCTGTTTTCCAACTGGAACGCTCGCAGGCCACAACAGCAGGGTAAGGAATGGGAGATGATTGACTGATGATGTCTCCCGGAAGGGCTTTTATTTGTAAAATTTGTCAAAGAGGCCTTCTTAAGTCTTTGCTCCTGGTCTCTGGCTTGGTGATTGGCTATTGTCTGAGTACCCATTTACAAGTAATCACTCCTAGGGGAGATATATTTAGCTTGCATTTCTAGCATAATATTCTGAAAACAAATCAACACAGGCGAAAATTGCAAAATCTATTGTCATTTTCCATTTCAAAATGGCTTCAAATCAATCTAAATGCAATATGTTTTAGGATAAGTATGATTTCCCTATCCTGGGATATGGCCACTGTTTACCAGCTAACTGTCAAATTTGGCTTCAGACTAATGTTTCTGATCACTGAACATCTTTTTTATGTTGCCATTGAGGGTTTATTTCTTATCATAAGATCAAATAAAACCTGTATTTCTTTCCAGAAACCTGTTGTCAGGACCTGACTTTAGGAACATGGTAAGCTGCCTTACATCAGATCAGACCATTTATTCAGCTAGCTCCATAGGGTCTGCACAGAATTAAAGATGGGGCTTTGTCTGAGCCTTACCTAGAGATGGCTGGGATTGAACCTGGGAACTTCAGCATGCAAAGCAGTTGTTCTACCACTGAGCCTTTCCCCTGAAAGGACTTACAGAGAAATAGAGTCAAGAGTCTCTGAGCCCAAGGTCCTACAAAGAGCTTCACAAGCCAAATTCCAAGCTGGGTTTCTGATTGTACAAAGCATTTTTTTCATTACTTAATCCTTCTTCACTTGAACACTGACCTTCAAGTGACAAGAGTGACAATACAGGGATCCCAGTCATGTAATGGCTTCTGACTGCATTCAGCCAAGCATGTATCATACTTTATCATACAATGCACAATACACTCTAGTCTGAGAGTTGACAGCATAGGTGCCAACTCCCTGGGGCCCTGGGTGCCTGAGCACGCACAAAATTACCCATGAAAGTGCAGGGCATGCACAAATTTCTGCACGAGGGCCATGCCTCGGGCACCCATGGTCACAGAGCCAAGCTGGGACTCCTGATTGGCAGTGGGGCTAGCAGTCACTTGGACATTGGGGCAGGGTTCGTGTTGTGCCACTGTCCCTACATGCTTTTAACCCCCCTGTTACTAAAGAGGGCTTTCCACTCTTAGTGAAGCAATTGAATTAAGAACATAGTAGTTTGCTGCCTCAAGCCAATGGCACATGTAGTCCAGGATCCTGTTCTCACAGTGGCCAGCCAGATGATCATGGGAAGCCCACAGGCAGGACCAGAGCACAGCAGCACTCATCCCTCCTGCTGTTTCCATTGACAGGTATTCATAACAATTACTGCCTCCAACAGTGGAGATAGAACCTAGCCATTTGGAGGGGGGTTATATTTTGCAACATTTTATTGATGCCATAATGGTGCATTAGTGGATGAGCTAAAGAAAGTGTTGAAAAACACATTTATGAAGAAGCCTTTTTATTGCGTATAGTGAGAAAAGAAATTCCCCAAAATGATGTTACTTTCTTTCTTTCTGGATTACATTTTCCAGGGTTGAGATTTTAAACATCAGAGCAGCCTTTTTGTGTACTTACGCTCCAATCTTAAGGAAAATTGTGAAGACGTTTTGGATGAAGGAGTTGTAGATCCTTGCAGGATCTGGATATGACGTCAAAAAAGTGCTAGTGCTTTAAGCTACAAAGGCAAGGAATGAGATCAGCTTTACCATCTATATACCTCTCAAATATTCACACATTTGACAATAAAATGGATGATCTGCACCTTATTGATCAAGAAAACTCAAGGAAACTCCAATATGCTAAAGAGGAGGGTTCGAGGAAAGGAGACAGAAATTTGTACAACCAAGCTAGGAGCGCACTGATGAAGGATATTATAGCGGCAAAATGAACCTATGATTCAGACTCAATTCTCAAACATGTCTTGGCTACTCTTTGGAAGAATTTACAGAACATTTCTGAATATAAGAGAACATCTTCTTTTGCTGAATATAAGAGAACATCTTCTTCTGCTCTGGAGAGTCAAAAATTGGCAAACGACCTGAATCAGTTTTATAGCAAAGTCAAGCATTATCAACTAGAGCAATTCACTCGGCGCCAGAGGCACCAACAACCACCTCAACCTGTTCTGAAGTCACTGCAGGGACAGAAGGCAAAAGCTCCAGGCGCTTGAAATAGTGTTCTGCGCACTCTGATCCTCACACAGATATTTAACAGATATTTTGTATAAAGTATGTTTACATTGTAAAATTAGCCAAAGCAAATTCCAAGTATGTAAGTACTTGGTGAATAAATTACTATTCTATTCTATTCTATTCTATTCTATTCTGCATGCCACAACAGCAGCTAGAATTTTGATAGCCAAGAATTGGAAGACCCAGGAATTACCAACAGTTGAAGAATGGCAGATGAAAATGATGGACTACATGGAACTGGCTGAACTGACCGGGAGAATCCGCGACCAGAGAGAAGAGTTGGTGGAATAAGATTGGAAGAAATTTAAAGAATATTTAAAGAAATATTGCAATATTTGATAGTTTGAGATAGATTTGGAGGTAGTATAGGCTGTAGTTTAAAAAAAATTATAGTAGGGTTAAATATATTATGAAGGAATGATTTAGAGAGTGAATAAATAAAAGATAGGTAAAGTAAGATTTATAGTATGATTTAGAGATATAAGTTAGAAGTTGCTAAAGTTGAATTGTAATGAATTGTAATGAAGCGAATTGTAATAAAGTTGAATTGTAATTGCTATTTTTTGCTTTTGTGTGTATCGTATTGTGTTTTATTTGTCTATGTTTGTTATAAAATGAATAAAAAATGTTTGGGGGGAAATGGTGCATTAGTGGAGGGGATAGATACAGGACCATCCACATATTGTGTTATTGCTGTCTGGAGGCTCACTCTGTAGCACTACAGAACCAGGATAAATGGGACATTTGTGGTATAAAAAGTTGCAGGGTTTTAGGACATGCATGGGACATGCACAGATCGGAAATGAAGCAGTATTTCCACCCCAACTTGTCTGAAGGCACAAAGAGAGATTGTGTATAACTACCTTGATACTGTCATGAGCACAGATCATCATGAATGAAAAAAAAGGGATGTCTGGAGGAGCCTTTAATGGCCTAAGCCATTGGGCACCACTTTCATAATATTTTGGATCATTTAAAAGTTGTCCACTTACATACACTTACTTCAACTGTGTATGTGTGTGCGCGCACACACCATTAAGTGAGAAATGAATGTGTGAGATGAACATTAATTGCTGTTACTAGAAGTGAGGAGGAAATATAAAAACATCCACCAGAACTTCTTTTTTGAAATGATGTAAAGTAATATTTTGCATAAATTTAATTATAAAAATCACAGACACCAGCAAACCTTTTAATTGGGCTAAGGGAGGGGGGATAATCAAGTCTGAAAGTTTATATTTACCAAGTGTCCATGAAAGAGATGCCACAGTGTCTGTAAATCTAAAAATAATAGTAGCTTTGAAATATGTGATAAACAAGAAAGCCGTATGCTTATTGCCCAATTTTAGTTCTCTTCACAAGTTTACTTTGGAAAGTGCAAAATACAGAGAAAATGTTTTGTATGTTGTTGTATTTAAAGAGCTACTATTAAAAATTAAAACAATCCATCTCTACCTTTATCCATATTTAGAACTGGGCAAAATAACTGTAGAGATATAATAGCCAGATTACCACTTAGATCAGAGCTGAGGACCACCACCAGCTGACAATCAAATGCCAGGCTTCTGATATAGTGGTATCAACTCAGGCGAATTCCCTTCCCTGTTCAGGGGCAGCCAATGGCTGATCTAAAGGTAAAGGTAAAGGGACCCCTGACCATTAGGTCTAGTCGTGACTGACTCTGGGGTTGCGGCGCTCCTCTTACGTTATTGGTCAAGGGAGCTGGCGTACAGCTTCCGGGTCATGTGGCCAGCATGACAAAGCTGCTTCTGGCGAACCAGAGCAACGCACGGAAACGCCGTTTACCTTCCCGCCGGAACGGTCCCTATTTATCTACTTGCACTTTGATGTGCTTTCAAACTGCTAGGTGGGCAGGAGCTGGGACCGAGCAACGGGAGCTCACTCCGATGCAGGGATCCGAACCGCCGACCTTCTGATCAGCAAGCCCTAAACTATGTGGTTTAACCCACAGCGCCACCTGGGCAGATCTAGGCAGATGGAATAAATTGTGCTAGAACTCAGGAACCTTCTATTGTTCTGTGAACGTTCTATTCAATAGCTCTAATCATTCATTACACAGGAGACAGATTGGAGGGTCTTCATGGTCTTAATTTTGGAAACCCAGAATACACTCAATTTTAGAAACATATGGAACATACTGGTGGCTATTGGAGTTTGTTTTGCATGCAAAGACTCTAGGGAAGAGGATCCCAGAGGAAATTCATTGTTATCCCCTGCAGTCCTGGAAATAAATGGTCATTTTCCATCCATTTTGCCTTATGCCATTGGCCTGCATCAGGATCTTGAGCCTTAAAAGTGTCTAATGGTGGAAAAGTCACAGCTTTCCCCATGGAGAATTCTCAGGCACCCTCCCAAATTATTATGCAGTGTTGAACCTGGTGTGCAAACATTCCCTTGCTTGGTAGAGTGTGGGCCAAGCTGACTAAAGCTGGGAACCCCCAGCCTATGTGCTTCATCTGATCTGACAAGCCATGTTACACATTTGCCAGCCTCTCTTCTTCTGCAATACAAAAGTGACATCTTTGGGAACCACCAAACGGAAGCCATTGGAGAAACTGTGAAGATGGGAAGAAAATGCCTGAAATGAAGGAATGAGTTTTACATCTCACCCAGGAAGCAGCAAGACTGCATGTCACCCTAATTTTTTCAAGCAATGAGTGCCAAAACCACAGTCTTGCTTCCAATGCACTCTTTCCCCCTTTTTTTGGAGGATGACAGCTTCCAACTCATGAGGAATGAGCCTTTTTGAAAGCCACAAGCACAGAAATAGAAATGACCTTTAATACTACTGTCATCCAGCACCCTGAAGAGTAGCATGCAGACCTTATATCTAACCCACTCTCCCTGTGCTAACAGAACACTAATGTTCTCCTAAGCTTCTTTCTGGCTGGGGAAAAGGTGCTGCATTTTGGGCTAATTGAACTTTTGTTAAGGTTGGAATAGCCTTGCTTGCATAATATAGTGAGTTTCAATAGTTGGTTTGGAAGCCCCCATGTATTGATTTCCTGTGAGTACAATGATGTTTGGTAAGCCAGGGCACAACCTCTGGGAAAGTCTAGACAGAAGAGATCAGAAGGATGTTGGGAGATAATGCTAATAGTTCAAGCAAAGGGTAATGGAAATGGATGTTGAAGCATAACCTGTGGAAGAGCATTCCTTCCACATATATGCTCTCACAATTGCCTAGAATGTGGAAGGCATCTGAAATAACTTGAAACAAAAGGTTTGTGTCCCTTTTGTAAAAGTGTAGGAATATAGGAATGTGCCTTATACTAAGTCAGACCATTGGTCCCAACTCTGATGGGTAGTGAGTCTCCAAGGTTTCAGACAAGGGGCATTCCCAGCCCTACTTGGAGATGCCGAGAAACTTCTTTCTCTATTCCACACCAGACATCATCTATGATATCAGGTACAGGGCAAGTGGGCAGGCCTTGGCCACAGCAGTCTTATGGGCCAAATGGTGAGGCCTGGTTGGCCTAATTAAGCCAGTGGGCCTGAGGTTCCCCAACACAATCCAGAAAATAGTTATTTCACTCTAGCTTCCTCTTCACCATATTGGGTAGGAAATTTTAATCATTGCTGTTACTTCATCCATTGGCAAAAAAACCTCAAAGGCAGGAGCTGGCTAGTTTCCCCCCAAAATGAATGAGAGGAACAATGCCCACATATTTTGCCTTAAATATTTGCTTCTATTTACAGTGGTGCCTTGGTTCTCGAACTTAATCCATTCTGGGAGTCTGTTTGACTCCCGGAACTGCTCGAAAACCAAGGTGCAGCTTCCATTTGGCTGCAGGAGCTCCCTACAGTAAAGTGGATGCCACATCGGACGTTTGACTTCCAAAAAATGTTTGCAAACCAGAACACTTACTTCCGGTTTGCAGCATTCTAGAGCTGATTTGTTCGGGAGCCAAGCCGTTAGAACCAAGGTACCACTGTACTTTTTTTCTTTATTTGTTATAGATACAACTTGCAATCTAGGGATTATGATTCACCTAAAGAGAGAAAAAATGCCTTCTTGTACCCTCCCCAATGGATAGTCATAATCATCTCCCCAGCAATCTCTAATTGCAAGTCTATTGGATAATATTCTGCACTATTTCATTCTATTCTGTAATGGAGACATCCTGCATTAGCCATTGCAACCTGGCCCATGAATGAAAGGCTCTTCATAGGCAAACTGGAACACAAGACTATGTGCATATGTTTAAGAAATGATTGTATAAATCAATCATCGGCTGTGTTTTGCAAAGTCTAGACTTCAGCATGGCCAAGAGGCAATTATGGTTATTAATACTTTACGAAGCTTGAAACAAAAATCAAGGTTCAGAGTAAAGAGAGAACACCCACCCTCAGAATGGTCACAAATTAATAAGTTAAAAGAGAGGCTTTATTATATGTCCAATCATCATAAAAACCTCATCCAGTCAGCAAAGGTGGTCTTGGCGCCATTCAGAGAGACAATCATTCTGTTTGCCTAAGTCATATATCTGATTCAAAATCCTTTAGGGATCAGAGAGAAATTAAGTTCAGCTCACATTTAATACGAAACTACCTGGTTCATACTTCCTGAAACCTGCAAAATGAAGCGGTTATCCTTTGAAATTCATACTTCTCTGAACTTTCCAATGCAGTTCCTCAACCAAATTACATTAAACATTTTTATAATATGGAAGCATGTGGTTAAAATAGGGATATTGGTGTAAATAGCACAGGGGAAATCACAGGTTAAAATATGTATATCAGGAGAAACAGCACATGGGCTATAAGTCCTGGCAGACAAAAATCTCTACTTTTGGCTGCACACATTGATGTGGTTTTTCTTTTTTTGAAAAATGAAAACTTTTAGGAAAAAACACAAAGATGAGCACTGAAGCAGAGCTATAAATCAATCAACAAGGAAGCTGTATGTGGTTTCTGAAAAACACTCATCATGCATCAGGTAATGGGACAGAGCTTTGCTTTGCTTGATGTTCAGGATCCAGTAATTGTTACGTGCTGTACATCTTGTTGACAGTAAATGGCAAGAAAAACCCTCAGCTCACTCGAGCACCATCATCAGAAATACAAGTGCAGAGGCCTTACTTGTAATCTGCCATCCAGGTGATCTCATGACAAGTTACTTTCTCTCTTTCAGAGAAAATTGCCATTTCACTGATTACAGACAAAATGTCTAGTTAAAATGGAGACCATGGTATGTCAAGAATACAACAGTGTACCATCTAATGTGAGCAGAAGATCAATCTGTGTGGTATATTTAAAGAAAATAGAGTGTTGCATTGTCAAATCCATGTATTTCAGAATCTACATTCATACATCACAGACAAGTGGGGGTAGGGTAGAAATTTGTCTGTTTTGCATGCTAATACAAACTGTATTAATTTGCCAATTTTGGACCAACACAACTATCTTTCAAAATTTGTACCTTCATAATTTTGTAATGAAATTCCACCCAAAAATGTGTATAATTTGGCAAGATTGCAGTGAAAACTGCAGATGTGCAAAGGAGAAATGTACATCCAAGAAATCTATGCAATTTTTTGGGCAGACTAAAAAACAAGCAAGCAAGCAAGCAAAAAGCAATTTGCAAACTTATGTGGAAATGGAGCAAACTTTAAGATTGGAAAAACTGGAAAGCTAACATTGACTCATTTGGATTTGATACCCCGCTTTATCACTACCCTAAGGAGTCTCAAAGTGGCTAACATTCTCTTTTCCCTTCCTCCCCCACAACAAACACTCTGTGAGGTGAGTGGGGCCGAGAGACTTCAAAGAAGTGTGACTAGCCCAAGGTCACCCAGCAGCTGCATGTGGAGGAGCAGGGACGCGAACCCGGTTCCCCAGATTATGAGTCTATCTCTCTTAACCACTACACCACACTGGCTTTGTCCAAGCAAACATCCTAAGGCTGTATTGTGCTACTGATGAAGTGTCTTCCAGCAATCTGATCCTCAGCAAGAAACGGTGGATGTTGGTATTTATTAAATACTAGCGAGGTATTCACCAAATATCAAGGCTGTTTAACACTTGTAGCACAGGCCAGCTTACCAGCTAGGAATTTCCAACAGAAAATGGACTAGTGCACTGATGTTGGATGATGTCAAGAGATCCCAGAGAATTCTGAAGAAAACTGAAATGGAAGTGGACCCTGATGATATTCACTTATTCACCCTATATCTGGAATAGCAGTCAGCAATATTACTGACATTCCCTAGGGCTGTGCATAGCCCCTGAGGTTCACCCTGTGTCTATGATTTGGATCATCTAGTCAGGCCAACCTGCCCTAGGATAATTTGACAAATCTCTCCCCCCCCCCCAACTAAGAGCAAGAAGAATCAATTATGTGGGGTGTTCCTTTGTACTTTGCAGGGAAGCCACTTGTGAAGGATCATCCTGCACCTTGTGTAGGCATTGATCCCATGGGGTGCTATCTCATAAGATTTTTTGAGGTAGGGTAATTTCTTCTGTTTTCAACCCATGATGGAAGACTTTTGTTCATCTGTCAAAAGATGTAGCAATATAGCAACAAAATGCTTTGGATCTATACAGCCAAATGAAAGAAATTAAGTAAAAACAAATTTAGCCTGTTCCTAAAGCAAACTATGAAGAAGCAATATTTGATTCTATGCAGGGATAAGTCCATTTATGGACACAAAATTAAAAGCAGGGTACCTGAGCACTAGATCATTGAAGATACCTTTAACTGGCTTCATTTCAATGTATAATTGATTGGACATTTCAAACAAGCCAGCATAAATTATAAATAACATGAACTGTGTATAAATAATCCAGTATCCTCCAAAGCAAGTGATCCTCCGATGGTCTATGGGTTAGATCTGTGCTCCAGGAATATATTGCATACCAGGTGTGTGAATCTTTGATGCATGCCAGAAGGTTTCATTACTTTAAAACCTCACATCCTTTCTAAACAACTTTTTGACAAAGGACATAAGAATTGTAGCCCAGTGACCCACACTAGTATCTGTCTCCTGGTATCCTTGACATTTCAGCCCAGCAAACAGGTTCAAAAGGCCCCAAAAGCACAGGACATCTTTCTTTTGCTACCCTTTATGCAGGCTGTGTACCTGAACACACACAAATCCTACCCACACAATCTTACCTGATTGGCAGGATCCAAACCTCTGAAGGTTTGTCACTTCCCAAACCATCTTGCCTATGTCTAAAGATCTTCTGTGGCGGCTCTGCTCCATTATCATATTAAGTTACAGGGAACCAGGCAGAGGGCCTTCCGCTCTGTGGAACACCCTCTCACCAGATGTCAAAGAGAAAAACAACTACCAGACTTTTAGAAGACATCTGAAGGCAGCCCTGTTTAGGGAAGTTTTTAATGACTGATGTTTTAATGTATTTTTAATCTTTTGTTAGAAGCTGTCCAGAGTGGCTGGGGAAACCCAGCCAGATGGATGGGGTATAATTATTATTATTATTATTATTATTATTATTATTATTATTATTACTATTATTACTATTATTACTATTATTATCATTATCATTCCCTAACATTTACCTTCCCTGAAATGTCTACTCATTTGTTCTGGTATGCTACATCATCTGAGTCACCTCAGATATTTGAAGACAGCTACCATGCTTCTCCTTGAACTTCTGTTCTCCAAAATTCTGGTTTCCACGTTCCTCAGCATACTGGCTACCCTCCTCTGATCCAGATAATTATTCCCTTATCTGGACCTTGTACAGAGTATTACTCAATAAGCTCTCCACAACAAGAAAACAGAGTTCCAAAGTTTAACTGCAAACTGTATTTAAATGTGTTCCAAAAAAGGGATTGCAAATACAAATCAACACATTGTTCTTAAACAACTAGCAATGCAGTCCATTTTTATTTAGATTCTTACTTGTTAATATATAGTCAAAGAACTATTCTCTCTCGAGTCCTAGAGAAAGAATTCTGGTGTACTCTGAGAGGCATCCAGATTCCCAGGATGAATCATCAATTAACATAAAAGTTGAAACAAAGACTTCTCCCATTTGTTGCAGCTCTACAGCTGCACAAGCATCCTTTTTTGCACTTGCTACAGTTCTCTGCAAATCAGACATTTGGTAAATGCAAACCTCCACCAGCTTTCATACACAATGCACATAAACATAGCATTTTATGCACTTTAAACTTATACCTTTTACACTGAGCACAGTACTTAAGGTGTGGCCTGAATCATTCAGAGTGTGCAGTTCTGTGAATGCTTGAGATTTTCAGGAGAAGCAGACAGTGTCCAGTCATAAGTCCAAGTAGAACAGAGATAATACAAGACTTTGGATAATTACAAGAGGCCCTTCTAAAAGAGGCAGAAGAAACAACACCAAGAGCCAACATCAAGAACACAATAAGCTTCCTTCTTTCACCTCAGACCATTGGTCCATCTAGCAGGTAATGCATCTCCAATGTGCCAGGCAAGAGACTTTCCCAACTGTAGGAGCCAATTCCTAGGGACTGAGCTCCCTTCACTTCTCAATAAAATGTTTGAGCCCCACCACCCATGATGGGCATTGCCATTCAAATGGTGTGCATGCATGGTGTATTATGATCAGTCATGGGGGGTGGGGCATACCGTATTTTTCCGTGTATAAGACTAGGTTTTTTCCCTTTAAAATAATGTCAAAAATTAGGGGGCGTCGTATACTCTGGCCCATCTCCCCCCCCCCCATTTTCTGGTACTTGCTCCATTCACGCCCCTGTTCCCAACCCTGCATGAAGGTGCTTTACAAGGCCTTATGCAGGCTGACCCATGCTGAAATGTGAGAGGCTCCATCTTCCTAGAGGAGCTTAGACTCTTAAATAATATTTACAATGCCAAAATAATAATGACATAAACAATTCAATATGTAATTCTATTATATGTCATTATTATTTTGGCATTGTAAATATCATTTAAGACTTCCAATCATTTAAGTATTGGAAGGTGTTGAATTTTTTGAACATTACTGTCAATGAATTTTTGAAGACCACATCTCTTGGAAAGTGGTATTCCTAGAGGAGCTGGCTGGCTGGTTAAAGGGTCATCATCTTGTAACTTTTGGCTTCTGTAATAAAACTTTAGGTAGATAGATAGATAGATAGATATAGATATAGATATAGATATAGATATAGATATAGATATAGATATAGATATAGATATAGATATAGATATAGATATAGATAGATGATAGATAGATGCCTTATCTATCTTGATGGGAGCCATCAGTGGATTTAGCACTTTTGGTGTATTGCAGTAGATGAAGTGAACTGGGTGAAAAGAAGAACTGAGTTCTCATGGACAAACCTCCTTACAGATTCTCCCCATTTCTCCTTTCACTTGTTTACTGAAGTTATTCCACTGAAAACAAAGTGCTCAGCTATGTATGAAAAATGTCCCTCTGAAACACATTTCTTCATTCTTTTTTCAGCTTGCAATGTTTTTTATGCCCCCACCTCCATTGTTGTGCAGTAGTTGTTGTTTCTTTAGAGGGGGGAACACTGATATGTGTCTAAATATGTCTTCTGGTTTAAGGCGTTCCTATCAGAGATTATAGACTGTCTACTTTAATTGTTTCAGGAGCTCTCAACCCAAGCAGAAAGGCGGTTAAGTGGGTAGTATTAAATTCCCCATGCAAAGGTCACTTTCTCTTTCACATGGATGCCCTCCTTTGTTGAAATATGTATACACAAATATGACTACTTAAAACAAGAGCTGTCATCCCTGCTGTTTTTAAGGCAGTGCAGGAGAAAAAGGTGAAAGACCCTCAAACTATATCAAGCACATACCGAAAACTACAAAGTGAGCAACTTGATTAATACATGTCAAATGCATGTATAAAAGAAGGTGGAATTAAATGGCATCCTTCCATCACTTACCACCACAACCCTTTTCAAAAATAAAGGCACTGGAGAAAGAGTTTCCACAGTTTTTTTTATCATACACTACTATTTGATCTTTTTTGAGAACCATAGTTATTTAAGACACATATATCCCAACTTTTCTCCAATGAGCTTACAATGCCATGCATAGTTCTCACCACTGTCCAACTGAGTTTAGGGAACCCAACACAATGGAAAACACACCAGAGTTGCCGTCAGAGTCTCTGACCTGGATGATACTAAGAATCATAACTTCCTGTCTCCATCACAGTTTCCTTGTAGTACTGGTATGAATTGCTAAACTTTAAACTTTTGTTTTCTATCCATTCCTCATTTTTTTTCATTCTTTAGTTCAGTTCTCCACATTTCTACATCATTTTCTTTTAAAGAAGTCATAGTGGAAATTCAACACTAAACTATTAATTTCCCCTAATATACATATTTGTGTGCAACTTTGCCTAATGTACACCTTCTTTTAAAACATTTATTCATGGAAGAAATGCATTGATGTTGGCTCTGTAACCAATAAAGTTGTGACCTATTTTATCCCATTAACCTAAATGTGTGTGTGTGTGTGTGTGTGTGTGTGTGTGTGTGTGTGTGTTTATTATCTAAGGGGGCTGTGGGGGCCGGGGCCTCAGCACACAAGTCCATCCTCAAATGTGAACTGAATTTCTTCCCCACCCCTGAGTGCTGGACACTTCAAGTAATCTACTACTGATGGCTAGCAGACATTATACCTATGCTCTGCCTCCATTTTTTTTAAGGGACCCCTGACCATTAGGTCCAGTCATGACCGACTCCAGGGTTGCGGCGCTCATCTCGTGTTATTGGCCGAGGGAGCCGGCATACAGCTTCCAGGTCATGTGGCCAGCATGACAAAGCCACTTCTGACGAACCAGAGCAGTGCACGGAAACACTGTTTACCTTCCCGCCAGAGCGGTACCTATTTATTTATCTACTTGCACTTTGACGTGGTTTCAAACTGCTAGGTGGGCAGGAGCTGGGACCGAACAACGGTAGCTCACCCCATTGTGGGGATTCAAACCACCGACCTTCCGATCGGCAAGCCCTAGGCTCTGTGGTTTAGAACACAGCACCACCTGCATCATTATTATTAGTAGTAGTAAGTAAAAAGGTAAATGACACCTGGACAGTTAAGTCCAGTCAAAGGCGACTATGGGGTGTGGCGCTCATCTCACTTTCAGGACGTGGTCTAGACCACTGAGCCCCTTGGGCTTGCTGATTGAAAGGTCAGTGCTTCAAATCTGCATGATGGGGTGAGCTCCCATTGCTCTGTCCCAGCTTCTGCCAACCTAGCAGTTAAAAAGCACACCAGTGCAAGTAAATGAATCAGTATCACTGTGTTAGGAAGGTAAATGGCATTTCTGTGCACTCTGGCATGTGTCATGATGTTCTGTTATGCCAGAAGCAGTTTAGTCCTGCTGGCCACATGACCCGGAAAGCTGTCTGTGAACAAACACCGGCTCCCACTGCCTGAAAGCGAGATGAGCACCACAACTTCCTAGTCGCCTTTGATGGGACTTAACCATCCTGGGGTCATTTACCTTTTACCTAGTAGTAGTAGTAGTAGTAGTAGTAGTAAAATGTAGAGTGGGTAGTCTACTACATAATATTAATTTGGTTGGTGGTTTCAATCCACTGCTTAACAAATTCATAGCATGGTCTGCCTGCTTCGAAGCCATGCCCTGAAAACACAAAAAAGATGGTCCAACATTTGTTGATGTGTGAAACCGAGACATTTGTTGCTGTGCTTGCTCAGTTCCTTGGCTACAGTTGTATTTTATGTGCCGGCCAACTTGCATGACTGAAGAAGGTAGCTAATCATTTATCAAGAGCCAGCTGGCTTACTGCTGGTAAGATGTTCCTTATTAGATAGCTATTAGAAATCACTCATCTGGTCCAACATGTTGCCCTTTGAGTAAACAAAGCACCCATATTAACATGACACAGTCATGATGCCAGCTTTGATGAAGATGGCTTTAAGGCTGAAACAGGGCAGGCGTAGAGAAATCAAATAGCATCACTGAAACTTTAATGGCATGTGTACAAAATTGCCTCTGCTCTACAGGCTTTATTAGTTTCTTTATTTTATTTTAAAGAAAGCCTAATCATCTCCCCGTGTTGCAAAGAAGATCCAGATGTAGAAGAGACTTCTATTTTTGTAATATACATTTTTATTAGTTTTTACATATATTTTCCAAACAGAACATATCATCTCATCTCATCTTATGCAACATTTTGGCTACTTTAGCCTGACTTCCATCAACCACGTCTAATGATTTTCAAACCTCATCTCTTAATCTTATGTTTGTTATGCTAACTATTACTTTTAATAATCCATAACTTAAAATCCTCATAAATCATTTCTGCAATATTTCATATAGTTCTCCTTACAAAACCTCTTATAGTCCTACAAGCATAGTCAATTGGTTACATTTGTCTTTCAGATAACTCATATATTTACTCCAATCTTTCAAGAATTTCTGGTCCTGCTAGTTTCAAATTCTCCCTGTCATCTTATCCAATTCTGCGTAGTCCATCAATTTCATCTGCCGTTCCTCTTTCATCGGTAGTTCTTCCTGCTATTTCTGTGCCAGTAATACTCTTGCTGCAGTTGTCGCATATAAAAACAGTTTTTTATCTTGTGTTTTAATGTCAGTGCCTACAATATCAAGTAAAAATTGATTCTGGTCTTTTTTATAAATGTATATTTTCATCTCATTATAAATCATTTCCCAGAAGCCTTCCACTTTCTTACATTCCCACCACAGATGGTAATAAGTGCCTTCCTTTTCCTTACATTTCAAACATTTTTTTTTACTTCTTTTATACATTTTAGCTAATTTCACTGGTGTGATATACTATCTATACATCATTTCATTACATTTTCTTTCAAAGCATTACATGCAGTAAATTTTGTTCCTTCTTACCCTCATTTCTCCCAGTCTTTTAGCTGTATATGTAGACTTCTATGTTTTATTATTTTATTTGTTATTAAGTGTCCAGATGGCATGTAAAGGAATGGACACCTGTCCAATACTAAGCTGCCTTGGTGGTTCCCAGAGGGGAAGTGTTCACTCTGTGGTCTGCTCAAGTGGGGCATTTATGTTGCCACCAAACCATCATTGCATTGGCTGTGAGAGGGGGTGGCTGACTCAGGGAGCAACAGGACATAAGCCAGTGGGCAGCAGTATAAAATTCTCTAATCAATCTTACTTCACCCTGGCACAACCTCAAAGAGAACACCACACCCCATGAAAATGGTGACCCCCTGCTTATAGTAGCTGTGATTTTAAACTTGATTTGGATGTTTCCTTACCTGAAGAGGAATGCTGGGATAGATGATAGATAGATAGATAGATAGATAGATAGATAGATAGATAGATAGATAGATGATAGATAGATAGATAGATAGATGATAGATAGATGATAGATAGAGGTACTCACTTAAAATATGACACTCCACCAGTTCACAGCTTAATTTTAATTCAAACAATTTTTTCCTCCATAACCCATAGGCTGGTAGACAGTCCCAAGTCCAGCTTAACAGCACTCCAATTAAGCACCAGAATAAAATCCACTTTCATTTCATAAGCAAAACTGTCACCCACTCTAAATTTCCGTAATTAAGCTTACTTAAAAATATCCAGATGACTAAACATTTGCTTCAAATCACAAAAACTCTACCCTAGGAAGAACTGCCATGAAACAAGAGGCTTTCTGAAGTTCCTTTTGATGGCAGCTGGGATTGCATTAAAGATGGGGGGAGGAGGGAGATGGGTGAAAACCCAGAGAGTCAATGAGAAATACAGATATAGAAGATAAAACAATACTTTGTTAGCTACACATAATTATAATTTTGGTTGCCTGTAGAAACAGCTCCCAACATATTAACCAATCGTCCTCATTTTAATTGAATTTTGGATTGCACACATCTTTTAATCTCTATCGGATAATTAACTGATTGCTTGTACAGCGGTACCCAAAGAAAATGTCTGGCTTTTAAATTAAAATGCTGCAAAGATCATGAGAGCCTCCAATGACCAAAAAAGACATACAAGGCAAAGTGGAAATCAGCAAGAGGCGCTGGTATTGGAGAACGTATCATGCTCACAAATAATTTTATTTTACTTTATTCAATTTTACTGGAGCCAAGGTTCTTTTATCTTGAGCTCCTAATGGACGCTATGCATGTTTTTTTCATCATCAATGATATGCAGGGTTTTCTGAAGGCTTACAGAAAACAAATGAATAATTACATTAAAAATTAAAGCCAGAGAAGCGCAGAGAGAAACAAAAGCACGAGGGAGTAAATGACAGCCTCATCTGGTGGGATCAGAAGTGCTGTGGTTGTTGGCCCTACATACAGAGGGAAGTGGCTCAAGAGAGAAGGGTGAGGACAGGTGGCCATTGATCAAGGCCCAAGTGTACCGTGGTTTACTTACCATTATTTGCACATGACAGCTTAGCATGGATTCATGTAAACTGTGTAAGAAGCTTGTTGCCTATGGGCAGAACTGGGGCAAATAAAGCATTTCTACACATGTCCTTTGCAAAGTACCGGTGAAGATATTTGTGTGTTGTGAAAAATAAACAATAGGCAAAACCAACTTGATCTCCTTGGGGTGATGGCATAGAAGTGCAACAATCAATCAATCAATCAATCAGGGCCATAGCCATTTCCCATCTCTACCTTTTCCTTGCAATTTTCTCCTTGACCATTTTTCCTCACTTGCCCAGGAAACATGTACAATGTATGAGCCCTCTTGAGGGTCTTGACATTTATCTGAGAATCTACCTTGGGGCAAGAGGAACCAGACTGTCAGGAAACAGACAGATAGACTGTGCACCCAAGAAAAGAGCTAGGTAAAGCATCTGTTAAAATTGCTTAGCATTTCTCCTCTGCAATGTCAGAGCCCTCCTATCTACTCTTCTGCTCAATAGTGTGGAGCCAATTGGCTGGGCCTACTATTAGGTAGATGGGACACGGGTGGCGCTGTGGGTTAAACCACTGAGCCTAGGGCTTGCTGATCAGAAGGTTGGCGGTTCGAATCCCTGCGACGGGGTGAGCTCCCGTTGCTCAGTCCCAGCTCCTGCCAATCTAGCAGTTCGAAAGCACATCAAAGTGCAAGTAGATAAATAGGGGCCGCTACAGCCGGAAGGTAAACGGCATTTCCGTGTGCTGCTCTAATTTGCCAGAAGCGGCTTTGTCCTGCTGGCCACATGACCTGGAAGCTGTACGCCAGCTCCCTTGGCCAATAATGCGAGATGAGTGCCGCAACCCCAGAGTCGGTCACGACTGGACCTAATGGTCAGGGGTCCCTTTACCTTTACTATTAGGTAAAGAGTGAAGCAGCCACCACAAGCAAAAGAGGCTGGTAAATTATGTTAGCAGGCAGCAGCACCAACACTCTGGCCCATTCTGCCTGAGCCCCTTGGCCATTCCCCTGTGCTGGAGCTGTTTGTGCCATGTGTTCTTCCCCACATCCCTGAAGGCCTTTGCAGGGCAGTATTGTTTTTCTTTGCTACTAGCTTGTGTATTTTTGTGCTTTTATATTGTAAAACACCTTGTGATACTCAGATGAAAGGCATTATCACACCCTCCAACATTTTTTGATGAAAATAGGGATGCCCTAAATTAACAACAACAACAACAACAACAACAATAACAACAACACCCCATCCATCTTACTGGGTTGCCCCAGTCACTCTGGGTGGCTTACAACATATATAAAAACATAATAAAACATTTACTGGTAACATTTTTTTTTAAAAAAAAACTTTGCTATACAAAGTAGCCTTCAGATGTCTTCTAAAGGTTTTGAAGTTACTTACCTCCTTGGCTCAGGGGTTGCATACCTCCAGCATTTCTTCAGTGAAAATAGGGACGCCCTAAAGAAAAGCGGATCGTTCCGGGATCAAATCAGAAACTGGGATGGCTTCTGTAAATCCGAACTGTCCCTGCAAAATAGGAACACTGCCCCCTAATTATTTACAAGCTAAAATTGCATATAAGCAGGCACAGAAAAGAGCCAAATGTGAATGGCAGCAAAATCGCTGGCAGGCTCTACTTGCAGCCTCCAGGTCTCGTAGCTCCCGTGAATTTTGGTGCCTGATAAACAGAAGATCAAAGAAATGCCCCCTGTCAGTTATCCCCGCCCCGATCTGGGAGCAATTTTTGAGGAAATATTTCTCGCAGACAGAGACCTCTACCTGCCATTCTGACGTTTCTTTCGAACACCTGCCCATTTGGCCCAAAACTGAACCTGATGAAATTCTAGATTTAATCTCGAAACTAAAAATAGGCAAAGCCCCCGGGCCTGACCTGATCCCAGCGGAGGCCATAAAGCTACATCCGGCCTGGTGGGCAAACATACTTGCCGCAACTCTTGATGCAATTAATGCTACTGGTCTCGTGCCCAGAACGTGGAAGGAGGCCATCATCATCCCAATACACAAAAAAGCCCCCCCCCCCCGATGATCCGGAAAACTATCGAAACATCAGTCTCCTGTCGATTATCGGGAAAATATATGCTCGTTTTCTGTTAACTAGACTGACCCAGTGGGCAGAGGAACTCCATCTCATCGGCCCAGAACAAGCTGGGTTTAGAGCTCACCGTTCAACCACGGACCATGCAGTGATTTTATACCACTTAGCTCAGAAATACTCTTCTTCTGAGCGGGGCCAACTCTGTGCTGCCTTCATAGATTTGAAGGCCGCGTTCGACAGCATACCCAGAAAACTATTATGGGGAAAATTGGCCCATTGGGGCATTGATAGAAGGTTATTGTGGCTAATAACCCAACTCCACGATGGGACGACCGCCAGGGTGAGAATAACACCTACTGGTGACCTCACAAACTCCGTACCCATCAACAGAGGAGTTCGACAAGGGTGCATTTTAGCCCCTTATCTTTTCAATCTATTTATAAGCGACATGAGAACACCTCTAGCCGAGTCACAATTAGCTATCCACGCTCCTCGCCTTGCGGATTATCGCTGCCCCTTATTGCTGTATGCTGACGATGCTGTGATACTCTCGTTCTCTAGAATCGGTTTAAGGAGGGCACTTAAGATTTTTGCTTTGTACTGTAAATCTAACCTCCTTACCATAAATCAATCTAAATCGAAAGTGCTTATTTTTTCCAGAAGTCGGAAGTTGTACAAATGGATGTTGGATGGGAAACCTATCGAACAAGTTCAAAAATTTCAATACCTGGGAGTGCACTTTCAACACAACATGGGCTGGAAAGCACATATTGCTTACCTCCAAAACAAGGCCAAAGCCCTTTCGAACGCATTACTGCGTTTCTTCTTTTCGGAAGGGGCTTTACATGTACCATCTGCCTTAAAGGTATTTAAAGCTAAAGTGGTGGCGACAATGGCTTATGCTGCCCCGTTATGGGGAGCATCAGTAAATCTGGCGCCCCTAGAAACAATTCAGAAACAATTTCTGAGACGCCTTTTGAAATTGCCCCAGTGCGTGAGCAATGCAGCTATTCGCCTTGAACTTAAAATTCCCTCGTTAGAAAACTCCTTATGGAAGCATATTTTCTGCTATTGGCTGTCCTTGTGGCATAGATTGCCCAATCACCATCTCATTCAATGTCTTTGGAGAGACGACTTTGTTAGTCCCTGGGCAAAAAAAATCCACTCCAAAATTATGTCCTACGGATTGTTCCCATCGGACCTATTGAAATTAGATCTTCCCTCAGCCAAAAGAACTATAATTCAAAAACTAGATAACTATGATTTCCATCAAAATATTATAACGGGAGGTGGAACATGTTCCCCACTGAATCAAGGCATACAGCCCACGCATCAGATTCCATCGTACCTGTCTTTTCTTTCTGTCGCAGCCCACAGATTCGCCTTCACCAAAGCAAGATTTAATGTTTTCCCATCCAATGTCCTGGGGCACAGGTTTTCCAAAGGCCAAATCTCAGTTTTATGCACGTGTGACAACAGAACAATAGAATCCCTCTACCACATACTGTTCTGTTGCCCCCTGCATACGCCCGCTCGGACTAAAATCTTGTACCCTCTAATTCTGGAAATCACGGACAAACCGCTGGAGACCCAATTACCATACCTGCTGCAAGATGATGATACGACCAAAACATTACTTGTAGCAAGATATTTGATTTCAGTTCTCTCTTATAAAAAAACAGCATAACTTACTTTACGACTACTGACACTAAGATACATCATTCAAGTAACCTTCTGAGCTGAGTAATGGAAAATGATGGCCTGCAATGCACTAACGTTTTAACCATAGCTAAAAAACCCATAAAACTACTTGAAACGTTTTAAAAAAGTTGTACAATGTTCCTTGTATGAGGAACTAATTTTGCCTGATTGTTCTGATTCTTTTATGTTTTTAATTTGTCTGATTGTTTTTATGTATGTCGGTTTTATACTGTTTTATTCTTGGTTGCAGTACATTATGGGCCTATGGCCGAAATAAAGTTTATCTATCTAACACTTGGAGGGTCTGTAGTACAGAAATTTAATAATAATAATAATAATAATAATAATAATAATAATAATAATAATCCTGTCAGTTCAAGTATTTCCACCTGCACAAAGGGACTTCTGCTTCTTATCCCCCAGAGTATGCAGGTGGTGGAGGAAAGTGAGGGAGTTCTAATGCCCCCCCCCCAAATCCTTGCACTTACTGTAGTGCTGCATTGAATCAAAGCCTTTGAACCTGGCCCAGATAGAGATGTCTGAAGGGTCATATTTCTCCTTCAGGCCTGAGAAAGGAACAAATCCACCGTTCTACATATTTAATGCCACTAGTTAGTTGTAGACTTAATGTGTATAAGAGTCATAAGAGCCAGTTGTTGTTTTCCCTATGTTTTCAGGGAAGCATCTATCATCCACATTTGCTTAGTGTTGCACTCTTGGGACACTGGGATGTTCAGCTACGTACAACAGCTTTAACCCGATTAAGCCAAATTCAAATCCAATTTCCACTGTAAAGTCAAGAACAAGAGTTTCTCTCTCTGTGTCCTCTGAAAATGTGTGACAGATTTATAAGGCCTGGGATTTATTTCGAAGTGCAAAGGCAAGGTAAATTCCCTTCAACTTTCCATTCCTAGTTTTGCATGTTTAGTAGGTTTGCACCAACAGGAATTTAATTTCCCTTCTGTTCGCTCTCGCTATCTCCCCCCCCCCTCTCTGTCACTTGCGCTTTGAATTATCATTAGATGTACACTGTATTATTTACATTGCATTACACATTCAAAACCTCTGTATCATTTCCCACTCCCCTGTTCACAAAGAACTCACTGTTTTAAACATAAGGAATGGAATAGTTCTCAGGTGTGTATATGTGCTTTTTCTTTGCATTTTTCAAGGTGAGTACACAACTCTTGTTGACTTTGGGGATAGTGAAGCTTTTAGTAGCAGGAATTCACTTTTGCCTCCACTCTAACATTCAATGCATCCTTTTGGAGCAGTTAAATTCTGGGTCCCAAGAGGCAGCCAGTATACTGAGTGCCATGATGGCTATGCTAATGGCTGCATTATCAGCACCTTCAGCATGAAACTGGGAAAGGAAGAAGAAAGCACGTTTCTTAATTGCGCTGTTGGCCAACTCTTTCCCTCCAGCCTCCCATTGCAAGCAAAGATGCTGACAAGCTGTGTGTCCTGCAGGCAGATTAGCAGCTGCCTGAGCTGTACTTATTTGGCATCCAGATGTTTGCAACTGTGCATTGCCTCCCCAAAAGCTTCCTCGTTAGATTTCCCTTGCAGCATTTGCAAGATAGAATGAAGGGATGGTGCCAGCCCTTTTCTCCCAGTGGGCTCTTGGATTGCTGTTGTTCTCGACAATTTGGATGACAGGCACAGTTGGCAATGATAGCATTCAGCATGGCTCAAGCTTGGCTGAAAGGCGACACAACATTCTTTTGTCAATGCCCTGAATGGGCTCAATTTATTGTAGGGGTTGGGGGAGGTGGATCACCTCCTCCTCGTGACTTCCTCATATTGTGAATCAGAACAGCTGCCACCCATGTCCCCCCAAAACTGACAAAGTTGTACTGGATCTCACACAAAAGTGAGACTCACTTTGCTCCCCACCAAGCCACACATACCCTTAGGTAAACATGGCAGCTGTTCCTCAGAGTACAGCAGCACAAATCATCAGGAAGGGATGAGTGTTTGATGCATTCGAAACTGCTGTAGAAAATTAAGGCAGCAGAATGTAATTACCATGAGTGGAATTTGTCTAAGGCGATGTAATCATCACCTCTGTGACTGGCAAAACTACTGGAGGATCTTTCTAGGGCATAAATAAATACTTAATACCTGCAGTCTGAGTATTTGAAATGAAGAAAGGAGGTGGAAGGAGGCACCAGGTATAGGTACTTCAAAGCTGAGCCATGGACAACCAAGAGGTATGATTCAGGAACCAAAGGCAAAACCAGTAAGGACAATAATTACCAAGAAAAGATCCCAGACAGAACAGAAATACATACGGTATAGTTATTCCTGGTTTGAAGAGGCAGTGCCTATCACAGGTAGGCAGAGCAAAGTGCCTTTTCTCACTTGAGGTCTCAGGTGAGACTACTGCAGGTGTGGCTATAGCAGTGAATAAAAACACATTTCATAACAGTCAAGAGTATATGATCTGTGCTTTGATGGCCACATTAAACATCTCTGCTGACCATATATGAAAATCCTCAACTAGGGATGGAAGCGAAATTTGATTTTCTTTGCACTTTAATGGGAATCTGGCTAATTTTCAAGGGGGGTGGGCAAAAAAGGAAGGCGCAAATGCAGTTGTGACCATATCAAGGAGACCAAGTAATTGCTAGCAATAGTCTAAAGTTATCTCTCATTCATGTCAAGGATCGATGACGCTAAAATGTCTGACCAGGAGGATATATGACCTTCAGATATATACCTAAGAGAGACAATCCTTTACTAGCTTGTGAAATGAGAGGAAACCCAGTGTTCAATAAAACAGTCTTTATGTGTAGTATTATATGTTATGTCAGTCTGTCCATTAAGAGAGCAACCCTATACTTTCATTACTCTGGGACCAGTGAAACACTGCTACTACACGCAATGCAACAGTTGACACATCGAATGGAGGAACATCTGCCTTCCATGCAGAAGTTCCCATGTTCAACCCCTGGCCTCCATGTAGGGCTGGGTATGTCCTCTGCCTGAAACCCTGGAGAGATGCTGCCAGTCAATATCAACAGTACTGAGTGAAACAGACCAATGGTCTGATATAAGGCAACAATGGAAGGATGGGGGAAGCACACAAATGGGCTTTAAAAAGAAATGGAATAAAAACTAAAGATGCACCAAGCATCCCTCTAAACACTGTCACAGCCACCTGTAATGGACTGTGCTGTGGCATGGCCACTTACTGAATATTAGAACAGTGAGAGTTCTACTGTGTGTTGATGTATTGACTATAATTGTAATTAATGCTCTGCTATATCTGTACTGCTTTTTAAGATACTTGCAAGCTGCCATGGTCTCTAGAAAGAGGAAGAACAGAGTTTACAAACCACAAATTAATTAATTAAAATAAATCAGGGACTGTATAGTGCAGTGTTTCTCAACCAGTGTGCCTCCAGATGTTTTGGGACTACAACTCCCATCATTCCTGACCACTGGTCTTGCTAGCTAGGGATGATGGGAGTTGTAGTCCCAAAACATCTGGAGGCACACTGGTTGAGAAACACTGGTATAGTGCCTACATGCCAAGTCTGGACCTCCAGAGGTTTCTGAACTACAACTCACATCATCCCTGGCCATTGACCATGCTTCCTGCAGCTGATGGAGTTGTAGTCCAGAATTCATGTCAGGAAACATCTAGGTTTCTGGATTACACCCTCAGCAGTTTATTAATATAGACTTCACATTAATGACACATGGTACTCTGCTGTCGAGTGTGGAATATCCCTTATAATTTGTCATTCTCTCTTTCCTTTATTGCTTCTTCTTTTCTTCTTAACAAGACAGTTGGTGAAAAAGTCATTGGTATGCAACCAATAAGCTTACCAGAGTTGCCTACATATCCTTCGCTTGCACACATTCTAGAGAAACATCTGTGTTTGTTCACTTTGTAAACGATCAGCAGAGATCCCCAGCGAACTAGATGTTGTAAAACCAGAATAAAGAGCAAACATGAAAATCTTCTATGGGAAGAGAGCCTTCTTGAAATGGAGGCCATTCAAGTAAACACACTGTAGAGTCGATCTGGCTGTTCAAGATCTGTAATTTGTAATGGGACATCCCTAGGCTTTAAGCAGTGAGCCAGTTCCTATTAACATTAGCATAGCAGCGGTTTTGTTAAGGGCAGGCGGAATCAGCCACAGCTTGCTTGCTTTCTTTTGTCAAAAACCACAGATTTACTTTAGACTGCAATTCATGTCTGCAAGCTGCATGTTTTAAAGCTGATTTGACATCTTCCTGGATGGTCCTCCCACATCAAAACTGTATAAACAATAAACTAATTGGCCCAATCCTATAGCATGCTATGCAAGAAGTGAGGAAAGGGTTTTTAGGGTCACTTTCCATAAGAAGAGAAAGTATTTTCAATAGCTGTGCTACATAAGCTTTGTAGGGCAGGTCTGCCCAACTATGCCCCTGTCCCAAGCCATAACAGCAGCAGCAACAACAACAACAGCAATCCAGCTTTAACAGCAATAGCAAAACAATCCAGAGTTCTCCAGTGCACATGCAACTTTTTGGACAGCCTCACCTCTTGGAAAGCCAATGGACTTTGATAAACATAGAGATATAGGAAAACCTGGAGCTATTCCTTACAGAAAATAACAGAAACCTTAAGAGGAGGCTTTGTAGGCGGGCCCTAATCTGACTTGAGAGGTATTGTGTGTCGAGGCTTACCAGAAATTAACTTAAAATAACTCACAACTGACACGAGAATTATGGTTTGGTTTTTGGCAATTAATTTAGGCCTCAACTTTATTTAATTACACAATTTTTAATCCGAGTGTTGGCTTAGGCTTTGGTTAACCACTCGTCCTTCCCTAAGAAGGACTATCTCCATCTGTCCACTGAGGACAGGACTCAGCTCATCTGTCCACTTGGGACAGGACTCAATCATCTGTCCCCTTCGGACAGGACTCACATCATCTGCCCATTTGGGGCAGGACTCACTTCAGCTGTCCCCATGGGACAGGACTCACCACTGTCTGCTTGGACAGTACCCACTCCGATTTCCTAAAGGGAAGTCAAGTGAACATCCCTGGGAGAGGAGGTGGCTGAGCCCAGGCATTCCCTCCTCTCTTTTTCCAAGAATGTTCCCCAAGGCTCGTACTCTTATAATTGGGCCCTCCATCCCTGCCAATGGCGGGATGGTAAGGACAAGAGTGTAAGCCCAGGGATTCCTTTAACGGAATACTTCTATGTGGAGCAAAAAGTGGGGGGGGGTAGGCATCTGGGTGCCACACCCCTCTTCCAACCGATTAACCAACCAAAAGCCTAATCGCCAACCTAACAAGTTGTGACAATTTGCTAAGCAGTAGGCGAAAACCAAGAGGCAAAGCCAATCAGCCAATTGGAAAAATTCCTACTGACCCCTGAATACAGGCGGCCCCAAAGGCATAGCAATGTCAGGCTAACCTGCAAAATAAAGCGGCGGGCGGGCGGGGATTCAAACGCCAAGGCAAAAGTGAATTTTAAAATGGAGGGCAGAAGCTTAAAAGGGAGGCCCCTCCACCAATCACGGAACCGGGATTAACATGACCACACCCCCATTACTCAGCATGACCTGTGGCCTAGGCTACAGCCCCAACCCTATATTAAATTTCCTAGCAGCCCTACCACAATCCGCTTTATATTAGATGATATAAAGCGCTTTGCCATTGTGCTGCAACTTGGATAGATCCTCTGGGCCCTGTATTACCCTGATTCATCTTGTTATTTGGCCTGCACACAAAGCTAATGCAGACCCCTAGTGTATGGCATTTCATGTCTTATATTGAACACTGCTAGTAGAGCCAATGCTGAAGAACAGCTAATAAATGCTTTCATTACAATAATAAACACAGACAGATGTGGTCCAGACCACAAACACAGGATCCTGGCTAGCAGTCACTTTCTTCCATTATTATTATTATTATTATTATTATTATTATTATTATTATTACAACCCACCCATTACCAGAAGATCTCGGGGCTCCCTCTCAGTAGACCATGTGTGGCTGTAGCCCCTTGTCAGGATGAGAGGAAGGAAGTGAGGTAGGACCCTGATCCTACCTCAGCATGGTGTAGTGGTTAAGAGTGGTAGACTCATAAGCTGGTGAACCGGGTTCTCTTCCCCGCTCCTCCGCATGCAGGTGCTGGGTGACCTTGGGCTAGTCACACTTCTCTGAAGTCTCTCAGCCTCACTCACCTCACAGAGTGTTTGTTGTGGGGGAGGAAGGAAAAGGAGATTGTTAGCTGCTTTGAGACTCCTTAGGGTAGTGATAAAGCGGGATATCAAATCCAAACTCTTCTTTATCATCATCCAAAACTGCTGCCCTTACCAAGCGTCTCCCATGTTCCCGCTGAAGCATTTGCCTCACATTGGGGCTATTGGGAGTTCAATATTTGTAGGACCACAAGTTTCACTCCCCTGATTTAAGGCACAAAGGGATAGCACCAGCATTGAAATCCGGGCCCCAAAGAAGAAAGAAAACTCCCTATACACTTTTCCTAACTGAAATCCATTAGCCGGGAGGGGGGGGGGAGTAAGCACTTCATATTGAGTAGCAGTAGCCATACAGAATAGTAGAGATGGCCACAGACTTCTTTTTATCCCACTATGTTAAAAGACAGGCCATGATCTCATTGAAAGAAGGAAAAATATATATCCCGTCCTCTCTGTTCACATCATATCAGGTCAGATGCTCTTTCCAAGTTGCATCGCTTGCCTTTGTTACTCAGGAAGGTCAGCTGCTTAGCCTGCGTTCCAAAATATAGTGAGAAATCTTCTAATATATCTTGCCAGTGCTGGATCTATTGTTGTCTGTTCACTCTGAGCTTAGATTGCAGATCTTACTCTTCAGTGTGGATAAAATAGAATGTATTTTTTATTGTTATTACAAATCCCAAACATGCTCATATCTGCTTCTCAGCGTTCCCTTTTCTTTCCTAACTCAGAAATATATTCCTCCAGTTTTCATTCAACATGTAAAAAAAATAAGAATAATACTTAGGTTGCAAATAAATCTAGGTAACTCTGCAGGTCTTGTTTGACAATGTCTTCCTCTCTTATTCCATTCTCTGCACAGGCTTCCTGACTTGCGATGTCCCTGACAGATTTCACAGCAGACTTGTATGTTAGATACTCCCCCCCCCCACCCGCCTGCCCCCCGCAGTTTGCTCATAGATTCATGACTTTATACAGCAGTCTCTGTAATAAAATGTGCTGGCTTGTACTGTACAGCTAAATCTGTCGCCCACTCTCCCATTTGCACTTGGAAAAGAAAACAAAATGCCAGGAAGGAACACAGATATTTCATCTCTTGGCACAGTGATGCCATAGATATCTACAGCTGCAAAAAAAGGGGGGGGATAGAAAGACTTTTAGCTCCAGCTGGAATCCTAGGCTTGAGGCATGGGACAAATGTATTCTACAATTCTATTTCTCAGTTATGATCCCTTCACAGAAGGCTACTGTCAGAGATGCTGATGCGGCTACTCTAGAGTAACGACTCCTCACAGCATAGTCCTTTTAGGCTTTTATTAAGTGCTGATTATTTACAGTGCTCAGAGCGATCTATATACATGTTGTCGGTCAGGTGTCAGTAGCTCTGAATGGAGGTTGGCGCGTTTTCCTCCAGCAAAGAAGCTTGGGAAGACCCAACCTCTTCCCACGACGTTTCTTGCACAATTCCGGGGTCGGCGGGATCGGCCTTCCCCCCTTGCTCCCCCCTTCCTGTCCCACCTTGGGCATGGGCTCCGCTACCTTGCCTGAGCCTCGGACACCACTTCCTGATTCTCCGCTTGAGGCGGAACTCTCCCTGCTTTTCCCAGCGCTTGGTGATGAGCTGGTACTTAAGATGGGAGGGACCTCCCGGTATCCCCTGTCCCTCACAGCTACCATCCAAGATGTGTTGTGAAGGGCTGAACTGATTTACCTGGTATTATAGTAGCAAATGGCCCAAGGTATTTTGGTACCTTTGGCAGAAAAGCTACATTAGCCTTCTGAAGGGTGGCAAAAGAAACCTTCAAACAAAACAAATGACACAATGGGCCAGGCATCCCCAAACCTTGGCCCTCCAGATGTTTTGGACTACAATTCCCATCATCCCTGACCACTGGTCCTAGTACATGTTTGTACTAGTAAGTTTGGCCTACTACAGACATGGGTGTGGAGCTATGAGCCTTCGGATATTGTTGAACTCTCAGTTCCCATAAGCCTCAGCCTGCATGGCTAATGATAAGAAATTACCTTATTATCCAGACGACCACAGTCTCCCCATCCCAACTCATGAAGGAAAGCCAGTAGTTCTGTTGTTGGACTGCATCTCTGACCATTTGCTCTGCTGGCTGAGACTGATGGGAATTGGAAAACATCTCCAAGGGCCACAAGTTTCCCCCATGCTCTAAATAGAAAGGTAGAAGGGCAAATCTTTATCCATAAAATCAATGTAAGATCACTTAATTTAAGCAAGACTCTAGAACCCTAGATTCCCAGCCAGATCTTTGGTGGCAACCACAGTACATGTTATCTTAGAAATGTGGACTCCATCTGAAGCAGTATTTGCATGTCAGACCTGACACAGAAGCTAAATTAGATCTGCTTCCACTGATCAGTGGAGTCCATTGTCAATATATTATTATTCTCAAAGGGACAAGAGTGTTCAGAACAGATATTACCTGGATCATTTTGATAGCTCATGCTATTAAATTTAATTGTTATAAAATTATGAGACAAATGGATAAGGAATGAATAGAGAGAAGAATAAGAGGTCTCCAAGGCAATCTAGTTTGTGCGACTCAAGCAAACCACATGCTCTGCATTCAGAAGATTCTTTCCAGTTCAGATTTAAAAGGATCTCAGGAATACCTCTCTACCTGACACAATACATCAAGAAAGGGAACCTGTGGCCTTCCTCTTATTGTTGGTCTACAACTCCCATAATCCCTGACAATTGACCATACATTTGAAGTGGAATAGTGCCTGGAGGGTCACAGATTGTCCATCCCTGTATTAGAGAGCTGATACCACTCAGAGTGGACTCAACTGAGCCAGTTAAACAATGATTTAACTCAGCTGGAACTTGTGTGGTATCGAGATGCAGTCATAGAATCATAGAATTGGAAGAGACCACAATGGCCATCCAGTCCCACACTTAAATACATATAATTAGATGTGTGCTTTGAAAAATATATCCTCTCCCCCACCTTACCGGTAGTTGTTTGAGGGCTTTGTTTGAGACCAGCATGTGTTCTATGCATGGGTCCAACAAACATTCTCCACATTGGAAACAAATGCATCAGAATGTAATGGATGTAGTTGAACTACTTCCCCCGTAATGAGGCAGCCAGTATGGTAGTTCCTCCAGATGGTATTGATAGCAACTACCACAATCTCTAACCATTTGGTCCACTGCTCAAGGCTCATAGGAGTTGTAGTCCATAATCTGAGTGGAGTCATCTGGCTCCAGTACATTATCAGCAATGCTGACGACACACAGCAATACTTCTCCTTTATATTTCAGGTGTGGAGGGGAAATGAACTGCTCTTATGGACCCATTGCTGTCTCTTGAGGTTCAGGTGGCCTTGATAACATGGAGTGCCTTCCATCATCTTCAGCTAGTGGCCTAGCTAGCCCCTGTTGGTACAAGGATAAGCTAACTTCTGTTGTCTAGGCTCTAGTCCTAAGCCTTAAATTAGGACTCAGCTACGTTTGTAGCTTTATATGTGTTATAACACTGTGGCACCAGATGGCACTGTGGAGTCCCGGTTTTCGCCAACGGGATTTCCGTGTATGAAGTTTAACATGCGTTTAACTGAATCTCTTATTTGATGTGTCTAGAGCCAGCCTTAGATCAATGCAATATGTTATACATGGGGCTGCCTCTGAAAGTAGTTTGGAAACTTCATCTGCTGCACAATTCAGTGGCCAAGATGCTCACTGGGACAAGACAGTTTGAGCATATTACTGGCCCGGCTGCACTGCCTGCCAACTAGTTTCTAGGCCAAATTCAAAGTGCTGGTTTTGATTTATAAAGCCTTAAACGGCTCAAGACTGCAATACCTCAAGTACTGCCTCTCCCTATATGAACCAACCAAGACCCTGTGACCATCATTTGAGGCCCTTCTTTGAATGCCCGCTCCACAAAAGGTCTGGAGGGTGGCAACATGGGAACAGGCTTTTTGGGGGTGGAATGCTTCTTCCAGGGAGGCTCACTTGGCACTTTTCATTACATATCTTTAGGTGATAGGCAAAAACATTTCTCTTCTCCCATGCCTTTGGCTAATTAAACAATCTATTGAGTACTTGATAGCAACAGAAGAAACACTGCCCTAGAGGAATAGAAATACTGCTGTGTATAATTAGCTGGCTGGGCACCTAGGCTCCAGTTTAGGCCTAATTTCTAATTTTCCCAGTGTGTACAGTGCAGTACAAGGTTTTGCAGGGTTCCTGAGCAGAAAAATCAACTCGAAAGAAAGAAAGAAAATCAAATTGCTTTCCACTTCCTTATTTGGTCCTTTATGTAGAAACCAGGTAAAGTGTAGCCCCTTGATTGCTCAGCATGAAAGGAAATCTAAAAGTCAGAAACAGGACTAGAGGGAAGACTCTCAAGAATGGGTTAACAAACACACTGTGACCTGTATCAGTTGGGCACATAGACTTTTAATGACTCAAAAGTCCCCCCCCCCACACACACACACTCACACAAACAAAATTTGCTTTTTTTCTTCTATTTGAAAAAGAAAGGGCACCTAACATTAATTTTGATTGTTTTTGGTTTTGTTTTACATTAATTATGGGGGGGAGAGAAATGTTGCAACTGCAAAAGTACAGATTCTGGGGCTATGCATTTTCCCCGCTCTGAAAAAGGTGTATTGTGAAACCTCTATTCAAAAAGATTTCCTGCAAGTTTGTCAAGCATTGTTATAAGTTCACCAAAGGGAGACTATTGTGCAGTACACCTTTTACAAAGTTAAGGATTCAGTCTCGTTGACTTTAGCAAGAAAGTCATGCTTATTGTTGTCAGCACCATTCTCCCTACATTTTTGACTATGATTGCATTGTAATGTGCTCTTGCTCTGTTTATGAACATGTGTGTGTTAGGGTTGTGATACATCCAGGAAATCCTGGACATGTCCTCTTTTGTGGGGTCCGATATGCCCATCCAGGGGGAATTTTACATTTTAAAGCAAATGTCCTGGATTGAGGGGGGGGGTTAAAAATGTGCACAGGCAACTCTAGTTCAGGCTCTGGCTCTGGCATGGGCGGACCAGGTTCTGGTTCTGGCGTGGGTGACCTGGGTTCTGTCTCTCGCATGGGCAGCTATTTTTTTGTTTTAACTAATTTGCTCACTGCATCCTTAGCATTCCCCCCCCATACACACATGTTCTCCACCACTATGAGCCCTCCCACCTATTGCCCCCCTCCCCCACAAATAATATATATGCCACCCTAACAAAGAAGGTTGAATGCAGGGATGCCATGCATAGAAATGTGATAAACACATCAGAACACCGAAAGTTTCCTTATCCCAAGTAAGATCATTGTTTCATGTATTGTCTACATTGACTCTTTGGAATTTCAAATGGGACATTCCCAGATGTACCTGGAGATGCCAGGGATTGAAGCTGGGATGCAATGATAGCATCGCAGCATGCTATGTGCAAAGGCATCCTGTGCCAACTCCACAAAATAGGCAGGAGGCACACACACAGTAGGGCTGGGTTTATCACATGTAAGTGAAGTCATAAGCAATATCTGTAATACACATTATCTACCATCAAAAGACAATTAAGTCCACAATCTAACAGTACCTGTCTGTATGCAAAGCACACGGTCTAGCACTGATCAAGGCTCTTCCCTATCGAGGCTATGGACCAGGAAGACTATGATTGCAGATTCTATGAAAAATGAAAAATAAAATAAACCATATTATATTATCTTGTAGTGAGGGGGAAAGGGGGATTTTGTATATTACAGTAGAACCATTTTTTTATTTTAAAAAAACGGTAAATAGCTGTAAAAAAATCTCTAATGACTCAGCTTGACATTTTTATCTGCTTCCTTTCAGACACATAGCTGCAACTGTGATGTGTTATCAAAAAATTAAATCAAAAATTAAAACATCGGGGAGTCTGGATGTCTGGTTTCAGGGACACAACAGTCAATACCATCTACTTTCCCCCCCAATTTTCTGGTAGAGCTTGGGTTTTTTATTGCAATGTTTAATAGTTTCAGCGTTAAGTTGTATACAAGGCTGTGTTTCTTTAAAAAGTGATCTTTCTGCCTTGATATCTTTAAATTCCATACTAATCAAGGCATCTTTAGCTAAATTAATAATGTATGTAAATATCTTATTCTGCACAAGTATTTAGGAGAGCGGGGAGCTTTGCAGAGCAAATAAGCCATGTGGGACAGGGGAAGGGAGGAAATCCATTTTTATAAATATAAAAAGGAAAAGGAAAAGATAACAAAATAATTAAATTGAAAAGCCACGGATTCAATCTGCAACTCATGTGGTTTTAATTCTGAGGCTTCAGTTGCAAATATTTTGACTTGAGCCTGAGATCTAGCACTAAAGGAGATGTATGAGGGAAAACACATACCTATATGTATGCGTCCATATAGGTACAAATTGAGTGGGGAAAGCCTATCTTTTAAAGCAAAAACAAAAAGAAGGGCAATGCTAAAATTTGATTCTTGGCATTATAGTCAATGGGATGGTGGGGGACATTAGAGTGCATTGTGTATTGCTTCACTGATTTCTAATGGCCTAATGGTTGGCCACTCCTTTAGCTATCTGAAAGGTTGTACAGTTGTACCTTGGCAGTTGAACGGAATCCGTTCCGGAAGTCCATTTGACTTCCAAAATGTTCGGAAACCAAAGCGTGGCTTCCGATTGGCTGTAGGAAGCTCCTGCAGCCAACCGGAAGCCATGGAAGCCCCATTGGACATTCGAGTTCCAAAGAACGTTTGCAGACCGGAACACTCACTTCCGGGTTTGTGGTGTTTGGGAGCCAAAACGTTCAACTTGCAAGGCATTTGGAATCCAAGGTACAACTGTATTCCCTCATATGAGCCTGCCCAGGTTCTGAGATCTTCAGGGAAGACTCAAGCACAACCACTTTTGCCTTGTATTTCCCAGCAATTGGTACAGCTTAAGAACATTAAAAAGAGAGGAAAACAGCCTGAATACTTTCCGCAGGTGGGGAAGGTAGTTTGAGAGTCGCAAGATTCTTTTTGGTCTCTCCTGCATTAAGGCTTTCCTGGGGCGGCTTCTCCTCCTCCTCCAATATTGGCTGGTACTCCCCTGTCTTTGTGGATGAAAATGCCATTGGGTTTTCAGGAAGTGCAGCCACCCAGGAAGACTGCATGAGAGAGGCCATGAGAGAGACTTTTCGCAGAATGAAAGAAAAGGCATTCACAAATGCCTCTCAGCCACATCAAAAGTAAGGTAATCACAACAGAAAGTCCCATACTCCACCACCAGAATTTTGTTGGATTTTTACGTCTCCTTTTATACTTTTCAAATTCAATTTGTTTCCCCAGCCTTGGAGAGGCTGAGGATTGAACTTGAGACTTTCTGCATGCAAAGTGGGCACTCTGCCTCTGAGCTATGGCTCTTCCCCAAGAAGCCCAGTCCTTCAATGTGCAAGCTGAGTGGCATCTGGCTTCCTGACTAATATATGTGATGGTGGTCCAGGTGCTTCCTTGTCCCAACATTGTATTTTGGTGGTGAGGCGACTCGTATTAAAATAATGAATATGTACTCACGCCAGCAGCAGCAACATCTTCCAGATAATCTGCTGCATCCTAACAAAAGCTTGAAACATGTACTGTAAGCCTCAATTGAAACAGACTGAGAAGAAATGGAAAGAACATATGTTGTACTGCACAGATAATGATCCAGATAGAATTCCTGGCTTAAATGTACATTTATCACCTATTGTGATTCTTCAAATGCACATAGATTCCCCCCTCCCTTCCCCTTATCTGCTTTATATAATGGAGTTTTTATTACAATATGAAGTGGCTATCTATCTAGCAACATCTCTCCTGGAATTTGTAAAGCAGAAAGTAATAGAAAATACATTTACCTTCAAATGTCCTAAACACATTAAAATACACGTAAATATATTCTGAATGGTTTCTTTGGGCACAGCTCCAAGAAACGCCTGGAAGGGGCTTGAGAGTCCATCAAGAGGATTTCATTTGCATTTAAATGTATATTTGGGGGTGCAGAGGAGAGAGAAGACAAAGAAAAGAAGCATAAACTTCTGGGACCATCAGAAATAATGCCTTCTAAGGTTAAGCATGCAAAAATAAAGGAAAGTATGGATATAACATTCTTGTTTGTTGTGTGCTAGAGAGGAAAACTGATTTTCAGGTGTACTTGGTTGAAATGATTCAATAGTACCCGTGCATAATATACTATTTCACTGTTCAGGCTGTGAGTGATGTTGCTAAATCTGCCTACATGCTCCCATTAAGAGCAGGTAGAGCGTTTGGAGGTGCTCTTGCATCTGGTTTTGTCACTAGTGGTTCAGTGGCCCTACATAGCTAGGAGTTGCACTTGATTTGAAAATAGGAAACTTCCACAAAATGAAGGGATTCATAAAAAAGGAAGCTGAACGGCAAAGTCAAGAAGGTCAAGTCACTCCAAAATTCTAGGTAGTTGTTTAAAAACACATCATTAAAAGCTCAACTGGAGGGTATTCTGCAAATCACAAGAGGTACAGTAAGGGGCCAAGATCATCACGATGCCACTATGCAAATCTATAGTTCTGGTTGCCTAACCACGAAAAGCATATTGTAGACTTGGAAAGGGTTCAGAAAAGGGCAACCAAATGATCAAGGAGATGGAGCAATTCCCTTAAGAGAAAAGCTTGCAGCTATTGGGTCTTTTTAGTTTAGAGAAAATGTGAGTTAAGAGTTGATGTGATAGAAGTTTATTAAGGGTTGATGTAATAGAAGTTTATAAAACCATGCATGGTGTAGAGAAAGTGAATAGACCGCCCCGCCCCCCCCCCGCTTCTTAACAATAGAACTCATGGACATCCAATGAAGCTAAATGTTGGAAGATTCAGGACAGATAAAAGGAAGCACTTCTTCACACAGCGTATATGGAACTCGCCCCCACTGGAAGAACTGATAGCCACCAACATGGATGGCTTCAAAAGATGATTAGCCAAACTCATGGAGGATAAGGCTATCATAATGTCTGTGTTCTGCCTACATCGTATGCCTCTGACTAGTTGCTGATAACCACAGGTAGGCAAAGGAATGTTGTGCTCATGACCTTTACAGGTTTCCCACAAGCATCTGGTTGGTCACAAGATGCTAGACTAGCTGGGCCATTAGTCTGATCCAGCAGGCTCTTATATTCTTATGTTCTTCTGAGTGTACTTTACCAGTTTGGGCTGGTAAGATAGCTGTAGCCATTCCCAGATGGGGAAATATTTACCACATTTGTCCATGCAGTGTTAACATCAAGGTTTGATAGTGCAGTGCTCTCTATGTGGAACCAACCCTGGAAGTTGGTTCAGTGGCTGTAGCTGGTGTAGAACATGGTAAAGTCAAACCTCGGTTTTCGAATATCTCTGCTGCCAAACGATTCAGAAGCCGAATGTTGAAAACCCGGAAGTGAATTTTCATAGCTGCCAAGTTCTCCCTTTTTTTAAGGGAAATTCCCTTATGCTTAATAGGCTTCCTCGCGAGAAAAGGGAAAACTTGACAGCTATGTGAATTTTCCCCATTGAACTTGTTGACAGCCCTTTGATCCTCAGTTTTTGAATGTTTTGGAAGTCGAGTGGACTTCCGGAATGGATTATATTCGAAAACCAAGGTTCCACTGTAGCTGGGTTGCTTGTTGGGGCATATAACACATTGCTAGCAAAATTTGCCCTGGTTACTGATCTGCTATCAGTCCATCATCCTGTGTGTGTTCAGGATGATGACATTGTCTTAATACAGGGATCATAGAATCATAGAATTGCAGAGAGGGAAGGGATCCCAAGTGCCATCTAGTTGAACCCTCTGCAAAGCAGGAATCTCAACTAAAGCATCCATGACAGATAGCTATCCAACCTCTGTTTAAAAATCTCCAAGGAAGTAGGGTCCACCACCTTCCAAGGGAGTCCATTCCACTGTTGATAAACTCTTACCGTCAGATAGTTCTTCATGATATTTAGTGAGTATCTCCTTTCTTGTAACTTGAATCCATTGGTTTGGGTCCTAGTCTCCGGAGCAAGAGAAATCAAACTTGCTCCATCCCCTATGTAACAGCCCTTTATTTAAGTATGTTGCTTCTTGTTCCCACTTTATCCCCCCCCCCCAAAAAAAAGTGTTGTATTTTCAACGAAATTATTATTTGCTAAATACCTGTTACGGTATGCTCAGTTATTCCTTCTTAACACAGATTAAGAAAGGAGTGGTGAACCATTAGTCCTCTGACTGTCACACTTTCAATCAGCCCTGGCTTAGCACAGGACTACAATTCTTGGACTACAATTCCCATCATCCTGACTTTTCACTGTGGGCTGGGACTGATGGGAATTTATGTTTTAAAAAATCTGGAGGCCCACAAATTCCTCACCTCTGGCTTATCATATTTCAAGTGTGTCCTTCAATGGAAATATTTGCTACAAAAACTTCATCTATATTGTATCTTTGTCTTAGTGGGAATATTTGATGACCTCTTTATTTCCATCTTACTGTTTCATGGGTGTTCCATTTTGACTAGGGATAACCCTTTAAATCTACAGTTGCCTGCATACAGATTCTTTTGCCTGTATTATATGAAGGGAAAGGCCAAGAGACTCTGGTGTGCTGACATTTAGATTCCTCTAATAGTGTTCCCTATCAAAGAGCATCGAAATGCTATTTTAGCTTCAGGTTTCAAATAACAACAACAACAAAATTTCATTGACATTTGATTGCCTATCAGGTGTTTTTAGCTTCAGAAATATCCCAGATATATTATATATAAGGGAAAATGCATTCTACACAGGTTGTCCCATGAAATGGTCCTATTTCATAAGAGCTGAATGTCAACCTGTTCAATTCTAGTGATAAGCTAATAAAGAGTTAGCTATCAAATAGGCCTGTTCAAAATGTTCTCTAGATTTATCATTGGGATTGAAGTGTTACATCATCTTTATTTAGTGCTATAGTGGATGAAAGGATGGTAGCCAGCATAGTGCCATTTTTGTAGGGGGGGGGAGAAGAGAGATTAGCCTGGGGAGCTACCCACCATCTAGCTGAAGCAGCCCCACCCTCTCCAACCTGTCATGGGGGAGACAGGGGGGCTACTCAATGACTTTCATGTCCCAAGGAACCAAAACACAGCTATTTCTCCAAATAATGTGGCATAAAAATGTATACTAGCAGAAAGTGTGCATTAAAAATGCACATATTGGTCAAAATGTCATTTTAAAAAACATTGCATGCTTGTAAAAATGTGTATACAGTCGTACCTCAGACATTGAACAGAATCTGTTCTGGAAGTCCATTCAACTTCCAAAACATTCAGAAACCAAAGCACAGCTTCCAGTTGGCTGCAGGAAGCTCCTGCAGTCAACTGGAAGCCATGAAAGCCACATTGGGCGTTTGGGTTCCAAAGAACGTTCACAAACCGGAACACTCACTTCCGGATTTGCGGCATTCAGGAGCCAAAGCGCTCAACTCGGAAGGCGTTTGGGATCCAAGGTACAACTGTACTACCAGAAACGCATACAGAATGTGTATATCAGGAGAAATACACTTAAATGCTGGTGAATTTTCTCTCTTTTTCAAGAAATCTGATGTAGAAAGGTTGAATTTAAGATTGGAAAAAATGAGAAACTTTGTGGATTTGTGGAAAGAGAGAAAATTGACAGATCCATGCGTCCCCACTAAGTTTGTAGAAGCATGAGGGCTGAATGCTGGTTCTACCACCATTAGCATGGGGATTTCAGCTTTCCTATATGGCATGTGAAGATCTTGAAAGCATGAGAGGTGTTTGCCTGGGTTGCAAACTCTGCCTTATCAGAAGCACTGTTGCTTGACAGCATTTATATCCCAACTTCTTTTCCGTAGAGATCAAGATGGCATGCATTGTTCTCCCCCTCCTCCTTTAATCCCCTCAACAACCCTGTGAGATATTTGCGGCTGAGAGCCAGTGACTGGTCCAAGGTCAACCAGTCATCTTCATGGCCAAGAAGGGATTTGAACCCTGGTCTCCTGGGTCCTAGTCCGGCACTCTAACCACTACAACACACTGGAGGGGACTGCAAGGCCTTCTATCTACTCTGCAGAAGGGCCAGGGCCTTTATATCTGCTCTTCTGAAAGACCGGCAACTTGTTCCTAACCATTCACTGCGCATTTGTTCTGTCACCGTCTGCCTGTGACATCAAGTCATTGCAATTAATTAGCCTTTGTGAGATCAATGCTCAGTTGCAAACTGATAATTTTCCACTGTAAAACCCTGACCTTTGAAAATGCTTTTACAAACTAAAAACAACAACAAAATAACCCCTAAACAGCTTGTCACTTCATTGTAGCAATCTATTAAAAGCCTAAATGTGTCAGACTGTCTCAGCAGTAAGGCAGACACATTACAGATCAAGAGAGAAAATATTTGGATCTTGTTACATAAACCAAGCAGAAGCTTCATGTACTTGTTGCAAGCACAGGACCACAAACTGGCTTTCTTTCCTCTGTCAACAGTGGAAAAGGTGCAGCCTTCAAGGTTTTGATGGAATACACCAGGGGTCAGCAACCTTTTAAAGCTGTGGGCCGGTCCACTGGCCCTCAGACCATGTGGTGGGCCAGACTATGCTGGGGGTGGGGAGGAATGAACAAATTCCTATGCCCCACAAATAACCCAGAGATGCATTTTAAATAAAATGACACATTCTACTCATGTAAAAACACCAGGCAAGCCCCACAAATAACCCAGAGATGCGTTTTAAATAAAAGGACACATTCTACTCATGTAAAAACACGCTGATCCCCGGACCGTCCATGGGCCAGATTGAAAAGGCGATTGGGCCACATCCGGCCCATGGGCCTGAGACTGCCTACCCCTGGATTACATTGTCCATCATCCTGTTGTATATACAGTATATGCACAAGGCTGGTGACACTGAATGCTTTGCACACAGAAAAAAGAAAGGAAGAAGGAATAATATTGAAGGCTACCAAAGAACTAGAGAAGATAAAACTAGACTTTGATTTACTTTCTCAAACACACACACAAACACAAACGCACATCCTCTTTCTAGTATGTATTTTGTTTCCTACATTTCCATTTGTATTGATCAAAAGAGATCAATAGGTGACCTCACTAATGAAAATGCTTTTCAGTTACCCATCTCAGTTCAATAGCCAGATTGAAAGGGCACTTTCTCCAATTCTTTCATCAATGTATGTACAGCCATTTCTTACTGTTCATCTGCTGCTCTATACTGAGATGGTGAAAAAATTATCCTGCCATTACTTGGAGGGCAGGCATTAGGCTTTGACATCTGTGCCTCTTTTGTAATTCTCTTACATCTCAGTGGGCTTCAGCAAAGAGTATTTCAGCTGGATCATGCCCCTAAGAAGAATAATTATAAGTGGAAGAATCTCTTAAATGAAGGCATTTTAATTAGCGCTATGCTGAAACCTGTCCTCCAATTTCTTGGAAGTCTTCTTCCCCTACAACAGAGATGTCAGTTTTAATGCAACATCTTGGTGCTTTAGAATTTCTTTTAAAATTCAGTGTGTGTTATGTGTTGCTTATTGTTGCTATTACTTAAATTTGTAAAACACCCTAACCCAAAGATCCCAAGATAGTTAACAACATAAAAATACAAAATGAGAGTTCAAAATAAATTAATAATAATAAACCCAAAAACCTCCTCCCACAAACACATTTATAAAGCCATATAATGTTAAGCACCAGAATGCCTGGTTGAAGACAAGGTGAGCCTCCCTGGGAACAGCATTCCACAAAGAGGAAGCCACCATTTGATGTGATCACTATTTGTGTCTGCATTTTGCTTTCCATTAAATATTTCTTCAGTAGTCTTCAGCCTTCCAACCTCCTATAAAAACAGGATGGATAGGGAGACCGGGGGGGGGGGCATTTTTTAAATTTGGAAAGGGAACTACTTAATGAGGCACAGGGGTGCGAACTTGGCCCCTACTTGTGACGCATCCTGCCCCCCACCTGGCAAGAAGATCACCCCCATCTCCCACTAGGGGAGCGCTTGCATGGCTCCGGGGCGCCACCCTGGCCCACAAGGACAGCACACTGCCGGCCCTCTCGGGGCTGCCCAACCTCATCCACCTCAGCATCCTCCTCCTCGAAGCAGCCCAGGGGCAGGTAGAGCAGCACTCTTGCTCCACTGCTGCCACCTCCATCCATGAGCACTCCAACAGGGCCGAGTAGCAGGAGCCGGATATCGTGGTGCAGGTGCTGCCTGGGCAGCGGGTAGGTGTGCAGGTGGCCCAGGGAGTGATGAGGCATCAGGCGCCCATGGGGCAGAGGGAGGCGCATGGGGTCTTTGGCACCAGCCAACACCAAGGCTTCCTCTGAGCCCCCCTCACATCCTGCCCCTGTGGCGGTGGGGGATGGCAGCCCCTTCAATATTGTGAAGGCTCAGTCCCCTACCCACCAATATTGAGGGAGCCCCAGCACCTTCTGCCCCTTATAGGTCAGGTGCACCTGACCATGCATATAAAATTTGACAGAAGATTGCAGTAATTCCAGAAATATCTATGCAATCTAAGGGGTGGGGGGGAGGGGGGATGATGTATTTGCCTTTGTTCTGTCGCAGAATGGAAGGAAAAATGAGTTTTCTTTTCTTTCTCCCCACTTCCAGCCATTCACTGAAGACAGGAGAGGGGGCCCTCATAAGAATCTTAACAGCTGTTTGGTTTCTGAAACTCTGAGTTGAATTGAATTTGGGGTCCTGCCCTGGGACAGCCCTGCCATAGGAGTCAACTCCTAGGGGCCGATGAGTCTTAAGCCCCACCCCAATAAAATATTTGAGGGGCCCGTCCCCCCAAAGTTGATGAGCATTGCCACTCAAATAGTGTGTGTGCACTTCATCATGTGATTTATTATGCTTTCCTGACCCCCCCTATTTTAATCAATTTGGCAACCCTGATGCCCTGTCCTGTGATTGTAGTCAAGACATTCCTCAGATACCTTGGTAGCGCAAGTGGCAAGCATCCCATTTTTTTCTCTGTAGGCCACAGAAGGCACATAGTTGTGATGAAAGCAGGTTCTGCTGCTCTGGTTAAAATCCTTCCCAGACCGAAGTTAATATTTTTTGTTGTTGTTTTCAGCTTGACTGCTTTATAAAACTCCAGCTGTGATGAACCAATAGCAAAACCCTATTACTGTTTTTCCCCCCTTGGTCAAATGACAGTAGATGAAATCCTTGGCTTGTTATGCAAATACCTGAAAGGGGGTACACTGACTCAAAACATTTCAGAGCTTATTTCCTAGCTAGCAGTTTGCTTCATATTTCATTAGTAAGACCATAGCAGATTACTGAAAATAAGAGTGGCTGGTATAGATTTGGACAATATTCCATTAGGATTTATGTGGAACATATATTGTGGGCCTGGATAGGATACAGAGGACTTGTGATGTCAAGAAACATTGTTTCTCCTTTATTAAGAGCCTGGGATGGCAGTTCCTAGGGAAATCTCCCTTATCTCTATGATATAAAGCTTTGTGTATGTTATAGGTGTATTATCTTTCATAACCTATAAACAAAGTAGGGAAAAACTGAAATGAAAGCAAGTTCTTATGCATCCCTATTTCTGTGTTCACATAAGAACTACATTTCAATTCATTCTAAACATCCTATGAAATGCGAAATGCATTACATTTAATTCCAAATTTACATTCTCTCACACACATACCCATGTACATGAATGCATGCTGACTGATAAAGATCTGATAAAATGTACACTAGTTGACAAAGCTGACAGTCTAAAGTGCTCTAACAGGGTTTGGGAATAAAAGGTCCAAGACTCTCTATTTTGCCCCACAGAATCTATCCAAACTATAGCTCCTCTCCCTAAGTCACAGCCCTCACCAGACCTACTTTGCATCCTCCTTGAGTGCCTTGGCTGATACCTGGACCATGGAACTCCCCAGTGGGAAATTTGCAGGCACCAAATATCAGCTTTATCAAACCACACAGGGGACAAATTTAGTTCGGTTTTCATTTAAACATGAACCTGCCTAACTCACCCTTTCTCGTACAACGCAAGAATCTGAACACAGTCATCTTTCCAAACCTGTGCTCCTCACACAATTTTGTGATGCAGTTCTCCAACCAAAGAATGTTTCAAAAAATGCATTATGTTTAGGGAAAATGTGCACAAGGATGAATATATGATCAGAAAGAACATATAAACATGTATTATACTATGGAAAAGTGCATGCAGAAATATATACGTTTGTCAAAATTGAATAGAAAAATGTGTTTATTGAGAGTAGTTTGTGATAAAATGCTGAAGAATTGTCTAAGAATAAGAATAATGAGAATTGTCATGAGATTATATATATATATACACACACACACACACACACACACACACACACACACATACACACACATATATATATGATCATATATAATCATTTATGATGGGTATGGTTCCAGTGGGTGAGATATATTGTAGATCTGTCCTGCCAGTCAGATCCAGTTTCCCAACCCTGAATTCACTGCCTCAGCTTCCAATATGTGTGGGGTTTTCTTTCCTTTTTTTTTTTGTTAGCTTCCCTTTGCTGTAGTTTACGACAGAGTTGACCATGTGTGGTTTGGAAAGCAGGCAGGACTGACTCCACTGATTTCCTTGGTGACCTTTTCGACTGTCAGCTCAAAACAATTTAGTCTATTTTAAGTCATTTGAGAGTACTGTAAACATTATCCATGGGGCTTGGGAAGGACTGTCTAAACCCTGACCTTTGAAGCTGATGGCAGCAGGGGCGGGGGAGAGAGAGAGAAACCTATTCCACTTTAAGGCATTTTAGATCGAGATTATAAAGGTCTTCTACCCTTAATGGAAGGAGGGAAAGAATGCAGAAATAAAGTTATTTTGTTTCATGCAAGTATTCAGTTCTTAGGAGCAAACAACACAATAAAATGCATGCTGCAACACCATTGTGTGTGACGAAGTTCCTGTGTAGTCTTTCTTCTTTAAGAGGCTGGTTTAGTAAAAGAACTACAGTAGAACCTTGTGTTACCTACCATCCTCCTTGCAAATGCTTCGGGTTACGAGCTCCACTAACCTAGAAGTAGATGCTCCGGGTTGTGACCTTTGCCCCAGGATGCGAGCGGAAGTCGTGCGGCAGCAGCGGGAGGTGCCATTAGAGAAAGTGTGCCTAGGGTTATGAATGGTTTCGGCTTAAGAATGGACCTCCAGAACAGATTACCGGTAAGTTAACCAGAGGTACCACTGTATTTGCATCAGCACAGGGGGCAGGAGAGACAAACAGGGAATGTCCATTTCCTTGACAGTTGCTTTCTCTCTGAAAGACTTCCTAAGCAATCAGGGTTGCAGACTTATTCCTGGAAGGCTGCATTATAGGTGGAGCATAGCTGCCAAGTACCCCGTTTTCCCCGGGAAACCCCCTGTTTTTACTTACCTTTTCCCGGTGGTCCCCCGTATCACTTCGTCTCCCGTTTTTCTCCATTATTTTCTCCTGCCAGCGGCCATTTTTTTTCTTTTTGATTTGCCCTTCTATGGGCACCAAAAATGGCCGCCGCCGGCTTCAAAAGTCGCATCTACGCATGTCCGGAAGTGCATAGACGCGACTTCCGGTGTCGGTGGCGGCCATTTTTGGTGCCCATAGATGGGCAGAACAACACCGGAAGTTGCGTTGATGCACTTCCTGACATGCGTAGAAGCGACTTTCGAAGCCAGCGGCGGCCATTTTTGGTGCCCATAGAAGGGCAAAGCGACACCGGAAGTTACGTCGACACAACTTCCGGTGTCACATGGCTGCCGGTCCCGGATTCTGCAGTCCGGGACTTGGAAGGTAAGAGGTGGAGCCAGAGCCAATGACTGGCAGGGCCAACTAATTCTAGTTCTGTCTCCATCCCCATTCCTGTTGTGTTGCATAAAGGCAACATTGAGGCCAAGGAGTAGGAAGCTGACAAGCTCTTGTATGTAAGAAAGCAGGCAGATGTAGGCTGGCTGAAGGCACTCTGAGGCTGACAGGGCAGAGACCTAATGCTGTTGCTGGGGGTTCTTTGCAATAGAACAAGGAGCCATCAGAGTTTCATCGTGACAAGCCACAACACCAAAATTCCCCTCTTCTAGACAGCTACTATATCAGCCCCAACTAGCATGGCCTGTGGTCAAGGATGATGGGAGTTTTAGTCCTTGCAACATCCGTAGGGTCGCAAGTTCTCCAACCTTGGGATGATTAATGTATGCTGCATCAGTCCCAACAGCAGCTACACTTGAGAATTAGAAGACAGTTGTTTGATATTGCTAAGGATACAAGGGCTTTGCTGCTGGCTTCCCACAAGCATCTGGTTGGCCACTGTAAGAACAGGATACAGGGCCAGATGGGCCATTGGCCTGATCCAGGAGGCTATACTTATATTCTTATGCTGCTGGAAACCCAACCAGATGGATGGGGTAATAATAATAATAATAATAATAATAATAATAATAATAATAATAATAATGGGACCCAGGTGGCGCTGTGGTTAAACTACTGAGCCTAGGGCTTGCTGATCAGAAGGTCGGCGGTTCGAATCCCTGTGACGGGGTGAGCTCCCGTAGCTTGGTCCCAGCTCCTGCCAACCTAGCAGTTCGAAAGCACATCAAAATGCAAGTAGATAAATAGGAACCGCTACAGCGGGAAGGTAAATGGCGTTTCCATGTGCTGCTCTGGTTTACCAGAAGTGGCTTTGTCATGCTGGCCACACGACCTGGAAGCTATACGCCGGCTCCCTCGGCCAATAATGCGAGATGAGCGCGCAGCCCCAGAGTCGGTCACGACTGGACCTAATGGTCAGGGGTCCCTTTTAATAATAATAATAATAATAATAATATTAATAATAATAATAATGTTTTTACTTCTTTGGATTTATTTTTATTTTTACTGTGCTTTTGTACTGCATTGTATTTTTTTTTCCAGTTTCAACATTTTATTTTTATACCCTGGTACTACTTTTGTAAGCTATTTAGAAACTCTTTCGTTTCAAGTGGTTTATAAATATATGTAATACATAACAGTGCAGGAGCCCTGTAATCTTTTGCATTGGGGAACATTATTGTTGTTGTTGTTATTAATCCCGCCGATCCTCCAAAATGAGCACAGGCAAACACACACATGATTAAACATTGCCAACATCTTTTTTTTTTTTAAAAAAAGAAGAAGTTCCAGAACAGAAACAGACTGGGAAAAGAACCTCAGTCAAAGAGCTTGTTAGAAGCAGAAGGTTTTCAGTAGGCACTGAAAAGTCATTGGAAAAGTACATGTTTAATATTCTAGGGAGTGAATTACTTAGGTCAGGTGCTACACCAGCTAAAGGCCCAGTTGCTTTACTGTTGTGGAAGAAACCTCCTGGTAAGATGGAATCTGCAGGAGGCCCTTGCCTGCAGAGTACAGTGATAGACTGGGTATATATAAGGTTCAAGGAAATCTTTGTAAAGTGAGAGCCTCACTTCAAACCTATTGATTCTAAAATTTTAGAAGTAAATGGCTCTCATTGATTGAACATATGAAAACAATAGATATAGTATGGATATTGATGAATATAATAGCTTTGCCATGTGGTAAGAATATACTGGCAGAACCATATTGATTATTTATCACTATGAATACATACATATATATGCATACAGAGGGGGGGGAGAGAGGTGAATGTTTTTTTTTAAAAAAATGTTATTTTTAATGTGCAAATAATAGGGAGTAATGGCTCCCAGTTTGTGGAATGCTCTCCCCAAGCAAAGCACACCTGCACCGTATGGTTGGTTGTTAGGCACCCAGGCCATCAATGTTTATTTGAGAGGGTAGTTAGGTGAATGGCTTTTCTTTTTGCTTTTGCTTTAAGTGAGGTGGGTGGGATTTGTCCTTTTAAATCTATTTTCAGTTAAACATTTCAGTTTCTCTTTGCGTGGACAGGCGGAGTCCCCCAAACCCGCAGGCGACCCCCCCCCGAGCGGAATAAATACACGAGACAACGTGCTATGGGATTCAAATTGGCCACAACTTAATTCAAATTCAGATGTAGGGAGATCTTGGCTTCAGGCATTGGGCGTTATCCTTCCCAGTCCCCAGCCGGGGTTCTGGGAGGCTTCGGGGTCATCCACATGTATGGGAGTTGGGGCTGGCTCTGGAGAACATATGTTCAAGCAGAGAGAGCCCCCCCCCTGTTCACCGCCGCTGGAAGGTGGGAAGTGTTGACACCTATTGGTATGGTCAAGGCTTCCCCCGATACCCCTATCTGGTCGCCGCAAAGGGGTGAGGTCTCCGCCTCACGCCCCTCCCTCTAGGAAAATCGCCAAAGAATTCCGCCCAAGGCCTGACACCGCAAAGTTGTGAAGTATTGCTACGGGAAAGGCGAAACCTGCCAATGCAGGGAAATTCCTTTCTGACCCTTCAACAGCGGCCTTGACATAGCAGCGCCTGAGAACCTGTAGAGAAAAGGTTAACCTGCAAAAGAACATGAATGAAGGGTGTGGAGGGTGGGAGAAGCTCTGGAACCAACTGGTGCTTGGAGGTAAGATTCAAATGCTATTGTCCGAGCCGGTTTGTCCCTCTCCTTACCTGGCCATCCCCTGGCAACACCTCCCCAGGCAGGTTTGGATGTCAGACTTGGGTAGGCGGAGACCCCTGGCATCCTACCTGGGAAGGCGGTGACAGACCTGAACTTCCAGGGAGCGCCTTCTGGGATTAGGGGGTTGCGCGTGTCCACGCAAAAAGCACCCCCCATTGATGTGTGGAGCGGTCATTGTTGTTGTTTTTAACATCTGATTTCAGTGTCTTTTTAATTTATTGTTGTTTAAGTACTTTGAGATGCCTTAGTGCAAAAATATGGCTAATAAATACAAAATATTTCATGTGTTGAAATTATAATAAATATTAAGAGAAGGGAGGGAGGCAGCGATTGGTCTTTTTGCATATTTGACAGGAACAACAACTAGTTTAAACCCTCCTTTTTAACCATTATAGTTTTCTAACTACAAAGCCCAGAACCCCTGGGAGGAAATACATCTCACTTACATCTAAAGAGAGGGATTACTGTCAAAGTGAGTAGTCCCCTACCTTTTATTTTATTTTATTTACAATATGTCTGTGCTGCTCTGCACCAAAGTTATTTCCAGGGTGGTTTATGCAATTAAAATGTCAGAACAACTCAAAGCACACAGACCATGTAACAACTGGCAGGGAAAAAAACAACTCTCAAGAAAATTTGTAGGATGTTTAACATTTAAAAGCAACTGAATGAAAGTAGAGATGGTCACAGGCAAATCCCCCTAGGGAAGGCATACCATGGACAGGGTGATACTACAACCCAAAGGCACAATGTATTTACTCTTATGAAACTGCAGGTTATTACAATAATCTTGCCAATGTCCTTATCTGTTTACAATTTATTTGTGCATATTCAATAAACCATTCTTATATAAAAAGTTTGTTATTAATAAATAATTAAAGTAGATGAATAAAAGAATAAGTTAAGTTAATTTAGAATATGCAGGAAACGATAAATATAAATTTAATGAACTGCAGAAAGAGGAGGAAGTTGAGTTCTGAAATGTTAAAATGACTATAAAATGTATATTGAAATGTATATAACTGAAAATCACAAAATAATAATAATAATAATAATAATAATAATAATAATAATAATAAAGGCACAAGAAATTGGGTAGTTTGGTGATGATGTACCCTCCCTTCACTGTAAGTTCCCATGGTGGGTCATAGCAATTTAAAAATGCATTTTGAAAAACTGTTTAAAATATTTTTTAGTCACAGGAATAGGTAGGGTACTAAAATATCTCCCTCCCAAGTGTTGTAGGACAGGTTAAACCAGGCATCCCCAAACTGTGGCCCTCCATATGTTTTGGCCTACAACTCCCATGATCCCTAGCTAAGAGGATCAGTGGTTAGGGATGATGGGAATTGTAGTCCAAAACATCTGGAGGGCCAAAGTTTGGGGATGCCTGGGTTAAACAAATGTATTTTCAGCCTACAATAGAAACTATATAATGAAGTTGCCAAATGCACATCTGAGGGGAGTGAATTCCACAATTTAGGGGTTCCCACATAGAAGGCATTCTCCCAAGCCACTGCCATCCCAAACGTCTGAGGGTAGAGGGCCAAGAAGGTTTGTAGGGAAGGAGGTAGGGAGGTAGAGGGCTTTAAACACTAAAAGCTCTAGGAATTGGGCCTGGAAATGAACTGTTGCTTTAGAAGGGAGGTTGTGTGGGATCTAAAGGTAACCCCAGCGAGTAATCTCACCATTACATTTTAGATAATTTGAACCCTAGAATCTTAGAATTGTAGAACTGGAACGGACCATGAGGGTCATTTCCGAGTTCTCTTGAAGGGTACCCCACATAGAGTGCATACTCGAGAAATGAATGACTAAAATTGCATACTGCTAATTGTTTTATATATAAAATATGGTCTAAGGGAGGGGGTGGTATCTGCTCTGTGGAAACCTAGAAGAGCACTTCAGAGGAAGGAGGAGCCCATTTCTGATTATTGTTAATATTGATGGTTGTGAACAGAATGAGTGGGTGTGATACATTCATGCCTCTCTGTAGGACCTGGCACATGGAGCCTACAGATCCTATACAAGTGTGTGCTTCTTTCAGGAGGATTGGTTGCCTGTTCCCAGGAGTCTGGTTGTGGCACCAACCATTTAACTGATAAGTTGTTTCATTGAAGCAAGCCTCCAGGGTAGCAATGAAGATCAATGCATACATGCAGCTTCAAACTACCATCCAGCTGTTGGAGACTCCAGATGTTTCTCCTTAAAATGAACTACATAGTACCCCCTGCATAACATATTCTTCCTCTATATTTTTTGTCCATTTCGCGACAGAAATGCAAAGCTTCCTCTATCACAGCCATGGAAACTAGGGAGAATTGCCCTCCTGGGTAAGACAGGCAAGAGATTCTTCTTAATTACAGGAGCCGACAGATAGCCTTACATGAATAAGAGATCTCTTTGGCACAGACCTCTTGTGTGTTTTGAAAGCAGAGATAAAAATAATCATTCTGTTTCCTCGCAAAGCTACACACAAAATCTGACTAGAGCCAGTGCTTTGGGCACAATACTCAATGAGATGGACCCATGTAAAAGCTGTTTCTCCTAGCTAGGTCATCTGTTTCAGATACCACACATTTGTAGAAAAACTGACTGCACTCAGTGTTCCTAGCCAGGGCTGCAAGTGGAAGCCCTGGCTAGGAACATGGGGGATATGCATATTTCTGAACATAATCTAGACTGTTTCCATATTCAAGCCAAGACCTAGCAGTGGAGCAATTTTAGCTAAGGGGAGCTTCTAGTCTTCTTTTTTTCCAGCTCACCTTATTTTGCTGCTTTTAAATTCACCAAAGACACTCTCCTGCCTGTTCGCCAGCTTTCACCTAGTCACTATTCCAATTTCACCACCTAGCCTCATGGCCAATGAGAACAGCAGTAGAGTTGACCTGTTTTGTCTCCTGTGATCTTTTGAACCCCTTGACAAGAGCTGCCTTTAACAGAAAAGAAGTCGTTTTACAAAGGACATGGGTGGCACTGTGGTCTAAACCAATGAGCCCCTTGGGCTTGCCAATCAGAAGGTCAGCGGTTCGAATCCCCATGACGGAGTGAGGTTCTGTTGTTCTGTCCCAGTTCCTGCCACCCTAGCAGCTCAAAAGCACACCTGTGCAAGTAGATAAATAGGTACCACTGCAGCGGGAAGGTAAACAGCATTTCCGTGCGCTCTGGTTTCCAACACAGTGTCACGTTGCACCAGAAGTAGTTTAGTCCTGCTGGCCACATGACCTGGAAAGCTGTCTGTGAACAAACACCAGCTCCCTCGGCCTGAAGTGAGATGAACATTGCAACCCCATACTTGTCTTTGACTGGACTTAACCTTCCAGGGGTCCTTTACCAGTTTTTTTAAAAACCATTTTACAATTAAGAACAATACTGTACACAAAACTTCTGTACTGTTTTGTTTCTTCACATATGTAGAGATAAAACTGGACAAGCAATCTAAGAAAAGAATTTAAAAAATGAAACTGGAGGATTATTATTGTTTCTGTCTGCTATGCAATCTTTAAAAGCACAATCCTCTTAAGAAAAATATGGTGACTCTAAGAAGCAGAAGTCTCAGCCAACTGGTTAATCTCAAAGAAGCAGAAAGTGGTAAATCTTACCAAGTCATCATCACTACTCTTGGGAAGTCACCACATGTCTTGATTGGGTTCCCAGGCCCCATCTGTCCTATCCATTTAAAGCAGTATCATCCCACTTTCAGCTGTCCTGGCTTCACCCAAAGAATCATTGGAACTCTAGTTTGTTAAGGATTCAGAGAGTTGTTCGGCACCAAACACCTATTCCTCTCACAGAGCTATCACAGGTGGAATAATTTCCAGAGATCATAGGGAAGAGAGATTGATTGTTAAACCATTCTGTGAATTGTAGCTCTGTGAGGGGAATACTGTTCTCCCATCAACTCTCTGACCCCATAACAAGCCAGAGCCCCAATGATTTTTTTTTGGGGGGGGGGGACACAAACCAAGACCTGTTTAAAGTGTTTTAAAGGTTTACTACAGATGGGACACCACTTCAGGCACATGAATAGTTGTGTGCCATATATAAATCTGTTCCTGGTATACTCCAGTCCTTAATATGTTGCTGAAGTCCATGCAGGGATTGTCCAGAATCATCAGTCAGCCTCATTTATTTAGCTTATCTGTGCGGATGCCTGATTATCGTCTTCCAAAGCAAGTACTCTAGTCCAAACTTAAAAATGGAAAGCATAATGCTGGTGGTCAACAAAAGAGGTTTAAAGACTCTCTCAAGGCAAATCCTTAAAAAAATGTAGTATAATCACCAATTGGGAAACACTTGCCTGTGAGCGCTCCAGTTGGAGAACAGCCTTTACCAAAGGTGTCATGGGCTTTGAAGACGAACTCAGGACGAAAGGGAAAAATGGGCTAGGAGGAAGGCATACTTGGCAAATCCACACTGTGATCAACTCCCGTCTGGAAACCAATGTCCCCACTGTGGGAGGATGTGTGGATCCAGAATTGGCCTCCACAGTCACTTACGAACTCATTGTTAAAACATTGTTTATAGAAGACAATCTTAATCGGCTACGAGTGATCACCAAAGAAAAAAATATAGACATGCCACATTATGGAAGGCGTTCCACATATGATCCCACAAATATGCTGATCAGGATGCAGCTGTTAATCAGTTTATGCCAGGCATAGGCAAACTTGGCCCTCCAGATGCTTTGGGACTAAAACTCCCATCATTCCTGACCACTGGTCCTCTTAAGAATCATAGAATCATAGAGTTGGAAGAGACCACGAGGGCCATCCTGTCCAACCCCCTGCCGAGCAGGAAACACCATCAAAGCATTCTTGACATATGCCTGTCAAGCCTCTGCTTAAAGACCTCCAAAGAAGGAGACTCCACCACACTCCTTGGTAGCAAATTCCACTGCCGAACAGCTCTTACTGTCAGGAAGTTCTTCCTAATGTTTAGGTGGAATCTTCTTTCTTGAAGTTTTAATCCATTGCTCCGTGTCCGCTTCTCTGGAGCAGCAGAAAACAATCCATCTCCTTCCTCCATATGACATCCTTTCATATATTTGAACATGGCTATCATATCACCCCTTAACCTTCTCTTCTCCAGGCTAAACATACCCAGCTCCCTAAGCCGTTCCTCATAAGGCATTGTTTCCAGGCCTTTGACCATTTTGGTTGCCCTCTTCTGGACATGTTCCAGCTTGTCAGTATCCTTCTAGAACTGCGGTGCCCAGAACTGGACACAGTACTCCAGGCGAGGTCTGACCAGAGCAGAATACAGTGGTACTATTACTTCCCTTGATCTAGATGCTATACTCCTATTGATGCAGCCCAGAATTGCATTGGCTTTTTTAGCTGCTGCATCACACTGCTGACTCATGTCAAGTTTGTGGTCTACCAAGACTCCTAGATCCTTTTCACATGTACTACTCTCAAGCCAGGTGTCTCCCATCCTGTATTTGTGCCTTTCAATTTTTTTGCCCAAGTGTAGTACTTTACATTTCTCCTTGTTAAAATTCATCTTGTTTGCTTTGGCCCAGTTGTCTAATCTGTTAAGGTCATTTTGAAGTGTGATCCTGTCCTCTGGGGTATTAGCCACCCCTCCCAATTTGGTGTCATCTGCAAACTTGCTCAGGATGCCCTCAAGCCCATCATCCAAGTCATTGATAAAGATGTTGAATAAGACTTGGCCCAAGACAGAACCCTATGGCACCCCACTAGTCACTACTCTCCAGGATGAGGAGGAGCCATTGGTGAGCACCCTTTGGGTTCGGTCAGTAAGCCAGTTACAAATCCACTGAGTGGTAGCATTGTCTAGCCCGCATTTTACCAGCTTCTTTACAAGAATATCATGGGGCACCTTGTCAAAGGCCTTGCTGAAATCAAGATAGGCTACATCCACAGCGTTCCCTTCATCTACCAGGCTTGTAATTCTGTCAAAAAATGAGATCAGATTAGTCTGACATGACTTATTTTTCAGAAACCCATGCTGACTTTTAGTGATCACAGCATTCCTTTCTAGGTGCTCACAGACCGTTTGCTTAATGGTCTGCTCTAGAATCTTTCCTGGTATTGATGTCAGGCTGACTGGGCGGTAATTGTTTGGGTCCTCTCTTTTCCCCTTTTTGAAAATAGGGACAACATTTGCCCTCCTCCAGTCTGCTGGAACTTCGCCTGTTCTCCAGGAATTTTCAAAGATTATTGCCAGTGGTTCTGAAATCACCTCTGCCAGTTCTTTTAATACTCTTGGATGTAGTTCATCTGGCCCTGGAGACTTGAATAGGTAAACTAGCCAAGTATTCTTGTAACACCTCCTTACTTATTCTGGGCTGTGTCTCCCCTGCTGAATCATCTGCTCCATATTCTTCAGGTCGGGCATTGTTTTCTTTTTTGGAGAAGACTGAGCTAGGGATCATGGGAGTTGTAGTCCCAAAACATCTGGAGGGCTAGGTTTGCCTATGCCTGGATTATGCACTTCTCCTAATTTTGTGTTGCAGTGTCAGTTCAAAAAAGTAAGCACAGGAATGACGTGTTGAGAGGAAAAGCATTGGAAAGCATTCAGAAATGCATTCAGATCTGTCCATCCCTGTGTCTACTTCCAGCACACTTAAGAGTTTTCGGCTGCACCTGTGTGGTTTAACTTCCCAGCTCCAACATCTGCCCTCATTTTCCAAATCATCAGTCTGCTGCTCTTAGAAACAGTTTGCCCAAGACCAAATGGAGTTTGATATGGGTGTCACTGTTGTCAGTGGGCAATGCTGATCCAGGACTATGCTGGAAGGATACCCTTTTGTTGATCTGGTTCCTAATGGTATACACTATTCAGCTTTTGAACAGCAGATGGCTCGGTATATTTAAGGACAAGGCTTTGCAAGATTATCCTTTTAATTTCACCCAAAATATTGGTTTGTTAGGGGATGGGCCATGGCTCTGTTTTAGAGCTCTGCTTTGCATGCAGAGAAGGCCTCAGTTTCAATCCTCAGCATCTCTAGGTAGGGCTAGGAGACACAGCCCTATATGGAAACCTAGAGAGCTGCTGCCAGTCAGTACAGGCAATACTGTTCTAGATGGGTTGATAGTGTAAAACAGGGACCCAGGTGGCGCTGTGGGCTAAACCACAGAGCCTAGGGCTTGCTGATCAGAAGGTCGGCGGTTCGAATCCCTGTGGCGGGGTGAGCTCCCGTTGCTTGGTCCCAGCTCCTGCCAACCTAGCAGTTCAAAAGCACATCAAAAATGCAAGTAGATAAATAGGAACCGCTACAGCGGGAAGGTAAACGGCGTTTCCATGTGCTGCTCTGGTTTGCCAGAAGCGGCTTTGTCATGCTGGCCACATGACCTGGAAGCTATACGCCGGCTCCCTCGGCCAATAATGCGAGATGAGCGTGCAACCCCAGAGTCGGTCACGACTGGACCTAATGGTCAGGGGTCCCTTTACCTTTACCTTTATGAGGCAGAGGTTTTTGTGGCTTGCTCAGGTGAAAAGCAAAGTTAGTATTAGAAAATAGGAAAAACTGAACCATTTTCTTCTCAAGTGTTTTGTTTCTGAAATGGGACATTAGAAAGAGCTCTCTCTACCATGACAACAATGGGATCATAGTAAATTAATTCACAATCTGTGGTTAATATGAAAGTATGTTAGCCCTGGTGATATGCCATTAAGGCAGATTTCAATGGCTTTTTCTTTAAATGCCAACATAATGAATCCATTTGTTATACCCACAAATTATGAAAATGCCAACAGAGACAACATCTTATAACACATGGAGCTCAATTCCAAGTACAGAAGAGCAAATCAATCTATTCCTGTGTCCTATTTGTGCAATATTTTGGGTTTGTTTTTATTCTGTTTTGTTGTGTGGGTTTTTTTTAAACAACAACAACAACAACAACACCCTACACATAATTGTATTTTAACAGTTTTCAATACATTTTTATAAAAATACACATTTCTAAACATATTTTCATTAGAGAGAGAGAGAGAGTATGTGTTTCACTTCCTGAAACAATATGTGACTCCAAACATGACTATCCTTAGAACTTTGCACTTCTCCAATCAAATAATATGTGCATAGAGGCACATATTGGGGAAAGTGTATATAAAAATAACATAAAATGCATTATATTAGGTAACATTGCTTGCAATAATGTGCATACTCTGGCAAAATTGCCGACAAAGTTGTGTAAATTGGGAGAAATTTGCACTAACAAAGAGATGAATTTTCAGGTGGACTTTAAATAAAAATAATAATATCACAAACTGATGCAGAATTTTGGGGAACTGAGAACTAGAAATATGAGAAATGGAAAGAAACTGAAATTTATCCACCCACAGTCCCTTTTTCTGGAAGAATGTAATATACTGTATAGTCTTCTGTTAGGAAGAATTTGCCTCCCTTTTCCAAAAATGACTTTGCTGATTGCTTATCTTAGAACTTTGCCTGTAAAACAGTGGGTTTAACTCTCCCAGGAACTCACAGTGCCCCAGATTAAGGCTACAGTGCTAAGAATACTTAGCTGAGAGTAAGCTCCATTGAATTCAGTCTGACTTACTTCTGTGCATAGTGGTGATTGTACGGTAAGGCATTCTGCATCAAGTTCTGCTGCACTGACTCAGACATTCAACCTGCTTTAGTAGAACCAGGCTGAGGCAATGGGTGAAAAATGCAGACGCTTGTAAATGCCAAATTGGCAGACCCCCACTTGGAATTTCATTGGTATGAGGAGATCATTATTTAGCTACAGTTGATTAATGTGATTTTTAATGGGCAGCTGCCTTAGGACACTATGCTGGTCAAATGCCAAGGAAATGTCCAGAGTGAGGACTTGAGAAAGTTTCTAGAGCTGGTTTCAAATAGTTTCCCAGCTTCAGATGTCAGTTCTATAGAAAACCAGCATAAATTTCTACTGGAAGATGAGATCATTAACTGATTTAGTTTCACAAATTTGAACTCAGCTCAAAGCAAAGATTTCAGCAAAGTTGTAGAGGATAGTGGGTCACTCTGTGGAGCTTCGTCCCTGCCCACTGAAATGCTGGAGGGCATGGAGCCAGTAGAATATTGATAATCCAGACATCCTTTTTATTGACAACAAACTAGGAGGGCTAGCCAATGCCACTGAAGACAGATTCAGGATTAAAGATGGCTTAAACAGATTGGAGAACTGGACCCAAACTAACAAAATAAATTTCAATAGGGACAAATACTGGTATATGTTTTTTTCACTTAGGCAGGAAGAACCAGCTGCACAAAATATGTAAAAGGGATCTGGGGGTGTTAGTAGATCACAAGCTTAACATGAGTCAACAGTGTGATACAGCAGCATAAAAAAAGCAAATGCTATTCTAGAAGTGTAATGTCCTAATCAAGGGAAGCAATAGTCCCACTCTATTCTGCCTTGACCTGACCACACCTGGAAAACTGTATCTAGTTTCTCCACCCTTGTGATAGAGGAATTACAACTTCAGGTATTCAGGATCTCTCCAGGTATAGCTATGGCCCCAGGGCCAGCATCAGGCAGCATAAAACAAGTCACCATTAATAAGCACCTTACCATATCTATTTCATCTGGGGATATTACAGCCTTTATATATGCTAAATGGATCTATGTGTAACTCCTAGCATTCATGAAAAGAAAAGAAAAGAAAAGAAAAACACAGTTATGAGAGAAACCCAATCTTTTATTATTTTAGGACAGGTCCAGAAAATATGGAGCATTTAAGTTCTACATCTCCAACATTTATCTGCAACATTTGTGTATATTCAATTCATCCTGTATGGAGTCAGCTGCCACTTAAACATCAATTTATCAGGCACTGGCATGCTTGGTGATGTCCTAAGCCCAGCAGACACTGACAGCCAAGTTCATTGGAAACATGAGGATAACAATGAGTTAGAATTTTGGAACAGCAGAAATTCCATTTTCATTGTCCTCTGACTAGGCTGCCTGCAGCCTAGCTCTGATGTGGCTCAAATAAGTCTGGTGCTCATTGTTCTTTGACCAGTCACAGTCCAATCATCCCTACAATTGCAACAGTCATTGAAAAACAATGCCTAAACAGAGTGGTGTAATTAGAGACGGGTTTGAAACATGCTCCACTTATGTTCTTTTTCTTGTTAGATGTCAAGGGAACAAAAGGCATCATTCACACTTCACTGGTGATATTTTAGACTAATATTAAGTTAAAATCAAAATGTGTAGTAGCTGTCAAATTAGTCTGGAGGCTTTAAATAATACATATACACTTTCAGCTTTCCTGGTTGAAATTCAGCATATCTCTTCCTTTGGTTCCTCCTTGCAAATATGTAACCCTGCAAGCCTCGGTGGCGTAGGACCTCTTGCTTTTTCTACCGTTTTAACTTTCAGTTGTTTTTTGGTGAGCATATTACAAGTCCATTCCAAAAGGGCAGCGCTGGAAAACAAAATGATGCATCGCAGGTGTCTGCATCCTGGAGCTCATTGTTTAATAAATATGGAAATCAATCAAGTTATTACTCTCCTTGGGCAGAGGAGTTATATGAATTTATGAGTATCACTCCAAAATGTATGAAAGAGATCACAAGGGCTTACCAAGGGGCAAGCAGAGGTAGCAACAGGCATTTAAAATGAATAGTACTCAGGACCTTTTGATATTAGCATAAAGATGAATCCTAATGACAGTTTACAGCCCTCCTGGTTCTGTGCTCAGACTTCAGATAGTTTTGTGCAGTAGTTTGAAATTCAGAGGCTCATGAAGGGAATGGTCATGTGGTTTAGTGGTAGAGCATCTGCTTTGCATGCAGAAAATCCCAGGTTCAATCCCCAACATGTCCAGGTAGGTCTGGCAGAGACCACTGTCTGAAATCCAGAAAAGCCTCTGTCAAATCACAATACCGAACTTGACGGACCAGTGTTCCAATTCGGTATAAGGTATGTTCCTGTGACAGCATAAATAGCCACACTCCAGGGATAATCTATAGCTCAGGCATATCCAACAAGTAGATCATGATCTACTGGTAGATCACTGGACGCCTGCGGTAGATCACTGGTAGATCATTGGCTCCCCCCAAAGAAGCTGGACAACTGTGGCTCCCCTAAAAAAAGCTCAACATTTTACCTCCTCCCTGAAAAAACTCAACAACTTTGACCCACCCCCCCCAATGGGCATTCCTTCTTCCTAAAAAAAGCCCAACAACTTTTACCTGAACCCCCAAAAAGGGGGTAGATCATTGCCAGTTTTTAACTCTGTGAGTAGATCGCAGTCTCTTGGGAGTTGGCCACCCCTGCTATAGCTATTCCCACAAATAGAGTCAGCTATTTAAATCTGTTGCGTATATATCACAAATGCACACCAGTTTATTAGGTCATCTGGCAGTCATATAAAAAAAGCAAGGTGACAAAAGATGATGTAGCAGTTAACATGTTAAACTTGGGTTGAGGAGACATTTCTGATCAGCCATAAAGTTCACTGGGCAGCCTTGGTCTGTTCACTCTCTGAATCTATCCTATGTCACAAAGTTTTTATTAAAGATGTCCTGGTGCTGGTGATGTCCTGGTCACGAAACTGGCCTGACATTTACTGGACCCAATAATTTAGGGCAGCCTGGTACCCACAAGCTCATTACAATATAATTGCTCCTACTCTGAAGAACATTCCTTCAGAATTCCACATACACTACAAATGTGTGTTTATGCATAGAGTCTTACAGGGCACAGGTATGGATGCATACATGTTGAACCACAGTGTCTGAATGATGATTCATCCTACCTTTGCATGGTAAGATATAGGTTGTTACCTTCTTTCCATCTCAGCAATTGCAAACACATATTTGTATATGGTGCATGATACATGACTATTTTCCCTGTTCTGGTTTTGACCATGAGCCCATGGGGGCACACAAGGGCAAGGAAAGTTCCAAATGAGCAACTGGATTTGGCAATATCCAAGAGAAGACTAGAGACTTTCATGCTTTGAGGGCTGGATCAACCCTTCCTTGAGTTATGGAAGATCAACAGAGCAAGCCTCCAGAAGGCAACTTATAACTCTTCCTCCTTTTTGACAGTTTGCTCCAGACATGCTGCTTGCATTGGCAGGTTGGGAATGAGGGTTTGTCACATGGAAGGGTTCAGTTCCTTGAGAGCTGCCAACTCTGAAATTATGGACTCTGGAGATCATAACTAAGAGGGCCCTGTTTTAAGGGCCTCTGATATGCTGGAATTGGGACTGTTCATAACCCTGGGACCTTAGTTGGTTTCCAGGTCCTCTTCTTCTGGAGTCTGCATGCTGGAGTCAGAGGCCAGGCTGCTGCTCAAGGGAAAGGTCCTGTCTTTTGTTTTGTCACATCATCTCAGTATCCAGAAAAGGAAGATAGGACAGTGCCTCATATTGAGTACAGCCCCACCTAAGGATTCAACTTGGGACCCTCTGCATGAAAAGCAGATGGTCTATCTCTGAGCTACTGACCTTCCCCAAATGAAGCCGGCTTCTGCCACCCGAGATTAAGTACACACATAATGACTGCCACCTGGGTAATACTTCTCTCCACATCTGCAAACCATTTAAAAATGTTTGAGGCTGTATGGTGAAATGTTCAGTTTGGATGGAAAGTTGCTGTACAAGGAGACAATCATCAGCAACCTGCATACGGCAGCCATTTTCTTTTTGCTTCAAGGCACAGATCAGTCAACATAAGTGATATAAGACTCTCTCAACTTTTCACCTCTGTATTGTATTCCTGCCCATCGCCCCTAGCTACAATCCTTTCATGTTGACTTTTTCCTTGTGAGCACATGATAGGAGAGTTAAGTCATTGCCACCCTTCCTTATTTTTTCAAAGTATGTCAGCATCTCAACTCCGTTCTCAAGCCTCCTTGATATCCCATTCTAACCTCCCCTGTACTTTCAGGACCCTCTCATAGTACAGATTATTCAGATTTTCCATTACACCTAAATTAAGGACAGACCCCCTTAACATAACTTTTTGGAAAGGTAACCATGGTTGTAATGGCAAAGAGAGAGAAAAGAGAAAGGTTTCACCTGGATTTTATTCATGTATTTGACACTACAGTCATACCTCATGTTGTGTCCGCTGCAGGTTGCGTTTTTCCCGGTTATGAACGCAGCGGACCAGGAAGTGTTTACTTCCGGGTTTCGCCACACGCACATGCGCAGAAGCGTTCTGCGTGCTTCGCGCATGTGCAGAAGCACTCTATCTCGCTTTTGTGCATGCTCAAAAGCGCCGCTCAGGTTGCAGACTTTTTGGGGTGAGAACGGCTCGGGTCCACAACCCTAGGTACCACTGTACAACACAGCGTGAAAGTGTGAAGACTTGCTAAGAAGAAATGAATAACTGCTTTGTTTTTAAAGAGAGAGACAAGTTTAATATCAAAGGAAACTTGTAGGTAGGGGTGGCTTGTCATAAAAATCAGGAGCAAAATGCTACAAGGTTCAAATTTGTTTCTGTTACAATACTTTAAAAAAAATCACTCAGATTAAGGTGACAAAAATGTGCTTTAAAGACAAAGAAAAGGAACAACCCATCAATGTTACAGAAGTAGAAGGACTCTAGAATTCACAATGGCATAGATAAGTGGTTTATGCAATTCAATAGAAAAAGGGCAAGGATAATGAATAGCAAGGACGTTATTTTCTGAGTGATGTGGTGCTATAAAAGAATATAAACCAAAGAAGCAGTAGAATTTCACCACTTGATTAGAGTGATCGCCACCAACCTGAATACAGTATTCTCTTATTAAATCTAAGGATAACACCAAGTGTAATTAGGTATAAATATGTAGTTAGTGTTTAATTTTTTCTTCTTCTTCAGATAAAATAAGAAGAAGAGCTATATAAAGATTTTCACACATTAAGGAAAAAACAGTGAAGGATCCCTTTGCATACAATAGTACAGGATATAGTTCCCACAATTGCTTTGCCCACCACCATGGAAACGACTGGAATTCTGGAACCATGTAGGAGGAACATGTCATGTGGGTCTTTCTTATTCATTTGTTACCCAGCCAGGAATGAGGATGATGATCATATGGGGAAGACCTGCACAATTAACCTTGCCTATGTAGCGTTTGCATCATCAGTTTCACACACTGAATACTTCTCCCTAACAAAATGGGTGGGCTATATGGAGGAATAGCATTTACCATAAACTCATCACCATTATTTTGGTTTTATGCTCTGTTTTATTGTGTGTGTTTTTCACTGTAATTGTAGGGAAATTTTATGCTGAACTCTGTGGGACTCTCTCAGTTAGCCTCTCCTCAGCTTGTCCTACAAGCTTATCCATGATACTGTCAAGGCCGTAATCAGTAAGTTAACTTTTCCTCTTAATTTGTGATCTTATATTCTTCTGTTTTTAGTTTTCAGTTCCATGTAAAAGGGGGAGGAAGGAATAGTTTCCTAACTGACAAAGTAAACGCAATTTTGTACAAACAATACTGTATCAGGCACCTTATCAGAGAGAGATCAGAAATGGGCCTACATGAAGAAATGACTAGCCTACATCAGTCAACAGCAAGTAAAATACCAGTTTTTCCTCTCTTCCATAGTCCAGCTAAAACCATTTTCAGTCACACACTGGAAAACTGAGTAACGGGTGAGTAGAAACCACAGATTTGGTTTGAATCTCTATGACACACTACCTAAGCAGACAAATTAAGTTCAGACTAATTTAAAGACTGACTGATTCAGATTCAAGCCTCAATTCAGAAAAATCTAACCTTTGGGTTTTCCAAATTGTGTCCTCCCTAAAAGAGTGTACGTATTGCAGTGAGATCTAGAGACTGACCTCTTGGTTGTGGGTGGGTCCATTGGATAGTCACAACACCCAATTGGTAGATCCCTCGATGCTGGGTTTCAATCTGGCCAATGGGGTTGCAGTCTAAACGGATCGAGGGACCTATATATACCCATGCACATGACCCAGAGCTTCCTCTTTCGGCTTGTGCATCGGAACACTCACCTGCCTCTCCCTTACTTTAGGGCCTTTTGCGATTGACCTTGCCATGCCGTCATGTATCGTCTGTTGTTGGGACAGGGACACAGCAGGAATTTTCCCACTTGGCTGATTGGCTGTTGCCATTTGGGTTTTGCCTGCCGCGTAGCAATTCGTCACAACTTGTAAGGTTGCTGATAGGCACTGGTTCATGTGATAGGGATGGGAGAACAGTCTTGCCACCCTTATGTGAAGGGTATTCCGTTAAAGGAATCCAGGGACTCCACTTGGTTTGGCCAACCCCCGAAAAGAGGTTGTGTCCGTGCCTGAGTCCAGGGGAGCATCTGGGGAGTGATAGAGTGCCCTCAGGCTTTTCACCTTCCTCAGGTGTTCGCCCTTGGCTGACCTATGATAGAGCTCTGGGTCAGCGCTACCTGCAAGGGTGTAGGGAGCTACCGGTAGTCGAACCAGAGCTTATGCAACCACTCACTTTTCTGTAATCAATAAAGTTGTGGCCTAAATTCTGCCAAAAAAACAAAACTAAAATTTGAGTCAAATGTGTTTTTATTTAGAAGGGAGGTCTCTGGGTCTGAACACGCAAATCACTGGAAAGGGGATTGGGGGGGAGTTATAATTTATTTTTGTTTGATAGAATTGGATGAAATTTGCAGACACAGTTAAGTGAATAAATCCTACAAAATTCCTGGTAAATTGAATTATTTTGGGAACCATTCAAGTTATTTGGTTTCTCCCCCCCCCCAAGGAACATCCTATAACTTCTTTTAAAATAATAGTAGTAATAGTAATAATACCTAGTAATAACTGTGTCAAATTAGATGAAACTGGAAGACATGGCAACCCATTTTCAGGAGCTGAATACTCAGAAGGATATTTGCAATGGCATGCTGCAAAGGCAGACATTGAAGTTTTATGGCAGTTAAAAAATGTGCATTCTGAAAGCAATTTGTGTGAAATAACAAGCATTATAGAACTGCTTCTAGCTTTAAAAACAAAACAAAAAACCTGTCAAATTTAGGAAAGGTTTGCAGAGGGCCAGGCTGGGCCACCCACGAAACTGCCTCTGCCTCACGTGGCAGAATCTAAGCGGCACCTCTGCAGGTGCCTCCATGGGTGCCCCCACCCCACCCCATTGCAAATGGAAAACTAAGGAGAAGTAGCTGCAGTGGCTTCCAGGTTCCAGAGATGTTTTGTGAGAGCCCTGTGAGATTTTGCCTGAATGTGGAAGCTGCAGCTGCGTAACTCTGGTAAGCTAGGCTTTGGTGGGGGTGCACAACACAGCATCTTCCTGTCTTGCATCAGATGGCAAAACCTCTGGCAGCAAGATTACATTAGGCACCATTTAAATTATGTGAGGATGACACCAACTTAGGTTGGATTCTCTGTCTTTAGTTTTGTGATTAACAATTTTACTAAGAAAATCACACACACTCCAGAGCTAACCCTAGTAAAGTAAACCTGGAAAATATCAGAAGGATGATTGCAGGGGCAGGGAGTTATGATGAATGAAGAATTGCATTCTGTTACACCAAAAGTAACAGAACCTAGATGAGGGGGACATGTGGCAGAAGCAGAAGAACATGTAAGTCCAAGGATTGCTCAAGAAAACAACAATTAGTGAACTAATTGTAATAAGGAGCATGGAGCAGACAAGATCAAGGTGATGCCTTGCCTCAAAATTCCACACACATTATGATTCAAGAATCCATATAAACCATTCCTGATGATTAGAATCTAGACCTTTGAATAAAAGAGAGAGAGAGAGCTTTCCCTCAACCTTCTCCCCTCTCTGTTCCCTGTATGATGAGGTTAGTGAGAAAGATTTTTCTTTTGGTCGACACACTGTCTGCATTGTGTTTCCTAATGTCTGAATATCCAAAGTGTCATGAATCACTTCTACTTCAGATTGGCACACTTCAGACAGTTCCTGTTGTGGTTTGGACAAGTATTGAATCTTTCCCAAATGGCATATTTCAGCTTGCTATTTAGGAATTGCCCAGTTCTGAGGCACACTCCAGTGTGTAAGGTATTATTTGAAGTATAGCTTGACAGAAATCGGAACTGAAAACAATGATTTTGACAGTGGAAGCTCTAAAATTAGCCATTAGTTCCTTTATTGCTTAATTGGTGACACAGAAGTGAGTGAGAGTAAAAATTCTAATTAAATATCACTAACTTGCCTTTCAGCCAATGTATTCCTTTCATTTGTCAACCATTCGAACAACTGCTCTCTGCCAAAAAATGACACCTAAGCCTACTAGCAAAACGTAATTACTGTTTTAATTTCTTAAGTGAATTACACAATTGCAAGTATTTTAGATTTTAATTAAAACTTGAGGGGAAAGCAATAAGTGTACAGTAAGCCGTTGATCAGGAAATAGGTCTTACTTTTGTATAAGTATTTTAGTAGGTTTATTGAGGATTACATATAATATGGAGCCCTCAAGCTTTCTTGGATAAGTTCTGTTGGAGATGAGACACGTGGATTGTAATGACACAGAAAATATGACAAAAAAAGACAAATATATTGTGTGCTTGACAGTAAGCCTGGACAGCCTGGTTTAGTACACCAAGAAGAAGAAGCTTTCAAGAGAAGCAATATTAATTCAAATAATGCAACAGAAAAATGCCCTGATTTGCCACAAGAAACCCATCAGGAATTTGGAATAGCTGGGTTGAGTCACATCACCAGCAAATACAGTGGTGCCTCGACTTACGAATTTAATCCATTCCGAAGGCACCTTCATAGGTCGAAAAATTCGTAAGTCGAAAAGCGTCATTGGAAACGCGATTTCCCATAGGAATGCATTGGAAACGGAAAAAATCATAAGTCGAAGCAACCCCATCTAAAAATTTGTAAGTCGAAAAAAACGCTGCTGTTTCCGTTCGGATGTCGAGAAATTCGTAACTGTGCAACCCTTTGTCCCACTCGTAAGTCAAAAAATTTGGTTGTCGAGTCATTCGTAAGTCGAGGTAGCACTGTATTCATTCATAAGTCGAGGTATTCACTGTGTTATTTGCCAAACCCCCCACTACAGCTATCTTGAGGTTCATGCCTCTTCTGTGGGGCCTCTACTGGGGTCCTCTGTGGCTGTGCACATGTTTCCATGGTGCATTGGCAGCTGCAGCGGGCCCCACCAGGCTCCATGGCAGAGGCGCAGGCCCTAGCCTAGTTGCCATGAGCATGCGTGCCACAATGTCATGATGTCACAACGAGACATGACATCATCACATATTTACCATCATCTCCCCCCACACACACACATCTTTTGAAGATGGGGGTATCTGCCTATCTCCAATCCGCATGGACCTCATCTGTTCTCCAATAATTCTCAAAGATTATAGACAGAGCCTGTGAGTGTTATTTTATTCACAAGCTCATTGGGTGCAGTTGATCAGGCTCTGCATATTTGAATTCGTTTTTAAAAGCCAGGTGTTCCCTTACCACCCCTTTTCCTATCTTGCACTGCTACTCCCTCCTAATATCACTTATTATGTTATCACCAGGTTGGGTACTGCAAAGTAGGTGTTGAGCAGTTCCACCTTCTCTCTGTCACCCAATAGCATTTCTCATTCTTCACCATGCAAAGGACCTACTGCAATGGTGGAGTACCAGTGGGCTTTCAGATGTTACTGGACTCCAATTGTCATCAGCCCCAGCCAGAATGACTAACGATAAGATATGATGGAGTTGGAGTCCAGTAACATTTAGAGGTCCTCACTACATGTTCTGAAGCAAAGAAGTAGCAGCTCAGAATTAAGGTTTTTGCTCCAGCTATAATTGTAGGAGCAAATCTACTACTCTTTGAAGGCATCAGAATGAAAACACCATCTTGTCTCTCCTAATTAAATAGTGATTTATTTATTTTTTAATTACCAGCTGCAATTATGGTCTCTCTCCTGTTACCTTACTTTTTAAATAAGACTATGTAACTAACTGTGGGTTCTGCTTCTGTTTTCATTTGTGTTTGCTTGAACACACATACATTAAGAGTTGAAAAATAGTAATTGTTCTTCTTAACAGGTGCTGTAACACCTGTACCTCCTCTTGCTTTGCATTTTATTGTGTGTTATCATGAGCAACATAAACTGGTGTAATTTTGTCAGCATTTGTCAGCGATCTCTTTCTTCCCTCAGTTAAGAGAGATCTTTGCACCTGTAAGAGGCCCTTATGACTCCCAGAGTTTCAAAAGCAGAGGAGAACAAATGGACAAGATTGACCGATGAACTGTGGCCAGTATGTAAAGGAAATAGATTCCATCACTATGGTATGTTTAACCAGGCAAATTTGTAGTTCACAGCTGGTTCTCATTTCTGGCTCACTACACACCTTCAACAAAATCCTGCAAGGGTGCCTTTTGCAGTCATATGAAGTTCCAAAGCACTTTCCCTATTTCACTGCAGTGCTTAAGAGCTGGCATGGGGCAGTGACTATCAGTACACACTGTGCATCAAAGAGTCTTGCCTCTAGGTACGGTAGGTGCGCACAAGTAAGTCCTACTGTGTCTAGTGGGCCTCATTTCCAGCCAGAGAAGCATACATAAAACTACAGCCTTAGGCAAGCCGCCACTGTTTGCTATCTGATTGCAGTGAATACCTGTAGGGTCTGGACAACAAAACTTTAATTGACCAGGATACCTAGGTAATAGCCCTCAACTGGAACAAATCACAAAATAAGAGTATTCTGAATGGCAAAAGTTATCAGTTTGAGAAGGTGAGACTAACTTCAGGCAGGGACGCAACATGGGTTGCCGGCACCTGAGGCAGGGCAAGTATTGTCCTGCCCTCCCCCCCCCCCGTTGACTGGGCAGCAGTCAGTCCCTTTGCCAGCCAGTGTCTAATCAAAGGAGTCTCTCCTTGCAAACTAGCCCTAAACTGGGAGCAGAGATAAGGCAGAGAAAAAGGACGAAGGGGTGCGGCCCTCCTGTCCCTGCAGCAAGGTGTTCTGGGCAATGTACATGTATCCTATCATCTTCTTCCTCCCTCCTCAGTGGGCAGCAGTGCCCTCCCCCTCCCTCCCGACTTACCCAGGGGTGCAGCTTATCTCCTCACGGCTCCAGCCTTAATGAGGAAGCCTGTCGTGGGGGCACCTGGTTGCACCCCCTCAGAAATTTGCACCTGGGACCACGGACCTCCCCCCCCTACACCACTGGCTTAAGGGAATGAATAAATATGCATGTGTGTGAAGGAACACCAGAGCATAGAAAGCAGCCAAGTCAGGCCATTGGTCCATCTAGCTCAGTATGGTTTAGACTGCTAGTAGCAACTTTCCAGGATTTCAGATACAGTAGGTGACATTCCTCTCCCTGGGGACAATGGGGACTGAACCTGGGAAAATCTACAAAACACTGGCAAAACACTGGCTTATGGCCCTTCCTCTAAAAAGAGTGAGGGTAGGTAGGGGGGAGTATTTGTGTGAAAGAGAGAGATGTAACAAATCAGTTTGTGGAACAGTGGAGATACACAGAATGAGGCATGAACTCAGACAGGGTGAGAGTGTGCTAAGTGTAGATGGCATCTTTGGTCCAATGGTGCCTCCCTTTGGAGACCTGGTACAAGGTAATAGATTAGGGTATTTTAATGGGTTTAAAAGCTATTTAACTCAACCTATGTTCTGCTTTTAGGCTTCCCTGATCAGGTGTTCTCTGAGTGCTGTTGAACTCCAACTCCCATTATCCCTGACCGTTGGCCATGTTGGCTGGGGCTGATGGGAGTTGGGAGTTCAGCAGCATCTGGAGGGCATTGGGTTAGGGAAAGCTACTCTACTTGCTTCCAGAAATCTGTCCTTCCAAAGAAAACCAGCCTTGGGTAAGGCATGCTCCTAGAACTCTCGCTGCACCAAGAAACTGGGAGTGTAGCACTACTATTCGATCATCCTCAGTTCTACCGCATCTGCAATGTCAAGATTGTGATTCTGGCCTTTCAAGGGCAGGTACTGTGAATAGCTTATACATCTCTTTTTAACTGTTTGTATTCCCATTTAAAATAATTTATTTATTTTATTAAATGTCACTTGTTACTAAACAGGTCTCCAAGTGTTATACACTGAAGAATATATACATAAATACATTTTAAAAGTCACATAAACATTGACATCCCATGCAACAAATGTAAATCAGTCACCCCACCCCATAACAACAGTAACAGCATTGGCAGCACAGTAACAAAAACAAACAAACAACTATGGCCATGGAGAGGCCACTGAGAAGCCAGAGAGGGGAACAGAATGCTGCCTTACAGCCTCCACTGTTGTCGCCACCACCACCAAGGACAAACACTGGCTCATCTTCCTCTCCAAGCTCAGCAATGGTGGCACTGTCAGGTAAAATGGGGACATTCGGGGATCAAATCAGAAGCTGGGGTAACTTGGAATTCTGGGACTGCCCCTAGTAAATAGGGACACTTGGGTGGTATGGGAAGAGGAAGTACCAAAGTGATTATGACCAATCAGGCAAAGATTTGATGCCCAAATGCCCAAGGCTGATGAGGGAAAGAGAGACTGTGACTCAAGAAGCAAATCTTCATTAATTTTAGCTGTGGCTGCAGAAGGTTCTGATAAGGATTTCCTTCAGTCACCAGCCCTACAAACAACATGAAATCCAAGCATATTGCACGATTGCCTAAATCTCTATCTGAAACTATTTCTGAATTTATATTTTATCTAACATTGAACCCTATTATCTTGTTTCCTAACATAGTTAAGCATCAGTCTGGAGACAGATGAGATAATCACACTCCTGAAGCTAAGCAGATCTGGCCTTCTAAGAGATCGTTTGAAGATCAGCCATTTATAAAGCACCATTCTTTTTAAAAAACTTAAATAGAATAACAAAAAAACCTGTTAACTGTCATTTTGGATATATAAATATGCTTCTGAATCTTGTTAGTGTTGTGTATGTTTTAATTCTAATATAAATTATGTTTATATTTTCAGACTTAGCTATTTATTCCAACAGTTGCATGTTGACTATACCATAAGCATGGTGTTGCACAGATACAAACAACAACAGCCTAAGGTCTTTGTAGCACTGATGCAATCCTAATTTATACTTACACAACTGGGAAAAGCAACCATATAAAATGATGCAAAGCCTTATCCTTTACATAAACCCTAGCAAATACTCTCAAAGCCTGTTTATCTGTCCATATATGAAATGGGTGACTTCCTGTTTCTTTCCTTCCCAAGGGCGTTGTTAGATTTTAATTAACATTTGTTGTTAAGAAATCCTTGAATTAAGAGTGCAATGTAAGTGTGATTATTATTATGGGCTAATTATAGCAGCCACAGTCATAATACCAATATTTAATTGCATACAAATTATTCAAATTGGAATTTACTAAAACAAGGGCTGCCTATGTTGGTGCCAATTACAGAGCAAATTCGACCCTAGCTCTACTTCACTCAGAATGAAGGCCAAATGCAGTCAGTGGAATCCTGCTGCAAATGCCTCCAGCTTGTTCAACTGACAATACACAGAAGAGCTGGAGAAGAACAAGGACTGTATTTGTCAATGTTGGATGGAGGAAGATGCTTTTTTATTCTTAGATGGGCCATTTAAGAACGTTGCTGTTTTAAGGTCTGATATTTCTGGTGCAGCAGAGCTAATAACTCTATTCTGGGGGTGGGCAACCTCTGGCCCACTGGCCCATCAGAGGTTTCATTTTTGCCCAAGGCTGTTTTTCCCTAACCACACCTCCACATCTGCTCAAATGGAACGTAATACAATATAAGGGAAACCAGGGGGGGGGGATAACCAGCCACATCTAACCAACATGCTTAAGGAGTTAAAACCATAGAGTAAGCTGCCCTATCAGACTTAGCTATGCCACTTCCCTCACCTTGAGAGGAAATCAAGTCTTTGTTTTCTTCAGTCAGCCATTTGAATTTGGTGTGTGAGAAGGTCTGAGCTGGTTGTTCCAGCTCAGCTGCATGGCTTTAACCAACCTCTTTTGCTTCTGACAAGAATGGAGCCTGAAACTAGTGTTTTCCTATACCAATAGTTTAGGACTTTTACTGTTTTGTAACCAAGCTAGGTTTTACACTCTCCGTGACTTTTTCTGAGTGCTGTATGAAAAGCACATGAATCTGACCTACGGAGAGTTTGTAAGTAAACCATTTTATAACTTACCAAAAATGTGGTCCTCTTCTATGCTATGGGAATTGGGGAACTTTGGTAGCAGGTTTTAAAGGGAACACCTTGGAACTCACTTGAAGGGGCATATTTTAAATGATTTAACAGCCTATATTTCCACACTTCACTTTTTTGCTGCATGTTTTGCCATGTTAAATCTCTGCTGGCATTCTCTCACCAAAGACTACTTGCTCCAAACTTGGATCTTGGCATCCAGGCGTTAATTCCCCCCCCCCCCAACAAATGCCAGCATGAGAATGTGTGGGTGTTGGTGGGAGAGAATGCTTCATTGTGATTTACAGATTTATCTTGTTATCAGATGGAATGATTTTACCAGGGCCCTTGTGACAAATTGAAGCACTTTTAAAATGTTTATTTCTGCCCGGCTGGCAAAGAGTTAACCCACCTCCAGCCTGACTGACTTAGAACTCTGATGGGGGCGGGACTGTGCCCGGTTTAAAAAAGGAGGGAGAGTCGGTTTGGTCAGTTAGGAGGGAGAGGGAGGAAGGTGTGGTGTGGTGTTATGAGGTGGCTTGTATGAAGACAGTGAAGAGGCTAGGAAAACTTTAGTTAAATGTTTGACTGAGTTTATTTTGTACAACTGGAACAAAGCTAATTAATAAATGACACGTTAAAGAAACACTTATGTTTTTATCACAATAAACCTTCATCTCTGTTTTTGCCAAAAAGAGGTCCGTCTTTATTTTTCCAGCGAGGTACCAGGACTCACGACCGTGGTGGCTCAAGAGAGGGCAAAACTCACCTCAGGCAGGGAGGTGGCAGTTTGTGTCCTGAAGTTACACGGAGGAGGCTTAGAAGGGTAACCTGAGGTGCCAAGAAGTTGCCAGAGTGCATAGGGCAAACTTCTACAGTGGGGAATCCAACTGAGGGAGACCCTTTACTGGAGGCAAAGGGGTTATTCCGTGGGACAGCCTAGAGTTTCTTGAGGTACCAGGTCACGCAAGCTGGAAGGTTCTCCTTACTAAGAGACCCATTAGTAAAAGGGGTTTGTTTTTGAGGCGGCTGGAGCAGAGGGTGGGTGTTTTCCCCTCTGGATTCCTGTGTCACAGTGATAGTAAGGTAGAGTGGGACACGGGTCGTCACATTTTTGGTGGCAGCGTCGTGATCGAAATTCAAAGCTCACGCGCCTAGTTTGGTTTGAGTCTGTCAGGATTTTCCTGTGAGGAAAATGACTCACGTAAGAAAACCCAGAGAGGCAAAAGGAGATGAAAGAACGGAAGGGGCTGAGGGAAGCCCAGGTTCTGAGGTAGAACTGATGAAACTACGAATTGAGATGGCCCGAATTGAAGCTGAGAGGGAAAAGATAGCAGCTGAAAGTGAGAGGGAAAAAGCTAGAATTGAAAGTGAGAGAGAAAAAGCTAGGATTGAAGCTGAAAGTGAGAGAGAAAAAGCTAGGATTGAAGCTGAAAGTGAGAGGGAAAAAGCTAGAATTGAAGCTGAGAGGGAAAAGATGGCATTTGAGGAGAGAATGCAGTCCGAGAGGTTAAGGGTTCAATTAGAACAGGACAGAATGAAGCTTGAAGAGATACGTTTGCGATCAGAATTAACTAGTAGCCCAGTTAATAATGATAGTATCGCAATTAATTTAAAAAGGTTCCCCAAATTTGGAAAAGACGATAATGTCGAATCGTTTCTATTTACCTTCGAACGCGTTTGTGTGGAATTTCAAATACCTGAGGAGAACTGGATGCTTTATTTAAGACCTCAAATTTGTGGGATACTAAGTGAAATTTATGCTGACCTGAGGGAAGAAGAGCTGTCAAGTTACCAAGTGTTTAAGCAAAGGGTCAGGGTTCGATGTGGGCTCACGGCTGAACAAAGCAGAAAGGCTTTTCGTGAGGCAAAAAAGGAACATAAAGAGACTTATGCCCAACTAGCTAGCCGCTTAGATAAATTATTTGACAGATGGATTCAAGGGAGTGGAGTGAAGGACTTTGACGAGTTAAAACAATTAATTTGTTTAGAACAATTTTTTAAGCAAATCCCTAGCAATTTACGTTGGTTCTTGAGGGATAAAAAGCTGAAAACTGTGGCAGAGGTTGCAGAGGTCTTAGATGAACTACAAGGAGATTTCAATGAAATAGCATTCCCAAAACACTCACAGAAGGGTAATCCATGGAGAAACAGAGAAAATAAAGACAGGCAAGAAAATTTTCCTGTCAGGGAATCAGTTTCTGATAAGACAGGGTCTAAGAAAATCACTTGTTTTTTCTGTAATCGTGAGGGCCATGTACGTGCCAGGTGCCCCCTGCTGGTTAAGTCGCAAACTACACCTACTGCAGCTAAACAAGTAAAACTGGTAATGCAGTCACAGGAAAATAGCTCGCCTCAGACAGAAGGCTCAGAGAAAGCAGACAGTCCAGCTGAGACTACTTCTAAGGTCTTGCAGGTCTGGAGGGCTGAGCAGGAGTGCAACCAAGATTACATGGAGCCAATTGAATTAAATGGTCAGTCTTGTTTAGGTTTGAGGGACACCGGAGCAGAAGTCTCACTTGTCAAATCACAATTTGTTCCAAAGGAGCAGTACCTCAAGGGTCAGTCCTATAGTTTAAAAGGCATATGGGGCCCACATTTTGAAGTACCATTAGCTGAAGTTGATATTACCTACAAAGGATTTTGTGGCAAATGGAGAGTAGGAATCCTAAATGAATTGGAGGTGCCCTTTTTAATAGGGAATGACCTAGCTAGTCAGAAGCACCGTATTCAAGTGATAACTAGGTCACAGTCTCAAGTCACTGAAAGTAATCCTCCTGCAGTTATAGAGACACCCATAGAGCCTGGTGAGGATGAAGGGCTGATTAGCGTGCCAGTGGTCCAGGAGCACGGTGCCCAATTCTTGAGTGATCAAAAAGAGGATGAAACTATAAAAGAGCTGTGGAGTAAAGCACAAAGTCCTACTGCAGAAGTAACTGTGGAGAACCCCTGCTTATTTACCACCATTGAGGGAAGACTGTATAGAATTTCTAGGAGGAGGAAAACTGCTGCTGTTTGGGAAAGGAAGAAACAGTTAGTGTTGCCAAGAGCTTACCGGTTGCAAGTGCTACAAATGGCACACGACGCACCCTCAGCAGCGCATCTAGGCATTAGGAAGACTAGTGATAGAATCCAAGCAAGATTTTACTGGCCTGGGATGGGCAAAGACATCAAAGAGTATTGCAAGTCCTGTGTGATCTGCCAAAAAGCAGGCAAAAGAGCGGACAAAACGCGAGGCTTGTTACAGTCTATTCCTGTAATTACTGAGCCCTTTTCCAGAGTAGGAGTGGACATCCTCGGGCCTATCTCCAGAGTTACAAAAAGGGGGAATAAAGTTATTTTATGCCTCGTGGATTATGCTACGCGCTATCCAGAAGCAATACCTCTAAAGGACATTGATTCCAAGACTGTAGCAAAAGCCCTCATGTCGGTGTTCTTAAGGCTGGTATTCCCCAAAGAAATTATAACAGATTTAGGGACATCCTTCACGTCCAAGACCATGGAAGAGCTTTTAACTCTTTGTGGGATTAAGCATGTTAAAACTACGGCTTATCATCCACAGTCGAATGGCTTGACGGAGAAATTTAATTCGACCCTGAGCCGGATGCTAAAAACCTATTCCATCAATCATCCTAACGACTGGGATGAGAGGCTGCAACACTTCCTATTTGGTTATCGCGAAGTGCCGCAGGAGAGCACAGGGTTCAGTCCTTTTGAACTCCTATTTGGACGACAGCCACGAGGACCCCTAGACTTGATGAAAGCAGCGTGGTCAGGGGAGGAGCAGATTGACAGCCCTGATGTTGTGACGTATCTACAGGAACTGCAGAGCGACCTCCAAGAGTTATGGGAGCAAGCTGCTCACAACTTGCAGCAGGCACAGCGTCAACAGAAGCAGTGGTATGATGCACACGCAAGAGACAGAACTTTCCAGCCCGGTGACAGTGTGCTCGTGTTAAGAACAAGACGTCGAAAGAAGTTGGAGATGTCGTGGGACGGTCCCTTCAAAGTGGTCGAGAGGATTTCTGCGGTGAACTATTTGGTAGAGTTAGATGGGGAAGGGAACCGATGTAAAAACTTTCATGTAAATTTACTTAAGCCTTATTTTGACAGAAATAAGTTGGTGTTACAGGTAAAGGGGAAGATGTCACAAGGAATTCATTTAACTGGGTGGGGAGAGCTGAGTAATGGCACAACTCTAGCAGAGATGTCATTCGATGAAAGTCTGACCCCAGAGCAAAAGGAGCAGTTAAAAATAGTCCTTGCTCAGTTTGCTCAGATCTTCTCAAACATCCCAGGGAGAACCAGCCTAGCAACTCATAAAATAGACACAGGGTAAGCACATAAGTGGGAAGGAAAACATCATAGCGGACGCTTTATCCAGATATTTTTGAGAGGAATAGAATGGTGCAAATTATTATATGAAATGGTGGGAACCCTAGCAGAACATTTGTGCTTAGGCGTTATAATCTGACACATGCCAAACATGGTTTATCTGTGTACAAGTTTATGAGATGTGAATTTAGTTGACTTTGTAATATGAATGTTATAGAATGCATTGAAGTATTTTTTTTAACCCCAAGCCCATTGCTTTGGCATTGCTCTAGTTAGTTAAGAGCAAGCCGACGCAATGTCTTTGTGGTGGGGGGAGATATGTGACAAATTGAAGCACTTTTAAAATGTTTATTTCTGCCCGGCTGGCAAAGAGTTAACCCACCTCCAGCCTGACTGACTTAGAACTCTGATGGGGGCGGGACTGTGCCCGGTTTAAAAAAGGAGGGAGAGTCGGTTTGGTCAGTTAGGAGGGAGAGGGAGGAAGGTGTGGTGTGGTGTTATGAGGTGGCTTGTATGAAGACAGTGAAGAGGCTAGGAAAACTTTAGTTAAATGTTTGACTGAGTTTATTTTGTACAACTGGAACAAAGCTAATTAATAAATGACACATTAAAGAAACACTTATGTTTTTATCACAATAAACCTTCATCTCTGTTTTTGCCAAAAAGAGGTCCGTCTTTATTTTTCCAGCGAGGTACCAGGACTCACGACCGTGGTGGCTCAAGAGAGGGCAAAACTCACCTCAGGCAGGGAGGTGGCAGTTTGTGTCCTGAAGTTACACGGAGGAGGCTTAGAAGGGTAACCTGAGGTGCCAAGAAGTTGCCAGAGTGCATAGGGCAAACTTCTACAGTGGGGAATCCAACTGAGGGAGACCCTTTACTGGAGGCAAAGGGGTTATTCCGTGGGACAGCCTAGAGTTTCTTGAGGTACCAGGTCACGCAAGCTGGAAGGTTCTCCTTACTAAGAGACCCATTAGTAAAAGGGGTTTGTTTTTGAGGCGGCTGGAGCAGAGGGTGGGTGTTTTCCCCTCTGGATTCCTGTGTCACAGTGATAGTAAGGTAGAGTGGGACACGGGTCGTCACAGCCCTCCAATCCAAATGCATTGGGAGAGGCACTTTGAAGTTAAGAAATATACTTCATGCTCTTTGAGAAGCAGTAATGTTAAATTAATTTTTCACAGAATCATAGAACTGTAGAGTTGGAAGAGACCACAAGGGTGATCTAGTTATACTCCCTGCAATGCAGGAATCTTTTTTGCCCATTGTAGGGCTTGAACCCACAACCCTGATATTAAGAATCTCATGCTCTACAGACTGAGCCATCCCACAGGCATATTGTGTTATACAGTGGTACCTCGGGTTAAGAACTTAATTCATTCCTTAGGTCCATTCTTAACCTGAAACCTATTCTTAACCTGCAATTCTGGGCTGCATCAATAGGAGTATAGCATCTAGATCTAGGGAAGTAATAGTACCACTGTATTCTGCTCTGGTCAGACCTCACCTGGAGTACTGTGTCCAGTTCTGGGCACCACAGTTCAAGAAGCATACTGACAAGCTGGAACGTGTCCAGAAGAGGGCAACCAAAATGGTCAAAGGCCTGGAAACGATGCCTTATGAGGAACGGCTTAGGGAGCTGGGTATGTTTAGCCTGGAGAAGAGAATGGTATGTTTAGCCTGGAGAAGAGAAGGTTAAGGGGTGATATGATAGCCATGTTCAAATATATGAAAGGATGTTATATGGAGGAAGGAGATGGATTGTTTTCTGCTGCTCCAGAGAAGCGGACACGGAGCAATGGATTCAAACTTCAAGAAAGAAGATTCCACCTAAACATTAGGAAGAACTTCCTGACAGTAAGAGCTTTTCGGCAGTGGAATTTGCTACCAAGGAGTGTGGTGGAGTCTCCTTCTTTGGAGGTCTTTAAGCAGAGGCTTGACAGGCATATGTCAAGAATGCTTTGATGGTGTTTCCTGCTCGGCAGGGGGTTGGACTGGATGGCCCTCGTGGTCTCTTCCAACTCTATGATTCTATGATTCTATGATTCTTAACCTGAGGTACCACTTTAGCAAGGGAGTAGGTTGGGTGGCGCGGGGCGTCAGGCCGGCAGGGGGTGCTGCGCGGTGTGCCCGCCCACCAGGGCAGGGGCGCTGGAGCGATCTCTGCACCACCGCGCCAGGGCGCCCAACATGCTTGCGGCGGCCCTGCACTTTAGCAAATGAGGCCTCCCGCTGCCACCGCGCCGCCACCATGTAATTTCTGTTCTCATCCTGAAGCAAAGTTCTTAACCCAAGGTACTATTTCTGGGTTACTGGAGTCTGTAACCTGACGTGTCTGTAACCTGAGGTACCACTGTAGTTGAACACTTTTGTATTGTCTGTGTTTTTCTCATTGCCAACAGAACTAATTTACCTCATTCCAATCCAATCCTTTGTTTACCCACCCTTAATGATCTTTACAGTTCTTTTTCATTTATTCCATCTGTTTGAAACTTACTGTTTTGGTTTTTGAGTCTAAATGTTGCTTGCTTATTCATATTGGAATCATCCCACTCCTTCGCTTAGAATAATTGTGGTTTGAGGGCAGGGCTACATGGGTGACGTTGTATTGCTCTCCTGGCTTCCCAACATCACACGCTGCTGCCACTTACTGAGCATGGTGCAGGCGCAGTGGCAGAAGCATGAAATAGCCTCTGTTGCTGTATCAACAACATAGTGAGCTCCCTGTTGCCTTGCTCCCTGCCTGCTCGAAAGCAGCAGCAATGCATGATTGTCAGGAGCGAGCTAGCAATAGGTCACATGGAATAAGTGAAGTTAATTCATTATTAGAAGAAACAAGGCTGCTCAGGAGTTCCAGGCCTAATGAGGACAGCAACTCTTCTTGGTAGGTCTTGCCCCATGAGGCAGTTGCAGAGAGTGAAGGTCCCCACCCTCCCACATCTGCCTAAGTCTTCTCCTCCTCCAATTCCTTCCCAAGCAATCTGAGACCATGCCTTACCTGACTTTGCTCTTGCTACTTCACACCTCTCCTGGTCTTGGAAGATCAGGGGGGAGTGGAGCGGAGCTTGTTGTGGCAGGAGGGGGAGACCCCCTGGCTTATTCACCAGCCTGACTCATCTCTGCCTGTTGGCCTCCATCCTCTCCTCCTTCTGCTTTTGATTCTTATTCTGGAATTCTCTCTGCTTCAAAAATTTGTACTTCTCTCAGTTTTGCAGTGCAGTTCTTCAGTCAAGTAATGTGTACAAAAATACAAACCACCTAGATAAACTTGCAAATGCTAGTGAAAATAAAACACAAAAATGCGTTACATTAGAGGAAATTGCTCTGCAAAAACCTGCAGATTAGGCAAAATGGCATACAAACATTGAATATTAGGTTAATTTCACCCAAAAATGCTGAGAATTTTTAAGTTGTTTTTTTAAAAAGAAAAGAAAAGAAATGACAACTATCAAACCACAAGCCAGTGTGGAAAACGGAACTTAATACTTGGGGGGGGACTGAAAGGAACTGCAAGTGACAGATTCACCCATGCCAATTATTTAGCCATATGACTTACTATTATAAAATTATTAGTGTGTGTGTGGCTGTGTGCATGGTTATTTCACACCCACACCCACACATGACTGCTCTTCTGTTAGCTGAGTCGGTAGCAAGTGACTGTTGTTGTTAGTACATTCTTTGCATGTATCTGTTTTACAGAAAATTTCACAACTCTAATGCAAATATTTAAGCTTCACCCAGAGGCAACATGAACTCCAGCAAAACTTTATTTTGAACGAAGAATGTCAACAAAACTGAAAAACTAAAGCAGCAGAGAGGGACCCACAGAGATACACAAAGAAAGTACAACAACCCTTATTGAGAAAAAATAATATTGGATCTTTTCTGGTATCACCACGCCTAGCATAACACTGATAATTAATTATACATGACTTATCAGGAAGGAAGGTGGTGCCTATGTTCTAGAATGGTTTCCTTCTCCTTGGTGAACATCATTGAATATTCTGAGGAGTAGGTCTGTGGGGTAGGGGGTAAATGGGGGCAATCTCTGCAAAGAGGGATTGATTGTTACACTACTCTAGGAATTGTAACTCTCTGAGGGGAAATGGGGTCTCCTAACAACTCTCAGCATCCTTAACAAACTTCAACTCCCAGGATATGTTTTTTGGGGGAGGGGGGAAGCCATGACTGCGCTTTAAATATGTGGTGTGGTTGTGGACTGTTTAAAAACTTATCAGATGTTTTAGTCTGGAAGCTCTCAAGTCCCCCATCTTAACCCCAGAAATTAATAATTTCAAGTGAAATACTACTAGGATTTACTTCTGAGTAGACAGGTATTTGATTACACTGTAAATATAAACAACAGGAACAATTTCTTTCAGGTGAAGGGGAGTCTCACTGTGAAATGAGATGGCTGGTGGGTGGTCTGTTCTTCTTGCAGCGAATTCTCAACTCAGGGGGCACAATACCCCCTCTCCCAAAAAGATGGGGGAAGTGCCAGTATTCAACCTGTATGGAGGTTCATCCCTGCATGCTGGCAGAGATGGATGAGAAATTAAGAAACAGTGCTATCCTTTGAAATCCACACTCCTTCAATTTTGTGGTGTAGTTTTCCAGTCAAAGTACCAAATAATGCACATATGGAGAAGATGTTTCAGATGAAAAGGGGATGGCAGAGGGAGGTATTTATTTATTTATACCCTGCCATCTCACTGGGTTTCCCAGTGAGCGGCTTCCAACAAAATATTAAAATACAATGGTCTGTTAAACATTAAACGCTTCCCTTAATGGGGCTGCCTTCAGATGTCTTCTAAAAGTCTGGTAGATGTTTTTTTCTCTTTGACATCTGGTGGGAGGGTGTTCCACAGGGCGGGTGCCACTACTGAGAAGGCCCTCTGCCTGGTTTCCTGCAACTTGGCTTCTTGCAACGAGGGAACCACCAGAAGGCCCTCGGCGCTGGACCTCAGTGTCTGGGCAGAATGATGGGGGTGGAGATGCTCCTTCAGGTATACTGAACCGAGGCCGTTTAGGGCTTTAAAGGTCAGCACCAACACTTCTTTTAAAAAATGGGAAAAGCAAAATGTTGCATTTCAGAATGGTTGCTTCTAAGGGGTTCTCTATAATGAAGAATGGACCATTGGAGTTGTCATTAAACATGGCTTCAGCGTAACATATAGTCTGAATGGCAAATAGGTCATCATTCATCTATTTCTTAAAGTCTTTAACAGTTAAATTTCATCTTACTCATATTATACTTATGTGATCACAGCTTTGCATAGATGAGGGGAAATCAATCAATCAATAAATGAGGGCGTACACTTTCCATTTATTTATTCCTTCTACCAATCTGCTGTGATCACAGGGTTATCAGGCTACAGACAGGCAGCATCCTTATGCCTCCTTCTCAAAGCCTGGCGCCTCTCTTACCTAACTTTGGGAAGGCTGTAGGATGGCTCTAAGAGCCTTCGCACCACCTTTCCGAAGTAAAGCCCTCTGCCTTCTGGCAGGGCTGCTTCTGAGGGATCCTGGCTTCACGTGCTTTTGTTTTTACAAGTGAAGCCCTGTAATTTATATTAAGATTAGCACAAGAACATAAGAATAACCCTGCTGGATCAGACATAAGGTGTATCTACTCCAGCATCCTGTTTTTTTTTTTTTTATCATGGCCAACTTGCGATTCCCAACAGTTGATGTCCAAGCAAATGGTGGTGAAACATAACCATTACGGCTAATAGTCCTGGGTGGCCATATCCTCTATGGATCCTTCTGCAGAATCAGGTCAAAGGTTTGTCTTGACCAACCAGATTCCTGTCCCACAAACAAAGTTCAGTGGTTTGCTACAACTGGTATTCAGAAGCATTACTTCTTCTGATTGTGGAGTCAGAGACTAGGCATCATGAGTAGTAGCCACTGGTAGCCTTTACATCCATAAATTTGTCTAGCCCCATTTTAAAGCCTTCAATTTGGTAGTGGGAAGAATTCCATATTTTAATTATGGCCCTGAGTTCTAGTATTTTAAAAGAGGGAGAAAATTATTCTCATTTCCACCTACATACCTGGCCATTCTGAGATGTTTGTTTAACTAATAGGATTTATATTAGGCTTAATCATCCATAATAATAATCCATGTTCACCAAAAATTGATAAAAACCAAATGTTAAAGGAAAGTTAACATATATTTTCACCACATTATAAGTAAAATTATGAGTGTTTCAATATTACTGTTTTACGCAGCTAATTTTGTCTCCTGTTTCCACATGTCTTCCTCCTCTAGAATGAATTAAGAAGAGGTAACATAGATTCTGGATTACCTGGTAGTACAGTACCTAGTTCCTAAATCGGGACGTGGGTAGCGCTGTGGGCTAAACCACAGAGCCTAGGGCTTGCCAATCAGAAGGTCAGCAGTTTGAACCCCCCGCAATGGGGTGAGCTCCCGTTGCTCGGTCCCAGCTCCTGCCAACCTAGCAGTTCGAAAGCACGTCAAAGTGCAAGTAGATAAATAGGTACGCTCCTGTGGGAAGGTAAATGGCATTTCCGTGCACTGCTCTGGTTTGCCAGAAGTGGCTTAGTCATGCTGGCCTCATGACCCAGAAGCTGTATGCCAGCTCCCTCGGCCAGTAAAGCGAGATGAGCACTGCAACCCCAGAGTCGTCCGCAACTGGACCTAATGGTCAGGGGTCCCTTTACCTTTATTCCCTAAATCAGAACATCTGATCCTACAGATGTTGCTGAACTGCAACTCTCAACATCCCTGGCCATTGAACATGCTTGCTGAGGCTGATGGGAGTTGTAGTTCAGCAACATCTGTGGGGCCAAAGGTTCCCCACATTTGCTCTAAATCAGGCATCCCCAAACTTCAGCCCTATAGATGGTTTGGACTACAATTCCCATCTTTCCTGACCACTGGTCCTGTTAGCTAGGGATCATGGGAATTGTAGGCCAAAACATCTGGAGGGCCGCAGTTTGGGGATGCCTGCTCTAAATGATGGATGATCAGTTCTCCTGATTGTAAAAGCAGATTGAAGTGAGAAGTGTGAGGTCAGATGTGATGTGTAGCAAAGGAGCCGAGTGGCTGCCTTGCCACAAATCATGATTGATCAATACATGGAAACGTAGTTTTCAAAGTTTGGTGTTTGATACAATATCACAGCCTACTCAATGTGTGACTTTAGGAAAGTCATGTAAAAAGGCTGGTGATCATTGGTAAAGACCTTATATAGCACAACTGGGGAAGTCATCTGCCTAAAAACCTGGAGAGCAACTACTGATCTTAGGGACATGGGAAGCTTCCTTATACTGAATTGGACCATTGGTCCATCTAACTCTGTACTGTTTACACATTACTGGAAATGGCACTCCAAAATTTCAAACTGAGGTACATTTCCAGGCCTACCGGAAATGTCAGGGATTGAACCTGGGTCCATGCATCCAAAGCAGATACTCCTTCACTGATCTATGGTCCTGCAGAACATGTAGTGTTTGAGTAGGTGGACAAATAGCCTGATCGCATAAATAGGCAGTTTCCTACATTCCTGTGTCCATTGCACTCCTCTATACATGCATGAGACTGTAGTTTGGGAATGACACATGATGTCATATGCACAGTAGCACAGACAACATTTTTTTATGTTCTCATTCGAAATTTCAAATGCAGAAAATATGTGGAATGCCAGAATTTACAATGCAGCATAATTAGTAGCAGCAAAACTCAATTGTGCTCAGATTCTACTTGTGACAGCATCACAATGTTTAACTTTTACATTTCTCAAGGCAGCAATTCAAACAATCTGAGTGATTTAAGATTTGTGCATCCACAAAGAATGGGAGGAAATATTGAAGGGAATACCTGATCAGCTGCCATTCCACTTTAACAATTTACTTGTCAGAGGTTGCTATCATTTTGTGCATTAAATCTGGGTTGCAAGACACATTCCATTCCTCATGTGTAGTCAGAATCATACTGGCATATTTATAAGCCAAAGACTGTTGAGTAGACCCGTTGCCATCCTGGGACATTTCTGACCAGTCTTGCCTCAGTAGGCTGCCTGGGTGTCCCAGAACCACTTGCATAGTTGTTGTTGCTGCTGCTGCTGCTGCTGCCACTGCTGCTTCTGTGATATCCAGTGGACATGGTTGATCAGTAGAGGCTGGTGTCCATTGAGACTGATAGGGCAATAGGCAGGGAGTGGTGGTAGAACCAGAGCAGAGAAGCCTGCATGATTGTTGCTTCCTCGCCATTGCCAAATGCATTTTGCTGCAGCACACAGATGCTGAACTGCACCCTGTGAGGAGATGGTAGAGCCCACAGCCCAGCAGCATTTGCAAATGGAAGATACCTAGCTGCATCTTCTCTGCTGTGGGGACACCGGTCTTGGTTATCTGATTACAGCCCAAAGCCAGCCACCATAGTAGTTCAGGGAGAGGCTCAGATTTGGAGCTGGCACTACATTTACCAATTTTTGCAAGGAATTTTCCCCACTAAACTAATTCACACTTTGAAAAATAATATGCAAACTGAAACACAACCATCCTTCAATATTTGCATTTCTCCAGGTTTTGCAATTGACATGTTCAGAAATGTATATATTCAAGTAAAATGTGCTTTGAAAATAACATACAAAAATGTATTATGGTGGGGAGGAATGCTTTGCTGAAATTTGTATATTCACATTATTGCACACAAAAATTCATACTACGGAATTTTTTGAACTAAAATGCTGATGACTTTTAATGAGGAAAATGTTGTGGAATGTTGTGGGAATGTTGGGAATTTATGATAGGAAAAATGGGAGGAGCAGAAATCGATAGATAGATACATTCATCCCTAGTTGACTCAGGAAATGTTAAATGTTAGCAATGTTCCTCTTGCTGTTTCTCTTTGGCAAAGCACCTCTTCTTGACTGGAATATATTACCTAAGAAATTCTTTCCTTAATATGTTTTAATTGTCTTGTTGCCTGGCAAAATTAATTAAGATCTGTTCCTGGTGCTCTAAATGGTGACAAGAGAATGCCTTTCCCCCGTTGAGGAAAGCTGAATCTAGAAACAGCTGTTCAGCACGTTCAAACTTCCTTCAAAATCTAGGATTCTGTGTGCGTGTTCCACACTAATCTACAGGCTGTGGGGGAAGCCTTAGCTGTTTTGCCTATGAATATCTTGTTTTGACTGCCCCACAGTGGTTCATCCAAATATGAATGGAAGGTTGTTTTGTCATTCCCTTCCTGGTCTCTTCTTCCTCTCCCCCCCCCACCTGTATTATGATTTCTGATTCAGCAGCTGTATGAGAAATAGGATAGAAGCTGAGGAATCTCCTTCTGTTTCCATCCAGTCTGCCAGGCTAATGATCTACAGTTATACGCAAATGCAGCTGTAATCCAAGATCACATTTTCTTTTTTGAGCCATTATTAAAGGGATAATATATTTCTTTTTTCAATGTACATGCTAGGTTTCCCATTTCTAAGCAGTACTTTAGGTAGCATGAAATAGTGCAGGGCATGAATAAATAGGAGGCTGACTTGCAGATCAGACAATTCATCAAGTCCCTGTAGCACACACACACACATTCTGTATGCTGTTTCATGAGTGGTACATGTTCTGGGAGCGTTAATGCCCATTCCTATTTGTAATCACTTCTTGCTGCAGCAGCACTGACTGTGTTCTATCTTTATTTCAGTAGCAGAAGTGGCAAGTATAGAACTGAACAAAGCACAAAGCTGGCTCAAAGGATAACATATAGGCCAACAAGTGTCCTATCTATGGCCCCTATTGGCACTAGACATTTAAAGAAGTATCAAATCACTTTGAACAGTCACCGCTTCCCTCAAACAATCATGGGGATGGTATTATATTAAGGGTGCTGAATGTTATTAAGAGACCCATATTTCACTTACAGACATACAATTCTGAATCTCTTTCCCCAGGGAACTCTGAAAACTGTAGTTCTGTGGAAGGAATAGGGGGTCCCTTAAGAATTCTCGGCACCCTTAACAATTCTGATTAATCTTTGGGGGAAGCTGGCACTGTTCAAAATGGAATGATACTGCTTTGAACATACATTGCAGGTGGGGCCTATGATTTAGCTACCCTCCCCTTGAGAGCTTTTACTAACTTTGTCAATATTTTTTTTCCCATGTGCACAGAATTGGCTCTGTTTTCCATGGTGGGGCAATATCTCTTTCCGTATGTCTCTAGCAAACAATAGACCTGAATCCAAAAGTAGCCTTCATTTCTGACCCTTCTTTGTGTGTCAGACACACTTTCATCTCTCTCTCCTTTTCTTTAATAAAAAAGGTACCTTACATCAGTGTTTCTCAACCTTTTTTGGGCCACGGCACACTTGTTCCGTGAAAAAAATCACGAGGCACACCACCATTAAAAAAGTTAAAAAATTTAACTCTGTGCTGCCCTATATTGACTATAATTATGACTGTAAGAAACACTTGCCAATTGCTGTGTTGGTTGCAATCTCCTGTAATAAGGCTTCACAAGCCGTCCGGCGGGTCAGTGTCGTGTATTGGCGGCCGCCAGGCTCGTTTGCACTGAGCTTTGGGAAAGAGGAGGAGAAATATTGCTTTCCGGCGGGCCAGTGCTGTTTATTGGCGGCCGCCAGGCACGTGACAATGCAAATCGCCCTTCTCGTTGCCACACGTCGCGGCACACCAGCCAACGTCTCGCGGCACACTAGTGTGCCGCGGAACAGTGGTTGAGAAACGCTGCCTTACATATTGATTGATTGATTTATATCACATATTTGGAAGAAATAACAAATATATACACTAACGAAAACAACAAATTCTCCTCCAAAACAAATAAAAATGAAATTGTAGCACCAATAGCAACCAGTGGGGGCAGCATAGGTGGTGCATGTTGCTCACTTGGCTTCTCTCACTTTGCTTGGCTGCCAGTTGCTGGGAGGGGTGAGGCAGCAGGAAGCTTGAAACAGTGGCAGGAACTGGATTGGCTCTGCTGCAGCTGCTGCTCTCACACCATGGTGAGCTTCCTGCAGCCTTACTGCTCCCCCTCACTTTTAGATTCCCAGCTCTGCATGTCACTGCTGATTACTAAGTGCACACCACCACCACCTTGCCTGCACCACTACCGCATAACATTTGAAAACATCTAATGAATCTAATGAATCAGGAGTCCCTTCCTTCTTCATCCTCTGCTTTGCCAAGCCATGTCCCGAGGGACAAATTCAGTGCTCACTCTGCTAACACACCCAGCTTCTGCTTTAATACCTGCTCCCATGTCCCAAACAATTTCCCTACTACGTAAACACAGATAATGCAGTACCCATTACTCATCAGCTGTCTCTCACACATCCTCAAGTGCACACAAACACACCATTTAGTCAATTGTTCCAATCATAATCATCAAACCACTACCACTCGATCTACTCTACTCTACAAAAATCTACCTTGTTAAGTGTGTGTGTGTGTGTGTGTGTAGGTGTAGGTGTAGGCGTAGGCATGTGAGAGACTGCATGTAGAATGGCTACACTCACTATTGAAGTGCAGCTGGTCAAACGTAAATGTGGCAAGGAAGAAAGGAAGGAAGGAGTCAATCTCTCCCCTTCTTTTAATGTGAAACTTTGCTCTGGGCAAGGCAAGTACTTCATGATATCCACAAGAACAAGACAACAAACGCCCTGTATGCGTGTCTGCTGGAAATAGGAAAAACTGGTTGGTCCCAAGTTGGATTCTCAGAAGAAGGTTATTCCTCTGGCCAAAACGGGATGAGTGCAGATCCATAGCAAGCATATTGGTCAACCCAGTGCTCAAGAAAAATAATACAGTAAATGGACAAAAGTACTAAGATCCACAAAATGTATAGGGGTATGCATACCCCTGCGTAACCCCCCCCCCAAAAAAGCACTGGGTCAACCTATATATGTACATAGGTGTGCAGTCTTTGCTTCTCTTCAGATGCACAGGAGGCCCAGATTTGAGAAAGTGGGGGGTAGAAGAGTATGCAAAACCATAGAATACTTTCATGCAGTATCTATGTAGTGTGTGTTTTTGTCATATATAGGCAGGGAGAGTAGCTTTGGAGCTGGGAAACTGTGGGCAACAGAGAGTAAAGGGTGGGGTGAATTTTGCATCCTTAATATGAACCAGACTTTTTGGCTTCAGGCCTTAAATACTTAATGCCACCTTAGGGTGACCTTTCAGTCCCTCTGTCTATTCTCTGCAATTGCCCACTCCCATTTTCTTTCCCTCTGAGCATAATTCCCACTGCTGTCCAATGAGAAATGACAGATGAGTAAGCAGGCAACAGCAGCTGATGACTGCTGTTCTGTTTACTCCTGTTGCTTGCTGTTGTTCTCCCTCTGTGCCAGCAGCAAGGGGTGAATAGGTGGCAGTGGCTAGAGAAACAGCAACAGGGCTAGGGGGCTCTGGTAGTCAATAGTCTCTGTTCCTCCCATCACATGGCTGCAGTGTGAACTTTGGCAGATGCCCTAGGATGCAGGACCCCCCCCCCCCCGATGCTAGCCCTGCAGTAGGGATGGATGAATCTGGAATTTCAGCTGCCTGCAGTTTCTCATTTTTCTGTATCAGTTCGCTTATTATTATTTTTAAGTCCTTGTGAAAATTCAGCAGCATCTTAGTGCAAATTTCTCCCAGTATACACATCTTGGTACACAATGTTGCCTAATATACATGTTTATGAGAAGCCTTTTCATATGCTTATTTCACTAATGTATACACACTTGACACTGGTATGTGCATTTTCATAGGTATTATTTGACTGGAGAAGAGCATTGCAAAATTCAGGGAACTGCACATGTCAAAGGATGGCTGTGCTTCTGTTCAGGTATTGTTTTGGAAAGAGCAAATTAGGAAAGTTCCCCTATAAATGCAAACTGAATAAAATTTCTATTCCATCCCTATTGTGCAAGTACAAAAAGAAAAAAAAGAAAGAAAGAAGTTAAGCTCTCTGTGGTCTCTCCCTCTGCTTCCAGCCAAATCTATTTCATTTGTGTTGTGGTTGAAGTTGAAGTTGAGGAAGGATGCCAGACAAATGCATCTGGAGTGTGGAGGGGAGGAGAAACTCTTTCTTAATATCTGGCTGCTTTCAAGCGCTGAAGCAGGGCAAATACTGCAAACAAAAAATATCAAGCCACTTTTCTTTCTGACCTTGACAATGCTGCAGCATGCGATGTATCCAGCCCTGTGTCATGTTAGATGTTTCATAAGAGAAAAAAGATTGGTGCACTTACCCACTGTTCCACATGTCATTCACCTCTTCTTTGCAAGTTCAACTTGTCAGCCTACCGGTGATCAGTGATGCTTCCGTTCAAGGGACTGAAAATCCTTCATTGTGAGGACCTGCTGGTGCCTTTTGTTCAATATTTTCCTACTGTGACTCCAGAATATGTGCAGGATTTATTTATTTTTTACTAGATGTCAACTCAGGACCATAGGTACATATCTATTTGAAGGCACAATTTGTCCAGAAACTAGCTCATCAGTACACCTCATGACTGGGTCAACCTTCATGTCAATGTGTGAGGAACAAGAGAGCTATGTGTCTCTGTTGAGATTGGCCTGGGATGGCAAGGAGGAATATGAGTAAGAATAGAAGGTAGTATGGGAGGAGTCTGGAACAGATGTAAGTGTGAGAGATTTATGCAGACAACTGTACTTAATTGCCAGGAGGTAAGGGGTTAAGGACCACAGAGTTGTTATTTGCTAGAGAAGACTCAGATTGGTCATGACCTCTCACTTTCAGAAAGACAGGAAATTGGGGTTGTCTCCTGTTTCTCTCTTCTCCTCTCCTCTCCTCTGTTCTCTTCGAACCATGTAACTGAGCAGACATCTGAGGCTGGGACTCCAGATCCAGTCTGTTTGCTTGAGACTATTTCCCATATTTTGTAGCATTGAACAATACATAAGTGAGACCTCTGATTTCTGTAAATAAAACATTTAAACTTACTTAAAGTTGTGGTCTATTCATGCCGAGAGAGGTAGAGCACAATTGTCAGTGCTTAGTACTGGGACATTCAAAGGTCTAACAACCCATGTAGCCCCACACTTTGCAAACTCTGCACATATATTTTAGTTTTAAACTCTCCTGAGGACTCTTTTGGTTAGAAACTGAGTCAAGCCCCACACTTTTCTTTTAATTCAGGCATATATGGGACTTCAGGGTTAACTGGTATTCCCTAGTTACTTCCCCCATCATGTCTGGCTCCAGTGTGGAGATGGGACTTGTAGCTCTCTTCCCTCCTGAGAGGGAAATAGCATTTTCAGAATCCAGGGAGAGCATAAGGCCTTGGCCTGGGGTGGCTGAGCAGGATTTGTGGGGGAGATCCAAAGCACTGCCTCAGAAGAAGGGGCCAGATGCTCTCACCTAGAGGCAGTGCCTGCTTGGCTGTGAGTCCTGGAAGACCTGCTCCCCACCTTGCTAGCCATTTTTCACCTGGCCTAGGAACGCAAGGCCCAGACTGACTCCAGCTACAAAAGCTGAACAGACTCTTGGGCTGGGATGCTGTTTAGGGAGTTTTGTTGTTGATGTTGTTCATTTTTTGTATTGTTATTTTATATATTATTATTTATGTTCAATTTAGCTTGCATTTTTTCATGTTTTATTCATTGTTTATTACTACTTTTGTTATTACGGTTTTTTTCATGTTGTAAGCTGCCTTGAGCATGGTTTGAAATATGGGAAAATGGCATACAAATAAAATTATGTATGTATGTACTGTCTGTAGTTGTTCATGTCCGTGGAAGTAAGAGCAGAGCCCAGATCATCTTTAAAGCTAGGTAAGGGGGCATGGCAAACTTGTTAAAATAACTCCTCAGGTCTCATGCACTCTTGAACTTCTTGTACATGGCATTGAACTTGTCCACCTAGGCTATTGTTCCTAGGCCCAGCCTGGCCACCAACCCTTCATTATGTGAGAGCTCTGGGACTTGAATGGCTCTTTTGGTAAGTATCATTTTCTCATTTGGTACCATTGTTCTCATTTGGTAAGTATCCTTTTTCTTAATTACAAGAGCAACTTTTGCTGTGTTTGGGGATGGGGTCCAGGACAGTGTGGAAAGGATTATTTCCTTCACCAATATTTCAGTACTAGGACTAACCAATATGATGCTATCCAGATATTCTATCTTCCCCAACCATTGACCATCCTGGGATGGGGCTGATGGGATTTGGAGTCCAACATCTGGAAGGCACTGCTTTGACCATCTAGGGACATCTTTATCTGGTAGCCTATAGGGACATGGGTGGCACTGTGGGTTAAATCACAGAGCCTAGGGCTTGCCGATCAGAAGGTCGGTGGTTCGAATCCCAGCGACGGGGTGAGCTCCTGTTGCTCGGTCCCAGCTCCTGCCAACCTAGCAGTTCAAAAGCACATCAAAGTGCAAGTAGATAAATAGGTACCGCTACAGTGGGAAGGTAAACAGTGTTCACCAGAAGCGGCTTTGTCATGCTGGCCATGTGTACGCCGGCTTCCTCGGCCAGTAAAGTGAGATGAGTGCCGCAACCCAAGCGTCGGTCACAACTGGACCTAATAGTCAGGGGTCCCTTTACCTTTACCTAGTTACTCTACACAGGTATAGGTCCATGATGACTTGTGATATAAGGTATGAAGAAAATTCAAATGGCCAAAAATTAGCACCTAAGTTTCTTCTAAAAGTGGGTCACAAAGGGGGAGACAGAGAGATTGGAACTTGGGAAGCATCAGCCAGACACAAGGGAAGAAGGTGGTGAAGACTCGAGGAGGATTTTTCAACTGTTTTCTTGTGTAACATAAATTAAAAATGTGGAGTGATGTGAACAAGGCTATAAGTACACTGTGAGGGTTCCAAGTGACATAATAAACCACTTAAGCTCTGTTCTCTGGTTCATTACAATGTCAAGAAAATCCCTTGATGTGAGAGTCTTTGTAATTCATAGCAACCTGCAATCCCCTCTCGTTTTGTGGTTCATATATGAGGTTGGCTGCCAGAAGCCTTGGAATCTACATCAGGTGCCAGGTGTCAAATATCCCTCTTTCTATCTATCTGCCCAGGTCTCTATCTGGTCCCAGGCTATACCCCCTCCCCAAATCCAGGCCACATTCATCACCAGTTCTGTTCCCATCTTTCTTATTTTCTTTGGCTAGAATGCACCCATTCCAGAAAGGGAGAGGTATTATCACAGCTCTGAGGCCCCCTGCTGGAACTTAGTTCCCTATACTCAGTCCAACAGTTCATCTAGCTCAGTAACACCCATGCTGCCTGGCAGCAGTTATCCCAACCTGCCAGATTTCTAGTTTGCCTACAGCAGGGATGGGGACCATATGGCAAACCAAGTTGTGGTTGGACTCGAACTCCCATCATCCCTGACCATTAGCTATGCTGGTTACAGCTGATGGAAATTGGAGTCCTAGAACACTGGTGGGTCACAAGTTCTCTCTTCCTAAACTGCAACTCAGCATCCCAACTCAGCCACATTAAATCAGCAGCACATCCAAATGTGTATTCCTTTGTCCTCTACTAGAATTTTGTTTTGGTTTGTTTGTTTTAGAACTGCTCTTTTTAAAACGCAGCTGTCTGGACTGTCTGCTAGATACATAAACCAGCTCACAGCCATCATGAAAAGCGGATATATACCAGATCGCTCATAACGGGACTTTTGAACTCTGTAATGTATCCACAATGGAGTTTGTAATAGCCTGAGATAATGGGTCCTTCGGCTGGAAAAAAATGTTTTCCAATGGTATTTATCTACTCAGATTTATCAGCAATAAAATGTCACACTCCTGGGCTGCTTTGTTTCAAAGTTGATTCTGAAAAGGCATCCACTTAAAGCAGTTCCATATGTAAGGTTATATGTGTATGAAATACATACCTAAGCTGTCAATTCCATTCACTCTTTCACGAAGGAATGTTTTCATGTGTGAGAAAAGGAGTCTTGCAAGCTTTTGGGAATCAGTTTTAGACCTTAGAAAGGATAGTGCAAGCCACTCAGCTGAACCATTTAGCAAAGGATAGAGAAATCTGTTCCTCCAGGTGTTGTTGAACTACAACTCCCCACATTGTGAATCATTCATCATTGTCTTGGACTGATAGGAGTGGAGCTCAGTAGCATCTGGAAGGCTGCAGGTTCCCCTATATGTAGTTTAGCTCCTTTATCAGTGTTTTCAGGTGCCCTCCCCCTTCCACAAAGACCTTGCATTGTTTTTGCTTGCTGAAACCATTGGAAGATATCACCAGGTCAGGCTAGGGTCAAGATGTATGTCACAAGAATATGAGAAGTGACACTTGCTGAAATATTCACACATCATAGCAAATTTGTTAGAGGCATTACATTTCATATAATACACCTTATAATGTAGCGTAAACGAAGCATGTGAAGGGGGATAATGGGAACAATAGTACCAGATTTTCCTTTCCTCCACCATTTCCATCACCCTCCAATATGTGAATGGTGACTGTGAGCAGTGGGAGCCTCTATACTCATGGGGCTTCACACACATTTTAGAACTCTACTCCTCTCCATGTTCATTTGGGAAAGTGCTCAGAAAGGGAAAGGGAATAAGAAACCAAAATAAAGAGCAGGAGCAAGAGATACAATAGATTTGGCTCCCTATTGGAGTGTACTAGCCCTGACGATTGCAAATCCATTTTTTCCCTCTATGTTTGCAATGCAGAAATAATATTGCAGATGTTCTGTTCATTAGTGAGTTAAACCAAGAAATATAACCCTTTTTCAGTCTGATGGTTGTGTTCCCTTGTGCACAAACTTTTCGGAGTCACATGCTAGGAATTGGTGGAGCGGGGGGGGGGGGGTGCAGTGAGGAAGGTAAAGGTAAAGGGACCCCTGACCATTAGGTCCAGTTGTGACTGACTATGGGGTTGCGAGCTCATCTCACATTATTGGCCGAGGGAGCTGGCGTATAGCTTCCAGGTCATGTGGCCAGCATGACAAAGCCACTTCTGGAGAACCAGAGCAGCACACGGAAACACCGTTTACCTTCCCGCTGTAGCGATTCCTATTTATCTACTTGCATTTTTGACGTGCTTTCGAACTGCTAGGTTGGCAGGAGCTGGGACCGAGCAACGGGAGCCCACCCCGTCACAGGGATTCGAACCGCCGTCCTTCTGATCAGCAAGCCCTGGCTCAGTGGTTTAACCCATAGCGCCCCCTGGGTCCCCACAGTGAGGAAGTGGATGGAAATAACTGTGTTTGGTAGGCTAGTTCCAATACACACTCACACACCACTCTCTATTCTCCATCAAGACTAGCAAGGGGCATTATCAGAGTTCAATGACAAATTCCAACCAGGCAAAAATATCTGGGATGTGAAGCAGGGCCAGTGAGGAGTATAGTCCAATAGAGGGGCATGGATATATTCTCCCCTGAAAAACCCACACTCTCCTTGTTCCATTTTCCTGCGTTGTTTTTTTTCCCCCTCTGATGTATTTGAACCTACATAAAACTCAAGGAAAGACTTGCAAAGAATTTGGGGAAGACAATGGTGAAATGAACAATACTAAATCCCTCCTTCATCTGAGTGCTGATTTCTCCATATATTCTTAATAGTCTGGTCTTAGGTGCTGGACCCAGCAACATATGATTCTGTTGTTCAGACTTTCCAGGAACAGTTTAGTGAAAAGATGTGTCTGAGGAGACATGGAAGTGAAATGGCACAGAGAAGGTAGCTAGAGAAAGGTTTTTCTCACTCCCTCATAACACTAGAACTTGCAGACATCCAATGAAGCTGAATGTTGGAATATTCAGGACAGATAAAAGAAAGCCCTTCTTCATGCAGTGCAAAGTTAAACTGTGGAATTTTCTGTCTCAGGAGGCAGTGAAGGCCAGTGACTTAAATGGCTTTAAAAGAGAATAAAGCCTCCAGATGATTGGACTATCAATGGCTACTAGCAATTATGGCTACTAGCAATTATGGCTATATTCTACCTCTGCTGTTGCTGGGAATTGAGAGGAAGAAATATGAGAAGTAGGAAAGAAGGGGGGAGAGAGAGAGAGAGCTTAAAGAGATGACAGAATTTAGCACAGTGACAGAACACGGGCATTGCATTGCAATTGATTCCAGGTTTAATTTCTGAAAAGTAGGAACTTGTAAGGGAAGACCTCTGCCTGGAGAAGCAGATCCTAGACTAGGAGGTCAAATTTAATACAGTTTATCGAGTTCATATGAGGCCAGTAGTCTTCTGATGGAGGAAGGCAGGTAAGGGTAGGGGATCTGCAAGGTATATAGAAGATCCTAGGTTCCATCCCTAACATATCTAGTTAGGGCTGGGAGATAACTATTGCCAGCTTACGTAGGCAGTAGATGGACCAATTGTAGATGGTCTCAATATAAAGCAGCACCCTGTGTTTCCCGGTCTGAGACCACATTATAAGTGCACAGAACAGTTATAAATTGACACACAGTTCACTCCAAGTTCAAAGGCTAGTCATCTATCTGATAGAATATCCTCTTATGTAGGTCAATAATGAACAGCTTGGAAGGGAGTTATCCATTTTCCCCACCCAGAAAAATTAGAAAGAAAACTTTGCTTTGCTTCTCGTTGACTAATATTGGCTGCAACTCCCCCTAGTGAGGCTGCTGTGAACATGACAGCCATTTCTAGGAACTGGCTAAGCAACAACAAGCCCTCTTCTTAGTTACACCTCTCTATTAAAATATTGATACCCAGAATGCAGTTTCCAACCATTCTTCAGAAGTGTGGCAATAAATCATATTCATCTAGGCAATAGGATAAAGAATAACAAAAAATATGACTTTGGGGGATGGGATGAGAGTAATTTCCCGCAGAAGAAATTCCAATTACTGTGATTATTTTCTTTTGACTGCTATTTGATGGAAAGTAATAAAAAAATCTTGGAGAAATACATTTGCTTAGAGCTCAAAAGGAACAAGTCATTATGGGAAACCGGACAGAGAGATCTTTAAATGGCCCTGGTTTCTTCTAAGTTTGCAGCACTGTGGGGAAATCAGAATTAAGGTATTTGGCAAAACTTCCTCAAATGTATGCTGTGTAAGCAGGTGGTTGATAAATTATCATCAGAGCAGCACCAAGAAAACACACACACACACACACACACACACACACACACACACACACACACACACTTTTTTGGAGTGGGGTGGTGAGGTCCCGTCCACCAGCCCTGCTGAGACAACTGTCATGAGACTCCTCTCTTGCCAGCACCACTTCCATCAACAGCCTTTCTGCCTTACCAGAGCAAAGGAAGAATGGAGACAGTGAGGCCCCTTCCATTCGCTTAGCTAGGACTTCCAAGCAGCTCCTCTCATATCAGTGCAGTCTCCATCAATTGTCATTAGATGTGTCCATTATGCCACGTTTTAACAGTTTGAACAACTTTGTATCTGAGTGTGCACATTTTCCTCAGCCATCACCATTCCTTCTTTGAACTTTGGACCATGCCTCTTACCGTACAAACCATTACTGTAAAATGTAAATCATCTTGAGGACTTTGGGGAAAGAGCAATATGAGTGAACAGGCAAATAAAGGGCACATAAATAAATGTCTGATTTGTACCACACAAACACCCAAATTTGCACCAACCTCTTCTATATTTTGGTACGCAGGTGGTGCTGTGGGTTAAACCACAGAGCCTAGGGCTTGCTGGTCAGAAAGTCAGCGACGGGGTGAGCTCCCATTGCTCAGTCCCAGCTCCTGCCAACCTAGCAGTTCAAAAGCACGTCAAAGTGCAAGTAGATAAATAGGTACCACTACAGCAGGAAGGTAAACGGCGTTTCTGTGCACTGCTCTGGTTTGCCAGAAGCGGCTTAGTCATGCTGGCCACATGATCTGGAAGCTGTAGCTCCCTTGGCCAGTAATGCGAGATGAGTGCCGCAACCCCAGAGTCGGTCACGACTGGACCTAATGGTCAGGGGTCCCTTTACCTTTACCTTCTATATTTTGCACCAAGAAAGACAACATTCTGCAGTCCAAAATTGTTATTCAAATCAAACATATATGCATATTTACTTGTCTGTGGAGCATATGCATATATTTTTCTTCTGGCTACACATGAGAAGGTGGTAAAGATCTATCCAAACTCCGAGAACCATCCTCTGATTATTGCAAATATTGCTTAGCTCTCCTCTGGTGTCTGAGATTGCAGCAGGCACTGTAGATGCAGTTTCAAGCTTGACTGCACAGTGACACAAGGGCTAGAAAGTTGTGGGTTGTTGCTTTTTTTAAAAAAAAGAAAGAAAGAAAACTGAGGTGTGTAGGATGCTGAGTTCTGCACTGAAGATCAAATGTCACACTTCTATGGAGAAACTAAATAAGCAGAGAGAAAACAACATCCCTGTGTACAGTACTATCCTTTCTCTGCTTATGCTATAAAAAAGTAATTTGGGGATTCTGTGTGAAAACCCAAATTAACCCAGCAAGCCTTGAGAAGGCGGCCGGGGGGCGGGGATGCTATCTACAAATCACTGAATCACCAAAAGAGAATAGAAAGGGCATACTCAGACGAAAGGTCTACTTACATTGTCTTCCACAGGGGCTAACTAGATGTGTCTAGAAAGTAGGGCTTGAACATACGAATGCAAGAAGAACCCTATTGGATCAGGCCAATAGCCAATGTAGTGTAGCAGCCTGTTCTCACAGAGGCCAACCAGATGCCTGTGGGAAGCCTGGAAGCAGGACCAAAGCACAACATCAGTACTTTCCAAACTTGCCGTTCCCAACAAATTGCATTCAGAGGCATACCGTCTCCAATAGTGGAGGGAGAACATAGCCTTTATGGGCTCAAAAAGCAGCACTCTATTCTGTTGTACGCTGTGGCATTCTACCTGTGGAGTATGATTTGCTGTTCGTCTGTTTATTAAAATCATTTATGTGCCACCTTTAAACCAGAAATTGCCAAGGCACTGTAAAGCATCATAGCTCAAGACAATGGACTAAAACACATTAAACCCCACTCTTGTGTATATACATAAAAATCTGTCATCCCTTAAGGATCAATACAAACTAGTATGATGTATCCAAGACCCGGGAACAGGCTTGTTTTTACTAGCATGAAAAAACATTAGTACCGTTGGCACCTGCCATATATTTAGGGAGTGGCCATTCCACAAGGTGGGTGCCACCACAAAGAAAGCCCAAATTGCTGCGGTGGCTGCTCCATTATGGCGAATGGGGCACTGCCCCACCAACCTCACTCTGCCCTCAGCCAGCCCACTTCCACCTCCTTTCTTTTCCCCTCTCTTGACACTATGCATAAACTGTTACCATGGTGTCTGGTGCCCCTTGTTTGGTTGAGTGTAAAGCACAGAGGCAAAGGGTTGCTAGAGCCTATGACAGGCACAGCCAACTAATTCTAATTTCACCTCCATCCTCTTCCATAATGAGTTCTGCAGAGGCAGCACTGATACTAAGTGGAGGAAGAAGCTGACAGCCAGTGCCACCCGCTAAATTGGCTATATAATTAGAAACATAGGAATCTGCTGCATATCTTAATCAGAGCTGTGGTTCATCTAGCTCAGTACTGTCTACATTGACTGGCAGTGGCTCATAACAGTTTCAGGCATGGGTCTCTCCCAGCTCTACCTGGACATGCCACAAATTGAACCTGGGACCTTCTGCATGCAAAGCAGGTGCTCTACCAATGAACTACAGTCCTTCCTTGTAAGTAAGAAAGCAGGCAGGTGGGGGCAACTGAGGTAGAAGTTCTTACTGGAACTGCCTCCACTGAATTTCTATCATGTCCCCACCCCACCCTGCGAACTAAATCTCCAGGCAATTTAGCTTCAGCACTCTCAGTGAACACCAGAGGCAGGATAATGGCATAGCCAGGGGTTCCTCGGATTCAGGACCTTTTTCTACGCCAAATGTCTGGTTATGTAAAGATAGCCTTAAATCTTCAACGACAAATGTTTGTTTGCTTTCTTGTCAGCACATTACTAAAACATTTTGGGGGGAAAGAGGAACATGGCCATTGCGGGATAATGTCTTGCACCTGAAGACAAAGGGGAAAACGCCAGGCTAGATTTAAGCAGGAAGCCAAACAAAAATTAACAGCAAGTTGATTCATGGCATCTCGAGGGTGATATTTTCTACACCACTTAAACGTTTTGTGGGTTGGTGTCTGCAAGCGTTTCCTTGAAATATTAAAAGGGGACTATTTGTGGGGGATGGGGTAAAAAGAATCACCCAATGAACAAATTCAATCAATTTTATCAACAACAAAAAAGACTATGTTTAGTTGACAAAATAGATTTTCTCACACATTAATTTCATGACTGAACCTCGAGTTGGTAAACCATAATGGCCAAGAAGGTCAATAAACTGCAAACTAGAGGGGGAAACGAAAGTTCTGTTGCCTTGCTATGAACTCGTTCTGTCACTAAGCCAATGCATGAAAATGGAATATAAGTGACAAAGTATAACAAAGTGAAAAAAAAGGTATTAGCTTTTTCAGCCCAAATACCATATTCCCTCCTGAGCACCTTTCTGGGAGCTACAAGCCAATAGCTGGTGGGGCTGGAAGCAAAAGTGGGCAGAGCAACAAATGCAAGTTTTACCGTTGCGGCAGGCTACTTTTACACACACTTACAACCCTTTGTATTCTGCATTCAGACAACTAGCAGGCAGTGTCAGAGTTCAATGAAATTCCAACCAGTTAAAAAAAAAAACCATTCACAGACAGTGCAAAACAGAGCTTTTGAGGGTTGTGACCAGGGGAGAGGGGGTTGAGGAGGAGGAGGAGGAGGAGGAGGAGGAGGAGGAGGAGGAGGAGGAGGAGGCTGGGGATAGCCACAAGGGCCAGAGAGAGAGGGTTAGAGGACTGCATTTGGCAAACCAGAGGCTCCCCACCCCTGCTTTAAACTGCAAAGTGCATATAAAATATCATCTCCCCCCCCCTTTTTCTTTTTACAGTGCATGCACATTAAAAGGCCAACTTTCTCAACAATAACAAGGAAGTCTGATTCTTTCCCAATCTATACTTCCTCATGCATTGTAGAAAAATGTGGGAAATAATTCACAATTTGTGCTCATTCAGCATCAACATTTTTCCCATTTAAACTCGGGCTTCTTCTCCTTCTTCTTCTTCTTCACCTGAGTTAAACTATTTAATCCATGAATCATATGTAAGTGCTTTCTTGAAGGAATTTTAAGTTCAGGTTTCTCAGAACGGAAAGTCACGACATGTTCTTGATAGTAGTGACCTCAGGGATTTAACCAAGGTGATGAGCAAACGACTCTCCGTTTCAAAAATGATATTGCCTTGAAAATTCTATGAATTTTCCACCTGCATCAAATAAAAATTGCTCTCTGTCCCCAGAAGGAAATGTGTGCTGCGCTAGTTCTGACTATTAGTCCATCTAACCTCGTGTTGTCTATTCTGACTGGTACTCCCAGTCTCAGGCAGTGATGTAATAGAGAGCAGAAGTGGCCCATGGCCATTCGAACCAGCCGGGCAGAAGACAAGCAGACCAACAATAGGCTGTGTAACCACAGCCTGTAACAGGCAGAATCAGCTTATTCTAGCTTTGTTCACATCCTCCTAACTGCTGTGGGACACACTGAGCCAAAAGATGAGGAAGCTGATAGTGCCACCAACAAGTAAGAAGACAGTGAAGTGTAGGTGGCTGAGGTCAGACTGAGGGTGGTGGGGCAGTGCCCCATTTGTCCTAATGGTCTATCCTCCACTGGGGTATAAATGGGGAATTGCAGCTCTGAGAAATTTGAATTCATGCTTGCAGTTTAAATGGTAGCCCTTCTTTGCAAGATTGTTTACATTTTTTTTCCTTCTAGTCGTTTAGTCATGTCCAACTCTTCGTGACCCCATGGACCAGAGCACGCCAGGCACTCCTGTCTTCCACTGCCTCCCACAGTTTGGTCAAACTCATGTTCGTAGCTTCGAGAACAATGTCCAACCATCTCGTCTTCTGTCGTCCCCTTCTCCCTCTGTTGTGCTCTCAATCTTTCCCAACATCAGGGTCTTTTCCAGGGAGTCTTCTCTTCTCATGAGGTGGCCAAAGTATTGGAGCCTCAGCTTCACAATCTGTCCTTCCAGTGAGCACTCAGGGCTGATTTCCTTCAGAATGGATAGGTTTGATCTTCTTGCAGTCCATGGGACTCTCAAGAGTCTCCTCCAGCACCATAATGCAAAAGTATCAATTCTTTGGTGATCAGCTTTCTTTTAATTAAACACTAAACATTGGATTTCAGCTGATTGGACATCATTTGTTAAAGCTCAGTGTGTTTTGCAAGTTGGACCTATACAGTAAGCAGTAAAAACCATGCTTACTATCAAGAAATTAGGCATAGGCCTACACTCACTCTCATCCTAATGAACTAGGAATTATGGGTATGGCTGTGGAATGTTCTGAAGGGCTGAATTTGATGTTTGCAATTATTCTCCTGTACTTCAGAACTGGTCTCGGACAGAGGACCAACCACCGATGCAAGCAGGACATGAGGGTGGTAGCCATTTATCCTTGATTGCTTATCCTCCTAGCACTTGATATTCATGGGACTTTGTACATGGAGGCTATATTTTGATGCCATGGATGCCTGCTGTCACAGTGGCCGGAGCGGGCTACTTCAGAGTAACGACTCTACACAGCTCTGCATTTTATTCTTTTATTGGTGCTGCGTATTTACAGTGCTGAAGTCATTGCTATATACACGGAGCTATGTGTTCAGTCGGGTTCAGAACCTCCTAATGGCTTTTGGCGCGTCTTTCTCCAACACAAAAGCCTCGGTAGACCCATCCTCTTTCCTCTCCTCTTTCTGCGCAATTCCGGAGTTGGGGGGATGGGTCTCCCCCCCTTATTTGCCCCTTCCTGTTCCATCTGAGACCCTGGCTCCGCTACCTTGCCTGAGCCTCGGACACGACTTCCTGCTTCCCCACTGGAATCGGAACTCTCTCTGCTTTCCCCTGTGCTCGGGGATGGGCTTGAACTCAGGAGGGGAGGGACTTCGCGATATCCCCTGTCCCTCACATCCACCCCCCTTCCAAGCTCCCCTTCTCCCCTCCCCAGGTCCCCCCCGGGTGTCGGTGACGACTGGAAGCCTAAGAACTCAGTACTTTCCGAGCCCGTTGGTGTGAACACCTCCCCCCAGTCTTGCGAGCCCCCCCCTTCCGCCTGGGAGGACTGGAATCCCAAAAAGTCCGTGGCGTCAGAGCTGGTGGGGGTAAAAATGTGCTGCCAGTCTGCTTCTTCCTCTGACTGAGTGGATCTCGGCGACGCCCATACTTCTTCCTCTGGTTCCTCAAACTCCGCTTCCCATCCCCATGGTGAACTGCTCTCCAGTACTTCCTCCCTCTCCCCCTCCCCCTCCCTTCCCATGTGCCAGGGCTTGGGTCTGTGGGGAAAGAGGGCGTGAAATTCTTCCACCAAGAATTCCTCCTGTATCTGAGAGGCTGGGACCCACTCATTTTGGGATGGCGGGGCGTCCTCCCATGCCATGAGGTACTCCAGGCCCCCCACCCCTCTCCGTGAATCCAGGATGGCCGTGGCCTCATTGAGTTGCTCCCTGCCTTCCCTCTCCCCCCCTCCCTCGGGGGTTTGGTCGCTGTCTCGGAGCCTGCTGCTTGCCCTGTACGGCGACAGCAGCGATCTATGAAACACTGGATGCACCCTCATGTCCTCTGGTAGTGCCAATCTGAAGGCCACCGGATTGACCTGTTGCGTGACCGTGAAGGGGCCCAGCCGTCTGGGCGCCAGCTTTTTGCACCTCCCTCTAATGGGAAGGCCCTCCGAGGACAACCAAACCTTGTCCCCCACCCTGATGACCTCCCCTTGTCGCCTGTGGCGATCTGCCCCCTTCTTGTACGCTTCCTTGGCCCTCTCCAAGTGCTCTCTGAGCTGTTGGTGCACCGTCTCTAGTTCCTCTGCCCAATCCTCTGCCCGTGGGCCCTCCTCCTCCTCCTCCCCCTCCCTCTCCGGGAAAGATCTGAGGTCGCGCCCATAATTGGCCTTAAAGGGCGACACCCCTGTGGAGACGTGCACTGCATTATTGTAGGCAAATTCCGCCAGTGGCAGGCGATCTACCCAGTCCGTTTGCCTCTGGCTGACGTAGCATCTCAGGTACTGCTGCAGAATGGCGTTGACCCTCTCCGCCTGTCCGTTAGTCTGCGGGTGTCTAGCCGTCGATAAGCTGACCTCCACCTGCAGGAGGTTCATGAGCCGCCTCCAGAACCTGGAAACAAATTGGCGGCCACGATCCGAAATAACCCTTAAAGGTAATCCATGCAGTCTGAAGACGTGGTCAACAAACAGTTTGGCTGTCTCTTCTGCAGAGACCGCCCTGGCACACGGTATAAAGTGGCACATTTTGGACATAAGGTCCACCACCACCAACACTGCGGTCTTGCCCCTGGATGCAGGCAGGTCCGTGATGAAGTCCATGGACACCACTTCCCACGGCCTGTGAGGTGTGGCTAAGGGCTCCAGCAATCCTGCTGGCGCTGCTCTGACTACCTTTGCCCGCTGGCAGGTGTCACAGCCCCGTACATAGTCTCTAACATCTTCCCACACCCCTGGCCACCAGAAGTGTCTCATGACTAGGTGAGCGGTTTTGTCCCTTCCAAAATGACCCGCCGTCGGGTTGTCGTGCATCTGCTTGAGGATCTTACGTCTAAGCTGGGTGGTGGGCAGGTATAGTGCCCCCTTGTGGAAAAGCAGCCCCCTGCGTTCTGCAAAGTCTTTTGCCTGCACCCCCCCCTCTCAGTTCTCTGAAGATGCGGGTGGCAAACTCATCTGCTGCCGTCAGTGCTGTGAGTTCTGCCTCGCTCACCACTGCTGCTCCGCAGGACCATGCTGATGGGGGGAAAATGTGCCTGGGTGCTGGTGGCAACTCCTGCTCCATGTACTCTGGTTTGCGGGAGAGGGCATCTGCCCTGACGTTCTGCTCCCCCGGTATGTAGTGGATGGAGAAGTTGAAGTTCGAGAAGAACTCTGCCCACCGTATCTGCCTCTGGTTGAGCACCCTGGCTGTTCTCCAGAACTCCAGGTTCTTGTGGTCTGTGCACACCTGGATGGGGTGCTTGGCGCCCACCAGGAAGTGTCGCCAGTGCTGGAAAGCAGCGTGGATCGCAAGAAGTTCCCTATCAAACACCGTGTAGTTGCGTTCTGGCTGGGTCAGCTTCCTGGAGAAGAAGGCACAAGGTCTCCACTCTCTGTTGGCGTCCAGTTGCAACAGGATCGCTCCCAAAGCCCTGTCTGAAGCATCGGTCTCAACGCGTAGGGGCGCATCCTGCACCACGTGGAACAGGTTTTGGTCCGAAGCGAACACCCTCTTGAGGCTTTCGAACGCTGCTTGCGCCTCCTGTGTCCACCTGAACTTCTGCTTGCCTCTCAGGCAGTCCGTGATGGGAGCCGTAACCCGTGAGAAGTTCTTGATGAATTTCCTGTAGAAGTTGGCGAAGCCTAGGAGGCGTTGGGCATCTTTGCGCCTCCTGGGGCTGTGCCAGTCCAGGATGGCTTGTACCTTGTCCTTGTCCATCGCCAGCCCCTTGTCTGACAGTTTGTAGCCCAGGAAGTCTACTTCCCTGGTGTGAAACTTGCACTTCTCCAGCTTCACATACAGGTGGTTCTCCTTCAGGCGCTGCAACACCTCCCTGACATCCTTCACATGTTGCACTGGGTCGTTGGAATAGATAAGGATGTCATCCAGGAAGACCAAGCAGTTCTTGAAGAGGAGGGACCCCAGGACGTGGTGCATGAAGGCCTGGAAGCATGCTGAGCCCCCTTGCAACCCGAAGGGCATCACCAGATATTCAAAAGAGCCCAGGGGCGTGAACATCGTGGTTTTCCACTCATCGCCTTCCCGGATCCTGATTAAGTTGTACGCCCCCCTCAGGTCTAGCTTGGTGAAAATCTTGCCCCTGCGTGCCGCTGTCAGGAGATCGTCCACTCTGGGCATGGGGAAAGCCACTGGCTCTGTCACTGAATTCAGTCGTCTAAAATCCACCACAAGACGGCGCTGTTGCGTGTCTTTCTTTCCACCCAGAAGACCGGGCTGCCCCCTGCTGCCTTGCTTTCTCTGATGAACCCCCGTTTGAGGTTCTTGTCTATAAACGCACGCAGATCCTCCAGCTCCTGATCTGACATGGCGTACAGCTTGGCTGGGGGTATCGTTGCCCCTGGCACCAGGTTGATCTGGCAGTCAAAAGACCTGTGTGGGGGCAGGTGGTCGGACTCCGCTTCGCTGAAGACCTCCTGCAGGTCCCAGTATGGTTTGGGTATCGCCTCACCCCCTTTGACGTGCATGGTGGCCACCGTGGCTATTGGAGGCCCCTCCCCTGGTTGGTGCTGCATGCAATGTTCCAGACAAAAGTCCGACCCAAACGTGATGCATCTCTGGTGCCAACTGATGGAGGGGTCGTGGCGCGCCAGCCAGCTCATGCCCAAGACGATGGGGGGTCTGAGATGGTGGTGACGTTGAATGCCAGTGTCTCAGAGTGCCTTCCCACCGTCATTCTCATGGGGGGGGGGGGTTTGATGAGTGATGGCCCCTCCCAGCAGCTCCCTGCCGTCAATGGTGGCTACGTGCAAGGGAAAGTCCAGCTGCAGAAGCTGTATTTGGTGCTCTTCTGCAAAGTTTCTCGAGAAGAAGTTGGCAGATGCACTACTGTCAATTAAGGCGAGGACTGTCAGGGGATAGCCATTTGGGAGCGTTAACGTCACTTCTAGAACCACTCCTGCTCTGGGAGGGGTGGGCTGGCTCTGCTCCGCGCTGTGCGGGTGGGCGGGCTGGGGCTGTTGTCTGCTGACTGCGCCTGGCTGCTGCCCCTTGTCTCCTGCAACCAGGCTTTCCCGTTTCCCTGCTGTGGTGCTGCGTCAGTGGGGGAGGGCACAACCGTTCCCGCCCTTCCTTGCCACTCTCTGCGATGTGGGCAGTCTCTGACGAGATGCTGGGGGGAGTTGCAGAGAAAGCAATTCCCGCCCCTTCCCTCCTTGCGTCTTGTCGCCGCTGGGGTTTGAAAAGCCCGCGCGCGCGCGCTATCAATTTGCATGGGTTCCTGGTCCTGGCTGGTCCCAGGCGTGGCTTGGAAGGGTTGTTGGGGGAGTGGCTTCTCCTGCGACCGTGGGAACCAAGCCCGCTTTGTGCGCGTTGCTTGCTTGTCGTTCCACCGAGATTCCTGTCTCACCACCACCGCCAGAGCCGCTTTGCTCAGCTGATCCATATTACTGGGCTTTGGACCTCTCGAGAGCTCATCTTTCACATCCTCATTCAACCCCAGGTAGAACGCCGCTTCCATTGGAGGCGAGTGCAGTTCCCACCCCAGTCTGTGCACTAGCATGGTGAATCTCGCCCAATATTCGCGAACTGTCATTGTTCTTTGCCTTAAATTATGCAGTTCCTCCTTGGTCTGGTCCATATGACTATCGGACGCATACATAGTTTTTAAAGCCTCTAGAAATAGTTTGACATTCTTCATGCAAGGATTTTTTGTCGCGATTAACGGTCTTAGCCACTCCCTGGCTGCCCCTGTAAGGTGTTCCACAATAAACGCTACCCTGTGCTCATCATCAGGGAACTCATCATGGTGCAGCTCAAGAGCATACACGATCTCAGTCTCAAAGCCATGATATTCCCTCGGGTCTCCATTGAACTTGCTTACTAGGGTCCCCGCTCTCCTTCCTGGCAGCACTTGGAGTTGGGGGGCCCCTCCCGCCTTGTTTTTCTCGGCATCCAGCTTGTTTTGGAGCTCTACCGCCACCGCCCTTAATTGCTGCTCTTTTTCCTGAAGCGCTCTCACCTGTTCCGCAAGTTGTAGCCGGTCCTCCTGGACCTTCTTGGTTTCTTCTTTAGCTGCCTTTAATTCCCCCTGTGCCTGCAGCGCCAGTTGCTGCAGGTCCTGTTGGGCTTTCTCCGCGATCTGCCGCCATTTCTCCGCCTCTGACGCACTCATCCCGGCAACTCCAAAGTAGCCCGAAAAAAGATTCGGAGGTTGCTGTCACAGTGGCCGGAGCGGGCTACTTCAGAGTAACGACTCTACACAGCTCTGCATTTTATTCTTTTATTGGTGCTGCGTATTTACAGTGCTGAAGTCATTGCTATATACACGGAGCTATGTGTTCAGTCGGGTTCAGAACCTCCTAATGGCTTTTGGCGCGTCTTTCTCCAACACAAAAGCCTCGGTAGACCCATCCTCTTTCCTCTCCTCTTTCTGCGCAATTCCGGAGTTGGGGGGATGGGTCTCCCCCCCTTATTTGCCCCTTCCTGTTCCATCTGAGACCCTGGCTCCGCTACCTTGCCTGAGCCTCGGACACGACTTCCTGCTTCCCCACTGGAATCGGAACTCTCTCTGCTTTCCCCTGTGCTCGGGGATGGGCTTGAACTCAGGAGGGGAGGGACTTCGCGATATCCCCTGTCCCTCACACCTTGTATATGTATCATCCATTTTAACAAACACCTTGGCATCACCAGTCTTCTTGCAGTCACATTCATAACTTAGGGTACATTCCAAACTGCCTGACGATGTTTAAAGAAGCAGCAGGGAGACCACCTCATCCACAGCCCTGCTATGTATGCCAGCTGAGGCGGAAACAAACCGCTGCATCAGCCTGGTACCTACTTGCAGGTACCAAGCAACCATCACATAATGGCAGCGGGGCAAGCAAGGCATCCAATGGATCATGGACCAACAAACCCTCTCTCTTCTTCCTCCCTTCTCACACTGTGTTGTGGCTTCCTGCTTGGACTTACTCCAATCTGTATCTTCTGCAGGTAGAACAGGCAGCTCTGTGCTAGTGGAGAGGACATCTCTCCTAATCCAAATCTACCCACCAAACTGGGTGGGTGGGTGTCAGAATGCACCTTTTATTATTTGAGACTGGGTTTCTTTTGAACTTCCAGAACCTACTGCCCACCAATTCACTGGCTAGCCTCAAGTTTGCATTTTATCAGAGATGAAGAACAGACTCCTTCCATTTCCTTGGCACAATTGATGATTACCTGCATTTCTGTCGAGTGACTTAGTCATATTCTCTTCCTACGAATGTACACTTGCCCTCCCAAATGAGTGTGCATAAGAAAGCAAAATCCCACCATTCTAAACAGCTGCCTTTTGCTTCAGAGAAATGGGAACACTTCAGCAACCTTTTGTCAATGGGCTTCTTCAAATCAGTGTCTCATTAGGATGCTGCATCAAAGTAATCAGAGATTCTGGGCACATTCATCGGCTGGAGAGTCAGCTTCCCCCTCCTCGCTTCCTCTCCACTGCATTTCAACAAAGCAGCTAAGATTACTCTACTTGGCTGAGATGGTATGGATGACTTCCTGGCTTTACCAAACACCATTGTGCTTGTCAAGAAAATCACTTGTACCTTGCTTCCATCACAAAGGAGGGCAGAGCCACTTTATTCGTTCTACATATCTAGTGGGGAAAGGAAGAAAGAAAGAAAAACCAAACACCTCAAGTCATAATACAAATTCACCACAGGGATTCTATGAGCAGCTGGTGATGTTGTGGCAGGTAGAATGACTGGGAAAGAAGACTGAACATCCTGTTCACACCTTTTTGATTTCTTCTGCCTCAGGAGAGAAGAAGACTAGTAAAGGCCGCGATGCTGCCAGGACCTTAGTTAAGCACAGGGCTGGAAGGTTTAGCAAAACAGGATGCAATAAGTGTATCTTCAACCTGTCATTTTGCTTGTGTTCCAACTGGAGAATTCTTTGAAAAATTGCTACCATCTATGAATAGCATCCTCTGCACCATGATTTCAAACAAAAGCAAAGAAGAGCAGTAGAGCAGTGGTTCTCCTACTTTGTGCTGGGAAATACCACAACAGAATGACTGGGATGCCATAGAAAAATAGAGTTAGAAGGCACTTCAAAGGTCGTCTAGCCCAAACCCTTGCCAATACAGGAAATCTTCCCTGATAGGTGGCCATTTAAAAAATGAACTCCAAATACAGAATCCAATAATAATAATAATAATAATAATAATAATAATAATAATAATATATTTAGACCCCACCCATCTCGCTGGGTTTCCCCAGCCACTCTGGGCGGCTTCCAACAGAAATATTAGAATATACTAATTTCTTAAAAATTAAAAGCTTCCCTTAACAGGGCTGCCTTCAAATGTCCTCTAAAAGTCTGGTAGTTATTTTTCTTTTTGACATCTGGTAGGAGGGTGTTCCACAGGGCGGGCGTCACTACCGAGAAGGCCCTCTGCCTGGTTCCTTGTAACTTGGCTTCTCACAGTGAGGGAACCGCCAGAAGGCCCTTGGCACTGGACCTCTGTGTCCGGGCAGAGTGATGGATGTGGAGATGCTCATTCAGGTATACTGGACTGAGGCTGTTTAGGGCTTTAAAGGTCAGCACCAACACTTTGAATTGTGCTCGGAAACGTACTGAGAGCCAATGCAGGTCTTTCCAGACCGGTGTTATGTGGTCTCGGCGGCTGCTCCCAGTCACCAGTCTAGCTGCCGCATTCTGGATTAGTTGTAGTTTCCGGGTCACCTTCAAAGATAGCTCCACTAGTACCTTACTAGTATCAATGGCAGAAATCTTTTTATTCAGTTTGCACTTGAAGGTGAACCAACTAATGCACACTTTCCAAAGCAATACCAGAACCAAAATGCAGAGATTCTTTGAAATGTTCACCTATCCAAATTTTGTAAGGCAGTTATCCAGTGGGGAAAAAGTGGGGGGAAATGCTTATACTGGGGTAAAGTAAATGCATATACGCATTGGCGGAGGAACAGGGGTGCAATGGGAGCGCACCGCTCCTGGCGGCACGATCCCGGTGGGGTGTCATAGTGGCTGCCCCCTCGCTCTGGGCGCCACAACCCTAGGATGCATGCCATGCCCCTGCTCTGCCACTGCATATACCAGGGAGGAAGCATAAAAGGTGCACTAGAGAAAATTGTTTTGCAAAGACATTCACATTAGATAAAACCGCATCAAAAATATGTATATATTAGTTGAAATACACACTAAATTGTTAATGAATTTTCATGAGGCCTTTAAAAAAGAAAATCACAAGCCGGTGCATAAATGTAAAGGACTGAATTCAAGATTAGAACCTGAGTGAAACTGAAATTGACAGATTCATCCATCCCTACTTACTTGGCAGTCTATTACACTGTCAAACAGATTATACCTTCAGGAAGTTCTTTTTTGACTAGAAAAGGGAATCAAGCATCAACAAAGATAAAATCAATATGAACATCAGCAAAATATGAACATCAGCAAAGGCAAAAGATAAAGCAGAAATCTACCAATCTTGAAACCAAGTTTACAAACAAACTCAAGCATTATTAAGGCCACTTTCATTAAACATAATGAAAAATAAGGTATGGTTTTCAAACTGATTGGAAAAGCAGCGAACAAAATATTATATGTAACACTGAAGAAAGCCTTGAAGTTGGAAATATTCACAACATTGCAAAGCCATGATTTATATCTGATATCCGCCCATTTTTCTTGATAGATTCAATAAAGGGGCTCCAGTATGTTACAAATTTGTCATGTCACTCTCTTTTGTTATTGTTGTTTCTTACTTTAAAACGAATATAACGAGTCAATCTAGAAGCTGTGACAAACCCCCTCATTTTATCTCCCCATTCTTTAACAGAGACCTAGCGGACAAAGAGTTGTGTAACTCCAGTGAGTTAAGCAGCTGTGCAACGAGAGAGTAAGTACCACCATCAACCTATTTATTTATTTATTTATTTAAAGCATCCAGTCAAATCACAAGGAGGGCACTGCAAAGGCATTGTGTGGCAGGAGCTGAATCTCTCTGAGAATTTATTTATTTATTTTTTGCAGAAACTTCTACCACAAAGGCTGAGAATGCCACTGTGGTTTATGAGCAGAGTCAAATAAGCAATTGGGTAGAATTCAATGCAAGGCCTACTCAGAGGCTGAGCAAATGCATTAAAGTGAATGAATATTATTAAGTTAGAGCTATTGATTTTAATAGCCTACCCTGAGTAAAAGACCAGCAACAACAACAACAAATTATTATTATTATTTGAAACTTTAGAAGCAGGAAACTCACCAGGGAAGCAGTTGGACCTTTGGGTGACAAGGGAGCAAAAAGGGTGCTAAAGGAGGGAAAAGATGAAGAGAAGACAAGTTAATTATTTGCGTCTGTATTAACTGTGGATGGTGTAAGGCAGATCCCTGTTCCATAACTTTCTCAGGAGGAGAGTTGGAGGAAGTGAGTGAAAAGAGAAAGTTATTGGCTCCTTTACAGATTAAAAGCTAAGAAAACACTGAGTCCATGTGGGATCCACACAATAGTTCTCAAAGAATTCATATCAGATATTGCCCCTAAGATCAGCTTCTATGCCTAAGAACTTGAAAGCGGCCAATGATAGATAGATAGATAGATAGATAGATAGATAGATAGATAGATAGATGATAGATAGATAGATAGATGATAGATAGATAGATAGATAGATAGATAGATAGATAGATAGATAGACAGATAAAAATTAAAGGTACCTGGGAAGGAACAGGATGGTTAGCTTGGAACAATGGTTGAAAATGTTTTTGAACATAGAACTATCAAGTATACGAAAGAACTTCCAGAAGCAAAACCAGCATGACTCCCTTAAGGGCATGTCCTGTCTCCATAACCTCTTAGAGTGCATTGAGAGTGTCGATAAGTCTATTGATAGGGATGATCCAGCAGACATTTTCTACATAGTCTTTCAAAAAGCTTTTGATGAAGTCCTTCACAAAGACTCCCGATTAAGCTTAGCAGTCATGGGATAAGAGAACAGGTCCTGTTATGTATAGTTACTGGTTAAAGAACAGGAGGCTGAGAGTAGGAATAAATGGACAGTTCTCACAATAGAGAGATGTAAGAAGTGTGGCCCCAAAGGATGAGAACTGGACCTGTACTTTTAACTTGTTCACGAGTGACCTAGGGTTACGGGTGAACAGTGGGATGACCAAGTTGGCTGATGACACAAAATGGTTCACAGTAGTAATGGCTCAGAAAGGGATTGGAAGGAGCTTCAAATAGGTCTATCCGATCAGAGTGAATAGGAATTAAAATGGCAAATGCAATTCAGTGTAAGCAAGCTTAAAATGATACAAACTGAGGCAAACGTACCTAATTTAACATTTAAATTCATGAAGTCTGAAAGGCAGTGACTGACCAGGAAAGATATCTTGGAATCATGGTGGAGAGCATGCTGAAGATGCCAACTCAGTCTCTGGCAGCTGTTTTTTAAAAAAGTGAATTCCGTGTTAAGAATCATTAGGAAAGGGCTTGAAAATAAAACTGCCAATAAGACAATGGGGTTATGCAAATCTATAGTGCAACAGCATGTGGAATACTGTGTTCAGTTCTGATTGTCACACCTCAAAAAAGGATAGTGTAAAGCTGGAAACAGTTCAGAAAACGGCAAGAAAAATGATCAATGGACAGTAATAATTACCCCAAAAACTAAGGTCACAACACAACTATTTTGTTTTATAGTTTAGAGGAAAAGAATGTAAGGGGGGGGGATGCAATAAAGATGTATATTTTGTATGGGGCGGAAAAAGTGGATATATATTTTCCATGTAGTTCTCCAGTCATGTATGGTAAAGGTAAAGGACCCCTGGGCAGTTATGTCCAATCAAACTTGGCTATGTATTGCGGCGCTCATCTCACTTCATGCCAAAGGAGCCGTCATCTGTCTGCAGACAGCTTTCCAAGTCATGTGGCCAATTCCTTCCAGCCCATTGCTGCAGGACAGCTTTCCAAGTCATGTGGCCAGCAGGACTAAACTGCTACAGGTGCACAGAGGACTGTGATGAGTGCCAGAGCACACAAAAACACCATTTACCTTCCCAACGCAGCTATTTATCTACTTGCACTGGTGTGCTTTCAAACTGTTAGGTTGGCAAGAGCTGGGAGAGAGTAACAGGAGCTCACCCTGTCACATGAATTCGAACTGCTGTACTTCCAATCAGCAAGCCCAAGAGGCTCAGTGGTTTAGACCACAGCACCACCTGCTCCCACTTCCAGTCACATAATGGGTACAAAAAAAATCATTCAACTATAGAATGCCACTCCCATCATCAACTGGAGGTGAATTTGCCACATTCCCAACTCCCCTTGGAAGAAGACTCAAATGCTCTGGAGTGGAGTTAGGAAAGGGCTAAGTAGGTCATTAGGCCAATGAGGAAGGGGAAGAAGCCAGGTTTTATAAGCTGGATCCACCCCAAACACTGCACCATTCTCTTTTTAGTGCCCTTCCTCTATATGTAGTTTGGGCTTTGCTGGCTGCTTGTTTGGGGGCCAAGTAGGAATTTTTGGGGTGCTCCTGCTTAGTCATGGGCTCCTGTTTTTCTTGCCTACTCCATACTGCTGAGAGTCCTGTTCTTGGAGTGGTGTTTTTATTGGTTTAATAGGCTTTCAGTCTGAGCAGGAAAGAAAAGAAAATTTATTGGGGTAAATACTCGAGGCATTATTGGGTTAAGGCCCTATTTGTCTCTCTATGCCACCTTGGCCATTTGTCAATGGGGGTGCCCTTTAGGCTTGGAGGTGCACTGGGATGAATGCTGACCTGTTGATGCCATGGTGCACTTGTCAGGTTCATATATACTCAAGGTTGTCATAGCAAAGACAAACAATTCCTTCCAGCCCATTGCTGCAGGACCACAAGTGGAGCCTGCAAACATGTCCAGGAGTGGGAAACTTCCCTGCCCAAGCTATATTTTGATTTGTCTAATGTTTATGTTTATTTGGTAGTTTGCAAATCCTGTATGTTATATTGGAACAATCTTCTTCACCACAGCTACGGTTTCTTGCATCTTCTTTAAGGGTGTGTGGACAAAACTGCTTCGCCAAATTGCTTGCGTTTCAGGCAAAACTGCATATACAGATAAATTCGTGATAAAATGCTGATGAATTTTAATGAGGACTTTAAAATCTACAAACTGGAGGTGGAAATAGGGAGAACCAAAGATTGGGAAAATGAGAAACTGAGAGAAACAGAAGTTCACAGATTGGCCCATTCCTCTGCCCACCTTACCTTACTGCCTTCTATAGCTTTTGAATAGCTTTTCCCCACATGGATCTTATGCCAAAATTGAGCCAGACATGGAGAAAATAGGGACAGTTCTCACTTCAGGTGGAATAATATCAGTGTAATCCTTTTGTTTTAGGGCACAAAATCTATTTTTCATCTGGGGAGTTCCCCAGGTACTGCAGAGCTGCAAGATCTTTTATAAGACTACATAATGCAACTTAATGAGCTTAGCCCCAAGGTACAGTGTTATATTATCCTCGACCAGCTACAACTGTCAAGAAAGGGGCATAAACATCTCATGACAACGCAAAAGGCATCTGGAAGCCACACTGGTCCTATTATTTACTAGACAACGATGACCATGGCATAATGTCTTCAATTGCTCAAAAAGCTGGTGGGGGCTGTATATTTGTGACCTTCAAAAACTGCCTAATAATAAGGTCAACCTATTCTGCACTTCTAAGATATTACCAAATGTCTGCTGGAAGATAATTTGACTCTTTCATTGGTATTGCTGAACCAAAGGAGGGTTTACGAATGTAATTGCCTGTAGATAATGGGAAACTTTGAGATTTACCACATTCTCCCGAAGAACCCTACATATTGTAAGGATCTTGGATGCCATCCAGTCCAACACCTTGGTCAGTTCAGTAAACCTGCACCCTCAACATTTAAGCTTCTGCTTAGACATGGGAGAGCTTATCACTTTCCAAGGCACTGTGTCTCACTGCCACATGAAAGTAGGCATCTGCCTAATACAGGGAGAGCTGTGGGCAGGATTCCTGCATTGCAGGGTGATGGACTAGTTGACCCTCAGGGGTCCTTTCCAATTCTAAGATGGTACAGAATACACTGAAGCCATTATGATCTGGACAATATATTTTTAGCATTCAGTGGATAGCCAGGCTGTGATGACCTCAGACTGTACCATGTGAAAGTACATTTGAAAAGGATATTAAACAGATGGGAAATGATGCATGAAAGTTGTGTGGAATGGAATTCATTTCATCAAAAAAGAAACATTCAGATCACTCCTATCTTTAGGTGATACAGTGTCCTGTAATTCCTATGCTTATATGATGGGGCTTTTTTTTGGGGGGGGGGGTAATCTTCTTTACTTCATTTGCAGGTATTGTAACAATATAAAATATAAACAAATTAGTACAGTTGTGCAGAAAAGTACAATAGGGTCCCCAGTTATTTTGCACATAAGAATAGCCCTGCTGGATGAGGCCAGAGGCCCATTTAGTCCAGCATCCTGTTCTCAGAGTGGCCAACCAGGTGTATGTAGGAGACACACAAGCAGGACCCAAGCGTCACAAGGGAACTCTCTCCTCCCTCATTTTCCAGCAAATGGTATTAAGAAACATTGCTGCCTCTAACCATGGAAACTCATAATATTCATAATGAATATTAAAAGCATTCATTGTGAAAAATATAAAGCATGCTACAAAAGGAAGTCTATTGTAGGAGTACACCAATGTAATTATGAATTCACTTAACCAAATTTCACGATTACGGATGAGATGGTTGGACAGTGTTCTCACAGCTACGAACATGAGTCTGACCAAACTGCAGGAGGCAGTGGAAGACAGGAGTGCCTGGCGTGCTCTGGTCCATGGGGTCACAAAGAGTCGGACACGACTAAATGACCAACATGGTAAATATGGAAATTTGTGAGACTGTAGATTTACTAGCCATTACTAATGACACATATTATTTGTGTTGGATATAATTTAAAACCACCATATAGCAATAAGCAGTGAGTTATTTAGTGTTGGGGTCATCATGTCATGTGATAATTCTAGTCTTTAAGGGTGTAAGACTGAATGGTCAGGCACTGGGCTCACACATCCCTCCCACCCCCACCATGTGGGGTGGGGTGTTTCAATTGCACACATTTTCAGGCAAGCACACAGTGACCCGGAATGCAAGTCCCACACAAATTGGGAGTTGCCTATAAAAATAATTCCTGTGTTTAGATGCAATGGGTACCTACTCAAGGTAGACCCATTGAAGATGCTGGAGATGACTAAGGGATTATCCACATCTATCTTTTGTGCTGTGTCCAAGTGTTTTTGTTCGTTGGTTTGCCCCGAGCTTCCCCATGAAAACTCACTCTTTAAAGCTGAATTGGAATAAGCATCCATTCAGGTTTTCCACAGCAATGTTTTTCTCCAGTTGAGCTTTACAGAATGGGTTTCTGTGGGGAAAGCTCTGAAGAAAAAAACAGGGTGCTCAGACACAGAGCTTTAAATCGTGGGTGTGCCTGGAAAAAGTGGAGGAAAGATAAGTGTGGATTAGCCCTAATTTAGGTTCATTAATTTCAGTGAGTCCGCTCTGAGTATAACAACCCAATGCTGTTATACCTTCCTGATTAATGGAGGAACAAAGTAGGAGCTATCAGCATTATGTGCACCAACACAAAGCTCATGCATAGTTTGTCTCTATTAATTCAAAGTTCGTGACTTATTGTTAAATGCAAACATAACCGTTCTCTATTCAAACAATAGTCTCATTGATCTCAATCCAATGGGCCCAAATGCTAGTTTAGATCAGGGGTGGGGAACCTGCACTCCTCCAGATGTTGCTGAACTCCAACTTTCAGCACCCCTCACCAACATTCTTAATGGTAAGAAATGATGGGAGTTGCAGTTCAATAACACCTGAAGGTTTCTAATCCCTGCTTGAGATCTTAGCTTTGCGGAGCTGTCTGCAAAACCCCATGGCCTGTTGTGCCCTGATGAATCCATCTAAATCACTGAAAAAGGAGACTGTTGGGGCTATTATTTCTCCAATCAGTGAATTCTGGTGGTGACCAACTGATGAATTCCCCACTTGTTGAAAAACCCTATTGTATTCCAGGCCCTGCTGCAGAACAGTAATCAAGGAAATGAAAGACATTCTAAGGAGAAGATTTTAAATGAATCTCCCTGTAATTGCTGGGTACTGACATAATCTTAAACTAAAATAGCAGGTAACAGAATCCTTTCCGATTGAAAATACCTTTTAAAGGAAGAATGAAACGCATAGGATACCTACAACAAACTGTGCCTTGTTAGTGTGCATTAGCCTGAAATTTATAGCTTCCCTGTAAAAGCTAATTTAACGTTACAATAAAGGTATTGTTTGTTTGAGCATTTTTGCATGTCTAGACTGCTCTTGGGGCTCTATTTTCCCCCCTACCTAAGCTGTGCCATAAAGCATAGCAGGGAGACAATATATTTCTGACTTCTCATGAATTGCTATTATTTTACAAGTCATTAACCCCCAGAGATCTTTAAAACACTCAGAGAGCAGCATGGTGTGGAACATACAAAGTTTAAAAAGTTAATTTCAGTGCATGATTTGAGTGCCCTTTCATTGTGCCATTGAGGGCCTTTTCAGCAAAGATAGGCAGAAAAGGTGAACATGGCTAGGGGCTGCATTCTGCCTTGGTTATGTGACTTCAAAGGTACTTGACCCCTCACTTGCAGCATTTTTCAGTGTTGTATTTCTATTGATTTTTTATTATTTCTTTTTCTTTTTTCTTTTTTACTGTTGTCTACAGACTGGGGCATAACTGATGCTAGCGCTTTGTACCACTAATTAAGATTTGCTTTTGAATTCATAATACAACACTGTAGAGAATTTTGTCCATTTGTTGCCTCAAAAACACACAAAAGCTTCTCAAAAGCCCCGGCTCACCTAATACACTGCAGTAATCAATAGAAAGAGATCTGTTTACAGTTACACCAAGATTGGCCATGGCTTAGCTTGAACATGCAGGGTACTGGAGAAGAGACTCAAACTGCTTTGCTTCTCTCCTGTTGTTTTGCTGCTGTGCTATGTTGAGCTCAGCCATGGCTTGTCTTGTCACAGAGGTAGCCAATGTGGTGCCCTCCAGTGGTTATGGACTACAACTCTCATCTGCCCCCGCCACCATGGCCAATAGCTAGGGATTATGGGAGTTGTAGGCCACACATTATTCCATAGCTGCCAAGTTTTCCCTTTTCTCGCGAGGAAGCCTATTCAGCATAAGGGAAAATCCCTGTAAAAAAGGAATAACTTGGCAGCTATGCATTATTCCCCTCCACTAAGTTGAAAGCTGTCTTCAGCTGCACAAAAATTACAGGAGACACATGGATGCACACTCTCATTTTGACTGTTCAAATATGTGCTACTGCCTTCAAATGATATGTTAGGAAATTCTAAATCACCAATGAGACATTTTCATAAATGCTACTACAGTATTAAGATACTACTGTACAATATTCATTTTGAATGTGTGTGGATTGTTTCATTGTGCTTTGGTGATATAGCCCCTGCCTTGGCCTTAGAGGCTAACTGAGAGCCCATGAGAGCTCTAAGTTCTGCTCCTTGATGACTTTACTCTCTGTGCGTACAAAGGGAGCAGGAACAAAGCATCTATCTTATGCCTTGTTACATTTTCTTAAAAGGCTGCAAATGTATGCACTCCCGTTTACTTATTTTATTTAGAAAAATAATAACAACATACATTCAATAAGAAACTCCCAAGGCAGATACCACGGCATTACAAATAATAATAATAACAATAACAATAATAACAATAACAACAACAACAAGAAGAAGAAGAAGTTCAGAAGGACAGCTGAATAAATAAGAAAGACAATCAAATAATTTCAAACAGCAGCAGTTGCAACTCTGGTACATTCAGCAGTTTGAAAGCTTTGGAGCAAGCCACACTGAATGTCATGAGGGTTACTACTGAGTAAATATGTTTATGATCAGGCTTAATAGTACTAACACAGGGATGAGGAAACTGTTGTATTCCGGATAATGTTGGCCTGCATCTCCCATTATTCCTGATAACTGGCCATATTGGATAGGGCTTGTGAGGGTTGGAGTTTAGTGTTATCTAGACACTCACAGGTTCTTTGTCTTTGTCCTAGTGGCTGGTAGCTGCAATTTCCCCCAATAAATTTCCTAAGAATAATATGAGATCATCATGTAGGATTTTTCTGAGAGGTCTTCTGCAGCAAAACCTTAGGAGAATGTGGATTCCATTGGTAACATCAACTGGCTTCCCTCAAAGAATCATAAAAAGGACACCCAAATCATTGCATGTGAGTGAGAGGGCAAAATGTGGTAAGTGCCTCTGCAGTGAACTTCTTTCCAATAACTACCTTCTCAGAAGACAGCACCTCCTCCCTGCACTGAGAAGCATTTATAAAGCAGATCTTAGCTGGTTGGCAAGGGTGATGACTTTTGAGAGGCAATCTATGTGCCTATATTGTGACAGAAATCAGCTTCCCCAGGTAATGGAATGCTTTGCAATTAAGGTGTATAGACCTCTATACTTCCAGTGTGGGAGATGTCTGTGCTTGACTAATGGACATCATGTCTGGATGAAAGGAGTAGCACATCAGGGATAGAGCTAGCAGCATGCCCCTATCCTCTGGAATTCTACAAATACCTCTTTATGCATGTTACTTGTGAAGCAGGCTCTTGAGAGTTACAATTCCATATCATCATCATCATCATCATCATCATCATCATCATCATCATCATCAAATTAACTAGAGGACAAGCAGAATACAATGCAATGATGGAATGGAATCCCACAAAGCTGGTATGACCCAGTGGCTCTCCAGATGCTGCTGGAATGCAACTTCCAACAGCTCTGACCATTGGCCATGCTGGCTTGGGATGATGGGAGCTGGAGTCAAACAACATCTTTAGGGAGACACTTTCCCCACGCATGCCCTTTAATGAAAATAATGAATATTTTCAGGTCTGTTTCATCGTGCAGGGCTTTTTTTCCCAGGGGGAACTCACAGGAACTCAGCTCCAGCACCTCTCAGGTGGGCACCATTGCCATTCTAAGTGAATGAGGGAGGTGTTAATGGTGAGTTCTGGCACCCCTTTTCATACAAAATTAGCGCTGATTTCATGCACCCCTTTATCAGTTGTAATTTCATATTGGGCTGGTTCAGATGCAACACTAAACTATAGTTTAGTGTTGCATGAAAGAGCCTTGGGTTCACCTGCTCTCCCCTCCTGATCTCCCCTGTGGCATGGCTGAAAGGAATGACAGGAAACATTCCCTTCCCTTCTGCTTTGAAACTTACCAGCATTTCCCATTAATCCGCTCCACTTCCAGGTGGAGAGGAGTTGCAGTCAGACCCACGTGGCTGCCCCCTCAGCACAGGGGTGGGACAATGTCCCAGCCACATCATGGTCCACAGTCGACCAATCCTGCTGGCCGGGGGCGTGGCCGGGACCTTTTAACCACCTGGATGGGCCAGCCGGCTTCCTTCTGGTTTGGTTCTTTGATCTCCTACCCTCCCACCCTTTTGTCAGGTTTTTGACACTGGCCTTGCTATGGACAATGGCTAGTCGCCGTTGAAGGGCTTGGTAGGAATTTTTTCACTTGGAAAATTGGCACTGGCCATTTGGTTTTTGCCTGCCTCGTAGCAATCGTCACAACTTTTTAAAGGTTTGGCGGTTAGGCATTGGTTGATCTTATTTTGGGGGAGGGGAGGTGTGGCCATCACTTGCCCCTCCAATATTAAGGGTATTCTGTTAAAGGAATCTGGGTGTGTGGATCTTGTCTGAAGCCTGGGGAGGGGCTAGGGCCATGCCATGACCCCATCGGGAACCCTGGGGTGAGCTCAAGTTGATTTGCATCAATGGGCTCCCCTATTGGTGGTTGACCCTTACAGGTCTCCCTGCATGGCGGGCAGGAGTCAGATATAGTCGGGTGAATTCCTGTGCCTAAGCCAATACCACTCACATTCTGTAACCAATAAAGTTGTGGCCTAAATTTGCCCATTAACTATTAACCTAATATCTGTGTCCTTGTGTCTTATTCACCAATGAGGGGTGGCCTCACACGCAATATCTGAACTCAGAGCAACTCTGGCTAGTTTAAACAGTGGTTAGTGAGCAAGTCAGAATAATAAACTATTATTTGCTTTAGCTTGCTGAACTAACTGTATTTCCCTTGAGGGTCAAACTGTATTTTAATTGGACTACGTAAGGTAGCTAGGGAACGGAGCTTTTCTTTCTTTAATTCAGGAATCACTGGAATCAGAGTGGGAAGGATTTGCATCCAAACCTCTGTGTTTGGAGTTTTAACCCTTCTTTCACCAGACACAATCCTGAGAAAGATTTCCTCCCAGCACCACATTGTCTGCCCCCAGTGCCACATTTAACCTTGGGGTGGGGTGGGGGGAAATATTCCATTCATCTCCCCTCTCTGGGCGTTGTAGTCCCAATGTAAATTGAGAAGCCAAGCATCTGTAACCAGAAGTGTCATGTTCTTATTTCACTTAATGTGTAGCTTGATTCCAAGTCTGTACATAAAGGGGAATTCTGATGAGTTTAGATGGAGAACCATACAATTTCTCCTTCACAGCTTTGCAATAGGAGAAAGAGGAGGGGTGCAGGTTTGAGGCTTATTTGTGTAACACTAAACCAGGGTCCCCAAACTAAGGCCCGGGGGCCAGATGCGGCCCAATCACCTTCTAAATCCGGCCTGCGGACGGTCTGGGAATCAGCATGTTTTTACATGAGTAGAATGTGTCCTTTAATTTAAAATGCATCTCTGGGTTATTTGTGGGGCATAGGAATTCGTTTTTTTAAAAAAATATATATATCAAACTATAGTCCAGCCCCCCACAAGGTCTGAGGGACAGTGGACTGGCCCCCTGCTGAAAAAGTTTGCTGACCCCTGCACTAAACCATAGTTTACTGTTACACCGAAAAAGGACCTTTGTTTTGCTTTCTCTTATTTGGGCACATTTGTACTGTGTTTGGTACAGTGGCAGGAAAGCAATTTAGAAATTTTAAAATAAATAAAATTTGGGTCAGGGGTATCATTGTTGATAAACATAACCAACAATTTGGGGGTAACAATGCCTGCTGATGTACTGGAGCATAATGCATTTGTTTAAGTGGACAGTTAAGAACAAAAACAAAAGTGATGTCTTTGAGTATTCATTTTCTTAGCTTTTATAGAGCTTCATTACTGTAAAGAAAGTGAAAGGTAATTACATTGTCATCAGCCAGCTAACTCATTTGCTTCATGAAGCAATGTTTACAGCTGTTTGTATGTGTGTTCCTCCCCCCTCCCCTCCCACCAATATAATTAAAATCCAGCTTTTGGTCCTTGTTGAAATTTATTCTCCAAGTTCTTGATTAAAACACAGGTATATTTTTAGAGATATAGGGCTATGACAAAACTCACAACTCAGAGTGAAACAGAGCCCCCATCTGCCCTGGGTACAATTTAAAACAGTGTCATAGCACTTAAATCAGCCATGGCTTCCCCCAAAGAATCATGGGAATTGTAGTTTGTTAAGAATGCAGCTACAAAAGGATGGAGTGTGTTTAGGACTGCAGCTACAAAAGCTGAGACTGTGGACCATCTTTGCTGTGAGTCCTGGAAGACCTGTTCCCTGTCTTGCAGGCCTTTCCCACATGGCCTAGGAAAGTGGGGCCCTTGCTGACTCCAGCTACAAAAGCTAAGGGGACTGAATACTATTGGGGTGGAATATTTCTTGGTGCTTTTTGTTGCTGCTATTATTATCTTAATGTCCTAACTGTTTTGAACATTTTAAAATCATTTTAACTGCTTTTTAACACAATCATTTTGAGGACAAAATCACTTGCATCCACCAGGATCTTGACTCTGATGAATCTCATGGGGCGTCCAGAGCACTGTCTAGTCCTGTTGTGTTGGATGAGTTTCAGTTGGTAAGGCTCAAGGATGTGGACAAGGTGCTTGGACCAGTGCAACCCCGTGCTCTGGACCCTTGTCCATCTTGGCTGATAAAAACCAGCAGGAAGGGGGGCAGCTGGCTCACCAGGGCTTTCTTATTAGTAAATTAATAATTAATTATTATTAGTTGTATTTGTTTATTAGATTTCTGTCCGAACTTTACTCCCAGAGGAGCCCAGTGTGGTAAACAACAAGGAGAAAAATACAATTAAAAGGAAGAAAAGCATATTTCAAATAAACAAAACAAAACATGAAGAACATCTGAAAACATACCATCATAGTTAATCGTTTTAAGGTGGCTACAGACAGTATATGTCAACAGCCATCATATGCCTAGGTGAACAGGAATGTTCAATCTGAATGTTAATAATGGGAGAGACAGAGAAACCTCATCTCCACATATGGGGAACCACCATTGAAAAGGCCCTGCCATAGGTGAGTGCCAACTGGGAAACATTCAGGGGCAGCATCACCACCAAGAGGCCCTAAATGTCCTTAGGATTGCTGTTTTCATTTCCATTTCCCTGACAAAATGGCAAGGGGAGATCAGTTCAGAAATACCCTGCGAAATCCAAGTACGGTAATGTGACTGATGTAAATTGATTACAAGTGTACCCTAAATAAAATATTAGTAAGCGGGAAGTAGGCATGCAGCACTGAGTGATTTGGTGTCTGAACCAGCTGCCTCAGAATGCTTTTCAGCCTTCCTGTCTCACTTTGTAAGCACAAACTGGAAGGCAACAATGATATTTTGCTGGTATTTTGCAGCACAGACACTATAATCCACCTCCACTACATGATGAACGAGTGGGGGGTTTATCTTCCAATCCTAAAAGGAAAACTACTATAAGCAGACTTTCTCTGCCTTCCAAGACCTGAATATATTTCATTCCCTGGTTATGATTTGTATCCTTCTCTTCTTTTTTTCTTTTTCTTTTTTTAAAAAAATCTCCTCCGGGTAGCGAAGTTCAGGAAAAGTGATTGCTAAAGCATGTATTAATTATTTTGTTTAGCAAGCTTCATACACTCCAGGCAGATCACAAATCTCAACAAACAACCCAGATTTTTTTAAAATGAAAGTGGCAGATCTTTTCTTTTTTAAAAATGAAATTAAATCCATAGGATTCTCTGCGGGGAGGGGGAGGTATTGATTTTGTTTGTTACTATGGTGTTTTTGTGTTGTTTTTATATTGTAAACCACCCTGTGATATTTGGATGATGGGTGGTATAGAAATTTAATAAATAATAATAATTAATAGGGTTTATTTCTTGTTCTTGGAGGGCACTAGTCATATGGCACTTCATGGAGGAGGAACTGTCTTCTGATACTGCAGAGAACATGGTCAGGTAAAAAATAATATTGGAGAGGGTTGCGAGGACAGGTTGCTGTAGTTTAAAACTGACATAAAAATTTCAGCATGTGTTGCTTGCTATGGAAGTTCCATCAGCTGAAATTCCTACTTCTACACAACTATTAAAAGTTGAAAGAAATATGTCCTCTTTTGCACCTGGCCACCAAAGTAGGCTTTTTTTTAAAAAAAAACAGCATGTATTTTATACAGTGGTTCCACAAAATATTCTGCCAACAAATCACCACCTAAAGTCCATATTTTGCAGAAGGGACTCAAATGCCTATGCAAAATGCAGTGTTGTGCAATTAAAGTGGATTAAAGCGCAGACAAATCAGAACAAATATTCAGTGAAGACTGGGCATAGTCAAACCTACATATAAGCTTTGCAAATCAGAATGAGTATTCAATAAACAGTCCGTCTGGAAGGGACCTGAATAGATCCTCTCCTCTTAGTCATAGATCCTTCTTTTCCATTCAACCCCTTCCATCTGCTCACCTGCCCACCCGCCATGCTCATGAGAATAGCATAAATCTGGAGTCTTCTTATTGAGAGTTTCAAAATGCATGGCAGGCTTCAATGAGTAGAAGGCCTCTTGTTTCACACTAGTGGTGGCTGATGAACATTTGCTTATTAAATTTGTATATGCCCTTCCCCCATAGATCCCAGGGTGGCTCACAACATAAAAATACAATATAAAAACACAAAATACATAATAAAAGTAAGAACAACCCCACTCCCTAATTTCCATCTTCCCCATACCTCCCACAAACACATTTAAAATGGGTACAATATGTTAATCAGCCAAAGGAACTTTTTTTTTGCCTAGTGCGTAAATATGTATAATGGAAGTGCCAGACAAGCCTCCCTTGGGAGACCATTCCACAGATGGGGAGCCAATGCAGAAAAGATCTCTTGTGGGAGAGGCTCACTAGTAGGACAGAAAGCAAGTGGAGTCAGAGCCAACAGCAGGCAAAGCTTAAATGGTTGTAAATAAGGATTCAGAGCAGGTTGGGATTGGCTGAGATTCCCTATTTTCCCTAATGGGATGGCCCCTCTACTTCATGCAGTTGCCAAACCCTCATTTGATGTGCAGTAACTCTGCCAGTTTCATAGTACTTGAGGAGCTCTTGAGTGAGATAGATTTCCTCTCCAGGGTTTTGGTTGCAGAGTTTAGAAAAAGCCCTGCACAATCTGTTGTCCTACAGATGTTTTGCACTGCAAAGCCCCAATCAGCGTGGTTAGGAATGGAGTTGCAGTCTGAAACATCTGGAGGAAAGAGTTTAGGGACGGCTTGGTTAGGCTGTCATCAGGGCTGGCCCAAGACAATTTGCTACATTAGGCGGAGAACAAATGGTGCTTTCCCCGTGGCTTCCGGATTCAGCGCCAGCGTCGATCGGCGGGGTTTCGTCTCGTCTCCGAGACGGCCCGTCTCTGCTAGGAGTGGGGAGGGCAGCGAGAGCAACGCTGCGCCCCTTAGAACCTCGGGAAGGGCGTCCCGAGGGCAATTTGCTCGGCACAGACCCAATCCGGACTCCCCAACTCTTCGGTTAGCTCTAATAAGAGCTCCGGAGCGAGGAGGGTAGAAGTCGCGGGGGCCATTTTGAGCGGCAACGTTATTCTAGCAGGGAGAAGCTTCAAGCCGAAGGCGGAGAGCGCTGGATTCTTCCGAAAATAAAACGATTGGAAAAGACTGTAAGTAACCTCACGATTTGGATTATAAAACAATTTGGTCTGGGAGAGAGGGGAGAAAAGAGGAAGCCACCCCCCCCCACGGCAACAAAGAGACAGTAAATAGAAACCCGAAGCCATAAACAGAAGATTTGTAATTCAAAAGGATCCCTCAAAGGCATCAAAGAGAATATCCCCTTTGATGCAGGGTGAAAAGGGGAGAGAGACTGTGGTTTATGACTGCCCTGCAGCAATGAGGTAAAGCCTAAGAAAAACCTTTCTTTCCCTCGGGAGCCGGCAGCCTAGGCAATTCAGTGAGTTGATCAGGATTTATAAGTCAATTTTTACTTCACTTTGTATTTCTGGACTTTGTGGAATTTCTTTTTTGGCTTAAGTGCTTGTGAAATGTGAGTTCGAACTTTATTGTTAACAAGACTTGAAGAATGCAGCCAGCTTGTTAAAATGGAGTCGAGAAAATAAACTGTGATCATATTCCACCCCACGTGATAAGTTTTGACCTTGGCAGGACTGAAATATGTCAACAAAAAAGTGTTCCCCTGAGTTCCAGCGGTCTGTTTTGACCTTAATGTGGGAAACAAGAATAGAGTTATGTCAAGAGGAGACACGACGACAGGAGTTACAGCAGAAATTTCAGGAGGTGATGGCGGAATATGATTTTCTAGGAGATGAAGCTTTTGACACTGAAAAAGAGCAATGTGAGAATGACAATGATGGGGAAGGAAAAGATGAAGATGAGGACTGTGATGATTCAACACAAAATGAAACACACCATGAAAAAAATGATGACTCTACTCTACAAAAAGTTGGATGGAGTGCCCTGTCTTTGAGGGGGGCACGATTGGTATTATTGGAACTCCAGAACGCCCACAGGGAAGAAGGAAAAAATATGCAGAGAAGAGAAGAAATTCAGGGGTCCTGTATGGTGACCTGGATGGCAAGAGACTGTAAACAGGGGGTGGGGTGAAGGGAAAGTGATGTTGTGATTATAAGGATGGATTAACAGGTTTATAACTGGTCTGCTGATTTTGGAATTTGCTGGATTGGGGGGGGTGGAGCCGGTAATCGGGGATGTAAGGTTAAATTGAGAATAGTTATAGTTTTAAAAGTGAATGGATTTTGGAAAATGTGAAAATATGGAGGCTTATAGAGGGAGAAAAAAAAATTAGGCACGGGAAGAGAAAATGGGAGTTTGAATTTTCAGTGATTTGAATATTAGATGAAAATGTTAACAATTGATTTATAAGTTGTATAAGATACAAAGGTGTATTTTTATAAAGTAAGAAACTGTTGCAGATGATAAAAAAGGGATGAAAACCGGGGAAGGGGGGGAGGGGAAGCCCATAAAATATGGTTTTTCAACTATGAATGCAAGAAAAATTTTTCTGTTTTGTATTGTTTTTTTCTTTTTCTTTTTTTTCTTCGCCCTTTCTTTTCCCCCTTTTTTTCCTATTTCTATTTTTCTCTTTTTTTGGTATAACAATAGATGGTTGGATGGATGTCCTCCTGCGTACTGCCCTGGTTTGCTGGAGCTCCCTGGTGGCAGGGGGGGGCTTTGGGGTCAGGGGAGGGGGAGGAGGACAGAAATCCAAGCATAAAATGGACCATTTCTGACTGTTCACAAACATGGGATACTTCTGTGGCAGGGGAGGACCCATGTGGGTGGGTAGGAAGGAGGTGGAAAAGGGGTTTAAGTATGTACCGTTTTTTTGTTTTTTTGTATTTTGTAAAATTAATAAAAAGTATGTTTAAAAAAAAACAAAAAAAAAACAAATGGTGCTTTCCCCTGGCAAGTCAAGGTACATAGTATCCCAGGATGCAGCCAAGTCCTTTTGATGTTTGGGTCAGAAAATGCCACAAAGTCCTCTCCCCCTCCCTGGCACTAGAAAGACAATAACCATCACTCACCTAACTTAACAGTTTTCTGCCTTTGCATCAATCAGTTGCTTGAGGCAAACCTGTCACTCTACCTAAAGGTCGGGCTAGCCTCCACTGGCAAGACTAGGAATATCACTGAGTCATTAAACTCACTGGATGACTGTAGGTCGGTCTCTAATGCCCCTCCCCTTCTCTTTCCATTAGTATCTCACAAAGATGTTGTGCAGAAGAAGCTGACTTATACTGAGTCAGACCACTGGTCCAGCTGGCTCAGCACTGCCCACACTGACTGGCAGTAGCTTTTCAGGGATTCAGGCAGGAGACGATTCCCAGCTCTACCTGCCTATGGGCCTGGAAACATCCAGTGCTGCTTTGTGATACTTGCAAAGGTGGTGCAGGGCTGGGAGGGCACATGCCTGTTGCTTCCTTCTCATAGTGCGCTGCATGCTGGGAGGGTGTCATGAGGAATGAGACCCCCCCCCCAAAAAAAACCTGTGCCCAGGGCTAAGGCTCCCCTGCTCCACCCACGCTTCACCTCTGCATTCTGACACTTGAGGCGAACCACAAAATGACACCTCCCCACTAGGGGAGAATAGGTGAGTGAAGATTTACATCAGGAACAGGGGAAGATCTACATTGGGAACAAGGGTGGGAGGAAACTAGCAGTGCCTCCTATTTACCAAGAGGCTGCTGTAGAGGCAGCATGGGGAGTGCTGCCAAGGATGTGGCCGATTCAGCCTCCAAGGAGCCCACTGCAGCCATTGCTGCTGCTGCATCAGCTGTAGCAGCAGACAATGCATTCCTTGGAGGCTGGATCTGCTGCCCCTGTGGATTCTGCCACCCGAGGCGATTGCGTCACCTTGCCTCATGGATGGGTGGTGGAGAGAATGAGCTGCCCTTCCTTGAGGTCCCTGGAGAAAGACTGGAATCAAACAGAATTCAAATAAACATAGCAGGTGGTACCCAATGATAGCCAGCCCCAGAGTCTTCTGGGGTGGACCATTTGTGAGTAGCAGAGCACCTGCTAAGACAGCAGCCTAGGAGCCACCACCATGCCGCATTCATGCCGAATAGGAAAGGCTTGTAGCTTAGTGGCAGAGCAGCTCCTGGGTTCAGTCCTCAGCAGGTCTCCAAGATAGGATTGGGGCTGCTGAAGACTGAGCTAGACAGACCAGCCTCAGTATGAGATAGCTCCCTATATTCATAGCAGAATCGCTTGCTTCCATTTACTCAAATGGGACTACTCTGAATAAGTTGGGTATCACCCAAGGGGGGAGGAAAAAGATCAAAGGAAACGAATTTTTAGATTAATCATCTGTTCCTTCTCCAAGGCGAACGCCCAAGAACGGTCCTAGCTCGGTCAGACCCTCGAGTTATTAGCCCCCCGCCTTCTTTTATTTATTAAAGGTCACTTATTATTTTTGGGAGAAACGAGCGTCTTTCTGCCTTGCTTTGAATGCCTTCGCCTGCTTTTTCCATGAGCTGAAAGCAGCAGATTACAGAACCCTTTAAGACCACGGGAGGAGAGCGGTGGGAGGGGGAAATCTTTTTTAACCCCCCTCCTTCTCTTCCACCCGCCTTCCTCATTTGCATTTCCCCCTCCATTCCCCGCCTCCTTTGCAGTGATGTCAGCCCCGGCGAGGACTTGCTGGCAGTGGTTGGGAAAGCGGAGTTCAGACGGCAGCAGCCGGAGCGCGGAGCGGATGCGGCCAGTGCGTGGAGCAGCAGCAGCAGCAGCAGTAGCAGCAACACGAATCTCGAGCCCCCGGGCGGGAGCGCGCCCGGAGTCTCCGGCTCGCCTTCGGGGGAAGTCCTGCGTAGACCGAGACAGCTCTTGGGGCAGACTGGCCACCTGAGCCCCGGGGAAAGGACTTCCCCTCTCCTGGGAGAGGGGGACGGGATATCGTCTCGCCCTTAGCCGCCTCTTGTTCCGACCCCCTGCACCACCAGCACCGCCGCCCCCCGCCGACCTCTCAGAGGGGCTCGGCACTCGAAAAGAAGGACGTTGTAAATCATCCCGGTGATTGCATAAAGCTGGAGGATTTCTTCCTTCCAAGTTGCAACGAATCTCTTCGTGCAAGTTCTCCCCCCCCCCAGAAAAAAAGAAACCCAAATCAAGCCAGCCAGCAGCTTGCCAGACTTGGCCCCATCCTCTTCTTCCAGCGTTCCTTTGGGTAGTTGAGAAGCCGGTGGGTACGCGGACTTCACTTGCCTTCCCCGGTTTCCCACTTGCCCTACAGCAGCAAGCGTGTTTGAATAACTCTCAAGTTAGGATCTCTTCGTTTTGTCTCTGTTTCTCCTCACGCTGTGGAAGAAGGGCACCCCCTTCCCACCCACCCCCACCAGTCTCACTACTTTTGTTTTTGAGCTCACTGTTTTTCGTCCTAGACGATCTCCTCCGTACCGTACCCATGTAATAATTCTTTCCAAGATTCTGAGCAGAACAAGGATTTTTCTTTTCTTTACCCACCTCATGGTGCGCTTGGGGTCTGACTTGAAGGCAACGGAAAGGAACGGCATGGCTGAGGAGCAGCTTTAGACGGAGATTCTCTTGCTCACACAAGGAATTCAAGGTAAGGCGGAGAAAGTGGGTGGTGCGTCTCGAGGAGAGCTGGGGAGAGACTTCGTCTGGGGAGAGCGCTGGCGGTCTACAAGCAAGCGCCTTCTCTCTATCTAGATTCTCCTTTTGCTTCCTTATCCTTTCACACACTGTAGATCTTTGCAATCTAGGTATGCAGCGCTGGTACACCCGTGGCTTAGATTTTGCAGGGCGGCGGGGGTGGTGGTGGTGGTGGAAGAGAGAGAAGCCAAACTGTGTAGCTTATGGGAGGAGGGGAACCCCCCTTCCGCAAACTGATATGTGATGTGATCTCTCCCGATCGCTGAAGATCGCACGGTCTTTCTCCTCCCGTTTGCAATGCAAAGCCCATCGCGAGCAGTTCAGCTTTTGAGTGTCAGGGTGCAGAGTACTTAGTGAAGGGGGGGGGAGGGTCAGAGATGTGAATGGGGGAGGAAAAACATATGGAGTTTTTTATTGATGCAGTTTTAATCCTGTAATGGAGACTGCATTAGACGGGGGATTGTATTTTTTTAAAAAAACTGCTCACACACACAGAGAGAGTGAGTGTGTCAGACAGATACTGTAGACAGACAGAGAGTAAGGGAAAGTAAAAAACAACACTCCACGGACCAGCGATGTGCTGGATTGATGAGATTCCCTGATTGAAGGATTTCCTTGAACTCTGGTGATGAGCTTAAAGTTACTGTGCATTTGGCATATTAGAATAAGATGTAACACAGATCAGTATTTGGGTGGGTTGGCAAATATACTGGTGATTTCCTTGAGCCCTTGAATGAGCGGGAGAAGAAATTTAACATTTCATATCTCTGATAGCTAGTTCCAGCTCTGCATGGACCTGGAAAGGAAAGACTTAGGGAGCACTAAGCTAAGCATGGCTTTCTCTTTCCTTAGCAGTAGTGGGAGAAAGTGAGTAAAACAGGAATCAGAATATGGCTCCCTCCCCCTTCCTAGGTAGAAATTGGTCACAGTGTGGATCTTTAAAACCTGCTGGCTGCAGATGGAAATATTGCAGCTTGGCTGCAGAACGGAGGGTCTCTCTCTCTTTTCCTGAATGCAAGCTTAGCATAGTAATAACTTGTAAGAAGTAGCTCTGAGGTCTGAGATGAGGAGCAGGGGAGGAGGCATTAGGTTCTGTATGATCATGCGTGGGGGGGGAGGGGGCGTGGACCATGCGAATACAGCATTGCCTTAAAATAGCTTGAGTGCAAGCATTTTGTTAAGAAGGCAAAAAATAAAGAGCCTGTTGCCTTAGGCAAAGCCTGTGACTTCCACCCTGATCTGATGTTTTAGAATAAAATAAAAAGCAGAGAATATTGATAATGCAGGAGTGTTGGCCCATCAAAAATGGAAAGTGCCCTCGGAGCATCTCATAGGGTCTCTGAGCATGATGCGATGGTGAAGGCAATAATATTTCAACTTCCCACTGCTGTAAATATGAAAATGCAGAAGATCCAAGCAGAACTCTTGCTGCAAATGAGCCAAGGTTATAAACGAATGAAAGGATGCAAGTAAATTTTGGGCTGAAATAGGAGCAATGAATTGTTTAAAGTGGGGCAGGGGAGAAGTATTGAGGCAAGAAGTTACTTCCTCTGCCCAGTGAACTCTTACAAAATGACTGATTTCCTCCATAAGTAACACTACAAATTAAAAAAAAAATCTAATTAGAACCTTGTGGAGTTTTTATTTTATTTTATCTGTCAAGGTTTCCCAGATTGGTAATGGAAAATGACAGATGAGTGACTTTTTCTGTCAATGGAATTGGTGTGCAAGCTTGCAAGTTAAACAAAGTTCTTTATTGTGCAGAAAGTGTCCAGCAGAAACCTCTCCTGTAACATTGCCAACAGCTCTAGGATGGGGCTAAGTTCTCTCTCTCTCTCTCTCTCTCTCTCTCTCTCACACACACACACACACACACACACACACAGAGAGAGAGAGAGAGAGAGACTGACTTCAGTAAATATATTCAAATAAAGCTTTATTGGCTTGTCAGAAATGGTTTGTTTTCACATCTGAAATGTGAAAGGGAACTCGGGGTATGCCTTCATACTTGAATGCTTCCAAAACTGTAAATTTTGCATAAGATAAAGGTGAAAGCGAGAGAAGGAGGCATGAGTTTACATTATGCAGTACAGTACAGTACAGCACAGCACAGAAAAACCCCGCTAAGCAAAAACTAAAAACCACCCCATGTTTTTTTTATCTATATTGTTTGTTTGTGTGTGTGTGTCTATGTAGAAAAATTGGCATGTGGGTGTCAATTGCAAATACGGGATCAGAATATCAATGACTTAAACCCTGGAGACGCGAGGGGTTAGCTTGATAAGCAAAAGGCAAGCTCTTTTGAAGAGTGAGCTGGCAGAGAGAGGTCTTTAAATTTCCAGGCATGTTCTACTTCAGCTGTGTCTGTAGTCAAATCTGAAAATAAAACTGAACATTACTTAAGTCAATGATTCTTGTGATTATATATATATATGTGTGTATGGATGGTATGGCAGAATCAACTCTCTCATGGGTAGCAAGTAACGAGATGCTGCTGTTATTGCAAGATGTGTGAACGTTTTCTATTTAAATCCTCCTTCTGTCAAATTAAACAGTTAAGGTGCATATCTGTTGCTTTATTTCTTCCCTCAGGGTGGTTACCCATACAGATAACTGCATTTTAATTCCCCCACCCCATAAAGAAGTATTATTGCTTCATGGCTGTATAGCTCTTCCTTCTTTTCTTTTAAACATGACCATAGTTGCAGGATAATTTATATTCAGCATAGGACTGTCTGCTTGGTACAATTGGTTTTATACATCACAGCCTCTGCAAAAAGGAAGATCAAAGATTTGGACCTCTAACTCATTTGTATTCTTACATGGGCCTAGGCAACATTCTGTCGCTCTCTCATATAGTTAAGATTGTGTCCATCTCCTTCCGTTCTTTTTAGCACTCATTTGCTTAGTGGTTTATTATTTACCCATCCAAATTGTGCTTTGAGCTATAACCAGAGCCTACTGATGCAGCCTGCATTATATGTACACATTGCAGGCTGTTAAAGTCTGTTTCTGATGGTGATCATCAGAAAGTGGTGAGGGTCTAGGGGCTGGAAGAACCTGACCTTTTTTTTTTTTTTTTTAAAGCAGCTTCTGGTTTCTTTGTGTTCTAGATGAGATGACTGCTTGATTCATGTTATGGGCTTGATGAAGCTTTTCCTGGGACAGATGAGCATCACTGTTGGAAGGAAGGAATGTGTTGAGTTGGTTTTGGTTCACTCGGGGAACCGGGGAACTGTAGGTGGTTTAACTTCTGATAGTGCACTTAAGGCTACGTTATGGTTAATATCCAAAAAGAATGAAGGTACGTTGTAGTATAAGGTAATGGAGTTTTAGGAACTGCAAGCAGCAAAATTTAATCTGCATAGTTCAGTATTGGCATATAATGCATGAATCTTGATTTGGAGTGCTATAGAATGTGTTTCACCATGCCATTCCTTTGTTCACAAAGATATAGTTAAGTCAGCACATAAAATTAGTGAGGCTACCTAAAAGGTGTGTTGGCTTTATGCAGAACATTGTTTTCTCCGGTGAATTCAAAGGGTTGAGAATGTACTGGGGACATAGGCAAGCTTTTCTCTCTTCTGGTCTTGCATTCACTTTGTTTCTGTAGCCTCAGACTGGTTGACCTCATATATCTATGATTTGGTTCTAGGCATAATTACTCTCAACGTAAGTCAGCCTCATTGTATTTTGTGGGGGTTACTCCACAGTGAGTGCAATCTGAGAGCACCGCCTTGATGCGCTAAGAATGATAGCGAGTGATTTGCTCTGCGAGGTTATTGGGAAGAAGGAACACATAGACTTATGCATTCTACAAGTCCTAGCGAAATGTTGAGCAACGGGAAAACAATGCATTTCCCATTCCATATGTTTGTCTTTCTGCCCATAATGCCATTCCATGGCACTGTTGGAGCTCTGTAAACATCCTGTACATGGAAAGTTCATGTGAAATGTTCTGTGGGAATTTTGCGCATGACTCAAATTTTGAGCCATTGGGCTGCTTGCTGCTTGCCCTTGCCTTAAGCTTGATGGGGGTGAGCACATCCCTTGGTAAATGCTTGCCTGCTTCTAAGTACCGGTAGTTCAGAGGCGGTGCTATGTGAGCTACCTAGAAATAGGGTCGTACAAGTCATAAGAGCCAGTTCTGTTATTTGTGTCCAAAATCTGTCACTATGTTCCTCTGAGCATAATACTACTGAGTCTACAGAAGATAAGAGGATGACGAAATCCCTGGTTTTGCAATTCTGAAAACACTTGCCCTTGATAGGACACATGTCCTTGGGAAGAAGGTGGTTCTCTGTGTTTAATGTTGACCTGCTCTCAGAACTCCAGCATCCTTTAGCTCATTTGAAAGTCTCATTGATGTTGAGTTAGCAGGGTCAGGATTCTAGCCCTGGAGGTTCTTCCTACCATGAAGCAAATGTGGTGTAGAAGCACCGTGCTGTCTGCAGCCTCATCTTGCTTGGGAGCAAGTCCTGGTGATGTCACTGGTCTATATCCCTGAGCAATTGTGTAGAGTGCTGCGCTGCAGCCATTTTGTTGCCTACAGTGGCCAAGTGTGTGAAACTGAACTTTAACACAGGCTTCTCCTGAAGGCTGATGCTCTTGGCAGAAATAAGTGCTTAGACATAGGAAAGATGGGATGAAATAAGGAGCAAGCAGGAAAAAAAAAGTAAATTGGAAGGGTGCATTCCATCATCCTACGGGGTTTGCAAAGGGACTTTCTGCATTTCATTATTCCAAATAGTTTGAAAGTCAATCTCTTTCAATTATTGTCTGAGTTTAGTAGAGTGACTTGACAGAAATTGTATAACGTGCTATTACCTTTCTCTGCTTGCAAAATCCCTGTTAGCAGATTTTAAACTTCACTTCTAACTCTTCCTTTTGTGTTGTGGGTGGAATAAAAGTGGCCTCTGTAGATTATCAATTTATCACCTGCAGCAGATATGTTACTTTTTTAAAAAAACCTTATTTCCCTCGTTTTTAAAAATAAAAAACCAACACTTTATAGCACTGATTCCCCCCCCCCCCGCTCTTTTCAAGTGCAGATAAAGAAAAGGTGTATCAGAGACATTTATGTTTCTGTGGGTGAATGGCATTTGGGAAGCACATAATAGGTATTTCAATAGAACCAGATCTCTCTCTTTTTTCTTTAAAAAAGCTGTTTGGGGTCTTATTTCAAGGCCTCCTGTCAAGTCATCCCAAATCGCCACCAATTATATGAATTTTTCAAAATCTTCTGCATTGCATTACTGGGGAATGGGTTATGGCTTGCTGATGAAGCCCGTGATTTGTATGCAGAAGAACTGAGAGTCATACCCAGAATCTTCAGGTAGGTCTAGGAAAGACTCTTTTGAAGTGCTGGACAGCCATTTCCAGTCAGTGTAAACAGTTCTGGGCTAGATGGATCAATGTGCTCACCTACGTCTCTGAATGCACAATCCCAAACTCAGTGAACTGCCTCCGACATCCTTTTGATTGTTCAGTCATGATTTGTGCTCGCGATGGTACAGTATTGTGGTGATTATATGCAATTTCACTTTCAACACTGTTTGCAGTGCCAATGATTTGGTGTGGACATAGTGATTTGTTTCCTGCAACTTTTTATTTCACAAATGTTCTGGTTTATTTGTGTCTGGGTGTGTTTGTTTTCCTCTTTTTTTGCCCCGCTGTTGTGACACCGCAGTGCAAGAGTGATGTTCGGGAAGCATCACAAACAACAAAAGATGTGTGCATGGTCCAGTATAATCCACCACTAATGCACTACTTTTGCACCAATTACAAGTTGGAGAAGGCACCCCCAAAACCCATCAGACTGAAGGGAACCCTTTGGGGCAATTTCAAAGGCCTTGCTGGGCATTCTGGATACATTTTTGAATACATCATTGATAAGTGTGCGTAGAACTTGAACAAGGCATAATATAAGTTGCCTTATAACTGTATTTGGTTGAGTTTCCTTAAATGTCTGGCCTGAAGATGATCTTGGTTTTGCTTCAGGTAAAATTCTTGTGACAGCTACGTAACTGTGGTTTTGCTTTATAAGTATTGCAAGCTTCAGCTCACGTTTATTCTGAGACGGTATGCTCTAGTTAGTGCTGGAAGCTGGACTCGACTGAGCAAAGGCTGCACAATTTAGCTCTCCTTTACAACAAGCTACATGGAGCCCTTTGCTAAAGAGGTGTGTGTGTGTGTGTGTGTGTGTGTGTGTGTGTGTGTGTGACTTTTTAATTAAGGCCTAGCTTCCACACCACTCATTTATTTATAAATCTTTTTAATGCAATGTGCAGTTATCTCTGTGGAATTTAATTTCAATTGAAGGTGTCACAGAAGGAGGAACAGGAAGCCAGAGCAGAATTTTACGCTATCTTTGATAAGATAGGCAGTGAGTAAAATGGAGGTTTAAGATATGGAAAGCGGGAGCCTGACTTAGCCTGGTTGAGTTGGCAGAGGGTGGTCTGTAGGTGCCTGCAGTTCACAATCTCTTTCCATATAACCCCCTTCTTCTTTATCATACTTCCATCCTTAACCGGTCCACTATACCAGCAGTAATGGCAAGGCCAGAAGAGAACCAGTGTGGTGTACCAAGAAAGCATACTGCTTAATAAATATACTTATTATACAACTCTCTCTCTCTCTCTCTCTCTCTCTCTCTCTCTCTCTCTCTCTCTCTCTCTCTCTGTGTGTGTGTGTGTGTTTAATTTTTTTTTTTTTTGCTTTGTGGCCCTATTCAATTTTCATGTGCATCCTAATCAGCTTCTGATAGTTTTGAACAAATATCGCTAATGCAGGGCATCAACTGGTATAATTCTGTTTCAAAATTTCAGATTGCTATGCAGAAATGCATACTGCAGTTTGTCCTCTACCCTCGGTGGTTCTGAGTTCTTTTGGATGGATGCAGTGGGGATTTCTTTTATTTCTGCCACTAGCAGCATCTCTCAAAACCAGGCAGTACTTCTCTAAGCAAAGGATGGCTTTATTTTATTTACTGAAATAAGTTCAAGGGAAAAGTTTGAGGTGCTGGTATAGAGCCATATACAGTTTGGAACCAAGATACCTGAAAGATCGCCCCTTATATACCTGATCAACCCTGCAGGTGAGGACTGCAGGATTGATCCTGCAGGAGGTCTATTCTGCACAATGTTGGATCAGGACTTTAACTGTTGTGGCACCTATCATTTGAAATTCCCTCTCATCAAATATAGTACAGTCTCTTGGTTTTTTTGGTAGCTTCCTTTCAAGACCTTCCTTTCCCAACAAGCCTTTTAAGTAGACCGCTTTCCCAGTCTGCCTCTATATTGGGAGTCTTTTTAGGTGCTTTGTCATTTGTTTGTTTGCCACCCTGCACTTCTTTGGGAGGAAGAGTTGTGATATAAATTTGATAATGAAATAATACAGCAAGGTAGCATACAATTTGCATAACCACAGTAAGGATAATTAAATTATAACAGAGAACTTGCCATGAGAAATTGCGGTAACGGACTCAAGATGCTCTATGATTGGGCTGGTCAGTGGTACCTCGGTTTAAGTACACAATTGGTTCCGGAAGTCTGTACTTAACCTGAAGCGTACTTAACCTGAAGCGAACTTTCCCATTGAAAGTAATGGAAAGTGGCTTAATCTGTTCCAGATGGGTCCGCGGAGTACTTAAACTGAAAGTACTCAAACCGAGGCGTACTTAAACCAAGGTATGACTGTAATTTGCTAGGTTGTAAATGGGATAGACCATTGGTTCCCTTTGCACTAGCTTAATGTGTGCTTTAAATTACTCTTTTGGATCCCAGGATGAGCAGGGCTGACCCTCATTTTATTTAAAGTATGCTGAGATACTTCCATCAGTCATTGTGTGCTTCTTGCCGCTCATAGTGCATCAAAATGCTTTTGGCTTTGTTGCCCCATGGAGAAACTTTGGAGGTTTCTAGCTTATAAGCCACAGTCAGACAGTGGTGGTGGAAGTCCAGTTACAGGTAGGTAGCCATGTTGGTCTGACATAGTCGGGGGGGGGGGAATCCTTTCAGCAGCACCTTAGAGACCAACTAAGTTTGTCATTGGTATGAGCTTTCGTGTGCATGCACACTTCTTCAGATAGAAGAAGTGGTGGAAGTCGTTAAGCAAGGGGGGGGGTGATGCATACCAGCAAACCTGCAGATAGAGCTGTATTGGTACCCACATTTGTATGCAGTTGGGTCACTTGCAATGCTCTGCAGTGATGATATACAAAACTGTTGTTCTCTCTTTTGTTTTATTTACTGTTCAGCACACTGGCCTAGAGTCTGCCAGGTCGCAACTCAGAGATGCCTCCTGTTTCTCTAACAACGAAGAGCTTTGTGGTTCCTAAGAAGCTTCGCATTTGTCACCTGGCTCCACAAACAGGAGGCTCTTGAAAAATTCCTCTGGGAATTGAATAGCTTTCACTGAGAGTCCTAAAGACATTTTGCTTAAAGGCATTTTGTATGTTTTGCTGCAAACGTTTATGACAACAGACTAATAGGGCTTACTTCCTAACAAAAAAACCCACTTTTGAATGGTTTCTTAATATTGATGCAGTATAGTCCTATCACTCCCTCTCCCTTCTGCTGTAGCAAATAGGGCTCACCCACAAAAACACAATACTGAAGTATGGAAGGACTTCAGTTTCTTAACTACTTTCTGTGTACCATAAACCCACAGCTTGTGCCCACTTTACTTATTCAATCACAACCTTGTACTTCCTCTCTCCTTTTATTTATTTCCCCTTCACCCATGCACTGAGAGGGTTTTCCTCATTTACCTGGCTTTGGGAAGGTCTGGGAGGGCTCTAGGGCATTCTTCCCAATGCCCAGTGCTTAGACAGTTGCCAGAGCCCTCCCACTTCCTTTTCAATGCCCTGCACCTCACCCAGCTTTAGGAAGCGGGCAGGGAGGGCTCTGGCAACTGTCTCACCTGTGGAAGGGTTCTGGGATGGTGCAGCATAAATACGTCCTTCCCAAATCCTTGCATCTCATTTCCGTAGCCTTGCACCTGCTTCCCAAAGCCTCACACCTTGCTTTCCTAGCTTTGGGAAAGTGCCACCACCTCCCTCAGAGCCTTTGCACCTCCTTCCCAAACATTTGCCTGGCATTTCCCTTTCCCAGTTTTGTAAAGACAGTGCTTCCTTTGCAAAGCCAGGGCCTCCTTTCCAAAACCTTCAGCCCTCGTGCCTCATTTCCAGAGCCCAGTACCAGGACAATGTTATACCTTTCATGAGGCTGTCGCAAAGGCAGCAGAAGGGCTCTGGAAAGCTGCTAGAGCCAGTGCCAGGACCTAGAGCCCTCATATCTTTACATCTCTTTTCCAAAGCCTGCCATCTCACTTGCCCGCTTTGGAAAGGCAGCAACTTTGGCTTTGGGTGGCTCGCTTCCCTGACTTTGGGAAGGCAGCGGGATGGCTCTGGCATGTTGTGGAGTCAAAGCACTGGCAGACCTTGGGGTCTCAAATTTCAGTAGTACCCTATGCAGGGCCAAAATCCAGTACCCCCCTGCTTCTCTGTCTCTTGCACTGCCAAGCCCCCGTGGCTCCTTTTCAAAGCCTGGCACTTCACTCCCCTGGTTTGGGAAGGTGGTGTGAGAGTGAGATTTTTCCAGAGCCTTTGCATCTCCTTCCCGAAACCCAGCACCACTGGGTCTGGACAGAGCACTGGCAGTTTCTTCCCAAAGTTCCATGTCTCACCAGATTTGGGGTTCGGGAGGGATAAAACTTTCTGCAATGCTTCTGAGTTGGAATAAATTAAGATACACTTTAGTTTATATTTTTTTGTTTAAATTGTGGAGATGTGCAAAAGGTAGAATGGGGAGGAGAATGAAAGCAGAACCTTATTGCATGTACTGAAATGTCATCTTATGACTTATGGTTCTTACTTGAAATTTCAATTTATTATGCTGCAGTCTATTGAAAACAATTTGGGACTTCCATTCTACTTTTACCTTGATGCAGAGTTTTCTCTCTGTCTCTTCTATCTACTGCAAGTATATATAAATGTGTGCCTGATAAGCTGGAGATGTGAAGACTGAAAGGGGGGGGGAGCAGTGCATTTAATGGAGTAATTTCTTTTACTCTGTCAGTCATTTAAGTGACTCCAGGAATATTTATTTGGCGGTTGGTTTTAAGTGAGGTTGCTTTATAAGGAAGTACAGCAATAGCGTTAATATAATGAAACCATTTCCTTAAAGACTGCAGGACTCCTTTCTCTTCCCTGCCTCCATTTTTCTTCTGCTTTGGCAACCTTGGATCTCTTAGATTTCTCTTTTTAGAGTGGCTTTGTAAGGTTGGAATCCTCATTTTATTTTTGGCTGGTGGAAAAATATTTGAGGTGCTTTCCTTTAGATCTGTCCCTCATTTTTTTAAAAAAAATATGCTTAGAATACAAATGTACTTATGTTAAAACATATGAAGAAATGGATAGTCCCCCCCCCCCACCGAACCCACTGTAAATAGATGAGAAGGGGAAAGGAAGGAAGGAAGAATGAAATGTAAAAGGAAAAATAGCTGGCTGTATGGTTCATGTCAGTCATTGTTCTGATTTAGCATTAATTCGGTTGCTGCTTGGCTGGGACTCAGCAGCCTGGAACTGCTGTGGTGAGGTGACTATATCAACTGTTCTCTCTGACTGGTCCTACTGGAATAAAAAGCCTTCTGGGGAAACTGAGGTCCTTTCCAGGTGTCCTTTATATTGTGCATTCATGATGATTAGTGTTATGCTGATATAAGAGAGGTTATACATGATTCTGCTTTCGATACTCTTTGCATCTGTAAAACGTTGTGAGGTGACATAACTGCTTCATTTTCTATCAGTGCATGTCTCTGGCTTTCTGATGAAATCCTGTAGCTCTTCCTTCCACAAGAGTTCTTGTTCTTGTTCTTGTATTGGTCCCATTTCTGTTTTGCTATACTGTAGTGCAAATTTGTCCCTCCCAGATGGCAATAAAGCGATGACATTGGTGAAGCACTACAGACTCAACAAGAGATGAGAATGATGTGTGGATTGCCCAGTGCACCACTAATGCACAATTATCACATCAATGACATGTTATAGAACACACTCACCCCCCCCCCCAAAGAACAACAACAACCAACCAGCGGGGAAGGACCTTCTGTTTCTTAACTGCTTTCTGTATACAGTATGCTAAACCCACAACTTGCACTCATTTTACCTTACACCAGGCACCCCCAAACTCGGCCCTCTAGATGTTCTGGGAATACAACTCCCATCATCCCTAGCTAACAGGACCAGTGGTCAGGGATGATGGGAATTGTAGTCCCAGAACATCTGGAGGGCCGAGTTTGGGGATGCCTGCCTTACACAATCATAACTTTATGCAGATAGGTGGGAGGGAAATGAATAAAAAACTCAGTGCTCTCCATTTCTTTATTTCCCCACCTGCACACCGAGCGGGTTTTCCTCATTTACAGGGCTTTGGGAAGGCAGCGGGCTCCTCACCTTTACCTAGCTTTGGAAAGGTGGCAGGAGGGCTCTGGAAGCATCCCAGGACGCTAGGACACTGCCAGCAGGGGCAGTTTTAGGGTACTGAGACAGGTTAGACTGCAGGGGGGGGCCACTGCAGCAATGATACAGAATGGAGAGGTGAAGGGAATGCCAAGCCTTCCTGCCTCCTTCTCAAAGGCACTGGCCTTGTTTACCTGGATTTAGGAAGGTAGTAGGAAGGCTCTGGGCCCAAGCACCTCCTTCCCAAAGCTGGGGTGCTGCTGGCTTTGGGAAGGCAGCATGAGGGCTCTGGTAGCATCCTAGAGCCCCCCACAACTTCCTAAAGCTTGGTAAGCATGGTGTGGCTCCTTCTGTACTGGCCTCATGGTAGAAGGTGGGGGCCTCTGCCCCCCCTCAAATTCCTGTAAGGTATAAGGTGCAGAGCTCTGCCCCCCCTCAAATTCCTGTAAGAAGGTGCAGCCTCATTTACTAGAGTCTGGAAATTCCCCCCACCCACCCCATCTTCCTAGACCCCTGTAAGCAGCCCTCTGCCTCACACAGGGGGAGGCAGTTCCAGGGTTCCTGACTTTGTCTTTGTGCTCAGACCCTCGGAACTGAACCCTTGCATAAGTAGCAGGCCCAATGTATGTCCATTGATGATGGTCTTCTTCACTTTGTCTCTGCTCTGCTGCTGTTGGCTTTGTTCTGTGGCCTGGCCTTCAAAACACGGAGGGCTCCGGCTCAATTCTAGAGCATATAGAATCATGGAATCATAGAATTGTAGAGTTGAAAAGCCCCGCCAAGGTCTTTTAGTCCAACAACCCCCCCCCCCCCGGCAACGCAGGAAATTTTCACCTTCGGGTTAAGAGTCTCATGCTCTACCAACTACGCTGTCATCAAGCCTTGCATGTATGAGACCCAAGCTTAGCTTCTGACATTTCTTTCTGACATTTCCGGTTAACACAATTATTATCCAGTACCCCCCTCCCCCAAAAATATATATAAAAAATCCTGTCCAAGTTTCTGGAGAGCTACTGCCAGTTAAAATAGACAGACTATCTGTTAGTATTGGGTGAGATAGACTTTGCATGAGGCAGGGTCATGCGCTCATTCATGTATCTTTTCTCTGTGGATTCCTTGTGTTTTGCCCGTCTCATATTCTCAGGAGGCTTTGTAAACTGGGAGATGATTGAACTAATTTTAGGCTCTTCCCTTCATCTTTTCAGTCCTCAAATGGTTTCTTGCCTGAACTAATTTCCATTTCATCTAAGTTTCATATATGCTCTTTCATAGGCCTATTGCATTCTCGGGTGTGTATGTTTGTATGTGTGAGAGAGAGAGAGAGCTTGCATTTTTTTTTTATTGAATGAAAAAATAAATAAATGGTACACATCTTTCAAATGCTTTGTATGCGTATAAGCATTTGTGTGTGCATTTTAATAACCTAAATTGCACCACAACATAGGGGTAGATGTGTGTCATCCAAGAAGTGACACACAATCCTTTGAATTACAATCCTCATTCTGATCCCAGACTGGGCAGTTAGGTCAGTTTGTTTCAAAATACCATCTGAGAGAAAGTCTTCTTTTGTCCTTAGCAAGAACATACGGTAATCAGAAAGCAAGACATTGCTTCTCTAAGTAAAAATACTGAATCGGACAAGCATGCCCTCTGAAGCTTCTAGGAATTCGAATGCAGGTTTCTTAGCCTTGCATTCAGTATGTTTCCAAGCACAATTCAAAGTGTTGGTGCTGCCCATTATACCTGAAGGAGCGTCTCCACCCCCGTCGTTTGGCCCAGACACCGAGGTCCAGTGCCCGAGGGCCTTCTGGCGGTTACCTCACTGCGAGAAGTGAGGTTACAGGGAACCAGGCAGAGGGCCTTCTCGGTGGTAGCGCCCGCCCTGTGGAATGCCCCCCCCATCAGATGTCAAGGAAATAAGCAACTACAGTGGAACCTTGGTTTATGAACAACTCAGTTTACGAACTTTCAGTTTACAAACGCTGTGGACCCATCTGGAACGGATTAATTCACTTTCCATTACTTTCAATGGGAAAGTTTGCTTCAGTTTATGAACGCTTCAGTTTATGAACAGACTTCCGGAACCAATCACACCCATGCTTGGGGTTAAGTATGCTTCAGGTTGAGTACTCCGCGGACCCATCTGGAACGGATTAATCCACTTTCCATTACTTTCATTCGGAAAGTTCGCTTCAGTTTATGAACACTTCAGTTTATGAACAGACTTCCGGAACCATTTGTGTTCATAAACCGAGGTACCACTGTATCCTGCTTTTAAAAGACATCTGAAGGCAGCCCTGTTTAGGGAAGTTTTAAATGTTTGATGCTGTATTGTGTTTTTAATATTTGTTTGCGAGCCGCTCAGAGTGGCTGGGGAAACCCAGCCAGATGGGCAGGGTAAATTATATTATTATATTATTGTGTTTAATTTAGGGGAAAGTGCAGCTGCTATCACAGGAATAGATGTGGCTGTAAAGCTCCACAAGGTTGTACCAATTATGTCTCCAATTACACAGTCTGGCTGTGTCATCTTCATCACTTTATTTGTACACCGTCTTTCCATAGTTAAAACACCATGCTAAAGGCAGCTTACAAGATAAGAAGATTTATGTTATGTATTAGTGTATATAGTTTTCCCTCAGGTCCTTGACAGTTGTTTTAGGAGGGAAGTTTAGGAGGGAACTTTGAATTATGTTTGATACATTGTTTGAGCCAGCCTCTATAAAAGCAGGCCGGCTCGGCAATGCAGTTCAGTTCTGTTCTGGCTTCCGAATAAAGAGCTTCTTGAAGAACCGCTCTGTTGTCCACCCATTATTTAATACTGGCGACGAGGATGGGATGGAAGGACAGCAGAGCACAGCCAGAATCGGACATGCAATGAGCTGATCACTGAGCGAAATCACATTCAGAGCTGACCGTTCTGGCTAGAGCACTGTGCAGTCTCCATCGCCATCCACGTAGGCATCGGAACCATGGCTTCATTCGTGGCTCTACCGCCGTTCGCACCAGCCTCTGAATCATGGGATACGTATAATTGCAAACATAACAAAAGTAGTAATAAGCAATAAATAAAACACAGCAAAAAGTACACAATCAAATGGAACAATTTCCACATAAATCATAGGATCTAAAATTAACGATGCAAAGAATAATAATAATATTAACATCAGCAACAAAAACCCCTAAACTACGGTATATCCCAGCCCAGGAACCTGTTCGATTGGATTTCAGTAACTCTCTTCTTATTATCTTATTTACAAATTTATTTATACACTGCCTTTTGGAATACCCAAAAGGACTTGCAGTGTCACGAAAACACAATATATGCAAGCAGTATTAAACGAATGATGGTGGCAGCATTAACAATCATTACACATAGGTCAATTAAATAATTAAAAAGTCCAGTATAAAATTACAACAAAGCTATGCATTCTAAATTAGTTCCCTAGTAAATGATCTGATCTATTATTGTTTTAAATGTTGAGGGCTCCCCCCCAAATATTTTAAATATACAATTGATTTACCCCTCCTTAGTTTCTCCTCTGTCCTGCAATGAAATACGTTACCCCCACCTTTCAGTGATAAAAACACAAACATACCTGAGTGCTGCAGATGAAGTGGGTGATCTGTGCAGCCAGGGAGAGAAAGAACTTCATTCAGGATCTAAGACAGGGTTAGAATTGGGAGGCTGACGTGCATCTAGGGAACCAAACGGCAGGTGTGGCAGAGGAAAGATGTAGCACAGGAGTAGGATATATAGGAGAGCTTTGTGCTGTTGATGGGGTGGGGCAGCAGTGCATATTCACTAAAAAAAATCCAGGCAGAACTTTGGGCTACACGTGTCTGACTTATACACAATTGTTGCAGCTTGTCCTGAGTTTGTGAGTTAAGCCTGGGAAGCATCAAAATAAATGCAGAACCCTGTGAACAGTTTCCCATCTGTACATTTATCTTAATTTGTTCTTCCAGTGAGCTTGGAAGAAGAAGAAAGCATCAACAGCAACTTGCAGCCCTTTCTTTCCAGCCATCCCCATTCTGCCATTTCTAATTTCTCTGGCTCGTTGGATTTCTTGTTTGTCAAGATTCCCTTTGAGTTGGGCAAGGAATTCCTCACACTTTGGCCAAGAGATACCACCTGGCAACAGTTAATTAGAGGCAGGCTTCTGTTCTTGTGGTGACTCTGCTTTGTATATTGATGAAGGCTTTTGTGAAAAGCAAGAGGACTCAAAGCCCTGCATCATGCCAATTCTAAATAGATTAGCAGTTATGCACCCCTCCCTGCCGCACTGCCACACCCCTGTATGATGGCCTGTAAAATGCACATGGCAGTGTCTCCAAGCTGATGCTTCTGCAAGGCTGCTCCTATTCTGCTCCCAGTTTGGGTTGCATTATATTGGTTATCAATGCTGTCTGCCTTGTTGTCGTCTGTTTTTAATGAAGCATGTGCCTAATTGTTTTTTGTCCCATTCCCATAACACCAGAACCCAGGTTTTTTTCTGGAAGTATGAATGAAATCACTCCTGAAATTAGTGTCCATACATTCAAAAAATGATGCCCTAATGTTACCGGTATCTAGGTAAACTTTACATGTAGTGTTGTTGATTGATAGAAGTACTGTTTTATATACCCCCCCCCCACCATGGACAATTTATATACTGCTCTTTGTACAAACCACTGGGTTGTTTAGTGAAGACAGACAATATAAAAAGAATACAGTACATAAAATCGATAATCCGAATCAATTCTTAAAATAACACAAGTCATAACAAATCTCTAAATTTGAGTAATGGGGTCTCTCTTCAAAATGCCCATTGGAAAAGGTGTGTCTTAACCAGCCACTTATAATAGTTGGGACCAACTGCCCCTCAATTTGTAGGGAATTTATTATGGTACTTGCAAATTTGAAGGGAACTGGGTTAGAAAAAAGCTAAAAAAGCAAGCTTTGTTGAATTGGCTTTTCTAGTGGACACCTTCCACTTCACAAACTGTGATTCTATTAAAGTACCATATCTATATTTGAAAGGTTAGCGTGGTTAAATTTCTGCAGAAAATTTAAATGTGTAATTCTGAGACATTCTTTTGTTTTATGTTGTGTATTTTATCTATCTATCTATCTGAAATAAGAAAGTATTTACCCGCTGGCAGAAGTACAACAATGAGGGAGCCAGTCCAGTTTCTTCAGGGAGGGAGTTCCAGAGTCTGGGAGCAACCATCAAGAAGGCCTTTTCCCATATGCCTATCAAAGGTGCTGTGAGGGTGGCAGGACCAAGAGAAGGTCCTTCCCCAGAGATCCCCAAACTGAAGCAGGTTCATATGAGGGAATATGGGTATTCAGATAGCCATTCAGATAACCTACCAAGCCAAATAGGGCTTCATAGCTCATAACCAGCACTTTAAATTATGCCTGGAAACAGATTGGCAACCAGTGAGTGTTCCCTATAACCAACTCTCTGATCAACAATCTGGCTGCAGCTCTTTTCAAAGGCAGCCCCATGTAGAGTAGAAATAATAATAATAATAATAATAATAATAATAATAATAATAATAATAAATAACATCAGACAACCATCAAGTACACAATAGACAGCCTTCCCACCAGCTGAAGTTGTCATGTGGTGTTCAGGAAAGATGAAGACCAAGGAAGGTTGCAGAGTCCAGACCACTGGGGAGATGAGTTGTAAAAGGATAGAAAGGTCACTTGCAAACACGACTTGACCACCTTGAAAATAAAGTAAGGACAGCAAAAACACTGCACTCGATGCATGAGAATTTCACAGAAAGTCTGTCTCCTCTTTGATAAGCCTCCAAAAGCAGTTCATTTTCTCATTAACTGATGGAGAATGGGGGCGGCAAGGAGGAAAGGTATGAGAAACTTTCAGCACAGTACTAATTCTACAAAATTCCAGCCACTCTGGAAACTGGCAAATGTATCCAAAATCAGCTATGATTCTGTTGGATCAGTTTCTCATCAAGGGAGTTTTCAGTGTTCTCATGCTGCTACAGTGATTCTCCTGCAACTTGCAATATCATGCTGCTTTCAAAAGCATGTGCATACACAAATGTGATTTCACACTGTGAATGCTGCAGAACTCGTGCTGCAGTGTTGCTTGAGCGAGATGTGCTTTGCACACGGACACAGTTGCTATGTTTGGTGTTCTTTGTGCACCCAGAGTTGCACAGGAACATGCGCCTCCAGCATTACAAATCTCATGCTGTCATAAGACCATAATACTTATTTATATGTATTTGTATTACATTGATAAAGCAATCCTTCAGCGACTGAAGCTTCTACAGCAGCGCGCGGAAGAAACAGCAGTAGAATAAGCAGGATAAATAGGATGCACAAATATCCATTCATTTGCCTCAAAGGGATCTAGCTTTTAAGCATGTCTTCAGTTAATCTCAACATATCTGTCCATAGGACATCTTAAAAATAGCAGACATCACTCCAGAATGCAGGATCCCTAGTAGCCTGAATAGTTTTTTTTAAAAAAACCTGCTCTGAACTTTCTCAGAAGGGTTTTTGGGTAATTTTCTTCTCCTGTTTCCTCCATCTCTCAAACAGTTGGAGAATTCTGCCTCCCCTGGAGAATATTCAGTGAAATGTCTCCCTCGATTTTGCTGCCTGCAGAGTGGATAATTTCAAGAGGCCATTTCTGCTTAGCCCTTGTAAGGTTCAAAAGGGTCTTTAAGACTCTAAAAAGCCTGGGGAAATGAAAAAGTATTTCGGGCTGAAATGACAGTAAGGGCCATGCAAGCTTCCAATTCAAAAGATGGAGGTGCCCCTAAGTGAATACTCTTCCCCCCCCCTGCCATATTGCAGGTATGCCTAGGCTATGGGCCCCAACATATTGGAGGGAATCTGCTCCTTGATGTGAGATAAACACCAATGAACATGAATTTCTCTGAGGACTTGTAAAGTGGAACTAAGAAATTGGATTCTTTTGGTCAGTTGCAGTGTAGGACTCTGATTGAAGCCCTTGGTACAGGAGATGCGGGACAAAAGAATTTGTTGTGCATTTTAAAGCAAATTGGAGTGATTTGGAAGTCCCAGACTTGACATGCACAGAGGAGGAGATCTATAGATTGAAAGACACAATTCTCTAACTTCTATGGTGCAGTTTCTGTTGGGGATAAAATGCATGCAAAAATCTGTGTTTTGGGGATATGCACTGAAAAACACACAACTTATACACAAAATTATACACAGTTTTAAAATGTGTATAATTTAAATGTGAATTTTCGTGCTTTTAAAAAACAGAAAATAAAATAAAACCTGCAAACCTGGGAGTGGAACAGCTCTATGACTAAGTGTGTTTGAAAGTGATGTAGAATAGAAGCAGTCTGATAAATCCAATCCAGTGATATGGGTTTTCTGGGAAACTTCCAGAAAATGTTCTTATGCAAATTAGGGTCATTTGCATCAGAAGTTTTTAGTTTGTACTGGAAAATTTTCTGATGCCCTAGAGTGATCTCATTTCGCATGTTTACTAAATACAAGTTAAAAAATAAAAGCCAGAAAATTTGACTGCCAAGTTTGCCTAACATTTATTTGCAGTTGGCACCCATTCGTTGTTACTAATGAACTTATGAAATAGAGGGGGGAAATTAGGTGGGGAAAATAAACTGCTGATAATTTTTCTGCCCCACATAATTGTAGCTAACCCTGTTTGACATCTTAATTTCAACAGGATTATTTGCTTCAAATATCTGCACACAAACATATGCATGTGAGCTTCAAATTTTATGTTGTGAGAAATACAAAAGAGGGAATATTCTGGAATACCCACCTGAGGAAGGTATGGGTGTCACCAACACTATTCTTTTTTGGTGACAGGTTAAAATTTTCTAATTTGCTCAGGTAGCCAAAAATTCCATATTCTTAACTGCTTGTCATTCTTCTCTATTCCATTTGCATTGTCTTAATGATTTAGGATATTGAATACTGCGGATTTTAAGTCTTTTTGTATGCCATCCTGAAATACATTTTTGGATACAGCTGCAGTATATAAATAGACTTAGGTCGCACTTCCACACCCTAAATTATTACTTGATTTTAGGACACGGTAATCTGGCCTCGGATGTGAATTGGGCCCAATAATGCAAGAAAGGAAGGATAGATTTCTCTTCCTTACTTCCTTGGCTGTTTCCACAGCATTTTTAGCTGTATGTCCCTATTTGCATGTAGCTGCTCTTGTGGGGCATGGGTGGACTTGCTAATTGGAAGGTTGGTGGTTCAATTCCCAGCGACGGGGTGACCTCTCGTTGCTCTGTCCCAGCTCTTGCCAAACTAGCAGTTCAAAAGTACACCAGTGCAAGTAGACAAATAGGTACTGCTGTGTTGGTTTCCGTCACGGTGTCCTGTTGTGCCAGAAGTGGTTTAGTCATGCTGGCCACATGACAGGGAAAGCTGTCTATGGAAAAATGCCGGCTCCCTTGGCCTGAAAGCGAGTTGAGCATCTCAACCCCATAGTCACCTTTGTCTGGACTTTACCGTCCAGGAGATCTTTAGCTGCTCTTCACACTTGGTAAAGGTAAAGGTAAAGGGACCCCTGACCATTAGGTTCAGTCGTGACCGACTCTGGGGTTGCGCGCTCATCTCGCATTATTGGCCGAGGGAGCCGGCGTATAGCTTCCAGGTCATGTGGCCAGCATGACAAAGCCACTTCTGGCGAACCAGAGCAGCACATGGAAATGCCGTTTACCTTCCCGCTATAGCGGTTCCTATTTATCTACTTGCATTTTGACGTGCTTTCGAACTGCTACCGTGTTTCTCATATTATAAGTCATGTCTTATATTATTTTTTTCCTGAAAAAAACACAGCATGGCTTATTTTCAAGGGATGTCTTATTTTTAATTAAGTACCCTGTTTCTCATATTTTAAGACATACCCATAAAATAAGCCATAGCAGGATTTTTAAGCATTCAAGGAATATAAGCCATACCCCGAAAATAAGACATAGTGATAGGCGCAGCAGCAATGCCGGCCGCGGCAGGAGGAGGAGGAAAAAAATAAGACATCCCTTGAAAATAAGCCATAGTGTGTTTTTTTGAGGAAAAAATAAATATAAGACATGTCTTATAATATGAGAAACACGGTACCGGTACCGGTATCTGTACAGACCACAGACCTGCTCCCACCGGGTCTTCGCGCACGGCAGGCAAAGGCTGCAGCCGGGTCCTGGGGCTGCACGCGCGGAAGGCAGAAGCTGCAGCCGGGTCCTGGGGCTGCGCGCGCGGAAGGCAGAAGCTGCAGCCGGGTCCTGGGGCTGCGCGCGCGGCAGGCAGAGGCTGCAGCCGGGTCCTGGGGCTGCGCGCGCGGCAGGCAGAGGCTGCAGCCGGGTCCCGGGTGTCCGTGCGCAAAGGCTGCAGCCGGGTCCTGGGGCTGCGCGCTGAGGCTACAGCCAGGTCCTGGGTGTCCGCGCGCGGTGCGCAAAGGCTACAGCCGGGTTCTGGGGCTGCACGCGCTGCGCGCTGAGGCTGCAGCCAGGTCTCGGGGGTTAACGTGGCAGCAGCAACCCTTCTTTGCCACAGACCTTCTTCCACCACTCGGTACGGCTTATTTTCGAGGTATGCCTTATATTTTTCCACCTCAGGAAAATCCTGCCATGCCTTATTTTGTAGGGATGCCTTAAAATATGAGAAACACGGTAGGTTGGCAGGAGCTGGGACCAAGCAACGGGAGCTCACCCCGTCACAGGGATTCGAACCGCCGACCTTGGAAGGTACAACAAATACCCTGAAAGTTAGTCCACCAGCACATTGATGGGAACAAGGAAATGCTGCAGCCTTCACGATCTACTCACGGTGAGCTCTCCAAAAGCACCCATAAGGTTATTTGCTGGAGATGAGTCTCCTGTTGGTTGGACTTGAGTCTAATTTGCTCCGGTTCATGGGCTCTTTTTGTGTCTCCAGTTTCCTCCTTTCACTCAGGGCGGGGGTGGGGGGACTGAAACCTGAGGAACTAATATGGCCATCCAGGCTTCTTCAGCTGGCCCTCAGAATGCTCTCCAGGCCACACCCTTCACTAGCTCTGCTTTGCCCCCACGTGCTTTTGCTAGGCTGGAAGGTTTCCTTGAACTCTGATAACGGTTCTTGCTTATGTGGGTGGAGAATAGGAATGGGTGCGTGAGGGAGGGTAGAAACTGGCCTACTGCAAAAAGGTGGAATTTGCATGTTCTGCTGCATCCACTTTTGCCACTGACTGCAGACACCACTGGCACATGACCCTCAGCAAGTTGCCTATTATTTATTACTTGTACCCTGCCCATCTGACTGGATTGCCCCAGTCACTCTGGGCAACTTCCAACAGAATATAAAACCCCCCACAACAAATCATCAGACATTGAAAGCTTCCTAAAATAGAGTTGACTTCAGATGTCTACGGAAGGCCGTATGATTGGTTATTTCCTTGACATCTGATGGGAGAGTGTTCCATAGGATGGAGGTCACTACCAAGAAGGCCCTCTGCCTGGTTTCCTGTAACTTCACAGTGAGGGAACTGCCAGAAGGCCCTTGGAGCTGGATCTTAGCGTCTAGGCCAGGCATCCCCAAACTGCGGCCCTCTAGATGTTTTGGCCTACAACCCCCATGATCCCTAACTAACAGAACAGTGGTCAGGGATGATGGGGATTGTAGTCCAAAACATCTGGAGGGCCGAAGTCTGGGGATGCCTGGTCTAGGCTGAATGCTGGGAGTGGAGACACTCCTTCAGATATGCAAGGCTAAAGCTGCTTAGGGCTTTAAAGGTCAACACCAACACATTGAATTGTGCTCAGAAATGTACTGGGCTTGGAAATATAATGGGAGCTAATTTATAGGTCTTTTAGGACCAGTACAACCCTTCAGTTGAAAAAGTTTCCCCAATCCTGATTTACGAATGGGATTATTAAACAATATTTAGCTGGAGGTTATGGTTTGGATATGCCCTTACTTTCACTTCCTTTGTATGCATTTTTGTCTTGGCATGAAGAACAGCTCCTAGGATTTATTGTATTGCAAACTTTTTTGAAAGGAATCTTGAAAGAAATAATTGAAAAAGGGTTTTAGAGTAAGTGATTTAGACGAGGCTGGCAGGTGGTTGCTGCAGGATTAACAAAGTTCTGAAAATGCTGTCACTCCAGAGTATTGGATCTCTTGTCTTGATTTAGTCATTGTCAGGCAAAAAAGTCCTCACCTTTTTTCCAAGGAAAATTGTCGAAGCCATTAACAGTATCAAACTGAAGCAGCTGGACCTGTTTTCTGATCAGCTTCGAAATCTCCCACGATTCAAAGCAACTGGCTGGAGTTTTCTGTCATTTCGTTTGTATTTTATTCCCAGCAGTTATAGGTATATAATGATATATTTTGGTTTAAAAGAAAAAAATCAGAAGGAAAGCTGTAAGATCTAGCTAAATCTCAAAGCGGTTGTAGTGGGAACTGATGAAAGAGAATTTTAGAGGCGTTGCAACTCCTAAAATATACATCTTACATTCCAGTCTTGGAAGCTGTTGTGGTGAAGTAGCAGCTTACAGTATCTGGCATTAAGAGCTTGGAGCACAGACATGCTCATTTCAGCACAGTCTTGGGATGTACCTCAATTGGGGTGGGGGTTGTTTCTTGTGAGCTGACGTGCACAGGCTTATCCAACTAGGTGTATTGGCTGGGCCATGTTATTGCCTTTTGTGACATTCCAGCATCTCTGTTGGGGAGAAAGGATGGACCTAGATCCTAACTGAAATGATGGGAACAAATAGGGCTTTTATTCTGTGAAGCAATTCTGTATAGAGCCTGCTGGCAGTTAAGGTCAAAGATTGGTGTCCTGCTGAAGATATGGCACCCTTGTGTTGTGTTGCCACTCATACCTGTAACATTTAGGCAGACTGACCTTGGGTCATGGTAACATGCTCTGCATTTGCCACCAATACCTCTTCGTGTAGCTAAAAACCTCAACCAAAGTTTGCTAATTTCTTCTTCCCTTCCAATCCATTTTCCTTTTGTGTCATGTCTTTTTAGATTGTAAGCCTGAGGGTCCCTCCCTCCCTCCCTCCCTCTCTGTCCTACAAGCCACTTAGGGAACCTTTTTGAATGAAGAGCTGGGTTTTAAAAAAATGCAGTTACCAAGTTTTGTCTACAAAGCCGCCCTCCCTCTCTTTCTCTCTGATGTTGGGCAAACCGATGTGGGAGTTCTGTATTCACAGATCCGCGCATTCATCATTTAAAAACAAAGTGTGTCTTTCACTTCAGGAAGGCTGTCTTTACTCCATCTGCAGATTTAATTGATAAATTGACTAAAACATGTACAATTAAAGACTTTTAAAATTGGCTGATAGCCCTCCTTGGCATTTCTCTGAATTGAACGTATGCGCTGTGTGTGTGTGTGTGTGTGTGTGTGTGTGTGTGTGTGTGTGTGTGTGTGTTGGGGGGGGGAGCTGGATCTCCCCCCCGCCTACAACTTCAGACATCTCATGCCTTTGCCTTCCAAAATATCGCAAATGTGTGTGTGTGTGTGTGTGTGTGTTTGTGTGTTCCAGTGAAATCTTTCAGAAGCTTTGTTTATGAACAAGTGAAGTGTAAGTTTGCGATCAGACTACTTAACAATAGTCAAGGTGATGACATGTTGAAGGTTCTTTATTGCTGTTTATATTGTATGTGCCTGGAAGCTGATTGACAGGCACATTATAGAAATGGGAGGAAATAATTTGTTTCTGGATTTTCACAAGGTGTTTGACATGGCATTTCCCTGAGATAGCAGGGGCTTATTTTTTATATTCAAATGCAAAGCTGTTGGGGAAAACTGCATGTTGCGTAGGATTGCCAAATCAAAAGGTACTCTGTATGTTTCTGCCAGGAGGAGGGTGTTAATGGTGATGGTGTTCCTTTTTTATAAAGGATGTGAGCAAGTTCTACTCTTTGTAGAACAGTTTTTTCAATCAGTGAAGATTTTCCTCCTTTGTCAGACTTTCTGAAAACCAAGAGTCTAGTGATGTGAGATGAGAATATTCTCCGGAGAATATTCTCAAGAATGATAATATTCTTGATGATATTTTCTGCTAGAAAATTCTCCGGAGAATTTTCTCCACAAACTGTAAATTCAATGTAAGAACCAGTTTTACAACCCACATTTTTTTTTTAAAAAAAAAATCTAGTAAATAATAAGTCAAGCTGTGATATTGCCAGTGTAAGTAATGAATAATGATTTTTTTAAAAAATCCATTTACATTACTGGGCATTGTGTCATTCACCACTGGCAGTTCTGAAATGTGAGCTATAGAAAACATTGTTTTGTTTTGTTTTAAAAACGCTATTCATTTAATTTGATGAACATTTGAATTCGTATGTATTTCAACATTATGTAATGCAGTAGCCTCCTTTCTATTTTGGTGTGACCTTATTCTTAGCAATTCCACACCTTGGCCATACAGTGTGAATTTTTTTATTTTTATTTTTTACAGAAAGTAGCTTTAATATTTTATAAACTTAAAGGTAAAGGGACCCCTGACCATTAGGTCCAGTCGTGACCGACTCTGGGGTTGCACGCTCATCTCGCATTATTGGCCAAGGGAGCCGGCGTACAGCTTCCAGGTCATGTGGCCAGCATGACAAAGCCGCTTCTGGCGAACCAGAGCAGCACATGGAAACGCCGTTTACCTTTCCGCTGTAGCGGTCCCTATTTATCTACTTGCATTTTGACGTGCTTTCGAACTGCTAGGTTGGCAGGAGCTGGGACCAAGCAACGGGAGCTCACCCCGTCACAGGGATTCGAACCGCTGACCTTCTGATCAGCAAGCCCTAGGCTCAGTGGTTTAATTACAGTGCCACCTGGGTCCTAGTACCTAGGTACCTAGTACCTAGTACCTAGGTCTATACAATTATGTGTAACCGCATGTGAGGTGGCCTTGATTTAAACACTTGATGTTTCTATATGTCAACAGTGCTGACCAATAAGAAAGAGTTTTCTAGACTCCTCCCACTCCCATGATCCCATCCACACTGCCAATCATATTCAATTGTTTAGTGTGTCTTGACTGCCTTCAGACCTTGAGTTGTGATTCTTGGGAGCGTAACCACTTAATTTCAAGTTTGGTGCAAAAAAAAATCAAAGAATGTGAATTCACTGCATTGCCCCATTGAATAAAAAAAAAAAATCTGTACAGTTTGGGGTAGCCACTTGAACAAGTTTACCCATGAATAAACATGTATATTAACTAAATTATATAATTTTCAATGCATTAAAATGAATGTTCTCCTATTTTAAATGAAAATTCTCTAATATTCTCATTAATTGAAAATATTCTTGAGAATATTCTCCAAAAGATTATTCTTGAGAATTTAACATCACTAACCAAGACCGAAGAACAGTACAGGATACTTTGTGGGGAAGTGCAGGGTATAAATAAAATAATAAATAAAATAAATGGCAAGAGCTGGCTTAGTATCAAGTGCTTTTGAACTGGGGAATTCACTCATTGCCTTAGCAAAACTGTCACCCCCTTGGTCTGGGAAATTGTATCGGTAGCCTATGTAAAACTGTTGTTGTCTTAGCTTCTCCACCTAACTGCAGTAGAGTCAGTAAGAGCTTGTCACACCTCACAGATCTGCTTGTAAAGAGATGAGAGTATGTGTGAAGGACTACTGTATGAGGACTTGAATGCAATATAGAATTACCCCAAGTGGTGTTTAGGGAGAATCTTCACACACACACAGAGAGAGAGAGAGAGAGGGGGGGGGGGAAGCATAGAAGTCCTCTTGGACGAGACCAAAGGTCCATGGAATCCAGCATGGTGTTTTTCAGTGTGGTCAATCACATGCCTCCGGGGAAGCCCCCAAGCAGCTTGCGGAGGCAGAAGCCCTCCTTTCCTGTTGTTCACTAGCAGCTGGAGTTCTGTGGCATCATTGCCTCTGAACTTGGCAGTTTCAAATAGACACTGTGGCTAGTCCTTTTCATCACTTCTCAGAAGGATCTAATAAGAATCATGAGAATGGGTAGGGAATGTCCTCTTCTTCTAGGAAATGCTTTCTGATTAGGACATGCTGTAGCTCAACCCATTTATGTAAAAACCCTTTGTCAGGAGGGGACTAGTCTTGTTACAAGCTAATTCCTATATTTACAACAAAATGACCTGAACTTTCTTTATCACTTTTTATTGGGGGGGGGGTCGTGGTGGTGGAGGAGAGAGGGCCATTTTCTACAGGTGATATTCTGTTCTGCACCAGCTTTTCCACCCTCCTTTCTACCCCTCTGCTTTCAATCCTAACCAAACTGGGAAGCCCAAGACCACTTAGAAATGCTACTGCAGGTTAGACGCTTGGTTTGAATTGTGTTACCCACAGGGAAATCACAAAACTCTTAATTTCCCTTGGAACAACTTCATTATTAGAAGGCATTACCAGAATATCATTTGTTGTCAGAGAAGCAATCCCTGTTTAGGTTTTTAATGAATCTCTTGAGAGACTCAGTAGACGTAAAGGTGGAAACTATTGTAAATATTCTGTGGAGGTAACCATTAAGAGAACAAAAAGAAGATGGGACCATGATTTATCTTAAAGGAAGGGGAAATGATGCTCGAAGGTATTTAGAAATGAAGGCAATGCTCTTTCATCATTTTAAATCTTGCATTTTGGGATGATACCTTCAGAAAGGTTAAATGAAACCTATTTAGTCTCTCTTTTTCCCTTCAGCAGCATCTATTTTTTTTTGGGGGGGGGGCAGTGGCCATGTCACAGTTATCCATAGTTAACTCATAATTCATGGTGGTTGCACAGAAGCAGTCACTTTGCCTGAGTGGGAACAACAAACTACAATCCCTGGCTTTGTGTTACATCTGAACCAGTAATTATGTTTTGTAATCCAGACCAACCATGAGCTGCAAACCAAGAATAAGCATTGGTGTTACATTGTACAGTAGTTCGTTTTGAAGGAAACAAACCATGATCCTCAGTGTGGTTAACAGTAAACCAGAGATTGTGGCTTGTTGCTACTGCTTGCACTAGGGGAGGAGTGAAGTGAGATCCATCTGCATGTTCATGTTATAGCAATATAATCCATTTGAAGCAGGGTGTCTACTGAACCCAGTTTCCAGAGGAGTAGAAAGTGTGAGGAAACAAAGCGACATTTTCTTTCAACGTTTTCAAATTAGGCAAACCTTACTTTGTGATGTGAAAGGTTTTGCAAAATAAGTAAAAAGTGACCAAATGACATTTCTGTGGAGGAAATGCCTAAATCCTGGGAAACACACACACACACACACACACACACACACACACACACACACACCCTTTAAGACTTCAGCAAGCTAGCTCCCCACACCCTTTTCTAAATGAGAAAGTAGCAACAATTACTTACAAAACCACTTTTTGCAAGAGCAGCTGTAGTTTCAGTTCTTGGTTAAACATGATCTCTGGTTAGTATATGACATGGCTCAGATTGTTTCCAACATTTCCCTTCACAGTGATTAAGCAGGGGACGTGGTTTCTCAAGGCTGGCTTCTCATTCCTTAAGCACAGTTAAGAGAGAGCTAATTTTATGCATGCTGTGTTCTAGGTCATAACTACTGGTACTTAAAATGTCTCTGTAGATTCAGGATCACCTCTGTGGATACAGTGGAAAAATTTAAGTTACTATATGTTAACTTTTTGTTGTGAACCCCACCCCTGAATATCAAATAGTAGGAAGATGGATGTACGGTAAATTATTTTAAATAAATGTGTCCTAACTCTTGAGTTTAGAAAACCACCATTGAAAAGAAGGAGATGAATTGTTGTGCATGAACAAGAAGTTATATCAAAGGTGACTAGGGATGGGTGAATATGTCAATTTTTGCTTCTCTCTTCCAGTCTTAAATTCAGTTACAGTGGTACCTTGGGTTAAGAACTTAATTTGTTCCGGAGGTCCGTTCTTAACCTGAAAGTGTTCTTAACCTGAGGTACTACTTTAGCTAATGGGGTCTTCCGCTGCCGCTGCACCACCACCACACGATTTCTGTTCTCATCCTGAAGCAAAGTTCTTAATCCGAGTTACTACTTCTAGGTTAGCGGAGTCTGTAATCTGAAGCGTCTGTAACCCAAGGTACCACTGTATTCACATTTCCACATTAGTTAGCACTTAAAAAAAAAAAAAAAAAACTCATGAAAATTCACCTGCGTTTCAGGACGAAATTTTCCCAATATATACGTTTTTGAAAAGCAGTTTACCCATATATTATATCCCTTGGTATGCATTTTCCACTAATGTCTGCATTTATATGCACTCTTTGCAGTACATTTTTGTGCCTATCACCTGGCTTGAGAACTACAGTACAGAATTCAGAGCTGGATAGCTGCTCGCCTATCATTTTGGAATTTAAGTATTCTTGCCTTTGGAGGCGAAATTACTCAAATGTCTTCACCCATTTCAAAAACTGACCAGTGTGGTGCCTTCCAGATTTTTTTGGATAGCAGCTGTGATCGTCTCAGCCAGCAGGGGCAGTTGCTGGAAGTGATGGGAGCTGTGGAGCAAGGAATTTTGAGAATGCCAGTGTGGTGTAGCGGTTAAGAGCAGTAGACTCGTAATCTGGGAAGTCGGGTTCAAGTCTCAGCTCCTCCACATGCAGCTGCTGGGTGACCTTGGGCTAGTCACACTTCTTTGAAGTCTCTCAGCCCCACTCACCTCACAGGGTGTCTGTTGTGGGGGAGGAAGGGAAAGGAGATTGTTAGCCGCTTTGAGACTCCTTCGGGTAGTGATAAAGCGGGATATCAAATCCAAACTCCTTCTTCATGCTGGCAACTGCTGGGATAAAAATGTTCCTCCCCTTTTAAAGAGATATTCACATTACCAGTCCTTCCTCACTTTAACAACAAACTGGTTGTAAACTTCATGTAATAGTAGCAGCACTTTCAGTTCTCATTTGAGCAAGCACCGCTCAAAGATTGGGCAGGATGGAATAAACTCTGGGATCAGGGCAGAGTGGCTCCCATCCTCCCATTTGTTTTTTATTTTGTTCCTGTCCCACATTTTGCAGCATTAAGCAACAAATGAAGGCCCACTGTTAACTCTTTCTATCAGTGTGAACTTGAAGAGGAAGCATAGCAAGTTAGTAATTTATTAAACCAATGTAGCTCTCATCTTTGGAGAAGAAATAGCCCTAGAGGAAAGCCGTGTGTGTGTGTGTTTGTTTGTGTTTGTGTGTGTTATGACCAACTAAAAATGCTTTATTTTTAGCTATTCCCCCCCCCCCTCTAGTCTTCTTCATGCTTTCTCCCCACCTACCCCCAACTCGCATAGCACGAAAAGTCTTTCTTTCTTTCTTTTTGTGAATGATTGTATTTTCTTTGCTTTGTTGGCATCGTTATTTAATGGAGCACACAAATATGCTGCAAGCTTTGATAGCGACAACATGTGATCTCTGTTTTAGCTGTATCTGGGATAAAATACAGCTTCATGGTTTCTCATCCATAGGGTTTTCTAATAAATTCCTCTCCCTCTCTGCACACCCCTACTACTGCCAGTACTACTACTAATAGTAGTACAGTTGTACCTTGGTTGTTGAACACCTTGGTACTCTGATGTTTTGGCTCCCAAATGCCGCAAACCCAGAAGTGAGTGTTCTCATTTGTGGACGTTTTTTGGAACCCAAACATCCAACAGGGCTTCTGTGACTTCCGATTGGCTTCTGGAGCTTCCTGAAGCCAATCAGAAGCCATCCTTTGGTTTTTGAACATTTTGGAAGTAGAACAGACTTCCGGAACAGATTCAATTCGACTTCTGAGGTATGACTGTAATAAGCAATGTGAACACTGTGATGCTTTTCTGCAGAAAACACTGCATCCATGATGAGGAGTCATGGAGCAGATGGAACAACCCAGAGTTACTTTTACCCTCACAATGATGTGTGAGCCTGTCAACAACTTGGAACTAATTGTGAATGAAAGCATATTCCCCAGGTTTACCACCCCATTTATAGAGTGCAGTTTATGGAGGCAGTGAACCTATGGAAAGTTCATGAGGGAATGGTCATTATTGTTAGAAAGCAGAATGGATGACAATGGTTTTCTTTTTTTCTTTAAAGTATGTTTTGAAGCCACTACCAATTCATGGCCTCATGAATGTATAATAATTTTCAACAGTGTTCAACTTGCATAGAACACTTTCAGTTTTTTGCTTGGTGCTCTTGAAGAACAGAGATGGCTAACCTGTAGCCCTCTAGATATTCCTGGACTACACTTCCCATCATCACCTGGCCATTAGCCATACTGGCAGGGGCTGATGGGAGCTGCTGTCCAACAACATTTGGAAGGCCAAACGTTTTCCCATTTCTGCCTTAGAGCTATCTAGAATGGAAGAACTTCCAGGTGTCCAATGTGGAAGTTAGTATTGAAGAAAGCAGTTGTGAAAATTTATGTTTCCTTGCATCAATTGAAGCTCCACTGTGAAAGTGGTTTCTACCCTGGGATTTTGTGCAGCTTGCCAGATTGTAAAAGTTTGTAACATGTACAAGACCTCCCACACCACACACTTTTAGAGATGCCTTCAAATACTCAAACCCGAATTGCTGGGTAATTGGCTTTTGTTCTCTAGTTTGCCAATAGATCAGACTTACAGAGTTCATCCTTCCCCCATCCAGGTCATCTTGCGAAAAGCTTAATTCTTTATTCTATGTGCATGCAAAGCACTTTTGAAATGTTGGTTTCTTCTCTCTTGTGTCACGAGAGCTTGCAAGTTTTTAGGAAGAAAGCCAGCAACTATGCTGAGAGCTTGGCAGCTGCAGCCAAATGTTAACCTTAACAACTTGCAAGTAGGTGCTTGCTGCCATTATCTAAAGACCATGCTGCTTGGTGAAAATGATGGGGCTCTAATAAGATCATGCTCTCCCCTCCCCCACAGTTCTTTTCATTTTTTAAAAAAAACAAAAAATCATTTTCCTGGTGACACTTAAACTCTATGACCAAGATTTAAAAGTTGGACAAGCTTTTCTTAAGCCTTGTTATAATGCTTGCTCTCATCTTAATGAATAGTAAATCGACCAGCTTCTATCACCCTGTCATAAGCATATCCAGCAAGCATTCGTTTTATTTAAGGGAGTAAAAACTGTATGGGAGAAGAACTTGAAAGCTGGTTTCTCAAAGAAGTGTATTTGCATTATATCTGATGTCGCATGTATAGTGGGCTCACAGGAAGATGCTTCGTGCCACACCATTTGCCAATCTCACTTTGTCTGGCAGTGGTTCTCCAGCATCTCAGGTGGAGACGATTCACATCACCCACTACTTCTAGCTAGAGTTGTTGGATATCAAACCTTCTGCATGAAAAACTCTACCACTGAGCTATTGCTTTTTCCTTCTAATGGTGAGAATTGGCGCCTGCCCCAGCAGCAGAGCATGCTTTCCTGGTGCCTGGGATTCGTAGGTGTGCACATGCGCCACAAGCGATGGAGCCCCAAAGGCATATGGCAAACTGAGCCTGCCACGTGTCAGCCCAGCCCTTGCTGCCAAAGCCACAGAGGCCCCAAGCCTCTTCGCAAGGCTGGCATCTGATCAGATGGAGGGGGTGGAAAAGGACCCTTTCTGAATGTTGCTGCCATTCAGTACAGTAGGCCTGCGACTTATGTGGTGATTATGCTCAGGGAATTGTGCCTAAAGCCAGAATCCCATTGGGTTCAATGGTCAAAGTCATTTCCCCCAGAATCTTGCTCTCTATTAATTTTTTTAATTTGAGTTAAATGTGCTCAAATTGCAGGCTTACTAGTATAGACTAGTGGTTAGTGTGTACAGTGGAACCTCGGTTTATGAACACCTCGGTTTATGAATTTTCGGTTTATGAACGCCGCGGACCCATCTGGAACGGATTAATTCATTTTCCATTACTTTCAATGGGAAAGTTTGCTTCAGTTTATGAACGCTTCAGTTTATGAACAGACTTCCGGAACCAATTACACCCATGCTTCAGTTTATGAACGCTTCAGTTTAAGTACTCCGCGGACCCGTCTGGAACGGATTAATCCACTTTCCATTACTTTCAATGGGATAGTTCGCTTCAGTTTATGAACGCTTACTCCGCGGACCGTCTAGAACGGATTAATTCACTTTCCATTACTTTCAATGGGAAAGTTTGCTTCAGTTTATGAACGCTTCAGTTTATGAACAGATTTCTGGAACCAATTGTGTTCATAAACCGAGGTACCACTGTACAAGGCTTTGCAAAATGGAAGGATAGGAGCAGAGAATCTCCCTGCCTTATATTTTGCAAGAATGCCTATATTGAAATGGATGCTGATGCCCTTGTAGCAAAGGGTCAGAATGGGCAAAGGAGAGCCCGATAATTTAGTTTAAATAGGCAATGCCTTGGCAGGAAGCTGCAGCAAAGTCTCTCAAAGCAACCTCCCGAAATGAAGATAGTGCCAGTAGCAAATTTGGAGGGGAACCAAAGGCAGCAGGAGATCTCAGCAGAGCGCTGTTTGTTTTAAACACCATGATAATCAATCTGAACTTGGAACTGCCTGTAGCATTGTTGCTGCAGAAAGTCTCTTGTAAAATGTGTACATGAGCTACACACTCTTGCCACACACACACACACACACACACACACACACACACACAGAGAGAGAGAGAGAGAGTCTTGTTTTTGTAGCCCTGTTGGAGTTGTTAACTGCCCTAATATTTTCCTCTAAAGGTAAAGGATGTAGTCACTCGACCTAAGCAACAAAATAGACCTCCATCCTCTAGGCTAATGTCAAGATGAGTGTTGAGTTTTAAACCAGCAGTCCTGCTGGCTACTCCATTTTTAAAGGTCTTTGTGTGAAAACGGGCCTCTTTCCCTCCCACCTCTCAGTTTTGAAGACAAAAAGAACATCGGAGCACTTTTGGTGTGCAGCCTTTTGTTTCAGCCATTGTGAGCAAACGTTCCCATTTTATACTCTCCCTAGGAGAAATAACAGTTTTGCGCACTCTTTCCTTGATAAATCTGACAGACCTTGAGGCCTTATCCTTGGCCAGTGTAGACTTCTATGAAAAATCCCTTCACTTCTGTGTCTTGTTTCCCCCCCATTGAACTATGGAGAGTTAAGACACCTTGGGTCTGTCACTGCAATCAAAGAAATGTCCTCCTCTCCACTTCTCACTTATGCTTCGGGTGGAGGAGAGATTTCTAACTGTTGTCCGTTCCTCTTTTACTGCCATGTAGTGTACTGCCAGTCATTATCCAGACAAACCTGTTGAATACGTGGCTGTCGGAGCAAGTGTGGTGTACTGGCTGGAGCCCAAGGTTCAAAAGTACACTCAGCCATGAAACTCAATGGGTGACCTCACTGTATCTCAGCCTAACCCAACTTGCGGGGTTGTTGTGAATATAAAAATAGGGAGTGGCAGAACCCTGCGTGTCACTTTGAGCTCCCTGGGGAGAAGCTGGTACATGATTACAATGATTATGTTGTCGTCGTTTCCTCCTTGTATTTCAGTTTGTTTCTATACCCCCCTCTGAACTGCTGTGCCCCCTGCCCACACAAAACTCGAGACTCCACTGTAGCAGGTCCATGCACTGCAAAGCTGCTCTCTTGCTCTCCAGAACCCACCCTCTGCCTGCTCAAAAACTCTCTCTTTCCTACTCTGAGCCCCACCCTCTGCCTGTGTCCTGGGATAACTCTTACTCTCACTTATCCTCATGGACCCACCCTCTGCCCACACAGTTTTAAGGAGGAGGAGGAACTTCAATACAGTATGTGAAAAGGTGTCCCTTTTGAAGTCTAAACAAGACAGGAGGACATTATATATATATATACTCTATTCCGAACTTAAAAATGGAAAGTGTAATGCTGGTGGTCAACAAAAGAGGTTTAAAGACTGTCTCAAGGCAAATCTTTAAAAAAAGTAGTATAAACACTGGGAAACACCGGCCTGCGAGCGCTCCAGTTGGAGAACAGCCTTTACCAAAGGTGTCATGGGCTTTGGAGAAACTGGATCTCAGGACGCAAGGGAGAAATGTGCTAAGAGGAAAGCACGCTTGGCAAATCCACACCGTGATCAACTCCCGCCTGGAAACCAATGTCCTCACTGTGGAAGGACGTGTGGATACAGAATTGGCCTCCACAGTCACTTACGGAACCCATTGAATATATATATATATAGAGAGAGAGAGAGAGAGAGAGAGGGAGAGGGAGGGAGAGAGGCTGGTCTCATTTTTCCAGGGACAGGTGGCAACCCTAAATGGATGTGACTCTTAAACTTTGTATAGCACATACATTCCAATGATGCAAAAATCAGAAGCCTATTTCTCTGTACACACATATACCCCTCTCATTCCAGGTTGGCAGCAGGCATTCTTTCAGTTCAAAGACATCTAAGGCATTGGTAGCCATTGGTAATGCCCCAAGATATTGTTGGACTACAATGCCTGGAATTCCCCCCCCCCAACACACATTTAATCCTCCTCCTCCTATTACTGTACGTTGGGAACTGCCAACCTAGACCTGATCTAAACCATGCTGCAAGGTTCATGAAACTTGGACCAGTGGCCACAGAAGCTGGATCTGATAAAAACTGCATCCCTTGGACATTTAATAGGTGCTACAGTTCTCTTCTAAGCTGAATAATGCAGATTTGACTTTCCGCACCTATGGTTTATAGTGGTATAGTTGCTAATTGATCAGACTTTTTTTAAAGAGTGAGTTTATAGCTCCTATGGATGTCAGCATCTTAGGTCACGTTACTCTTAGTAGAGAGTAGGATTGGGGTTTTCCTTTCCACACTAATGTGGGTTGTGCTTCAGTTGAGCAAAGTTCTGTGGCTCTAGCCACAGCCCTTATATCCTCTTATAAGTTCCTCCAGCCACTAAACAACGGAGTTATGAACATGTGCATATGGATAGCCCATTTGTAGCTTTCTTTGTTTTGCCTTTGTATTAAATGCTTGTACTTCTAGAGTTCTATCTTGTGAGAGTATAGAGGATTCGAAGAGGAACTACATGTCTGACTGAGCTATGGTGAACCTGGTTATTGCTGTGAAATTTTGTTGGCAACTAATGATTGCTGTCACTGGCAGTACTTTGACTCAGTACCATCACCCCCATCAGCCATATTTCTCCTCTGAATGGAGCTAGCAAACTGACAGCACACACCAGTCAGAGGGAAGAGACACAAAACAGATGTCTCCCATACCATGTCCACAACCCCTCCACACAGAAACCAGGACAATGTTTGCACACATGCCACACTAATGAAAATAATTGTGGGTCCCTTCCAGATATTTCACAAAAGTCGTATTTTTGTGGTAGAAGGAAAAGCAGAGGGTTTTCAAGCTCATTATCCCAGAATAGCAGCTGAGTAATGATATCATGTGGAATTATGCCCCCCCCCCAAAAAAACCCATTTAAAAAAGCAACTATACCCCTGTAAATGGGAAGTGTGGAAAGGCATTCAATGTTGTGCATTGCTTACTTAATTGCACACAACTGTATGCCTCTGATTGGTGTTCCTTCCCCCTTTCTCATTACAATCTTCACAAATCTTCTGGCTGTTTAGAAGACTTACCAGCATATGTACTGCATTTTATATGAGATCAGGGAAAGCCATATCTTTTTGCAGTATCCTTTGTGTTGAGTGACTGTTGATTAAAAAAAAAGCAGGATGCAAAGCAGGATGCAGAGCAGTGACTGGATCCCAGGATATCTGAAGACAAATATGGTGTGTCTTAAATTAGATTTGAGAGAACAGATTTCTTCTCTTGGTTAAATTTCAGCCATGACAGTCTAGGCCCTGGAAAAGGTGGAAGTTGGCTTAAATTCACTTTGGCTTAGCTCAGCCTGAATTAAACTTGTCGCACTCTAGTCAGGGTTAGGGGACCAGACTGACTGCAATTTGTGTGTGAAATTGTGTCAATGTGAAGTAATGCATGTTTGTCATGGTTCAGTGTGCTGTGTAAAGGAATGACTTCCATTTGCTCTCCTCATATTCATGGAATAGCAAGACTGTAAAAACTCTCATTTTTAAAAAAAAACTATGCATTGCAGAGTGAAATAGGGTCTCTTTCCCCCCCTCAAATCCTATATTTGGGGTATATATACAGTGAGTAAGCTGTGAACAATTTGAGGAGGCTCTGACCCAGTAATTCCTCCTGATGTTGTATCACCAATACACCCTGGAGAGGATTTCCATTTGAGAAAGAGAAGGGAAGAGGAAAATCTCTGACCTTGTGGGAGCCATCCACAGATTTATCTGTTAATGTTCATTACCTTTAATAATTTGTTTTCAGTTCTACAACTGTTTACGGAATACAACTGATTTGATGGCAGAGGGCTGGATTTGTTAAAGTGGTAACCATAGTAACATGTTACATTTTATTAGCCCAAAAATCCGATGCACAGATGTATTCTTTTCTTTATCCTTTGATAGGCATATCTATCCATCTAGCTGTGCTGTATCTGGTTTTGATAGGAAGGTGATAAATCTTAAAGATACTTCTAGGGAAACCACATATGGTTTCCCCATTTTTATGGCCCAGTTTGGTGATCTGTGCACTCCCAGTTGCATATACGGGACACTTGTGTGCTTGCAGTGTTCTGCATGCATGGGCATTTAATGGGGAAAATTCTTGGAGGTGGGAAGGGATACCCTCTGCTGCAAGAAACTAATGCATCAGGTGTATCACTGGCTTAACTTTTGCCTGTCTTCTCCAGTCTCTTTAAAAAAGAAAAAGAACATCTTTTGACTGCATTGCACTTCATTGAGTAGTCATATCTTCCAAGTGTATTTTATTGTTTCATGTTGGGTGCCAGCTGGGGTGCGCTATGTTTCCTGGTTAATCTGTTTTAAATTAATAAAATTAATAATGCTTCTAGTGCTCTTGTCATTCTGTTACGATTGTACAGTGATGCCTTGTGTGCATTACATACCAAGTAGGAATTTTAATTTAGAGCAGAAGCCAGTTTAGCAAAATAATAAATTCACAGACACATACATACAAACACACACACACAAAACAAACCCTGTAAAATGTGGTCAGATGTCCTATTCAAGCTTCAGTGATGGAAAAGCTGCAGAACAGGTGGGGCATATGGGGCTTTAAAGGTGAGGGGAGGCCAGGAAGCCTTCTGGGATGCTTCAGGGCTTCTTAAATGATGGGACTGGAGGAATTGAGGGAAGAGCTGTAACTGGGACAACACAGCACTCTCTCTCCACACCTTTGTGGAAAGAGAAGATCTTAGGGTGGAGGACACCCTTGCCCGGTTTTGGTAGACCTTTCTAAATGCCCATATCTACCACTCCCAGGAAGGAGGAAGTAAGGAACTGGAAGAGGAGAGGACAGAGGGTGCCGAAAGAGCTGTGAGTGGAGAGGGGCACCTTTCCCATCCATTGGACCCCCTGGGGAACTCAACAAACCTGCTGTTCCTGGAACCGGGAGTGGAGAGTGCAGCTGAATGGGACACAGCTGTGGGCACCCAGAGGAAGTACCATCCACCTTGGGCCTGCCCATAAAAGGCAATTCAATAGTGATATGTCCACTGTTTCCAGGAACTCTTCTCGTTGTGAGCCGTTTGTGGGTGAGCTGAGAGGATCTGGTAGGGGGGGGAAATCTGTTTGCAATCTCTCAACCCATAAAATTTCAGGAGTGTTGCATTGTCATTCTATGTGACAAAATTTGGGGAGGTATTCAGACATATATGTTCATTTCTGCCATTTAAAATGTAGTGCAGCATGGAGGGATATTGATTTTTAAAAAAAGCCACTGTTCCATAATGCAACAGGTTGTTGTTGTTTAGTTGTTTAGTCATGTGTCCGACTCTTCGTGACCCCATGGACCAGAGCATGCCAGGCACATAATTCAAAAGCATCAGTTCTTCAGCGATCAGCCTTCTTTATGATCCAGCTCTTACTTTCATACATCACTACGGGAAAACCATAGCTTTAACTATACGGACCTTTGTCTGTTTTTTAAGATGCTGTCTAGGTTTGTCATTGGTTTTCTCCCAAGAAGTTACAAAATGTTTCAAAGATCTTTTTAAATTAAAAAATGTAAGTTGAAATCAGTTTAAATTCTGTGTAGCCACAAACTGCCACGGTTTCTAACAATATAAACATAACAGATGGACAACTGCATGTAAAAGGCTTTACCATATTCCATACTTGAGATTATAGCGGACCAGTTACATGTGAATGTTTGGCAACTCTTGAGTCACTTGGAAATCCATTCAATAACAATACTTAGTTACATGCTTACATTTAAATGTATTGCTGAATGATTAAATAAAAATTGATTTTAACTCTCTCTGGGTTGCTACTAATGTTTGTGTGTGTGTCTGTGAGAATAAGATATGCATATATGTACACATACCCTTTCACACATGGAATGTTTGTAAAGCAAACTTTGGCTGGCGTTGATTGGAGCTGTAGTCCAAACATCTTGAGAACATCAGGCTGAGGAAGGCTGGAGTGTAGTATAGGATCTGTTGCTCTGGTGGTACCCATTTAGCAGCTTGTGAGGATTATTGCCACACTTCAGATCTATTGTGTGCTATTTGGGGTGGATAAGAATAGCTTCTCAGCCAACTTACAAAATGGTATGGGGAAGAAACAGGTGCTCATATCACAGCATGCAAATTTTATTTTATTTTTAAAGAAGAAGCAATGACTCATTTGCTGTTAGCTGCTCCGAAGCTGGCATGCAACTCTCTTAATGTTGGTAGTGACGCTGCGCTATGAGGTGAGCTGAACAGTGTGAGAGTGTGCCAGAAAGGAACGTTTTGCAGAGGTTTCTGTGTTAGAAGTACTAGAATGAATTGGCAGCTGATGATGAGATCGGATTGAGTGAAGTTGAGAAAATGTTCTGTTCTGTTCTGGGGTCAGAATCAAAAGAGACACAGGGGCTCAAACACATCCTGCAGAATTTTCGGCTGTGAGCAGCTGGTTTCATTCTATGTTGCAAACAAGAGAATCTCCTTAGTTTCAAAAGGAATTTGCCGTATGTTGGAGTGATGGCTGTTTTGTTGTGTGTGTGTGTGAAATAGCTGGCAAGTGACCTCGGTACTGGCTTCTACCTCTTCTGACAGTCCCCTGTCTTCATCTTGGAGGTGAAACTATAGCAGCATATCTAAAGCCCATCCGGTAGAGAACTAACCAGATATAGAAATGATGGCTCTCATTGAATGCCCTGCAGGTGGCGGCTGTTGGTTCTGCGGGAGTGGCATGAAGCAACTTGGACTCTATCTCAGATGCCATTTCCAGTTTTGCCTTGTGGGGCAGCTAAGGAAGTAGAGCACTTTGTGATATTGTCATATTTGACCACATTGAATCTCTAAAATGTACTTTCTAATTTCTGTTGTAATGGTGTTATTTAATACAATGCAAAACCATACCAGTAAATATCAATTCCATTTACTTTGCTGTAGATTCGTTGGCAGCCTTTGCAGTTCAGTTTCTAAGTGTAACCCTCCTGTTCCCTGGACAACACAAGAAAGGATGTGTTAACCCCAGCTTACAAATCTTGTAGAGGCAGTGGAGTGTAATGGTTAGAGGGTTGGACTATGACCTGGGAGACAAGGGTTCAAAGCTTCATTCAGCCATGAAACTCCCTGGGTGACTTTGGGCTAGTCACTTCCTCTCAGCCTAACCCACCTCACAGGGCTGTTAAGTGGGTATTAAATAAGGGAGGGAGAACTATGCACAGCATCTTGAGTTCATTGGAGAAAAGGTGGGAAATAAGTTCAAGAAATAAATAGATTAACAGCTCACCACCACACTTCCTTTTGTGCCACAATTTCTAGGCACAGGTCCATGATTTGTAGGCACAGGTCTGAGTGGTTTGTTTGTTTTGCCTTGCTGCATTCCCTGGGAAAACTTGATTGACATTTGTTCCAGTTCAGCGGGCTTTTCTTGGAAAGCAGCAGGACAAAAAAAAAAAAAAAAAAGCCTGCTTGGACCCATGTCTAGAAATTGCGGCACAAATGGAAATGTGGATGAGCCCTAAAGAACCTAAGCTGGGTAAGAATAAAATATATGGAATGCTCTGAATCCTATAAGAAAGTGAAGTGTATCTTTAATCCAATCTGAGAATATGAAACCGTAATACAAATAGACTGTATTCAGCCTGATCAGCATCCTAATATGTCCAATAGACAACAACAAAAAATTATTAAAGAACAGATGTGTTTTGGCCCAGTGGGTTACCTTCAGTGGTGGTGGTGGTGGTGATGGTGGTTATTATTGTTGTTTTAAAGAGAAATATAAGCATGAATATAAACATTATGAAAACAATTGGCAAACCCCCTCCAACCCCTCCTCCAGAACAGATGAATGCATCAAATTTTGCAATAAACCTATATACATAGTTGGTGGGTGCCAGTCGGGGCATGTGGTCTCTTAGTTGGTTTCAGATAAAGCAGTCTTTACATTTTCATTACATAGGGACCCAGGTGGCACTGTGGTTAAACCACTGAGCCTAGGGCTTGCTGATCAGAAGGTCGGCGGTTCGAATCCCTGTGACGGGGTAAGCTCCTGTTGCTCGGTCCCAGCTCCTGCCAACCTAGCAGTTCGAAAGCACGTCAAAATGCAAGTAGATAAATAGGAACCGCTACAGCGGGAAGGTAAACGGCGTTTCCATGTGCTGCTCTGGTTTGCCAGAAGCGGCTTTGTCATGCTGGCCACATGACCTGGAAGCTATACGCCGGCTCCCTCAGCCAATAATGCGAGATGAGCGCGCAACCCCAGAGTCGGTCACGACTGGACCTAATGGTCAGGGGTCCCTTTACCTTTTACATTTTCTTACCATTGAGTGGTGTGAAGATGACCAAGTCATTTCCATTTTTATTTTTGTTCTGAGCAATTGTGTCGCTACAAGAAAAAAAGGGATAAGTTCCTTGTGCAATAACTTGAGCTGAATTTCTTTTCTTAATGGATTATAACATCCTGGTTAGTAATTTTGCTTATTTCTGTAGGTTGGTCTATTTAAATAATGTGGCAGGCTAGCCTATAATGGACACAGGACAAGACATTCCTTGCGAAGCTTTAAATCTTAATAGATTTAATAGAGGAGAATAAAAAGGCTCACCACTCGTATAACTTATAACAAGTGGTACTAATCACGATGGTGCACATCCCTTGCATCTGATATGCATTTAAGGAGAGGTAACAACTCATCTCATCATCTGTTTGGTTGTATGCCCGTTATCCACAAAATTGTGCCCACGGTGGCTCATAAAATTTCCAATGAACTTTAAGTATATTAAGAAACATTTAGAAATTCGCTTGTTTCTAAGCTGTTGAATTTTAGTTATCATACTCTGATAAAATCTTCTTTGCTTCTCTTTATACTCCATTTGTTGTGAAAACCAACATAGCTGTGAATATTTTCATCTAGACCAGGCAGTTTCTAACTGATGCTAGAATTCCTATCCCTCCAGCCAACCTGATGATCTTGCTGGGGAGTCTACAAGTTCAGCAGGACCTAATCCTGATGAAAATGCCTCTTAGAGGGTTTGGAGTTTTGATGCTAACCGGTACCAGTGCATCTCCCAACTCCTCCTCTTCCAGGCAGCTGTCTCTCTCCCGCTTGTTCCTTGATCTCATTTAATCCCATGAAGTTAATTTGCCAGCTTGTAGTGGCAACTGCTTCCAGGTCAGCCAGGGGTCTTTCATGGCTGAGTGGGAGATTGAAACTAGATTGAAACTGTATCCTTGGTCCTACTTCAACACTCTAACCCAGGCTTTCTCATCCTTGGGTTCCCAGATGTTGTTGGACTGCTGTTCCCATCATCCCTGACTGCTGCCCCTGCTGGCTGTGGATGATGGGAGTTGGAGTCCAACATCTGGGGACCCAAGGCTGAGAAAGCCTTTAACTACTACAACACACTGGTCTGACTTTATCCTGGGGCAGACTTACTTTGCTTGGGGTTCACGTCCCTTGTTAACAAAAGTGGAAGATGCTCTTCAGAGGATACTTTCTTAGTGCTATGGATAAGAAACCATATTGGAAGTGTTATACAATTTCATTCACTCACTATAAACGTGTGATTTTGGCCCATGTCTAAACTCTCTCTGGTGTGGCAGAATAGCTGTGGGTTTCCTTGTTCTTTTGGTTTTTACAGCTTGCTTTTAAATATGTGCTCAGTCTTACTTTGCTGCTGTTGCATATGTTTTTTCATTCTTATTAATAAAGAATAACAACAGTATTGTTGCTCTTCTTTTTGCTAGATATGCTAACAGAGTGTGTGGTTTCTTTGTTTTTTAAAGGAGGACATTGTTACTGGAATAATGCATTTGGGATGCAGCTCATTACATTGTTAACACCATGATTGTGTACGTGGCCTGCACTATGATTTATAGCTGGTCTAGGGCTTCTGGGGATAAAGTAATTATGGTATAGATGCAGTGACAACATATGGACAAGACTAGAATGCTTAAATGCCTGTCTCTTGTGGGTAGCTTTTTCTCCATACCATCACGTTTAGCAAATGTTTTGGAATATAGTATCATGTGAATGTTATTCTGATGAGAGTAATCCTTCTTTTATGAACTTTTGAAGCCCACTTCCACAGTTATTTGAGTTATGTCTCAACCATGCAAAATCTTTATTTGGGAATAAGTAAATACATTTTGCTTATCTGCACGTATGCACGCACGCGCACACACATCTTTGTCAACTTGTTTTTCTGACAGCAAATAATATGCTGGTTGATCCATTGATTGATCCATTACTATTTACTTAAAAATAAATAGCTCCCTGTAGCAATCTGTCACTTTGTTCTTTATCCCTTTGTAAATTCTGAAATGGAAGCTGAGTATACAACATTTGTGTGTTTTATTCTGGTGCGTGTGGAGTGAGTGCACAGAGCACAGTGGAAAAGCAAAGGAATCCATAGTGTGATGCTTAAGGAGTTCCCTGTTGTGTTGAATGCTGCGTCAAACATACGTTCTGTTCTGTGTTGTGTCTTATGCTACCTCTCTGCCAGCAATTTGGGACAGTTTGGATGATGGACCCATGGTTTACTGTGAAGGGTATAATGTATAATCCCCGCGACAGGGTGAGCTCCCGTTGCTCGGTCCCTGCTCCTGCCAAGCTAGCAGTTCGAAAGCATGTCAGTGCAAGTAGATAAATAGGTACTGCTCTGGCGGGAAGGTAAGTGGCGTTTCTGTGCGCTGCTCTGGTTCGCCAGAAGCGGTTTAGTCATGCTGGCCACATGAACAGCTGTACATCAGCTCCCTTGGCCAATAAAGCGAGATGAGCTCCGCAACCCCAGAGTCGTCCGTGACTGGACCTAATGGTCAGGGGTCCCTTTACCTTTACCTATAATGTACAGCAAGCTTCAGGCTAATGTTATCCTCACTGCTCCTCTGTTGTGGGTATGAAAGCTTTCAACTTCCATTTTCTTAATAGCTCCTGGCTGTTTCCTTCCAAATATAACTGTTGTCAATCTCCAGTTTTTGTTGGACTGTCCGCACCAGTCAGCATGGCCAATCGCAGAGAATCGTAGAATCATAGAATTCAATTTAGCTTGCATTTAAAGGCAAACCTTCCTCGTTTGCATTTCCCAAAACAATATGTGAACTGAAGCTTAGCCATTGTTTGAAATTCACACTTCTCTGAATTTTGCAGCGCTGTTCTACACCTGAGTAATGTGTACAAAAATGCATAGGCTAGGGGTGAAATGTGCATATAAATGCACATATTAGTGAAAATAAGGTACAAAAATGCATTTCATTAGAGAAATGTCCTGCAAAATTGTGTGTGTTGGGCAAAATTTGCACTAAATGCTGATAGACATATTCCTGATGATTTCAAAAACAGCAAACTGATGCAGAAATGTGGACAACTGAATTTAAGATTGGAAAAATGTGAAACTGAAATTGACACATCTACCCACCCAGTGGTCATGGATGATGGATGTTGTGGTCCCACAATATCTAAAGGACCATAGGTTCCTCATCCCTGACCTTAAGCATAACCTCTTGATTCTGAAAATTGTAAGACTTTTAATTAGTGGCCTTGGGATGTGTGAGCAGATCTCACAAATGCAGGAATGACAAAGTTTATCTTCCAAAACGCTTACATTGGAACTGCAAATTATTTTGTATAATACATTCTGTAATGTATGCTGCAACTTAGCTCATGTTCTCAGGCATTAGGTTTGATGTTATAAAAAATTAAAAGGTGAAAGGTAAATTTGGGAGTGAGGACTTTTGCCACCTCAGACTTGCTAGGTAAAGTGAACAGTGGGTTGCATACTTTGCTTTGAGGATATGTGACTCTTCAAGCAATTAGCTCCTTAGGTACCATTCTTGTAAAGGATTTGATCTATTGTATGTCCTGTTAAAGTGTGTAGAATTCACTCAAGCACAGTTGCATGTTTAAGTGCTTAAACAAGCAGTTACTGGGCTAAAACTCTGTCTGAAAATCAGGAGCTTATCCACAGGTTAAGACTGGGGAGTCATGTTTCGGATAAGGTTTTGTTATTCTGCGATAACTTGCTTGGTCTAGACTGCTATTCTGGGGTTGGATTCAGATTGAGCAATTAAAGTTTATTTGGAGGTCTTGTGCAACGTAGCCACTTTTTAGGGATGCACAGATCATCAGGGGTGCATTTAGATGTGGGAATTGTTGTGTTATAATGGTAGCACTTTTATCCCAGTTTCCAACATTTCCTTTTATACTGTATTCCTTGCTGCATTGTGGAACTGTGGCTTTTTGGAGTGAAACAGAGAGGACAGATGAAAATTAAAAGTTGAAAAGCAAAATTCATAAAAATTATAAAATTATAAAATAAGAGTAGTTGCACCTGACTTAAAATAACAAACTCAAAGGAAAGACTATCAGCTTTATTAGATTTCAGCTATAGTTTCAGATTTGCCAGGCTTGCGAAGAGGTCTTGAAAATGACAGTTCTGCTGTATATATAATAAAGGAATGCAAAATCATATAAAAAGTGCCTGGAGGTTCTAGTCCTCATCCAAATCTCATATTATGCGTGATTTTCTGTATTCCAGAGTGATCAGTATCAGGTATCCAGTGTAAGATTTTGGGCTGTTTTCCATTGAGTAGCAATTCCTATTCATCCTGCAAAGATCATATATAGGACCAATTCTTTTGACAATATATTTACATTGGTGTCATCAAAAATATACAGTAACGTTAATTTTGGGCAACAAACAATAGTTTATTTAGAAATATATATCATTTTTGTCAAAATTACATTTTTTAAAAAATCTTACACCAACTGACATTCCCAATGTAAATGAAAATATGTAACAAACTTATTGCAGCCCCACCAATTAGGTGATATAGAAGAAAACATGTTTGACATTTGCAAAGGAGTGCAATAGTGTCTGTGTAATAATTTGTGGGAGTTTTAGAAAGAAAACTGGAAACAGATTTTAAGGGTTGTGATTTACAACTTTTATTCCAATCCTTGGGAAGAATTTGTGTGCCAGTATCTAGTTTCCATAAGTTACATTAAGCAATACATAGTGCAATTTAGAAACAAATCCTTTTTCCTCTACACATTATGCTAGATACATTTTCAAATTTTGTTAAGGATCTTGGAGCTTATAAAATGTTCTTTTATATTAAACTATGTATTTGCTTAAAATGAATCCAGTTTGTGTTGAGATTTGACAAAGTTAATTTTATTTGGTTAATAAATATAGGCTGATTATTTGTATAGAAAATTCATGACGCGTATTAGAAACCTTTGGAATCCCATTGTTCAAATTTCTTATCTCTGCCATGTTGGGAAAAATCTTGGTGATGTGATATTGGGATTAATGGAAAAAATAACAGGTTGCCAGGTTTTTCCATATCTGATTAGTACAAATAGTAAATAGATTTGTTATTGAGTTTAGTAGATTTGGTTTAATATTATTAAATAGAGGAGCTTGTGGCAAGGGGTTTAGAAAGTGTGCCCAATCTACTCAGTGTTTATTCAGTTCCCTTTTGATTCTATATAATAACTGTCTCCGTTGAATTTCAGAGTAGTAGAAATATGAATTTGGTATACCCCATCCACTGGATTGAGCTCTGCAGAATGGAACTGTGGGTTTTGATTGACATACCACCGTGTTGCACTAAATTTCATTCATACCAGTGGGCATGGTGTGACACAACAGAGGACATCACTGGACATATTGCAGCCCTTTATGCACATTCATTCTTCTGTTCTCCCATGATTCACACATGAAAGCAGTGGAAAAGAAACATATACTGGAACGTCAGCCCAAATTTCCTCACATGAGTGGCAGTGAAAACCACAGGGAAATCACAGTGCAAAACTCCTACGATTTTCTGGGTTAACAGGGTTGTGCATGGATTTCTTTCTGGAACCAATTGATGTGGAAATAAGCACCAAACTTCCACTAGATTTGCAGAAGTAGCTTTTATGTTGTGTGAAGGAAACACCAGGATAATATAATGCAGTACAGCCTGAATGCAACCATATACATATCTAGGTTTTCCCAACAAACTGGCTCTGTCCAATGCTATTTATAGGATGATTTTAAAGGAGCATCCTTTAAAAAGCAGAGAGAGAGAGAGAGAGAGAGAGAGAGAGAGAGAGAGAGAGAGAGAGAGAGAGAGAGAGAGAGAGAGAGATGAGGTTGTCCAAGAGCTCCTTTCTTCCTCCTCCTCTCTTTTAAGTTACTTGGAGAAATTCTGTGTCCAGCCACATGGTTAAAAAAAAGGCTTATACAGGAAAATGTTTCCTGGAAGTTGTTATCTTACCTCTCTTCAAGCAAATCAGTACACACACACACACACACACACACTGTTTTGCCTGCACATCCTTGTTTCCAAAGTTGTTCCACAGCTGGCACATGTGTGGGCACACACAGCTGGGTTGGCCCTATCCCATTTGACAGGGAATTTTAATCTTATGCCACCAAAGTTTTCCTGATTGGAATCCTACCCTCCCACCCCATGCTTTTGATTTACACTGGGAGGAAGATTTCCACTGGTGCCACTAAGACTCCATAAAATAGTTGCATTAGTTGCTGTTCATTTCCAGATCCATTCACAGAGTGGTTTAACAATCCATCCCTCTTCACAGGAAATTCTGAGAATTATAGCTGTGTGAGGGAAATACAGTGGAACCTCGGTTTATGAACACCTCGGTTTATGAATTTTCGGTTTACGAACACCGCGGACCCATCTGGAACGGATTAATTCACTTTCCATTACTTTCAATGGGGAAGTTTGCTTCAGTTTATGAACGCTTCAGTTTATAAACAGACTTGCAGAACCAATTACACCCATGCTTCGGGTTAAGTACACTTCAGGTTGAGTACTCCACGGACCCGTCTGGAATGGATTAATCCACATTCCATTACTTTCAATGGGAAAGTTCGCTTCAGTTTATGAACGCTTCAGTTTAAGTACTCCGCGGACCGTCTGGAACAGATTAATCCACTTTGCATTACTTTCAATGGGAAAGTTCACTTCAGTTTATGAAGGCTTCAGTTTATGAACAGACTTACGGAACCAATTGTGTTCATAAACCGAGGTACCACTGTAGGTCTCTCCTAGCAACAATCAGCATCCTTAACAAACTACAGTTCCCATTATGAATTTGGGGAAGTCATGAATATTCAAAGTGTTGTCGCAGCATTTAAACGTATGGTATAGATGTGGCTTGAAAAAAGCACATACTTGGGTTATAATTGGGGGGGGGCAATTATACCCCTACACGCCACCCCTATTTTATCATTCCAGTTTGTCTCCTCCCATACTGCTGCCCCCAGCTTTTGTTATGTGCTAGAAGAAAGAAGGAAAGGAAAGAAAGAAAGAAAGAAAGAAAGAAAGAAAGAAAGAAAGAAAGAAAGAAAGCTACTATGCAATGCAAGCAATATGACAAATGTTGCATCTAGTTAGATCCTTTAGGTACTTTCCATGGTAAAACAGCTAAGAACCTGTATTAGGTGCTTAATGCTTTATTACCCCAGCACATATTTTATATGCTATGCATTTAAATGTCAGGGAAGATGCGTAGTACTTCAGTAAGTTTTATCCAAGCTTACAGAGGACAAGGTAAAGTGGGAATGGATGGGACGTAAAGTAAACCACTAATCCTCAGATATGCCCTGCTGTACAGTGGTACAAGCATCTTGACCTCTTTAGGAACTACAATAAAAAGACCAGAATTAAGTTTGCACAGCTCTTGCTGTGACTGTCTTTCAAAAACCAGGAAATTGCAGACTGAATTGAGTTGCTCAGACCTGGTTGCAGTCTTCTCTTCTCTATCTGTGTGCTCTAGTAGTTGTCATACTTCTGATTCGAAAGAGAAGCTAGCTTAGGCTTACCCCCTTAACCCTTACCCTCCCCACATCACACACATACCAGGTAAAATGAATGGCTTTCGTGATGCACTATTGGAAGACATCTTGTGATGCGTAATATTTGTCTGTAGTAGGCTGGCTATATACTTTGCAGAATTTGTCTTATCAAGCTGCCTAAGTAAAATGTGACTTCCATTTTGCTGGTAGGGGGGTAGGGGAGCTTAATTTTGGACTCCTTGCAGGAGACCCAGAGATTAAGCACCTTACCTTAGACAGGAATAAATAAAGTTTGTAGAATTGGCCACAACAAATTGTGGTCAATTCATGTAATGCAGTTTCCAGTTAAGGTATGTTACCAGCTTATGAACTACTGTTGTGAAAGGCCTTTTATGCATAACTTTGCTTGAGCTTTCAATGAATGGCAAACTGAGGTGTTTTTTTTAAAAAAGGGGGGGGGCTTTTTAGGTTTTTGTATCTGGTGTCTTTTATTGTGTGGTGCTGATTTTATTCTTATCACCAATCTGCTCTTGTATCTCCTCGTTTGCTGTCCATTGGGAAGATCATTTCCCCACACATCCCCCCCCCCAAAAGAAACATACCAACATATGTGAATCTGTCACCAGTCATACAACTTTATTTTTATTTTTACAGACAGTAAAGCAGCAATAAAATACAAGTGAAACAGTAGTTTCCAATTTGTGGTCCGCGGGCCCCAGGGGGTCTACATAACCTGTCCAGGGGTTGCATATAACAAAAAGACTACCATAGAGACTTCAGAATTCTCAAAAGTCAGAGATCCATGCCCCTGGCTTTTGAAAAACAGGGGGTCTGCAGTACTTAGTTAATTGAGTGCCACTGAAGTAAAGGAATGTTAAAAAGGGCAAGTAAAATATTATTTAAAATGACACACCGGTAGTATCCACATAACTTCAAGACCTGCCTAAAGAAAATTCATGTTTGTCTGCTAGCAAAGGTCGTCGGGGATGTAACTAATCGGGCCTTCCCTTCCTGAAATGATGAAGCCCTTCAGAAAAATTCCCTAAAGTTGGAACGTTCCCATCTTCTCTGACACACTCCAATTCTATTCCTGACATCCTGGTTCAAGCAAACAATAGCTTGGCATTGTGTCTTAATTGGTAACTATGGTTTGCTGTCCAAACCAGGAGTATGTCTAAACCAGCCCAACATTTACAACACCCCTCTACTGGCGTATATCTTGACGCAGAAGTTAGTGTTCCACTCTGCAGGCAGCAATGCCCTTACAGAACTAATTAAAAACTCTTCATCAAAACTGCTTCTTGCTTTAATAATTGGGATTAGCTTTTTCTTTTCTTTTCTTTTCTTTTCTTTAAGCGGGTATTTCTAACCTTGATGTTAGTGCGGGGAACTCCATTAAGACAAGTATGTTTCATGTGATTTACAGAGACTGGGAATGACCACGTCTATGCATGGTGTAAAACTCATTCTAAACAAAGCTTTGTTTTCCCCCTGGGAGATCTTCTTGGTTGAAAACGCTGTTGGAAGCTAACCCAGAAATAAAAGCTGAATATGAGGGTATGAGTTAGTTGCATCTTTGGGAAATCAGATTCTTAAGTTTGATTCATGATTCACCTTCTGAGTAATGTTAGTGTAGCATATGCTGTGTTTTCCTTCTCTGTAAGAGATGCAACTTTATTAAAATTTGCATAAAAGGTGAATGCAAAAAAGTATGTTGCAAACAGCTGAAAAATGAATACTGTTTGCTAAATAAATGGTTGTAATCAATTAAACATTCAGAGGAGTATTTCCCCCCTTCTTTACTTGTTTGCAGATTACACTTCAAATGGATGAATTGCCTGTTAGCTTAGATGTAACAATTAACTTGGGTACCATTTTCTTTGCATTAGGTTATGAAATGAAATAGATTGAGACTTAAATGCTATATTGCTATTTTCAAACCACTCATTATTGTTGAAAAAGGGTGTTTTCCTGCTAAAGTCAGAAATGCAGCCTATATATTATGCAGTGGAAGGATTCCCAAAGGACTTGGGCAGAATGTAAAGGGAGATTAACTCTTGTGGCAGCCTTTAGACTTGAGCTAGAGTGAGGGTGGTGTCTAGCCGAAGGTTATGCACTATTTGAGGCTGAGTGTGTATTTGGGTACAGATCTCCTTGATCGAAAAACAAACATAACATTCAGTGCACCCCAGCTCTGTTGGTTAGAGTGTGGTGCTGATAATGTCAAGGTTGCAGGTTTGATCCCCGTATGGAAAAGATGTGTGTTGAAATAAGCACATTCCGGACGGCTTGTTGGAGATTATGTATATTGAGTGGAAAAGGTCCATGTGAAGATATTATGTGCACATTCTCCGTGAGGCCTGGTGAGTGTGCACAGTGGCTGTATTTAATGCACATTATGTACATTCTCCCTAATGTATATAATTTGCCTTCTGCCAATAACGTTGGAAGGGGACTGAGGGCTGAGTTTCCCTTCAGATCTACATTCTGCACAGAAACCAAATGGACTCCTCTACTTCATTCACTCACTTATATGAAATCCCTATGTCACCTATGGATATCAGCCAGGCAAGGACTTAAACCTAAGGGTAGTGCTAATCTAATGGTACTTGTGGTGGATTTCTTTCAGCAAAAACTAGAATGCCCATCTTCATGCTTTCCATGTTTGGGGTGTGTGAGTATCTGGCTTTATTTCAAATGAGGGAGGGGGTAATGGACTAGGAGTTTCTTTTTCCAGATTTCACATAATTAGTAAACCCTTCGAAATACTCATTATAAATAGATCAAAGCATTTCAGCTCTTTGTTACAAAGGCAGTAATCTTAGTTCTAACTTGAACTGCTACCTCGCCCCCCCCCAAGCCCTGCTGTTTTGCCACTTTGTGTTCCCTTAAATTATTAACATTGAAAATACTAAATTATTCAGCATGCTAAAAAATCTCAAGAAACTTCATTTCCAGGGGAAAAAGAAGGACTTTCACACTATTGAAAAGCTACCCTTAACTTAACAAATTTTCTTTCAATTCAGTTCAGGACTCTTTCCATATATCAGGGGTGCCACTTGGCCACTGGTCCTTCACCCAATGATGGCAGTTGCTGAGTCTGGATAATAGCAATGCAAGCTAATCTGTTGCATGTTGTATGCAGCCTCTAATTTGTTGGGAACCACAAAAGGCAAAAGCCTTGTCTTCATGCCATGCTTCTGGGCTTCCCAGAGGCATCTGGTTGACCACTGTGAGAAATGAGATGTAAGGGTAGATGAGCCTTTGGTATGATCTGAGAGGGTTCACAGCAGGGCTCATTTTATGTTCTGTTCCCTTCAAGAGCGATACAGTTCCCCACCACCACCACCAACACACAAACAAAGTTTAGTGAAAGGCTGCGGCTGCGGGGAGGGTGGGGCTGGATAGACAAATCTCTCAATCCCAATCTGTTTTGGTTCTTGGTTCTTTAAGCAGCAAGTTGCAATCAAGAAAATTTGCCAGCACTTTAATGCATATTTCTTCTTCTCCTTCTGCTTCTGCTTCTGCTTCTTCTTCTTCTTCTTCTTCTTCTTCTTCTTCTTCTTCTTCTTCTTCTTCTTCTTCTTCTTCTTCTTCTTCTTCTTCTTCTTCTTCTTCTTTTACACATAGTTTTGACAAATACACACATTTTTATGTGCATTTTCCCCTAATACATGCAGTTTTACACATATTGCTTGTTCAGAAAACTGCATTACTTAATCCAGAGAAGTGCACATTTTGAAGGTATACACAGACACACCACACACATACACATATGTAAACAAAATACAGTATATCTCCTCCATATGTAGAAGGCAGACTGGAATCTACAGGCCTATCCCTGATTGATTGGATCTCTTGGTGCCAAGAAAGAGGAATACTTTTAAAACAGGAGTTTTATTCAGAGGAGCCTTTAAGACCCTCTGCAAGAACCTTAAGGCCTAAGGAATTGCCCAGGTCATATGATTCAGGGCAAGACCTTAACATTAAGGGAGTGTCAATAAATTAAAAACTCTTTATTACAAGACTGAAAAGCACATGAAAAAGCCAATACCTATCTCTGATTGCCAGCTTCATCTAGCAGGAGAAAGTAGACTCAACTTCATGCCAAGATGAGACCTTTTCAGACATTCATTAGTTGTCTCCATGGAGGTGCCATGTGGATGGATGAACCAGCCCCTCCACTCCTAATCTTTCCATGTTGAGTAGGAAGTATCATGCCTCGCTCTCTGGCCTGGAGCAGGGAGCGCCCCCAGAATCCGATGCTGAGGATTTCCTTGTTGATGAAAAATTTGTGGAACTGTCAGAAGAGGAGGTGGAGAGGCCCCCAGTCCTTGAGATTGCCAATACCAGAAATTTTGGATCCAGGCCAATGATCAATGGCACTGTATGCATTCATGGGCTCAGAGTTGCTGGTCTATTCATGCGTAAGCATTCCCTGCTATTCATTCATTGTCAGCAGCTGTTGTTAGAGTGTGGTTGAGGAGGTCAGAGTATATGAGATTTCCTTCCTGTGTATTCTTGGTGGAAATCAACTATGTATTATTATTATTATTATTATTATTATTATTATTATTATTATTATTATTATTTATTATACATAGGCAAGCAAGCAAGCTGTGGAAATGTGTGTTTGTTTGCTTTTTAAGTGGGCTGGTAGACTAATATACATGTTTTAGATTTAAATGCAGTGCACAAACCATGTTGGCTTGGTGATCCCCACCCCCCCCCCACCCCCAGGAGGCATAGCTCATCCTTTCATTTTGCCACACTTTGCTGCGGGTGATGGATGGGGTCAATTTTAGCCACAGTGAAAACCAATATCTCTGGTCAGCAACTTGTTTTTCAAGGGCTTTTTTGAGCAGAGAAGTGAAGATGGGTGGCACAATCCCTCCCCTGCCCTCCCCAAAGTGAACCTGTGCACATTATTATTATTATTATTATTATTATTATTATTATTATTATTATTATTATTATTTGCTGCAGTTAAGGCTCCCACAACTCTTTTTCACTTCAGTTTTGTTTACACGGCTAGGCATCGCTCCTCAATGAGCCTTATGAAATAAAACAGTAACTTGTCTTACAAAAGATTATCAGTAAAAGTCCCTGGTGAGTTTCTCATGAGAAAAATCTCAACAAGGATTGGTGCCACCACCAAGAGAGCCCACTCCTAGCCACTAGACTACCTGTTGCACTTAGAACAGAGTTTAATTAATTAACCTAAACACATGTATGGATGTGTGTGCCTAACTATGACAAGGGTCACAGCCTGACTGCTAAATTTTTGTAGACTTCAGACCTCACCAGTTTTACTCTATTTTGTTAATCTGACCTAGATAACTCGTAGTCTCTCCCCCCCCCCGCCCCCGCATTGGCAATAGCTTGATTGTTCTATGCAGGCTGGATTGACATTTGACCTTTCTTTGATTCTGAGTTCAATACCTACTACATGGCACCATGAGTCCTTTAAAGACAGTCTCAATCCCTGTCACAGTGGCCCTTTGCTCCCAGCTGCTGTGACTTCTGTTTATGCCATTTCAGGAAAACCTGACCCCTGTATCTAACTTGCTGTGCCTTGTAAAGCGTCTCTTGATTATATGACAGGAGTCATATTTGGCTCCTCATATTTATTGCTGTTTAAAATGGAATGTGTGCAATATGTAAGGCCTACAACTTGCTAATGATATCAAGTAGCCCAAGTTCAGAAGCCTTCGTTGACTTGGAAACAATGTTTTCTTCTTCATATCTTCTCATCTTCATCTCTATCTACGTATCGCTATCTCTATCTATCATCTATCTATCAATCATCTATCTATCAATCATCTATCTCTATCTATCTATCTATCTATCTATCTATCTATCTATCTATCTATCTATCATCTATCATCATCTCCACTGTGTTAAGTTCTCTTTGTTATGGCAGCTCCCCACGCCTCAAAAGAGAGGATGTTTAAGTAACTAAATGTCTTGATACGGGTAGATTCTGAATTGTCATTTCACCCTATGCTATTGCCTTGAGTTGTTCTGCTGTGCATTCTAGGGCAGATGTAGGGCACCTTTTTCCAACTTGAGGGTGGTGGATGCGTCAAGAGGCATTGCATGAGCAAAGCGAGAGATGAAAGTGAGCAGAGTGTCTCTCCATGTGGTAATTGCATTCCAAGCACACAAAATCCAAAGATTTCTACACACATGCACACTGTCCAAACATTTCCCCCCCATCCAAGCAAGAAAGGTAATCACAGTTCAAGGACACATTCAGCTAGGCAAATACTATTGAAGAGGGAGAGGTGTACTGGTGAGAAATGTTGCCTGGGCAAAGTTCTGAGGACCAGATAGCAAGGCTTGGAGGGCTACATTGAGACGCTATGGCTAAGGTGAGTGACCCAACCCTGCTGAGATGTAGTAAAGGAACTTGAAACCCCAGTCAGATCTCTCTTTCTGCTTCTTTGTTTATTGTATAAGTGGTGCTGTCTACTAATTTGCCAGGATAATTTAAGGTAGGTTTTAGCCCAATGGCAAGGTGGGGGTGCATAAACACACTTTAGCCTGCCTTATCTAGTGACCCCTTGGAGTGCCAGGTCAAGGAGAAGGGGTAACAGCTTTTTGAAGGAACCAATTTGTACATACTAGGGATGTTACAGTGTTCACAATGGAATGCCACCTGTAGTTCACTGGGACAGGATTTGGTGTCTTGGAACAGCTCTTGGCTCCTGCCAGTCCTTGTAAATATGCTTTACTACGATTGTTCCATATTTCCGCTACAAGAGGAAGGGGGAGTTTCTTCCCTCTAATACTATGTTATCTCCGCTGTTGCCTATTTATATTGTGTTGCTAAGTGAAACATAGCAACGTGTATTTTGTGAAGTGCACACATTACATTTTACTCCTTTTTAAAGAGCTACAGGTTGTTTAACATCTAACTGGTTTCTTTCTGTTTTAACTACAACAAAAGGATTTATTGCATGTTTCGATATATGGAAGAAAATGTTTCTGGTGCAGACTTGATGGCATCCTCTGTGTTTTGTGAGTGTAGCAAAACAACTTGGAAAGCAAGTGTAGGCATTGCATTATCTAGACGTTGGAATGCTGAAGGGAATAGAGCAACTCCCCTCTGGGTCTTACTCATTTGGAGAAAAGGCGAGGAAGAGGAGGTATTGGGTTGTATCCAGTGTTAGCTCTACCTAGAGTAGGCCCATTGGAATTAATCAACATAGCTAAATTAGGTATATTAATTTCAGCGGGTCTACTCCAGGCATAGGCAACCTTGGCTCTCCAGATGTTTTGGAACTACAACTCCCATGATCCCTGACCCACTGGCCCTGTTAGCTAGGGATCATGGGAGTTGTAGTTCCAAAACATCTGGAGAGCCAAGGTTGCCTATGCCTGATCTACTCTATGAGTACCCATAGTAGAACTGTATAAAAGAATACACGATGTGGAGAAAGTGGATAGTCTCGTAACGATAGAACTTTGGAACAGCAAAATGACCCAGAATATTGAAATATTCAGGGCAGAAAAAAGTTCACACGGTGCATAGTTAAACTATGGGCTTCACTCCTACAAGTGTAGGCTCTAAAAGAGGATTAGACAAATCCATGGAGGATAAGGCTATATTCCACCTCTACCACTGGAGGCAGTATACCTCTGACAATCAGTTGCTCGGTATCACAAGGTGCTGGGGAGTGCTCACTGGTGTTATGCACACTGGTGTTACTTGCAGGCATAGGTGCAAACTCCCTGGGGCCCTGGATTCCTGAGCACCCACACAATTCCCCATGAAGGGGCCAGGCACCCACAAATTTCAGTGCCAGGGCCATGCACGCTGCATAGCACCCACAGTCCCAGGCACCCACGGTTGCAGGGCCAAGCTGGCAATCCTGCTTACAGGCTTTCCACAGGCATCTGACTGGGTACTGTGAGAACAGGATGGTGAACTGGATGGGCCTTTGGTCTGATCTAGCAGGGCTTTTATTACGTTTTTCCAATTTGCTTTGCCTTCCTCAGAATATAGGAGTGTTCCCTGGCATCTATAGGAAGGATCCCTTGTCAAAAACCATGGGGAGCTGCCAGTGAGCATGGATAATGCAGAATTAGATGGACCAAAAGTCTGATTCTGTATAAGGGAAATTCCCATGCCACTCTGGCCCATATTGGCATCGTTCAAATTGGTAAAAGCACATATAACTGGTTAAATGCCTTTCCTGTTTTATTTATATCATAATATTGATGCACCGCTTGATTTGTAAAACAACCACCACCATCACCACCTCAAAGCAGTATCCAAAAAGATAAGACAATCAAATGAAAAAAGAATCTGTGTTTTGATGGTGAACATATTGTACTCTGCTCTCTCTCTCTCTCTAAAAATCATGCTGTTTCGTTTGTGGGCTTGTGATTTTGTTATAGGAATTAGGATTTGATTTCCATCTCATGATCCTCATGTTTTTGTATCATACATTAAACAATGTAACAGATGAACGCAACATAGCCAGATGTGTACTTTACCTAAAGGCAGATGGAGGAAGGTGATTGATCGGATTGTTTGGTATGTTTCTTTTCTTTAGCATAAGCAAAGTTTAAGGCAAAGCTGGCTGCTACTTGTAGTAAGAGTCAGTTCATAGAAAGTATCATTGATTAGCATATCTGACTTTTTTTAATAATGCAGAAAGCATCACAAACATGTTCATTTGATGGCAATATGATGATACTGTGAAAATTGGACACAACTTTTTATTATTATTTACCTGACAGAGATGCAGCTATCATTAGGTTGCTGGGTTGTCTGCTTTCTATATCTCCTCCATCGTCTCTCTAGCTCTAGATTAGAGAAATGAAACAAATACGCACCCCCACATTAATCTAGAAAAGATTTATACCTGCTCCTTATCCTTGTGCATCAAATATCCCATCTGTGTGCAAAGATCTGCATATGGTTCAACAAGCTTAGGTCCCTCTAGGACATGAGCAAGGCTTTTCAGAATAATGGCTTTAAGGGCTCACAGCAGTATTTCCAATTATGCATTTCATCCCATTGCTCAATGAGGAAGTCGTATAATGCAAGTAAAGCTCACACTTCCTGCTTTTTAAGCAATTGTACAAGGCCATCACAGTTCTGAAACCTCCCTGTCCAAGGACTTGCACCTTGGAGCATACATTCAGCCTTGTGTTGTTTAGGCTGACAACTGCAACAAGGCTATTAAAAACAAAACAAAACAAATTCTTTATTGGTTCTTAAACAAATACAAGAAATATTAAACACTCTTATGCAGCAGCACATCTAATGGTGTGTGTACTATTTCTTGACTTTAGCCATAAAGTTACACATCCAATGTTCAAACATAGTGCTTAATATAACATCTCCTCTGAGAAGATAACAGAGGTTGGCATAGCAAAGCCTTTATTTTGGTCATTAACATAGTTAACGATTTGAATGGCTTATTTTCATGTCCATGCTGATGTTTCTCACTTTGCTGTCCCAGAAACACTCAGTGGTGTCCTTGTCTCCATTTAGACTGCAGTGTAAGCTTGAGGATAGCTTAGTATTCCTGATCCTGGTCTGTACTGAGAGGGCCTGGTAGAGGATGGATGTCTCTACCTTTGGTCCAAAGAAATGGATTAGACAAGCTTCCTTGGGATATGGAGTTCTGTATAGTGGCTTAGAGCACAAATTGTGAGCCAGGAATAATTTAGATGTTGCCTCCTCATGAACTCACTGATAAGCCGCCATTTTGTCTGCTGCCACTCTGCATCTATGTTATGGGAATGTTAGTGTTGACAATGTGGGAATGTTCAGGGATGCGGGAAAGGTTATATTATTTATAATATCCTATCCCAACTTGCGTTTACAAGTTCACAAACTTTGCAGAGTTTACATTCCCTTTTAAAAACACACGCAGCAGCAGTGATTGCTCAGGCTCGCTAGAACCTCTGTAATAATATATATTCCTGGTATATCTTCCCCTTCTTCCCTCTTTAAAAATAAGACATGACACAGTGTTGTTAAAGTATAAACAGTTTACTCGCATAATCATTTCTGTTCACAACCGGAACCCAGAAAAGGCAGATTAGCTTATAAAGACATATATACACGGGGAGTCTACTCTTAAGGAGTAGGCTCCATTGTCCTCTCTCGGCTGAAAGTTGAGAGAGGATTTCTAACTAAGATGTTGCTTCTTGCAAGAACTCGATGAAAAAGAAGAGAAACAGAAGATGGTAGCCGGACCTAGTGCTCACATTTTGCAAGTAAGAGCACATGTCAAGCCACGCCCCAACTCTCTACATGCAGGGGAGGGTCTGTCTCAGCTCAGGAGCTAAAAGAAGTTCATCCCCCTTGTGTGTTCTCTCTAGGAATGTTATGATTGACTGTTCTTAACACTTTACATCCCACAGATAAACCTTACAAGGTTGTTTTGATCTTTTCTGCCTTTCCAAGCCTAGCATCCTCCAGCTGTTTCCAGACTTTCCCAGACTGCTGTCATCCATGTCTTTTGGATTACAGGTCATGGGCGTAGGCAGGGGGCAGGGGGGCAGTTGCCTCCCCTAGAAGCAAAAGGCTGAGGGGCGCAGCGTGGCGGCCCCAGGCTTACACTCCCCGCGCGCCTCTGGAGCTCTGCGCCGGGAGCGGGAGCCTGGGGCCGCCTCCTCGGAAGTGCTGGGAGACGTGGAGGAGGCAGCCACAGGCTTGCGCTCCCCGCATGCCTCTGGAGCTTCGCGCCGGGAGCGGGAGCCTGGGGCCGCCTCCTCGGAAGAGCTGAAAGGCGCAGGCCACGTAGCCCTGCCCACATTCCCACTGTGGTCCCTCCCCTCCCGTTCCTTGGCCCCGCCCCTTGCCCCCCTAATTTTGATCCTGGGTACGCCCCTGTTGCAGCTTCCAACATTCCAGACCAATGACCACCATAGCTGGTTCTGATGGGATTTGGAGTTCAACAACTTCTGGAAGGCACTAAGTTGGAGAAAGACTGGATTATCAAGCAATGAAGTATTTTGCATGCTTGAAAAATGTCCTGCATGCATATTTATGCAGTGTGACTGAGTGGATGGTTTCTAAAGCTCGTCACTAGATCTGCAAAATGGTTGTGCGGTTATGCCATAGTCGGGATGTGGAAGTGCACTACTACAACAAAGAAGCATTGTAATGTCTTCTCTAACTGAAAGTGTAAAACATGGTTCTTGAGTTGCGCTCTGTGATGGTGGGTGAGGTGAGATCAGCAAATAGCTGCTTGTGCTGGAGGGAACATGTTAAACATTTAAGGGTCGCATCTGTTACAAGATTTCAGTAACTCAGCAAATATGTCCAGTGATCAATTATTTAATTAGCATAGTTCTATAACTAGACATATTTCAGCAAAATCAATAAACCAGCCATTGTGTGTGCTAATTAAATGCAGATCATTACAGCCACAATTGTTGAGGAAAACTACATGACTGGTGGATGGGATGAGTTGGTTAAAGGGTGAGGTCATTTCCAGTTCATAGTAAGCAGCAGGTCATACCAGTAGTTGGTAGATGTGAATGGAGAGGGATGGTCTTTGGGGGTGGGTGTTTTTTTTGGAGGGAGGGGAGATTTCAGTTCCTAGAAAAAGAGAAAACCCTGCTGTTTCAGCTGCTGTTAAGCAATAATATTGGTCTGTACAGAGTATTTAAAAGGGGTCAGACCCTTTACTTGGAATGAAAGGGGGCGGGGACTGCCGAAGGTTTTTAATTCTGGTTGCCAGGCCTCTAACCAGAAATTATGTGTGTATTTGAATCACTGACCACATTCACCCCATACATTTAAAACACAATGACACAATTTTCAACAGTCATGTCCTCCCCTAAAGGTTTCTGGAAAGTGTGGTTTGTTTAGGGTGTTGAGTGTTGTGAGGAGACCCCTATTCCCCTCATTCCCAAACTATAGTTCCCAGATTTCCATGGGAAGTGGAACTACCCTGAATAGAGTAGCTCTGTGCGGGGAATAGGGGTTGGCTAACAACTCTTAGCACCCTTAACAAGACACAGCTCCCAGAATTCCTTGGGGGATTCCATGGCTGTTTAACGTGGTGTTTCATGTAGTGCTTTAAATGTGAAGAATATCATTGCACCAGCTGACCACTGCTGTCTCATCCACAGTGTGTCATGGCCCAGTGCATAGGTACAGGACACAATTTGATTTGGTAAGCCTACTTAATTCATACCTTCCTGAAACAATACACAAAGGGGAACAGAGTCATTCTTTAAAATTCACACTTCTCTGAATTTTGCAGTGCTCTTCTACTGCCAAACAATGTGTACAAAATGTATACATTAGGATGGAAAGGCACAGTAAAAATGACATATAAAAATGCATTCTATTATGGAAATTGCCTTGTAAAAACCATGTGTTTTAATAGAAATTCACACTAAAATGCTAATGAATTTTTATGGGGACCTTTTTGAAAGCACAAAATAAGTGGACAAATTAATTTAAAAAGGCCCAGTGCTCCTCAGGCCACAAATGGCTCCTCTTCTTCAAGTAATTCTCTAATGGATAGACAAGTTTTTAGAAAAGTTTAAACAACAAATAATTGGAAAATGGTCCGGTGTTTTTTGTTTGTTTTTTTAATGCCATATTCTAGTCATATTGGTCCTTTTAGTTTATATGGTCAAAATGTCTTAACCCAGGGGTAGATGACGTAGTGCTTCCAGATGTTGCAGAACTACAATCCCCATCATCCTGACCATTGACCATGTTGTCTGGGCAGTCAAGGTCCACAACTTCTAGAGACTGCCATGTTGGGTACCCATCTTCACTCATCTCCCACTGCTCCTTAAGAACATAACAAGAGCCTTGCTAGATCAGACAAGTCGTCCATGTAGCCAAGCATCCTGTCATCACAGTGGCCAACCAGATGTCTTTGACCAACCAGTTACCTGTCCCTATTTTAACTCCTGCTTTTGTTTATTTATTTTTGTCTGCATTTGTATTTGTAGTGTTAAAATCATGCAATTAAAAATCTTCACTTTTTTTTAAAAAATGCTGTAATTGGATATTACAAAGCACATTTGTATCTCGTTGAATCATCAGTAATGAATAAAAATGGAATTAAAATGTTAACAAGACTGCAAAAACAGCATATTAACTTTAGTATTTAAATTCATAATACTAATGGTCATAATAGTTATAACTTCTCCCCACCCCCCTTTGATGTTAAAGAGAAGGGATCTTAACTAAAACAAGACATGAGTTCTCTGGGATGAAACAAAGCCTTGGTCTGCATATTGACATACATATCTATATAATCCCTTAAAGCAGTGGTAGCTGTTGTAGTGCTCTCCATATGTTGGTGGGACTACAACTCATACCAACCATAACATGACGCTTCGTATCACATACAGTGGTACCTTGGGTTACATATGCTTCAGGTTACAGACACTTCAGGTTACAGACTCCGCTAACCCAGAAACAGAACCTCAGGTTAAGAACTTTGCTTCAGGATGAGAACAGAAATCGTGTGGCGGCGTGGCAGAAGTGGGAGGCCCCATTAGCTAAAGTGGTGCTTCAGGTCAAGAACAGTTTCAGTTTAAGAACAGACCTCCAGAACAAATTAAGTTCTTAACCCGAAGTACCACTGTATTTTACTTTTTAAATTAACTTAAGTTGTCTTCTGTTATTTTACAAATTTCATCATTTTTTCCTGTGGTTTTTGTGCATTCCACAGTGGCCTAAATGGTACAGGTTTTTGTTGTTGTTGTTGTTGTTGTTGTTGTTGTTTGTTTGTTTGTTTCATCATTACCTGCCAAAGGTAGAACCCTGGGGATAACAGAGCAGAACAGAGAAAACCCACTCATCGCCCTCTGCTAAAGTAGCCCACAACTCCCATCCCTGTTATAAACTAGATGGTGACTTACAGCCTACTCTTAAATATATCCACTCAGAAGTTCACCCCGTTGAATTCAGTGGTGCTTACTCCCAGGTAACTGGGTATAGAACCACAGCATTGGAGGGCTATAACTCTTAAAGAGCCACCTGCAACCTAAAATGCATGCTTATGCCAATTTACATTGAACTTTGAACCAATCTGTTTCTGCACTCGTTATAAGCTATTTGTGTATTGTTTTGGAGTTTTCCTGTTGTTGTTGGGTAGCATACCCCTTGAGTGGGAATACTTTGATGTCTATATTGTGCTGCATTTACTTTTCCTTATGCCATGTGTAGCTGAGATACACTGTATGGAATCTTTCTTCCTGGAAATTGTTTTGGTGGGAAAAAATGACAAAGCATCTGTTGGATATCCTACATGTGCTTTGGGACAGGAGGCTGGAACAGATCATCCGCCAAGAGCACAGAGCCTATATTGCTGGTAGAATCATAGGGCATATTTATTTTCATTGTCACGGCCTAACACTGAAATACAGGCAACCCCTGATTTGCATGTGGGTTGCGTTCCTGGCCACTGCACAAGTTGGTGGAGAGTGCATAACACACCCACACCCAGGTCACACCCCATTCCACCCTCTTCTGCCCTGTGTTCTGCCCTCTTCTGGGTCCAAAAGGCCCTGTGCATTGATGGCCACTTGGAAACATGTGAACATGGTCGCCACCTGAATATGAAGAGAATAAATAAGTCAGTATTTTCAAAGTGGATACTTTTCTCCATCCACACTGGTCGAGAAAGTAATTCATGTATATTTGGATGAACAGGTGTTACACTAAAGCAGGGGTGGGGGATCTTGGACATGAGGGTGGAGTGTGCCCCCCCAGACAGCTTTGTGTGGCCCTCAGGACTATCAGTATACCTGAAGGAGTGTAGTGTCTCCACTCCCATTGTTCTGCCCAGACACTGAGGTCCAGCTCTGAAGGCCTTCTGGCGGTTCCCTCCCTGCAAGAAGTGAAGTTGCAGGGAACCAGGCAGAGGACCTTCTCGGTAGTGGTGCCCGCCCTGTGGAACACCCTCCAATCAGATGTCAAGGAAATAAACAAGTACCTGACTTTTAGAAGACTTCTGAAGGCAGCCCTCTTTAGGGAAGTTTTAAATGTTTGATGTTTTATTGTGTTTTTAATATCCTGTTGGAAGCTGCCCAGAGTGGCTGGGGAGGCCTGGCCAGATGGGCAGGGTATAAGTAATTTATTATTATTATTATTATTATTATTATTATTATTATTATTATTATTATTATTATTCACATGCTCCTCACTGCCCCTGCTCTGAACTTTGAAGTGCTATTGCCTGGCTGAAATGTGTCCTTGACCCGTGATGATGCCTCTTGCATGCCCGGGTGGAGAAGGCAGTGGAGGTGGGTGGTTGGGAAATAGAAACCTCTGAGCTTTGTGTAGATGGACTTGGTCCTAAAAGTGTACCACTTTGGACTGCATACTTGAATGCCACTCACCCATGTAAAATCTTGCTGTACATAAGCTTGAACTCCATGGCATGCATTTTAGCACTATCTACACCATGTTCAGTGGGCCTTTTGCACATCTCCAAATGGTAAGGTTAAGTGAAAGCTGAACCTTCTTGATTCTTTTAATAGAACAGTGCAGTAGTAAATCTCTTCCCTGTCCATGGTTTTGCAAATGTTATACAATATTGAATTCGCCAGAGAATGTGCTGCATTTGAAAAAAAAAAAAGAGGGTTGGCAGTGGCGGGCTGGGGGAGATGAAGAAAACGGATCTGGTCACTACCCTGTCTTTAATCTTTATTATTTTCCTTGGCATCACTGGAGGAGGAAATAATGTTAATTTGGGACATCTCATCTATATCTTACAAAGGGGCGACAATTTTATATAATGAGCCATAATGGTGACAAAGCACTCTTTCTAGTCTTGTGGGCAAACACTGTGTCATTCCCCCCCCCAATTACCTGTCTCTTTATTGAGTATAGCAAGAGATGTAGGATGTATAACAAAACACAGGATAGAAAGCTTGAATTCTTTTTTATTTGTCTCCTATAACCCCATAGAAGCAGAAATTGGGACCAGCAGCAGAGTGAATAAGAGCATAAGAAGACACCCACTGCACCAGGCCAAAGGCACATCTAATTTGGCAGTGGCCAAGCAGATGTCTATGGGAAGCCTATAAGCAGGGTCTGAGTGCAATGTCCTGGCATTCAGAGATGAATTGCCTCTGATTCTTGTACAGTGGTACCTCGGTTTGCGAACGCTATCCGTTCCGCAGAGGCGTTCACTCGCCGAGGTATTCGTTCAATGAAGGCACGCTTCTGCGCATGTGCAAAGCGCCGATAGAGTCCTTCTGCACACGTGCGCTCTGCGCAGATAACTTCTATGCATGTGCGAGCTGCGCAGATCACGTCTGCACATCCGACGCTGCAGAACCCGGATGTAAACACTTCCGGGTCTGCGGCGTTCGTAAACAGAGGTTTTCGTAAACGGAGGTAGTCGTAAACCGAGGTTCCACTGTATTGAGGATGTGTGTGTGTAGATAGTTTTCAGTGACAGAGAAAAAAGAAAAAAAGAAAAAGAATTGAGAGATTAAAGTTCATGACTTTTTGAGGAGTTTTCAGAGTGTCTTATCCTTTATCCAGTGGGATTAAAAAAAAAAAAACCTATCGTTTTATATCCAATGGGAAGAATTCCTTCTCATTAAATAGGCCTGTTAATCTGATATAAAATAGGCTAAAAACCTTAAAAAACAAACTAACAACAAGCAGTGTGCACATATGCTGGTGCTCATGTCAGTTTGAACAGTTCCTTCCCAAAGGTAGTGTGCAAACTCATGTACTTTCAGTAATTATCTCATTCTGTTGCAGTCTCCCTGAAGTCTTTGTAATTGCTCCTCTTGCTTTAAAAAATAATAATGAACACCTGCAGTTTTAAAAATACTTGTCACTGAAGTAGTTAGGCCCACTGGGAGTGTCCTGTTTTAGAAGCTTAGTGAGTTGTTCCATAAGAAACTTTTCTTTGTTTCATGATGCATATATCAAATAAGTTTTGTTATTCTTGGGCATTTTGGATTATGAAGCTTGGAGGGGGGGAAACATATTGCACTGGTTTAATGAGTTTTCTCACCTTTTCTGAACAAAGATTTAAAAGTGGCATTTTTGCTTCAGAACAACCCTTCAAGGTAGGTCTGGGAGTGTTAGTGACTTGCTCAGAGCTGCCCAGTGAGAGCAAATTCTGTTTACATGGTAAGAGGGTTGTTGTGTATTTTCACCAGTGTTACCGGTAGTTGCATTTTTTAAGAAAAGGAGTATAATAGAAGGATGTGTTTCTAAATGCACAATATATGCGTACTAGGGAATCTTACCTAATCATGTCCCAGATATATGACCTCTGTGTTCCACCTAGTGCCTTCTTATGACACTGCAAGAAGATTTTGGGTGCTCCTTTTGTATCATGTACTGTACTGCACTTTTTCTGTGCAGACCAAGAAATCGGGAGGGCGGGGGATGCATGTTTCTTGGAAACATTGCATAGTGGCCAAAGAATGTACATAATGATTGAAGAATGTACAGCATTTGGTCATATATTCATACTTCCCTCTTTGTGGAAATCCCCCCCCCCAATTCTCCACGATGCACAATGGCCAGCTGTTAATGCATATTAACCTCTCAGCTTACATTCCTCTTATTGAGAGAGGGAGAGAGAATGAATGTGTTGTTTACAATGTTGTATTATATGGAACTATTAGGCCAATCTTTACCTAAGGAGGTTAACTGCAGTAACTTTGGGTTGTGCTTTTGAAGGAACGTTTTCACATACTGGGTGTGCATACATGCTGACCAGATTTATTTATGTTTCTGTGCAGCTAATACAGTCCTTGACTTACTATTTGGCTTTGCATGATGTGATGTTAACTTCAAATATTGTAGTCCAATGCATGTGAAATAAAAAAGTTTTCTCACTGTTTGTTTCTCACTGATCCAGGACTGGCTGGCTGTGAATGAAGGTGATGGTGTGTTGTTGTTTTTCTTGTTGTTGTTTTGAAATACATATATTTCTTGGGGAAGCATGCATTGTGGCTGGTTTCTTGGATAACTGAAGTGTATTGGTTTACAACTCAACCAAGCCTATGTATAAGAGCCTGCAGCCCCTAAGAAAAGGAAGGAAGGTGACCTCCAAGGACACAGGACAAATACCTATTTTTCTTCAACCGAACCCCAAATGGTTTTTGTGCTATTGTTGCCTTGTTGCTGCTTCTTTTCTTTTTTCTTTTTGCAACCCACAGGACTGTTGTGCTGCAGTTTGCAGAACTAGGTCCTGCTTAGTTAAGAGGAAGCTTTGCTTTTGTGTCTCACTCTGTACACATACAAGTATGATAGGAAGCAAGTTCACTTCCTTGGAGACTCAAGCTAATTCTTTGCACACTTGTTGGATTCCCATTGGAACAGGGTGGGACAAGCAAACATGCAGGGAAAAAAGATCTATAAGAGTATAGAATCTTCCAAAGTGCAAGGCCATGTTTATTTAAAAGATTTTTAAAGTAAAGGTTCCTAGTTTGCTAAGCAAAAGTGTATTTCTCCAGGAGATTGAAAGTAAATAAATGTCTGTTATCTTTGTGTGTGTGTGTGTGTGTGTGTGTGTGTGTGTGTGTGTGTGTGGAAGAAAGGAGAACTGAATGCATTTAGGGCCTGCAGGCATATTTGCAAACAGTAGAAACTTATGCTCATCATGCCCAAAAGGTCACTGCTGCCTATTCTCTAGGCTGTAATAGAACACTTTTTTCAAGCTTAATTTCAGTGGATTTGACCCTGTGGGCTCCAGGGAAAGCCTCTTTGGACCCATGGGCACCCTTGGGTGGCAATCACTGGCATTATGAATTATTCTGTTAGAATACATGGTGACATCTTCTGTGATGACTTACTATTCTCTGCGTCTAGTAGAAAGCCAGTGGTAATAAACAATTCTGTGACTTGTTCAGATTCAGGTTTCTCAAATTCTTGAAGGGTTCTGGGAGCCTGCACAGACCTTTTTAAAAAAAACAAAAAAACTAGTTTTCCAACCAGGCTGCACCTCTGAGTCAGCAAGCCTCCTGGGTCACAGCTGTTTCTTTTAAAAGGGCAGTGTACCACATGTTTAATTGATAATGCATACAGTACACATACTAGGAAGAATTAATCCCATATCCATAACTCCATGGATGCATAATGCATAATACACTTAAATATATTTGTTCCTACATTTTTCTGTAATCTGTTGGTTCTTAATGTATCTGTTCTAATAATCCATGCTACGTTATCAATATGCTAATGTTTTTCTATCCTAAATTAGAGGGAAAATATTCATAACTACTTTGTACAGACTTGGATGTGTATGGTACTCTGGAATTTGACATCCGAACAAGTCCTTGTACTTACTCTAAAAATTTTGGTTTTTGGTTCACTTATAACACTGGCATATATGTTATTGTGATGTCCCCCAGGACCATAACTGAACCAAAGATCCAAAATGCCCATGCCACTTTGTGTGTGTGTGTGGGGGGGAGGGAGACAGACTACAAACAAGATTTGTATGTATTAATCATAATAATCTCTTTCAACTTCAGCTTGGATAAGACTCTTACAGTGTCTTGCGATGTTAAAGCGAAACACTCTGCACAAATATTAGCTAATAAATTAAACCAGTCGCCAGTGTGTTCAAGCTGACATAGGTCTCTCAGAGTTACAGTCAGCCTACGGGAACCTAGGAAGGCTACAGTTGTGGGTCTTTCCTATTATTTTTAACATCAGTATCAACCCTCTTTGCAAGTTGTAGCTCTGTTGCATCAGGTCCAGCTCCCTGTTACATTGGACATTTCTGAACCCTCTGCATTGTCGTTGTCAGCTGGAACTTCTCCACCTCCCCACCCCAAATAATGATGATGAGCCTTGGAGGAGCTGAATATGCTTTTAGCACTTTTTTTATCCTCGAAATATGGCGACATTTTTAATACTGTAAAGTATAAGGTTAGCTGCACCATTCAGCTTAAATCTCTGAACCTATTTCCCCTTCCATAGATCGATAGGACACAGCAGTACTTCGTAGTGTGTAGATTTACTTTAAGGATGTTGGGATAAGTTCCCATTCTCTTTAATAGCATTCTATTTGTATTTCTTAAAAGAGGGGTAATTAAGCGAAGTTCATTAAAAACAACAACAACAACAACAACAACAACAACAACAACAACAACAACTCAACAACTAGAATGGATAAATGACAGATAATGCAGTGTGTGCTGAATTTGTTTCTTGCTACCATATAGAAAGTTGTGGCAAATTCTGCAAATAACGTGTGTTTTTGCATGGATACTATTTGGGAAAGGTTAGAGTTTTAAATGATTATAGGTCTACAAGTCCCTAAATGCAGTATCGTCCTGGCTTATTTCAAATATTGTCCTTTGAACTATGTGCACATATGTATGTATGTATGTATGTATGTATGTATGTATGTATGTATGTACATATCGGGAACTTTGTGAGGATGAACTTGGGCACCATGAGGGAAGCATGTAGCTGTTGTGCAGGTGTCAGATGCTGCTACGGTAGAATGCCTGAGGTTTCCTTGATTCTGTGCAGTTGGCTCAATTGCAAAAAAAACAAAAAACAAAAAAACAAAAAAACCTGTCCCTGCCATTGTTGTTTGCAAGTCTGCAATAATGTCTTTGTGTTTCTGATTTTAAATGTAAGTTGACTGGAGACTTTTAGTTAACAAATTACTAAGAAATCTATAAACAACAGCAGGAGCAACAACAACAACAGATATTCAGTTTTTCACCATTGGTATTTTATTGCATCCTTCGTAGGGATGGTTACAGTTTACCAATCATAATTGTAAGAAGCAGCTATGGTCTCATTTTGGGAGTCTTCCCTCTTATCAGTTGTCGTAAAAGTGGTGTCCTGCTATTTTGGAGAACAGAAGGGGAGAGTGCTATTCCAGAGTGGGAGCAACAGGTTGGTAAGAAGTAAGAACAGTTAGCTTTTAAATGTCTCTCAATGCAGAGTGGCCCATGGGAGATGCAAGAATGGGATTATTTCTAATGGGTGTGGGTAGCCTCTTGAGGGATAGAAGTTTTTTTGCATGGTTTGAAAAGCTAACAAAGGGAGCTGTAATGTGTTGAAATTGCTAGGGCTAGGTTTTTTATTCTATTGTCTGGAAGCTTTTTTCCATGGGAAATATCTTACAGCTCTTTGAAAACTGAGCAATTATGCCTTGTGTCGTTTTTATCCTTTTGATACACAAAGGCACATCTTGCAGTCTCTATGAGTTGGGAAGTAGGCTGAGATGTTCCTTTCAGAAAGGTAATTTTTCTTTTGCTGGTGGATTAAAAGTAACACTACCAGGTATTGGAGAGTCTATCCCACTCGCTCCAGACAAAGCGATTAAAAATAATAAATCCAAGCCATAATGTTCAACTGTTTACTATTACAATTCCTTAGAGCTAGGACAATAGTTTTTATTCTATCAGGACCTTCTGTTTTAGTTCTTTGTAGGAATAGATTGATCAACCACCAGCCACTGGAATAATTTAGTTCCATTGTCTTGAATTGGATCTGGGTAGTAACCACTTTACCAATGTTAGATGCAGTGGCTCAAGAGATCCTTAACGTGTCTGTTGACCCTTGTTCAAACAAAAATCAGAACCAGGGATAGCCCTTAAGATGTTGGCTGAGGCTGATGGGAGTTGGGAGTCCATCAACATCAAGAACGTATCAAATTGGCTGAAATATGGTTCAGGTGATTGGAAGTAAATTGCACACAAACTAGGAGCCATGTATTTCCCCTTCTCTCCTTGCATGACAACAAGAAAAGTGAAAACATCTGCTTTCCACTGCCCTCCAGTCAGAGTTCCAAATTGGGCTGGAAATCTTAGAACTGTGGTTGTTCTAAGATAAGTATGGGCAGCCTGAGCCCAATTGCATCCCTCACCCTAATGTTAAGTGTTCCCTTCACCAATTTTCAATATGGGTTTGCAAATGTCCAGTCTTGCCAGAGGTTTGGACAGTTCTGTCCCTTCTTCAGCAGCTTACTGGATGAGAAGGAAAAGGGAGAGAGAGAAGAGGGGGTATCAGAAAGAGAAAGAACAGTGGAACAGGTGTCTGTACAAATGGCTTCATCCATGCCCACAGTTGGCATGCAGCCATAGAAACAAAAGAAACAGCCTCAAACAGAGGCAGCCCACTGGTCAATCCAGCTCTGTATCATCTACACAGACTGGCAGCGGCTCTCCAGACAGGGGACATCTCAAGCCTTATTTGGAGATGCTGGGGATTGAACTTTGGGTCTTCTGCATGCAGAGCAGATGCTCTACCACTGATCTATGGCCCCGAGCAAACAATGTTGCACTTGACAAAGAGAAAAATAGATTACACACCTTATCAAATATAACATGAGGGGATGATGGTGTTAGCTAAGGTCTTCTCATTTAAGTGTGGTGCAAATGTGGGTCCATAATTCTTAACTAATCAGGAAAGACCCATGCAGTTGGTTTATTCTCTCAGTGCTTGTTCTGTCTTAATTTTTGGTACTTAGACTCATTTGTCTGGCCCATAATGTTGGATTGAGTGACAACTTCAGTGTGGAGTTGCAGGGAGGGAACCATGCACTGAGCCCAGCTATGAGGCTTCTTCATTCTTTCATTCTCAGAAGTGACCTTTCCAGTGTGGAGTTGCAGGGTGGAAGGCCAGCTGAGAAAGAAAGAAAGAAAGAAAAGAAAGAAACTCCCTGTGATCAATCTTGTCCATGTGATCGCTTTACTCCTGTTGCTCATCTACCATTTGTATGAGATCATACCCGGGTGAAGCAACCTTTGCATAGGAGTCCTGTGATAAAATGGATAATGTGTTCAAACTGATATAGAATTCCCACTCAGATTTGAAGCTCAGTGGTGATCTTAGGTTAGACTGGAGAGTGAGTGATTCATCTCACAAGATGGATGTGTGGATACAGTGTGGTGTAGTGCAGGATATAAATGTAAAAGTAAGTAAGTAAGTAAGTAAGTAAGTAAGTAAAGTAGGATAGTTACTATCCCGAACTCTTTGGAAATAGAATTCAATGAATTCTAAACATACTTACAAGCTCCAGAGCTCCAGATTTGCCTCTGCACCATTTCATTTACTCCAGTGCGTGCATAGCTACCTGTTGTACACAGCTACCTATTGTATTACAAGTTGCTAGCTATTTCAGGCTGCTGTTTCCATTATTAGTTTTATAAAGTGAGCAGTGGCTTGGGCCTAGTAATCACAGGGGGGGGGAACTGTCTGTGAGGCTGCAGGACATGGTTGAATGCTCCTCCCTTTAAAATGAAATCCCGTCATATAGAAAACTAGTGTGCCAGTGAGGTGTGCTATGCAACCAGACTCACTCAGCTTTTAATGAAACATCAGGTTTGTTCACACATAAGATGGGTGCAAGCTGTCTCTATGCATGAAAGTGTGCACACTTCTTAATTTGTGCAGGCCAACTACTGTGTACAAGAGGCATAGTCAAATTCGCCCCCCCAGATGTTTTGGGACTACAACTCCCATCATCCCTAGCTAACAGGACCAGTGGTCAGGGATAATGGGAATTGTAGTCTCAAAACATCTGGAGGGCCACGTTTAACTATGCCTGGTGTACACAGTCTGTGTACATTCACTGAACCATTTAAGTGCAGACAGGTTGTACACTCATTGAATGTAATGTGTGAACAGCCCTACCATGACCTTTGGTTGAGTGGGTCATGCCTTCTTTTGAAATGTATGTACATTGCTCTTCTGTGCTGCAGTTTTATTTGTCGCTTGGCTGTTTTAATGTTACCTATCTATCTATCTATCTACCTGGGACATAGGTGGCGCTGTGGGTTAAACCACAGAGCCTAGGGCTTGCCGATCAGGTCGGTGGTTCGAATCCCTGCAATGGGGTGAGCTCCCGTTGCTCGGTCCCAGCTCCTGCCAACCTAGCAGTTCGAAAGCATGTCAAAGTGCAAGTAGATCCGTAGGTACCGCTCCAAGTGGGAAGGTAAACGGCGTTTCCGTGCGCTGCTCTGGTTCGCCAGAAGCTGCTTTGTCATGCTGGCCACATGACCTGGAAAAGCTGTACGCTGGCTCCCTTGGCCAATAAAGCGAGATGAGTGCCGCAACCCCAGAATCTATCTGTCTATCTATCTATCTCTATCTCTATCTCTCTATCATCTATCATCTATCTACCATCTATATGTATCTAGTTTTGACATTTTTTTGATCCCTGGGTGACAGGTGGTCTAGAAATGTTATGTGCATGTGTGTACTCATGCACACACATATATACAGCTCTTTACAGTTCTTTATTACATTCCTTACTTGACCAAATGCCACCATGTTCACATGCCCCTGTAGCATCAGCAAATATTATTTAGTCGCCTAGCTGACATGGTAACAAAATAATGAGGGAAACATTTCAGAGGGGTAAAATATATATTATAATAGCCTGCTAGACTAGCAATGCAGAATACGCACTATTTATTCTCCAGTGTTATTTTTATGCTCATTTGATTTAATGTCAAATTAAATGTAACCAAGGGCATTGGCAGAATACTTTGAACAAGGGAGAGAGAGAGAGAGAAAGTGAGTGCCATTCATTATCCCCAGGCTGCGGAATTGAACAATTAGTACTCAGATTCTATAACAGTGATGTGAAAGCTTTATTATTATTATTTTCGTAAACAAAATAATCTAAAGGCATTAATTTTGTTGACTTTACCGTTGTATTTAAGTTGTCGTTTATTATTTGCTGAGTGCTCTTGTCATTCTTTACACAATGCAAGCAAGAAAGCAGGATCACAGTAGCTCCCTACAGGCATTTGGAATTGGGAGGGGTATTAGAAAGACTGGATTATTTTCGTTCCCTTTGTGTATTTAGCTATAGAAATTGCAAGTTGTTCGTGTAACCAGTGAACCCATGAATGCTAGAATATAACCCTCAACCCGGCTCCTAATCAGCTGCACCAGCATCAATACAGCTTGGCACACTGAAATGAAAACTGGCATGTCTCTGCTAAGCACTTACTTGCTGTTGCTGCAAGTCTTTGAATCAAGCCATAATATTATAAGATGATTCTAATAATCCAGGGCAGAAGCTTTTTAATGACCTTGATGACCTGCTGTTGAGTTCAGCCACATTTCAGGAACCCTCCCCCCGGGGAGGGTTTTCTCAGTGGCCATTTTGCCACATCTACAAACCTCCTAAAAGTCTTGCATTTTATTTTACTTTTTACAAAGATCTTGACTCGGCTTTCCCTGGACTATACCCCCCCCCCCAGGGCCCTTGTGTGCTTTTGCCTGACTTTAATGTTTCCTTAAACTGTGCCTCCTTGCTTGCCTGGATTAGGGAGTTTGGGGTGGGTGTAACAACCTCACCTTGCTGTTGTTCAATGTAAACTACCATACAAAGGTAGAGAAGCAAGTACAATGGTACCTCGGTTTACGAACTTATCCATTCCGGAAGTCCGTTCTGAAAACAAAAGCATTCTTAAACCGAGGTGCGCTTTGCCTAATGAGGCTTCCTGCTGCCAGTGCCCTTCCCCTGTTCAGATTCCGTTCTTAGACTGAGGTAAAGAGGTAGACTGAGGTAAACTGGGACACTACTTCCTGTTTTGTAGAGTTCGTAAACTGAATCATTCGTAAACAGGGTTGTTCTTAAACCGAGGTACCACTGTATAATGCTGACCCCACCCACTTTTTGCCTCTTGCTCCTTCCCTCCCTGACATCCAACTGATGGAAAGCTAAGAGATACAAACAGCTGAGCTAAATGAACAGCTTATTACAAGAAGCTATGGAGCTTGTCTTTCTTCTGTTCCCCTGGGAGGTTGACCATGGGGGAATGTTGCCCTAAACAAAGTGGTCTGTCCTCACCAGCCCCTTGCGCTAGACCAGTATTGAATTGCAAAAAAACAATGGAGGGAATAATAGCAAACATCCAATTTAAATCATGAAGCAATGCAACCAAAGAGTTAAATGTAAATACTTCAACATATTGACTACAAGGAAAATGTTTGGAGGAAATGACTCCCTTTTCCTTTGGGCTTGATGTTTGAATTGTCCTTTGATGATAGTACAAGTCTCCTCCTCCTCCTCCTCCTCCTCCTCCTCCTCCTCCTCCTCCTCCTCCTCCTCCTCCTCCTCCTCCTCTTCTTCTTCTTCTTCTTCTTCTTCTTCTTCTTCTTCTTCTTCTTCTTCTTCTTCTTCTTCTTCTTCTTCTTCTTCTTCTTCTTCTCTAAATGGTGAACTTACAAGTTTGCTCTTAACTAAGGCTACATTCAAAGAGCACTTTATTCCATTTTCCTAACATTCCCTTAGCTGATCATTTCTGATTTATGTGACACCCCCCTCCCCAAATTTAAAAGCCCTTTCTGGAAATCTGATGGAACTTAGTGGATGTTTAGTGCTTGTTTCCTTGTTAATTGCTTTGAGGGGGGGAGAACAGTTTGAAACCCTGTGAACCTGGGGAAATAGTTCCATTTTTGTGCTGTAAATTTGCAGCTGTTTTCAGGGTTCATTGTGTATGATGAAATTTGGAGTGCTATACCAGTGCACAGCTCCTGCATGGGTGAATCATGGGGGAACAGAAGCACTTGTCTACATAAAGGATGGTGACAGGTCCAATGACGTCCATTGTTGTGCCACACCAATTTAGCAATTTAGCACCAATGAAATTTAGCATGATGTGGTGGTACATCAATCTAAAGCAGGCATCCCCAAACTGCGGCCCTCCAGATGTTTTGGCCTACAACTCCCATGATCCCTAGCTAAGAGGACCAGTGGTCAGGGATAATGGGAATTGTAGTCCAAAACATCTGGAGGGCCGAGGTTTGGGGATGCCTGATCTAAAGCCACAGTTATAACCAGTAAAACTAATGCACTAATCCTCATGTCTGGGTGTACTCTATTCCTTAAAGCCTTCTCAACCCTGCTGGAACACCTTCTCTCTTCCTTGGCCAGACTGGACCACTTGAATCTTAGCAGCATAGGAAGCTGCCTTGTACTCGATCAGACCATTGGAGCAACTAGGTCAGTACTGTCTGCACAGACTGTCAGCAGCAACATGCCCAGTCCCGCTGAAACATGCTAGGGAATTGAGTTTGGGACCTTCTGTCTGTAAGTCAGATGTCCAATCACTGAGATAAAGTTATATGGCGCAACCACACTAGGAATAGTTTGTAGTGCTCTGGTTGCTGAACCTCGAAGATGTTTTAGAATGGAAAACAGTTCACAACAAGAGAGCCAAAATTATGGATAGAGCAAACTCCCATATAATGTGCATGCTTGTGCCATTGGTTTTTATATTGGTAAACTACTTAGAAGCCTATTTTGGCATTAAGTGTTACATAAATAACAATGACCATAACAACAACAGTAATTATATGGGGCCACAATTGAACTCTGATTGAAACATTTATTGTTCATTAAGAGTACATCATCTCTGTACAGTCCCACCTTGCATGCATGAAATTCCTCCTCTTAGGTTCTGTTCCTGTTTCCATTTTATTGAAATTATTCTGTGCCACATCCATAGTGTAGTCATTCTCTTGGCGAGTGAATATTTCAAATATTTCAAAGCTCTAGGGATTACAAGGCTTGAAGGAATTGTGGGGTAAATGAGGTAGGGCTCCATGTGGAAGTGAAGTGCCCCGCCACTATGGTTTGCCAACAAGCATTAGAAACTGGATTTACGATTTTGAGGCCATGTTTTGTAATAATTCAGGCTCCTGTTCTTAGCTTGAGGAGGGAAGAAAGAATAAAAAAATGTGAAGTACAGGAAATTGCATGAGTATAAGGCAGTTTGGGAGACAATGAAAATCCCATTTCAGAAGAGATTTCGTCTCCCATGGTTACTCACAAGTTTGCAGTTTTGTTAATGGTTTTTTTCTTGTTTCTGTTAAGGCAAGTTACCCCCCCCCTTTTAAAGGTAGCTTCTGGAGGTCAAGAAAAGCAATAATTGCTATGGCCTCAAATCCTCTGGATCATCAGCAACAGGATTCACAGCTTCCTCACTTTGTTTTGGCAGGAGATGTGTCCCAGGAACCTTTGGATCAACATGTAGGACCAGCTCCTTGCTTAGATCCAACTCCCTTCAGAGTTCACGACCCAGAGCTGGAAGGTATTGCAGATCTGCAAGCTGAAATTCAACAGATCACACTAGAACTTCAAACTCTGCTAGTGGCAAAAGATAGAGGAAAGATCCTTTCTCCCTACCACCTGACACATAAATGCCAGGTTCTGACCATGATGAACAGTCACCTAGAGGAAGTTCTGAAAAGGACAATTTATTTTAGGCAGGGGATACGGTTGGTCTGTACGACACACAAAAATTCGGTTGACTCGGACTTCCACAAATATGCAGGCAAATTTTTGGTGTTGGCAGCAGCCTTCACTGAGAAATTAGAAAGCTATCTAAATGCAGTAAGTCTTATTCCTCAAAAGTATCCAAGTAACATGAAGAGTGCACTAGCCAAAATTAAATCATTGATGAAGAAGGGAGAAGAGCTGTCAGGAAAAATTCAGGAATTGAGAGAGGATGTTGAACTCCCAGAAGAATAACTGTGCAATACTTCATCCATCCCTAGTCCTAGGATATTTAGCAATTTTGTGAGTTCTAGTAGGTGGTCAGAAACTATAAATGAAGACCACAGTGCTCTGATCATTGATAATTATTATTTATCTATTTAATAAAATGTATAGTAACTTCAGCAGCAATATGTAAGTTGCATGGCTAAGCATTTTATTTATTTTACTATAGATTAGAAACAACAGCTATAGGTTGTTAACAACACTGGTCCTACTCAGAATACTGTAGATCCTTTGAAATTAATGGATATGCTTGATCAGTTCGATGCTTGATCAATTTCAATGGGTCTACCCTGAGTAAAACTTTGCTGAATTCCAGGAGTGATTTAACAACTAGTCCCTCTTCCCAAGGAACTCTACGAAATGCAGCTGTGTGTGGAGAAGAGGGGTCTCCTAAGAACTCTGTTAAGGGTGGTGAGAGTTGTTAGGAAGACCCCTCTCTTCTCCACACAGAGATACAGTTCTCCAGATTCTCTGGGACTAATAAAAGTAGTAAAATATTGCTTTAAATGTATGATGCAGATGTGCTTACAAAGTGTAGGTAAAAATTCCTAATTGTTATAGATATCCCCACTTTATTTTCAGCCCGGTGAAGACTGCTGGGTTTCAAGGGGCAACCAAATTATGGCTGCACTTTGTGAAGCATGGCAAGAGGAATGTTTTATCATAGGAGGGATCACAGGGGTGGATAGCTGTACTACATACAGGATTAAGGGAATCTTTGCATTTAATCTCCATGCATTTAATAGCAGTCATGGAGGGTGATAACTGTATATCCTGCCAACAAGGCAGGATAGGGTTAAATTCCCCTCTTGCCCAACTTACTTCATTCCCAGTAATGACCATTCTCCCCAGTGGCTGCTCTTTGTTTTATTTTATTTTTTGGAACCTTGCAGGTTAAATGCAAAGGCACATTGAATATCACGTCTGGTGTATCTCTCTGGGCAGACACATCCAGACACTTTTTCGCAAGATATGATTTACAATAAACCTGCTTTGCAGCTAAATGTAGGGCTTTCAACAATTTTCTCCTCATCTGAGAGAGAGAAAGAAAGAAAGAAAGAAAGAAAGAAAGAAAGAAAGAAAGAAAGAAAGAAAGAAAGAAAAGTGGAGGGGGAGAGAACCAACCAAGAGTCTCCCCTCTCATTCTTCAAAGCAAAACACACATTTGAAAACTATTTTTTAAAAATCATTAAGCTGTATAGACAATTCCAGGGAAAGTAAATGGCAAAACATTTTGTGTTCCTAACTGAAGGGTCCCGCGGGGGCTGTGCGACTGTTAAATTGTTCTGTTTGACTATTTCCACACTCTGCAAAGTTTTCGTTGGAGGAAATAGATGGCATGTGTGACATTTCACTTTCTGGAAAAAGGCTCAAAGGGAAGAACATAAAAGGAGGAGGGGGTTTCTATCAGAGAACTCTTGAAATGCTCTCCTTCTGAACACCAGGGGAGTGCCACCCCTCCCCACTCATTAGTTTAGAATGTTTTTAATTTATATACACTGCATTTTCCCTACAGTGGGACTTAAGGCGGTTTGCAAAAATTAAAATACTGATAAAATACAGAGAGCTTAAAAGATAATAGTTAAAAGGGAAATAAATTATAATAGAATTAAAACAATATAAAAACCATTCTGTTAAAGCACAAATAGTGTGGTGCTGTTTTTACTGTGAAAAGCCATTTCCATAAAAAAAGCAATCAGTCTCAAAAGCCTGTCAAAGTAAAACAGTCTTCCCCTGCTCGCAGAAGGACAAGGAGCCTCTCTAGGGGAAATTCCAAAATCTTGGAGCAGCCGCCAAGAAGACCCTGTCCCATGCCCTCACCAAATATTCATTTGAGAGTGATGTGACTGAGCAAAGGGCCTTCTAGAAGATTTCAGAGCACAGGCAGGTTCATATTGGAGAATACAGTCATTCAGATAGCATTCAGATAGCCTAGATCTAAGCCTCTTAGGCCTCATAGCCAACACTTTGAATTGTGCCTTGAAACAGACTAGTAACTAGTCTGTTGTAGCAGTTTTGAGCACTTTTCAAATGAAGCTCCACATGGAGCCAGTTGCAACCAGGGTGTGTATTGCAGTGGCCAGATCAGGCATCTCTAGGAATGGGGACAGCTGGCACACTAGCTTTAACTGTGCAGCTTTAACCCTCAGCACTGCAGAAACCTGGGTATCGAGGCTCAGAACTGAATCCAGGAGCACACACTCTATGTTCAGGGGGAGGGTTACCCCATCCAGTTTCAATTTGTTCACGCTTGTCTAGTCCATTACTGATGTCAGACACTGGTTTAGAACAAAGACAGCTTCCTTGGATTTAAGTGGAAAGGACTACTACATTAGAGGTGGCTTTCATCAGCACACTGGTGACACCAAACCCCAAAACTGAGCAACTCCTCCAAGCAGTTTCATGTAAATGCTAAATAGCATGAGTGACAGAGCAGAGCCCTGAACGAGCCCACAGGCCAATGATCAAGGTGTTGAACAGGAGTCCCCCAGCACTACCAGGAAGGAATGGAGAGGCTATTAGAACTGTGCCTCCAGTTTAGGGAAGCTTTTAATGTTTAATAGATTATTGTATTTTTAATATTCTGTTGGAAGTCGCCCAGAGTGGCTGGGGAAACCCAACCAGATGGGCGGGGTATAAATAATAAATAATATTATTACTACTACTACTACTTCTACTACTCCAAGTCCCATTCCAGCAAGGGGACTCAGAAGGATACCATAGTTGATGGTATCAAAAATTGCTTAAAGGTCCAGCAGAACCAACAGGGACACATTCCCATTGTCCAATTCCTCCCAACATATGCCATCCAAAGGTGACTCTGTCCCATAACCAGGCCTAAAATCAAATGGAAATGCATGCAGATAATCTTTCTCTTCCAGGAACCCCTGGACCTGAGATGCTACCACATGCTCTAGTACTTTGCCCGGCAATGGGAAATTGGAAACTGGCCAAAATTTATCCAATATAGTTGGATTCGGGGAGGGCTTTTTCAGATGACATATTATAACTGCTTGTTTTAGGTGTGCTGTATTCCTGCCTTGCTGTTCCCCTTTACCACTTGGTCTGTCCCCTACTGGCCTTTTTAATGAGTTAGGAAGGGCAAGAAACTAGCACATGTAGTAGCTCTCACATTTTCAAGGATGCTGTCCACATTCTCAGGCTGCACAAATTGAAAGGTATCAATTATCATTGAAGAAGCAGGCACCAAAGTTATATCCACTAGACCAGTGTCAACTGTAACATCCAAGTTGGAACAGATCTGAGTGATTTTGTCAGCAAAGTACTGAGCAAATTGTTCACAGCGGGCCATCGAGTGGTCTAAAATCTCCTCACGTGGGTAAGGTTGTAAAAGGAACAGCTCTGCTGGATGCAATAGAAGCAAAGAAAAATAGCTTTTTCACTGCTTGCACTGCTACAGAGTAGGTCTTCAAGTAGACTCTAGCCTGTATTCAGTTGGACTTCTTCCAAGTTTTCCATCAATTTTACTCTGGTCACCATCTCATTTGTTTCATCACCACCAGTGTCCGAGAAAACCAGGGGGCTGGTTTGGCTCCATTCTGTGAGAGCAGATGCCCGGGAGTGATTGTGTCCACTGTCCTGGTGATTTCTGCAGTCCATAGATCCACTAGGACATCAATAGAATCACCTGCTGAAGCAACTTGAAACTCTCCAAGAGCAGCCAGGAAATCATCTGGATCCACCAGCCTCCAGGCCTAGACTATTTAAAACAGCTGCCCACCTCTGCAGAAGCTCTGTGTTCCAGGAAATCTAAATCCCACCACCTGAGCTTGACAATGGAACTGTAGAAAGTTCATCCACTCTTTAAGATCACCATCATCTAATCCAGTGCAGAAAACATATGTCCAGAGCCCTGTTTTCTTAAGGGGGGGGGCACCCATTTGCCCTATGGCACAGAACAACTTTATGGTTATGCTAATTATGGTGCTTAAGTGTCCAGCTGTGAGGCCAGTGTCTTACAGTTGCCTAGACAAAGAGACTTGTTTGGCAAGCTTGCTGTCATATCTTCTGTTCTCACAGATACAGGAGCTCAATAATTGGGATTCAGGGCATCATGCAGGCTGATCCCCCAAACTTACAACAGTATAGTGTAAATGGGACCAGTTCTAGGACATATTCCAGCTAGGCAAAAACACCCAAGGAGGGTAAGAGGCTGTGCGTGTGTGTGCCAGAGAGAGAGAGAGAGAGAGAGAGAGAGAGAGAGAGAGAGAGAGAGAGAGAGAACTCACCATAATAGTATATTGGCACCTATCTTTTGCTGCTCATGGCAGCCATTTTGTGCTAGCACCCTTATCAATATGAGTAGTGACACCTCTTTCTTAAAATACTGTAATAATAATAAAAGTACTGGCGAGAGGTATCCTGAGAGCCAGATCGAAAGACCACATTGGCCACCGTGGCCCGGGCTTTCTCTTCATTTACTTAGGGAATGTAACCTTTTACAGAAACACTTATTCAAAGCAAAATGAAGGATGACAGGATTGATAAATTTTTATACACTGGTATCTATGCCTCTTAGAAATGCATTGCTAAAAATAAATAAATAGCCCTTTCCCTGGGTTCTAAATTTTGGGGGAAGCTGTGCATCAGCTCTGAAGACTCAACTTGTAAAGGAGCTATTTGCGCATTTGGGCTTGTGTGGGTGAAGTGTTTGCTCTTTGTTACGAGCACACTACTAGTGCAGGAGATCCAGGCTCCAATCTCCGGGATCTCATGTTTAAGAGTGTCTGCTACCAATGCTGGAAAAGAGCTCTATTAAAATTACCTAGGAAACTCCCGCCGGTTAGAGTGGGAGGTTCTGGGCTAGATGGAGAACTTCACCTGGTAGCAGCTTCCTGTGTTCCTGTTGTCTGTGTAACATGACTATATGCCCGAAAGGACCCTTTTCTAACTTTGTGCATCCAAATGTTTTGGACTACACCATTGAATGTATAGAATCATGGAATTGTAGAATCATAAAGTTGGAAGGGACCCTGAGGGTCACCTAGTCTCATCCCCTGCAATGCAGCAATCTCAACTAAAGCATCCATGACAGATGGCCATCCAAGCTTTGCTTTAAAACCAACAAGGAAGGAGAGTCCACCACCTTCCAAAGACGGTCCGTTCCAAACAACTTACTATCAGAAGGTTATTCCTGGTGTTTTGCCTGACTAGAATTACTTGGCTCTTCCTCTCATTGTAACTTTTAAGCTCATTAGGAAAACACTCTCTTTTATTCTCAGTATGTTTTCCCACAAAGTGCCCATTTTTAACTCTTGAAGCTAGAGACAAGAACCATTGGCCCTCCAGATGTTGCTGAACTACAACTCCCAAGAACCCCAGGATTCATGGCCAATGCCCAACGACAGAGGTTTTTAACCTTTTTGAGTCCTTGGCTCCCTTGACCAACTGCATTCTTTCTGCGGCACCCCTGTGGGGCTCAGGAGCCCAGTTATATCATCCCTTGCCTGCAGAGACAGAAGCTCCTCAGCCCTTTTCGAACACCCTCCATTGTGGAGTGTTGCTTCAGCCTTCTCTCCTTGGGAGTCCCACAGCTGCCACCCCTGATCTCTGAGCTTTCCCACCCAAAAGAGGTTCCTCCTCGCACTGCCCCACAGGGGCATGTGAAGCACCCCTGGCCAAACATGGAGGCATCTTTCTCCAGGGGAGCTTCTAGCAAGGGCTGCTGCAACACACAGCTGTGCAAGCCTTTCAGGCAGAGACACAAGAGGGCATCAGAGGTGGGAGGGAAGGAAAGAGGGACAGAGACCAGTGTTGCTTGTGGCACCCCTGACCATCATTCAAGGCACCCCAGGGTGCCACGACACACTGGCTGAAAATCACTGGTCAATGATGTTTCTAGTTGTTGTTCATCAACATACGAGAGCCCAAGATTTCCCACTCCTGCTTTAAAGCCTTGGTATTCAAGTACCTCCTATTGGACTCTTTCCAAACCAGTCTTCCTAAGATAATTGTTCGGGGCTCAGTGAAGCTCAGTCTTTTCAATAGTGACTTCTTGCCTTTCGAAACCCCTTCCCAGGGAAGCTTGCCTGATGCCTATTTTGATTAAATAATAAAAAAACCCACCCCCACTCTAGCTCTTTAGTAACCTGCTGCTTTTTGAACCTCTGCAACACCGAGGCCAAGTTACTGCACCTGTTTTAGTCACAATTCATCATACAATAAAACTCATGTAAATTTCATTTCTTGTACATCTTAAAGTTACATGCTATATCTTTCTTTCTTTCTTTCTTTCTTTCTTTCTTTCTTTCTTTCTTTCTTTCTTTCTTTCATTCATTCATTCATTCTTTCACTGCCCTGAGGACATTTCCATTTCTTTCGCTGAAGGTGTGAGATACAAATTTAGTAAATAAATAGCATAACATAAATTTTAAATAATATAATAATGCAAACAGTAATCCTGCAGGAGGCAGCATCTGGCGTGCCCTGAATAACATGGTAAACTAGAAGGCAAGAGGATTAGTTGCAGAATGATAGAATTAAGCCTGTGTAGTGCTTGCATCTTCTTTGTGGCTGAGTCTACGTAAGGCATTGTAAAGTTGATCCCTTAATTCACCATCTCACGGAAACAAGAACAAGGGCAGGAAATGGCACATGCTGTGTGTTCTCATTTTGCAATGGCCTTAAGACGACTTGAGCAAGAAACCAATATTAAAATACATTTCCCCTCCCTAACAGTATTACAACTGTAATCTCGCAATCCTATTTTAAGGGGAAACATTTGCCATTTGTGTACATTGGAAGGCAAAGCTGTGTTCAGCTTAGCCTCAGCAATTGTCCTTCATCCTTCCTTTCCACCCCCACCACCCCTGGTTTGCCTGTGCTGTGCTTTTCAGTCTTGCATCTCCTTTTGACAACCTGTTTCACAAATATATTAATGTAATTGAACCGATCCTGCAAAGGTACACAGAAGGATGTATGTCATTTGTTCTAGCAGATTCTGGAAATAGATGTTGTAATTTAAAGGTCTCTCTCTCTCTCTCTCTCGGATGTACCAGGCAAACTTCTTAAAGTTGTGATTAGAAGTCTGGAAATTGAAATCTAAGATGTGCATGCTAAGACTCAGTCCCCAGAGAACAAATACCTTACCCTTTTCCTTTCTGTGAACAATAGCAAGGGAGAGAGATTTGGAGGGGGGGGGGAGAGAGAGAGAGAAAGAAACAGAAACAAAGACAAAAAGAGAATGAACCAACTTTATGCGACTGAGCTGGAATTACAAATATCAAAATGAATTTATTATTGCTTTCCATTTTGAATGACTTTGAGGAAACCTCCCTTCTACCTGCTGGACCAATATATATATTTGTTTTAAAAATCCACACCAACTCAAAGCAACTCAAAATATGGGTGGGAGAGACCTGTCAGCATGCAGTTTTCCTATGGTTATAAAACAGCACACACACCCCCCCACTTGTCTTCCCTTGTTTAGAATTACTTCTGATATTTCTTTTATATCTACATTTTATTTGTTCATATGACTTTCATAATCACAGTGCAATATGCATTTGCTAGAAAATGTGCCAGTATTTTAAAGGGATGAATTCAATTGCCAGTAATTGGGGAAGCGCTGTAGCTCAGTCAGTGTACATGCCTTGCACGCAGAAGGTTCCAGGTTCAATCCCCAGCATCTCCAGGTAGGGAACATATTGAGGCTTATCTGAAACCCTGGAGAACTGCTGTTGACCATACTGAGCTAGCTGGATCAGTGTTCTGACTCATTATAAGGCAGTTTCAAGCATTCTTTTAATGAAATGATAAGTATACATTGGTAAAGCAAAACGAAGGACATCAGCCCCCCCCTTTTTTTATAAAAGGCAAGAGAACATGTTAATGGAGGGATGTAGAAGGCAGAAGAATAGCAGAGTGATGGACTAGTCCAAGATAAATTAATAATCTTGGGCAGAATAAACAAAATACCAGTTCACATGTATATCCCATTGGGCAGAAGCCATCCCCATTAGGTTCTTCTAACATGATGAATGATCCTGTCAATGCTGTGATTTAGTTTTGGAAACCATGTGATAAGCAAGCAAGAGTTTGCTTATCAAATAAATTTTGCTCCATCGCTTGCACCAGTATCCCAGTAAGGCTGTGATGTTCTCCTTGAACAACACAGTCTGGGTATACTACCCCTCATTGTGCCTCATGGTGCCAAGCTGCACTGCTCCATTACTTTAATTGCTATTGGTAAGTGCTGTTTTTAACACCGATCTGTGCCATTTTGCTGCATTATGGACTTTTTTAATGGGCTGTAGTTTTTCCATCTAAGTAAATTGAAGTAGACATCTTATCAGCAGGGAGTGCTTCACCTTTTCTCCCGTGCCTTTTGTCCTCATTCTGTGCAACTGATGTTCAAGCACAGGGCACAGCTATTTCATTGCTAGCTTGCTTTGCCCTCTATTTTCTGAGTGCTACTGTTTTATCAGGGAAGTTAATGCAGCATGTGATTATGAAGTAGGTAACCGTCATAGTATATCTGAAATATTTCCACTCAACTACTTTTTGCCAGATGTTGAAACATGGAAATATGGTGGGAGGGGGGTGTTTGTGCTGGAAAATGAAATATAGCCTTACTTTTAATATATCATTGCTTTTAAATAGACAGATACTGTATGTGCATATGCTTAATAGCAAAGCCCAATAGTTTAACTAAGTATGTCTGTATTGTAGTTCCATATATCATAAAATCATAATATGCAAGCATATAGTTGTATAATACAGTGGTACCCTGGGTTACAGATGCTTCAGGTTACAGACGCTTCAGGTTACAGACTCCGCTAACCCAGAAATAGTACCTCGGGTTAAGAACTTGCTTCAGGATGAGAACAGAAATCGTGCGGTAGTGGCACAGTGGTAAAGTGGTACCTCAGGTTAAGAATAGTTTCAGGTTAAGAACGGACCTCCAGAACGAATTAAGTTCTTAACCCAAGGTACCACTGTACAATCACAATATTGTACTATCATACAAACAGAAAATCATATCATGCAATCCTAATATAATACAATTATGATATATATCATACAATCATAATACCATAAACAATTTTAATATACAGTCATCACACAATCACAATATACACTCACAACACATTATCATAATATATATCTACAATCATATTGTACAACCATCCATTCATATCATGCAATCATACCATATCATACACTCACACACTCATATCATATCATAGATAATCATATCATATCCTGGATTCAAGTTACAAGAAAGGATATTCTGATTAAACATCAGGAAGAAGTTTCTGACAGTAAGAGCTGTGTTAGAAGGTGTTGACTCTCCTTCCTTGGAGGTTTTTACACATAGCTAGGATGGCCACCTGTCAAGGATGTTTTAGTTGAGATTCCCGCATTGCAGGGGTTGGACTAGATGACCCTTAGGGTCACTTCCAACTCTACAATTCTATGATTGTTTTATTATATAGCTATTGTGGCTCCAAATTCCTTTTAAGATAATGCAGATAGGATTACAGGTTCAATTCTAACACAGAGCTGCGTGTGTGTTCTGTTCATATAAGAAACCATCAAACCAGAATTTTGTATTTGGCACAGGATTCAGGATGCTGAGCATTTGGGTTTTTTGATCCAGGATTAAAAGGGGCGTTCTTATCCAAATGATCATAAAGATAATCAAGAAAATAAGTTGAATATCTGATCCAAACTAAAGGTTTATGCTTCTTATATGGAATTCGCCTGCTGTTGGACATTTCCCCAGTCCTGTGGGAAAACTTGAGGGAAGGCCACCCCATAGCTCTCTCCCTTGTTAATGTTGCAAACCAGACTTACATTGTGTTTGTGTGTGTGTGTGTGTGTGTGTGTGTGTGAGAGAGAGAGAGAGAGAGAGAGAGAGAGAGAGAGAGAGAGAGAGAGAGAATACACTATTGGGGTGATCCAAATCAGTAACAGCTGCTTGTTACCTGCAAGATCAGATTAGGTTTATGGCCTTTACAAGGATTGTGTTTGTGCAAAATTCAGTGAAGTTCTTCACTTTCCTGTCTCGGAGGCAGGTGTTTTCTTCCTATGTGCAACATTTCTTGATTATTGATGGATACCAAAAGTGACAGAGTGGAACTGATTCAGGGGGAAAATAGCCTTTAATTAAGAGAAGTTGGTAAATATTTGAGAAGGCATGCAACTTGGCTTCTGAGCTTTTGAATATCTGATTCTGTGCTGGCTTAATGACAACCTTGCCTCCACCCTCACCCCCCAACCTTTTGACTGCTATTTGAAATCATCAGAAGAGTTGCAGAAGAGTTGTGTTCGCTGCCCCTTTTCTTGAAAGTATTGTTACTCAACCTAACTAGCAAGTTCCTTGAATAAAACATGATGTTTGAGATGATAAACAATGAAGTCCACTGTTTGCAGGCAAAACCTTCATTGAATCTCCCCCACCCTTTGCCACTGCAAGCAGGCCAACAAAACCTGCTTAATGCTTAATACTTTTGCTGTACTTAATAATTTTGCTGTTGCTGTCCATGGTATACGGTTAATAACTAGCTGTGGCTAACAATCAACATTGAACAAAAGAATTCCCATAGCTTTTTTTTTTGGCTTGAAATTGTATGTGTCAACAGCTTGACTTACAAGGGGTGAAAAAAAAGTTGTGCTGTTGGCTCATGTTCATCAAAAGCTCAAGCACATTCAGTCTGTGTTTGACTGACACAGATTGCATGCCAGAGGTGTACTTGCTCATACCATGTGGGCTTTTGCGCTGTGGAATGATGCACAGGTTTGACACATTGATGTGAACATAACTCTGTGCCCAGATTCTAGTTTGGATCAAAAATGGTGTTGGAAATAATTATCCCCTGTAAGAGAGACCGTCTCCATAGGTCTGACACGATCTATGGAGGTCACCAGTCTACAATTATTAAACAGCAGTTAACAAAAGAAAGGGACAATGGTTCCTGTTGCAGCAGAAGCCACTGCATTTTCCATTGCTTCTGATGAGACACTGTTGAAAAGCATCTCCAGAGTTGGATTTCATGTAAAACACATTGGGAAAAGACCCTATCCCAGTGTTAGACAGGGGCGGATCTACTATAAAACTAATGAAGCTTAAGCTTCAGAGACCCTAATCCCAAGAAGGCCCAAAATAGCATTAGTCCACATTGCATAATATTCTTGAGTTTAGAAGACCTAATTTGAGTCGTATGACTCTAATTAATTAATTTTTTGCTGTATATATTTCAACAATCCCAAAGTTTGAGAGTCGGTAGCACAGATGTTGTAAAGGTGTGTTGGTTGCGAAGGGGCTCCCAAAGCAGTTCAAGCTTCACCCCCCCCCAATGTAGGACCACCATTGGTGGTAGAGCATCTGCTTTGCATTCAGAAGGTCTTATGTTAAATCCCAGACATCTCCATTTACAGCTAGGAAAGACCCCTGTCTTAAACCCTCGAGAGTCACTGCCAGTCAATGTAAACAGTACTGACCTAGGTGGACCAATAGTGTAGCTTCCTGTGTTCCTGGAATAATGATCATATAAAGCATCCAGAGTTTCGTACTCTGCTCCCAATCTTCCTCCTTTAAATACCACAATCATGTGGAATATGGTGGGAATGGACCTAGTTTTAGGAAAAGAACAATGAACATGAGGGATGCTGCTGCTGCACTTTTCTGCTACTTCCTAGTCTGCAATCTTGCCTAACTCCCTCTGCTCAAAAGAAAATCCCAGCAGGGCTTGCTTCTAGTATTACAGTCCAGCTGAAGGAAACAATTAAACATTAGAGAACAGATGGTTGGGAAAGTAAGCTTTGTATGATGAGGGATAGTTTTGTATGATGAGGGATGACCCTTTCCGATCATTTCCAACTAGGCCTTTCCACCTCCTGGTTTTTTGTTTTTGTTTTTGTTTTTTATGTGATTGGGGTAGACCCACAATTAACACACTGCTACAGTCACCTATAGGTTGGCCCCGAAATGTGGTGCTGTTTTCATATTGTGCAAAATGCTGAGATCATGTCTGGGAGCGAATGCATGCTAAAAATGTGCACACTACCATGGCCCTCTACAATATCCAGATCCTTCTAGGGCAGAGTGTATGTAGGCATTGTACTGCAAGTTTTGAAAGTTAACTTTCTACACAGCCAGCACAATATATCTGTGGATGTTTTAGACCAGGGGTCAGCAAACGTTTTCTTTCTTTCTTTTTTAATACTTTTTATTAAATTTTCCAATTAAAACACATCAAATCACATTGAAATTATTCGCAATTACATTTTTACAAATCCAAATTAATCATACAATACCAATTACAGAAAACATTCCAATTATAGCCAATTATACTTAATTTTTCGGACTCCCATGCCTCAGATTCCCAGAGCTCCCTACTAATCACCAATATCCTTTGCTTCCTTCTGAATCTATCCCTTATTTAACAGCCTCTGATATAAATATCACATATTTTCAAGTCTATTACTGTCCTTTCTCGGCCTCCGAGTTTACGTTGCCCGCTGGATGTTTCCAAATACTTTCTGTCTCTGTGTGGACTATATCTGTAACCTCCCTCCGATCTCTGGCCCTTGATACCAATTAAGTCATAAATTTTATCCAAATTCTCCTCCATGGCTCCTCCGAAAATAGAATCACAGTCTTTCCAGTAGAGAGAAAGCCAGACGTCTCTTCTCACTCTTCTCAAAACCGAGCGGCTACCTCTCTACCTCTGATTGCATTCCATTCCAGCGCCATCTTGCTTGATTTACGAACTGCAACACAAATCTTAGATCCTCCTTACAGTGACAAATCTTCAGTCTCTCAGCCGGGGCCAGGATTTCAAGGGAGATTTTTGCAAAAATGTCAATTTGCATATAACTCCAATGTCAGGTTTATTTGAAATTCCAAGTCCACCAGTTTGTACTCTCCATTATCCTGCTGCTCTAGATCAAGTCCGATGTTCCGTCCAAGAAAGGTATTTAATAAATTATAAGCAAAGAACAAAGAAAAAGGTTGCACTTCCCTGTAAGGCTTCTCGGATTCTCCAGATGCTCGTTCTTCACTCCTACGATGTTTCCTCTTATCTCTCAGTGGCCGTAATTCAAATCATTCTCTCTGCTACTCAGAGCTGTGTCCATAAGCAATAATTTTTCACTTTTTCATCTGAGGCATGCCCAAAACTTTCCTCTAATTAAATTTCAAGTATTGGGACCCATCTGCCTGGTGGGTGGCTTCCAGGAGTGCCGACTCCAACTGGTGCACAGCCCAGGCCCCCCCACCCCACAGGGGTCCGGGTGGGTTAAGGGGCATCTGCGCCAGAGCCCCCCTCCCGTAGCATCCCGGGAGGGGTAAGGAAGCCTGCATACTCCCGAGGCAGCCGCCGTAAATCACTGTTGGAGCGGAGAAGATGGAATTGTCCGCCATTCCCTCCAGCAGTGGGTGGAGTTGGGTCAGCAAACGTTTTCAGTAGGGGGCTGGACCATTGTCCCTCAGACATTGTGGGGGGCCGGACTATATTTTGAAAATAAAAATGAAAATTAATTCCTATGCCCCACAAATAACCCAGAGATGCATTTTAAATAAAAGCACACAATATACTCATGTAAAAACACCAGGCAGGCCCCACAAATAACCCAGAGATGCATTTTAAATAAAAGGACACATTCTACTTGTGTAAAAAAAATTCTGATTCCCGGACCATCTGCGGGCCAGATTTAGAAAGCGATTGGGCCGGATCCGGCCCCCGAGCCTTAGTTTGCCTACCCATGTTTTAGACTAACATGAAATTGGCTGATAACCACTACTTACGTGAGTTTAAAGGGGCATTAGATAAAGTCATGGAGGATAAGGCTAATAATGACTGCTAGTCATGATGGTCCATGAAATCTCTAAATTAAGGCATATGTCACTGGATACCAATGGTTAAGAGATGCACCTACTTGTGGGAGGTACTTATTCCCTTCATGTTCCGCTTAAAGGGTTTGGTCACTTTGTGGACACTACACTACATGGATCATTGATTTCATGTAGCAGGGTTGTTTGAGTTCCTTACATCCCAAGGCATTTACCCCCAATTTTTTAAAGTGTTTTCTTGTTGCTAGACAGCTCTTTTCTCTTCCTCCTCCTTGTGTAACTGTTGCCATAGTACCCACACACACACACACCTTCATCTAAGGCAGACCCACACAGCTGTGTCTATGTGAAATGGTTGTTTCCCCCAAGCATTTTGTATTTTTCTTTTCTGAAGTAGGACCCTGTTCCATTTAGTTTACTTGTTGTTTAGTCGTTTAGTCGTGTCCGACTCTTCGTGACCCCATGGACCAGAGCACGCCAGGCACTCCTGTCTTCCACTGCCTCCCACAGTTTGGTCAGACTCATGTTCGTAGCTTCGAGAACACTGTCCAACCATCTCATCCTCTGTCGTCCCCTTCTCCTAGTGCCCTCAATCTTTCCCAACATCAGAGTCTTTTCCAGGAAGTCTTCTCTTCTCATGAGGTGGCCAAAGTTTAGGAGCCTCAGCTTCACAATCTGTCCTTCCAGTGAGCGCTCGGGGCTGATTTCCTTAAGAACGGATAAGTTGATCTTCTTGCAGTCCATGAGACTCTCAAGAGTCTCCTCCAGCACCATAATTCAAAAGCATTTAGTTTACTAGGGCATTATAATTAACATGTTGTCACTGTTGATACCTGTGAGTGCTCTGCTTGCAGAACACGGATAATTTTTAGTTCCGAATCACACCTGTTTTTGAAGCTGCCTTATGGCAGACCACTGATCAGGACTACCCTCTTTCAAACTGCAAAGCGAACAGGGATCTAACAAAAGATTGCTCCTTGGTCAATACATGTGATAGATGGGGGTCAGAAAAGTCCCATGCTTTAGATCAACAGAGCTCATGGAAGGTCACATTTGTATTGATTTAAAATGTACGTTCAAGATTAGGAGCACAAATGTGAATGACCTGGTCCAAATATTTCCTTGTCTAGCAAAGAACTCCTTTTTCTTTCTGGGTAGTAGGGGGGGGAAGGCATTTTTTTTTTAAAAAAAGACATAACTATGTACAAGATTTTTTTTGCCCATGTTCTAACACTATCTGCAATGCCTCATTATGTAAATAAGTATGAATTGCATTGATAATTTGCAAGTGAAAGTGCAGAGAGGGAAGGATGCAAAAGAGAAGATTAACAAGCCGCTGCAAATACTCCTCTGGGAAGCCTTTCTGAAAATACAGAATGCTTCAAAGGAAACTGAATTCATGAGTGACCTGCTGAGGTTTGCTACTCAGTTGAAGTTCCTTGCTTTTCTGTCCTTCCCTTGGCATACATAAGCTTTGCTAATTTGGATTGGCGCTTGCAGGAGGACACATTAAAGCACCCACACATACCACGAACTGTTAACTAAAGTTGGCACCTTGTATTTAATGAGTTCTACTGCAAGTGCTTAGCATGAGCCACACTGACAGTGACACAAACCCTGACCTGGCAATGTGTAGAACATAGAGAGCATGCCCTATATCAAGTTAACCACTTATCCCTGCTTTTAATGGGGGGGGGGGTATTCATTTTAAAACAACAACACCACCTTTCTATTTTAAAATACCCTGATAAAGTCAAACATACTTTTTGTTGTTGTTTAGTCATTTAGTCAAGTATGACTCTTCGTAACCCCATGGGCCAGAGCACGCCAGGCACTCCTGTCTTGCACTGCCTCCCGCAGTTTGGTCAAACTCATGTTCGTAGCTTCGAGAACACTGTCCAACCATCTCGTCCTCTGTCGTCCCCTTCTCCTAGTGCCCTCAATCTTTCCCAACATCAGGGTCTTTTCCAGGAAGTCTTCTCTTCTCATGAGGTGGCCAAAGTATTGGAGCCTCAGCTTCACGATCTGTCCTTCCAGTGAGCACTCAGGGCTGATTTCCTTCTGAGTGGATAGGGTTGATCTTCTTGCAGTCCATGGGACTCTCAAGAGTCTCTTCCAGAGACCTTAATTCAAAAGCATTAATTCTTTGGTGATCAGCCTTCTTTATGGTCCCATTCTCACTTCCATACATCACTACCATAGCTTTAACTATACGGACTTTGTCAGCAAGGTGATGTCTCTGCTTTTTAAGATGCTGGCTAGGTTTGTCATTGCTTTTCTCCCAAGAAGCAGGCGTCTTTTAATTTCGTGACTGCTGTCACCATCTGCAGTGATCATGGAACCCAAGAAAGTAAAATATCTCACTGCCTCCATTTCTTCCCCTTCTATTTGCCAGAAGGTAATGGTTTGAAACAATGGGTTGTGTCCAATATGAGTCCTACTTGGGTCTACTGGAATTTATGAACCTTAGTCATCTTTAATTTCAATGCATCTACTCTGAGAAGGGCTAATGTGAGATTAAGCCTGATTAAATCTAAAGATACTAATTAAAATATTAAAAGACAAATAGCATCTAGGCAGCAGAGCAGATAGAATAACATCAGCAGCTAAATGGCAGCATAGCAAAAACAGAAAAAGGTTTTGCACGGTGCTTAAAATCACTTATGTTTGGTGCCAAATCTACCTGCAGAGGGTGTTTAATCTGGTTGAGATTAAGCAGGCAAATTCATTTCGATGAATATGCTTCTGGAGAGTTCAGATGTTTGCGGGGCAGGTATTGTTGTCTGAATACAGGCAAATAAATATAGAGGCAGGTGAAGGGAGAAGTACAGGGATCATTTTTTTTAAAAGGTTGTGAAGATTTCTCCTTTTAGGACTCCAAATCTGTATGTCAGCTGCACAATTCTTCATTTCCATACCAACACTCTTGACAATATAATACACCAGCATCCTACAGTTTTCTCTTCTGCTGACAAGCCACCAGCACTGTGGACTTGCGGTTTATCATTACTAGAAACACTCTCTGGGATTATACTTTTATATTACTGTGATGCTTTTGTGTGGTTCATCATTTAAATTAGGTAGCAGTAGTTTGATGGTGGTGCATGTGTTTTGCATCCTAGGGATTTTCCCTGAGAGTTTGCAAAGATTATTTATTTTTTTACATGATCTTATTTCTCATTTAATAATTTCCCTTTCAAAATTGAGTGGATGAGACATGGATAAATTTTTTTTACAAATCATATTCTCTCTCTCTCTCTCTCTCTCTCTCTCTCTCTCTCTCTCTCTCTCTCTCTCTGTGTGTGTGTGTGTGTGTGTGTGAGAGAGAGAGAGAGAGAGAGAGAGAGAGAGAGAGAGAGAGAGAATATTAGCCAAGTAAAGCAATAGGCCCCTAAAATGCATTCTATTCATGTTTCAAAAAAGAAAAAAAAAAGGTCCTTTGTCTTGGAAGGTTTCTTTCTTTCTTTCTTTCTTTCTTTCTTTCTTTCTTTCTTTCTTTCTTTCTTTCTTTCTTTCTTTCTTTCTTTCTTCTTTCATATACTGGATGGTGGCCCCAATGTTGCCAATGTATTCCACATCTTCTTAATCTGAGTTTCAAATGACTGTGTTGTTTTCTATTTCTGTGGGGTATAAACTCTGCCCTGATAGTCACGAGGAGACTTGTATTCAAACAGAAGTATTATACCTACAGAAACACCCAGGAGGTCTTGTAATAAATTGTGATTGGAGGTATCTTGAATTTGTTGACGTTCTGGATGACCACTGAACCATAAGCTGTGAGGTGCATTCATTTAGGACCAACATGTCCAACAGGTAGATCGTGATCTACTGGTAGATCACTGGATGCCTGTGGTAGAGCATGGGTAGATCACTGGCTCCTCCATAGAAGCTTAACAACTTTCAACTTTTACCTGAAAACCCCCCCCCCAAAAAAATAGGGAGGCTCTCCTCCCCCCCAAAAAAACTCAGGAACTTTGACCTGAACCCCCCAAAAGGGGTGGACCACTGCCAGTTTTTAACTCTGTGAGTAGATCGCGGTCTCTTGGGAGTTGGCCACCCCTAATCTAGGTGGATGGAAAGGTATGGAGGCCTGTAGTAGACAGCCTTACTCAATATAATATCAGCTTTGTGCATTTCTGCTGCCCGACTTCACTTCTGGGTGTCAAACCTATTACCGAAGGTGTGATCAGGGCCGTCTTAACCCTATCTAGTGTCATGGCTCAGAGATCCCTCCGGCGCCCCGCGCCCCTGCTTTCCCAGCTGGAAAGCCGGAGCCACACGCTGTCTTGGGGACTCGTGCACACACTTCATTTTAGCAACTGCACCTCGCGCACCTCCAAGGCGCTGCTCCCCCCCCCGGCGATGCCACGCCGTGCCTTCTCGCCCGCCGAAAGTAGGACCGGCAAAGGCAACGCTGGACTCTCGCTCCACCGGGCAGGGGCAGGGCGGGGACACTGCTAGCTGTTGTTCCGCCTCCACCTCCTCGGCCAAAGCGGCTGCACGGTGCTGCTGTCCAGGGAGCTCTGGCTGCCGCACCAGTGGGAGGCTTGCTGCCGGCTTCCCCGCAACGGCGCCCACAGCCCAAGAAGAGGCGGACGAGGGCGGTGCTGCTGGTGGGGCTTGGAGGAGACGCCGTTGAGCAGCTGGGCTCGGGAGCCACTGGAGCTCTTTCCGCAGTGCATTCCAGCCTACCCTCCATGTGGACAACGAGGGGCGTTTGCTCTGCGCAGCTCCCCCACTCGCTGGGGTGCCCCTGAGAGGTGGCACCCTGGCGCAATGCGCTAGTAGCCCCAATAGGAAAGATGGGTCTGGGTGTGATTTTGCGTGACTTTGACCAACCCTGAATACCACTTGCTGGAAGCCACAGAAAGTAAGTGTGCTCTTGTGCTTGGGCTCTGCTTGCTAGTTTTCCGCAGGCTTCTGGGTGGACCCTGTGAGAACAAGGACGTATCATGGGTTTAGTTAAAGGTAGTCATCATGCACAAAACTTGGCCATGTGTTTTGATCTTGCATCTCTGATTTATAGGGAGACCCATAGGAGTTTTCTCCTTCCCACCCCAGGCCCAGCTAATACTGCCAAAACAAAAGCAGGTAACTAGTTCCAGAGGGTGTGTGTGCATATGCACACATACCTGCACTTTGTATATTGTATATTATAAAGCTAGACAGGGAAAATAGCACAGTACGCATTCTGATATGAATGCTGTCAGTACAGTTCTGTCATTTAAACACCTATTACTACAACACTTCACATAAATAAATGGCTGCTAACTTTAGTTCGATATTTTAAAATCATTCCCATTTTAGACAAAGATTTTTTTTTTAAAAAAAATCTATATGGCCTATTTGCTGTTGTGTAATGCTACATGAAAATGTATGTTGGGAAGCAAAAAAGAATGCTGATGAGACAGAGTAACATAAATGGAGCATTAGGTTGTAGTGCACATGGTGAGTGTTTAAATATTATTCCTGTAGGAAATGTTTTGGGTCATGGTTTCTTGGTTTTTTATTATTATTCTTCACAATTTGTCCTATGCACATTCTTCCAAAATAGAGATTAAAGGTGACTGCTCAAAGCAAGCTGTTGCCAAAGACTAACAAATTTGAAAAGTCATGCCAAGGAAGTGGAGGTATTTCTCTTCTCCATCCCTGTATGGAATTTGGATGTACTGAAGTCAGGGGGGTAGATGCATTGAGCAAAATTCCATTTGCTTATGCATATGAGCTAGTTTGCTTACATTTCCACATCTGCAGATTCTTACTAACGCTCTGAATTTGTCACGTTACATTGGGCAGCGCTCTCTCTCTCTCTCTCTCTCTCTCTGTGTGTGTATGTGTGATGACATGAATAATTGTCTGTAGAAAGTCAAACTATTGGCCTACCTGGTGATGTGATAGAATCTTAGAATCTTAGAGTTGGAAGGGACTCAAGGGTCATCTAGTCCAACCCCCTGCAATGCAGGAATCACAGCTAAAGCATCCCTGACAGATGGCCATCCAACCTCTGTTTAAAAACCTCCAAGGAAGTAGAGCCCACCACCCTCTTATGGGAGTCTATTCCACAGCTAAACAGCTCTTACTGTCAGAAAGCTTTTTTCTGAATATTCAGTCAGAATCTCCTTTCTTGCAACTTGGAGTCATTGATTTGAGTCCTACCCTCCGGAGCAGGAGAAAACAAGCATACTCCCTCTTCCATGTTGTAAGACATCAGAGATCCAAAATGCAGTGTCTGGAAAAGCAATAGTAACCTGCTAACTTTTTTTTTTCAATGCAAACACCCACATATGGAGTAAATGTTTGTGACAAAAGAATAGGCTTGGCCTTGAGTGTTTGGCCAAGTGTCCACAATGTCATTCTTAGCTCATTATATCAGATCCTGCAGATAAAGGGATTTAAAGATTAAAAGGCAGTTTAAATAGGGAACCAGTGAGTTATGCCAGCCTGTGCTATGGGGAGCTTGTTGCAGGCCCCGCAACATTGTGTAATCTAACATCCAAAGAAGCTGAGAAATACATTTCTTTTGAGATGGGGACATAGCCAGTTTGACATAAAACCACTTGTCGTTTGCTATGCCCATTGCAACCTCCTTCTGTTACTTACTAATGTGTTCTATCTGTTCTTGGCTGGGTTCTGCCAGATGGGTGTCACTCTGATCAGCTTTCTATGCCAGCCTGAGTTCTCATATGAGAAAACGGATAGAACTATCTGTGCTTTGGAGAACCCTTGAACAGCTTTGCTTTCTATCTGGAGCTGGATACAGATTAAAAGGGGGAGTGTGTTTTTATTTCCTCAAAGAGGAGGCCCAAAAGCATAGGAGCATGTTGGCAGAAGAACAAGGAGAATCGTAGGCAGCTGGTGATTGTTCCTAAACGGACTCGACCCAGTATACCTGAAGGGGCATCTCCACCCCTGTTGTCCAGCCCAGACCTTGAGGTCCACCTCCAAGGGCCTTCTGGTGGTTCCCTCATTACGAGAAATGAAGCTACAGGGAACCAGATAGAGGGCTTTCTCAGCAGTAGGGCCCCCATGGAATGCCCTCCCATCAGATGTCAAGGAGATAAATGACTACAAATTTTAGACTTCTGCAGGCAGCCCCGTATAGTGAAGCTTTTAATGTTGGATATTTTATTATGTTTTTAATATGTGTTGGAAGCTGCCTAGAGTGGCCGGGCAACCCAACAAGATGGGCAGAACAAATAATAAAAATATATTCTTAACCTTATTCTAAGGCTAGGCATTTCCTTCTTTGGAAGAAGTGGGGATGGTCAAATCTATCAATATTGTTTTTTTCATCCCACCCCTACCCTAATTTTAAACTCAGTTGTCCAAATTCTCACAGCAATTTGCATTTTCAAACTATTTCATGGTCATTTTTCCATGAATTTTTAGTATGAATTTCTCCCAATAAGCACAATTATATAGTTTTGACTAATAATGCACATTTTTTGCAAACAACCTTCTGTAGCATGATGCTTTTTTGTTTTATTTTCAGCAATTTTATGTGCACTTTCCCCCAGTAGATGTATCTGGGTACACAATTGTTTGCATGGGGCATTGCACCACAGAATTCATAGAAGTGTGGATTTCGAAGTGTGTTTCTGTTTGCATATTGGTTTGAAGTATTTTCTCATTAGAATTTGAACAAAATCAAAATTTCCCCCTATCTTCATCACTTTGCCTGTGGCCAGGAAGCCTCATTGTGCTGCCCCTGATGTGTGGCAGCCAGGACCTCTGACCTACCAGTCAGCATATTCTCCTGCCCCAAATTAAACTCTGTAATCCAGATCATTGGGGGCTTCAAAGTGGAAGAAGATGCACTCCAGCAATTCAGAGTAAATGGTTTGGAATGACTTGTGTTAACAGCCAAACCACAGACTGCTAAGGAAAGAGGGTGGAGAGTGTTTGCATATGGCGTGTGATGGTATTGCAAATGTGAATGGGGAAAGTACTTTCTTTACACACACACACACACACACACACACAAAACAAAACAAAACAAAAACAAAAACACAACAACTATGGCAAATGGTATGCAAACTGAATGTTGGAAACCTTTTGGGTGAACACACCCAGAGGGAATACAGTGGTACCTCTACTTAGGAATAACTCTACTTACGAATGGAGCTCCATCCGCCATATTGGATGCAGTTTAGATAGGATTTTTTCTACTTACGAATTTTTAGATAGGGTTGCTTCGACTTACGATTTTTTTCTCCCAATGCAGTCCTATGGGATTCGACTTACATTTTTTTTTGACTTACGAATGTGCGTTTGGTACGCATTAAATTCGTAAGTAGAGGTACCAATATACTCTGGTGGAATTCCTTGGGTGTATGACTTTAGCTTCTAGTTACAAGGAGATGCTGCGCTACCCAGTAGATGGTCCTCCCTCCCTCTCCCTGAAAACAAAACTTGTGAGGCAGTGGAATTGGCTGGCAATTGGCATGTATTGGCTGGAAGCCTTGCAAATATTAAACAGTCTACTTCACTAAGCATTTACAAACAGTAAATGTATATTGATGTTTGCTTGTTTGTTTTTCACTGTGCCAGTGCTCATTGCGAAACAGCCGTTGCCAAATGATATGTTTGAATTTGCCATTCCTTTTAAAAAAGAAAGAAAGAAAGAAAAGATTTAAATCTCTTATTAGGTTGCTGGCATTTCTTAATCTGTTCTTCTCTTCTCATTTTTATTTCCTAGTTCTTAGTGTTCAGTTGGACAACTCCTTAGCCATTCTGGAGATGGACTTGCTTTCCAGGACCTACCTCTTGGCAGCCTTATTAACCTGTATCGTGTTTCAGTCCGGTGCCCAGGAGAAGAATTATACGGTGCGGGAGGAGTTGCCAGAAAATGTCCTAATTGGCAATTTGCTTAAGGACCTCAACTTGACTCTGGACCCTGATGTGCCCCTTTCGTCACCCCTGCAGTTCAAGCTTGTGTATAAGACTGGGGATGTTCCGCTGGTGCACGTGGAGGAGAATACTGGAGAAATATTCACCACTGCCAACCGCATTGACCGGGAAAAGCTCTGCTCTGGCATATTTAGTGAGAACCGCTGTTTCTATGAGGTGGAAGTTGCTGTCCTGCCCGATGAAGTTTTCCGACTGGTCAAGATCAGGTTCCTGATTGAGGATATAAATGACAATGCTCCTCTTTTTCCATCAACGGTCATCAACATCTCTATCCCTGAGAACACAGCCATCAATTCCCGGTATTCTGTCCCATCTGCTCTTGATCCTGACATTGGAGTGAACGGCATTCAGCACTATGAACTCCTTAAGGTGAATGTTGGTCCTTGTATCTCCCCTCATCTCCATTATTTCCCCTTGAGTTTCTTAATAATTTCTAGGATCTTGCATTGCATTTAACTTTCAGCAAGAGGAGGAATAAGGAAAGATGGAAAAGATGGGGGTATTGATTGAAAGTGGAAAAGTGAAAATAAAACAGAGGGGTGGGGAATGGACTGGAGTGGTGGAAAGATAGTAGACAATTGAGTAACAACAACAACAATGTTTCATTTATAAACATCTTAGCGTTTTGGGATCTCCTCTCCCTATATTCCCCTCCTCATTTCTCATGCAATAAGGGATTTTCAAGTTTGCCTGCCTTATATACATGATCTAAACTGGCGAAATGTGGTTTGTGGGCTGCACCAAAGAAAGTGTTTTTTATGTGTGTGTGTGTGTGTGTGTGTGTGAGAGAGAGAGAGAGAGAGAGAGAGAGAGAGAGAGAGAGCGCAAGCACACACACAAATGCATTCTCTCTGAATCACTCAGGCACAATTCATGTGTTGCCTTGGCAAACCCTCTCTTCTGCATTTAACTACTCACATGAGCAGTCAACTTCTGTGTGAGCCTTTTGCTGTTGGTGCAGGAACCTTAGCTAGGAGAGGGGATGAGAAGAAGAATGACATCTTGCCACCCAACTACTTTTATAGCCATCAGTATATACCTTGAATCCAAAATAAGCTGGATTTCCAGACATAACATTTTGACCAATCATTGGCATCCCGTGCGCTAAATATGTGGGGAAATTCACAACCACTTTGTGTGATGTTTTTCATTTCAGTACTAGTTAGTTTTAGACTGCCTGAGCTGTCAGTCCCATAAGAACTGCACGCTTGGACATTTTTCAAAACTTGCAGCATGCGTATGTGTGTGTGTGTGTGTGTGTGTGTGTATATATATATATATATATATATATATATATATATATATATATATATATATGTCAAGGAGAAGCTGGAGGTAGGGATGTACTTAGTGAATGTGACCAGTAGCTCTGGCAGTGAAGCATATGAAAGCGAACAAGGGAGCCCCGTGGAATAGTGATATGCACTGAAGCAAATTAACATTCTCGGAGAAGCAAAGAGGAAGCCCTCCATCTGACTGGCTCAATCAGCCTACTTTGGTAATGCTTGGGTAGCTTAATAGTAAAGGGGAATGAAAAGTTATTCACACACAAAGAAAAGAGCAACTGTAATGATGCCCATTCTGTAGAAACAAGCAGAGCATTTGACATTACAAATAATTTTCCGTGTGCGTGATGCTGGGGTGGTGCGAGGCAGACAGTTTCTCCTTGGTTTCTTGATGAGCAAAAATCTCTGGTGAACATTTATTGGTTGCTCAAGACAGGGGTGTGATTGGGGGGGGGGAGATGGTTTGCCAAAGATAACACTTGTGACTCACCAAGAAGGACTAAATTTTTTGGCCTTTCAGATGTTGTTATACTCTAGCTCCTATCATGACTGGCCTTTTGGACTGATAGAAGTTGTAGTCTGGATGCATGGTTCATCTCCACCAGGAGCTGTGCATTCAGTATTATGGGCCCAAGTTTATGCAACTCCATTTCAGTTGAGGTCAGACAGACTCACTCCTTGCTGAATTTCCAGCAATTAATGAAGTTTCTTCTTCTTATTATTCCATCACACATTTTAATTGGTCTGATTTTTATAGTTTTAACAGATTCTTACCTTTTCCATGTTGTATTCCTTGTTCCTCACTTATAAATGATTGCCATTAAGTATTATATAAACAAATAAATTGCAGCCAAAGAAGTGATTTTTAACCTCTGAATCTGCTTGAAAGTGAGATGGACCTTTGGTGGTACATCACTGTCCTGCCTCTTTCAACTGGCAGTGGTTTGCAAACATCTCAGGTAGTGGACATTCCTATCACCTGCTGTCTGATCCTTTCAGTGGATTTGTTAGGGGTTGAACTTGTTATCTTTTGTATGAATAGCCTATGTGCCTCCCCCTTTCCTTCATTGCTTGTATATACCTGCTTCTTTCTCCGAGGAACCTTTTGCTTGTGATTGGTGGCAGTCTTGGCTGTTACTGCTTTTTCTAGCTGATGATGAACCTTTATTTCATACAGGCTCAGGAGCTCCAATGCCAAAATGAAGCCCTACTGTTCAGAAAGGTTTCTCAATCATTTCAGTCAAAGGAGCAGTGGGGCCCTGCTGTGCTTGGGTCCCGATTGCGAACTTCCCATAGGCATTTTGTTGGCCGCCAGAAGAACAGAATGCTCAACTAGACAGGCCTTTGAAATAAATGGAACAGTCTTCACAACACACACCTCCTTTGTGTAAAGTTACACGGCCATGTATTGCAGCCACCTAGGGAAATAAGGCGGCAAGGTACAAAGGCTTGACACCAAAAATCTGAATAAGGGAACAAAGGTGTGGGATACTATAATCACACGTAACAAACTGGGCAAGTCAGCTCCACCAAGGGGGAGAGGTAGTGTTGCATCATGTTTTCAGGTAAGTAGGGAGACCATACTGTTTCACTCTACCCTGCCAATAGTGTCCCTGTTTTCCGGGGACATCCCTTATTTAGGGAAACCATCCTGGTTTCTAATTTGATCCCAGAATGCCCCACTTTTCCTTAGGATGTTCCCTATTTTCATCAAGGAAATCTTGAAGGGTATGCCCTGCCAGGGGGGTTGACAACACTGCAGGCAAGACTTGGGACTATGTCGTTCAATCTTAAAGGTGACTACCCTCACCAAACATTAGCTGTCTACCTGCCAATGTGGGAAATCTAACAGCAACCCATCCCTCCACTGAGGACATATGCCACCAAGCCAGTGAAGTGTAAGAAACACTCCCCCCCCCAAAAAAAAACCCTAGCAAGCAATGCCAATCAACTGATGGGCAACAACAAAGAAAGCCTACTGCCCCCACCCAAAGGTGACCTGCCAATGCCTGGACTGAACGAAGTAGGATTGGTGGATGCCACAAAACTTCCAGAAGGCTGACAGAGCTGGAGCTAGCTGCTTGGGTACCCAGAGCGGCGCACATGCTGTGCACCCGGGGGTGGGGCTATGGGGGTAGGGTGAGCCGCCCTTGGTAGGCTGCTTCCTGGGCAGCAGCAGGGGGGAGGGAGCTGCACCACTTTGCCAGCAACCTTCCTCCCTTCCCTCTTCCTTTTGACAGCTCGGGTGAGGCTCCCCCCCCCAGGAAGCAGCTTGGGAGTGGGGGGCAATGGTGTGCCGCCCACCCATGACTCCCAAGCCTTCCCCGAGCTGTCAGAATGAAGGGGGGAGGCCACCAGCAAGGTGGCACAGCTCCACCCCTTCCCCCGACAGCTCGGGGTAGAAGAAGAAGAGTTTGGATTTGATATCCCGCTTTATCACTACCCAAAGGAGTCTCAAAGCGGCTATCATTCTCCTTTCCCTTCCTCCCCCACAACAAACACTCTGTGAGACGAGTGAGGCTGAGAGACTTCAGAGAAGTGTGACTAGCCCAAGGTCACCCAGCAGCTGCATGTGGAGGAGTGGGGAAGTGAACCCGGTCCACCAGATTATGAGTCCACTGCTCTTAACCATGATAGGCTTGGGAGTTGTGAGTGGGCAGCCTGCCAAATGTCACCCCCCTCAGTGATGACATCCGGGGCTGTCCACCCCACTACCCCTTCCTCCACCCCTGAAGGCCAGCAGAAGGTGTGGCAGGGTTAAGTAGCTAAACCTCAGCCCTACGCAGCATACCTGAGCAAACGTGAGGCAAGAGCTATGTCTCCTTTCCCTAAGTGATTGCATAGACCACCTACTGCCGCAGCAACTTCTCTTGAATTGAACTACAAAATATTTTTTTTTCCCGCTGACTCTTTGCCTTTGTTTCTTTGCTCTAATCACTAGCTGCGTGCCAGCAGAAAGTAGAAATGGGCTGAAATGATGAAGTTTCTTTTTATAGATCACTTTACCAAGATACAGTGCTGGTGCTTTAAAGTGTCCCACTGTCTTGGGGACTCAGATGCAGAAATAGTAAAAGAAGAGAGAGAGGCATACCTGTTGCCCACTGGACAAGCATAATAAACAGTGTAAAGGGGGTGGGGAGAGACAGATCATAGTGAATCATTGCTCTTCTGTTGTAAGTTACCATCCCTGTGTTATTAGGAGTATTGCACTTTCCCCATCTGTGTATATCCCTCTACCTTACCATCCACACTGTACACCGTGGCATAGCTGCTGTGGGTGAGCCCATTTGAAGCTCAACACACCTTCACTATAATTTTTTGTAGTGTGTGTAGTCTCATGACCCCCCCCCCTTTATTTTAAATTAGTCTATACCAGTAAAATGCATTTCTAGCTGTAAGCTCTTCTGAAAAACATGGTTTGGGGAAAGATGGAAGAGCCACAGGGAAAATACAGGATGAGCATGATTGGATGTGTGGATGCCCCATTAAAAGTGAGTCAACAAAGCATTGCAGTTCCACACCCATCTCCTAGCCTGGAAGCATCCTTCAATTGCAAAGAAATGACTTAGCAGGGGCAGCGTTAACTGTCTAGAACACTTTGTATTGAGAAAGGTCTTCATGATGACTTGGCAGTGCTATACGAAGATTGCAAATGTATTTGAAATCGTTTGCATGGGTTTTATATATTTCCCTCTCTCTTTTTTGGTGATTTACAGTAAATAGGTCATTGCAAATGATTTATTTAAAATGATGCATGCTTTGGCACTGTTGGGTAAAAATCCAATTCATGTGAATGGCCTGTGGTGGAGAGAGGGAGGAAGCAGGATTAAAAGAGAGGGGCGGTGGGGCTTGGTTGATATAGGTGGAAGGGGAGCAAAAAGTGCTTTTGCAACTTGACTGCAGGAGGAAATGCTTCCAAGGAGGAAGAGGAGCCATTTAATAAATGAGGAGGTGATGACATTAATGAGGATTCTGAAATAGCTGAGCTTTTAGATTGCTCTTGGGCGGTGGGGGGTGGGGAAATCTGACCTTTATCAAGCAACATAAAATATATGGCATAGTGATTTTCGAAGTAACAGAGGTTTTGCCAACCTGTGTAGAAGGCAAATAAGTATAGAAATCGCTCATTAAAAGTTGCTTTGGACTGGAGTGTAAATTTTGCTGAAGTGTCTAGCTAGGTGTTTGGAAAATAGCCTAAAGATTTGGTGTGAATGCATACTGCATCTATATAAAATACACACATACAAACGTGCTCACATAGCTGTTTATCTCTGTGCCTTGTACTGTTTTCTCCAGTGCCAAGAAACTCTTAGATGAGGCAGAAGTGGAGCTAATATACACCTAGGAGTTTTACATAACAGGTACATCATAGTGCAATCCTGTACAAGTGTGCTTAGTAGGCAGCCCCATTAAGCTCAACAGGATTTACTCCCATGCAGTGGTGTCTCGTGCCCATTGAAACTAGTAGGGCAGAATCCATGGAACCCAACAGTAGGTGGAGTTAGAACCAAGGAAAGGGAGAGCCAGCCAATTCAGATTTTGCCCTCCTCCAGCCCCACTGCCAAGTTCTACAAGAGCAACACAGGGTCATCCAAATTTCCATTTGTCTTGCCATTCCCCCCAGGAAAATCCAGTCTTTACAGCAAACATCAATAGGGTTTCCCATAGATTGATGTTTGCTCTGATTCAGCATTAAATAGCAACTTTTCCTGGGGAAAGTAATGGGGCAAACAAAAAACTGATTGGAATGCAAAAAAAAAAAAAAACCCCTTTTTGCATTGTAGGCATGGCACAAGTGGAAATGTGAATGAATCCTGAGACAAAAGGAGGAAGAATCTACCCCCTGGCAGGCAGTGGGACAGACTGGATGAGGGCAGGCTGGTTGGTGGGGCAGTGGCTCATTTGCATGAATGGACCATGGGTCTATTGATTAAAAGTAGATCTGATAGTACTGGTGGTGGTGAGATGAGCTATAAATCAGGAAGTTTCCAGTCTGGATTTCACATTTGCTATGGATTCATTAAGTGGACTTAGGCAAGTTCTCCTTTCTCAGTTCCTGGTCTGCAATGTGGGGATAATATTGAACTACCTCACAGGGTTGTTATAGGATAATAAGCTGCTGTGTGTGAAGGTTTAATATTATCAGGATGAATATCTATTAGAAGTGTTAGTGGTTTTTGCTAGTGCTGCAAAATCACGAGGGCCTTTTTAGTGAAAGCAGCAGATATTCCATCAATTTGGCCCAAGGCATCTCCTTACTACCATGCTACAGGCGATCTTTTGGTGTGTTTTTGTTTCCTTATCTTCTTGTGTCGTGGCACATAGCTGCCAAGTTCCGGCCTGAGAAATAAGGGACTGGACCGGAAGTAGCAGACCGGAAGTAGCGCTGCCACCATTTTGGAACTGGGCGGAGCATGCTCAGAAGCTACTTTTGATGCTGCTCTGCCCTGTTCCAAAATGGCCGCCGCACCAGAAGTCGTGCTGCAGCCATTTTGAATAAACCAGGAAAAACAAAAAAAATCCGTTTTTTTTGGCTGGGAACAGCTGGAAAAACGGGGGTTTACCGGGGAATACGGGAGACTTGGCAGCTATGTCGTGGGAGGAAGGGCATTGTCTATATATGGAGGACCTTACCATTGTTTCCATGTGCCTGGGGCAGTAATGTTGCCAGGCCCACACAATATTGTGGGGCACAGGAAGAAGCTCCAAATCAATGGCTTTCATGCTGCTACTGAAAAGAAAAGAGCTGGTTGTGCATGCACTTTGGGATTTGGTATATTTGCCTTCCAAAGGTTGTCTTTTGTTCATGGTCAAAATTTGACTGTTTGTCCTTTGGAAGCAGGTTGCTTTGTGGTTCCTACTGGTTCTGTGAAGCAACTTGCTGAGGAAAAAAATCATTTTTAAGCCTGTCAGTCTTTCCCTGCGTTGAACCACCATTTGTTTTGATCACTCACTTAGGGCCCAGTTGCTCATCCATTTTTTAAAATTACAAATATCCAACAAATTATATACAGTGGTACCTTGGTTTACGTACACAATTGGTTCCGGAGGTCTGTACTTAACCTGAAGTGTACTTAACCTGAAATGAACTTTTGCGTTGAAAGTAATGGAAAGTGGATTAATCCGTTCCAGACGGGTCCGCAGACTACTTAAACTGAAAGTACTCAAACCGAAGCATACTTAAACCAAGGTATGACTGTATAAAGTTATGAAAGAAGCAAGCTCCATGTGGTACTATATTTCTGCTACATACTTTTAGTAAGTATTAATATATAACTATTTTAGACAGTTATGTGCATTGTTGTATACATCTGTTTATGTGCTAGTTGCTTTAGAAAACCCAGAATGCGTATATAATAATAATTTATTATTTATACCCCGCCCATCTGGCCGGGTTCCCCCAGCCACTATGGGCAGCTTCCAATTAAAATACAGAAATCCATCAAACATTAAAAGCTTCCCTAAACAGGGCTGCCTTAAGATGCCTTCTAAAGGTCTGGTAATTGTTGTTTTCTTTGACCTCTGGTGGGAGGGCATTCCACAGGGTGGGTGCCACTACCGAGAAGGCCCTCTGCCTGGTTCCCTGTAACTTAGCTTCTCATAGCGAGGGAACCGCCAGAAGGCCCTCGGCACTGGACCTCAGTGTCCGGGCAGAACGATGGGGGAGGAGACGCTCCTTCAGGTATACTGGACCGAGGCCGTTTAGGGCTTTAATGGTAAGCACCAACACTTTGAATTGTGCTCGGAAACATACTGGGAGCCAATGTAGGTCTTTTAGGACCGGTGTTATATGGTCTTGGCGGCCGCTCCCAGTCACCAGTCTAGCTGCCGCATTCTGGGTTAGCTGTAGTTTCCGGGTCACCTTCAAAGGTAGCCCCACGTAGAGCGCATTGCAGTAGTCCAAGCGAGAGATAAATAGAGCATGCACCACTCTGGCGAGACAGTCCGCGGGCAGGTAGGGTCTGAGCCTGCATACCAGATGGAGCTGATAAATAGCTGCCCTGGACACAGAATTGACCTGCGCTTCCATGGACAGCTGTGAGTCCAAACCTCTCCTATTAATACTGCCTTCATGTGTGGGGGTGATGATGATTTTCACCACATAAGGCAGGGGTCAGCAACCTTTTTCAGCTGTGGGCCGGTCCACCGTCCCTCAGACCATGTGGTGGGCCGGACTATATTTTGAAGGAAAAAATGAACGAATTCCTATGCCCCACAAATAACTCTGAGATGCACTTTATATAAAAGCATGCATTCTACTCATGTAAAAACACACTGATTCCTGGACTGTCTGCGGGCCGGATTTAGAAGGTGATTGGGCCGGATTCGGCCCCTGGGCCTTAGGTTGCCTACCCCTGACATAAGGCATAAGGATCTGCACTCTGAGAATGGCTTCACTATTAGCATATAGGATTCGCTCTGCAGATGCGTCTTGTTGCACAGCACCTGCTAACTGCTTGTGACCCAATGTATCCTGGGTTTGCTATCTTAGTGCCCCTCCAAGTGTACATTTTATTCTGCTTTCATGATGATTTTTTGCTCATGATAGTATTGGACTGTTCATACAGGTTCCCACTTTCAATGCTGTTTGTAGCTGCAGATGTTTTGGGGTGGCATACCACTTTGCTTCCAATCGATGCAGATACCATAACGGCCCATTGGAATCCTGTGGGGGGTTTTATGCTGCAAATGTTCTGGGTTGCTATCTGTGTTGTAAAGGCACTGTTATTGTGTCAGTGACACAAAAATTCATCCAGAGGAGCCTTTAATGAGTGTGTGAATGGGGAGTTAAACATACGAGTCCGACTCCTTCCAATTCTAGGTTCTGTGAATTGGATTTGGGAACAGAGCATCTCAGAGGGAAAAAGAGGGGAAAAGACTTGCTTCCTTTTCCTTGCTCCAAGGAACATTCAGAACTTGGTCCAAGATCTACTGAAGACCAGTGGATGTTACAATAGTGCTGATGCAAGTAGTAGTAATACATTATAAATTTGTAGCCAGAACATGCAGATGCCGACTACAGCAGACTTGGTGCCCTTGCCTATATTTAAGAATGAACTTTTCAACTCATTAACATTATCAGTGCTTTATGCTACAGCCAATTCTGCTCTCAGACCTCTCCAAATACTCCGTCAACCTCTTCTCCACTTTTAATAAACTTAACAGTGGTTGCCGATGATTGCTTGAGGCCAATGTCTTCAGATGGCATGCTAATTATGACTGTCTATGCCTATATGCCAACCAGCTGGGAGGGGGGGGGGCAATCACACTGACCAGGCATATAGGCATTTTTAAACACTTGCTTCACTTTATTTAAAAGTGGCATAAGCAACATAAATTAAATAAGTGAAAAGGAAGTGAACGTTTTGGATGGAGAACTTGTAGCCTTCCAACCCCAGAAATCATGGCCAGTGGTCAGGGATGATGGGATTTGTAGTCCAGCAACATCTGGAGGGCTACAGTTTCCCCCCTCCTCTGTTACTGCTTGCAGTCACTGAAAAAGTGCAGAACCTGACTTCCAGCCTGTTATGATCCAAAGTTTGTTGGAAATGTACTGTACAGGGAGTTGGACTAGATGACCCTTGGGGATCCCTTCCAATTCTATATTTCTATGATTCTGTGATTCTGTTAGCTACTAGGTGGAAATGCAAAACTGCACTGGTCTTCATCTCTCCCCATGAAGAATAATTAGCAAAAGAGAAGTAGTTTAAAATTGCTCATTTTGTGTAGCATTCTGCAACCTGCCCTTCTTAGAAGCAGGTTTTGAATGCCCCTGTGCATAGGTTTGCCTACTTCTTATTAAGCACAGAGTAAGTCCTGTCCCGACATTAACCTTTAGTGAGATTTTTTTCAGGGCAGACGGCTAAACATAACCAGTTGTTGTTGTTCTGCTTTAATTCAATCAGCAATGTGATTCCCCACAGGAATATGCTGCAGACTCAATATATTCATGGACAGGCATGTCATGCTGTGATATCAATTCCCCACAATGATTATAGCAGCATTTTCCCTTAATTTGAAGGATCTGTGTATCAGATTTATAGCCCCACTTGCAACTCTGTGTAGTGGTTCCATCTCCAAGACATTTTGTGTGTGTGTGTGATGCTTTGAGCTATTTTCTAAGTACACTGCTGGCCTGGAGAGCTAGAAATAAAAGTGGCACTTTGCTTCTAAATAGATTAATTTGATAGCCTATATATATATATATATATATATATATATATATATATATATATCACACACTGGAAGGTTTTTTTTTTGGCAGGAAGGTACCTTCTACTGTAAATTCTCTAGGGTGAAAAAAACCCCTCTTAAAGCAGTGAAACTGAACTGGGATTATGTGTTGTTCTCTCATAGCTGCCAAGTTATCCCTTTTTAAAAGGGATTTTCCATTATGCTGAATAGGCTTCCTCGCGAGAAAAGGGAAAACTTGGCAGCTATGTGTTCTCTCTTTCTGCAGAAATGTCCATTGACCCCCCCCCCCCCAAAAAAAATCCCTTAAGTGGTGTGTGATGTTCATTCCCATTGAAGGTTGTACACTCTGATAGATAATGCCAGCAGATGGAGGGTTGTTGTGGTAATCTACCCAATTTGATTGCCAACTCAAGTGTTGCTGCTCTCTTCATGGGGGGCATGCACCCCAAACCCTCTTTATGGCCTGGACATCCATTCTATAGACTGGGAGAAATGGCATTGCTATTGTCTCCAGCTCATGGAAATTCAAAAACAAATGCCATTCACAGCTGGTCCTTTGAGTGTGGTTCTAGGTTGAGTGTGTGGTTCTATGTTATGACCAAATGGGTGCTTGGCAGTCCAACCACACAGGTTCATGCCTGTTTGCTTTCCTGTGTTACTAACACTCACAAAATCTAGGCCTGAAACCACCATCCAATTCCCAACCTTTTGAAACAAGGGTGATTGATACAGGATAATAGCACTTTAATGATTAGCAAATTTATCACGGCACAAGATTATGTGGGCTTCAGTGCACTTTATCATATACAAAATAGGTTTATAAAAACACAGGAGTCTGCCTTATGCCCAGTCAGACCATCTAGCTCAGTATTGTCCACACTGACTGGCAGCAGCTATCCAGAGTTTCAGGCAGAATTTTATTCCAGCCTTACCTGGCGATGATGGGGATTGAATCCAGGACCTTCTGCATGCAAAGCAGATGCTCTGCCACTATGATTGCTCGCCAGTGTTATATTGAGGTGCACACATTCTGTTTATTTTATTGGTGATGTACAATAAAACCAGTAACACATCGTGAAACAAAAATATGAGTGTTTGTTTGTGTGTAAGCAGTGAGATCAGAGGAAAAGGAAACACAGAAACTACAGTGATAATGATTTAATTAAGATCAGCAGTTCACAAAACAATTGTTGATAGCCCAGGCAATCTGGCATTGATTTAATCACATGTAGAGTGATTAGAAATCCTCTGTGGATTTCCCAGTCCAGGAACAGCTATAGCTGTTGAACTAATCAGTTGTTAGTGAGAGGCACTTCTAGCCACTGAGGAGACCTGAGCTTCCAGTGGCAAAAGTGGACCCAGAAGCACCCCAAAACTGTGAACCTGCTCCTTTACAGAGGGAGTGCAACTGCCCTGTGACCCTTTTATAATGTGCAGTTGACGTGACAGAGTGTCAAACCAATATTCCGGTTGTCTTCTGAGTGTGCGGCTCCAATATCCCTTTGCCACTTGCCTCCGAAATTTCTGCCTAATTTTAAGCTTTTAATTATATTTTAGCTAGTAATAATTCTGTTTCCCCATGATTTTTGCATGACTCTGAAGGCACTGTATATAAACATTGTGGAAGGATATGTTCATCCACTCTCCCCCTACCCAAAACACACATGCACACACCCACACACCACTACGTGTGAACAACAGAAAAATGTAGATATGAGCCCAGGATTATAGACTGGAGCCAAGCTTGTGGTTAAATCTAACTTTACAACACCTCAGTTACATAAGAAATCACTGTTTATGAGCCGAGCAAGCAACTCTGATTCAAATTGATTGGGCAATGGAAAATAACAACAGTAGAGAGAAGAGAAGGACATACAAAATTAATTTTTATGGCCTAGAGGACATGATTTTTCTTCACCTTATGCCATCCCTGCTCAGAGCTATGTATTGCTGTTAATATCTGAAGCGGGGAGAGAAGAGCGAAGGCTGGGGAGAGAGAGAGAAAGCACAGACAGGCAAATGTCAGTTGAAAACGCCACCCCTGTGGCAGACGTAACAGCCTAATGGAATAACTCCACTGCGACTTGAAAGTAAATTGAATCCCTTTTACAAGGGGCCTAATGTTTCACTTAGAGGACTGCTGCCGCCACACCAACTTGCTGCTTTCTGCCACCTTCAGGGGGGTGGGGGTGGTAGAGTGATTGCTTTATTTAGCCTGAATCAAAGCCGGGATGCAGAGTGACCACAGCTCACATCACTACCTTTGGAAATTCATCTTCACAAGCCCTCTTCTCATGTGCTGGCAGTTGGGAGGAGAGGCAGAGAGGACAATAAAGTGGTATACTGGCTCTTTAAGTAGGTCACTGATAGCCTAGGGTGGTTGTTATCAGCGTCCACCTTATGTGGAAAACAAAACCTGTCAATGTGAAGCTCCCTCTACTTGTAAACAGACCTTTATTAATGCTGACAGGACTTGTTGAAAATTATGGAGTTTGACACAAATAGGATTAGGTAACTTCAGACTTCATTATTCTAGGAGTATCAAATGCCTCCGGTAAATGTACAGTAACCTATTAATACTGCCCCCCCCAAAAAAAAATGTTATGCGCTGTGGGAAATGGCTGTGAATATTTCTTTTCCCTCCCCACCCCCCACAGATCAGGAAGAAGAAGCTGCATCCCTGAAACTGAATTAAAATGTATGCAGGAATTTCCAAGGAATCCACCTTGTTTGGAGCTGCAAACCAGAGTGGACAGATTTGGCATGCTTGCTGATCACCATGTTGTACTGCAGACAACAGCTTGGGGCAGGGCTGTAGGTCAGTGACAGCATGAGCCAGTGTGGTGTAGTGGTTAAAAGTGGTAGACTCATAAGCTGGGGAACTGGGTTCGCTTCCCCGCTCCTCCACATGCAGCTGCTGGGTGACCTTGGGATAGTCACACTTCTTTGAAGTCTCTCAGCCCCACTCACCTCACAGAGTGTTAGTTGTGGGGGAGGAAGGGAAAGGAGAATGTTAGCCGTTTTGAGACTCCTTCGAGTAGTGATAAAGCGGGATATCAAATCCAAACTCTTCTTCTTCTTCTTCTTCTTCTTCTTCTTCTTCTTCTTCTTCTTCTTCTTCTTCTTCTTCTTATTCTTATTATTATTCTTCCGTACGCAGAAGGTCCCAGGTTCAGCCCAGAGCACCTGCAGATAGTACAGGAGGCTGGTGAAAGAAATCCTCAAAAAACACTGCCAGTCAGTGCAGACAATATGGAGGTCCAACTTTGTAAAAAAACCAACAAGCCCAGTTTTCCTGTGTTCCTGTGTTTGGTGCAGGGCGGGATATTTTGTCTGAAGAGTTTCACCAGGTTCCACTGTTAGATTTCTGGTTGAAGTGAAGGTTTCCAGAGTACGCTCTACTTCCATCTCTTTAGCTTAGTAGTTAAGTAGTAGAATGTCAGCTTTTCATGCAGAAGGTTTCAGGTTCAATGAAAGAAGGAGCAAGCTTGTTTTCTACTGTTCCAGAGGCTTGGACTCAAGCCAATGGGTTCAAGATACTAAACATCTGGAAGAAAATTCTGGCAATAAAAGCTGTTCGACAGCGGGAGATTGTGGGCTCTCCTTCCTTGGTGGTGTATAAGCAGAGGTTGGATGGTCATCTGTCCTGGATGTTTTAGTTGAGATTCCTGCATGGCAGAGGGGGTTGGACTAGATGACCATTGGGGTCCCTTCCAGTTCTGTGATTCTACAGCATGCTGCTTGCTGGTATCCATGTGGATTCTCTGCACGTTTCAAAATCTGAACACATGCCTCTTTCATAGCCTTGAGTTTCCCTTAACATTCACACTTCTTGGACTCATGAGTTCAAGTTTTGACAGATCTCTTGCACTGTTTAGACATGAATTCTTAAAAGGCCATTATTGGCTATTCCCCAGCTAGCTAGCAGAGTGTGCTGCAAGCGATTGAGCTAGCTCCAGCAAAGGAGCTGGGAGAGTTTCTTACTAGGTCTGAAAAATGACACCTGGAAGACAAATGGGAGCTGTCATAGCTAAGCCTCTGAGGAATGCCTTCCTAGCTCAGTGGCTTTACATAGCTAAATCTCAGAGTGCCGCATCAAAAGGTTCACACCCTGAAGGTGCTTACAGGGGGTTCTTGCTGCTGTCAGGAGTCATAGCTACTGCTGATCATAAATCCATTTTAAACATATTTCTCTTCTCAAGGCTCTGGAAACTTACAGAGCAACTTCTATGGGCTTTATTGCCATGTGCCCTGTAAACGGCCCACCACGAATGGCTGTCAGCTGTGTGCGTAGCTGAAAATGTGCCTGGCTGTGCCATTTTTAAAATTCATTTTGGACACTTTTTAAATTAATATTTTATTAAGAGGATTTCATTTGTAAAAAGATAGAATGAGGGGGGAAAAGAAAGAAAAAAGATGAGTGAGAATGAAAATAGAAAAGAAACAATACCGTCACATTACTGTACATTAATATACAAGAATAAGTATATTGTTATTATACTTTGGTATGAGCTTTCATGTGCATGCACACTTCATCAGATAGTGTGCATCTGAAGTGTGCATGCACATGAAAGCTCATACCAAAATAAAAACTTAGTTGGTCTTTAAGGTGCTACTGAAGGAATTTTTTTATTTTGTTTCAACTCAGACCAACACAGCTACCTTACCTGTTATTATACTAATACACATATACTTGTTGTGTAAACTCATTCCAAATATCATTGTATTTATCCAAAGAAAGTCTGCATCTATAAGCTGTCCGTTCATATGTTGCCAATGTTGTCAAGCCATTGATTAAGGGGAATCGTATCTCTATTCTTCCAATTCATCTGTATCAGTCTCTTGGCCACCATTAGGGTGTATAGAATCCATTTTTGTTTTCCTGTTGTCAATTTCCATACAATGTTCAAGAGCATATTCACCTCTGGAAATCTAAAATTTTTTCCATAGTGTCTTTATATAGTCGAGCACATTCTTCCAAAACTTAGTAAGTGTGGGACACAGTAAAATATATGTTTCAAAGAAGCATTGCCCAGTAATCTCCAATAAACTTGTTGAGCACTTGAAGATTATCAGATGAACACACACAGAGCTTGAATCAACAAAATGTCATTGAAAATTACTGGTACCTTTCCTGCTCACCCAACATTGATGTTTATAACCCAAATTACATATGATTCTGTTTTAAGGTTTTGTCTGATCTAATTTCATCCTCTCTAACATGTTGCTTAATAAGTTTCGCTATTCTCCTCCACTTCAAACCCCACTATGGTCTTCACCTATGGGAAATAACTCTATATACAGACTTGAAAAGGTTTTCAGTCTTTAAAAGCTTTTAAATTTGCCATCTCTGCATATTCTCCAACATTTCTCCAATGAAAATAGGGACATCCTAAGAAAAAGTGGGAGATTCCAGGATAAAATCAGAAACTGGGATGGCTTCTCTAAATCAGGGATGTCCCTGGAAAATAGGGACACTTGGAGGTTTCGTCTCTGGATATTCCAAGATTTTCATCAACCATTCTTCCTTGTGCTTTCTCCTCCTTCCATTTCTGAGTGTAGAGATTCCTTGCCGGTGAAGTCACATACATAAATACAGTTGAGGCTTTCTTTGGGATTTTGCTGTCTAGTCACTTTAATTTTTTTTCTTAATTTCATTATATATTATGTCCCAAAGGTTTTCAAGAAGACACTGTTTTACATTGGGAAGCGTCCTTAGAATATAGTCTATAAAAAGGTGTGACAAAATGCTTTTAACAGTTTAAATTCACAGCGTTGCCTACATCTGACCTGCCTTCCACCTTCAGACAGTTATCGGCTCGAGGAAACCTGAAAGCTTTATTAAGGAAGTCAGCACAGTGTAGGCATTACCCAGAGTACAGGATACACAATTCATTAGTCTACAGCAGAACAGGGCAATTGCAAACCAAGGACATTGAATGAGAAAAGCCCATTGGTATTCTCTGTGTTCAATATAAGAAGATACCTTATACTGACCACTGGCCCGTCTTGCTCAGTATGGTTGGCACTCAATGGCAGTGGGTCTCCACTTTCAGACAGTGGCTTTCACACAGGGAATTTCCTCCAGAGCTACCTGGTGATGTCAGGGATGGAACAGGGGACATTCTGCATGCAAAGCAGATGATCTTCCAGCAATCTATAGCCTTTTCCCCAATTTACAATCATGCTACATGTTGTTGTTTAGTCGTGTCCGACTCTTCGTGACCCCATGGACCATAGCACGCCAGGCACTCCTGTCTTGCACTGCCTCCCACAGTTTGGTCAAACTCATGTTCGTAGCTTCGAGAACACTGTCCAACCATCTTGTCCGTCTCATGCTACATAGACGGTGCTTATAATGTTATTGGATTAGACTTCCCTACCTGAATCTCATGGGAACCTTCAGCACTTACGGAAGAGAAATGGTACGTTTGTGATTGTCCCAGCAAACAGACCTGCTGCTTCCTCTGCTGTGCCAAAGTGTCTTGACCTCTCTTGACAGTGCTGGTGGTCTCAGATCTCAAAGACAATTATAGTATTTGAAAGCCATGCTTATTGTTGGTTGGTACCATGGTCTTTTAGGCATCGCAGCTGGGCAAAATAAAATAAAATTCCAAACTGTCAGGTTCTGTTATCTTAACATCTCTTCAGGGCCCTGTCTAAGGACTGCAAGATAAAACTTTCCTTCCAGGCATAGAGAATAGAGGGGCTGGAGGCCAGGAGTTGATCAGTGTATCCCTTGACTTCCAAGGCAGTGATTTTCTCACTAGCTGTCAAGGAGAAGTAGTGTCCAGCTTAAGCTTGTCTTTGTGTAGTAGGGATGATAGGCCAAAGCTGGAAGGGACAAAACTGTCACGTGGGATCCTATACTTCATCTGTCTTAACATTAACACAGTCTTTTGCTGATGCCCAGGGAAATCTCGTATGCTGGGTGTTATGGATACAGTAATTCTCCCCACGCGTGGTTCCTAAAGGAAAAGAGTTTGCTCATTGAACCGCCTTGTAATTGGCAGTTTTTCAAAATCTGAACTTTTCCTGCATCTTTCTTTTTTTAAACCTCCTAAAATTGGATTAAAATGTACGTTTCCTCTGCAGGAAAGGTAAAACAATCAATAATGTGAGCCTTGAGGCCCACACCTATAAATCACTGTGAAAGCCTCAACAGAAAACAAATTGTATGATGCGATGGCATGATAGTACCACGTGTGCACGGGGGCATGGGTTGTCGTGGGGTTTGTTTGTTTTTTTGAATAACTGAAATGCAACTGTAAATGGAACAGTCTTAGCAGTTCCTGGAAGAACCACAGGGTAATTCAACACCCAAAGCATTTTCGTAGCCAATTTATTTCATTTGAATCTGCAACTTGCCTCCGACTCCTTGTGTGAGAGACTGAGAGTCTCCTTTCAAATGCGGGGGAGGGGGGGAGAGCTGAGTCCATAGAAATGGTTGTGAGGGAGGGGCCCTGCTTGATCATAAAAGGGCAGAAAAAGAATTTCCAGACCCAAAAGAACATAAGAATATATGGATGGGTTAGGCCCGTCCATTTCCTATATAAGCCAGCATCCTGTTCTCAAACGGCCAGCCAGATGCTTGTGGGAAACCTGCCTACTGTATTTAAGCACAAGAGTCCTCTCCATTTCTGTGGTTTCCTGCAACTCTCATTCAGAAGCATTACTGTCTCCTACTGTGGAGACAGAACACAACCATCATGGCTAGTAGCCTTCGATAGCTCCCTCCTCCATGAATCTTTCTAATCCTCTTTTAAAGCCACCTACATTGGTGAGTGCCATTGCCTCCCACAGGAATGAGTTCCATAGTTTAACTGTGTGCTGAGTTCCTTTTCTGTGTACTGAACCTTCCAATGTTCAGCTTTATTGGATGCCCATGAGTTCTAGTGTAAAAGTGTGCTTTACTCAGAAGTACCCAATAGCAATGTATTGGGGTGCAAGGGGAAGAAAATCAGGCTATATCACGCCATCTCTTAAATCAGTTTCCTTTCTGGTTTTAGTTTTTTCCCTATATTCAGAAGCTGAGGTAGGCATAAAAGACCAAATCCATGACTAAGATTTCATATAAGCTTGTATGAGTACTTACTTGAATTCATTTTAAAAGACTTTTTTTCTGAGTCCCCTGGGTTACTGATGTAGGAAGAGTGGTAACTTGAAAGAGGTTCTTCTCCATTGTGGCTCTGAAATAGGGAATGTCATATTTAGGAAGGCTCTTATTGGGCAGAAATGGATGTTATTTTGGAGGAGGGTAAAAGTGTGTGTTATGTACCCATATTTTCCTACATGCCATGTGAGCTGATTTTAATCTGACCACCACCCCCCCGGCCGGCACTCTGGTTTTTATTAACCCACTCAGGCTTCATTGTTCTATTACTCTTTTTATATACTGTGTTCTAAATGATACTGTTTTTATTACTGTTCTTGAGTTACCCTGGGTGTCTTGTTAAACTGATAGGTGGATAATATATTAAGTTCAGGATTCATTGTGGACATGCGTCTTCACAATGTCTGAGTAGTTCCAGCTTCAAAGCCCCCTATGGATGCAACATTTTACAAATAGGTATCTATTCTTTAAAATAGACTGCTCGAGGTACGGTGGGGACCTAAGTTAGAGCCTCCAACAAGTTTCCCTGCAGATCTTGCTACACTATCTGAAATAGAGCTTTTGGCAGATCTCCCGGCAAAGAAAGTTCAAGAGCTGCCGTGCAGCAGTCAGTACAACAGGTCTCTGGATTTCACTCAAGACTTAAAGTAGTTTATAAACAAAGCAAAGTAGAAGCTGGAAACCAAGCCTTTTGAGGAAGGACTGAAGGAGCAGTGTATACTTAGCCTGGAAAAGGGGAGACTGAGAGGAAATGTGATAGCCATCTTCAGATATCTGAAGGGCTGCCACATGGAAGATGGAGTGAGCTTGCTTTCTCTGGCTCTGGAGGGCAGGACTAGAACCAATGGCTTCATGTTACAAAAAATGAGATTCTGACTAAACATCAGGAAGAACTTTCTGACAGTAAAGCTGCTTGACAGTGAAATGGTTGCCCTTGGGAGATGGTGGAGTCTCCTTTCTTGGTGGTTTTTAAGCAGAGGTTGGATGGCCATATGTCATGGATACTTTAGTTGATATTCTTGCATGGCAGGAAGTTGGACTAGATGACCATTGGGGGCCCTTCCAGGTCTACAGTTCAATGATTCTCTTATTCTATAATTGGTTTATTTGGAGCAGAGATGCAGAATTTGTGGTTCTCCAGATGTTGTTGGATTCCTACTCCCATTGTTCCTAGCTAGTTTGCCACTGGTCAAAGCTCCTAGGAGTTATAGTCCTGCAACACCTGGAGGACCATCCAGCTTCGCCATTCCTAACCTGGACGTTAAATAACAATGAGCACAATTAATCATATTAGCCTGCTGAAATATGGTCCTGCCCGTTCAGTAGGGATTGTGAAACTTGCAGGAGACAATCACATTAGATTTGAATTTGGCAGTGGACAATACCACCTGGCTCTGCAGCCCCTAAATATAGAAACCTGTTTTGTTTTATTTTTACATCGACCTCTTTTCTAGCTCTCTAAACTTTGCATTGCTTCAATGAGTTATAGGTGGTCCCTTCGTCTATAATTGTGGTGCTTTACCACAATGAGTTATTGACAGCTTTTCCAGCTGGTAACAGCTTTAGTGTGTTGTGCAGCAGTGAGTTATTGAGAGATTTTCTGATAACTGCTTAACTCCTGGCTTTCTTGCCCAGTTTATCAATGGCCGTTCCGTGAATAACTGTCGGACTTTGCTTCTGCCATTGTGGTTATCAGCTGCTCCTTAAAGGGCTAACTGCCTCCAGGGTCTCTGCCCCAAGAGTATTTATGGCTGTTCCATTGATAACTTCCTGTCTTCGCTTTTCTTTTCTTTTTTCTTTTTTTAAAAAATAAGAAGATCACAAACACAAGTGACAGAGGGGAGCTTCTATCAGTGAGTGATGAATACTATTGACCTGCTGCTCTGAATTTCTCTGCCTTAATAGCCTTGCACCATTTCTAACCTATTCTGTACCCACATAGCCTTTTCTCTCATTCCTCTCTTGTTACTGTTTTCTCTTACATACTGTATTGAAACAGTATTCAGCTAGTGCATCCAGTCAGTGTAAAGACCAGGCACCCCCAAACTTCAGCCCTCCAGATGTTTTGGACTACAATTCCCATCTTCCCCGACCACTTGTCCTGTTAGCTAGGGATCATGGGAGTTACAGCCCCAAAACATCTGGAGGGCCGCAGTTTGGGGATGCCTGGTAGAGATTTACACTTGTGCAATGAGACTTTCCTTGCATCTCTTACCTTGCATATCCTGTGCACTCCCCAAACCTGCTACAGTGAGTGGATGATGATGATGATGATTATTATTATTATTATTATTTATACCCCGTCCTCCCCGGCCAAGACCAGGCTCAGGACGGCTAACACTGAATATAAATACAGTAAAAACATTTTTTTTAAAACAGTTGATTAAAATATAAGTCAAAATGCAGCATAAAATGCAGCCTCGTTTTAGTGGTAGCCCATAGATCAAAGCCATAAGGGGAGAAAATGTCAAATATTCACTGGGGCCAACTATCCATGCTGGTCCTACATGGGCCAGCAAAAAGAGCCAAGGGGAAATTTATATACAAATCCCATATAAAGGGTTACATTAAAAAAAAGATTTAAAAATATATATAAATGGGGGGAAGGGGGTTCCCCTTCCCCTTCCCCTGAGTCCAGCCCAAAAGCCAGGCGGAACAGCTCCGTCTTGCAGGCCCTGTGGAAAGATATCAGATCCCACAGGGTCCTGATCTCCTGCAGTAGGGCGTTTCCACCAGGCCGGGGCCAGAGCTGAAAAGGCCCTGGCCCTGGCCCTGGTTGAGGCCAATCTAACCTCCCTGGGACTCAAGACTTCCAAAGTGTTGTTATTTATGGACCTTAAGATCCTCTGCGGAGCATACCAGGAGATGCGGTCCCATAGGTATGAGGGTCCTACATTTACGGGGTGCATGGTGGGAGGAAAGGGTGTGGGGGGGGGGGTTCTGACATGCAGACAGAAGACCTTTTCTGGATGGAACAAATTATATAGCACTACTACTTTAGATACAACCCCACCGTTAAGATGTAGTTTGTAAGCCCTTTGAGGCAGTGACTTGTTTGCTGTTGTTTAAGTAAAATTTCATTTTTAAAAATACAAGTATGCATAAAAGCCACATAACTGAAAATAACATACAAAAATAGGGGGAAATGTTTACATACATGCCTATATTAGTGAATTGCGTGCAAACATGTGTATATGGTATATAGTAACATATCTGCACCATTATATTGGTGAATTTGCATGACAACAATTTTTTTTAAAAGGAAGAAGCTCACCCTGATGATTTGTGAAGAAGTGAATTTAAGATGGGGGGGGGAGGGAGAAACTGATATTGACAAGTTTGCCTACCCCTACTCAGTGTTGCTCATGCATGCAAGTTTTTCACAGAACCCACACAACAACACCCTCATGAAAATGGCACCTCGCACCCTCCACAACTGAATTGAATCTGGATATGCCATTTCTGCAGCAAATTTAATAAGAAGAAAAAACACACAGCAGCAAAAACAACAACACTAAATCTGTTCAGCAGAGGGGGTGGGAATATGGAATGGCATTCCGATGAGTGTGGTATCACTGCAAAGAAAGTATGGGAGCATCCAGACTTTGCGTGTTGTTGGTCCTCGTGGTGTGGCACATTACAGTTTTCTTTCTTCGAGCTTCATCTACCATCTCCCTGTGAAATAAGTTCTTTAAAGTGTTCCTTGTCTGTGATGGACTCCCCAACCAACATGGATGTGATCGGTTGCAAATATACTGCTTCCCTGATAACATCAATCAAACTCTCTTTAGACAGCCTTCATCCATAGTATCTCCACAGCCTGGTGACCGTACCGTGACAAATGAGGAGGAGAAGCAGAAGTAAAATATGCACAGGAAAATGGCTTAAAACGCACACAAAATCCTCCTCCACAGTAGCCTGCATCAATATTTTTTGTGTGAAAAATTACTAGTAATGCCTTTTGCAATTGCAACAAAATGAATTTATAAGAAATGGAGTATACTGTGCTTCCTATTTTAGGTAAATCTTTCCGAATTTTACTTTTAATGCTGTTTCATTCAAGTATATGCAATAAGCTAAAGGATCCCTTGACTCAATCCTGTGATCCACTGCTTCAGTACAAAACTCTGGCTGTGATCAGGCTGTTAAAATACCTAGATCTTGTTTCTCAGGAAATTAGTTGCACCTCTTTCAGTGGGCAAAGAATGCAACTTTGAACATTGACCCAGGAGTCCAGCTGCTGTCTCAGGGATATAAAATTTCATTCTAATTCTTTTGCTTGAATGCGGCAGAATTCTTGACACCTTGGAAAATCAGAACAATTATTTCAAGTGTTAAGTGCTAAATGGAACTTGGCTAGCCCTCCTGACAATTTCTGAGTATTTGTTTCATTCTGGGAGATATGTGTGTCTGACTATAAGACTAGCTTATATCTCAGGTGCATGATAAATTCTAGTGGGTAAAGGTTTTGATGCTACTAAATAAAATTGCTGATGTATTAATCAGGTTGAAGATAGGGTTTTCTTTTAAAAACACTTTGGCTAATGTGCATGAGGAAAATGACCATTTCCTCCTCCTCTCCTTTTATTTGAAAGATTCACACACAGCTGAATTGCTCGCTTGAGACTTGGGCTGTGAGGTTTCTGTGATGCTTCTGTGGTCAGTAAAGAGCGGATCGTGGCCTTATGCCAGGGTGAAGGTTAGTCTTGCAGCTTAATGGTCAATTTGGTTTATGGGGAAACCTAGCAGGGACTGCAGGCTGGTGAAGATGTGACTCATACCTTTCTACACTGAAGCCACACAAAAGTCAGGAGGCTTCTCTCCATCAGGACAACATCCCAGGCCACACCCCTCAATGGCTTTGCTTCATATCCTCCTTTAGATCTTTTCCTTGGCTGGAACATTGTGTGCTGATAATGCTTGCCTGGATGGAAGTTAGGGAGGTGTGCTTGAGGTGAAATGTACTAAGGTAAATTGTACATTCATTTCTCCACCTATCAATGGCCTGTGGCCCCTGGAAGGTTGTCCAGAAAGGAATGTGGCCCCCAAGCTTAAAAAGGCTCCCCACTCATGCCCTCTGTTGGCCTTACAAAATAATAATAGATTCTTACTTTTGTCAGACTTTTGTGAATCCTGTAAATTTCCCTCATGCAGGGACGGAGGACTGGGGATGTGGTGGGGATAGGCTGCCCCAGGTATCACCACTGAGGGGGTGACAAATGCCAGGCAGCACTCACCACGGGACCTGCAGCGCGCCCAAGCCACGTGTCTCTCCAGGGGCTGTCCAAACAGTCTGTCCACCGCCTCCCTCTCAGCTGTAGGGCGGCTGCGTGGAAGGAGGCAGGGGGACTCATTGGAGGCCCCATGGAGTGTCCTGCCCCAGCTGCCCCCCAGCAGGCGGCTGGCCCTGCCCCTGGGTGCAGGGCATGCGCCACCCCAGGCATGCAATCGGCTTGCTCTGCTGCTACCCTCATGCCCTTGTACTTCCTGACGAGTGGGGAAGGAAGTTGTGGTGATGGTGTGTGCATGTGTAAGAGAGAGAAACCTTGAAGAGAAAATGAATACATATATGCAACCATTACATAATCTTGCAATTCAAAAATATTACCAAGCATGGGACATGAAACCAAAGACAGTATAGCAACAACAACAACAACAACAACAACAACAACAACAACAACAACAACAACAACAACAACAATTTATACCCCGCCCATCCGGCTGGGTTTCCCCAGCCACTCTGAGCAGCTCCCAACAGATAATAAAACATCAATAAAACATCAAACATTAAAACTTCCCTAAACAGTGCTTCCTTCAATTTACAAAACCCACTGGTATATTGGAATTATCAGATTCTCCCATCATTCCAAGCATCACACACACACACACACACACACACACACACACACACACACACACGTTTAATAGAGTTGGTAGCAAGTGTTTGGCACCAGCTCTCAGATTTGTGGATCTCCTGTGCAAGATTACTCCAGTAAGGTAAATGGTAAAAGGTAAAGGACCCTTGGACAGTTAAGTCCAGTCAAAGGCAACTATGGGGTGTGGCTCTCATCTCATTTTAGGCCCAGGGAACCAGCATTTGTTCACAGACAGCTTTCCGGGTCATGTGACCAGCATGACTAAACCACTTCTGGTGGGAGCTCACCCCGGTGCACGGATTCGAACTGCCAACCTTCTGATCGGCAAGCCCAAGAGGCTTAGTGGTTTAGACCACAGCACCACCCACGTCCCTACATTTTATCCTAGACATGTCCCCTCACTGAGTGGGTAAACACCATCCCTGCTACCCATTCAATTGCCCTGTCTTCCTCTGGGTCTACTCCACAACACTGCCAGGAGGGGAAGCAAGGCAAGAAGAACCTTCCTTTTGTTCTTGTTACTTATCATATTTTTGGAAACGGCAGGTGAAACAGGTGAAGGTATCAAGGAGGAAGAAGATCAATGCCAGAGGACAGAAGTAGGTCTCTTGCTGTGTCGTGGGCATCATCATGTGCCCCAAAGTGCCAACCTCTAATGCCAACTCTGTATTAAAATACAAATGCATCTTCTCCATCTTAGGGAATCCTCTTAGGCAAGCGGAAAGGGATTACTAGTCATTGTGATTTGTTTATCATTCTAAAATTGTTTAAAACATTCCCAATCATGTTTGATTTTTGTGTGAGTACACATTTACTAGCTAGCGCAAATAGCCTAAGTTAATTTATTCAGAATTGCAATTTCCCGTCATTTGAAGTATGGTTCTTTGAGTCCAGCATTTTTATGTAGAAATCCAGATTTGCAGATTTTTATGTAGAAATCCAGATTTTTTTAAAGGAAAAAGCAGACCTGAGTCCACTCTTCTTTTAGTATCTGTAGTGTCAGAGAAGTCAGCAGTGGGTGAGCTTCTACTAGTAAAAGCTCATTAGTCAACTCCAGATATTAATTTATTTATTTAAAAAAATGTTTATTAAGTGGTTCAAGATTAAAGAGTGTGAGAACTGAGAGTTACATGAAAAGAAAACGTAGACACTAAATCCTAGATAATTCTTACCTCTAGAGATTGTAAATTAAATTATAGAGGCTTGCATCGAGGAAAGACAGAATCCTTTACGGTAAGACATGGGACTCATCCTGGAAGAAAATGAGCAAAGGAATACCAAGGCAAATTTTAGTCACCCAGTTGTGTGGTGGTTCCCACTCCCAACCCCCCAAAGGGGTGTGATGTTTGTGTGTGGAGCATCCAATTAGATATGTACCTGGTACACCCCAAGATCCTTTCATAGGCAGGATGATAATATTTATTATAGTTCAGCTTATGGGTGTTGCTGGTTTTCTTTAACTGGATATGCCAGGGATTGATCCAGGGCATTATCTATATACACCATATGTTCTATCACTGAACTATGCTCCCTGATCAGGGCACAGAGAAGAAACAGAGTGAGAGAAGGGGAGATAAGTGTGTTTGTTTTGTGTCCTGCCAGCCTAGTGATGTTAAATTCTCAAGAATAATCTTTTGGAAAATATTCTCGAGAATATTTGAGAATTTTCATTCAAAATAGGAGAATATTCATTTTAATGCATTGAAAATGATACGGTTTTAATGCATTGAAAATGATATAGTTTTAATGCATTGAAAATGATATAGTTTTAATGCATTGAAAATTATATACTGTAATTGCTTGGCAACCAATAACTGTACAGATACTTTTATTCAATGGGACAATGCAGTGAATTCACATTATTTGATTATTATTATTATTATTAGCACCAAACTTGAAATAAAGTGGTTAAGCTCCCAAGAATCACAACTCAAGATTTGAAGGCAGTCAAGACACACTAAACCAGGCATCCCCAAACTGCGGCCCTCCAGATGTTTTGGCCTACAACTCCCATGATCCCTAGCTAACAGGACCAGTGGTCGGGAAAGATGGGAATTGTAGTCCAAAACATCTGGAGGGTCGAAGTTTGGGGATGCCTGCACTAAACAACTGAAAGTGATTGACAGTGTGGATGGGATCATGGGAGTGGGAGGGGTCTAGAAAACTCTTATTGGTCAGCAGGTCAGCACTGTTGACATATAGGGAAACTTGTTGTTTAGTAAAGGAATTATAGTGAAAATATATAAGCACAAGCGTACTTCATAGCTGTCAAATTCTCCCTTTTTTGAAGGGAAATTCCCTTATGCTGAATAGTCTTCCTCGCGAGTATTTGTCACTTGCAGGTATCAAATTAAAAAGTAAAACATGTTTTATAGTTAAAGTTAATGATTCTAAGGTGATGGCACCAGTAATTGTCATGTTAAGGTTTGGTATAAGGAAACTCAGTAGTTAAATCATATTTTATTCTTCCATTAGAACATGTACATGTTATAGGACAATTCAAAAAATACAATTGGCATGTTAAGGTTTGATACAAGTAAATTCAGTAATAGGATATCTTGTGCTTCTAATAGCTCTAACACTTAATAACTGTTTTGGTGACTAAAACACAACTTGATGAACAAAACTATATGCACACACATAAAAAAGAAGCCATTAACACTGACAGTATCACAGCTTGACTTATTATTTACTATATATTTTTTAAAAATGTGGGTTGTAAAACTGGTTCTTACATGAGAATTTAGCAGAGAATATTCTCGAGAATATTCTCAATCTCGAGAATATTCTCCAGAGAATATTCTCACCTCACATCACTAGTCCAGCCCCATCAGCTTTAAGAATGCAGCTTTCTTTTTCTCAACAACTTTCTTTCCATGCAGTGTCGGGCCCTGCCCCCTAAAAGGATCCTCACCCTTGTTTCCCATACCAGGGATGTTGGAGAATTCTCATGAAAATGGTAGTAGAAATTACCAGTGTTCACTTGGTTGCTCCATGTACAGAATGGAAGTCCAGCAAATACAATTGGGATTCGCTGTTCTTTTCAGTTGCAGATTTGCACTGCATTTTGCTTTTGCTTTCTTTTTTTTGCATTGAAATGAGTAGTGTTGAATAACATAACAATTTGATGCATTACATAATTCATGGGGGAAATAGTTGTAGCTCAGTGGGAGCATCTGCTTTGCATGCAGAAGGTGCCAGGATCAATCCCTGTCATCTCCAGGTAGGACTGAGAAGGTTTCTGAATGAAACCCTGGAGAGCCACAGTAACTGCAGATAATACTACAACTAGATAGACCAGTGCCCTGACTCAAAGTAAGGCAGTTTCCTATGTAAAATTGGACTGAGAGACAAATATATATCATTTCTGTTGGAAACCAGCCTACATCTGAACAAAAATACTGCTGCATGTGATGCATACATTTTGGAAGAGGAAATTGGTACCTTCATGCATCCCTATCCTAGACCCAACCTGCAGGAGTGAGGGCTGAATGAGGGTGGGGAGAGCAAGACTTCTGCTTGTAGAATGCCTCCTTGTAGAAGCAACACTATAATGCTTAGGTTTTCTGAAAGTACCTGAATGGAAGTCTCTTGGGAGTCTACATAGTCATTAGGTACTTGCTTTGCCTAACACCCTTAAAGAGCTACTCAGCAAAAGCCGTGGACAAGGAAGATTAATCATTATAATGTGCCCAGTGCCACCTAATCCAGGAGGAAATCCAGCCCAAATTTTCTGAACTTTGGTTGGTGTTTGAGAGCAATTCATTAAGAGATTAATTTCTCTACCAGGACTGTTCTTCTGTTTCATAATTGCTATTGATTCAAGGTCTGATCTGAAGCCCACTGAAGTTGAACATAGTCTTTTGGCTTTTTACCAAGGTATTTCAAGCTGTAATTATATTTAGGTGTGATATATCTCTCCCCCCCCCCAAGTTTTAGTTTTCTTTTGTTCTAGCTTCCCACAGATTTCATGAGAATTTTGGGTTGGGGTAGGAAGCTATGAAGATAGCTTGGCCTTTTTCATTTTAAAGAGAATTCCTTAAAAAAATAAATAAATAAATAAATAAATAAATAAAGAAAGAAAGAAAGAAAGAAGGAAGGAAAGAAGGAAAGAGTCTAAATATTAATACAACTTTTCTCAAAACTTGCTGTGGCACTTAGTTGGAATCCTCTGGTGGGAGAATGCTACAATCAAGATGGAGGAATCGAGGGCTCCAGGCAATCTGTCTTGTTTGCATTCTTGCAGAACCATACAATGCCTCATTCACACTTGTTATAGCTTATGGAGGCTGTTTGGGGAATATCAGAAATAATGCCCCCTTGACCCCCAAAGCAAGCATCACAAGCTTTCTAATTTTTGTGCTGCAGCACAAGCTGCAGTTGTGAAACTTTTTTCCTAATGTAGGTTGGGGCTTGAATTGAATTAATTTCATTATTTTAGCCATTCAAGAATATATACTGCAGACCACTTTGGAATGGAGGACTGCATTCCCTTCTATAGAATCTTCTGAGGGCCACAGTGGTGGGCAAGGTCACAGGCAAAAGTAAGCAGAGCAACAAATGCAAATTTGTATCATTATACCTAGGGCTGGTTTCTACCAGTGCTCTGCACACCCCTCTCTCTCTACCATCCCAGCAAGCAAGAGGCACAACCATTTGTTCAAAGACACATTCCAGCCAGGCAGGAACACATTTAGGTTTAAAGCAGGGCTAATGGGGGATATCACACCTGGAAACCTATGTCCCCACTGTGGAAGGATGTGTGGATCCAGAATTGACCTCCACAGTCACTTACAGATACACTGTTAAGATCATATTCATGGAAGACAAGCTTAACTTGGCTACGAGTAATCACCAAATAAGAAGAATGGGGGATGTGATCTAGGGAGAGTTCTGAGGGTGAGACAAGCTTTGAGGGCCACGTTGGCCTACTGGGCCTGAGGTTATCCAATGCTTCTTTAAAGTGAATCTCCGCAGTACCCCTCAGACTATGAGAAGGAAAACTCCAAATGCAAGATAAACATCTGAATGGCACTTTGAAGAGCCAGTCAGCTCCAAAGCATTTCTTCAGGAGGCCTTAGCATCCAGGTTGACTATGTCTTACCTCCACTATCAGAGAAAAGCATACTTCTGAATGGCCGTTGGCCATTGTTAGAACAAGGTGCGTCTGGATGGCCACCATGAGAACAAGATGCTGAACTAGACTGGTCACTACTCTGATCCAACAGGCTTCTTACAAAAATAGATAAATAATCGTCAATATTAAAGGGATGTGTTTCCCGGTCAAGGGTTGCTTTGAACAGAGCTCTCTGTGCTGGATATGAAACCTGGTGGGTGGGTGAGTGCCCAAGAGAAGGCTAAACTTTAAGCGTTCTCCATTCTCAGGGGCAGGAAGCGTGCATAGCTCTTTAGCGCATAGCCCCCTGACAGCACATTTGTCTATCAGCCATTTGGATTGCAATGGGGGAGGGGAGGTCTGCCAGAAATCTCTGCAATGGCTCTGGCAGTCCTCAGTCCAGCTCTGTCAATGGCATAGAGTAGAAGTATTTGTGGACGAGGCTCTACTGTGTGATTGGAATTTTAATGATGCTAACCCATTTCAGAAATAGGCCATTTGTTTCGGTTAAACAGTACCGTCTACTTCCAATTAGGCTGTGTTACTGTGATCAAAGATTTTATCTGTCTTGTGTGTGTTAAGTAACCCCCTTCAGCATTTAAAAGTTAGAAACTCTTCATCTTGCATTAATGATAGGGAGCCTCCCATTACTGCTAATCTATTTTTTAAAATCTTTTTTTTTCCAAAAAAGAAGAAGAAGAAGAAGCAAGCTTGAAATAAACTGAGAAATAAACTCCAGAACTGTGTATTGCACAAACCTCCAGTAACTCCTCTTAATCATGCAGTAATGGAGATCTACGGGCAAGGATTGAGTTGGTGATTATCTTAGCATAACTAAGTGTAGATCAGCATATTGTGCAGAATGAGGTAGTAGATGAAAAGGACAGAATGTTGGACTTGTACCATTTCAGTCCGTTTGTAGAAGAAGGGCTCGCTTTATATTTGAATGTTCTCCACTTAACAATTCCCTGCATGCAGTAAACCAAAACATCAGGAAATGTTTGGTGTGATCCGTTCCTCTTTGAGATGCTATGAGGGGAGCAGTTTTAAAATACACAGCAGGAACGCTCATGTACATTTACACATATATGTACATGCACATCACAATCTGAAGTGGCACTGTTCCAAACCTTGACTGCTCTGTGCAATGTAAAGATCAGCTTTTATTATGAGTCCTCTTTTGTGTTACTCGTCGAGAGGGGCTGCACTTTGGGGTTTTCATTCGTCCGTTCGTTTTTTGCTCCCATGACGCATAACACTCCCTCCCCCCAGCCCTGTTTATGCCCTATACATGTTTACATGGCCATGTGAAATAGTGAAGCCACCATGACTTTACATCTTTGTGTGGGGCCTACCTTGGTTCTGGAACCTTGGGAAAGCTTCTGCACAAAGATCTAAATGAGCTTTTCCAACTCAGAGATCCACGGTAGCACATAGAGTGGTAGTGGGGGAATAGGGCCCAAAATGCAGCCCCTCTCTACTAACTGTCTGCTTTTCTGAAACCCTGGAACGCCACTGCCAGCAGATAACACTAAGCTAGATGGGCCAATGGCCTGATTCAGTATAAGGCAGATTCCACTATTTTCTGTATTCCTAAAATGTTGTCAGCAGTCCCACACTCTTGAGTTCTCCCCTCGCCATCCCCATCACTAAAGATAATTCAGTTCACTTTATATTTAAAGGTGAATGTACTTAATCTGCACTTTCCTAAACAATGCACAAAACAAAACACAGGCACCATTCAAAATCTGCACTTTTCAGAATGCTGTGATGTGCTTCTCCAGACAAGTAATGTGCACGGGAGTGCATATACAAGGATAAAGTGTGCATACTGTTAGAGAGAATACCACACAGAAATGCATTATACTGTATTTTGGAAAAATCAGCTTGGAAAATGTGTGTGTGTGTGTGTGTGTGTGTGTGTGTGTGTAGATAGATGATAGATAGATAGATAGATAGATAGATAGATAGATAGATAGATATAGATATATGGCAAAATTGCATATATGTAGTTACAATGATGGGTTTTGCATGAGGGCTTTCTGAAAAAAAAGTGCAAGAACATGTGGAATAAATATAAATGGGGAGAATTCAGCATTGGCATATTCACCCATCCTTGCTGTGCACAGGACAAGGGGGAGGCAGCAAGGCCAGTGTCCATTAGGTGTTGATAGTGTGCCCCCCTTCTGAGTCATGGGACCTGGCAGCTTCAATGGATATGAATCCTGATGCCAGCTCTGTGAGCCCCCCCAATCCTAAACCCTCTAAGTTTCTGTCTCGTCGCCCAGATTAGACACAGTGTCTTCGAGCTTTCAGTAACATGTGGGGATATTTTTTACCTGCGACCCACAGGAGAAAAAAGGCAGCACCACATGCTACTGAATTTTATTTTATATCATAGTATTCCTGACTTTGTAGAAAGAAAGGGTTTATGCTCCCCCCCACCCCAGTTTGGTATGCAATGATATGACAGGCAGCGTGTGGGTTACAACAAAGCCATTTGGAGATAACCTGAAATGTGCAACAGAATTCAGGCCATGAAAGAGAGCTTAGCAAGAATTTGACCCAGTTGGACTCCCAGGAAATGACAATAGGCTTGTCAATGAAATAATATCTGATTCTGTCTCTCTGCATGTTGTTTTTTTGGCTTTGAAATGACACAGGAGCTTTTTAAAAGCAGAAAGGCCTTTTCCCCTCCCCCCCATGGTAAATGTTGGTGCTTCTTGATGCTGAAATTCTTTGTGTTCAGAGGTAGCCGTCACCCTGTGATATATAATGTAATCAGAGCACCATAAGAACCAACACCCATCACTTGCTGCTTCTAGGCAGGGACTGCCTCCACCCTCATCTCTTTTGTGCAGTTGTTGGTAGTCAGTAGTCAGTGGTGATTCAGGAGCTTGGAGCCAAAAGGGATGGCAAGGGTGTCAAAAGGAGGGATGTACCGTAATAGAATTCCAAGAGAAATGGGAAGTGGAAATTGCCAGTGTTCACTTAATTTGTCTCATGTCATTGTCCAGAATAGCATTGCCTGCTAAGTAGCTTCATGACAATGTAGTAGTTAATGCATTTAATTATATAATTAAGTTATGTAATTTTGCCACTGTAGACTGTGAGGCTAATATCACAACTTTTGGCAGAAGACAAACTGCTGTGGAGCAGAAACAGTGCTGTATGTGATTAATATGGGATGGGATGGAGAATGATGCCTTCTTGCATCCCAAGTCAAGAGCCAGGAGATGAAGCCAGGAGTCAGTAATTTCCTTTCCTTTTACATACAATTGTTCTACATTATCGTTCTCTAGGTAGTTTACAACACATGGATATGGCAAAATGTACAACCATAAAATTACCTTGCCCAGGCTATACTGGTTCAAAATATGACAAAAAGCAAATTGGGAAAAAATAAAAAAAAAGAGTTCATTTCACATGCAGTACTGCAAGAGAATTCATTCATTTCGTTTATGAATTGTTTCCCATAAAACATCCCAAAGTGATTTAGCAATAAAAAAATCAACAATAAAAACATAATTAAGAAAACAATTTCAAGTCCAGTACAAATACAGACTGGGATTAAAATCTCCACTTGAGCAGAAAATGTCTCTGCTCAAGTGTTTCTAGATGATGTATATCACTTAGTTTGCAGGCTTAATCTGGCATGGACACACACACACACACTTGTCTCTTTCCCACACCTCACTCACAATTCCACCTTTATTTTCCCCATTCCTGCAATCATTACTTTTCACCTGGAACCCCCCGTGGACAGTTCCTCCATGTCTGCAGTCATACCTAGCACACTGCTTATATGAAGCCCATCACTTATTTAAACTAAATGTTGTCTCCTTCCAGTTTCTTCTGCTGGCCAAACAGAAATAGCCCCCATCGCTGCACCTGCAAAGCATCTATTCATCTCTACAGTGTATGTGAAGAAGTAGCATTACATGTAATGAAGCCCTGCTCAATAGCAGGTTGTAAAATGCTGATGATAAAAGAACGAGCAGAATCTGTTATCTTTCATTATCATCTGAAGCAGGCAATAGTGGAAACATTAAGTGCAGACATCAGAGAGAGTGTGTGCTATTAATCAGTGCAAGAGAACGTTTCCTGCTTTGAATTTCATCTTGGGAAAGACCTTTTATAACCACAGTTTGGGGATGAAGCCAATTATTGGCCACTGCTGCCCACTCCCCTTAGGAGTGTTTTACAAACTATTGCCCACTTTAGCATTATAATAAGGGAATATAGACACATGAAAAGGGGCAGTGGAGTCATTGTTACTGGCATCCATCCATCTCAGGAGACAATGGAGGAGTGTGCCTTTGGGGGTGAGGTCAAACTGTTGGAATGTTGCAACGACCGATGTGGGAGAGACATGTTTTGTTGCAGATGGGGCAGATGAAGACATCTGGATGTGCTGTTGCAGATGCACCATGGCATTTCTTCTCTCTGTGCTCCTCCAAGTGGTCATTCCTCCTTTGGTCACTGCTGTGAATACATGATTTTACTGGCTTCAGACACTGCAGTGGTCTGCAAGGGATTCCAACATGACAGGTTGATGTTGCCAGCCTTCATGTCACATTTGTAGACATCGATCATGTCCTTGGGGATCTTGCCTTCTTCCATTCTGCAGACATGACCAAGCCACGTACTAGACATGGGGTCAAGTACCTGTACATGGGAATAATCTCAGAAATACCTGAGTGCACCATAGAAAGGTAAAGGACCCAGGATCCAGTCACGAACGACTCTGGGGTTGTGGCGCTCACCTCGCTTTACTGACTGAGGGAGCTGACGTTTGTCCGTAGAGCGTGTCCTCCCTAAAAGAGGGCACGTGTTGCGGTGAGACCTGGATACTGACCTCCTGGTTGTGGGTGGGTATATTGGACAGCCACAACACCCAATTGGTAGGTCCCTCATTGCTGGGTTTAATCTGGCCAATGGGGTGCTGTCTAAACGGACCAAGGAGCCTATATATACCCATGCACGTGACCCAGAGCTTCCTCTTTTGGCTCGTGCATCGGAACACCTGCCCACCTCTCCCTGATTTTAGGGCATTTTGCAATTGACCTTGCTATGCCGTCATGTGTCATCTGTCATTGGGACAGGAGCACGGCAGGAATTTCCCCCACTTGGCTGATTGGCTGTTGTCATTTGGGTTTCGCCTGCTGCATAGCAAATTGTCACAACTTGTAAGGTTGTGATAGGCACTGATTCAGGTGATAGGGATGGGAGAACGCTCTCGCCATCCCTATATGAAGGGTATTCTGTTAAAGGAATACAAGGACTCAACTTGGTTTGGTCAACCCCTGAGAGGGGGTTGTGCCCATGCCTGAGTCCAGAGGAGCATCTGGGACGTGGACATAGTCTGTTCCCAGGCTTTCTGCCTACCTCAGGTGTTCACCCTTGGCTGACCTACGATAGAGCTCTGGGTCAGCCTGCAAGGGTGCAGGGAGCTAGCCTATGCAACCACTCACTTTCTGTAATCAATAAAGTTGTGGCCTAAATTCTGCCAAAAACCAGAACTAAAATTTGAGTCAAATATGTGCTTATTTAGGGGGGAGCTCTCTGGGTCTGAACAGGCAAACAGTTTTTCTGGGTCATGTAGCCAGCATGACTAAGCCGCTTCTGGCAAAACCAGAGCAGCGCAGGGAAATGTCGTTTACCTTCCCACCGGAGCGGTACCAATGTGGTGCTCTACAGATGTTGAGGAGCTCCAGTTCCCATTGTGATTGTATAAATTATCTTAAATAGTGGATAGCAGAATGAAGTTACTAATTTTACATAATTAATAATGTAATTCCACATTTCATTTCAATGCAATAGAAACACAACTTTAAATTGGGAAGAAATATAATCCATTATGTATCATTTGTGGACTGAAAATAACAACAGTGAATGCTGACTGGATTGATTTCTGTTCCAGACATGGAACGAATAAGCAAATTTCCACTTCTTTTACATTCTCATCAGAATTCTCTGTCGTCCCTGGCTAGGGATAATGTGGGTTGGAGCCCAGCATCATTGGAAGGACACTGTGTAAGCTTCTCCTTGTGAACATGCTTCGATCAATATTGGAGGTTCATCTCCATATCCCTTCCTTGTATGAAGTTTGGCTTGTGGGATATAATAATCAATGAGTTCTAATTAATGGCATCAGAAGAGCCACCTGGCCACAGCCACTGTATACCTTCCACTCTGTGCTACAGACCTGGCTTTTTTTTGGGGGGGGGGGGAGGATCTTCCTATAGGGGTCAAAGAATGCTGGTCAATTTGCTCCTGATTCATCTAGATTTTCCTTTTGCTATTCCTTTAATGGTGTCTCCGTGTGCGTTCATAGTAATTCCTGTATTGATTTGTGTTGACTTTTTTTTTATTCTGTTAGCTGCCTTGCTTTTCTATTAACAACAGGAAAAGTAGGATGTAAGGCTTTAAATAAGTGGGGCGGGGGTAGACAGAGGGTGGGGATAGATGTTTGGGGAGGGGGAAGAGATGGTTTTAAACAGCAAGCTTAGTCACATCCAGTTCTCGTGAGGATTAAGTGTCTTAATTTCCAAAAGAGCAGCTCAAAGCCATGTAACTTTTAATTTATGTAAAAGGGCCTGTTCTGAGTCACCAAATACTTATGGATATTAGGGAAAACAATCAAAGAACACTGGTGCCACTTATTAAAAGAAACAAAATGGGAGCAGAAAAAGGTTTCTGTATTACTTGAAGGGTTTTTACTTGTTGTTGCTATTCATGCTGGTGTTGCTATTATTACTGGTGTTACATGAGTAATCATCCCCTTTTCTGCTTTAACTGGTACATTGCAAATGTGCTGCCTCTCTTTCTCCCTTTTTTTCTCCCAGTCTTTGTTTTCGTCATGACCCTGCTACTTTTCTAGATGCCAGCTATGGGGTACGATCCTGTACAATCCACTCCTGATCTTTTCTTCTCCCTTTCTAGCAGGTCAGCATTGAAGAAGTGCTGTGGAGGGCTTTTTTCCTACCTCAAGTCATACGGTTTCAGCTTGAAACTGGTCTTTATTCCTAACTCAGGGTACATAGCAGCCTTTCAGATAGAAATAGGATGCGGCATGGCCAGGCCCTTTCCTGCTCTAGGGTTAGAAAATCTCTGCACATTGTCTACTCTAAGTCAATACCAAGACTTCAAAGACTTCAAACACTGAAAAACATGTTATAAAGTCCTTCTTTTTATACTTTTTGTGGTGGTGGGGAATGTTTTGCTTTCATAATCCTGAGATCTTTACATAAACTCCCTGGCATGGGGGCGTGCAATTTACAAGCAGCCCTCCTCTCCATTCTTTCTATGAGGGTAATTTCACATTATCAACATGGCATGGTGAAAATATGATTCCGGGCACACTTGCATATTCGCAGCACAATTGCAGCTCTACAAATTAACTATGTTGTTCTGGCACATCACTGCCCACTTTGTCTGAACCTGTGATGGTTTATCTCCCCCAACAAACCACAAGTGGGAAATGATACAGCAGACCTTGGCTACATCTTGTGGTTTGTCTAGAGCAGGATAACCATGAACCTGGATTCAGATGTACTGTTTAGCCAAATCTTCATCTTTGTGAATATCCATCACCATTTCTTTATGCAGTTTTGCCTAATACACACATTTTTGTAAATAATTTTCTCCTAATAGAATGTGTTTTTGAAGGTTCAAGAATGAATGTGTGTGCGCACCCACAGAGACTTCACCCTAGAATATGCATTTTGTACATGTTACTTGGCTGGTGAACAGCATTTGAAATTCAGAGAACAGCAATTTCAAAAGATGACTGTTTCTGTATTATTTCAGAAAGTGTGGCTTAGGTAGGCTCACCCTTAAATGTGAATCCATTTTCTGGCCCCGGCTTACTCTCAACCAGGGCTTATTCTGTTGAAACAAGTTTACTCCATACTGTGGCTTATGAATCTAGCTTGCTTCAATTAACTGGAGTTAATTGAGACAGTATAGGTCTCAGATGTAACAGTAGACTGTGGTTAATTGAAAGCTTCTGGTGACTTTGTGCATTCCACTAATATAAAAAATATACATGGTTGAAGTAAGCTTGTGTTTCTTATCTAGAAAAAAAATACAAGAGAGGCAGAGCGAGAATATGAATGAAAAATGTGTTTCAAACAAATCCTTATTTTATCATTGTCATACAGTTCTTGACACACTTCTGTCTGAAAGAGTCAGTCATCACTTGTCAAACAGATCTGAGGGCCTGCTAGTGCATCTTGTCAGTCCATATTCTGAAATATGAAAGGACATGCACACGTAATCCTCTTTCTTATATATGGTAGTAAGAATTTATTGGTTGCCTTTTGTTTCTCGACAGCAGCAAGAGATGCCCCCTCCCCCTGACAATTTTAGCAAACAGTGGTTTGATATACGGTAATATTTTTTTTTTTAAAAAAAATGTCTAGTAGCACCTTAGAGACCAACAAAGTTAGTTATGGGTATAAGCTTTCGTGTGCATGCACACTTCTTCAGATACACTGAAACAGAAGTCACCAGACCCTTATATATAGTGGGAGGGTGGGGTGGGGTTTTTCTCAGAAGGGTAGTAGGAGTGGTTTGATATTATGAAGAAGTAATCCCCCACCCACCCTAATGAACAAACACAACCATCATGTGTGAGGTTGGATAGCAATAAAATGAAAATGAACCATATTCATTAGGCAAAGTTCAAAATTCCATCTAGCTCAGCATCTTCATTCCCACTGTGGCCTGCTAGGAAACCCAGAAGCATGGCGTGGAGACAATGGCTCTCTCCCACGCTACTGCAACAACTGGTATTCAGTGGCATATTGCCTTTGAGCCCAGAGGTTCTATTTCATTACTAATGACTGTTAATAGACCTATCCTCTGGAGTTTGTCTAATCCCATTTAAAAGCCATCTAAGCTAATTGGCACCACCATATCTTGTGGCAGAAAATTACATAAATTAAATTTGGCTTTGTGTGAAGAAGTAGTTTCGTTTTATCTCTCCAGAATCAATTGCCCACCAGGAAACTTTGTGAGCTCCATTCATTAAAAGGTGTTACTGGATCCTGTTCTACAGATGTTGCTGGGGTGGTGTGGGAACAAACCACAGGGGCAGAGCTCCCACACAGTGCTCTAGTGATGTATCTGTTTCTCTTGGTTGCACAGGAATCTGGAGCCCAGTAACAATCCTGCTGTGGAGGGCACTGCTGATCTTATACTCAACAAATAACAGGCTTCTGCACACCGGACATAACTGCCAATTGCTGTAGCTGAGATAAATCAAGCAGTGGCTTGTAGTCAGGGGCAGAGGAAGGTGTGTGTGGTGGGGGCTGGCTACTCCAGGAGGGGGGGGGCGCGACAAAATGCCAGGCGGCACTCACCGTGGTGCCTGCAGCGCACCTGAGCCACATCTCTCCTGGGAGTGACGCGGTGGCTTGGGTGCCCACAGGCTCCGTGCTGCCCAAACATTCCACCCATCTCCTCCTCAGCTGTAGGGTGGCTGAGTGTGAGGAGGCAAGCAGACTCATTGGAGGCCCCGCAGAGCGTCCTGCCCCAGCTCGCCCTCCCCCCCAGGTGGCTGGCCCCGCCCCCCCAGGTGGCTGGCATGCGCGCCACCCCAAGTGCCCGATTGGCTTGCTCTACCGCTGCTTGTAGTACTAGACAACTCCTGAGAGGGAAGAAAACAGCACATTTTGGGGTCTTCAAATACTGATTTGAAAACTATTGGTATCCAGAGTAGGTTCAGAGATAGGGCAGTATCTGTAATTTTACCTGGAACTTAACAGGTAAGTCAGTGACTGCCAATGTCTACTGGCTTCAAAACTCATATGAGCCGATGACTCTACTGTATGCTGAGCTAGACTGGTGGTTCATCTAGCACAGTTTTGTCTCTTGTGGGCACTGGGAAGAAGGATGAATTCACACAACTGCTACCTGAGATGTCTCCGCTCCTCCACATGCCGCTGCTGGGTGACCTTGAGCTAGTCACACTTCTCTGAAGTCTCTCAGCCCCACTCACCTCACAGAGTGTTTGTTGTGGGGGAGGAAGGGAAAGGAGATTGTAAGCCGCTTTGAGACTCCTTCGGGTAGTGATAAAGCGGGATATCAAATCCAAACTCCTCCTCCTCCTCCTCCTCCTCCTCCTCCTCCTCCTCCCCCTCCTCTCCGGGGTAGGGGGATGCCAGAGATAGACTCTCTATGCAAAAGCTGGGCTGTTTTGTTTTATTGTACTGTATTTTTATGGCACCACACACCTTTTTTCCATAACAGCATCCCGGTAAGGTAGGTTAGATTGAGACAGCTATGATGGAGCTATTCTGATCCATCTTGATGCTGGACAGCTGGGATTCTTCTGACGTAATGGACAAAGAAGGACTTGCAGACTGAATTTTGGTTGTCCTTCCAGGGCTGGCCCAAGATGTTTTGGCAACTGAGGTAAACCAAAAAAATGTGTCCTCCCACCAAGGAATAAGGGGGAGGGAGTGAAAGATACGTATCAGGAACAAGAGATTGGGGTCAAATCAGCCTTACCTGGTGATTGAACTGGGGATCAATGGCTGTTGGGGAGGGGGAGAAGGGGCCTGCTTTGAATCATTATGGGCAGGTGCAGAGCCCAGGGGACCCCAGAGGGTAGCCCCTGCTTTTTCCTCCCTAGTTGTGGATGGAGACCAGCAGTGCCTCCTATTCTCCGAGAGGCAGCTGTGGAGCTGGCATTGAAGGGGCTGCCAAGGAGGTAGCAGATCTGTCTGCCAAGGACTGTGCTGGAGCTGCTGCTGCCATATTGACATTGTGTTCCTTGGAGGCTGGATCTGCTGCCCCTCTGAGTCCTGATGCCTGAGGCAGTGACCGCACTTTGCCCTGTGGGTGCTGTGTCCCTCCTAGAAGAGTTGGCACTTTATAAGACAGAGTGCAAGAATGAAGACGCACCTTCTTTATAGCAGCATGGAACTCCACCCTAGGACATCTCCTAAGCTCTTATCTATGGCACAGTAGCCAGCTAAAGATCTTTGCATTTTAACAGGACTTGATTGATGTGTTTTCTGTGTGTTCGCTCTCTGTGTGTCCCCTCCCCTGATGTTCTGTAGTCTGCAGACGGTTTGATGTGCTGTGCTTTTGGTTTTTTGGGTTGTTGTTTTATTTTTTAAAAAAAAAGGTGATTGTTTTTATGTTTCCTGAGTATCACAAGGTCAAAAGGTGAAATACATTGGGGTGAATTCAATGCAGCTCTAAGTTAAAATCACTTGTTCTGGCGGTGATAAGTTTTGCACCGACAGACTATTCTTGTGCAGGAGAATGCAGAAACAGGTTTCTGGCTGTGCAGTAGATTGCATAATCTGCTATGCAATGACATTTTAACCATGATGACCCTCTCTCAAGCTGGATTTGTCATGTGAGCAAGGTATGCAACTTCTGGGGCTTTTAAGTGTGGAGAAGAGTCATGAGGAGATATGATACAGGTGTATAAAATTATGCAGTGCAGAGAAAGTGAATAGAGATAAGTTTTTATTCTTCTCTCATAATACTAGAACTCATGAGTAACCAGTAAAGCTGAATCACAAGTGGGGAGAAGGTTGTTGCACTCATGATGCATGTGGATCTTCCCATATGCATCTGGTCGGTCAATGTGAGAGGAGGATGCTAGACTATGTGGACCATTGACCTGATCCAGTAGGGCTCTTCTTATGGACTTAAGATAAGTAAATATGCCCTGAAACATTCTTCAACCAACCAGCAAGAGAAGATGGGCAGTGTCTGGCCCCTCCAAAGGGTTTGCAGTGAAGAAAGAAATTGAATATTGCCCAGTTTTGCCTATCAATTTAGCAGTACTGCATCTCTCCACCTCCACAGTTTCTTCTTCACCCAAGGGATTTCCCAACCACCCCCAATAGACACAATTATATTATTAAGAGGGGTCTCTCTCTCTCTCTCTCTCTCTCTCTCTCTCTCTCTCTCTCTCTCTCTGTGTGTGTGTGTGTGTGTGTATATATATATATATATAACATATTTGAAAATCCCTCCCACTCTGTGCAGCTCCATTGCCATTCACCCAAGGGACTTCCCTCTGTCAGTGTAATGCTTCAGTATTTCTATGCCAGCTTGGGAGTTCCATTTTTCTTGAAGTATCAGACTGCTGTATAAAACCTTACACAAGACTGTGCATTTTTATTTCTATATTGAAAATCATAGCATGAGTCCCTTCAGTCATTTCTTTGTATACAGAACTAGGATTTGTTTTGCACCTGGAAAATGAACCAAGTTAGGGTGATGATGGTATGATTTGTCACCAGTAAATAGGTTTAGGACCTGTGCTCAAATCCTGACAGCTTTGCACATGTCAAATGTGGGTGGCAAGGAGGGGCTGGAAAGTAGATCGGTAAATTAATGTATAGTGGCATGAGCTTTCTTCTGTACTGTAGTCTGCTTTGTCACAACCATGCTTTGCCTATGATAGCTAATGCCACAATCCATTTGTTAGTGTTGCAGGGGCTGCAGGTCTTTATGATTTCCCACACATCTAAAAAATATTGGTCTAGTTTTGCTGACCAAATTTTGATTCAAAATCCTCTATTATTCTATCACAGGCTTCCTCAACCTCAGCCCTCCAGATATTTTGAGACTACAGTTCCCATCATCCCTGACCACTGGTCCTGCTAGCTAGGGATCATGGGAGTTGTAGTCCCAAAACATATGGAGGGCCAAGGTTGAGGAAGCCTATCCTATCACTTCACTTCCTGTTTTCAATATATTAGACCAGGGGTAGGCAATGTATGTTCTTGGGACTACAACTTCATCACAATGCCATGCTGGTCAAAGGAAATGGGTGCTGTAGTCTAAGAATATGTGGAAAGTGCCATTTTGGTTGCTCCTCTGCTAGATTCAAAGATACTTAACTTTATTTATTCATTGAATTTCCAGGCAGTCCTTTCTCATAACTAACCTCAGGGTGCTTTGCATGTATAAAAACTATTAAAACACTATAAAAAAACTATAACACACTATAAAACACAATATCACACATTTAACACCAGTACTAATTTTATGCAGGTTGTGTGTTTCCTTTGCTGTTCACATGAGAAACCTCTTAGCAGAATTATTTCCAAATATTGACATCAACACCCACAAATTGCACCAAATCTACCAAATCCAGCTGGTAGATTTCTCTTTTACTCTGTAATGAATTAAAGGTTTTTGTTTCTTCGTTGCTTGTTCTGTAGCGGGGATGGGGAGTCTTTTACTCCCCCAGATGCTGTGGAACACAGCTCCCATAATCCCTGACCACTGGCAGTGCTGGCTGGATCTGATGGGAGTTGCAAGCCTGGAGGCCCATGCTTTTCTCATCCTATAGCAATTCTGCAATACTTGTTAAATAGATCAGGTGATGGGAGGACAACAGATCTGAGGCCCTTCTTCATTGGCCTCTTCCTCGAGAGGTCCAGATGGTGGCAACTAAGAATGGGCCTTTTCTGCAGTGGCTTCCTGTCTGTGGAATGCTCTCTCTTACACCTTTAGGCACCAGGCAAAAATGTTCCCTTTTAACCAGACTTTTGGTTGATTTTATTGACATCCTATGCCCTTTTAAAATATTGGGTTTTTTTGGGGGGGGGCATTTTGTTTTAATTTGTGAACTGCCCTGAGACCTCTGGCTGTGGGATGCTATATAAAATCAATCAATCAATCAATCAATTTGAGCATGCAGTGGAATCTTTGGAAATCCTATCTGGTTTTAACCATGCCCAGCTCATTCACGACTTCACAGAATTAATGCCTGCAGGTATAGGATGCTTCGCTTCAGTGTTGATGCATGTGTAACCCCATTAGGGAAAGTAGCCCAGTTAATTGCTGAGCTTCTCGGGGATAGGGAAGCTTGTTTGAGGCTTTTATCTGCCTTAATTAATATCATTTGGTGAATCTGATTGGTTGTGCATGTATTTCCCTTTAAATTACAGAAGCCATGCATCTTGTTAAGCAGATAACTTTTTTTTTTTTACTTGATCAGCAGAACAGCAAAATTATTTCCTTGGCTTCTCTTCCTAACATTTGATAAGGTGGAGGGGAGAAGCCTCTTCTAAGTGCTGGTGTGGATTAGAGATATAAGATGAAGATTTCTTTCTTTCTTTCTTTACACATTTCTAACGCTTTTCGTGGCTCTCCAGATCCAGGAGATGGAGATGTGTTGATTGATGATGAAATGAGTGAGGGACAAAGCATTCTTATTGCCACACAGCAACCACATTAAAGCCACAAAGTGGTAAAGCAGCCACTTTGGTTCAATATTTGACATTTCTAGGTAGGCTAGGAAAGATGGCACTCTGAACCCCTTGAGTTCTGCTGCCAATACTGAGTTTATACCAAGATGTTCTGACTCAGTACAAGGAAGCTACTCATATAGAGCTGCTGCAATAACAACAAGTGCTGAATTTCTCCCACAGTCCCTATTTTGAACCAATTTTCCTTTTTAATCACCCCAGTGTAAGTACACTCACTATGTGAGCCAAGCCAGTTTTCCTGTACACCTGTCAGCAGCTACAGCACTTATGAATGCAATGGCTGAGGGGCTTTGCTGCTGATCTGGGCACATGGCAAACTTATTAACATGTAGTTCCTGCATAATGATTGGAACCGAGCTGACAAGGTAAGCCATCAACCCAGTTTTGTGAAGAAAAATGCCTCCCCCTCTGAGATCATATGAATTCGACATCAATAGCTAACAGGTTTGGGGAAGGAAATCTGTAATTTATTCTGGTGCCTCCACTGAACTAGAGGTATATTTGCCTGCAGTTGTACGTGGCCAGCAGAGATTGTAGGACAGCCTGTTGCCAATTGACCCCATTTGCTGCATGGTAGTTCTTCCATTTCAGTAAGCTGTTATTCAAGGAATAAATAAATAAATAAATAGATATGCTTTCTTAGCCACAAATACTTGATAAATTGAAGAAAAGTGAAAAGGCATGTGATTTCAAAATCATTGCACAGATCCTTTCCTCATGATGCACATGCTGAAAGGCTGCTGTGTTTTGAAAAAACTTGATTAATTTAGAGTCACTTCTAGAAATGCTGGTGACATTCACTAGACATGAGCCTGGAAATGTTTGAGAAACTCCCAAGAATTCTTCTCTAGATTGGATTCAAAACTGACCCAGAAAAGACTTCATGGCTTTATCCTTTCCCACTCAGAGACTTCCACAATGGTAGTTTTTTTTTTGGGGGGGGGGTGTCACACAGCAGTCAAACATTAAAAGTAACTCGGGAAAACTGGGTTTCCAAAAGTAGGACCACCGTTTGTCCCTACTTTTAGGAGAAATACATCCTCCTTAAAACCCTCTGTAGTAACTGATGAAGACACCAACATGTTGATTGATTTCAATAGAGAATTCAGACTTGCTCAAAAATAAATCTGAGCCATTGTTTTATATGTAGATGGGTGGGATTTTTCTTGGCTTATTTCCTAACAAATCCCAATGTGAGAGATTCCCTTTATTGGAGTCAAGGACTTAGATGTGGATATGTTCTGACCTCTGGGAGTTCCCTTTGGTGTTCTTTGCATGTCTGCTTTTGAGTTTGCAAGGAAGCAGAAGGAGAGGAAAATACTCATAGTGACTCTTAGTTCATTATTTCTAAACATGGGAAAGCCACTGTTTACCAATGAAGACACAACTCCTGTCCCAGGATTGCAACTTAAATCAACATGACACCACAGTGAAGGTTATAAGCTGATGAAAGAGAAAGTATGTATTGTCACAATAAATCACCCAGGTGCTTCTGTTAAAGGGGTGGTGGTGGTAATTTTTCTTTCTTGATCACATACGTTGGACTTGATATGGTGACATTCTTTCCATGTATCCCAAAATTTGAGAGCACACATCTGGGTGCTTTTTTGCCCAATACAGCAAGAGCTAGCCACATGCCCAAGCAGTCTTCTAAAGAACTTGCCAATACAAATTAACATCTGGATGCACGCCCCCACCTAGATGCTCTTACAGAGTGTTCAATTGGACTTGTCTGTGTCTTTGGATATTTGTGGGGAGGAAACACATCTGAGTTGGTTCCATTAGTTGTTGTTACTCATGGCTAGTTGTCCATGACCATTACTAGATCAGGACCTTTTGTTTGCAAGTTGGGATGAACAGAACCCAAAATCACATTTTTATTTTTTTAATAATTTGGAGACAGAATAGATGAGTTGTGGGAGATGCATGATCAGAACTTTTTAATTTTAGAAATGCTATTTTACAGTGGTTTGTGTTTGGATGTAACACAGGTCCACAAACCACAGTTAAACAAATGGTACAGGGGAACAAACCATGAAACTCTGAGTGATGCAACCAAACCAATGTTTGTGGTTTGTTTCCCCCAAATAAATGACAATTGGGAAGTACAAGTACAAGACAATTTTTATTGCCACTCTTGTTTCTGAACATGGCCCCTGTTGGACTAATTGCTCCCTCCCAGCTGCTATCTAGAACAGAGAAAATACTGCAGGGAAAAAAAGAGAGTTAACTCTCACCAGAGCCACTAGCTCAACACAATTCTCCTTTCCCTCCCAATGAGTCTTAAAATTAAAACTAAAACATCAGGAGTTGTAATCACATATACTTTGAATTTTAGTTGTTCATGTCTTCAAGTAATAATGACTATTCCAGGGTCACCAGGGGTTAGTTGCTGAAAGAGGATTTGAACCCAACTCTTCCTGGCCAAGGGGACGCGGGTGGCACTGTGGCTTAAACTACAGAGCCTAGGGTTTGCCGATCAGAAGGTCGGTGGTTCGAATCCTTGCAAAGGGGTGAGCTCCCGTTGCTCGGTCCCAGCTCCTGCCAACCTAGCAGTTCGAAAGCACGTCAAAGTGCAAGTAGATAAATAGGTACCACTCTGGTGGGAAGGTAAACAGCATTTCCGTGTGCTGCTCTGGTTCGCCAGAGGCGGCTTTGTCATGCTGGCCACATGACCTGGAAGCTGTATGCCGGCTCCCTCAGCCAATAACGCGAGATGAGTCGCCACAACCCCAGAGTCGGTCATGACTGGACCTAATGGCCTTCTTGGTCAAAGGCTGACACTCTGTCAGCTATATCATGTTTTCATATTTGGTGGGGTGGGGTGTTCAATACCACTGAATATAAACCTTCAAGACAAACAACACTTCTGGGATTAATTCCCCTTTTGATATTCCAGATTTTAGGCTTCTTTAAGGAGGATTAATTTTTAAGGGCAATAGTTAGAATTTTTGAGACATAGAAAGGACAACCAGCTGACCTTTTTATGAATCAGATGCTAGAAGGGATGCAGGAAGGCAAAGCTAAGCAGAGTCCAGTATGGTTTCAACTTGGATAGAAGACTGCATGTTGAGATTCCTGCATTGTAAGGGGTTGGACTAGAAGACCTTTGGGTTCCCTTCCAACTCTACAATTCTATGATTGTATAAATGAGGTTTCTCTTGTGTTCCCAGTGTTCTGCAATCAGCTTGGTAAACAGCCTTTATTCAATCAGTTTTAAAATCCAATCTCACCTATACTATTTTTAGTACTTCCTGGTAACTCTGGTTTTGTCTGGGCAATTTTATCAGATTTATAACTTTTGAAGTGTTGTTATTATCTTTCAACAGGCAGCGGAGTGGCATTTTTTTGAGGAACATGTCAAGAGTTTAGCTAGGCGCATCTGATGATTCCCTTCTAAACCAATTAAATATATGTATTTGCCAATGCTGAAATGATTCTCCAAGGACAAGGACTTTCAGCATAAACCTCTATCTTTTTTTGATTTGCAAAATACAAATGCTTGCTATGATGTCCATGGTTTTGTTTTGCAAATAGTTCTACAACTCCAAACACACATATAAGCACAAAGCAGGGAAGTGAGGCAATTACTTTGCACAAATGAAAGAGAGGGGGGTTATATCCCCCCCCAAACGTTTAGTAGTAGTAGTAGTAGTAATAGTAATAGTAGTAGTAGATTATTCACAAACTGGAATGTTCCAGCATTCTGTGATGTACTTCTTTCTCTTTCACAGAGTGCAACGGGGTGGGGGTGGGGATTGAAATTAATCTGTGTACATGAAATAATGCCATACTGGGATGAGTCTGTTCTTTTTGATGCTTCATTATGTATAGTGATCATTTGAGTTCCATTCTTTTTTCTTTCTTTCTTTAAAGCACTGTTGTTTATTCATTTCACCTAAATTAAGACAAACTTGTCATCATTTTTCCTTGAAAGAAGTGTTACTTACACAACAATAAGATCTGGCTTCTGATACTTTGTTTGGATTCTGTTAGACCATATAAAAATGAACATTGAAATCGATTGCTCCTCCTCTTCCTCTTCCTCCTCCTTTCCCCTAGGGATGTTAAGATATTTGCTGTATATTCCTGCGTATAAGACTACTTTTTAATGCAGGAAAATCTTCTCAAAAGTCGGGGGTCGTCTTATACGCCGGGTCATATTTCTTATATGGGGAGTATATCCCAAACTCTATATTTTAACTGGAAAAGTTGGGGGTCGTCTCATACGCCCAGTCATCTTATACGCCGGAATATACGGGTACATATACTGTACGCACTAGAGTCAAGATGCATTTTCCTTCTGATTCCCTCAAGATTGTGTCTATATTCAGCTGTAAAATTTTGGGAATGTATGTATGGGACAAATGTACGTATGGGAGAAATAATATTTGAGGTAGTGTGGTTCCTATGGGAATAACCCAAAGGTTCCATATTCAGTAAAAATCCAGAACTACAAAACTTTTACTGACTGCTCAAACTCCCCCATACAGTATTGGGGATCTTGGAGTAGTACAGTAATGAAAATTGCTTATGTGTTGCTTATTTATCCTATGTCCAGAGCAGAAATCAGTTCTGCAATTATGATCCACATTTGATTTCAGTCTGTAAATTATATATAATTGGTAGTATCCCCTCCCTCTTTTGCATTGTGCTTCCTTGCACTGAAATGAATAGGGTAGAATATTGCAATGGCAATATAATTAACATAAATAATTATGTGAATAAGTCACATGAATTACAAATTTTCACAATATTGTACAGTAAGATGAATAATGAATTACTAGCTTTTGGAAGAAGATGAACTGCAATGGAACAGAGACAGCTCTGCTTGCATAACATGCTGGGCAGAATGGAAAACAATACCTTCCCAAAATCTCATTCGCCACTACAGGGATTAAAACATGCCAGAGGATAAATTACAGGATGGTTACTATTTTCTGAATAGGGGTGTAAGGGAGCAGCAATTTCTGTCTTGTCCTGGTGTTCATCACAATCCACACTTCTTTCTGATCGGCTATAGTTCAGCTTCCACTAAGACCTATATTATTCATCTTGTTATCCCAAAGGCTGAAATTAATGTAATTAATTGCACAATTAGTTTCAGTGGAAGGGAAATAGCAAAAACAATGCAAAAAACCCCAGTGTTGGTTATCTGCATAAGAGTTGCAGACTAAAGAAACCATCATAACCATTACCACTTGCAAAATAAAAAAAAAATTCCTTCAGTAGCACCTTAAAGACCAACTAAGTTTATATTTTGGTATGAGCTTTCGTGTGCATGCACACTTCTTCAGATGCACACGAAAGCTCATACCAAAATATAAACTTAGTTGGTCTTTAAGGTGCTACTGAAGGAATTTTTTTATTTTGCTTCGACTCAGACCAACACGGCTACCTACCTGTAACCATTACCACTTGCATTTGCTTGTGTGATTTCCATTCTGGACTTCAGATGAGAATGCAGTTTGTGGCACTTTCTGCTCTTGTTTCTGTTTCTGACAGAATTCTCTGACATCCCTAGTGCTGAACCTCCAGATTTATTTATTTTTTTCTCCCATGTGCTTATTTGTGTTGGCTTTATTATTACTCCCAGACCATGTGGCCTCACTTGCATGGAAGCAACAATCTGACGTGTACTGAAATGTGTCAATAGTGCTTCAACCCCATGGCTGTGGGATTTGTATAAAATGTCAGAGTAAATATTCTGTCACACACACACCCCTCCATTTCCATCATAACAGCATTGTACAAACTGAGGGGAAAGGGTCTGGTTTTTCTTTTCTGGGACAGTTAACGTTTCTGGAATCTTCCTTCAGGCTGTAGAGAAACTGGCGTATTTAGAGCAAAGCACAGTCATAACCGATATCCTAATCTGTCCTTCACATACAGAATCAGTCTCCTGTTCTCTGTGGTTTGTGTAAATGTCTCTCAGCAGATCTAATCATGTGCGATGGAGATAAGAATTTGCTTCCTTAATTCATCTATCTGCATTCTATTTTAAATCCTCTGTGGAGGTGTTTTTTTTGTTTCTTTTTAATTGACCAAGAAATGAGAAATCGCCTTCCAAAATATAGTAAGGGTAGGAGTTACAAAGACATGGCTCCTGATTTTGCCAGCTTTATAGGCCATCTAATTGGACTAATCTGTTCACACCAATATACTAGGTCAAAGCATTGGTTGACATAATCCAGTTTTGCCTACTCTCACTTCATTGGCAACCCATGGTCCTGGGCAGAAGTATTTTATATCCTCCTCCTACGTTTCTTTAAGCAGAGATGCCTGGGACATTTAGCAACGTAAAAGAGCCAATGGCCCATCTAGGCCAGCATCCTCTTCTCTCAGTAGCCAACCAGATGCCTATAGGAAGCCCACAAGCAGGTTCTGAGTGCAGCAGCTTTCTCTCCACCTGTGATTCCCAACAATTGGTATACATGGGCATGCTGCCTCTGACAGGGGAGGGGCGGACGTAGCCATTGTGGATAGTAGCCACTGATAACTTTACCCACCATTATTTATTTCCTAATTGTCTTTTGAAGCAGTCTAAGCTGTTGGCCATCACTGCCTATTGAGGGAATGAAATCCACAGCTTGGCTGTATACTGCATGAACTGCTTCCTTTTCTCTGACCTGAATCTCCCAAGACTTCACTTCCACTGTTTCACCCCTAGTTCTTGTATTATGAAAGATGGAGAAAGTCTTCTCCCAATACACTTTCTCCATGTTATGCATACTTATATATAAAGCTCTGTCGTGTCCTCCCTCTAAACCAAAGAAGCCCCAAAAGTAACCTTTCCTTTATCCAGTTCCTTATTCATTTTTTACATGTGAACAAAAGCAAAAGTGTCATAGACTGCAAATATGCTGTTTGTCCAACCCTAGCTGTGAGAGTTTCTGAGAGGATGTCATAGCGATATAATGGGCTTAAATTTGTACAGGAAAACAAAAGCCCTACTAAAAAACGTTAACATAAATCAAGCAGCAGTTATATATCCAGCGCATGCAGCATTTTGAATATTTGAAATGTGCACGCTAAATATTAATATTAAAACTCCTGCGCTGTACATTTATTAAGATGCCTGCCTTGATACAGTGCAAAGAGCATCATTCTGTGCTGCTTTAAGTGGGAAAGCGGTGTAATGTGGCCTCATCTTTCAGAATGCATGAAAATCTGAATTACACACTGGGTATATGACAGCAGATGGAGGACCTGCATCCTTTATTACTGCTGCAACATTCACGCTACTGTAGTTCTGAATGTATTCTCATTTATCTGTTCCAGGCAGTAGTTTGCTAGCACTATAAAAATCACACAATTTGCATTCATCCCTTTAATTTGAGTTGGGAGGCAGTAAAGGGTGTATTTCTGTTAACAAAATCGGGGGTGGGGAATAATGGTTGCAGGTTCAAGTATTCTATGAATTATTCTGGGAGTTGCTGTTTGATCTCAGATTTTGCCCTTATATGTTTTCCACTGAAATACATACCGTAGCACATGGGGACAAGAATTGCTTGGATTATTTATCAGAAATAACAACGATATAGGGTTCTTTGAGTACTTTGAGTGGATAGCTGCTCATGGGGTAGGACTTTTCCAACCTCCCATTCCTCACTGCAGCCTGAAAAGCTGTCCTTGTGAGCAGAGGGACTCTTCAGTCTGTATGTTATGTGGTGACCTGAGGCATCCAGGAAATCCTTACTTACAGGGGCAGCCCAAGATGTTGCACACCTACAACACTTTGCAGTGGTAGAGCACTGCAGTAGGTCCCAAGTTCAATACCCATTATCTGCAGATAGGGTTGGGAGAGACTCCCTGTCTGAATTCATGAAAGCTTTGCCAAACAGCATAGACAATACTGAGCTAGGAGGATCATTGACCTGACTCACTATAAGACACGTTTCTATGTTCATTCAAATATGGTCTCCCATGTATTCTGGTGGCTTGTGCTGATCTCCAAAGATCATATTTATGCTACAGAGAAGGTCCATAGCTCATCCCTGACATCTCCGGACAACTGTCAGTCGCAATGGACTGAATCAGCTTCCTTTGTTCCAGTATGGTGCCCCCTCCCAGTTATATTTAGAGCTGTATGGAGGGGACATAGCTCAGTGGAATCACCTGCCTCCTTCTCCACAGAACAGTGTTATGATTGTAGGGGGGACCGTCTTCATACTTCCACCAGCCTCAGAAACTCACGGTGGGGATGGCCTGTGAGAGAGCACCTGCTCTGTGACAACCATTAGGAGCTTCCTCTCATAGAACTGCACCTGGCAACTTCATTATGCAATTCTTTGTGAATGTTCTTATATCTTTATCTGTGAAATGTATATTTTCAAATGTATATTTTTTTGTAATTGTAATTTTTTTAAGAAAAGTTTTTAATGTTGTGTTTTCAATTTCTGTTAGTGGGTAATTAATAAATAGCCGCTACCTGCCTTACACAATTACATAAGGCAATATGAGCACGACCAGTTGCCATGAAACCTCCAAGATACAGTCATATATCACTAAATATGCATACTCTTAATATTCACTTGCAGTGCAGAATTCACGTGTGCATGTGCTACAGCTCATGTACTCACAGATGGGGTGTTTGCTTGATGCATGTGTCTTCATCAAACCTGATCCTGTGTGTGCTTACTAGGAAGGACAATTTGACAAAGATTAATGGGGGCAATAGTTTGCAGTCTTAATGGAGTCATTAGGTAAATAAACTGGTCTCCATCTAGAGAGAGTATAAGGTGCTTAAACTGATTGAAATCACTTGGCCAAGGGCCAACAAACTCCACCTGCATTGGGTTTTAATTATCATGTGTTCAAAAATGTTAAATGTGTTTGGTGCAGTCTACTGGTTGGTTGAAAAATTGACAAAAGTAGGCATCATACCAAAAATACCTCTATATTTTATGTTGTGTCCCAAGGTATATCATCTTAAGGTATTAATGCTTAATTCCATGAAACTGAGAATTCTATACTCATGGGATGTGTTGCAGGATACAGATAATGGCATTTCCTATCAGTTATTCTCTTTAAGGAACATTTCTAAACATGGCACATTGCTGTTGATATTTCATGTGCTTTTTTCATGCTAAATACTGAATTAGCAATTGTATATATTGAAAACCGGGCTTGTTTCAGTTATTCCACTGGGCAGTCACATCCTGATAGACCCATCACAGTCTATTGATGTAACAGTTGGCAGCTTAAATCCCCAACCGGTCCTTGATGTAACCAACCACTTCAATTGAACTTCTCATGAGTCAACACTGGACATGTCCTCCCACCATGTTTATGTATGGCCAGCTCCATCCTACTTTAAAATGAGTAGTATGTATGTTATTATACTCAGAACACATTGATTATCTCTGAATGGGGCAGGGGAGGCAAGTTGTAAGGTTGATGTTAATTGTGCCACTCACTCTTGGGGTAAAGCTTACTGTGACTTCACAATGTGAGTTTAGAGTTGTGGCATCAGTTCTATCAAATCCTCTTCCCTTTGAAATGAAACAAGCCCCAACATTGCTATGTTTTCAAGATTAGCTGAAAACCTTTCTTTCCTTCCAAACCTTCCCAAATTGTTTTATTTTTGCATCTTTTAATTATTGTTGCATCTTGTGGGTGTTTGTATTATGTACTCCACTTTCTATACTGGTTTACTGTTTGTTTGTTTGTTTGTTTGTTTGTTTGTTATTATTTATGAATTTATGAATCATCCTCCACATATGTCTCAAAGCAATTTACAGTCATACCATGTAAAAGAAAACACACACAATTCCAAACTACAGCAATAAAATAATACAGAACTAGCACTGAACTTGTACTGTGTTTTGACATGTTTATACTTTATTGGCAGGTAGAGTTTGGTTTTTCATTGGAGGTATTATTTTCATTGGGTATTATTACTGAATGAATGCATGAAAAAACCCACAAATAAGGTCTGGATCCAAATCCCCCCCCCCCCGCAAAAAAGAGAGAAAAGTTTACATTCTCTCCATTGGTGGCAAAATCTAGGAAAGCATTTCACCTGATACTCACTTGGGGAGTAAAAGAATCTGGCAGTTTCTTGGGACAGAGTGATCACCATTAGCAGCTGGAATAGAATGGCTTCTTTTGTTTCTTAAAAACTCCCCCCCCCCTCCAATACTGCTGTTACAATTAGCAATGGTGGTAACAACATACAGTTCAGTATCTGTGTTGGTGGCAGCCAGGTGACCATTTTGGGTCTTTCCACAGTGCCCTGGTTTTAGTGTAGTTCTGGAACACTGTTGTGGGGATGGGAGCAACAGCAACCAATTGTAAAGAGTATTTGACGAATAGTCAGTTGAATGCCCATCATTTTTTGGGGGGGGGGGTGAGAGGGAGTAAATTATTGAAGTCATTCACAGAAAAAACAGAAGACAAATTTATCAGAAAGTCTGAGAAATTTAAGCCCAACTCCAGCAGTCAGGGATTTATGTGTGTGATAACTAAGATGAAATGTGCAGACTCATTGTCCCGACCCCAAAACAGTGATTCCATTGTGCACGAGAATGGGCATCTGAATTCAACCCTGCATGTATTTCTGCTTGAGTTTCTTTCTTCTTTTTCAGGGTATTGAGTATTGCTCTACCACCACAGGTGCAAATGCTCATTAAATTGAAGTGCTATATCCTACAGGAAGGTATTGCAAGCCCAGGCTTCTGCCTCAGCAAAGCTATATAGGAGTGATGGAAGAGTGATTTTGATTGTCAAGGTTAAGTGTTTGACTGTGAATCTCTTTGTCTGTCTGTCTATCTATCTATCATCTAACTATCTATATCTAATGCACTGAAAAACATTTAAAGAAAATTTCTCATTTTTTGTGTTTACATGACAGCCTAAAACAGCTCCGAAAAGGACCTTTGGATCCATTACAAATGAACAGGTAAATATGTATAAAAGCCACAGGGGATTTCTTTCTTTCTTTCTTTTTCTTAAAACCCCTTTGTTGTTAATGCACCACATTGTCTCTGTGTAAGTATAATGGAGTTGCTAACCCTTTTTCAATATTTTCAATTTGAATTGGTGAATGTGGAAAACTTGATTTTAAAACAAGCCAAAACGTTTGTTTTAAATCCAAATGGTACTGATATCTCCAAGATAGCAGTATGTGAATGTGTAACATCCTGTTTCAATGCTAGTTAAGCATCGACCAGTATTGTTTTGGGTTCAGCTGTACATCCAGCAGCTCATTATCAAATGCATGTATCTCACTAGATATTACTTAACTATTGCATGGCTTGCAGCTTGTCTCCACTGAAAAGTGATGTGTGTCAAGGTTAATGTGAATATTATTGATGATAAGGAAGCTGTGACTAGGATGTGTCATCTGTGATGGTCCATCACTTGATGTAACAGCAATTAGGGAGTGAGAAAACTGTTTCCAGTTTCAGCCTTGCTGGCACTCAATTATAGGTCTTTTCAACCCCATTTTATGCAGATATTGTAAAAGAATGCATGAAAGACCCATGTTTAAGTTGTATGCATTTTATGAACACCTGTTAATCCAAAATCCACTGTTTTATACATGCATTTCAATGCATTTCCTTAAAAAATGCACATTTTTGTGTGTGCAGTATTGCCATGCAAAACAACAACAACAACAACTGCACATACAAATGCTCATTTAATATTGAAAAGACTTGAAATGCTTGTAAAAAGGAGAGTTTATTTGGCAGTGCATCACAAACTCTGGATAAGTGTGTAATTAGGGATTTGGGGGAAATTCAGTTCTGCCTGCATTTAAGGGCAAGCAATAATTTTCAAAAACAATATGTGAACTGAAACACGACCTTCTTTCAAAATTTGCACATATCCACACTTTGCACTGCAGCTCTTTTGCTCTGTAATATGTTCAGAAATGCATATGAAGGGCTACACTGTTCATACCATATACCTGTATAATGAAAACCAGATAAAAATGCATTAAATCAAGGGAAATTGCTTGGCAAAAAAATGTGTATAGTAGGCAACAACGCATGCAAAAAAAATGTATCTGCAATAGGAGACATTAGCACTAGAATCCTGATGAATTTCCCTGAGGGTTTTTTTCTTTAAATCACAAACTGACGTCGATGCATCGTCACTCATCCATATGTGCAATGTGACTGGGAGTTGCATTTCAATCCACATATATGTTTGGGAGCATCTGGTTGGTCTTCTCCAAAAAGTGGACCAAACATATTTCTCCACCCTCTCTAGCATGCATGTTGTGGCATGGCTGAAGCAGAATTGCCTTGGATACAGCCAAGAGTTTTCTCTAGGGCCACACCTAAACTCCATTCCTTAGGTGTTCCAGTTGGGCTTCACTCTGTCTGCATTCTGACGGCTCATCATTCTGTCTTTCCAGTATTTCCTTAGTTGATTTGGGTGTTTCAGGTGATCTCTCACATGGTGCAAAAAAAATAAAAAATCCAGTGGAATCTAACAGCAGTTTAACTCTCAATTCCTGTTAAATATTTTCAGGGAAAAACACACACGTTTTAACCCCATTAAGTTGGAAATTTTCATGAAGTTTCAGCTTGGTATATGCCAGAAAAATTCTTGACATGTCCTGATTTTCTGGTGTAAAAGTGGTGTTTGTGTGTGTGTGTATTGGGGGGGGAGGGGGAAATTGGCAAAATGTCAGGGAAAACCCAGATGTATGGCAACGCGATTGGAAAAGCAGCTCCAAAAGCTTGAAAAACACTATTTTGGGGAGAGTAATTTGGGTTTGCTATTTCAAAAAAAGTCAACAGGTATGCAGATACGCAACCCTAAAGATGTTTATCTTGTAGTTTTCCTGTTGTTTCCCTAACCACCCATGTATCAAAATTTTGGTGGGAAACCTGGTACCCAGTCCTCCCCCCCCCACAAAATTTAGTGCGACATAGCAGTTCATCGATTGAAAAGTCATGGTTCCATAACACAATAGGCACTGCAGAGCAAAAAGAAATCAAGACAGAAGCTCTTGTATTATAACTGGTAAAACTAATGTAATAAACGTCACATTTGAACGCAGCCTCTGTCTTCTACCACTCTGTTTTAAAGTGTCCAATTTATTTATTTATATGCTGCTTGTCCACAGCAAACAGTATCCAAAGCAACTCACAATAAACATTTAACCTGTTATCAAAATACATATCATATCTTTTTTGGGGGGAGGGGAGACAATTACAATTTGGTGAACATAGTATAAATTATGGGTGTCCAAGCCTTCCTATAGTTGAAGATTGAACCTGAGACCTTCTGCACGCTGTGCCTCTGACCTGTCACTGTTTCCCAGAGGAACATTTGAACTTGTGTGTCGAGGACCCCCACAGCCACCCTCAAATAAAGACACAATTCTCACAGAATTTTTGTTTAAGGTTTTTTGGCATAAATTTTGGCCACAACTTTATTGATTACAGTAGGGGTCCCCAGACTTACCCGCCTTCGGGCCAGTGCCCGCCGCGCCGATCGTGCGGCGGGCCGGAGGGTGGGGGAGTGCGCGCCAGTGCGCATGTACACACCCATTTACTGGCGCGGTGGCACGCTTCCAGGCCAGAAAAATCGCCGAAAATTGTTTGTGCGCATGCGTATGGGCCTCCCCCGACCCGAAAGTGCACCTCTCCCGACCCAGAAGTGCACCGGAAATGATTTTCGGCGTTTTTTTCCACATCTGGAAGCGCGCCGCCACGCAGCGCGCCGCAAGAGCGGGCGGCAGCAGCGGGCGGCAGGGGTCGTCGCGGGTTGGATTGGGAGGCCAATTGGGCTGCATCCGGCCCGGGGGCCGTAGTCTGGGGACCCCTGGATTACAGCATGTGAGTGGTTGCATAGACATTGGTTCATGACTACCTGCGAAAGTCAGTAAGGGAAAACATTTTTGGGGAGAGCGTAGAGCTGGGCGCCAGGCTCTCACCTCTCCCCAAAGGCTCCCAGGGGCTCTTGTGTGGCCCTAGCCCCTTGACAGGGGTTTGTACAAGAGCATGGTGAGCCTCTGGATTCCTAACAGAATACCCTTGCAGCAGCAGCATTGGAGGGGTGGGCACAGTCAAACATACCCCATCCACCAACCAAATTAACCAATGCCTGACTGCAACCTTACAAGTTGTGATGATTTGCTATGCAGTAGGCAAAAACCAAATGGCACCAGCCAATCAGCCAAATGGTAAAATTCCTACCAGGCCCCTGCCCCCAAAGCAGACGACCCCTAGACAGGCATAGCAAGGTCAATGCGAACAACCCTAAATATAGGGTGGGCGGGTGATCCAATGCGCACAGCGAAAAGAGGAAGCTCAAAGCACAGGGAACAAATAGCTCCTCAACAGTCACTCATAAAATACCAAATTCTCCCCAACGACTGAGGGGTACCCAATCAGATTCGTGGCCATCTATACTAACCCACCCGGCAACTGAGGGATGTCTTGGTTGCCCCCACTGCAACACGTGCTCTCCATGATGAGAACACGCTTTCTCACATCATTTGAACTTGTGTGATTATTCACCGGTATCAGGTAAGTCATCATGAACCAAACCTGTTGCATCTTTTCATGCCTTCTGCTTAATATCTCATTTCCCGCTTCTTGTTTGTTTGCTAAATTATGAAGAAAAGTTATTAGTGTGTATATTTGCTTTTTAGTGTTCCTCTGCCCTGCCCACCGATGCTTACTTCCTGATGCATATTTCTACAGAGAGTGAACTGAAACTATCCTTTCTCTTAAATCAGATGCTATGCATTGTAATTGGGGGAGGGGGATGATTTCTCTCCCCCCCCCCAATCATATGTGGTTGCTGAAGAAAAGATAAACAGAGTATGTATTTGCATGAATTAAAAATCTGTGTGTTGTTGTTTCAGGAGCTAATGACAGAATAATCAATGCACATCTGTCAACTTGTGTGCAAATAAAGAAGTGAAGGGATGCTCTTCTCACCATTTCTGTTGCTTTTTTCTGCCAATCGTTGCAAAATAAAAGGAGGAAAAGAAACGCAGCATATATAATTTCAGCTATTTTGCAAAGAGAGAGAGAGAGAGAGAGAGAGAGAGAAGTTGGCTGCTGCCCTCAAGCCATTTACTGTTTCTTTTGAAATGACTGTGATTACTTCAGGGTAAAGAACCTAAAAAAGATACCGCTTTAAATTCAATGCAGGAAATACCCAGTAAAAGTACACAGAAAATCAGAGCTTGTTTAAGCGTTTGTCTAAGACTAGTGTAGCATCAATATTGCCTATATAGCACTTGACACTCAAGTAAAAGTTAAGTCCCTGCCCTAAAGACTTAATTTCGGTTGCAGGGTAGATGACAAAGGGATAGAAAGCATTGATTGATCTGATCAAATGCAGTTACACATGCTTAGGTTTACATTTCCAGAGGGGTAGTCTTGTTAGTTTCTTGCATAAGAAAAGAAAAGAAAAAAGAAAAGAAAAGAAGCTTGGTTAAGCGTTAATAAGGCTATCATAATTCTTTGTACTTTTCATTCTGAAAGCTCCCCTGTGAATCACGTAGGGCTGTGGCTCTTTGGTAGAACATCTGCTTTCCATCCAGACAGACCCAGCCTCCATCCCCAATGTCTCTGAGCAGGACTGGAGGACAAAAACTGTTGCCAGTTAGTATACTGAGTTAGTTTGACCTATGGTCTGGCACAGTTTAAAGGCAGATTCCAGTATTCACACATGCACGCACGCACACACACGCACACGCACAAAACCAGCCCTTCTGCTACTCCGGATGGTATTTCATGCATCTGACGTGGTGGACTATAGTTTATACAATAACCATGTTATTCTCTCAGGTGCCCCAAGACTCTTCAACACATTGAAGTTTAGCTTCTCTTGGGGGTGAGGACTAAGAGTTTAAATCTATATGATGAATGCAGGGACATAATAGGAACTCTTTATAGTAATCTGTTCATATATGGAAACTTGTCTGGTGGATTGATTGATCATTACCACAACCTCCTTGTGGAAGAAGAGTCCGTTTCTGTGTGGTGACAGAGAGTTTCAGCATTGATATACACTCCACACATGCTGGAGCAGTTATTGGGTTTAAGGCATGCACCTTAAAAAATGCTTTAAGATTTAGGGCTGTCTCTAATGCATGGGAAGGTTTCTGGGTTTCTAGGGATGGGAGAATGACTGCATCCATTTTTAATGGAGTCACTGAGGTCAGAGGCAGTATAAGAATTTTTTGTTTGTTTGGCAAGCCCTGCCTTTTCTAAGTAAATATCCATCGGGTGCTTGAGAGGCTCCTGAAGTTCAGCATTCTGGGGGCCAGTGCTAGTAGATAAATTAGGGGTTTGGAGGGATCAGTGGATTATTCAGTACTGATTGTTCCCAGTGTTTCCATATCCACTGTTCACATGCTGCAAAACAGCTGGTAGGAGCCTCTGTGGAATAGACACAATATTTGCCAAATATGCACAGCCCAAGACCTGGGTTTTAAGCCCAAGGCTTTTTATTGTTTAGCCTTGGGATCTGTTTTCTGAATGTCAGTTAGTTATTCCATGCAAAAGCCAAATGACGGTAAAGTAAGAGACACTAAGCATGTGCAGAGTGATCTTGCCTTACCAAAAAAACAGGGGCAATGTGACCCAATTCAATGCTTGAGCCAAAATGTGAAATGCTGTTATGCTCTGCTGCCACCACCGCAGCCACTTATGCTGACTGCCCCACTGCCTCTGCCACCAGCAACAGTGCCAATTTCCAGGGGGTTATTGCAGATTTTCATGCTCTTTTGGTGAGATCTCACCAGAAATTGGTGCTGCCACCTCTGCTGCCAGTGAGGTGGGCCTAAGGTGGTGGCTTCACCCCTCCTAATGACTGGTCCATGCCTGCCAATAAACGTTGAGCCTAGAGCTAAGGACTTCCATGAGAAAATACAACATGAGGCATAAGCTGGCTTTGAGTCTCTCTCATTCTACTTGCAACAGAACAGAATTGCCACAGAACAGGGACATTTACTGTTTACATTTGCATTGCAAACTGCTTTAAGCATCACAAGCAAAAGTGCCCTGTGAGTTTTCAAGCTGGGATGAAACCCGGCCAGCACCTCTGAAGAGAGGGCTATTGCCAGGTTGGGCCTGGAAAAGACCCCTGCCTGAAAACCAGGGCAGCTGCTGCCAGCCAGTGTAGGCAGTACTGAGCTAGATGGTTCAATGGTCTGACTCAGTACAAGGCAGCTTCCCGTGTTCATAAGTGTTGGACTTCTCAGACTGAAGGCATCCATCCCAACAAGTGCTGATAATTTTGAAAAGCAAATGGGAAATTGGACGTCCCTTGTTTTCTGGTGCTTATTTTCACCTCCACCCTCAGTGCTTCTGCATTATCACTCCTTTCCTTGCTTCTGGTGAAGTAGAGTTGGCGCCGTTCCCTTTGGAGCCTGTCAGCACCATTTTCCATCACTCAGTGAGATTGCTATTGATGAATGCTAATCACTTCTTCCTCCTCAGGGGATGTGTTGGCTGTTTCTTTCTCTTCTCTTCCCTCCCCACACTTTCCTTTAAAGGGGAATTTAAAAAAAAAACATTTTCAGGCTTGGGTGCCCAGAGAGACACCATCTAGTACGAATCAAATTCTATTCTCCCACCAGCAGTATCGAAACACCGTTCCTGCATGCCCTATGCAGTGTGAGATATGTTTGTAGAGTCTGTCTCCATGCCCACGCATCTGTTTTGCTGTAACAAGGGCATGCCGTGTTCAACAAAACCTATTTCAGGATCCTTATTATTCAGTGTGTAAATGTAATGGTTGCATTATTTTTAACACTTGGAATCTAATTTTCACTGCAGCCATGGAATGCATTATGATTAAAAGAGAAATACTGAATTACCTTGATCTCGATTTGTTTCTCATAATCTGGTGTGATTCAGTTGTAACTTGGTTATTTCTGATTCATACGATAAATTACAGAACTGGTACTTAAGTTTTGCATGGGATGAATCTCAGCCATTGCATTATTTCTCTTTCTGCTTGACAAAGGGTAGCACAGATCTGTTCATTCTTATTGTGACAGGTCACAAAGGAGGCAGGAAGAAAAAAAATAATCCATGTTAGGGAACTGCAAAGTGCAAAACTAGGGGTTGCATGGTACGACATGCAGTTAACAGTGTCCAAAGCAACTGTGATGCTGTCATAGCTGCATTTCAACAGTAGCACTTTATTACTCAGGTCAGCTGACCCAACAGGACCCTCACATTCACCTATCCATAAGGTCTGTTGACTTACAGAATACCATGTGGGTAGGCTCTGAATGTGGTCAAGCGAAGGACAAGTTAAGGTATATAAAGAATGGGAACAAAATTCCTATGAAACATGTCTTGTGCCAGGGAGAAATTCAGATGTTGGTTGCTGATCTCTTGCCTCTGTAATGGTGTGGGGATAAACCTCTTTTAAGACACTTTGCAGGTGGTAGTTGCACCCCATATATGGAGAATAGTGTTTTAATGGATAATATTTTATTCTATTCTTGGGGTGTCCTTTCATTGGGATGACATAATAGCTGAAATCAACCTGATAATTTAGTATCCAGTTGTGAAAGGTCTACAACTCTGTCTTCTTTCATTTTTTTGGGGGGGGGAGAAAATGGGGTTGCTCACTAACCACCTAATGCAATACATGCTGGTGGCAGCACCACCTTGTAATTCCCCAGCATTGGAAAGAATCAGCTGCTTTAACCATTACTTTTATTAGTATTATTTATTAAATTTCTATACCACCGAACTCTGGTAGGAAAAAAGATATATTGAGCCTTGCATTTATGGAGAATTTAACCTGTTGAGAACTTCAAGAAACTATAAAGCCATGTGTTTATTTGATAAAACTTGGCAAGAATTTATTTCCTTCTTTAACAAGAATGATGCAGAGCCAGAATAATACGCCTGCTTTTGGACCTCACAAATATCCACTGGAGAAACCCGTCATCTACAATTTAAGCAGAACAAACAAGAATCACCTTTATCTGCAATAAAATAAGACAGGGTAGTATTATTATTATTAGTTGAATTATTAAACCTTGTACTCCACAAGACACACGTCTCCAAATACTCCAAATACAAGTGGTAGAAATGCACAAGGAAGGTACATTGTTCTGTATTTAACTAAATATTCTTATAGAGAAAAGATATCACCCCCAAAAGTTTTAGAGCCAGGTTTCCTTCTTAACTTTGATTGATGTAACCCTGTTGGCCAATTGCAACTTAAAAGTTGTGAATGTGACACAATACAGGATTTTCCAGATCAGGTATCTTCAACCTTTTTAGACCCATGACCTAGTTTTAACCCAAGCATGTATTTGCGGATTCATTTATTAATCTTTCACTCTATAGTAAGTAAAACCTTTATTGGCATCAAACAAACTCGCATACAAAATAATAACAGATTAAAACTGTCACTGTGGCAAACGCTGTGTTAAGAGAGAGAAGGGAATAATTTGCTATCCGCTTTCACGACAATGGGGCTTCTAATGATTCAGACGACTGCAGAGTATAACGACGAGAAAATAGTAAATTTCACTCTATATTTGCATGGTGGTAGTGCTGCTGTTGAGACCCACCTTAGATCAGGCTGTGACCCGCCAGATAAAGACCATTGATCTAGATCAGCCCTCCCCAACCTGGTGGGATACAATCATCCCTGATTGTTGGCCATACTAACATGGGGTGATGGGAATTGTAGTCCAAAACATCTGCAGGGCACCAGGTTGGGTGAGGCTGGTCTAGATTATGTGCACAATCTCTTGTTGCATAAATATTTCTAAGCCCATGCATTCTGCTGTTTACCATTAACTGATACTGATGATGCTGTTGTTGTTGATGATGTTCCTCAGTCACTGTCAACAAACCAGATTGCCAGTCTCTGCAAACTTTCAACATCACCAATGCCATGATGAATGTCAGGTTATTAAGCATGTTGGAGGGTGGAGATTATTTTGAACTTTCTTCTCTGTTGAATCACCATGCCAGTTCAAAGCCCACTTGTGACTCATGACTGAATACACATTCATCATGTAAGCAGTTTGTCTGATGTGATAATCATGGATACCTAAACCCAATAGCCACTGGTTTAACTCAACATAGCATAAAAGTGTTGTTTTGCTTTATAGCAAACCCTAACCAGATTTTCTTGATAGGAGTTCAGTGATTTTTTACTCGGAAGTCAATATATTGAGTTGGTAAGGCTCATTTGACATCAAGACAAAACTGAGCCTTCATTGTTATTGGCCCTCTCCTGGAGAATGCTCTTACAACTGAGATTCAGCAAGCACCTTCTAATCTAAACATTTGCTGAAAACATTTCGGTGCTGCAGAGTTATGCAAATGATTAAGAGAATCATTTTTGCAATATTCAGCTGGTAATCTATTTTATTTCTTGTGTGGTTCTGATTGTATTATAATTGATGTCAACAACTCTGATTTTTTTAAATGAAATTGTGGTATACACATATTTTATAAATAAATAAATATATGTTTAGAATTGCACTGTTTATTTGTTGACATAACAAAGCATCAAAGTATTTCACATTAATTGCAACTTAAAGGACTAGAAGAGCCATAAACTGATGGATGCACATTAATATTGTTCAGGTATGTCAAACTAATATGTAATAATGTACCCCTCTGCATCTTTTTTTCCTGGCTTCTAGGGTCAAAATGTATTTGGACTTGATATAATTGAGACGCCGGAGGGGGACAAGTGGCCCCAGTTGATAGTACAGCAGGTACTTGACAGGGAGCAGAAGGATACCTATGTGATGAAAATTAAAGTGGAAGATGGCGGCAACCCTCCACGATCCAGCACTGCTATTCTCCAAGTAACAGTTACTGATGTGAATGACAACCGCCCAGTGTTCAAGGAGAATGATATTGAAGTCAGTGTTCCTGAAAGTGCCCCTGTGGGCACCTCTGTCTCTCAGCTTCATGCTACTGATGCCGATCTGGGCTCAAATGCCCAGATCCACTTCTACTTTAGCAGCCAGCTCACTACCTTGGCCAAAAGGCTGTTTGCCATTGATAACACCACAGGTCTCATCACCATCAAGGAACCACTGGACCGGGAGGAATCTCCAGTACACAAGTTAACAGTCTTAGCAAGTGATGGCAGTTCAACACCTTCAAGAGCAACAGTGACAGTGAATGTCACAGACATTAATGATAACATCCCATCAATAGACACGAGGTACATTATCAACCCGGTGAATGGGACTGTGCTTTTGTCAGAGAAAGCACCACTCAATACTAAAATTGCCCTCATTACTGTAATGGATAAGGATTCTGAGCTTAACGGCAAAGTTACCTGCTACACTGACCACGATGTACCATTCAGGTTAAAGCCTGTGTTTGATAATCAGTTTCTGCTGGAGACAGCCACATTCCTCGACTACGAGGCCACCCGGGAATATGCCATTAAAATAGTGGCTTCTGATTCAGGAAAACCACCTTTGAACCAGTCTGCAATGTTGCTCATCAAAATCAAAGATGAGAATGACAATGCACCAGTGTTCACACAGCCTGTCATTGGACTGTCTATCCCTGAGAATAATGCTCCTGGCACCCAGCTGACCAAGATTAGTGCTACAGATGCAGATAGTGGGCGCAATGCTGAAATCAGCTACATGCTGGGCTTGGATGCACCACCCATCTTCAACCTGGATCGCCGTACAGGCATTCTGACAGCAGTGAGAAAGCTGGACAGGGAAAAACAGGACAGATACTCATTCACTGTGCTGGCGAAAGATAATGGGATGCCACCCTTACAGACCAATGCTACTGTGACAGTTTCAGTCTTGGACCAGAACGACAACAGCCCTGCCTTCACCCATAACGAGTATAATTTCTACGTACCAGAAAACCTACCCATGTATGGCACTGTTGGGCTGATCACTGTGACAGACGCAGACTCCGGAGAGAACGCAGCCGTGACCTTGTCTATATTGAATGGCAAAGATAATTTCATTATTGATCCCCTCACTGGAGTCATACGGCCTAATATTACCTTTGACAGGGAGCAGCAAGGTTCTTATACCTTTCAGGTGAAGGCTGTGGATGGAGGGAGGCTGCAACGTTCATCAACTGCCAAGGTGACCATCAATGTGGTTGATGTGAATGACAACAGGCCTGTTTTTGTCATGCCTTCATCTAACTACTCGTATGACTTGGTTCCAATAACCACCAGCCCAGGCTCTGTAGTCACAAAGGTGTTTGCCATTGACAATGATACAGGGATGAATGCGGAGCTTCGCTATAGCATTATTGGTGGGAATTCACGGGGATTGTTTATGATTGACCAGTTAACAGGCAATGTTACTTTGAAAGAGAAGGTCATATCGGCAGATCATGGGTTACACAGGCTAGTTATCAAAGTCAATGATTTAGGACAGCCTGAGTCACTATATACTATAGCACTGGTGCATTTGTTTGTGAATGAAACTGTCACCAATGGATCCTTTGTCCAAGAGTTAGTGCGCCGAAACATGGAAACTCCAGTTGGCCAAAATGTTGGGGATGGTGAGATAACCCCACAGACGAATGACTATGTCAAGATCATAATTGCTATCATTGCAGGTACCATGACAGTAATACTGGTCATCTTTGTGACTGCCCTGGTGCGATGCCGTCAAACACCCAGGCACAAGGTTGTCCAGAAAAGCAAGCAGAGTGGTGAGTGGGTTTCTCCAAACCAAGAAAACCGTCAGATCAAAAAGAAGAAGAAGAAGAAGAAGCGCTCTCCCAAAAGCCTTCTTCTCAACTTTGTGACCATCGAAGAATCTAAGCCTGATGATCCTGGCCATGAACATATCAATGGCACTCTGGACATTCCCGTGGAGCTGGAAGAACAGACTATGGGAAAATATAACTGGGCCACCACACCAACAACCTTTAAGCCTGACAGCCCAGATTTAGCAAAGCACTACAAGTCTGCCTCACCACAGCCCACTTTCCAAATAAAACCCGAGACTCCAGTGCCACCGAAGAAGCACCATGTCATTCAGGAACTGCCTCTGGATAACACCTTCGTGGTGGGCTGCGATTCACTCTCCAAGTGCTCCTCCAGCAGCTCAGACCCTTACAGCGTCTCTGAATGCAGCTGTCAAGGAGGGTTCAAGACTCCAGGCTCCATCCACACCAGACAGGTAATGCCAAGTTGCTCATTTGCACCTTTCTCTCTGCTTCTCTCCTTTCCTTTTGCTTTATCTTTTTCTTCTTTTTTTAATTTCGCTGTGCCTTTTAAATCTTTATATATAAATATATAAAAAAAACCTTAAGCATTCATGCTTGGCTGAAGCGCTGAGAAGTAAACAGTTTGTGATCCATCAATACTAAATGGAAGAAAATGAGAATGAAGTGACTCTTGGCTATCAGGGAATTTTGATTGCTGAATGAGCATATTTAGAAGGTAATTCCTGTCTGCAGATGGCAGTGTGGCACTTCTCGCTTTGCATAGTGGATAGCAGTAGCTTAGATCTGCAGAACAAAAGAGAGGTTACAGGCCTGTCCTCGCTAGCCTCCTTTGCTTGGGAATCTAAGCAATCTAGGCCAGGTGGAAAGCAATAAAGCTTTGCAGGATCTGATAAGTGGTTCTTAATGTTAATGGAGTCTGGAATTGCAGACTTCTTTGGTTGGAGCCGTACCTCAAGGTCTCTCAGCAAAAAAGAAGAAGAATAAAGCAGGCTGCCCCCCTCAACTCCCCTTAATGGACTGAGTGCCTTTTTCCAGGCTAGGAATATACACTGCTGTATTGGTTCCTAAAAGCTGGGCACCTGACACAACTGACAGCATAAAACAGCCCTGGAGTTAAAGGGGGAGGAAAAGATAATATCAGAGGCATTACAAATGCTGCCCAGCTTTTACTAACACTACACTGTAAAAATTTAGTCTCCCATGTCAATGGCTAAAGCGCAGTCCAGGCTTATGTGTTAGAAGGGGTTGGGCAAAGTGCAGCTACACCGTGTTTTGTTTTTAGTTGATAAAGAGAATGCACACCTCTAAATGGTGATTCTAAAAAGCTGCATTATTTCCATTAAAAGTAATAATAATTTAAAACTTCAGTATTAGCAGTAATGCTAGCAGCATACGCTGGGGTGGACTTTGGTCTTTGGGATTTCAGCACGTTCCCCCGCCTCTCACCTTCTGTTCTGCTCAATCCACTACATCGTACTTGCAATGCCCTGCAGCTCAGTGCCCAGTGCAACTTTGCCCTAAATCTGCCTCTGGATGTGCTTACTGTTGCAATGAGTGCTTGTCTGGCTTTCAAGGAGCTGGTCAAACAAAACGACTCTCTTAAAAAAAGAAGTGTTGAAGCAGCAAAGGTGCGCCGCCCGTTTCCCTCCATTGACCATTACTTTGGTTGTGTTGCAATTACTTGTCTCAGTTGAGAATCGGGTCTTTGGATTTCATTTGGGTCTTCTTGGGCAATTGGCAATGTAGTTAAGGGAGAAGGAACTTAAAACACCCGCCTCCCTAAAACTTTTCTACACCTTTTTATGGGTGTTGATTGAAGGAAAGCTTCATCTTTTTTCTCATGCCTAAAACACAGCTTCAGCAGTAGTTATAATATCTGAATGGAAATATATTTGAGTGCTATCCTGCTGACTCAGGTTGGTTATATTTAATCACTAAAGGAAACTTTGGGCTTATTCAAATCAGAGTGAGATTCAATCACGGCTCAGAAAATATATGAAGGGAATGTGAATATTGGACAGTTTCCAAACAGAACAAGTGGCACATGCAATGAAATGATGTGGAATGTAGGAAGCTGCCTTATGCAGAGTCAGACCAGTGGTCCATCTAGGTCAGTATAATCCACAGGATTTCAGGCAGGGAAGATTTCAGCCCTACCTGGACATACTGGGGATTAGACCTGGGTCTATCTGCATGCAAAGCAGATGCTCCTAGCCAAGGTCCACCTAGCCATGGACCTTCTGCAAACTTCTCCTGATCCCAAGAGGAGTTATGTTGTTTTAGGCACTAGCCATTCTGGAACAAGAGCCCAGTAGTGATGTTCAGACCTCACCTGGGTTGGTGCAGGGTTCAGGAAGGAGAAAGGAATGACTCCTCATACCATCTGTCCTGAGACTTCTCCAGGCTATGCTGAATGATCAGAGAGTTAATCATAGGAAAGTCCTATTGCCTGTGACCATGGAAAGTTGCTGTTTCCCCAACTGGGTGCCCTATGAGTGCTATTGCTCCAGCACCCATAATTCCTAGGGCTTGGCCATGCTGGCTGGGGCTGGTGGAAGCTGAAGCACAAAATGTCTGGATGTAACCAGGTTGGAAGAAGGTGATTTAAATGATTGAACCTAGAGATTATTTCCTCTTCCTCTATCTCTTCCACTCCCTGAGCTATTAAAAGTAAACTTGGCATTCTACTTTTTAGACATTACTAACAATTGCAACTATTGTATGACAAGTGTGGGAAACAGAAACAAAGGTTCTATTCAGCCCTGGAATCCTTTCCCTTAATCCAGATATATAGATTAAAGGCCTGGGTGCAGCAAGGCTGCTATTGGGTGGGGGCTAACCAGGGAGGGGGGAAAGAAGAGAAGAAGAAGAAGAAGAAGAAGAAGAAGAAGAAGAAGAAGAAGAAGAAGAAGAAGAAGAAGAAGAAGAGGAAGAGGAAGAAGAAGAAGAAGAAGAAGAAGAAGAAGAAGAAGAAGAAGAAGAAGAAGAAGAAGAAGAAGAAGAAGAAGCCATCACTTTGGAATAAAATAAGCTACAACTTTATTGATTACAGATGTAAACAGGTTTTGGAGTAGGCATTGGAGTAGGCACCCAGCATAACTGCTGTTTGATTCTCATAATTGATCTCAGTTTAAGGATCACCCTGTGACGTACATCAAAGCAGGGTGTCTTCTGAGATCACCATTTGGGGAGAGTATCCTGGGAAATCAACCACTGTCTGGGCATAAGGATCACAGCACCTCCCTTTGGGCCTTTTAATGAAGTACCCCCACCCCATGGAATGTGAGGTGAGAGTCCTGCTCACCTCCCAGCCCCACCCACCTTGACTTACCCACCCAAGTTGTGACAATTGCTACAAAGAAGGCAAAAACTCCCAACTGGTTCAATTTGCCTGGAGGACAAATTGCTCCCTGGCCCCAAATATGGTGACCCAGTGCTTCCATAGCACGGTCCTAATTGCTTTCTGCTCACTAACACTCAAACAGAACCATGGCAAGATATGAAAGGAGGGAGGGTGGGGAAGTTAACCACTAACTAGACCCAGAGCAGGAGGTGCATGCTGGCATCACTCAGGTTCACTCCGAACCCTTGCCCCTTCTGGGCCTCCTGTGATTGCCTGGAATCATGGATGGAAGACCAGAAGCCTGTGTGACCATTGGGGAAGAAGTGATGTCCCCACTCAACTGCACAGGAAACCAGCACTCCCCACCCCCACCCCTAGTGCAACCGTGGTCCATGGGAGGCTGCAATCGCTGCACACCGGGGGGTAAGCGGTCCTTATTCGGATCCAACTCAACCATTCAGACTGCACATAGTAGCAGTATAGAAAAGGGATTCATGACATTTTGAAATGTAATGAATACAGGGCTGAAGAGAAAACTATACTTTCTTACTTCCCTGCCTACCCATCCAAATGTGTGTTAACCTCCACTGGTTATCAGTTTCAGTATTATTTTATTATGAGGACCTGCTTCCTGCTTGAGAGGGTTTGTTTCATCTGACCTGGGAGGGCATGACCCAGACTTACTCCAGTTACAAAAAGCTGGAACAAACTCTTGGGAGTTGAGAATCGGATGTTACTGGATTTACTGGCTGTTTAAAATGTTTAAAATTGTTTCTAAATGGCCTTTGAGCTGTGGCTTTTAAATTCTGGGTTTGTTTTTGTTTTAAAATAATAAAAAGATGTAGGGTGTGTCTAGGAAGAGGAGCAGGAGAAAGCTGGGGGGGGGGTCACAGTGGTCCAGAGCAGGTGGAAGGTGGGGAAAGCTGTGCAAGGGACACAAGACACAGGCAGTTGGTTCCTGCTGTGTGCCAGCCCCTCCTCCAACTTGTAGTTGTGCTATCAGCCAGTCCTCCTTTCTACAGCTGCTGTTGCTGAATGCCAGGGCTGAGGAAGACCTCTCTGATCTGATTATGGACGAGGAGACTAATTTGGCTTGTATCACTGAGACCTGGGTGAGTGATCATGCTAGAGTTGGTCTCACCCGGTTCTGCCCAGCTCGGTACTTGGTGCAGCATCAGGGCAGTCTTGAGGGTCAGTGTCACAGGAGTGTGCCAGCACTTTCAGAACGGATTCAGTTTGACTTCCAATGTACGACTGTATTGAGGACTCAGAGACTGCTGGTTCTGGGGGACTTCAACATCCATGCCAACGTGACTGATGTTGGGGTGGCTCAGGTCTATGGGCTGTCCCAACATGTCAGTGGCCCAATGCATATGGCAGGCCACACTATGGAGCTTGTTTTCTCAGTTGCGCAGGGAGGGTGTGATTTCCAGCGTGTGTTATGGTCAGATCACTTCCTGTTGAGATTTAGGCTTTCAGCACCTTTCCCCCTCTGCAAGGGTAGGGAACATATGAGGATTTCCTTAGGGACTGATGGATCTAATGGGTTTCCTGATGTCTTCGGTGGATTTCCCTCCTGATATGACTGATGCTCCTACCAAAGCCCTGGCTGACCTCTAGAACATCTGAATGGCCCAGGTCATTGACACGAAGACTCCTGATCACCCTCTCCCAATTGGGGGGGGGGCTTGTGTTATACTCCAGAGCTTAGAACGAGGAAATGAGCTGGGAGATGGCTTGAATGTGAGTGGAGGAAAGATCTGGTGGAATGCAAATGAACAATGGAGCCTACCTAATAGCAGTGAAGGCAGCATGGAAGGCATAATTTGCTGCCTCCATTGCATCCTCACTCTGCCATCTGGCAGAGCTGTTCTGGGTAGTGCAGGGTCTTTTACATTCTGACCTGAAGTAGGTGGTGGGATTGATGGTACAGTGGTACCCCGACTTACAAATTTAATGCATTCTGAACACACATTCATAAATCGAAAAAAATCCTAAGTCGAATCCCATAGGAATGCATTGGGAGAAAAATTCGTAAGTTGAAGCAACCTGATCTAAAAATTTGTAAGTCGAAAAAATCGTATCTAAACCGCATTCAAGATGGCAGACGGAGCTCCGATAGTAAGTCGAAACATTTGTAAGTTGAGTCATTCGTAAGTCGAGGTACTACTGTAGCTCCTCACTGTGTTTGCAAAGCATTTTGAAGACAAAATCTCTTGCATTCACTAGGATCTTAATTCTGCTGCTACAGCAGATTACTCTCAAGGGATGTCTAGAGCACTGTTGAGTCCTGTTGTGTTGGATGAGTTTCAGTTAGTAATGATGTGGACAAGGTGCTTGGATCAGTGCAACAATGTTCTGTGGACTCTTGTCCCTCTTGACTGATAAAAAATAGGGGGGGGAGCTGGCTGGGGCAGGGAGGGATTAATGAATCCTTGTGAGAGGGGGTTGTCCCTGCCTACTTAAAGATAAAACCACTCTCCAAGAAACGCTCCCTTGATTAAGAAGATCTAAGTAACCACGGTACCCACAAGTTGCTAATCTCCCCTTCATGGGCAAGGTTCTTGAACAGGTGATTGCAGACCAGATTCAGACATGTAACCTCATCAAGAACAGACAATCACCCAGCCATCCATGCTAGGTAACCACCCACCAGCAGTGTCTCAGACTTATTTAGATTGAGCTTTAGTTCTTTAGCTCTCATCCAGTCCATTACTGAGGCAGGGCAACCAATAGCTGCTGCAGGTACTCAGAGCTATACCAGTACACTTCTTCCATCCTCCCTCAACCTGAGGAGTTTGTGGCAGCTTGATGATGAGTAAACCTTCTTTATCCAGAAACTGATGTGGCATACCCTCCAAATGTCCTGATTTTCCAAGGACAGTGCCAAAATTATGAAAGCCACCCCCGGCACGTGTGGTGTGTCCCACTGGTGTGGTGGTGATGGCGCTTACCCTTCTTCTGATAGGAAATGCTTTGTGGTGGTGGTGGTGGTGGGAAATGGAGTTCAAGGAGGCTCAGTTGGGGGGGGGGAGTAAGAAGTGTCCCCATTTTCATCTGAGGATTGTTGGAGGGTATGGTGTGGTCCCAGCACTATATAGGATAGATTGTCTGCATCTGAGCTGAATGCAGTTCTGAGCCTGGTCCTCCTCTGAAGTTACAACTTACTTTTTCTTGCATTAAAATCCAAGCAAATTAGTAAAAAGAGGAAGAAAAATATTTAAGGTTTATTTAAGAGTGTTTATGCCACACCCTTCCTACGTAACTACAGTACTCAGGGTGACTCAGTGCAAGTTGAAAAATGTTTTAAAGTTGAGAGTTCACTAGCTTTTCCTGTTCTGCACCTCTTAACATATGCAGTCACTAAGTGTGTGTCAAGTTTACGCCTTTGGTATCAATTCATTTACCATTTCAGGTAAAGCTGAATTTGCACATGCAGAACTGCTGCTTGAGTTCCCCAGTTTGGTTTGTTGGTGTTCCAGCAGGCAGTATCCATTCTTATATGGCATGGGTTGCACTGAAAATCAAGCCGGCCAATTTTACATATGCAAACTGGGTCCAAAAGTTGGCATTTTTGCACTGATGCACTTTGGAAAACTTAACTATGCTTGCTGTAGGAACAGGACCTTTGTGTGTTTGACACCTTTGCCATTACTCTGCATTGATTTTCTCCAGCCCTGCTTTCATGCATACTTTTGACCATTCTTTACTATTGCACTTTACAGTGAGATCATGACGATTTAGCCAGAATATTTTACATTAATTGCTCTGCTTTGTTTCAGTCTTCTTTCCTCCCATATTCCATCTCTCCCAATATTATTTTCTCACAATATTTTAAACATATGCTATCTTGATATCAGCAAGTTCTTAAACATGATGACAATACATGGTTGGTGGGTGGGTAGGAGGGAGGGAGGGAGGTAGATGTGGCATGTGTTTATTTATACAGACCTTCCTCAATGTCAGAGAATTCTAACAAAATGGGGGGTTAAAATATGTTGCAGTGAGTCTCTTGAGTGCATGGCATTTTGTAATTATATACATTTACAAGGTCTGAAGCCGGCTGTACCACATATTTTGACATAAGAGTTGCATTGTATTAAGTAATGTATTTCCACTAAGGGCATGTATGTACTATGATCTTATGTTGATTTAAAGCCATTTGCTAGTCATGTCTTTCCCCAAAGAATCCTGGGAATTGAAATTTGATGAATGTGTCAAGAGTCCTTTATTGCAATGCTTAGTTAGCACCCCTTCCCCACCCCCTCCACCCCACCCCCTCCCCACAGAATATATAACTAGAGTTTCCATCGAATGACCCCTTGCAGGCATTGGCTAATCCCTTGATATTGAAATGCATCTTCCACCATTCCTGACAGCTGCCCACACTGACTGGGGCCAAGGTCTGGAAATCAGCAACTTCTGAAGAGAACCATGCTGGCTACCTAGCAAATCTATCCTTTATATAGATCCTGATATGCCTCTTAGTAGGGCAGCTTGGAGGGATAGCTGTTATATCCAGATAAACCCCAAAAGCAAGCATCCTGTAAATCAGGGATGGGAAATTGGTTGTCATCCTGATATTGTAGGAACACAACTCCCATAATTCCTTACTATTGACCATGCTGGGTGGGACTGATAAGAATTGGTGCCCAACCACATCTGAGTGGGGGGCACAGGTTCCCCAAGCCTGCATCTCCCATATGAATGTTTGGAATCTGAATTGCCTATCTAAATCTAAAAATAGTAAAATCTCCCTGAGTCCCTCCCCATCCCCATGACACTATTAAGCTAGTTGATAGCTGCCAAGCCGACTTTTAGGGTAGGGTTGGAGATGTGATGATGAAGGCAGGGGCTTTTCTCATGCTGTTTCTCTGTTTGCCAGCTCTGAACGTCTTCGCATCAGCTGTTAAGTACTGAAGTCGTATACACAATGATGTTAAGCCAGCAAACATGGAAATATGGGAATAGCACGAGAAAGCCCTTTGTCCTCTCTCCCTGATTGCTGAAGAATTTTATCGTCTGATCTCCAGAGGGGTTTTCGAAGTGGCGGTGAACTGTTCAAGCTGCCCTACTGAAAGGTATTCAGGGCAAGAACGCTAAGACAGAAAAGGAAAGAAAAGAAAGACAAAGAGAGACTTGAGAACATTGTGCTATAAGTGTTCGATAATGTAGGGTTTTTCCCTAAGGCAAAATAAGTGATATTAACCATCACTGGGTGTGAATGGTGGTAACTATATAAGATATATCTTTTTATTCTCTTATGTTGCTGAAAGCCACTTTGTCCTTAATGGACTAATGCCCTTAACTTATTTACGCTGAGGATATCTGTTGTCCCTGCTCCCCTCCCTTATAGCAGGGATGGGGAACCTGTTCCTTTCCAGGTGTTGCTGGACTGCAACTCCCATCAGCCCCACCCAGCATGCCCAGTGGTTAGGGATGGTGAGTTGCCTAGTCCAGCAACAGTGAAGGGCCACAGGTTCCCCAATCCCACCTTCTGCCTTCTATCCCATATACATGATGATAAAGGAGCAATAACTTTTAGGCATATACATAAAAAAAGACAAAGTAAAGTTATCTATACTCCCTGCATTTCTTGGTAAAATGCTTTGTCTCATATGCTCCAGAATGAGAAATTATTGTTGGTTTATTTTTTTATTTTCTGGGGGGGGGAGGGGGGTTATTGTAAGAAATACTTTTTTTCCGCTATGCAGGATAGCCAGATATGAGCATTTTACAGTGCTTTGTTGATCTTAAAATGCCAAATGGCTCGTTCCACTGGCTTAACACGCCATCAATCCTCAGCATGGTGGAAAGTCAGCTGCTAATGCATTTTCTCCATGACACACATCATGGAGAATGTGAAGGGCGGTTCCATGTGCAGCAGGGCTAGGAAACATGGGGACATCCAAATGTTGTTGGACTCCAATTCCCATCAGCTCCAGCCAGTAGCGTCAAAGGTCAAGGGTGATGGGAGTTATAGCCCACCACAACGGGTACCCTTGCTCTACATGGAACACCCACCTCCACATGTTGCATCCATGGGGTGGGGGAGAGTTGTATATCTGCTCCTCTATCATAGGTCCACTAGGCCTCCAAGCCTAAACATGTGGAATGGGAAGTAAGTCCCATTGATTTCAATGGGACTTACATCTGAGTAAACATGCATAGGATTGTGCTGCATGTTGTATGAACTGGGCCCAAGAGAGGGTGTACCTCGTACTTGCAATTCCGTATAGATATATGTATAGTATACACCTGTAGCCAGCCTCTATCATTCTTTTTTTTAATTATTATTCTAACTGTTAAGCTTTTCGATGAAAGCTTATTTTATATTATGCTGGCTAGCATTTTTAAGAATACCTACTTAGGCACAATTTAGATGGCACGCCCTTCCCCAATATTTAAGCAAAAGGTCTTGCATTTAGTGTGATTTTAAAAATAAATAAATCAAAACCTTAACTACCACTAGTACAAATAAATAATAATACTGCTGCCTAGCATTAAAATGGCTGCCTTTTTAGGCAATTTGGCAAGATCACTGAATTTATCTTTGGTTAGCATAAGATGTAACATTTTCATTTTTTGGTTGTTGCTTATTACATGTTTAAAATGTGTACTATGCCTATCACAGTTTGCATTAATGTGTTGCATTAATGTGTTGCATTGTATCATCCTTGGGCAATAATGTAAAAGAATGTACACTTCATGTAACAGTGTTTGGATTGGTGCGGGATTCATTGAGCACAGTCCACCTAGAACTTTGACTGTGGATATCCCACTGAAAAGTAGGATTCTACAAGAGCACAGAAATTATCTTCAAATGTTTTGAACAATATTCCTACTGGATTGCACTCAGTGCTTTTAAAAAAAGGGGAAGGAGTAAAAAGGAAATGTATGAATGATAATATAAAATTGGATAGCTAGATGGCAGGGGAAGGGGGAAGAGGTATCTGTCCCAATCACATATTAACTGTGCGCCTAGATCAACAAGAAGTTGCTCCACGGGAAGCACTTTTGCACAAGAAAAGCAGGTGTAGAAGTGCCACATGCTTCCACATTTTAAATGTGTGTCTCCTGAAAAAAAAGAAATGCATGAGCTCCCTAATCATTTAAACCTTTTATATTTGCCTGGAGCCCACATTGATTTTTTTTTTCGGACAAGTCAATGCACAGCAAAAGCTGAGTGCTACTCTCAGCCATATTTCTTTCTACAACATGTTGAGTGCAGCAATCCTGCCAAAGTTAAGCACTCTTAACTCACATTGATTTTTTAAAAAAGTAAATGTTAAGCATTTGCTCCTCCTTTCATATATTCAGAGTTGGCTTTAAAAAAAGCAAAAAAACCCACAACTTTTTAAATTAAATTTGTATAGGGCCCAACATCCAAAGATCCCTGGAGGGTTCACAGCATAAAAATACAAAATAAGATCATACATAAGGAAACAAAAACACCCCAATAACTCCCCTCCCACAATCTCATTTAAAAGGTCATAGAATATTTGATCAGCCAAAGTCCTGAGTATAGAAAAATGTTTTCAGGTGGTGCCTAAAGTTATGTAATGAAGGTGCCTGGCAGATGTTGCTGTGGTGTGCATTCAACAAATGAGGAGCCACTACAGAAAAGGCCTATTCTTATGTTGCTGCTCTTCAGGCCTCTCATGGAGGGGGCACTCAAGGGGCTTCAAATGATGATCATGGGGTTTGGGTTGGTTCATATGGGGAGAGGCAGTCCTGAGCTGTTTGTAAGGCTTCATAGGTCAAAACCAGCACATTGAATCAGGCCCAGAAATCAGTTGGCTGTCAGTACAGTCAAGCTGGGCTACCAGCTAAAGCTGATGGAAGGCATTCTGTGCCATCAAGGCCACCTGAGCCTCAAGCCAACAGCAAAGGACCCAGAAGTCCCCCCGCCCAAGCTATATACCTGCTCTTTCAGAGGGAGTGTAACCCCATCAAGAGCAGGGCAAATCCCATTGATCCAGTCTAGGGAACCACTCACAAACAGTGCCTCACTTTTATCTGGGTTGAGCTCCATTTGTTGGTTCTCATTCAGTCCATTACAGAGGCAAGACAACGTCCAGCATATCCACTGCCACACCTGCAGATGTAAAGGAGAAGAAGAGCTGTGTTTCATCAGCATATTGCTGACAATGTACACCAAACCCCCGGCTGACCTCACTCAGCGGTTTCATGTAGATGTTAAACAGCATAGGGGATAAAATCCCACATTGAAAGCTCTATGGGGCTGAAGAACACTCCCCAAGCATCACCCTCCGGAAACAACCATCCGAGTAGGACCAGAACCACCGCAAAGTGGTGCCACCCACCTCTAACTCAGGACAGACACACCAGAGCGCTACTATGGTTGATGGTATCAAAAACCTCTGAGAGGTCGAGGTCAGTTAACATTTCCCTTCTCTCTCTCCCTACAGGGAGACATCAGACATCATCAGACAGGGTGATCAACACAGATTCTGTGCCAAAACCAGGCTTAAACCCCAATTGAAATGGAACTATACAATCAATTTCCTCCAAGAGTGTATGGATCTAGCCCCACAGTCACTTTTCATTTCATAATTTATACACTAGTAGACCTATTTTTAGTCTTTCTTGGGTCCTGTTATCTGCAGAGTAGTAAACAGTGTGAACCGCCCTGAGACCTCCAGGTATAGGGCGGTATATAAATTTCATTAATAATAATAAGTTTCACTTGGCATTTACAAAGTTCCATGTGACTTTTCAAGCAAAGAAGGACAAAACAACAACAACAACAACAACCCACACACAAATGAGTATATTTATTCTGACAGTCTCCATGGTTTTATTTTGAGATAATTTGCCACCCTAAGACATAATTTGTTGTTTTTCGTTTTCTTGGATAAATCCTCTTCTAGCAAAATCAATGGGTATTGAAAGTCTCCATCTTTGGCAGGATTGAGCCCATGTAAAGGTGCTTCCCCTGGTTCTGGTTCTCCAGAGCAAGGGTGAGAAAGTTTTGGCTCTCCTGATATTGCTGAACTGCAACTTCCATCATACCTGTCACTGATGGGAGTTGTAGTTTGGCAGCATCTGGAGATTCAAAGGTTCTCACTAGCTGCTCTGGGGAAATAAACTGGCAATCCATGGTGAATATTTGAGTTCCCACGTGAACATAGCACTGGATGCGGGTGATGGACTTTATGTATGCTTGCATAAAACAACAACAGAACACAGTATGCTTAACATTTAACTGAAATTTTAAAAGCTATTGAGGATCCATTAAGTAGGCTGCAAAACTGGAAATTTCACATGCTACTGTATATCTGATGTAACTGTACTTTAAACAGGCTTGCAATGTGATCCTACTTTCTCACCTGTCAAACTGTAGATTGTCAACAAGGAAATTTACCTCAAGTTCCCTTCACTTGTTTGCTATCTGGCTCTTTTGAAAGGAAATGTTCATTTGGCTCTCTGATCTGTAAAGTATAATAAATCCTATTTATAATGGTATATTGAAATTTATCATTGCATGGTTGGCATCCATCTGTCTCAAGAGACAATGGTGTGTGCCTCCAGGGGTGAAGTCAAACCAATGGAGAGTCACAGTGACTGCTGTGGCTGCAGAAACTGGTAACTTGCAACTGCTGCCTCCCATGTTGTTTTTGCTGTGTTTGCAGCACCAAAGTGACCTTCCATGGTGCACAAGCCTGGGCAGTGTTTATTGAGGTCCTGGGCTGCCCAGATGACATGAGCCCCACCCACCCCATCTCACTGATGTCTCCCAAAGAAAAGGAAAGCAATGCATTTGCCCCAGCTTGGCTGCAGGAGTTGCCAAAAGGAGGTGTACAAGATGTGATCCAACCATCTTAAGGACTTCACTATGGATTTGCATAGGGTTTACTCCTTAGTCTTTTCTTCTCCCAAAGATGTCCCACAAGGCAGCAGAGAAGCAGTTTAGCATATTGTGCTAAAGATTTGCAGCTGTGGCTGTTGGGCCCCCACTGTTGAGAGACACTATTTAATAACTTGAGAAATAGATTTTTTTTTCCCCCACCGGAAATATTTCTGTTTCCCCTTTCCTTTTACATCCCCCCCTTCATTTTGTGGTATTGATCATCTAGCTCAGACTTCGGTAATTCTTGGTGGTAGTCAGAACACACAACACAAATTAAAAACAAAACACTGCATTCAACAACAACAAAGGTTTCTTTAACTCTGTGGTTTTTGGCAGCTGTTTGTTTCAGGACCTGCACTTCCACTGTGTGCGTTGATGACCAGTTTAGACTGCTGGAAGGGTTGGGTTCCATGGACTGATAGGACTGCAGGTGACTTAGAGCAGGGGTCAGCAAACTTTTTCAGCAGGGGGCCAGTCCACTGTCCCTCAGACCTTGTGGGGGGCCGGACTATATTTTGAAAAAAATATGAACAAATTCCTATGCCCCACAAATAACCCAGAGATGCATTTTAAATAAAAGGACACATTCTGCTCATGTAAAAACACCAGGCAGGCCCCACAAATTATCCAGAGATGCATTTTAAATAAAAGGACACATTCTACTCTTGTAAAAACATGCTGATTCCCGTACCGTCCGTGGGCCGGATTTAGAAGGCGATTGGGCCGCATCCGGCCCCCGGGCCTTGGTTTGGGAACCCCTGACTTAGAGGCTGAGGTAATGAACAAGGCCAGAGACTATAATCCAAGTTGAAAACTAGAGCCAGAGCTGCAATTGCTATGGTTTCAGGGTATGGCTGGTAATCAGCAGACTGGGCAAACCAAAGAATCAACTAGGGGACAGGTGCAAAAGACAACAAGCATGAGAAAATAATAAAACGGAGGCATATTAGGAGGGCAGTCAGTCAGAAAGGACAAATCTGGAACTGTTTTAAAGGAAAAGAGGGGGACCCTCCCATGTCCAATGACTTTCAGGCACTCATTGCAAAAACAATGTCACTCCTAAGTGGTTTCACTTGTCCTTGGTAGTATCACTGGATGGTGATGTTGAAGCTTGAACTTCCTCCTCTTCCCTCCACTGACTCATCGGTCTGGTGGCACATGGAGGACAGAATTGTTCCTGATACTCAGGTTTTCATGGGCAATGACTCCCTCTTGATATGGAAGAGAATGGGGTGGATGTGGCCAGGCATGTAGCAAGGGAGGGGGTGAAGGGGGCGGGCCGCCCCTAGCTCCACTCTGGTGGGTGGTGCACATGGAGGCAGTGTCCCCAGCCCCTGGCCCACCCCTTGCCTCCTCCACCTGAGCAGGAAGAAGCAGAGCGCACTACGGAACAACCCACTCCATAACGCGCTCTGCTTTAGAGTGCGCCGGCCAAGCAGAGCAGCAGCACCAACCCGGACAGACTGTGCATGTGCAGACTTGCACAGTCTGTCCTGGCTCGTCCTGGCGCGCACGTCCTGTGCGCTGTGGAGCGACGCCCCGCCCCCAGGGGGTGCCGCCCCGGGCAGCCAAGTGGCACCGTTCGCCACTGGATGCGGCAGTCCTTTAAGCTGTGAGTTTCAATGTTGCATTCATTGGTGGAGAACATTCACATCACTTCAGTATGGCTTGCTTCAGTAACATGACCGCCATTAGACTAATAATCTTAGAATGTGTGTGCATTAGTCAATAGTTCATTTTAAAAATTGAAAAATTGTATATAAGCATTTTGTGCTAAAATGCTGGTGGATTTCCACAAGGACTTAAAAAAATAATTTGCAAACTGAAATATTAGTAACTGAATTCAAGACGAGAAAACTGAACTTGACACATTCTTCTATCCCTTGTTGACCCTTGTGTAGCAAGGTTGGTGCATAGTAGGATTGTTTAACACACACACACACACACACACACACACACACACACACACACCAAAAAACCCCACTTTTTCGCATATTGATCCCACCCTGCCCTCTAGTTCTCCTTACTTGGTAGGTGGGGAAAAGGATAAACATCTTTTTCACCCACTGATTCTCCCAGTATAGGAATAATGAAGGAAGCATGTGTTTGAAATCCATTTGTGTCCTTTATAACATGTAATTCCACCCAACATATGCATGCTTTTTGGGGAAAAAAATACTGGTGATAGGAGTTCAGAGTGGTAACAAATATTATTTTTACACCAAAAACACTCTCTTACATCACTCTCATTCTCCCTTTGCTGGGGTTTTAGGTGAATGCACGTCTCCCAGAGCTCAGTTCTTCCAAATATAATCTCGAAAACAGATTTATTGCTCACCTGGATTTGAAGTGAGCTAATAGTGCAGGTCAAAAAATCAGCACCTAATCTGCAGCTAGTTGAGAGAGCCTGTTGTATGTCCTCCTGTCAGGACTGAGTGTGTTATTAGATTCTGGAGGAATTATCTCCTCCCTACCCAGACATTCCATGGGGTTCCCTCCCCCCCCCAAAAGGGGCTGTGTAATGTGATGCATATCTACTCAGAAGTAGGTAAATACACATAGGATTCGGGCCTATATAGATTTATTTATGTGTAATATAAGCTATAGTTGGGGACACGCGAACACACACACACACATTTTCTGTCAAACTGTGACACATAATATTTTAAGGTAACCTACCAAATACACACACACACACACACACACACACACACACACACACACAATTAATAAGCACAATGGTTTTTATTTAATTATTTTATCTAAATAAAATGAAGTTTGGACTTTGTAAAGCTAGTGATATATTGCAATTATTTTTATTTCCTTTTTGAGAGAAAAGAAAGATATCCTGAAGACCACTTCTTACCAAAGAGGGTTGGGGGAGAAGGAAGCCCCAGGCTATGTTTCCAGTCCCGGTATCTGGCATGTGCCCTTTGTCACTGCTGCTCCTGCTGGTCTGGGGGGGGGGGGTTGACGGGGAGGGGGGTTTAAACGGTTTGCATTTAAAATAAACTTGACTAATTTGCGCTTTCTCTAGCAATGCATGAATCAAAGCACAGCCATTTTTTTAAAAACACACTTCTCTGAAATTTACAGTGCAGTCTGCCAGCCAAATAATGTATTAAAACACACACTAGGGTATACTAGGATAAATTTTGCATCATAATGCATGTATCAGTGAACATAACATATAAAACAGTGTTATATTAGGGGAAATGGCTGTGCCAAAAAAAACCTGGCTGCAGACATCAGTATATTCGGGTAAATTTGGACTAAAATGCTGAGGTATTTTCATCAGGATTTTTTTTATTTAAAAAATGTGAATTGTTTTAGAAATATAAAAAATTGAACGTAAGCTTGGAGGTGAGGGGAGTGAAACTAAAAGAAGCTGAAACTGACAGATTTACTTATCCCTACCTTAGGGTGATGGCCGAGTGGAATCCATGGGGGAAATTGGGTTTCTCAAAGCCATATAGCCCCTACAACAGTGTCCCTCAGTGAGCTGATAATGCTCCATGGTATATTCTAGTGGACCACAGTAAGTTCTCGTTTCTCCTTTTCGGTGAAGGTTTCAGCAGGCTTCCGGGACATCAGTGGATGTGGCCTAAAAAAATGGTCATGGCGCATTGGTGATTTTACCCTGTCATATGTCCCTCCCACCTCCTAAAATTGGCTCGGGGGGTTGAGAGTGCCCCCAGAACACCACATGAGGAGAAGGAGGGGTAATCATTCCATCTGCAAAGCTGAAATGCTTGTGTGAAAGGAACAACTGTAAGAGTGCAATGTTGAATTCTACCCAGCACCTCCAAAGGCTTGATATTTGAAAGGGAAACTGAACTGAAACCAGTGTTAAATAAAATATTTAAATTTAATATCCTGTTTTGAGCATATCCCTGTTTTGAGCATAGCTTACTGTAGACAGACAGATAGAAGGATAGATGGGATCAGTGACTTTTTTTGTCATGGGTGAGGAAGATATTGAATGTAAATTTAATTTGGGATGAATAGAGGTCAATTATATATACAATTGACTAGACATTAGTCATCATTTTTTCCCCTTCAGTAAGAGATAGTACTGGCAGTATCACAACCTTTTAAGCTGTGTCTCACCTATCTCTGCTTCAAATGCATGTCAATTTTTGAAGGAAGGAAGATAAATGGGGCAGCCCTTTCTATTGTCATTGCAAGTGGTAGGAGAACATCAGATAAATTAAGGTTCACTTTCTACACAAAGCTTCTGCCAAGCTCAACCAGTGGGTGTATTATCAACTGAATCCCAGCATTCAGCGTCTCTGGATATTTCCTTTTTCTTTTTGTAATGATGAAGGATGTCCTTGACTTGTCATCTACTTTTGACTTCATTCTATGCCTGAACTGACATCCCTCAGACCACCACCCCTGCCATTAGGATTTTCTGCCTCTGAATTGTGTCCGAATTATCAGAATTCACCTGTTTTGAAAACTCACCTTTTTTTTTTTGAACAACAATTTTTGGTACTAGCAGGAACCCCACCAAACCAAACAATCCACCCAAACATGTATGCTCATATATCTTGCCCTCACTCCCTATTGACTTAAGTTTTGGCAAGCACCAAAGGACTTTCCCTGAATCTCAGTTGCACTCTTACTATTACTGCTGCATGTTGAGAAACTCTCAACGGAATCCTCCAAACCTTTGATATATACCACTTTAAAGGCTGGAACTTCAGGCTAGCCTTTCTTGCCCACTCCCTGAGGTAGAAAAGGCATTGCAAATTAGAAAGGAAAGGGATAACCACATTGCAGAGGGTTCAGTGGAGATGGGAGATGCCCACTATTGACCATCATTTCCTGCTGGAGGAGAGGTCTGCTAGGGTCTTCTTGTTTTGCTTGAAACCCCATGCTCCCTATCTAATCTTCTCCTATCAGAGGCTACTTTTCTCTTGGAGAAAGGGATATCAGGTGGTGGAATACAAGCAGAACAGACAGTGGAAATGGCCTGCCTTGAGTCTTCTCTCCGAGTTGAGCAAGAGTCTGCATAGTCAAGCAGTTTTGCTTCAAATTCAGGCAGCTTGCTCCATTGCCACATCCTATCAATGCCATGACACAACTAAACTTGATTGTTTATGTAGCACCATCATATTAATTGTGAGATTGCAGGTTGGAATGGCCTGTGTGAGAAATCCAGGAAGACTGCCCCCCGTTTAAAAAAGGGAAATGAAAAAGCAGCAAACAGGAAAATGCAGTAGCAAGAAATTCTATGCATGTCTTCTTGGAAGTAAGCCCCCTTGAGTTCAATTGGATTTTCTCTCAGGTAAGAGTGTATAAGATTGCTCTTTCAGTGTTTCAAATTGAAAATGGAGAATATTCTGTGAACTAGCACCACCTCTTCCCATTGAACTGAAATGAAGACAATTGCAGAAAAGATTGAAGCAGGTAGAAAAATTGGCAATAGCAGTGTTCTTGTACACCGTCCATTCATTTCAATGGGGTTTGCCTAGTATTACTGCTCAGGAGATTGTGCCCAATATTTTCTGCCCTGCATTTCCTTATATAACATCCATCACAATGTCAGTGGTTAGGCAAACAAGCACACTGTAAAACGGTGTTCTCTCTCTCCCCCTCTCTCTCTTATATTCACTGACTTCTTTCTAATAAGTTTGCCTCCCTGAGAGCATACATCAAACTGAACAGCAACATGTACTGAATCAAATTAAGGCACAACATTATTGAGGCAGTGAACAGACACAAAGGTTAAAGGGGAATATAGATTACTTATTTTTAGATCGTGTATGTATCAGCTCAAGTATGTGACATTGCAACATTCTGCAAAATGTTAACTTCCTATAGTGTAAACCAGCTTGTGTAAATACATACAGAGAGATGGCCTCTGATTCAGCAAAGCCATGTGAGAAAGAAGGTTATAAAGCTCTGGGCATGAACAAATAAGCCATTTGAACATTGGGTTAAATATGCACAGAGGTAGCATTGATTAATTGCTTTTGTAGCTTGGGGAAGTGAGGTTGGAAGCTAAGGTCTAAATAGTTTGCCATCTGTGGTTTCTTTTCATATAAATTCTTCACCATTAAATATTCCATTTGCACAGAAAGATTTCCACCAGCATAGCTATGTTTGGTATGTGTCCTTGTTGGTCCAGCAAAGGCTGAGCAATAGCCCAGGTGTTAAGGTAAAGGTAAAGGGGCCCCTGACCATCAGGTCCAGTCGTGTCCGACTCTGGGGTTGCAGCGCTCATCTCGCTCTATAGGCCGAGGAAGCCGGCGTTTGTCCGCAGACAGCTTCCGGGTCATGTGGCCAGCATGACAAAGCTGTTTCTGGCGAACCAGAGCAGCACACGGAAACACCGTTTACCTTCCCACCAGAGCGGTTCCTATTTATCTACTTGCACTTTGATGTGCTTTCAAACTGCTAGGTGGGCAGGAGCTGGGACCGAGCAACAGGAGCTCACCCCGTCGCAGGGATTCGAACCGCCGACCTTCTGATCAGCAAGCCCTAGACTCTGTGATTTAACCCACAGCGCCACCTGGGTCCCTACAGCCCAGGTGTTAGATATGCCTTTTTAGATATGCCAGGGTTTCACTCAGGTTACACTTGACTGGTTCATTGCGTGTCACCCTACATCAGCAGCTGTAATTGTCTCACCCAAGCCATTATGTGAATGGAAGAATGGTGTCCCTTGAACACAGTCTCTTACTTTTCCTTCAAGCTTTCCAGGTCCACACTTTAAAATCTCTATGCCCAAGCATCTTTTTTTTTTGTTTATAACCTCTGGAGCTTTCCCTGCAACAACCCACAGAAGCAGGGCAAACAACAATATGTGAAAACCATGATTTCCTGTAAAAAGCTGGTTTCCAGGGCAAAGGGAAAAAAAGAATGCTCTGATACAGAGCCTTAAAGCCCAGACATGTGCCTGGAAAGCATGAAACAAAGGTAAGTGTGAATAAGCCCTCACAAGGGAACATGAACAATGTTCTTTTTGTACAGAAAGCCCACGACTTACATTTAACTTGTGCACATTCAAGTGCTTGGCAAATAAATAAATAAATAAATACATAAGGGTTGGAAAGGGGGAAAGACGTTGAGGAAAAAAAGATTTTGCCAATCCCACCCACTGTTGCACCTAATGTGTTTTGACCATACACAATTTTGTCTTTAGGCATCATCCCCAGAACGTAACCCTGACGTAAGGTGCAGGTTTACTATATGTAAGGGAAAGTGTTGGCAGCAATGAGGCATTTTAAGCATCACTTGAGAAACCAGCCATGGCTAACAACAGCAAACTTTGGCAAATTGAAACATGAATAGCCCCCTCTGCTTTTAAAGAATCATTGCTCAGTAGTAGAGCAACTGGTTTGCATGTCGAATGTCCCAGGTTCAATCTCTGTCAGCATTTCCAAGTGGGAAACTGCAGAGAGCCCCTGTCATTCACAGAGCAGGATGGGTCTGATGTTCTATATGGCAGCTTCCTATGTTCCTAACAGTGAAAAGATACAACAATCTAAAAGTAGGGATGGGTGATAGATTAGGCTGAGTTCACATTCAAAGGTGAACTTGCCTACGGTAATTCTCTTTCCAAACTAATAAAAAAACCAAACACACATTGTCCATCTAGGCAGTGTGTACAAAATGCACACACTAGGGCAAAGTGTGCATACATCTAAAATGCAAATAATTTTAATTTTAAAAAGCAAAGTTACTTTGAAATGTGTAAAATGTAACATAGGATTGGGAAAAGGGAAAGGGGAAAAAAATAACAACCCCTGTAAGATAGCAAAATGGAGAGTTTTTTTCTACCCTTGCTGGGATCCATGTGTCTGGATCTGTGATTTTTTTTAAAAAAGGAAAAACTGGCTATGGTTGGTGAACTCTACTCTCCCTGCATTGTTTCTAAACAAGAAGAACTCTATTGTATTTCTCTTGTGGACAGGAGGCATGTCTTTTTACCATTTTTGTACTTGCTTCAAAGTCCTGGCCTTGCATCTCTATAAAGTGATTTCTATAAAAATAGCATCTAATGATTTCATTCCTTTCCCACTTTCTGCTGGTACAGTATGTAGCTAGTGATTTGAGAAAGCAAACATTTCCGAAAAGAGTGAGGAAAAATAAATATCTCTTGCAATTCAAGAAGGATGTTGACCAATTAAAAGGATTACAGAAACATTGTCCTGAGAATAATAGAAATCACCTGCAAACCAAACACTTTTGGTGTCCTTCACCCTCACTGGGGCAGTAGGTGGCTTTTGCAGCTGTTTAGGAGAAGGAGGCCTGGCACGAACACCCTGCTTAACGAAATTTCCGCTTAACGAAATGATTTTTCGAGCGGAGGTTGCCTCGCTAGACGAATGCGTTTTCGTCTAGCGAATCGCGGTTTCCCATAGGAATGCATTGAAATTCAATTAATGCGTTCCTATGGGCAAAAAACAATTCAAAAAAAATTCAATGCATTCCTATGGGACTCGCTAGATGAATTTTTTCGTTATAAGAAAAGACCCGTGGAACGAATTAAATTCGTCTAGCGAGGCACCACTGTAGTTCCTTTCCCCACAGAACTCTGGGAAATGTAGCTCTGGAAAGGGAATGGGAGCCTGTAGGATGGGACTTACCTTCTAGAGTCTAGACGTAAATAAAAACTGTCTTAAACCAAATCACAACACCGTCCCTTTCAAGCTTGGCACTGTTTATCAGATTGTATCTTGACTGGAAGTGACTCTCTAAACTTTCAGCCAGGAGGTTTTTTTCTCAGGCTTCCCCCGAAATGCTAGGATATGAACCCAGGAGCATTCCATGCCAGACATGTGCTCTGTTGTTGAGCTAGAGATTTTCTATGTATATTTTTCATAGAACCATAAATCCTGAATACCAGCATGCTTGGTTGCAGATAGTCCAGGCCCTATAGTTTTCCAGTGACCTTTTAAGCTTAATAGTGTCCTTTAGAGTGGAATTTTTGTATCCTCTGATAGAAAAAAACTCTGTAAAGCAAAGCTTATATACGTGTATGTCCTGAGTTCAGAGTTCAGTAGCTGAAGCAGTTCTGATTGCAGTCCATAGGTTCTAACTCTAGTTCTTAAATCTTAGGGACAGTGAAATAAGAACTAAAGGTACAAAACTGGTTTCCTAAAACCCACAACAGGCAGAATTAATGGAAACAAACAAACAAACAAACAAACAAACAGTTTCACAAAGTGAAGGATGCATATATATTTACAATCCCCCCCCCACACACTTGGAGGTCTGGTTTACACAGCATATGTTCCAGGAAACAGCTAAGAAGGTAGACTCCCCTTCCTTACTGCAAGAAAACTCTAGGAAACTCACCTCACATGTCAAGAATCACACTGGTATATGCATCTTATGTGGCTAACCATATGAATAATGCCAATTAACAGCAAGTCAGTTTTCAATGGATCAAAGCAAAACCTGCGCTGGTCATCCAAAACTGCATTCTGTCAGCTGTGGAAGAACAAGGAAGCTGTCATGTGAGTTTCTGACATAAATGACAAAAACACATGCTGGCATGTCAAAGAAATGCCTAGGTTTTTGATGGGTGTCAGATTGCAAAGGCTTATAATGTGCAAGTCCAAATCGGACAGGGCGGAGAATGCAATCTCTTGCCGTAAAAAAAAAAAAAAAACAAGGAACTGCAAACTTAGCCCCCTATTGCCTGCTACATTTTGGTGCCTGTGAAAAACTAGGGGATCTTATCTTGACAAGCAAATGAACTGATGTTCTCTGATTTTATTTTATTTTTAAAGATTTTGTCAATGAAAGTTAGGTTCTCTTTGGGAGGTTTGATCCACTTTGATGTTCAACTGTGTGTTTTTTCTGTGTGTGTTTTTAAATTAAAAATACATTTGAAGGGCTAACTCTGAACCAAAACCAGCTCTGGGTGAGGTGTTTTTCTGCAAAAGTGAGAGTGGAGGGAGGCTTAACTCTCTGCCTCCCCCTCCCCCATTCCTCCATAACTTTCCCCTTTCACCAAGCTATCTCAACCACCAACCTCACCTGCACATTCCACTTGAACCTTTACACAGGGCTGGCATCAGTGGCTGACAGCGTTGGACACCTGCCAATGCCCTCACCACAGCAGGGAACCTACCTCCAGCCCTCTTGCATTGCTCTTCCTCCTCCCTGATATTTCCACCTGTTCACCTGTCATTTTCAAACATATGATGAAAAGTAACAGCAAGAAGTGGAAGGAACACCAAGCTCCTCTCTACTTGTCATCTCCTTCTGGACAGTGGTGCAAATTGGGCTCAAAGGGAGGGAGAGCAACTGCATGGATAGTGCCAAGGAGGAGGAGACCTACTTAGAGAGGAGTCCAGTTTGGTTATCTTGCCCAGCAGTGTATGCCAACATTGCCCAACAGTGTAAGCTAGCACTGTCTTTATCCTTAAAAGCCACCTGTTCGCCATACAAATAGTACACCCTCTCAGTGTGGCTATTGTTGGAAAAGGCTGGTCATCAGAGCTTCTCATCATGCTTTTTCCATGAGGCACTGGAAGTTCCTCTGCACAGACCTTTCCTATGCTCACCAAAATGTGAAATCCCGGGGGTGGGGTGGGGTGGGGGGGAGATACAAATATTCCAGAGCAATATTTAGAATGTAGCCTTATAATGGCCTGCTACACTATGGCTTGGGCAACCAGCCAGATGGGTGGGGTGTAATTATCATCATCATCTGATTTGGTGCAAGAGCATAAGGCATGGGATTTGGAGTTTCTCCTCTTGAAGGATCCCTTGTCATTGGGCTCTGGCACTGACAACAGATCTGTCTATAGATCAATAAACAGATAGGTAGAGCTGCAAACATATATAACTCACTTTGGAACTCCAAAGTGGCTTTATAGAAATCAAAATCACACAAGATTATACAAAAATTAGTTCTTGTAGCATTGCGGTGAAGAGCATGGGCTACAAATTGGGAACTGCTAAACATTGTTTGCTTGGACTTTCATAAAGCTTTTGACAGCAATGTCAAAAGATGGTCAAGATAACTTGGCAGTCATAGAATAAGAAGACAGCATCACAACTGGGGATGAGTGTTTTTTGCATTCATGTCCTGCTTGAAGGCATCCCGTCGGCATCTTGTTGGCCACTTTTAGAACTATGCTTAACTAGATTGTTGTTTGACATGATCCAGCAGAGTTCTTCCTTTGTTCTCAACAAAAGGATGTTGATCTTGGTAAAGAAGCATTAATTTTATTCTATGCCAGACGGGAACATTTCATACTTGGTTTGAGACTCTGGGCATTTTGCATTCAGGCATAGGATCTCAAGTAGAAAAATTGAAGGATCATGTCAAAGAAGCCTAAATGTAGTGAGATTAAGTTTACTAACCGGTAAGATTGACTTTGGAAAGAATAGAGAGAAATGGATAACACCACTGATGATGACAATGAGCTTTCTTGAGTGTGTGGAGGGAACACTTTGAAATATTCTGCATACAAGCTATAAGGTAGCACCATTCTTGTCTTGTTTTAAGCCACTGAGAATGATTGATTAGCTACAGTTCTTTGGCTTTGAAACACTAAATATGGCTAAGATGAGTGTGTGCTTAGTTGTTTAAGGTTCCCAGCATCTGTTCTAACAATCCTCTCTTCTTATTTAAAAATAAAAAGACATTTTTGAATTAGCAAATGGTAGCATGGATTTTGAAACGGATATGAAATAAAACAGATTATGCACTAGGGGATTTTTTTCTCTCCACTAACTTATTCTAACACATTTTTCAAATTCAAGACTCTTTGTGTCACAGTGTCTCAGAGGGCATTGCGGACCGCAGCAGTGAAAATTGAATGGAACACGTGGAGGGCTTCAAGAACAGCCACAGCTGCTTTCACTGAACTCACAAGAGTGCATTGAGTAACTGTGTGCAACTCATACGATATACTGAACTAATTTTGCAAACGAGGCTACGTGCACTGCTCCATTTAGGGAATGAAGTTATCATTCTGCTCTGTCACTGAGCTATGAAACCTCCCCATACCAAATTAACATGGTCGTTATGGTACATTCCTGCTAGGAAGTTGCAGTCATCCATTTAACTGATAGAATAATCACCTCAAGTCTGGCCACTGCTATTTTGATTCACCCCTGGTGAATTCTGCAAGTTTAGACCATGGGCCCTGTAAATGTTTGAACCTTTGCAAGTTGAGGGCTTGCAAGGGCTCTTGCAAAGCATCTACTACAGCAGGGGTGAGAAATCTTTTTTGGCTCTGGTGGCCAGATCCAACTTTGATAGGTCAGTGGGGAAGACCCTGCTGTCAATCACATGATGTAATAACTGACAGTTAGGTTGACCAGCCCACCTGTTAAAATCTTTTGTGTGGAGTCCCTAAGCTTGTTAACCACATTGCATGGGGTGGTGCTAGTTCTGTGCTTTGGAAACTTCCCAATGTATCTCATTTTCACCTCCCAATGTATCTCATTTTCACCCATGCTTCTCATTCCATCCCTGACATTGGAGGTAGAAAGGGGAAGTGTGGGGAGGCAATGGTAGCAATGGAAAGGAGAAGCAATTTTCCCTCCTTGGGCAAGGTACAGTATGCTCCTACTTCCCATCAGCTGTTTCCCATACATACATCATACATCTGTCTCTAAGAAAGAACTAACTGACTTCTCCGCTTCCTGAAGTCAGTGCGGGGAAAGCATTTTGGGGAGAGAATGGAGCCGGAAGGCTGGCCCTTCGCCTCTCCGCCAAATGCTCCCAGGGGCTCTTGTGTGGCCCTAGCCCCAGTCATGGGTACGGATGAAAGCATGTCGAGCCCCTGGATTCCTTTAACGGAAGTCACCCTTGCAGCAACAGCATTGGAGGGGCCGGCACAGCCAATCCTGGCCTCTCCACCAACCAACAGCATTGAAGGGACCGGCACAACCAATCCTGGCCCCTCCACCAACCAACACCATTGGAGGGACCGGCACAACCAATCCTGATCCCTCCATCAACTGCGTTATTAACCAACTAGCTGGCCCGGCCACACATTGCTGTGGGTCATCCCTGTGATTCCCCCCACTCTGTCCCGATCCATGACGTATCCCACCCCTCCTCCCTCCAACCCACTGGCTCATCCCTGTGTTTCGGTAGGACACCCTTCCCTCTGTTTTCCCCAGGGAGTGTTGTCCCCTCCCCCCTGTATCACCATACATTGACCCCTGCACATGCACCGTGAACATTTTTATATATTTAGATTAACAATTTTTGAAATAAGAACATGAGAAGCAGAAGTTATTATTGTTTAATTTTATTTTTGGGGTTGTCATTTATTTTGGTGGGTATTGTATGATTTGGGCATTGTTGTGTGTTTTGGTGTGTGTGTGTGTGTTTTGTTATTTGGATTTTCTAATTTTGGAGTAAGTGACCCAGAGAACCTAGAGAACTACTTTAATAATCCCCACCCGGGGGGGGGGGTCAAATAGCGAAGACCCACAGCCCCGTAGCAACAGAAGGCGAGTTCCTCCGAGGACTTAAACTGGGGAGAGAAAGTGCATGGTTTTTTTTTTTAAAGACGCAAAGGCTTGCGATCAGTCATAGTATAAAGCGTAGGTTAAAAGGGGCATGACTGCCCTTACTTAAAATGGCCGCCGGAGCCTCGCATGTGACACAACGCCCACTAAATTTTAAAGTAAAAACCCCTTGCCGTGCCCCCAAGTGCGTTGATGTGGGTTATTCCCCCCCCCAGGCCTAGTGGGGGCCTGGCAGGGGCCTACATAAAACAAAGGCCGTGCTGCGACCTGTGATCCATGTGCTTGCCCTCCCCCCCTGGGCCTAGTGAGGGCCTGGCAGGGGCCTACATAAAACAAAGGCTGTGCTGCGGCCTGCGACCCGGGCACTCACACTCCCCCCAGGCCTAGTGGGGGCCTGACAGCCTGGCAGGGGGATACATAAAACAAAGGCTGTGCTGCGACCTGCGATCCGGGCACTCCCCCTCTCCCCCCAGGCCTAGTGGGGGCCTGGCAGGGGCCTACATAAAACGAAGGCCGTGCTGCGACCTGCAGTCTGGGTACCCCCCTTCCCCCCAAGCCTAGTGGGGGCCTAGCAGCCTGGCAGGGGCCTAAGGGTCTGGTAATGGTCGCCTTGGTGCTTTCAGTTGCTTGGTTGATGATGTCATTATTTGGTTTGTGGGTGTGGTGTAGATTTCACAGGAAGGGAGGGGGTGTACTGTGGGAGGAATTCCACTTGAGGGCACTGTTTTACTTTGTTGAAAAACAGGTTTTTACGTGTGAGATGTGTGGTTTTTTTCTTTCTTTCTAACAACACTCGGGGAGTGGCCTAGATCGTTGTGTCAAAATTTCAGGACAATTGGTCAAGCGGTTACGGAGAAAAGTGGAGCCCGCACTTTCATGATTTTTACATATATATATATATATAGAGAGAGAGAGAGAGAGAGAGATACCTAACCGCAACCTTACAAGTTGTGACGAATAGCAAGGTCAAACGCAACAGCCTAGTTAAAGGGAGGGTAGGCAGGTGATCTGAAGCTCGCAGCAAAAGGGAAAGAGAAAGCCCACGCTGCGAGCAAGGAATAAAAAGCCAATGGGCTGTCCCCAATATTGCAACATCCAAATCTTCCCAACAACTCGCATCCACCAATTGCAGCCCTGGTCATCTAAACGATCCCACCCAACAGGAGGGAGGTTGTCCTGATAGCCCCCACCGCAACTCAGGCTGTCCATGAAGAGGAATCTGCTTTGCCCCACAAGCTGGAGTTTCCACACTCCTGTGCTACAGCTTTCCAACTGAACTTGATCCAAGGCCCAGGCTATACCTTGGTGGAGAAAAGTACTGGTATATGCTGTGGGCTCCCATGGATCTTAACAGAGTATTTCCTGCCACTGGGGGCCTTCTCAGCAGAAACTACATTTCCAGCAGCAATTTCCCCACCAAGGATTCTAGGACCTGCAGGCCAATAGGAAAAACATGTTGTTTTGAAGCCCAGGAGTATGTGCTGTCACTTCTGTTGCCATTTCCTCCATTCTAGTTCTTGGGGGAAAGAAAGGGGAGGCTGTGACAGTGACTCATGGAATCAAGTGACTCATGGAATCAAGTGACTCATGGAATCAAGTGAGTTTCACACCACGGTTGCATTCAGAGTGTGTTCTCTACCACAGGGAGATGACCCTTTCTGCTCTGTGATCCTGCATGCCATGCAAAGCTACCCATTTCAAAGATTTGCTGCAATAAACACATATCTGGCAGAATGCATCTGCACTTCCATGCATGCATATATTAGTGAAACCATCCATTGCTTCCGTATAGACAGGACCCAAGCATAATTACAATGCATCGATAAAGAAAAATGGTTTTGACTTGAGTGCCTTTATAGTCTCTGAATTGCAGTTCACACCTCTCTAGCAGTGCAAGCAATTTTTCCATTTCTTCTAATGCCTCAAAAATTATAGTCTTTTTCTCAACAATAAATCTAAATTACCATCTTCCTCCTGCCTCTGTCTTGTGCCTCCTTCCCACACATGCCTCGTAAAAATCACTTCTGGAAATTTCCAGGCTCATTCAGCAATGACCGGTGTAAGAGCTACAACAAATTTTGTGTCCCAGAAGTAGGGCTCCTGCATACTAATATACTTTGTACTACACAAGGTTAGTTTTTTTAAAATAAAATAAAATAAAAAATACTGATAGATGGAAATTGCAGCCTATTGAAGAAACAGGTGTTTTGGTCAAAATCTCTGCAAGCTCTCCTTTGAAAGAGATTGGACAAGATCCAGAAAGGAGAATGCCACTGGGTTTGCTGAGAGTTGCAGAGGAGTCTTATTACATTCCATTTCAATATTGCCTATGTTAAAACTGAAATGGTTTATTAAATGTCTGCATTAAAAAAAAAAGTAGTAGGAGGAGAAGAAGAAGTGGTATTTGGTAAAACAGCTGACACCCAGGATACTTTGTAGCACATTCTCTGGCTGTTAACTGGAAGGTTGGTCATTCATGCCCACCCAGGACAGGAATTCTGTGGCCTGGATTCCTGCATTGCAAACAAAATAAGAATTGTCGTTGGAATTTTGCCTATAGGAACATGCAAAGTAATTTTTGAGTGTTACTACCTTCTGGTGCCTGAGGTATTCAGTGGAATAAGTTTTGCTAAAATCGTCCAAGGAGAGGAAGGTAGACACTAGACTTTGACAGATAATTAGAGCACGCTCACATCTGCAGCACGTTTTTAATGCTCACTTTACAGTCATGGATGTCCCTAAATAATCCGAAGAACGATAGTTAGTTAACAGTTGCAGACAGTTGTTAGCAGACCCTCCATAGGGCTAAAATTCCCTGCATCCTTAACAAACTATGGTGCCTGGGATCCTTTGGAGGAAAAAGTGACAGGTAAATTAGTGTTAGAGTGCATTAAATGTATGGTGTTAATGTGTCCCAGGTGTCCCATGATGTGTGTGTGGGGGGTATGGGTTTCTGGATGTCCCAAATGGTTGCATAAAAAAAAAAAAACATTCAGCCCTAGTTTTGTTTGTGTGGGTTGGTGAGAGGGAGAGAAAGTGGGGGAGCATAAGTTACAGAGCAGTTTCACTTCTAAACTGCGTGGAAACATCGATAATGGATCTATGGGACACATTAACATACCAACATAGCTAATGAAGGCAATAATAGTACAAATAAATAAGGGAACAGATCACACACATGGACAGAAATCAAGAGATAGAGCATGATAGAGTCACAGAGGGAGAAAAAGGAAGAAAAGGAAATTGTTCTGTTATTATCTGTGTGATGAGCTCCTTTCTTGTACTCCTCTTCAATCTAGTTCTAAAAATGCAACAAAGGATTAGATAGATCCATATTAGCCCTACTCAAAGTAGATCAATTGAAAATAATGGGCATTCCTTACTTAGATAATGGACTTAGGTCTACTAACTTCAGTGGGGGCTTATTCACACTTACCTTTCCTCCCTTTCTTCCAGGCAAAGTCTGATTTAAAGCTCCATGTCTGAGCATCTCCCCCCCCCCAAGCTTTCCCTGTGAAAACCTGTTCTTTAAAGCTCAATTGGTGCAAATATCAATTTGCAGAAAACATTTGGACATGGGGCGTTAAAGCATAGACCTCTGCCTGGAAAAAGGGCAGAATGTAAGTGTGGATAAGCCCTGGGTCTACGCTGTATAGAACTATGCTGAATACAATCCAATACTGGGGATCAAATATTGGGGTGCAGTACAAGTCTGTCAGACTTTAAAAAAACAACAACAAACACTCTGCATTTCTCTGTTTCGCATGCCATCTTTTTAAAAATGCAATTCATCACTTATTTTTATCTTAACTTCCAAGAGGTACAGTTGCAGCCCTTGGCATGGTTTTGAAAAAAAAAGTAGAAGAACAAATCCTGACATAGCAGTAACCCACTTTGTAGTGGATACAGCTCATTAAAATTTGTCATTTTGTCTAACAGGACAAATGTCCTGTCAATGACACAGGGCAAACTTTAATAGAAACTGATGGATGATTTCCTCTGAAAGGTTAGTTATAATTAGAATAGACATCACTAGAAACTGCAAGTGAAAGGCTACAAGTAAGTTAATATTATTATTATGTATTATTGCCAGGTTGGAAGTTTTGCATCCCCCCCCCTTCTCCTTGTAGCTTGATTGGCCATAATGTCAAATATAAGGTTATTTTATTTAAACACATTTATTGGCTGGGTTCCCTGTTGCTTCCCAATAAGCTTTTTTTTATAAAAAAAATGTATGGGAAAGCAGAAACGAAATTCCAGATAATCTGAAAGTATCAGTCAATCCTGTATTAAATATTGGTAAATGAATGATTGTATCAATTGAAATTCGTCTTCTGCAAATCCTGTTGAAATGAATGGGAGTCTAACAAGAGTGGGTGGATATTGCATAGCAGTGAAATGTTGGTTTCATCTGAGTTGCTGTTCTTGTGTTGTTGTTACTTGTTGCTGTTTTTCCTTCCATGTCACATCTTATAGAATTTGAAGCACATTTGGTCAAACTTTAGCCATGGCTACTGTTTCCCCATCCTGATAATCTTAGGCCTGGGTTACATGTGCAGCAAAATGGGACAGTAAATTTCTGAAATGGAAAAAGAAAAAGGTCTAGTAAGGTGACTAACCATGTATCTGTTGGGGCAGCGGGTGACAGGAAATGCATAATATGCCTTTTCTGTACAAACAAGCCCCCATTTACACATGTTCAATAAGTGTGTGGCTGTGCATACACACATTGTGCCAAACCTGGAAGTGACCCAGAAATGTCACAAAAAAGGGGCAGGGTGGGGAAAGAATGAAGTGCTTACAGGCTTTTCCAATGGTGTTTCAAATATATGCGATACTCACTGTGCCTCTGAACGTAACCCCCACGTAAATGGGGGATTGCCTGTACTATAGTAGTTTATCACAGATAGAGTTGCCTTTTGCTATTGCAAGTCGGCAGTTTCCCCTCCTGTTCAATGTGCATTCTGCATTTGATAGAGAATCCAAATTCTTACGATGGGGAAAGCTACCTTTTGCACCCTCTCACACTGGTGTAGGTGTGCTGTGCCATAGGCTTAAGAAACAAGCAAGTAGCGAAGGAAGCATAACCTTCCAAAGCCTTCATTTCAACTTGACCCTGAAACCTCCATGGCTTTGCTCAATTTTTCAGTCATTTCAGATCTCAGAGGTGCTTGTAAGGGAACACAGGGCCAGGACTTGAACTATAAATCATGGAAATAGCTGCAGTCTGAAGACCCGTGATGCAGCAACTTGCAGTATTTTGGATCTGACCAAGGTCTGGACACAGTACTGTCTAGCAATGGGCATGGATGAATCCGTTTGTTTCAGGTCCGCTATTATAAAACAAACCTAGAGAATATATTCTCTTATCTCTTGCTAAATGCAAAAAATTGAAGTCAAGGTACACAATCGACAATATATTATATGGAGTGTGTGTGTGTGTGTGTGAACTGGGTATGTTCCTTTGTCTCCAATGTTCCACAAAACCGCTTGACCGATAGCGTTGAAATTTGGACACAAAGTCAAATGTGACTGCACGAGTGTCCCCAGACCATTTTCAAACACAGATGTGTCCCCTACGCCATGTAGAACCCCCAAAACCCTGTGTTCCAGAACTCACAAATCACTCGCAAGTGCATGCTGGGAGCACAGGAGAGATTGCAACACAGTGCCCTCTAGTGATGGCTACACTGGTGCTACACCTAGGAAACCTACCCTCTCCACATGCTTGCCTTTCCAGACTTGTCTGCTTTCCCAGACTAGGCCGAGTGGAGGTAGGGCCTTGCCTGGGGGTGGGTGGGGGGAGGAATAGCGGGCAGGGATAGGTAATGGGTCGGAACAGGGTGGGGGGGAGACACAGGGATGTGCCTATGTAAACATAACATACGAAAAACAGAGGGACTCTGAAGGTGAGGGGAGTCTGAAGTAGGACTCTGAGGCTCTGAGGCTCCATTTAACAAACTGAGCCACCGCAACGTGTGGCAGGGCCAGCTAGTGTGTGTGTGTGTGTGTGTGTGTGTGTGTGTGTGTGTGTGTGTGTATTAAATGTAAAGAAATGTAAAGAATAATGTTACTGAACAATGGTATGTTGCTTTCAATAGGATTCAAGAAATGTATATAATTAGACTAAACAATATTTTTCTTAAAGATACTGACTGCAGTAAACAGTTCAAGAGGTAATAACTGTACTAAACCCATAAAATGCAACATAGATATATAACATTGCACAACACATTTGGATTTTGAAAGCAGTAACTGTGGCAACCGGAGGTGTTCCTGCAACAAGCTTTCTTCACCTTAAACAGTTTATTCAGTGGCATACAGGTAAAGAGGGGCCTCTCTTTGTACATGAACTATACAAGGTGTAAGGACATAAGGAGAGCCTGTTGAATCAAGCCAATGACCCATCTAGTCCAGCATGCTGCTTTCAACGTGGCCAACCAGGTGCCTGTGGGAATCCTGCAAACTGGACATGATTGCAGTGGCACTCTCCCAACAGCAGCTGATATTCAGAGGGGTAATGCTCTGGCAGCAAAAGGAAGGCTTGAATTCTCCATGAATTTCTCCAATCCTCTCTTAGAACCATCCAAGTTGGTAGCCATCACTACCCAAGGAACATAAGCATATTTATGATGCACAAGTCATTCAGCTTCCCTGCCTCAGAAACATGTGCCTACTGCATTGACTGCCACAACTGAAGGGTAATAATAATAATAATAATAATAATAATAATAATAATAATAATACATTTATTTCAAACCTTTCCTCCAAGGAACTCAAGGTTATCCTTCTCATTCAATCATCACAAGAACAATCTGAGGTAGGTTAGGCTGACAGACTCTTACTGGCCCAATATCACCCAGTAAGCTTCATGGCTTAATGGGAATTTGAATTCTGGTCTCCCAGGTCTTAGTCCAGCATTCTAACCTTTACATCACACTTGCCCACACATGTATGGCTCACAATTACACATACACACACACACACACACACACACACACAGAGAGAGAGAGAGAGAGAGAGAGAGAGAGAGAGAGAGAGAGAAAGAGAGAGAGTTTCTTATTGTGTTTTTAACCAGTGAGGGATATCTGATCCTGTTATACAATGTGCAACTGAACCAGGTCAAACAGACTTTCCATGGGGGTGGAGGGACCCAAGCCGAGAATAGATATTTTCAGATAAGATCAATACCTCTCTCTTTTTTTTACCCCCTGGCCAGTGTCAATCAAGTTCCTCCTGTTGACGATCTGAACAAAGTAAGGGCAAACACGCAGCATCCCTGTTTTTGTCTCATTAAGATGAAGAGATTCTGTCAGAGTTTGATAAGGTTCAAGATGGAGAGATTGTTACAAGAACAAAATGCATATCAAATGCTGCTGTGAAATAAAGGGAGGGAGGGGGGGAGAAGCACTTTATCAAGATGAAATCCTGATGAAAAATGCCATTTAGGTTTGATTTTCGTGCAGGCCAGGTCTGAGAGCACCCACATCAAGAACATAAATTATATTTAATGGAGTTCATTTGTGTAGAGTGAACTCTGCAGCCAGTCACCCAGCTTTTTAATACAAGGAAAGTAGATTGGCTGACCTTGGTGACTGAATAATAGGAAAAGTCACTAGCCTTTAGGTAGTTCTACATCTCATTCCAAATATTCAGGTGTCTTTGTGCGCAGGGTGTTTTATTTAGCACATCAGACTGTAAACTGAAGGTCCATGATTCAAGGTAAGGCTGAACTGTGTTAAACTTTCAGCAAACTTACATAGCACTTGAGAGGTAAACTTCTCCACAACTGTTCTCACCTTTTTTTCACCTTTGTCATTTGTTCCATGGTACCAGTGTAATGCAGTGGTTAGTTAGCTGGTTCCTTATCTCACACTGGGTAAACATTGCAGAAGGGCATTCAGCAGGTGATAATATCCTAAAAGTCCATTGTTCCAGCTGAGATTTTTTTGAGAAGGGCAGCATTGCTCAGCCAGAGAGCAAGTGTGGTACAATGATTAGAATGTTGAACTGCGATCTGGGGGACAAGGGTTCATATCTCCATGTAGGCATGAGGTTTCCTGAGTCAATCTCTCTCACTCAGTCTTCCCCACTGTCTCTCCCCTAACCTACCTTGCAGGGGGTTTTTTTGTGAGAATAAAATGAGAAGGTGAAGAACCGTGTGTGCCACCTTGAGCTCTTTGGAGGAAAAGTGGTCTATGGATAGATAGATGATAGATGATAGATAGATAGATAGATAGATAGATAGATAGATAGATAGATAGATAATGCTTCACAGATATTCCACGGGGAATGACACCACTTGGCAATATAGCATACTTTGCAGTGGTGTGGGGAGGGGAGTGCTATCGGTATTTCCGCCCCCCCCCCTTTAAAAAAAGTTTACGTTGTCACAGAGGGAGTAAGGGTGGCAGTAGGGATGTTACTACAAAATTACGCAGTGGTAGAGATAGGCGGGTAATGTTCTACGGTATGCAGAACTCAAATGGGGTGGGTGAATAAAATCAAAATGGTAAAAGATCCAGTCAGCTGCAAGCACGACACACCCAATTTATGATGAATTGGGAAGGCAATCTATTTGCATAATGAGCAAACCAATCTCACACCCTATGCAGCCCAAGTCTGAGTGAGTGAAATATGCAAAGGAATACCAACTTGTACCTCTAGTGTGCTTTCCCTTTGGGACTTTTTGGTTTGTTTTGTTTAACTGATGATGGTCAGGAATTATAGGAGTTACAACAGGGGTAGGCAACCTAAGGCCCGGGGGCGGGATGCAGCCCAATCACCTTCTCAATCCAGCCCACGGACGGTCCGGGAATCGGCATGTTTTTACATGAGAAGAATGTGTCATTTTTTAAAAAATGCATCTCTGGGTTATTTGTGGGGCATAGGAATTCATTCATTTGTTTCTTCTTCTTCAAAATATAGTCTGGCCCACCACATGGTCTGAGGGATGGTGGACTGGACCATGGCTGGAAAAGGTTGCTGACCCCTGAGTTAGAGTAAAGAGGCTATATAAGTAATAACTGCAAAAGTTGAATCTAAAGCAATTTGGCAAAAACAACTTCACATTCAGGCGTCAACATCTACAAAATGTTGAAATAGAACGAAAGATGCTCTGGCATGTCAAAGGATTCACTCACGCCCCATTTTAAGGATGGGACCCCATTATCAAACTGCTCAATTTCTGCAGCATTCCCCTTGGCAAATGCAATGTGCACACCAGCTCACAAATTTGGAATGACGGAGTGGCTAGTGGATCAGGGCGGGTGGGCTGGGGTGAGAAACAGTACTTTCCCCATCCCTGTGACTAAGCTTGTCAGTCTCATTAGGGCTTGGCATATTAACAGGCTGGTCTTTTGACAGCAAACACAGAGAAAGACCTCTCTTCCTCAGCTGTGTCGGAATAGAAAGGGCTATCAGTCACCCTCAAAAGCTTTCTTACATTCTCCACCATATAGTATCTGTCACCTTTTCATAATTAAGATGAAGCTGAAGAGCTCCAATTTAATGGAGAGGTATTCTCTCCGTTCAGGTTTCATCTCTGGGCTTTTAAAATTTGGATGATGGATAGATCCAATGCATGCATCTGTAATAGCTGCACTATGACAGCTAAATAGATGTGCCTTGGTCTTTGTTTTCCTTTGTGAAGCGGAGGCACTGCTCGCATATGTAATATGACACCAAATAGAATCCTCTCTAAGGCTTCCCAATCTAAAGGAGGCTCAGACATGCATGGAATTGGCAACTGGCATTTAGGAGTGTGACCTACAAAAGAACTTAGTACATTTCTGGCCATGGAGACATGACATTCAGGAAGAAGCTGAGGGGAGAGATGATGAAGAGCTCACAGTCTTGAGCTCAGGTTTAGAGCATCATCTCACATCTAGGCCTCACACCTGAAATGATCATATTGAAAAGAGTGCCCTTGAGGCTATGCAGATTGCCTCTCTCACCAATCACCATAAGTTATCCATCAGCACTATAGGTATGGGATCAGTTTTGGGGGCTTGGCGATTCCAGTGAGAAACTATCTAATCTAATCTAATCTGCACTTCTCAAATACATGAAACATAACTATCCTTTGAAATTTGGCTTTCCAATTCTTGTAATTCAGTTCTCCAATCCAACAGTGTTTACAATATATATATATATATAAATTGGGGAAAGGTGTGCATAGAAACAAATATAACATACAGAAGTGCATTATATTAGGGAAACTTGCATGCAAAAATGTGTACATTAGTAAGGACTCCATATAATAATGTGCCTGAAGGAGTGTCTCCACCCCCATCGTTCTGCCCAGACACTGAGGTCCAGCACCGAAGGCCTTCTGGCGGTTCCCTCGCTACGAGAAGCCAAGTTACAGGGAACCAGGCAGAGGGCCTTCTCGGTAGTGGCACCTACCCTGTGGAATGCCCTCCCACCAGAGGTCAAAGAGAACAACAATTCCCAGACCTTTAGAAGGCATCTCAAGGCAGCCCTGTTTAGGGAAGTTTTTAATGTTTGATGGATTTCTGTATTTTAATGTTTTGTTGGAAGCCACCCAGAGTGGCTGGGGGAACCCGGCCAGATGGGCAGGGTATAAATAATATATTATTATTATTATTATTATTATTATTATTATTATTATTATTATTATTAATGTTTTCCCCTACCAAACAAACAAAGCATAATGGCTTGCTGCAGAAATATGGGGAACTGAATTTAAGTTTGGGAAAGTGAGAAAGTGAAAATACTGAAATGGCCAGGCTTACTTTAAGGGGGGAGTTTTTAATCTGTCCCTTTATCCAATTTGTTTAGTGGAGGGAATATAGGAGTCCCCCCCTTTCCTTCCATGTCTCCTATCTGACTGAATATTCAGTCACTCACTCTCATTGATTGCCTTTTTAGTCACTCATTCAGTTGCAAGCCTGCAGACAAGGCCTAGTGTTTTATTTCGGTGCATTACCAAGCACATACTAAGTGCTTTAGAAATAAGAAATTATGATGATGCCATTTTATCTCATTGAGCCCCAACACCTGTTGTTTCTCAACAATTAACTGCAATTCATTATTATTTACTGGAAGAATAGTCACAGAGCTGTGAAGAGCTTGAAAGTGTGTGGTTATTCCTGCATGTTCAATGACATGTGTTCTCATTTACTGCTCTTATACCATTTTTCTGTTAGGTATGTGGTATGAAAGGTGGCTTAAACATAAAACACAATAACAACTCCCTCCCTAAGGCAAATAATATAGGGGCATGTAACATTAAAAACTCACCTATGGAGAGGGAGTGTTCACCATTTCCATGAAGGCTAAGAAGGAAGTGTCTCCAAGGAAAGAAGGGAGCCTACTAGTGCCACTACTGAGAAGGCCCTGTCATATGAACCCACCAACATAACCACAGGTGGAAGCAGGATGTGGAACAAAGCATTTGTTCTGGAGTCAGAAACAAACCAGGAGGCAAAGGAGTTGGGATAATATCGGAATAAGGTCCATTATAACTTCTTGCCAGCATCCTGTCTGTAGTTTCCAAATATTAATCAAAGGCATCACTCAGAATTTCCTGTATAAAGGAACAATGTTTCTGCCGAAAGATGGTATGGTAGCTTACATAGATCACAGACCTTCCAAGTGCCCCTATTTTCCAGGGACTTCCTTGATTTAGAGAAGCCGTCCTGGTTTCTGATTTGATCCCAGATTGTCCAGCTTTTCCTTAGGATGTCCCAATTTTAATCGCAGAAATGTTGGAGGGTATGGAGTTATCTAACCCTTGAGCCGTCTAAAGGCATTCCTGTATAAGGAAGTTTTTGTTTTTGTTTTAAGGTTTTTATATATGTTGGAAGCTGCCCAGAGTGGCTGGGGCAACCTAATAAGTGTGTGAGATATGAATAGTAAAATTACCAGTATGAAATGGGACGTACCTATTTTCATTGGAGAAAAGTTGGAGGGTATGATATCATTGGACTACAGGCTGAAATACCAGTACTTTGTTTTCAACAGTGGCTTGCCAGACACTTCTGGGCAGTGTGTAATGATGGTGTCATCTTCTGCAATCACTAGTACATTCCTATCTATCACTACTCAGAATGAAGTCCTATTGATTTAAATGGAACTTATTCCCAAGTATAAAATTTGAAGCCTGAGTATGCTCCCTGTATGGCTTGTGAACATTTAATTCCAAACTGTATGTTCCTTTACCCTACAGAAAACACATTTTGTAACATTGAAACACCTACTACAAATATGAAAAAGGAGCATGCATGTGTGTGTTGAGCATGTCATGAACACCTGACTTCCTAATACTGTTTTTGTTTTGCATGCAATATTTGGAAACGAAATTGGTATATCCTATCAATGTCAAGCTAAATTAAATGCATATATTTAATTATATGATTGAGGTTTTGGAGTACTGTACAAATCATTTGGAGGCGGGAAAGGGGGGAAGGAAGAGACGACTTTCACAGGCTTTCAAATAATTGTATTTTAAAATTACAGGTAGGTAGCCGTGTTGGTCTGGGTCGAAGTAAAATAAAAAAAATTCCTTCAGTAGCACCTTAAAGACCAACTAAGTTTTTATTTTGGTATGAGCTTTTAAAAGTATTTTAAAAGTTAACGGCTTCCTTCAAATCTTATTAAAGAGAGAAAACAAAGTGCTGATTTGACCCCAGTAGCTGTCACTTTGGTTCATTTAACCGAGATGCCATTGCAACGACCCATCAGGCAGAAACCTGGCCACAGGAAGAAAGGTTTTCGTATTTTGCAGATAGTATTTCATTATACCATCTTTTTAACTTTATTCTTTGTTCCTATAAAAAGAGAAAAGAATTTGTCTTGCTGGATTGCATTTTCTCCTTAAGAATTCCCCCCTGCATGGCAGTAGTAGTTACAGAAAATCTTTGCCATCCACTTGAAATTGACAAGGAGGATAGGGATAATTAAAGAATAAAGGAAGAAATATTGTTGCTGTTTGCTTGTTGCCATAAATCAATATGCTCTGGAAATGTGGGTGTGTGCAAATGTGTATCTGTTCTGTCTGATTTTCTATCCCAAGGCAATTTCCATGGCATGATCCCCCCCACCCCCACCCCCACCCCCAGAAAAGAAAGCTGCTGGGTTACATGAAGAACATTATGTGTACTCCACTGTGGTGATTTTACCACTGTGCTTCTCGGAATCAGATTTGTTTCTAGTCCTTAGGCCATCACAAAACAAAGTTTAACAATATAAAAATAAGACAAGGTGAACACAAGTAAAATGTAACATGGGCAAACTTAGAATGCTGGATTTTCTGGGCAAATCAAGTCTTGCCCCTTAAGATGCGAAAAAAACTGTTGCTCTTAATACATAGGAAACTGAGTAAAGTGAAATATACCACCAGTAATGCAAATCAGAATAAAACTATGTAAAAGAGTACACTTAAAATTGTGGATCTCCTTGGTAAAACTCTTTCATTAATTGCTGCTGTTGGAAAATGTGCAGTTTTCAGAATTGTGTGTTTATCTTGCTCCATTTTCTTACCACAGATTTAGTTGTTTTGAACTAGGTTTTTTTGGGGGGGTGGGAGGTTTGATTTAGTTCACATTCATAGGTAAACCTACCCAACACATTGTGAAAGTTTACATGGCACTGAAACACAGCCATCCTTTGAAATCCACACTTCTCCAAATTTTGCAGTGCAGTTCTCCCTGCAAGTAATATATAAGCAAAAGGGGAAAGTTGCCTAAAAATGCAAATATTTGTGAAAACAACATATAAAAAATCCATTATGTGCTTATTAGGCACATTAAGAATATTAGGAGGAAGCCTTCTTTACAGGGGCCTCTCCTCTCTGGAATGTCTTTTTTTAATAATAATTTTTATTGATTTTTATAGAAACAAAACATACAAAACATACAAAATAAGCTGTCAAAACGTCTTCCCCCTTGTTACTGCTGAACCTCAAGGGGTATCGACATCGGGGGCTGGGAAGGTTTTGTAATGTCTTTCTTTCTCTCGGGTCCACAATCTAGAGAAAACTTCCCCTTTCGGCTTGAGGATATTTAATGCGCCTCCCAATTGACCATTTGGAAGAGATCGGCTTCCGTTGTTTTGAAATCTCTTCCTATCTTCAGAATTGAAATTTTAAAGTCCAAATAAAGATTTAACTTACTTTGTAAAAGTCTTTTATTTTCTTGGAAGAATCCGCCCCTTGCAGGCTGAGGACTCGGAGCTTCACTTCAAGGAGGTAAGATGAAACCCAAAAATGGCTCCCGCGACTCCACTCCGCTGGCTCTCGATCACTCTACGGAGCTCTTGGGCAGCGGAGGAATCGCGTCCGGAGCAAACAGCTGGGCGCTATGTCACCGGGACTCTCTACCCGATGTTTTTTTGGGGAGTCCGCTCGCTCTGCGGACTTCCCCCCCCTCCACGAAGCCAGGGACTTCGGAGCGCGAAGTCCCTGCGTCCTCTTTCCACCAGCGTGACGGATCGGAAGCCTGGAATGTCTTACCATCTGGGGCCTAGAGGGCTTCATCACTGCAAGTGCTCTGAATAAACATCCCATTGGGTGAATAGGCATCCTGAGGTGTGCTTATTAGACTGATGGTTTTAGTCATATCCTGTTAGATGTTAACAAGTTTAGGCCAAAGATGGTACTTTTGGCCTTTCAAATGTAACATAAGAATAACTTAAAACAATTAATAATAACTCATTAAAGTCTTTAAATGCAGTGGTACCTCAGTTTATGAACACAATTGGTTCTGGAAGTCTGTTCATAAACTGAAGCGTTCATAAACTGAAGCAAACTTTCCCATTGAAAGTAATGCAAAGTGGATTAATCTGTTCCAGACGGTCCCCGGAGTACTTAAACTGAAGCATTCATAAACTGAAGCAAAGTTTCCCATTAAAAGTAATGGAAAGTGAATTAATCCGTTCCAGATGGGTCTGCGGCGTTTGTAAACCAAAAATTCATAAACCGAGGTGTTCATAAACCGAGGTTCCACTGTACATGAAAAGGGGTAATATCATCACCTGTAGCAGCATCCCTTTTTACTGCTGACATTTTACATGGATTTCTGGGCATTTGGACTGCTCTAATCTATATACTGGAAACATCCATTCAAAAATGACTAAATCATTCAGTTCCTTAGGAAAACGCCTCTCCAAAGTTTGACCTCATTGGTAATTGTGAGTTAAAGCCAGTTTCATTGTGATTTGACCAGAGGTTTGGAAACCTTTGGAAATGATAAATTGCTGTCTTGAAATGTTACTGCTTTATCATGTATTTAAAGAATTCCAATGAGTTTCGTGGGTTTCCTGTAAGATGAGATATCATAATACTGAACATATCTTCTAAGGACTTTTGCTGAATGCACTTTCCTCTCTAACTTTAGCCATTATACTGCAAATATGTGTGTGTGTGTGTGTGTGTGTGTGTGTGTGTGTGTGTGTGTGAAAAATGAAAGGGGGTGGGAAGCATTAAAACTAAATGAAACTTTTGTGGTTGTTACTTTTTTTCCCTGACAGTGTGGCACAGTTGGAAGCAAGGCATCCAGGAATTCATAGGAAATGCAGAGGTTAAAAGATTAAACATCTCACAATCTTAAAGGGTTATATGGGGCATTCAGATACTCTGAATTATTTAATGTACCCTTTTCATCTTCTGATGAAATCTTGGTGTTACCTGTTGTGTCAAAATAGTGTTGTGTGTGTTTTTTTAATAGAACCACCACCTTCTTCAGGAGTAACTGACAATAGCCCTCCATATACATAGCTGCCAAGTTTTCCCTTTTCTCGCGAGGAAGCCTATTCAGCATAAGGGAAAATCCCTTTAAAAAGGGATAACTTGGCAGCTATGTCCATATATTGTTGGTCACATCATCCCTGGTTACTCTGGATGGGGCTGATGGGAGTTGAACAACTGCAGGGCATTATGTTTGCTAACAGTACTAGCACAGAATGCAAGGAACAAGTATATATACTGGCACTACCATAGGCAGGGCTGTCTTGTGACATTTTGCTGCCTGAAGAAAAGGACAAGATGGTATCCCCTTTCTAATCCATGTACAGAAGCTGACTGATCTAGTGGTTAAATCTTGCTTCAGTACTGGTGATGAGATAGACTGCCCCTGAACACAGCAGGCTACTTTAGGGAGTGCTAGATCTGCTCTGCCCTCCAGCAGAGGAGAACGACCTCTGTGGATTAGAAGGAGCAGCCAGAGGGCCAAACATGACTTTAGGTGCATGAAGGAATCACCACCACCCAGTCAAATAATCAATGAACACATCAATAAGGGGAAGAGTTAATGATCTGATTGAAGTCCCTCCCCTATTGCTCCTAAAGAGAGATGGTTGGCAATGATCTGGTCAGGAGTACAACTCTAGAACTGTTTGACTGTGTTGCATATCACATGCATCACACTTCTTTGCACACATGATTCTCCATCTATCCAAGAAAATTCTGACTCTGTGCCCTTGGATTTGGCAAGAGCTTGTTAAATATAGTCACATTCAAACTCTGTGCTAAATATAGCTAAAAATTCACTAAGGAAACTCAGTTGGTATAGGAGAGTATATTGCTGATGCAAATATTTCAACAAGAACATTTTCAGTGAAATCAATGATTTGAGGGTTTGCAAATGGCAATGGTGTGGGGGGGGATGACGACGAGTTCTTTGTCTTTGGTGTGGGGCAGAAATATATTGTGAACAACTTCAGGGTTACAGAACCTACTGGTGAAAGTGAGAGCAGCATCTTCCCATCCTCCTTTTCTTAAAAAAAAGTGTCCTACCACTTCAGGTGCCAATCTGTAGCCAGACTGACTCTCATGTTCTTCCACAATGTTTCTGGAATGAGACTATGTCATGATGTAGCATCACTTCAACTGAAGCAATGGTGTGGGTGGGGAAAGATTGTGGGCCCCACTAAAAGTACTGGCTGCCATCTTATTTACCAATGTTTCCCTTGAAAATTCATTTTTTTTAATGCCCTGAGAAAACTTCTCAGAATGCAGTGTGCAGGTGTGTGCGCAGACGTGTGTGTGTGTGTGTGTGTGTGTGTGTGTGTGTGTGTGTGTATATATATATTTGTGTGTGTTTGTAAGGCATGCAATCTTAAGCTTAGCATGGTTTCTGAAACCAAGGAAGGGTATGTGAAGGCAGAAAGAGAGATGGATGAGTGCAGAGCAGTAGTGGTTTGGCATATAGGTAAAGGACAGAAAACTGCAGCTCTTAAAGCAGAGGTCATTCCCACCAGTGCTTCCTAAGTTCCTTCTACCATACTTTTCCATCTATAAGACGCCCCCATGTATAAGACCCCCCTATTTTGGGGGGACTCAATTTTAAGAAAATGAGGGGAGATAGCCCAAAGTTGTTGAGATTCTCCCTCCACAGCTGCAGACAGGAAACACTTCCTAGATTGTTTCCCGTGCACAGCGGCATCGGGGAAGTTGCACTCCCGCCAACTGGTGTGTGTGTGTGTGCGTGCATGCTGCTTCTCCTCCCCCCCATGCCACCATCCGTGTATTGGATGACCCCAGTTTTTTGACACAATTTTTGAGACCCCAAACCTTGGCACCACCCTTAATTTGGAAAACTGTGGGAGTAAAATGATGAAATTTGGGGCAGTAGACCAGCATACAGTTATTTCCTGTCACTCCCATGGATGAATAACATGGGGATATTGGTCACAATTCTGTAACACCACAGGTTCTGCAGTGTGAAAGGGATGCTAGTACATAAGTACTAGAAGTCTTCCATTTCATGTTTTGTTGAAAATAAGAAACTATGGTTAACACTTTTCAGAACAATCTGATATCAAACCAACTCTGAGCCATGCTGTTATATGGACCTGGGTGCATGGGCAGAACATTTGTTGGTGTCTTGGATTATTCAACTGAGATAGTTGCCCAAATTCTTCCAGTGAGTAGCACTATTTGAGCATTCCATCAGTGCAAAATTTCTGCTTTGTGCAACAGAATGTTGCCCCCTCTCCTCCCCATCTGCCCCCTAAATGTGTTTTGAGCCCCCTTGAACCCACTGCAGCAGATTTGGGAAGGGTGTGAGGCGTAAGTGGGAAGAAGATGAAGTGTAAATCCTGCAAACAGAGCCAGTGATTTGGACTTCCAGTTTCTTAGCTTAATTGCTTAAGGGCTCTCAAAGGCCTTCTCATTTCTAAGCAATCTTTGCTGGATAACTTCTCACTGTGACAATGACTCACTTTAGGGAGTCCTGTACTGGTTGTAACCTGCTGACTGGGACACAAAGAAACCCCAGGAAGAAGCTGGTGGAAGATGAGAAGCATACAATTAGAGAATCTAAAGGAAGGAGACAGGACTTTGAAATGCAACAGGGGGTCCATGGCTGTCTGCCATTCAGAGGCTGATGGGGGAGAAAATCCTAGGTCTCCCAACTCCCACACAGCACTATAAATAATGAGGCCATTCCTGTTGAATCTGTCAACTCACAACTGACTGTTTAAATGTCAGAACTGTCAAGGACAGTCAGCACTCAGTTGATGACAATACTGGCTTCCTATCACTTAGACATAATCTACAAATTAAGTTTGAAGACTCCCCAAAAGATTATCTCCTCACCACCATCAGCACCACCCTCTCTTGCTACATTTTTTTAATGGACCCTATTACAAATGATACTATTTCGGATGTCTTTACAATGGAACAATGTGGGTTCATTTGAGTTTACAAGCTGTAGACAGTTGTCCATTAAAGCAATTACATTAACACATTAACACATCAGGCTGCTTAGAAATCAATAACAATGCATAGTCAAGAAATGTGTGTTTCCCTCCCCCTTATCTTTTTTTATACCCTGCAAAATGCTCTTAAGGCAGTGCCAATTTAAATGTTCTTAAAGATTTCACACCGTATTCTTTGAACATAGTTTTTTCCCCTTGCTCTCTCTCCATTTAACAAAAAGAACTACATGGCAATAAAAAAATGTAGGCTGCAGAAAGAAAAGAATGCTAGATACTGATTAAAATAGCTTGTGGGAAAAGACAAGTGAGGGAAGGAATTTGCGCTTTCCATGACAAGAGCTTGATTGTATCCTAAGGTAGCTTGAGTTACAGGTAGAGGTTCCAGGAATGCTTTGTTGAGAGTAGATTTGCCTGGTCCCATGTATCCCCCTGCCCCAACAATGACAATAGACAGTTTGGATTCCTTTCATCCTTTGCAAAATAAGTGTAAAAGTAACACTAATTAAAAGTGTTTCCTACTGAATAATCCATGTGCATCACCATCCAAAGTTTAGCTTAAGGGGGTCTGCATTGACAAAAAACACATTATATTCCTTTCGCTTAATTTCATTAGTGGGACTTCTCTTTGACTTTGTGGGGATGTTCTGATTTTCCTCCAGAGCATGTTAGAGCACAGAACGATTAACAGAGCATTAGAAGTAACCACAGCTTGGGAATAATGCGAGGGAGCCTTAGGGCAATGCATGAGTTCCAGGGCAATTTGGAGATGTTCTGTGCAATGGTGTATAAAATAGGGATGCAGTGCATTGTACTGGAGGCACTTTCTCGGGAGTTCCAGCCAAGTCCCTGATATGCTAAATAATTCAAGCATATATTCTCTCCCTCTCTTTGTGTGTGAGTGTGTGTGCATTGTTATTGTTCTAAAGACTTTCCTTCCTTCCTTCGCTTATGTTCAGATGAAAACAAAACGATATCAATAAGTGTTTTTGTCATTCTCCTTACTTCCTTAATAATAAAGCTAGTATAAAAAACACATCAAGTTTCAAGAAATCCTCCTCCCCTCCTTTTTTGTGCAGATTAGATCAAAACCTACAATTATGTAGATTCTACAAAAGCAGGAGCTGATGGATCTCATAATAAACTTAGGTGCAACTGCTGCTCCTTCATCTTCTTCCCCTGCCAATCTATTTCTTATCAGTCATTCTTTTTTACACAGTACATTTGCATTCAGAATCAGGGGCGTACCCAGGATCAAAACTAGGGGGGCAAGGGGCGGGGCCAAGGCACGGGAGGGGAGGGGCCACAAAGTGGGAACATGGGCGGGGCTGCGGAGCCCAGGTGAAACTGACTCCGGTCTCACCTAGGCGCCACGAAGCTTTTTGCAGTCGGGGCGCTGGGGCTCCACTGACAGCACACAGCCAGGGCACTCACTCTGGCCTCCGGGCTGCCCTCGGTGCACTATGGCCAGGACCCTGGTGGAGCGTGCAGCTGTGGGTGAGAGTGGCGCTGCCGGCGGGGCTGGTGGGCAGAGGCGGAGAACAGCCCAGCAGAGCGCGAGTCCGGTGTTCCCGCCCACTGCACCGCGCCCTCCAGCTTCCTGTTGCGCCCTCCGGCAAGGACAAGTGCAGCGGGGAGCTGGAGGGAGGGTGCGGTGCGGTGGGCGGGAACGCCAAACTCATGCCCCGCCTCTGCCTCTGCGCACCAGCCCCGCTGGCAGCGCTGCTCTCGCCCACGGCTGCGCTGGCCCTGCTTCTAGGGGGGCAGCTGCCCCCTGCCCCGCGCTGGATACGCCCATGTTCAGAATGCCCTTTTTGAAAAAAATCCTGACCACTGAGATATGCCCACCACTATCACCACCCAGAACCACTTTTTAAAAACAAGGAGATAAGCTCAGAGGTGAAAAATAAAAATAGACTGAGCCAAGTCACCTCAGTCAATATTGGGTTGACTTACCTACCTACCTTAAATGTTACCTGAACTACAAAAATACTTTAGTCTGGGGTCAGCCTCTGGGCACCACATTATGTTTTGGCCAGTTTTTGTTTGCTCATTTTCTTGGCTATGAAGGTTATTAGTTCTAAAAGAGGCTGAGGAAGCTACACTTTTAGACCAATATGCTGTGGGTCTGACTCTCCTTATAGGTCTGGGTCACGTGGCTCTGGGGCCAGGCTTGTGCCTTCATGTATTTCTTGGGGGTTGCACGATTCCCAGCCTGGAAAACCAAAACAAATGAAAAGCCTCAAAAGTGTTCATACCACATCCTTTCTCATAACGTGCATCCAATTCAGTGAAAGTTTTAGTGCAAAGATCAAACCCAGGAAAGTTTGCATTTGTCCTTTAGCACATTCTTTTTTTGGGGGGGGGGGTGTTACCTATGAAAGAAGGGCTGCTGTTTGTGCAATGTGATTAAAAACAAACAAAGAAGACAAGGAGGGAAGAAAATGCAGGGTGAGGGAAATAAAAGGAAAAGGTTGTCAGACACCAATTAGAATAGCTTGTGTATATCTGGAGAAAATAACTTGCACCTTGAGTGAAAAGAATTCAGTGTATCATGTGCTAAGGTAGCTAGCAGGTAGAATTAACCCTGTTCAGAAAAGGTATTCAAGCTGCATAGGTACCGTGTTTCCCCTTTTTTAAGCCGTAGTCATAAAGTAAGCCATGGCAGGATTTTTAAGATTTTTAAAATATAAGACATACCCCGAAAATAAGACATAGGTCTACCTGCAGGGTCGGCGCCCAGCAGCGAAGGTGGGAACGGGGCCGAGGACGCCTCTGGCCAAAAGTTTAGGGGGTTGTCGAGAAGTTCCATTTGGCGGGGGGGGGGGGAGTTGGAGGGAGGGAGGCACTGCTGACTGGGCTTGTTGCTTCTGTTTTCTTTTCACGTTGTTTGTTCCTGTAAAATGGCAACCCCTGGGCGAAAGCAATTGATCCTCGCCTATGTTGCTTTCCGGGGTGGTGGGAGGGGGGAAAGAAAGAGGGAAAAGATGTCGGCGGGGAGAGAAAACGCGTGAGTCCTCTCCCTTTCTTTCCTGCTTAGCCAGCTTGTGGGCAGGCCGAAGCAATCGAGCCAACGTCTCTAATAACAGAAGCTGTTCTGTCATTAGAGACGTCGGCTCGATTGCTTCGGCCTGCCCACAAGCTGGCTAAGCAGGAAAGAAAGGGAGAGGACTCACGCGTTTTCTCTCCCCGCCGACATCTTTTCCCTCTTTCTTTCCCACCACCCTGGGAAGCTTCCAGGCTGCTTACTTGATCCGGTGGCCTGCCGGGTCAGCACTGATCAGCGCTGCACGGAGCACCGGATCGAGGATCCGGTCTGCAGAGTCAGCGCTCAGCAGCGCCGTGCTGGATTGAGGAGGCGATGCTCCGTGCGGCGTTGCTGGGCGCTAACTCTGCAGACCGGGTCCTCGATCCGGTGCTCGGCGCAGCAACAGCCAAGCGCAGCGCGCCGAGCCGGCCAGCACCCTCACCCTCGCCACTGCTGCGGGCACAGGCACGGGCATGTCCCCCACCGGCGCCAGCCTCAGCAGCAACGCCAGCAGCAATGCCTGCATGGTGCAGCTCAGCCCCACGGCAGCCCCAGCGCTCCCGCTCCAGCCACCTGCATGAGCCATGCTCTACGGCCTCGGCCCCCCGCTCAGCACCGCCAGCAGGTCCACCGCAGCGTCGGGGGAGGAGGGGAGGAGGGACTTTTCTGCCTATGCCATCCGTTCTCGGCTTGGTTTGCTTAGCGTCGCCTTTGTCATATGCCACCATTGTCGATTATGTCCTCCGGTTTCACAGAATTGTGGAATTGGAAGGGACCACGAAGGCCCTGCAATGGAGGACTATTGTGCCTCCAACTCCCCCCTGCCAAATGGAACATTCCCGACACGCCCCCCTTAAACTTTTGGTCAGAGGCGTCCTCCTTGCTGTGCGCCCTGAGCTAGCGGGACCCAGCAGCAGCAATGCTGGCCGCGGTAAGGAGGGGTACTTACAGTAATAATATTTTTTTAAAAAAGACACCCCCCGAAAATAAGCCATAGGCGTATTTTCTTGAGTAAAATTAATATAAGACGGTGTCTTAAAATGTGGGAAACACGGTATCTCTATCTATCTATCATCTATCTATCTTATTGCATGTACAGTGGTAGCTTGGTTTACGAACTTAATCTGTTCCGGAAGTCCGTTCTTAAACCGAGGCTCGCTTTCCCTAATGAGGCCTTCCACCGCCGGTGCCCTTCCACTATTCAGATTCTGTTCTTAGACCAAGGTAACGTTCTCAAACCGGGACACTATTTCCGGTTTTGTGGAGTTCGTAAACCAAATTGTTCTTAAACTGGACTGTTTTTAAACCGAGGTACTACTGTAGCCCTGTAGGAACCTTCCCAGTAGCACCTTTTCTAGACACTGTTCTTAGCTCTTTGAATCTCAGGGACACCCCAGGGTGCTTCTTTAATTTATTTATTCATTTAAAAAGTCATCATCCCATTTACTTGTGAATGTGTGTGATTACAAGCAGGATTCTACCCGGTTGCTAACTAGATGGTAAATATGTTCCTGCTGCCAAGTGTTCTAGCCAATGAGTACAAATACATTAGTAGTTAATACAATCAAGTTAAACTGTATATATGATTCCCTGCCTCCTTAACCCTACCTCACCCACCCCCAAAAAGGTCTTGTTATCGGCCTGTGGAAGTTTTTAAAACATCACATTAACAGGAAAACCATTATACAATAACAATAAAATTACAACAAAGAATAGTTAAATGAAAAGAAAAACAGCAGAAGAAAAAACCCTACCACTTCAGTCAAAAATTGCTGTCCTCCTCACCCTTCTAGGGAATATGTGTTCAAGTTGGTTCAAGCTCAAGTAGAAGTAGAAGTTTCAACCGGGAGGCTCTGTGAGCCATGGGCCATGGGCACACATGTTCTTGAATCTTCCTGAATCCACAGTTACCCAACCACTCTGTACTCATGGAAGGTTATCAGACATCGTATTGAACCATCATATGGCATTGACGCAGGTGGCACTGTGGGTTAAACCACAGAGCCTAGGGTTTGCCAATCAGAAGGTCGGCGGTTCGAATCCCCGCGGCGGGGTGAGCTCCCGTTGCTCGGTCCCAGCTCCTGCCAATCTAGCAGTTCGATAGCACGTCAAAGTGCAAGTAGATACAGCGGGACAGTAAACGGCGTTTCCGTGTGCTGCTCCGGTTCGCCAGAAGTGGCTTTGTCATGCTGGCCACATGACCTGGAAGCTGTACGCCGGCTCCCTCAGCCAATAATGCGCAACCCCAGAGTCGGTCACGACTGGACCTAATAGTCAGGGGTCCCTTTACCTTTTATGACATTGACTTAAACTAACTGGAAGGGATGAGCAGAGCTGTCAATTTCAGTTTCTCTTTGTTTCTCAATTTTCCGATTGCAGTTCTCCATGCCACTTTCTGATTTTTATTTTTATTTTAAATTTTGCATTTTGGAGTAAATTATCTTAATAATCACATTTTGTACGTGATTCTGCCTAATATACACATTTTTAAAAACTTTTTTTTAAATATACTGGCTCCACTAATATATATGCATTTTTATGCACACTTCACCTGGTATGTGCATTTCCTTGGCTGGAGAACTGAATTTCAAAATTTGGAGAAGTGTGAATTTCAATGGGTAATTGTGTTTCGGTTTGCATATAGTTTTGTAAACTGCAGTGAATTCAGCCCCCATCCATACCAGCCACACATATTGCCATTTACACTCCAAATCAAAGTCCTCATACCACATGTTAAATTAGGGTTGCCATACATCCGGGAAAACCCAGACATGTCCTCTTTTGGGGGGCCAACATGCCCATCCAGGCAGATTTTTATATTTTAAAAGAAATGTCTGGGATCTTCAGGCTTGAGCTTGGGCTGCTCTTGCATGCTGCAGCTGCTGCCAGCCCAAGCCAAGGAAAGAGGTGGACGGGTGCAGTGGCAGCAGCCCCCCACATCCATGCCCCCATGGCTCTTTCCCTGACTTGGGCTAGCAGCAGCTTGGGCTGTCCTCTTTTTTTGCTCTTCAAGATGTGGCAACCCTAGATTTGAACTTGCTAAGAAACCCCCCACTGCTGATACTGAGATACCATCTGCATTCTGATATGCAGCTGTTTTCCTTCCTTTTTTAGTTGTAACCTTCTGATTTAAAATTACCGTACTTTTTACAACCCCCCCCCATCACTGATAAGATTTGCCTTTCTGAACTCACTACCTGCCACTGAAATATTCACAAAGGAAAAGAAAAGAAAACGCACAACGGAACCTGAAATGCTAACGTCTCCAAATAGTTTCAACTCTGTTGGAAAAAGAACAGCATTTAATTACTCTGGCATCACTGTTACTGATTACACGCTAGTCAAAAGGATACATCCACCCTTCATTCCTTCTGTCTCTAAAGAATTTCTTTTCCTGACCAAATCTGCTGACCTTCTCTTTGTCCCCTAAAATCTATACCTGTTTAGAAATGCATAAGCTCTTTAGCCAACATCTTAATCGCTATAATCCCATCTGAAATTCTTAATTTACTTGCCAAACAAGAGATTGAAAAAGATAAGGGATTGTCGTCTGCGGTTGCACCTTGTGGGATCTAGAAAGTACAGGGGGCATCAGTGAAATTGCTTCCCTTTCCATGCAAAGGCATCTCTGTCCTACTTTTCCTATGAAAGGAAGAAAGAACAAAACACAAGCCAAGCAAAAAAAGAGAGAGAAAACCAGATGGCAGAAAGATGGTGGCATTAAAGTCTGGGTTTGTTTTTTTTTCGTTTTTTTGCTTATCTCGTGAGAATAATAAAAAAAGAACAGTTGATTATAATCAACATTGTTTATTTCACTGCTTGACTTCATAAATACTAGCGGCTGGATTATGAGCTTGTCTGGAGATAATCAGCAAGGGACGAGAATTGCGCTTGTTCTGAAAATCCGCTCTAACCAGTCGGGGCAGGAATCTGCAGCTCACAAAGCTGATGCTAGCTTTTAATTCCTGATTAGTGCTATTTGAAAAGCTGGAGAAATTAACTGGGCAGACAGTAATCAGAAAGCACAAAGAGAAGCAGAGCAGGGGAAGAGTGGCTGGGAGATAGTCTTTGCCAGTATTAGCCTGATAAGGAGAGGCTGACTGCACCCCTCTTTGATATCAAGGTGACATAGATTTCGTGTGTGTGTGTGTTGGTGTAGGGTGGGGGACATCTCCAAGGTAATATATGTAGTGTATCTGCTATTGAAAATTCATTTTTTAAAGCATGTGCCATTGAAGGGTGGCAAGGGAGATAACAGTAGCATGGGTGAGATTTGCTAACTTTAGGACTCCTGGAAAGATGAGAGTACATTCACACTTATCCTCTCTACCCCCTTGGAAATTGTTGTTGTTGTTTAGTCATTTAGTCGTGTCCGACTCTTCGTGACCCCATGGACCAGAGCACAACAGGCACTCCTGTCTTCTACTGCCTCCCTCAGTTTGGTCAAACTCATGTTCATAGCTTCGAGAACACTGTCCAACCATCTCGTCCTCTGTCGTCCCCTTCTCCTAGTGCCCTCAATCTTTCCCAACATCAGGGTCTTTTCCAAGGATTCTTCTCTTCTCATGAGGTGGCCAAAGTATTGGAGCCTCAGCTTCACGATCTGTCCTTCCAGGGAGCACTCAGGGCTGATTTCCTTAAGAATTGATAGGTTTGATCTTCTTGCAATCCATGGGACTCTCAAGACGACAAAGCAGATGAGGTCCAGAGAGAAAAGTCCTGATAACACTTTACTGAGCAAACTGATCAAAAACAGTGTTTAATATGAGGGAATGGAACAGTGCAGTTTTGTCCTTCTTAGTTCAGGCCTTTCAAATAGCATGGTTATATTTGACCAAACTCCCAGTGGCGGAGCAAGCCTGGGGCCTGGGGCGGGGCCTCCAAGGAGTCTGCCTGCCTTCTCCCACTCAGCTGCCCTATAGCTGAAGAGGAGGCAATGAGTGGACCATTTGGGCAGCATGGAGCCTGCGGGCACGCAAGCCACCATGTCACTCCCAGGAGACGCATGGCTCGGGCGTGCTGCAGGCTCCGCGGTGAGTGCCACTCATCATTTTGTCACATCCCTCAGTGGGGACATCTGGGGCAGACCGCACCCACCGCACCCCTTGCCACGCTCCTGAAAACTCCCCCTAAACTACACAGGTAATCGCATGTGCTACCTCAATGAAGATCATGTCACTTTGCTAGGTTGCTAAGCAACACCCGTATACCTGTAAGATCCATCAGATCACCTGGATTTTTTTTTTTTACCTGAGGCACCCAGTCCTACAGAACATCACAAGAGAGTGACCCACACCAAAGGGGGGCATTTTCTGTCATTGCTCCTATACTGAGGGATGCCTTTCCCTCTGCCATATATGAATCATGCTCCATCAGTTACTTCAGACATCTTGTAAAGATATCTCTTTTTGCCCAGGCTTTCGCTAGCCCAGGCATTGGCAAACTCGGCCCTCCAGATGTTTTGGGACTACAACTCCCATCATCCCTGACCACTGGTCATGTTAGCTAGGAATGATTGGAGTTGTAGTCCCAAAACATCTGGAGGGCCGAGTTTGCCTATGACTCCTCTGGCCCATGAGATTTTACCCAGATATTACAAATTCCTGTTTTTTTTTATAAAAACTGGTGTGGGGTGTGTGTAATCGATGTGTTTATGACACTATTTTATTATTGTTTTTTATTAGGGTGTTGTATACTTCTTGGATATTTTTAAATATTAAGTGGTTTAGAAATGCTTTTAATAAATGAATATTTAAAAGGCAGGTCAAATGAGGAGAGGGTGTTAAAAGCCTAGATATGTTTAACCTAGAGGAAATGGTGGGTTGTTGTTGAGTGAGAGAATGGAAGATTTCTCGTTAATTGCCAAACTGAGTAGGTGTCTATGAATGTAGTACATTTCCTGAGGGAGTACGGATCAGCAACTGTGAATCTCATGTTTGATAGAGCTTCATTTTTAGTTAATTCAAAGGTGAATTTGGGGGTGAAGGGAATCTCTGTGACCTACTAACTGCAGGAGCAGTTGAACTAGGAAAGAAGAAAGAGAGGGGTGAAAGATAGCAGCTATAAAGGTGTATACAACCCATGCTTTCCGGTAAAGAGTTTTTAAAGTCCTTTTGTACAATGATGGAGGGGAGAGGGGGAGAGGCTGGTTCATTATGATTTAGGCCATATCTCTCTGTCAAAAAGAAGACTTTCCTGGTGTGTTAATTAAGACAACAATAGAATTCATTTAGCCTGGCTCCCCATTCTTTCTTAAAGGACACTTAAATGTTACCCATCTGAATAGGGCACTTGAAGCACTATTTTTCAGTTTAATGGAGAAATTCTCTCCTGCAGTATTGTATGACGTTGCAAATCCTTCTTCCTTTTGGCTGTGTATTGGGGCCAAGGAAAGAAATTATTGCTATTTGCTTGAGCATTTTATAGGCATTTTAAATAGCACTATCTATATTTGAAATGTGCCTCTTAAAAACTTTAAGAATAAAAACGTTAATATTTTTCTTCTTATGTTGGGTGGGGTGGGGGAGGAGACAAGAAGTGCCAGATGCAAAATTAGTGTCTTAACAAAGGAGCTTGTGAAATTGACAGAGAATCTCTCCTCCTTGTGTGATATTAAAGACCCCTCAGGCTCAAGGGTCAGTTTCGCACATTCAGAAACTCGATCCAGAACAAAACTAACTTTCACTCTGAAAATAATGCATGTGTTTGACATCCAGCTTATCCCACATTTAGTGCTTTAGGAAACTAATGCAATGATAATTACACTGCTCTGTCCCCTCCCTACCTCTAACTACCAAATGACAGCTTGAAGTGGGGAGGGAGAAGGAAGAAAATTCCAAAGTTATGGGACAGCTACAAGAAGCACCCCTTTGTGCACATTTGCAGACCAGATTTAGTGCACATTATCATCATCTCCACTGATTTATTAATCAACTTCTAAACTACTGTCTCATAGAGCTGAGCAGGAAAATGAAAGAGAAAGAATAAGAGCTGAGCAGGAAACAGAAAGAGAGAGTTGTGGTTGTTGAGCTGAGGGGAGTCTGTGGGTTGGTTTAAGCTGTGTGAGAAATTAAATCTGAGTCAGTGACTGTCAGCATCTGAAAGGAACAGAAAAGGACCTAGGCAGTTCTGGTTGGGAACTGGGAGGAGGTTGGTTGAATTGTGAACTTGAGGGTGGAAGGTATAGGAACCAAGTTAATATTGACTGAACACCATCTTTGAAACCATACGCTTGCTATACTTCTAAGAAATAAACTGAAGTTTTGGTTCACTTTAAAATCCCTGATTGGACTCAGTGATTACCAGGAAGTTCCTGGTTGGTGGCAGCGAGTTACCGTGGTGGCACAGGGATCAATCAACCATGAAACGTCCGGGGGGGGGGTGTCCCTGTGTGATCGCCCAACCAGTGTCCATGTTAAGTCTGGTTGTTGTATTATTGTGGGTGAGGAGTTGTTTAAGATTGGGTGGCTGCCTGTAGGCGATAAAAAAATCCACATAGCTGAAATAACTGAATATGTTTACACTGTTCCTTCTTCCTCTGTTGCTTTCCTTTTGACTATTTTTAGTCTTGTGGGGGAGTGATTTACAAACAAGACTACAAATATATCAACCTCCCCCAATATGATATATTCTAGATATTGGTGGGCTACAACTCCCATCATACCTGACTATTGACCATATAAGTATCTTGAAAATTAGATTTTGATCCAAACAAACCCCTTATTTTCTAATTTAAAAAATAACATTTTTCTTCTTGAATAAAAGAAAGAAAGATATAAAATTAGTGCAAAAATGAATGGCCTTATGACTCAAACATAGAGTTTGTGGCCATTTTGTAGAATTAAGCCCCTGTCAGATACAGTTTTTGCCATTCAGAATTTGGGTTCAGAATAAGAATAAGTAAAATAAAAATAAAAATAAAATTTAACAAAATTGCATATTTCCACGTTTATCGTGGTTCAAACTAACTGGCCAGGGCATTCAATAAACACTCTCACTGTGCTTTCACTGTGCTAATTTCACCCCCAGCTCACCCCTCTCTATCTCAGAATGCAGCAGCAACACAGGTGACCAGAAATCAAGTAACTGCTGCTGCCAAATCCTGCCATCTGATACTACCACCCTTTGTTGGTGAACTGTATGCTGGCTGGGGCTGGAGGGAAAGAGATCCAAATCATCAAGTGGACACCAGGTTGGGGAAAGCTGAAATGTGATGCACTTTGATCACCTGTATGGAACTGCATGGAAAACGTTAAAATTTCATCTGAACAACAATTTAAGGCTCTTGGTTGGGGCATTGTAGCCTTTTTTATTTTGCTCAGGCATTTTAGGCTTTTTACATCTTTTCGTTTTCACTCTTGGTTTTTATACTGTTCTAACTTCATGACTTAATTTTATTGTTATTACTGTTGTAATTCTGTACACTGCTCTGGGAGCCTTTGGACTAAAATGTGGGTTCTTAAATATCTAATGAATAAATAAACAAATAAACAAACAAACAAACTGCAGCCATTATTTGGAAAGTCGGACATATAGAGTCCCAAGTTCCTCCAAAATGATGGCAACGGTGGGGTGGGTGGCTGGGTGGATGAAACAGCTTATGTGAACACTCCCCACATAAAATAGAGTATCTGTGGTAGGGATTGGAAACCTGTGGCTTTTCCCAATATTGTTGGACTACAATATTGTTGGACTGTCCAAGGCTGGTTGGAGTCCAACAACATCTTAGAGGGCCATGGGTTCCCCATGACAGTTCTGTGTGAATGCTGCTGGGGGGGTATTCTAAGCAATGTTCAAAAGTGATAATGAGCAAGTAACAACAACAACAACAACAACAACAACAACAACAACAACAACAACAACAACAACAACAACTTTATTGTTTATATCCCACCCATCTAGCTGAGTTTCCCCAGCCTCTCTATGCAGCTTACAGCATATCTAAAAACACAATAAAAACATCAAGCATTAATTAACCAAGCATTAAAAACCTCCTGATACAGGACTGCTTTCAGATGTCTTCTAAAAGTTGCATAATTCTTTATCTCCTTAACATCTGAAGGGAGGGCATTCTACAGGGAGGATGCCACTACTAAGAAAGCCCTCTGCAACAATAATAACACATGCCACCATCCTAGGATCCAACAGGGACTATATATCCATGGATCAAGGTGTTACATTTTCCTACCTGCCCAACACTGAAATGTCTGCTCACCACCGCAGCAAGGAAAACAGTAAGATGTTACAGGCCAGTGTGAGGCCCTTCTAAGTGACTAGGTGCCCCAGCCAGTCTTTTGTTACCATCTTCTTTCTCTAGTTAGGATGTAAACATGGGATATTTTGCTGGCATGCGCCTAACTGAAAAGCTAGAAAGTTCGCTATGGTTATTATAACAAATGTTAAATGTGACTAAATCTCTGTGGTTGTGGTTGTTTTTAAGTTCAAACAACATTCTGGTGCCTTTCCCCCATCGAAAATAGATGATTACAATTTCTGCCATAAGCGATGCATTCACAGGAAGGATTGATAGCTCTACATTCTCAATGGAATTCAGAAGAAGCATTCCCACAGGTTCCCAAGAAGCTTGCACCTTAAGGGCAATGGACTACATCAATCAAATTTGTTTCCCTCCAGAGGATAGCATGTGACAACTTGAGGGACTGGTCTTATGTGATACAAACATATCTCGTTTCCCAAAAATGAAGCAGAAATGTTCAAAAAGGGACATCAGGGACTTGGCAAACACTGTTGTTAGGCTCTTACAATGCATAAGAGCCTAACAATGTAATGTAACATAATTTAATGTAACTAGAGTAATGTTCCTTACTTTTATATTTGGAAGTTAGGTTTGAGGAAGATAATCATGTTTATTTGAGGGACAATCTTAAACAATTCAGGAGTAAAATCAACAGCCTCTAGGCCCTTGACCACTTTCAAAAACCTTCTCCTAACAACAACGGGACCTGACAAGGGGATGATATCCAAAATATACAAAACACTGCTCCAAAGCCCCACAACCCCCCTTGACATAATCAAAAACAACAACAATGGGAGGACAACATAGACTACCCCACCAATGGAACAGAATGGGTCTAAACCTCCCTTTAAATCCATATCAGCGAACCTCACCAAAATGCTGGAGAGGGTGCACCTCCACAGGCACATACTCCACATGTGGTGGGAATGCCCCCAAACCCAACTACTCTGGAAAACAGTCATACAATAAATAAGCAAAATGACAAAACAGGTGCTAGAAGTCACCTCAAAACTGGCCCTACTGAACATCTTCCATGATAGCAATGCCCACTCACACTATAAGGAGCTCATAGCCCACCTACTCTCAGCAGCCAGAAACATCATAGGCAGACACTGGAGGGACTTGTCAGGAATAAACATGGAACACTGGTATCAAGTAGTATTTGGGGGGGGGGAACCTTACTAGAAAAGCTAACCAATAGACTGAAACTGACACCTTCACTCCAGTATGGCTCCCCTTTATCACATACACAGCCCAACAAGACAACAACATGAACCCACCAAAAGCATGATTCAATATGGTTAACGTAACGTAACCCAACAAACAACACCCCCCCCCACATCCAGAAACAAATCCCACTGCAGCCAACCAAAGACAATCAACCATACCCCAGGCCACCCCAACCTCTCTCACTACCAAGGAAACATAACAAGTGAATATAAAGAGAACCTACGCAAGTGACACTGACACAAAACCCCCACACATAAACTATATAAAATAATATAAGCTTTGCCACCCCATACTGCACATACCACCAATGTCTCACAACAAATGTAACTGATCTGTAGAAAACACAACCTGAAGAAAGAGACAACGCATGTGCTTTTCTAAGTGAGAAAGCTTTAATAAAAATTATTTCTTATTTATTAAAAATAATATTTATTTTAAAAAAAAAATGATGGCCAATCTCATGAGAAGCAGATCTGTAAGTTACTTATGAATGCAATGCAAGATGCACAATCTTATGAACACCAGAAATTAAAAAGGGGACAATTATGTAGTGGTGGTCATCATCATTTAAAAACATCACACACAAATTACTGGCATGGAAAATTTACCTACAGGATATTCTTCATCAGGATTTAAAGGCCTGAATAAAATGACAGGCTTTGGAGTAGCACCAGATAATAAGTGAAGCTTGATACAATTTGTTCTATTCATCTGCAGTTTTTCATAAATGTTAATAATTACTGATTTTTCAAAGTTACTTAACAATTTTAAAAACTGTATCTGGGTGAAGTAGAGCACTGAGACTAGGTAGATTAGGGACAGTTTCTAAGTTGGAATTGTTCACATTCACCATTATAAGTATATTTATTTCTTACTAGTGGCCACACATTGCTGTGGGTTTTTGTGTTAAGTGGACCTTTTTCTGTTAAATGGACCTTCAGAGTCCCCTCACCTGCACTGTCCCAACCCTGACTCCTCTACTGTAAGTTTCAAAACTAAGACTCCCCCACCCGGGCGTGTTCCTGAAAATGTCCCCACCCCCCACTGCTTTGGCTGACTCAGGGTCCTACCTCCCCCCCCCATGGCTATGGGGTTTCCCCCTCCCTTCGTTGTGCCTCATCCCTGTGAGCCCCCCCTTTTTGTGCCTCATCCCTGTGATTCCCCCACCTTGTGAAAGGCCCATATTCTGTTTGTTTTTGCCTGTGACCTACTAGGCAATGTTGCGGCCTACTCAATTTTCCCTGTCCCACCCCCCCACTGCTTTGGCGGACTCAGGGTTCTTCCTCCCCCCCCATGGCTATGTGTCACCCCCCCTTTGTTGTGCCTCATCCCTGTGACCCCCCTGTTGTGAACGGCCCTATTCTGTTTGGTTTTGCCTGTGGCCTACTGAATGGTGTGGCCTACTCAGTTTTCACTGCTTGGCAATGCTGTGGCCTATTGAAAAAGCTGGGCCTTGTTGCTGCCAAAGGACTGTTTTCAGTTGGTTGTTGTGGAATTTTGTGGTGTCATCTGGCGGCGCAGCTTTGGAGGCAGCAGCGTGCGATCTGCCTTTCTACTGGATGCTGCCTTCAGAGCTTCTGGTGGTGACGTCTAATTTGGGTGCCACTTTTTGTGTTTAATCATTATTTTAGGTGTGAAAGTTGTGGTTTTTTTGGGGGGGGGAATTATGCCAGATCCTCCCTGATGGACATGGAACATTGTGGCCAATTTTGTTACATTACAGTTCAGCAGTTACGGAGAAAGGCTGTAACCTCCGCACACACAATGCCCATATATATATATATATATATATATATATATATATATATATATATATAATGTTAAAGTTTTCTCTTCCTAAGAAGTTGTTCCAGTTTTTTGTATGGCTTTAGTCTAGAGAAGATTTTATTTTATTTTATTTTTCATTAAATAGCCCATATGCAGGATGAGAGATAAGAGGATCACAGAAATAATTCTAATATCTATCCAACTCTATAGGTATTACCTTTCCCCCCTCCTCCCCCTTTGGAACAGTAAGAACAATCTTTCTGGTTTAGGATTTTTCTCATTAACATGACTGGATTTTCCCATTGTTATCTGGCAGATTAAATAACTGGCAGTCCTTTCATGAGTGCCAGCAGCCTAATTTTCTTTTGCATTTCGGAACATTCTTGTGTCTAGGATAGTGAATTGTTTGCTGTGAATACGGCATACTGCTGGTAACATGCCCATAAAAAAGAAGAGTTTCTTCAAGGGAAAAGGAAGTTAATTTAAAACCAAAGAATGAGAATATTATTTTTTATTAGTGTAGCTCAATTTGGATATTATTTCACAAGGGGATATCCAACTGCTTATCATAGTTTTTATCATAGTTCTTATGTTCTATCCACGCAAGCCTGAAACAAATATGGACAGAAGACACTTGCAGGGAGATTAATCTCTTGTTATTCTTGCTTTTCTGATTAGCCCTCTCTCTGTTTCTTCATGCTAGGGGTGGGCACATCGATCTCTTTCCAGTCCTTGTCAGTTTCACATATGTTCACCATTATGTTTGATCCATCCTATTTCTGCATTTATCTGCCTTTTAAATAAATAAATAAATATTTAAATGCATCATCTCTTGAAACGCACTATTCTAAATGTGCTTTCTCTTAAAATACTTATTAGCAACTATAGGCTCTATCTGATTATATCCTACTCAGAGGAGATCCGTTGAAATTAATGGACAGAAGTCAGTCATGCCAATTAATCTCAATGGGTCTTCTTTGAGTAGGAATAATGTTGGATACAGCATTACCGGTATATCACTTTAAACTTAAGACTCTCAATGCAATCTGCAATACCTGTAATACAATGAAACATGATCTGAATGTGTTAAAAACAATACATAATATCAGTAAAACATGCAAACACACACAAACCTGGACCGAGCAGTTCTGAACAGCAATATCATTACGCTGGCTTCTAAACCTAAGCGAATGAAAATATTTTTACCTGGGGCAAAATAATTGTAAAGTTGGTGGCAGGTGTTTAGCCAAGGCTTTGCTGAGCAGCAAGTTTTCCCTATTCTTTTACACTCATTAGATATAAAAGTCCTTCAATAGGAGATAATTTAGGAAAGGTTTAGGGCAGGGGTCAGCAAACCTTTTCAGCAGGGGGCCAGTCCACTGTCCCTCAGACCTTGTGGAGGGCCGGACTATATTTTTTGGGGGGGGGGGATTGAACGAATTCCTATGCCCCACAAATAACCTAGAGATGCATTTTGAATAAAAACACACATTCTACTCATGTAAAAAAATATCAGGCAGGCCCCACAAATAACCCAGAGATGCATTTTAAATAAAAGGACACAGTCTACTCATGTAAAAACATGCTGATTCCCAGACCATCCGCGGGCCGGATTTAGAAGGTGATTGGGCCACATCCGGAAACCCTGGTTTAGGGCATCTGGGCAGCCCAGGACCTCCATATACACTGCCCAGGCTTGTACCTCAGAAAGATCACTTCACAGTATGACTTCATCCCCAGAGCTGTAGTCCTTTGTCTCTTGAGGCAGATGAGTGCCAACAACATTGTTGCAAACAGGGTCACCAGAGGAAGGCAACATGGTGGATTGCAAAGAGAAAACAAATAAGAATCATGGCCAGGTCATGTGAGAGAATTAGGGACATGTGAACCCCCTTGTTTGTTTGTTTGTTTGTTTGTTTATTATTTGTTTGTTTTTAAGAAATGTTATAACCTGATTAATAACAATAAACAATGTACAGAAAACAGAATATTTATTAGTAAAATATAGGTAAAACAAGCAGATTAGTATGCATGACTAAATTATTGCTACCTACGTGCTGAAAATGTTACTACTCTTCTTTGAAACTTTTTGGCTTCTCTCAAATTTCTTTGCATATTTAATCCTTTTTTAAAATAAGTAAACAAATAAAATGCTTCTGGTTACATTCTAGTGAATATTCTGTTCCATTGAACTGAGTGTAATAATAACTTCAATCAATATACATTGTTTAATCCATAACCATCCTGGTTTCAAATAAAATTGCTGGCAGATACAACCTTTATCACAAAGGCAATAGAAAAGAGCAACATGATTTAAACAACAGTGTTAATTCAATTATCTGTAGTGTGCCGTCTTGTCGGCAAATGCTACAAAAGGGCTTTCCTCTGTTCTCAGTACTTCCCAATGCTATAGGGAGTCAGTCTTGTCACTTATTTGTATATATCAGATCATTTTTCCTCACCTAACTTTATTTTCTCATGCAAATATGACCTTTATCTCCCAGTCTATTGAGTTACATTTCATTAAGGCCACTTTTCTAGCTTGGGGAATTGGTTTTTTGGGGGGGAATGATCCCTGGAAGACAACTGACCAATTGGACTGTTTTAGCAAATGCAGTACAACTGGAGGAAAGGCAGAGGAAAGCAGGAAGTGAGAAAGAAAAAAATCATGCTCTTTGAAAGTCTTTTTTTCTTTTTCTTTTGCAGCTCCACTTTCTCAAAACAATAGTCTATAGATTTGGAGTTGAAACAAACTTTTTCATTAGATTCAATGTTCTACTTCTATTTTGTATTCTACCCCCTGTTCACTTCTGTGGTCTTTACAGTTTATTTAATGTACTTTTTGTAAATTCCAATATACATAATACAGTGGTGCCATGGTGCCTCAACTTATGAATTTAATCCGTTCCGAAGGCACCTTTGTAGGTCGAAAAATTTGTAAGTCGAAAAGCGCCACTGGAAACACGATTTCCCATAGGAATGCATTGGAAATGAAAAAATTCATAAGTCGAAAAAACCCTATCTAAAACTGCCGCGGTTTCCATTTGGATGTCAAGAAATTCATAAGCGTGCAGCTGTTTGCCCCATTCGTAAGTCAAAAAAATTGGTTGTCGAGTCATTCGTAAGTCGAGGTACCACTGTAACGTGAATGTCCTCACAATAACTAAAATGCTCAGAAAAATTCCTTCCAGTAGCACCTTAGAGACCAACTATGTTTGTCATTGGTATGAGCTTTCGTGTGGGTGGCGCTGTGGGTTTGCCGATCAGAAGGTCGGCGGTTCGAATCCCCGCAACGGGGTGAGCTCCCATTGCTCGGTCCCAGCTCCTGCCAACCTAGCAGTTCGGAAGCATGCCAAAGTGTAAGTAGATAAATAGGTACTGCTACAGCTGGATGGTAAACTGCATTTCTGTGTGCTGCTCTGATTCGCCAGAAGGGTGTTCCCTCAGGCTCCTCTGCTTTCCCCTCTTGGGAACCCTCCAAGGAGCTTCTTTCACTACCCCTGGTCTCTGAAACACCCCACCCCAAAGAGAGGTGCCTCCTCATGCCACTCTCCCCAGGGCCTGGGAAGAGGATGCCCCCAGCCTTAGCAGCCCAACGGAGACAGAGACATGAGAGGGCATCAGAGGAGGGAGACACACACAATACTGAGACACACACAAGTTTGACAAAACAAGTGAACAGTGGAAACTGGTGGCTCAGTTTTTGTACAAACACAATGTGTCTATAAATAAAGTTAAATTGTTATCCCAGCAGTGAATAGCCTTCGCCTTCCTTTTCATTGCTTCAGACATATTGTGTTTTGTAAGCATTGAATTTATTTCACATAAATATACCAGTTGACTTTTGGACCGGTAACATATTTGTGGTTTACATGGATTGGAGCACTTATAATTATATTCCATTATTTTGCTTAATTTGCTTCTGTGGAAAACAACAAGCAAGCTGCACCATGTGTGCATTTTTCGACCGGCAGCGTATTTGTGTCTTGCCCTCTGCAGATGTTGTAAATGGCTCTCCATGCCATGTTGTAGTTTCTGTGCACTTAGTACTGATCACACTAATGGGTTATCAAACATCTTCCAGAGGAATCAGCATGCCAAATCTATGCACTTAAGTTGCTAAATGTCAATATTACCCGTCTCTCTTACATGGGTCAGACTCTCGGAACATCTATTCAGTTGGATTAACAGACAGGAATTTCTCATCCACTCCCCTTGCCAATATAATTAAAAAAATATGGTATACTCTCTGAAAATATTTTTCCACAATTGTGTTTGAAGCAATACATGCATACCAATCAAATTCAAAGTGCACTAAAAGCAATTTTTAAAACTTAATTAAAAATGAGGAGCATCAGTTTAAAAACCAAACCAAAATAAAATAAAAACACAAAAACCCCATCAGTTTAAAAACCAAAACCCTTTTCAGTTAACCATTAAAACATTGGTTAAACAGTCTCCCCGCCCCAATACAATACATGTTTGTTCTTTTCACAAATTTATCCCTTTTAATGAACATGTCCACCTAATATTTGAATTTTTGTACACATGGTGGGGGGGGGACAGCATCATTTTGGCTCATGTATTGTTCCTGGGTCTGCATATTAGATAGGGTGGCTTTAAACATGCATCGACCTGACTTTGCCCCCACATTCAGAAAGAAGACTCCTGAGACAAAAAAGTGTGATAATAAGTATCTGCAAACCATATTGCAGGAACTGCAAACCAATTAACCAGATTTCAATAGCTCAGGCAGCTGAGGATTTTCAATCACTCTGGAAGGAAGCATCTCCCCAGACTCCTGGACATGTGAACAGCCACAAGCAGTGGCTCCCAAGCTAAGGATGGGGAGGAAAATATTCCCTCCTTGCTACGTGAACCTTGAGTATGAACCCAATATGAACACCCACGCCCTGCTGTCCAAGCATTCTCCCAAAATGTGAATGTGAGACCTACAGGGCACCCCAAAGTCCTGCCAGGCATATTGCATGGGCAGATCCCTGAAATGTGTCCTTAACTCAACAATGCCTCTATATATCTACTTTCCCTTTCCCCACCTGCCCAAACTTCATGCCAAACTGGCAACCATGCCATACCAATCCTGTATGCCAACTACATTTGTATCCATCAGTAGGTGAAAAAAGAGTGACCCAGATCAGGGAATTCCCAACAAAAACAATAACACCCTACTCACCCCTGGAAGAAACCCACACTAGGTAAAGGGAAGGTGCAGCAAAGTTGGGAGAGAAACTTGACTTAAAGCCAATTTTCTGTACCCTACCTAAGGCCATGCCATGCCAGCAACAGGTCCGCTGTTATATTTTAAAGGGACAGGCTGATCTTACATGACATCAACAATGAGGTTGAAGCATTTCGTTGGATTTTCGCTGCCCACTGGCTTGAAAGAAAGTTATAATAGTCATTGCTTTCAACTCGGATTCTAGCCTGTGAGAAAGAAAGTGAAATACAATCCACACAATCAGGTAGCTGTGGTGTTTCTGCGATAAGACAGCTGCATGAGCTAGATGTGACCATCACCAATTCAGTAGAAATGACTCAAGGCTGCTTTGTGACAACCCTGTGATATGATATCCATTTTGTTTTTATAAAGTGTAAATCTGGTGCTCCTCACATTATTTTGGACAGCTCCCATCAGGTGTAGCCAGTGTGGAGAATGGTAAAGGATTATGGGAACTGTAGTCCAGAATACGGATGACACCACATTGGCTATCTCTGTTCTGTAGCTCAGTATTGTCAAGTGACTCCAGGCTTCATTCACTGGTTTTACAAGGTCTCCCTTTGACACTTGCTAAGCTAGAGAATTATTAAAATCAAATTTGTCATAGAAATAGCTTGTGTGTGCAGCAGCTACATTGTGTATCACTCCCATGGCACTTGGCTGTAACATCTATGTTGTCTATAGTCTCGCAATATACGGCTCTTTTGTGGCAATACTAATCACGATCTTGAGATCTGAAGTTCCTGGGAGAATTAATCACTAGCAGGTTGGTTGAAGGGGGAAACAATGTTAGACAGATGGCAAAAAGAAATAATGTATGGAGTTTTATGTTATAAACTGTGATTAATTCCATTTTCATTTTAGAGCCCTGGAGGCCCAAAGCTTTTTTTTAAATCCCCAAACCTTATGTGAGTAAATATGGTGGTACTTAAATTTCCATACTGGCACACAGTTTCAGCTGGTTGTATTTACACTAGCACATGTATTCAGGATCAGCCATGGAGGCTATAGCTATTGCATTCAAAGCATACACATGTACATTTCATTTAAAAAAAAATACACAGATCTTCAGATGGCAGTTCTATCAATGGCTAAAAACCATGATTACAGGCGGAATACTGATCAATGGCAGGTACTGGGAAGCTACGGGATGTGTCTGATTGGGCTATTGGTCTACACCTTGGAATGTTGGTCTACATCATTTTTCAGTCTATGGAAAACTTGGTCAATTTCGACGTTGGAGGTAGTAGGAATGGTCGTGCAGTAAACCGCCTTCCCACCACCAACATCTTCCAGATTCCCCCTTTTCAAAGTAATACATGAACTGAAACACAGTCTTGCTTAGAAATTCAGTAATCTGAATTTTGTGATAGAATTCTCCACACAAGTAGTGTAAATAAATGCACATACTAGGGTGCAGTGTGCATATAAATTCATACATTAGTGAAAATGCCATAAAAACATATTAGGGGGATTGTTTTGCAAATTTCTCATATTAAAAAGGTATGTATCAGGAGAAATTAGCACTAAAATGCTGACGAATTCGCAAAAGGAAAAATAGACCAAACGGATGGAGAACTAAACATAAGAATGGAGCAATAAGGAGCTGAGAGAAACTGGTTTGCCCATTCCTAGATGTTGTGCACATACTATTTCTGAATTTTTATTTTTATTTTTTTCCTGTCTTGAAGTTTTGTGTTTAAGGCCTCTCATTCCACCTGCAAATGTGTTCCTATGACTGTGCTTCATTTTAGCATCATAAAGAAGCAAGCCTATTCTTTTACATTTACTTCATGTGCCCCGCTACAGATTACAGTAGTAACTTACATATACACGGAGAGGGAATTCCCCCAACACTCCCCCCCCCGCACCCCAATTGCTCCAATATTGTTAATTTTCAAGCCAGTAAGATAGTATCCCACAGGTGCTACTAATATTATCTGACAAGTGGAAGCCTGTGAAACTTTACAGAAAGCTTTATTCTAGTTGATCAGAAGCAGAGCAGTAGGAATGAATATGCACATAAAGAGCTTTTATTGAGATGAAATGAAAAGAAATTGAACTATGTTGGCTTACAAGACTGCAGTATCTCCTTGTGCCTGATTTTAGATATGCAAGTAGGTGTAATGGCTTACCTGCTACAATAGACTGCTCAAGGGGCTTTTTGTTTGCTACACTTACAGGTACAATTCAATCTCTTTCAGCTGATTCCATGTGTTTGCTGCCTTTGTTTAATAAGAGCAACAGCTTAAATTTCAGGGGATTTTTAGCCTGATTGCTGTCCTTTTAATTTAAAGACCAAGGCCAGGGGGGGAGGGGCAAAGTGGTCTATTGTGTTATCCCAACTTCACTTCAGCAGCACTGGATTCTGTATAGTAACAGGGGATAAATTTGCTTCAGTTTGTATTTTAAGGCGTTTTCTGAAACAAAATGTGAAGGCTATCTTTCAAAATGGGGATTTTTCCAAAACAAGTTCTCAAACCAAATAGTGTGTACAAAACTTCACATATGCCTTCTCGTAAAAGGTGGAGTGTAAATGCAATGAATAAAATAATGGTTCTAGATTTGTAGGGGCTCTACATTCATGTATTATTCATTATTATTATTTTTATTCATTGCATTTACACCCCATCTTTTACTCCAAGGAGCTCAAGGTGATGTGCCTGGTTCTCCCCCATCTCCCTTAATCCCCCCAACAACCCTGTGAGGTAGGTTAGCTCTAGAGGCAGTGACTTGGCTTCATGGCCAAATGGAGATTTGAACTGTGGTCTCCCAGGTCCTAATCCAACACTCCAACCACTACACCACATTGGCTTTATTGTCCAGGCATCTAAGATGCACAGGGAGCCCTTATGATTACTGCATCCCCTTACGCGCTTCCTTAACCATAAGCATAATGTCAAACAAGGACTTTAGATATCTACTTTAGATATTCATCTTTGCATACCATCTCACTGTTGCTGTGGTAAGGCTGTGTGGTAAATAATGTGTGTGTGGTAAATAATGCTTGTGTAGAGAGACCATATTAAAAAGAGATTTTTGTAATCAAAATTGCAACACGGGAAAAGCTGTTGGAAGCCATAGGGGCCTGAAGTTGTGTATTATGTTAAGTTTCAAAGTTAACTTTACATTGTTAATCACATAAATCTCTTAAATAATTAACATTTGATATTTATTGGGGCTAAGCATTTAGCAGGCTTTAGCAGCAATTAATTAGGTGCTTTCTCCAAAAGTTTAGCAGGCCTTAAAAATAATACTTGTAGAAGACGAATCGCTTAGCATATTCCACTGATTATAGAAACAGACTTTGTTGGTTTGCAAGGCATCTCTCCAATCCCACCCAAAGTTGCTGTAGATACAGGTGTTTTTTTTAAAAGAAAATGTCATTAATTCTTCAAATGCACCACCCCCCTACCCATTTTTATTGGATAGGACTGGAGGTCAGCTGTCATATATTCAGCTCTTAAGAACAACAACTGGCAGTTGTATAATGCTTTCAAGTATTCAAAGCACTTTACATGCATTCCATTATAATCCTATATAATGATATGCAAGTGTCTCTGCGTCCAGTATTCCCTGTGTCCCTGGGTTTGCGCTACTGCGCATGTGCCCCACGGACACAGGGATTGGATGCAGAGACTTGGAACACACACTTGCGCGCGGTCCTCCGCTTCTCCCTCCCCCCGCCCGACAGAGCCGGCAACCCCGGCATTTGTGCTTTCTGTCGGCGGTGGGGGGGGGAGAACGAACGGAGAGAAAGGCCTGCTTTCTCTCCATTCGTTCCTCTCCCCTCACCGCAGACAGAAAGGACAGATCCCAGGATGTCTCTTTCCTGTTGGCGGCTGGGGGAGAGGAACAAAGGAGGAGAAAGCAGCCCTTTCTCCTCCTTTGTTCCTGTCCTCCTGCCGCCGACAGCAAGGACAGGTCCCGGGGTTCGGAGAAGCGCTTCTCCAAACTCAGGAATGTCTCCTTCCTGTCGGCGGCTGGGGGAGAGGAAGGAAGGAGGAGAAAGAGCTGCTTTCTCCTCCTTCGTTCCTGTCTCCCTGCCACTGACAGGAAGAACAGGTCCTGGGGTTCGGAGAAGCGCTGCGCAAGCGCTTCTCCGAACCCCGGGATGTTCTAGTGCCCGTTTACTACACGGGCTGAATTACACTAGTCTTTACAATAACATTGCAGGCAGTGGTGTGTGGTCACTGTACTTTGGTGACTAAGCTAGCCCCCTAAAGGGTCCAGTAACCCTCTCGCCACCTTCCGAAAGCCCGCCTGACTTTGGGGAGAAAGCAGCAGGGCTCCAGTATTCTGCCAGACACCTAATGCCTCCTTCCCAAAGCCCAGGAAGCTTCTGCTCAACTTAGGGAAGGAGTCATGATGCTCACACACATGATGTTGCCCCCTCCCCCATCGGCCTTACAAGCTGGTGCCTCTGGCCCTAACTGTTCCTCTATGAAAAATTTCATTACATGCCACTGACTGCAGGGTAAGTCAATATCATTATCCCCTTTACTACAGAAGGCATAACTGAGGTTGAGGGGGGGAAATGGCTACTTACTGAGTTCACAGTGAATGTGAGATTCAAACCAGAGATACTCTTAAACCACCATCATTATAAATTTGCCCGTGCAATTTAAACTCCTGCCATCTATAAGTTTAACAATTTGAAAATAATTAATATACCTTCACAAATCTTTACGAATGTTAATGATTTGAGAAATAGATTTCTGCTCCTGCTCTGCCCCCCACAACGAACAGCTGAACAATACCTTACTCTCCAAAAACATGTGTCAATAATTTAAAATATATAACCAAGAGAAGGGTAGACATAGTTTTAATATAATAGGCACTGTTGACACTAAGGAGCTCAACTTGACATAAGGTCAAAATGGAAGACTGGATGTGGAAGGGTTTGTTTTTAACAAAAAAATGACATGCTTTATGCCTTCCTTGAAATAGCTATTTCGGGAGTTAAAAACCCAGTGTCCTTAAAGCAGTGTCTTTTCTACTGCTACAATGTCAAGATAACATATTTTTAAATGTCAAGGTGTGTGTTTCTATGTTATTCATGCTTGAGATAGTCTCAGTGTGCCTGCTTTAGGCAACATTTCATGGTTCCTAGTGAATATTACAATTTCTACCTACAACTTCGCCATCTCTTAGAATTCAGGATTTGTTCTGCTTCATCTCACCTAAGGCTGGCCTACTTTGAAGATTGTTTGATTTTTGGCTTTCAAAGTGCTGTAACATTTCACCAGTTACTTTACTCTGCACTTAACCAGGCTTCCTTTGCTTTTGAGTTACAGGTAGGTAGCCGTGTTGGTCTGCCGTAGTTGAAACAAAATAAAAAAATTCCTTCCAGTAGCACTTTAGAGACCGACTAAGTTTGTCATTGGTATGAGCTTTCATGTGCATGCACACTTCTTCAGATACACTGAAACAGAAGTCACCAGACCCTTATATATAGTGAGAGGGTAGGGTGGGGGGTATTACACAAAAGGCTGGTTTGCCACACCTATCAGCCAACATCCATTCCCACCACTCTTCTGAGTAATACCCTTCCCCACCCTCTCACTATATATAAGGGTCTGGTGACTTCTGTTTCAGTGTATCTGAAGAAGTGTGATGCACATGAAAGCTCATACCAATGACAAACTTAGTTGGTCTCTAAGGTGCTACTGAAAGGATTTGTTTGTTTGTTTGTTTGTTTCAACTACGGCAGACCAACATGGCCTTATCTGAGCCATGTCAGAGCCATGTGGCAAGCACCACATATGTTTTTTTGTGGTAGCAGAGAGGAAACATCAAATGTCAAATCTCCTGCCCCAGTATTTGACATCTCTTTCTGCCCCTTGGAGAGGAGATTCAAAGATTCCTATAGCCCCCTGGACACCTTCATGGACCATCAGATTTAAAGGTGAGAGCATCGATTTTAAACCTTTTCAGACACAGATCCACCTTTAACCCAAACATGCATCTGGGGAACTCATCTCTTAACACATTACCCTAAATTTATGTGGTGGTAGTGCTGCTGTTGCAACCCACCATAGATCAAGCTTCAACCTAGTTGTGGGTCATGTTGAAGACCAATAGTTTGGGCTGTTCCTCACTGGAGGTCTACAAGCAAGGTCAGATAGTCTATGTTGGAAATGTTCTAGATCTGGATTTCCTGCATGAACCAGTGGGTTGGAACAGATGGCCTACTAGGGTCCCACCAACATATAAACACATGCTGCCATCAGCTGGAGGCAGAATTTGGCATATCTGATCATGAACATGGGGGGGGGGGTCTAAATCCGTGGCTCAAATCCTAGCTCACAAAATTAGAAGCGTGGTCTTAGGCAACCCAGTGTCTGTCAGCTTTTATAATTCCAGTCTAGGATACACAGCTCTTTTGATAGTATGCATGATGTTCTGCAAAAATGCTATAGGATTTTACTATTTTGTTTTATTTTTGTCTCGGGAATAACATCCGAAGTAGTGCAGAGATGGTATTTCCTGTATCTATCTACGCTATATGTTTTGCAGAGAAAGGAAGAAAGAAAAATCATGACTGCCCTATGATTGTACTGTCTGTGCCAGAATAAGAATGTGCACTTTTATTTATTGCTTCAAATCAGGGAAGCAGCCTTGCAGCACGATTAAAATGGAGGCCGTCAGTTGTACCAGAGCATTTAGGATTGTATGACAATATGAATAATTTACCACTTGCTGAGGTTTCCCCCTCCCTTTCCTTTCCTGCTTTTTTTATATATTCATTTAAAAAAAAAGTAATTGGATTTCCTGCTATTGAGAATGTGGCAAGATGGTAATTGTAGGTTTAAAGTAGAGGGGGGGGGGAATTTTTTGACACACATACATCTTGGCAGTAGCACTGTGAAATGGTGTAGAATTCAGGAGAACACATGCCCATAGGATGAAAAACTAATTAACAACATTGTTAGATGAAACGAGGAGAGGCTACCTATTTAAATGAAGTCAGAATATCTGATTATTTCAACAAATCCATCTTTTCCTTCATGGCCCTCACACTGAGTGAATGCAAGGTAAGCCTCGACCATGTGTTTAAAAGCAGATCCACACCCATACACATTTCTTCCCCCAGGGAATCCTGGGAACTGTAGTTTGTTATGGATACTGGGGATTGTGTCTTTGTGAAAACTGCAGCTCCCAAGATTCCCCGGGGGAAGTAATGTACTTTAAATTTGTGCTGGATGTTTTGTTTGGTTTTTTTCCAAATGTATGGTGTGAATCTGCAATATGTTTTGAAAATGGCCTCCAAAATGGCAAGGAGAATGTTAGCACTCTCCTTTTTCAGTGTGGGGAAAGGAAGGCAACATCATGGGTCATGGATTTACATAACATGCACATACTAATTTCTGTGTACGTAATGATGCAAATCTGGAAACAGAAATGCAATAGATCTCACCATCATGGAGGAGACTGAGACCAAGTGAACAGTGTGTTTGTTCCATCTGCTGTACATCCAGGTGTGACCTGTTGATGGGCAATTTCAAGGTCTCAGTTCCTTTCCCTTCATAAGGGTTTGTATATTTAAATAAGACTTCAACTGGAAAGGCCTCTGCAAAAGGGGATTCCTTTAAAAAGAGAACTGTAACATAGAACATACATACTGTTAACACAATCACCTAAATAACACACACACATAATTCAGAGAGAATGACCACTCCCCACATCAAATGGGCGCCTTTTGCGTGGTTGCGTGCAGCCCTCCCCCCCGGGTCCCAGTGAGGCTCCTGGTAGTTCAGGCTGGCTTCATCCTCCCCAGGCTGGATACCTGGAGGTCTCTGCCTACACAACAGAAGGTGAATCTTACCTGCAAAGCCTCAGTTAGCTCCAGAGCTTATCCCACCCTGCCCTCAATCAGTTAAGTATTCTTTTGCAGGTTAGCATCTTCTCCACAGGTATGCAGGGGCTGCTACGTCAGGGTCGCTGCTGAAGGGCTGGAAAGGAATTTTCCTGCATTGGCAGGTTTTGCCTTTCCCACAGCAAAACGTCACAACTTTGGCGGTTTCAGGCCTTGGGAGGAATCCTTTAGTGAGTCTATCTTCCTAAATGGGGGGGGGGACATCAAGCGGTGACACACGCCCCTTGTGGCGGTGATCCCAGGGTTCCCCATTAAAGGGGTCTTGAGGAGAGGCATTGGCCATACCCTGAGAGGTTGTCATTGCTCTCCCCTCCAATGGTGGTGAAACGGGGGGGTGGGCTCTCTGCTTGAACATATGTTCTCCAGAGCCAGCACAATCCCCACATATTCTGGATAACCCTGATCCCTGGTTGGGGACTGGGAAGGATAAATGCCCAATGCCTGAGCCAAGGTCTCCCTGCATCTGGAATTTAATAAAATTGTGGCCAATTTTAATCCCATAGCATGTTGTCTTGAGTCATTATTCCTCTCAGGGGTCGCCTGGGGTCAGGGGGACTCCACCTGTCCACACAAAAAATTCCAACAACAAAGATCCAGTGTATTATTTGAGAAAAAAAGAAAGGTTTTGTTTTTCTTACTCCCAGCCATGTACATAATAGGGAGGCGTTCAACTAAGCATACAACTAAGCATAAAAACTCCCTCAAAACTACTCAGCCAATCAGGGCATGTGCTATTTCAGCTAACACCATGCCACTTTGCCTGGTTTTTGGTGACAGCTATGAAAGGAAGGAGACCCTGGCATCTATAACTAGACAAAACACCAAATGCCACAAGATAGTTGCACTACTTCCAATCCAAGAACATCAAAACACCAAGATGGGAAAATCATCTTCTGTGGAATGTTGCTTTGGCACAGGCCTAATTTTACACCGCTAAACCCACTGTACACATAAGGTATTTATGTAGCACCATTTTTGTTGACTGCTCAGGATTGCAAAAGAGGAAGGAAGGAAGGAAGGAAGGAAGGAAGGAAGGAAGGAAGGAAGGAAGGAAGGAAGGAAGGAAGGGTTTTCAAGTCATTGGCATTATTAAGTTAGAGCCGTTCCTTTCAATGGGTCTACTTTGAGTGAAATTCAGTTGAATACCATCCAACTGAGCAGGTGAGTCAAAGTTAGGCTATTGTCCAAAGGTCAATGCATGGCCTGGAAGTATTTCTGGACTGCTTGGGGCATAGCCATGCCTTTTGCCCTCCTTAGGCCTTAAGTGGCTCACCCATGAAAGACTAAGCATGCAGGCCAAAGGCTGTTGTGGTTCAAGCTTTGACTGGCTAATCCAGGCTATAAAACTCATTATTGATTGTGGGTGAGAAGCGACTTTGTTAGTTATGTGGTGCTATTTTTAGAATTGGAACTTGTGTTGACACCTATAGACACCAAAAATTAATGTTGACTTTGTTATCTGCATGAATGACAGCAATAAATTAACTCCCCAGTGCAGCAAACATTAACTTTACTATTCATCTTGACAGAAATGTTGATTCTATTAATACGGATGACTAGAATAAATTGCATGAAGGGCAACGTTTTGTTCATAATGACATTGTTTTCAAGTGAGATGTTTAATACATATTTACTTGCTCCATTATTGATGGTTGCCTCCACTCTGCTGTAATGGAATTCATATTGTATTGACCACACACATTTTATTATATTTTTAAAAAAGGTAGTTTAAAATAAGATTATTTGAAAGAAATGAAATATCGTAATATCATAACTAATCTCAATACTTACTAGGATGCTTTAAGGGTGTTTATGAAGCCATCAAAACTCCCGTGAACAATGTACTTCTTGATAAAAATGACAACGCCTCTGTATGAGCATTAATCAAAAAAAATTAGTGTCACAAGTAACATTAATTCGATTGTCAAACTGAATTAAATTCTTTTGCATCATTTCTTTCTCTTTTCTTATTAAGTTTAACTAGTGGTGTATACACCGATGAAAATACAGGTGTATTACAGATTGTTTTTACTGGTCCAATTTTCCTTTTCAACAAGTTTCATACTGCACAAGTAGGTAAAACTGGAGCTCGTAAAAGCTTGTTTAAATTTAATTTAAATGGTGCTGAATATTGCTAGATTTAATGGGTCACTGAATACATTCATATAGTGAGCTTCTGTTTTTCCTCCAGCTGTCTTTGAATATAATGTCAGATACTAAGCCTGAAATTGTCGTGGAATCTTCTAAGCTTTGCTTCATCCCCCGCCCCACAAACAAACCCACTCAATTTTATTTTATTTTATTTTATTTTAGGTACTGTGGCTTAAAGTGCCACATCTCTCCCTCTCTATGTTTTAAAGAGAATAGGATGCCATAACCCCAAATATCTTGTGGTCAAGTAATTTCCTGCTGTAAGCATAAGAAGTTGGTAGTTACTCCCCAAAAGGGCAAATTCACTGAAAAATCATTCCATGCAAGCCATAGCTGTCAAGTTTTCCCTTTTCTCATGAGGAAGCCTATTCAGCATAAGGGAATTTCCCTTTTTTTTAAAAAAAGGAGAACTTGACAGCTATGATGCAAGCTCCACTGAGTGCTATGATGTGTTGCTATGGGTGGTATTCAGCAAAGGTTTGCTCATTGTAGGGTCATTGAAACTAACGGCCATGGCTAAGATAGGCCCACTTTGAGTAAAACTTACTTGAATGTTCCCTATATTTGAAAATATTTATCCCTTGAGACCTAACATTGAGACTGCCACCTTCACAGGATAGGAAACCTGCCTTTTAATGGACATCTAATATATATATTGGAAAGCTCATAGTTTGTTTACCGTATTTGGCAGATTTGTGGTCAAAAGGCATGTTTCTGCCTATGTCTGGATACCATTGGATACAGTTTTGAATCAAGATGGTGGACTGGACTGTTTAAAACTGCACTGATCTTAATACAATTTTGCATAATTTTTCCAGAGATCAAGGAGCAGGTATTCATCGGTTTGGATACAAAAGGACAGCATTGCGGACCCAGTCACAGTGACCCCATCCCCAGGGAGCAAGGCCTAGCCTATGAAGGTGAACTAGAAAGCATTCTGGGATTTAAAAATGACCACAAGTTTATTGATTCTAGGTGTAGGCAGAGTTTGGGTTAGGCATTGGGTCTATATCCCTCTCAACCTTTGGGTGGAGGGCTGAGACATGACAGGGACAAGCCTAGGATTAATGGGTCCTCTGCAAGATGCAGGTCTAAACAAATGGTCCAAATGGTTCTCCCAAGCTGCTGGGGAAAAAAGCTCTATGGCCCATCTGCCAGGCACCTTGGCTTTTTGACAGAGACTTCAAACTAGACCCTCTAATGGGGTACCCCTGTGAACGTACCCTTCTGAGGTTGGGTTGATGCACCACTTCACCTCCCCACCTGATGTTATATATAAAAGGATTCCATCCAAAGCTTTATCCACCAAAGTTGTGACTATTGCTATGGGGAAGGCAACACCTGCAAATGGGGCCAATCTGTTTGCAGGCAAATTCCTTCCCAGCTCCAAAAATGGCAACCATTATTTAACCACAGCAATGTCAGTAAATGCAGCGCCCTAGGAAGGAAGGAAGATTAGCATATAAAACCCACAGCATAACTAAATGGGGGGAGGGAGGATTTGTTATTCGGCCAACTGCAGCCCTGAAGTCGGGTGCAGCTTGTCTTGTTATAGGTTAGGGGCACACCAAGTTGAAGCCTGCTCCGCTCTGGTCCGCTCTCAAGCCCCACCCACTCAGCCTGTCCGGATCAGCCAGAATTCGAATAGATGGATGGTGGGAAAGCCCACCACTCCAAGTGGCTGATCTGGGGGTTCCCAACTGCCAGCCTTCTTGCCCAGCCTTGCTCCCTGGGGTTTGGGGCCTGCCACAACGGGCAACAACCGCCACCCACCCCGGGACTAGGTAAGCATTTATTTTGAATCAATATGGCAGACTGAGCATTTCAAAACTGCACTGTTTTTTGGTTTCTTTTAATTCCTGAGCAATGCCCGGTACAAGGCTGCTAGTTGAAATCTAAATCAGTATTCTCAACTGGCATGCATTAAGATGCAGGGACAGGAAAATCCTCATATAGTGGGTCCTCCTCCATTGTTTGGGAGAGATTTTCTATACCAGGATTGTCTCCATTCATGGTTATTCCACCTGTCTGCAGGAGAGAGAAAAGTGAGTCAGTGGGCCTCCATCCATTGTCTTAGCTGTAAGAAGCTGGAACCTACCCACCCATTTCCATTTCCATCTTCATCTTCAACTTAATCAATCAGGCAGTCTTAGTGAGAGGTGTGAGATAGAGACGTCTTCCCCATTAAGTTCAGCTGTGACCGGTGGCGGACCTACATTTTGGGTGCCCTGAACCTTAAACTGTCATGGGGGCCCCTTTGCAACCAGCAATTTGGTCTGGGGTAACCACTCTTATCTTATTCAATGGGGTTATTCTTTGACAGATCACCACAATATATATATATATACACACACACACACACACACACACACACACACACTGCATCTCAAATTTTGCTTAAAATTGCTGTACACCCCTTTTTTACAACATTTGTGTTACTGATTCTCAAACTTAGATATTATCAGAATATATACATCAACAAAAAAAAATGACCAATTTGAGTCGAGTGATTCAAATCTGGTCTACCAGACCCAAATGTTTTACGCAATGTGGACTAAAATAGCTTCTGGGGCCCCTCTAGTATTAGCGGCCCTGAAGCTTAAGTTTCATTAGTTTCATAGTAGATCTGCCCCTGGCTGTGGCCTGTTTCTGTTTAGCAGCAGCCTTCCTGCATGTCCGTTACACAATTTTATCATAAGGCATCATTAAAGACTTGATAGCTTAAATTTGCATATTTTGCTGTTCTACCCTCATTCCTTTTTTTCTTCCCATTTTGTCCACATCCTCCAGCATTTCATACAGACAATAGGGGCATTCTTATCCACAACATCCCCTTTCTCACAGCAATAATCATGCCTTGATCTGATCCCATCATTCTTCCATTGCCCATTCCTGAAGTCTTTTCTCTGCCTGCAGTACATTAAAGAAGCTATAACAGTTTGTCAAAACACACACACAGTTATTAAAACACACATAACTCCCAATCCAATTTGGCAAACATTTTTCAAAACTGGAATTTTGTGTCTATGTGCATGGATTTTCCTGGAATGGCACTAGAGTAAAAAGAAGCAGCTCTTCCCTACCCCACTGTCCTGACATGGAATTTCAGCTTCTAGAGATCCAACATTTCCCCAGGATGCAAAATAAGACAGAAAGTGGGTTGGGGTGAGACAATGTCATTGGTGAGGAGGAAGAGGGGGCAATTGAGGTGCAGGTTTGTGTCATTTCTCTTATAGAGTACTTCTGCAACAGGTCTGTTGGCCATTATTTCAAACTGCAGTGTTCTCTCTCTCTCTCTCTCTCTCTCTCTCTCTCTCTCTCTCTCTCTCTCTCACACACACACACACACACACACTCACTCACACACACTCACACTCACACACACAATGAGTGCCTTGGTAGAAAAAGCAGTGAATCAAGGAAACCATTAAATAGTCAACAATATATATGTGCACCTCAGTCTTCTAAAAAAACGAACTACACTTTACATTAGCTACATAGCTCGTAGCTGTGCCTTTTAAGGGCAGATTTGTGGTGGTTGTTTTAATACAGGTATTCAGCACCACCACTCAACCCAGTATGGATTTAGACTGCAACATGGAGGGCATCCCTTCCAACTTTTCCCCACCCAAATTTGGGACACTCCCCACACACAATGCTGCTGCTGCTGCTGCCCTGCCAGGCCGCCTCAGGCCACCATCTGTGTAAATCTAAACACCCCTTATAAAAAGGGAGAGTGGACGCCACACACAAATGCCAACCCTTTGGATCAGAATCTTTGGCCTTATTTAAACAGCAACTTACTAGATTCTCCCAGGGAGGGAAATTTAGAGTCTGAAACAAGGGGCTGTTTAATTAGAAAGCAGGAGAACCTGATTACATAATATCAACTTCTGCATTCTGATCCAGAGGGGTACACATTGTTTTAGCATATTGTATATGCTAAATGATACACACACACACACACACACACACACACACACACACACACACGTTGATCAAACAAGTGGCCACTATTAGAAAGGACAGTTTAATTATGCAAGGGTTTAGTTGAATCTGGAAAGCAGCCTGGGGACAACATTTTCAAAAAATGCTGCTTCCACATGTCAGCTTGGCATCCGAAGCCAAACACTTGTGCTGTGAAATGAAGGCTGAAGCAAATACCAGTACTCTAAAGAAAATGCTTGCAGCTTGGATAATGATGAATTGTTCTTTTAAAACCATCATTTCCCTGCCTGCTAAATGACAGCCCATAAGGATTCTTTTATTTTTCCCTTTCTTAAAAGAAGAAAAGAAAAAGGCCTATACTACAGCTTTCCCAGCCAACCTTGGAAGCTGCCTTGTACCAAGTCAGACTATTGGTCTGTCTAGCTCTGTGTTGTCTACATTAAGGATGGGGAATATGTAGCCTTCCTGATATTGCTGGCCTGCAACACTTGAGCTTGAGCCCAGGAACATCAGGAATACAGATTCCTATTCTGATCCATGCTGATTGGCAGCAGCAATACAGGGTTTCAAACAGGAGTGTTTTCCAGCCCTAACTGGAGGTGCCAGCAATTGCACCTGGAACCTTTTGCATGCAAAACATTTACTTATCATTTAAAAACAATTTATTTTTCAGTATTACACCTTAAGGAGATCAGATCAGCATATGTTAAAAACAGGAAAACCATGATAGTAGGCAAAATATATAGGCAGCCTCCTCAAAGGGGTGGATTTTGAGAGAGAGAGAGAGAGAGAGAGAGAGAGAGAGAGAGAGAGAGAGAGAGAGAGAGAGAGAGAGAGCACTCTACCATTCACCTATGAACCTTTTCTACAGCCCTTGACTCAACAGCTGGAAATGCTGTTTCTGGCAAAGTTGATCACTGGCAGCATCTCTCAACTTTGGACTGCAGCATTCAAAGGTGTTGCATGAGCTGATATACCCGAGACAATGTACAAGAACACTGCATTCTGATGCTTGTCCCTGACAAATCACTGCCTCTGCTTTGTGATCTTGGTTTTTCTTTTTCTTTTCTTTTTTTGCATTTGGGGATCTTCATTGGTGTGATTTGTTAGCACAGCCACCTTGCAGAGTTCAGCTTCCTTCTCTAAGTCTGTAGAAATTAAATTTGTGGTGGGAAACAGAGAAGGTCTTCTGCCTGGTTCCCCCTAACTTCTCACCGTGAGGGAACTGTCAGAACGTCCTCAGAGCTGGACCTCAGTGTCCCAGTTTGAACAATGAAGATGGAGATACTCCTTCAGGTATATAGGGCTGATGCCTGTGTGCACAAAGAATTTAACTGTACACTCATGCAGTAATTCAAATGTGATAGTCAATGAGTGTATAGGCCCTACCTATGTATTGAATAGGGATGTTCACACATTACTCTAAGAACATACACTAGAGGCATTCACCTTTTATGGTCAGTGAGTGCATAACTGTATATCTGTGTACACAGTAAGCTGTGCTGTGTAGCCACTCAATTATAAAAAGTGCCAGGAACACTGCTGCCACCTGGCACTTGCTCACTCTATTCAGCTCCCTTTCCTCTCTGCCCCATCATAAACCCCCCAAGTGTCCCTATTTTCCCGGAACAGTCCAGGATTTACAGAAGCTGTCCCAGTTTCTGATTTGATCCTACAATGTCCTGATTTTCCTTAAGACTCCCCAATTTTCACTGTAGAAATGTTGGCGGGTATGGTAGGACGTCCCTGTTTTCATTGGAGGGTATGGAGTTATGTGACCCCTGAGCCAAGGAGATAAGTAACTATACAACCTTCAGAAGGCAGCTGAATGCAGCCCTGTCTAGTTTTATTGTGTTTTTATATATGTTGGAAGCCACCCAGTCAGATGGGTGGGGTACTTCTACTACTACTTCTACTCGAATAGGACGTCTCTATTTTCATCGGAGAAATGTTGGAGGGTACGTCATCAGAGCTTTGTTGGGGCTTGGGAGTAGGGACTGGGAGTGAGCCAAGGAGGGAAGGGGGCTGTGCATGCTGGCTGGCTCTTGCTCGCAGTCGCAGCTCTTGTAATGCTCTGTGAATGTGCACCCTTCCTTCTCTCCAGTACATTAATAAGCTTTTCTCTTCCACAAATACTACACACACACACACACAGTTTATTTGTTTGGGTTTTTTGCATGTTGTTTTAATGAGCTGTCTGTTTGAAATGCTATTTGCACTTCTAAAGTTTTAAATTATGTGTTGATATATTGTATGCTGTTTACATTTTGAGGTGGGGCCCCATGCACAAGCATGTATGGAATATCCATTGGTTGGCCGCTGTGATATATATATATATATATATATATATATATATATATATATATATATATATATATATATGGTGTTGGTACTCACCATGAAGCTGTTACCAAAAAGTGCCACACTTTTAGCATGTGGGGAGAAAGGGTGCTGGTACTGCATTCCCTTGAGTACCCCTAGAGAGAAAAAAGCAGTGGTTGACCGGCCATTGGGGAAAAGGAGGCAGTTTTTATCCATTGGCACCTTGTGGGTACTTCCCCTCTCCCATGTTTCCCTTGCAGCTGAGGCGAGCGGCTGACAGGGCCATGAGAAGGTGGCTTTGGAAGAGGGCAGTGATGGCCATTGCTGCAGCTGCTGCTGCCGCCCAGCCTCACCTACATTTCCCTTCCTATCCTCAACCCCAAACCATGGGTCTCTCCACACCTGTCAGCCCTTGACATACATTTCACTGCTGCCACCAGTGGGAGGCCGGGAGCGAGAGCCTCCTCCACCACCACCTCCTGGCCCAACATAAGCGAGGAGGAGCCACCATCCACCACATTTGGTTCCACGCTGGCTCCTCCCGAAATGTGACGTGACATCACGTGTTGTAAGTGTGACATCACATGCGTGGCATGGCCCCTCTCAATCTTCAGTTCAAGTTGGTGCCTCTGTCCACAAGTGTTCACTCTTTCACACAGACACTTGTGTAAGGACAGCTTATTCTTGTGTTCAGTGTAACGTGTACAACCATGAAAGCTGAGTTGTACAAATGAAAACTTGTACACTCTTTCACAAAAGCACTTATACCTGTGTAGAAACTGCTTGTCCCTGTGTGTCTGTAATGTACAAATGCAAGAGAACAAGCTTACCACGTTTTTTATTTAGAACAGTAGTGGAGAACCTCAGTCTCACATGCCTAATTTGGCCTACAAGCCAGTTCTCCCTAAGCCAAGTATCTTGCCCTATACCTGGACAGGTGCAGTGCAAGTAAAGAATAACGTAGAAAGAAAATGTAGGTAGATTGAGAAGTGCATTTATTATAAAGAAGTGGGTTCATCTGCATTCAGATAAATACATGTACTGTAAATGTATTTCTGTGTTAACTTTAGTAACTGGAACCAGGAGAATGGGGAAACTTATTTTATCATTTTACAGAACAGTAAGGTAACTGCTGAACAAAACACATATTTCAAATGAAGTCAGAGTTGTTTGTTTCCTATCTGATTTTTCACCTGGAGGATCTTTTCTTCATCTTTTCCTTCAAAGGTTGTCTCAACTTCATTTACAATTGCCAGAGGTGATGGTAGCAAAACAAAGGCTTTCCATTTAGCATACTTAAAGAAGATTTTTTAAATTTATTTTAGGGGGGGAGAACAATTCACCTAGACTACTCTGTTCACTCCATCTTTCTTGGAGGAAAAACAAATTTGGGAACGATGAAGGGACCCTGATTTTGGAAATACTTGGTGTGCAAAAGATGGGTAGAGGGGAAAAGAATGTGAGATGGGAGCACTTGGCAGAAGGAGGGGGTGTGAAGTCTTCTGGCTTTCAGCTGGTGGCCTTTAAAAGGTTTTTTTCCATATAGAAAACCCCAAGAGGCAGAGGGATCCTAGCTGCAGAAGGCTTGTCACTTGCAAGGATAATGAATCCAGCCTGGAAGATAAATTGTTCGGCAGGAGGAAGGTGGCTGAAATTTTGATACAAGTGGTGTATGATCATGAGAGCTTTGTCTGTAATGATAACACAGCTGTTACTTCTTGAGGACTGAGCTGCCTCACCTTTAGTGGGCTATTTGTCTTCTTGACTCAATGCATTATCCTTTTAAGTGACACCATTTTTATTTTTTTTGCCCCTGATCTGCAGATTTGCTAGGAGAAGCCTGACTGTGAAACAGAGGCTGCTGAATTGGGGTGTGAGTGTGTACTTTTCCTTTTATGTTTAGTACAGAATTTCCAAACAAAGTTGCCTGGCTGAAGCTGTAGGTTGGGGTGTGTGTGTGTGTGTGTGTGTGTGTTTAGTGTGGATTTGGGCTAAGAAATAAATCTGATGTGAATGTTATTTATTTTTATATGCCTTCCTGCCAAATGCTACAATACCTCCCGGAGGGAGGGGGACACCCTATAGATTTATTTGCTGCATATATATACACCACTTTTCTGTAAAGGCACCCAAGGTGATTTGCCAAGGGTCTTGCAAAGTTCCCTCTGGTACCTGTCTTCTGTGTCAGTGCCTCTGCTTCTATCTAACAGACATATTGACCTAGCAGTGGTAACATCAAGCAGCACTGTTAGGATTAGTGCCAGGTCCCAGTGTGATGCTACATTAGGAGAATTGTGGGAAATTGAACAGGAGGCTGCTCTAGAACTTGCAACCTGCCAGTGATCAGAATGCAAATGGGGACTACGGGTGAGGTATTAGAGGTGCAGCCTCGTTAGGTTTGGGGGGGTAGTGGTTTGGGGGCCTAGTGGCTCCTTGATCGTGTCATGTGTCGACACTGGCTTTGAACATTTATAAACTGCATTACTACATAAAGCAAAAACACAGTGGTGATGCTACAAGATACAAGTCAGCAGCACATATTAAAAAAACATTTTTTAAAGCAATGGGTGGCAGTGGTGAGGTGATATTTTGCATATAAATGCTAAGTGTGGGTCTCTCTGGAAAGCTCCAGAATTGTGATAGCAAACTCTGTCCCATAACCAATACTTTTGACCAAGCAAGCAAAGAGATAACTCCTTTCCCTCCCTTCCATGGGGCTACGTCAGATCTATCTGTGCCAAGGATAGTAAGGCTGTCCAGGCCAAGGAACTTGTGACATCAGCTCTGGAAGTGGTATATAAAGACAGTTAATCAGTGGCAAAATAGCAGATAATGCAGATGCACCAATATAGGTTTAATATGACCTTGTCACTGAATATGTTGGCGATTATGATATAGGCTGATATGGTTCATAACAAAGAACAACTTCCTATTGCAGCATCACATCTGATTAATTGTATGAATGAAGGCATTGTCTTAAAGTGTAACAAGAGCCGCTCAGTTTTTCTCACCCTCCCCCACCCCTCCTCAAAGAAGCAAATTGCTTGTGATCTGGATGAAAACACTTGATGCATGTTATTAAGAGCATTTCCCTGTTAATTAGAAAAGCTCTCAAATGCTCTTGCCATATATTAGCATGCTTAATCAATGCTTCAGTAAATTCAGAATATGAACTTTGGCTTAGACTATTCTCTCCCCCTTTTTTTGTACTGTGTTTGCCACTGATTATGGGATTCATTGGTTAACTAGTTAATGGATGCCTTGCTGAAACACTGCCAGAACCTAGCCACTTGCAGTATAAGGATGAGGCCTTTGCAGGGGTTCAATACGAACAACATGCATCCATTGATCCATAGGACAGAGAAGTAAACCAGAGGTGAAGTCTGGTCTAAATCCAGGGGACCTGTGGTTTAGAAGACTAGGAAGACATAGATAAAGGCTGTAGGAAATAATCCAGGGGCCAGACAAATAAGAACAGCAGCAGCAAGGAACAATAAGAGAAGGTTGTCAGTGGTTCTGCCAAGTTGACAAGGAACTACAGTACTAGCTTCTATGGCTGGGGAACATTTTTCACTGAGGGCTTCATCTCCTCATACACAGCTTTCCAGGGACTGGTGGGTGGAACCACAAACAGAAGCAGGCAGAGCAACAGATGCATCTGCTGCTTTTGTATAGTCGGCTACATTCCAGCCACTCAAAAAAACCAGGGGTTTCTACAGCCTCACACACATCCAGGCAAGCAAGAAGCACATTAATAGTCAAGAATGCATCCCAGTGAGACAAATGGGTGGAATGAAGTACATGAGAAGCATGGTCTGGGGTGGGGTGTGTGGCCATGAAATAGGCCAGGCAGCAATATAGAGAGGGATGCAGGTCCACATTGAGACCTGGGCCTGAAGTTCCTCACCCCTACTTTCTGCCAACCAAGGATGCCAACAAGACTCCCTGAATCCAGTACACTGTATGTTGATTGAGCTTTCCCCACTCCCCCTCACACAGGGGAGTGGAACACACTTCCACAGGAGAAAGTGATGGCCACCAACTTGAGTGACTTTAAGAGAGGGTTGGACAAATGCATGGAGGATAAGACTATCAGTAGCTGCTAGCCCCAACGGTTATGCTGTGACTCCAAGGTCAGATGCACCAATGTTTCTGAATACTAGAGTGATCTTGTGCTCAAGTCCTGGTTGCAGGTTTCTCCTAGGCATCAGGCTGGCCACTGTGAGAACGGGAAGCTGGACTAGATGGGCCCTTGGTGTGATACAGCAGCTCTTTTTATGTTTATGCCGTGCCGTTCACAGATCTTGTAAAGAAACAGGTAGGTAGCCGTGTTGGTCTGACCTAGTTGAAACAAAAAATAAAAATAAAATCCTTCCAGTAACACCTTAGGTCTCTAAGGTGCTACTGGAAGGATTTTTATTTATTTATTGTAAAGAAAGTGAGATAAACTGCATCCTTGCTTTGATCGCAATGATTCATAGTACTGGTATTTATAGCAAAATACCTAAACATACGAAAAAGTTAACAGCAAGCAAAAATACTCTCATGTTTGTGCAGTTTCACAACTTTGGTGTCTGAACTACCAACTCTCACTTTAGCATATCTAACAGGGCTGTTTTGAAGATTAAAAGGCTAAGGAGAAGACAGTATAAACAGTCTTGAGTTCCCAGGAGGACATTCAAGATACAAATATTCAGCAAGCAACAAATATGTGCAGTTTCACAACTCTGTGCAAAACATTCACACACAAAACATTTTTGCCAACCTTGTATAAAATATTTCCTTGTGTGTTAAAGTACAGTCTAAGAATTTTAACCTGGTGCAGCTGTATGGTGTTTGATTGCAAATTATAACAAGCTAAAACAAATCACAATCACAGGAATAGGGTAGGTCCCAATAAAATCTTTGCTCTGGCCTTGGACTTCTGAGATATGGTTTCGACAGAAGGGTCTGGAACTTTAGCCTTCTTGGTAGCCACACCCAAAATTGTGGCTTTCAGAACACCCAAAATTGTGGCTTTCAACTTCCTGGGTCGGCTGCTGTGTGGCAGAAGAAGTCCCACAAAGCTATTTGTCCCCCCCCCCAAAATTTGTAAAGTGTAGGAGTAGGATTGTGCTTTAGGAGCACTAAACAGCCAAAACCACCCTTCCCTGTACTCCAAACCTTGGAAAAGGTGTTAGGGCAGTGGGGGTCATGGTAAGATTCTGCACAACTGCTAGGATGAAGCATAGCTGCCAAGTACCCTGTTTCCCCCAGGAAACCCCCGGCGGTCCCCGTATCGGTCCCTCTCCCGTTATTCTCCCTCATTCCGCTCCTGCCGGCAGCCTTTTTTTTAATGCTTTGCCCATCTATGGGCACCGAAGATGGCCGGCGCCGGTGCCAGAAGTCGCATCTACGCATGTCCAGAAGTGCGTAGATGCGACTGCCGATGCCGGCCATTTTCGGTGCCCATAGATGGGCAAAGTGACACTGGAAGTTGTGTCTACACACTTCCGGACATGCATAGATGCGACTTCCGTTGCCGGCGCCGGCCATTTTTGGTGCCCATAGATGGGCAAAGCAACACCGGAAATTGCATCTACACAACTTCCAGTGTGTTGTGGCTGCCGATCCCGGATTTTGCAGTCCAGGACTTGGCAGGTATGGGATGAAGCCTATCAACCTCTGTAATGCCATGGCTGTGAAGATGGATGGGGCTTATCCTGCACACCAGATAGTGGTGGCACACATGCTGTGGTGAACATGCTGAGCAAACTTGTGAAAGTCTGGCCTGATAGGTGTGGATTTTGTCAGAGTTTAGCCCTTCCCCAAACTAGAAACTTGAGTTTTCCTTGAGAAATAGCAGGGGGAGCAGCACACACGTTCAACAGCTCCCAACACCATCAATGAATTTGAGTGTCTTTGGACCCAGATATCCCATCCATAAGACTGGAAGTTTCCACAACAATTGGATATCTGACACCCACCCACTCGGGATAAAAGCTGGGGCCACAAGATCAGAGGAGGCATTGCAGCAGGTAGAAGCTTCAGAGCCACCTTCAAAGTGTCTAGAAAGCTACATGTGCATGTACTCAGGAAAATAACAGGGATTTCATGCCCAAATCCAGCATAACCATGAAGTTTAAACCAGGGCTAGTAAACTAATTCTTATAATCCTTAGTCAGCATGGCCAATGATCAGGGAAGAATGCATCAGGGATCTGGAAGGCCATAAGTTACCCATGCCTTGTCTAAACTGAAGCAACATCTCCTGTGAATATCCAAGCTTCCATGCATAGCCTTTTCTGAATTGGGGTACATGCAGGATTAGAAGCAATGAAGCAACCACTATGTCCATGAAATTAGCACAGTCTATAGACTCAAGTTTCTGCAACGATGAATGCCATTGTAATCAACATGTAGTCCTTCAACATTATGGAACTATTTCCCACTTCCCATGATACTTGTCCATGGGTTACCCATTCAAAATTGCTGTTGTAGGCATATTCAGGTACTGATATAAAACAGGGAAACCATTCTCACACTTTTGTTTATGCACTTTCCTGCTTCCTTGACATCCTGGTATCCTAAGGAGTTAATGCCATTCTTGATTTACCCCCAGTGCATTTTCTTTCTGCAGCACATCCCAGTGAACTATGAAGTCCTTGTGCATAAAGTTCACTTGGAGTAGAATTACTTACATTATAATGGAAAGAGTATTTGAAAAGAAGCCATCTGATCTCTGGTAGTAAAGGTTCCTAATTCCCAGACAATTGACTTGTGGAGAATGTTAGTTCCTTAGCATTTATGTTATAGGTCAATTAACTTTGGCAAGGAAAAATAAGAATGACAACATCCCTATTCCCATGCTTTTGAATCCATGGTGATCTCTCAGGACCCAGAGCTTTTTAATCTTTCTTGAAATTGAGCTTTCAATTTATAGTCAAGACTAATCAAAGCCAATAAAAGTCTTACATTTTTCATTTCTCTGTGTATTCTCTCTTCTAGTACTGAATGTATCTATTAAATGTCCTGTTTTTATATAAAGAGATTGAAATATTTGACGGATGAAATTAAAGCTTCCCTTATTTCTGGAAGGTCTCTCTCTGTTTCCCATGCATTTCATTCCCCTAGAAAAATTCCCAGAACTAATCTGCCTCTTATAAATATATTTCATCAGGAAAAGGGCAGCTGAAGAGTTGCAGATGGTTGACTATATTTTGTGTTCTGGTCCAGATTAAATGCACCCTGCCTCACCCCCCAAAGGAGGATTTAAAACCTGGGTGGGAAAGAACAGATGAGGAATTGGGGTGAATTGACTCAAGTCTAGAAGCTCAAAATATAATTGTAAATTTTACTTTTGTTGCTTTGAAAGGGTTTGAACTGGCATATTGAAGAAGCACAACTAAAGTGCCAAGAATATTGGCAGATAAAATAGTTCTTATGGATGCCATGAACTATTTATTCAGTATCGCAGTAATTTCTATGCCACTGTTCTCCCGAAACTGAACGCAAAGTGTCTATATGCTTCTCTTACCAAAATTGGATACTCATTCGCACACCTTGATTAGGGTTGGATTATTTGTGTTTTGCTATCTTGTTATTTTTGCAACTATGGTTTTACAGTTATGGTTTGTAGATTTTGCAACTGAACTATGGTTTAAAAGAAAGAAAGAAAGTAACTGTTTATGATTTATATGCATTGCAAATAAAGAAAAACACAATAAAAAGAAAAACTGCTACAGTTCTCACCCAATTTGGCTTATATTTCTTTGTATAATAGAGTAAATGAGGAGATTAAGGCAAATGATCTGTTAATACTTTTATTAATATTTTCTTGTGATACAACTGTTCAAAACTTTTTTTAAAAAATAAAATAAAACCTTATCTGATAGCAGCATTATGAACTGGTGGAATAATATGTGGAATTTAGCTCTTTAAGAAAAACTTACCTGGTACATACAATTTTTTAATAGGAAAGTGAAGCCAGACTCATTTATCGTGGTCTGGTGGGACTTTATTGAATATATCAGCAAAGAACAGTTACATATTTATCTCTCTCCCCCCCCCCAGTTTCACAAGACATTAGGGACAAATGAATCTATCACCTTCTGTTTATTACAAGTTATGTTTTATATCTTTTACTGTGCATTGTATTGTCAACTATAATTTTATAATAATTATTAATATTACATTTTTATTGTATTGCCGACCATGGTATCCTTCTGGAGAGGCTGGAGGGACAGTCTTGTTCTTGACAACAGCAGAATCCGGACAAGAGCAGATCAGCCATGATTTCAGCAGTATGCAGAACCAAATCACCATAATTTAAAGCAATATATGAATGAGAATACTGTATATAGTTTATGAACGTTCCAGAAAATGATATGGGTCATCATACTAGCACTTGGATCTGATCTTGGATAATGATTTTGCTCTGAGTTAGTTGAGATTGTGTTGCAAAATTCCTCTCCTTACTGACCAATAAAGGTAGTGGTGTGTGTGTGTGTGTGTGTGTGTGTGTGTGTGTGTGTGTGTGGAGTTATCTTTCAAGGTTGACTAATTCAGAACTTGCTTTTCAGTTTGTGGGACTTGCACATTCATTAAAATAATGAGCGTTCCAAAATGAGCAGCACTGTCGATTGCAGTGTTCGCAAATAGAGGAAAATGAGCTTCTCATATGTTTGGTTATACTATAGTGAGAACAGGTTTAATTACTTCTAGGTGGTGCTTGTGATGAAAAACACACGTTTGGCTAATTAGGCCCATTTATGTGTCTGTGGCAAACTGAGTTTGGATGTACAATATTTTATATGCTGAAATGCTTCAACATGGAATATACACCATGTATTTTCCAAAATTTAATAAAGGCAATCTGGGCAGGGCAACCTGTGCCTTTCCTTTCCTTACCTGATCTCACATCATCAACATTATTGCACTGGAAGGGAGGGAAACGGAGGGGGGTGAGACAGGATCTGGAAGGCCAGTGTAGTGCAAACACATGTGGGGAGGTGGCTTGTTCCCCACATTTCTGATGTGCTTGGGGAAATTATATGAAAATCAGATTTCATGGGACTGCTGAAATACTTGCACAGATGTTGTTGGCCTTTCTGCACAGGGCACAGGGGAGAGGATGGTGAAAAGATATTTCCTTTCCTTAGATTCCACTTTTAGCAAGATGTCACATTCATCTAAGTAGTCACTTATCTGTTGTCATGGCTCTGAGCTCTATCTGCTCTCTTAATCTTGCCTGTGTTGCCTCCTTCTGACCATCCTTTGCTTTTATTTCAAATTCACCACCTAGGTGTTCCACAGTCTTTTAATCTCTCATCTTTGTGTTGATGACCCATAAATCTCTCTCATCATCCAGTCCTCTACCTTGTCAGCATCCTTTTTCCTCTTCCTGAATTCCTGGTCATCATACATCAACATCTTGAAGATCTGTCTTTTTCCTTGTCATTGTTACCACAACATTTTTCAGGCAGGCTCTTCTTCAATTCTGTCTTCATTATCTTAAGACCGTCCTTAGCCCCAGCCTCTCTCCCTCTCCTCTGTCATAAAAGCAGTGTGTTTTTTAAAGCTTGTCTCCTCTGCTGTCAGGGTGAAGGTGTACTTAAGGTGTGGTCTGCAATGTTGGCACAATAAGGGATCCAGGGAAACAATCTGTACAATACCCAACTTCTTACTTCCTATAGCCATAACTATGAAGTGAGATGAAATGCTCAAAGTGTTTAGGGCAGGGCTGGCCAATTTGTGGTTCTCCAGATGGAGTTGGGACAATAGTCAGGGATATGGATATGTACAGTGGTGCCTCACAAGACGAATTTAATTCGTCCCGTGAGTCGCTTCGTATAGCGAAAAATTCATTTTGCGAAGCGGTTCCCATAGGAATGCATTGAAGTGCGGTTTCCCATAGGGTGCCTTGCAAGACGAATAAAAAAAAATTGTCTTGTGAGGCACCCTATGGGACGAAAAAAATTCGTCTTGCGAAGTGCACCATAGGAAACTTCGTCTTGCAAGTCTCCATTGAAATCGCAAAACGCATTCGTCTTGCGAAAAAATAATATTGTGAGGCATTAGTCTAGCGAGGTACCACTGTATTCATTGAGAAGTCCACAGGGTATTCGGCTGCATTTATTTATTTATTTATTTTAAAAGAAGAAGTTGAAAGCAGACAAATAAATAATTGAATTGAAAGAAATACTCTCCCTACTGAGGTATGCCCAGTGCCGTTGTCATTTTCTTTTTGGAAACTGGTGAAACACCTCTTCCAGCAGTTACTGAAGAAACATATGAATAGTCTGACACTACTGCTGTTCTTGCACTGAAAGAATAAATTCAAGTTCTAAATAATAAAATTAGCATGGATTAAAAATGTGTACAAGGGCCAGCCTTAATATCACTCAAAATATATATGGTGAAATAAAGTTTCCACTAAGTCAAATAGGGCAATCTTAAATTCAGTTTATGGCAGTTCTTCATTGGTTTACAATGTTCTTTCTTTCTTAAAAAATATCACCTGCAATTTAGTGAACATTTCTCCTAATATACTCATTTCTGTCATGAGAGAAATGGCAAAGCGGCCCCTTGAGAGTGATCTCAAAGCTCCTGTGGATGTAATTGATTCTCAAATAATCTGGCCCCTAACCTTTCAGGGTTTTAAAGCTTAGTAATAGCACTTTAAATTAAGTCCATCAGCCAATAGTTAACTAGTGCTGCTAATTCAAAACTGGAGTGACTTGAAAAAAAACTTGCCTCCACCTCTACAATGACACCTATTAACAGTTTAAAAGAATATGCAGTTTTATGTGATTTAGTTTGGACCTTAGTTGTTGGGGCCTGAAGGCTCCTCTAAGTACATGGAGACAGCATTGCATGAGGCAATTAGTTTAACTCCCCTGCGGTTCCAATGAAAATCACCCACCTAACTAACCTAAGAAAGAAAAGTGTCTGTGTTCGCCAATGAGCAAACCTGTCCCCAGGGTTAGTAGCTTGAGAGAAGAATTTCCTCAGGACTATAGCAGGGAATAATGTTTTAACCTCTTCCTTCCTACATGTGGTCACCCTGAGGAAAATATCAACAGCCTGAATGGTATATTTCCCAATGAGAAGATTCTGCCCAGGTGAACTCATGTTGCCATTTTTTCCCCTCACAGCAGCTGCTTCCCCAGGGCCAGAACTTTTCTTCCAATCTAGCTCATCTCTGGACTCAACCTGGCTGATGGCTTTACTTCATCTTGAATTTGAGGCTCCAAACCCTATTACCATTTGGACTGCTGATTCACAAATAACTCCTGGCAATTTCACACTTCATGCTGCCAGAAAACTGCTACTTTGGGTAGCAATATAAGAAACAACATTTTCCTGTTAATGATTTCTTCCCATTTCTGGTGAAGCCAATAGCAGGTTTTGGGATCCAAGATGTAAATTGGGCATAAGATCTCTTCTTGTGCAGTCAATATGAAAGGAAGATTATCAAGAGAAGTCTCAGTGATTTGGAACAAAGGCTTTGTTAGAGATGTGCATATATGAGGAAAGCTACACAACAACTTGAAAAGTGTACTTAGGATAGGAAACTATTATATAAAATCAAACTGATGCTTAGATCCCAAAGTATTCCAGTTTAAAGTTGTATGTAGCAGAGGACCTTACTCACAGCACCCTAGATCTCTGTGTGTCATAGATGTTTCCTTGCTCCCTATTGAGATTTATATCACTTGTAAGGACAAGCAGATGCACCCCCCCTTTCAGCTGGCTTCAGTCCTGAAGTCTGCATTTCCATCAAAGCTTTCAACGCTTTTCTTCAAATTAGCTTATTTCAGAAATGTTAGCCTCAGCATCTCCACTAAAACCTTTTAGCAGAAGATTTTTGTTTGAATAAGACAGGAAAGGATTGAGTCTAAAGGAGCCAGAGAACCTCAGGGGAGTCCAACAAAAGTAAGGCTGGACTAAAGTAGTAGCCATCGTAGGAGGAAGGAAGGAAAGGAGCTAAGTGCAGCAAGGAAATCAAACAAGGAAGGCAAGAAAGAAAGAGACAAAATGAGTCATTGTGAGAGGAAGGGTGTTGATGAGGGAGAAAGAGAAGGAAGAAGATGAAAAGAAACAAGAAACAAATGACAGACAATGAAGAAGATTTAGGGTTGGTATCTGTTTATTGTATCAAGTCAGGCAACTGGGTGTATCAAGTCTCCTTAAGGATCAGAGTGAAGGCATGGCAGGAAGGGACCAAGAAGAAGTAGTATACAATAAATGAATAAAATTCCCAGAGCACCCATAGAGGATACTAGGTGTACTCTTACTAGGGGCAGCACACCCCATAGCACCACATAAGGTGAAATGGGAAGGTGCCACTATCTCACTGCTGAAGCCTCCCTTACCTGGGTTGTGTGGTGGTGCGTGCGAAGTGGTGGCGAATGATGGTAGATTATGAGAAGTCTCATAGAGTGCATGAGATCTCATGGGATTTCAGTGAGATCTCATGGGATTTCAGTGAGATCTCATGAGACGAGATCTTGCCAGAACCTGCCACTGCTGCTTCTCCACCTGTGGCAGAGGCAGCGGGGTGGGCAGGGCACTTGTGGGGACACCACTTCTTTGGGTTCAGACACCTGAAGTGACTGCCTCAGCCCACCTCATGGGCAGGCCAGCCCTGACTCTCACAATGCCTGATCCGGTCATGGGCAATTAAAGCAAGATAATAATAGTTATGCTGATTACTGGGTCCTTTAATGAGTCTTGACAACTCTAGCTCAGTGGTAAAGCACATACTTCTCAATGCAAGAAAACCCATTGTTCAATTCTTGGCATCTCCAGTTAGGACTGGGAATGTTTCTTTTCTGAAAGCAATAGTAAATCCATGTAGACCAGGGCTGGGGAATCTTTGCCCCCCTCCCCTGATGCTGCTGAACTACAACTCTCATCATCCCTGACCAATGGCCATGCTGCTGGAGCTGCTCATGGGAGTTGGAGCACAACAATATCTGGAGGGCCAAAAGTTCCCAGCCCTGATTGTAGATGATATTGAGCTAGATGGACTTGACATAAGGTCCATCCTATCTGAACCTGCTAATGACTGGTGCTTATCAAGGTAAATGTTGAAGGAAGGATGGAAGACTAAATTTAGGAAGAGAAGCAAAGAGCAGCAAAGGAAGATTATAGGTTACAGCAATGTAAGTACAGTGATATACAGTACCAAGAAAGAAGGAGCTCACTTTTATTGTTTTGCCAAGAGGTCAATCTTAAATTAATAGCTACATTCCATGGATGCCAGTAAGGGAAATTGACTAATATGCCATTTGGGGTGTGTGTGTGTGTGTGTGTGTGTGTGTGTGTGTGTTTGTGGTTATTGATATTATATTTGTACATATTTGTTTTTAAATCTTACGATTTATGAGGAAATTGTATACTTTTTATGTGTTTTATTTATTGTTTTGGACTATCTGTGTTATGTTTGTAACCAGGTAAAATCTTTTCATGTTGTAAGCTGCCTTGAACATGATTTTAACTATGGAAATGTGCCATAAAAATAAAATGATGGTGATTAAGATGAAGATGAGATAGGTGTAACAAAATGCACACAGTGGGATGCAGAGGAAACCTAGAGGGTATAAACAAATTTCAACAGTTCTATGTGTCAAAATTGACAAATCCTCTTGTGAGACAAACACCATCGTTTTTTTTACTGAGTCAAGCTGTTCATGATTGAGGACTGTTTTCTGCACTGAGGCTGACAGAACATAGAGCAGTGTGAGGGATGAGTACTGCGCAGTGTAATAAAATCTTCATTGCCACAGCTATCAGTCAGGGGAACCTCTGTTTAGCTTAACTTCCCTCCATGGTTTTGACAAAACAAGGGGTGGAAGGGATGCAGCAGCCACACTATATAGGATTCCCTGTCAGCTTCCTGGATGCTTGCCCACATCCTGATGCAAGCACTGACCTCATCCAAATCAGGACTGTGGACAGGGCTCAGGCTGACTGGTATTGGAGAGCAGTTTGCTTCAACAACAGAAAGCCTCAGAACAGAATTTATAAAGTAACATCAGTTCTGTCTGGATTGTAAGCTCCTGAAAGGCATGTCTTAATTTAAACGGGCCCAGGCTGCTTCAGCAATCTTTTACACTGCCTTAGTGATGGAGATGCTGATTGTACTTGGGCTTCAGTTTTGGAGTCCTCTGCATCAGAGGATAGCCAGAATGCTTTAGGCTGGAGGAGCATTGAACAGAAGAATGTAAGAAGAGCTTGCTGGTCAGGTGCACGGCCCATCTAGCTCGCATCCTGTTTTCACAGGGCCCAACCAAATGCCTGTGGGAAACCTTCAGGAAAGATTTGAGCACAAGAGCACTCACTGCTCCTGTCATTTCCAGCATCTGGCATTCAGAAGCAATGCTACAACCAACTGCAGAGGCAGAGCATAGCCATCATGGCTAGTAACATTTGATAACTCTCTCCCCCATGATGGGCCTTGGACCCATATGTAATTTCCCCTCTGACTCGAAGAATCCTCGACCTTATATCCTGAAGAATGGAATCCAATCCCAGGGTTATAACATTATTGAAACTATCTTTGTCCAAGATTTCTGCTGTGGACAACATGAAAATAAAGACAATTTCTTGCTTGAAATGTTAGACTTTGGTCCCCACTTTTAGTATTATAACAAGTGTTACAAATACTTCCATTCCCCCCTCCCCAATCAAACCTACCCAGATATATGATTTCATTGAATATATGAAAATGCGCCACAACATTTTATATAGGAAAAATCTGGTAGCAATCTAGGAAAGTGTGTGTCCCATTTTCCCCTTCCAAGAATGTTGGTTCTCTTTATCAAAACACCTATTGCTTTCTCAAAATTCCACAAAACTCTGCAGCAATTACTGAAAACTGCAGGCAGGGTGGGGAAAGTGCTGTTGTGCTCATATCCTGCTTATGGGCTCCCCACAAGAATCTGGTTGACCTCTGTGAAAATGGAATGCCGTACTCGATGGGGCATGCACCTGATGGAGCAGGCTGTTCTTAAGTTTCACCTGAGAAAGATTTCCACACACACACACCATGGCAGTGACAATTATTGTGGCCTAGAGAATCAAATTTCAAATTTTGGTTTGAATTTATTTATTTTTTGAAATTTTATTTTATTTATTAAATTTGTATATTTCCATAGAACGTTAATCAGCCAAAGGCCTGGTTATAATATGTTTTGGCATGGCACCTAAAGATATGCAATGAAAGCACCAGGCAAACCTCCTGCGAAATGATTCTAGAAATGAAGCACCACTGCAGAAAAGGCCTGTTCTCATGCCCCCCCCCCCCGGACCTCTCATGGGGGAGGCACCTAAAGAAAGGACTCAGATGATGAAACTCAGGGTTGGAATCACTTCATATGTGAAGAGGCAGCCCTTAGGTATTGTCATCTTGGGATGTTTAAGGCTTTATATGTCAAAACCAGCACTTTGTGGGACTTTGTGGAAAGCATGGCCACCATGGGGCTATCCCTGAATAAGTCTGGCCCAACTCATAGCCGCGGACATGCCTTGGACTTGGTGTTTACCTCTATGGATGTTGGTGATCTGACATTAAGTAAAAGCGAAACAAAAGAAGTGCCATGGTCAGATCACTTTCTGGTGCAACTGGACTTCTCCGCAACCCTTCCCCTCTGCAGGGAGGTGGGACCGATTCGGATGGTCCGCCCCCGCTACTTAATGGATCCAATTGGCTTCCAGAGAGTGGTAGGGGATGTTTTATCCCATGTCGATGGCCTTTCAGCTGATTCCCTGGTGACCCGCTGGAATGCGAAGTTAGCCAAGGCTATTGACTGTCTGGCTCCAAAGCGCCCTCTCCGATTGCATTGAGCCCGGACAGCCCCGTGGTTTTCCCCGGCGCTGAGGGCAATGAAACAGTCGTTGAGACGACTAGAGCGCCAGTGGCGGAAAAGTCATTCTGAATCAGACCGGACACGGGCTAGAGCTCAACTTCGAGCCTACAGGGAACCAGGCAGAGGGCCTTCTCGGTAGTGGCACCCACCCTGTGGAATGCCCTCCCACCAGAGGTCAAAGAGAACAACAATTACCAGACCTTTAGAAGGCATCTCAAGGCAGCCCTGTTTAATGTTTGATGGATCTCTGTATTTTAGTGTTTTGTTGGAAGCCGCCCAGAGTGGCTGGGGGAACCCGGCCAGATGGGCGGGGTATAAATAATTTATATTATTAATTATTATTATTATTATTATTATTATTATTATTTAAATAACAACAACAATAATTTTATTAATTTTCAAATATTACCCCAATAATAACCCAATTGTACTAATACCAATTAATTCCAAATTAATGCAACAATACAAATGTCAATTAATTACTATTTAATACAATTTAATTAAAGAGGTTTTCCCCATGCCATATTTGATGTGTTTATCATAATCTTATATTACTGCATTCTGTATTCTTGTTAACTTCTAGTTACAAAACCAAGCACTTTGAATTGGTTCTGGAAACTAATTGGCAGCCAGTGTAGTCAGGCCAGAATTGGTCTAATATGCTCAAACTTTATTGCTTCCGTGAGCAACTTGGCCACTGAATTCTGCACTAGCTGAAGTTTCCGAACTGTCTTCAGAGGCAACCCTAAGTATAATATGTTGCAGTAATCTAACCTAGAGCTTACCGGAGCATAGGCAACAGAAGTTAGGTTAGCCCTGTCCAGATAGGGGCACAGCTGGGCCACCACCTGAAGCTGATGGTAGCCACTCCACACCACTGAGGCCACCTGAGTCTCAAGTGAAAGCAAAGGATCCAGGAGTACCCCCAAGATATGTACCCGCTTCTTCAGAGGAAATGTAAAGCCATCAAGAGCAGGCAAGCTGGTGAAAGGCACTCCGAAACACTGAAAACAGATGTACATCAGGGGACAGCAAAGGATCCAGAAGTACACCCAAGCTAAGTCTTTAATTTCACAGATTTCTCCCCATATTAACATTTGAGTGAAATAATACTTTGCACTTGAAGTTTTAATATTTTTATTTTTAAAGACTACACAATTAATGTGTTGCAAAACACCTTGCAATGGTTATTTAGGGCGATCTATCATCTATCTATCTATCTATCTATCTATCTATCTATCTATCTATCATCTATCTATCTATCTATCATCTATCTATTGTGGCTATTTTGAAATCTAGCCAAGTTGCTTCCCCCCCCCCCCCCCCCGCATCACACTCCTGCATCATACAAACAACACACCCCAATTATAGTAATCAGTTTACATGCAGTAATCACATTAGCTGAGATAATTATAACATGCATCACCTGGACCTGTATTTGTTTTAATACGAGGAATCAATAATTCTCAAGTGAGCACAAGTGTGCAGCTGATTATGTATTCAAGTGATCAGTGATTAGGTTGCTTTTGATTAAATTAACCATTCTGGTGGGGGGCGGGGGTGTAGATTTTTGAGAGAGAGGGAGAGAGATTAATAATAACATGCAACATTTATAGAGTGTTCACAAAGACATTATTTTGGCAATTGTGACAACAGTATTGTTGCAAAGCAGGTTTGTATTTGTTAACCCTGTGATGTGGATGGGGTGGGAGGGTGAGGCTGAGAAAGAGTGAAGGAAACAGACTTAGAGAAAGTGCATGTCTCGATGAGAGTGCAAAAAGTCAGGGAGAAAGTGAATATGCAAAGGGGACTAACAGAGATGAGATTCAGGTTATTACTATTATTATTTATACTTATATCCCACCCTTCTTCCCAAAGGAGACCAGGGCTTCCAGATGTACCATTTATTAAATTACAGCTACTATTTTGTTCAATTATTTTTAGTAATGAAATGGTTCGTACCATATGTCGCTGGGGTGTGGACAATTTCCCACGTCACTGTCCTTTTGGAGTAGTGGTTGCAACCTTCCCCCCCCCCCCCCCGCCCCCCAGCCATACCAATGGTGGGATGTTTTCAGATTGAGAAAAGAAAGAAGCATTATCACAAAGGCACATCATAGCCATGTAAAAACACACAAGGATGTCATGAAGTAGAGGTGATGTGGGATGTTGTGATGTGGTATGGAAAGCAGGAGATGTCTTGGAGTGGGTCCTGAAAGCCACAAGAGGCTTTCTTGGAGGGCTTAAGGTCCCCCACCCATAGGCATACATGTATTAAATGTATAATCCCATTAACACAGTGATTTACAATTTTGTTTTTTATTATTCTAAAGGGAGACTAGAAAACTCTATTATTATTATTATTATTATTATTATTATTATTATTATTATTATTATTATTTTGTGCTTGGACCCATTATATCTAGCTATGCTGACTCTTAGCTGCAAAATAAAATATAGTTAAAAAAATAGATTGGATATAGTAGATTTATGTCTCAAACTCAATGCAGTTAAATATGCTGGCTTTTTGCTACAGTTTAAAGCAGATTTAGTGTGTCCTGTAATTGTGACCAATAAAATTCTGTACACAAGGTCTAATTGACTTCAGAATCATTCGATTTTATTTTATTTTTGAGCAAATTGAATTGCACCTCTTGAAGACAACATGTCAGATCGTGAATTTATAAATAGAGGCTTCCTACTTGTTAGAGTGTGCAATTTTTAAAAAAAAGGAGGAAAAAGGACTCCGAACATACATCTGATGGGAAGCACAGTATAACTCATAATAACAGCACTTCAAAATATTACTTGGTCCAGATCCCGGTCATTTTAAATTATGCTCCTTGTAAGATATGGGAAAATACTACTTTTGCCAAGCAATTTAACCTTGTTTCAAATTATAGCCCCTTGCAGATGAACAAAGTGGCATCTTTTGAATTTAAACTCAATGGATCTGTGCAAAGTTCAATATGTGCACAACATTTATGTACCAGTGAGACCAATTGGCAGCATAGCTGACCATGCTGGCCTAAGCTACCTAGCCAGTTTTTGGATTGCCATGGCAAAGAGGAATGCATCTGCTATAGCTCAGGTTCGTAAAGGTTAAAATGGGTTGGGACCCTCCTAAATCCCATCAGTCAGTTGGTCAACATAGGCAATAATGGGGATGATAGGGGTTGTATTCCAGCAGCCTCTGTATTAGGCCCCTCTCCTGGAGTTTAAAAAGAGGAGGAAGAGCAGATATATGTTAGAAACCACAACATTAGTGTTTGATGAGGCAATTTGCTTCTTCACTTTAAGGTTGGGAAAAAGCAGTATGTTTCCGTGTGGAGTTCTGCTATCCAGAATGCCAGCCAAACAGCCACAGCATCTTCCACTGTACTCCATTCCACTATCCCTGCCCCCACACCCCTGATGGAGCCTTGAGACAGATCAGAGGGAGGATGTTGTTGGCATCTGTCTGAATTGGGAGACAATGGAGGAGTGCACCTTTGGGGGTAAAGTCAAACTACCGGAAGGTTACCATACCTCATGTTTCATTGCACTGGGGCAGATGAAGGCATCTGGTTGTGCCTTCATATGCGCACCATGGTGTTTCTTCTCTCTGTGCTCCTCCCAGCAGTGATTCCTCCTCTGGTCACTGCTATGGATGCACACAACCTGACTGTCTGTCTCTGCGCACTGTGGTCATCTGCAAGGGATCACCACACGACAGGTTGCTGTTGCCAGTCTTCATTCCTTATAGGGTCTTGAGGACAGTGGCTCCCTGCCAGCCTAGCTCAAGGTCATTGGGACTTGCCACAGTCCCTAATTGTCCACAGCGGGTGGGGATGAGATGCTTTATTGGGCTTCTGCCCCAAGCCAAATTTATTTCCTTTGTACCTGGGAGAAGTTTACCACCAAGCTTACCACCATGATATTGGTCCCTTGACAATGCCATGCCAATATCCATCTGGAAGCTGTGAGCAAAGTCTTGTGGTCTGTTCACATCCTCCTCTTCGTTCCACTTCAGTTCCAGCTGTGGCCAGTCTCTTATAAGACAGGAGGGTGTGCCTTTTCTAACATGGGAATCTTCTATTTGCATATATCCTGATTAGTTGGGAATGGCTGTTTGGTTATTTACTCAGGTCCCCACCCCCCACCCCCAGTTATACAAAGGGTCTTTGTGAATTGCTTCACTCAGCCACTAGAAAGCTTTATGCATTGATCTATGGCATTTCCAATGCCCATATCTGAGGGAATAGGATTAGGTTCCCTAGTCAATAATGGTATATAGTGCAACGTAATTGTGAGCATGGAGATACAGTCCTCCATATAATGTTTTGATGTTTAACATATTTTGCCTATGATTGATTAGTTTGCATAGATTAGAAATCAACAAAACCGATTACAAATATTTTCTAATCAATCTTCATAATAAAGTGTTTGAAGCTTGTTGTCCTAGTGAAGAAGTATGGGACTTTTTGAGGTGGGGAGGGGTTGGCAATTCAAGGCTAGCTAACAATATTTCTCATTTTGTTGTTGTTTATGAAGGCCTCTGTCATTTAATATCTTTCACACTACTTGCCCTTGCTCAGGTTCAAAATGAGGGCAGCCTGTCACTATTGAGAAAACAGCGCGCCTTGATTTGGATAGTGTTGCTGAAGCTGTAGATTTAAAGAACCACCAAAAAAAAAAAACAGAAGTCCATCCATCAATGGACAGCCCTCTCTCTTTGCTGTGGGATAATATATGCTCTTGGCTGAGGAAAGTAGATCTCAACAGAGACTAGCAGCAAGTGCTGTCCCAGATAATTAGAGCACTCAAATTAGGTGTCCAAGTGACTCTTCTGATTGTCTGTTGGGGTGGGAGAAGAAAGTGTGGATATTTGTTGTTATGTCTCATACTATGTATGTACATGTGCATCTCAACAAATCTGTTGTGGATGCTTTAGTTGAGATTTTTTGCCTTGCAGCGGGTTTGACTAGATGACCCTCGGGATTCTGTGAAATCCTTACACAAACAACACACACTGAATGAAAACAAAATGAAAATGTAAGTTTGTTCTGTTTAGCAAACTAGCAACTGAGTGAGAATTCTGTACAGAATTTCCTTTGTCTCTGCCTTCATCTCCATAGATAGATAGATGATAGATAGATAGATAGATAGATGATAGATAGATAGATAGATAGATAGATAGATATAGATAGAGGCTTTATTAAAGAGTTCAAGGGTCTTCATTAAGAATAATTCAGGGAAATTAATTAGATCGTCATACACAATCTTATTTTACACTTATATTGTGTTTGTGAGTTAACCGGCCTATTAATAGGCCTGTCAACTTTCATCTCTAATCAGTCTGCTAACTTTTATTCAATTGATTGATCATTTGATATGTTGCATTCCTGATTTTTGGGTGCTTATGACAACTTGCAGTTTAGCAAAATCACTGATAGTAGTTAATGTCTTTCTTCTTTTCATTTTTTAAAATAAATTTTGAAATATGGCACACCAGAGGGAGGAACAGCAATATTATTATTTTTGCAGTATATATATATATCCTCACTACTCCCTTACCAACCCCAAACTGGAGTGTATAAGCTATAAGGAGCCCAGGCAAGCTAATCAACTCTTTCCCGTCCCAGATTTACAGCTTTCATTTAATTTTGAACAGACGCTCTTAAGCATTCTCAGCTTTTGGTTGTATCCTTGGAAGGACAGTTGCTCCATTTTGGTAGTTCATTTTGATCATGGAAGCAATATTTATGCATGATCTTGCTAATTCCTCACTCTATTATTGCACTTTAAACAGTCATGACTTCCAACCCTCAACATATTATGGAAACTAGCCTGTCAGTTACAGTTCTCAGAGTAGTTTAACAATCAACCCCTTTTCCCAGGGAACTTGAGGAATTTAAACTCTGTAAGGAGAATAAGGGTCTTTTAAAAACCATCTGGAACTATAGTTTGCAAAGGGTAATTAGACCAGAGGTATAATTCCCAGCACCCTTAACAAACGACAGTTCCCAGGATTCTTTGGGGAAAACCTGTAATGGTTGAAAATTGTATGTTGGTGCTTTAAATCTATGTTGCATGGAGGTCTAGGTGTCCCTGTGTTAGTGCCATTTCTGTTAGCCCAGAGACACCAGATTTGTAGAACCAATCATACTAAAGCCAAAAACAGCTTTTTTTTAAAAAAAAACTGGATAAAAATTGGATCCAGTACTACGAAAGTGGATCCATTTGAATTTGCAAGAAAAGCCACCATGAAAGTCAATCCATTGTATCTTGTGGTGAACGAATCCATAAACAAAATGCATGGTATCAAATACAAAGTCATAATCTCAGTGGAAACATTTAAAAAAAAATTATGACAAGTTAAGAACTAAGAATCCTAGCAGATACGAGAAAGAATTAGATAGTTTGCTATGTGTCTGGTAATAGACGTAAAGCTTAATTTAAGAATCTGTGTTAAATTGGGCCATTCTGCCTGAAACATTTAGCAGAGAAATATACAAAACCAAACAAATGCATTCTGTTTACAGCCTCTATCGATTTGAAATCAGCCTTTGGTCTTGTTTCCCGTGAGAGATTTTGCAACATGTTGAATCAGACAACGAAGAGATGGTTGTTCTTGATTCAAGGTTTATAGAAAACACATCAGTCCAGGTGTGTAATAGCGATGGTGATCATCTTTCAGGAGTGTTTTCCCTTCCCCCACCCTTTGGAGTCAGGCAAGGATATTTATTTGATATTACTTGGTTCATACTTGGCTGATTCTCCTGTAGATTTGCTTTCGAAGGCTTCTCTCCCTCTGAAACTAAACACCATTCAGTTTACTTTTTATTATACATAGATGATGCTGTTGTAAGCTCACCATCAGAGTAAATCCAACAGTGAAGAAAAAACAACAACACAGATCTGATGGTTGCCATCATCACAAAAAGGATTGATTCAAGGCACTGATCTTCATGAATATTTATTGTTGTTGTTTTTTCTTTTATAACATGATGACAATAAAAATACCAAAAAACCCCACAGAACACATGTGTGGACACATAGGTGACTTGTGATTTGATGGTGATTTGAGGAAATTCTATTTTAAAAATAATTAAGAACCATAAGAATGCATACCTCAGATCTATATTCTACATGCTTTAAAATGCTGGATCCATGTTTTTTTAATTTCAAAATTCCCCAGGAAGAGGAACCCCCTCTGAGAATTGTAGTCTGAGAAGAATAAGGGTCTCCCTCACAAATTCCAGCACCCTTAACCAACTACAGTTTCCACAATTCTGTTTTTATATCAAACTGCAGGCTTTTCAGCCTTGCTAATAACTCTCTTCACAGGTCTTGGAATGGCACCCTTTCGTTGTCCACAGCTAAAATTGTCTAAAGAGCCAAAAGTCTCTGCAAATATTCTTAGGGGATGATAATGCTAATAATATGTAATTCTTAATGGTCCCAGAAGAGGAAGAAGTCAGCCGTTGCCAAATCATTCTTCATACAAATGGGCAAACGTGCCTACTCACCTTGACGTTGTTTATTAGCAAATCTAACCAGCAAACATACCCCCTTAGGCATGCATGGTTGGGAAATCTCATGAAATCGGAGTTAATTGCCAGTTAGGGACTGAGATATGCAAACCGTATGATGAGTTTTATTTTGGATTTTGCTGCTGTTGTGCTAACTCCTCCTTGCACCCTAACTGTAAATGTGCATGTTGCATTTCTTTCTTTCTTTCTTTCTTTCTTTCTTTCTTTCTTTCTTTCTTTCACAAATCTGTGAGCTTTCCCAATGATTGTGCTAGCCAACATTTTGCATTGCCTTTACAATTGCCCACAGAATTTTCTGATACAATGGACAAGACTAAAAAGATAAGGAAAAGGAAATGAGAAATTGGTGTGACTGCTTTTACATTCATATTATTTTGAGGGACTTTTGTTTTTCTTGCTGTGAAAGACAACAAAACTTCAACATTTTTCTTTCATGCTTCCCCTTTCACAGTGTACAGAATGTAATAGACAGCACAGGGTCAGTTTTCCTATGACAAGATTGTTCTGGAAATTACAATGCGTTTTGCAACTCTCTTTTTTTTTCAAATGTGCAGGTTGAGCAGGTGGTAAATAAGCACACTTGCAGGCAGTACTGTTTCTTAAAACAACACCAGCAGCCAAAACAGCAGAAGCTAAGATTGCAAAACAGATAAATTAACAGACTACTAAACAGGAGAGCATAGCTCAGAGAAATAATACTGAAGACAAAATGTTACAGGAGATCCAGGGGGATTGCTGAAAGTGACATTTCACTTGAAAGTGGATGGACTTGATACCATTTTTTTCTGGCATTCCCATTTTTTTCTGGCATTCCCACCAGAATATGTAATTCCACCCCGAGTAATGACATATTTTGTATCCCTGATTTATAAATATAATGGGAATATGTTCAGGAATCCCAATTGTGACATAGAATTACCATATATTATTCAGAAAATTAGAGACTTGTCTGTCCAAGGTATTACTGTGGAGCTAACAAACCACACATATTTCACTTCAGATTCATTCACATAAATCATTGAGGATCCTGAGAACAACAACAGCAATCTTGATTTAAAAACAGCCTGCATCACCAATCAGAAACCAGATTCTGTGTAGCTCAACTCAGTAGGGAAGCTTGATAATAAATTCTTTCACATGCAGAGAAATGGGCTCATAGAGTTGACCCCCCAACTTAAATGAATGGACAGGTGTCCTGTGGATGGAGCAGAAGCTCTCCTATGGAGCTAATTGCCAGATCAGGTTGCACAATTTTGTTTCCCAGGGTTGTGAGATGGAGGTGGGTTGTTAGCAGTTTGTGCCAAAAGTCTGTGGAAAGACGCTTTATATTATTTACAATATCCACATCCCAGATCTACTCCACTCCTCTCATAAACACTCCCTGACTCCCACCATCATACCATGCAAATTACAATGGTACCTCTAGTTACAAATTTACTTCGTTCCGGAGGTCCATTCTTAACCTGAAACTGTTTTAACTAGAGGTGTGATTTCGCTAATGGGGCCTCTTGCTGCCACTGTGCTACTGGCACACAATTTCCGTTCTGATCCTGGGGCAAAGTTCTCAACTCAAGGTAACTCTTCCAGGTTAACTTGAGGCATTTGTAACTCAAGGTACCACTGTATTGTTTTCTATGAATTGTAAAACTCTTTCCCAATACATACATACTGTACATACATACATTCTAACCTTGGATAAAATTCTTAAATCTTGGGGGAAATGCAATAAATTATACACTATGTGTGTGTGTGTGTGTGCGCGCGCACACACACACACACACATACAAATGTCTTAGAATTTGAGATGGTCTTTTCAGATAATAATTATAGTTACTGTTGCAAAAGAGCAGAGCAAAATATAATTATGCACAGATGTGAGTGATCCGTTTTGCTCAAGGAAACATATTAAGCTGGTCATGAGTCTGTAACCTCAAAGCAGATGGAGCATATGTCCTATTTAGCTGCTTCTCTGTGCACCTTTTGCCCCAAACACTTACTGGTTGTGCCTGCTAAAATTATCAATGAGGAGCCAGGTCACCAGGAAATGAATTGTGTGCATTTGCCTTCTCTGCTGGAACAGCTAAATTTGTTGTTAGCTTGCTTGTTCAATTTTCCCGAGACAAAACAATTCTCAAGTGTGTTGGACTTCTTTTCAGGATCCTTTGTTCACTAAATGTGTGCTGCATCAGTTTAAAAGCCAAAGTGGTTACACAATATCAGAATTAAAATGGAAACATATCTTTCATGAGATTGTATGTATGGAATGGGGTCATTATATGGAAGAAGCCTCATGTTACATGTTTGTACATGTTTGTTCTGGATATCTAAAAAACATAAGGACTGGCCCCTGCTTCAGACTGTGTGATATTGTGTACCTTGGGGTGCCTTGAATTTTAATCCAAATTTATTTCAAAAAATGTGTAGTCATATTTACAGTCAATAGAAACATTTATACATACATGCAGGCAGTATTAAAAAACTTGTATTAAACAATATTGCATTTTATACTGTCAACACCTGCCTTGCGACCTTATGGTGAAGAGCAGGTAACAACAACAACAACAACAACAACAACAACAACAACAACAACAACAGCCACCCTGTGTGAGAATTAGGTTAGGTGCATCTTTATCTACAGAGACAAATGAAGGATGGTATTGTGGGCAAAAGAGGGACTAAGACAGGAAAAAATTGTTTTAAACCATTCCTCTCATACAATAAGAGTGCATTTAGGTTGTTTTTTTTGTTTTTTTTTTGTTGTTTTTTAAGTGCATCACTTTGTGCCATTGCTTACCTAATGCGGAATTAAGAATGAAACTGCAAAGGAACAAATGAAAGAACCTGCAGCACACTTCTGAATTTCTTCTTTGAAGTTAGGTCACCTTAATCAGGGCCACCTGATAGTTGAGCTAATATATGAGTCACTGCCGGAACCATGAACTAATATATTAGTATATTTTAATGTTATTTAACTTTCATGATACCTTGGATAATATAAAAGGGGGAAGTACTGGTTTGTTCATAGCCACACATTAATTAGGGTGCTTCCAGATGAGGTCTTTATGTCACAAAATGTGCATTCAGATCTAATTCCTGTGTATGATTCGCATGATTTATTTTTTAGACTTAGCTTTTTCATAGGCATCTGGCTATTCCCCAGTCACACCAGTTAGCAATCCTGGGTGGAGTGTTTTCTGTGACCTCTCCTCCACCACTACTCTCCTGCCCTTCACTACATTTCCCCATTCTGAGCATGCATTTCACCTTTATTTCCTCACAAAGAAAATGTTTCCAGACTCTAGTTATCATGTTTCTCTTGTGTTGTTTTTTTTTTGTGTGTGTGTGTGTGTGTGTGTGTGTGTGTGTGTGTGTGCATAGTGGTGGTGGTGGGAAGACAACAACTCAGAGCTTCCAATGTTCTGATAAAGAGCTCTAGAACTCAGTGGGTGGCACTGTGGTCTAAACCACCCAGCCTCTTGGGCTTGCCAATTGGAAGGCTTGCAGTTCGAATCCCTATGATTGGGCGAGCTCCCGTTGCTCTGTCCCAGCTTCTGCCAACCTAGCAATTCGAAACATACCAGTGCAAGTAGATAAATCGGTACCGCTACAGTATGGAGGAAAAGGGCGTTTCCATGCGCTCTGGCACTTGTCACGGTGTTCCATTGCACCAGAATCAGTTTAGTCATGCTGGTCACATGACCAGGAAAGATGCCTGTGGCTGGCTCCCTCAGCCTGAAAGCAGAGATGAGTGCAGCACCTAGTCACCTCTGATTCAACTTTAAAGGACCAGGGATCTTTTACCATTACCATTACCATTACCTTTACCTTTACCTAGAACTAGTAGGGGCTGAGCCCCATTGCAACAGGCAAGAAGGCTAAAAGTAGCTGGAGCAACAGACAATGAGATGCTGAGCCAAGTAAGTCTAGTTTTGTACCCATCCCCATCCTCCTCCCATCTGAGTTCTAAAAAGACAACACTGACACTGTGGTTGAGGAAACTGGCAGGTAGTGTAAGTAAGGAGAAGTAAAGCAGGAGGGGACTAACTAAGGTTGGTTGGTCTATGAATGAATGACGGTATACAAAATGAATGAATGAATGAATAGCTTTAATGGGACAACTTCTACCGCCTAGACCTCTGTATCACCACCACCACCACCATTATTATTCCAGTGCATGTTTGTATTGCAGTTATAGCCTCCAAGCCTCTAAGGTGTTGAGATTCTGAGAAGATAGCTTTTCTGAACTAGGTTTTAAAAATTCCTGTGTGACTTCAACATACAGAAATAGGCAGGGTTGTTGTTGTTGTTTTTTTTTGGGGGGGTTGCCAGAAACAAGACAGCTGTGCTCATAGGACAAGCAACTCAAAGCAACGGGTTGTGGCAATACAGATCACCCCTTGCTACAGTAGTGGTGGTGATGGCAGATGTTGATCAGATTATTATTGCTTAACACATTTTGCTGTGGTAAGAGAAAATGCAGATTCAATTTAAGACAGTGTGAAAAAAATCGAGTGAATGAAGAACACCTGGAAGCACCCTTTGTTCTGAAATGACCAAACAGCAAGGTAGCTGTCAACAACTGACAGTAAATAAAGCATACTGGGCATTCTGTTGGCTATGTTCATTTCCCTGCAAATATGCAGCCTGAGAGCCGCAAAAGATTTACTTGAAAGATCTACATTAATGGGCCATATAAATTGTCTATAGGGCTGTCTGTCTGTCTGTCTGTCTCTGTGTGTGGAGGAAATGTGTGTATATGTGTAGGAAATTGGCCTACTCTTTGTCTCATTCAGCCATGAATATCTAACACATCAATTATGCCTAGAGGGGCATTCCATGCATAAAAAGTAGACGTTATGGAGCTGAAGTCATCTTATATTTAAAGCATGCTAATGTACTTAAGAATCCGTTAGCTTTTCACATTATCCCCATTTTCAGGGGGTTTATGACCAAGCTCTAAAAATTCATTGCAGACTGAATTCTTTCCCTTTATAAATGCAGATAACTGCATGTGTGTGTGTGTGCGCGCGCGCGTGTGCGCGCGTGCGTGCACCCACACCCACACACCCCACATCTTTTATGATCTTTGAAAGGGAGCCAATAGTACAAATACTGTCTCTTATTCCAGCAGTGACAAGAAAATAAAATGTTACACAACCAGAATGGTCCTGATAGTGACATTGCCACCGCTTACCTGGGCCCCAGCTGCACTATGCATTTAATGCAGTATCCTACCCCTCTAAACAGTCATTACTTCCTGCTAAGGATCCTGGGAACTGTAGTTTGTTAAGATGCTGAGAGTTGTTTGGGAGACCCTTATTCCCCTCACTGAGCTACAATATCTGTAGTTTCCAGGAAAGATGAAATGGTTGTTAGCCAACTCTGAGAACTGTAGTTCTATGAGAGCAGCAAGAGTTTCCTAACAACTCTCAGCACCCGTAATAAAACTACAGTTTTCATGGCTGATGGAAGTAATGACTCTTTGATAATTGCAGTTCTGTGAGGGAAATAAGTGTCTCATAACAACTCTAAGCACCCTTATCAAATTTCAATTTGCAAGTTTTTGTGGGGGTAAGCCATGGCTGTTTTAAGTGGTATGATACAACTTTAAACGTATAATGCATATGGGGCCTCAGTACAGATGATCTGACTTAATGGTGACTTCTTTTGCTTTTGTAGCCTGTCCAAAGGGGAACTGATGATGCCTTTTGATTTCCATTTGATCTTTGCTTTTCCTCTGCAGCACAATAAAGGATGATGCCACTTTTAGATGTTGACATTTTAGCTAGGCAAGATGGCTTTTCAGTGTTCTGCAAAAAATGATGAAAGCTTAATGAAAGATATTTTCTCATAATAGTTCCAAATTGGTTCTCTTGTCTGAGCAGAGCTGGCCTGTGGATTGGGTTTGAACTTTTGCCCTGTATCGGTAATCCAAAACTAGTCCCAGTAAATGCAAGAAGCAGCCTAAATGTGAAGATTTGAGCAAATCCAGAGCTGATTTGCTCTGAATGTAGTTCACAAAAGGGAAGGGAGGCATTATTATAAAGAGACAAAGGACTGGAATTCCAAGCTGTAATCCACTGAAAGATAAAAAATCTGAAATTGCCTCCCCCCCCCCCAACCAATAAATAGGAGGATCACAAGTGCAACAGAGCAAAAAAGAAGGAACTGAATTCTGCAGTCTGGGCTAAAGTTTCTCCATTACCCAAATTGGGACCTCAAATAAATTACTGCATTAAGCTCAACGTAACACACCGTGGTGCCTATTTCATGACATTCTAGTAGCTGTGTGGGGATGGAATAGGAGAGCACCCATTAAATAGCTTACCTGGCAGAAAAGTTAAGGGTAATTAATAAACCACTTTACAGTTCAGAGTTCAAGAGTTTTATTGCTTCATCCTGTTCTTCATTATAAATTGCATCGTAAAAAGACAATAGAATCTATTCACACCTTGATGCACACACCTGAATTTCATTAGTGCATATGGAAGTTATGCATATATACATTAAGGACCTAATATTTTTTTTTCACTTGATCTCAAGCACCAAAATCTGCTCTGTAAGGAGTGTGTGTGTGTGTGTTTGTTGCACATATATGCGGGGTGGGGTGGGGAATTAAAGCAGTTATGAAATGGAGGGATTTTCTGCATAAGATTGAATCTGGATGATTGAGAGAGCTTGAAAGTTGACCTCACCATTAAGCTGTGGCAGAGTTTCTCTTCTCCACGACACCTTCCAACTCCAAACTCTATCTGCTACCTAATACAGACCTATTTCTTTAATGAACATCTTCAAAAAATATAGTTTGCTTGTTTGGGAAGAACTGAAAAAAAGTGATAGCTAGAAATTTAAATCAAAACAAAGTATGTAAAGTATATACATTTAGGAAATGCAGTAATACCCTGTTGCCTGTTTACCAAAAATGGTTAGGGTAGATAAAGCATTCGGCATTGCCAGTGGAGCACAATTGTATAGAAGGGTAAGCAAAGTTTGCTTCCTTGGACATACTGCAAAAAGCAGCATGAAAAATAGGAAATACAGCAGGGCACACATACTCACACGGATATATATCTGCTGTAAGATAGGAAAATTATGGTAGATTGTTGATTTATAAATAAATAAATTTAAAGAAAGAATAAAATAAAAATGGTATAAAAACTTTGATAAAATAAAGTCCCACTGAAATCAGCTGAGTTTTTTTTTCTTTAGTAAACATAGTAAATAAAGATCAGGCAGCAAAGTTGGATGGAATTTGTAATGTGACCGATCAAATTATCTCTCTGGGATTTTTAGCTGTTGCTTTAATGTCTTTGGTGTTCAAATGAAAAGTATCTATTCTGAACCAGCCTGTTTTATTCATCTCTGTGTATCATCATCTAAGGACATCAGCATGTTGTTTACCGTATTAGACTCTGATTGCCCTCATTTTACTCTAAGCCTCTTAGTTCATTCCCATTAGTAGATGTCAATCTATTTTTACTCAACATCGTCAATGTGACTACATAGCAGCTTTGGCAAAATACAGCAAATTATGCTCCAAATCATTTAGGAAATGTCTGTATTTCATTGAAATGAAGGGGGGGCAGTGCAGTTTCAGTGCAGCTGTAAAATTTCAATGGCTGTCAAAATGTACTTTTCTTTCTTAGACTTAAGCTCTTACATTCTACTGTGCAGTCTTGCTTATATGTATGGATTTTATTATATTTGCAATTTATTACATTTGGAAGTTCAATCCTGTGTACATAGGAGGTGATCCTCTATCCACTGCACCTTATTGCCTTTAATAATAGATTAACTGTGAGCAGCTATGACAGTAAGATTGTCTAGTCCCCTGGCCCATTACAAGCATAACAGTTGATGTTGTTGTTGTTGTTGTTGCTGCTGCTACTGCTACTGCTGCTGCTCACAGTAAACCATGCCCTTGTACCTTGAATATGACTTGTCATGAAGCTGGCTGTGGAGAAGCACCACAGCTCCTGGCCCCATTTACACTGTCAACATCCCTGCTTGACTCTATGCATTCCATGGAAGGCCTGTGCATGTATAGCTTTATGTACACAGTTTCCATCCTGCAACTGGTTAGGAACCCCTGGGAATCATGCAGCCCTCCTGATCATGCAGATAATCTATGCACACACAGCTGTTCATGTTTAAATTCACTGCTTGGAACTTCCATGTAGGACCATACAAAGCTGCCTTTTATTAAGTCAGACAACTAGTCCATCTTGCTCAATATTGTCTACAGCACTTGGCAGTGTCTCTCCAGGATTTGAAGCTGGAACCTCTACCAGTCTTACCTGGAGATGCCGTGGATTTAACCTGGGACCTTCAGCATGCAAAGCACATGCTCTATTACTGAGCAGTGGCTCCCAGTAGAGCTGCTGGGAGGTATGCATTGAGAGCTTGGTCAATCAGAGACATTTTGTTGCCTAAGGCAAAATTGAAGATAATGTCCTCCCATTTTAGAGTACAGTAGCCCATTACAGTGCCAGTTGAATCTTTAACACTGGCAATGGGGTGGTATCTGCCTTAGGGTAACTGGGCAGTTTAGGAGGAACAAAGGGATCATACATACCGGTAGGACAGCAAAACTTTGTCGTTCAGTGCCTCATCCCAGCACCCTGCCACCCAGCACCTGCTACTTCATATGCCTGCCTCATTCTGCCAAGTGGTGTGACTTTGCTTCCCTATCATGCATTCAATGAATGCATGAAGCACTTTTGAATATGGCCTGTAAAGTATATACCGGTAGGAATCTGAGAATTCTTTGCAGGTAAACCTTCACTCGGCCTTAGCATATCAACAGCCACTTATGAATCAAGAGACTGTATTTAAAAATGATTGATTGAATTAGCAAGCCGGGAGTTTTTTATTTAGACCAGCATTCTTAGTAAATGGTTTGTTTAACGTGGCAGTGTTAATATGAGAATATTGCTGCATTTCCTAAGGATATATTTTGTTGCCTGGTAATACACAGTGGAGAAATTAATTTAATGTTCAGCAAACATAGGCAAAGGAGTGATTTATTCAAATTCAGCATTTTTTTTTTTTGAATCAGGGTTTTACTCTCTCTTTTCCCATTGCTAGACAAAACAATGTACTGTTATGAGTTTTGGGGAAAGTAGGCTGTAGTTTAGTGGAAAGTAGGATCCTTCTAACCCCTGGATCCAGCAAGTGTTAAAATATAAGTCAGGCTAGCTTCCTGGTGGTGATTGTCTGGGTGATGGACCATTAAGAGAACAAAGGAAATTGAGTTCTGTGTGATATGGCAAATCAGAAATAGTTAGAAAGACAAATCCTGAGTTTAGAGTTGAGTTGCAGTGAAGTGGGCCAGAAGCAAAGTAGCAAGCAGAGAAAGAGAGCCATGCCAGATCTCTGCTTGAATCCAAGGCTGCGGCTGTGGGAGAAGCAAGATCCTTGTGGGTGTTATTGCTGTGAGCCCCTCCATCATAGGCTCAGGTTGTATGTATGTGTAAATAAACTGTATATCATAAAGACACTACAGTCTCCGCTGTGCCTCATTTCCAAAAAAGAAACATGAACACTGGTAAGCGCCTCGGACCCCTGGAATCTCAAACCACTTAGAGGTTGGGGTGGCATGCTACAGTTTTTTTTAATTACTCTGACTAATGAAATGGACTTTGAAAAAGACAAATCACTTGTCACGGGGACTTTACATGACCTCTCTCTCTCTCTTTTTAAAGTATCTGCAGCTAGATTAGTGATTGCAAAAACTGGAAAACACAAATATTTTTAAAGCCTGGCTTTCACATGTATGGGACATCGTGTTTATAGACAGATGAACCATTTTACAAAAGGAATATCTATCTTGGGTGTGTGTGGGGAGGGGAGGCTCATACCTTCTATAGGACATGGTATCCTTCTATTGATTTTGTTAAGACAATTAAGCATGGTTTTCACCCTCCATCGACTCTTGGAACCTTATGGAGAGCTACTTTCATTTGATTGTCTTTCTTCGAATGTCTAAAACTACATCAGCTGCTATATTTTTCTCCCTTTTCTATACATCTACTAAGCTCTGTTTTCCTTGTATGGGTATGTTTTATTACTTGGAATTAAAAATCAAGTAAAAAAATCAATTTCAAAAGCTGTGAGCCAAAAGAACAATGAATACTTTCCCCTTTTTGCATGGGTTGTCCAGAAGGGATTTATGGTTCTGCCTTTTGCTTTCTGTTTTGATTTTTTAAAGAGTTTGTGGTCGTCACAAAACACCCCCCTTTCAAGATAAATAACAAATGGATAACATTTTCTGCATATTTATATAATGCATATGAAAGTGATGGATATTTTTACAGGGGTAACTGCTTTCCTTCCTTTTGAGAAATTGTTTCACTTATTTCTCATCTTCAGGCACAGAGGGCCATTGCTCATGCCACCAAAATGGCACCACTCACATAGATGAAACTCCCAAGGATTGCAGAAGTAGTGGTCAGTTCTCCTCATTTTCACATCAGTTTGCAATTTTTTATTATTAAAAAAGGCCCTGGTGAAAATTCATCAGCATTTAGTGCAAAATTCTCCTAAAATCCACATGTTAATGTTCACCAATATAGAATTTTTATGCACACTTCACCCCAGTATATGCATTTTGTGTGCACATTGTTTGACTGAGGAACTGCACTGACTTTTTTTATTTGCTTTGGGGCTGGATTCAAAGTGCTGGCTGGCTTTAGCCTTAAAAGCCCTGATGTTTTGTGGACCATGTTATCTTATGGAACACTTGCTCCCACGAAGACGTGCTGGGGAATTATGTCAGAGGTCTTGTTATGATCACTGTCATGTCAGGGGATTTGGAGGGTTAACACAATAGGCAGGGACTTTTTCTATGTTGGTGGTATGAGTCTTCTTCCCCAACCATACTTTTTCAGGCTTTGGCTCTCTCAGTCTAAGTTGGTTTTTTCCTGGACCCTTCCTGGAGGTTTCCTGAAGCCCTTAACCTGGGCTTTTTTTCAGGGAGAACTCACAGGAACTCAGTTCTGGCACCTCTCAGGTGGGTTCCATTGCCATTCAAAGAGAACAAGGTGTTCATGGTGAGTTCTGGCACCCGCTTTTCTAGAAAAATAGCACTGGACTTAACAGCTCTCTATAGAGGTATTTAATGCTCATTTTACTCACTCAGCCCTTGATGTAGAATTCACTAGCTCAGGGACTGGCAAACTGTGGTCCGCAGACCAGCTGTGGTCCATGGCATGTTTCTGAAGGATGGCAGAAGCAGCATCTATGAATGACTGGCTCAGCACTTTAGATGCTCACATTGATATTTAATTGCATATTTATTGCCTCTATTACTTCTTATATTGTACTTTTTTATTGTTGTGACTTATATTGCATTCTTTGGAATTCAAACTGTAAAACCATTTTAGAAAAAGAAGAACCAATAAAAATCACACAGCCTCAAGCACAGCCCATACTGATTGCTAAAAACAGGCAGAAAACCCATCAAATGGCTGTGAAGATCCTCAGCAATGTTGAAGTTGTCCAGCAGGGGGAAAGGTCACTCCCACTGGTTTATAGAATCATAGATTTGTAGAGTTGGAAGGGACCACGAGGATCATCTAGTCCAACCCCCTGCAATGCAGTAATATTTTGCCAAATGTGGGGCTTGAACCTACAACCCTGAGATTAAGAGTCTCATTTACTGCTGTAGTCCCTACGCTAGCTGATGTTCATGGACAACAAAGGTGTCCAACTGCAAACAGCAAGGAGCCTTTTGCACTCACAGAGGCTCTCTCTATGATGTAGAACTCCAACTCACACAGGCACCCCACTCCAGATGGCTGCCCTCCAACTTGTGGGAAGAGATGTTCATATGGGGGTGGGGGAGATCTAGTGCCCTAATTTCTACTCTCCCCTCTTGCATATTAATTTAATCCAGAATATGAATGCTTGAATAGGGTTTCACAGAGCTCAGCATCAAATACTGAGAGGCATATCATTCTTTGCTATCGTGATTAACAGCTGATGACAGACCAATCCATCCAATGAATTTGTCTAATCATGTGAAAAGGGCCATCTAATATCCCAGCTTCTGCTTGCAGTTGACGTGCCAACACACTCCCCCCCCCCGCCCTACACTGAGTAGTATGAACATTACCCACATCTGGGCCTACTGCAGCATTTTTAAAAATTTGGTCATTGGCTTTTATTTGAATTTTGTATGGCTTGGGAGGGAGAAAAAAATTGAAAGGTAAGCATCCTCTAAAACATTAGTTCCATATTCATAAAGGGGGGAAAATGAGTTGTGCATTCAAATTACTGAATGTTTCTTTTTATAAATACGAGTGGCTCCTTAATTATGAACTATTATTGTAATAAATGTTCCAATCAGCTCAACATTTGATTTCAGCCCACTAAATGAAACCCTTTATACAGGAGCCAAATGGATATAGGACTTAGGCTGTGCTATTCATTTATATTCTGGGGGTGGGGTGGGGGAGTTCTACTGTGACCAAAAAAAAAAAAGAAAAAAGGACAACAAAGAGCAACATTTAGGTTGCCAATCCTCAATAAATTTTCTTTGCATCCCCACAAAGACATTCTGGGCTTTTCATGAGGTAGGAACATTGTTTCCAGAAATAATGTTAAGATAAACAACTGATCCAAATATTCTAATAGAGCAGAATAATAGCATGATGGGGGCGGGGGGAGGGGGAGAGAGACTTACTTTTGTCTGTCTCTTCCAGCATCCAGCTTAAATATTGTCTGTTAGAATTAAAAATAATATTAATAAAAATAATTAAAATTATGCACCACACACAATAACATTTGTATATTAGGCACGTATGTTATACACCAAGATTTATATTTGAAGGGGGAATACACTTTGATTGATTGCTTGGAATATTTATGACATGTATCCATAAGAACAGCATAATAGCCCTGCTGGATCAGAATCCATGGTCTATACAGAGAACAACCAAATGGTTCCAGAAGTCCACACTAGGGCCCTGCACTTTAAGACATATGTGTTATCATTTCACTTGGGATCAAAGATTCTTCTGATTCTTCTGCTTTGTAGGCATATTCTCTGATATGTCCATGGTGAGTGTGGAAGATTGGAGGAAGGGAGAGTCAACCAAATAGATATGCCAACACACAACCACCATGTAGTCTGAAATGGAATAGTCTAGGTCTAGGGAAAATATTTACCACCTGCTTCTGCTATACAACTAGCTAGGGTTGCCATATTTCAAGAAGTAACATCCGGACACAAAAAGTTGTTGAGTTGTTGAGCTTTTTTAAAGGATAGTTGTTGAGCTTCTTTTGGGAAAGTTTTTTTTTAAAAAAAAACAAAAACCCACAACCCCAGACTTTTGGCTGATATCCCGAAATTCCCCCCAGACATTTATTCTGTCATTGGAATCCCATACATGTTCAGAGAAATCTGGACTTATGACAACCCTACTTTAGACTGGATAGTTTTACAGAGAAAAAACAATCAAAGCTCAGTGCTCATAGTGGACAAGTGACCAGAGTAGAGCTGAGCTCTGCATTTTTTTTATGATTGTTCCTTGTAGCTACAGTTATTTATAAGGTATCATTTGGCTAAATTTGGAAGTCCTGGTGTGGGGCCTGTGGATTTAATTAAGCCTATTCTCTTTCTCTTTACCTGGACATTTGATGATTAAGGAATTTTTTTGTGGGGAGCACCTCTATACTGTTCTGTTTTTGTTTGTAACTGTATTACTTATTTTTATACAGTGGGACCTCGACTTACGAATTTAATCCATTCCGAATGCACACTCGTAGGTCGAAAACTTCGTAAGTCGAGTTTTCCATAGGAAAAGCGGTTTCCCATAGGAATACATTGGAAACAGAAAAATTCGGAAGTCGAGGAAACCACATCTAAAAACTCGTAAGCCGGGGAAACTAGCCACGAATGGGTTTTCTGTTTGGATGTCGGAATTTTTCTGCTCGTAACTCGAAAACGTCGGATGTCAAGGAGCTCGTAAGTTGGGGTCCTACTGTAATTGTCTGATTATAATATTGCAATCCACTTTGGGATCTTATCATGATCAGCAGTTATGAAATCTTAGAAATAATAAACAATAATAAATAAACAAATGGATATTCACCCTTAATTGAAATTCTATACAGGCTGAACTTTTGTTTGCTTTATTTTTATTCACACTTGGTTATAGAAATACTGTGTTTCTTCCTGAAGAAGACTTCTCAAAATCCTGGTCCATGATATGTTGAATAATAAAACCAAGAGATGAGCTTTCATTAATACACATGCATGAATTAGAAAAAAAGTTTGAAGAATTTCATCCTTGCAAACCCTGATACAAATTGACTTGATCTGGATGTTGCAATGGAGTTCTCTGTTCAAAATATGAACCAACATTTACTTTAAAAGACCTATTTTGAAATTGTGTGTGTTAAAGAAAATGCATTTAAATGCAACTTTTCATTTTTAAAAACAACAACAACAGCTGATTAATGCAGAAATAGGATTGAATATATTTATGAGTGAACACATGCAAAAGTGACACGGACCAGAAATTGATTGATCTGGCAATCCCTATGTATGAATCTCTTTCTCTTTTAAACACACACATATACATCCTTCTGAGATGTTAAGAAAAACCAAATAAAGCCTCTCTGGGGCATTCAATAAAGCCAAGTAAGAAAATGAGGGAATATCAACCTGAATATAATGATAATACAAAACAGTGATAAAAAGAGAACTGCCAAATCAATCTGATACTCACCGCTCCAAACATCCAAATTGTGCTTGTGGGGAAGGCAGTAACAAAAGGTGGTGATCAAACTCTAATCTCACATAATATATACCTAGGCTGGATGTCGTGGAATGCTCCTATTAACTGGCGCGAGAAAGGTGGTATTGTTTGCAGGCTCTTCAGGTAATTGGGGGAGATGGCTTCTCCCTGGTTTACAGGTATTTCAGCCTAATAGGAATGTGGGGACATGGCAATAAAAATCACAGCTTTCCATAAAGAAACTGCTACAGTTTCTGCTGGAAACTCATTGTCTCCCCCAAAATAAAAGAGCAGACACTTGGCAAAGAAATATCAGCATATTTAAAAGTATTGCAATCCACCCCTAGAGGGCTACTTGGAGTCTAAAAGACGAAGGAGAGAGAGAGAGAGAGAGGTCTATACACAAAGGCTTGGCTAACTATCTCAAATTATTAAGAGAAAGGAGGCTCTGCAGCTCTCAGCAATGTCCACCTCTTCCCTGAGTTCACCCCCCCTCAATTTCCCTTCGACCCTTCTCCTCCTCATTGCTCTGGACCACTCTCCATGCCAGGTTGACCCTTACTTCTGGTCATCTCTTCTCCCCATTCCCTTGGGCCATTTCCTTTTCCAAGTTGACTCTTCTCTCTAGTCTTCTCTGCTTCCTATTCCTATTCCTTGGAGTGTTCTTTCTTGCAGGTCTTAACCCCCCCTGCTTCCCATGATGCCCTGCTTTCTCAGAACCTACCTTCTCACCTACTAGCCCCCTACTCCTAACTACCCTTTCCTAAGTCATTTTGCATGCTCTGATCATGCTACCATCAGATTATTTATTTATTTATGAGAGACTTTAGGGTAGTTCAGCCAGCTTCACTGCCACCATAAAAAAAAATTATAGGTCATGTTACATAGACATAATTTTGGTTTCAAAAAAACACAATGTATCCTCTAGGGCAGACCTAGAGCTGTTGCTGTTTTGTGACTACAATTCCCATCATCCCTGAACACTGGTCCTGTTAGCTAGGGATGATGGGAGTTGTAGTCCCAAAACAGCTGGAGGGCCAAGTTTGGCCATGCCTGCTCTAGGGTATCTTTAGGTGAAATATGCCTATGAGACTAGAAATGCACACTGGGCTGGCTGAACCAGAACATTAAAATAAATGGAAAGGTTGATGTTGCAGACTTCTGGAGCCCATTCAATATACAGTGGAACCTCGGTTTAAATACACAATTGGTTCCAGAAGTCTGTACTTAACCTGAAGCGTACTTAACCTGAAGTGAACTTTCCCATTGAAAGCAATGGAAAGTGGATTAATCCGTTCCAGATGGGTCCGCGGAGTAGTTAAACTGAAAGTACTCAAACCGAAGCGTACTTAAACTGAGGTATGACTGTATTGCAGAAGAATTGGTTGGGTAGGGGAATTGCCTGAGGAGGATTCATATTGTTCCATTGCAAGAGGGCAAGAAACCAAGACACCACAGAGGATGCAGCTCACAAATGGTATGGTAGGTATGGATTCTTCCCCAGGCTGGACTGATTGCTTTGGTATCAAGGTCATGTCCACGCCATAAATATTACGCACTGTTTTAACACTCATCGCTTCCCTCAAAGAATCCTTGAAACCGAGGTTTGTTATGGGTGCTGAAAGTTCTTAGAAGACCCCTCACAGTGCTACAGTACTCAGGACCCTTAACAAGCTGCAGTCCCCAGTATCCTTTGGAGGAACCCACAGCTCTTAAAGCAGTATAAGAGTACTTTAAATGTATGGTGTGTTTGTGACTATTGGGATCAGGCACTGGCAATTCTTAATTTGAGCAACGGTTTGTAAAGTTCACCTGTCCTTTCAGATGGACTTTAACACACACACACACACACACACACACACACACACACACACACGATCCTGTATTAGGAGATCTTTATGGACATCTCTTAATTTGAATGCATAAGCTGGTTTGGATAAATGCCCAGCAATGAAATTAAAATAGAAAAGTTAAGAATACATCTCAAGTGTGCTTCTCACCATCAGCTTTAATTTGTTGGTGCATCCACTGAAGAACTGGATCACTTTATTCAATTTCCAATATTTAGACCATCTCTCTTCTTAACTAATTGGGTATTACTTACCTGCAAAATGAGATCTTTAAATCATATGAAACCTCTGTCCGGTGCCTTAATGACTTCTCTTTTTATGCCCAAGCATGTGTGGGTTCTAACAACCATAAGGATTTGTTTTAATGGAGGCAATATCAACCTGGACTGGTTTTTAAGCCAACGCTGATTGATTTAACACGTTTGATGTATTATAAATCACACAGGAATAAAAATCACAGTGAAAAGTCCATTAAACTTCTGAGGCAAAAAGGATTCATAAATAAAACAGAATGAAATGCCAAGACAGCTGTGATATGCCGTTTCTTTATCTTTTAAAACTTAGATTTAAGTTTGTTGCCAGGATCAGTTTAACAAGTTAAAAGAAATAGTGAGGAATAAACACACTTTCTTACAGTTTAATTCCTGTCCCCAGATTTTTTTAAAAAAAACCCACAGTAAACACCTTTTTTGGTCTGGAGTTTTGCTATGTGCTTTTGAGATGAGTTCTAAGCTTCATGATTAGGTTTAATTTATTTTTTAATGTAAATCAATTTGAGTTACCTTTGTAAGAAAAAGCAACTAACAAAATAAGCAATAATACAATAATTACAGTTAATATGCAAGCAGAAGGTAATTTCTTTCAAATGAAATTGTTGCTGTTTAATTATTGATTTTGCCCTTATACATAGCTTTCCCAGTTTTCAAATAAGAATAAATTCCTCTTCCGCTATTCCTAGTGAACAGGAAGGGGGGGGGAGAGGAAGCACTATAGAGATGGGAGACACTGACAGCTTTGGTTTCTCTCCATTTCTCCACACTTCCATGTAAGTTTGCAATTTTTTTTCAGAAAAAGAACAGTCCTCCTGAAAGTTCATCAACATTTATCGGTAATACTGTATGAATTTCTCATGTACATATTTGCATATAATTTTTGCCTAATGAACATATTTTTAAAAAGCAACACATTTTGTATGTAATTCATTTTCACTAAATTAATCCTTTGTAATGAACACTTTATCCTAGTAAATCCATTTTTGCATACATTGGCTGTAGAACTGCATTGCAAAATTCAGAGAATTGCAGATTTAAGAGAATGTTCATGTATTGTTTCAGAAAGTGTGAATTGCATGGGGCCACCTCAAAATACTCTCCTCTCCCTAATGGATTGCAAGAGTGCTGCCCCCCTTTTTTACTTTCTACCTGCTGGTCGGAGCCTGCAGGAAACTGGATGCAGCAGTTCAATTGTGTTTGGTTCCCTGTGACCCTGCTGTCCTTAGAATTGAAGCCTTAACTGTATTGTCTGCTAGGGTTAGAAAAGAGTTTCCTCTGAAAAGAGATTGATTGCCAAACCACTCTGGGAACTGAAGCTCGGGAAAGGGAAAAGTCTATCCTAACAACACGGGTGGCGCTGTGGGTTAAACCACTGAGCCTACGGCTTGCCAATCAGAAGGTCGGTGGTTCGAATCCCTGTGACGGGCTGAGCTCCTGTTGCTAGGTCCCTGCTCCTGCCAACCTAGCAGTTCAAAAGCATGTCAAAGTGCAAGTAGATACCGGCGGGAAGGTAAATGGTGTTTCCGTGCACTGCTCTGGTTCGCTAGAAGCGGCTTAGTCATGCTGGCCACATGACCTGTAAGCTGTACACCGGCTCCCTCGGCCAATAATCTGAGATGAGCGCCGCAACCCCAGAGTCAGTCACAACTGGACCTAATGCTCAGGGGTAACTTTACCTTTACCTTTAACAACTCTCAGCACCCATGGCAAACCACTGCCCCCAGGATAACTATTTAAAATGGTGTGATACTGATTGAAATGTATAGTATATGATTGAAATGTATAGTAAATGTATATAGATAAGGCTTAAGGGGGTGAAGGCTCTCTACAAGTGATCAGTTCAGACCTATGATAAGAACCAGGGGTGCCAACTTGAATAAAATATTTGGGGGGCAGGTAAGCCCCACTCCACCTAATTGATTGTGTGACATGGCACACCCATTTGAATGACAATGCCCATCCACTTTGGGGACCCCAGCCCTCTTATTGGGGAGGGCAAAGACCCCTCGGCCCTAGGAGTTGGCTTCTATAGTAAGAAACATCTGTTCCTTCTCTTGCAGCACACTGAGAGGGAAAGAGTGAGAAAGGATGGGAGGAAAAAAAGAGTAAGAGTAAAAGAGACAGCAATAAGAGGAAAGAGAGAAAAGGGGGAACACTGCCTACTTCTGCATCTGACACCATGCAACATCAGCTGCAGGCCCACATATGACCCACATCCAGCCCTTGACATATTACCACCTACAATAAAAGAAATTTACTCAGCCCTACCCTAAGCCATCTAGAATTCCCACTCAACAAAAACTTGACAGTAGATCTTTTATGTCCTAACTCAACACTCAGCCACTATGGCTGAATTTGGCCATAATAGCATAAGAATATATGCCTTATACCATGCCAGACCATTTTTCTATCTAGCACAGTATGATCTGTAGTGACTGGCAGCATCTCTCCAGGGTTTCAGGCCATAATTCACATTCCCACATCATCATCATCCCCATTACATATAACAGATATCCCCAAACTCTTCCAGCTTTGTAGTTGAGTACAATGCAGCTTGATGCATTGAATAAAATAGGTTTTCATTAAGATAAAGGGCAAAATCGATATCTTTCTGAAATTGGTGCTAACTTTTCTCTCCTCCTCCTTCACTTTTTCTTTTTTTCTTTTCTTTTAAAAACGTTCAATGAATTCACAATATACTCAGACCGCTTCATTACACTTTAACCTCTTAAAATAAGGCATAAGAGCCTCATACTGGGTTCATTGGTACCATTTAGATATGACTGGGCATATTTTATGGCTTAATTAATCCACACCTTGGGTGTACTGGCAGGCAAAAAGCTGCAATCCAACTATCCAGCTAACTGGTCTCTGTGTATTAATGGAGTCCTAAAACATACTCTGGAGTGTTTTAATGGCCTTAATGCTATTGTAATAGGGCTATTAAACTGAACATTTTATTTTATACTAGTGACCAAATATCTTTAAATAATTTGATTTTTAACCAGTCTTTTCAATATAGAAAGCAATTTAAAGAAGCATGGATGGACACCATTTGATGATGCCAAGCGATTTAAAGGTTCAGGATCCTTGTGTGCTATCCATCCCATAATCCTCAGGACCATGCAGAACCCGGAAGAATAATAATAATAATAATAATAATAATAATAATAATAATAATAATAATAATTTATTATTTATACCCCGCCCATCTGGCTAGGTTTCCCCAGCCACTCTGGGCGGCTTCCAACAGAAAAATGAAATAAAATAATCTATTAAACATTAAAAGCCTCCCTAAACAGGGCTGCCTTCAGATGTTCATCATAAGGATTATGTGAGATTCTTGTTTCACAGAGAACAAATCTGTCTCATAAATTTTATGTTAGTAGTTGCAAGAAGGTTTGTGTGTGTGTGTGTGTGTGTGTGTGTTTAACTCAGTGCAGTTTAGTGTAGCATATATGCTGATTTTCTATTGTCAACAATGCCCCAAGCATCTCAGAAAATATATACCAAAAGATGACACCATTAAAAAAAGAGAGCAAACTGGAATAAATCAAAGACAATGGGTCAAATTCAATATTAAAATGGAATTATGTGAGCAAGATCATAAATTGTAACAGAAAATAAATAAATAACTAAGTCCCTACCATGCACTGACTATCCATTGGTTGTTCCAGGTGCATATCAGTGACATCATCAGCATGGCCCACAGCAACTTAAAAACAAAACTCAAAAGTCTGTTTCAGTTCCAATTGCTATTTAAAAAGCAGAATAGCCAGAAATCATTCTATCACACATGTTTCAATGGTTCTTATCTGCATTCCACTCCCAAAGACTGTCCAAAAGGGTTGACCTCACCTTCAGGGTCAACCAACCACCTGTATCAGGCGGGGGTGAAATTTAAAGAGGTCTCCAAGGCATCAAGTAGTGACTGGTTCCCATTGAGACTGGTAGGGTGGCAGCAGGGAGCTCAACTGTTGATGGGGCTAAGGCCAAAAACAGGCAGAGCCAACTGATTCTTATGTTGTCTCCCTCTTCCCACCTGTTGTTCTACAAGAGACTAAGAAGGAGCAGTCTGAAAGTTTGTTAAGTTGGAAAGCAGGCAAATGAGGAACTGGTTGAACTCAGACTAAGGCTGGTGGAGTAGTGTCCCAATTGCCCTGATAGACCAGCCTCCTCTGTGTCCAAGTATTCCAAATGTTTCATGGGGATCAGTCTTCTCTCTTTACCCATACCTGTATATTGCAGTGCAGGCAGCTTTCTCTTAATACGGAAAAATTGTATTGTCTGAAGGGACAGAGGAATGGTTCCAGCTGAACCTCTGTTGGTAGGGAGTTCCACTGGTTAGGTACCAAGTGACAGCCTACCAAAGCATAGGGAATTAAAGGAATTGACCAAAAATGCCCCATCCCTATTTGGATACCATATTGGCCCAACTATAAGCTGAACCCACAAATAAGCCACACCTTTAAAATTCAAGGCTTATTTACAGGTGTGGCTCACCTCCTGGCACTACCACCCTGAACGGGGGGTGGCCAGCGTGCATTGCCCTGCTCCCCAAGCCGGTGACAGCACTTGGCACCGAGCGCGCTGCATGCCTGCCTCCTGCCACTACCATGCTGCACTGGGGTGGCCAGCACACAGCGCCCCACTCCCCAAGCCGACGCCGGCGCTTGGCTCCAAATATAAGCTGCACTTTAACTTTTCACAGTCAGAATTTAGAAAAAGAAGTGTGGCTTATATTCGGCCAATCCAGTATTTTTCCCCAAATGCCCCACTCCCATTTGGAATGTCTGGCACTGGGCTGAATTCCACTGAATATGCAGGCAGTGAATGTATTCACAACATCATAAACACAACCTAGAATAGTTCACACAATGTAGAATTAAATGCACAGAGAGAGGAGAAATTGCTGGCACTGTTCCCAATCACCATACTGTATATACATTGAACACACGTACAGAACCTGCCTCCATGCAACATGTATGGAGTTTGTTTCAGATGAATGCATGGTGGTTGAGTGCAGGGCCACCACCATTATTAATTCATTCCACTCCCACCCCCCTCTCTGACACACAAACAAAGTCACAATTGTATGGCCAAGTTAATGTAGACCCTTGAAGAGTGCACTTAAAAATTGAACCACTGACAAACTTTTAATTATAGCTGTGCAACTCACATCCTAATTAAAAAAATCCAAAATACTCACATTCAATCAGAAGTCTATTGCATGTATCCCCTTGCACTGGTGATTATTTCATAACTGTCCCCAAACTCTAAAGTGAACTAAATTGGGAAGGAAACAAGTATGTATCCTACAGTCTTAAAGTTGAAGTTGAAGGGTGTGTGCCTTTGGCAGTGCTTCCAATCAACTCGTTCATCTATATAGAAAGTTAGAAAGCAACTTTCTAGGCATTTAACGCAGAAACATAGGTGTTGCCGCTGCTGAAGACACTTAGTCACTTTATCACATGTTGTTTTTTTTAAAAATGAACCTTTTATTAATAAAATGTTAGTTTGGATGAAATTGAAATGAACTACTTTGTTTTGTAAAATGATAAACTTGATCTATTTTGGCATGGTAGAGATATTAGGAGCTTAACACTTACTTGTCTATTAACAAAGAATTCTGGGGGGAAATACTACATACTGTATGAGTGTTAAATGTCACCTCTGCTTTCCTGGCAGGAATAGAAAGGATTTGAGTCTGGTTTTTTCCCTTTCTCTCTCACTCTCTCTCTCTCTCTTCCTTCTGTGAAAATACACTCCTATTCAAGCTGCAAAATGAAATATGAGTGCTAAACTCTTTGCCAGGGCTGGGAATCTGTATGGCATAAGCACGTCCAACTAAATGCTCCATAAGCCGACAAGTGGCACTTTTCATCACTCGAGGCTCCGACTTATTTTCATAACTCCTAGGGCTGTTGTTGCACTTCAAAACTGAAACTGCAAAATTAAACACACACTGGGTATTTCCAAGAATCTGGGCAGTTGCTCATTCCAAGCTGCATTCCAGATTTTTAAAAAGTACATTTATTCAAAGGTGCAATGCAGCAGCAAAGCAGGGATAGGAGACTATGCCTGTCTCCTGAAATAAAAACTATATACTTTCTCTTCCCTTGAAAAGAACAGCAATAATAAGCCCAGCTTTGTATACTCACATACCTGCATTTAAAAATGTGTGTATTTTACATTACTGGTTTCATGTTTAAATGATTTGGCTCATTTAATTCATTGGGGGAAACATGCTTATGCTGCTTCTGTGACTGCTTTGAGCTTTTGGCTACTTATTTAATGTTTGACATACTATTGAAATGAAATATTATTGAAATAGTTTGTAAAATTCTTAAGCTGTTAATTTAAGCTCCTGCTCTGCAGGGGGTTGGACTGGATGGCCCTTGTGGTCTCTTCCAACTCTATGATTCTATGATTTGATATGTTACTTGGGGCATGTGTATATGTGTGTTTTAAAGGTAAATGTAAAGGGACCCCTGTCCATTAGGTCTAGTCATGACCGACTCTGGGGTTGCGGCGCTCATCTCGATCTATAGGCTGAGGGAGCCGGCGTACAGCTTCCAGGTCATGTGCCCAGCATGACAAAGCCGCTTCTGGCGAACTAGAGCAGTGCACGGAAACACAGTTTATCTTCCTGCTGTAGCAGTACCTATTTATCTACTTGCACTTTGATGTGCTTTCGAACTGCTAGGTTGGCAGGAGCTGGGACCAAGCAACGGGAGCTCACCCCGCCGCGGGGATTCAAACCGCCAACCTTCTGATCAGCAAGCCCTAGGCTCTGTGGTTTAACCCACAGCGCCACCCATGTTTTAAAGATGGCATACCTTAAATCAGTAGGACTTCTATTTCTGGATTAGAAAGAATGAAAACAGTTAATCTCCAGTCCACAATAGAATTGTTGAAGACAAGTTTGGATTTAAAAATTGGCCAGATGCCTTGTTGTACACAGCACAGGACTCTACTAGAAAGGGGTATTTTATTTGAAGGGCTGTCCAGTCCAAATCCAGTTTAAAGATAAAGGAACATTAGAAAAGAAAACATGGGCTATGAAGCTGTTCATCACTGGATAGTGCTGGAGAGGAGACAGTACTTGTGGCGCATGTTGGCATCAGTGTCATGGGAAAATGTAGTTACAAACTCATGGAAGTTAAATTAAGGTTGCTAATTTGTATGCTGAAAGCCAAAACTTCCAAAATCATTCTAATGCAAGGTGGGCCTATACAAAAGGGATGTGCTCCACTTGAACTGGGATGGAATCAGATGGCTGGTTCCTGAAATAAAAAGGCGGAAGAGCAGCTTTAAAAACTGATTGAAGAGGAAAAGATCATGTAGGACCATGGGAGTTGAGGAGGCTCCTGTTCAGAAGTTCAGAGGTAATATTGCTCTGTACATCAAACAAAGCTTTAAGTTCAATAAACTAGAAATCCTGAAAGGGGCAGACTTCCCCACAGAATAATTGTGGGTGTTGATACAGGGCATCAAATTAGTACTGGGGTCATGCTCCTGTCTCCCCATCTCAAGGGAGAATTTGAGATGAAGGATGAAAGTAAGGAAACCTCAAAAGTGAAGACATTGTAGTAATGGGTGCTTTGAACTGGCCATGTATGTGTTCTAGACATGAGAAAGGGGTTAAAAATTGCTGGACACCCTAAATGACTGTAATCTTGAACAATTGTTGTTGGAACTGACTAGAGGGGCAGCAACCTAAGACCTAATATTGAATGGGGCCCAGGAACTAGTGGAAGATGTAAGTGTTGTTGAGGCAGATTGGAACAGCGACCATAGCGCTATTAAGTTAATTATACTTGAAAATGGCCAGTTGCCAAGAAAATCCAACACAGTGACATTTGATTTAAAAATAGGAAAATTCCCACAAATGAGGAGATTGTTTAAAGGGAAGTTGAAAGGCAAAGTTCAGAGGGTCAAATCACTCCAAAACCTTTGGGATTTGTTTAAAAACACAATATTAGAAACTCAACTGGAGTGTAAACCGCAGATTAGCAAAGGTACAATGAGGGCTAAAAGGACACCAGCGTGGTAAACAAGCAGTCACATAAGCTATTAGAATCAAGAAGGCCTCCTTCAAAAAATTGAAGCTTTGTCCAAATGATCTAGCTCAGGAGTCTCTCCCTGATTGACTTGGAGATACGTACTGGGGTTTAAACTTGGGACTTCCAGGTTTAAACCCCAGTACGTTGGGGGTTGAACAGATGCTCAACCACTGAACTGTGGCCCTTCCCTTTATATATCCAGATTATAACTTGATTACCTATCAAGTCATGAACTGTTCATTTCAGTATACCTTTGTATCTTTGTACCTTTATACTGGCGAGTTCTGCTTTGTTTGAAACCAGTAGAGAAACCTGCATTAAGCAGAAGAGCTCTGCACATCTACAACCAACACTGAAGTGATCCTGAAGAAGACATATAAAGTATTGAAATTTACAGTCAGTTGACTCTGCAGGAAAATCTTGGCATAATATTCTATTCAGCTATGAGGCAAGTATTGTGACCCCCAAATCCTACCCTAGGTTATAATTTAGAATTGAGGAGAACTCAATTCCCTCTTATCAACCTACCATCCCATCTTCCTGCTTGCCTCAAATCCCTCCCCAACCTGCCTGCCTGTCTGCTTGCCATCCAGCTGCAGCTCCAGTCTCAGGACTGAGGTCACTCATTTTTTTTCTTTCTCTCATTTCACCTGCTGCTGTTAGGACAGTGAGTCATTGGAGGGAAGGCAAAATGAGACCTTGTTCATCCCAGCAAGGTAAACAGGTGGCCAGATTTGAGAGATTTGGAAGGTCCTAAGTGCTGGAGGAATGACTGTGCTCCATTGTACCCCTGATGGAGGTCATGTTGGGTTTAACTGAACTGGAAATGTCTTGGGATTAGCCAAGATTGTTTTGCTTTGGGACAGGGGATTCAGTGCTTTTTCTAGGCCAATCAGAGGAGATTAACTTTAATGATGGTATCTAAGCAATGGCTACATGGCCATTTATCATCAATGCTTTAGTTGCATCCAGCAATGTGTATCCTGAATTGAGGGAACTTTGGACTAGATTCCCTGATCTTATTGTTGCAGACTAAATGCAGATGTTGTTTCTGGTTGGTGTAGCCGCTGTTTCTCATTCACATCTTTTTGGATGATTTCCTATATGCAATTTGGAAGCAGGTGGTTAGAAAGAAGTGCTTAAAAACATGAGGCTCGAGGGCCTCAGCTTACAATTAAAAGCTCTGCAGCAGATACAGCTGTTAAACTGTGCAAAGGGGTGATGGGAACTACTTAACAGAAGGCAGGAGACTGTTCCTTTTGTTTCTAGTGTGACTGTGTACAGACTTCCATCAAGCTAATGAGAAGGACACGAGGAGGACCTATCTGGATTAGCTCAAAAGTCTGTCTAGTTCAGCTTCATATTTCCCATAATGGCCAGCCAGATGTTTCCAAGATGTCTGCTGGCAGGGCTTAGAGCCAACAATCTTTCCCTACTTGGTGCAGAGAAACTTCTTTTCAGATGCATGCTGCTCTTGAATGTGGAGGCTTCATTTTGCTGTTGTTGTTTAGTCATTTAGTCATGTCCGACTCTTCGTGACCCCATGGACCATAGCACGCCAGGCACTCCTGTCTTCCACTGCCTCCTGCAGTTTGGTCAAACTCATGTTCGTAGCTTCGAGAACACTGTCCAACCATCTCGTCCTCTTTCGTCCCCTTCTCCTTGTGCCCTCAATCTTTCCCAACATCAGGGTCTTTTCCAGGGAGTCTTCTCTTCTCATGAGGTGGCCAAAGTATTGGCGTCTCAGCTTCAGGGTCTGTCCTTCCAGTGAGCACTCAGGGCTGATTTCCTTCAGAATGGATAGGTTTGATCTTCTTGCAGTCCATGGGACTCTCAAGAGTCTCCTCCAGCACCATAATTCAAAAGCATCAATTCTTCGGGGATCAGCCTTCTTTATGGTCTAGCTCTCACCCATTTTGCTAGCATGACTGATAATATGTCTCTCCCCTGGCTCACTGATTGCACTAACAGGCTGACTTGGAGACGTGTGACCATGACATGCAGGGGATCCCTGAAGCAGTGCAGGCTCCAAGTATACAGACACCAGAGGTCCCAGTTCAGCATTCCCTGATTCAAGGGCCCCTCTTATCTCATGAGCTGTAACTCAGGTCTGATCTGGTCATGATCCTGGGGCCTGGAGTGCTTCTAGAATTTCTTCTTCTGGTGCTGCAGATCTAACATATCTGGCCAGGCTCTGCCTATTAGACTAACACCCTGCCTGCTGCTCAGGATCCTACTGCTACATATGGGTTTGGCTCACTTTCCAAAGGGAGATCTTCCATCTGCTTCTCTCCCAGCTAGGGATGGGGGAGTGATTCAATTCTGTTCATATTTAAGGGTGAATTACCTAATTGGCACATTCTGAAACAATGCACAAACTGGAGCACAGCAATCCTTCGAAATTCACACTTCTCCAGATTTTGCAATGCAGTACTCCAACCTAATATCATGGGGGAGGGAGAGAGAGAGAGAGAGAGAGAGAGAGAGAGAGAGAGAGAGAGAGAGAGAGAGAGAGAGAGAAAATATATATAGAAATATATATGTTTTTATTCAGAAAATGTGTGTATTAGGCAAAATTGCATACTAATGTGCATATCAGGACAAAATCACACTAAAATGTTGGTTAATCTTCATGAGGGATTTTAAACAACAGCAACAGCAACAAAATCGTGAAATGAAGGGGAAATGTGGAACACTGAACTTGCATGGGAAAATGAGAAGCTGAGAAGAACCCAAAGTGACAGATTCAACCATCCCTAGCCCCCACATGTCTCTCTGTAACTCTAGATCCTTTTGTGTAAGGTGGTGTGGCTAACCCAATTAGTCTCAAAAAAGCTTTCTCCATTGCCTTAAGTATGGGGTGGGGAGTGGAAGCACTACTCAATGCCCTCACGAGCTCTCCCATTTATACCTTCCCAGCACCACCAACTTATGTGTTTTGTTTCCTTATTCGTTTATTTAACACCAAGCCTGAAGGAACAACTCTGCAAGTGTAAATCAAAAGTCATGTGAATATCGCTTGGCCCTCCAGATAAAAGAACTGTTTTATTCCTCACCTGTGAACTTGATTTCATTTAAACCCCATTTGCTGCCTAGTTTTCATCTTTTCTCTCACATTCCCACTTCAGCTAGGCCTCTCCCAGGCATACCTGCTCAACTTTTTTTGGACCTAATTTGAATGGGGGGAAGGGAACATGCAGGCACCAGGGAGGATCTCTGTAGGTGTGTGTGTGCCCATCATTGCCCTGTTGGTAACCCGTGATTTATATCTGTGAGGACTAGAAAAGGAGGAGTATCTCTGAGTGTTTTGCCTAGCATTGCTGTTATATAAATACATGTGCTGGTAGGGAGGAAATGCAGCTCTGCCACACACTTGACTGAGAATGCATCCCTCCCCATGTCAGTCTGCATTATGAAATCTTGCCTGTGTTGATTCCAAGCAGAGGTAAACATCTCTTACTCTGAAATTTGCTGCAAGAGTAGATGTGGTTGGATTAGATTCAGACAGCAGAGATCTGTCTCCCAGGGGGGATTCATAATTAACATACCATACCGTCTTTTGCAAAGAGGCGGTCATTAAAGCGGTGGTGGTGGGTACCTTAGTCTATCAGGAAGATAATGCAGTAGGGAATATCATGCTTGAGAAGCCTTAAGAGAATGCTACACCTACACAAAATTGTGCCAATTTGTGGAGATGGAGGAAATTTACCTGTAAAGGAGGGGGGAAACTGACACATTATTTTGTAGCTACAAGGCTCAGTTGTTACTAGGCAAGCCTTAAAAGACTGGATTCATCCTGTCTCCTTGACAGAAATTGTGATCATTGGGAGCAGGGGTGGCCCAATAGGTGTTTGTATCCGGGGCAAAATGTCCCATGGCTGCCCCTGTAATCTGGGGGGCATGAATCTTTACAATGCAAAGCCTTTGAAAACCTTCACTGCCAGGTAGCAAGCTCTGTAAGAGCATCCGGAACACTCCACTCTCACCAAGGTTTGGTGAGAGTAGGGTGCTCTGGAGAGCTTTGACACTGACCAACATCTAAATGGAGGAATGGAATGCCTCCCACTTGAAATGTTTTGGTGATAGGGGGTGTTCTGGAGTGCTTTGGTGCTGACCAGCAGGAAAGCAGACTTTTCTGGCAGTGACAAAAACAGTGGGGCAAGCAGGGCACCACCTTTTTTGTTTCCACTGCCTGGGATGGCTGCTTCACCCTCGCATCATCTGTGGGCTGATTAGGAAGGTATGTTGTAGCAGCTCAGGGAATGGAAAATGTACATAGAAGCAGCCCAAGGAATGGAAAATGTAAACTTCTGAAAAAGAAGTTTTGAAGAATACATGTTGCTTGGAGGCTATGCATGCTGATCAGAGAATGTGTATGTTGCCCAGAGAACATACAAAATAACAATTGAGATATGCACATTACCCACAGTGTGTTGGGGATTTTGCCTAGGGCCCTCGTACCTATGGGACCGCCTCTCCTGGTATGCCCCACGGAGGACCTTATGGTCTGCAAATAATAACATATTGAAGATCCTGGGCCACAGGGAGATGAGGCTGCCCTCGACCAGGGCCAAGGCCTTGGTGGAACACTCTGCCATAAGAGATCAGGGCCCTGCGGGATTTGACATCTTTTTGCAGGGCCTGCAAGATGGAATTGTTCTGCCAGGACTTTGGTCAGGGCTCAGCCTGACTCCCCTTATCTTTTTGTAGAATAACTAGTATGAAATGTGCAGAATTCCCTCTTCCTGGAAGCTTTATGTGCACATTTTCCAAGATACCCTGTGAATGCGGTACAATAGCTGCTTGTTATGCACATTAACAACTTAACCAGGGCTCCCACTTAACCAGGGCTCCCCCCCCCTTGCCAGAACTCATCTCAACTCCATTCTGGCACCTCTCAGATAGGTACCATTGCCATTATAAGGGAACAAGGGAGGCGTTCACTTTGAGTTCTAACACCTCTTGTTTTCTAGAAAAAAATAGCACGACCCTTAACATATACATACAAACTATCACAAATGTCCTTAAAATACATTTGAATATTTGTGATTTTCTGAAATATCTGAAGTGCCCCCTGCTAGCATGTCAGGTTCCTTTCCCAAATAGATGACTGTGTGAATGAAGATTGAAATAAAAACAATGTCCAAAGCTACATGAGAATGGGGTCCTTGCAGCTTTCCTTCCTTCCTTCCTTCCTTCCTTCCTTCCTTCCTTCCTTCCTTCCTTCCTTCCTTCCTTCCTTCCTTCCTTTTATAGTGACAGATTACCTGGTCACGATGTTTGGGTTGTTAAACCCAGATAAAACGTGGCCCTGTCTGCCAATGACATTAAGGAGACAACTAAATCCCATTTCCCTTTTCTAAAGTTCACCTTTTTGCAGGTGCTGTTTTTAAGTGTGTCTGATATGATCCAGAGTTTTCAAAAGGCCAGCAAGGTGAGCAGGGAACTGTCAAACATCTGGCATCTTAAAACACCTGATCCCCGCTTTTACTTTGAGTTCAATTTCCTGTAAAAATGCTAAGAAAAGTGTGAGACTTTCCAAAGCCAGAGCTATACAAATCCATGTCGTCTCTTAATACTATTGCCAGCCTTTCTCTCTTGGAGTTGAAGCATAACCTTGCTTTTATATATGCTTTTTCTCAGAGTTGTGTAAGAGGACCATCTCAGAGTCTGCTATGTATTTTCCTTAACTTATTTCTCTCTCTCTCTCTCTCTCTCTCTCTCTCTCTCTCTCTCTCTCTCTCTCTCTCTCTCTCTCTCTCTCCCCCCCCCCCACACACAAACCTTTTGAGGAACTTGTCTACAAGGCAGCTTACAACCTCCAATAAAAATGAACTCTGTCCGATGGTAAAATATAAACAATTGCAAATTACAATACAACTAAACATTACACCAGCAAAAAAAGACTGTAAAATGTAACAGAGATAATAAACACCTTTAAGACATAAGAAGCAACATGATTAAAAACTGCAGATTTGCGATGGCATGGGAGAAAATAAAAGTTTTCAACAAACAGTGAAAACATAGCAATGTTGGGGTTTGCTCCACTTCTATGGGAAGAGGACTTCATAGAGCTAGTGTCACAACACTAAAAGCATGTGCTTGAATCACAGCATGATTTACAACAGCGGCATGTGACATGATAATCAGTTCTCTATCCATAGATCAAAATGACTAGGGTGAGATGTATAGGGAGAGGAGGTTTCTCAGTTACTCTAGATTCCACCTCTTTTCTTGCTTACACACGAGACACTGCAGATAAGTGTACTAATGAACGTGAACATGAAAAATAGTTGTACTTTCATCACAGGAAATACAATCTTTTCCTCATCAATAGACTGAAGATATTACTGTCCTTTCTGCATCTCAACACACATAGCATGCTGCTGCCAACACTTCAGCAATTTTTTTGGGCCATTTGGATTGCGTACAGAAGGAATGAGGAAACAGTGAATTTCTATATATTACAAGACCACATCTCCCACCATCTTCAACCATTGGCACACTGACTGGAACTGATGGTTGCTAGAGTCCAACAATATCAGGAGAACCACCAGTTCCCCATCACTCAGCTACCTGGACATGTATGCTTACACCATATACTGGATAATGGTTATCTATAATTGCATTCTTTATTCCACTACTTTATGTGCCCCCATCTTCCTTTCTTTCTCATTTTATTGTTGTTTCTGGGCAAGCATTATAAAAACTGGGAGGGGGAACCCAATCAAAAAGATATGTTAAAAGTGTACAACGGAATATATGAAAAGGACATATTCCATATGCTCAATGTCCAGCTTCCACAGCATAAAACACATCTCTGGGTTTGAAGGGTACAGATCATCATATGAAGGGCCCCCCCCAGGCATTTGGATATAGATGCACTAGCTTCTATACAGACAGGTCCTTGAACTCATGGAATATGAAGCAGGTTAAACTTTTCCAGCACATGCATTTGTTTTTTTTTAAATAAGAATAGTCATATGGCTTTACAGTTGTTTCACACAAACATGTTCTTTTTGTGTCAGAATGCAACATCAAATATGAGTGAATGACCCATCACATGTGTACTTTTTAAGCACAGAGAATGATATTACTTCAAACATGTTGCTGCCCCCCAACCCTCACCAAGGATTCAAATGAAACATCAGCCATCAAATGATGCATATGCATGGTTGAAGCAACAATATATCACAAGCTGCTGCTGCTGCTGCTGTGTGTGTGTGTGTGTGTGTGTGTGTGTGTGTGTGTGTGTGTACAATGCCCAGTTTTGAGTGCTATCTGAGATGGTTCAGGATAAGACGTTGAAACAGTTTGTGGGAGGAGTGTATGCTAGTCAATTTCTCTGGTTGCTGATAGGAATCACGTTGCCACGAGCAAGCATAATGTGATCAGGGATGTCGGTGGGGTGATGATTTGATTGATATGGCCAGCTGGATCTTCGATGAGATCCAGACTGTCTCTCTACACTGGGACTTCTTTAACAAGTGTGTGTCGGCTTGGAAAGATTACTGATGAATGAGGTTCCACCAAAGGAAGTTGGCTGACAGAAGTGGAAGGTGCACCGTTTCCTGACTGGTCAGCACTGGAGGAAGACTCCAGATCGGGCATAGAGGTGTAGGACACCGACAACTCGAGCATGTTTTTCTGAAAATAACTAGAATGCGGAGTGTTTAGAGCATTGCTGTTTGTGGTAGGAGACAAGATAGTAGATTGCAGATCTATTAACAATGGTGAGGAGGGTCTGCGTTCCAGCGGGGTAGGGGAAACTTCTACCAGGCAGGCTACCGTGTATTCCATTGCTGATACCCCATTGTTTGACAGGGGCTTCTGGGGTGTTGGCCCCTTCAATTCCACGTTCAGTTGACTGGATTGATTGTGGCCAGTTTTCGAGGGGATTCACTTTTGGAGTGTGAGTTGCCGCTTGACTATGTCAAGCCTATCAATGATTTCCTGCTGTTCTGCTGATGATAGATCACCGTAAGAAGAGATAATATGCCTCTTCTCCAAGATTTCCAAATTACTAGGCCCAGTTTGATCATACCTCTTTATTGCTGGAGAATGCAAACTAAGAATCTTGGATTGGAAGGGAGGACGAACTTCCCAGGTGGTCGGCTTGACCTTCAAGTCTATATCAGGCATGTCTGATGGGCGGGCACCATTGAGTGGAATCCTAGTGAGTAGGGGTTTAATCTTGGTGTCATTGAATACTCTTGTTGGAAAAATACCCCATAAGGCCAAATACGCTTTCTGTCTGACAAGAATAGAGGGGATTTTTGGTGACTGAAAGGAAAGCACCCAAAACTGTTACTATTTTTGAGTTCTATTTGAGATGGTTCACTCACACATTTAAGTCTTCATTTCATATTGGAGTCATCATGCAGTGGATTTGCATGTATGAACCAGGTTGTGGAGAATTAGCAAAAATGCAAGATATTTATCAGAATGAGTTGTATATCTCTTCAGTTTGAGAATTCTAGACCAATTAGTCAGTTAAAAAAATACAGATACTGTAAATACTCTTCATTATGAAAACCACAGCCTAATCTGTGCATGGTTTATTTTTGGGGTAATTTAATCTTTCCGAATTTTGCCAAGCTGAAATATTATAAATGTTAACCAACAGTTTTCAGAGATCAAAGCAATCAATTTGAATAATTTATTTACATGTAGCATTGAGAAAGAGGTTTCATTATCATAAGTCTACGGTTTAAATATCCTAAAATAATTGCACCTCTGGAGAATTAAGCATAACTTTCTCTGCCTTGACCTATTTTTTCTACCCAGGGGTGGATAACCCATTGACCTCTTAGTTTATATTATCATCTCTGTTCCACAATATCTGTTCCACAATTAGTCACAGGCACATTTCAAATCTCATTCAGTATTTATTTATTTATTTATTCATACTGTATTTATAATTAGGTACCAGTTTTGCTGCTGAAGTAGAGTTGTTTTGATTCCTCATCTGATTCAGCAGTAGTCAAAATGGTGTCCTCTCAATGTTTTTGAACTACAGTTCCCATAATTCCTGAACATTATCCATGCTAATGGGAGTTATAATCCTAACACCCTTTGGAAGGCTGCACCTAGGTTACTATTCTTCACAGACCCAGTTCATACATTTACCTCTACATGAATGATCTTCCAAAAAACCCCAAAGAAGTGCTTCTTCCATCCCCTTCTCCTGAACAAACAGGAAGAAAATTTCTGCCAACTTTAGTTTTTGCTTTTTTTAATGAATTTTGGCTTATTGTTACATCTATTATTATTATTATTATTATTATTATTATTATTATTATTATTATTGCCAATTCATATACAGTTTAATTACAGTTGTCACTAAGCAGTAAAATAATAGAATCAGAATTCCATTATAATATCTCTGGGAATAAAAGAGTCCAGCAGCCACCAGAAGTTCATTAGGGAAAGTCGCCTCTCTGTAAATAATAATAATAATAATAATAATAATAATAATAATAATAATAATAATAATAAAAAAACAATACATTATTTATACCCCACCCATCTGGCTAGGCTTCCCCACCCATCTGGCTGGGGTTCCCCAGCCACTCTGGGTGGCTTCCAACAAAATATTAAAATACAGTAATCCTTCAAACAGCTTCCCTAAACAGGGCTGCCTTCAGATGTCTTCTAAAAGTCTGGTAGATGTTTTTCTCTTTGACATCTGGTGGGAGGGCGTTCCACAGGGCGGGTGCCACTACTGAGAAGGCCTTCTGCCTGGTTCCCTGTAACTTGGCTTCTTGCAGCGAGGGAAGTACCAGAAGGCCCTCGGCGCTGGACCTCAGTGTCCGGATAGAACAATAGAGGTGGAGACGCTCCTTCAGGTTTACCGTACTGGACCAAGAAGAGAGTTGACTTGACTGGAAGAGATTGCATAAAATTGTATCCACAAACTCATCGCTCTTGGTGGGTATGATTCCTGCATCTGAGGTACAAATCTGCATTTAAAACAAACAATGGCTAATTCAAAATTTTCTGTTATGAACATGACTTGCTAAAATAAAATAAATGAGCTTTGCATGGTTAGCAGCCAGTGAGCATGAAGCACAACAGAAATGACCACACTTTGTATGGCAGGGAGTTGCAATGGTCTGGGAATGTTACCATGGACATCCTGATGCTCCTCTGGCAGCAAGCATGACAGGGTTTATGAAGTTTGGGCATGCTTTCACCCGCATCATGCAAAGCTATTTCCAACAATGAAGATAAATGTTCTCTTCGCCTTATTTAGATAAGGTAAACCGAACTCTTTCTCATCATGATAACTTGCATTATATCTCCTACTCACCCTCCTTTTTTTGCAAGTGATTTATTTCCCTCTCATTGTAAAAAGAAAATCCTGAACATATTGGCCAGCTCAAGTTTGAACACCATTTTGCATAGTTTGTGCCAATTTTTGGAAGGCCCCTTACACTCTACTCTGAATTCAGTCATATTGAATTCAGTTGGGTTTACTCCCAGGAGTGTGATTATTGTAATACAACTTTAATGTATTCTTATGGAATTTAGGTCTGCTTAGAGTGATGCAGATGGGGCACGGGTGGCGCTGTGGTCTAAACCCCAGAGCCTAGGGCTTGCCAATCAGAAGGTCAGTGTTTCGAATCCCCATGATGGGGTGAGCTCCCATTGTTCGGTCCCTGCTCCTGCCAACCTAGGAGTTTGAAAGCACGTCAAAGCGCAAGTAAATAAATAGGTACCGCTCCGGGGGGGGGGGAGGTAAATGGCGTTCCCATGCGCTCTGGTTCATCAGAAGCAGCTTAGTCATGCTGGCCACATGTGGACAAACGCCGGCTCCCTTGGCCAGTAAAGCGAGATGAGCACCGCAACCCCAGAGTCGTCTGCGACTGGACTTAATGGTCAGGGGTCCCTTTACCTTTTAGAGTGATCCAGAGGATAACCCTCTATTTGAAGTGATGTCTGTCCAGGTCCGATTTTGAGATAAAGAACCATACACCAGAGGAGAAGCCAAGGCCTTCAAGTTGCCCATCAATGGTTAGCAGACTGAGCAGTTGCAAAGACCACCAAGTCATATTCCCCACTCCTATAGTAAGGTGCAATGAAAGTACAGTTATGTTTTGACTGTGCACCAATACATGTAAAGTACTGTATGCATTTTTAATGCAAATCCACATCTTATTTAGTCCTCTTCTTTACTGATCATTCAGCTCTTCACAGTTTCCTTATTCTGAAGCAAAGCAGGTGTGTGGACCTATTGACAAATCAAGTTTTATCTAGGTTGTAAGTTCCTGTTTCAGTTGCACAATTCCTGAATGATGTGATTTCCCATCTTACCAGTGAATCCCAAAGCTGTCCAGCAGAGCAAGGGGCAGGTCTCAGCCAAGTTGCTGAATCACTAAGGAAGCAGTCTAGCCAAGGAGCCACACAATGATCTACCTAATTGGTTGCATAGAACTATAAACCAAGGATGGGAAACTCATGATTGTCCAGATGTCATTAAATGAGCACACTAGCTTTGCACTCTGATTGCTATCTTTGTTGTCCTCTAGGAGTTGCAGTTGAACATCTGGAGTGGGGAGCTGGTGTTCTCATGAAGGGTCCCCATGCAGTTTAGAACTCTAGAACAGTGTTTCTCTACCTTTTTGGGGCCACGGCACACTTGTTCCGTGAAAAAAATCACGAGGCACACCACCATTAAAAAAGTTAAAAAAATTAACTCTGTGCCGCCCTATATTATAATTATGACTGTAAGAAACACTTGCCAAATATTGCTTTCCGGCGGGTCAGCGCTGCCAAGTTCTTAAAAGATCCGGGTTTCTGATCCACCCCACCCGACCCCGCCGTCCCGTATCTTACCCTGTGCGTGTTCTCGGATTTGTGAGAGGACGATTTGGTCTTCATGCCTCCGTGAATTAGCAACAAACTACCTTTTGAATGATGGTGATTGAATATTTTAAATGTAGCTACTTGAAGTCCGCTCAATTTTACAAAAAAGAGACACACGTGCGGCACTATTAGCTGATGGGGGCTGCCATCTTGGCTAAAGGATTCTGGGATGATCCTGTCACGTGAGGCATGGGGAAAATGGAAATAATGAAAGCTGATTGGCCTGTGGAAACTAGAAGGGGCGAAGAAATAGGACGCCCAGGGAGGTGGAGTTTGCAGCTGCAAAATCGCCCTTCTCGTCGCTGCACGTCGCGGCACACCAGCCAGCATCCCCCGGCACACTAGTGTGCCACGGAACAGCGGTTGAGAAATGCTGCTCTAGAAGACCAGAGTTCTAAATCATGCAATGTGCGTAAAGAAAAGGCCCCCTTCTTCAGAAGTTCTTTCACCAACCCAGTGAGGGTAACAGGTACTGGGAGGTGGAACTAGAACACTCATGCCCACTCCCCCTAATCATATGAAAAATTACAAGGCCTGGATAGGACTTGTGTGTGCAAACACACTGAATTTCATCTTCCCATCATAGACACTTGCTGTAAGCATGCACTGAAATGAAGCTCTGAGGTAGCATCGTAACATAATCTCTATAAATTATTTAAAATTCTTATCATAAATTTTAATTTAGTGCTGATCTGCTTGCTAATCTGAGGAGATGTTAAGTATCCTTTGCAAGGCACAGTGATGTATGAAGTCTGGCATTAGTGTCATTGAACATCTTTATCAGTGTTCCATGGTATTCTATCTTCATGAGTTGCAAGCAGGGCAGGCTAGCTATATAATCTTCTTTCTAAACTCACAGTCCTAATTTCACAGAGGAGTAAAATTTATCCTAAGACATTTCCCTTGACATGGGCCTAAGAAATTCAAGAATAGGTTTAAAGCACCTATATTTATGAGCTATAATAAAAGTGAATAATCTCATATGAAAAGCTATCCTTACATGGTAAAGACAGTAAGACAAACTAGACTTGAGGTTCCACCAGAATTTTGCATTAGAAGATTCCATTTATGCTTTGGTAACACTACATTTTGTTTTCTCGTGATGCATCATGAACCACTGAACTGAACTTAGTTCAATAACTCCTGAGAACTTTAAAGGAGCTCTATTCCATGAGCTACCTACTCCCATTAATTCCCCTCCTGTACCAAAAGAAGCTTCACCAATCTACTGCTTTACTAAAACTTTCGCCTAAGCGATTAGTCACTGTATTTCCCCTAAACTTTCCTTAACCCCATGGCCTGTTTATACTGCAACTCTCATCATCCTTGACTGTTGTCTATGCTGGTGAGGCATTATGGGATTTGTATTCTAAAACACCTGGAGGACCCCAGGATGGAAAGTCTGTTCTATTACAAAGTTCATTTTCCTCTTAGACCTTGTTAAAGGTAAAGGGACTCTTGATCATTAGGTCCAGTCGCAGACAACTCTGGGGTTGCGGTGCTCATCTCGCTTTACTGGCCAAGGGAGCTGGCGTACAGCTTCCGGGTCATGTGGCCAGCATGACTAAGCTGCTTCTGGCGAACCAGAGCAGCACATGGGAATGCCATTTACCTTCCCGCCTATTTATCTACTTGCACTTTGTGCTTTTGAACTGCTAGGTTAGCAGGAACTGGGACCGAGCAAGGGGAGCCCATCCCATCATGGGGATTTGAACCACCGACCTTCTGATCGGCAAGCCCCAGGCTCAGATGTTTAACCCACAGTGCCACCTGCGTCCCAGGTTAGACCTTGTTAGAGAAACGCAAATACAGCACATCCCTTCTCATGAACTTCTTTCTAGTTAATGCATCTGCTACTTTAAACCATGGGAAGGCACTGTTTGTCTAGCAGTCTAGCCAGTGATTACTTATTTTTGCTTTGTCTTAGTCAGGCATCCCCAAACTGCGGCCCTCCAGATGTTTCGGCCTACAACTCCCATGATCCCTAGCTAACAGGACCAGTGGTCGGGGAAGATGGGAATTGTATTCCAAAACATCTGGAGGGCCGAAGTTTGGGGATGCCTGGTCTAAGCTAATCCCACCCCTAAAAGCTGATTACTAATATACACTTTTTTTTCAAACACTAGTCCCTGAATTGTGTATTTTTGTGTATTATTTTCACTAATCTATTCATTTCTTCCCATAATATATGCCTTTTTTAAACATTGGTTAGAGAATTGCACTGTAAAATTAAGAGAAGTGTGAGTTTAAGGATCACTGTATTTTGGTTCTTATGCTGCTTTTGAAAGTGTGGATTAGGTAGGTGTGCCAAGTATCAACTGAATAGAATTTATTTCTGTCCCAACAGTCCCATCCAGCTTTGCTACTAGCTAGGGATGACCAAACTGCGGGAGGCAGTGGAAGACAGGAGTGCCTGGCGTGCTATGGTCCATGGGGTCATGAAGAGTCGGGCATGACTAAATGACTAAACAACAACAGGGATGATGGGAATTGTAGTCCCAAAAAATCTGGAGGGCATCCCATTGGCTGTTTACCTCCACTTGTGGCCAGGGTGCCCCTCACCATTGATCCTTTGAAACAATCTGCCCATACAGGGCTGGAAGGTTGTATAGCCTTTTCTTGTGCTGTTTCCCACATCACATTTAAAATGTGATTCACTATTTTGAATGCAGCCGCCTAGAATGGTAGTAGAAATAATATAATTACAGAAAAGAACTACCCACTTTCTCTCTCTCTCCCCCCCCCTCTCTCTCCCTCTCTCTCTCTCCCTCCATAGGCTATGTTTCTAATAAATGGAGGTAGATTTAAGCGAGTCGTACTTCACCTGACAGGAAATAAAACCATAACAAGTGGTTTTAATTGCTAATGCACTTGTATTAACAGGGCAATTGGAGACAATTGTGCTATCAATAATTACTGAGATATGGTTAAGGAATAGAGCACAAGGTTGGCTGTTTCCAGCCAAATGGAGATCCAGTAATTGTCTGCTGTATCCAATTGTAAAGTATAATGTTTTCTGAAGGTTGAGGTTTATGAGAGTGGTTCACTATGTGCGCCAAACAATGCTTTAGTTTGCTATTGTTTCTCCTCAAAGCAGATAGCAAGTGCTGTAAGCTGAAATTGGGCTCTAGGGACCTAATGTCTACCAGTTGGTTAACCTTGTGACATTCCACTAAAAAGCACTAGCATCATTTTTTTGAAATACATAATACATGAACTCCTCTGATTGTTTAGCATTGATCAGCACTTGAATAAATTGAGTCACTGTCATATTAACATAAGCAGCAATGCTTTGGTGGAGATGATGCTTAAAAAACAAACAAAAAAAACCCTCTCCTAGTAGTAGATCTAGTGGTTTAGGGCTTTCTTCTAAAACAGAAAGTCAATTTAGATGGCGGCAGGGTTACAAATCCCCTTGCAAAAGATGAGAAAATGCTGCAAAGCTCTATCCTTTTGATGACACGCAACGTTCCATTTTACTTCCTAGATGAGGCTGCCAGTATGGATTTGTTTTCAGACTTCTTGTCTTCTGTGTTGTCAGATCTGTCTGTCTTTGCATTTTTCTCTCACTGCCGAAACCCAGGTAGGTTTCTCTAGTAAGGTAATTGGATGGTGTGTCAACAGGCAAACCAATATAATTTGCCTCCTTTAGTACTCGACAGGGGATGGCATTAAAGATTCCAGTCTTAACTCTGAAAAAAATGAAAATGCAAGCATGGTGGGGCTGTTGCTGTTGTTGTTTTTAAAGAAAGAAAGAAAAACCCACTGTTGTTTATTTCTTTTCATACGCAGAGAGAAAGAGGGGAGGAGGAACCCACACAAGTAAAATCCTGTAAATCTCACTTCACAAAATGCCCAGCTTAAATATTGCAAACAAATGGGTATATTTTTGCATCCTGTTCATAATACCAGGAATAATAATAAACTAGTAAGAGATGGCTGTCTCTGAACAGGTAGCTGCTACCGGTGCCAATTCATTTGGCATAAGAAAGTCAGGACACCCTAGAAAGCATGTGCCCCAGGACCTGTTGGCAAATCAAGTTCTGTCTAGGTTGTAACTTTCTGTTTCAGTTGCACAATTCCTGAATGATGTGATTTCCCATCTTACCAGTGAATCAAAAAGCTGTCTAGCAGAGCAAGGGGCATGTCTCAGCCAAGTTGCTGAATCACTAAGGAAGCAGTCTAGCCAAGGAGTAATACAATGATTTCATTGAATTATTATGTCTATTATTACCCCCCCCCCACTTCCCCCTACTAACATCCCAGGGCAGATTGCAACAATTTAAAATACAAGTTTAAAAACAGCTTAAAAGCTTACCATTACAAATCACAAATGGCCCCCGAAGCAGAAGCAAAATCTCATGCTTGTCACATTCCCACTAAATATGAGTTTATTTGGCAACATTAATGAATATTTGGTATGCTTTGTGGAAGTGTGAACCTTGTATTCCAGTATGGAATATATTTTCATAGAATCATAGAATATTAGAGTTGGAAGGTGCCCCAAGGGCCATCTAGTCCAACCCCCTGCATTGCAGGAATCTCATCTCAGCTAAAGCATCCATGGCAGGTAGCCGTCCAACAACTATTTAAAAACCTCTGATGAGAACAGAAATTGTGTGCTGGCAGTGCAGTGGCAGCAAGAGGTCCCATTAGCGAAAGCACGCCTCTAGTTAAGAACAGTTTCAGGTTAAGAAAGGACCTCCAGAATGGATTAAGTTCATAACTAGAGGTACCACTGTAATCGTTTTTAAGATGTTTTAACTATTTTTAGTTGTTGTTTTTCATGTTTTATCATTGCTATGTCTGCCACACTGAGCTCCTTACAGGAGGAAAAAGCAGGGTATAAATTGAGTTAATGGCAGCAATGACAATGGCAAATGCACTACTGTGTCCTCCTAATTATAATAAAACTAGTGTCATTGAGCCCGTTAAATAAACGGGCGCTAGAACATATGTGAGAGGAGCGACGGGGCCGCGGCCTTCCCTCCCTCTCTGCACTCGGCCACGGGGCGCGCCGGGAACGCAAGTAAACAAACTTGCTCTCCTGTCGTGCTCCGCAGCCGAGCGCAGAGAGGGAGGGAAGGCTGCGGCCCCACCGCTCCTCTCATGGGCCAGGGAAGGTTGTCAGGAGGAGGAGGAGGCGGATCAAGATGGTGGCATCGGGTTCTGGGGCCGCAGCGGCTGCGGAAGCCGGACTGAGCTCCTCCTCCTCGTCTTGCTGCTGGTCACCGGGGGGGAGTGTAGGGGGGGAGGAAAAGGAAGCAGCCTTCTCCTCCTCGCGCTTTAGCGCAAGCGCAGTGAGGCGCTGTCCGTCCGGGAGCAGCGGTTGGCAGCCGCAGGGAAATGGGAGGCAGAGGGTGGGGGGGAGAAAGTGCACGCGTGTGTGCGTCCAGTCTCTGCATCCAGTCCCTGTGTCCATGGGGCACATGCGCAGTAGCGCAAACCCAGGGACACTTGGACTGGACGCAGAGACACTTGGACTTTATTATATAGGATCAGGTCTTCTGTTATCTAGAAAGTCATAGTCTAGTTCTGTTTATGCCACAGAAATATAAAAAATTGGCTTTCCAGTTTGCCAGCCTCCTCATCAGACCTCCTCCAGCTATAGAAGTTTGCTCTCTAGAGAAGTACATCCCTCTCTTCCCTCAAGCAGCATTCTCAGACTCCCTGTTTAGCATCCAGATGCTTCATCTTCTCAGTTGCTCGGCCATCTGCCAAGTGGGTGATCCAACTTCCCTCGCTTTTTTCTTATACTAGCCAAAAGCAGGAAACTGGGCTGAGAGAATACTTCATTAACACCTCAACATTGCTATTTTTGACTAGCTAGAAGAAACACACTCCCCCTCCCCGATATCCTGTGTCTAACTCTTGACTTTCACCAAACTTTTCTTTTATATTATTGTTTATTATTATCACTATTCTGAATGTGCTCCAAGAACATTGTTGACACATGATAATGGCAGCAATTGTTGCAATTCAGTCATTTTGACTTGTGATGAAAGGTTAAATTGTTTTGAACTCAGCTGCTTGAAGTGTGTGTGTGTGGTTTGTTTGCCCCCCCCCCCCAAGCTTACTAAAGGGCTTCAATTCTGTAAATATGTATCTCCCATCCTTTATGTTCTTTCTTTGATTTTATCTGACTTGTGTGGGATTGGACTCCTCTTGCTACTGTCCTTAAGAAATGAACAACCCCTTTGCAATTGAAAATTTCCCTACTATATGAAGAGAGAGAGAGAGAGAGAGAGAGAGAGAGAGAGAGAGAGAGAGAGAGAGAGAGAGAGTTCTTTCCCCTTCTCCCTGTTTCTGATTTATCTTACTTTGAAGGACAAATTTAGCTTAAATTGAGACCTTTGTAGTACCCAGCTAGGGCCCAATACATGTTTACACCTCAGACCAAAACTGGTTACATAATCATACTGTTTCCTCAGGAAATATTGGCAATTGTAGTTCTTTGTGGGAAAGAATGTGAATCTCTATGAAGTGAGAGAAAGGATATGGATTGGTACAGTTACCAAACTGTGATTCCCAGGATTCTTTGGGGAAAACCATGTTGACAGCACAGGTATTATACTAAACTAGTCATGTAGAGTTTTTCTTCTTCTTTTACTCCATTTGGAGCACGTTATATTAATCCTAATGGGATGTAACTAAGGTGTGTGTCACTGTGGCCAAATCAGACACCTCAAGGAATGAACTTAAACTGTTCAAATGTACTCCTGGCAAGCACAGACACCTGGACATCCAAGCTCAGGCCTGAGTCCAGAAACACATTCTTACTGCAAACCTTTGTCTTCCAATGAAGTGTTGCCACATCCAACACAGGCTTAATCCCTATTCCCTGTTCTGCCTTCCGACTGACCAAAAGCACCTCTGTCTTGTCTGGGTTATGTTTCAATTTGTTCACCCTCGTCCAATCCATTACTGATGACAGACACTGATTTAGAACTGAGACAACTTCCTTGGATTTAGGTGAAAAGGAAAAATAGAGCTGGGTGTCATCAGCACAGAACTGATGACACAAAACTCTGGACAAGTTCTTCACGTGGTTTACTATAAATGTTAAATAGCACAAGGGATAGAATAGAACCCTATGAGATGCCACAAGCCAATGGCCAAGGTGTCAAACAGAAGTCCTACAGCATCACATTCTGGGTTCACTCCTCCAGGTAGGAACAGAAACATTGTAGAACAATGCCTCCAAGTCATTTCCCAGCAAGACCGTCCAGAACATAGCTGCCAAATTTTCCCTTTTCTCGCAAGGAAGCCTATTCAGCATAATGGAATTTCCCTTTTAAAAAGGGATAACTTGGCAGCTATGGTCCAGAAGGATACCATGATTGATGGTATCAAAGCCGCTGAGAGGTCCAACTGAATTAGCAGGGGCACACTTCCCATATCCATAATAACCAGCAAATAAACAGATACAGAGAAGATTGCATATAACTGCATAAAAGTTATGTGTGCATTTTGGGAGCAAAAATATAACACTTGTAAATTTGCTGCAGAGATACAATCTGAATTGGATGAGAACCACCAAATTCCTTGTATAAATCGTTCATCCTAGCTGAGCACACCTCCCAGGGGAAGGAAATCCAAAGATGGAGTTCCACAATAGAAAAGGCCCTGTCCCTATTTACCAGCATATGGGCATTATGACAGTATTGATCAGGCATCCCCAAACTTCGGCCCTCCAGATATTTTGGACTACAATTACCATCTTCCCTGACCACTGGTCCTGTTAGCCAGGGATCATGGGAGTTGTAGGCCAAAACAGCTGGAGGGCCACAGTTTGGGGGTGCCTGGTATTGATAGTGACCTCCTCCTCTACATTGTAAGTTCCTTTCTTATTAGCTGCCATTGACTCAACGTTTTGGTTAGTGAAAGCACTGCTGTGATCAGCAGATGCTAATCACTCTAATGAGTGCATTGTGTCACAATGCCCTAATTAACTTGTGTAAGAGAATGAGAGATCTGGAACGTCCACTGCAATAAATATTTGACTTCCTTATTGCAAGAATCTGTACTTTCTGTGTGCAGTTGAGACAGTGGTCAGCTGTTCTGAACACTTTCTCAGGACTGGAACACTGACATTCACAAAAAGAAGCTACACATAACACCCCTTCTGGTTTATACCAAATTTGATCTAATCCAGTATTCCCTTTCCAACAGCTGACTAAATGCTTCAATCCTGCCCTTTATCTTCCTTGCATCTCATATTCAAAAGTGTACTGCTCCTGAACACTGAGATTCTATCACAGCTGCCAACTGCTCATATGCCGAACTGGTGTGCAGTGTTTACTGCAGAAAATCCAGTTTTGCCATTGAGTTGTGTTGAGGCTGGGAAGATAGGCAGCTGCCTTTTACTGAGTCAGACCTTTGGCTAGTCTAGCTCATTGTTGCCTACATCAATCAGTAGTGGCTCTCCAGAATTTCAAGCAGGGAGTCTCTACCAGCCCTACCTTGAGATACAGAGGACTGAATCTGGGACCTTCTCCATGCAGCCTTCAGTTGCTTTGTCTTCGGAAATTGGGGACATGCCTTCTTATACTTTTATACCCTTAGTCACTGCTCGAGGAATAAGGCAGGCAATCCTTTATGCTCTATGAACAGATTTCAGGATTTTGTTCCTTGTCTAATGATTTGAGATGTTCTTGTGATAGGAGTGCAACAGAAACTGATTTTCTTCATTCTCCTCCTCCTCATCTCCAATTGTTCTGTCTTTAAACCACCCACATGGTTTTGCCACATGCCCTTCCTTCCACCTGCTGTCTCATTTCTTGTTCTACCTCCTGCTTGGATCCCCTGCTGCTTTCTCTCCCTGCCTTCTTCTTCGCATAGCAGCTCCTGCTGTGGTGTTCTTTGTTCCCTCATGTATGTATATTTTGCATCCAACTTCTCTTTATTTTCCAAACTCTATAAATGTGTTGCTTATATTTGTTTCGATTTTTTTCTTTGAAAAATATATTGGCATACATATTTCATATATTTCCATATTAAAACAACAGTTCCATAACTAATCTTGGTGCATGCTCCTTGATGTAGCTTTTCCTGGCCATGGGATAGGTCTTACTGCTCTGGTTCAGATGCAATGGTTAAAAAAATGGTTAATTTGTATGTGCATGAGCCTTGGGCTCACTCTGTTCTTTCTACCACTTCTCCACTAGTGTGGCTTCAAAGAGCAGATTAGAAGGTTTGTGTGTGTGTGTGTGTGTGCCTGATTTCAATGAATCACAGTTTAGTGTTGCAACTGAATTCTGCACTAAACAATGAGGTGATGAAACAATACAACTGAGCAAACTGTGGTTTGAATTTGGTCTGTTTCAAGAATCCATGCTGAAGAGTAATCAAAGTTTTCCCATGTTCAGACTTTAACACTTAACTATGGTTAGTCTAAAAACAGAAGCAGAAAGTTTCAAACTCATCTCAGCCACACCAGACAAGGAGAGGAGGGAGGGTGCAATAACAAGGCTTACTGCAGATCATTTCCATGAGGTATTTTTTAATGTTGTAAATGTGACTGTTGCCTTCAGACAAACTCCCAAAGGAATATTGGTCACATGGCTAGAGCCTGGGAAGTTAGTTCATTGTAGCCTGGAGCTGGGTGAGACCCACTAACACTACTTAGACAGTTGTTATTTCATTCATTAGATAATTGTTTTTCAACATATCACACCTGCAACTCTTCCCTGACCTAATAAACAGTACCGTTACATCTGAACAAGGTGATAGTATCACACTGGAACTTTAATTGGGAATAAAGAACAAAGGATGGAGATTGAGATCAGGTGGTCCTCCTGATGTTGTTAGACTCCAACTCACATCAGCCCCAACAAGATTGGCCAATCATCAGAGCTGATGGGAGACAGAGTCCCAACAATATTTTGAGGGGAGCACAACATCTCTGATGTAGGAGGTTGGAAATGAATTTTACTTGCAGCTGTAATTGGCTAACAGCTGTTAGGGTTTTACCATTCTCATAGCAAGAGTGTGATTCATTTTATCTATTTCTTATTTTATCTATAACTATAATTAGAGAGGGAGGGCCTTTGATCCATAGTTTAGAGAGTTCTCTGAAAGTGGGGTATTGGGGGTATTGCCTCAGCCCTAGCTCAGAGAACCAGTGCCAGCTGCTGCAAAACCCCAGGTTGCTGGCCAAGCCCTTCAGGGATTGCTTGTGCCATAGTGGGGACTTCCAAACCTTGTCAACTTTGCAAAATGATGGTCCTCGGTAAATGGATCCTTGTCTTATGCCATACTAACATTGGCTATATACTGTAACAAATAAAGTTGTGGCCTTGTTTAGCCTATAATGTTTCATTTATTTTCAATCATTGCTGCCTGGTGACATACCTAACTGTGCACAGAAGGGGGTCTCTGTGTTGTATCATAGAAATAGCTTTTAAAATTCCATCTACACACACACACACACACACACACACACACGGTTTCACATAGCTCCACTGCTTCAGTTGATCCTATGCATAAAACCAGCACTCATATTGCTCAAAAGAAAACAAAAGAAAACACCCTTTGCCTTTTGTCTTGGCCAGTTCCATGGAGCATTGTGTATTTTGCTGGCCTCAAGCCCTTTAGGCTGTTTGAGTGAAGAGGGATCATTTAAGCTCAAATTTCATTTAGTTTTACGTCTGCTGTATTTTATTAGAGAGGGGGTCTCTGCGGGCACTGAGAATATGAGACTAAACCCTATGCTAACCTTAAACTTTCAGAGATGGATTTAAATCATTTTAATACTTTTAATTTTCTCTTAATTATCTCACCACTCCACCTACTTAGCAAGTCAGCGGGTTTGGTCCCCAAGACACCTGAGGATATCACTCAGAGCAATGCTGAGCAACCTGTCTTCTCCCTACTCTCCTTAACACTTACACACAGAGAGACCAAAACAGCTTGAAGTCCACACAGTAGCAATTTTGAAAGCCTTAAAGATGTACACACAGTGATCACAAGCTCTCAAGTTGATTGTCACTTCAGCGATTGCCCCTTGTAATACAAATCTAATAGTGGTTTCCTGCAGTTCTAGCTTTTGGTGTGCCCCCCCTCCCCCGGTTATAAGCATTTCTTTGCTGTCATTGGTAACTCCCTAAATGTGTTGTTTTCAGGAAAGTTGACTTTGTTTGAGCCTAATAGTACTTTGCATTAAACAGTTGATTTCATTCTGCTGGCTGGCTAATTTCACATGTATATGTGGCAAGGGAAGCCAAAACTGTCCTTGGTTCATATAAATCAATCATCTGAGTGGAGCATATGAATGGGACTCTTCCTAATAGTAAGTGATTGATTCAGTACCTAGGGATTGTGGGAAAGATAGTTTAAGTGGAAATTTATTGTACAGTCGTACCTATGAAGCATTCTCTCGAAGGGGAATTGGTTAAATCATGGAAAACAAGTTGTATAGCAGAAATGTCAAATTACCACTGAAAGCTTAAAGGCATAGCTGCCAAGTTATCCCTTTTTTAAAGGGATTTTCCCTTAGGCTGAATAGGCTTCCTCACGAGAAAAGGGAAAACTTGGCAGCTATGCTTAAAGGTTTTCAGGTCTGCTTGGTTAGGGATGAGGAGAAACTAAACTGAGTTCACATTTAAAGGCAAGCTTACCTGATTCACATTGTCCAGATCAATCACAGGAACTGAAACACAGCCACCCGTCAAAATCCATGTTTCTCTGAAATTTGCAATGCAGCTCTGCAGTGAAGCAATTTGTACAAAAATGCTTGTTTTGGGGTAACAATGGCATAAAGATGCATACATTTAATGCATACCCCAAATGCATTAAATCAGGGGGAAATTGTCAAAAACCTTTGGCAAAACTGCATATAGAAATTTGCATTAAAATGATGATGAATTTTCAGGAGGAAATTTTGTAAACGGATTTAGGAATGTGGTGAATGGAATTTAAAATTGAGAAACTGAGAGGAGCCAAAATCAATGGCTTCACCTAGCCCTACTTTTAGTGCATAGCCCAACTATGGCAATGTGTCTGCCCCCCTCCCTCGATTCAGAATTTATCACAGTGCTCTGAAACAAGTTCACTGAGGCAGAGGAGAGGTTCCAGGGCAAATGATACTTGTGTTATTTGATACACCAGAGAATCAGAAGATGAATAAATCCAACAAACAGGATGGTTTTCTAAAACCACATTAATAAATTCCAGTTACATCCAGAATTTGTTAGAAATTCTATTACCAATCACATACACCTGATAGCTCAATTGATTAGAGCATGATGCTGATAGTGCTAAGATTGCAATTTTGATCCCCATATGGGACAACTCCATGTACCTACATTGCAGGAGGCTAGACTACATAGTCCTCAGGGTCCCTTCCAGCCTTACAGTTCTATGATTCAGTGATCTAATTGCCTCATGACCTGACCTCAGAATTCTTCCTTTCACTTCTAAACATATGAACAAATACTAAGCTCCTTATACTGGTAGAAGAAAGGATACATGATACATAGGTGATAGATAAGATAAGAATACTTATCTGATATTTTAAAAGCTTACAGTGGTACCTCGGGTTAAGAACTTAATTTGTTCCGGAGGTCCATTCTTAACCTAAAACTGTTCTTAACCTGAGGTACCACTTCGGCTAATGGGGCCTCCCACTGCCGCCGCGCCGCAGTCGTGCAATTTCTGTTCTCATCCTGAAGCAAAGTTCTTAACCCGAGGTACCACTGTATTTAGAAGTGAGCATCTTGCCACAAAATATCATTTGCCCAAGATGTCTATGAACTGGGTCTGAGTGACAAGGCCTTCTGCTGTGTTGAGAAAAATATCACTTCTTTTTCATCATGCAAAGCCCTTCACATCCACACTTTCAGCTGTCTTTACAACAACCCTGCAAAGGACTGCAGAAGAGTTCAAAGATAGAAAACATGCTTTGCACATCTAAGGCCTCAGGTTCAGTCCTTGTCATCTTCACTACAAAGGTCTCTGGTGGAGGGATTAAGAATGACCTCTGCTTGGGACACTGGAGAGCTACTGTCAATCACAACAGACAATGTAAAACAGCTTCAGATATATATTTTTTATGGTAGGCTGGTATTATCTTTCTCATATTGTAGATCAGGACTGCAGAACCTTTGGCCCTTCCAGTTTTGCTGGGCTGCAGTTCCCATAAGCTCTGAGAAACATGACCAAGGACCAGGGATGATGGGATATGAGGTTCAGTAATATCTGGTGGGCCAGAGATTCCCCACGCCTGATATAGATGGTGGAAATGATCTTAATTTAGTGGTAACTCATGAGGTTCATATCCAAATGGTCCCAAACACCATCTTCAGCATCTGCTGAGAAGGACTCCAGTCTGAAATCTAGGTTAAGAATATGGACTGATTTCCTGTGATACCTAGGGAGTACATAAGGAAGAGGTCATAGACCAGGGGTCAGCAAAGTTTTTCAGCAGGGGGCCGGTCCACTGCCCCTCAGGCTTTTTTTGGGGGGGGATATATTTTTTGGGAAAAAATATGAACGAATTCCTATGCCCCACAAATAACACAGAGATGCATTTTAAATTAAAGGAAATATTCTACTCATGTAAAAACATGCTGATTCCTGGACCATCCACGGGCCAGATTTAGAAGGCGATTGGGCCGCATCCGGCCCCCGGGCCTTAGTTTGGAGACCCTCTCATAGACTGTTAAATATTGTCTTGTTTATGACCTATGTCAGTACTGAGTAGCATGATACCACTCTAAATAGTCATGGCTTCCCCCAAATAATTCTGGAGCTGTAGTTTGCTAATGGCATTGAGAGCTGTTAGGATACCCATTTTCTCCTCACAGAACTGCAGTTCCCAGTATGGTTTAACCATCAATCCCTCTTCATAGAGAATTCTGAGAAATGTAGCTCTGAGCGGGCAATAGGGTTCTCCTAAAAACTTTCAGCACCCTTAAGAAACTACATCTCTCATATTATTTAGGGGAAAGCAATGACTGTTTAAAGTGGCATCATAGTGTTTTAAATGTATGGCATGAATATGGCTCTGTTGACTTCATGACTCAGGTGAGATTTGAACTGTGGACCTGCCAGTCTAAAGAATGCACGGTACTTCCTTTAGAATATAGAAGTGCTTTGGAATAGCTTTTGGTTTCTGCCTGAAGTGTTGAAGAAATGCACATTTCATAATTTAAAGGCCAAACACAGCATTTTAACAACATTTAGAGGCAGAGTCCACAGGGAAGGGCTGAACTGCCCTGTGTCATTCTTTTTCGTTTAAGTATGGCCATCTAATTTATAGATCAATCCCATAGCGGAGCCGTGTAAAAAAATAAAGAAAGAAAAAAAGGGGGGAATCACATTACTCTGTGCTTTGAGCTGAAGGCAGTTTAAGAAGCCAATCAGCTGGCAAAGACAATGTGCAAAGAAAATACAAGTTCACCTTTGCATATTAATGAGCAGCATGTAATAACATTTATAGCTCTTGCTACTTCGCACACGGCGAACATTGAGATTAGTGCCTGGCTGTATAAGTGTCAGAAACAAAAATTTATGGTAACATTCACTTCTGAAGGCAGCACTTTCTCAATGCCCACCAGAATCCCATTCATATGCAAGAACTTTGCACCCATCTAATAGCAGAACAACAATGGCAGAGCATCCGTAAGAGTAAAAGGTATGTGCTATCCAAACACATGACACATATACACAAGATATATATCCACATGAGAGTTGGGGGGGGGGGTGTTCCGTGAATCCATAGTGACATCCACAGCATGAATTTACAGCACTTTTATACCACTTTAAACAGTTGTGGCTTGCCCCAAAGAATCCCGGAAACTGCTAATAGTGTTGGGAATTGCAACTGTTTGTGGGTCTACTTCCAACTCTCTGCACCTTTAACAAACTATCATTGCCAGGATTCCTTGAGAGAAAGTAATGACAGTTAAAGTGGTATAAAAGTACTTTAAGTGTATGTGAATTCTTCCCAATTTTTTTTCTTCTGCTTTTTCTTTTGTTTTTTCTTTCTTTCTTTCTCTTTTAGGTTTGTTAATATGATTAAGAAAGAGTTGGGGGATGCAGATCCCCATAACTCTTCCCTACCTGTTCTCTCAGTGGCAGGGGGGGGGATATGGGGGGAGGAGGGAGGGGGGAAGCAGAACTCAATTCATAATTGGACCCCTTTGATTCTTAAAGCACACGGGTCCTACTGGTGGCAGAAGTGGACCGGGGTGTGGAGGGAAAACGAAGGGACAGGGTTATACTGTATGTTTTGTTCTGTAAAATCAATAAAAATTTCTTTAAAAAAAAATTAAGTGTATGTGACCTTATCTGTTTCCTTATCTGCCCCAAATGGGCAGTTTCAGAATCTGAAGAAACCTGCAAAGCAAGAGTTACTTTGGGCAAATACATTGCGGTAGAATAAATGTGTGTCTATGTTGCCAGGAAAATGTGACCAACCATTATTCAGATTCATTGGACAGTGTGAGAAATGTGCACAGTTAATCAACATAAAGGTATATTTGATACATTGACATGGCATTCTGTATAGCCTCCAAATTATTTTATTGAATGTATGCAATCTCATAGTATAAACATAATAGTAGATACATTATCTGGCTACTATGTATGTTCTCCACTTGGGCATGATGCACATTTGTAATTAGATGCATGGAATGCATCTTCAAATATATTTTGGAGGCTATGTATATTGCCTGGACAATGTATGCATCCATTCTATGCTGCTGCATCAAATAATGATTGCATGTATTGTCCAGATAATCATATTTCTAGTAATACTACCCAGTTATTTGCTGTATGGAACTCTCCATTTAATGAGCAGTTTATGCATAGTGCAGGGGACAATCCAAAGTAGTCATTTTATCATCATCACCATCACCATCACCATCAAATATCTTTTCACCTGTGGAAAATTACTTAACTCGAGCAGAAAACCTTTCCTAGAATTTTTGAATTTGCAAAAGAACCCATTGAACTAGTCTACTTATAGTATAATGTACAATTTATCTTCACTGCCAAAGTTACAGCAGAAGCAATTTGTACTAGGAAATTCAAATACAAAAACTTGGGGGGAGATTGTTGTAAGCTCTTTTTTCTTCTTCATAAAAATGGCTTCCTTTAGGCAAAATATCTTCTCTTTGACTAATTGAGGTTTATTGAGATAACTAGAGTATTCCCACCCACCCCAATATCAATGTCTGTTTGCATTTTCAAACTGCAAAGTGATATTGCTGTTTTTTATTCACAAATTGCCATTGCAGTTCATCATTAGCAACTATAGCAAACAACAATCCTGGTGGAATTAAAGACTCCCCACTTCCAACAAGAGGGGCATACAGGTGAAACTGTTGAATTGGTCCCAGAGTGAGCAGTGGGCATGGACTCTGATAATTAATAAAAAAAGAAAAGAAATCGCTGGCACCCTTACAAAATGCAGGCACTATTCTAACTTCTAAACAATTGCTTTCAGATAAAGAATCCCACACTTGGTTTTCAGTGAAGTCAGAGCTGTAAGAACATAAAAAAAAGAATAGCAAGCTGGATCGAGCTAGTGTTCCATAAGTCCAATATCTTGTTCTCACAGTGGCCAGTCATTTGCCTATGAGAAGTCTGAAAGCAGTGACATAGCATGGAGGGGAGGCTGAGGCTCTCTCTTTTTTTATAGGCGGCACAACCAGATGCCCCCACAGCAGGCTTCCTCATTGGAGCCTGGCTCTGGTGTGCAAGGAAGCTGTGGAAACAACTTCCTCACACAAAGGCCCAGTGCCACCAGTCACAACTGGTCTGAAAGCAGGATCTGAGCACAACAGTGCTCTCCCCACTTGTGTTTCACAGCAACTGGCATTCAGAAGAAAAATGCTTCCAACAGTGGAGGTAGAGAATAGGCCTTGTGAGTAGTTGCTCCTGATAGCCTTATCCTCGATGAATTTGTCTAACCCTCTTTTAAAGCTATCCAAGTTTGTGGCCATCATTGCCTCCTCTTGGACCAAATTCCATATGTTTGATTAACATTTATGGAAGCCATATAGAGAAAGAGAAGCGGAGGGAATCTCATGTCACACACAAACACGTACATGAGAGAAGGTCAAAAAACAGTTCAAAATGAAGCAGTAAGAAAATGAACTTCCTGTTTCATTCTGAATCCATATTTTTTGCTGTTGTTGCCGTCTGCTGGTAATGAAAGCATTTTTGCTTGTCTGCTTCAAATTTTCATAGAGAGAGAGAGTTCAGCATTAGCATGCTTATATCAAGGGTCATGTCAGCCCTGCAAACATAACCTGAAAAGAATTGTAGTGTGCATGTGTGTGGTTGCTTGCTTAGAGTGTAGTGTGTAGCAACCCGGCAGCCTTTCCCACTATGGTGTGACATATCCTCCTTGTATATATTGTGACCCCCCCTCCAAATTTGGTATTTAGAATTTGGAATATGCAATTTGCAGGGAAAGTTGTATTTTGCTGGTGGGACAGAGGGAACCATACTTGTAAAGAGTACTGGGCCTAGAAAATCCTGTAGGCACCCATCATCACAGAAGCCTTCAATGTCAATCATTACTGTATATGCTATGAATCAGGGGTAGTCAATGTGGCATACTCCATTTCCTATTGGATTTCAGCTCCCATCTGCCTCAGCCAGTACTGTATAAGCAAGGTTCAGGGATGATGACAGTTGTAGTCCATCCGAAAGGCACTAGGTTGATTACCCTTGCTATGGATACACCTTTCTCCTCTGCCACAAGTTTAGCTCTAACCCTTTGTCCTAACAACAATACACTCTATAACTCAAATTCTCTAGCTCATTGAAAACACACAGAGCATAAACTGAGATGGTTTGTACATAGTATTAATTGGGAGTTGGTCCTTTGGTTGGTGTGGGCTAGTTTTTTCTTCTTAAAAACGGCATGCTCCAAGTTGCTGTTCATTTCTTCAGTGGGTGATTGCCAATAGGTAATAATATATATGGATGCATCAGAGGCTCAATAGACCATGTTGTGCAACTGCTGTTTGGCTCCACTGACCTTTTTGAAAACAATAGTAAGAATTAATACTCAATCCACAGGTGCTTTCAGGTGCTTTGAAGCTTAAATAATGAGTCTCCTCAACACTTTCTCTCCTCCTGACTCCCCAGTCTAAAATGCAAGTGACAAATACTCTGTGATTTTTACACTATTAAGATTGTTTTCCTCTTTGTCAGCAGTATCTCCAGAAGTGCGGTTGGATAGCTAAATTCCAAATTTTCAGGGTGGAAATGGCCCGCATTGAAATGCCAAGCTCATTGTATCTGTCATTAGTAATAAATGGGGTAATTTGATTGTAACAGTTAATTTAATACTTGTTAGCAATTTATTCAGCACAGTTAAGGATGCATAGAATTAATTCTATGAAGCATTCATATTTGGTGGGATTTGTTGTAATGCACATTCAGTTCTGAATTTTATTTGCATGGTAATATAATACTCATAATACTTCTGGCATAAATGTATGGTGTCAGTTACCAGCATGTTGTGGCAGTATAATCAATGCAGAAATCAAAATGGTTTTGAGGTCTTGGAAAAAAAGGGAACAGAGATGGGCATTAATACAGCTACTGAAGATGGGTTTCAGAGAATATTATTCGCAAATTCATCACACACACACACACACACACACACACAAAGACAGACATGATCCAAAATAATTCAGGTGCATAGTGTACGGCAATTAATTTTGGAGTGATACAGAACTCTACAGATTCATACCTGAAGAAGGCTCATGTGCAACTGGAAAGCTGACAACCATGCTTTAGCCTAGATATAGTTCAAGTACACATTCTAAACTGTCTTGCATCTTACCAACAACCAAAATTGTGCTGTAGCAATAGAAATGAAAGACAGTAGGTGGTAAAACTGAGTGGAGAGTGTTGTAACAATATTAACTTCAGCTGTGGATCTAGAATATCTGCCTAGCATGCAGAAAGTCCCAGGTTCAACCCAAAACCTCTCCAGGTAAGGCTGGGAATGCCCTCTGTTTGAAAGCCGACACTAGTCAGTAGACAATAATGAGCTAAATGAACCAATAAAGCAGCATCCTATGTTAGATTAATAAAACTGTCAATATTTTAAAGGCATTATTAGAAGTGTATGGTGTGTTCATAATCATAGTAGAATCAGAGAACTGTAGAGCTGGAAGCGACCACAATGGTCATCTAGTCATAGCTGCCAAGTCATCCCTTTTTTAAAGGTATTTTCCCTTATGCTGAATAGGCTTCCTCGTGAGAAAAGGGAAAACTTGGCAGCTATGCATCTAGTCCAACCCCTAGCAATGCAGGAATCTTTCGCCCAACATGGGGCTTGGACTCACAACCCTTAAAAAAAGGGGGGGTAACTCAGGTGAGTGACAGAGGTATGTAAGATTATGTATGCTGTGGAGAAAGTGGATATCCTTCTCTCATGATATTAGAAACTGGCTTAGAAACTGGGCCCATCAATGGAAGCTGTATATTGGAAGATTCTGGATAGGCAAAAATAAGTATTGTACACAGCACATAACTAAACTAAGCAATTCACTATAACAATATGTAGTTATACCAACCAACTGGAATGGCATATAAAGAGATTACATAAATTCATGGAGGATGAGGATATCAGAGGCTACTAGTCATAATGATTATGTACTGCTTGCAGTATCATAAACAGTATGTCTACGGTATGCTGGAAATCACAAGTAGGAAGAGTAGTGTAGTGCTCATGTCCTGCTCACAGGTTTACCATGGACATCTGGTTGATCACTGTGAGAACAGTCTACTAGACTAGATTAAGGTTACCAGATGTCCCCGTTTCCCGGGGACAGTCCCCGGATTTACAAATCAGTCCCCATACAATATCCACTGAAGCTGAAAAGTGTCCCAGGATTCATTGAAAAAAATCTGGTAACCTTAGACTAGATGGGCCTTTCATCTGATCCCATCATGCTATTTTTTAAAATAATTGCAGTCCACATCAGTCAATGATGAGTGATGGAACACTTACTTTGTATACAGAAGATCCCAGATTCTCTGGTATCTCCGGTTAGAAAATAGATATTTCCTAAGATTTTTGAGAATCACTATCAGTCAGAGTAGACAAGACACATTTGGTATGATTGTGGGCTCTTATGTTCCTAGTTATCTAATTAATTACAATAAACCTTAATTCAGAAATAACCAAAATATTCCACTAACTAACCAACACACATTATTAATGTGCAATTCCTGTCCATGTTTTCCAGATGTTCTATGACATGTTCATGCCTGGGAAAGCTAGAGGAAACCCCTCCCCCCTCATCTCCTTGCAAGTCTGCAAGCTATTTCACATATGTCAATACTGGGGAAGGGGGGGGGCAAATACAGAGCTTTCACACTTTATCAGCCAATAACTTGTGGCAGAACTAAGCTACGAATGAAAATTTCATATCATTTTATGCACAACGCTCAGTTTTACAATTGCTTCTAAGCTAAGGAGGTTTGAGTCTTTTGTTTGCTATGCTCGTTTCTTATAAGATGACATAACAAGTCATACTCATTCATAATGGGTTCAAACAACAAGGAAAAATATGAACATTAGAAATAATTTCCTGAGGGTATGAGCTCCTTGCCAGTAAAGTACAATATCTCAAAAAGTAGTGGACCCTCCTTTGTTAAAGGTTTCCAAGCAGTCATTGGAGGGTTCCTATGAAGGATGCTATACCGCAGTAGTGAATTTCTTGCATCAGCACAGGAGTAGATTGACGTTCCTTCCAGCTCAATGATACTATAATAACAGGAAGTACACTGGTCTGGGGTCATATTGCAGTGATGTTATGAAGGAGTTTTTACTTGAAGTCCATATCTATTCACTTAAAACACACACACACACACACACACACACACACACACACACACACCCTCCTTGCAAAAGAATTGGTGTTCTAAATGCAACCGACTGAATAAAGGCACATATCACAGATTTTCTCTCACAAGGCAATGGTGGCCTTTAAAAGGATCGGTGTGTGTGTGGAACCATGGAGAATTTGCCTATGTTCTACCTCCATTGTTGAAGTCAATACATCTCTGAATGCCAGTTTCTGGGAATCACAAATGAGGATAGTACAGTTGCATTTGGGTCCTGCTTGCAGGCTTCCCATAGGTTGTCCACTGAGAGAATAGGAGACAGGACTAGATAGCTTGATCCAATATGCTCTTCTTTTGTTTTTCTGTTACGTTCTTAGCTCTCTTTTTTTTCTTTTTAATTTGGGTATTAATGCAGTTTCAATAATTTGCTTAAATCAGTATATATGTTTGCAAAGCAAGAATTATGGCCAAACAAGGGGTGCACAGAGAGCACTTGCTACTCCATTCATAATGCTGTTGTTCAAGTTGAATGTGTACCAAAAACAGCTGCCTGCCTTAGTAATCACTGTTTTCCTTTTCTTTAAAAGCAATAGTTGCATGGCAAGTACCCAACCCACCACCACCCCCGTAGAAATAATGACACATGACACAAATATTTAAGGTTAATGGGCTAAAAAGGCCACAACTTTATTGATTACAGATGATGAGCGGTATTGGCTTAGGCATTGGATCTAACCGACCATATCTGACTCCAGCCCATCTGCTGGAAGTCTGGGAAGGGTTAACCACTGGTAGAGGGAGTCCTGCTGATGCACATCAACTACCGGTACTTTAAACACGTTTGTGCAAAGCACCCCAGATGAACTTTCATTACAGAGTTATATTTCCAAACCCAATTAATTGGTTGCATTCAACATTCTCCATCACCATCTGCTAGTGACTAGTGGACAGGTAAGTTTTAATGTCACACTGAAGAGGAATTGAACACAACAGCTGTCCCAATGGAACATTGCACAACAGGTTGTGCCATCCATTGATTACGAGCATCCTGCTTATGAATTCACTTGTGCAACATTGTTGCATGGGCGCAAATCATTTCCCCATTGGAACAAGTACACCCCTAAGTAACCTTCACTCAGTGTTGCATTGGATACAGCCGTATATTATCATTTCTTAACGTACTACCGTGTTAGAATGCAAGTAAAATAATTTGCATGCAAGTACAAGAAGGAACAGATTTTTGTGGTAATGTTTGGATGCCAAGCCATCAATTGTTGCTATTCACTAACAAAACAATACAACAACTGTTGTATTGCACTGTAATTCTTTAGTTCTTTTATTTTCCCTCCCATTTGAGACAGCTTTTGATATAATCCTTGTTAGTTGCCTGTCAAATGCTAAAAATAGAGGTTAATGGTCCATGTAAGATGGGGTTAGGTGGGAAGTGCTAACATATTTTTTTTTAAAAAAATAAACATTTAAAAGAAATAATCCAAACAGTGCTCAGATCCAAGTATGCTTTCCTTGTTGGTGCTGCTTTTTGTGTTTGTTTAAAGGCAGCCCGTCTGCCAATATTGTTCAGAGGATCTCGAGAGAATAGATGCTTTATGTGGTTGCCAAGTAGCATCTCTTTGATTAAACACATCAATTAATTCTGCTGTAATCTAAGGAAATGGGATCCCTTTGGCTTTAACCTTGCTTAATGTGGTATGTCTGTTTTGGATAGGAATTCATTTTGTGAGAGGGGAGGGGAAGATGCTGTTTTGCATGTGTAATATACAAAGGATACATTTTCAGTCAAAGATCGGGCCAGGATCAACCAAGGTGAGCTAAGAATGAATTTGGCTAGTCAACATGCATCACCACCTTAAGGCAGCAATGCTGATTTACACACAAAAAAAGTCTTCTAAGCTATGAAGTTGCCTAATACCTGCTCAGGCTTTTCAGAGAATCATAGACTTGTGAGTTGGAAGGGACCATGAGGATCATCTAGTCCAGGGTTTCCCAAACTTTGGTCTCCAGCTGTTTTTGGTCTCCAGCTACAGGCTTTGGATCCACCTAGCTTGGTTATTGCTTACAATGACTGACAGTGGCTCTCCAGGGCTTCAGAGAGGAGCCTTTCCTAGCACTATTAAGAGATCCAGGGATTTGAACCTGCCCCCATCCACACACAAAGTGTGTGCTCTATCATTTTGACTGTGACTCCTGGGGAACCTGGTCTCTGCCTTGCTGGCCTTTTCCCACCTGGCCTGGGTGGGTGGAACCCTGACTGATTCCAGCTACAGAAGCTGAGGCTACTGAAAAGGCCAGGGACCATCTTGGTGGTCTTTTAAGTGCAGGCCCAGGAAATTGAGCCTGAGCTTCCACAGCTGCCGCCCATCATTGTCAGGATGGACAGCAACAGCAGCAGATAGGTTCTATGCTTATGATAACATTTTATTCTCTTGCTAATTATGCTGTTTTAAACATGCATTGAAATCTTTAAGACAATTATTTGGGTTGACTTTGCTGCATTAAATGTGCATTCTATAGTTGACCTCCTTTGTTTCCAGTTAATTATGTTGCTTTATGAATGTATACTTATATTTTACTTTCTTCAGTAATGTTTTATTCTGAATTGTTTTAATAGATTTAAATGTGTTGTAAACCACTTTGAGATTTCTTTCTTAAAAATATAAAGTGGTATGGAAGTGAAATTAACAATAACAATGACAATAATATCACTTTGGGCTACATTTGATGTGGTGTAGCTCAGGAGAAGTATGGATGGATGACTCTTTCTATTTCCATGTGTGTCAATTTTTTGCTGTGTTTTTAAGCATAATTTTTCCCTCCTCCCTTTTGGCATTAATCTGTGGTTTCACTTTCTGTAGGGACCCCCCCCCCCCATTTAAACATCTCATACATATTCACATGTGTATTTTCACTTGAAATATACTTTAAACTGCAGAGAACTTCAGCCTAACATTCAGACAAGTGGACAACTAAGGTCCACACATTAGTGCAATCCTTTCCCCAATGCTTTTTAATATCTTCATGCGCCCCCTTGCCCAGATTGTCCGGAGTTTTGGGCTGGGTTGTCATCAATATGCTGATGACACCCAGATTTATCTGTTGATGGATGGCCGTCCTGCCTCGGCCCCGGACACATTGACCAAGTGCCTGGAAGCTGTTGCTGGATGGCTACGTGGGAGTCGGCTGAAGCTAAATCTTTCGAAGACAGAGGTCCTCTGGCTGGGTAGGGATGACATGGGGCGGGGGGGGGCAACTTCCATCTTTCGCTGGGGCCCAATTAGTGTCAGCCCCTTCTGTCAAGAGCTTGGGGGTAACCTTGGATGCCTCCCTTTCCATGGAGGCACAGGTTGCAACCACAGCCAAGGTGGCATTTTTCCATCTCCGCCGCCGCATTAAGCAGTTGGTCCCCTATCTCTCTCTAGCCACAGTGATCCATGCGATGGTCACCACTAGGCTTGATTATTGTAACTCGCTCTACGCGGGGCTGCCCTTGAAACTGACCCAGAAACTCCAGCGGGTGCAGAATGCCGCGGCGAGGCTCCTTACGGGGTCCCGGCTGTGGGATCATATTCATCCAGTGCTTTACCAACTGCACTGGCTCCCGGTGGAGTACAGGATCAGGTTCAAGGTGCTGGTTTTGACCTTTAAAGCCTTATGCGGCTTAGGACCCTCGTACCTACGGGACCTCTCCCGGTATGACCCACAGAGGACATTACGGTCCACAAATAATAACATATTGGAGATCCCGAGTCACAAGGTGGCTAGGCTGGCCTCGACCAGGACCAGGGCCTTCTCAGTACTGGCCCCGACCTGGTGGAACGCTCTGTCTCAGGAGACTAGGGTCCTGCGAGATTTGTCATCTTTTCGTAGGGCCTGCAAGACAGAGCTGTTTCGTTTGGCCTTCGGACTGACGCAGTCTGACCCCACGGTTACCCTCCCCTAAGGTTTTATTTATAATGGTTTTATCTTATTCGTAGATTTTTAATTTTAAAATTGAATTTTAACATTGTATTATTCTGTTGTTTTAACTGAATTGTTTCTTTTATATTTGTGTTGATATTATTTGTTGTTAGCCGCCCTGAGCCTGGTCTTGACTGGGAAGGGCGGGGTATAAATAAAAATTATTATTATCATTATTATTATTATTAGTTTGAGAGATGTGGGTCAGGGCATCTGAGCTCAGATTGTCTGTGCTCAGATTGTCTGATTGAGTTTTCCTTGGTATGTTGGGTTGAATCTCTCTCTGGTATGTACAGTACCTGAAGATAGAAAGAGAAAAGCTCAGTATCCCTTGCTCCTCAAATTATACAATTTTTCGGTTCTGTTTCAAGACTTTTGTCTCCATATTTTATGCCTGCTTTTTAAATGGCATTATTAACACCAACTTAGTTAAACCATTCATACATTACAGTATTGATATAATGTGAATTCCAGGCCACAGGTTATATGGTTTTTGAGATGCATAAATATTTGTTCTCATTAGTGCTGAAGGTTGTGTTGTTGATTTTTTAAGAGCATTCCAAGTGTGTCTGGCTTGTGAGTGTCTGAACTTGCTTTGGTTCTACAAGTTAGCTTCCTGGTGGCCTGCATTCTGTAGCCATCCCATGTGACTCTGTTTCCTGCACACTTGCGGCATCCTTGGCAGAGCTTTCTGGTAAGCATGGGAATGCGGGGAACTGCCTAGCTGTGTTCCCTGCCAGCTGTTTGCTTCAGTGAGGACATATTTTTGTTTTAAGGCAAAAGGGAAGACTTCCCTTAAAAACCAAACAAAGGAGCATACCAATTCCAGAAGCTTGTAGCCAGGGGTGCCAACTTGAAGAAAATATTGGCAGCGGGGAGGTAAGCCCCATCCCACATAATCAATTATATGATGTGGCACACACACACCATTTGAATGGCAATGTCCATTAACTTTGTGGGGGCCTGGGCCGCCCACAATATTTCATTGGGATGGCCGAAGACCCCTCAACCCCTAGGAGTTGGCTCCTATGCTCATAGCCAGTCTCCACAGCTTCCTACAACTCGGGTGAAGACATCATAAGGTATCTTTTCCCATGGGTCTTTTTTCAGATTGGGAAGAACAGGCAGCCAGGGAAGCTGCAGGGCACTGAAGAAACCACCCTGGGCCACTT